>NC_084832.1:100081475-102581475 GCF_033115175.1 Lepus europaeus | reverse complement strand
TAAGATGAGAGACATAGGTCCTTCGATTTTTTCAGTTGGGCCCAAACTGGAAAAACCAAAGTCCAGAATTTACTGGAAATTTTAGAGACCAGATTGTTTGAAACTTTGATTTTTTGAATGCCTGTCAAGAATGCCAAGAAGGCTCAAAATCCAAAATATCTGGTTGAAATAAGATTCCTTAAAATCATGACATAACATAGACCAAATTTGATCATTGTTACAAGGTGATTATTCAAATCTTTGAAAATAAGCACATATTTAAATAACCCATAGCTCTTAATAAAAATTCAGCTGTTTTTGAACAATTAGAATTTAACAGACATCAAGAGAACATAATAGATTACTTTAACACATTGCTTTAACAGAGCATCAGAGTTTAATTCTATGTCAAAGAGAAATTGAGCTTCCTGTGATCTTTTGCTGTGAGGTTTCCTTCCTTTACCTTCTTTCATATTGGTGACCATGTTTCTGTGTTTCTGTGTGTAACACATCTTTAAGCATCTTTTGCAGGGCAGGATGAGTGGCAACAAATTCTTCCAGTTTCTGTTTGCTATGAAAAGTCTTAATTTCACCTTCATTCACAAATGAGAGCTTTGCAGGATATAGTATTCTGGGCTGGCAGTTTTTCTCTCTTAGTACCTGGGCTATGTCTCGCCATTCCCTTCTAGCTTGTAGGGTTTCTGATGAGAAGTCTGCTGTGAGTCTAATTGGAGATCCTCTAAGAGTAATCTGACGTTTCTCTCTTGCACATTTTAGGATCTTTTCTTTATGTTTCACTGTGGTAAGTTTGATTACAACATGTCGTGGTGAGGATCTCTTTTGGTCATGTTTATTAGGGGTTCTATGAGCTTCCTGTACTAAGATGCCTCTGTCCTTCTCCAAACCTGGGAAATTTTCTGCTAGTATCTCACTGAAAATGCCTTCTAATCCTTTCTCCCTCTCCATGCCTTCAGGAACTCCTAGAACCCGAATGTTGGGTTTCTTAATAGTATCCTGTAGATTCCCGACAATATTTTTTAGATTTCTAATTTCTTCTTCTTTTCTTTGGTTTGCCTGTTTCCTTTCCTGTTCTCTGTCTTCTAAGTCTGATATTCTCTCTTCTACTTCGCCCATTCTGTTTTTAAGGCTCTCTAATGTGTTTGTCATTTGATCTATTGAATTCTTCATTTCATTATGATTTCTCGTCACTATCACAGTTTCTTGTTCCACTAGTTGTTTCATTTCATTTTGATTCCTCCTTAATATTTCATTTTCATGAGAGAGATTTTCTATCTTGTCCATTAAGGATTTCTGTAGTTCAAGAATTTGTTTTTGAGAACTTCTTAATGTTCTTATCAATTTTTTGAGATCCGCTTCTTGCATTTCTTCGATCTCATCATCTTCATAATCTTGAATTGGGGTGTCTTTTTCATTTGGGGGCGTCATAGT
Source organism: Lepus europaeus (assembly GCF_033115175.1). Classification (NCBI taxonomy): domain Eukaryota; kingdom Metazoa; phylum Chordata; class Mammalia; order Lagomorpha; family Leporidae; genus Lepus; species Lepus europaeus. The sequence continues at coordinate 102,580,047 of NC_084832.1, read as the reverse complement.
GTCTTCCTTGTTCTTGTTACCTCGGTTTTTGCGTTTGTTGTTTGGCATGTTGGAGATATTTGGTTTCTTCACTGTGGTGTTTTTTCTTGTTACACTATGGCTCTATATTAAGTGGACTGTCTGCTTTCGGTGGAGCTTTAGAGGCTTGAGATGAGTGTGGACTGAGAGCTGTGTTTGGTTCCTCAGGGTTGAGGGTATGTCAAAGATGACACTCCCAGGTTAGGTGTGGTAAATCTCTCTTTCTTTTTTTGATTCAAAAGGGAAGTAATTCCGCACAGCTGAATGTAATTGGAGGTAGTTAGCAGGCAAATGATATACCCACAGGAGCCAGAGATTGGAAGCTCTTTCCCAAGGACCACACAGGGAATCTCTGCTGCCCTCAGTGTGGGCTCCAATTCTCCTGCAGTCTCCCACTGGGTTGCCAAGTTAGATGCTAATCTCCTGTTATTTCACCCCTCCCCCCAGAGTCAGGTTTTTCTGCTAGGCTCAGGGCTGGCGCAGACCTGAGGTCGCCCTGCTTATGACGTATGTCCAAAATGGCGCCTGCTCTGTCTTGCTCGCCTTTGAGAGGTGAACAGAGAGAGAGAAACTTGTGTCCGTATCGGTCACTTTTTTTATTTTTTTCCTCTATCTCTTCTAGTTAGCCTGGTGAATTTTTCCCCACGGAGTTTCAAGCCTCGTTCCCTCTAGTCTCCTCTTTCTGCTTGCCCGCTCGTTTCTCGGGCTATTGAGGTTCGGCTCACCTCGTGTTCCAGCGCTGGTGTGTTGAGTCTGCCACTGGTGTCCCGAACTTGGGCTCCCACGCTCTCCACGCAGGTACACTGTGAATCACTAGTTCCGGAAGAGTTTCCTCTGCTGTTTCATCCCCTACTCTTCCTTGACCCTGCAGTATCTCCACTTATATTAAACTGTCTCTCCCCCGGACTAATAGTGTGCTCCCTGCCTATTCCGCCATCTTGCTGCTCCAAAAATAAATAAATAAATATTTTTAACAAAAAAAGAAATAATCCAGAATAAGGTGAGATTGTTCATCATTTCTGTAACTAAACATCATTTCATATAAGATAGCAGGAAGTTAACTTTCTTGGGGAACTTTAAGAAAGAATCAAGGAAGTGAGAATGAAAACTAAATCTTCACCAAATTTGATGAGAGTGAAATACCTCAGCAGAGATAGCAAAATATCCTTATAACCACCTATTTAATTTAATTTTTCTTCATGCCAATGGCCTCTGCTGTGACCTAACTTATCTGGAAGAATAAACATAATCTTGTCATTAATTTCCACAGTTTGTGATAATGGAGTTTAGTTGAAACATTCTTAGAACCTCCAGATATTTGGGAGGGGGGAGGAATTGATCACTCCATAAATCAGAAAAAGAAATGAACATGGACAGTCATTGATGCACATTTCTATCTATGGAGATCTTGCACAGATGTCACTAAAGATCGTGTCCCTGTATTGTCCTCCAGCACCTCTTTCAAAGCCCCAGGGCAGGCACACCTCATTCAGCAGACTTTGACTCAGGTAATCTTCACACACAGGTGGACCCTGGGCAGTCCTGGGTTACACCCACCCCAGACATCTGGAAATACAGAAGCACCTCAAAGCCTCCACTTAGTTCCCCGATCCTTTCCTGCCTCACTCCAAAGAAAACCTTTAGAGGCAACTCCTTACTTCCCTTGCCCAGGGAGAGCCCACCCCAGATATTTTCTGGGGTTCTGTATTAGTTTCCCAGAGCAGGTAACCCATTGTCACCTGCTCTAAGACAAAACAAACCAATGGAAAAAAAAAAGATCTGCCTGCAATTAAAAAAATAATAGGTGCCCTTGAGTAAGAGCTTACTTTTCTTTGCTGCAATTGTAAAAATTCAGGAACTGAAAAACAGATCAAATTTTGGTTCCTTTGCTGTGGATGACAGGCCCAGTGGTTTGGGACAAATGCCATCAGGAGCTGCTCAACCGAACATGGAACCAGCTCAGCTTCCAGGTTCGATGGTTTGTCCTCCTCCTCCATACTAGCACAAAGCAGCTTGAAATAAGCACACATATTATCTTACAGCTTCCTAGGTTAGAAGCTTGACACGGGTCTCCCTATGCTAAAACCAAGGCTGTGGGCAGGGATCCACCTCCATCTGAAGCCTTGATGGGAGTGTTGCTCCCTTATCTTTCCATCTTCTGGCCTGAAAGCCCTGGCTCCTGGCTCCTTTTCTCCTTCATCAGCCAACAATGCTTATCAACTGACCACAAGTAAGACAGAACTGAGTCTGCTCAGGGCAGGTTGGCTGGGCGAGAGAGGAGGTCCATGCTCCCCCTGCAGAGCCATCTGGCTGAGGCAGGGGCACTGGGATGGAGCCACTGGTGAGCCTCATGCCTTCCGTGGATGTGTCCTTAGCACCTGTGGCCTGCTAGCTGAGGCTCATAGGTGGACACAGTCGACATCTAAAGCACTTCTGGGGCGGGAGCAAGGCACCGTGCTCGGGTTATGGATTCTGAGCTGGAGTTCTGTAATGCCCTCTGCTTGACCTGCCGCAGCCTACGAGAGGCTCAGCTTCGGAGGAAGGCACCAAGATGCTGATAAGGTTTCACTGAATTTGCTCAGCATTTATTTCATCGATGTCTCTGATATTGCACATCTTAAGAGAGCTGCTGGAATATTTTGGTGTTCCCATAGACCAGGTTTTGGTGATTTGGAAAAATAGATTATGGATCAGTTCAGAGTATTGTTTGTATCACTGGGAAAATGCTTCCTTCAGAACCTTGTCAAAGACCTAATTTTCAGTTGATCCTGCTCTTGAACTTTGTAAATCCTGATAATTATGGATGTGGGTTTCCATCTTTCGCTGGTATTTTGTGTATGGCAAGTGATGAAGAAACCAGTTGTCTCAGATTTCAAAATAGTATGTGGAAAAACAAAGAAGAGAACTTTGACTTTCCCCATCCTGTGCAACTAGCTTGGGGCCCATTGTCACCTGCTCTAAGACAAAACAAACCAATGGGAAAAAAAAAAAAAAAAAAAGATCTGCAATTAAAAAAAAAACAACAGCTGCCCTTGAAGAAGAGCTCACTTTTCTTCACTGCAACTGTGAAAATGCAGGAACTTAAAAACAGAACAAATTTTGGTTCCTTTGCCGTGGATGACAGGCCCAGTGGTTTGGGACAAATGCCATCAGCAGTGCTCAACCGAACATGGAACCAGCTCAGCTTCCAGGTTCGATGGTTTGTCCCCTTCCTCCACCACGGCCACATCCCCCTCAGTTTTCTTCCCTCCAGCCTCCATGTGTTCCTCCCATCCAACCAGCACCTGGTAATCTTTGTGACTCAGATAATCCAGCAACTGAAATGCAAAAGCAGCACCAGGTGCCAGTCAGAGCAATTCTAGTTATTATTCAAAAACCCATGGATATAAAGGTGTTCCAGACATGCTGGATGTTCTCAAGCTTCGTGCTATTGATTGGTCACCTGCAGTAGACCCACTCACAAGGGAAACTTATTTGGGACCCAGTGTCTAGAACACACACGATCACACACACTGAAGCAAAAATTTGCATTCCAAGAAGATGATTCCTTTGAGAAAGAAGATAGATGTGGAAGAGTCATCTCCATTTTCTAGTCCACAAACTTCACGGTTTGGACAGAACACTTCACAAAGAGCAGGGCAGTAGAGGATACACGCAAATGCTGGTGTCCAAGGTATCAGCACCAACACTTGTGTCCACGCTTAGAAGGAAAAACTGTAGAAATATGCCGGCATGTCTTTCACCACATTTCAAAAGACCTTGTGCTAAAGGAAGTTAAGTGAAGTCTGAATGCTGGGAGAGCACATTGCTGAGGTCTGAAGTCCTGACTTCTAATACTTGTCTCCTGTTGTGGAAGACCCAGCAGTGATGAGTTAGGTGTATGGATTTTTCCTACATGTATGTAATATTGCTGAAAGCTGAATATATAATTTTCATAATCCTGCTGAAAGCTAAATACATACTTCTAATAATTTTCCTAAGCAATTATGAATTCTTAATGTTAAGAGCTTTTGGATTTTTTAAAATTTTGGTAGTGATCCAGTTTGCTTGCCCTCTGGCAACTTGCAGATTTTCAAACGATGTAAAATTATAATTCTTTAATTAAGACAGTCCTAGTTTCCATCATATAGGTGAAGCTTTCTAAAATTTTTCCACAGGTGATAAAGAAGTTATTCTTGGAAACAGATTTTGAGGACTGGTGTTGTGGCATAGCAGATAAAGCTGCCATCTGTGACACTGGCATCTGTTTGGGCACCAGTTTGTGTCTGGCTGCTCCACTTCCAATCCAGTTCTCTGATAGTGGCCTTGGAAAGCAGCAGAAGATGGCCCAAGTGTTTGGGCCCCTGCCACCCACATGGGAGACCATAGGAAGCTCCAGGCTCCTGGCTTTGCCTGGCCCAACACTGGCTGTTGTGGCCATTTGGGAAATGAACCAGTGCATGGAAGATCTTACTGTCTCTCCCTTCCTCTCTGTAACTCTGACTTTCAAATAAATTTTTTTTAAAAAAAGGATTTTGACTATTAAATACTGAAAGTAAAAGTTTTTCAAGAATTTAAAGAATCTTACCTCTACTGGTTGTATAAAAATATGTGCTTATCATTTTTCTTTCCTTCCTTCCTTAATACATTTATATTCTGTTTCTTTGTCAATAGAGTGTAAAATAAATGTCCTTTAAATAAATAAATAAATAGCCTGAGCCTACTCAGACAATCCAGAGTGATCTCTTCATCTCAAATTCTGCCTTCATCACCTTCATCACGTCTGCAATGTTCCTTTGCCATTGAAACTGCCATATTCACTGGTTCTGGCGATTAGGATATGGGCAGGTTGTTGTCTATTATTCCGTCTACACTAATTCTTTTTTTTATGTTTTATTTATTTATTGTGATTTTATTTCAAAGGTCAGTGATGCGGGGTGGAGAGAGAGAGAGATCTTCCACCTTGCTATTTACTGCCCAAAGCCCATGTGAGGTTAGGCCAAGCCCAAGATAGGAATCTCAGATCTACTCTGGATCCCATACAGGTGGCACTGACCCATGTACTTGAGCCATCACCTGCTGCCTTCCAGGGTATACGTTAGCAGGAATGCTGGATGAGAAGCTGTGGAGCTAAGACTCAAGCCAGGTACTTCACTATGGGATGTAGGCTTTCCAGTCAGTGTCATAAGCACTGTACCAAACACCCACTCCTACCATACATTTTTTTTTAAGATTCATTTCTTTATTTGAAATGCAGGGCTACAAAGACAGAGAGAGAGATTGTCCATCTGCTGATTTGCTCCCCAGATGGCCACAACAGCAGGGCTGGGTCAGATCGGAGCCAGGAGCCAGGAGCTTCATCAGGGTCTCCAGTATTAGTGGCAGGGGCCCAGGGACTTGAGACATGCTTTTCCAGGCATATGTTACCAGGGAGCTGGATCAGAAGTGGAGCAGCCGGGACTCCAACAAGCACCCATATGGCTGGCCATGGCTCAACCCACTACGCCACAGCACCAGCCCCAATTCTTAACAATTTATGTTCGGCCGGCGCCGTGGCTTAACAGGCTAATCCTCCACCTTGCGGCGCCAGCACACCGGGTTCTAGTCCCGGTTGGGGCGCCGGATTCTATCCCGGTTGCCCCTCTTCCAGGCCAGCTCTCTGCTGTGGCCCAGGAAGGCAGTGGAGGATGGCCCAAGTGCTTGGGCCCTGCACCCGCATGGGAGACCAGGAGGAGCACCTGGCTCCTGCCTTTGGATCAGCAAGATGCGCCGGCCACAGCGGCCACTGGAGGGTGAACCAACGGCAAAAAGGAAGACCTTTCTCTCTCTCTCTCACTATCCACTCTGCCTGTCCAAAAAAAAAAAAAAAAAATTATGTTCTTACATAAGGTGGTGCATTTTATGAAATGTTACAGTAGAATTAGAAGTAGATGTGGCTTTTCAAGATTTCCGTGAACCCTGTGGGTATTTGACAACACGATCAACTGCACGTGCACTTTCTTCTCATGTTCTTCCACAAAATGGCCAGAACACTGTCTATAGCAATTACAGTTCTCATGTTGTTGAACCTTGTGGTATTATGGCATAAATCCTCGTGCAGTGAGTTTAATTTTATTGAAAACATCTTTTCATGGCAATTTTAGACCTACGAATGAGAAGATTGATGTAGCTATTTTATCAAGTTTCTTAATGACATATAAAGAATAATGGCTTGAAGAGGTTTTAAGGCCTAAAGACACTTGAGCAATTCCCCATACCCAATGTTCCATGTGGCTGTCCAGTTATGCCGGCACTATCTGTGGCTCTGGTTGCCCCCAGCCACATCCTCTGATTTTTTTCAAGCCTGAATGATGTCGTTTTCTACAAGGATTTTGGCTGCCCTTAGGTTAAAAGACCCCTAAGCAAACAAAAACACCCTGTCCTAGCCCCTGACCAGAGTGTGTCTACTGTATTCATTCTGAAACTTCCAGTAATTACCGCAGATATCTTGTCCTGGAGTCTGAGCTCTTCTCTGCAGGAGGACTATTCTAAGATTATTCTGTTAGGAACTTGGAACAGTGGTACAAGAGAAGTCTCATTCATACGCAATTTTTTTTTTTTTTTTATTTTGGAGTGAGAGAGAAAAAGAATTCACTCCCCAAATGCCCACAATAGCTGGGCTAAGCAAAAGTCAAGAGCCAGAAATTCAATCTCTCGTCTCCCATGTGGGTGGCAGGGACTCAAATACTTGAGCCATCACCTGCTGCCTCGCAGGGCATGCATCAGCAGGCCACCAGAATTGGGTATGGAGCCCAGACTTAAATGCCTACCATCCAGTATGGACTTGCAGGTGTCACAAGCAATGTCTTTTTTTAAGATTTATTTATTTATTTGAAAGGCAGAGTTACAAAGAGAAAGGGAGAGACACAGAGAGATCTTCTATCCACTGGTTCACTCCCCAGATGGCTACAACAGCCAGGTCTGGACCAGGCTGAAGCCAGGAGCCAGGAACTTCATCCAGGTCTCCCTCATAGGGGGCAGGGGCCCAAGCACTTTGGTCATCCTCTGCTGCTTTCCCAGACACATTAGCAGGGAGCTGGATCGGAAATGGAGCAGCCAGGACTCAAACCGGCGCCCATAGAGGCTGCCAGCCACAGGCAGCCTTGCAGGCCACAGCTTAATCCGCTACACCAACACGCCAGCCCACAAGCAGTGTCTTCACGGCCAGACCGAATGCTTGCTGCATTCCCAGCAGATAGCCATCAGTTTCCTCTCCATGACCCACAGCGTCTCACACACACACACACACACACTTAGGTTTCTCAGAACAGACAAATATGCTGGACACAGCTCTTCCGGTCTTAGTGTGGATATCTCTGCTCAGCAAGTGAAATGGGTGACGACAAACCGCATGCAGTCTCGCCTTACGAGATGAGCCCGCCTTGGCCGGGTGTAAGGAAGACAGCTTGGTTCAGGGCAGCCTCTGCTCCGACGATGCTTGGAATCCTGTCCTGGAAGCAGCGTTCCACCCGGCCTGCCCGCACCCCTTCTGTGCACCCAGCACCCAGGGCTGTAACATTCGGGCTCCTAAGGCAGAACATTTGACTTCTCGCGGACAAACGGATGGCCTCTCTGTCCTTACCCAGGTCAGTGGGTGCGTCTGGGGGCAGCTGAGTGTCTATGCAAAAGCTCCCAGCCTTGAAAAGAACACCCAGTTCTTGGCCCTGGAGATAGGGGCTATTAGTTACAAGATTCGTAGTGGTGCTTTCTTCTACAATGTCCGACCAAGTGACCTACGCGACACTCACACTTCAGGATTCCGCCGGGGCAAGAAATAACCGCAACGGAAACAACCTACGAAAAAGAGGTAAGGCATAGACACAGCAGGTTAAACGCTGGGAGGGGCTGGCTTGCGATCTGATACTACACAGACGTGTGCTGTGAGGTCTCCCAAATGGAGACACAATGGTGGAATATACATGGGGTTTTCAAAAAAGTGCATGGAAAATATACAGTCTTTTAATTCCATTTTTTTAACCAAATTGCTGATGTCCCCTCGTGTTAGAGTGAGTATTCCCCACACTGAGGAGAAAATAGTCAGCTTTTAGGGCCTCTTTAAATTTTGTGAAACCACTGTTTCATGAAGCTATGTGCTGGCCGTGAAAAGTTTTGATTGGGCAAGCCAGAGACTGCAATTAGAGACAAAGACTTCTGTTAATAAATATCGTCCTTGACTTTTATATCTTGTGAGAGGGGCACGGGGAATATTCTTTTAGAAGCCAGGTGGGAGGCTTCTAAAATACAGAACGTGGGGAGAACTTTCCTTTTCAGTGGTACAGATCACCACGAGGAAAACTGAAGAATGGGTAAGTGAGAGGGCTTAAGATCTTGTTTCTCCTTGTAAAAGAAATTCTTTTCATTTTATTTGAATGGCAGAGGGGCTGGGTGGGGGGGGAATCTCTTCCATCTACTGGTTCACTCCTCAAATGCCTATAAACTTGGTCTCCCATGTAGCGGTAGAGACCCAAGCACTTTAGCTGTCACCTGCTGCCCTCCAGGGTGAGCATGTGCAGGAAGCTAGAACTGGGAGCAGAGCTGAGACTCAAACCCAGGCACTTTCATATGGGGTGTGGGCATCCCAAGTGGCATGCTAACTGCTGGGCCAACTGCCTATCCCTGGTTTCTCTTTTGTAAGTCTTTTTTTTTTTTTAACTTAGGGAAGTTGAAATCCAAACAATAATTTGTAATGCTAAATCAACAATAAATGTAATTATATGCTATTTATGTATCTTATATATCTTTATCAAAACATAACTGTTGAGTAAATGGAATGTTAGTATCGTTTCCCTTGCAGGGAGGAGAAAACTGAGGTTTAAAGAAATTAAATGATTATGGTTGGCGCCGCAGCTCACTAGGCTAATCCTCTGCCTGTGGCACTGGCACACTGGGTTCTAGTCCCGGTTGGGGCGCCGGTTCTGTCCTGGCTGCTCCTCTTCCAGTCCAGCTCTCTGCTGTGGCCCGGGAAGGCAGTGGAGGATGGCCCAAGTGCTTGGGCCCCTGCACCCGCATGGGAGACCAGGAGGAAGCACCTGGCTCCTGGCTTTGGATTGGCACAGTGCCGACCATAGCAGCCATTTGGGGGGTGAACCAACAGAAAAGGAAGACCTTCCTCTCTGTCTCTCACTGTCTAACTCTGCCTGTCGAAAGAAAGAAAGAAAGAAAGAAAGAAAGAAAGAAAGAAAGAAAGAAAGAAAGAAAGAAAGAGAGAGAAAGAAAGAGAGAAAGAGAGAAAGAGAGAAAGAAATTAAATGATTTAACCAAGTTCATCCAACTGCTGTGTGGTGGGGGCCAGTTCACAGTTTATTCCTTTACACTCATTTGGAAAAAATGACAGCTCTGTGACCAGGAAGTGACATCATAAATAAGACTGTATCCCTTGCCTTCAGGAGATTTGTTGGCAGTTCAGGTTGTAGTTTGGAATCTTGTGAATAATGTGACTTCTTTCTCCTCTTTATATTTAGTTTTAGTTTTTGTGTGTGCATGCATATCAGTATGGTTTGGGGGAAGATAAACAAATGACCAGGGAATAGGCTTTGCATGTGGCAAATAAAGATGATTGCATGTTTGGGGATTATTTATTTATTTTTGGTTTATTTGAAAAGCAGAGAGATGGAGACAGATCTTCTGTCTGCTGCTTCACACCCCAAATGTCTACCACATCCAGGGCTGAACCAGGGTGAAGCCAGGAGCCAGGAACTCTATCTTGGTCTCCCATGTGGGTGACAGGGACCCAAGTACTGAGTCATTAACTGCTGCTTCCCATGGTGCATGGTATCAGGAAGGTGGACTGGAAGCAGAGCCAGGACTCACACCAGGCATTGTGATGTGGGATGTGGATGTGGGTGTCCCAAGCACCAACTTAGGTACTGCACCAAATGCCCGCTCCGGTTTTGTTTTAAATTCTAACTCTAACCTATGAGGAAAAGGGAAGCGTGACTGTGACACATGTGAGAGTGCCCCTGGGGATTGTATGACCCTGGTAAAACATTGGGCCAGGTGGTATTAGGACTTGAATCAAGGAACAGGAAGGTGAGCAACTGAGAGAACCACTTCTGTTTAAAAAGCAATGGAATGCTAAAATTTGAAAAGAGTTAGCCCTGGATATCTGGTCTATTCTGCTGTTTGTGGATTTGACTGTACAATTCTTTCATTGGTAATTTATCAAAGGGAAGCACAAGTCATTTTTAATAGATAAAAGCTACTTTCAAATGTAGAATCATCTGGGGTGGGCATTGTGGTACCATGGGTTGAACTTGGGACAACCATATCCTGTGTCAGAGTGCTTGGTCAGAGCTCTGGCTACTCTGTGATTCTGATCCAGCTTCCTGCTAAGACACATGGGAAGCAGTGGATTGTGGACCAAGCACTTGGGTTCCTGCCGCCCACATGGGAGACATCTAGATGTGGAGTTCCTGGCTCCTGGCTCAACCTAGCAGTCGCTGGCATTTAAGGAATGAATCCGTGGATGGAAGAGCTCTTGTTCGTTCTCTCTCTCTCTCTCTCTCTCTCTCTCTCTCTCCTTCTCTCTCAGTCTTCCTTTCAAATAAATAAATATTTTTAAAAGCAGCAAAAGTAGAAACCAATTTTATAAGGCAGGTGGAACTACCTGCCCTATGCAGATTTGTAATCTCAAAACCGTGGGTCTTTCCTGTCGCCAGCATCATCTAGAGAAGTAGTTTCCACAGCATCTCATTCAAGAATTGCATATACTTGAAGAAGCAAGGTGGGTGATGATGTAAAACTACCTAAAAATTAGGGGAAACCTGCTCTTTTTTTTAAAAAAAAAATTATTTATTTATTTGAAAGAGTTACACAAAGAGAGAAGGAGAAGCAGAGAGAGGCCTTCCATCCACTGGTTCACTCCCACAATTGGCTGTAATGGCCAGAGCTCTGCCGATCTGAAGCCAGTAGCTTCTTCCAGGTCTCCCACGTGGGTGCAGGGACCCAAGGACTTGGGCCATCTTCCACTGCTTTCCCAGGCCATAGCAGAGAACTGGATCAGAAGTGGAGTAACTGGGACTAGAACTGGTGCCCATATGGGATGCCAGCACTGCAGGCAGCAGCTTTACCCACCATGCCACAGTACTGGCCCCAAGAAACCTACTCTTAAAAGAAGGGAGAGTGGTGAAGAAATGGAGAACCAATGATGGGGCCCTCATAATAGATATTTCATAAATACCTAAATAATTTCATAATAGGTATTTTATAAATAGAGGTTTGAGGAAGCCAGCAAGAACTTTGAATATCTCCTGAGAGAAATACACAGCAGAGTTAACAACAATAAGGCAATTGGTTTGCTTACGTCTCTGTTGGCTTTCTGTAGGGCATCCAGCTCCAGCCCCTGCATGGCGCCAGGCTGCCCTGGGTCTGTTCATTCTTTGCCTGATGCTGCTGATTGGGCTGGTGACCTTGGGGATTATGTGTAAGTATCTTTGCATCAAACACACCTTTGTAAGGTTCAGGTTAGGTTATAAAAAGGTGCCACCATCCTGAATCCTCTGATACTTTCCTGCTGCCTCATATCTGTCCCATTCTCCATGTCTTCAAGATATCCTAGAGAGGGCCAATCTCTATTCTCTCAGGATTTTACCCTGATTTCTTTGCTTTCTCTTGATTAACTAGCCTGGACTATGACAAAGACTTATTTTTCTGATTATTGGTTAGAGTAAGAGACTTTTTCTGCCTGGACACACATCCACTTACTATTCCAATGATGAGAAATAGGGAATGGGTGGAGATCTACTCAATGACAGGCATGCCACCCCATTGGCTGCAAAGACTTAGCATACAACCACCTCCATCTACTCACCCAGAAGATCTTCCCAGTGTGAAGAAAACTGCCAAGTAGCAGCAACATGCTGACTTGTATGAATGAGAGTCACACACAACAGGAAGGAAGAGTGGCCTGGTTTGTATGACCAGTAGAGACCTGAGCATCTCTGCAAATCAGTGGAAGCCCCGCTCCCTGGTACTGAAGTCAAAACAGAATATTCTTGTGATTCTGACTCATTATTGGGCAGTTGAGAGTGGACGGCTAGAGAGTCCTGTACTAGCAGTAAGTGGGAAAATACCCATATACATTGCATAATGTTGTTAAGTTTATGGTGGATGCTTTCAGGGGACTTTCAATCAAAAAATTATAAGTGTTGAGTAATAGCAACTTCTCCTCTGTTGCACTAATTTGTTTTTGTATATGTGAAATCTCATGAGTAATTGGGTTTTGGACATACCTCTTTGGACATTTAAATAGAGATTAATAATGTTGCTTGTTCTTTGAAAATAAATGTAGTATTCTTGCACAGATAATTCAGTAGCCAGCCAATTGACAGTTCTTCTACAATGATGTATAGTTTTAAAATTAGTCAAGTTGCAATGATACATGTTCATGGGTTCACCACCAAAGCATAATTTTTTTTTTTTCTAAAAATGCAGTGCTTCTAGTGTAGTGGCTCTTAAATTTGTTGGGCTGATAAATGACCTGAAGTACGTAATAAAAATGCAAATGTATGGATCCAGGGTCTCTGGTGTTGTATTAAAATCTGTTCTCTTTTTGTGAAATAAGTATCTCAAATGATTCTGATGCACATGGCCTGCAGACTATATTTTGAGATACCCATTGTCACAAAGAGGTCTGCTCTTATTAAAACAACAATTAAATCAGCTCCAAATAGAGAAAATATCAAAAACATCCCACCAAAATGAATGGTAAAATGACTGGCACTGCCCTAGATGATTTCATTATATACTCGTTTCAATTATAAATTCAGAGATTTGTAATTATTAATCCACTGTCTTAATATGAGTACAACAATAATTGAAATGTGAACAAAATTCTAAAGATGAGCTATAGACAGTTTGGAACAGTAAGGCATCTGGTATGATGCCATCATGATATATCAATGATTAAGAGCTACTAATAAATATTTTAAAATAAAGGAAATGTTTCTGTGTGTGAATTACCTATGGTTATCATAAGAAAGGAAGGATACATCAACTTGTCTCCTGTTATGTCTTGGAGTTTTGCAGATGTCAAATGAAATTAACTCGGATTCAGAGAAACTGAATCAGCTTCAGAAAATCATCCACCAGCAGCAGGACAACTTATCCCAGCAGCTGGACAACCACAGGAACTTGCCCACGCAGGAAGAATCCCTCAAATCACAGATATCCAGTCTACTGAAGAGGCAGGAACAACTGGCCATCAGACTCTGTGAGGAGCTAATCACTCACACGTCAGGTAGTGGCACTAAGATCCTCGAATCCATCACACTGCAGTTCTCTGGGGTACATTGAGCATGGGTACCACCTCAGAGTTCAAGAGAGTCACGCCATCCAGTGACCCTTGAATTATGTCCCACTAAACTTACAGGGAAGATACATATCTACTCAGTATTCCTGAGGTAAATTTGGAAAGCACCTTGGAATGATGTCAGTTTGCGATGCTTTAGCCCCTCATTTTATTAACTATTTCTAAGTGATCCTACTGTTGAAAGAAGTTAAAAGCACAGCCAGTCATTCTGAGGCCAGTAGACAGAATTCCCATTGTCTCAACCCGTAACAGTGATGATTCCATTCTCAGAGGCTCCTAGAACAGTTATGTTTTCACAGCTCTGGCTCACCAACCCCATTGTCCAGTGAAATTATTGGCCTCCCGTCGGTCTACAGTCATTGAGTTTGCACTATTGGCTGTAATTTCTGTTTCAGACCACAGATGTAATCCTTGCCCCGAGACATGGCAATGGTACCAAAACAGTTGTTATTATTTTATAACAAATGAAGAGAAAACCTGGACTAGTAGCAGAAAGGACTGCATGGACAAAAATTCTACCCTGGTGAAGATAGACAGCGTGGGAGAAAAGGTACGATGGAATAGCCTTCCCTGGGTACAAAAATTGTGCATACAATAAAAGGTAAAGCAAATACAATTTCTGGTTCATGTGGTAGAAATTCAGTGCATTTTGAATGAGAATCAATAAATGAATTTAGTGAATATCCCCACATATCTCTGCACATTGAACAGTGGCTCCCATATAAAGTTTTCCCTCTGTTTCTGCTTTCAGAATTTCCTGAAATCGCAGCCATTGCCCGTGTCGTCTTTCTTTTGGCTGGGATTGTCACGGGACCATTCTGGCAGGGATTGGCTATGGGAAGATGGCTCTATCCCTTCTCCATCCTTGTAAGTCTCTGCTGCGGGCGGGGGTGTGGGAACCAAGCGTTCCTTGGAATCCTGAGAAAATATTACAAGAATCATACATGTAGGTACAAAGCAGGAATAAAACCTATAAAGAAAAAAGAACTTCAGTAACAAATACTGGAGAGAAAGTGACCTGATTTCATCTGTGTGACAAGTTCACGTTGAAGCACTGAAATTTAGTGATTAGTTTAAATGTATTTCTTTATTTTAATTACACTTATAATACTTACTATGTTCAAAGTACTTAATAAACACTAACCCTGTGGGGCTGGCTCTGTGGCACAATGGGTTAAAGCCCTGGCCTGCAGTGCCGACATTCATATGGGTTCGAGTTCAAGTCCAGGCTGCTCCACTTCCCACCCAGCTCTCTGCTATGGCCTGGGAAATCAGTGGAAGATGGCCCAAGTCCTTGGACCCTGCACCCATGTGGGAGACCCAGAAGAAGCTCCTAGGCTCCTTGCTTTGGATCATCCCAGCTCCAGCCATTGTGGCCATTTAGGGGGTGAACCAACAGATTGAGATCTCTCTCTGTCTCTACCTCTCTCTGTAACTCTACCTTTCAAATAAATAAAACAAATCTTTAAAAAAATAAATAAATAAAAGTATTGGCCAGCACCGTGGCTCACTTGGCACCCCGGGTTCTAGTCCTTTTTGGGGCACCGGATTCTGTCCCAGTTGCTCCTCTTCCAGTGCAGCTCTCTGCTGTGGCCCAGGAGGGCAGTGGAGGATGGCCCAAGTGTTTGGGCCCTGCACCCACATGGAGACCAGGAGGAAGCACCTGGCTCCTGGCTTCAGATCAGCGCGGTGCGCCGGCCGCAGTGCACCAGCTGTAGCGGCCATTTAGGGGGTGAACCAACAGATTGAGATCTCTCTCTGTAACTCTACCTTTCAAATAAATAAAACAAATCTTTAAAAAAAAATAAATAAAAGTATTGGCCGGCGCCGTGGCTCACTTGGCACCCCGGGTTCTCGTCCTGTTTGGAGCGCCAGATTCTGTCCCAGTTGCTCCTCTTCCAGTCCAGCTCTCTGCTGTGGCCCGGGAAGGCAGTGGAAGATGGCCCAAGTGCTTGGGCCCTGCACCCACATAGGAGACCAGCAGGAAGCACCTAGCTCCTGGCTTCAGATCAGCGCGGTGTGCCGGCCGCAGTGCACTGGCTGTAGCGGCCATTTTGGGGGTGAACCAACGGAAAAGGAAGACCTTTCTCTCTGTCTCTCTCTCTCACTGTCCACTCTGCCTGTCCAAAAAAAATGGCAGAAGCCATTCTGGATCTCCAGCATCTACAATACAGATGGGTGGTGTTTGTCATAAAAACACAGAAAATGGAATTTTTTGTGACTATTTAAAGTTACGAAAACTAGAGACCAACTTTAAAATTTCTAAAGGAGCACATAGTCCTGCAAAAGTCTTTTTTTTAAATATTTATTTATTTATTTGAAAGGCAGAGCAACAGAAAGAACTCTTTCACCTACCAGTTCGCTCCCCCCAAATAGCTGCAACAGCTGGGGCTGGGCCAGCTCAAAACCAGGAGTCAGGAGCTCCATCCTGGTCTCCACACAGGTGGCAGGGGCCCAGCACCTGGGGCATCTTCCTCTGCTCTTTCAGGCACATTAGCATGGAGCTGAATCAGAAAAGGAGCAGCAGGGACTCAGACCAAGGAGCTCCAATAAGGGGTGCCAGTATTACAGATGGCAGGTTAACCTGCTGTGCCATAATACTGGCCTCTGCAAAATTCTTCTAAAGGCTACAAAACCAAATTTTGAGGAACACCCCTCATCACAACTATGATTAAATGCACAATTGCATTCATATTTTATTATAATATATAGTACTTTTATGTTAAGTGAAATTTAAGATCCTTGCATCTTGATGGTATGGGTTTCTTTCCACCTCCCTCCCCCAACAAGTAATTAATCCAGCCAGCTAACTCCTTGACTGCGAGTTGCCTAAGTTTTCTTAAACTGAGTCATTGCTTCAGCTGTCGCACACCAAATTCCTGAAATAGCAAGCAGTGACATGCATGTTCCTTCCACGCTAGATACCCTCTTGCATTCATGCACTTCCCAAAGTAGTGTCATGGTTATTTCCACAGCAATCTTTTTACTCATGGCTTTAGCATCATATTAAATCAACTAGTCTTTTTTTTTTTTTTCAAAGATAGTGACTAGAATCTTTTTTAATTAAATTACTTTATTGATTTTGAATGACTTTTTTTAGACTTATTCATTGATTTGAAAGGCAGAGTTACAGAGAGAGAGAGAGAGAGATCTTCCATCCTCTGGTTCAGTCCCCATATGGCTGCAGTGGCAGGGGTTGGGCCAGCCTGAAGCCAGGAACCAGAGCTTCATTCGGGTCTCCCACCTGGGTGCAGGGGCCCAAGGACTTAGACCAACTTCTGCTGCTTTCTGCTGCATTAGCAGAGAACTGGATAAGAAGTAGAACAGCTGGGACTTGAACTCACACCCATATGGGATTCTGGCATTACAGGCAGCAGCTTAATCCTCTATGCTACAATGCAGGCCCCCAACTAGTCTGATTTTGCACAGATAATTACAGCAGAAAGCACATACAAAGTAGTATACAAACACACACAAATTATAGTTATGCTTGTGTAACTGGAGCAATATTGGCTATGAAATGATTAAGATGACTTGTTGCTGCAAGGCAGGGTTCAAAGCCCGCAGACCCTCAGAGTTCAACTCCTGGGACCTGTACAGCTGTCAGACAAACCAGAGCATCCTCCTCAGCTGAGGGAGGCTGGCCTTCAGGATGACAGAACCATTTCCTGGCTACTGTGTGGAGGCCACCGTGAGCAAGCAAGGCTAAACTCGAGCGCACCAGGGAGGGCATTTGGCACAGGGGTGAGCAACACGGGTTGGGACATCTGCATCCTGTATCAGAGTGCCTGGATTCGAGTCCCCGCTCCCCTTCTGATCCAGCTTCCTACTGATCACATGCTTGGGTCGCTGCCATCCACATTGGAGACCTGGATTGAGTTTCAGGCTTCTGGCTTCAACGTGGTCCAGTCTCAGCCGTTGCAGGCATTTGAGGACTGAGCCAGTGGGTGAAGATCAGATGCTATCTCTGTGTGTCTCTGTGTGTGTCTCTATCTGTTGCTCTGCTTTCAAATAAATACAAATAACTAAAGCTTTTTTCAAAAAAGAATTAGTACATCTGGTTCTAAAGCAAGAAAAGAATATGGCAGTGTAACGTAGGTCATTTGTAGTAAAGCAAGGGTAGGCACACAAAAGACTTAGACCTGAAAAGGCTAATTTTTCTTACAAAACTCAGGGTTTATCAATTTCTTAGCAGAGGAATTGGGAACTATTATCATAGCCACATCTAACTCGGCCTTTTCTCTCTTCTGTCTTGTCCTCAGCCTAAGATTATGATTAACTTGTGACAAAAAAACCCAGTTGCGCCATTTTTAGGAATTTTGATGGTCAGTGGAGGCAGAAGTCCCTCAGTATTTGCATATGTGATAAGAGTGTAGGGGAATGGAGAGCCAATTTCAAATATGAAATATGTAATTAATTTTGAATCAATTAATTAATTTTCAGATTCAATACGAAAGAACTTGCCCAGATCAACGGATCCAAAGGATGTGCTTATTTGCAAAAAGGAAATATTTATATTTCTCGCTGTGGTGCTGAAATTTCTTGGATTTGTGAGAAGACTGCTGCACTAGTGAGGATGGATGATTTGGATTGACAGGCGTCTTCCAGATTTACCAAGTGGGAAGAGACTCGCGAGTAAGCCCAGGTGAAACAGGAGGAAGCTACAGAGCTGGAGCCGAAAGCGGAGCACAAGCTGACCCCGTGTTGACAACCATCAGCAAGTGGAGTTGCTTCTTAGGACATTCTCCACTTCATTGTCTGATGTCTTCTGTCTGGCATTCTTATCCCTCAGTCTTCCTGCATATCACCTGCTCCTCTGTTACCCTCTACAGATTTAAAAGTGTGTGAGCTAATCCAACTTTTGTATACGCACCAATAGAAGTCGAACGCAAAGGAATTATATCCAGCATAAATTTTAGTAAGAATTACAAACAAAATATACTAAAGCCCGAATTTTGGAATACATGTGATCTTTTATCATAGTTCAAGTGAACAGGCCTTATCAGTTTACAGGCCTGAAACACAAATCACATGTACATGGATTTTAAAAGGAACTTTATTCTTTCTCTTTCACAGTTTAATACCACTATCACTCTCACAAAGATAAAAATTATTCAATAAAGGTCAAAAACCCTGTGCCTGGCCCTCACACATTTGTGTTTCTCTTTCTTTCCATGAGAAGGATAATTTCTTCTTTTGTTCCTCTATTTCTAACCAAAACAGGATTTTTAGTAGCAAATTAAATATCACTGTTGGGTATTTTGTTCTTATGAAGAGATGATGGTGTTGCTTCCCCCAGGATCTTGTCTTGGTTAATTCTCATGCACCCTCTGACTTTCACACTCACTAAAAGAGACAGTTTTCCATGCCGACCTCACAGGGACTCTGGCTTCTGACTAAATCCTGTTGTTCAGAGCCCTCTCCCTGCCGCCCTGCCATCACCACGTTCTACCCGGCAGCCTCTACAGCGTGCCGGGCTATCCAGAGTTCTTCATCAGCCTTTGTGTCAAAACATTTCCTTCTTTGTTTCCTCCTGATAACTTGGCTTCTCAGAAATTTCAGCCTCTCCCTCTCTCCCACCTCTTTTTCAAAATTCCTGAGAAATAGTTCCTATATATGTATATGAATGAAATTTTATATATATGAGTTTATACATATGTATTTATACACACAGAATCTCCATATATCTCATAAAAGTGTGCATTATCTCATTCCACTTTTCTATGAACTTTTTGAAGTACCCCCATACGGAGAGAGAAAAATACTATGCACATATAAAACATACTGTCAAATTTCTGGGGGAAGGCCACGTTTTTTATTTTTGTGGATAACTTTTACTCCCTTAATGAGTAGTTATATAGTTTCTAAACCTGGCTTCATAGATTTACACGAATAGTTCGTGCAAAGCACAGATTCCCAGGCCATGCCTCAGTTCTACAGGATCAGAAGGAATGGAAAGCAGGACTGGAGAACGCACAGGATTCGTGAACCCCACAGGTGATTCCTATAAATACAACCTAGGCGTTTGGCAGTGTTTGGGTAAATGACCTCAATACCAACTTCCTGAGCTAACAATGCCAGAGGCAAAGGCGCTGGAGCCACCCTCAAGTTGAGCGGCTCTTTCACCATTGCTAACAAAATTAGTTTGGGTTGTGCAGCCCAGGTTAGATCAGGGCAGGATAAACTGAGATCCTAAACTGGACCCTAGCTCAGCCTGGCCCAGCTCCAGCTGTTGAGGACATTTGGAGAGTGAACCAGCAGATGGACAATCTCTCTCTCTCTCTCTCTCTCTCTCTCTCTCTCTCTCTCTCTCCCTCCTTTCAAATAAATTTTTTAATGAAGTATAAGGTTTTTAAAAACTGAGACAGAAATAATGACAGTTCTCAGCTATTTCATTGTTACAGCCTTGGGCAACAACCCGGTCCTAGGAGATTGATAACCATTGATAAGAGACAGCTGATGAGAGTATGATTCCTCTTGCTGTTTGGAAATCTTCTCATTGAAATTATATTAGGGAGCTTTGAAGACATCCTGCCACCATTTTAGGATTTCAATTTAATTGATCAGAAATGTGGTTGGGTTGTTGGAAAAAGAATCAGTTTCCCATGTAACTCTAATGGGAAAGCTCTAAGGTTGAAAGCCATTGTAGCAAGGTCAGCCCATGGCCTTCTAATATCAGAAAAGCAGGTGAACTAGTTCCACAGGTGAGAACGCCATGTAGTTGAGACAGGAGGAAGAGTATCATGACCTAAATCTAGGGTTGGTGGCATGTTTGAGGCTGTGCCTGAACACGGATAATCATGTTTGCATGTATTTGAGTGCTCATAGAGAAAGTGTGGACACACATCAACCTTGTTTTCCAATGTTTGATGGGAGTAAAATGGGACCCAAAGAGGAGCTCATTGAGCATCCATTGTGACGCTGAGGACCAGGAGAGAGTCAGACTCTGAACAGGTATCCAAAGCTCACAGGGTGGTCCTGAAGCAAAAGTAATCTTTTATTTCCCAGGTATGTTAGCCTTGCTAAACAAGTAATTCATTCTCTCTCTCCCTCTCATTTCCCTCCCTCTCCCTCTCCCTTCCTCTTCCCTCATCCCTTTCCCCTTCCTTTAGGATCTCTAATAATATATATTTTTTTTTAAAAAATCTCCTCTCAGTTCTTATGTCTTAGCTTCCAAGTGTACAAAAGTCCCCCAGCTTCTGACTGGGCAGCAGGATAGCTTGGTACTTAATTTCCGAAGTCAGCCAAGCCAAAGGTTACATTCGTATCCTCAATTTCAGAGCTGTGTTTTAGACCATGTCTTGATCCATCTTGTGTTGCTGTAACAGAATAACTGAGACGGGACAATTTATAAACCTGTTGGCTCACAGTTCTGGAGGCTGGAAACTCCAAGACGAAGAAGGTTCCAGGAGGTTTTATGTCTGGTAAGGCCATCATCTTCCAAGATGGCACCTTGCGTGTACCTCCTCCAGAGTGGGGCAAGGCTGGACTCCCCCATCGCGGAAGGAACAAGAGGCAAAAAGGGGCTGACTCGCCTTTTTTTTTAATCCCACCCACAAGAGCAGAGTCCCTCTGGGTAAAATACCTCTTAAAGTCCCACCTGTTAACACTTACCATGATAATTAAATGCTAACATGAGTTTTGGAGGGGGAAAAAACATTCAACCCATAGCAGAACGGATACTTAAAATCTCTAAGCTTGCTTTGTAAGCAATAGAGGGATTTAATGGAGAAAAAAAGTTAGATGCCAAGCATATGGTATGGTGAATACCCAGTTAAGTTTAGCCATTATCACTATCCCCTAGTTTTAGAAAAGGAAAATTCACTAGACTAATTAAAGTGAGTTTATTTGGGAACAATAAAAAAAAATTCACAAATTCCAAAGCTCCCAGAACCAGAGCAGGTCCAGAGAAGTGCAACCAACCATGGCATTTACAGAAAATGCCACTTACAGAAAAGCACACGAGAGCAAAGAAAGCAGCTGCTTGGCCACAGCGTTTACAGCAGTCAGCTGTCAATCAGCTACAATTTCGCTCGTTAATTGCGTACAGCCGAATCTGTTCACCAGCCCTCTGCTCAAGCTGCGTGGCTGTTACCAACCTCAGCGTGGGGTGGGTCTGTTTGGCCCAAAGCAAGAGCCCCGTGCGAATCCACGGCCTCCTGCAAAGTCCTCTCCCGCGCCTTCTTCCAGAGGAATCAGAGAGGCTCGCCGCCTTCCAGTGCTGTGCTCCACCGTCCTGCGCCAACGCTCTCTTCCTGGCACACAGGTGCGCATCTCTCTTTCTACACCCGCTGCTTTCTGGAGGGGAATTATCTGCGCCTGACTGAAAGGTGCCTCCTCTTTGTAGGAGTGCAGTGACCGCTGCTCCCTGCCGCCCGCCATGGGCTCTTCAGGAGAAAAGAGCCGGTGATAACAGGGAAGAAAGCCGTAGGGCTCACCTGAGACCGGGCCTGTTGCACACAGAGCATGTGCATGTTTTCTGAGCTCGCTCTCATGTGGAGGCCAGGCATGTGGTCGGCAGGAATAGGTTCTGGCCCCGTCGTTGGCTTCCTAGCGCTCAGCACTGGAACTTGGGAGCAGTAACTTTTGTAGTTACGGTTACCAAAGGACTAAGGCTGTGGTTGTCGGTTCAGCAGCTTTTGTTGTCTGAAGACAGAATTTGTTTGAGAAAAGTTGCTCTCCAGGGATGGCCTTGATGTTGAAGGTTCCTCCCACCTTTTAGGTTTTGATTCAATTTTTCGGTCTACTTATTTCCTCCTAAATCCAAAAAAGCATCTGTTGATTAACTATATATATATATCTTTGTATGTAGTAACAGGTGTGTGTTCAGTGTGTTCAGTGAATCACTTCTAGACTTCTATACCTGTTCTTTGCCATCACCTCTTAGACATAATTCATCCAATTATTTAAGTGACAGCCTTGTCTTTAAGAAAATGTAAAAAAAAAAAAAAAAACCGGCTTCCCTAGACCTTAGGGTATATGAATATAGGAGTACATATGTGTGTAAATGGTCATGGATAAGGAGAATGTTGGGCACAAAACAGGGACAGTTAGGAACAGGAGCATAATTTGCTGGAGTTGTGAGCCAGGAGCCTAAGACAGTGGAAGTGTTGTGTGGTGGAAACTGGGCTGTTGTGGAAACTACTGGCTTGGTGCCGATCTCTGCCCCTCCCCCCCCCCCCGCAAAAAAAAAAAAGTATTTTTGTGGGTACAGCAAATAAATGTAACCCTCTAATTTTTTTTCACAAACAGCATTTTATTAGGAATAGATTTCAAGGTTCCTTATGGTGTGTCTCAATAAAGCAACACTGGTGAGCTTCAGGTTTCAGTGCCAAAGAGGGACAACAAATACTGTTTCCAAGTCCCGTGCTGATGCTCAGAGGGGACTGTGCTCTCTGGGAAAGGGAGGCTCTCTCTTTAGCCCTTCTTTAAGGCCTCTTGGTTCACCTCTTTCAAGTCCTCCAGTAGGAAGTGTGCCTGGGTAGGCGGCTAGTTCTCTGCCAAGGTCAGCTTTCTGGCGTTTGGGAGCCTCGGGCAGGGCACAGAGTTGGGGGAAGCGTGCGTTTTCAGGCCTCCTGTCGGGAGCTGCGCTAACCCCCTACACCCTATAGGATGTGGTGTTCCCTTGGTGCGGTGGTATCACACGGGGTTTTGTGTGTAAGGCAGACTTGGTGACGGACGCCATGGGTGATGTATGATGGAATGGAGAAGAGCATTTCCTCATTACACCTGTAGCAAGTGCTTTCTTTTTGTAAATCTAGAATTTACTTCACTTGTGAAAGACGGTAGCAAAAACCAAAACAACAAGGTTGCTTCTAGCTTCTACAACAGAATTCACTCCCTTATTTTTTTTTTCCAAAATACTAATCCATCGTATTACTAGAATAAATTCCAATTGGTCTTGATACTCTGTATTTACTGGATTTAAGTTCCCCTTGTATTCCATGAAGTTGGAATTTCTCTTATCTTTAGAAAAGCAAGGAAGAAAAATAGCTTAAGGTTCCTGTATTTTCCAGGAAACACTATTTTTATGCTTGACAGTGTCTGCATTGTATCTGTTTCATGAGAGAGAATGTTGGGTTCCTTGTACTCCACAGATGGGGAAAAAGAAGAAACTTTGAAGATGTAACTGTTAGGAGACACAAACACATAGTCTGAACATTTTCATTCCATCCGTGTGGTCCAAGGAGATCCAGTCTCCCTGAGGGTCTCTTCAGCTGTAGTATCTCAGCATAAGCAAAATAATCACACAAATTACATTCCTCCATCAGGAAAATCACTGGTTAGTATGCTTTCAATGTTCAAAGATGGATTGGCCATCTTCTGACATAGAAACTTTTTTCTTGCTCTGCAGGAAGTATAATAAACGTATGTTTGATATATATATCCACAATACATGTTTTTTAAGTCACCAGTGTTTCTTATAAACCTAAAGAGAAAATAAATAATTATACTTAGATATTTGAAACACTTTCACAGAAGATTATATTTGCAATGTGACGTTGTTGCCCAGGACACTAAGGTAAATTTCAGTTAATGTGCACAGTACCAAGAACGTCCAAGTTAATTCTTTTTATTAACGCATATGTGATGGCAAGCACTGCTTTGTTTCTCTTTGCCTTCTTGCCCTTCCCACTTCTGAAATATTTGCTGTTTTTAATTTCTAGACTTAGCAGCCCTAAGCAAATTCAGAGTATTTAAAATAATCTCATCTAACTAGTCCACCAGTAAACCTCTGACACTATCTTCCTTAAATGCTTTTCACAATCGCCAAACAAGGAGCACAGGTGGCCTTCTAAATTGAACATCATCTCCAAATGACATTTCTTTCCAGCCCTGTTCACAGGTCTCACTCTGAAGTTCTGACTGATGACCAGCCCATAAACGCTAAATTAGTCATCAAGAACTGTAGCAATTAAAATACCTCTGGGGCTGCCCGCATCCCATATAAGACAGCCTGAATTTGAGTCCTGGTTCTACTCCCAATCCCAGCTTCCTGCTGATGCTCACCCTGGGAGGCAGCAGGTGATGGCTCAAGGGATTGCGTGCCTGCCACCCACATGGGAGACGTGGAGTGAGTTCCCAGTTCCCAGCTTCGAGCTGGCCCTACCCTAGCTGTTGTGGACATTCAAAGGGTGAGCCAGCCACAAGTGATCTGTCTCTCTGTGTCTATCCCTGTCTCTGTTTCAAATAAACTAAAATTAATTCATTAAAATGTAAGTGACTAAAAAAGAACTACACATTAAAGTCTAATTTGTAAATTAAAAATATTATCTTTTGTATAATCAATACTTGAGTCAAATAATAATCATCAACAAATAAGTTCAACTAAATTTTAAGAATTTTTGATGGGGGCCGGCGCTGTGGCTCACTTGGTTAATCCTCCGCCTGCGGTGCCGGCATCCTATATGGGCGCTGGGTTCTAGTCCAGGTTGCTCCTCTTCCAGTCCAGCTCTCTGCTCTGGCCCGGGAGGGCAGTGGAGGATGGCCCAAGTGCTTGGGTGCCTCTACCCACATGGCAGACCAGGAGGAAGCACCTAGTTCCTGACTTTGGATCGGCGCAGCACCAGCTGTGGCGGCCATTTGGGGGGTGAACCAACAGAAGGAAGACCTTTCTCTCTGTCTCTCCCTCTCTCTCACTGCCTATAACTCTACCTGTCAAATAAATTTTAAAAAAAGAATTTTTGGTAACATAGTACAGATATCATTGCATTGCCATTCCCTTCCAGACACAAGCCCAAAACTAACAATGAGAATAAAAACCAAAGGAAATAATTGACACACATGTTTATATCATGTATGTGGTTATTGTATGCATATTATTTCAGTATCTCTCTTGATCATTTTAAATATTCACGGTATTTTCCATTTCATTATAGATTACCCTTCCACTTAATAATTAAACACATTCACATTCTACTTTTTCAAAAAAGATTCCATCTATACTCTCTCCTGACACACATAGCCATTAGTTCTAGTCCAAACAAAACCTTTTTTTTTTTTCAAATCTGAATCCTGTCATTTACCAGCTGATTTTTCTCCTTTTTTTTTTTAAGATTTACTTATTTATTTATTTATTTATTTAAAGGGCAGAATTACAGAGAGACAAGGAGAGACAGAAAGGTCTTCCATCAGCTTGTTTACTCCCAAATGGCCACAATAGCCAGGACTAGGACAAGCTGAAAACAGGAACCAGGAACTCCATCTGGGTCTCCGTGTGGGTGCAGGAGCCCAAGCTCTTGGGCCATCTTCTGCTGCTTTCCCAGGTGTATTAGCAGGAAGCTGGATGGGAAGTGGAACAGCCAGAACTTGGTGGCATTGCAAGAGGCAGCTTAATCCCCTGTGCCATAATTCTGGCCCCAAGGCCTTTATAAACCCTTTATATATACCCTTTCCCCTCTATTTGTCCGTACTTTATGCAAACCACCAAAGTTAGGACCGTGTTGTCTTTCTGATCCCGACTCTTAGTCTTACTAATTCTATCTGACGGGAAAAGCAGCAAAAACCCGTATTTGTTGTACGGCTCAATGTGGTGAGCATTCAGGAATTCCGACCCGGTACAGTTGCCCTGAGCTCCCTCCTGTTGCATGTGCACTCCACTAGCACGTGGTTAAGGGCTGAGTTCCCAACAGCATCCAGCAGGCGGAAGCTCTGGTTTCTTTATTTAGTCTGATAGCGGCTACTCCCTACATTGCAGGGATTATAAACCACAAGAGGAATTTTGACACTATTTTTATCTTAAGGCTTTATTTTTTTCCTGTTGCAAGCAAACATGATACATAAATCCATTTATAATGAACTACTTAGCAGTTCACCGAAAAATTGAACAACAAATGGTTTTATATGTACCAAGCCAAAGTTCATTTTTATTCTTTCAAATTCTCTCCACTGGTCTCTAAATGTTTATTTAAAAATTCCCATTTCCCACTTTGATTATGGCCTTGTCTAAATAAGGTTGGAGTTTGTGAACTCAGGAGGCTTCCATAGCCTTGGCAGCTCATGACAAGAGCCTCGGGTGATTACTGACATCATAAATAAGTGTGTCAATTGTTAACAACAGGAGTCACTGTGCACCTGCTCCCCATGTAGGATCTCTGTCCTTAATGTGTGGTGCTGTGCGAATAAATGGTAAAACTAGTACTCTATACTTTGTGTATCTGTGTGGGTGCAAACTGTTGAAATCTTTACTTAGTATATACTAAGTTGATCTTCTATATATAAAGATAATTTAAAATGAATTGTGATGAAGGATGGGATGGTTGCCGGTAGGAGGGAGGTTATGGGGGGAAAAGCCACTATAATCCAAAAGTTCTTTCAAAAATTATATTTATTAAATGAAAGTTTAAAAAAATTTTAAATGCCCATTTCATAAATTGCCTGGCTGCTCAGTCCTTGAGAGTGTGACTCTCTGGACTCCATCTCTGGATCACGGGAATGTGTTTCGCCTTTAGTTTAATCACGGGTTCCCTCGGGAATGAACTGTGGGTGCAGCAGGCTGCTTCCCTAAGGTGTTTCCTTTTATTTCCTTTGTCCAAGTCTTGCTGCTTTGTAATGGAAATTTGTCCACATATTTAGCAATGGCATATCTTTCTGCATACCTTCATAATTTATCTGTGCTTTTATGTGTACCTTTTAATATGATAAGTTATATATCTTAAGCTGACAAATAAAATTGAATGTATTTATCATGTTAAAAAATGCCCATTTCTACTATCAGCTATAACAAAAATTCCAAAGGTAAGATTTATTTTAGGTTATTTTGACTTTAAGTATTTACCACACCATATCCTTTTTATCTCTAGCATTACTCAGTCTGCTCATATAATTGATGGTTAAGTAAATTCGGGGATGAATCAATCTTTCATCTTTGAATCCCAGAATTTAGTACAATATGAAGTACTTCTTAGAGTCCAGTGAATATTGCTGTCTTCCATAATTAGAGAAAAGCATAATTTACAGGAAGTATCCTTAATTTGGCTACCATAATTTCATTAGTGACTTGTCAAAACAATGACACGACATCTGTGGCAAACTTTCTACAAGTTTAAATACATCAAAGAGCTTAATAAGAAAAGGTTCTTTAAAGATGAATTTTCATTTGAAGCTGGTTTTCATTGTAATCTACAACACTCTTGAGGAAAATATCTATGCACAAACCCAACTATGTAAAATCCAACAAGAATAGACTTACCTGGCAGAAGGGAAAACCAAATTCTCAATTTTCTCTGGGAGTTTATTATCTTTTCTAGGAAATAATCCCAACCAATAGTCAAATAAGTTCTTGGATTTTATAAATTCCTACAGAAAATAAAGATGATCTGTTTAAAAACCTGAGGGAGTGCATGTCTGGCTCAGCAGGTAAGCCACTGGTTGGGACCCTTGCCTAGGTTTAAATCTTGGCTCCAGCTCCCCACGACAGCTTCCTGCTAATGTGTGCCCTGGGAGGCAGCAGTGACGGTTCAAGTCATGACATCCCCACCACTGACACGGGAACCAGAATCACATTCCGGCTCCAGCTTTGGCCTGACTCGGCCTGGTCCTTGCAGGCATTTGTGGAGTGAACCAGAGGAGAGGTGCATTCTCTTTCTTTCTCTTTATTTTTCTCCCTCCCTCCCTCTCTCCCTCTCTCCCTCTCTCCTTCCCTCTTTCCCTCCCTCCCTCCCTCCCTCCCTCTCTCTCTCCTTCCCTCTTTCCCTCCCTCCCTCCCTCTCTCTCTCTCCCTCCCTCCCTCCCTCTTTCCCTCTCTCCCTCCCTCTCTCCCTCCCTCTCTCCCTCCCTCTCTCTCTCCCTCTCCCCCTCCCTCTCCCTCCTTCCCTCCCTCCCTACCTCCCTCCCTCTCCCCCTCCCTCTCAAATAAAAAAATTTTAAGCAAATTTAAGTCTCATTTCTGCACATTACCTTACAATGTAAATTCTTACAAATTACTATTTTAAGATAACATTTTTTACATTGCACTACTCTTCAAAACCATTTAAAAAATGAAAGTGGTTTTTATTGTAAGATTTCATTGTTTTTACAATATAATTTCCTATGTAACAAAGAGAAAATACCTATCCTTGCATAACCTCACTTAGGACCAATGAAAAGTTCTCAAGCTTCTGGACCCAAGTGTCTAATCAACATTCAGTGCAGTGGCAAAGGAGGTGGTTTATGACCATAAACACAAGTTAAGAGGAACAGGTGAGAGAACAAAATGCCGCAAAGTCAGACAAAAATGGTTATAGCGTAGAACCCAGAACCAGTCCTGAACCTTGGAGCCAAAATAACAAGGCTTTTTTTTAATTATCCAAGACTTTAAAAAATACTTAAAAGCACAAAATGCCAGAAACAAGAAATAGTCCCCCATGCAGTTTTTGTCCAACTGGTACCCCTTCCAGAAGTTCTGTGTTTAGGTGAAGGTTCAGAAACCATGTTCTGAGATTTGACTCCAGAGTTCCAACTTAGAAACGCTCACACAGATTGAAGATTCTAGGTGCCCTGTGTCTGCCCACCTATCCATCAGCTGGTAAGATTTCACTGATGTGCTTTCAAAAAATGTTTCTTTCACTGATGTTAAGATACTAAGTGAATGCCATGGGACTCCAAATCCCATTAAGTTGGCAGGTACCAATGCCACCTTACTAGTTAAAGTGATCATTTTAAGTGCACAACTGATCATAAAGATAGGATTAAGTGTCAAAGGGATCACATAAATAAGACCAAATGTCTGCTAATAACAATGGATAGAATTAAAAAGGAGAAAATGATCCAACATGGGAAGCAGGCCACACAGCAGACTCATAGAATGACAAATGCCCTAAACAGCACTCTGGCCTCAGAATTAGCCCTTAAGGCATTCAGATCTGGCTAAAAAGCCTGTGAGAGCATTTCAGGCATGGAAAGCCAAGACATTGTGACAAAGAATGGCCTACATGAAGGATCTCTGTGAATGAGATCCCAGTGGAAAGAAGGGACCATCAAAGAAGGAGGTACCTTTCTCTGAAGGGAGGAGAGAACTTCCACTTTGATTATGGCCCTGTCCAAATAATGTCAGAGTTTGTGGACTCAAAAGGTTTCCATAGCCTTGGCAACTCATGACAAGAGCCTCGGTGATGACTCATAAATAAGAGTGTCAATTGTTAAATGAACAACAGGAGTCACTGTGCACTTGCTCCCCATATAGGACCTCTGTCCTTAATGAGTTGTACTATGAGAATTAACGGTAAAACTAGTCTTCAAACAGTACTTTATACTTTGTGTATCTGTGTGGGTGTAAACTGTTGAAATCTTTCACTTAGTATAGAGTTGATATAAAGATAACTTTAAAATGAATCTGAATGAAGAATGGGTTGGGAGAGAGAGTTGGAGGCGAGATGGGAGTGGGGGTGGGAGGGCGGGTATGGGGGGGAAGAACTGCTATATTCTACAAATTGTACCTAATGAAATTTACATTTATTAAATAAAAGCTTTCAAGAAATAAAACTAAATAAATCTTTAAAAAGATGCTAAGTTAGGGTTTTAGGTAATTTCCCTTGGCTGTGATATCCTGGGATGAACAAAGTCCCAGTCACTTCACATTCCAACTGAGGTCAGCCACACCCAGAGTGGGCTAATACGGTCTTCCCCACAGGCCTGCCCCTCTCGGTTAGGCTGCAAACACTTTCCTTGCCTTCAGGCACAGCCCTGGGCCTTACCAGCTCACTCTCACTCCTCATCGTCAACAGGCTGGCGTTCTGAGCAGAACAGAACATGTCACTCTCTTGCCATGTGAGATAATAATCAGATAGGAGATAACAGCGATCCTTGTGCCATATCCAACTCTCTGGGCAAGGCTTGCATTTGTGCTCTGGAAAGAGAACTTCATTTTATTTGATTTGTGTTGACTTTGTGTTATTGTTATTATTTCCTTTACGCTGTGTGACAGTCACCAAACATACAGTGCTTCTTGGCTTTACATTAAAGAGAAAGAAAATGAATTCTCTTCTAGATCCCTGAATACCACTGTAATGTGCCTTCCACGTTACTTGAAAAAACCTTCAAATTAAGCACTTGGGTTCAAGTCTATCTCCCTGTATTAGAAGATCTGAATAACCTCCCTTTGTAGATTTTGTGTTTATTTAGGACAAAGAAAACTAATTGCAGGAAAAATTTTGTATAGTAAGATTCACCCCCACAGATCTCCATCAATTCTGCCTTTTCCAACCAGGGCACCTCTGACTGACTTGCTGAATATTGGAGGGATTCCCCCAGGAGCACAAGGTACATGTTGGCTATGATAGCTACAGAAACCTAAAGAAGCTTTGGAGTACCAACTCTCCCCAATTCCAAAAGCAATGATTCAGATTCTTTCTTTTCTATGATCTCTTGGCCATCAAGAACTTACTCAAATTTAGGGTTTAGGTCACCAATAAAGAAGTCTGTCTTTCATTGATCTTCCATTGATGTCAGTGCCCACCATATCAATTAGAGAAAGCGTACTCTGTTTAATGTTTCATTGTGTAGCAGTCGTATTCTGATAATTTGGAGGGCCTATAAGTTATCATTTCTTTTTCTGTTTTGCTTGTTTTTTTCCTTTTTCTTTTTCTTTTTTCTTTTTTTTTTTTTTTTTTTTTTTTTTTTTTTTTGACAGGCAGAGTGGACAGTGAGAGAGAGAGAGACAGAGAGAAAAGTCTTCCTTTGCCGTTGGTTCACCCTCCAATGGCACCGCGGCCAGCGCACTGCAGCGGGCGCACCGCGCTGATCCAAAGGCAGGAGCCAGGTGCTTCTCCTGGTCTCCCATGGGGTGCAGGGCCCAAGCACTTGGGCCATCCTCCACTGCACTCCCGGGCCACAGCAGAGAGCTGGCCTGGAAGAGGGGCAACCGGGACAGAATCTGGTGCCCCGACTGGGACTAGAACCCAGTGTGCCGGCGCCGCAAGGTGGAGGATTAGCCTATTGAGCTGAAGCGCAGGCCTGTTTTTTTCCTAATTATATGGAAATGTCAGTGAGTCTTCTATCAGCCACGTTCAATTCCTTCCCCCCAACATAACAGCTCTTTACAGAAAGGCTGCTAGCTAATGATGAAGAGTTTCTTAAGTGACTTTAAGGTTGAGCTCATGTCTAGCAAACAACTCTGAGAGCAGTGCAGGATTACCTGGGTCTTTTCTACAAAGCTCACGACATAATTGGGTGGCTACGTTTTGCAATGCAATGGACAGGCTCCTGATCTTCTCAGAGGAGTTCCGGTTATTCAGCAGTTGTACAGAAACATTTCTCTGAAGTTCTTCTTCGATATTTTGTAGTTTATTCAATTTTCCCATTTCTATTTTCAAAGTTAGGTAAACTCCAGATCAAAGAGAGAAGAGATGATACAAAATTGTAAACCCTCAATTGAACCATCACCCATCTCACCACCCTTTCCTTTCCAGAAACAGTATTAAAAACATTAAAAGGGCTGGGACGTAATTGTTCTACAGGAGTGAGAGACAGAGAATAAGTACCATGTTGTAAGTCCCTCTTATGGGCATATCACCTATTATTGTCACAAAGCTTCTAATCAAAGAATAAGTGAAATTCAGGTGAACATCTGGTACAACAGTTAACATGCTGCTTGGGATGCCTGCATTCTATGTTAAGGGCCTGAGTTAGATTCCCAGCTCCACTTCTGATTCCGCTTCCTGCAAATGCACACCCTGGGAGGCAGCCGGTGATAGTTCCAGTAGTTGGGTCCCTGCCAGCCATGTGTGAAACGTGAATTGAGTTCCAGGCCTTGGCTTTGGCCTGACCCAGCTCTGGCTGTTGGGGTGTTAAGGGAGTGAAGCAGGGAATGGGAGACCTTTGGCTGACTGGCTGTCTCTGCCTTTCAAATAAATAGATGCAAATTGTTTAAAATAATAAAATCAATGGAATTCTAAGTGCTGTCCCTTTCCATCCACAGAGGGGTAGTACCTACACATGATTCCTAAGACCACCAATCCAACGAGCAGCAGAAGGCACAGAAGACTCAGAGTCCAGGTTGTTTGACGCCATACACGGGAGGGAACGGGAGGCACTGCAGAAAGCAAAATTAACAGAGACCTGGGGATTGTGTGCAGCATGACTTCAATTACTCATTCACCCACTCCTTCACTGTGTTTCTTGTCTAACGTGACCCTCATAAAGGAACATGACTCACTAGACACTTGAACACTTTTAAAATATTTTTGAAGGATTCATCAAAAATAAGTCAAAAACATCAAGTTCATGTGTTGTGTGCAGGTTGGCTCCCACGGGAGAGGCTGTTAACGGACAGACTGATTGAAGAAACTAAGAAACAAAGATGTTGTTTAGAAAATGGAGGAGAAGGCCGGCGCCACGGCTCACTAGGCTAATCCTCCGCCTTGCGGCACCGGCACACCGGGTTCTAGTCCCGGTCAGGGCACCGATCCTGTCCCGGTTGCCCCTCTTCCAGGCCAGCTCTCTGCTCTGGCCAGGGAGTGCAGTGGAGGATGGCCCAAGTGTTTGGGCCCTGCACCCCATGGGAGACCAGAAGAAGCACCTGGCTCCTGCCATCGGATCAGTGCAGTGTGCTGGCCGCAGCGCGCTACCGCGGCGGCCATTGGAGGGTGAACCAACAGCAAACAGAAGACCTCTCTCTCTCTCTCTCACTGTCCACTCTGCCTGTCAAAAATTGAAAAAAAAAAAATGGAAAAAAAAAGAAAATGGAGGAGAGAAAGCCAAGCAGTCTAATGTGGTGTATCCTGTGCATACAAATTTGGAGGGAAAAATTGCGGGAAAAGTGAGCAGCTGGCAGCTGACACGTCAGCCTGAGGAGTCTTTGCTCGAATGGACACCTGTGGTGTGTCAAAACCTCAGCCCATTTGTTTATGTAGTGATGTGTTGCAGCCCCAGATACACTGGAGAGTTGGCTACAAAACGGTTCATCTCTCTCTGTAATGTCTCTAAGCACCTTCCCACAGCTCATTTTCTCATTCAAATTTTTCAGGAGTTATGAACTTTATATTATGAATTATTAAATCACTATATGATTTAAAGTATCATATTGGGACTTTTAAAATTCTTGGAAAATGGAATAAAAGATGAATTTATTTTAGAGTTGGGTGTTTGGTTTAGTGGTTAAGATGCCTGCATCCCATATCACAGTACCTGGGTTCAATGCCTACTTCAGGCTCCTGACTCCAGTTTCCTGCCAATGTAGACCCCAGGAGGCAGCAGTGATGGCTAAAGTAATTGGCTCCCTGCCACCTATATGGGAGACTTGGATTGAGCTCTTGATTCCTGGTTTCAATCTCAGCCAAGACCCAGCTGTCACAGGCAATAGGGGAGTGAACCAGCAGGTAGAAGTTCTGTCTCTCTCAAATAGATTTTTACAAAGCTTAAGATAAATGTATTTTGGTGCAAAAACAATTGCATATGAGGGATCTTCAAAAAATTCATGGAAATGTATATTATGAAAAGAACTATACATGAATTTCAAAAAATTTTATCACCAAAAAGCCTTTATATTTTTAATTCCATTTTTCTATGAGCTTTTCAAAGTCCCCAATTATGTGGAAATCAGGTATTTTAAGGAAATACAATTCAGGGATAACATGATAATTATACTACATTTCTAAGCTATGTCATACATCTTGCTGTTGGTGGTATAATATTGTGAAGTCCAGAGTGAATTGCAAATAAAATCAGAAACATAATTTCTTTAGACTTTGGAAAGAGTTACCAGTGAAAGAACGACATGGTCAAGACCTTCTATAAGCTTAGAATTATAAATTCAAGTGTTCTCTTTCTCAAGAACTAGTTGCTCATTTACATATATATTCAATATATGTATATATTGAATATATTCAATAGTTATCCACTGACCACCTTCTATACCCTACACACTATTCTGGGTGCCAACAAATACAGAGGTGGGCAAGATATGCAAGTCCTTATTTTCAGGAAGATAAATTTTAATTGTCAAAAGAAATAAGTTAATAGAGATAGGTAAGATGGGGGAGGGAGAGGTATCTCAAGTTGGGCTATGGTGTGTAGATATTTGAAATTGAGTTTTGTTACAGAAAATAGTTCAGAGATGGACATTTGGTGCAATGGCTGAGATGCTGCTTAGGCTCATGTTAGAGTCCACGTTGTGGACCCACTTCCCACTACAGCTTCCTGCTAATGCACACTCCAGGAGGCAGCAAGTGCTGGCTCCTGTGCTTAGGGACCTGCCACCAAGGGGGGGGGGGGGCAGACCCGGGCTGACTTTCTAGCTCCCATCCCAGCTTTGGCCTGGCCCAGTCCTATTTGTTGCAGGCATTTAGAAAGTGAACGATAGGGATGGAAGATCTGTCTCTTTCTCTCTCCCACTACCTTTCAAATAAAATGGAGAAAAAAGGAAAGATCTTATGAACAATGTTCAGATCTTATGGACAATAGGGAGCAACATCCAAAATCAGTGGGAAAAACATTACAGGCAGCAAGGACATCTAGCTCAAAGACCCTAATTTGGGAGCAAACAGAACAAATTCAGAGTGGCTGAAGTACTACGGTTGATGATGCAGTGAGATGTGAGAAATGAAGTCAGAGAAGGTCAAAGATAAAAACAGCAAATAGTTTTCTTTAATTGAAAGAGCGACAGAGGGAGAAAGAAATTGATCTGCCATCCGCAGGTTCACTTCCCAAAAGACCACAACAACCAGGTTTGGAGAAGCCAAAACCAGAAGCCAGAACTCAATCCAGGTCTCCCACATGAGTGGCATCCCTGGCACAGTAGCAGGGAGCTGGACTGGAAGCAGAGAAGCAAGGACTTGAACCCATATGGGATGTCAGCATTGCAAGCAGTGGCTCAACCCACTGTGCCACAATGCTGGTGCCATTACAGCCTTTTTAAACCAGAGTAAGGAAGTTTGATTTTTTTTTTTTTTTTGAGAAACTGCTTGAAAGGGTTTGATCAGGAATGGAAAACAACTGAATTTTTTTTAAATGTATTTTATTTGAAAGCCAGAACTACAAACAGAGAAGGGAAAGTCAGAGATCTTCCATTTGCTGGTTAACTCCTCAGATGGCCTCAACAGCCAGGGGTGGGCTAGGCTGAAGCTAGGAGTTTCTTCTGGGTCTCCCACATGTATCGTAGGGGACCAAGACCTTGGGCCATCATCTACTGCTTTCCTAGGTGCTAGAGCAGGGAGCTGGATCAGAAGTGGAGCAGCCAGACTCAAACCAGTGCCCATATAGGACGCTGACACTGTGGACAGTGGCTTAACCCACTACACCACAGCGCCAACCCCCTGAATATTTTTTTAAAGAAAAACCACTATGACTGCATATGGAGAATGAATTTTGGGAGAATAAAGAATAGAAGTATAGGAAGTAGGGAGAGTGGTAAGAAACCTATTAAAATATTCTGCATGAGAGAGAATCGTAGCTTTATTTACTATTATTAGGGAATTGGATAGATTAAGAATACATT
Source organism: Lepus europaeus (assembly GCF_033115175.1). Taxonomy (NCBI): domain Eukaryota; kingdom Metazoa; phylum Chordata; class Mammalia; order Lagomorpha; family Leporidae; genus Lepus; species Lepus europaeus. The sequence goes on along the minus strand of NC_084832.1, from coordinate 102,544,291 downwards.
TTGAAGTTAGAATCTATAGCACAAATTTATGACCCTTTTAACTTCAGAAAGTTATAGATGATAAGATACACACATTTATAGGCAGAATCTCTGAGGGTTAAAAATACAACACAGTCTCTAAGGCTAGAATGCTTGAGTTTTGATGCTGATTCTGCTATTTTTTACATGTGGGACCTTGGGCAAATTATTTAATCTCTTGTGTTTCAGTTTCTGCAATGGATTGGGGGCAGCATTTTGTTCAGCATTTAGGAGGATTGGGGTGCCTGCATCTCATATCAGAGTGCCCAGTTTGAGTACCAGCTCTGTTTCTGATTCCAGTTTTATGTTCATGCTCACCCTAGAAGACAACAGGTGATGGCTCAAGTACTTGAGCCCTTGCCCCCAACATGGGAGATGTGAACTAAGTTCCTATCTCCTGGCCTCAGCCTGCCCAGGCCTCAGCTACTTGGGACCTTTGGAAGTGAATGAATGGATGAAAGTTCTTTGTCTCTGTGTGTGTCTGTCTTTCTGCTTTTCAAATATAAAAAATTTAGGGAAAAAAATGAAATAGGGTAATGAAGGCAGGCAAACAGTCTATAAAGTATCAGAGGTGAAACAATTTAATATTTTAAGGCAATTAGAACAGGGCTAGGCCATAGCAGATGCTCAGTAATTGTATTTAAATGTGTATTTCTATGTGCAGTTCTGGAGATGAAGATGACTAGGGGAAAGGAAGCCATTTAGAAGGAAAATAAATATATTGTTGCCATTTTTATTTTGAAATGAAATTAGAACTTCATGTGGAAATATAAAACAGTGCTTGTGTGTTCCAGCCTTGAGACTCGGGCAAAGGTCAGAAGGAGGTATTTGGAAGTCACTGTGTTTGAGGCTAAATGACTGAACGAGGCAACTTAGAAGAGCAGGTGGAGCGACCCAAGAAAAGGGGGCCCAGTCAGGGCCCTGGAGCACCACGTCACACAGCGCTTGATGTGATGGGGAAAGGGTCAAACCAGAAAGAGCAAGCATGACAGCAGAAACCACGAGAGCGTGTCCAGAACACAGACAGTATCTAAAGAAGACGGGCCGTTCAACTATGTGAACGTTGCAGGGGAGTGGAGTAGTAGAATAGCCAAGATCCGGCCACTGCGATGAGACAGGAGACCACCAGCAACCCAGGCGAGACCGCTCTCCTTGGCACGAGGAAGCTCAGGGCGTTGATCGAGAAGGGAAGCACTGGGAGTGAATGGCCAAAAGCATGCTTTCAAAAGGTTGAACATTAAAGGCTAACAAAGAAATTGAACACTGAGTGGAGAGGCTTACATGGCAAGTTAAGGAATGGATTGTGTTTTAATAAAATAGGAGCAGTGGAATATGTTGCTTCACTAAGGAGAGAGAAGCAAGAGGGGAATGCAACAGAAGGGCAAGGAGGAAATTGTAGAACATCTGTGAGAACATAGGGACTCTTTTTTTCTTTTTTTTCTTTTCTTTTTTCAGAGCAAAATGGGGTGGGCTATGTTTTGATAAGAGTAAGTAAGTACCTCTTACATTCTCCAGAAGGAAGGCAGAGAGTTACGCCTGAGGACATGGTGACATGGAAATTTTGGTAGTAGAAAGAAAACGTGTAGAATAAAGTAAGAGGAAAGGTGAGAGTAAACTGGGCTTGAAAACATATGTAATTTTTGCCAGTAATATTCAACTGCAGGGCAATGAGTGAGTAGATATTTGTATTTAACCAGAACTGGAATTGTCAAGGAAAATAACAGACATTTAAGTAAAGCATGCAAGAGAGTAAAAAGTAAATATTGCATAATATGAAGTTATTCTATTACATCATACAGAGTATGTTGGATAATGAGTAGATAAGGTAAAATTTTAAAAATTAACAAGAGGGCCAGCACTGTGGTGCAGTGTGTTAAGCCCAGCCCACAGCCCACAGCCCTGACATCCCATATGGACCCCGGTTCAAGTCCTGGCTGATTCATTTCTAATCCAGCTTCCTGCTAATGTGCCTGGGAAAGCAGTGGAAGATGGCCAACACCTTGGGTCCCTGCACCCACTTGGAGGACCCGGAAGAAGCTCCTAGATCCTGGCTTTGGGTTGGCCCAGCCCCAGTCATTGCAGCCACTGGGGAGAGAGCCAGCAAATGGAAGAGTGCTCACTCTCGCTCTCTCATTCTTTCTCACTGTCTTGCTCCTTCCTCTCTGTGTGTAACTCTGACTTTCAAATAAATAAATATTTTTTAAAAAGTTAACAAGACATAGATTCAGGGGAATTTCTGGTAGAAATTTAGAATAAAGTGGATTATTAGAAAAATAAATGGGAAGGAGAGTCATGGGGCACATAAAGAGAAATGCTGGTAGTGTGAATTTCACTGTCTGCCACTCTCTTGTGTCATTAAAAAAGGAGAAGTAAAATAAGGAAACAAAGAATACATTGTAAAATCTAAACACTTCCTATTTTCAAAAAAATACTTTTAAAAATATTTTTTATCTTATTTGAAATTCGAAGTTACAGAGAGAGAGAGTGAGATCTTCCATTCATTAGTTCACTACCTAGATGGCCTCAATGGCCAGGACTGGGCCAAGCCAAAACCCGAAGCTAGTAACTTCATCTGAGTCTCCCACGTGGGTGGTAGGGGCCCAAGCACCTGGACAATCTTCGCTGCTTTTTCCAGGCCATTATCTAAGAGCTAGATCAGAAATGGAGCAACTAGGGCATGAACCGGTGCCCTGATGGGATGCCCATGTCATAGATGGCAGCTTTAACAGCTATGCCACAGTGCTGGCCCCACAAGAGAAATCTGTCTTACAGGAAAAGCTCACAGAATTAATCTACAATTTCTCAAGATTTAAATGTTAATGAAACATGGATTCAAATCCTAACATTAAAATTTCTGTTCATAGCCAAATTAGGGTCTCAGAGAGGTTACAGTCTGTGTATGGGAGTGAGATGGGGGACAACAATTTAATAAGAGAATTCTTTTCTCACTCTCTGCTACTAATTCTCCCATCCATAATCTGTGTTCTCCATACCCATGGTTTTATTTGTTTATTTAGAGAGACAGAAGGGAGAGACAGAGATGGTGTTTGTTGGTTTACTTGTCAAATGCCTGGGAACCAAGAACTCAACCCAAGTCTTCCAGTGTGAGTGGCAGGGACCCAACCGCCTGAGCCATCATCTGTTGCCTCCCAGGGTGCACATTAGCAGGAGGCTGGAACTGGAAGTGGAGTCAAACTCAAACCCAGGCACTCGGAAATGAACACAGGTATCCCAAATGGCATCTTAACTGCTGTGCTAAATGCCTACCCCCAAGTTATTTTTAACTCAAACATACTGATTTCAAGTATGGATACTCCAGGGCAGATTGCATACCAAACAACCAGAAGACAAGATGTAAGAGCTAATATATAGAAGGAGAAATATGGGATTATGAGTGAAATTAAGATTAGAGTTCTGTTGAAGTATAAACTGAAAACCTGCATAAATGATCTGTTTGTCTCATGATTTAAATTTGCACTAAGAAATACAAAGCTTTCAGGCACAATGGGGTTTTGAATATTGTATCCAACATTACCTCTTCTTAAAGAGCCCTCTCATGGGGCCGGCACTGTGGCGCAGTGGGTTGACACCCTGGCCTGCAGTGCCAGCATCCCATATGGGCGCCACTTCAAGTCCCAGCTGCTCCACTTCCAATCCAGCTCTCTGCTATGGCCTGGGAAAGCAGTAGAAGATAGTCCAAGTCCTTGGGTCCCTGCACCCATGTGGGAGACCCGGAAGAGGCTCCTGGCTTCGGATCGGCGCAGCTCCGGCCGTTGCAGCCAACTGGGGAGTGAACCATCGGATGGAAGACCTCTCTCTCTCCCTCCCTCCCTACCTGCCTCCCTCTCCTCTCTCTCTGTAACTCTGACTTTCAAATAAATAAATCTTTAAAAAGAAAAAATGTCCTCTCATTTGATTTAACATTTTGTTTTTTAATAAGATCTCCAAAAGAAGTAGGGGAAATTTTAACATATATGTCTAATTTGGTACGTGGTTAATTGAAATCCTTTAAAGGACTTTATGCTTTAAAGATGTAAAAAGTAAAAGTGCTCTAACACATCTGTGATTTAAGACTTCTCTTTAAAAAACCTGTATTGTGGTGCAGTAGGTTAAAGCCCCGGCCTGCAGCGCTGGCATGCCAAATGGGCGCTGGTTTTAGTCCTGGCTGCTCCACTTCCGATTCAGCTCTCTGCTATAGTGTGGGAAAGCTGTAGAAGATGACCCAAATCCTTGGGCCCCTGTATGCACATGGGCGACCCAGAAGAAGCTCCTGGCTTTGGATCGGCTCAGTCCTGGTCATTGCGGCCATTTGGGGAATGAACCAGTGATTGGAAGACCTCTCTCTCTTTCTCTGTCTACCTCTCTCTGTAATTCTGGCTTTCAAATAAATAAATCTTTTGAAAAAGAACTTTCTGCGTGTCTTTCTCTATTAGAAGTAGACACACAGACACACATAAGCATTATCTTATAAAAAAAGAAAAACATACAAGCCATGACTCTCCTAGATAACATGTGTTCTGTGTTTCACAGCTTCATCTCAGAGAAGAAAAAAAAAAAAAAACCTTTACACAACCCAGTCATTTGAAAATACTATCTTTCCCAAAAAAACAAAATTTGTGGGGCCACCATTATGGCACAATGGGGTGAGACACTACATGCGGTGCCAGCATCCCATGTGGGCACCAGTTCAAGTCCCAGCTGCTCCATGCTCAGTGAAAGAAGCCAGTCCCATAAGGACAAATACCATATGTTCTCCCTGATCTGTGAAAACTAATAGAGCACCTAAAAGGTCATCTATAGAAGTGAAATTCACTTCTGATCCAGCTCCCTGATGATGCTGCCTGGGCGGGCAGTGGACCACATGGGAGGCCTGGATGGAGCTCCTGGCTCCTGGCTTCAGCCTGGCCCAGCTCTGGCTGTGGTAGCCGTTTGGGAAGTGAACCAGCAGATGGAAGATCTCTGTGTGTCGCTCCCTCTCTCTCTGTGTCTTCCTTTCAAATAAATAAATTTTTTTAAACTAGGAAATTTGTAAAAAAATTGTGTGTTCAATGCACTGATCTGTGCTTTTAAAATAATCTTTTATAATCATTTTGGGTTTTTTGGAATTACTGATATATTTCTTTACTATATCCAAAATATTGTCATTTAACATGTTATTGGTATTAAAATAATGAATTCAATCAACTACATTTTTCTAGTAACTCAAAATCTGATATATGTTTTACAGTGTCAGCACATCTCAATCTGACTAGCTGTATTACAATGCTCGATGGTCAGATGTGGCTAGTGGCAATTCTATCTGACAATACAGCTCTAAGGATTGCAATATAAAAAGAAATCAAGACAAACAATAGAAAGTTACAATATAATTGTCAAGATTTATACACAGTTATCTATTATTTAGATTTAGATCATTCAACTCAAATCCTTGTTGCATTAAGATACACAACTGGTCCTCTATGGTCCCAGGTTTCTCATCCAAGGATTTACCCAACAGCAGATTGGAAATACTTGAAAAGCTGCCTCTGTACTGAACATTTGCAGACTTATTTCTTGTCATTTTTCCTTACATAATACAGTGTAACAACGATCTACATAGCATTTCTTTATAATCATGTTGTATAGACACTTTCGGTTCCATTAGATAAAATGGAAGGCTTAAGTTAAAATTCCATTTGAATGATTCAGTTCAAACTGTTAACTCACTAATATGTAACATGAAGGGCTATAACCACTTCTACCATCTTGCAAAATCTTACCTTTTTTCCCAAATTTGTCAAGTCGCTTGGTATTTTCTGTCTTGGTAGAGTCCTGGAATTTTAGATCTGCATAGGTAACTTCTTCAGACATGGATGAACACGTTCAAAGCTCAACCAAAAAAAAAGGTGCCTAAAAAGAAAAAAGTAAAAGTGCTCTAACACATCTGTGATTTTAGACTTCTCTTTATAAACCTACCTTACCGATCGCCTATGTTTGCAAATGAGCCTCAGGCTGCATGTGGCCACAGACAAAAACAGAGAGCAGCCGTTGAATAGGAAACCTCTTCCTTCCTCATATTTCTTCCGTTTTGTCATTTCTATATATACTACATTACTACATGAAACAGATTTTGAAACCGTAGTGGGATAATAGTGACCTACGAGGGCACACAAATCACTTGCATCACATGGTGCAGATATATCATAGAATTAATTGGAGATAAACACCCAATCAGAGAAACAGAAAGTAAGCAATTCTCAGTCACACATCTTGGTGTAGATATTCTGATATTCTGTTTGTAACAGAGCCAACGTTTTGACAGAGAGGTTGCCTTAGCCAGGGGACTGAACACGTGCAGAAAGTACTGTGAAAGAAAGAGTAAGCATCGCTCTTCACCCTGGTACACATGCATAGGTTAGTTCTCAAGGAGCTAAGGAACACCCAGTTTCTCTAAGTAACAAGAAGCACGCTAAGGGATCTGGAACCCATGACCCATACCAAGGACTGTGCATAATTAAGGCCAATGTCTGTAGCCCCATGCTCTGGGAACAACTTTGTAAGTCAGTTTTGTTGTCTTTCTATAGACTGGCTACAACTATTTGAACCAGTTCTCATCTAAGCTATTTATATATTTCCTTATCTACTTTCATTTATTTGAAAGAGAGACAAGACAAATATCCCACCCTCTGGTTCATTCCCCCTAACGCTTGCAAGAGCCAGGACTGGGCCAGGCTGAATCCAGGAGCCAAGAACAGTCCAAATCTATTATGTGAGTGGCAGGGACCCAGTTACTTAAGCCATCACCTGCTTCTTGGAGTGTGCGTTAGCAGGAAGCTGGAATTGGAAGCAGAGCCAGGAGTTGAACCCAGGCACTCTGATATGGGATGCTGATGTCTTGAGAGGCGAAATACCCAATATTGCCAAATACCCACCCCTCAGCTAAACAACTAAAAAGAGGAAATGAGTCTACAAGGTCATCCGAGCTTGTGCCTTATAGACTTGATTCACTATAGTTTTCTTGAAGCCATTTCTGGATCAAGTATGCAATGGAGGAGTAAAGGGTGGGAAATGACTGTTTCTGAATAAGACTTCTAATATTCATTAGTAAATCTTACTTTGAAATTTTTACCTATATTACCACATACAAATATCGTAAGATAGGCATCATTATTGCTCTACTATGAAAGAAACTGTATATTTTTAAAGAATTCAGTAAAAAGTTAACTGCTTTATTATATTTTGGACAAATAATAAAAGAAGCCCTCCTTTACAAGAGCTACTAAAAAATAAACAGAAAAAAAGTCATCAGTATAAATTAACTAGAAATTTTACATAATGAAAGCAAAAAATATTTTTAACCACTGAATAAAAGGAAAACACGCTTTGGGATTAGAAGCATCACTATCCTAGGAAAAACAGTTCAAAATTATCCCCAAAAATGTTAATTGAATTTAAAAACTAATAGATTTTTCCCAATATTTCAAAAAGCTATTGTATGTTATAATTCAAAATAGCTTTAAGAAAGGATTTTGAATGTTCCCATCACCAAAAATGTGGTAGTTGAGATGACAGACAACCTAAATATGCTGAGTTGATCATTACACAGTGTATACTCATAACAAAGCACCATACTGTACCCGACAAAGCTGGACAGTGACTGTGGATTTAAAAACAATCCGGGCCAGCACTGTGACTAGTTTAAGCCACCACCTGTGATGCCAGCATCCCATATGAGTGCTGGCTTGAGTCCCAGATGCTCCAAGTCCAATCCAGCTCTCTGCTAATGATCCTGGGAAAGCAGTGGAGGATGGCCCAAGTCATCCTGGTTCCTGGCTTTGGTCTGGCCCAGCCCTGGCTGTTGTGGCCATCTGGGGAGTGACCTAGCAGACGGCATATCTATTTATCTCTTCATATCTCTCCCTCTCTTCCCCTCCCTTCCCCTTCTCCCTCCCATATGAGTACCTGGTTGTGTCCCTGCTGCTCCACTTCCAACCCAACCCAGTGCTACTGGCCTGGGAAAAGCAGCAGAATACGACCCAGAACTAGTAGGAACATAGTGATACCTCCCACACTACCCTCCCTCCCACCCATACCCCACCCGTCTTTCTCCTTCCTCTCCTATTCCCTCTCTAAATTTTTACAATGATCTACTTTCAGTTTAATTTATACTCATAGGATTAACCCTACACTAAATAAAAATTTCAACAAATAGTAAGAGGAAAAATACTTTTCCTCAACAGTAGAGACAAGGTCTATAAACAATCATCTAAGTTCAAAATGACAATTTCACACCTATATGTTACATTTTTTGTATTCTCTAGGTCAGATCAGGGAAAATATCTAGTATCTGCCTTTTTGGGACTGGCTTATTTCACTAAGTATAATTGTTTCTAGTTTCATCAATTTTGCTGCAAAAGACAGGATTTCATTCTTTTCATGGCTGAGTAGTATTCCATACTACTACACCATAATGTCTTTATCCAGTCATCAGTTGATGGGCATCCTGGTTGACTCCATATCTTAGATATTGTGAATTGAGTTGCAATGAACAGAGGATACAGATAACTCTTTTATATGCTGATTTCATTTTGGATAAATTGCCAGGAGTGAGATTGCTGGGTCATATGGTGTATCTATTTCAGCTTTCTGAGGTGTCTCCATTGTGTTTTCCACAATGGCTGTACTAGTTTACATCCCCCTCAACAGTGGATTAAAATATCTTTTTCCCCACATCCTCAACAGCATTTCTTGTTTATTGATTTCTGTATGAGAGCCATTCTAATTGGGGTGAGGTGAAACCTCACTGTGGTTTTAATTTGCATTTCCATGATGGCTAGTGATCCTGAACATTTTTTCATGTGTCTGTTGGCAATGTGAATTTCCTCTTTTGAAAAATGCCTGTTCAAGTCCTTTGCTCATTTATTAACTGGATTGTTTATTTTGTTGTTGTTCAGTTGCTTGAGCGCCTTAGAGATTCTTAATCATTTATCAGTTTCTCGGCTTGCAAATGTTTTCTCCCATTCTGTTGGTTGCGTCTTCATTTTGCTGTTTCTTTTGCAGCATTGAAGTTCTTATCTTGATATAATACCATTTGTCTATTTTTCCCTTGACTGCCTGTGCTTCTGGGGTCTTTTCCAAGGAGTCTTTGCCTATGCCAATGTCTTGCAGAGCTTCACCCAGTGCTCTGCTCTAGTAATTAGATGGTATCAGGTCATAGATTTAGATCCTTGGTTCATTTTTTAAAGGATTTTTGTGTAAGCTGTAAGGTAGGGGTCTTGTTTCATACTTCTTCATGAGGAGATCCAATTTTCCCAACACCATTTGTTGAAGAGACTGTCCTTGCTCCAAGGATTGATTTTAGCTCCTTGTTTGCTCCAAGGATTGATTTTAGCTCCTTGTCAAAGATAAGTTGGTTATAGATGTGTGGGTTGGTTTCTGGAGTTTCGGTTCTGTTCCATGGGTCCACACATCTGTTTCTGTGCCAGCACCAGGCTGTTTTCATAATAACTACCCTGTAGTATGTCTTGAAATTCGGGATTGTGATGCCTCCTGGCTTGTTTTTGTTGTATAAGAGTGATTTAGCTATCCAGGTCATTTGTGTTTCCAAATGAATTCTAGCATCCTTTTTATTTTTTAAAATTTTTTTTAACTTTTATTTAATGAATATAAATTTCCAAAGTACAGTTTATGAATTACAATGGTTCCCCCCCCCATAACTTCCCTCCCACCTGCAACCCTCCCCTCTCCTGCTCCCTCTCCCCTTCCATTCACATCAAGATTCATTTTCAATTCTCTTTATATACAGAAGATCAATTTAGCATACATTCAGTAAATATTTCATGAGAGTATTTTAGGCATGGAAAGCCAAGACACTCTGGCAAAAAGAAAAAAAACCTATATGAAAGATCTCTGTGAGTGAGATCCCAGTGGAAAGAACAGGCCATCAAAGAAGGAGGTACCTTTCTCTGAAGGGAGGAGAGAACTTCCACTTTGACTATGACCTTGTCTAAATAAGATCAGAGTCGGCAAACTCAAAAGGCCTCCATAGCCTTGGCAACTCATGACAAGAGCCAAGGGTGATTACTGATGCCATAAACAAGAGTGTCAAATTTGTTAAGTCAACAATAGGAGTTACTGTGCACTTACTCCTCATGTAGGATCTCTGTCCTAAATGTGCTGTACATTGTGATTTAATGCTATAACTAGTACTCAAACAGTATTTTACACTTTGTGTTTCTGTGTGGGTACAAGCTATTGAAATCTTAATATATTTTTTTAAATTTTTTAAGAGATTTATTTATTTGAAAGACAAAGTTAGAGAGAGAGGTAGAGACAGAAAGAGAGGTCTTCCATCTGCTGGTTCACTCCCCAGATGGCAGCAAAGGCCAGAGCTGTGCTGATCCAAAGCCAGGATCCAGGAGCTTCCTCTGGGTCTCCCACATGGGTGCAGGGGCCCAAGGACTTGGATCATCTTCTACTGCTTTCTCAGGCCATAGCAGAGAGCTGGATCAGAAGAGGAGCACCCAGGACTAGAACCGGTACCCACATGGGATGCCAGGGCTTTAACCCGCTGTGCAACAGCGCCGGCCCCAGCATTATTTTTTTCAAGATCTGAGAAGAATGTTTTTGGTATTTTGAATGGGATCACATTGAATCTGTAAATTGCTTTGGGTTATATGGCATTTTAATAATATTATCTTCCAATTCACCAACATGGGAGGTTTTTCCATTTTTTGTGTCTTCTAATTCTTTCTTTAATGTTTTATAATTTTCATTGTGGAGATCTTTCACCTCCTTGATTAAATGTATTCCAAGGTGTTTAATTTTTTCTGTAGCTATTGCAAATGTAATTGATCTCAGAAGTTCTTTCTCAGCCATTGTTTTGTCTGTATGTACAAAGGCTAGTGATTTTGTGTTAGTTTTATATCCTGTCACTTCACCCATCTCTCATGAGTTCCAATTCCACTATATATAGAATCATGTCATCTGCAATTAGGGATAGTTTGACTTTCTCCTTTCCAATTTGTATCCCTTTGATTTCTTTTTTTCTTGCCTAATGGCTTTGGCTAAAATTTCTAGGACTATATTGAATAGCAATGGTGAAAGTGGGCATCCTTGTCTGGCTCCAGATATTAGCAGGAATGCTTCCAACTTTTCCCTATTCAATAAGATGTTGGCTATGGGTTTGTCATGAATTGCCTTGATTGTATTGAGAAATGTTCCTTTTATACCAGATTAGCCTAGTGTTTTCATCATGAAAGGGTGTTGTATTTTATGAAACACTTTCTCTGCATCTATTGAGATAATCATATGACTTTTATTCTACAGTTTGTTAATATGATGTATCACATTGATTTGCAAATGTTGAACCATCCCTGCATACCAGAATTTATCCCACTTGGTCCAGGTGAGTGATCTTTCTGATGTGTTGTTGGATTTGATTAACCAGTATTTTGTTGGGGGTTTTTGCATCCAGGTTCATCAGGGATATTGGTCTATCGTTCTTTCTCTGTTGTTTCTTTTTCTGATTTAGGAAGGAATTTGAGAATATTCCCTCCCTTTCAATTGTTTTGAATAGCTTGAGAAGAATTGGTTTTAGTTCTTCTTTAAATGTCTGGTAGAATTCAACAGTGAAGACATCCAGTCTTGGGGTTTTCTTTATTGGGAGGGCCTTTATTACTGATTCAATCTCCTTCTTGGTTATTGGCCTATTTACATTTTCTGTGTCTTCATGACTCAATTTTGGTAGGCTGTAATGTGTCCAGGAATCTAGCCAATGATGTATCAGTTTTGTTTATTTAAAAAAAAAAAACAGCTCTTCATTTACTGACTTTTCAAATTTTTGTTTCAGTTTTGTTTATTCTCTAATTATTTCTTTCCTCTTACTAATTTTGGGTTTTGGTTGTTGTTGTTTTTCTAGATCCTTGAGATGCATTGATAGGTCATTTATTTGATGCCTTTCCAATTTTGTGATGTAGGCACCAATTACTATAAACTTCCATCTGAATATGCTTTTGCTATATCCCATAAGTTTTGATATATCGCATTGTCATTTCCAGAAATTTTTTCATTTCCTTTTTGATTTCATGTAGGACTCACCATTCATTCAGGAGCATGCTTTTCAGTCTCCATGTGTTTTCATATATTCTAGATATTCTTGAGTTGTTAATTTCCAGCTTTGATTCATTGTAGTCTGAAAAGATACATGATAAGATTTCAAATTTTTTGAACTTGCTGAGACTTGCTTTATGGCCTGGCAAATGATTGATCCTACAGAAAGTTCCATGCACTGATGAAAAGAATGTGTATTCTGCAACTGTGGAATGAAAGGTTTCATAGATATCAGTTAAGTCCATTTGCTCCATAGTGTTGATTAGCTCTATTGTTTCTTTTTTGATTTTCTGTCTAGTTAATCTGTCCATTGATGAAAGCGGGGTGTTGAAGTCCCCCATTACTATTGTATTGGAGTCTATATCTCCTTTTAGATCCATTAACATGTATTTTAAATAGCTAGGTGCCCTGGCATTTGATGCATATCCATTTATTATAGGCACATCTTCCTGTTGAATTGATCCCTTTATCATTACATAGTGCCCTTGTTTGTCTCTCTCAAAGTTTTTGTGTTAAATTCTGTTTTGCCTGATACCAGAAAGGCTACAGCTGCTCATTTTTACTTTCCACTAGCATGGAATGTCTTTTTGCACCCATTCACTTTCAGTTTGCATGCATCTTTGTAGGTGAGGTGTGTTTCTTATAGGCAGCAAATAGATGGGTCTTGTTTTTTAATCCATTCAGCCAATCTGTATCTTTTAATTGGAGAATTCAGGCCATTTACATTCAAGGTGTTTATTGATAAGTAATTACTTGGCCCTGTCATTTTTCCATAAACATTCCTATTGTTTGCTTTGGATTTTCTTTGTACTTTTACTGGAAGATTTTCTGCCTTAATATTCTTTCATAATGATGACTATCTTTCTGTATTTCTGTGTGTAGCACATCCTTAAGCATCATTTGTAAGGCTGGATGAGTGGAGACAAGTTCTTTCAATTTCTGTTTGTTAAGGAAGGTCTTTATTTCACCTTCATTCATAAATGTGAGCTTTGCAGGATACAGTATTCTGGGTTAACAGGTTTTTTCTTTTAAGACCTGCACTATGTCTCTCCATTCTCTCTTAGCCTATAGTATTTCTAATGAGAAGTCTGCTGAGAGTCTAATTGGGGATCCTCTGAAAGTAATATGGCATTTCTCTCTTGCACATTTTAGAATCTTTTCTTTATGTTTTACTGTCAAAAGTTTGGATACAGTTTGTCATGATCAAGATCTTTTCTGGTCATGACTATTAGGAGTTCTATGTGCTTCCTGTACTTGGATGTCCCTTTCTTTCTCCAAATGAGGGAATTTTTCTATAATTATTTCACTAAATAGGCCTTCTAACCTATTCTCTTTCCACTCCTTCAGGAATTCCTTAGACTGTTTGATCACTTGATAATATCCCATAAATCTCCAACAATGTTTTTAATGTTTCTAATTTATTCTTTTCTTTGATCTGGTTGAACAGTCTCCAAAGATTTGTCTTCTATCTTGTATATTCTTTTTTCTGCCTCACAAAGTCTGCTGTTAAAGCTTCCCACTGTATTTTTTATTTGACATATTGAATTCTTCATTTCTAATAAAGTTTGGTTTCTCTTAAATCTCAATCTTATGGGAAAATTTTCCTTCCATGTCATGTATGGATTTCTTTAACTTGTGAATCTGCTTCTCATTGCTTCTGAGTAATCCTGTGGTTAATCTTTTGAATTCCATTACAGGCACTTCATCAACCTCTTTGTCTTCACATTCTAACATTGAAGTGTTGTGGTGTTCCTTTAGGAAAATCACACTGCCTTCCTTATTCTTGTGTTTTGGATTTTTTGCATTTATTTTCAGGCATTTGTGGAGATACTGGTTTTCTCCTCTGGTGGACTTTGTCTTTTAACTATGCCTCTCTGGCTTAATGAAATGTCTTCTCTTTCAGTGGATATCCAGAGGCATGTGCTGAATATGTCCAGGGAACTCTGGTCAGTGCTCCAGGTAGAGCAGATATCCAATGTGACACCAGGTTGGATGTGGTAGATTTCTTCTGTTGTCAGCAGGGAAGAGGGTATGATCTCCTCTGTGGCTGTAATCTTCATCTTCTCTCTTCCAAGATTGATGTCCTGGCTTAGCCCACACTGGGCGCAACACTCACCCACGCTGCCAATGAACCACACAAAGGACCTGTGTGGTCCTCATGTGAACATGGATCTCACTGCCCCATTTCAATGAGCTTCTCTGTCAGAGGGCATGTTGTAAAGAATGCATGAATGGCTGGCGCCGCAGCTCAATAGGCTAATCCTCCGCCTGTGGTGCCAGCACACTGGGTTCTAGTGCTGGTCGGGGTGCTGGATTCTGTCCCGTTTGCCCCTCTTCCAGGCCAGCTCTCTGCTATGGCCCGGGAAGGCAGTGGAGGATGGCCCAAGTGCTTGGGCCCTGCACCTGCATGGGAGACCAGGAGGAAGGACCTGGCTCCTGGCTTTGGATCAGCGTGGTGTGCCAGCCGCAGCACACCAGCCGCAGCGGCCATTGGAGGGTGAACCAACCTTAAAGGAAGACTTTCTCTCTGTCTCTCTCTCTCACTGTCCACTCTGCCTGTCAAAAAAAAAAAAAAAAAGAATGCATGGAGATTAATGAATTGCTCTGGAAGTCTTTTCAATCTAGTTTAATCTAAATTCACCTCTTTCATTTAACAAAATGGGTCTCTCCAATTCAATAAAGAATATTTCTCCCTATACCCACTTACTATATCTTACATCTTAATTTAGTTGACTTCTTGGGACAATTTTTTATCTATGACTACTTAAACTCTTCCAGCTCTTGAATTCCATCTTGTCTTCTCCTGGTCCTTAATTAAATTATTCTTCATTTCGATTACGACTCAATTCAGTGCTAAGATTTTCATTTGAGGGAAGAGAGAACTTCCACTTTGACTATGGCCTTGTCTAAATATGATCAGAGTCGGCGAACTTGGAAGGCTTCCGTAGCCTTGGCAACTCATGACAGGAGCCTAGGGTGGTTACTGGCGCCATAAACTAGTGTCAATTTGTTGGGTCAACAACAGATGTCACTGTGCACTTGCTCCTCATGTGGGATCTCTGTCCTTAATGTGCTATACATTGTGATTTAATGCTATAACTAGTACTCAAACAGTATGTCTCACTTTGTGTTTCTATGTGGGTGCAAACTGTTGAAATCTTTACTTAATATATACTAAATTGATCTTCTGTATATAAAGAGTATTGAAAATGAATCTTGATGTGAATGGAAGGGGAGAGGGAGCGGGAAAGGGGAGGGTACGGGTTGGAGGGAAGTTATGGGAGGGGGGAAGCCATTGTAACCCATAAGCTGTACTTTGGAAATTTATATTCATTAAATAAAAGTTAAAAGAAAAGATTTTCATTTGTTCTCAAATTCTCATATTTTTGGAATTCTTTATACTTTATTTATTTGCACCAATTACTTTTATTTTAAATTGCCTATCTGCTATCACCTGTATCTGAAGCATATTTAGATCAGTTTTTATTATTTGTTTGGCAACTGGTATTCTGCTTTTTAGTCCATTTTTTCTTTTTAAGAATGCCTTATGATTTTGTATTAAATGTCAGACATTATGTATGAAAAATAATGGGAATTCTGAATGATATCTTCCTACAAATAAGTGATTATTTTTAATGCTAGGCAGATAGACTATAAGTTCAATATAATTTAAGATCAGTTAGAGCCCCTCAATTTTTGCCTTCTCAGTTGTTTTATGAATTTTGTATGTTTCATATGACACAAGTAACAAATGACCAGAACTGAAAGGAAGTCTCCTTTTTCCTTATGTAAAACTTATTGTGTGTGTGTGCATGTGTGTGTGTGTGTATAAAACACATAAGCGTACGGCCAAATGATATTTACACCAGTTTTTCTGTAATGAGATTTATTTGGAGGAAATATCACAGGTGCTGAAACAATAGCAGTCGTGTAGCTTTTCCCTCACCCATCCCATTCTTGTGCATTGCACAGAAGTGGAGCGTGTCTGGGCAGACCCCAAAGAAGAGATTCTGGTGCTTGCACTTGGCTTTGTGAAGCACAGCTCCTATATTGCCATGATTAAGGGCTGCATTCTAAGCATTTTGAGCACAGTATTATAGTAGGGAGAACTCTTGCATCTCTCTTACTCTGCAACCAGAGCATTGTTACCATAGAAGCCACCAGCTGTAACCACTGTCTCTGTGACTGAACCTGTCACCCACTCCTCTCTTAAGCATGCTATGCAGAGTAACTGCCATTAGTACTCTATTGTTGCCACTTTGGAGACTTACAGGAGTTAAATATGAGGGGCCAGTGCTGTGATACACTGGGCTAAGCCTCCGCCTACAGTGCTGGCATCCCATACGGGCGCCAGTTCAAGTCCCAGATGCCCCTCTTCTGATCCAGCCCTCTGCGATGGCCTGGGAAAGTAGTAGAAGATGGCCCAGGTGCTTGGGCCCCTGTACCCATGTGGGAGACCCAGAAGAAGCTCCTGGCTTCAGATCAGCCCAGCTCTGGCTGTTGCAGCCATTTGGGGAGTGAACCAGTGGATATAAGACCCTTCTCTCTGTCTCTCCTTCTCTCTGTAACTCTACCTCTCAAATAAATGAAATATTTTAATAAAAATATGAAACAAATCAGAATTGAACAAGTTAATCCTTTTTAAAAAACGATTTCTTTTCACTTTATTTGAAATACAGAGGGTCAGAGACAACAAGATAGACACAGAAAGAATATCCACTGGTTCACTTCCCAAATGCTCACAATAGGAAACTGAAACCAGGAGGCCAGAACTCAAATTAGGTCTCCCAGATGGGTGGCAGGGACCAAGAACAAGAGCCATCACCTGCTGTCCCTCAGGGGATGCATTAGCAAGAAGCTATTTGTGAACAGAGGAACCAGGACTCAAACAGGCATTCTGTGACTTAACCACTATGCCAAACACCCAACACCTCATTCTTAACTTCAAAGGGTGGCTTCTGTTGACCCCTCTCCATAAATAAACACCTGAACTGCAAGACAGGATCACAGTAGCAGCCACTGGATGGGGAAACTCGAGTCCACTTGATGCTTCTGCTTTTACCACCAAGCAATGCTGGATAATCTGCAAATTCATTCTTTTCTAATACTTGAGTTTAGGCCATCAATTAAGGAAAGACAGGCATCTCCAGGAAGAGACAGGACATGAAATCTTTCCTACTTGGGGAAAATACTTCACCTGCACAAACTGTTATTTAAAAAAATAAAACTCAGGTATGGGTGTGTATTTGACCTACTGGTTAAGACAGCCACATCCCATATCAGAGTGCCTGTGTCCCAGCCCTGGCTGCATTCCTGATTCCAGCTTCCTACTAATGCAGACTCTAGAAAGCAGTGCCCATGGCTCAAGTAATTCCTTTACCCGCATTGAGTTCCTGGCTCCTGGCATTCACCTGACCCAGTCCCAAATGTGTGCATTCTGGAGTGAACAGCAGATGGGAGATGGCTCGTGCTCTCTCTCTCTGTGTGTGTTTTTCAGATAAAATAAATAAAAATTTTAAAAAGAATTCAGGTTGTCTCTACAAGTTGCTAAACACAGCGTGTTTAGATTTGTATGAAAGCACAGGACATCTGGGAGCTGAATATACAAGGTTAAATTACATCTGTGTGATTTCCTGAGTGCTGGGAACATCTGGCACAGAGCTCCTAAATCCCTTGGAATGTTCCAGGTGATAGGAGACTCTTGGGTTAGATGGGGGCTAGTCAGCAGAAAGAACTAGCCAGACTTAGAAGGTAAGAACTGAGTCCCACTCTCCATTCCCTGAAGAGAGGGGGTCTGAAAAAGGAGTTAATAGTCAATTATGGGGGCGGTGCAGTGGCTCACTTGGTTAATCCTCCGCCTGCGGTGCCGGCATCCCATATTGGCGCCAGGTTCTAGTCCTGGTTGCTCCTCTTCCAGTCCAGCTCTCTGCTGTGGCCCCGGAAGGCAGTGGAGGATGGCCCAAATGCTTGGGCCCCTGTACCTGCATGGGAGACCAGGAGGAAGCACCTGGCTCCTGGCTTCGGATCGGCGTAGCTCCAGCCATAGCGGCCATTTGGGGAGTGAACCAATGGAAGCAAGACCTTTCTGTCTGCCTCTCTCTCTCACTGCCTATCTGTCAAATAAAAATAAATAAATAAATACCTTTTTAAAAAAGTCAATTATGCCTACATGATGATGCCTCTATAAAAATTCTGAAAACACAATATTCCAGCAGTGTCTGCGTTGGCAAACACATCCCTGTGCTGGGGGGTCAGTATACCCTGACTCCATGGGGACACACCAGACGTCCTCCACGCATCTCTTATTTGGGTGTTCACCTGTTTCCTTAATCATACCCTTTAAAAATGTTTTTTTGAGAGATTACTTTTTGAGAGCATCAGAGAGACAGGTAGGTTGATAGACTGAGAAAGAGAGCTCCCATCCACTGGTTCACTCCCCCAGATGCCCAGAACGCCAGGGTTCGACCAGCCGGAAGCCAGGGTTGAAAGCAGAGGAGCTGGACTCAAGCCAGGTACGTTGACTGGGATGCACGTGTCCCAAGTGGCAGCTTAATTGCTGCACCAAATGCCTGGCCCTGCTCCCATAATTTAGAATCAAGTTTATTCAACCTCTTCTCCTCCCTGACCTCCCAGTGACAGGGTTTGGGAGGAGAGTGAGCTGAGTGCTGGGTGCTGGCCGAGCGACTTGCTGGAGACCCCAGAAGACACTAGCGCCCACTCCACAGTACAATTCAGACCTCTGTGATCTGAGCAGGCACAAGACCTTGACCCTCAATATTAGATAGCATTGACATTTTAGTGAAGAAAAAGGTTTGTGAGTGGGAATCTGTGTGTCACTCACATTTATGTTGGGAGAGAAAAAGTGTTTTTGTAAAATATTTAAATTTACATTAGAAACTGTTAGGAAAAGATATGGAGAGCGTATACAAAACTTGTTTTTTGCACGGGACTGGGGGAGTTCAAGGCCAAACACTCTGTAAGTAAAATTAGGATCCTTCTTCAATATTGGAGCTCAGTGTCCAATCGCCTTGTAAAATATTTCATTCATTTGGAATGAAACCTCAGGCAAGCCCAAAGGGGAGTTAAATTCCCCTACACATCAATAAGCAACAGTAAGAGAGTCTTGAATGTTTTGGCAGAAAAAAATGCAATTTTCCCTCATTGATTATTACAATATCTTGGCATGATGTCAGCTAGCATAAACATTTTTATTGCGCAGCGCTACTGTCCAAAGTGAATAAGACTCTAAACCGTGAAACAAATCCGTCAGTGGCTATGGAAACGTGTAGAAAACAGTTGCTTTATGTGCCCAGATTTCACTAAGCAATTCACAGGTTAAACTTGGAACTCAGAGGTTAAAAAGAACAAAAAATATATATTTTTTTTTTTTAAAAAGGAATAAGGTGCATCTTGGGATGTAGGAGAATGCATCCACTGAACAGTACAAAGCCTGTGTTATATAATCTGGATTTCAGATTTTAGGGAGACCACATAAAGAAGCGGAAAGTGGAAGGTATGGGGACAACCCCCTCCTCCGCTTCCGCTAGTGAGCAGGCGGGAGGAGAGGTGCCAATCTGAACCTGGCGCTCCACCAACCCCAGGCGGCGGAGCCGTTGCCTCTGGGGCAGGGGTACCGTTGGTAGCTGCCCGCTGCCGTTACTGCCCCCCGCTTCCTACAGAGCTCGGAGGACAGAGGCGATGATGCCCCGGGTCCCTCTGGCCGGAAGTCCAGTCTGCAGCACCACATTCTTGCGGTCCGCAGTCCCCTGATAGAAATTGCAAGCTCTGGATTCATCCCCAGGATTATTCCGCCCTCTGTGATCACGGGAAAAGCCGCCTCCGGCAGTGCCGCAGATGGAGGAGGAAGGGGATGAGAACAAGGAGGATACAGAGGTTGAGGAGCCAAGGAACAAAAGGTTAGGTAAGGGGGACGACCAGAGCCGGCCTCGGGGCGCGGGAGCTTCCTTTTCTAACCCCAGGTTGCACCTGCAGCCTTTAGAGGGAGGGGCGGGGCTGAGGCCATTACCCACAACAAGGGCCCTAAGTGAAAGCCATTTTCATTCATTAAAAAATTCAAAAAAGACACCACCACCCCGACAGAAGTGAACCCACCAGTCTCCACCACATTTCCCACACTTAGAAAGGCTGCATTTCATTAAAAGACTCGAATAGGAAACTATTTTCTCTTTGAAAGCAGGGCAGTAGAATGAAAAAGTGACACAGGAAAATGGAGCCAAAGCCCCCTTGAGGCTGCAGTTGCTGGAAAGTTAGATCTTAGTACCCTTCCTCATTTTCCTAATATGTTAATAATTACCCAGTGAGCAACAGATCACAGAGAGAAAAGAAACATTACTTGGGGGTTTTGTTTTTTCTTTCTTTAGCATAGAAACAATAAATTGTTTTGCTTGTTTCTAGAAACAAAGAGAGTGATAATCATCTCAAGTTTGGTATGTGGAGGATTTGCCTTTCTTCTTTGGGGGATTTTAAGATTTCCTAAGAAATGTAAGTGAACAATTTCTGCTACAAATTATGACTTGTATTATTGATGATCCGCTTTGATAGAAATAGCTAGTCTAACTTTTCCTAAATCAAGACAGTGGAAGTCAGAAAGTATTACCCAAGCAGAGCATCTATTGCAAACTTAAGCACCAGCTTTCCCTCCTGGAAGGATCAGTCTGCTCAGGCTTTCGGTGAATCTGTATTGAGCTTCAGACATTGTACAAGGTGCTCTTGACACAAAAATGAAAAACAGAATTTCTTACCTGAAAAAAATTATCTTTAACTGAAGAAACAAGCAGGGATGCCAATGGTTGTAACATAATAAAATAATTGCTAAATCATAGGCCTGTGTTCAGTCTAGTAGTCAAGTTATACTTCCTGAAGGGGAAATATTATTTCAGGTCAAGTAGGTATTTATCCAAGAGCCCCAGAAAGGAACACGCATGTCAGAAAAGCACACCAGGCATAATTGTGAGAGAGTGAAAAAGATGCAGGGGACTGGTGGTTATGTTAACATTTCCCAAATTCACTAATTTCCTTACTCCCCTAAGTGAGTATTTTACACCTGGCTTCCTATTTGTTCTAATTGTCATTATGAATAGGAAACGTCACATACTCTCATCACCACTCCTACTTACTTATCTCCATCGCTACTCACAGACTCTGTCTAATTTCTCACACTATCAATAGAGTATTTAGGATATACACAGAGCCTGTATCCTCTCACTTGATTGGTAGTGTTAATTTAGTCATTCTATTTTCTCTCTGCCCCGTTGAAACACCTCTGTCAGTGATACAACATGACTATATCCATACCCCGAACCTTGGAAACAAACAAAAACCTCGTTTAACCCCACTCCTCCTTTTGCTACCAACATTTTTTTCCTCCTTGGTACAACAGCCTCCTTAAAAAACTACCTGTGCTAGTTGTTTCTTATCTCCATCTTCCCATTTTCTGTTAATGCTGCAGCTTTTCCTACCACACTGGCCTTTCAGGTTCACCAGTAACTTCCATAGTGCAAAACCCAGTGGTCTATTCTCTGTCTTCATCTTGTTAGACTTGTCCACAGCCTCTGACACTTCCTCTTTCTGAAAACAGTTTCTTCTCTTGGCTCATACAACACTGTGTTCTCGTGGTCTGAGTCCTACCTAACTCACTGCTCTTTCTGTATTTCCCTTACCTGTTCCTACTTGTCTCCCTGACCTCTTAGCTTTGCTGTGTCCCAGGGCCGCATCCTTGAGCAAGGCCCCTCTTCATGTAGTCTTGATGCCATTGGTTATCTCAAAGACTGAGAACTTTAAATATCACATCAATACTGAGCCCACCCCCCCCAAATATGCATCTCCAATCTGGCTCTTTGCCCAGAATTTAAGCATTTTACATACAACTGCCTACTTGATTGCTTCTAATGTTATCCAAGCTGAAATCTTAATCCGTCTCCTTTCCATAGCCTCCTGTGTCATCTCAGAAAAGAGTAATATTCATCCTTCCTTCCAGTTTTAAACTAAAAAATACCTGATAGTCACTTTTTGTTTTTCCTTTCCATGGAGCTGCTATAATCAGCAAATTCTGCCTGGGCTTTCAAAATACAGCAAGAACCTGAGTGTTTTTCGCCATCTCTCCTGTCAACACTCTCATCCTCTCTCTTCGAATGTCTCTCTTCCACCGTTGACCTCACTGAGCAACATTGTCCAGCGAAAATATGATGTGAGTCGAAATGTGATTTGTGTGCATGCCTGCTTGACATTTTTACAAGTCACACTACAAAAGTCCAAAGAAATGAGTAAAAAATAATTTTAATTATTTTTTATTTAACCCAGCAGAGTCAATTACATTGCCATTTCAACACACAGCAATGTAAAAAGTGGTAATTAGGGCCGGCGCCGTGGCTCAACAGGCTAATCCTCCGCCTTGCGGCGCCGGCACACCGGGTTCTAGTCCCGGTCGGGGCACCGATCCTGTCCCGGTTGCCCCTCTTCCAGGCCAGCTCTCTGCTGTGGCCAGGGAGTGCAGTGGAGGATGGCCCAAGTGCTTGGGCTCTGCACCCCATGGGAGACCAGGAGAAGCACCTGGCTCCTGCCATCGGCACAGCGCGGTGCGCCGGCCGCAGCGCGCTACCGCGGCGGCCATTAGAGGGTGAACCAACGGCAAAGGAAGACCTTTCTCTCTGTCTCTCTCTCTCTCTCACTGTCCACTCTGCCTGTCAAAAAAATTAAAAAAAAAAAAAAAAAAAAAGTAAAAAGTGGTAATTAGATCCTTCCACTCATTTTTTGTACCGTGTTCATATTCAATGTGCTATTTTCCACTTTAAGAACATCTGGATTTGCCCACATTTAGAGTGCCCAAAGTCACTTGTGCCTAGTGGGTACCATACTAAACAGTATTCTAGAATTTATTTTTAACAATTTTTTTCAAAAATAATTGAATCACTTCAGAATTCTGTAATGATTTTCATTTACTTGGAATATAGCCAAAACCTTGCCAATGGCCTTCGCTGTCCTGTTGGATCCAGTCACCCCTTGACCTCCCTGACCCGATCTCCTGTGTCTTGCCCCATCACTCAGTCTTCTCCAGCGATATGGATATCCGCAATTGTTTTATGAACAAGCCTGGCAAGTTCACCTCAGTCTTTTGCACTGTCTCTTAACCATTGTTTAGGAAGATCTTCCACTGTATGTCTGTGTCTCCCTGGCCCACCTCCTTCAAGTCTTCATTAAATACCATCTTCTCATTTAACCCTATCTTGATTGCTGTAGTAAAATTAAAGTCCTTTCTATTAATAATCTTGATCTCTTTGATCCATTTTCTGACAGATCATATAATTTCAAATATGTAAATTCTATAAGAGCAAAAGTTTTTGTATGTTATATACACTATTATAGTCCTAGAACTACAAAAACTAGCTTATGGTAAGCATTCACCTGGTAGTTGTTGAATATGTAAATGAAAGCGTGAATGGATGAGAAACTCTTTCTGGTGACTCCAGTATTGAGCCAAGTACTTGATTTTTATATTAGCTGTTGATTTTAACTTGACATTTTAAAATAATGTTGAACATGAAACTCTCAAATAGTTTTGGTGACCTGATTTTTTTCGTTGGCTGCTATGTCTCATATATATACAACCACATTGCTAGTTTATCCTCACATTTAAAAATCTGACTAATAAAAGTAATTAGAATTAATAAATGAGCCATTTCTCTTAGCAGTGAGTAAGAGATGCTTTAAATCCTGTTTCTCTCCTGCTTATACTTAACAAATACTTTACCTGTCTAGTGCAGTAAGTCAAGAAGCAGAAGTGGATGGTTAAAGCTAGTAAAGTTTCAGCATTTTTTTCCTTACAATGTTTTTTGTTTAAGGACAAAGAAATAGCTTCAACTTCTGGAGAAATACTGCCTTTGAAGGGCAGTGTAGTCTCAGCTCACTCAATAAGGAATCAGTTCTTGGAGGTTATAAATACAGAGGAATTGGTTTATTTACCATGAAATTTTCCTCAAGTGGCATGGTAAACTTTAGGAAAAGAACATGATGAATAAAGAAATTCCAGGGGAAAAAAGGGAGGGAAATACAATGAGGATATTTCGTTTCTGGAAGTTTATTTGGTTGTTATTGTTGTTTTAAATGATACAGAAGTCTTCATTCTCCAGTGTTCCTTCCTTCTATGTTCTGTCCTTGATATTCAGTTGCTCTTGATATTCAATTCAAACCTCACTTTGAGTTGATATTTAAGGTTAACTCATTCAAACTGAATATGGAAGTAAAATACATTTTATCAATCTGAAATATATGAACTCTTTCACCCTGAAAGTCAAGCTTTTCATTTCTCTTACACATTCTTAATTGCTTTCTTTACCACTGTGGTCACTGTAGTTGGAATTACAAAGATGATTAAAGAAAATACGTGTACAGGGAATGTCAGCCTCTGTCTACAAGGCTGGAACCAAGTCAATAACAATTGCTTCCTTCAATCTGACTATGAGACAACTTGGACGAATAGCCAAGAAAACTGCAAAGTCTATTCCGCATCTCTGGCAAGGATCAGCTCCCGGAAAGAAATGGTTAGATTTCTTCTTTACAATATTAATTCCATTTAACTTTGAGTGGCTTTCCATTGCAGATGAATTCCTAGGGTGGGGTGCATCAGTTAACAAAACAAAGATCTTTGCTTTTGTGGAGCTTACAACCCAGACGAAGAGACAGGCAATAAAAAAAAAAAAAATCATAATAAACATGTAAGTGATATAGTATGTTAGAAGTAAGTTTTGGGCCGGTGCCTTGGCTCAACAGGCTAACCCTCCGCCTAGCGGCGCCGGCACACCAGGTTCTAGTCCCGGTTGGGGCTCCGGATTCTGTCCCGGTTGCCCCTCTTCCAGGCCAGCTCTCTGCTATGGCCCTGGAGTGCAGTGGAGGATGGCCCAAGTGCTTGGGCCCTGCACCCCATGGGAGACCAGGAGAAGCACCTGGCTCCTGCCTTTGGATCAGCGCGGTGCGCCGGCTGCAGCGCGCTGGCCACAGTGCGCTGGTCACGGTGGCCATTGGAGGGTGAACCAACGGCAAAGGAAGACCTTTGTCTCTGTCTCTCTCTCTCTCACTGTCCACTCTGCCTGTCAAAAAAATTTTTAAAAAAAATTTTAAAAAAGAAGTAAGTTTTATGCAAAAAGTGCACAAAATAAGGGGTGCTGTGACTTTCCAGGCAGGCAGATTGCAGATGAGGCCGTAGCTCACTGGGAGCACGACATTTGAATAAAGAAGCAGATAAGAAAGTTAGTGCAAGGAATATCTGGGGCCAGGAAAAGAAAAGGGTGTAACCTTGGTCTCAAGGGTAGGTGCATGCCTGGAATATTCCAGGAACAGCGCAGAGACAGCCAATCAAAGCCTAAAATAAGGACGTAAGTGGGGATGTGGACCATTAGAATCCTGCAGGCTGTTGTAGAGACTTGCATTTTTTGCTCTGAGTAAAATACGGATATATTTTAGAATTATGAGAAAAAGTATGATATGCTCTATCATAAGTTCTCTTTTTTTAAGATTTATTTATTTGAAAGGCAGAGTGATAGAGAAGGAGAGACAGAAGAGAGGAGAGAGAGAGAGATCTTTCATCCACTGGTTTACTCCCCAAATGGCCGCAACAGCCAGGGCTGAACCAGGCCAAAGCCGGGAGCCAGGGGCTTTTTCCTGGTCTCCCTGCAGGGGCCCAGACACTTGGGCCATCCTCCGCTGCTTTCCCAGGCACATTAGCAGCAAGCTGGATTCCAAAGTGGAACCAGTACCCATTTGAGATGCCAGCGCTGCAGGCGGTGGCTTAACCAACTGTGCCACAGTGCCTGTCCCTTGTCCTAAGTTTTAAAAGGGTCATTTTCATTGCTGTGATGAAATTGACTACTAAGTGGCAATTATAAAAGCACAGAATCATTGGACAGTTTCAGTGACAGTGTCAAGAAAATAGGAGACTTATGCAAGGACAGAAGCATCATAGGGAGCGAAAATGGGGAAAATAAGGAGAAATCCAATGCGGTACTTTGTGTTTTGTGAAAGGAGTCTGTGATTCTCTTCCTGAAGCCCTTTTCATATTGGATTGACCTGAGAAAACACAATGAAAACAGCAGCTGGGAGTGGGAAGACAAAGGTCAAATCAATAGTTGGTAAGCCTTCTTAACACTTACTTACTTACTATTCAGTGTGTTAATCTCCGTAGTTGTCTTCCTCATCATTCCCTTGAAAGGTGCTCAATAGATAGGGGCCAAGGAGAACCCTCAGACAAATGGATGCTCTTTCATGAGAGTTCAGCATCCAGTGCCAACACGCACCTCCGTGTGCGGAGTCGGACTGCACCGCGCCGAGTCACCACGCTCCTTTCAACCAAAATGAAAGTGTCAGCACTCTGATCCCGTTCCACTCGGACTTTGCCTTTTGTTTATTTGTTGTTCTTTAAGCTGCTTGTTGGTGGGAGAGTCTTAGGAGAGA
Source organism: Lepus europaeus (assembly GCF_033115175.1). NCBI lineage: Eukaryota > Metazoa > Chordata > Mammalia > Lagomorpha > Leporidae > Lepus > Lepus europaeus. The sequence goes on along the minus strand of NC_084832.1, from coordinate 102,517,720 downwards.
TCCAAAGCCTGTATTTTCCACACCCAAGAGAAATGGGAAAAGAAAATGTTTGCCTCATTTTTCTTTATTTAAAATTCTGGAACATTTCTGAATCCCTTAGTTTGAATAATGAATTGTACCCGTAGACTCTATTTCTGTTGAAACATTCAGTTCCTCCACTTCAAGGCATAGAAAGGTATTACGAAGAGTACTGAGCGCTAGCTGGCATTTTTCTGAGTACTCTGTGGCTTTCTGAGATGTTACCTAATATATATGACATGGCAGCATTGGCAGCAGGAACTTCTAAATTTAGAAAAATTGGCCTCATGATCATTGTATCACATCTAATTGGGTACAAAAATATGTAGTAGAATAAGACAGCTGATAATTATGTTTTCAACTTTGAGAAATGTAAGAAAAGAATGACCAAAATGAACCTTCCCAATTACAAAACCCAATGCTTATTTTTCTTGGAAGAAAATCTTGGCAGCAAAACATATGTTATATGTAGTCCCATGAAAAGAAGTGATAGAGAAGTCAAAGCTATTAGTTGACTACAGGTGGTGAATTCACTTTCCAGGGCTGCTGTAGTACACAGTGCAGATTGGGCAGCTTCAATAAACAGTTGTGGCGACCAGAAGTCCAGGATCGAGGTATTGCCAGGGCTGGTTTCCTCAGAGGCCTCTCTTCTTCACTTGAAGATGGATGTCTTGTTCTGTCTTCGCGTGGTCTTCCTTCTGTGCATGCTCAAGTCTGTGTCTAAATTATTTCTTCTTCTAAGCACATCAGTCACATTGGATTGAAGCCCACCTGAAAGATCTCATTTGGTCGCGGTCATCCTGTTTCAAAAGCCTCAACTCCAAATGCAGTTACAGGCTGAGATTCTTGGTGTTAGGCATTCTCCATAAGGAAGTTGAGGTGACATAGTCCAGCCCATGACAGTTGGCGAGTTCCCACTTGTCACTCAGAGCTCAGGCATGCAAATCCAGTTGGCACCCTGTATCCTCAGGCTCTGCATCTGTGGATTCCAATGACGGAAGATTGAAAATACCTTTGAAAAATTGCAACTGTACTGAAGATGTGCAGATTTTTTTGTTGTCAGTATTTCCTAAGCAATATAGTATGGCAACTATTTATGTAGCATTTATGTTGCATTGGGTATTGTAAGTAATCTGCATATGATATAAAGTATGCAAGGGAGTGTATATGGTTATATGCGCATTGTATGTCATTGTATGGAAAGAGTATGTTCAGAATGATTATTCATGGATAGCAAGGAATGAATAATTGAACACATATACTCTGAGAAAGGGCAGAATGGAAATTATAAGGTACCTTAGAAGTTAGGAAACTATACACCAGTGTTACAAAGCTCCCCAAAAAGTGCGGTGCTGAAATACATTAATTAAGATAGAACCAGAAAGTCATCATATGTTTATACATGACTTTAAATATCAGTTTAGTAAATAAAATACCTAGAGGTATTTTATTTGTGATTACTTATGATGTATACATATGCATATCGTATACCATATGATACCAGTGTCACAATGGTGATGTTTGCAAAGAGTGGCCAGGTAAACATCTACTTCTGCATTGATAGACCCATTTTGAAATGTGTAAAAGATATTCAATGAAATATAGGTTACATTCATTCTCTATGTTATCTCTAAGTAGCTAAATAAGTTGATTTATTTGTATTCTAAAGTATAAAGGGAAGATTCCAATGCCTCACAACTGATTTATAATGTATTCTACATTCTGAGCAACCTAGGGTCAAGACTCTGTTGTGAAAGCAGTGGAGTTCTGTGGTATCCTCTCCTCACCCCAAAGTCCTAAAGTAAAGTTTGGGGACTGGTGAGGAGGACAGAAGCAGTGTGTATGGGGACTACAAAAAGTTGATAAGAATGCATATTATGTAAAAACTACACATGGATTGCAATTTAATGGGGGCAACAGGGAGGTACCAAGAAAACCTATCTTTTAATTCCCCTTTTCCTAAACTTGCTGACATACCCTCAAACTTCCTCTACTCCTTCCACATTCCATGTTTGGAAATATGGCTACCAAAGCCTACATTCTGTATTTGAGGCTATGCTCAGTTATTTTTCATAAAGCCTAATAAGCAAGGAACTAATCTCTTTGTTTTGTTCCAGGTTCAGTGTTCAAGGTAATGGCGATTGTGCCTATATAGATAAGACTGGGATAAGTACTTCTGGTTGTAATGATTTAAGAAGATATATTTGCAGCAGAAAAAGCCACTGTCCTTAAATAAAGAGCTCTCCCATGTGTGAAATAAATGCAAACTCTTCCTTCTATGCACCATAAATCATGTCAATTTATTTTTCATCAAATCAAACATGTTTTAAGTTGATTGATGAAGATTGTATAAACTTTATCTTTTTTAACAGAACGTGGTTGTATTTTCAGTCCATAAATTCTGTACAGGGAAAGATGAAACACAGTAAAAGAGAAAATGTATTTCATTTATACTGCATGACAAAAGGTTAACACATGTAATCATAAATGAGTGCCTAAAATCATAACAGAGAGGAAGGATATATGAAGACAATGTCAATTAACATTTACAGATTATGAAAGTTGTTAATACATTGTCAATGATTTAAAATACTGATATCTAATAGTTATACAATTTCAGGAGATGAGCTACCATTCAAACTCTGGGACAATATTCCCCAAGTAGTGGAAAATTTCTCAAAACGTAGGTGTCATATATACTTAGCCCTGAAAATTCCAACCTATAGAAATTATAATGTCCACTACATAGAAACTGTCACTACTGCACAGCTCACACAAAAGCTATTATGGAAGATGGTGGAGTAAGGAGGGAGCTTGCTGATCTAGTCTAGAAGATAATTTTTTAAAAATTGGGAAGAGTGCAGTCAGAAAAGAGTTAGGGAGAAAACAGCAGAGGAAACTGTACGCAACCTGGAGGGACACAGTGGACCTACGAGAAGCACAAGATGTGCACGATTCAGGACCCCAGCAGCCAAGAGCCACTGCACCAGCACTGGGGAGTAAGGTGAGACCAGACTGCAGCTGCCCAAACCACTGGTGAAAAAGCTGCAGGAAAAGCCTGGAGGGAATCTGGTGTGGAGCCCCGGGGGGGATAGAGTACATGTAGACCAAATGGACGTAACAGATATCTACAGAACTTTTCATCCTAAAGTTGCAGAATACACATTCTTCTCAGCAATGTATAGAACTTTCTATACAACTGGCAATATGCTAGGCCATAAAGCAAGTCTCAGCAAATTCAAAAAAATCAAAAATCATACCATGCATCTTCTCGGACCATAATGGCATGAAGCTGGAAATCAGAAACTCAGGAATCCCTAGAGCATATGCAAACACATGGAGACTGAACAACATGCTCCTGAATGAAATCATTAAAGAAATCAAAAATTTCTGGAAACAAATGAAGATGACAATACAACATATCAAAACTTGTGGGATACAGCAAAAGCAGTGTTAGGAAAGTTTATAGCAATAGGTACCTACATCAAGAAATTGGAAAGGCACAAAATGACTTATCAATGCATCTCAAGGACCTAGAAAAACAATAGCAAACCAAATCCAAAACTAGTAGGAGGAAAAAAAAATTAGAATTAGAGAGTAAATCAACAAAATTGGAATAAGAAAAAAAACAATACAAAAGATCAGCAAAATGAATAACGGTTTTTTTGAAAAAATAAATAAAATTGACACACCATTGGCCCTGCCCAACTAACCAAAAAAAAAAGGAGAGAGAAGACAAAAATCAATAAAGATGAAAAAAGAAATGTAACAATAGACACCACAGAAATAAAAAGAATCATCAGAAATTACTACAAAGAGCTGTATGCCAAAAAATGGGGAAATCTGGAAGAAATGGATAGATTCCTGAACACATTCAACCTACCTAAATTGACCCATGATGACATAGAAAACCTAAACAGACCCATTATCAAGGTGGAAATTGAATCAGTAATAAAGCCCCTCCAACAAAGAAAAGCCCAGGACCGGATGGCTTCACTGCTGAATTCTATCAGACATTTAAAGAAGAACTAACTCCAATTCTGCTCAAGCTATTCAAAACAATTGAAAGAGAGGGACTCCTCCAAAATTATTTCTATTAAGCCAGCATCACCTTAGTTCCTGAACCCGAAAAAGGCACAACAGAGAAAGAGAATTACAGATCAATTTCACTGATGAACATAGACACAAAAATCCTCAACAAAATTCTGGCCAATAAAATCCAACAACACATCAAGATCATTCACCTGGACCAAGTGGGATTTATCCCTAGTATGCAGGGATGGTTCAACATTTGCAAATCAATCAATGTGATACATCATATTAACAAACTGCAGGACAAAAACCATATGATCATCCCAATAGATGCAGAGAAAGCATTTGACAAAATACAACACCCTCCCATGATGAAAACTCTAAGCAAACTGAGTATAGAAGGAACATCCTTCAACACAATCAAGACAATTTATGACAAACCCATGGCCAGCATCAAATTGAATGGGGAAAAGTTGGAAGCATTCCCACTAAGATCTGGAACCAAACAAGGATGCCCACTCTCACCATTGCTACTAAATATAGTCCTGGAAGTTTTAGAGCCATTAGGCAAGAAAAATAAATCAAAGGTATACAAATTGGGAAAGAGGAAGTCAAACTATCCCTATTTGCAGATGACATAATTCTATATATAGGGGATCCAAAAGTCTCCACCAGGAGACTATTGAAACTCACAGAAGAGTTTGGTAAAGTAGCAGGATATAAAATCAATAGAGCACCTAAAAGGAAATCTGTTTAAGGTAAATTGACACTTTGAGAAGCAATGACTGAAACAGCCCTTGTCTTGACTGTCAAGGAACATTTTTTTCTTCTTTATACTATTTGTTGAACTCTATTTAACAGAGTTAATCATATGTTTTTGTATAAAGTCAATTGAAAATAGATCTTAATAAAAAATGAGTATAAATAAGAGAGGGAGGATGAAGTTTGTAACTGTAAAGCTGTAAAGTTCTGCATACATTCCTATAGACATATATATATATATATATATATGAAAGCTTTTATTTAATGAATACAAATTTCATAGGTACAACTTTAGGAATATAGTGATTCTTCCCCCCTCCTTACCCACCCTCCCACCTCCTCCTCCCTCTCCCATTCAAGTCTTCATTAAGATTCATTTTTAACTAACTTTATATACAGAAGACCAACTCTGTACTAAGTAAAGATTTCAACAGTTTTTACCCACACACATACACACACACACACACAAAGACACACAGTATAAAGTACTGTTTCAGAACAAGTTTTACAGTTAATTCTCATAGTATAACTCATTAAGGTCAGAGGTCCTACATGAGGAGCAAGTGCACAGTGACTCCTGTTGTTGATTTAACAATTAACACTCTTATGTATGATGTCAGTGATCACCTGAGGCTCTTACATGAGCTGCCAAGGCTATGGATGCCTTTTGAGGCCACAAACTCCATCAGTATTTACACAGGGCCACAAGCAAAGTGGAAGCTCTCTCCTCCCTTTAGAGAAAAGCACATCCTTCTTTAATGGCTACTTCTTTCTAGTTGGGTCTCTCTCACAGAGATCCTTCATGTAGAACATATTTTATCACAGTGTCTTGGCTCCCATGCCTGAAATTCTCTCATGGGCTTTTTAGCCAGATCCGAATGCCTTAAGGGTTGATTTTTTTTTCTTTATTTGACAGAGTTATATTCAGTGAAAGAGAGACAGAGAGAAAGGTCTTCCTTCCATTGGTTCACCTCCTAAATGGCTGCTATGGCCGGCGCTGTGCCGATCCAAAGCCAGGAGCCAGGTGCTTCTTCCTGGTCTCCCATGTGGGTGCAGGAGTGTTGCAGTTGATTTCTCAACAATGTTGCAGTGGATTCATTTCTGAGAGGAGGAGCGTGGTGGGGGCAAAAGGAGCAGAGTCACCACACAGACCCCAGGAGTCGGGTGAAAGCAGGCTTGAGGCAAGCAGCCCGCAGACTCGCTTATTTCAGTTGGTACAACAGCTTATATAGCCAAGACAGCCAATCCGGTCAAGGGGCAGTTTATGCCCTAACCAATCACAGCCTGTTGCCAGGCAGTATCCGAAGCCATCCAATCACAGCCTGTTGCCAGGCAGGCTCTGTTTGCCATGTGGTTTCCAAAGCCATCCAATCACAGCCTGTTGCCAGGTAGGCTCTGTTGCCAGGTGGGTTTCAAAGCCATTCCTGAGTAACTGAAGCTCGCTTGCTAGCGGCCATCTTGGCATGGCCTTCTCATTCCACCACACAGGGGCCCAAGTACTTGGGCCATCCTCCACTGCCCTCCCTGGCCACAGCAGAGAGCTGGACTGGAAGAGGAGAAGCTGGGATTAGAACCCGGCGCCCATATGGGATGCCAACGCCACAAGCAGAGGATGAGCTAAATGAGCCACGGCACCAGCCCTAAGGGTTGATTCTGAGGTCAGAGTGCTATTTAGGGTGTTTGTCATTCTATGAGTCTGCTGTGTGGACTGCTTCCCATGTTGAATCATTCTTTCCTTTTTAATTCTATCGTTATTAGCAGACACTTGGTCTAATTTATGTGATACTTTTGACAATCCTATCTATATGATCAGTTGCACACTTAATATAATTTTAACACCTAAGATGGCATTAGTACCACCCAACTTGACGGGATTTGGAGTCCCATGGCAAGTTTTTAGCTTTACCCTTAGGCGTAAGTCTGTGGGAATGTGTGCAGAACTGTACAGCTCCTTCCTCTCATATTCACACTCTTATTTTTTACTGGGATCTATTTTTAATTGACTTTATAAACCTATGATTAATTCTATGTTAAGAGTTCAACCAATGGTATTAAGTAGAAAAAAATAATAAATAAAATAATAAACTGTTCAACAGTCAAGACCACGGCTGTTCAAGTTATTGCTTCTCACAGTGTCAATTTCACTTGTACAGATTTCCTTTTAGGTGTTCTGTTACTTATCACAGACCAGGGAGAACATATGGTATTTGTCCCTTTGGGACTTGCTTATTTCACTAAGTGGAATGTTTTCCAGATTCATCCATTTTGTAGCATATGGTCGGATTTCATTTTTTTAAACCACTGTGTAGTATTCCACAGAGTACATATCCCATAATTTCTTTATCCAGTCTTCCGTTGATGGGCATTTAGGTTGATTCCATGTCTTAGCTATTGTGAATTGAGCTGCAATAAACATGGAGGTTCAGATAACTCTTTTATTTGCTGATTTCATTTCCCTTGGTTAAATTCCCAGGAGTGGGATGGCTGGGTCGTATGGTAGGACTATATTCAGATTTCTGAGGTATCTCCAAACTGTCTTCCATAGAGGCTTTACCAGTTTGCATTCCCACCAACAGTAGATTAGGGTACCATTTTCCCCACATCCTTGTCAGCATTTGTTGTTTGTTGATTTCTGCATGAAAGCCATTCTAACTGGGGGAGGTGAAACCTCATTGTGGCTTTGACTTGCTTTTCCCTGACATTAGTGTTCCTGAGCATCTTTTCATGTGTCTTTTGGCCATATGAATTTCCTCTATTGATAAATGTCTAAGTCCTTGGCCTACTTCTTGACTGGGTTCATTGTTTTCTTATTGTTTAGTTTTTTGATCACTTTATGTATTCTGGTTATTAATCCTTTTTCAGTTGCATGGCTTCCAAATAATTTCTCCCAATCTTTTGATTGCCTCTTTACTTTTCTGTTTGTTTTGCTGTACAGAAGCTTCTCAATTTGATATAATCCTATTTGTTAATTTTGGCTTTGACTGCCTGTGCCTCTGGGGTCTTTTCCAAGAAACCTTTGTCTATGCCAACATCTTACAGGGTTTCCCCAATGCTCTCTAGTAATTTGGTGGTATCAGGTCTTAGGTCTTTATTCCATTTTGATTGAATTATTGTGTAAGGTGTAAGGTAGGGGTCCTGCTTCATTCTTTTGCATGTGGAAATCCAGTTTTCCCAGCACCATTTGTTGAAAAGACTGTCCTGGCTCCAGGGAATGGTTTTAGCTCCTTGGTCAAATATAAGTCAGTTGTAGGTGCTTGGATTGATTTCTGGTATTTCTTTCTCTTCCATTGATCTATCCATCTGTTTTTGTACCAGTGCCAGGCTGTGTTGATTATAACTGCCTTGTGGAGTGTCTTGAAATCTGGTATTGTGATACCTCTGGCTTTGTTTTTGTTATATAAGATTGCTTTAGCCATTCAAGGTCTCCTGTGTTTTCAGATGAATTTCAGACTTTTTCTAGATCTGAGAAAAATGTCTTGGTATTTTGATTGGTATTGCACTGAGTCTGTAAATTATTTTCAGCAGAATGGATATTTTGATGATAGTGATTCTTCCAATCCATGAACATAGAAGTTTTTTCAATTTTTGTGTTGTTTTCTATTTCTTTCTTTAATGTTTTGTAGTTTTCATCATAGATATCTTTGACATCTTTGGTTAAATTTATTCCAAGGTATTTGATTTTTTGGTAACTATTATGAATGGAATTGGTCTAGAAATTCTTTCTCAGCCATGGCATTGTCTGTGTATACAAAGACTGTTGTGGTTTTTTGTTTGTTTTGTTTTGTTAAATTTATTTATTTATTTGAAAGTCAGAGTTACACAGAGAGAGGAGAGGCAGAGAGTGGGGGAGGGGGGTCTTCTATCTGATGGCTCACTCCCCAATTGGCCATAACAGCTAGAGCTGCGCTGATCAGGAGCAAGGAGCTTACTCCAGGTCTCCCATGTGGGTGCAGGGGCCCAAGGACTTGGGCCATCTTCTACTGCTTTCCCAGGCCATAGCAGAGAGCTGGATCAGAAGTGGAGCAGCCAGGTCTCAAACCGGCACCCATATGGGATACTGGCATTTCAGGACAGGGCATTTACCCACTGCGTATAGCGCCAGCCCAGGCACTCCAATATGGGATACAGGTAACCCAAGTAGCATCTTAACTACTGCCAAACATCCACTCTAAAGGAACTGGGATTTAATTGTGTATAAAATACTTTAGCAGTTTAAATACAGGCTTTTTAAAAAATATAATTTACATGCTGTGCAAGAACCAGAAAAGTCTTTAAATTTTTCACATCACTATGCTAATCTGCTATGCTATGGAAGATGACTGCTAGCTTTTTGTTACTTTTAAAGTTCCTGAAAGAAGCTATTTATGAAGGAAAAAGGTTTATTTGGTGACTCACAGTCCAACATTGGGCAGCCCCATTAGTCTGGCATCTAATGAGGGTGGAGGATGGCAGAACATAAGTAATAATAAGTAAGAGGAAGATAACATGTCAACCAGAAAGCAGAGACAGACTGAGCCAGCCTCAGCTTATGTATCCCCTCCTTGTGACAACTACCTTCTGAAGGCAAGCTCCCAGTGACCCAAAGAGCTCCCACTGGTCCCACCTTCCAGACACCTTAATGTATCAAGCTCCATCTTGATCAGTCAACTATTAAGTCAACTATTAAGATAAACCCAGTGCTGTGGCACAGTAGATTAATCCCCCACCTGTGGCGCCAGCATGCCATGCGGGTGCTGGTTCTAGTCCTGGCTGCTTCTCTTCCCATTCATCTCTCTGCTGTGGCCTGGGAAAGCAGTGGAGGATGGCCCAAGTGCTTGGGCCCCTGCACCTGCATGGAAGACCAGGAAAAAGCACCTGGCTCCTGACTTCGGATTGGCGCAGCTCTGGTTGTGTGGCCATTTGGGGAGTATACCAACAGAAGGAAGACCTTTCTGTCTCTCTCACTGTCTGTAACTCTACCTGTCAAACAAATAAATAAAATCTTTAAAAAAAAAAAAAAAGACAAAGCCCTTAACCATTAACCAAATGAGTTGGGGAACAAAATCCTGTTCAAACCACAACAGTGACCACTGTCGGCAAATGAAGGATGTGAAATGGGACTTGTGCCTCGTCAGGGCCGTGCCTCTCAGGAGCATTGACTACCACCTTGGAAGGGCACTGCCATGCATTTCCTAATGATAACTGCCATCAAACTGTACTGAGGTGAAAACAAAGTTAAAAAGGAGCCGCAGTGACCAATGATAAAGATTTGATATGGGGCTAGCACTGTGGCCTAGTGAGTAAAGCTGCCATCTGTGATGCCAGCACCCCATATGGATGCTGGTTTGTGTCCTGGCTGCTCCACTTCCAATCCAGCTCCCTGCTAATGTGCCTGGGAAAGAAGCAGAGGATGGCCCAAGTCCTTAGTCCCCTGTACCCATCTGGGAGACCAGATGAAGCTCCTGCATCCTGGCTTCCATCTTGCCCAGTCCTGGCCATTGCAGCCATCTGGGGAGTGAGCAAGCAGGAAAAAAAAAGATTTGTTGATTTGAAAAGCAGAGTTACAAAGAGAAGGGGAGAGATGGAATGAGAAAAACCTCCCATATGCTTGTTCACTCCCCAGATGGCTGTGATAACCAGGGCTTGTCTAGGCTGAAGCCAGGATACCAGAGCTTCCTCTGAGTCTCCCAAGTGGATGGCAGGAGCCCAAGCACTTGGGCCATCTTCTGCTGCTTTCCTAGGCACATTAGCAAGGAGCTGGATCGGAAGTAGAGCAGCTGGGATACAAAGCAGAGCCCATATGGGATATCTGCATCACAAGTAGCAGCCTCATCCGCTATGCCACAACACTTGCTTCAGAAGTTTGAATGTTTTAAGAGGGATACTTTTTCAGGTTGGGTAGGTATATTTCATTCCCTTCCAGTTGACTCTGATGATAGTACCCAGAGTCAACATTTTAAATATGAGTGCTACTGCTATGCACAAGATAATTCTCTGTCTTCCCATTTCACTTAGAGTGTTAGCCAGAGACCTCCGACTGACAAAAACAAAATTAGCCTGTCTTCTTATTTGACCTCATCTCCTGGGACTCTTCTAGACACACTGGCTTCCTTGCTGTTTCTGGAAAGTACCAGGCATACACTTGCCTTCAGATCTTCTCACAGTTCTTCCAGGATGATGTATGCCCCATGTTTCTACATGGCTCTCACCCTCTCCAACAAGTTTATTCAAATTTCATCTTCTCAGTGATACATAACCTATTATAACTATAGCTAACCCCCCCCTACTCCTCAGTATTACTAACTATTTTAACCTGGCCTATAAGGATAAATCCCACTTGGTCTGGGTGGATGATCTTTTTGATGCGCTGTTGGATTCAATTAGCTAGTATTTTATTGAGGATTTTTGTATCTATGTTTGTCAGGGATATTGGTCTATAGTTCTCTTTCTTTGTTGTATCTTTTTCTGGTTTTAGAATTAAGGTGATGCTGGCCTCACAGACGGAGCTTGGGAAGAATCCCTCCCTTTCAATTGTTTTGAATAGTTTAAGAATGGGAATTAGTTCTCCTTTAAAAATTTGGTGCAATTCGTCAGGGAAGTCTTCTGGTCTTGGACTTTTTTTGGTGGGTAGGTCTTTATTACTGATTCACTCTCAACTTGGTTGTTGGTCTGTTTAGATTTTCTATGTCTTCATGCTCCATGCATCTACAATCAACTACACTTTGACAGACAAGCTAAAATCACTCCCCGGAGAAAGGAAAGTCTCTTCAACAAATGGTGTTGGAAAAATTGGATCTCTAGATGCAGAAGTGTGAAACAATACCCCTACCTTAGCCCTATTAAAAACTTAATTTACAATGGATCAAGGATCTAAACCTAAGACCTGAAACCATCAAAGTGCTAGAGGAAAATATACTAGGGGAAATGCAAGGACTTCTTGGATAAGACCCCAAAAGCCCAGGCAATAAAAGCAAAAACAGACATATTTACAAGGTATCACATGAACCAATATTATGATTGTCTATCATAAGACTAAAAAATACCACAGCAGTAATTCCCTTAGTACTTAATGTTTTATGATTAAAAGTACTTTTGTTGTGGGGGCTGGCATTGTGGTGTAGCAGGTAAAGCTACCATCTGACACATCAGCATCCCATATGGGCACCATTTCCTGTCGCAGCTGCTCCACTTCCAATCCATCTCACTGCCTATGGCCTGGGAAAAACAGTGAAGATGGCCTAAATCTTTGGGCCACTTCCACCCATGTGGGAAACCCAGATGATGTTCCTGGCTTCAGCCTAACCCAGCCTTGGCCACTGCACCAATCTAGGGAGTCAATAAGCAGATGGATGGTATTCTCTCTCTCTCTCCCTCTCTCTCTCTCCTCTCTCTCTCCCCCCCCCCTTTCTCTTTCTTTCTCTCTTTCTCTCTCTTTCTCTCTTTCTCTCTCTTTCTCTCCCCCCACCCCCTCCCTCTCTCCCTTCCTCCCATTCTATCTCTGTAAGTCTTACAAACAAATGAAATCTTTTTTAAAAAATTTTAAAATGTAAACATTCCTACATATATACATGTATCTAAATTATACATGTGAGTACTCATGAAAAGATAATCAAAAGAAAACTGGAGTGACTATATTAGTAGAAGACAAAGAAGATTTCAATAGAAGGCATTTTAATAAGAATAAAAAGCACATTTCATAATGATACATGTGTCAATTCATTAAGAGAACATAATTCATACATGGGTATGTATCTAATAAAAGATTTTAAATAGGTGAGAAAAAAACTTAGTTGAAAGAGGAAGTAGACACCCTTAAGACTGGTCATTTCAACCTCTCCTCTCAGTAATTAATAAATAGTTATAGAAAAAGATCAGATAATACTACTTACCAACTTTAATTAGTGCCTATTAAACACTCTACCCACAATAACAGAGTTTACCTTATTTTTCGAATTCACACAAAAAATTCAAGACAGATCACAAAAGAAGACTGAACAAATTTCAAAGAACTGGGGCCGGCACTGTGGTGCAGTAGATTAATCCTCTACCTGCGGCACCAGCATCCCATATGAGTGCCAGTTCTAGTACCGGCTGCTCCTCTTCTGATCCAGCTTTCTGCTATGGCCTGCAGTAGAAGTTGGCCCAGTCCTTGGGTCCCTGAACCCATGTGGGAGACCCAGAAGAAGCTCCTGGCTCCTGACTTTGGATCTGCGCAGCTCTGGCTGTTGTGGCCAATTGGGATATGAACCATCGGATGGAAGACCTCTCTCTCTCTGTCTCTCCCTCTGACTGTCTATAACTCTACCTCTCAAATAAAATCTTTTTAAAAATTCAAAGAATTAAAGTTTTTAAGGTACTATGTCTACAACAGAATTAAAAATAACTCACTTGAAACCTATAAAATCCTTCTATACTTAGAATATAAAACACACTTCAAATTAATGCATAAAAAAGAAGAAATCACAAAGAAAATTACAAAATATTTTAAACTAAAAATAAAGCAAAACTGATATTGTGAGGTGAAGCTAAAATAATGACTAGGAAGAAATGCATATAATTAAAATGTTGAGGCCAGCGCCGTGGCTTAACAGGCTAATCCTCCGCCTTGTGGTGCCGGCACACCGGGTTCTAATCCCAGTCGGGGTGCCGGATTCTATCCCAGTTGCCCCTCTTCCAGGCCAGCTCTCTGCTATGGCCCAGGAAGGCAGTGGAGGATGTCCTAAGTCCTTGGGCCCTGCACCTGCATGGGAGACCAGGAGAAGCACCTGGCTCCTGGCTTCGGATCAGCAAGATGCGCCAGCCACAGCGGCCATTGGAGGGTGAACCAACGGCAAAAAGGAAGACCTTTCTCTCTGTCTGTCTCTCTCTCACTATCCACTCTGCCTATCAAAAAAAATAATAATAATAATAATTAAAATGTTGATTAACGAAAGCCTCAAATTGGTCTAAGCTTCCACACTAAGAAAGCAGAAAAATAAGAGAAAAACTAAACCAAGCATAAAAAAGAAGGGAGAATGAAGTAAAACAAAGCAATGAAATAGAGAAACTTAGAAAATTAATCTAAACAAGATCTGGAACAGGTGTTGCGGTACAGTGACTTGAACCATAGCTTGGGACACCAGCAACCCATTACTGGAGTTCCTGGGAGTCTGACCTGCACCCCACCCTGTTCTGATCCAGTTCCCTGCTAAGGCACACTCTGGGAGTTGACAGATGGCTCAGGTACTCAGTCCCTTGCCACGCCTATGGAAGACTTAGATGGAATTCCCGGCTCTTGGCTTCGGACTGGCCCAGCCCCAGCTATTGGAAGCCTTTGGGGAGTGAACCTAAATGGAAGAGGCATAACACCCCACCCGACCCTGGCCCCAACAGACACACAAACACATTGCCTTGTTGCTCTTTCCAAAAAAAACTAAATGAAAACAATATCTGGTGTTTGGATAATATTAGTAATATAGATAAACATTTAACCAGATAGGCAAACTAAGAACAGAAGGGAACTTTCTCAAGCTTATAAACAGCATCTGCAAACAGCACACCTCGCATATTTCATGGTGTAAGACAGTGGTTTCCCCTAGGGTTGGAGATATTGCAAGAACAAACAATCTCTCCCTTCTCTTCAAAATTTATGGAGTGTTTTATCAGCATTACAAGGCAAGACAAAAGAAACAAAATGCTAATTAGAAAAGAAGTAAAATGGTCTTTATTAAGTAGAAAAGAAAATAGAACTCACAAGGGAATAGTTTGGTAAGTCTCCAGATGCAAGCTCAATACACAAAATCAATTGCATTTCTGTTTCCTAACAACAGACAATTGGAAAATGAAAATAAATGTATAATACTATTTGCATTGATATAAACTACTTAGAGATATAGTTAACGTTCATACGAAACCTATCTACTAAAAACTAGAAAATATTGATGAGTAACTAATTAAAGGCTTAAATAAATGGAAGAAAAGCATTGCTTGTGATGAAAACCGGATGCTCTCAAGCTGTTGATTTTCCCAAATTGATCTAGACTCCAGTGCATGCCGAATAAACATTCTAACAGTCTCTCTGTTAAACTGAAAAACAGGCTCTAAAATTTATAAAAAATAAAAAGCACCTAGAATAATTAAAGTGTATTGACAATAAAATTAGAAAATTTATACTACCTGATTTCAGGATTTAAAATATTTAAAGCCACAGCAATTAAGATCATGTGGCATTGACTTAAGAGAAATTCATCAAGGAAAACAAATAGAATCAAGAAATACGTCAAGACATATGCCTAATAGCTCTGGCTAGAACTTCCAGAACTATATTGAATAGCAGTGGTGAGAGTGGGCATCCTGTCCGGTACCAGATCTCAGCGGAAATGCTTCCAACTTTTCCCCATTCAATAGGATGTTGGCCGTGGGTTTTTCATATATTGCTTTGATTGTATTGAGGAATGTTCCTTCCATACCCAGTTTGCTTAGAGTTTTCATCATGAAAGGGTGTTGTATTTTATCAAATGCTTTCTCTGCGTCTATTGAGAGAATCATATGGTTTTTCTTCTGCAGTCTGTTAATGTAGTGTATTATGTTGATTGTTTTGCGAACGTTGAACCATCCCTGCATACCAGGGATAAATCCCACTTGGTCTGGGTGGATGATCTTTCTGATGTGTTGTTGCATTCTATTGGCCAGAATTTTATTGAGTATTTTTGCATCTATGTTCATCAGGGATATTGGTCTGTAATTCTCTTTCAATGCTACATCTTTTTCCGGCTTAGGAATTAAGGTGATGCTGGCTTCATAGAAAGAATTTGGGAGGATTCCCTCTTTTTCGATTGTTTTGAATAGTTTGACATATGTTCTCAGATTTTTTCACTAAAGTGACAAAGCAATTAAAAAATAAAAAACCAATCTTTTCAACAAATTGTCCTGGAATAGATACTCAGAGATTTTAAATTTCATGTTAATATTTATCTCATACCACATGTAAAACTTTTCTCAAAATGAATCAAAAATCTAAATGTGAAAGCTAAAACCTCACATGTTTAGGGTGAAAAAATAAAAGAGGGGGAAATTTTTGTGGCTTTTATAAGCAAAGATTCTATAGAGGCCGGCACCGTGGCTCACTAGGCTAATCTTCCGCCGGCATTCCGGGTTCTAGTCCCAGTTGGTGCACCAGATTCTGTCCCGGTTGCTCCTCTTCCAGTCCAGCTCTCTGCTGTGGCCCGGGAAGTCAGTGGAGGATGGCCCAAGTGCTTGGGCCCTGCACCCGCATGGGAGACCAGGAGGAAGCACCTGGCTCCTGGTTTCGGATTGGCGTGGTGCGCCAGCCGCAACATGCTGGCCGTAGTGGCCACTTGCGGAGTGAACCAACAGAAAGAAGACCTTTCTGTCTCTCTCACTGTCTAACTCTACCTGCCAAAAAAAAAGATTCCATAGAGAAGACAAAAACTTCATAAACCATGGGATAAAAGTGATTCATTTGACTTTATTAAAATTACATGCTTCTGATATTCAAAAGAAACTGCGAAGAAATGAAAAGTGAAGGCACAGTTTAAGTGACAATATTTCAGATCATGTATAGGATGGAGGAGTTCATATCCAAATACCTAAAGAACCACTACAGTGGCTGGTACTGCAGCACAGTGGGTAAAGCCACAGTCTGCAGCACTGGCATCCCATGTGGGCACCAATTCAAGTCCCGGCTGCTCCACTTCCAATCCTGCTCCCTGCTAATACGCCCAGGAATGCAGTGGAAGATGCATCCATGTGGGAGACCCGGAAAAAAATCTCCTGACTCCTGGCTTCATTGTGTCCCAGCTCCAGCTGTTGCAGCCAAATTTAGGGAGTGAACCAGCAGATGGAAGATCTCTCTCCCTCTGTCTTTCCCTATAACTCTACCTTTCAAATAAATCTTTTTAAAAAATAAATAAATAAATCTTTTAAAAAAAAAATTGAGGCTCGCTCTCTTTCTGCCGCCATCTGGTTCCGCGTTCCCCCGCACAAAATGCCCGGCGAAGCCACAGAAACCATCCCTGCCACAGAGCAGGAGTTGCCCCAGCCCCAGGCCGAGACAGGGTCTGGAACAGAATCTGACAGTGATGAATCAGTGCCGGAGCTTGAGGAACAAGATTCCACACAGGCAACCACGCAGCAGGCTCCGCTGAAATCGATGAAGAACCAGTCAGTAACGCAAAACAGAGTCGGAGTGAAAAGAAGGCACGGAAGGCCATGTCCAAACTGGGTCTTCGACAGGTTACAGGGGTTACTAGAGTCACTATCCGGAAATCTAAGAATATCCTCTTTGTCATCACAAAACCAGATGTCTACAAGAGCCCAGCCTCAGATACCTACATAGTTTTTGGGGAAGCCAAGATTGAGGACTTATCTCAGCAAGCACAGCTGGCAGCGGCTGAGAAATTCAAAGTTCAAGGTGAAGCTGTCTCAAACATTCAGGAAAACGCACAGACTCCAACCGTATAAGAGGAAAGTGAAGAGGAAGAGGTCGATGAAACAGGTGTGGAAGTTAAGGATATAGAGTTGGTCATGTCACAAGCAAATGTGTCAAGAGCAAAGGCAGTCCGAGCCCTGAAGAACAACAGGAATGATATTGTAAACGCTATTATGGAATTAACAATGTAACCATCTGAAAAACGAGGATCTTTTTTGGTGTTTCGAAGAGTAACTGCAGCTTGGTTTGAAATTTGTACTGTTTCTATAATTAATAAAGTTATGGCTTCTTGTTGGAAAAAAAAATTGAAAGTGAAATAAGCCAGAAACCAACACCACATACTAACATGATTCCATTTATAAGAAATTCTAGAGAAAGTGAAAGCTGTACTGACAAATAGCAAATTAATGCTTACCAGAGGCCAGCAGCAGGAGGGATCATGACTGTAAAGGAAAAAAAAAGAAAGTAAAAGGAGACTGGAAGGCTGTAATCATGGTGGTGGGTGGTGTTCGTGTGATCAACTTCATGATTCTCTGGTGTTGGGTGAGCCAGTTTTTCTGTTTCCTTCCCGAAGCTAACAAGTTGGTCTACTCTTGTCTTGGACCTAAAATCAGCGCCAAGGTTGTTCTCATGCTGCTTCTTTTTGACTGGGAAAGTCCCTGTGGATTGCCCTAGTTGTCCCTTTCAACATATGTGCTTGCTCAGGGCTTTCTGCAAGTGATACCGATGACTAACTTTCTGGTCCTCTCCTTCTGATCTGGATCAGTAATCATTCAGGCCATCAGTGTTCCTGAGCTCCGTGGTCACAGCAGCAAATGCAGGACAAGTAAATCTTCTTGAGTGAGTGAAAAGAAAATAAAGGAAAGAGAAAGCAAAATGCGGGACCCTTTTACCTAAGGTGAATGTAAGTCTTTACATTCATTCACTGGTTAACAAAAAGAGAAAGAGTTGCAACACAATATATTTGATTAACCATCTAGAGTAGCCTGTATTCGTCTCTGAGCTTTACAAAATAAACAAGTGAATAAATCATGGCAGAGTAGGGAGTGCAGGCTTTGGAAGTTTGTTCCATATTTGAATATTTTCTTGGCTCTTCACTGGTTACATTAACTTATTCAAATATTGGAGGACAAAGACTTTATCTTGTTCTTATTACTCAGCACCTAACTAAATCCCTGCAAACCAGTCTACATTAAGATGAATTGGTTATTATGCCAGCTTCTCAGGGCTAGATAGTAGTAAAATTGGAACAGCAGTTTTACTAGCTCTTACGTTTTAGCCTTTTGTTCTCCTTTGTGGTGAGTTTCACTTGCCTAACCTGGGTGTCCTCTCTTGGCTGTAAACTTTCCATTCCTTAGAAGGAAAGGTAATTCTCCAGTTCGTACCCGAGCTCCTGAAGCCTAACTTACATCAGACGTCTAGCACTGTAGCCTTGATTTCAGAATTCATAGCTAGATTTTGTGTGATGTTTCTAACAGAATATCAATTACAGATCATGAGAGGCTACTGCTTCTCAAAATAAGAGCCAAAAAACATAGGGTAAAGTATAGACAGTTTGATCACTGTGAGTTCTTCCTTAGAGATGCAGGAGTTGACATCTTCCATCATCCCCAGAGTGAAGCTGACTTTACAGGCCTTGAACTGTGGGAGTAAGAAGTAAAATTGTCTCACCAGCATGAGTAGAAATGATTTTCAATGTATTTTTTGTCTAATAATCTCTGGGGTTTTTCTTCAGTATTCTGAAACTATGTCATGTTCAAGTGACTTGATTGGAGTAGAAGTGTTTCTATTGTTCTGATGATACCAGAGATTGGGTAGCCAGTAATAGATTTTGCAGTTCATGGGGATCAAAACATGCTCATAGTGATACACAGAAAAAAATATGGTAAGATAATGGGAAAGTTTTTTTAATCATTTCACAAATTGAGTTCGTATACAGGGAGAATAAAAACAACAATGGTAAATAGTAGATGACAATATATGTCAGTGTGTTCTAATCATTGCACTTACAAAAACTCTCATAATCTTCAACAAATGCCCATGAAGTAGACAGAAAGCTATCCCTATTTTAAAGTTGAGGACACTGAAGCCCAGAGTCACTTGGCTATAATTGTTGAACTGGGATTTAAACCCTGATACGTTGACGAGTGATGCCCTGTCATTCACCACAACGCCTACTGTTTATATAGCTGAACGTTCTTAGGTTATTTTGTAAATCCCTTAACATCTGCATTCTATCAAGAGTAGTCTGGAAAACTTGACTTTAAAAAAAAAAAAAAGATGTAGCTCTTTAAGTTTAGAGTTAGGGTGTGAAGGAAGTACATGCACTTTGAAGAGAGAGCCAATGAGTAGAAACATGAGAAGATAGAGACTTGGACGGAATCTACAGACAGAAAATGAGCAAAGAGGAGGTTCTGTTTGTAAAGAAAGGCTGACTAGCATATTTGGGATCCAAAAGCAAGGAGCGGATGGAGGAGATCCTAAACCCATCAATCAATATCTTTTATTGCCATAAGCCATGTTTACCCAGTTAGTTTGATCTCTAATTATCTGGAAAAAATACAACACCAATGACTTTCTTATTGTGGCAACGACTCAGGTAGTTTGTCACTGATTTTTTTACCATCCTAACAGCACTGATTCCCTCCTTTAAGCCCTTCCCCACCCCCCATTCCCATGGTCCTTCCCCTGTGAGTTTTTGGGGAGAGCACCATGGTGCAGTGAGTTAATCCTCCGCCTGCGGCACCGGCAACCCAGATGGGCGCTGGTTCTAGTCCTGGCTGCTCCTCTTCCAGTCCAGCTCTCTGCTGTGGCCTGGGAAGGCAGTGGAGGATGGCCCAAGTGCTTGGACCCCTGCAACCACATAGGAGACCAGGAGGAGGCACCTGGCTCCCTGGCTTTGGATCGGCGCAGCTTCAGCTGTTGCGGCCATTTGGGGAGTGAACCAACAGAAGGAAGACATTTCTCTCTCTCTCACTGTCTGTAACTCTACCTGTCAAATAAATAAATAAAAAATCTTGAAAAAAATAAAAAGAAAAAAAGAAAGATTTGGTTATCAAGGGTACAAATTAATAAAAATGCTATTTTAAATTGTTTCCTTGTTTTTTTCTCAATGTGTTTAAAAGTATCAAAACCTCATTGCATATTTTTATTTTTTTAAAAAGATTTATTTATTTACTTGAAAGTTAGAGTTAGAGAGAAGGAAAGGTAGAGAAAGAGAGAGGTCTTCTATCTGCTGGTTCACTCCCCAGCACTGCAGGTGGCGGCCCAACCCACTATGCCACAGCACCAGCCCTTTTCTCCAAGTCTGTAAAGACATTGAAAGCCAATAACATTTCCCTTGGTTCAACATCCAGTCCTTTGGACACATACGATTATCTCCTGAAGGAAAATAGAAGGGGAAGGGGAAATGAATTCAACTCCAGCCAACAAAGAAAGTGTGAATAGTGCCAAATGTGATTTCCTTGAAAATAGACTTTGTGGACTCATTTTTGTGTGTGGTTAGATATCAGGTCTATGAACAGAACCTGTGTATTTCCTGGAGTCAGGGCAAGGTTGTGGACAGCAAGCAGTACAATAAACTTGTGAATTGCAGCCCTGATAAGTAGAGGAAGCAAATTTTAATATTTTTAATGGCTGCTCACTAAGTGAAAAGGTGAAAGCCTATTGTTTAAGCCTCTCCGTTCCCTGACTCTAATTCCTGTTCTTCAAGCTTGTCTTTACAACCTGCCCTTCATCTCTGTAAGATGCTTAGCCATTGCCTCCGTGTACTGGACACTTTCACACTTGTGGGCTTTGTTTTGTTTTTTGACACTGTTTCCTTGGCCTGGTATTACCTTCTCTTCCTTCTTCATCTGAATTAGATTTACCATGGAATGTTCAGTTGTGTTTCTGCCTGGAAAAGGAACCTTTATTTTTTCCCCAAAGAAACCATTTATTTAATGAGTACAAATTTCATAAGTACAACTTCAAGAATATAGTGATTCTCCCCATCAAACCCACCCTCCCACCCCTCCTCCTACCCCACCCCCTCCTCCCTACCCCATTCCCAGTCCCATTCTCCATTAACGAAAAAATTGTTCCTCAACAGTCAAAACAAGAGCTGTTCAAGTCATTGCTTCTCAAAGTGTCGATTTCACTTCTACGGATTTCCTTTTAGGCGCTCTGCTAGTTATCAGACGAGGGAGAACATATGGTATTTGTCCCTTTGGGACTGGCTTAATTCACTAAGTATGATGTTTTCCAGAGTCATCCGTTTTGTTGCAAGTGACTGGGTTTCACTTTTTTTTTTACTGCTGTGTGCTATTCCATAGAGTACATATCCCATAATTTCTTTATCCAGTCTTCAGTGGATGGGCATTTAGGTTGATTCCATGTCTTAGCTATTGTGAATTGAGCTGCAATAAATAAACATGGGGGTGAAGATAGCCCTTTTATTTGCTGATTTCATTTCCCTTGGGTAAATCCCCAGGAGTGGGATGTCTGGGTCGTATGGTAGGTCTCTATTGAGAGTTTTGAGATATCTCCATACTGTCTTCCATAGTGGTTTTACCAGTTTATATTCCCACGAACAATGGATTAGGGTAACTTTTTCCCCACATCCTCATCAGCATTTGTTGTTTGTTGATTTCTGTATGAAAGCCATACTAACTGGGGGAGGTGAAACCTCATTGTGGTTTTGATTTGCATTTCTCTGACAGCTCGTGACCCTGAACATTTTTTCATGTGTCTGTTGGACATTTGGATTTGAAGAGGAAACCTTTAACCAGTCATGGCTTCTGCCACCTCTAAGACTCATAGCATGTAGACTGAGTTGTCTGTCTCAGATATTTGGGAACATCTCCATCTCCTTTACCTCACCAGAAGGTTCTAGAAGTGGGACTGTCATAGTCAGCTTTGAATCATGGCACTTTATATGTAATAAATGCTTAATTATTGATTGTTAATTATTGGATTAAATATCCTTAAGTTACAGTGTGCCATATTGTTCATTTCTAATATTTCCACCTGTCTGGGCCACTGTTGTGACACAGCAGGTCAAGCTGCAGCCTTCAACAATGGCATCCCACATGAGCACTGGTTCAAATCCCAACTATTCATTTCCAATCCAGTTCCCTGTGAATGCACCTGAGAAAGCAGTAGAATATGGCCACCCACATGGGGAGACCCCAGTAGAGCTACAGGCTCCTGGCTTTGGCCTGGCCAAGCCCTAGCTGATGCAGGCATTTGGGAAGTAAATCAGTGGATGGAAGATCTCACTCTTTCTGTCTCTCCTGTTGAAACTCTCTGCCACTCTGCCTTTCAAATAAATAAATAAAATAAATATTCAAATAAATAAATAAAATCTTTTTTAAAAAAATAAAAATATTTCCATCTGTCTGCTTTGTAAAGATTTATTTTAGATGGGGGCAGCATTGTGGCATAATGAATTAAGCCACTGCCTGCGATGCCAGCATCCTATATGGGCACCTATTCAGGTCCTGGGTGCTCCACTTCTGATCCAATTCCCTGTTAATGCACCTGGGAAAGCAGTAGAAGATGGCCCAACTCCTTGAGCCCCTGCACCCATGTAGGAGACCCAGATAAAGCTCCTGGCCCCTGTGGGGATTGAACCAATGGATGGAAGATCTCTCTCTTTCTCCTTTTCTCTCTCTAAACCCTGACTTTTAAATAAATAAAATCTTTTAAAAAAAGTTTATTTTGGGAAATTGAGTTATATGTCCAACTAAGATTAAGTACCATCTGCAGAAATGACTTGAAGGAGACTGTCATGGGCTAAATTTAAATATTGAAAATGTCATGTATATAAATATATATACACACATATATACATATATATATATATATCAACTCATTAATACACTCTGCATCAGGGCAAGTGTTACCAATACTGAAAAAATATAATGTACAAAAATATTTGAAAACACTCATGGTAACTGGATTCTAATTTCAGTTATACCAATACATTATTGTGTGCTAAAAGATACAAAATGACCCCCAGTACACCTCCCAATTCATGATTTGGGAGAGGCCATTTGTGCAGTATTACTAGTAAGAAGGTGTCATTTGGACTAAGCAATTCCATTATGTAGCATTGATAGATGAGTCAGTGAAACACCACTGTTGAACTGCAAAACACAATAAAATCACCACAACTGACGAATGTCACATGATAAAACACCAGAACATGCAAGATGTGAGCATAAACTGTCAAAGGACTAAGTTAACTTCAAGTGATGTCTTTTATAATAAGTTTGGGAATGAGGATGGGTAAAAACGCTTTTTGAGAAATACTTTCTATCAATTGCTCTCTTATATGCTTGACATAATAGCAACAAAAAACACACAGAGAGGGCCGGTACCGTGGTGCCATGGGTTAAGCCACCATCTCCAGTGCAGGCATTCCATATGGGCATCAGTTTGTGTCCCAGTGACTCTGTTTCCAATCCAGCTCCTTGCTAATGTTCCTGGGAAAGTAGTGGGGAATGGCCCAAGTGCTTGGGCCCCTGCACTCACGTGGGAGTCCTGGAAGAAGCTCCTGGCTCCTGGCTTCAGCCTGGCCCAGTCCCAGAAGAGGGAAAATCTGTCTCTCTCTCTCTCTCTCTCTCTCTGTAACTCTGACTTTCAAATAAATAAATAAATCTTTAAAAAAACATGCATACATAGAACCATGGTGGTGGTGAGAAAGGTTTACAAACACCTACCAAATATTTAGTCTTTAAAACAAGTTTATAAAATAGAAGGATGTGTTAGGTAACTAACACCGTGGACATAGGAAAAGAAAAATCCAGACTATGAGAAATGATAAACAACCACGACCCAATTTTTGAAAAATTAACAGCAAAGAAAAAAAAAAAGGAGAGGGATCTGCAGTGTAAAACAGATACAAGTTACACATTAACCAATAGTAATGAGGACGGATTCTGAGAAATCCCATGAAAAGAGAAAAAGACATTTTAATGATGATGAAATGCTGGATGGTATTAAGAAATGACCGCTCATTATTTTAGGAAGTGTGGTAGATAGCATTCTAATAGCCCCCAAAATTCCAGCCCTCTACTGTAGAAGGCCTGTGTAACTCCTTCTCTGTGACTCCGGGTAGGATGGTGGATGTGATAGGTTATCACTCACATGGTTAAGGGACATTATCCAGGAAGTTGATGGGATTTTTAAGACAAAAGAGGGGTCCTCAGTTGTTTTTCCCCCAGAAACCTTTATTTAAGGGACACAAACTATGCATTTCCTAAATATGACTTTAGGAACAGTGTGATTCTTCCCACATACCCACCCTCCCACCCCTCTTCCTCCTCCCTCTTCTATTCTCATTCTTATTTATTACTAAAATCTATTTTCAGTTAATGTACATGTTTACAAAGTTCATAACTGTTTCCACATGCAGAGGTTATGCACGGGAAAGGGCTGGTCGTATTTTTTAGAGATCATGAAACACATCAGTAAACAGAGACAAACATATCAAGGTTCAGCTATAGGCCAATTAACAAACCTGTTCAGTCCCCACCTGGTCATGTCTTCTAGTTCTGATTCTTCCTTGTAGGCACAGGCAAGTTGCCACTTTCTGTGTACTGCTTCCCAGTAACTATTGGTGTTGAGCTGCAGTGCCACATAGAAACACCCTGTCGTGTGCAGGAACATCCACCCCATCTGGAAAGTGTGCTTTAGAGAATGGGAACTTTATTTTTTTTTAATTTATTTGAAAGGCAGAGTTACAGAGAGAGAGAGAGAGAGAGATCATCCAACCCCTGGTTCACTCCAAAAATGGCCACAATAGCCAGAGCTGGGCCAACCCAAAGCTAGGAACCAAGAGCTTCTTCCAGGTCCACCACATGGGTACAGGGACCCAAGCACTTGGATCATCTTCCACTGCTTTCCCAGGCCATTAACAGGGAGCTGGATTGGAAGTGGGGCAGCTGGGACATGAACTGGCGCCCATATGGGATGCCAGCATTGCAGGCAGTGGCTTTACCTGCTACACCACAACACCAGGCCAAGAATGGGAATTTTAAAAGCCCCAATTCAGCTCATTAAAAATATGAATGGAGAAAAATAAGTAGAATTTGTGCAACATAGTACAGTATTTTTCCCCAAAGAAACTCTTTATTTAATGAGTACAAATTTCATAAGTACAACTTTAGAAATACAGTGATTCTTCCCATTATACCTGCCCTCCTAGCCCCACTCCCACCCCACCGCCTCCTCCCTCTCCCATTCCAAGTCCAATTCTCCATTTAGAAGAAAAAAATAACTGTTCCACAATAGTCAAGACAAGGGCTGTTCAAGTCATTACTGCTCAAAGTGTCAATTTCTTTTTTGTGTGTTTTTGTTTTATTTTGTATTTTTTAATTTTTTATATTTTAATTTATTTTTTAAGGAATACAAATTTCATAAGTACAACTTTAGAAATATAGTTATTCTTCCCACCATACCCACCCTCCCACCCACACTCCTACCCCTCCTCCACCTCCCTCCCCCCTTGCCAGTCCCATTCTCCATTAAGATCCATTTTCAATTAACTTTGTACACAGAAGATCAATTCTCTACTAAGTAAATATTTCAACAATTTACGCACACACACACACACACACAACAGAACTAGTTTTGCAGTTAACTCTCAATACAACTCATTGAGGACAGAGGTCCTGCATGGGAAGTTAGTGCACAGTGACTCCTCTTGCTAATTTAACCAATAACATTCTTATGTATGATGTCAATGACCACCTAAGGCTCTTGACAGAGCTGCCTAGACTAGGGATGCCTTTTGAATCCACAAACTCCATCAGCATTTGAGCAAGGCCATAAGCAAAGTGGAAATTCTCTCCTCCCGTTAGAGAAAAGTACATCCTTCTTTGATGACCACTTCTTTCCACTGGGGTCTCTCAAAGTGTCAATTTTGCTTCTACAGATTTCCTTTTAGGCGCTCTGCTAGTTATCACAGAGAACATATAGTATTTGTCCCTTTGGGACTGGCTTATTTCACTAAGTATGATGTTTTCCAGAGTCATCCATTTTGTTGCAAGTTACTGGATTTCATTTTTGTTACCACAGTATAGTATTCCATAGTGTACATATTCCATAATTTCTTTATCCAGTCTTACGGGCATTTAGGTTGATTCCACATCTTAGCTATTGTGAATTGAGCTGCAATAAATAAACATGGGGATGTAGAAACTCTTCTATTTGCTGATTTCATTTCCCTTGGGTAAATCCCCAGGAGTGGGATGGCTGGGTCATATGGTAGGGGCATATTCAGATTTCTGAGGTATCTCCATACTATCTCCCATAGTGGTTTTACCAGTTTACATTCCCACCAACAGTGGATTAGGGTACCATTTTCCCCACATCCTCATTAGCTTTGTTGTTTGTTGATTTCTGTATGAAAGCCATCCTAACTGGGGTGAGGTGAAACCTCATTGTGGTTTTGATTTGCATTTCTCTGACAGCTCGTGACCCTGAACATTTTTTCATGTGTCTGCTGGTCATTTGGATTTCCTCTTTTGAAAAATGTCTATTTAAGTCCTTGGCCCATTTCTTAACTGAGTTGTTTGTTTTGTTGTTATGGAGTTTCTTAATCTCTTTTATATATTCTAGTTATTAATCCTTTATCAGTTGCATAGTTTGCAAATAATTTCTCCCATTCTGTTGGTTGCCCCTTCACTTTCCTGACTGCTTCTTCTGCAGTACAGAAACTTCTCAATTTGATGTAATCCAATTTGTTTATTTTGGCTTTGATTGCCTGTGTCTCTTGGGTCTTTTCCAAGAACTCTGCTTGTGCCAATGTCTTGCAGGGTTTATCCAATGTTCTGTAGTAATTTGATGGTATTAGGTCATAGATTTAGGTCTTTAATCCATTTTGAATGGATTTTTTAAGATTCATTTATTTATTTGAAAGAGTTACACAGAGAAAAGGAGAGGGGGGGGGGGCTTCCATCCGCTGGTTCACTCCCCAGTTGTCCACAACAGCCGGAGCTGCACCAATCCAAAGCAAAGAGCAAGGAGCCTCTTTCAGGTCTCCCATGCAAGTGCAGGGGCCCAAGGACTTGGACCATACTCTACTGCCTTCCCAGGCCACAGCAGAGAGCTGGATCATAAGTGGAGCAGCTGGGTCTTGAACTGGTGCCCATATGGGATGCTGACACCACATATGGTGGCTTCACCTGCTACGCCACAGCGCCAGCCCCATTGAATGGCTTTTTGTGTAAAGTGTAAGGTAGAGGTCCTGCTTCATAGTACATTATTCTTAGAGAATATTTTTAAGGCCATGGCAGTCTATAAATTAAAACTGGATTCATTAAAAAAAACTTGCCGTTTACTACATCCTGAGTGTTCAACACATTAGGAAATGCACAGTGTCCGAAGTGCTACTTAATACCAGAAACAGAATCACACATGGTGCGAGGCAACGTGGAAGCAGGCGTCCCTCTGAGCTTCTCTGCCACAGTGATCTATGTGAGCAACACCTTACAGATGAACCCAGGTAACAAGTCCCTTTATGGATGTGGAGATCACCAACCGCAACCCAGATCCAACGTAAGCTCTCATACATCTCTGTAGCACAGAGGCCAGCAGGTGCCAGCAGCTGTTCCTGGGTGCTCTGTGTGATTATTAGACAACCTGTAGACACTGCACGTGATTACATAGTTAAAGCAGGCGGGTTTAGAGTTGTCACAATAACCAAGATACCTAATGTCAAGTCTTACATCAATAAGAGAAAAATCAGAACTTTTGTTTAAGTATCTTTTGGGCGGAAAGTCCATGTCACGACTGGATGGAAAAACGGGAGATAGTAGCGAATCGTGCAGCGCCACCTGGCGGTAGGGGATTCTCGGACCGCAGCATGTTGTGAGGACGCCTCAGGTAGGCTCTCCCCAGGGTGAAGAACCAAGGGCGCTCACCCGCTGCTTGGGCCTGCTCCACCTACTGTGTCATCCCTCCTAGGTGTCGTCATGCGCTTCACGTGCGTGGTGAGGGAAGATAAGCATTGTGTTCAGATCCCTAAGTCAGGCTTGAAGATTTCTGCTGCATCAGGTCCGGATCCATATTAAGCTGATTCCATTAACAAAATGTTAGCGTCATTATCTTATAACCAATCAAAAAATCCCAATGGATAACCAATGAGATAACCAATCTAAAAATCAGGCCCAGAAAGACCGAACAGAAATATGCAATTTTCTTGACTTAGGGTGATTTAAAATATGGGCTTGGTTTTGTTTTAAAAAAAGAAAAAGAAAGAAAAAAGGGAAAAAAAGCTCTCCGTGTTGGTTAAGCGTGTGTGGGAAGCCTTTGTGTGTGCTGACCTCATGGTGACAACTCGTGGTTCTGTAGGAAGGGTTAGGGAGACACCTTCAGGCACGCACGTTGGAGCTCTAAGGAGGGCGAATTCTCGGGTTTCGGAGGAACAGTACTTTGGGAAGTACTCAGAGGGGAGGACAGTAACTCTAGAGTTCCATCCTGGAAGATGGCCAGAGACGCTGCAGCTCCTTCTCAGTTGGGAATGTTGACTAAGCCACTGAAGTGTGATGTCTACATTATCCCCCCTCCTTTTTTTTTTTTTTTTTTTTTTTGCAAGAAATTGAATAGCAGCTGATTTCTCTATTCTGAAGAGCAGACACGCTCACTTTCTCCTCCCAGGCACTGGCAAGATCTCTCTTGTTTTCAAGTATGCGCCCTGGGGTTCCTTGTTACTGTGGTTTATCTAGAAGATTATACAGCTCGTTTGGGGAGGCTTCTATCTTTTCAAGCTTTGCAGCATCTATCACGTGAACCATAGCGCTGACTCCCCTGCGGTATCATTCCCACGTGTTCCAGAATCGAGGCTGTCCCCCACGTCCCAGGTCTTCATTGTGACGTTACCTGGGTGACTTCTCGTGTTGAAACCCACCCAGGGTATCGGCTTTGCTGAGCCAACCTGACACAGTGGCATCGAGAAGGTGGTCTTGCCCGAGGACTGCAGCCCCATGGGCGTGGACTCCACCTCCTCCTCCCAGAGAGCATACGGAACCAGCCAGCCCCAGGGAGATGAGTGCCAGCATGATGGTGACCTGAGGGGCAACCTGGAGGGCGGCTGTGGCTTCCATACAGGCAGCCTCAGTGCAGACCCCAGCTGCTGCTCGGGGCCCATGCATCATGGGCCAAAAATCACACCCTTGACTATTGTTTTTTTTTTAAGAAAGCATAAATTTTTTTAAAGATTTTTATTTATTTATTTGAGAGGCAGAGTTTCAGAGGGAGGGAGAGGGAGAGACAGAGAGAGATCCTCCAACTGCTGATTCACTCCCCAAATGGCCACAACGGCTGGAGCTGAGCTGATCCAAAGCCAGGAGCTTCCTTGTGGTTTCTCACATGGGTGCAAGGGCCCAAGGACTTGGGCCAGCCTCTACTGCTTTCCCGGGCCACAAGTAGAGAGCTGGATCTGAAGAGGAGCAGCCAGGACATGAACCATCACCCATATGGGATGCTGGTGCAGCAAACAGAGGTTTAACCTACTACACCACAGCACCAGCCCTAACTACTCTTGTTCTAAGCCTAAGTTAAAATCAAATTGCCAGGAGCCAGCATGGCAGAACATCAGGTTAATCCACAGCCTACAATGCCAGCATCCCACATGAATGCCAGTTCAAGTTCAAGCTGCACCACTTCTGATCCAGCTCCCAGATAATGGCCTGAGAAAGCAGTGAAAAATGGCCCAAGTGTTTGGGCCCCTGCACCCACCTAGGAGACTCTGGTTGGAGTTTCTGGCCCCTGGCTTATGCCTGGCACAGTCCTGGTTATTGTAACCATTTGGGGAGTGCACCAACCATAGAAGAACTCTCTCCCTCTCCCTCTCTCTCTGTCATTCTGCCTTTCAATAAATAAATGAATCTTTTAAAAAAAATCTAATTGCAATCATAACCTTCAAGTCAACACTATAATATGCTTTTATGTGCTTTTACAAATATGCTGGGGCTGGCACTGTGGTGCAGCAGGTTAACGCCCAGGCCTGAAGCAGCGGCATCCCCATTTGGCCACAACAACCAGAACTGAGTTGATCCGAAGCCAGGAGCCAGGAGCTTCTTCTGGGTCTCCCATATGGGTGCAGGGGCCCAAGGACTTGGGCCATCTTCTGCTGCTTTCCCAGGCCATAGCAGAGAGCTGGGTTGGAAATGGAGCAGCTGGGACTTGAACTGGCACCCATAGGGGATGCCAGCACTGTAGGCGGTGGCTTTACCTGCTATGCCACAGCACTAGCCCCTATATGCACTTTTTAAATTATAAAACACCATAGGGCCACCATTACTCCCACCAGCACACTTTTGAATTAAAATGGGCATCTTTACTATACATATTTACACAGATAGCTTATCAACATAAGTGCTTCCAGGAACTCTATATTTTGTATGACAAACAACTTCCATTAAAACACAATTTTCCAGCATTTTATTTAAAAGTTCCATTCTTAGGGCCAGAGCTGTGACATAGCAGGTTAAGCTACCTCCTGCAGCACCAGCATCCCATGTGGGGGCTGGTTACAGTCCCAGCTCCTCTACTTCCAATCCAGCTCTCTGCTATGGCCTGGGAAAGCAGCAGAAGATGGCCCAAGTGCTTGGGCCCCTGTGCCCATCTGGGAGACCTAGATGACACTCCTTGCTCTTTGCTTCAGTCTGGCCAACCCTGGCCATGCGGACATTTGGAGAGTGAACCAGTGTATAGAAGACCCCTCTCTCTGCCTCTGCCTCTCCCTCTCTCTAACTCCACCTTTCAAATAAATAAATCTTCATTTTTTTAAAGACTTTTTATTTATTTATCTGAGACGTAGAGTTACAGACAATGAGAGGCAGAGACAGAGAGAAAGGTATTCCGTCCGTTGGTTCACCCCCAAATAGCCACTACAGCCGGCGCTGCGCCGATCCAAAGCCAGGAGCCAGGAGCTTCTTCTGGGTCTCCCACATAGGTGCAGGGGCCCAAGGACTTGGGCCATCTTCTGCTGCTTTCCCAGCCCATAGCAGAGAGCTGGATTGGAAGAGGAGCAGCCGGGACTAGAACCAGCACCCATATGGGATGCTGGCGCTGCAGGTGGAGGATTGACCTACTGCACCACAGCGCCAGCCCCTAAATCTTTTTTTAAAAAAAAAGTTACATTATGGCTGGTGCTGTGGCTCAACAGGCTAATCCTCCACCTAGCGGCACCGGCACACTGGGTTCTAGTCCCGGTCAGGGCGCCAGATTCTATCCCGGTTGCCCCTCTTCCAGGCCAGCTCTCTGCTATGGCCCAGGAGTGCAGTAGAGGATGGCCCAAGTGCTTGGGCCCTGCACCCCATGGGAGACCAGGAGAAGCACCTGGCTCCTGCCTTCAGATCAGCGCGGTGATCCAATGGCAAAGGAAGACCTTTCTCTCTGTCTCTCTCTCTCTTTCACTGTCCACTCTGCCTGTCAAAAATAAAAATAAAAATAAAGTTATGTTATTATTTTCATGCTATAATATTGATGATTACACATCAGACTATTACTATTTTTCTGACCTCAAAGCTGTGCAAATACTGCCCTTTTATGGATGTTTACATAAATCTAAATAATCCATCTTAGATGATACACAACCATTTTTTAAATTTCAGAATGTGACCAATTTTAACAAAAATATTTGGAGGGGCAGGCATTTGACCTGACGGTTACGGCACCACTGAGATGTCCATATCCCACACCAGACTGCTGCTCCACTCCTGACTCTGGCTTCCTGCTAATGTGCACTTTGGGGGCAGGAGGCGATGGCTCTGGAGGTTGGGTCCTTACCACCCATGTGGGAGACCTCAACTGAGTTTCCAGTTCCTGGCTCTCGCCTGGCCCAGCCAGCGCTGGCCACTGCGGGCATTTGCATGGAGTCTGTATATTTCTCTCTCTCTCTCTCTCTCTCTCTCTCCCTCCCTCCCTCCCTCTCTCCTTCTCTCTCTCTCTCTCTCTGCCTCTCAAACATAAATAAATAAATAATTTTATTACTTGAAGATAAATATTTTCATAAGAGAATAGCACAGTTTTAAGCTAGAGTCTAAATAAATGGGAGGAGCCTATACCTACCTTTAGCTCTCTGCCGGGATTTTTTTTTTTAAAGATTTACTTATTTTAATATTTGAAAGGCAGAGTTACAGAGAGGCAGAGGCAGGAAGAGAAAGAGAGGTCTTCCATCTGCTGGTTCACTCCCCAAATGGCCGCATCAGCTGAAACTGTGCTGATCAGAAGCCAAGAGCCAGGAGCTTCTTCCAGGTCTCCCACGTGGATGCAGGGGCCCAACGGCCTGGGCCATAGCAGAGCTGGATCAGAAGAGGGGCAGCCGGGGGGACTACAGGCGGCGGCTTCACCGGCTACACCACAGCACCCGCCCCTCCCTGCCTGGATTTCAACAGATCTGGACTGGACTTAAGTCCAGTCTCATGTACCCATCTTCTTCTCCATCTTCTTAAATGCTTTCATGTTACATTACCCAGAAAATATAAAACAAGAACACAGAGAATAGCCTTAGCCTATGACATCCCTCCTGGGTGAAATGTACTAAAAGAAAACTAAAAGGAAGTCCAGACATAGTCAAGATATACCTGGGCTGCCTATCTGAAACCACACAAGACATTCTGGCAAATGAAAATATATTTGTGGCTAAAATATATGCTTCTAGATAAAGGTAGCATGTTTGTCCCACTTTTTTTTTTTTTTTTTTTTTTTTTACAGGTAGAGTTAGACAGTGAGAGAGACAGAGAGAAAGGTCTTCCTTCCGTTGGTTCACCCCCCAAATGGCCGCTACAGCTGGCGCTGCACAGATCCAAAGCCAGGAGCCAGGTACTTCTTCCTGGTCTCCCATGCAGGTGCAGGAGCCCAAACACCTGGGCCATCCTCCACTGCCTTCCCGGGCCACAGCAGAGAGGTGGACTGGAAGAGGGGCAACCGGGACTAGAACCAGCGCCCACATGGGATGCCAGCACCGCAGGTGGAGGATTAGCCAAGTGAGCCGTGGCACCAGCCCCTGTCCCACCCTTTTAAAGGAATATTTCCTGTGCTCCTCTGTGAGCCAGCCACATGTGTGGGTGTTCTGGGGACCCAGCAGCGAATCAGGTAGACAGACTTCCGCTTTCATGCCTTTTACACTCTGAGAGGAAAAAAATGAAACAAAATCAACTAGATCCCAAGCGAAGGAGGCAAATCTATTTTGTATCTAAAACTGAAAATGTGTAAATTTTAATTTAAAAATGTAAAGTAAGGATGTTGCTATTCAGGGACATGTCTGACTAGTAGGCACCGATAACAGTGCTTAAATGAGGCCAAAAAAGGGAGCAGGGATAATAGATCAGGGAGTCCCAAATTAGTGAGAACAGGAACCGTGTGAAAGGAGCAATCTCTCAGAGGCCAGCACCGTGGCTCACTTGGTTAATCCTCTGCCTGCGGCGCCAGAATCCCATATGGACGCCAGTTCTAGTCCTGGCCGCTGCTCTTCCAGTCCAGCTGTCTGCTATGGCCCGGGAGTGCAGTGGAGGATGGCCCAAGTGCTTGGGCCCTGCACCTGCATGGGAGACCAGGAGAAGCACCTGGCTCCTGGCTTCAGATCAGTGCAGTGCACCGGCTGTAGTGGCCATTTCGGGGGTGAACCAACAGAAGGAAGACCTTTCTGTCTGTCTCTCTCTCTCTCACTGCCTATAACTCTACCTCTCAAATAAATTAAAAAAAAAAAAAAAAGAACAAAAGAACAATTTCTCAAAGAACAAGTTTTCAAGGACATTTGTTTTCCGAGAGATGCCTGGCAGAGAGCTCTTCCTTCAGTGGATGGGGGAGGTCACTTGGCATCAGCCTGGGCTGGGCCTTTGGCACAGGAGTTTAGATTCTACTTGGGACTCCCGCATCCCACACTGGAGCGCGCCTCCACATTCAGCTTCCTGCTAAAGCAGCAGGTGATGGCTCAAGTATCTGCTACCTCATCCACGTGGGAGACCCAGATGGACTTCCTGCCTCCCAGCCCAGCCTGACCCAGCCCCAGCTGCTGTGGGCATTTGAGGAGTGACCCAGGTGATAGGAGATAGCTCTCTCTGTATATACACATATATGTGTTGTGTGTGTGTGTGTGTCTTAAATACATAAGATAACGAAATTTTAAGTAATCTTAAAATATTTAATGGCATGAGGAATGTTACCAGTCACAGAGGGGAGGGCAGTTGCAAAAGTTTTGTGGGTTCTTTTCCTCAGCTTAGTATAGAAATAAAAAGCCAGCGGGACTGGCGCCGTGGCGCAGTGGGTTAATGCCCTGGCCTGAAGCACCGGCATCCCATGGGCGCCAGTTCTAGTCCCAGCTGCTCCTCTTCCAATCCAGCTCTCTGCTATGACCTGGGATAGCAGTGAAGGATGGCCCGGGTCCTTGGGCCCCTGCACCCATGTGGGAGACCAGGAAGAAGCTCCTGGCTCCTGGTTTCGGATCGGTGCAGCTCCAGCTGTTGCAGCCAATTGGGGAGTGAACCATCGGGTGGAAGACCTCTCTCTCTCTGCTTCTCCTCTCTCTATGTAACTCTGCCTCTCAGGTAAAAAATAAATAAATCTTTTTAAAAAAATAAATAATAAAATAAAAAGAAATAAAAAGCCAGGAAACAATTTGCAAGGAGGCAGAAACTTTTATTTGACAGAAAAGAAACTTTTATTTAATTGGCAACTGACAGAAAAGTGTCTGGCCCGAGAGGAGAGCAGGTGGAGTGCCCCAGCGGGACACTGGCTTTGAGGAAGTGCCCTGGGTTTTCAAGGCGTTACTGTTTATTGGGTCATTCTATTGGGGATACCCATTGGACGGGAGGGAGGGAGGTGTTCACATACTGTATGTTGATTGGCTGGGGCTCACAGAGATAGCGGGGTCTCCTGGAGATGGCCCGTCTCCTTAGGGGCTCAGCCGCCTCCTCTGTTAGCTCTGCCTAGAAGATCACAACTAACATGAAGGCATGATTTAAAGCTACAAGGTCACACGTGCAGCACAAGAAGCTATTAGTGGGGGAGATGCTGGTTGGCCTGGAGACAGGCTTTGCAGCCACAACGGGCAGCCAGCTTGTGAAGGACATTCTACCTATGTCTGAGGGGCCCCCAGCGCACCCCCAGCCCCACTGGATGGCCTCAGGGAAAAGGTTACAAAAAGTATGTACAATATTATTTTATGCATTTCCAACTTTATAGACACACACATGCAATCAGTATTTCCACACATGGACATGTGTTCGTATATACACATTTGAATGCACCGCTAAAACTGGAAGAATGAGGGCAGTATTTGGCTCACATCCACAATCAAAGTGCCTGGATTGAGTCCCAGCTACTCAGCTTCCAATCCAGCTTCCTGCTAATGTGCGCCCTGGGGGGGAGGCAGCAGAAGATGGCTCAAATACTTGGATTCCTATCACCCACGTGGGAGACCAGGATGGAGCTGGGGGCTCCTGGCTTTGTCCCAGCCCAGCTTTGCTGACTGGGGAGTGAACCTGCCAGTGGGAATCTCCCTTGTGTCTCTATGACTTTCTAACTAAGTGAAAATAACTACGAGTATTTTTAAACGTCCTGGAGGAACTTGGAGCCCAGATGATTGAATGCTGGGCACTGCAGAAGCACCGGGCAGGGATCACAGGGAAGACTGGAAAAGCTGAGGTTTAGAAGCAGAAGAGGCAGTGCAACGAGAAGTTATCGAGTGGTGGAGACAGAGAAGCTGAGCAAAGCTCTCGTGTCTTCTCCAGGTGCCTTGCGCTTGCTGTTCTGAATCTTCTGGGGAGTCACAGGAACACTCTGGACTTTAACTGACTTGTCACTTAAAAATAGCACATGCTGACGTCGTGATAAAGAAATACCAGGAAGTGATGTGGCTGTTGCTCCCTCCCTGCCCACTGCTGGCTCCCGAGCGTGAAGAGCAACCACAGCCCTCGCCGCTGCCCCCAAAAGATGCTAAAACATTCTAGAGGAGCCGGCAACTGAAACTGCTCATTTGAACAGGTGCAGAGAATTCAGCAGGGCTGACAATGACAGATTAAGGTCAAAAACAAGCAGCTAAAGGCTGAGAAGGCTACACTTCTGAAAGGAACTGAATGTAGATGCTGACTTAGGAGAACGGTCAGAGTTACGGAGCTTGCTACCACAAACTGCTGCAGCCTCTTCAACCTGGCAGCAGTTTGCAGCTAGTGCTGGAAAAGTGGGGCTGGCATTGTGGCGTAGCAGGTTAAACCACCACCTGCAATGCTGGCATCCCATATGGGTGCCCGTTCGAGTCCTGGATGCTCCACTTCTGATCCAGCTCCCTGCTAGTATGCCTGGAAAGGTAGAGGAGGATGGCCCAAGTTCTTGGGCCCTGCACCCATGTGGGAGACCCAGAAGAAGCTCCTGGCTCCTGACTTCAGCCTGGCCCAGCTCCAGCCATTGAGGCCATTTGGGGAGTAAACCAGCAGATGTAAAATCTTCCTCAGCATTTCAGGCATGGAAAGCCAAGACACTGTGGCAAAATATGTCCTACATGAAGGACCTCAGTGGGTGAGACCCCAGTGGAAAGAAATGGTTATCAAAGAAGGAGGTACTTTTCGGGGCCAGCACTGTGGTGCAGTGGGTTAACACCCTGGCCTGAAGCGCTGGCATCCCATATGGGCGCCGGTTCAAGTCCTGGCTGCTCCACTTCTGATCCAGCTCTCTGCTAGGGCCTGGGAAAGCAGTGGAAGATGGCCCAAGTCCTTGGGCCCCTGAACTCATGTGGGAGACCTGGAAGAAGCTCCTGGCTCCTGGCTTCAGATCGGCGCAGGTCTGGCAGTTGAAGCCAACTGGGGAGTGAACCATCAGATAAAAGACCTGTGTGTGTGTGTGTGTGTAACTCTGACTAGCAAATAAATAAACCTTTAAGAAAAAAAAAAAGGAGGAGGAGGAGGTACTTTTCTCTGAAAGGAGGCGAGAACTTCCACTCTTCTTATGGCCTTGTCTAAATACCAACAGAGTTTGTGGATTCAAAAGGCTTCCATAGCCTAGGCAGCTCATGTCAAGAGCCTCGGGTGATCACTGACGTTGTACATAACAGTGTTAACTGTTAAATTAACAACAGGAGCCACTGCACTAACTCCCCATGTAGGACCTCTGTCCTCAAAGAGCTGTATTATAATTATGTCTGGGTGCTTCTTTAAAGTTAATTAAGTCTCTAAAAAAAAAAAAAAGCAAAATTAACTTCAAGATACAATGACTCTGAACAGCCCTTATCTCAACTGTTGAGGGACAGTTTTTGTTCTGTTTTGCTTTCTATGTAAGTTGCTTTTTTTAAGATTTATTTATTTATTTGAAAGAGTTACAGAGAGGCAGAGGCAGAGAGACAGAGAGAGAGTTCTTCTATCCGCTGGTTCACTCCCCAGATGGCCACAACAGCCGGAGTTGCACCAGTCCGAAGCCAGGAGCCACAAACTTCTTCCGGGTCTCCCATATGAGTGCAGGGGTCCAAGGACTTGGACCACCTTCTACTGCTTTCCCAGGCCATAGCAGAGAGCTGAATCAGAAGTGGAGCAGCCAGGACTTGAACCGGCGCCCATATGGGATGTGGGCGCTGCAGGCAGTGGCTTTACCTGCTATGCCACAGCACCGGCCTTCCATGAAAATTGTTGAACTCTTTACTCAGTATAGAGCTGGTCTTCTGTGTATAAAGTTAATTGAAAATGGATCTTAGTGGAGAATGGGACTAGGAATGGGAGAAGGAGGAGGAGGTGGAGGAGGGGTGGGGGAGCGGGTATCGTTGGAAGAATCACAATATTCCTAAAGTTATACTAATGAAATGCTTGAAGTTTGTATTCCTTAATTCCTTAATTCCTTTGTATTTCCTTTGGGGAAAAAATGTAGAAAATAATATATAAAATCTCCCTAATTCTGCTTTTCAAATAAATAAATAAATCTTTTTAATGATTCGTTTATTTATTTGAGAGACAGAGTTGCAGGCAGAGAGAGGGAGAGACGAAGAGAGAGGTCTTCCATCTGCTGGTTCACTCCCTAGATGGCCTCAATGGCTGGAGCTGGGCGGATCCTTACCCAGGAACCAGGAGCTTCTGCGCCTCCCTCGTGGGTGTAGGGAGCCCAAGCACTTGGACCATCCTCCACTGCTTTCCCAGGCCATAACAGAGAGCTGGACTGGAAATAGAGCAGCCAGGACTCATTCCCGCGCCTATATGGAATGCCGTGCCCCAGGCAGAAGCTTAACCTGCCATGCCACAGCACCGTGTCCATAAAATAAGTCTTAAAAACACGTGCACACACACAAAAAATCTGTGTCTTTCCCTCTCTAACTCTGCCTCTTTTTTTTTAAGATTTATTTATTAATTTGAAAGTCAGAGTTACACAGAGAGAGAAGCAGAGAGAGCGGGAGAGAGGGGGGGGGGGGTCTTCCATCCGCTGGTTCACTCCCCCAATTGGCCGCAACAGCCAGAGCTGCACCGATCCGAAGCCAGGAGCCAGGAGCTTCCTCCGGGTCTCCCACGTGAGCTCAGAGGCCCAAGTCGTTGGGCAGTCTTCCACTGCTTTCCCAGGCCATAGCAGGGAGCTGGATCAGAAGTAGAGCAGCCGGGTCTCTAACCGGCGCCCATATGGGATGCTGGCACTGCAGGCCAGGGCGTTAAACCCCTGAGCCACTGCGCCTGCCCCCAACTCTGCCTTTCAAATAACTAAAATCTTTTTTAAAAATTCTCTTTAACTCCTTCAAATAAACTAATAAAATCTTTTTAGAAAGAACTATAATATTTATAAAGAAATTGGGGTGAAAGTATTAATTTTATTCTATTATGAAAAAAAGCCTTATCTCTTACTGTGCTATGACTGAAACCTGTTTTAAAATCTGTTTGCTTGAAAATACTATTGAATCTGTATAAAAAGGAAAGAGTTCATACATTTTTTAATTGAAGCTTGTATTTTAAAAGACAGCATAACTACAAATATTTACAAATAATCTGTCAGATAAAACTACTAGGGAAGGATGAATTTGCCTTATAGTAACTATAGTCAGTGCTTCTCCTACAACGCGTAAAGGATGTGAACTCTGGGTGTGGGCCGGGGGCAAACTCCCACGCAGGTAAGGGCAAGAAAATCAGCGTAGGCTAAAAGATTTATTAGAGCGGTTTCTTAGGGCAACCGGAGAGGAGCAGCGGCTCCCGGCCCAGGGCTGGGTGTGCTGCCCCAGGGCGCGTGCACACGCACACACACACACTCCCTGACGCTCGGGACACGGAGACCCCGCAGCCCACCGCGCAGGTGGACCCGGCGCCGGCCTCGCACAGTTCCTCCAGCCCACGGGCGCCCTGCGCAGGCGCAGAGGCAGGGCGGCGCTAGGACCCGGGGGCGCCGCGGCGGGAGCGCGCAGACGCGCGGCGGGGCGCGGGGGAGGAGCCAGCCCCGCGGGCCGCGCGCACGTGGGCGTGGCCGGCGGGGGAGCGCGGCCCCGCGTCCAGGGCGACGAGGCGGGTAAGGGGTCCCGAGAACTGGGGAGTGGCGCCGGCCCGGGAGACAGCCCGGACCCCGGGAGCGGCGCGCGGCTGCCCTTAGGAGGCCCCGGCGGGCCGCCCGGAGTTACGGACTGCCCGGAGCCGCGGTTCCGGCCAGGGCCCTCGGCGCTGGGCCGGGGCTCCCGCCTGCACCGGGCCCCCGCGGGGCCTGGCCGGGGCCGAGCTGCGGTGACCCCGCACTCTGCCGCCGCAGCGCAGGTTTGGAAGCCGAGGCGCGGGCCCCAGCCGCCGAGGGAGACGCGGGTGCGGTGCGTGTGCACGCCGGGGCGAGGGTCCCCGAGACGGTGCTGCTCGGGGCGGGGGAGAAGGAGCGCGGTGCAGTTCACGGTAAATACCTAACAGTCGTGGCAGAGTTTTTTAAATCTGGGGAAAAAAAAAATATTGAGCATGGCCTAGACGCAAGAAGAACACCATTTTTAAGGGATATTAATGTGTTTGTGCCATGCATTAAAAAATGATAAAAACGGATAAGCAGAAAGTATGTAAGAACCAGGGGTTACAGTCGTGGGTTTTGGAACTGAGTAGTTAGGGTTTCTGGCTGCAAACCTCCTCGGTGGAAGGCGACTCCTGAGGAATCTTAAATCAAATCCCCTGTGTCTCCTCAGCTGTCGATTGGGTCTGGGGAAGAGGTTACCCAGGATGCTTTGGAGATGAGCCCCGCAGACAGGAGAGGTGATTGGTTTACCCGCCTGGTGCTTAGATGCAGAAGTAGAAGATGACAGAGGGGCTTGTTGTGAAGGTACATAGCAGAAGAAAGGGGCCATAAGATGTTAAGATTAATTTTGATGGTTAGGGTAACGTGGCTGGAAAAGGGAACAGAGACTCATTTCCTAGAGTAATGAAAAACTGTACGAGCCACGTGATTTTAAAAGAAGAGAGGCAGGTGTTTGGCCTAGCAGATAAGAAGCCCACGTCCCTTAACCAAGAGCTCCTGGGCTTGATTCCTCGGTCGGGATCCTGCTGCCAGCTTCCTGCTAATGCAGGCTCTGGGAGGCACCAGTGATTGCTCCAGGTTCCTGCCACCTGCTTGGGAGACCAGGATGGAGTTCCCAGGCCCCAGTTTCAGCCACAGCTGGTGCCATTGTGGGTTTTGAGGGGCGTGAGCCAGTGGATGGGCGCTTGTTTCCAGTTGTCTCACCTGTCTCTGCCTGTCACATAAATAAAAAGTTAATGGAAACTATGTAAAATTAGTAATCTGTTGTATTTAATGTATCCAAAGTGGTCATTTCAGCAGGTAACCAGTACAGAAGTTTTTAATGAGATATTGCTTCTTTCCCACTGAATCTTTGACATTTGTGGTTGTAGACTTGCAGCAGAGCTCAGCTCAGCTAATCACATTCCACGTGGTGGGTAGCTGCATGTGGCTGGTGGTTGCCGTTTTGGACAGAGCAGGTCCAGGGGTGTCATTCCTGGCTCGAGGCCAGACTCCCAGCCCTGCCATTGAGTGTTCTGCAGAGTCTGGTCTCTCTCTGACCTTTTTCCTGCTGCTTCTCCAAGGGTGCTTAGGTCTTTGTTCAGGCTGTTTGTTCTGCCTAGGAGCCCCCTCTGCACCCCCTCCTGGGCCTGGCAGAGAGCCCCAGAGTCTGCGAAGAGCTTTTCCTAACTTCCTGCACCCCAGAAGGGCGGCTGGAGTGATGGCTGGGATCTCACCCCGACACCACCTTGCTGTCTCGTGAGCA
Source organism: Lepus europaeus (assembly GCF_033115175.1). NCBI lineage: Eukaryota > Metazoa > Chordata > Mammalia > Lagomorpha > Leporidae > Lepus > Lepus europaeus. The sequence goes on along the minus strand of NC_084832.1, from coordinate 102,476,327 downwards.
GCTGTGGGCGGGTGTGGGGAAGTGCTCACGCTCTGGTTCCCGCCCACAGGCACCATGACTCCCGTGAGGACGCAGCCCGGCCTGGCCGGCCAGACCTACTCAGTGGCCCTCATCCAGCCGGACCTGCGGCGCGAGGAGGCCATCCAACAGGTGGCGGACGCCCTGCAGTACCTGCAGAAGGTCTCTAGTGATATCTTTAGCAGGTGAGTGCTGCCCACCGTCCTGAGCAGTCCCGTCCCCAGGCCCAGGAACGCACCTTCGGGGAGCAGCTCCTATGGTGATTCTTGGACCCGGGCCCAGCTGTGTTCCCTGTGCAGGAGGTGCCCAAGGCAGGAGCTCGGCCTGGAAGCTCTTTCTCAGAAGTGCCCGAGAGCTCCCTGCCTACTGTCCCGCATGTGTCCTATGGGCCCCAGTGGTGGCACTGCCTTCCTGTCTGTCTCGTGCTGACTTCCATCGAGGGGCCCTATTCCTGCACGTAGTCCTGCAGCCAGCAAACACTTGCTCAGAGCTGGTGTGCGAGGCCCTGTGCTCCTATCTTCAGGTACAGTGGTGAGTGAGGCCCTGTGCAGCTAGCGTGGAAGCCCTGCAGGAGAGAGCAGCTTCAGGGCCCAAGTGCAGGGTTAATTGTAACAGTGATGAGACCTATGGGCATTTTTTGCATTAGCCATGCACCTGTGTTGATCTGTGTGCATCACCCTGGCTACACACCATGAGGAGGCATTGTTGTTTTCTCCATTTGATAGTGAAAGAAACTAAGGCACACGATGGCAGAGCCAGGCTTCAAGTCCAGGGCTTCTGGCTCCAGATGCCATGGGATGGTCAGGGAGATGGTCAGGGGAGGGGAGGTGCTGTAGGATTCTTACTGGGAGGCCCAGCTTGGTCTGGCAGATGTGGGAAAACAATGCTGGTAGTACAGTCTAGGGGACAGAAGGGTAGGTCTGAAAGAAGAATGTTCCGGAAAGAAAGACGTGCACGCGCTGACGTGCTGAGGTGGGAGTGGCCTGCAGGGAAACCAAGGAGAGGCTTGGCGAGGTGGGCAGGGCCGTGGGCACACCACCGTTTCAGATGGAGAGCTGCAGGTGTCTGTATCTCCGCACTTGCTGGCCTACCCCTGCGCTACACTGATTTCTCATCCAGTGTTTATTGGATGGCAGTGAATGAGTGGTGCTGGCTGTGTTCTTGCGAAGGCCCCGGGTTTTGTCGTTTTGTCTGGTGCACAGGCCCCGTGTGCCTGGCCGGGAGCCGCATGAGATGGGGCTCACACTGGGCCTCACGCCCACTGACCGCTCTTCCGCCCAGAGTGAGGTGTTTCCCTGCCGTACCCAGCTGCCTCCCGTGGTCCAGGTCGCTCCCTGCGCTGCCCTGGTGGTTCTCCAGGCTTGGAGTCCACTACCCCTTCCCCATGCAGTCTCCACTTCCTGTACTGCCTGGGAGTCCTTCTCTTCCCAGAAGCCCTCCCTCGTGTGTGTGGCCATTGTCTCCAGCTGGTCTTGGTGCAAACACTATATATATATATATATACACACACACACACACACACATATATACTATAGCTCACAGGTAGGGCTGTGGAGTGGGTAAAAGTGGGGAGAGCAGGGGCCTCACTTGGCCCTGACTCACCGTTCGCACGCTGTGTAACTGGAGACTGTTCTGTGACCCCTCCCAAGTCTGCATGTTCACCTCTGTAAATGGTGATGATGGTGGTGGTATACTAAAGTGAATGAGATCGTGCCAGGGAGTTAGGCAGTGCCTGGGTGCAGCCAGCACTGTAGCCGTCCATCAGCCTCCCATCGGCGGCTACAGAAAGTAAGATCCACCACCCCCACTACCCCCCATGCTTGTTTCTGTGCTAAATGCCCCGTGGGACACAACCACAAGAGGACACAGGCCCGTAAGAGCCGTCAGCCCCAGGTGACGGCTGCCTCATGCCCGGCGCCAGGCATGAACGGCGACACAGGTCCCCCTGGAATCACGCCGCCTCACCAGGATTGCGGCTGCAGCTCCCCTTTCTCTGGGGCAAGCATGGGATTTTGGTGCACATTCCCGTCCTGGTGTTTGGCACCTTGCGGGCGGTGGCCTGGCAGTGGATGGGATGAGGAGAGGGCGGGGGGGCCATCTCCCAGTTGGGGGTTCATTGAGCAGCAACACAGGTCCTCCACATGGCTGAGTCCAGGTCCCTGGCTCCTCATCCGTCTCCCACCCTGTGCTCGCCAAGAAGCTTAGAGCCCAGAAAGGGAAAGCAGCCGGACAGGGCTGATTGTTGGCTGTGCAGGCCTCTAGGGAACTGGAGGAGCGGGGCGTAAGATTTGGTGGCATGTCTGTAGGTCAGAAGCCCCCCAAGCCAGCCTAAGCTCAGATCGAGCATCGGAGAGCAGGCTTTGGGGTCACAGGGCTCAGGAGGTGCCGGCAGGACCTACTTTTGCTCTCACTCCATCTCACTTGCTGCTTCTGGTTGGCTCTACTCACAGACAGGCCTTGCTCTGGTGGTGGCAAGGTGACGGCCAGGGGAGCCAGAGCTCACGCGGTCAGGGCCAGGGCTGGCAGGAAAGATCCTCCACGCAATGCCAGCATTCCCCCAGGAGTCACGCTCACCCCTTGCGGCCTGGCTTGGTCCTCAGGTCTGTCCCAGAACCAGTTGCTGAACCAGGGCTGTGACACACTAGGGACTTTACACCTGGGTCACATGCCTTGGCCCCGAGCCCTTGGCGTAGTCCTGGTAGAGACTGAGCCCTAGCAGACAGGGCTTCCCCAGAGGACAAGGGGCCGTGATCTGCAGGAGGAAGTGGATGCCAGAGAGGGAAGCACGCACCTGCTGCACACGGTTGGGAGTGCCTGCTGGAGGCAAGGTCGGAGACAAGGCCGGAAGGACAGAGGACACACAGGCAGGGTTAGGAAGGTGGGCGTGCAGGGTGCCCAGTGGAGTCCGGAAGTGGGCGTCACAGGCTGAGAGCCAGCCTGACTGGCCTGGAATGCGGTGCATCATGGACTCCAGGATGGGTAGCCTGGTGGGGGTGACTGTACTGGGGGTTAGTGCCACCTGTCCCCTGCACTGCAGAACAAAGTGTAAAACTTTCTATGCACCTGTGGCACTGTGGGGGGCTGTGCTGCAGCCCCTCCCCGTGCACAGGGAGATGAGTGGCAGGGTTCTTCACGAAAGAAAGAATTGAGGCGTGAGAGCAAAGTAGCAAGGTTTTATTAGGGACAGGGCATCCGTCAGAACAGAGGAACATAGATTTCCCAGTCACTCCGACTGGGGGAGAGCGAGGTTCCCTGGTAAATGGAGAGAATACCCCTGGCAGGCCAGGCAGGTGGCTCAGCAGGAGCGGAAAGAGCCGAGCACCCGAGCATGTGTGCCCTTTGTTCTGACTGAGGCTACCAAGGGAAGGGTCCACTTCGTTCCTCTTTACCTCCTCCCCCAGGACAAAGGGTTTGCTGAGTGTAAATTAGGAAGCTCCTGCCCGGTTTGGGGACCCTCCTGGCACGGGCAAAAGGGCTTCCCTAGGGTGCGTGCCTTGGAGGAAGGGTGCAGTGGTTTTACTGCTCAGTGTTATCTGGGACCACCTGGAAGGTTACAGGGTCTGGGCAGGACTCTAGTGTAAATCCCGGGCTGCCTCCAAAGTGAGCCTCCGCAGATGCCCCGGCCCCTCTCACACACAGGCTGATTCCTGACTTCCTACCTAACACTTCCACCCCCAGCACAGGATGACAGGAGCTAAAACAGGACCCCCTCCCACCCCGGCCCGAGTTCCGCTTCTCTGACCGGGAGGAAGGGGCCCTCCTTTTCCCTCCCTGGGGTGCTGCCAGCCTCCCACCTGTCAGGGAGATCTGGGCCGCTCTGGCACCTGCCTGTGCCCCAGTCCCACCACTCCAAGCAGCCCCTGCCCTGCAGGCCTCAGGACCAACTCCATGAGGTGCTGGGGGTGGTGCTGGAAGTTTCGGCCAGATTCCTGCATGTCGCTGTCAACCTGTGGAGAAATCCTGGGATTCCCTGGCCCCAGGGATGGAGGGGCCCCTCTGCCCTCCCACCTCTCCCTCTGGGTGACACTTGCTCTCTGCCTCCTTGTCTCTCCTGCCTCATGGACGTGCACTTGCTCTGACCAGGTGAACCTTAGTGATGCCTGCTCTGAATAGGGGCCGTGGTGGGCATGGCAGGGGCTGGTGCTCCAGGAGATGGGAGCTGGGGCGAGTGGGAGGGGAATCGTGGCAGGTGAGTCACGGTTACCTTTGCAGTGGGTAAAACATGGGACGGTGGGAAGCCTGAGTGAGGCTTCCATACATGAAGGGTGAGGCACAGGGCTCAGTCGTGTAGTCACTGTAGAGCGAGCCTCTGCCAGCTGCCGGGCCCCGCCCCAGGCACCAAGAATGGAGCAGGGAACAGAACCCAGCCCTGACGCCTGCAGCACACACAGGCTGGAGGTACGTCAGGTCCCACTGGGTCGGGGGTGGAGATCGTGGCAGGTGCACGTTGGGAGGCCATGGTCAGGTGGGCTTGTGAGGAGGGGACTTAGCTGAAGAAGCCAGCTGTGTGGGTGTCTGCAGGAAGTGTTTGAGTTGCTGCCAAGGCCACAGACAAGCATGCTTGGCGCGTTCAGGAGTTGCCAGGCAGTTGGTGTCTAGGGCACACTGGAGCAGGGGAGGAGCCAGACCACCAAAAGCCAGGGAAGCCGTGGCCAGGGCCTGGATTGCCTCTGCAGAGCCATTCATTATGCATAGGGGTCAGCCTTGCTGGTCACTTAGCCCCACTGAACTCAGGGGTCTGCCGCGGTCTGCCTCGGCTGGGTTGTAGGGGCCTGTGACAGCACTTGCCACCTGCCAGCAGCTGTATATGGATGGTAATTGTGGCTGTGCACACCCCTGAGACCAGAAACTCCTGAGGCAGGAGGCAGGGCCCCAAGGAAGCTAGTACAGTTCATTCCTAGACATCTGTGCTTGGAGAATCCTGGTAGCACCCCTCGGAAGCTCTACAACAGGCTTTTGAGAGGCCTGGCCCCGGGCCTGGCCTTGCAAGTCAGCTGTTAGCAGCAAGAGAGACAGGAGACTGAGGGTTTGGGTGTAGTCCCCAGCCTTTGTGACCTTGCCCTTGGCAGGATCTCCCAGCGAGTGGAGCTGAGCCGGAGCCAGCTGCAGGCCATCGGGCAGAGGGTCTCCTTGGCCCAGGCCAAGATTGAGAAGATCAAGGGCAGCAAGAAGGCCATCAAGGTAGTCTGTGCATCCCTGGGTTCTGTGGGACCGGCAGTTCCTCCATCTCCCACACTCCTGCTGTCCTGCCACACGTCGGGTTTCCCTCCTCGCGGGGTCCCCGGCACCCACTCCCACACTGCCAGCCACCCTTGGCTCTCTGGAGCCCCCCAGGCCCCAGATGCGCCCTGTATCCACAGGTGTTCTCCAGTGCCAAGTACCCAGCTCCCGAGCGGCTGCAGGAATACGGCTCCATCTTCTCGGGTGCCCAGGACCCTGGCCTGCAGGGGCGGCCCCGCCACAGGATCCAGAGCAAGCACCGCCCCCTGGATGAGCGGGCCCTGCAGGTGTCATGGCCACATACCCTGGGCAGGGAGGCTGCGGGGATGGGGTGGGGTCCATAGGACCCAGAGCTGAAATCCCCTCCTCTACCCTCTGGCCGCCCCCAGGAGAAGCTGAAATACTTCCCCGTGTGTGTGAGCACCAAGCCCGGACCTGAGGATGAAGCCGAGGAGGGGCTCGGGGGCCTTCCCAGCAACATCAGCTCTGTCAGCTCCTTGCTGCTCTTCAACACTACCGAGAACCTGTACGGCCAGGTGGCAGGGCTGTGTGGAGAGGCTGGGTGGACTGGCCGGGGCAGCTGGAGCCGAGCGCTTTCCTCCAGCCTGTGAGGCTTGGGAAGCCACAGTGGTCAGGAACACAGCCCTAGAAGGGAAGGTGCTGCTGGCCTGACACCCCTCCTCCCATAGGTACAAGAAATACGTCTTCCTTGACCCGCTGGCCGGTGCTGTAACCAAGACCCATGTGATGCTGGGGGCAGAGACAGGGGAGAAGCTGTTCGATGCGCCGCTGTCCATTAGCAAGAGAGAACAGCTGGAGCGACAGGTGGCAAGGGGCGGGGGGGGGGGGGGTGCAGGCAGGTGGTAGGGTCCCTGCAAGGAGCCGTAATCCCACCCAGCTGTGTGCTGGTGTGAGGCGGCCTCCCCTCTGCCCCAGGGTCATGATGTGGCCTGGGGCCCTGCAGCCCTGCAGCCCCGCAGCCCCATTGGCGGCTCACACACCTCACTGACCCTAAAGGTTCCGGAGAACTACTTCTATGTGCCAGACCTGGGCCAGGTGCCTGAGATCGATGTGCCTTCCTACCTGCCGGACCTGCCCGGCATCGCTGATGACCTCATGTACAGCGCTGACCTGGGCCCCGGCATTGCCCCCTCGGCCCCCGGCGCCATTCCAGAACTGCCCACCTTCCACACGGAGGTGGTGGAGCCTTTCAAGCCAGGTGAGCTAGGAGTTCTGGGGGACTCCCCGGCCCGGCAGCCTCCTTCGAGGGCCTCACGTGTTCTCAACCTTCTCTTTCAGACCTAGACAATGGGGTGCTCACAGCACCCCCACCACCCCCTCCGCCCCCGCCACCTCCCCCAGCACCTGCGGTTCTGGTCAGTGCCCCACCACCACCTCCCCAGACAGTGGCCTCCGCCGGCCAAGGTGCTGGGGTGGATGACAGCAGCAGCAGTGGGCCTCCAGGTAGGAGCAGCACTGGGCAGGGCCAGGGCACACACACACTGAGGCACCTGTTTAAATTCTGGACCCTGAAGCATCTTCTGTAGATTCAAGGGATTGTGAATTCTGCATGTTCAGAACAGCTCTCCTTTCAAATATTTTATTCAGTGGGTTCATAAAACCCTGTTTTTCAAGTGTCCTGGAGAGTTCCAGAATTCTAACCCCAGGCCTGGGAGCCTGGGCCCCCCATTCCCAATTACACCACTGGGGGAAGGGGGTTATTTAAAAAGTGAGGTCATACACTTCAGTTGTGATGTTCTGTCTCCTGGTGCATCTCCCCCATCCACAAGGCACACAGAATCCCTCGCTGGTTCATGGGTCACTGCTGAGACCCTGTCAGCCCATCAGGAACACAGCATTCGCCTTTGCAGTGGGAGAACTAGGAGGGCTGCACCCAAGGCCCTGGTGCCCGGGCAGCTGGGGACAGGAGCACCCAGGCCGCTGTGCGCACCAGGCTTCACCTTCCCGGCCTGAGTCCCTGCCTGAACAGCCTTTCCCCGCTCCCAGCGGCAGTCCAGGGAGCTCCCAAGGAAGTGGTCGACCCCTCCAGCGGCCGGGCCACCCTGCTGGAGTCCATCCGCCAAGCCGGCGGCATCGGCAAGGCCAAGCTGCGCAGCGTCAAGGAGCGCAAGCTGGAGAAGAAGAAACAGAAGGAGCGGGAGCAAGGTGAGGGCCCCCCCAACATCCACCTCTGCTCTGCCTGCACAGTGGGCTTCCCCCTAGGTTGGGCACCTGCAAGACAGCCAAAGCTTGAGCTCAAAGAGGAAAGCTACAGGGGCTCGTCGTGAGTATCCCTGGGCCAGGGATACCCTGAGACGGACTGAGCTCCCCCTCAAGTTCTAAGTCCTGAAAGCCCTCTGGAGGCTGCAGCTGATGAGATGGAGACCCGGGCAGAGAGCAGCAAAGCCCCTGTGGTCAGCGGCCCGAGCTCTGCTCCCAGCTCTCCTGGTGGCCCCAGGCAAACACCTAAGCTCTCTGGCCAGATTTCCTGCAGGGCTGCTCACACTGATGGCTGAGATTGCAACTTGTGAACACTGCCCACGTTCTTGCCAGTGCTGGGTCTACAGAGGCACCGAGAGCATGTGGTGAACAGGTGGCGGTGGATGGGGCCGTGTGCAGCTAAGCCAGGGACTTCCTGCCTGGCTCCTCCACCTCCCTCACTGTGGCTTTTCTGTTGCAGTGAGAGCCACGAGCCAGAGTGGGGACCTGATGTCGGATCTCTTCAATAAGCTGGTCATGAGACGCAAAGGTCAGAGGCCCTGGGCAGGGGGATGCTTGCATCCTCCACGGTCCTCCCCTAAGTTCCCAGGGGCTGAGAACAGGGGCCTGGCCCACCTCCCTCACTCAGCCTTTTCCCTTGCAGGCATATCTGGGAAAGGACCTGGGACAGGGGCCAGCGAGGGGCCTGGAGGAGCCTTCGCCCGAATGTCTGACTCCATTCCTCCCCTGCCTCCTCCCCAGCAGCCAGCGGGAGAGGACGACGAAGATGACTGGGAGTCTTAGGGGGCCCAACCTCAGATGGAAGCAGGTTCTCGGTCCCCTGAGCCAAGAAAGGTGAGGACTGTGGTGGCTCTGTGCCTGAGTCCTCTTCAAAGGCAGGGCTGCAGGGGAGGTGCCTCCTCCCCGTCCTAGAGCCGAGAGGAGCCAGCAGCCGCGGAAATAAAGTGCAAGAACTGAGTGCAAACCAGGAGCACACATTTTATTAAGGAACCGCAGCTGTGGAGGACATAGACAGAAACACCGCAGTATCTCCCTGCAGCCCGAGGCCCTCTCTCCGGGCTCAGGATAGAAGGCGTCTCAGCATTTGCTCTGGTGCTGGGAAGAGCACAAGGCTGTGGGGGCAGGGGCCACCATCTGGCTGCCAGAGGCTGCAAACACCTTTAATTCAAGGTCCCACAGCCTCCTGCAGACAGGCAGAGGCCTGACTTGGCCTTGCTGAATGGGGAGAAAGTCTGCTCCAGGGACAGTCCCAGCACAGCCAGGAGCCACCTGTTCTAGCGGCTTCTCTGGCTAAGCCTGGACCTGGGGTTCTAGCAGAGCTGTTCTGGGCGCCCTTTCCAGCTTCTGGGACAGGATCCCTGGCTTCACAGCACCAAGCGTGCAGCCAGCGTCAGGGAAGGCCAGCCTTCTCCCGATGGAACTGGAGAGACAGGGAAAGGAATGAGAAACTGCCTCAGAATTGGGCAGCTCAGGGACCCGCGAGGCAGGACTGACCTTCCGCACGGCAGCAAAGGCAGGACCAAAGGCAGCTTTGACCTCCACACGGTCTCGGATCCAGGCCGGCAGCTTGGCCAGGACAGAAGGACGGGCATACCGCTGGTCCAGGAGCACTATGCTGGCAAAGTCCCGCTGGTGCCTGATGGCCCTGCCTGGACAAGAGCAGAGTGGGGATGATGCAGGGCAGGCCCTCCTCCAAGCACCTGTCCACCTGTAGCAGTCGTGGGCTCACCTATGGACTGGTTGACGGCCTTCATACACAGGTTCTCCACCAGAGCCTTCCCTGGGAGGGCCTGACCTGGGGCTCTGGGCTGCAAAGTAAGGATAAATTCATCACAGCTCTCCCTGGGGACAGGTCAGGCAACACTGGAGATCACGAGGTGTGGAGGTACAGCCCTCACGGCAGGCCATGCCAGCGTGCGGCTGGGCTGACAAGTCTTCCTCCCCAGCCCGTTCCCTAGTGATCACTGGGGGCACTCACGAGGGTCTGGTCCAGGTAGGCCATCTTCTCCTGTAGCTCTGGGGACTTGATGTTGGGGTACGGCATGCCCACCATCACCACACACCTGGGGGGGGACACACACCATCTACTGCCATGCTTGCCCACCCCAGACATCTACCTGTACCTGCCACCTGGAAAAGGGTTTTTATGGGCTAAGAGACCCAGCCACGGACTACATCCTGATAAAGTTACAGGGTGCCCAAGTTCCCACCCACTCCAGAGGGCCACAGTCAGATTTGCTGAAACAGATCCCACAGGTGACATGAGTCCGTAGCCATGCCTGCTGTCTAGGGAGAGTGGCTGGGTATCACGCCCCAGGAGTTGAGAACTGCCACTCACCTGCCGAGGTCATCAGAGAAGTTGATCCCCTCGCTCATCTTCCCTCCAACCACAGAGAGGAGCACGGCCCCGGTCAGCACGCCTCCTGCCTGGCTGCAGCACTGTGCGACACAGCCAGCCCCACAGACTGAGCCCAAGCCTGGCTGCCAACCCCACCCTCGCCCCTGCTCTCTGGGCCTCTCACCTGAATGCACTTGGAATATTCCAGCAGCACCTGCTCCACCTGGCTTGCTCTCTTGGGTTCTTGAAATATCTGGAGATACAGAGAGCACCACCCAGAACAGGTTCAGAATGCTGGGTCTCAGCTCTGTCCTTAGCCCTGCACTCTCGGGCCTGGGCACTGGAGAACCACTGTCAGGCGTGGGAATGGTGGGGAGGGAACTAGGATGAGCCAGCCAACCATCCTGACAGGAGCAGCAGGGGAACCCCAGGGGAAGCTCTGGGGGAAACCAAGTCTTCCCAAGAGAGAAGGACCACTCACCTTCTTCCTGATGGCCAGGCGGGCCAACAGGCCACTCTTGTCCCAGTGGGTGTGGACCTGACGCTGGTACTCGTAGGAGGGGAAGAAACAGACCAGCCCTCCAGGGACCACATTGCACAGGTTACAGAGAATGCGACCTGCCTCATCCATCTAAGGCAGGCAGACAAGGGCCCCATGGAGCAACCCCTGCAGCCACCACAAGGGCTGCCTCAGCTTGGGGCACCAAGCCAAGGACAGAGACCCACAGCGTGAGGAGGGCTTGGAAGAGGATGATGGCCAGGTAGGTGCCCCGGGCAGGGGTCAGGGAATGGGAGGTGCCGTCCTCCTGCCCATGGGTGAGGCTCGCTAGTGGTGCTGGTCCTTCCCCAGCTCCCAGTGGGCACCCTGCACGACAGTCAGGCCCTGCTCCCCTTGTTGGAGGCAGAGACCCCTGCCTGAGGCATGGGCTGGCACAGGGCTCAGGAACCACAAGAGGAGAGCACCTTTCTTGTGGACCTCATCCTAAAGGGATGCTGGGGGTTTTAATATGGCTTATTTAGGGATGAGGAAGGAAGCTCAGCCCAGCCCGACTGCCCCACCAAGAGCTCTGTCCTGCCCCAGCAAAGCCAGGAAGAGGCACTGACCGTCTGAGGCAGCTCTCTTTTCTGGTACGTGAAATCCAGCTGCTGGCCAGAGGGTCCCGTGCAGATGACCAGGGGCAGGATGTTGTCTGGAGGGATCACGTGACCTGGAGAGACCCAGGGAGGGCTGAAGCACGCAAACACAGATGCTCTGGCAGCTCCAGTCCAGCCAGGGCCGCCCTTACCCAGGTGGGAGGAGCGGCCTGCCCCATGGCTGCAGGCAACGCAGCGCTCGTGAGCTATGGGCAAGGCTGCCAGCCCCTGGGCCTGGTGCCAGCCTGTGGTCGAAGCAAGACAACAGGGGCTGGAACACAGACGCTCAGCTTGGCCCACCCCACCCCTGGACACAGGTCCTCACCACAGGAAAACTCCACCACTCGCTCAGCCTGTACCCCAGCACATGCCAGCAGCTGCTCCCGGAAGTCAGACACCTGCAGGCCACAAGGTCAAGGCTCTGTGACCTCCCAGAGGTCTGAGGACAAGACTTCAGGCGTGGGGTGGGGTGGAGAAGCCTCGGCAGGGACAGGAGGGATGGGCTGGGAGGCAGGAAATCCACAGGAACACGGATGGGAGGTCAAAGAAAAGGCTATCACAGCAGCAGAGGACCAGTGTGGCCCACACCTCCGCCCTGCCCTGCCTCACAGTCACCTGACCTGCGTGAGCACCTGCTTGGCACACCTGCATCCCATAATGCCCGGGAAAGAGTCGTGGCCCACCCTCCATTCCAGCTCCCTGCTAATGTGCATCAGGGAGGGGGCACATGGTGGCCTAAGTACTTGGGTCCCTGCCACCCATGTGGGAGACCTGGACTGAAATCCAGGCTCCTGGCTTTGGCCTGGTTCAGCTGCAGCTGTTGCAGGCATTCTGGAGGCCAAAGCCAGGAGCCTGGAACTCGATCTGAGTACTGAGCCATCCCACTGCAGCCCAGTGTGTGCATTAGCAGGAAGCTGGATGGAAGTGGAGCCTGGACTTGACCCACAGGACTCTGATATGCGACAGGCACATCCCAAGCAGAGACCTAAATGCTCACCATCTGCCCGGGTGGTTTACCTTTTGAACACACAAGTGCTTACATAATTAAATTTAAAAATTACATCTGTGAGGAATGAAGCAAACTAGAACTCAAGAAAACAAAATCTCAGCTACCTATCAGGCTAACAGTTAGTTGCACACAGAGAAAAGCCTGGCTTCAAGTCCTTGACGACTGCACATCCTCAGTGGAGTAAGTTCTAAGAGCAAGAAGTAAATGCAAAGAAATGGAACTCCACGCTGGAGGTGGTTTTAAGAAGTTACTACTAGATGACAACTTTGAAACCAGGTAAGTAGGGGCCGGCGCTGTGGCTCAGCGGGTTAACACCCTGGCCTGAAGCACCGACATCCCCATATGGATGCTGGTTCTGGTCCTGGCTGCTCCTCTTCCGATCCAGCTCTCTGCTATGGCCTGGGATAGCAGTAGAAGATGGCCCAAGTCCTTGGGCCCCTGCACCCACGTGAGAGACCCGGAAGAAGCTCCTAGCTTCGGATCGGCGCGGTTCTAGCCATTGTGGCCAACTGGGAAGTGAACCATCAGATAGAAGACCTCTCTCTCTCTCTGCCTCTCCTCTCTCTGTGTAACTCTTTCAAATTAAAAAAAAAAAAAAAAAAACTAGGTTAAGATTTAAGTATATTATGGGATGTAGTAAAAAAGTTATGCAACAAAACACACATTCCTCGTAAGAGACACAAACGCTTGGTCAAATGAGTGAATTCTATGATTCTGACTTGGAAAAGCCAATACGGGCTCATGACTGCTAGGAACCTATTTTGTGGATCTACTGAAAAGCCTTCTTCACAACGATATACAGGAGCACCACAAGCACCCAATGCCCAAATCCTGGTTTCTAAGTCTCTTTCCCATTAAGGGAAGCAAAGGGCACCTTGGACAAATGATTCCAGCTCTGGGACAGGAGGGAGTGAGGACTCCTCAAAAGGTTCATGGAAAGTAAGTATTATGAAAACTCTACGCATGGATTTCAAAAGTTTTGCACCAAAATAAATACATCTTTTTTAAAGGAAGAGACAGGGCCGGTGACGTGGCTCAACAGGCTAATCCTCTGCCTAGCTGCGCCGGCACACTGGGTTCTAGTCCCGGTCGGGGCACCGGATTCTGTCCCAGTAACTCCTCTTCCAGGCCAGCTCTCTGCTGTGGCCCTGGAGTGCAGTGGAGGATGGCCCAAGTGCTTGGGCCCTGCACCCCATGGGAGACCAGGAGAAGGCACCTGGCTCCCGGCTTTGGATCAGTGCGGTACGGTGGCCATTGGAGGGTGAACCAACGGTAAAGGAAGACCTTTCTCTCTCTCTTTCTTTTCTCTCTCTCTCACTGTCCACTCTGCCTGTCAAAAAAAAATAAAGGAAGAGACAGATCTTTAATCCACTGGTTCACTCCCCAGATGGCCTCAGGAGCTGGTGCTGAGCCAGGCCAAAGCTTGGAGCTTCATCAGGTCTCCCATCGTCCACGGCTTTCCCAGGCCGTTAGCAGGGAGGGGGATGAGAAGGGGGACAGCCAGGACTCAACAGCCCTCACACAGAACGCAGCTTCAGCTGCTGCACCACAATACCAGCCCCAAAACACATATTTTAATTCTATTTTTTCACAAACCATTGAAGCATCCTCAGCCTGAAGCATTCTGTTATGCAGAGAGCAAGACCTGATGCGGTCATGTCGAAAGAACCAATGGCAGCATGAAGGCTGCCCCAGCTGGCTTTGAGACAGTAACGAGGGGCTGGCGTTGTGGCACAGTGGGTGAGGCTACTGCTTGCAATGCCTGCACCCCAAACTGGATGCTGCTCTTTCCAACCTAGCTCCCCGCTGATGCACCTGGGAAAGCAGCCAGTGATGGCCCAAGTACATGGGCTCCTCCACCCACATGGGAGACTTGGATAGATTTCCAGGCTCCTGGCTCCTTGCTTTGGCCTGGCCCAGCCCAGCCATTGTGGCCATTTGGGGACTGAACCAATACATAGAAGAGGGTGGTGCGTGAGTGGGTCTGTAACTCTACCTTCCAAATAAACTTTTTTTAAAAATGACTTTAAACAACTTTAGTACACTGAATGAACAAAAATCTCTGCCCATTTTTCTTTCTTGAGTACAGATTGCAAACAGAACAGGTGCTGAGGCCAGTCCAACAGGCCCCGGTGGCTGGAGTCAGAGGTGTGGACCAGCCCTGCGCCGCAAGGAGGTATCCTGAGAAAAGCCGCACTGCACAGACTGGTTTGTGGTTAGCACAGTACTGCTGAGAACAGGGGAGCTGGGGCCGGCGCCGAGGCTCACTTGGCTAATCCTCTGCCTGTCGCACTGGCATCCCATATGGCGCCGGGTTCTGTTCCCAGTTGCTCCTCTTCCAGTCCAGCTCTGCTGTGGCCCAAGTGCTTGGGCCCTGCACCCACGTGGGAGACCAGGAGGAAGCACCTGGCTCCCGCGCAGCACCGGCCGTGGCGGCCATTTTGGGGGGTGAACCAATGGAAGGAAGACCTTTCTCTCTGTCTCTCTCACTAACTCTGCCTGTCAAATTAAAAAAAAAAAAAAAACCACACACAGGGAAGCTAGCAGTTCGGATGCCCAGAGTGCATGGGGCTCCACCGCGGGCTGTGGCTCCTAACCCAGCTTCCAGCTGATGCAGACACCACGAGGCAGCAGATGGCTCAAGCAGTTGGGCTCCCACCGCCATGTGGAGACCTGGACTAAGCCCCTGCTCCCGGCTTTTAGCTACTGTGGAAATCTGAGGAGTAAACCAGCAAATGGCATCTCTGTGTCTATTCCTCTCAAGTGCAGGGCTGGTGTTGTAGCGTATCAGATTAAGCTGCTGGATCCCACATGGACACTGGTTCGAGTCCCAGCTGCTCCACTTCCAATCCGGCTCCCTGCTAATGCAGCCAGGAGCAGCAGAAGATGGCCCAATTCCTTAGGCCCCTGCACCCACGTGGGAGACCCAGAAGAAGCTCCTGGCTCCTGATTTTGGATCAGCCCAGCTCCAGCATTGTGGCCATTTAGGGGTGACCAGCAGATGGAAGATTTCTGTCTCTCCCTCTCTAATTCTGCCTTTCAAATGAATAAATAAATCTATAAAAATAAAAAGACAAATACTGGCCAGCGCCGCGGCTCACTAGGCTAATCCTCCGCCTTGCAGCGCCGGCACACCGGGTTCTAGTCCCGGTCGGGGCACCGGATTCTGTCCCGGTTGCCCCTCTTCCAGGCCAGCTCTCTGCTGTGGCCAGGGAGTGCAGTGGAGGATGGCCCAAGTGCTTGGGCCCTGCACCCCATGGGAGACCAGGATAAGCACCTGGCTCCTGCCATCAGAACAGCGCAGTGCGCTGGCCGCAGCGCACCTACTGCAGCGGCCATTGGAGGGTGAACCAGCGGCAAAAGGAAGACCTTTCTCTCTGTCTCTCTCTCACTGTCCACTCTGCCTGTCAAAAAAAAAAAAAAAAAAAAAAAATACTTGTGACATTCTATGGCTGAGTGAAAAAAAGCAAATTTTCACAGCATGCAGAGATAGTACCATTTTTAAAATACGTATGCACCTAAGTAAAAATTACACCTAGTATATTATTACAATGACATACACCAAAATCAATTTTTGAGGGTAGAATTTTTTTTCCTGTTTTTGCTTGTCTCTGCTTTCTACAATGAAAACATTTTTCTAAAAAAAAAGAAAGTGTATATATGCATATTTATAAAAATTCAATTTTCAAAAAGGTGCAGAGGCACAGAGCACCTACAGCAAAGTCTGAAGCTCTCCCTGGACCTGGCTGTAGAAACACTGGAGGGCGCAGCGCCCTGGGCCCCACACTGGCCCACAGGCCCAGGGAGCCAGATGACACAACACTGCCACCTTGTGGACGCTGCAGGGCCTGCTCAAGTTGACCACCTCCCGATTTGGGGCCCACGAAGGGATAGGGCCTGACTGTGCATCCACCCCCGGCCCAGCTCCCACCCCACACAGGGCACAGGTGGCCGGGACACGTGTCCTTACCGGCTGCATGGTGCCCCCCGCGATGACCACAGCCCGGCATTCCTTCACCACCTGGGCGAAGTGTGCAGCTGGGTTGAGTAGCAAGAACTTGAGGCTGCTCTGACTGAGGCTGCCTGGGAAAAGGACAGATACATGGGGAAGGGGCCGGGTGCAGGCCCCCAAATCCTTCCACCAGGCAGAGTCTGTGGAGGAGGCACTGCTCTCGCAAGCGCCTCCTGTCGCTCTCCAGTGCTGTCCCCCTGCTTCCCACAGGAGGGAGCTGAGGTCCAGAGCTGGAGACAGGTCCCACAGGCGATGCGCCAAGACTCAGAGTACAGACACCTCCCTTTGGCCCCAGGGCTCCTCTAGGAGCCTGACCGTCTCCACTGCCTTCCCCAGGCCCCAGAAGCCAGGTCCCTGGCCCAGGGAGGTGCCGGGGCAGCAGCAAGGGCTCATCACCTTGGCTCCAGGCCCAGGCTGCTCCTTCATGGGCACAGTGCCACGCCAGGCCGGCACCCGATTACCTTGGCGGCTCACGATGACCCTGCCATCCTGGTTGGCTGTGGTGAGGGCTGCGAGGAAGCCTTCAATGTGCATGAGCGGGGAGGCCGGCCGCGGCGCCCCAGCCGGGTCCTCCTCAGTGGCTGCAGGAGCTGTGCGTTGGGAGTGGCAGGGGGGCCCCTGAAGTCAGGTCCGCGTTCCTGCCCAGGCCCAGAGCCCAGCTTCCCGCCCATCCTCCCGACTCACGGTCAGGCGTCCCGGGCTGCAGGCTCTGCAGGAAGCTCTGGAACCCTGCCAGCCTGCGCTGCTCCCGGGAAGACGGGAGGACGGCCCCGTAGCGCTCTGTGAAGCCGAAGAGCTGGGCCGGGGTGAGAAAGACGAGGAGTGTGAGGAACAAGAACAGAGAGGGGGGATGGCCCAGAGGCTTCCAGGCCCACCCTACCCCCAACAGCAAAGCAGGCCCCACCACAGAAAACCAAGGGCAACCTGGCATCTCCTGGAGAGCGAGGCGGGGGGAGGGGGTGCCCCTGGGCCCACCCCAGGCCCACAGGGAATGCAGGTACCTTTCTGCTGATCATGCTCTTCTCACAGTACCGCTGCACCTGCAAGAGCAGCCACCGGTGAGAACACAACACGCTACGGCCAAGCTCTTTACAACGTTTTATAATCATTACTCATTTATTTTCACTGCATCTGAAGTCAGCGTAACAGTTTTTCCATCCACTGGTTTACTTCCTGAATGCTTTCAACAGCCAGGGCTAGAGCGGGCTGAACCCAGGAGCCCAGAATCCAGGTCTTCCCATATGGGTGGCAGGGATTCAAGTACTTGGGCCATCACCTGCTGCCTACCAGGATGCAGATTTAGGAACCGGAAGTACAGCCAGGACTTGAACCAGCTTGGGACGTGGGGTGTGGGCACCCCAAGCAGCACCCTAACCACTGAGCTCCACGCTTGTCCTGTAACCTAGATTTAAACGGCCACCTTCCCTTCCCAGGGACACAGGTCACCGTCACCTCCAGAGGAACCCAAAGCCCCGCTTTGGTCAAGGGTGCTGATCTCTGCTGCCCCCTACAATCCCTCGCCACCCACTGGGGACTCCCCCAAGCCTCACAGACATGGTCACCGCACACTCCATGGCTCTGGGTGCTCCAGAGGCACCAATGATGGTTGGGTCCCCCCAGCTTTCTTTCCTGGTGACAGCACCTAAGCTAGGTCTCAAAGAGCAAGACTTAGCTTAAAAAAGACCAACCCTACACGCAAAGGCCTGAGCAGGCAACGCGTGGAGCGTGTTCGGGGAAGGCTGGGATACTGCCGACGTCCTCCAGCTAAGATCACTCGATCCCAGGGTGATCCGAGGAGGGGGAGCAAGACAGCCAGGCAGGAAGCAGCAGAGGGTCAGGGGCTGCACTCAAGTCGCAGCTGTGGGCAGGAAAAGCCGGGGCAATTCAGAGCCCTCTTGGGCATGGGCAGCGGGAGCAGGCAGCTATCTGGACAGGGACACAAGGGAAGCACGGGCTCAGAGATGAGCGGATTCCCAGCTACCTGGCGAGGCTGATGGCGGTGATGAGCAAAGGTGAAGTCAGGAGGAAAGGGGACTGGAGAAAGGTGGGCAGGCGGGATGGGAAGAATGCAGGGTCCCGGGCAGAACGCTGGCTCCGCCGTGTAACACCAGCTCACCGACACCCTCCAGGGGAGCCTCTGAACCTCAGTGTCCCTGCTCGCAAACGGCGACAGTCAGACACAGCACGTGCTCCGCCCGTGGAGAGGGTTACCGTGACTGAGAATCAAGGGCTGTGCTCCAAGTGCCAGGGCCAGACCCCGGGATCTGGGGAGACAGCAGATGTGCAGGACCGGGCCGGACAAGGGTCTGCGGCTGCGACCGCTCAGGCGGGAAGACGAGAGGGGCAGCACCGTCACCCAGCTCCACCCTGACAGTAGAACCAGGCCTGTGCACACTGGGGAAAGACTGCGCCGGAGGGGAGGGGCGTGCAGGAAGGCCCTGGTCTGTGCAAAAGAGGTGCAAGGGTCCTGTGACCCAGACTGAAGGCTCCTGTGATGCAGACTGAAGGCTTCTGTGACCCAGACTGAAGGCTATTCTTGCTGGTTCGTTGCTTTCTGGGTTAAGTAATTACCCGCGCATATGTTTTAAATCCTCAAACCCCAGGCTGCTTGAGGGCAGAATTTACGTTTCGTGTCCCCCCATGGTCTTAACAGCGCTCTGCCCACAGGTGGTGATTAGAAAAGGAAACCGGATGTGCTCATATGAAAAAGTGGCATCTGTGGAGAGCGTTTGGTTATTGATTAAAATGCTCACATCCGGGGCCAGCGCTGTGGTGTAGCGCGTAGTCACCACCTGCCCTGCCGGCATCCCATATGGGCACTGGTTTGGGTCCTGGCTGCTTCACTTCTGATCCAGCTCCCTGCTAATGCACCTGGGAAAGTAGCAGAGTATGGCCCAAGTGCTTGGGACCCCGCACCCATGTGGGAGACCCAGAAGAAGCTCCTGGCTTCCAGCTCCAGCCTGGCCCAGCCCTGGTCATTATGGACATTTGGGAAGTGAACCAGCAGATGGAAGATCCTGGTCTCTCCCTCTAATTCTGCCTTTCAAATAAAGAAAATAAACTTAAAAATGCTCACGTCCCACACTGGGGTGCCTGATTCAACACCCAGCACCAGATTCCAGCTCCAGCTTCCTAATTCAGACCCCGAGAAGCGGCAGTGACAACTTAAGCAGCAGGGTCCCGGCACCCACATGGGAGCCCCAGGTTGAGTTCCAGGTTTCTTCTGGCTGTGGCCTGGGCCCAGCTCCAGCTGCCTCGGATATTTGGGGAGTGAACAAGCAAATGGGTGATCCCTAGTTGTCCATCTCTCAAATTTAAAACAAACGGGTGACAAGCTCTACCTTGAAGAGGTTGATGTTGTCTATCTGGCTCTGAAAGAGGAAGTCGTTGATGGTCTTCAGCTCCGTCCCTGAAAGCAAACAAATGCCCTTGGGGGTCGCAGCCTCGCTCTGCAGCGCACGGCTCTCAGTCCGCGGTGAAGCTCAGCAGTGGCCCAGGGCAGCTCCCTTACCTGTCTGCGAGAGGCTCTGTGTATTGGGGTTTTGCTTAACATTCCCTACAAGAGAATTCCGACAGGTCAGGGTGCAGGTCCTCTGCCCCCACCTCCCCAGCTTCTCCAGCTCCACATGGCACTCAAGTCAGACAAGCATTCATATCCGAACAGGTTTTTTTGGTTTTGCCACTGACAGCACATCAAGAACCCACTGGGAGAGCCGGAGGTCCCAGGATGCCCACTCCCCATGTGACTCCCATGTTGCAACTGGAATCTAAAGCTTTGCAGTATCACTCTTTGGACACCTCCTGCGGGAGCCAGGG
The DNA here is from genome assembly GCF_033115175.1 of Lepus europaeus. Classification (NCBI taxonomy): domain Eukaryota; kingdom Metazoa; phylum Chordata; class Mammalia; order Lagomorpha; family Leporidae; genus Lepus; species Lepus europaeus. Next base: position 102,456,560 of record NC_084832.1, on the reverse strand, counting down.
ACAGAGAGGCTGCCCCACCCTCTGCACGCAGGGGAGCATGGATCCAACAGGGAAGTGGGAGATAGAAGCCAAGAACACCAGCAAAAGACAAGATCTCGCCAGAAAACGCTCTCCTCCTGGCTTCTGGGAACACATGCTGCTACCGATGCCTTCAAGGGGGTCCCGCACAACACAGGACGGGGGCACCAGTGAGCAACACAAGGCAGCCTGAGCCCTGGCCACGAGGGCCGTGGCTCGCGGCTCTGAGCTGTGCTTCCTGCATTTCTCCCGAGGACTGCAGAGCTCTGGGCTCCCTTTGGGTGAGCAAGGGAAACTCCTTGTGCAAGGGACACCGGAAAGTACCGCAAGCATCACAGGAAATGCAACACATCTAACGGAAGATATCACCAGACCTAGAGAGTAGGGCCTGGCAAAATTAAAGTGATGTGGAAGGCAAGCAAACGGATTCTCACAAGAGACCTGAGGCCAGGCAACCCAAATAAGCCAAGGGAATGAGGGATCTCCTATCACCGCCCAACACATTTAATGAAAGAAAAAACCGACATCGAGCCCAACGACGGCAGCTTCTCTTACCCCCCAGCACAGTCACAAACTTCTCCAACAAGTACAGGATCTGCTTAATGTACATCAGGTTCTTGGCCTTCAGACGCTTCCTGTGCAGAAAGCAAAGGACATGGGGGCTCCTCCCCTTCCCCAAAGCCTGCCCCTGTGCCCAGGTCTTTCTCCCCCGGAACAGCTCAAGCTCCAAGTCCTCCTAGCAAACAGGCTGGCCGTGGCCCAGCAGGACATCGGATGCTGGACATCCAAGGCCCTGTGGGGCTGCCCCACATGGAACTGGGGTGTGGACAGCACCATGACCACCCCACCCTAAGCCCAGGCCAGAGACAGTGACCCAGGGGCCCCAGAGGCTAAACAGGGTAGCCCCTTCCCACCTCCAGAAGCAGGGTCTCACCCATATCGTTCCATGTACTGTAGCAACTGGGAATGGGCCTGGCAGAGCTGGGGAGAGAACACAGAGAACGGGATGAAGGCAGACCAGGCACTGGGCAAGCAATGTGGAGCTGTGCCCGTGAATCACAGGTGCCCAGAAGATGCCCACCCAGCAGTCACAGGAGAGATCACAGTGAGCCAAGGGGGCTGGGCGCACACAGAGGAATGCTTTTTTTTTTTTTTTTTTTTTTTTTTTTTTTAATTTGAAATGTAGAGTTGTAGACAGTGAGAGAGAGAGAGAAAGGTCTTCCTTCCGTTGGTTCACTCCCCAAATGGCCGCCATGGCCGGCGCTGTGCCAACCCGAAGCCAGGAGCCAGGCGCTTCCTCCTGGTCTCCCATGCGAGTGCAGGAGCCCAAGCTCTTGGGCCATCCTCCACTGCCTTCCCGGGCCACAGCAGAGAGCTCAGCTGGAAAAGGAACAACCAGAACTAGAACCGGCGCTCATATGGAATGCAGGCGCCACAGGCAGAGGATTAACCAAGTGAGTCACAGTGCAGGCCAGAAGAATGGTTTCTTTTAAAATACATACATAAATAAATCTTTAAAGAGTCACAGAGTGACAGAGAGAGGGCCAGGAGGAGAGGGAGATATAGACCCTGTATTTGGTTCACTCCCCAAATGATGGTAATAGCCAGGTCTGGGCCAGGCCAAGGCCAGCAGCCTGGAACTCCATGGAAGTCCCCCATGAGAATGGTAGAGGCCCAATCATCTGCTGCCTTCCCAGGCACAGCAGCAGGAAGCAGAACTGAAAGAAGAGCAGCCAGGACCGCAACCGGCACTCCGGTACGGGATGCCCACGTTGTAAGCCGCTATTTAACCTCCGTGTCACATGCCAGCCCGGAGGGGCGGGTTTTAAAGGGAATGGCAGGAGGGGATGTTCCGCTCAAGTGTCCACTTTGAGGCAGGGAAATGCAAGAGGCTGAACACCCAGGAATCTCCCCGCTCCTCTGGATGCAGGAAAGACAAGGAGGCTATGAAGTCGATAGTTCAAGGTAACCACTACATCCTGGTCCACGGACAACCCAGCTACTGGTCAGCAGAGGCGGTGGGTGCCACGTGGGTTTCACCACTGAAAACCAGTGGTCAGATATTGGCTCCACACTCGTGAGCTGGGTGACCTGGGGCTGAGCCTGAGCTCCTGGTGCCAAACAGAAGACCTGGCCCCGTGCAGAATGAGCGTGGGTAGCAGTGCAGGGCACGTGAGAGAGCAGCAGGTGGCAAGGATCTCACACATTCCCCACACAACATCAACAACATCTCACCCACCCCACGCAGACCCCCGCTTCTCCCAGACCACTGTCCTTGGTCACACAGAACTAACAGGAACACCTGGGCTAGAGGGACTCAGAATGACACAGGCAGGAGAGGAGCAGGAAACAAGGCGCTAAGGTGGAGCTGATGTGCTGGAAGGCAAGGCCGTGACCATGACCTGGTGCACCCTCCACCAGGCCCATCCCTGGAGGAATTCCAGGCCTAGCTACTCAGAGCAGCGACCTCTGGCCCTCCACGCCACGCAGGCCCACCTGGGAACCGCCGACCTCAGTGCTGTAGATGCTCGTGATGGTGTCGATCAGGTTGTGCGCCTCGTCGATGAACACCACCTGGTCCTGCAGGCGGATGCCCGTGGCCTGCCGGGTGGCCGCGTGCAGCAGCATCTGGTAGGGCAGCACCACCAGCTGGAGGGGGAGAGGCCCAGCTGAGCACTGGCGGGACTCACAGGTCTCACCCTGCGGCACCCCTGCCTGGTCTCCTAAGTTCCTGATGCAAACCGGTTTGGTTTTAAAGAATATTTCTTAAAGATTTATTTCATTTGAAAGGCAGAGTTAGAGACAGAGAGTGATCTTCCACCCACTGGTTCACTCCCCCAGTGGCCACAATGGCTGGGGCTGGACCAGGCTGAAGCCAGGAGCCTGGAACTCCGTCCAGGTCTCTCACATGGGTGGAAGGGGCCCAAGTAATTGGGCCATCTTTTGCTGCTTTCCCAGGCACATTAGGAGAGAGCTGGATTGGAAGTGGAGGAGCCAGGACACGAACCAGCGCCCATAGGGGATACTGGCATCCCAGACAGTAGGCTTAACCTACTGCGTCGTAACGCCTGCCCAGTGCAAGCTGTTTTATCTGCTGCCTGGACAATGTGGACGGACAGCCAAGAGAAAAGCTGTGCACAGCCCTGTGCCTGCATGAAACCCAAAGCTGGAGCTAGGAGTGAACCTCTGGCCTGGCAGTTAAGATGCCACTTGGGATGCCTGCATCTCATATCAGAGTGCCTGGGTTCGAGTCCTGGCTCTGGCTTCACAGCAATGCAGACCCTAGGAAGCAGCCGGCGATGGACCAAGGACTTGGATCTCCACCACTCATGAGAGAGAATGGATTAAATCACTGGCTTCCAGATCCCATCCTGACCTAGCGCAGCCGCTGTGGGGATTTGGGAAATGAACCCGCAGATGGGAGCTCCGCCTGCCTGTCAGATGAGCTGATCTGACTCCTGACTGAACCAAGGATGGAGGTGAGGGGAAGGGTGGAGCCCCTGCAGGTGACCCTCACCTAGGATCCGAAGGTAGCCCTGAAGGCACTCAAGGGTCCTCAAAAACCACAAAGACCACTGTCTACCTGAAATTGGCCCAGGCAGTGGGTGCTGGGCATAACTGGATTCCGCTCAGGATGCCGGCGTCCCACATCCGAGTGCCTGGGCTCCACTCCCAGCCCCAGCTTGACTCTAGCTTCCTGCCAACGGGCACCCTGGGAGATAGACGGCACCTGATGGTTCAAGTACCTGGGTCCTGCCACTCATGTGGGAGACCTGGATGGAGTTTCCAGCTCCAGGCTTCAGCCTGTCCCAGCCCTGGCTGCTGCAGGCCTTTGGGACGTGAACTAGCAGATGGAGTTTTCCGTCTGCCTGCCTTTCAAATAAATGAAGAAAGCAGCCTTGGCTCCTGGTCCTGGAGCTCTGACTTTGCAGCTCTGGGACTCAGGAGAAGCTGTAGGGCCTGGGCCTGACCCTTACCTCCTCATCTGCAAATGGCCTTGATAAACTCTCCCCCCACCCCCTCCCCGTGAGGGCAAAGGAGTCGGGACAGAGGAACAATAAACGCATTCTGTATGGTTTCAAGTGAGTTTCCTTATGAAAATGTTCCAGCTGAAAGAATACTGATGGACAAAGTGAAATCCAAAACAACGAACGCGTGAAGCCCAGGGTGGACACCAGCTCTGGTGCTCGCTGGTGCTGACAAGGCGGCAGAATCCTCCCCGTTCCTGGCCCCAGGGCCCTCTTGTGTAGAATGCAGCCGCCACAGTGGGATACTAAACGGCAAAACCAAGGTGGGAAGTGCTTTAAAAATTCAGATCCTGGCTGGCGCCGCAGCTCACTAGGCTAATCCTCCACCTTGCGGTGCCGGCACTCTGGGTTCTAGTCCCGGTTGGGGCGCCGGATTCTGTCCTGGTTGCCCCTCTTCCAGACCAGCTCTCTGCTATGGCCCGGGAGTGCAGTGGAGGATGGCCCAAGTGCTTGGGCCCTCCACCCCATGGGAGACCAGGAGAAGCACCTGGCTCCTGCCTTCGGATCAGCGCAATGCGCCAGCCACAGCGGCCATTGGAGGGTGAACCAACAGCAAAAAGGAAGACCTTTCTCTCTGTCTCTCTCTCTCTCACTATCCACTCTGCCTGTCCAAAAAAAAGTAAAAAAAAAAAAAAAAAAAAAAAATTCAGATCCTGACAATCCCAGGCGACCTTGCCGTATTTGCACAGAAATGGTGACAGCCCAAGCCCTGCTCTGTGGCAAGCACATTGGAGGGAGGCTGTCGGCAACGGGGGGACTGGGGAGCAGCCCGGCTCCTCTGTGCGCTTCCGTGCCTGGGGCTCAGGGTGTGCTGGCGAGTGCTTTGCTGTCTATTCGCATGAAGACTAGCTCACTCCTCGCATCTCTTGGGATCCACGTAAACCTTCCCTTGATACTCAAATGAGTGACACAACGTCACTCAAATTCAGGTAGAAGCAAGAAGACAGTTCAATCATACCCAACAAAACCAGGTCCCAGGCTTTTTGAAAGAGACAGACATAGAGGCTCTCCACTGGTTCACTCCTCAAATACCCCCAACAGCCAGGGCTGGGCCAGGCCAAAGTCAGGAGCCCGGAACTCGAACCCGGTCTCCCACATGGTGGCAGGGACCTATGTATCTGAGCCATTATCTGCTGCCTCCAAGGTTGTGCATCAGCAGGAAGCTGGAATTGGAGGCTGAGCCAAGACAAAACCCTGAGATTTGGGGCGCAGGCATCCCAAGTGGCATCTTAACTGCTGCGTCCAGTGCCCGCCCCAGAGACCAGTTTTGACTGGTCAGAACTGCAGTGTGTCCTCTCTGGTTAAACACATGGCAGGTCAAGGAGAGTGCTCTCCCACGCTCCAGGTGGTCGTGTGGGTCTGGACAGTCACTCGGAAAAGCCATCTGGAAATCCGTTTATGTCCTGGGGCTCCCTCACTGCACCTTCTCAGTTCCTGCCCTACCCCCTCTCACTGTGGGCTCCCTAGGAATGCACACGGGCCCCTGGGTGCCCCACTCCTGGAAGCCCAGAGCCACCTAGGGACCCACAGGCCTCCTCCACCCCTGCGTACTAGGAGAGAACGGTCATGTGCCTTGAGTGTACAGTGCATCGGCAGTCCAGCCTCTTTAGTCTGGAGGTGCCGCCCGGATTAATGGGGATGTGGACTCCCCTTGTGGTCTAGAGCTACTCTCTGCTGCAGCAGAGGCCTTACCTGGGCGGCAGGAATGGCGAACCGGCTGCCGTAGTAGGGACAGGCCCGGGCCTCCTGCCCCAGGCTCAGCAGCTGCTCAATGTCCTTGACCTCCAGCAGGATCTCGTCCCGGAGCAGCTGCAACTGCTCGTAGTTGTAGAAAGGGCAGGCAGCCCGGCTCTCCCGCCGCCGTCTCTTCGGCTGCTCCTCCTCAACCTTGTTCTTCTTCTCTGAGGGTGGGACAGGCACAGGGGCGCAGAGACATGGAGGACCAAGGCTGGATATGTGGGATGCTAAGACCCCTAGCCACACGCTGCTCGTGGAGCCCCTGTCCGCACATTCTGGGATCTGACATCACCCCGAGGCCAGGGATCTGAACCAGACGCTGATGCACACAGCAAGAGCGTTGTCCCAGGGGGCAGAGCGCTTACAAAGGAGCCTGGGTCCACTCTGCCAGTATCTGTGTCTTTTGCATTTATTCACTTATCCACTTGAGAGACAGACGCAGAGAGAACTCCTATTCACTGGTTCACTCCCCAAACGCCCCCAACAGCTGGGGCCGGGCCAGGCTGAAGCCGGGAACCAGAACCCAATCTAGGTCCAGCCCGTGGATGGCAGGAGTCCATCACTGGCGCCGTCACCGCTGCCTCCCAGGGTCTACAGGGGCAGGAAGCTGGAGGCGGGTATTAAACCACACACTCCCATGTGGGACGTGGGCGTCTTAAACCCCCACACCAAACGCCTGCCCCCATTATGTCTACGTAGGATACCTGCAGTTTGCTGCCCCACGTCCCCGGCCCCGCCCACTAGCCGTCCTGTCACTCCCAGCCGGCCCACCCCAGCATTGCCCAAGTCCCAGTGGCTACCGTGCTTGCTGCGCTGTATCTCCATGCAGCGGTCGTTGATCAGCTGCACGGAACCCAGGCTCTTCACGTCCTCGTTCACACAAAGGCTCTAGGAGACAGGAGGAGGTCAAGCAGTGATGATGGCCCAGTGACCCACAGCAGCCCGGCTGGCCCTGCCCGGCCGCCTCATCCTCCCCTTCCAAGGCCGGGGAAGGCCAGGAGGGAACCGGTCAGACCCATCGCCTTCCTACATCTCCTGGAGCAGCACAAAGGCCGAGACGCCTTGCCCCAGCGTACCTGCCGGGAGCCGAGGGCCACGAGTCGGGTTTCCTTGCCAAAGGGGCTCTTCTGTACTTCTCGCACAAACTGGGCCAGCTGGGAGTGCGTCCGACTGCAGTAATAAATCTGTTCCCAGGAGAAGGGGGTGTCAAAAGGGGACTCCCACATCCTCTGTACACCGAGGCAGGCTGCAGCCCAGGAGGCCGTGGGGACAAGCAAAGCTGCTGCCCATGCACCAACCTCAAGATAACCACAACCCACATCCTGCGATGAGGGGCCCCGGACTTCCCAAGTCACCACCGATCTGCATGCGCAAGGGAAGGCCCACAGACGGAACTCCTGTCACTCATCCCAGCCTCTAATCCAGCCGCGGGAGAGGGTTCAGGCATCGGGGACCTGTTTCCCGTGTGCACTCAGTTTTCTTTTAAGAGAGAGCTCCCAGCCACTGGTTCAATCCCCAAATGCCTGGTGATCAGGGATGGGCCAGGCTGAAGCCAGGAGCCAGGATCTCAATCCAGGTCTCCGTGGCAGGGATCTGACTTGAGGCACCATCAGTGGCCCCCAGGGTCTGCACTGGCAGAAAGCTGAGGTCAGGAGCTACAGAAACATGGATGCCCACCCACCAGACAAGGACTCAACCTGAAAAAGATCCCTCACACTCTTGGAAGGGGGAGGGCTGTCTGGGGGGGAGGGGGCTGAGGCACACACTTCCCCCAGAGGAAAAGAGGCTGAGCAAACACTTTGTCCTTTACTCCTCTGAAGTTTGGAAGACAGAAAGAGGAAGCCAGAACCAAGTCTTTTCCTATTTGAGAGGGGTCAGAACCACAGGCACCTCCTAGCACTCCACACAAATGAAGGGACAGACAAGGGAAGGCACGGGCCACGAGACGGACGCAGCCCAGGGCGTCTCGGTCATCCCACCCCTCACCTGCACCACCCCTCCAGAAACCAGGCAAGTCCTTGGCCCAGAACGGCGGCCCCTCAGTGCTCCGGGCAACAGGCCAGGCTGGCTCCCAGGCAATCCCCAGGGGCTGCCTAGCTCTGAGTCTGGGGCACTCTTGCCAGAGGGGAGCCAGGGAACGGCTGGCGCACCTCCTGCACTCTCCCCAGGTGGAGCCCAGGACTCCGCCCCAAGACAGAGCCACTCACCTTAGTTCTGTGTTCTTCCTCCAAGGCTTCCTCCTCATCCTCATCCACTCTGCAGGGAGAGGGGAGAGGGGAGACGGGGGGCGGGGGAGCACTCAGAGAGAACAGCCTTCCCTCAGCAAACTCACGCCAACCAGAAAGCAGCCCCGACCCTCTGCCAGGCACCACTGACCCGGCCCTGGACAGCCAACCATAAACAACAAAGTCAGGTCCCTTTCCACAGAACCCAGTGGTTGAGCTCTGAGCCTGAAGGCAACAGAGACCCCTCCCAGCACTGAGGCTTGAGGAGAGCAGCAGGTGCTGGCTCAGACGCACCCCCAGCAAACTCCAGCCAACACCTGCCATGCTCAAGCCTGGGATGCAGACAGATGTGGGAGGAAGGAGCACGGGGCAGGGTGTGCCCAACCCCACGTGGAAAGCCAGCGGCCAGAACTCCATACTCAACTGTGGCAGGCACTGCAGCCTCCCCCTGGCCACTCCGTCCAACTCCAGCTCAGCTGACTCCTCTCAGCTCCCAAAGAGACCTTGCCTTTTGCCACCTTAGGGCCTTTGGATGCACTGCTCTCTGCCTGGAACGCTCGCTCCTCTTGCCTCACCAACTCCTGCTCCTGGGAGACCCCAGCACAGACATGGCTTCCACTAACCTCCCACATAGGGCCACCGCCCTGCCACACCCCCATGGAATGACGTATCCACTCGGAAACACCCACCTCATTCCAGGTCACTTCCTACTGGGCTGGGCTGTCTCCCCCATCAGGCTACCCTGTTCTGTTCAATCCCTGCGGCCCAGCCCACGGCCTGGCAGCAGCGAACACACACACGTCCCCAGTGAAGCCATGGCTGCCAGACACAAGGTGCTGTCAGCAACCCTCTTCTCGTCTCAGTGTCACACTCTGCCTTTCCCAGCAAGGGACGAAGAGGCCATCAGCACAGGGAGATGGCAGGGAGGTCGGGCCTGCACTACCAGGCCTCAAAGCTCAGCCGACATAAGCCGAGGCTCCTGGGAAAACAGAATTCTCTTACAGACCCTAGCTACCCATAGGAAGAGCCTAGGAAATAGATTTTTATTCACTTTAAAACCCAATTTGAGAAAAGCAGAAACACTGTTTTAATCTAAATAAAGCTGCAGTGCAGCTGCCTTGGGCTAACTACAAGAGGACCGCGTTATCCAATAGCCTCCTGGTCAATATTTTCGGACCACTTCTCTGCAAAGGCTGGGATGCCCACTGCACAGAGCCTGCTGGACAACCAGCAAGGTCCAGGACAGAGCTGGCGTGTGAAGACAGAAGGATGCAAATTTCACACGGGGCTCCTGCCCAGACCCCAGACAGCACTTTCCCCTCCACAGCTCACAAACTCCGTTGAGTTCTCACCCTCTCCCCAGGTGCCTGAGGCAAGCAAAAGGGCTCACGGAGCACCTAACACCCCGGGCTGATGCCGAGGGGGCCCAGAAGTCTCCAGGGCAGGCAGGGGCTGGGCTGTCAATCTCCAGCCCTGATCCCAGTGCCTGAGCACAGGCCCCCCAGGCCCCTTCCCCACGGCCATGGCCTTGGTTGTCCTTCCCTTGGAGTAGGGAGAAAGGTCGCTGGGGAAAACCTTAGTGACGAGGCGTGGGCGGAAGGCAGTTCCTGGGATGAGGGTGGCTAGCAAGCAGGGGCCAGCAGACTTCTCCACGAAGTTTCAGACATGGGAGGGGTCAGGGATTCTGCCAGGCCCACTCAGCACTCCCTGGGGCTGCAGGCATCACCTTGGCGTCTACTGAGCACATGCGGTGAAAAGGCCCCAAGCTACCCAGAGCCCGGGTCTAGCTCAGCTCTCACAGAGCCAGACCTTCCGCCAGCAGAAGGAAAACCGCAGAGCCTCTGCTAGCCGCAGTGGCCCAGTCCCACCACGGTCACCGTCCACAGGCCCTCTTCAGCCACCCAGCCTCCCCTCTCTGGGGCTTCTGCAGCCTGCACAGGAAATGCACTGCAGGACTCAAAGGCACCAGCATCTGGGTACGCAGCTCCCTCAGCTTTCACCAACACCAGCTCAGCCCCAGACATCAGATCAAAAACCAGTGGCTTCTGCCCTGCAGCAGCTCGGCCCCCAGTGGCGGGGGAGGGATCCACTCACAGACTCACACACGCGGCACCGCAGGCAGGACACGGAGACGGGCTGACATCGAGGCCATGGATACGGCCTCTCAGCCTCCGGAGTCTGCGAGGTGAGGAGCCTTGCGAATCCTCACACAGAGCAGGGGGCAGCCTGGTGCACGGACCACCAGCCAGCCCAGCCCGGATGGGGCTGCGTGCGGAAGGCAGCTGCAGGTGAGGCCGGACGGTGTGCTCTGGACACTGTGCAGGTGCGAGCACTGATCCTCCTCAGGGACCCCGGAGGGCTCCAGGCCCTGGGGTTACACTCATCACACTGACCATGCTGACACGAGGATGTGTGATGTGCGAGACCAGGACCCACCTCAGAGCAGGACAGACCTCAGGGAAGCCCACAAGGGAGAAGTCTATAGGAACCCTCACGCCCCTGGGGAAGAGCCACGAACTTTGGAGCCTTCCCAGTGTGGGGATCAGATCACATCACTCCCTCGTCACTGCACTGAGTGACAGCCACCCCCACCCAGACTAGACACACCCCCTGCCGTGTCTCTCACCTCCTCTCCCCCTCATTCACTCTTTGCTCAGGCTCCTGGGCCTTCTTTCCGGCCCAGGAACACAGGCCTCTGTTCCTATGCCCAGTCTACTGTCTCGCAGCTCCAACTGGCCCTCCCTGGTCCCCTCCTGGGGTGGCCCCTGACCTCTGGCCCCGGGGGACCACCCCAGCTGCATCTTCCCTGGAGGCCAATGCACTGACCACAGACGGGCACTGCTTGTTGCACACTCACTGCCTGATCCTCCCCTGAAACGCAGCGCTCCGAGGTCATGGCCACATGTGTCCTCCTCTCCCCACAGCCACCCCCAGGGCACACACTCAGAGGGCCCTGGTGAAACAAAAGGGGGCACTACGGAGGCTCTCGTGAGGGGTCCTGTGGTCCAGAAGCAGCCTTGCTGACCTCAGCGGCACACCTGCAGGTGATGCTTCCACCGCGGACACCTACACACCTGGACCAGGAAGAACTCGGCCGGGGACACCTGATGGTTTGTGTCATGACCCTGACGCAGCAAGGCAGCTGAGAGTGCGAGACCTAGAGCTGGCCTAGGGCTTCCCTGAGGTCTGTCCTGCTCTGGCCAGGTTCAAGTCCAGCTCCTCCACATCCCACCCTCGTGGCCTTGGTCAAGCAACTCCCATCGCGGGGCTGCAGCACCCTCCCACATCATGTGCAGACCCAGACACTGCCGCCAGCCATGGTTGAGCTAACACACATGAGGCCAGCGGCCAGCGGGGTGCCCATCCTGCTCACCAGCACCTCTGGGCCCAGAGGAGGGCCTGGGTCGCAGACAAGGGGCAGGTAGCAGCCACTCCCTCTCCCCACGGGCGGGCCTGGCGCCCCAGGCAGGGGCACGGAGGTCTCACCCGCGGGCGGCCCTCCTCTCCTCGTCGCTCTCGTACTCCGCAAGCACCAGCTCCTCCTCCCCGGACTCCAGCTGCTCCGCCGGCTCCGCGCCAGCTGCCGCCAGCATCTCCCTGCTGAGGCGCAGGAGGCTCTCGGTCTCCTCTTCTTCCTGTCTCTGTGCAGGGGCGTGGCAGGGGGACTCACACCCATTCGTGTGCAAGCAGCAGGACCCAACCCGCCGCCCCCCCCCCCCCAGGACAACACTCACCCGGCGCTGGGCTGCAGCCCTGAGCTGCGCATTGCGCCGGATCTGCTGCAGCCGCTCCTCCTGCTTCCTCCTCTTGGCCTGCTCCTCCTGAGGGGGAAGCAGCATCGAGAAAACACCCATGGAAGCCCCTGAGTCTGTGGTGCTCCGCCAGGTGCCTCTTCACATGGGGCAGCCCCTCCCCTCCCTGGCCACACTCAGGGTCAGGGCAGGCGCTGCAGATAAAGCCGCCACCTGCAACGCTGGCATCCCATACGGGCGCTGGTTCAATTTCTGACTGCTTCGCCTCTCATCTAGCTCTGTTAATGCACCTAGGAAAGCAGCGGAAGATGACCCTAGTCCTTGGGTCCTTGCACCCACGTGGAAGACCCAGAAGAAGCTGCTGGCTTCAGCCTGGCCCAGCCCCGGCCAGTGCAGCCATCTGGGGAGTGAACCAATATATGCAGGCTCGCTCGCTCGCTCTGTCTCTCCCTCTCTCTGTAACTTTTTTTTTTTTTTTTTTTTTTTTTTTTTTTTTGACAGGCAGAGTGGACAGTGATAGAGAAAGACAGAGAGAAAGGTCTTCCTTTGCCGTTGGTTCACCCTCCAATGGCTGCCGTGGCCGGCGCACTGCGGCCGGTGCACCGCGCTGATCTGAAAGCAGGAGCCAGGTGCTTCTCCTGGTCTCCCATGGGGTGCAGGGCCCAAGTACTTGGGCCATCCTCCACTGCACTCCCTGGCCACAGCAGAGAGCTGGCCTGGAAGAGGGGCAACCGGGACAGAATCCGGCACCCAGACCGGGACTAGAACCCGGTGTGCCGGTGCCGCAAGGTGGAGGATTAGCCTGTTGAGCCACGGCACCGGCCTCTCTGTAACTCTTTCAAATAAAAACAAATGAAGGAAGGTAGGGAGGCAGGCCTGTGCAGGCAAGGGCAGCAACCCCTCACCAGACCCTGAGCCCTGCTGGACGCAGCCCCCCACCTCCCTTGAGTTGGCAGCCAAGGAGCTGGGTTGCCAGTCGAATGCTTAGTTTCCTTCCCCACATGGGCGATGAATCGAAACTGCCAGGCCCTTGGTAGAAGCCTTGGTGACACCAGGTCAGATAAGACAGCAAAGGAGCACAGACACAGACTCAAGAGGTGGGCAGGGGGTTAGTGTTGTGGTGTCGCGGGTAGAGCCACCACCTGCAGCACCGGCATCCCATATGGGCACCGATTCAAGTCCTAGCTGCTCCACTTCCAATCCAGCTCCCTGCCAATGCACTTGGGAAGGCAGAGGAAGATGGCCCAAGTGCATGAGCCTCTGCCACCCTCATGGGAAACCCTGATGGAGCTCTGGGCCAGCCCCCGGCTTTGGTCTGGCCATTTGGGGAGTGAACCAGCAGATGGAAGATTCTGTCTCACCCTGTGTTCATTCTTTCAACTAAATTAAAAAAAAAAAAAAAAAGCGGCAGAGAACTCAGAGGCACTGCAGCGGCAGGGATGGTATCGCCCCTGACGCCAACCAGCTCTGCTTCCTCCCTCCCTCCCTCCCTCCCGCGGCTGTCACACTGCGCCTCACCTTCAATCGGTCCACCAAGTCCCTTTCTTCTTTCTTCTGCACAAACTGAGTGACCCAGTCTGGCTCTCCCGCAGGCCTTGGGCTGCCCGGAAGTGAGGACGAGCTGCCCGTGCCACGCAAGGGGTCGGTTCCAGGTTCCAGCAGACGAGCCTCTTCTTGGCGCTTCTTCTCTTCAAAGTCCCGGAGCCAGGAGAGGGCCCCACAAATGAGACTCAAGGACTTTCCCTACGGGGAGAAAACAGTCTTCAGAGGAAGAGGCCGCAGAGCACAGCTTCCCAAACGGCCTTTCCCCGACTTCATCACAGCTTCAGACGGCCGGCTTGCAAGAGCGGAGGCGGCGCCAAGGCCAGCCCAGGAAACACAGCAAGGGACTCGGGGACAGAACAGGGGGAGCGCTGTGTGGGTTTTCTGTTTGCTTTTATTTAAGCACACAGCTCACTCTTTCAGAAACAATGCAAAGTGGTTTACCATGTTCGTATAAATACTGCAAGTTAACATAATTAGAAAGTGGTGAGAAATTAGATAAGCAACCTTCCAAAAAGAACCAAGACCAAAAAAATGAACAGCATGAAACCCACATTCTTGGCGCCAACACTGTGGCAGAGCAGGTCAAGCCACTGCCTTGATGCTGGAATCCCATATGAGCAGCAGTTCAAGACCTGGCTGCTCCACTTCCCATCCAGGTCCCTGCTAATGCGCCTGGGAAAACAGAAGATGTCCTGAGTGCTTGGGCTCCTGCCACCCACGTGGGAGACCCAGATGGAGTTCCAGGCTCCAGGATTTAGCCTGGCCCAGCCCTGGTCATTGCAACCACTTGGGAAATGAACCAGTTGATGGAAGAACTGTCTCTCCCTCTCTCCAACTCTGCCTTTCAAATAAATAAATGAATCTTAACAAAAAAAAAAAAAAAAAATCCACATACTTGGCAAGGGACAATCGGAGTCAACACTGAGCTTTAATGCAGCAATGAGCTGACAACAGAGGCAGGCGTGTGAGTCTCGTGTGTGAACTGCTGACAAAGCAAACCAGTTGCTTGGAGAACACTGCTTTTGATAAAAGTACAGCATTTCCCTGTGGGTCCTTGTTACAGGCTGGACTGTGCCCCACAACAAGCACAGTGTTCACAGTCAGAACCCCAGCATCTCAGAACACGGCCTCATTTGGGAACAAGCTCACTGTCATGTCAGCAGGTACAATGAAGCCATCAGCGTGGCCCAGGATTCTCCTGACCAAGGGGGAATCTGGACCCAGGCACGCACCCTCCAGGAAGAAGGCAGCCATCGGCATACCAGGCGAGAAGCCTCGAGGCAGCCAGCCCTGCAGCCCCTGGACTTCAGGACTCCCAGGCCCACACACCTGTTTTAACCGCCCCAGGTAGCCTCACGGAGCTCCTCCAGGCAGAGGCAGCAGGGAGCTGCTCTGTGCAGCAGGTCCCTGGAGGCCACATCCTTTTATCTCTCTGAGCCTGCTTAGCCCCGGGTGTCTTGGAGTCTCCAGAGCATGGTCTGAGCCTATCAGGCAGGACTGAACATCAGGGGAAAACGTGTGTGAGCAGGGGACACAGCACAACACAGCAGCTCCAGCTTCAGACCCCAAGCCAGGCTGCCCAGGCCACATGCCAACTCCCCTTGTGCCAGTGCGTGACCTCAGCTGGCCTGTCTATACCTATTCCACACACAGGAACAGAAACAGGAACCACAGTGGGACCGTCCGCACAGAGCTGTGGCCAGTATGAAGCTGGTTAACACAAAGTTAACACCTATACCAAGAGTAAAAGGACACTTGGTACACAGTCAGTGAGCAACAGGAGCGGGCTGTATTTTCACTATTTCTTCATTTTAATTTTTAATTAGTTTGTAACAAACTCAATGTGATTTGTAGATACAATTCTCAGAACATAATGACATTCCCTTCCTCTGAAGATATATTTATTTATTTGAAAGGCAGTTATAGAGAGACAGGGAAAGACAGAGATCTTCTACCCACTGGTTCACTCCCCAGGTGGCCACAATGGTCAGGGCTGGGCCAGGCCTAAGCCAGGGGCTTTATGGGTTCAGGGGCCCAAGCACTTGGGGATCTTGCAATGCTCTTCCCAGGCCATTAGCAAGGAGCTGGGTAAGAAGTGGAACAGCTGGGACATGAACTGGTGCCCATATAGGATGCTGGTATCACAGGCAGCATCCACTGCACCACAGTTCCGGCCCCCTATTTTTGCCATTATTAAGACGACTAAAATAACCATCACCCGCAGATGCAGGATTTACTACCTCGTGGACCAAATGACACTTCCGACAGAGGGGTGGAGCGCACATCTTTAGAAAAGCCCCATCTGCCCCTTTCTCCCAGCTTCTAACAGACGCTAAACAGCAGAGAGCCAGACAGCACTCCCCAGCAGTGAGGGAGCAGCCATTCTGTGCTGTGGGACCTGGGGCAGGTCAGACTCCCCCCCAACCAGATCCCAGGGACAGACGCCTGGCTACAGCCACCACTCTCCACTTGAAAGTGAGCTGAGGGGGTGCATATTTGGCAAGAGGTTAAAGACTGGTTGGGATGCCTGGATCCCGCATCAGAGTGCCTGGGTTCAGAATCTGGCTCCACTTCCAATTCTAGCTTCCTACTGGTGCACACCCTGGGAGGCAGCAGGCGATTGCTTGGGTAGTTGGGTCCCTACCATCCTCGCAGGAGAACAAGACTGAGTTCCAGGCTCCTGACTTTGGCTGGGCCCAGCCTTGGCTGTTCCGGGCATTTGAATGAACTAGAAGATGGGAGATTTTGAATGTCTGTCTCTGTCTCTCGGCCTTTCAAATAAAATGTTTTAAAAAGTCAGGGGTGGGAGGCCAGTGCCATGGCATAGTAGGCTAAGCCTCCACCTGCAGTGGAGGTTCTTGTCCCAGCTGCTCCTCTTCTGATCCAGCTCTCTGCTTATGGCCCAGGAAAGCAGTGAAAGATGGCCCAAATGTGTGGGCCCCTGAACCAGCGTGGAGACTTGGAAGAAGCTCCTGGCTTCAGATTGGCCCAGCTCTGGCATTGCGGCCATTTGGGGATTGAACCAGCAGATGGAAGACCTGTCTCGCTGTCTCTCCCTCTGTAACTCTGCCCCTTGAATGAATAAATAAATGTTTTAAAAGAAGGTGAGAGGTGAGTATTTGGCACAGAGGTCAAGATACCATTTGGGATGCCTGGATCCCATATCAGACTGCCTAGGTTTGAATTCCAGCTCCACCCCCAATTCCAGCTTCCTGCTGGTGTGTACCTTGGGAGGCGGGTCCCTGCCATCCACAGAGGCCCAGAGTTTCAGGTTCCTGGCTTCAGTCTGGCCCAGCCCCATGTGTTACGGGCATTTGGGAAGTGAACAGTAGACAGAAGATCTCTGTGTGTCACTGTCTCTCTGCCTTTTGAATAAATTATTTTTTCTTTAAAAAGTGAGCAGAGGACTTAGTTCCTGAGGCTATTGGCCAAAGTTATCTTCCAAACACAACTGTGCATATACACAAACTAGAAAGGGTGATGGAGGCCCCACGGTTATGAGTCCTTGTGGTAAGACCACAGTTTCAGATTAGGGAATGTAAACAGGAGGAATAAACACTCAGCTCAGTCGCGGAGTAAAGTGAAAACGGCACTCACAGCACACCTAGCTCTGAGCAAGGTTATATTTCCTGGGCTACCCAGGCCAGACAGCAGCTACAAAACAGCTGCCAAGACAGCAAGCAAATGCATTCACTCTACACATTTGCTGGGTATAGCAAGCGCTGGACCTGGGACGAGGGCCAAGGAAGTGCAGAGACCCCAAGAAAGTGACCACAAGGAACTCCCTGGACATCATAGATCCTGGTAAAGCAAGGACCCAGAGTAGAGTTCCCAGGACTGTGATGTCACAGGAACTGCCAAAAACTGAGCCAGTGACTCATCTCAGTGCAATCACTTAGGATTTAAAAGGCAGTTCTAGGGTTGGCACTGTGGCACAGCGGGTTAAAGCCCTGGCCTGAAGCGCCGGCATCTCTTATGGGCACCAGTTCTAGTCTCAGCTGCTCCACTTCCCACCCAGCTCTCTGCTATGGCCTGGGATAGCAGTGGAAGATGGCCCAAATCCCTGGGCCACCGCACCCGCATGGGAGACCCAGAAGAAGCTCCTGGCTTTAGATCGGCGCAGCTCTGGCCATGGCAGGCCATCTGGAGAGTGAACCATTGGCTGGAAGACCTCTCTCTGTCTCTACCTCTCTCTGTAACTCTGTCAAACAAATAAAATAAATGTTTAAAAAAAAAAAAGGCAGTTCTGGGGGCCAGCGCTGCAGTGCAGCGGGTTAAGCCCCAGCCTACAGCACCATCATCCCATATGGGCGCTGGTTCAAGTGCCAGCTACTCCACTCTGATCCAGCAGAGGATGGCCCAAGTCTGTGGGCTCCTTGAACCAACATGGGAGACCCGGAAAAAGCTCCTTGCTCTTGGCTCCTGGCTTCAGGTAGGCTCAGCTCCAACTGCTGCAGCCATTTGTGGAGTGAACCAGTGGATAGAAGGCGTTTATCTCTTCTCTACCTTTCTCTGTAACTCTTTCAAATAAATAAGTCTTAAAAAAATAAAAAAGGCAGTTCTGGGACCAGCATTGTGGCATTAATGGGTCAAGCCACCGCCTGCAGCACCAGCATGCCACATGGGCACTGGTTCAAGTCCTGGCTGCTCTACTTGCAATCCAGCTCCCTGCTGGTGCGCCTGGGAGCTGGAAGGACAGCAGAAGGTGGCCCAAGTCATTGGGGCCCTGCACCCACACAGAAGACCAGGATGGAGCTCATGGCTCCTGGCATCAGCCTGGCCCAGCACTGGGCGTTGCAGTCTTTGGGGAGTGAACCAGTGGACAGAAATTCTCTGTCTCTCCCTCTCTCTATAACTCTGCCCTTCAAATAAACAAAACCTAAGTAACAAAAACAGGCTCTGAAAAGGTAAACAGGCAGGGAGCAAAACTCGCCTAGGGTGAGAGACAGCATGGCCTCTTCTGCAGACCAAGTGTGACTCAGAAGACACGAGGACAGAAGGGGAAACAGGAGCCACAACGTGCTTTGTGCAGAGTGTACACAAGATGAGGCCCAGCACTGAGGACACCCACCCTGCAGGCCTGAGCAGAGCCAGGGCACCTGTGGGAGAGCAGGGGGAGGGAACGCCCCTTCACAGCCCCTGCAAAACACACTATCATCACACCGAAGTAACAAAGGCAGCTGGCACTCCCAAGACAAAGAAAGTGCAAGAAGGGACCAACGGGCCTGGGTTGCGAGACTAGAAAGACAGGAGACACGGAATGGACTTGGCAGAGTCAGGACACGCAGCCCAGGTGCCTCAGAACCTCCCCAAGCTGGCCTCGGGAAGACCCACTGTGAGCAGGGTCCTGGTCGGCAAACCCAGGGCCTGACCACGACGCTTCTCAAGAGGCAGAGCCCCAGGCTGCAGGCCCACTCCCCACGGAGCCAGGAGAGCGAGAGGGGCGACAGAGAGAAGAGGGAAGAACAGGCCAGACAGGACGCGGGGCACCGACGGACACACTGCTCCTGCCCTACGGGAATCCATGGTTGGGGGGTGGGGGTGGGGGACGACTCACTCTCTTTCCCTCATTTCTCAACACATGCATAATAAGGGCCTCTGCATGCCCCAACCCCGCCAAGCCCTATTAGGCAACAGGGACCCAGTAGCGAGGATCTGAGTCCTTATCACCCAGGAGGCTTCAGTCTTGCTGGGGCCTGCACACCAACATGCATGAGGGGACTCCCAAAGCTCATGGGAAAGTGAAATTAAATTTAATTGAGTATAAGGGATTTTTGAAATCCATATTTTACAATAACATTTCTCTATAATATTTTTAAAAAGATTTATTTGATAATGGTGCATTAAATCTGTGATTATAAAATATAATTTAATTAATATTGCCAAAATTAAAGTAAAAGTAAAGAATGAGGGGCAATTGAGGGATGGGGAAAATTGGCTTCCTCTTTCTGGAATTGTATCTGTAAATTACATGAAATCTGTTTTCCTACTAGTAATAAAAGTTTAAAAATAAAAAAAAAATTTAAAAAAGATTTATTTGAAAGGCAGGGTTGCAGGGTGGGGGGATAGAGAGCTATCTTTTTTTTTAAACTTTTATTTAATGAATATAAATTTCCAAAGTACAGCTTATGGATTACAATGGCTCCCCCCCCCCCCATAACTTTCCTCCCACCCTCAACCCTCCCCTTTCCCGCTCCCTCTCCCCTTCCATTCACATCAAGATTCATTTTCAGGCTGGCGCCATGGCTTAACAGGCTAATCCTCCGCCTTGCGGCGCTGGCACACCGGGTTCTAGTCCCGGTTGGGGCGCCGGATTCTATCCCAGTTGCCCCTCTTCCAGGCCAGCTCTCTGCTGTGGCCCGGGAAGGAAGTGGAGGATGGCCCAGGTCCTTGGGCCCTGCACCCGCATGGGAGACCAGGAGAAGCACCTGGCTCCTGGCTTCAGATCAGCGCAATGCGCCGGCCGCAGCGGCCATTAGAGGGTGAACCAACGGCAAAAAGGAAGACCTTTCTCTCTGTCTCTCTCTCTCACTATCCACTCTGCCTAGGAAAGGAAGGAAAGGAAGGAAAGGAATGAAAAGGAAGGAAAAGGAAGGAAAAGGAAGGGAAGAAAGGGAAGAAAGAAAGAAAGAAAGAAAGAAAGAAAGAAAGAAAGAAAGAAAGCAAGCAAGCAAGCAAGCAAGCTCTCTGAATTGAAAATGAATCATCTGCTGGTTCGCTCCCCAAATGGCTGCAAGGGCTGGGGCAGGGCTGGGCCAGGCCAAAGCCAAGAACACTATCCAGGTTTCCCATGTGGGTGGCAGGGTCCCAAGCACTTGGACCATCTGCTGCTGCTTTCCCAGGATCATTTCCCATGATCCAGAGAGCTGGACCAGAAAGAGGAGCCAGGACATGAACTTGCACTCATACAGGATACCAACATTCAGGAAGCAGCTTAACCCACTGCCCAGCAATGCTGGCCCCAATACACATTTTCCTATAAACATTTTCAAGCCCCCTCACAGGCAGATTTCAAAAATTTTTTACACCTATATTTCTATCTTTTCTATCCATTTTCCATGAACTTTTCAAAGCCACCCAC
Organism: Lepus europaeus; assembly: GCF_033115175.1. Lineage (NCBI taxonomy): Eukaryota > Metazoa > Chordata > Mammalia > Lagomorpha > Leporidae > Lepus > Lepus europaeus. The sequence continues at coordinate 102,436,174 of NC_084832.1, read as the reverse complement.
CCACTATGTCAAAGAGCCTACTATAGGAAGTCACACATGGCCCGGTGCTGTGGCATAGCAGGTAAAGCTGCTGCCTGCAGTGCCCGCATCCCATGAGTGCTGGTTCAAGTCCCAGCTGCTCCACTTCCAATCCAGCTCTCTGCTATGGCCTGGGAAAGCAGAAGATGGCCCAAGTCCTTGTGGCCCTGAACCCCGTGGGAGACCCAGAAGCAGCTCCTGGCTCCTGGCTTCAGATCAGCCAAATTCTGGCCATTGCAGCCATCTGGGGAGTGAACCAGCAGATGGAAGATCTCTCCCTCTGTAACTCTACCTTTCAAATAGATAGTTTTTTGTGTTTTTTTTTTTTGTTTTTTTTTTTTTTTTTGGACAGAGTTAGTGAGAGAGAGACAGAGACAGAGAAAGGTCTTCCCTCCATTGGTTCACCCCCTAAATGGCCACTATGGCCGGAGCTACACTGATCCAAAGCCAGGAGCCAGGTGCTTCTTCCTGGTCTCCCATGCGGGTACAGGTGCCCAAGCCTTCCCGGGCCACAGCAGAGAGCTGGACTGGAAGAGGAGCAACCGGGACAGAACCGGTGCCCCAAATGGGACTAGAACCCAGAGTGCCGGCGCTGCAGGCAGAGGATTAGCTAGTGAGCCATGGCGCCAGCCATAGATAGATTACTTTTCTTTTTTAAAAGATCTAAGACGTCTCTGCTCAACTTCAAACTATGCAGATCTCTGCACAGGTGAACAGCAAAAGCCAGCAAGCCTGCCTCTAAGCTGCCACAACCCGGCCCCTCACTGTTTGTACTCACAGTGCCCGTGGGACTCTCAAATATCCCAATCTTGCCAGCCTCCAGCACCTTGTAGAGCTCTGCCATGAAGTCCTTCTGGATAGAATAGGGCGTGAAGGGAAACGGGAAATGGACGCCACCAACTTCCTGGGTCTTGTTATCCATGGTCCTAGGGAGAAACTTAGGTCAGAGCGCTCTCCTGAGCCAGGAAGAAACAGCTGGAAATCCACTGAGGGAGGAAGAAGCCCCCATCCTCGTGACAGAGCTTCTCCCCGGGCTGTGCTTTCTCCCGGCAAGCAGACGCCGTCTCTCTCCGTCCTCAGTGCAGCCACATGCAAGCCGCCTATCAGAAGCAGCTACAGTCAAGAACGCCCTCACCCACATCACCCTGCCCTCGTACCTTCCTGTGCCTCTCCCACGGGCCGGGAGCACGGTCCTCCAGGACAAAAACGTGGCACGTGATGACTTTGGCAGCTCTCTCCTCCCACAGCCCTGCACTGCAGCATCCGTGCGTCACAGCCGCTTCACCTCCTCCTGTGAAATCACAGCACACAGGCAGATGATCACAAGCCCAGCACAAATCAACACCTACCTCCTTTTACAGATATCTTTAGTCTGCTTATCAGTTCATCCTAGCCTGGAGGACAAACCAGAGCCCCTCAGTCGTCTTTCTGGGCGGTGGGCATTTGGCCACATCATTTGATTCTTGGCTCCAGCTCCTGACTCCACCTTCCTGCTAATGCACAGCAGGTGATGGCTCAAGAACTTCGGTCCCCGTCACTCCCACAGGAGACCTGCACTGGACCGAGTTCCTGGCTCCCAGCTTTGGCTTATCCCAGGCCTGGCCATTGCAGATATTTAGTGAGTGAACCAGTGGTTGAAGGCTCTGTCTTCCTGTCACAAATAAAAAAGAAAAAAAAAAAAACTTCTAAAAGAAAAATCATCATCCTATTGGCCTCAAGAAACATGAGCTAGGGGCTGGCACTGTGGCGTAGCAAGTAAAGCTGCCACCTGCAGCGTCTGCAAACCCTGTGGGCGCCAGTTCAAGTCCCAGCTGCTACTCTTCCAATCCAGCTCTCTGCTATGACCTGGGAAAGCCGTTAAGTTCCTGCAGCAGCATGGAAGACCCGGAAGAAGCTCCAGGTTCCTGGCTGAAGATTGGCTGTTGTGGCCATTTGGGAAGTGAACCAGCAGATGGAAGACCTTTCTCTCTCTGCCTCTGTAACTCTTTCAAGTCTTAAAAAAAAAAAAGAAAGAAAAGGAGCTGTTTGGTCGCAGACAGGGAGAGTCCCCTTTGCAGCACTGAGCTCCGCCTGGACAGCTCCCTGCCCCTGCCAGGCTGAGGTCTAAGACGCACCTCTGCTCCAAGTGCACATCTTCCTCTCCAATCACCCTCTGTCTGGAAGACTAGCTTCATTCTGGTCCCCACGCCTGTCTCTTTAGAAGTCTTTTATTTGGGCCGGCGCCATGGTTCAACAGGCTAATCTTCCGCCTTGCAGCTCCGGCACACCGGGTTCTAGTCCCGGTCGGGGCACCGGATTCTATCCCGGTTGCTCCTCTTCCAGGCCAGCTCTCTGCTGTGGCCAGGGAGTGCAGTGGAGGATGGCCCAAGTGCTTGGGCCCTGCACCCCATGGGAGACCAGGAGAAGCACCTGGCTCCTGCCTTCGGATCAACGCAGTGCGCCGGCCGCAGCGGCCATTGGAGGGTGAACCAACGGCAAAGGAAGACCTTTCTCTCTCACTGTCCACTCTGCCTGTCCAAAAAAAAAAAAAAAAAAAGAAGTCTTTTATTTGAAAGGCAAAGTTACAAAGAAGAGGGCTAGAGACTGATCTTCCACCCAGTGTTTCACTCCCCAAATGGCCACAACACCAGTGCTGGGGCTGGCCAAATCCAGGAGCCTGGAACTCCATCAGGGTCTCCCACATGGGTGGCAGGAGCCTAAGCACTTAGGTCATTTTCCACTGCCTTCCCAGGTCATTAGAAGGGAGCTGGATAAGAAATGGAGCACCTAGGACTTGAACTAGTGCACACGTGGAATGCCGCGTCACAGGAGGCAAATGAACCCGCCGCACCACAACACCAGCCCCAGAAGTCACTTCAAGCTATCTGACAGGTTCATCTCTTGCAAGCCCAGATATTAATAAGCCTAAGACCTACTCATTACTATTAATAAACCTAAATTCCACCTTACTACCCTGGTTCAACAGACTAGTGACAGTCACATGCTGCTTTCCCAGGTAGTCTGGGGGACACTGAATGCCCACACAGGTGGAGGTGACTACTACTGTCAAGGTGTTACTGCACTCCCACTCTGTGTGGCGACAATAATCAAATCCTTGATTTAGCCACATGATCACATTGATCAGGAAGGTTAGTTACAGCAATATGTACTTTAATGAAATCTAGAAACTGCGTAAGAATGTAGGGGCCTATGATGTCTGAGGAGGCGGCGGCTATTTTGTAAGACAACCCCTGCAAGAGACTTTACCTGGCCGTGTGACACATCAATAGAAGATTAGAGGTGGCTGATGCTGGCACATGGAAAAGACCTAGCTTACCCTGAAGAAAAGCTGCTGTGCTGAGGGCAGCAGTGCCCGTCACACTGAACCCAACCAGGACCGGAACGAACAAGAGGGCAGGGCAATGTTGGCGATAATTAAGATCAGGGGAGAAATAGGTCCACTGTAAGTGCAGACCTGAGGAGGGACAGGTACAGTAATACAAAGGCTGGTGCCTTTCACTGACAGCCCGAATGGGAGGTCTTAAGAGCTAGATTTTTCTTTGGTGGACCCAGCCCCTGCTGCTAGTTTTGGGTTCAGGATATCACAGCAGAGAGGCGGGATCAGGTCTCAGAGCAAACCTTGCTGTCACAGCTCACAGCCTATATGCACAAGACATCCTGTGAAAGCTGCGGGGGCCAGCCGGATGGCCTCAGCCACCACTCCCCCCATCCACACCCTACCACTGTAGGGACCCAGGGCGACGATCTCATCTTGGCTACTTCTGCTGAGGGGGGTTGTTGTCCTGGGGGCCCCTCAGGGTGGGGAGTGGGGAATGGCAGTCAAAACAGGGTTTCAAGGGCCGGTGCTATGGCGTAACGGGAAAGCCGCCGCCTGCAGTGCTGGCATCCCATATGGGCGCCAGTTCAAGTCCTGGCTGCTCCACTTCCAATCCAGCTCTCTGCTGTGGCCTGGGAAAGCAATAAAAGATGCCCCAAGTCCTTGGGCCCCTGCACCCGCGTGGGAGACCTAGAAGCTCCTCCCAGCTTCGGATCTGCACAGCTCTGGCCATTGTGGCCAATTGGGGAGGGAAACATCGGATGGAAGACCTCTCTCTTTCTCTCTCTCTCTGCCTCTCCTTCTGTGTAACCCTGACTTTCAAATAAATAATTATTTTTTAAAAAGGGGGGGTTTCAGGCTGGCGCCGTGGCTTAACAGGCTAATCCTCCACCTTGCGGCGCAGGCACACCGGGTTCTAGTCCCGGTCGGGGCACCGATCCTGTCCCGGTTTCCCCTCTTCCAGGCCAGCTCTCTGCTGTGGCCAGGGAGTGCAGTGGAGGATGGCCCAAGTTCTTGGGCCCTGCACCCCACGGGAGACCAGGATAAGCACCTGGCTCCTGCCATCGGAACAGCGCGGTGCGCCGGCCGCAGCGCGCCTACAGCGGCAGCCATTGGAGGGTAAACCAACGGCAAAGGAAGACCTTTCTCTCTGTCTCCCTCTACTGTCCACTCTGCCTGTCAAAAATAAAAATTAAAAAAAAAAAAAGGGGGGGGGAGGGGAGTATTCAACAGAAGGTGGTTTTTTGAGGGGGCCGCAGTGTCAGCTTGCAGAAACTGCTTCCATCCACAGTTTCACGTGCATGGCCATCTGGAATTTTATTAAGTCTGGAGAAAATCAATCTAACAAGCAGATTAAATACACAGGGTCTGCAGGGCCTGCGCAGCTCCTGGTTTCGAATCAGTACAGCTCCGGCCATTGTGGCCATCTGGAGAGTGAACCAGCAGATGGAAGATCGATCTCTCTCTCTCTCTCTCTCTCTCTGCTTTCTCTGTATCAACAAGTTTAAAACACTTAATACAGAGATTTTAGGTCATGTGAACCAAAAATGCATTTTGGGTTAATTTAGCAGTTTAGCAATCTTTTATCTATTAGTCAATTAAAACAGAGCTCTCAATGAATTTTTTCATGTAGGCATACAGTATGGACACACATACAACATACATTATAGGATAGACAATAAACCAGTTTTAGTAATAGCCTTTTAAACTTTTTTTAATTACCGATCGATTAGAATTACTTGGTAACCTGAATTAATCATGTTTTAGTTGGGACCTATTAGACCTCTCTGTGGAGCAGTTTGAAAGTACTGAATACAATAAAACAAATAACAATACCCAGACACAGATTAGAAACCACAATAGAAAGCAGACAGTATCAACACCTAGGGGAAGAACACAAACACCAATACAGAACCAAACCAAGAAACCAACAAAGGAGAACAGTACCACAACAGAGAACACACCAAAGAGCAAACAATCAGCAATGGAGAAGGCAACCAATAAACAGGAACAGCACTTACAGGTCAGGGTAGACACAATATCAGGTAAGACAATGAAACTAATAAACAAACCAGAAGATAATAGGCTATACATAAACACAGCATTATCAGAAAAAGAGAAGGAAATACCAAAAGGATATAAATTTCTTATAGATACAGGAAGTAACAATAGGAGTAAATTATAAGATTAGTAAGCCCAATCATAATATAATAGGAGTCGCAAGTATAAGCACGCCAGCAAACTGGAAAACAATGTTCTTACACTTATGGAACAAAGACCTATAAAAATATTAATAGCAGAAATACAATATACTAGGAATGAAAGAAATCCCAAATACTCTACCCTTATGGATAAAGAAATAAAATAAAACCAATGAAAGGGCATAGAATTGGAACCAATAAAATCACCAAAAATAAAACAATACCCTATAAAAGGGGGACATAAAGAAATTAGGGAGAAAGTAAAAGAACTATTTCAGGAAGACATTATAGAATACACAACTTCCTTCAATTATAATAGCCCTATATGGCCCATATTAAAACCAAATGGTAAGTGGAGATTTACAGTAGATTATAAAAATATCAATAAGTCAACACATCAGATGCCTGGAGAACTACCAGACATCGCAAGTATTTTATAGCAAATACATACAGAAGAATATGAAAGCTCTGCAATAGGTCTATCAGATATTTTTTTTGCCATTCCAATAGCAGAAGAATCTAGAGGGATAACTACATTTACATGGGAACCACAACAATATAGATATAAATGCTTACCGCAAAGATATAATAGTCCCAATAATGGCACATATCATATTTTTTTCTTATTTGACAGAGTTAGACAGTGAGAGAGACAGAGAAAGGTCTTCCCTCCATTGGTTCACCCCCTAAATGGCCATCAATGCCAGAGCTACACCGATCTGAAGCCAGGAGCCAGGTGCTTCTTCCTTGTCTCCCATGCAGATGCAGGGGCCCAAACACTTGGGCCATCCTCCACTGCCTTCCCGAGCCACAACAAAGAGCCGGACTGGAAGAGGAGCAACCAGGACCAGAACCCAGCACCCATATGGGATGCTGGCGCCGCAGGCAGAGTGAGCCACAGCACCAGCCCCATGGCACATATTATATTAAAACAAACTTTGAGATATGCCTAAAATATAAGCAGACATATACATGTACATAGATGATATCTTAATAGCTTCGACAAATAATGAGACTATAAAGATATGGAAACGGTAGTTAAACACCTTATAAAGAAAGGATGGGGCCGGCGCCGTGGCTCACTAGGCTAATCCTCCGCCTTGCGGCGCCGGCACACCGGGTTCTAGTCCCGGTCAGGGCGCCGGATTCTGTCCCGGTTGCCCCTCTTCCAGGCCAGCTCTCTGCTGTGGCCAGGGAGTGCAGTGGAGGATGGCCCAAGTGCTTGGGCCCTGCACCCCATGGGAGACCAGGATAAGCACCTGGCTCCCGCCATCGGATCAGTGCGGTGCGCCGGTCGCAGCGCACCAGCCGCAGCGGCCATTGGAGTGTGAACCAACGGCAAAGAAGACCTTTCTCTCTGTCTCTCTCTCTCTCACTGTCCACTCTGCCTGTCAAAAAAAAAAAAAAAGGATGGACCATAAAGAGACAAAGTACAAGGGTCAAATAAAACCATAAAATTCCTTGCACTACTAGTATCTACAGAAAGTCAATGCATACCAGAGCAGGTAACAGACAAAACCCAGATGAGAGGACCCCCCAAAAATAAAGTCCAACAACTAATAGGATTATCTGGCTATTGAAGGAACCACATACCATCCCTTAATCTAACACCACATCCAATATATAAAATTACACGAAAAGCACAGGGTTTTTTCTTTTGTGTAGGAGAAATATACTACCACTCAACCTCTACTGTAAGGTCGGCAGCCCCGAGAACTCCTTTATTAATACAGCATGTTATGGATGTAGTCCTGCTCCAAAAGGAATGAGGAGAAGGCATTTCCACATGCATGAAAAGCACAGGATTTTATGTGGACAGAAGAACAAGAGAAAGCACTACAGTTATACAAGCAATATATAAAAGAATACAGCAATCTGCATAACTTAGGAGATACCACAATAGATACAAAAATAAAAATGGCTACAGAACTTGAGAAATTTATAATAATGCTTCAAAACCCAAGCTGTAGGACTTTACTGTAAAAGATTTCCATTCACAGAAAACAGATACTCATTATTTGAAAAAATTGCATGGACAGCTTATGAACCACTAAAAATGACATCTACCATAACGATAGGAAAAATGATCCTACAAACACCAATCACGTTAAAAGATAGGCTAAAATGACACCAAAGGAAACATAAGGTTTAGGATGGGAAAATAAAGCTTTAATATGGCAATGGTACCTAAAACAATTTGAGAAAAACCAAACAAAAATAGGAACCGATAAGATCACTGAATAAGCCCAAATACCTATAGCCCCAGTATCAGATATCCCTACAATAAAAATAAAAAGGAACTTAGCATCTTCGGGGCCAGAATATACTAGTGATTTTAAAAATGTATGGTTTACAGGTGGATCTACCACAGTAGTAAAGAAATAAAGTGGAGGGGCTGTCACTGGTGTAGCAGGTAAAGCCACCGCCCGCAGTGCTGGCATCCCATGTGGCCACCAGTTCGAGTCCCGGCTGCTCCACTTCCGATCTGGCTTTCTGCTATGGCCTAGGAAAGCAGTAGAAGATGGCCCAAGTCCTTGAGCCCCTGCACCCTCGTGGGAGACCTGGAAGAAGCTCCTGGCTCCTGGCTTCAGATCGTTGCAGCTGCAACTGGGGAGTGAAACAGTGGATGGAAGACCTCTCCCTCCCTCTCTGCCTCCCTCCCTCTCTGCCTCCCTCCCTCTCTGCCTCCCTCCCTCTCTGCCTCCCTCCCTCTCTGCCTCCCTCCCTCTGCGTAACTGACCTTCAAATAAATTAATCTTAAAAAAAAAAAAACGTGGAAAGCAGCAGCTTATAACCCTAGAAACAATATACTATTAACAAAACAAGGGGAAAATAAATCAACACAACATGCACAATAGCCACAGAATTAGCCATACATTATACTAAAGAACACAATTTAACAAAACATATTTATACCGACTCATGGTGTGTGGCGAATGGCCTAGCAATATGGTCAGGTAAATATAAAATGACAGACTATAAGATAAACGGAAAGGATCTGTGGTTCAGAGATACATAGAAGAACATAGATAAAATGGCAAAAAGAAATAAAAGTAACCCATGTAGATGCACAAATAAAAAGGATGAGGTAAGCAGATACAACGATATTGTAGATAAACTGTCAAAAATACTGCTTATGAAACTACAAGGAAAATGGCAAACAAAACAGAAGACATGGAACTAAAATTAAAAAAGGCAATGAGAAATAACAAAATCAGAAGGAAAATATGAAATACACCCACAACAATTCCTACAAATACACGCCCAATGAGGACATGCAGGAACTCATACGTTGTATGAGCGGTTCCAAACAAATTAAAGGTCGCATGGAATGACAAAAGGCAATAATGGCATGCACAACTTGCCCAAAAATGAAATTAAAATTTAATCTCTATAAAATGCCCAAGACACAAATGGAATATAAGAATTTTAATTATATAAATAGACTTTATAGGACCACTAACAACATTGAGGAATACGAACGTATGCACAATGGTAGACACGTGCAGAGGACTAGGAATGGTAAGAGCTATAATAAAACGTAACCAAGCACCAACAATCCATACAGTATTACAATGGAGCGCAGCGTATGGTATTCCAGATATACAATCAGATCTAGGGTCACATTTTACAGGGAACTTAGTGAAACAAATGGTAGATCGATTAGGATTATAATGTAACTATCACTGATCACATAACCCCACTGCAGCAGGCAATATAGAAAGATGGAATGAGGTTTTAAAAAATGAACTAGAATTGTATAAAGGAGAAAATTTAAAGAAAGCCTTACCCAAAGCAGCAATGGAAATAAACAACAGACCTAGAAGGAATAGACCATCACCTGTAGAAGAAGCGACAACGCCAAATATACCACAAACCTTAAATGTTAAGAAAACACGGGACAAAGTATACAATAATATACCATATAGAATTGTGATAAAAAGAATAATGCAACTATCAGCCCAGTTAAAACAGTGGCAGCAGGGCAAGGAAACAGTATTGACTACCAATGAGAGAGGCACGTTAAAACTTATAAAAATCAAAGATATACATTAGTACAGCAGTATATACAGTATCTGTTCTCTTACAGGTACATATAAAACTATCATAGGGAATTTGCACACCACATCAAATACAGAACTACTACATGAACTACAAGTCAACTACAACTGCCTCACCACAAAAGACACTTACTCTTTAGAAAATGGTTTTAAAGCATACAGGAGAAGCATAATAATGAAGATACATAACACCCAAACATTAATGAAGCTACCTACAATGGCAACAATATTATCCATAACCAATAGTCCTGTGACTGCTGTGAGCACTAGTAGCCCTAGTAGTACCCCAAGTAGTGGCACTTCTCCTCCCACACCTGCTCCAGAACTTGATATAAACATACCATTCCCAACCAAAAATTATACAGATGCAGGGAAAATCATTGACAGGTGGAGATATAATTATTACAGCAACATGTTGTTCCACATGGCCCAAATTTTCTTTGCAAGGTACACACATTGTAGACAGGCACCTACATCAGTATATAAAGTATGTGAGGAATACTACAAAGCTATAAGACAAATACCACCATTAGCACATAAATCATTGGAGGATATAAATAACACAAATATAATACATAATAATCCTTTAAGATGCATGTATACAAAACTCTATGGGAACACTACTGGAGACATGCAATATACCTATTCCATGCCAGAACAATGCACAGAATTACAATTACAAACCATGCAAATTATAGGTAACATATCACACATATGAAAAACAGAAGCAGATGATATATATTATTGTAAACTGTCCACGGAACTCAGATTCCTACCCTTGTTCTTTGCGCCAACATTACAGCAAAGATCATGCTAAGATAAGTGGGGAATAGGACCAGATGAATCTTGTGAATCCACCCCAACAGCTCCAACCACACAAACAATATCACAGACTACAATGACATCAGTTACACAAACAACATGGCCACTTCCACCCAACAGCTGACTCAGTAAAACTTTTTCAACCAATGGTAAAAATCCACGTGTATAATAAACACAGATATCCTATTTCAATGCCTAGTAGATACATGGAACAAACTTCAACAACACTCCCAGAGACAATACCTCAATTTGGTGCACACCAGGCTTTCCCAATCTTCCATATTATGGAAAGTTTGAAGTAACTGATGGCACCTCAGATTATAAAGCAGAAAATTTATCATTCCCACCAGTATCAACGTAGGCAATAGCATGGCTGCGGGAATTAATACGTAAGTTTCTGCTAATAACAGACCCAATACAACAACCATACCAGATAAATAGTGCATTTAAATCCAATCCTAAAACAATATATAGATGCCAACACTATGACTTGCTGTGCATAACACTAGTCCAAAATATTAATGGGAGTATAACAAGAGAAACAAAAGCTAAAAAGGAAATTAGCTGCTTTGAATATTATAGAAAAAATAATGAAACACTTGTTGGCAAAGAACAATACAAGTTCTGGGAAGTGGCAGATTATAAAGCCCGAGTAAAGTTATTAAGTGAAATAGTAGGAAATAAGACAATCTACATCAAATGTAACCACACATTTCAATCACACAAAAATAACCGATTGGAATTTTTTAGCTATATTCCCATGGAAAAACAAGGCAAGTATAAAAATTAATAGTACAAACTGACAGATAAATTTATAGTAATGAACACAACAGCAATGCAACATAAGGCAACAGGACTAATAAAATATAATAAAATGAAAGATGCATCTTGTAGACCAGTTAAACCTACTTGGTGGATGTGTGACACATTAATGACAGATAATAATATTTTAGCTTTTGATTTTTTTTTTTATTTTTATTTTTTGACAGGCAGAGTAGAGTGGATAGTGAGAGAGAGAGAGAGAGAGAGAGAGGTCTTCCTTTGCCGTTGGTTCACCCTCCAATGGCCACTGTGGCCGGCGCACCGCACTGATCTGATGGCAGGAGCCAAGTGCTTCTCCTGGTCTCTCATGGGGTGCAGGGCCCAAGCACTTGGGCCATCCTCCACTGCACTCCCTAGCCACAGCAGGGAGCTGGCCTGGAAGAGGGGCAACTGGGACAGAACCCGGTGTGCTGGCGCCGCAAGGCGGAGGATTAGCCTAGTGAGCCACGGCGCCGGCCTAATATTTTAGCTTTTGAAATACCAATGGATATAGACAACAAATAGAACCATTACAATATCATATCCAGGTGTGTCTGGTGTGGTCTTTGTGAGATTCCACCATGGCATACCGTGGCCAGGGCCAGAAAGTGCAGAAGGTGATGGTGCAGCCCATCAACCTCATCTTCAGATCCTTGCAAAACAGATCTCGCATTCAGGTGTGGCTCTATGAACAAGTGAATATGCAGATAGAGGGCTGTATCATTGGTTTTGATGAACACGTGAACCTCATTAGAAGCTGCAGAAGAGATTCATTCTAAAACAAAATCAAGAAAACTGGGTCAGATCATGCTAAAAGGAGGTATTACTTTGCTACCAAGTGTCTCCAACTAGAAATGATGGATGAAGTGAGAAAATACTGAGAAGGCAATGCTGTGTTTTTTGGTTTGTTTTTGTAGGCGCCCTTTCATTGCGAGTATAGTTCCAAAACACTTCTTCATGTTTTTATTACCCTTATGTTATTACAAGAAGACAATAAATACAGTGGGAATTAAAAAAAAAAAAAACTATCATACCCAGATAGAGGTTGAGGTTTTATAAGAAATATAATAAACTCAATTACAGTTACAAACTTTATCAACCCTTTACTGAAAACAAGGATATTTGCAGGAAAAATGTGTGAAAAGGCTCCAGAACAGTGAGGTATAAAATAAAAGATACAGATAACAGAGACATCCAATGGTGGATAACAGCAGGAAATGATTCTATAAACATCCCTCAGAGATACAAAATTCAACACTGTGATCTACCATATCATTTTTATGTGATGCTACCAAAGTGGCATGAGCCAGACAAAATAATACAATACGACTTTATAGCACATGCACCCTCATTAATGAAGACCTCAAGAAATGGTAGATACTGGAGTAACCAAGATAACATACACATACTCCCTATGGATTTTAATAAATACAACACTATACCTTGCATTATTGAAAGAGGAAGCATAAATGTAACACAAGTTATATACAGCACATTACACAACAGGATGGAAGTTAATGCACAAACACCCCAGAGAATTAGAAATATTACCAGCACCACATACAATACTGGATGTGAATGCACCAGTACAATTAATAATACAATGTAATAATACATCAGATGTGCATCAAAACTGACTCTGCAATATTCTCCACAGCCTTAAACAAAAGGTGTCCCTAAGTCAAATGGCTTACACCTACAAGCCATATAAGACATCCTAGATCAGTAAAACAAGAAGGAAAAGGGAATTATCGGGGTAGATAGCAATAGGAGGGTTAGCATAGGAGAAATAGCAAATGCAAAGGCAATAGAGGGGGTGCGGCACTGTGGCTCAGCGGGTTAATGCCCTGGCCTGAAGTGCCAGCATTCCATATGAGCGCCAATTCTAGTCCTGGCTGCTCCTCTTCCAATTTAGTTCTCTGCTATGGCCTGGGAAAGCAGTAGAGGATGGCCCAAGTGTTTGGGCCCCTGTACTCGCATGGGGGACCTGGAAGAAGCTCCTGGCTCCTGGCTTTGGATTGGCGCAGCTCTGGCTGTTGCGGCCAATTAGGGGTGAGCCATCAGATGGAGGACCTCTCTCTCTCTGCCTCTCCTCTGTGTAACTCTGACTTTCAAATAAATAAATCTTAAAAAAAAAAATTTAAAAAGGCAATAGAGGACCTAGACATAAGTATAACTAAAATAGAAAATGTTAGAGATAAAGAAATATAAGGGCTGAAAGCCATCTCCAAATCTCTAACAATGAAATTTTACATCACGAACAAATCATCTGCTCACAAATCTACAGAATTTGAAAGAACAATCAGACTTATGTGCAGAAATATATAAAATTATGGAGCAAAAATTACACTATTTAGAGAACACGAATGCAGTACAAATATTACAACAACAAGTATTAACTGACACACGACAACACAGGGAAAGGAGAACACACACAAACAATTCTGTTAATCCCAAATGAAAGATCTTATTGTAATGAAGTAGAAATGTGGGGCCAGCAGCATGGCGCAGTAGGTTAAACCTCCACCTGCTGCACTGGCATCCCATATGGGCGCTGGTTCTAGTCCCGGCTGCTCCTCTTCCAGCCCAGCTCCCTGCTATGGCCTGAGAAAGCAGTAAAATATGGCCCAAGTCCTTGGACCCCTGCACCTGTGTGGGAGACCCAGAAGAAGCACCTGGCTCCTGGCTTCAGATCAGCACAGCTCCGGCTGTTGCAGCCATTTGGGGAGTGAACCAACGGACAGAACACTTTTCTGTCTCTCCCTCTCACTGCCTATAACTACCTCTCAAATAAATAAAAACTTTAGAAAAGAAAATGTAGAATGTAAGATGTCTATCATTACCAACACGTATACGGCTTATAGATCTAGGCTCTTACACAGGAAAATAGGGAATAACTTTATACAACCATTAAAAGGAGGAATAATAAATGGACAAGTATACCTAATGGAGGCACTAACCCCAATTGTACCCGTGACTTACTTGTATAACCATGACTTCAATATAATATACACACATCAAAAACTGCCTTGGGGCTGGTGCTGTGGCGCAGAGGGTTAATGCCCAGGCCTGAAGCGCCAGCATCCCATACGGGCGACAGTTCTAGTCCCGGCTGCTCCACTTCCGATCCAACTCTCTGCTATGGCCTGGGAAAGTGGTAGAGGATGGCCCAGGTCCTTGGGCCCCTGCACCTGCGTGGGATACCTGGAGGAAGCTCCTGGCTCTTGGCTTCGGATCGGCGCAGCTCCAGTCGTTGCAGCCACATGGGGACTGAACCAGTGGATGGAGGACCTCCCTGTCTCTACCTCTCTCTGTAACTTTTTCAAATAAACAAAATAAAAAAAATTTTTTTAAAGGCCTTAATAGACCCAGACCTTGGCCGGCGCCGTGCCGTGGCTCAACAGGCTAATCCTCTGCCTAGTGGCGCCGGCACACCGGGTTCTAGTCCAGGTCAGGGCACCGGATTCTATCCCGGTTGCCCCTCTTCCAGGCCAGCTCTCTGCTATCGCCCGGGAGTGCAGTGGAGGATGGCCCAAGTGCTTGGGCCCTGCACCCCATGGGAGACCAGGAGAAGCACCTGGCTCCTGGCTTCGGATCAGCGCAGTGCGCCGGCCGCAGCACACCGGCCGCGGTGGCCATTGGAGGGTGAACCAACGGCAAAAGGAAGACCTTTGTCTCTGTCTACTCTGCCTGTCAAAAATAATAAAAAAATGTAATAGACCCAGACCTAGATTAATATCAATAGGGAACAATATGTTTGCAGTATGTACTCCCAAACCAGCAAGCATGACACTTCCAGCCTGGGAATGCCACCAAGATAACAAAAGTACCCTGCCCAGCAGATGATCTGGATTATGGGATTATGCTTATTATCCTGAGGTTTATGGGTATGAGGACCCTGCATCTCAAACACATCTATATCCTCAAACCTAAACCCACATCTACACCTCTAACATGCAGCATAAATAGAATAACAAAGGCACTAGAACCAGGACGCATATTAGTATATAATACACCTGAAATAACATTACAACTAGGAACTACAGGGAACATGCCAATAATCCAATCATGTAAATCATGTTTTCAATCAAATGTATGTGAAGATAAAGATAAAATAGACATACAGAAACAAACACTTCAGAAACTAGAAATGCAAATATAGAATAAAACAAGATATCCTTATAAGTAAATATTTAGCATTGTTAAACCAAACTACAGAACTAGTACACAATATAGCACACATACTAGAAACAGACTCATTGGCTTATAAACACAACATACAAAAGATGTACATGGGCAGATACAGCCTGGAGATTATTACATTTCAATGTCATTTGTCTTCATATTCCAGATTTTTGGACCGACATCAAGTAATTCTTCCACTACGCAGTCCTCATAATAGTGGCAATAATTGCAGTAAGAATACTGTTATGTGTGCGAGTACTTATTGGAGACTTCAGAAGAAACAAGCACTAAAAACACAAACCAATGGAAAATAATAAAGTAAAACGTATAAAAGAACTTAAAGAAGAAGGAAACATTATGGCCGGCGCCGTGGCTCAACAGGCTAATCCTCCACCTAGCGGCGCCGGCACACAGGGTTCTAGTCCCGGTCAGGGTGCCGGATTCTGTCCCGGTTGCCCCTCTTCCAGGCCAGCTCTCTGCTGTGGCCCGGGAGTGCAGTGGAGGATGGCCCAAGTGCTTGGGCCCTGCACCCCATGGGAGACCAGGATAAGCACCTGGATCCTGTCTTCAGATCAGCGCGGTGCCACTGTGGCCAGTGGCCACTGGAGGGTGAACCAACGGCAAAGGAAGACCTTTCTCTCTCTCTTTCACTGTCCACTCTGCCTGTCAAAAATAAAAAAAATTTTTAAAAAAAGTAGGAAACATTCATTTACAATGTGATAAAGGTAGTATAACAGCAGAAGATATCCTAGACAGAGAATAAATGATCTTGTACTGGATAGGAACATGTATATCAATCAATATTTATGGTCCATCACACATCTAAGAAATGTCATCTATTTAGATTCTGTACTTTCAAAACTAATACACGATAATATTCATGAATGTGAAAATGCAGATATAGCTAAATAAATAAAAATCAAATTGCTAACATTTTATTTTCACTCTCTAAGATGTAGAATGATTTTCGAATGTTTTTGTAAATTTATATTATATAAGACTATCAGACTATGACACATAACAAAAATTTTTAATTACTCCACAGATCATGATACCATATTATTCTGTGTCCAGCACAGAATGATCTACATAAAAGTAAACAGCAAAAATCACAATAAACCCATGGCTGACTCAGTTTTGTAATATGAAAGGATGGTATAACACCACGAAGCCGTATTTGGAGTATGAAGACATGACCCTACACTACATAACAATCACACAAGAAACAGATGATTGCTCCAACCAGGAAACACTAGCCTTATTTCCACATTGCATAATAAAAGCATCAACTTTCAAGAGACCAGGAACAACATTTAAATACATATACCTACAATTAACACCCCAAGTAATAATGATGGGAATAACAACACCATACAGAGAGGAGATGATACCAAATTTCAATTAGGACTCGGAAACGCACAAAACATAGCATGGCACGACCGTGAAATCCCTAAAACAGAATATCAAAAACTATGTGGATAGCAGCTGGACCTAAACTACCATTCTCATATCCCATCAACAACGTTCTACACAGAGAAATGAAAATAAAAATTAAAGCCTTCAAGACAGTCAACAAAAAAGCCTTAGAAGATGTCAAATATGCATTTCCATTAAGCACCATGATAATGGCAGGAAACCAATGGAAATATAGCAATCTAGAAAGAAATAATTTTTGAAAAGAAAAAATGATACCAGCTTCAGCAATCATGGCACAACCTGGATTTACAATCAAAAACCATAAAATTTATGGCTTCCAAACAATCCACTCCAACACAAGATGGGATGAATATCTCAACATGTTCCAAACCCCAATATTACCACCTGTGAAACTCCTGGAAGAACACTTTAAATACATCACACTAAAAGGCCTTCAATTAACAGTAACCATTACTATTCTACAACAATGACCATACAGAGCTCACTGGGATATAAACAATGCACAACATTATACAACAAATCCAACAATCCTACCAGAACATGATTATAAGGCAATAACGATACAAAGAAAACCATTACTACAGACTATACACACAATGGAATCATAGAATCAAGAACACAAAGGGGCCGCAGCTGCGGCGCAGTGGGTTAACACCCTGGCCTGAAGTGCCAGCATCCCATATGGGCGCTGGTTCTAGTCCCAGCTGCTCCTCTTCTGATCCAGCTCTCTGCTATGGAAAGCAATACAGGATGGCCCAAGTCCTTGGGCCCCTGCGCCCACATGGGAGACCCAGAAGAAGCTCCTGGCTCCTGGCTTTGGATCGGCGCAGCTCCGGCCGTTGCGGCCATCTGGGGAGTGAGCCAGCAGATGGAAGACCTCTCTCTCTCTCTCTGCCTCTCCTCTCTATGTAACTTTCAAATAAATAAATAAATCTTTAAAAAAAATAAAGAACACAGAATACACCACAGTAGGACATACCTCCCACAACCCATATTTTTGGGAAAATATGCAAAAAGGAATATGGGAAAGCAGCATGGATCCCAGAAGAGGACCACCGGAGTAACTCGGGATTACTCCTCCTTATGTCTCACGATGTTCCGCAAAGGGGTAGACTGGAGCAATCCCATAGGAGTCACAAGAGTTACGGAGCACCACTAGCCCAAAGAGAAAGAAAAAAGCAAAACCAAAATGGAGTTATTTAAGCTAATGCTGCTAAGCAAAACGAAAATGGAGTTACTTAAGCTAAGGAACTAAGCACCAGGAACTGCCCAGGCCATCTGTCAGAAACAGACACAGGTGCTGAAGTATGATAAGGACTGGGGCACATTACATCATAAGCAGCAGCCAACCAGCTGGCTACTATACTACTTCACCCACACTACTGCATCACGATTGGTCACACCCAGAAGATCCCTAACACACCACTGGTCACATCCAAAAACCAACATCTGGTTGGTGATACACAAAAAGGATGGGCCTGTGATTGGTGACGCCCTAGGGCACAATCACAGCCCACCTACCCCAGAGCAGGGATAAAAAGCCAGCCTCACAACTGCTCTCCATCCTCTCGGGGAACCATGACTCATTCCAAGTCATGACCAAGTGGATCCGCCGCATCTTGCCAAAACTCTGCTCACTACTCCAGGCGAGGTCGGATCCAACGGACACCCCAGCTGTTGCCAGAGCTGACATCAACCCCTTGGACAACAGCATCGATGACTTCTCCAACCCTTCACCATCGCTGTCTTGGGAACTCCAAGCCTACTGCCCATAAGTGACTGTTCTCAGATCCGTCTCTCCAAGTGGTAACGTAGACTTTGGACTCTGGACTTTGACTTTCGTGACCGTGATACAAACCTTGAGAACGCAGCATTCATATTACACCCTTAGCCATGAGTGTTCAGATTGATTATGCTTTTTATGCTTTATACTTATTACTACTGCTGGGTATGTTTAGAGACTGTCTTACTCCTAGATGCATAGTATGACCTGTGGACTAACGATGTATTGAGTGTTATTGACTTTTAGATGTGTGCACTGAATATATATATATTGAGTGGTACTGAACAATAAATTATACTGAAAAGACTATCATGATCCTGTGTGTGAGTCTTCCCCATGCTCCGATACATCACATTAGGCTTTAAGAATATTTATTTGAAAGTCAATTACACAGAGAGGAGAGGCAAAGAGAGAGAGAGAGAGGGGTCTTCCATCCATTGGTTCACTCCTCAGATGGCCGCAATGGCCGGAGCTGCACTGATCCGAGAGCTTCTTCCGGGTTTCCCACGCGGGTGCAGTGGCTCAAGGACTTGGGCCATCTTCTACTGCTTTCCCAGACCATAGCAGAGAGCTGGATCAGAAGAGGAGCAGCCGGGACTAGAACCAGCGCCCATATGGGATGCTGGCACTGCAGGCAGCAGTTTTACCTGCTACACCACAGCACAGGGCCCCGCACTAGTCTTGTCAAGCTCTGTGACAAGTGGCACTTGTGACAACTTGTGACCCTTTATCTGATTTCTTGATTTATACTGAAATAATCCTTTAAAAATCTGAAAAGACATTTTAAAAATAACATGTCGTGGCCGGCGCCGTGGCTCAACAGGCTAATCCTCCGCCTTGCGGCGCCGGCACACCGGGTTCTAGTCCCGGTCGGGGCACCGATCCTGTCCCGGTTGCCCCTCTTCCAGGCCAGCTCTCTGCTGTGGCCAGGGAGTACAGTGGAGGATGGCCCAAGTGTTTGGGCTCTGCACCCCATGGGAGACCAGGAGAAGCACCTGGCTCCTGCCATCGGATCAGCGCGGTGCGCCGGCCGCAGCGCGCTACCGCGGCGGCCATTAGAGGGTGAACCAACGGCAAAGGAAGACCTTTCTCTCTGTCTCTCTCTCTCACTGTCCACTCTGCCTGTCAAAAATAAAAAAATAAATAAATAAAAAAAAATAACATGTCGTGGCCGGCGCCACGGCTCAATAGGCTAATCCTCCACCTGCGGCGCCGGCACACCGGATTCTAGTCTCGGTCAGGGTGCCAGATTCTGTTCCGGTTGCTCATCTTCCAGGCCAGCTCTCTGCTGTGGCCCGGGAGTGCAGTGGAGGATGGCCCAAGTCCTTGGGCCCTGCACCCACCTGGGAGACCAGGAGAAGCACCTGGCTCCTGGCTTCGGATCAGCGCAGTGCGCCAGTCGCAATGCGCCAGCCGTAGCGGCCATTAGGAGGTGAACCAATGGCAAAGGAAGACCTTTCTCTGTCTCTCTCACTGTCCACTCTGCCTGTTAAAAAAAAAAAGAAAGAAAGAAAGAAAAGAAAAAAATAAATAACACATCGAGAAGCCGGTGCTGTGGCGCAGCAGGTTAATGCCCTGGCCTGAAGCGCCGGCATCCCATATGGGCGCCAGTTCTAGTCCCGGCTGCTCCTCTTCCGATCCAGCTCTCTGCTATGGCCTGGGATAGCAGTGGAGGATGGCCCAAGTCTTTGGGCCCCTGCACCCATGTGGGAGGCCCGGAGTAAGCTCCTAGCTTCGGATCAGTGCAGCTCCAGCCGTTGTGGCCATCTGGGGAGTAAACCAGCAGATGGAAGACCTTTCTCTGTCTCTACCTCTAACTTTCAAATAAATAAATCTTAAAAAAAAAAAAATCGAATTTTAATCTTACTTTTAAGCAGCCTTGAATTATTCTTTATATACGGACTCTTTTGAAAAACATTTGTGTGGGTGACCCTGTGCTTGGCTGTAAGAGTGCCTGCCTAGCCCATGCAGGAGGTTAGGAGGGGGTGGCACAGCATGCCTCCCAGGATGGCCTGACTGCTGGCAGGTAGAAAAAGTCCTGGGCACATTTCCCTCACTCCTGCTCCCTGTTGAAGGGCCTTGAAATTACCAATCAGGTAAATAGCTCCCTGGTGTGGCCCAGGCCCATCAGGACCACCTGGAAAGCTACTAGGCTAAGTGACCTCCAAGCTGATTTGAGGAGCATAGAGGCGCCCATATCAGCTTTAGCCTATATAATCAGTGTTGCCCTGAATTAGCTACACCCCCCTCTGCCTGCCCTTTAAAAGGTGTACTTGATGGTTAATAAACGGACACGTTCACGGAAACTTGTCTCCGGTACTTCTGGTTGAAGAACACCATCGCCCCACCATCCTGACAGTGTGCGGGCCTTGCAGGACAAGCCCACATTTTTATTAGACACATTTATCTCATTTATCTTTACCCAATTTACATTTAGCAGTTACACCTAGGTGACTTAAGATGCTGATATTATATCACACCTATATCTGAATTAAGTTCAAAATTATATTCACATGGAATTTTACGCTTTTTATAGAAATCTAGCTAGAAATCAATGACATAAATCAGAGATTGCAAAATCTACGTTAGGGCTGATTACCCCTTGTTATTTTTCACCTGGATCTGTAAAAACTAAGTCACAAAACTTTGGCAAATTACAAGGCAATTTTTAAGGCAGTGATCTTTCTAGATCCAAGAGAACATACACTGAAAAGGTGTCCCCTTAGACCGAGCAGAGCCCATGCTCAATGGAAGGGACAAGAGACTCCAGAGACAGGGAGTAAAGGAGACAGACAGGAAGGGGAAAAGAATGTACCTCCCGGGATTATGGATGCAGACAGTACATGAGAAAGTGGCCACGAAACAGGAACAGCCAGGAAAGGCCTTTCTTTAACCAGACCAAGTCTCTGGTCCTAATGCCATCATGCTTAAACAGAACGGAGACTGTATTGGTGTCTCCTCAGCCCTCCAATACCCAGAAGGCACCATCAGAACACAGGAATCGACTTACCAGAGGACCTACGGCCAACTGGTCAGTGAAGAGGTCGAGCCCAGCCTCCCAGGTCAGTGGATCAGGACACGGGGCCCTGGAACATCATCAGGGGGCGCCTCCCCTGTGGCCAGAGCACCAACCTGGAAGGATCGCAGCGGGATCTTCCCTGGGGTGGTCTCCATATCTGCTGGGGCCTTCAAAATGTTGTACCTGAGCGAGTGCTGACAGAGGAGCACGACACACTGATAATCCTGGAATCCTTTATTGCCAGCAGCCAAGAGTGGGCTCATCCCCTAAAGAACTCTCGACCCGGGGGCCAGCGCTGTGGCGCAGTGGGTTAAAGCCCTGGCCTGAAGTGTTGGCACCCCTATGGGTGCCGGTTCAAGTCCTGGCTGCTCCTCTTCCAATGCAGCTCTCTGCTATGGCCTGGGAAAGCAGTAGAAGATGGTCCAAGTCCTTGGACCCCTACACACATGTGGGAGACCCAGAAGCAGCTCCTGATCGGCGCAGCTCTGGCCGTTGCGGCCACCTGGGGAGTGAACCAGCGGATGGAAGACATCTGTCTCTACCACTCTCTGGAACTCTTTCAAATAAATCTAAAAAAAAAAAAACTCTAGACCCAAAAGCACAAAGCAACAGGGCCTTATAAAGGCAAAAACTGCAAGAAGGGGAGGGGAAATACATGGTTAATAGGGTCAAGCTGACCTAAGGCCTATGCAAAACTAGTATCAATTACAATCTTGACAATAGGCAAATATAATCTTAACATGAATCTAGGTGCAGCCTATCTGTTTTAAGCCTGAGTGATCATGCTAGGGAGTTTCCATGCTCTGCCAAGAGGGATACAGGGCACTATTATTGTACGAGTACTGTTACTGTCTGAGTTTTAGATCATAGTTTCAGACCAGAATCTCACAGTGGGGGGTGCGCTCTCAAGATGGGGTCTCGGGTGCTCTAAAATGGAGTCCTACTGGCAAGGTGTTACGTCAGAGGGATGACCACAAAAAGGGTCACCTGAGAAAAACCAGGACATTCAACACCGACAGGGAGGTCTGTAATGGAAAAACCATCAAAACATGAAAGACAGGCACTTAAACTTTGAGCACCTCTATGTGGTAAACACTGAGTAATTTAAACTGTACAACACCATAAGCCTGCTGGAAATTGATGCTTAAAAAACTAAATACTTGCTCACAGCCACAGATAGGAAGAGGAAAACCAGGGATTCAAAACCCAGGTGCACAGGGCTCAGGGTGAGCCAAGCACATGTGACTGCAATAGCAATGGAGGGGTCCTGAAATGACACCTCCTGAGATGAAGAACTGAGGACCCCACACACACACACAGACCACCAGGAAACCAGGATGGAGGCACTGGCAGGGTGCAGCTCCTTGCAGACAAGAACCACAGAGTAGCTCGGCTTTCGAGACAGCTCCAGGAGCCTCGCCAACAAGTACAACACCATGAGTTCCATGCCAGGTGGGCCCGGTTACTGGGTTTTGGCTAACCCTGTGTTAGCCCTCAAAGGACCGCTGCAGCCTCTCTGTGTTTTGGCTTCAGCTCCTGCCTCCACGTGAAAATTTTCACACTTCTTAGTTAAGCATAAAGAAAAACGTGGTCAGCATCTCCACTCCGGACAGACCACTGGTCAAGTCTACACAAGTCTACACCATGTGTCAAGCACACAGCCAGCTCCAATCAGCACAGGCCCTGCACCTGCTGCTGCCCCTGTGACGATATTTCGGACTCAGTTCACCTCCTGGAACAAACTTCTCCCTTTATTTGGCTACTATATCAGCCAAAACCACTGCTTCCCACCAGACACACACATCCCATCCCCCCTTCAGCCACCTGGCTTTCAGTCACTCTTTTATAGGATGCCCTGTTTATGTTTTCCATAGCTCTCAACACAAACTGAGCATCTTGTAGGCACTTTCCTCCCCCACTGGAACATAAGCTACGTAAAAGGAGGAACCCTGAACCTGCCCCTAGGACTCGGAATTAGGCGCTTCAGCAATTCTTCCAACAGAATTCTGATGCATGAGTTAACTGCCAGGAACACGCCAGGGCTGTAAGCTCCACAAACGAGGGCAGAGGTGGTCCCATACCTTGAACATTTTAGTCCATGGGCTGGCTTTTTTTTGACAGGCAGAGTGGACAGTGAAAGAGAGAGACAGAGAGAAAGGTCTTCCTTTTTGCCGTTGGTTCACCCTCCAATGGCCACCGCGGCCGGCGCACCGCGCTGATCCGATGGCAGGAGCCAGGTGCTTCTCCTGGTCTCCCATGGGGTGCAGGGCCCAAGCACTTGGGCCATCCTCCACTGCACTCCCGGGCCACAGCAGAGAGCTGGCCTGGAAGAGGGGCAACCGGGACAGAATCCGGCGCCCCGACCGGGACTAGAACCCGGTGTGCCGGCGCCGCAAGGCGGAGGATTAGCCTGTTGAGCCACGGCGCCGGTCATGGCTCCTTAATTCTCACACAGGCCCCAACAATCTCACGTGGCCGGTATCCGCACTAGCTCTACCTTGTAGATGAAGACATGAAACTCAGAGAAGTGCAGCGACTTGCCCAAGGTCACTCAGCAGAACCCAGGATTCAAAGTCTACCTGCCCGAGCCCTTGCACTTTGACTCTTCCTCCCACCAGGGCCGCCTTGGCTACCACACGTTAGACCACCACAACACACACAACCAAAGCCATCATCTCACTTCCCTGCGGCTGGGAAATGGATCTCACTACAGCCGACGCAGGAAGCGCTGACTCGCATAGAAACCCTGAGAAAGGTTCAGTCACCGAGCGCTAACCTGGACCTAGCAGGTAACCACCGTGGGCCTCTTCAGACTGGCTGTGTCCTGGACAACCACGACCTCCCCAACCCTCCCCACAACTCCCCTCCCTCCTAAGGCACCAGCAGCTCACGAAGCCAGGTCGGCGCTGTGAAAGCACCCTGGGTCCGTGTCCGTTCCCCGTGTGTGTGTTCTTCAGCCCTCAGTCACCGCCCCTGGTTTACTGGTGGAGGTAAACTCTTGTCCTGGACCAATCTGTACCCCCCACACCTGTGGAAGGCCCAGTCCGCAACCGGATCAGGAGGTGATGGAGGTGAGACTAAGTCGTGAGGGCGGGGTCCACGATCCAGCGGGGCCAGGGGCTTCACACAGAGTGTGAGGGCACAGCGAGGAGGAAGAGCCGCCGGCACTGAGAGAAAACGACCCCCCCCCTTAAGCCCCCAGGGCAGGGTGTTTAATTAGCGCGGCCTGAGGCCATCAGGTGCCGGCACCTGAGGTGCTGCTACACCCTTCAACCCCGCACACCTGGGAAACCCCACAGCCCCCAGAGAAAAGCGCTTCGGCACCCGCCGCTCCTCCGGCTCCGCGCAGAGCTCCGCCGGGGGAGACGGCCAGGCCCGTGCAGCCCGCGGCCTCACCTGCGCTGTGCCCGGCCTGCCCCCTCCCGCCTCCACCAAGCCGGGCCGATTCCCCTCCACCGCACCCTGCTCTGCCCCGGGACAGCGCCACCAGCCGCATGGTAGGGACCCCGGCTGCACCCCGAAGTGACAACCTCACGCCTCAACTCCTCCTCTGCAAAAGCGAGAGCAGCGCACGCCGACCCCGTCACTACAACTCTACACAAACTTTAGAAAAGCCCTCAGCTCAACAGCACAGCCAAACGCACACCCCGACGCTACCAAGCTTCTGCCTAAACCCACCCGCCCCGCCCCCAGCGGCCGGCCCCGCCCCGGGCTCCGCCCCTGTCCATCATGCCCCGGCCCCGCCCGCGCCCAGGGCTTCTCCCCTGTCCATCACGCCCTGACCCGCCCCCGCCCAGGGCTTCTCCCCGTCCATCACGCCCCGGCCCCGCCCCCCAGCCGCGAAACCGTTTCCCGCGGCCGGCTCGCCCCGCCCCTTCGCGCCGGCACTCGCACCGCTCCATGCTCCTTCTCGCTGCAGTCCTTCCTCCGTCACCACGCAGCCCTGCACTCACCCTCCTCAACTGCAGCACCGCTTCGCGAGGGCCAGGCCAACGAGAGTCAGCGCGGGGCGCCCCAAAGTTTCAAATCGTAGCCGCGCACGGGGAAAAACCAGCCGGGAGTGGAGCGTGCAGCCTGGACACGCCCCCGCGCCGCTGCGCGTGCGCACTTCAGAATTCGCGGGAAGACGGGGAGGGCGTGGTTCTGAGCGCGCTAAGCGCATTGCGCTTGCGCGGCGGCCGCCGGACGGGGTTTTCCGGGACCCGGTCACCGTCTATTGAGTTGGAATTGTAGAGGCTGGGGTTCTGCCTCCTAGACTGTAACCTCCCGGCCCTGTGTCCTCCAGCCCTCCTGCCAGCGGCAGAGACGAGTGACAGACCTTCCGCCGCTGAGCGGGACAGTCCCCTGGCTTGATCCAGCTGCTCGGTGCCTTCCGGGCCCCCCAGCGCCCAGTGCCGAGGCCGGGCCTCTGCCGGGCCGCAGAGTGCAAGGCCCTGGGCCCGCGCTGCTCGCTGCGGCCAGGGGCTGCGGGAGCCCCCAGCCGGGACGGACGCGGCGCGAGGGTCGGCGGCGGCCCCGCCCGGACACCGCACAACACCTGCACCTCCGTGCGCTCGGGCTCTCCCGAGTCCCGCGGGGGGCGAGCTAGGTCGCCCTTGGCCTTTCCGATCGACTGCCCGGCTGGGGCCCCTGAGGCGGCTCCGGGGAGAGGCGCTTGGGTCACAAGCAGTGACTGGGGTCACTGGAGAGAGGCAAGGAACAAATACGAGGGGGCTGCAAAAAGTTCGCAGAAAGTGAAATTATAAGATGTTTAATTTTGGTGCAAAAAAATTTTTTTGCAGTCCATGCAAGCTTTTACGTAATACGCCTTTTCTATGAACTTTTTGAAGATTCCTCACACCCTCCAGGGTCTTGGACTGCGGCCCACAGAAGTCCTGAAAGGGCCTAGTTTTACCTGGAAAATCCACAAGTAGCTGTTTTACTCCGCCCTGCTGTTTAGCATACGAATAATGGTTTGCAGTAACTGTTGTCCGGTGAACTGACACACCTAGAAGGTTAAAAACTAGCTTCTCCCCTATTGCTTCAAATTCTCCCCTCCTTTCTCCCCACACACGCCTGGGGTGAAGTCGTCCAGTTTAAGGAGCACGCGAGGAACAGAAGGCAGTAAGATATGAAGGGGGGTGTGGCGCTGTGGTATGAGAGGTAAAGCCACCAACTGCAGTGCCGGCATCCCCTATGGGTGCTGGTTCTAGGACACCTGCCTAATTCAGTCCCGGCTGCTCCTCTTCCTATCCAGCTCTCTGCTATGGCCTGGGAAAGCAGTAGAAGATGGCCCAAGTCCTTGGGCCCCTGCACCCATGTGGGAGACCCGGAAGAAGCTCCTGGCTTCAGATCAGCGCAGCTCCAGCCATTGGCCATGTAGGAGATGGAGGCCTGCCTCTCTGTAATTCTGCCTTTCAAATAAATAAATCTTTTTAAAAAAAAAAAAAAGAGAAAGCTGGTTGGGTTGTGCGACATCCCCGAGAAAGCAGTGGGACCTGGGACCAGAAGAGTGGCACCAGGAATGCCACTTAGCACCAGGCTGTAAACAAGGATCTTGTCCCTCTGCCCTCCCCTCACTCCCACCCTAGAGGTTTATACTAAGCTGCACTCCCAGCATCAGACCCTGGCTTTTGTCTCGAAGGTAAAATCAGAGGTTCGCCCACAGTAGACCACGTGTGCGTTTCTTATTAAAGCCTTAGGTGATCCCATTCACTGAGCTAAACCAAAAACCTTCCTAACTCTTCTCAAACCTCAAGACCAGGAAGGAAAAGGCTTCTAGAACAAACCACCTTGTATTTGTAACTCGACAATGAAAGCCGCTGAAACCCATTAGGCCTCTGCCCCTGCCTCTGCTGCTAGCAACCTCAGAGCTAAGGATTCTGCACTGTCAGTTGCCAGTGACAAGCGTATTTTTAGAATTTGTTTGTCCTGGTCTCATGACTTCTTGCTAATTGTAAGCATGTGCTCTAGGGAAGTCAGACCGCCCGGATTCCCACTCTGCTGTTAGCCAGCTGGGTGACCTTAAGCTCTGTGAGCCTGGGTTTTTTTGCTCATTAAGTTGAGATAATAACGGGACCCATTTATGGGGTTCTTATCAAATGAGATGATCCTGATCACAAAAAGGGCCTAACACCCGGCACACCATCCTGTAAATGCCTAACAGTGTTAGCTATGACTGATACTAACTGGGGTTGGTTTTGATGGCCATGAGTTCATTGCAAGTTTTCTCAGAGCTGTGACACACAGCTAGTAATAAAGCCCAATAGGTGGGTCCTGACTGAGAATGACTCGAGCTTTGAGACTTAGGTCTTCAGTGACTGGAACAGCAAAAATAATGAGGTGGAGCGAGGCCGTGTATTTTGAGGGGAACATGAATGTTCTGGATTCAGACACTCACACGACTCGATGTGTTAGGTAGGAAGTCAGTTATGAGCTTATGTGTGTGTGACAGGCCTAAAGAGAAGACATCTATATGCATCTGCATCTCAAAGTCATCCTAACAATGTTTCAGGGGAAGCCCAGATTTCGCATCCTGCCTGCCCTGCCCCCTTCTACCTGATAACCTGCCAGGTGGAGGCCCTCACCCCTCCTGCTTCCTGCCTGATAAATTTTCCACAATCTCCCAGGTGCAGCCTAGTATCTGCATCTCAAACACCCTGCTCCCTTCCTCCTGTCTGATAACATTTGCATCCATAAAGTCCTTTGTTTCAGACCTTCAAGAGAAGTTTTCTATTTACATCCAAAAAGCCCTTTGTTCCAAGAGGAGCAGAGGTGGGGAAGCAAGACCCATCTCCTTAAAAACCCCCAGCCTCAACTGGACTGCGCGCTCAGCTCTCTGCATCTTTGCTGAGCCGCCCGCCTGGCCTGGCCTGGCCTGGCCTGGCCTGGCCTGGCCAGGCCAGGTGTACTCTCCACTCACCCATGCAGCCCCGCTCTCCCCGAGTCTGAGCGACTGGGCACTCTCTCTCAGGTCCTGTCTGGAGAGGTGCCCATCCGTTTTTACGGATGTCCCTACCCTAATAAACTTTGCTACTTTTACCTCCCACTACTCTCTGTCTCACGCCTGAATTCTTTCTTGCGTGAAGACAAGAACCCTGCAATTTCTCCGGTAACAGATGGTGCATGTTAGTTTTGGGGTGGAGCAAAGTCACCTGGTTTACAGGCAGAACCAGGACTTCTTGAGAGTATCTTACTTCAGGGTGCAGCCCTGCCCAGGCATTCATTCATCCGAGTATCACCTGAGTATCAGTCCAGAAATTCAGTTATCTTGGTAAACTCAAACGTCAGGTGCACAACAAATGCATGACCACTAAATTGACGTTCCTGCCAATGGATTCATTTATAGAGGAGCTGCTGCCAGTGATAGTTTCTTTCTTCCCACTTGGAAGCCAAACAGAATTCAAAGACTGCTTGTTGAGCATAGATTCAGATCAAGGAAAACATAGGAATTTTGAGTGAGATATATTACTTAAGTACTGGGAAAGTCCCAGGAGGTGTGCCTGTCCCTTAAGAGAAAACCTCTCTAGAGAGCAGAGAACCCCTATCTCCAAGACCCCTTCAACAGTTCAGTGCGCACTCTGGTAATATGTGCTTCTCTGAACACTAGGTTATATATATATATATATATATATTATATCTAGATAAATTACTTTGACTCATTGGGCCATGCCCTAGGGGGTATGGGATACACTGGCTCCTCACATAATAGATTGGTGTAATTAGCCCAACTTGTGGGGTGGCTGTCTCCAGGTTCTTCAATACAAGAAGGAATTCAAGGACAAGATGTAGGTAAAGGGCGTCGGCGTCGTGGCAAAGCAGATAAAACCTCCACCTGCAATGCCGACATCCAGATGGGTGCCGAGTGGAGCCCCAGCTGCTCCACCTCGATCCAGCTGCCTGCTAACGCACCTGGGAAGGAAGCAGAAGATGGCCCAAGTGCTTGGGCACCTGCATCCACCTGGGAGACCCAGAAGAAGCTCCTGGCTCCTGGCTTCAGCCTGGTCCAGCCCTGGTCATTGAGACCTTTAGGGGAGTGAACCAGCGGATGGAAGACCTCCTCTCTCTCTCTCTCTCTCTCTCTCTCTCTCTCTGCCTTTCAAACAAATAATTTTTAGCAAGTTTTTGCAAAGATGCGTGTAAAGGTCAGCAGAGGTTTATTGAGATCACATGGAAGCAGGCAGGAGGCTATGGCACAGGCGAGCCTGCAGAGGGGCTCTGACAGCCTCAGCCGCTCCTTGGCAACCACCTCCCTGCCCACATCATCTCTCCTGCCCCTCTGAGATGTTTGTTCCTTTATCTTTATCAGATGCTGAGGGAGGAAGATCCACTCCTGCAGCTACTTCCTGCTGACTTAGGGCATCATCCCTACCGAGCCTCTGAAAATGGAAATCTGGACAACTGAACAGTTTCCCAGCCCCCTGCTGTGCACATCCACAGGGACTCCCAGGCAAGCAGGGTGTAGCTGGCCCCGGGCGTCTTGAGGCGGACTTCCACACTGTGGCCTGGAGCTCTGCCGACCTCCTAGAGCGGAGAGCTGCTCACCCTTGGAAACGTGCCTGTGGCACAAAGCATGCGGACGGCCTCCAGCCGAGGTCACTGGCTAGCGCCTTTGCCACTGGACAGCCTCAGAAAGGCACTTCCTCTCTCCTTCCTGCCGAGGCTTAGGCAGGGACTTCCCATCAGGCTGAGCCTGGAAGGAGGGGATGGCTTCCTGGATGGTGGTTGCTAGCCCCTGGGTGGGTTCCAAAGGATCAAACCTTCAGGCATGGAAGAGCTGAGAGCAGAAGGAAGGTGATTCAGATGCTGGGTCCCTAAGGACCACCCACCCAAAGCCACTCTTCCTCCCTCCCCCATATCTTGTCTTCACTGCAGAGTTCCGTGTAGAATAATACTCATCATTATCAAAATAATATTCATCTCATCATAGAAAATACCTAAAGGGCCGGCGCCGTGGCTCAATAGGCTAATCCTCCACCTGCGGCGCCGGTACACCGGGTTCTAGTCCCGGTCAGGGCGCCGGATTCTGCCTGGTTGCTCCTCTTCCTGTCCAGCTCTCTGCTGTGGCCCGGGAGTGCAGTGGAGGATGGCCCAAGTACTTGGGCCCTGCACCCACATAGGAGACCAGGAGAAGCACTTGGTTCCCGGCTTCGGATCAGCGCAGTACGCCGGCCCCAGCGGCCGTTGGGGGGTGAACCAATGGCAAAAGGAAGACCTTTCTCTCTATCTCTCTCACTGTCCACTCTGCCTGTCAAAATAAATAAATAAATAAATAAAATAAAAATATTTTTTAAAGTAAAAAAAATACCTAAAACACAGAATGACTTTTTTTTAAAAAGAAAAGCAAAACAAAACAAAAAAAAAAATCATTCGCTCCCAAAAATAACATTGCTAATACTTTGGTACTTATTCTTGCAGTGTATTTTTAAAATTAGGATTAATATTTTCCCATAAAATATTCCTTTCTGTAATGTAACTTCCCATCACATAATTCTATCACAATTTTTTATGAATCCCCATTGTTGAATAATTAGATTGTAGTTCTTCACTGTAATAAATAATAATCATTACTTCATTCAACAGCTACTTATTGAATCCTGGTGATCACTGTCCGTGTACTAGGTGCTGAGGATATGAAGTGAACAATGAAAGACAGATTTCCGGGGCCGGCGCCTTGGCACACTAGGTTAATTCTCGGCCTGTGGTGCTGGCATCCCATATGGGCACCGGTTCTAGTCCCGGTTGCTCCTCTTCCAGTCCAGATCTCTGCTATGAGAGATGCTGGAGGATGGCCCAAGTGCCTGGGTCCCTGCATCCATGTGGGAGACCAGGAAGAAGCTCCTGGCTCCTGGCTTCAAATCGGCGTAGCTCCAGCTGTTGCGGCCATTTAGGGGGTGAACCAACGTATGGCATTTCTCTCTCTCTCTCTCACACACTGTCTATAACTCTACCTGTCAAATAAAATCTAAAAAAAAGAAAGAAAAGACAGATTTCCGGGGCCGGCACTGTGTCGTAGCGGGCAAAGCCGCCGCCTGCAGTGCTGGCATCCCAAAATGGGCACCAACTCGAGTCCTGGCTGCTCCACTTCCATTCCTGAAAGAAGCTCCTGGCTCCTGTCTTTGGCCTGGCCCAGCCCTGGCTGTTGCAGCCATCTGGTGAGTGAACCATCAGCTCAGCTGTTGGAAGAGCTCTCTCTCTCTCTCTCCCTCTCTCTCTCTATAATTGTGCCTTTCAAGTAAATAAACTAAATAATAAAATAATATAAATCTTAAAAAAATAATAATAATTGAAATGACCTCAGGCTTCTTCACAGCAACGAAGGCAGCCGGGTGTCTGGTTTCCTCGCCCACTGCGAGGGGATTGTAGGTCAGCCTCTCTCACCAGCTCAAGGCTAGGGAAGGGGTGGCTGCCCCATCACACCACGGCTCTGGCTTAGAGCGGGCACCCCTGCCGCAGAGAGGAAGACGGGGCCTCGGGGCGAGGGTCACTCCGGCTGCCCCTGGGGAGGGCTGAGGGCTCTTCAGGAAGCCAGAGTTCTGGGGGAGCAGCTCCCCCGAATGTTCCGTGTTCAGAGGAGCGGTGGCCCCAGGAGATGCCTTATTCTCTCAGTCCTCCTGCCACCCAGCACCTGGGTACAGCCGCAGACAGGCCTGGCACAGCAGGATAACGGATGCCCCCGCAGACAGGCCTGGCCCAGCGGGATAACGAATGCCCCAGGTTTCTGGAAAACGGGAGCCCAGGAGAACTGTAAAGTACCAGGGAAGCTGCAGGCGGAACAGCTCGGGAAAGCCAGACAGAAAGTCTTGTAGCAACTCCTGACTTCCCCAGGGGAGAAACTAACCATGCTGGTCCCAGACTGCCCTCTAGTGGCACAAACTCACACGTTCATAAAGGCTTTGAGCTGGCCCTGGAATCACAAACTACAGAAGGCTGGTCAGGATTTGCAACCTGAAGTTAGAGGAGTCATCAAATTCCTGCTAAAACAAAAGCATCAGCGCCTCTCACAGGAGACACGGAGTAGTATAATGTAATATTCATAACGGGCATGAAAGAATCCAAAATTACTCAGCATGCAGTGACGTAGAAAAATCTGAACTCACGGGCGACATACAATGAATATACCAAGGTCAAGAGGAAACAGATGTTGGAATTATCTGATCAAACTTTTTAAGGGGTCGGTGCTGTGGCGCAGTGGGTTAAAGCCCTGGCCTGAAGCGCTGGCATCCCATATGGGCACCGGTTCTAGTCCTGGCTGCTCCTCTTCCAATCCAACTCTCTGTTATGGCTGGGAAAGCAGTAGAAAATGGCCCCCAAGCCCTAGGGTCCTTGCACCCATGTGGGAGACCTGGAAGGAGCTCCTGGCTTCAGACAGTCTCAGCTCTGGCCATTGCAGCCATTTGGAGAGGAAGACTTCTCTCTCTCTCTCTCTCCCTCTCTCTCCCCCTCTCTCAGCCTCTGCCTCTCTGTAAATCTGCCTTTCAAATAAATAAATCTTTTTTTTTTTAATTTTTGACAGGCAGAGTGGATAGTGAGAGAGAGAGACATAGAGAAAGGTCTTCCTTTGCCGTTGGTTCACCCTCCAATGGCCGCCGCGGCCGGCACACCGCGCTGATCCGAAGCCAGGAGCCAAGTGCTTATCCTGGTCTCCCATGTGGGTGCAGGGCCCAAAGACATGGGCCATCCTCCACTGCACTCCCTGGCCACAGCAGAGAGCTGGCCTGGAAGAGGGGCAACCGGGACAGAATCCGGTGCCCCGACTGGGACTAGAACCTGGTGTGCTGGCACCGCTAGGCGGAGGATTAGCCTATTGAGCCGCGGCGCCAGCCCAAATAAATCTTTTTTAAAAAATAAGCTCAGGCCGGCGCCGTGGCTCAACAGGCTAATCCTCCGCCTTGCGGCGCCGGCACACCGGGTTCTAGTCCCGGTCGGGGCACCGATCCTGTCCCGGTTGCCCCTCTTCCAGGCCAGCTCTCTGCTGTGGCCAGGGAGTGCAGTGGAGGATGACCCAAGTGTTTGGGCTCTGCACCCCAGGGGAGACCAGGATAAGCACCTGGCTCCTGCCATCGGAACAGCGCGGTGCGCCGGCCGCAGCGCGCTACCGCGGCGGCCATTGGAGGGTGAACCAACGGCAAAAGGAAGACCTTTCTCTCTGTCTCTCTCTCACTGTCCACTCTGCCTGTCAAAAATAAAAAAAATAAAAAAATAAAAAAAAAAAAGGAAGCTCACTGAGGGGGTTGCTTTTGTGGCACAGTGGATTAAACCTCCACCTGCAACGCTGTGCATCGGTTCGAGTTCCAGCTGCTCCGTTGCCAATTCAGCTGCCTGCTAATTCACTGGGAAGGCAGCAGAAGATGCCCGAGTACTAGGGTCCCTGCCACTGACATGGGAGACCAGGATGGAGTTCCTGGCTCCTGGCTATGGGCTGGCCAAACTCTAGCCATTGCAGCCATCTGGGGAGTGAACCAGTGGATGGAAGCATCCTCTCTCTATCTCACTCCCTCTCTCTGTAACTCTACCTATTAAAAAAAAACAACAACAACAACAACAAAGGAAGTTCATTGAACCAACCCTAAGCTAGCTAAAAACAAGGACATGCATACCCATACACATTGTGGAAGTGCTGCAGACATGAGGCAAAATAAAGATATATTCAGATAGAGACAGGGAGAGGTTTACTGCTAACAGAGCCTCACTGAAGAGGAAAAAATGACTCCAGCGGGGAGGAGAGAGCCGCAGGAAGGGAGGAGGGGAAGCCTGGGAGAGTCTTGACTGCACAGAGAAACAACAATCCTGATGATTGTGCCGTCAAGACCAAACTTGGAGATTCATCAAGAAGGTGGAGCTCCAACCCTAGACAATGCCAACACGTAACATGGGCCAGTGTGGTAAGACTGAACGTGTTCTGAGCTCCTTATATTGATGGATGGAGGGAAAAGATGCTATCTTTATGCTTTGTGAATCCTTCCTGAACTCTAAAAGGAACTGAAAGATGGGTGAATCAGACTGACCTTGCCAAGACAAGAGCGCCCAGGGTCACAGAGGAGAAGAGAGCAACAGAAAAACAACTCAAACCCAAGGTTCGCAGACTGCAAAGCTGACCAAGCCCACGTCTGGGAGCTGGAACAGCGCTGCTGGCTCTTGGGAGTCTGTGACCCGGCAGGAGGCTGAGGCGTGGGGAGGACTGGGACTGGTCCGCTGAGTTCTGGTTTCTGGCTCTCACGTTTCTCTTGCCAGGAGGATCCCAGCAGTCCAAGCTCTTGGCACTGTCTGGGAGGACAGCAGCAGCACCAGTTCTCTCTGCACTCGTCACTCCATGAGTGGAGTCAGCAGAGGATCCCTGGAGCGGGAACCGGCGTCAAGTCAGCGTGTTTGTGTTTAAGCTTCCGTGCGGTGGCTCCTTACGGGAGCTCCTAGACAGGGTCGTGGTGGAGCGTGTGCTCATCCGTACGGGGCTGCACCTGAGTTGTGTCCTAGGCACGGCTTCAAATAGCCCATTCTCCTTTATCCTGCCCCTGAGCCAGGCTTTCACTGTGGTCCCAGAGCCCAAAGCTGACCCCCTTGATTCAACTCCAAGGTTCATCTTCAGCCCCAGCCCATATCATTCTCAAAAGAACCTAAGGACGTAGACCCGCGCATCAGTGATGAGGGACGCAGTTTCTCAGGAACAGGCCACGTTATGCAAAAGGCCACCTGGCCTCACCCACGGCAGATGATGCTCTGCAGACTCCCCACCGCAGGCACTGTTACCCGCAGCTCCTTCCACAAGAAGCCTTCCATGATGGACACCTTCTAGCCAGAGCCTCTGCCTATTGATTGGAAAGAAGGCCGAGATTGCTCCCCACCCCTGGGAACATGCAGCATTCTGGGGATAGGACACATGGTGTCTGGGAGACACAGATGTGGGAACCCAGGGACTGGACACACTAAGGAACAGTAGGGGTCCTGGGGTTGGAGCAGCCTGAGGACAAGTCTATGTGGGTGTGCAAAGTAGACGTTGTGACGCCCTGGCAGGAGGGGCTGGGGACAGATTAAGGACTGGGCCATTGAGCGCCCCCAGGAAGGCAGAGCAAGCATGTCAGGGACTCCCGTGAGGCCCCTTTAGTTCTCCCACCTGACTCTTACAAGTCTTAGATGGCCAAGTTGATGATTCCTAGAAGGGCAAGTTCACTGATAATCAGCCTGGGCTCCTGGAGCCATTTAGAGACTGCCCATAACTTCTTGCCAGGGTCCTGACCACTGACAGGAGCTGGAGGAGCCGTGGGGGCAAGGAGACCACAGCCTTGGATGGGGGAAGACTCACGGGGACCCAGCACAGTCACAGCCCACCCTCGGGCCCCATCCTCAGGTCAAGACGGTATCCAGTGGAGGGCAGAGTCAGATCTGTAACACAGGGTGGAGACTAAGGAGAGGAGCATGGAGGGAAGGGTATGGGGAGGCTGACAAGGCCTTGAAATTTGGCCCAGGTGGTAGTGGAGTCCACAGACCATTCTGGGGGGACCAGGACTGCTAGCCCCCTCCCTAGATGTTCTAGAAGTGCTAGGAAGGGAACACACACACACACACACACACCCGCCTTTACATGACTGGGTTCTAGTCTTCTCTCCCCTCCTGGGCACGTTAGGTAATGCTGCCCGCAGCTTGCCTCTGCAGAGGAGGGGAAGTGCCCCACCCGCCACTCAGCCTCCCCAAACCCAGGGGACAATCAGACGCGGTGGGGAGCCCAGTCCAAGCAGGATCTCACTTTATTGTAAAAGGGAGGTGTATACACAGCTGAGGTACAGAGCGGGTGGTACAGAGCAGATGCGGGCCAGGGGTGGGGTGATGTGATGCAAAAGGGTTTTAGCCACTCCTATAATACCACCTTAATGATCCTCAGGCAAAAGCGCCCTGGGGCTGGGGTGTTTGCCACCAGGGATTTGAAACTTTAAGACAGGTTTTCAAATTCCAGGCAGGCTCAGGAAGTTTCCTCTAGGCCTCTCCGGATTCAGCCTCCCCCACGACGTAACTTTCTGTTAAATACTTGCTCAGCTAGGAGAAATGCAGGACTGCAGCTCCTGGGTGCTCCCAGTTTCCACCTGTACAGGGAAGGCCCTGGCAGTGATTTTTCTCACGGTCACACGCACTCTGACCAGCAGGCTGCTCCCATGATTCATTAGCTGGGGCAGTAGGAGGGGCTGCACAACACCCCTGGGATGGGACACAGGAAGCCAGGAGTTGCCTGCGGGAAGCAGCCAGTGAGCAGTGCGCAAGGAACAGGGGTGCTGCAAGGGCTGAGGAAGGCTAGGAGGTGAGAAAGGGAGGGGTACAGGTGACTGTACCTGAGTGCAGGGACCCAGGAGTCTGGAGTCCCCTGGCCTCACAGCCACACTGATATTGACCTGCCAAGGCAGAAAAGTGACCTCAAACGGTGCCTTCAGCAGGCCAGCATTTGAGCCCCATCCCTTCTCGGTCTCCTGCTACTGCCCACACGCACGAGTGCACCTCATCCCCAGCCTCTGAGCCTCAAAACGACATCTCTTCAGTGGAGGTCCACCCCTCACCCCACTGTCACAGTCTCCTCGCCTGCATTTGCTCCCAGCTCCCCCACAGAGCCCATCACAGCTACCCTGATGGGTCACTTCCTCGCATTCCTGTCCTGTGCCCTCATGTTCCCATTGAAGTAACTTAGGACAAACCGCCCTGTGTTGTTCACCATGTCAACAGCCCCGTCTTCCCTCCCCAGCGCAGAGCTCCGTGACGGCAGGGCCTGTCTTAGTTACGTGTGCGCTGTGGTTTGGATATTAGCTTGGATGTTGAATGGCCCTGCAAAGGACCATGTGGTAAAGATCATGGTACCAAGAGGAGCGGGACCTAATCCAATGGCGGTGCTCAGAGGTTCAGCCTTTCAAGGTTTGGATAGGGTCATTAGGGTGGGCATCCTGGGGCCTGCATAAGAGACCACAGACATGAAGATGTGTGGTCCTGTTTGTCTCGTGGTGTGCGGTGCTGCCCTGGGACTCTGCCAGCAAGCTCGCCTTCCCCAGAGGCTGAAGTAAGGGGGCCCGTCAGTCTTGACCTGTGAACCTCCAAAACTGTGATGGGAGATAAACTTCTTCCTTTCCTAAGGAGTCTGGGCCAGGTGTCTTGTAGCATGAAAAGCTGGCTGACGGCGCTGTGCTGAGCACACTGTAAGGCTGCCACCGAGACTTGATTGGGGGCATGAACCACAGGAAAGCTACTATTAACGGGAAAGTCACTATTAAAACAACTGCGGGCCTGCGCCGCGGCTCACTAGGCTAATCCTCCGCCATGCGGCGCTGGCACTCTGGATTCTAGTCCCGGTCGGGGCGTCGGATTCTGTCCTGGTTGCTCCTCTTCCAGTCCAGCTCTGCTGTGCCCTAGGAGTGCAGTGGAGGATGGCCCAAGTGCTTTGGCCCTGCATCCTCATGGGAGACCAGGAGAAGCACCTGGCTCCTGGCTTCGGATCAGCGCGGTGTGTCAGCCGCAGCACTCCGGCCACAGCAGCCATTGGAGGGTGAACCAACAGCAAAGGAAGACCTTTCTCTCTGTCTCTCTCTCTCACTGTCCACTCTGCCTGTCAAAACAACAACAACAACAAACAACTGTGGAGCAGGCACTGAGCTCTAAGGTCTCGCATGGTTTCTCATTTAAAGATGGTCCTATTTTCACCTGTCTTTCGAATGAGGAAATTGGAGGCACAGGCAAACTGTGAGTGCAGTCAGGCCATGCCCAGATGTGAATCCAGAGTTTACTTTGAGTTTAAACTGAGCTTTTAATGACAACAGTGGAATGTCTGCTTGAGAAAGGAGATCTCAGTACAGATCAAGTCCTCGAGCCCCAGGGCCGTGCCCACTTCCTACTCAGCATCATGGAACACATTCCTGAAGACTTGAAGGGCGAACACGACCTTGGCTGCACCCTTGGATCCTGTGGTCTTTGTTAATGCATGATGTGGCTATCGGGAGAGGGTGAATAGGAGTGGATCCAGCACACGTTTAAGCGGCAGGTAACAAGGAGAGGAGCATCATGGTCACAGTAACCCACTGATACCCCGGGCTGTATAAACTAACTACCTAGGATGGAGACAGGAAGGAGGAAGAAAGAGAACCAATCTTTGTCCAGTGTCTACCACGTGCCAAGCACACAGCCAGATGCTTCTCCTGAGCCAGGCCTGGTCCCTGCCCCGCCCACCGCCTGTTTCCCCCAGGTCAGGCTTATCAATGCCATCATCACACTAGCACCTTTCCAGGCTGTGGAGACCAGAGGATGAGGGAGTGGGAACAAAAGGAGTGGGGGCAGAGTAATGCCCAAGCCCTTCCAAATTCACTTCATTTCAGGCAACACACACATGAACTGCTTTGCATCTCATTAAGAAGGGTGACTGGCACCTACTCAGGGAACGTAGGCCCCCACTCCAGTCCAGGGACAGACAAAAAAGTAGTCCTGAGTCCCCACACATACACAGGAGCACCCTTACGGGGGGCTGGGATGGAAATGTGTCCACCTTAGTGCAGATGGAGACAGCCCGAGTCAGGCTGAGGCTGCGGTCCTGCACACACTGAGAATCTGAGTAGATGACTATCCCAAGCATCTGGAGGAAGACGGAGGCCACCAGATGTAGGAGCACTGAAACCAGGGCCCCAAAGCATGGATGGGGAAACAGAGGGGCGGTGTCACCCTCTTCCTCAGGCTGCGACGCAGGAAGCCTGGCATCGCCCACAGGCGGGGCGAGGGGCTTGAACCTTCTGCCCTCTCCCCAGAGCTCAGGGGGTGAAGGACCCTTATGGGGGAGAGGGACAAGAAACTAGGCCTGGGCAGATATCAGGGGCTTCTTAAGAGGTTAGATGTTCCCCAGGGTCCAGCGGGCACGTTCTCTGGGAAGGAAAAGTCTATCCCCTTTAGAGAACCTCTAGGCATGCCCAGAGCAGAGCTGCCACTCCCCCTTCGGAGAGTCTCAGTACTCTCCTCAGCATTCTCCTCAGCTGGTTCCCTCAGCACTCTCCTCAGCATTCTCTTCAGCTGGTTCCCTCAGCACTCTCCTCAGCATTCTTCGGTATGCTAATTGTCCCTCCGAACCGGCCAATCCCATATGCTAATTTGTTGACTATATAACCTGTGTGAAACTGCCGCTCAGGGCTCCTCACCGCCTTAGGTGGGGGCCCGTTTGCGCAAACGTACAATAAATACCTCATGCTTTTTGCATCAACTGGTCTGGAGTCTGGATTTTTGGGCGTCCTCTCGAGCAAGTGGGCATCTCTACAACTGAGAGGTCCAACAGGGGAACAACCAAGCCTGTCAGCCCAGGGATCCCGCAGGGGGTGTCCAGGGACCCTCATGGAGGACATTGTCCTGGGCGCCCAGAATCTAGGCCTTCGCCGTCCCAGGCGAGCCTCAGGTGCAAATGACAAAGGTCACGCGATGCACACCTGCACGTGTGGAGGCGGCAGCTGGTCTGGAGGAGCCACCACCTCCAAAGGAGAGAGAAAGGCCGAGGCCAGGGCATTTGCAGCCTCACAGCACTCCCCAGGGGGGACTGCATGCCTGGGAGATTCCCAGGCTGGGATGCCACGTTTACACCACCACGGCCACTGAGAGCCACAGCCGCCAAGAGCTGGCAAACTCACCGAGTGCATCCATCGGGACAGAGTCAGGACAAGCCCACACAGCCCTCTGCACAGTCTCAAGGGAGATCCGCTTTCCTCACTCCCCTGCAAGGATGGTCCAGGCCGTTCCAGTCATATGGCAAGGCAGGCTCAGGGTCCGGTTCCCAAGCATGAGCAAACACAGCCACGACCTGCCCTTTCACCCTGCCAGGAAGCCCCACTGATTTCCGTTAATGCCATATTCCATGGAAACTTCAGAGCAGTTCAATACTGCGAGTGTTGGCTGGCTTCAAAGAAACTGGAGAAGACAACCGTGGCAAAAGCCAGAACTGGTTCTATTCTTTCTGACTTTCCGAATCGTAAATCAGTCTGAAAGCCAAACTATCCTGTCCACCTGGTCATTCCATTGCTTGGTGGGTTGTCCCACCACTGCGAGAAAACAGCCTTGGTTTAAACATGTCTCTGCGTTCTAGTTGATATTCCACAGACAGCATTATTGATGTAAAACTCACGATGAATTTCACATATTTAAAGTGCACAATTTAATAAGTTTGGAATTTATTTGATAACTTTGACAAATGCCCACAATAGCCAGGGCTGGGCCAGGCTGAAGCCAGGAGCCTAGAACTCCATCCGGGTCTCCCACGTGGGTGGCAGGGGCCCAAGCACTGGAGCCATCAACTGCTGCCTCCCAGGATGTGTTAGCAGGAACTTGGATCAGAAGCAGAACAGCTGGGACTCGAACCAGGCACTCCACTATGGGATGTGGATGTCCCAAGCAGCAACTTAACACCCTGCACCAAATACCTGCTCCTTGAGAATTCTTTATGTACCCTGAATATATATGTGATTTGCAGAAATTATCTCCAATACCACGCTTGTCTTTTCATTCTCTTCTCAACAAATGTCCCAGCACTATTAGTGAAGAAATTATCCTTGATGGGGCCGGCTCTGTGGTGTAGTAGGCTAAGCCTCCACCTGCAATGCCGGCATCCCATATGCGCACTGGTTTGAGTCCTGGCTACTCCTCTTCCCATCCAGCTCTCTGCTATGGCCTGGGAAAGCAGTAGAAGATAGCCGAAGTGCTTGGGCTCTGCACCCATGTGGGAGACCTGGAAGAAGCTCCTGGGTCCTGGTTTCAGAACAGCCCAGCTCTGGCCATTGTGGCCATTTGGAGAGTGAACCAGTGGATAGAAGTACTCTCTCTTTGTCTCTCCCTCTCTCTCTGTCTGTAACTCTACCTCTCAAATAAATAAAATCTTTTTTTTTTTTTAAAATAAACTATCCTTGCTCCAATAAATAAAATCTTTTAAAAAGCCTGTGGTTTAACCTGCTGCGCCACAGCACTGGCCACAACATACACCCTTAACTTACTCCAGTCAACCCTCAGCTGACATATACCACTGTATGGATGGTAAGTAAATGTGTCTGTATACTTATACTCTAATACCCTTTGTGCTATTATCATATATTTTATTTCTACATGTTATAATCCCCATACTACATTGTCATAAAATTTTTTTAAAAAAAAAAGAAACTATCCTTGCTCCAAAGAACTGC
The DNA here is from genome assembly GCF_033115175.1 of Lepus europaeus. Taxonomy (NCBI): domain Eukaryota; kingdom Metazoa; phylum Chordata; class Mammalia; order Lagomorpha; family Leporidae; genus Lepus; species Lepus europaeus. The sequence goes on along the minus strand of NC_084832.1, from coordinate 102,394,390 downwards.
ATTTATGTTTTTGCCAAAAATTAATCAATGGCATACATGTAGACATATTTGCCTACTAGATATATCAGTTCTTTTGATCTATTTGTTTATCCAATAGTCCCAATCCAGTGTCAATGCTGAATAATTATTGTAGCTCTGTGTCATTCTTCTTTTTCTAGGTTGCTTTTGGTGATGCTGGGTCTTTTTCATTTCCATATGAATTTTAGAATGAGCTCCTCTATTCCTATTTTTTAAAGATTCCTGGGATTTTATTAAGATCGCACAAATCCACAGCTCAACTTGAGAACTGTTTTCTTAGCAATATTGGATCTTCTGATCATGAACAAAACATCTGTTTCATTTAGCGTCGATGGTTCCTCTCAGTAATGACTAGTACAGTTTCCAGTGTCCAGGTCTTACATATCTTTTTTTCAGGTTTATTCCTAAATATTTCATATCTAATATAGACTGTCATGTTGCCTGTACAGACAGTTTTACTTCTTCCTTTCCAATTTCTATGCCAGTCAGGACAAACTGCTTGTCAGTGTTGTTCAAATCATTCATATACTGACTGATTTCCTACCTGTTCAGCTATTGAAAAATGGATGTTGAAATCCCTGACCGTAAACATGGATTTGCCTATTTCTTGCGGTTCTGTCGGTTTTGGCTCACTGTGTTTTGAAGCTTCGTTTTCAGGTACATAAACATTTGGAGTTCTCAGGTGCCCTTGATGAACTGAGTCTTCTATCCCTATAAAATGACCTTCTTCATCCCTGACACTGTTTGCTGTGAAAATATGTGTATGATATTAATATAGCCAACACAGTCTTTTTGCTGACAAGTGTTAGCCTGGTGTGTGTGTGTGTGTGTGTGTGTTTTTGCTATCCTTTTACTCCTTAAAAAAGATTTGATTCATTGATTTATTTATTTATTTTTAATTTTAAAGATTGATTGATTTGAAAGTCAGAGTTACACACAGAAAGAAGAGGCAGAGAGAAGTCTTCCATCCACGAGTTCACTCCCCAGTTGGCTGCAATGGCTGGAGTTGCACCGATCTGAAGCCAGGAGCCAGGAGCTTCTTCCAGGTCTCCCACGTGGGTGCAGGGGCCCAAGGACCTGGGCCATCTTCCACTGCCTTCCCAGGCCATAACAGAGAGCTAGATTGGAAGTGGAGCAGCTGGGACTCGAACCAGTGCCCATATGGGATGCGGCACTGCATATGGCGGCTTTACCCGCTATGCCACAGCGCCAGCCCCTATTTATTCATTTATTCAAAAGTCAGAGCAATAGAGAGGGAGAGACACAAAGAAAGGTCTTCCATCCACTGGTTCACTCCCCAACTGGCCACAGCAGCCAGGATTGGGCCAAGCTGAAGCCAAGAGCCAAGCATTTTTTCAGGTCTCTCACATCAGTGCGGGGACCCAAGCACTTGGGCCATCTTCCACTGCTTTCCCAGGTGCATTAGCAGGGAGCTGGATCAGAAGTGGAGCAGTGGCCAGTGCTGTGGTACAGTGGGTTAAAGCCCTGGCCTGCAGTGCTGGCATCCTCTATGGGCACCAGTTCAAGTCCCGGCCGCCTCTCTTCTTTTTTCGCCTCTCTTCTTTTTTTTTTTTTTAGTTTTTTTTTTTTTTTTTTTTTTTTTTTTTTTTTTTTTTTTGACAGGCAGAGTGGATAGTGAGAGAAAGACAGAGAGAAAGGTCTTCCTTTTTGCCGTTGGTTCACCCTCCAATGGCAGCTGCGGCCAGCGCATCGTGCTGATCCGCCAAGAGCTGAAGCCAAGAGCCAGGCACTTCTCCTGGTCTCCCATGCGGGTGCAGGGCCCAAGGACCTGGGCCATCCTCCACTGCCTTCCCGGGCCATAGCAGAGAGCTGGACTGGAAGAGGGGCAACTGGGATAGAATCCGGTGCCCCAACCGGGACTAGAACCCAGTGTGCCGGCACCGCAAAGCGGAGGATTAGCCTGTTAAGCCACGGCGCCAGCCAACTCTCTTCTTGATCCAGCTCTCTACTATGGCCTGGGAAAGTAATAGAAGACAGCCCAAGTCCTTGGGCCCCTGCACTCATGTGGGAGACCTTGAAGAAGCTTCTGGCTCTTGGCTTCAGATCAGCTCAGCTCTGGCCGTAGTGGTCATTTGGGGAATGAACCAGCGGGTAGAAGACCTTTCTGTCCTCTTCTGGCTCTACCTCTCTCTGTAGTTCTTTCAAATAAATAAAAATAAATCTTTAAAAAAAAAAAAGAAGTGGAGCAGCAGAGACTCAAACAGACACCCGTATGGGATGCCAGCACTGCTAGCAGCAGCTTAACCCACTGCACCACCGCACTGGCCACAACATATGCCCTTAACTTACTCCAGTCAACCCTCAGCTGACATATACCACCATATGGATGGTAAGTAAATGTGTCTGTATACTTATACTCTAATACCCCTTGTGCTATTATCATATATTTTATTTCTATGTGTTATAATCCCCGTAGTACATTGTCATAAACATTATATAAAATTAGCTTTTAAATGTGCTTAAGATAAAAAAATATATTTACTCTCATAGTTGCTATTTCTGGTGTCCCTCGTTTCCTTTGTATAAACCTGCATTTCCATCTGGTATCATCTTCCTCCCACCTGCAAGATTTCCTTTAACATCTCTGCCAGTGTGAGTCTACTGGTGATGAATCCATTTAAGTTTTCATTGTCTCAAAACTGTTTTTCTTCCCACTCATTTTTGAAAGATACTCATTGGCTACAGAATTTTTGGAGACAGAATTTTTCTTTCTTGCAATTGTTCCCAGGAAGAAAGCTGCTATTGTCCTTATATTTGTCCATCTATATGAATCAGGCTTTTTATTATTGTTTAGTTTAGTTTGATTTTTACTCTGGCTACATTTAAGATTTTCTCCTCACAGTTTTTTTTTTTTTTTTTTTTTTTTTTTAGATTTTATTTATTTATTTATTTGAGAGGTAGACTTACAGACAGTGAGAGGGAGAGACAGAGAGCAAGGTCTTCTGTTCCCTGGTTCACTCCCCAAAAGGACACAATGGTCAGAGCCAGGAGTTTCTTCTGGGTCTCCCATGCTGGTGCAGGGACCCAAGCGCTTGTGCCACCTTCCACTGCTTTCCTAGGCCATAGCAGAGAGCTGGATCAGAAGAGCAGCAGCCAGACACAAACTGGCACCCATATGGGATGCCAGCGCCACAAGCAGAGGATTAAGCTACTGTGCCACAGTGCCGGCCCCTCACAGGTTTTGAGAAGTTTGATTGTGATGTGCTTGTTTATAGGTTCTGTATGTTTCTTATGCTTGGGGTCCATTGAGTGTACCTTGGATCTGTGAGTTCATAATTTTTGTCATATTCAAATTTTTTCTACCACAAATTTTTAAAAAATTTTTCTGTCTCAACTTGTCCTTCGGAGGATCCAAGTGCACATAAATTAGGCTGTTTGAAGTTGACCCACATTACATCGATGCTTCATTCTTTTCCTTTAGTCCTTTCTGCTGCTTCATTTTGCGTAATTCCTATCTGTCTTGAAGTTTATGGACCTTTTCCCTTGTCATTGATGCCATCCAGGATTTTTGTTACCATAGATATTTTAGTGTTTAGCTCTAGAAGTTCAGTTTGGGTCTTCTAAAAATATATGTATCAGGCTCGGCACTGTGTGGCCTAGCAGGTAAAGCCTCTGCCTGCAGTGCCAGCATCCCACATGGGCACCGGTTCTAGTCCCAGCTGCTCCTCTTCCAATACATCTCTCTGCTATAGCCTGGGAAAGCAGCAGTAGATGGCCCAAATGCTTGGGCCCTTGCACCTACATGGGAGACCCAGAGGAATCTCCTGGCTCCTGGCTTCAGATCAGCCCATTGTGGTCATCTAGGGAGTGAACAAACAAATGGAAGATATCTCTCTCTCTCTCTCTCTCTCTCTCTCTCTCTCTACCTCTGCCTCTCTGTAACTCTACCTTTCAAATAAATAAATAAATCTTTTTAAAAAATGACTGTCTCCCTATTATGGGACATACTTTCCTGATTCTTTGTTCATTTTATGCCACACCTTGTGGGTTTACCTTGCTGGGAGCTGGATATGCCCACATGGCTGCTCTGGCATAGCTGTCACTTGGAAATAACTTGACCCTGCTGGGTCTTTCTTTTGAGATCTGTCAGATGGGATCAGAACAGCATTTAGCCAGCTGCCAGCTCTGCCCCTCTTCAGTCCCCTGCCCAGTGCTCTGAGTTAGGTTTTCCAAGATCGTTTCTGGGAATGGGAACCGTTCAGGCTACTGTTCCTTCAGTTATTGCTCCTTTTCATTTCTTAAAGATTTGTTTATTTTACTTGAAAGTCAGAGTTACACAGAGAGAGGAGAGGCAGAGAGAGAGAGAGAGAGAGATCTTCCATCCAATGGTTCACTCCCCAGTTGGCTGCAACAGCTGGAGCTGTGCTGATCCAAAGCCAGGAGCCAGGAGCTTTCTCCAGGTCTTCCACATGGGTGCAGGGACCCAGGCACTTGAGCCACCTTCTACTGCTTTCCCAGGCCACAGCAGAGAGCTGGACAGGAAGTGGAGTAGCCGGGACTCGAACTGGCACCCATATGGGATGCCAGCACTTCAGGGCAGGGCTTTAACCGGCTGCACCACAACGCTGGCCCCTGCTTCTTCTCCTTCCTAGGCAGATCTCACACAGGCCCTTTTTGGTCCTCTGCCCTAAGAACTCTGGCCTCCTGGCTTTTCCTGGAGTCTCAACACCATCTCCACTACTCAGGGAGTCCACTGGACTCTTCCTGGAAATCCTCCTAAGGAAGGAAGCTGGGCCAGTGTGGGGGCCACGTCATTTCTTGCTGCCACTCAGGGATCACGGTTCTCTGTGGCATGATGTGCAACATCTAGAGAACCTTGTTTCACATATTCTGTCTGGGTTTTTGTTGTTGCTGCTGTTTTTAATTGTTTAGGCAGGAGGGTTTGTCTCATCCCCATTGCTCCCTCTCTGCCAGGAACTGAAGCCCTTTCACTGCGTTTTGCAGATTTAACATTTCTTTCCCCTTGTTTGGCCTGATGAACCCCCAAGTTGAGCCAGCTTTCCTAGGCAGAGCTAGTTAGTAGTAGTCACTGCCCTAACAATTATACTATGAACTCATCAATACCTTGATTCTTTTCTCAAAAAAAAATTATTTATTTATTTGAAAAGGAGAGAGAGAGAGTGAGAGAGGTCTTCCATTCACTGGTTCACTTCCTAAGTGGCCACAACAACTAGGGCTGGGCCAGACTAAGCCAGGAGTCCAAAACTATCTGGGTCTCCCGCATGAGTGGCAGGGCCTCGAGTACTTGAACCATCTTCTGCTGCTTTCCCAGATGCATTTGCAGGGAGCTGGAGTGGAAGCAGAACAGCCAGGACTCAAAACAGGACTCATGGAATGCCAGCACTGGCGGTGGTGGCTTAACCCCTTGCACCAGCCCCGGTTATGTTTTTTTTGTTTTTAAGATTAATTTATTCATTTGAAAAGAAGAGTGACAGAGAAAGCTCCCATCTACCAGTTGACTTCCCAAATGGCCACAATACCTTGGGTTAGTCCAAGCTAAAGCCTGGAGCCAGGAACATCACCTGGGTCTCCCATGTTGGGGGCAGGAACTCAAGCACTTGAGCCATCGTCTGTGCTTCCTAGACACATTAACATTAGCAGGGAGCAGAATCAGAAACAGAACAGCTGGGACTTGAACTGGTATTCCAGAACGGGATGCAGGCATCCCAAGCATAGGCTTAACCATTACACTGTGCCATGACGCCCACCCCAATATCTTCCTTCTTAATCACTGTCCCTTGGAATAAGGGAAGAGGAGGGAGAGAGAGGAAAGCAGTAACCAAAACATCCACAGACAACCAGGACTTTGGGTACATTGTGTACCTGACCGATCTGCAGACTAGCAGGTAGGAAACAATTTCCATCCTACAAATGGAAAATCCAGTATACAAAATGAGCCTATGCTCACTCTTAGACAGCACCCAGACATGTACCAGGAAGGAGAGTGAAAGAGAGACTGTGCTTGGTGTACTACTGGGGAACACTACGAGCACCTGTGTGAGAAAGGCCACCTCTTCACGTACCAACGGAAGCGCATGTGATTTGGTGGTGCAGCAGCAGATGACAAACTGTGGTCTCTGGAAACTTGAGGCTAATGGATGTTCCCAATAAAAAGCAAAAACAGGGGGCCCGCATCGTGGTGCAGCAGGTTAAGCCACCACCTGCGACGCTGGCATCATACCTGAGTACCAGCTCGAGTCCTGGCTGCTCCTCTTCCTATCCAGTTCCCCACTAATGCACCTGGGAGAGCAGCAGAGGATAGCCCAAGTATTTGGCCCCCTGTCACCTACATGGGAGACCCCGATGCAGTTCTTGGCTCCTGGCTTCACCCTGGCACAGTCATTGCAGCCATTTGAGGAGTGAAGCACTCGCGCTCGCTCGCTCTCTCTCACTCTGACTTTCAAATAAATAAATAAATCTCTAAACAAACAGACAAATGAAAACTGACCAGCATCTCTAGCTGCCATCCTCTAAAACTCGGGCCAGACACCCGGAGGCTTTTCTGGCTCAGGACTGAGGATGGTAGGCTCACCAAGGCAGGCCTACCCCTGCAAGACACAGGACGTCTCTGATGGGTGACTCCCTGCTGGCCTTGCTGAAGCTTACTTAGGACCACAGCGTCAGCTAGGGCCTTCCTCCCCTCCTGCCTTCTTCCCCTTCTTCACCAAGGATCACACCAGCATCACAGGCTGATGGCTCTGCTCTCTCCACTGGCTCCTTTCCTGCTTTCCCTCAACAGCTTCATCTCCAACAGCTCTCTCTCACCTGCGGCCCATGTTGGCATCTGCTTCTTGCAGGACAAGACTAACCCACACACAAATCCTGAGAATCCTACAATGAGGAAATCTTATTTTACCTCTGTTTCCCACTCATTTTCCTAAGTAACGCACCTGTGTTTTTATGCAATACCACTGAAAGGTGGTGGAGGGGTGGCCATTGGGCTTGGCACTTAAGCTGCCACTTGGGAAACCCACATCCCATATTCGGAATCCTTGAAATTGAGTCCCAGCAGGTGATGGTCCATGTAGCTGGGTCCTTGCCACCCATGTAGGAGACTCATTAAATCCCTTGCACCTGGCTTCAGACTGGCCCAGCCCTGCTGTTGCAGGCATTTGGGGGATCAATCAGGAGATAGGAGTTCTGTCTTTTTTCTATTTTTCACAACAATAATACAAATAAAATTTTCGTAAAGTTGATGTGATCTTAGCTTGAGAAATGTCAATAAAAGTGAAGGAGAGCTGAAACAATTAGAAAATTGGGTCCTGGATCCAGGTCCTATGCTAATAAAAATATCTAACACTGGTGGGAACATTTCTCTGATAGGCAGAACTCCGACCTTGCCTGGTGTGCTCACACACCTGTTGGTTATTCAATCAAGTACTAATCCGGTGCTGATGCTAAGGGACTTTGCAGATACAATTAAGGTTTCAAATCAGTTGACCTTCAGATAGAGAGATCATCTCCACGGGTTTTATTTTATTGAGGAGATTTGATTCTGTGTTCATCAGAGTTAGTGGCCTGGATTCTTCTTGAACCGGATGTTGATATCAACATATCAAAAGCATCTTTGTCTGCTGCCTCATAAAATGAAATTAGAGGAATTTCCTCTTCTGTTTTTTGGGAAGAGTTTGATACTGATTCTTTAAATGTTTGGTGAATTCAGGAGCCAGCACTGTGACACAGCAGATTGGGCCATTACCAGGGATGCCAGTATCCCATGTCATGCACGCAGCACAGATTTGAGTTCCATAGCTCCGATTCTGATCCAGTTCCCTGCTAATGCCCCAGGGAAAGTAGTGGGTGATAGCCCAAATGCTTGTACCCCCGTCGCCCCACACGAGAGACTCAGAAGGAGTTCCAGGTTCCTGGCTTTTACCTGGCCCGGCCCTGCCTGTTGCAGCCATTTGGGGGTGAATTAGTAGATGGAAGCTCTCTCCCTCTGTCTCCTTCTCTCTGACATTCCACCTTTCAAAGAAATCAAAATAAATCTTTAAAAGCAAACAAACAATGAATTCAGAAGCGAAGCCGCCTGGTCCTGGCCTTTTCTCTGATGAATGATGGCACGTGCTTGCTGCTCAGTGCTCTATCACATCTGCCTCAGTCTCCACGGTGCAGTTCCGGTGTCACCTGGAAACTCCTGGAAGCAGAAGCAGAACCAGCTACTTCCTCCCTGAGCTCCCACAGCCCTTACTCAACACAGCACAATCCCTAAACTACACTTCGGATTGTAGCACAGAGCACCCTGACCTGCATTCTTACGGCTCCCTCTTCCTCACGTGGGAAAGCAAGACAAGCACAGTGGCTTACTCATATCCACTACCCCGCCGGACACACAGTAGTTGCTCAAGAAACGTGGGAGGCATTAACTCAGGGGTCAGCAAACTTCCTCTGTACAGGTCCACACAGGAAATAGCTGAGCTTTTGCAGGCCCCAGGGTCTGTGTAGCTACTGCTCTCCTCTGTGCTTGGAGCTCTGAGCAGCCACGGACAACTGGCAAATGATAAGGAAATGAAGGGCACAGCTGAGTTATAGTTCAACCTTGTTTACAAAGCTCCTTTGGGCCAGACGTGGCCTGCGGGCCATGCTTTGCCAGCCCCAGCACTAGCTGCTCAATATATAAGGAATACATGACTAGTGACATTTGCACTAGGAAATGTAGAAGGACTCCCATTTCGCCGATATCAAAGTCATTGACCTTTGAGTTAACCACTTCGCCATGTCATTGAGGTTGGACAGTGGCATGAGGAAGAAAAGGCAGCCCAGCATCACCAGACTCTGCTCCCACCTGTGCCCAAGGAAAGACAGTGAGTTGGCCTAGTTCAGGAATGAAGGCAGGACCAGTCTTCAGTGGCTCTGCCTCACGCCATGCCTGCCAAACACAGGGCACTCAGGAAGCGCCAAGGACAGGATGACATCACCAACGATAGAGGGGCTAGGGTGGAGGGTCTTCTTAGTGCACCCTTTCCTGGACCATGGGGAGAGGTGGCTGGGGAGGGGTGGTCACTCTGCTCTCCTGGAGGAGCCCAGAGAGTCTCCCTGCACAGGCTAGTGGACAGACGCCAGCTCTGCCCAGCTTTGGCTCAAGCCTCACTCCTTCAGTCCAGTCGCCCAATCCCACTCCCATCCTGTTCTGCATCCCCAGGGGCCAGAGCCTAAAGAGCAGCCAGAGGGAGGCAGGCTTTAGTGGACACTGCCTCTGCAGCGATGTCCATCACCGTAGCAGCCCCAGGCCCCAGACTTGGGTACTTCTGGGCACTGGTAGGCAATTCACTGAGCACTCTGAGAGGAGCAGGAGTTGGAGCTGCCCGTGGCCTTTCCTTTCCTCCAAGGCAAAACATACAGCCCCACATGCAGGGGCAGTCCTCTCTTGCCTGGCCTTCAGCAGGTCTCTGAGTGCTATGCTGGGAAAGATGAACACACTGCCTGCCTCCCGGGCGACTCTTCCTCCTCACTGCACCTGTCCCCTGCCTCCTGGGTGACCCTTCCTCCTCACTGCACCTGTCCACCCAGCAGGAGGAAGGAAATCACAGAGACTGTCGACCCACGGCATCCCTATGGAGTTTGGTTCTTGCCCCAGACCTGGCTAAGGAGCAGAGCATCTGCCCACACCTTGGCCTGCCCTTGCCCATCCCCAGACTTCTGGGATCCACATTTTCTGGGCTTCTCTTGTCCTTCTTTCCTCCCTCCCTGATTCCAACAGAGCCTTCCCCAGACCCTCTGACCCTCACTGTAACAAATCGCCACCATGTCTTCTTCCTTCCAGCCATTCTCAGCACCATCATGCTCTACTCCCTTGTGGTACCAACGTAGTTGGCTGCATCTGTGACGGAGGGCAAGCAAGGCTCCCTGGCCTAGGGAAGTGCACAGTGCAGGAAGCCTAATTCACTAGGGGCCACGAAGGCTGGGTTCTGAGCTCATTCTTTATGTGCAGCATCAGCTTTTTCAGCTGGGATGCGGGACTCCAGGTCCTGCTGGGAAGATGGAGCTCCATAATGGATATCAGCACAACACACAGAGTGAAGGCGTGGCCATAACCCGCACAGATGTACCCTTAGAGTATACCTGCAGAACCAAGGGGCTCTGTTGTCTGGGGCCAGCGCTCTGGCACTGGCCCTGGTGAGATCAGCAGATACATTTCCAACTTCTGTGTCTGTGTCTTCTGAGCTTGTTGTGTGGCCCAGCTCTTATCACCTTATCACTTCGAATCTCATGCCCAGAAGGCTACTGACTTCCCTCAGCCTCTGTTTGGCCCTGATTCCAAGTGGTAAACAAAGGGCTAGAATGTTCATTTACTCAGTAATGTGATTTGGTTTTGTTTTTCACTGAGGGAGGAAAGTGGGATGAGCCACAGGGGTACCACACTCATCCTACTATACATATAACTCATCTTACTATACATAATCCATCCTAGCATTCTATACCATATAACTCATCTACTATACATAGTCCATCCTAGCATTCCAGGGTTTTTTTTTGTTTTTGTTTTTGTTTTTTGTTTTTTGTTTTGTTTTGTTTTGTTTTGTTTTGTTTTTTTTTTTTTTTTGACAGGCAGAGTTAGACACAGAGAGAGAGAGAGAGATAGAAAGGTCTTCCTTTTCCCCTTGGTTCACCCCCCAAGTAGCCGCTACAGCTGGCGCGTTGCAGCCGGTGCACTGTGCCGATCCGAAGCCAGAAGCCAGGTGCTTCTCCTGGTCTCCCATGCGGGTGCAGGGCCCAAGGACTTGGGCCATCTTCCACTGCACTCCCAGGGCACAGCAGAGAACTGGACTGGAAGAGGAGCAACCGGGACAGAACCGGCGCCCCAACCAGGACTAGAACCTGGGGTGCCGGCGCCGCAGGTGGAGGATTAGCCTAGTGAGGCACGGCACTGGCCCATCCTAGCATTCTATACCATATAACTCACCTTACTATACTAATGCACTGCCAGGCCTGGAATCAAACGCAAAAGCTGTTTTCCCCTACTTCCTTCCATGCCCCTCCCCCCACTGTTGAGTAGGGGCTTTCTATTCTGCCTCTCACTCCATCTTTGCTCTGAAGTCTCCTCCCCAGCCCCATGGTCCCCCATACCTTCATGATCTTCCTGCTGTACTATTCCTGGTCTCCAGGAATTCCCTCCTGAGTTCCCATTAGTCCCACAAAGATTTTATCCCCTCCCCACCCCTACTCACACCCCTTCACTGACCCCAGTAGAGACAGCCAGTGAGAAGAATCAGGAGGAGGGGGATAAGGGCCTGCAGGCCACACCGCATTCCACCTGTGCTGCCCTGTTCTCTTCTCAAAAGAACACTTCCATCATAGCGATCCTGCAGGAGGCTCCCTGGGGCTGGGGTGAGGGTACAAATGCCTCCGTCCCACAGTTTGATGATGAGTCTTGGGCTCTGGGACCCCACAGCCTTGAGGGCCGTGATGCACGTTTCCCCCTGGATTCTGAAGAGGAGGAACTCTTCCAGGGTTGAGCCCCAAATTTGTAGAATCAGCTTTGGTCAAGAAGTGACTCCAGGAGATCGCACTATGGCACAACAGGTTAAGCCACCCACTGGCATATTTGTTGGAGTGCTGGTTCAAGTCCTGGCTGATCCCCTTTCAATCCAGCTCCCTTCTAATGCACCTGGGAAAGCAGCAGAAGCTGGCCCAAGTGCTTGAGCCCCTTCCACCCATGTGGAAGACTCAGATGGAGTTCCTGGGTCCAGGTTTGGCCTGGCCCAGCCCCGGACATGGCAGCCATTTGGGAAGTGAGCCAGCAATGGGAGATATGTTTCTCCCTCTCTCTGTTGTGCTGCCTCACAAAGAAATCACTTCGTTTTCACTTTAGTAGTTTTTCATGACAGCTGTATATAAGATTACTTTAGTCCTGAATCTTCCCAATTGCTTCTTCCTCTTATTTGCCCCCCTCCTTTCCTACTTGATGAGATTTGGCTTTTCATGTAAGGATCTTTGTGCAGTCATTGTCCAGGCTTGGCCTGGTGATACGCAGCACCTTGCTGGGGGGAAGGCCCACACCGACAACTGTGCCGCTGGACTTTTCCCACTGCACCTGTTCCATGCGGATGACATATTTCTTCCTGTAAACCTGCACAGCCTTGCCAAACGGCTGCCCTTTACTGCAACCTCACACAACCTGCATGTCACCACCCCTCCGGGCAGGCGTAGGTCGCACGTTGTCCCATCTGCCTCAGCTCTTCAGAAAGAGGGGAAGACACAGTCTCCCTGACACTGTGGGACACTGCAGTGAAATGCATTTTTCAGTTCTTGCTTCAGTCAGAAGTCACGAAGGGACTGAACCTCATTTTGGCCACTGCCACTCTAGTGATGGCCACAGAAAGACAAGAAGCCATAAAGAAATCTTTTTTTGAAAAAGTAACTCCACTCTCTTCAATGGGGAGAGGCCAGGGATTCCGCCCCCCAACCTCTCACCCCTCTTCAGGCATCCACCTTCCCAGTGATGCAAGGCAAGGGCTTCCCAGAGGGAGCAAGTGGACAAGAAGACAAGGGAGTGGGACAAACTCTCAGGCTGCCGAGTCTCTGGCAGGAGTGTTGGGGGGGAGGTGGGCACTGGAGTTTCCAGAGCACACAGCTTCCCCCACAGCAGCAAGGGAAGCATCTGGAAAGAGGCAGAGGTTGCAGACGTCTCTTCCTTACCAGGAGCTCTGGAAAATTCCTGACAGGTCAGAAACAAGTGTGCCAAAGGGAGCCAGGTAAATCGGAAGACCCCTCACAGGTAGGTGGTTAACCAAGAAGGCACAACAGCAGAGTAACTCGGTGTCAGCAAAGTCCACACAAAAGCATGTGGGTGGGTAGATGTTCAGTCTCAAGGGAGGCTGGCAGACAGGTGGGTGGATTTTGTTAGCTTGGTAAATTAATTAAGATGACTCCCTGAGTGACACTAACAAAGGTGACCTCCGGAGGTATCCCAGAAGGTGGTTTAGAATGCAGTTTGGGCCGGCACCGCGGCTCAATAGGCTAATCCTCCACCTGCTGTGAATTCTACCCTCTGCCAGCCCACTGGGCATGTACCCAATCCACTGCCTTTGGGGAGGTGGTCCCACTGTGGCTACAGCCTTACCAACAACTTGCAGTTCCTTCATAAACTTCAAAATGTACCTTCCCGGGATGCCCTACTCCAGATCGAACTCAAGACATTGCAGCCACATACGTGTCTGTGGAAAAACAAAGGGGCCCGAGGCTTCTCGCTTGCTAGAACCAAGTATTCCCTTTGAGGCTTCTCATCATGATATAGTGAAACCATGCAAAAAGTACCATTTAAGAATCAGAAGAGGCCGGCGCCGTGGCTCAATAGGCTAATCCTCCGCCTGCAGCACCGGCACCCCAGGTTTTAGTCCCGGTCGGGGCATCAGTTCTGTCCCGGTTGCTCCTCTTCCAGTCCAGCTCTCTGCTGTGGCCCCGGGAATGCAGTGGAGGATGGCCGAAATCCTTGGGCCCTGCACCCGCATTGGAGATCAGGAAGAAGCACCTGGCTCCTGGCTTTGGATCAGCGCGGTGCACAGGCCACAGTGGCCATTGGGGGGTGAACCAACAGAAAAAGGAAGACCTTTCTCTCTGTCTCTCTCTCTCTCACTGTCCACTCTGCCTGTCAAAAAAAAAAAAAAAAAAAGAATCAGAAGAGGGAAAGAGGGAGGCAGCCGGTGCTGTGGTGTAGCAGGTAAAGCTGCCGCCTGCAGGGCTGGCATCCCATATGGATGCCCGTTTGAGTCCCAGCTGCTCCACTTCCAATCCAGCTCTTTGCCTGGGAAAGCAGCAGGAGATGGCTCAGGTGCTTGGGAACTTGCACCCACGTGGGAGACCTTGAAGAAGCTCCAGGCTCCTGGCTTCAGATCGACCCAGCTCTGGCCAATTGCGGCCTTTTGGGGGAGAGAACCAACAGATGGAAGAAATCTCTCTCTCTCTGTAACTCTGCCTTTCAAATAAATATTAAAAAAAGAGAGAGAGGAAGAGGAAGAGGAAGAAGAAGAAGAAGAAGAAGAAGAAGAAGAGGAAGAAGGGACAGTGTTATGATGTAGCAGGTTAGGCCCGCCACCTGCAACACAGGCATCCTGTGTCACAGTGCCCGTTTGGGTCCTGCTTGTCCACTTCTGCTAAAGCAGCAGATGGTGGCCCAACTACTTGCGCCCTTGCCACCCATGCAGGAGAGCTGGATGGAGTTCTAGGCTCCTAGCTTCAGCCTGGACCAGCCCTGGCTATTAGGGAGTGAACTATAGATGAAAGATCTCTCTCTCTCTCTCTCTGTATGTGTGTGTGTGCTTGTGTGTCCCACTCTCTTTCAAAGTAACTCTGCCTTTCAAATAAATTGAAAAATCTTAAAAAAAAAAAAAAAAAAAAAACAGAAGGATAGGCATTTGGCACAGTAGATAAGATGCTACTTGGGATCCTCCACCCCGTGACAGGACGCGGGATCTGGGTTCTGGCTCTCCTCCTGATTCCTGATCCCTGTAAATGCCCACCCTGGGTAGCAGATGGTGATGCTTAAATACATGGGTCCCTGCCCCTCAAATCAAAACCCAGATGGGCTCCTGGCTTCAGCCTGGCCCAGCTCTGGCCTTAGAGGGCATGCGGGGAGGGATCCAGCAAATGAGAGCTCTCTCTGATGGTCTTTTTCTTGGCCTCTTAAACAAGTTAAACAAACAATAAAATAAAAATAAAAATAAAGGCATAAAAGTGGAAAATTAAATTCAGCAACAACATTGAAAACTATCACACATTGCAGCTAGGTCTACACAAAAAAGGAAAGACAATTTAAGCCACACCAAGGTATCATACGTGGGGCCAGCTTTATGGCACAGCAGGTTAAGCCACTACTTGCAACGCCAGCATCTGTATCGGAGTGCCAGTTACAGTCCTGGCTGCTCCACTTCCAGTCTAGCTGCCAGGTACTGGGGCCCTTGCCAGCCATGTGGAAGAGCAGGATGGAATTCTAAGCCCCTAGCTTTGGCCTGGCCCAGCCCTGGCTGTTGTGGCCATTTAGAGAGTGAACTGAAAGGATCAAACCAAAGAGGTTTGTAAGTAAGGCAAGTAGGTAAGTAGGAGAGAGAGATAAACTAGAGACTAATAAAGACGCTTACTACTGAAATGTTTGATAGTGGGATTAAGACTTCCCTCAATTTACCTCTTTACTAAGTTTTAACTTTTTAACCACATAATTGCTTTATACATCCAGAAAAAAATGAAATAAAAATGGAACAAAATAGATAAATCCTAAATATGAATGTAATAGAAATAAATAAATCTTACCGCATAGAGGTTGACCATATAACTATGCCAGAAAAATAATGTGGACAATTTTTATTTGCTTATTTTTAATTTTTTAAATTTACTTGAAAGTCAGAGAGACAGAGACAGAGACAGAGAGAGAGATCTGGGCCAATCTGAAGTCAGAAGCCTGGAAATGAATCCCAGGCTACCATGTGCACAGCAGGAACTTGGGCCGTGACCTGTTGCTTTAGGAGGAAGCAGGGTTAACACTCAGACCCAAGCACTCAAAAATAGGATGTGGACATCCCAAGGAGCATCTTAAAACTGCACCCCCCAAAAACACTGAATTCTTAATATTGAACTTAGAACAAAAGTAAAAATTATCACAAATAATGATCAGGGGCTGGCACCGTGGCTCAACAGGCTAATCCTCCATCTTGCAGCGCCTGCACACCGGGTTCTAGTCCCAGTCGGGGCACCAGATTCTGTCCCGGTTGCCCCTCTTCCAGGCCAGCTCTCTGCTACGGCCTGGGAGTGCAGTGGAGGATGGCCCAAGTGCTTGGGCCCTGCACTCCATGGGAGACCAGGAGAAGCACCTGGCTCCTGCCTTGGGATCAGCGCAGTGCGCCGGCCATGGCGGCCACTGGTGGGTGAACCAACGGCAAAAGAAGACCTTTCTCTCTGTCTCTCTCTCTCTCACTGTCCACTCTGCCTGTCAAAAATTAAAAAATAAATAAATAAATAATGATCAGGAAAAAAAATGCAATACTGTGGGCATGTACAGAGCCCTGGAGAAATACATAGGAGGGTATAAATAACTCCGGCAAGGTTCGGGAAGGCTTCAGAGAGAAGGGTTTAGTGAGCTGATTTTTTTAGGATGAAAAGGATTACAGGGTATACCGTGGAAGGAGAAAGATCCTCTCAAGCAAAGACAACAGAACATACCAAAAGCCCGGGGGCAGGACACCGTGACATGGAAAGGAAGGTAAAAACAGAACTGGTAAAACAACTTATCTATCGTGTCTGCAGATGACGAAAGTTTGGTGCAGCTACTAAACTGGTATCTTAAAGGGCATCTCCTGAGTGCGGTGTTTGGTTGCTGTGTCCCAGCGCACAACATGCAAGTGAGGAAGAAAGGCCTTGTTTGCCACACTGTGGGAATAGGGAGCCTCGGAGAAGTTTGGGGATCAGAGCACCTGCATGGTGGAGAGCAGATGTGAGGGCGGCAAGACTGGGGGTAGCAGTGAGAAACAACGGTTGCCTCAAGAGAGAATGGACTGCAAAGAAACTGGTGGGGGGAGGGGTGCAGACAAGTGTCAAGGATCACTCCCAGGCTCTAGGCTTGAAAGGGAAAATGGAAGAAGCCTTCGATATTGAAAATACAGAAAGAGGAGCCCACCCTAGGGGAGGAGGATAATAAGACACTATAGGACACAAGCAGTGGCAGAGTTCAGTCTTGGAAGAAGGATCTACCAGCTGCAGACTGCGCTGTCAGGGGCTTGGAGCTGATGGTTGAAGGCGGTCTCCCACCTCCAGAGAGAGTAGGGAGAGCACGGGGCTGAGATTCCTGTGACGGAGAACGCCACCATGAGAGAGGTGGGTGGAAAGAAAGAAGACAGGCGGTGGCTGGGTGAAATCGGGACAGAAGGGTGTGCTGCGCAGGTTGCACAGTGATCACAGCGTGGTTGCTGCAGTCACAACACCTGTGGCAAAAGGCTACTCTCCTTATCTGCAGGTAGGAATAAACACAGCATCTGTCCATTCACCGAAACAATTCTCCAGACTAGGAATAGCAGGGAACTTAGTTAACATGATAAAGAGCTTCTGTGTAAACCCTACAAGGGGCCAGCGCGGCAGTGCAGTGAGTTAATCCTCTGCCTGCAGCACCAGCAACCCAGATGGGCGCCGGTTCTAGTCCTGGCTGCTCCTCTTTCAATCCAGCTCTCTGCTGTAGCCTGGGAAAGCAGTGGAAGACGGCCCAAGTGTTTGGGCACCAGCACCCATGAAGGAGACCTAGAGGAGGCTCCTGGCTTAGGATCTGTGCATTTGGGGAGTGAACAAGCGGATGAAAGATCTCTTTCTCTCTCTCTCTCTCTCTCTCTCTCTCTCCCTCTCCACCCTCCCCCCATAAGTCTACCTCTCAAATAAATAAATAAAGTCTTAAAAAAAAAAGTCTGTGTTGGCTGGCACCATGGCTCAACAGGCTAATCCACCACCTTGCGGCGCTGGCACACCGGGTTCTAGTCCTGGTCGAGGCACTGGATTCTGTCCCAGTTGCCCCTCTTCCAGGTGAGTTCTCTGCTATGGCCCAGGAGTGCAGTGGAGGATGGCCCAAATGCTTGGGCCCTGCACCCCATGGGAGACCAGGAAAAGCACCTGGCTCCTGGCTTCGGATCAGCGTGGTGTGCCGGCCGCAGCGCGCCGGTCGCGGCGGCCATTGGAGGTTGAACCAAAGGCAAAGGAAGACCTTTCTCTCTGTCTCTCTCTCTCACTGTCCACTCTGCCTGTCAAAAATAAAAAAAATAAAAATAAAAATTAAAAAAAAAGAAAAGGGCATTTCCAACAGCAACAAAACAAAAACAATAAAAGTTGTGCAAGACCCCATCTGAAAAATGTAAAACATAATTAAAGAATAGCTAAATAAATGGAAAAGTATCTCATGTCCATAGATTAGAAAACTCAATATTTTCTTCAAAAGATTCATTTATTTGAAAAGCAGAGTTATAAAGAGGCAGAGGTAGAGAGAGAGAGGTCTTCCATCAGCTGTCAGTCCCCAGATAGCTGCAACGGCCTGAGCTGGGCCAATCCAAACCCAGGAGCCAGGAGCTTCTTCCAGGTCTCCCACCTGGGTGCAGGGGCCTAATCACTTTTTTTTTTAAGGTTTATTTTATTTATTTGAAAGGCAGAGTTACAGAGAGGGAGAGAGGGAGAGAGGAAGAGAGGGAGAGAGGGAGAGAGAGAAAGAGAGGTCTTCCATCCACTGGTTCACTCCCCAACTGGCTGCAACGGCTGGAGCTAAGCTGATCCAAAGCCAGGTGACAGAAGCTTCCTTCTGGTCTTCCCACATGGGTGCAGGGGCCCAAGGACTTGGGCCATCTTCTACTGCTTTCCCAGACCAAAGCAGAGAGCTGGATGGGAAGTGGAGCATCCGGGACTTGAAGCGGCGCCTATATGAGATACCTGCAGTAGGTGGCGGTTTTACCCGCTATGCCACAGCACCGGCTCCAGGGGCCGATCACTTGGACCATCTTCTACTGCTTTCCCAGGCCATAGCAGAGAGCTGGATCAGAAGCGAAGCACCAAGAACTCGCTGGCCCCAAAAACTCAGTATTTTAAGATCTCAAATCATATATAAAAACTCCTAATGAACTTAACAAATAAGATCAGTAAGTTTAGATTTCAAAATCAACATACTAAAATCAATTGTATTTATACCTATACAGCAGCAATAAAAAAAATCCAAAGAGGAAATTAAGATTTCCTTTATGATAGTATCAAAAGGAATAGAATAAGAGTAAATTTCACAAAAGTATAAAATTTGTATGTTGAAAACTACAAATGTGCTGAAATAAATTAGAGGCCTCAATAAATGGAAAGACACCTATCCATGTCTAAAAAATTAATATTGTAATATTAATGATAATGCTCCTCAAATTGATCTACAAGTTCACCAAAATTCCTATCGAATATCTTAGTTGCCTTTTTTTTAAAAGATTTTATTTATTTTATTTGAGAGGAAGAGTTACAGACAGTGAGAAGGAGAGACAGAGAGAAAAGGTATTCCTTCCATTGGTTCACTCCCCACATGGCTGTAATGGCTGGAGCTGCGCCAATCCAAAGCCAGGAGCCAGGAGCTTCTTCCAGGTCTACCCACATGGGTTAAGGGGCCCAGGCCCTTGGACCATATTCCACTGCTTTCCCAGGCCACAGCAGAGAGCCAGATTGGAAGAGGAGCAGCCGGGACTAGAACCACTGCCCATATGGGATGCCGGCACCGCAGGTGGAAGATTAACCTACTGTGCCACAGCGCTGGCCCCCTTAGTTGCCTTTTTAAAAACAGAAATCCATAAGATGATCCTAAAATTCATAGGGAAATACAAGACTTAGAGTATCCTAAAATACCTGAAGAACAAATAGGCTAAAAGATTCACATTTTATTTTAAATCATATTAAAGCAACAGTAGGGGCTGGTGCTGTGGCATGGCGGGATGGGTCACAGCCTGCAGTGCCGGCATCCCATAATGGGCACCAGTTCGTGTCCTGGCTGATTCACTTCTGATCCAGATCTCTGCTGGCGCACCTGGGAAGGCAGTGGAAGATGGCCCAAATTCCTGAGCCCTGCCACTCATGTGGGACACCCGAAGGAAGCTCCTGGCTCCTGGCCTCAGCCTGATGTGGCCCTGGACATTAAGGCTGTTTTGGAAGCGGACCAGAGGATGGAAGACCCTTCTGGCTGTTTCTCCCTCTCTCTCTCTTTAGAACTCTTCCTTTCAAATAAATAAATAAATCTTAAAAAAAAAAAAAAAAAAAAGCAACAGTAACCAAGAAACTGTGATACTAGCATAGGGGCAGGCTTACCTATCAATGAGGCAGAATTAAGAATCCAGGGGGCCAGCATGGTAGCATAGCAGTTAAAACTGCCACCTGCGATGCTGGCATCCCGTATGGGTGCCAGTTCGAGTCCTGGCTGCTCCACTTCCAATCCAACTCTCTGCCATGGCCTGGGAAAGCAGTAGAAGATGGCCCCAAATCCTTGGACCCCTGTATCCCTGTGGGGGACCCAGAGGAAGCTCCTGGCTCCTGGCTTTGGGTAGAAAGAGAAAGTCCTTCCATCCACTGGTTCACTCTCCAAGTGGCTGCAACAGCCAGGACTGAGCCAGACCAAAGCCAGGAACCAGGAGCTTCATCCAGGTCTCCCACATGGGTGCAGGGATCCAAGCATTTGGGTCATTTTCCACTGCTTTTCCCAAGCTATTAGCAGGGAGCTGGATAGGCAGTGGAGCAGCTGGGACTCAAACCAGCACACATATGGGATGCTGATGATGCTATGCCACAGCATTGGCCCCAGTAAAAAGATTTTCAACAAGTGTGCAATGACAGTTCAATGTGGGAAAACATTATCAACAAATGATACAAAGACAACTGGATATTCTTATGCAAATGAAAGGAACTGGAATCTTACCTCACATCATATGAAAATGAACTCAAAATGGATCATGGGGCAGGCCTTTGGCATAACAATTCAGATGCTGGTTAAGTACCGAGGTTCAATACCTGGCTCCACTCCTGACTCCAGTTTTCTGTCAATGCAAGCCTTGAGAGGCAGCAGTGATGGCTCAAGTAAATGGGTTCCTGACATCCTGTGGGAGACCTGGATTGAGTGCTTGGCTCCTGGCTTCAGCCCCAGCTGGGGGCCATCATATCCATCTGCAGAGAACCAGTGGATGGCAGCTCTCTGCCTCTTTACCTCTCAAATTAAAAAAAAAAATTCTAATTAAGAAAAGGTCAGGGTGCCGGTGCTGTGGTGCAGTGAGTTAAAGCCACAGCCTTCAGTGCCGGTATCCCACATGGGCGCTGGTTCGAGTCCTGGCTGCTCCACTTCTGATCCAGCTCCCTGCTAATGGCCTGGGAAAGCAGTGGAAGATGGCCCAAGAGCTTAGGCCCCTGCCACCCATGTAAGGAGACCTGGATGAAGCCCCTGGCTCCTGGCTTCAGCCTGGCCCAGCCCCAACTATTGCAGTCATCTGGGGAGTGAACCAGTGGATGGAAGCTCGCTCTCTGTCTCTCCCTCTCTCTCTGTCTCTCTGTCTCTTTCTTGCTCTGTAACTCTGCCTTTCAAAATAAGTAAACAGGTCTTTTTTTTTTTAAGTCAAATTTCTCTAATTTGATATGTACTTAATGGGATCCCATCTAAAATCCCAGCATTTTTATATTTAAAAGATAATTCTATAGTGTATATGGAAAATCAAAGAACCTAGAATAGCCAGGGCAACCTTGAAAACAAAGATGGAGGGTTTAACTACCAGATATCAAAACTTATTTTTGAGTCACTTAGGGTCTGGCACAATGGCATAGAGGGTAAAGCCACTGCCTACAGTACTGGCATCCCATATGGGTGCTGGTTCCAGTTCCAGCTCCTCCACTTTCAATATAGCTCTCTGCTATGTCCTGGGAAATTAGTAGAAGATGGTCCAAGTCCTTGGGCCCCTGCACCCATGTGGGAGACCTGGGAGAACTCTTGGCTCCTGGCTTCAGATTGGCTCAGCTCTGGTTATTGTGGCCATCTAGGGAGTGATCTAGTGGATGGAAGACCTCTCACTCTCTCGCGTGCGCGCACTCTCTCTCTGCCTCTCTGTAACCTTTTTTTTAAAGATTTATTTACTTTTATTTGAAAGTCAGAGTTACACAGAGAGGAAAGGCAGAGAGAGAGAGAGAGTCTTCCATCTGATGGTTCACTCCCCTGCTTTCCCAGGCCATGGCAGATAGCTGAATTGGAAGTGGAGCAGCTGGGTCTTGAACCCATATGCAATGCCGGTGCTTCAGGCCAAGGTGTTAACCCACTGCACCACAGCACTGGCCCCAACTCTTTCAAATAAATAATAAATCTTTTAAAAAATAAATAAATGTAATTATAAAGTGTATGAGGTTTTTAACTGTAAAGCTGTATAGTTCTGCATACATTCCTATGGACTTACTTCTAAGGGTACAGTTTAAAAACAACATGGGACCCAAAATTCCCTTAAGCTGGGTGGTAAAAATACCATCTTAAGTGTTAAAGTGATCATATGGATAAGATTAAGGGTCTGGTAATAATAGATAGAATTAAAAAGGAGTGAATGCTCCACCATGGGGGGCAGTCCACATGGCAGACTCATAGAATGACAATTGCTCTAAGTAGCACTCTGACCTCAGAATCAGTACTTAAGGCATTCTGGTCTGGCTGAAAAGCCCACAAGAGCATTTCAGGCATGGAAAGCCAAGACATTGTGGCAAAATATGTCCTACATGAAGGACATACATGAGAGACCCCAGCGGAAAGTGGCCATCAAAGAAGGAGGTACTTTTCTCTGAAGGGAAGAGAGAATTTCCATTCTGCTTATGACCTTGTCTAAATATTGACAGAGTTTGTGAATTCAAAAGGTTTCCATAACCTAGGCAGCTCATGTCAAAAGCCTCGTGTGATCAGTGATGTCATACATAAGAGTGTTAGTTGTTAAATTAACAAAAGGAGTCACTGTGCACTAACTTCCCATGCAGGACCTCTGTCCTCATAGAGTTGTATTATGTCTAAGTGCTTGTATCATTCTTGGGTGCTTCTTTAAATTTAATTAATTAAGTTTCTAAAAAAAAAAGTGAAATTAACTTCAAGATGCAATGACTTTGAACAGCCCTTGTCTTGAATACTGAGGAACAATTTTTTTTGTTTTTTGGTTTTTTTGTGTGTAAATTGTTGAACTCTTTACCTACTATAGAGCTGGTCTTCTGTGTATGAAGTTAATAAAAAAATGGATCTTGGTGGAGAATGGGACTGGGAATGGGAGAGGGAGGAGGAGGAGGGGTGGGAGTATGGAAGGGAGAGTTAGTATGGTGGGAAGAATCACTATATTCCTAAAGTTGTACTTATGAAATGCATAAAGTTTGTATTCCTCAAATAAAAGGTTTCTTTGGGAAAAAAAAAACACTACAATAAATAAATAAATAAAGTTATTGAAATGTTGGCACAAGGATAGATTAAGGCCAATGGAACAAAAAGGATACCACAAACAAACAGAAATCCATGATCATACCATGGGTCAGTGGGGGAGACTGAGCCATCAAAAATTGGTGTTGGGATAGGTATTTGGAATAGCAGCTAAGTACTCACTTGGGGTGCTCTCATCCCATATCAGAGTTCCTGGGTTCAAGTCCACCTCCTCTTTCAATCCAGCCTCCTGCTAATGTGTATCCTGGAAGGGAGCAGGTGATGGCTCAACTACTTGGGTCCAGCCACCCACATGGGAGACCTCAACTGAATTCTGGGCTCCTGGCTTTGTCCTGGACCAGTTATGGCTGCTGTGGGCATTTGAGAAGTAAAGCAGGGATGAAAGATCTCTTTCTCTGAATCTGTCTCTTTCTGCCTTTCAAATTAAAAAAAAATAAAAAAAAAAAAGTTTGGGGCTGGCACTGTGACATAGCAGGTTAAAGCCTCAGCCTGCAGTGCTGGCATCCCATATGGACACCAGTTCCAATCCAGCTGCTCCATTTCTGATCCAGCTCCCTGCTAATGCACCTGGGAGTAAGCAGTAAGATGGCTCAAGTGCTTGGGCTCCTGCACCCATGTGGGAGATCTGAAGAAGCTCTTGGCTCCTGGCTTCAGATTGGCTCAACTCTGGTCATTGCAGCCATTTGGGGAGTGAACCAGCAGATGGAAGACCCCTCTTTGTCTCTACCTCTCTCTGTAACTCTGCCTTTCAAATACACAAAAATAAATCTTAAAAAAAAAAAAAGTTGCCAGAGCCACAGCTCACTTGGCTAATCCACCTGTGGTGCCGGCACCCCGGGTTCTAGTCCTGGTTGGGGCACCGGTTCTGTCCCGGTTGCTCCTCTTCCAGTCCAGCTCTCTGCTGTGGCCCAGGAAGGCAATGGAGGGTGGCCCAAGTGCTTGGGCACTGCACCCGCATGGGAGACCAGGAAGAAGCACCTGGCTCCTGGCTTTGGATTGGCGCAGTGCGCTGCCTGT
This sequence comes from Lepus europaeus, assembly GCF_033115175.1. Classification (NCBI taxonomy): domain Eukaryota; kingdom Metazoa; phylum Chordata; class Mammalia; order Lagomorpha; family Leporidae; genus Lepus; species Lepus europaeus. The sequence goes on along the minus strand of NC_084832.1, from coordinate 102,370,425 downwards.
AGCGGCCATTTGGGGGGTGAACCAATGGAAGGAAGACCTTTCTCTCTAACTCTGCCTGTAAAAAAAAAAAAAAAGTTTAAGGGCCTTCCTTCTTCCCATATAGAAAAAAAATGAACCTTGACTCCCTTCCTCATTCCACATGTAGAAATGAATTTCACATGGATCACAGACCCAAATATTAAAGATAAAACACACAAAAAAACTTCTAGAATAAAAAATACCATTTTAGGGGCTGGTGCTGTGGCGTAGTGGGTAAAGCTGCCGCTTGCAGTGCTAGCATCCCATATGGGCACCAGTTTGAGTCCCAGTTACTCCACTTCTTACCCAGCTCTCTGCCATGGCCCAAGTGCTTGGGCCAAGGAACTCCTGGCTCCTGGCTTCAGATGGGCACAGCTCCAAATGTTGCAGTCAGTTGGGGAGTGAACCAGCGGATGGAAGACCTCTCTCTCTCTCTCTGTCTCTCTCTCCCTGCCTCTCCTTCTCTCTCTGTGTAACTCTGACTTTCAAATAAATAAATAAGTCTTAAAAAAAAAAAATACTATTTCATGACCAGGGAAAAGGCAAAGATTTCTCAAAGAAGACATTCACACATGAGTCTCTAATAATAAAAATAAATAAATAAAAGACTAATAAATTAGATTTCAGGGGCTGGTATTATGGTATAACAGGTGAACTTTTGGCCTACATCACTGGCTTCCCATATGGGCTCCAGTTCCTGTCCCAGCTGCTCCATTTCTGATCCAGGTCCCTGCTAATGGCCTGGGAAAAGCAGCTGAAGACAGCCTGGATGAAGCTCCTGGCTCCTGGCTTCAGCCCTGGTCCAACCCTGGCAATTGCAGTCATCTGGGGAGTTCAGGTTCAGGTAGATAGAAGATCGATCAATCTCTCTCTCTCTCATTTATCCCTCTTTCTGACTTTCCAATAGTCTTTTTTAAACATTAATTTCATTATCTGGTCACCAAAAATAATACCAACCTGTAAGTAAAAAGGCATGCCACAAACCAGATTATTGCAATATATATATATATATATATATATATATATATATATATATATAAAAGCAAATCTAATCTATGAAAAATCCCATAAATTAATAATGAAAGACATGGGCCGGCACTGTGGCGCAGCTGGTTAAAGCCCTGGCTTGAAGCCCCGGCATCCCATACGGGCGTTGGTTCTAGTCCCGGCAGCTCTTTTTCCAATCCAGCTCTCTGCTATGGCCTGGGAAGGCAGTGGAAGATGGCCAAGTCCTTGGGCCCTGGCACCCATGTGGGATACCCGGAGGAAGTTCCTGGCTCCTGGCTTCAGATCAGCGCAGCTCTGGCCGTTGTGGCATCTTGGGAGTGAAATACTTCTCTCTGTAACTCTGTCTTTTTCAAATAAACCAAATCTTTAAAAAAAAAAAAAAAAAAAGTCACCAAGCACATGTCCAAGGACTTGTTCAATTTATTAAAAAAAATAATGAAAGACAATGAAATCTTCTTAAATAGGTTAAAGATTTGAATAAATATTCCAAAATGTGGCTATTCCAGTGGTCAATACTGTGACAAAATGTTCAACTTCACTATCAAATTACATAGAATTACATTCCTCCAGAAAGGCTAAAATTAAAAGGAAAGACAATACCATGTTTTGGCAAGAATGTGGAGCAACTAGAACTCTTATAGGCTCTTGGTGGGAGTGTAACACGATACGATGACTTTGGGGAATAGGCCATTTAAATTTTTTAATTAAAAAAAAAATGGGCCAGCACTGCGGCTCAACAGGCTAATCCTCCACCTTGTGGCGCTGGCACACCAGGTTCTAGTCCTGGTTGGGGCGCCGGATTCTGTCCCGGTTGCCCCTCTTCCAGGCCAGCTCTCTGCTGTGGCCAGGGAGTGCCGTGGAGGATGGCCCAAGTGCTTGGGCCCTGCACCCCATGGGAGACCAGGAGAAGCACCTGGCTCCTGCCATTGGATCAGTGCAGTGCGCCGGCCACAGCGGCCATTGGAGGGCGAACCAACGGCAAAAAGGAAGACCTTTCTCTCCGTCTCTCTCACTGTCCACTCTGCCTGTCAAAAAATAAAAAAAAATTTTTAAAATAAAAAATAAATTTAAAAAAATGACCCAGGAACTACATTTCTTACATATATACCAGACTAAAATAAGCATTTATATACATCAAAAGTCATGTAGAAAAATGTTCACAGCTTTATTGATAATAGCTAAAAACTAGGAACAACCTCAACATCACCAACAAAAGATTGCAAAGTATTGTATATTCAGACCATGGATTATTACAACGCAATAAAAGGTAATGAACTAATCCAGTTGCAATGAAATAAATGAAATAGCCAGGCACAACAGAGTATACTGCATGAATCCTTGTGAATGGTGTGAAAAACCAGTCAACTCTGGGGCTGGCACTGTGGTGTAGCAGGTAAGCAGTACTGGCATCCCACATGGGTGCCAGTTCAAGTCCCAGCTGCTCCACCTCAGATCCAGCTCTATGCTAATGTGTCTATTAGAACGCAAACATTTTAAAATGTCAGCGCAAGAACCAGCATTGTGGTATAGCAGGTGAAACTGTCACGTGCAGCCCTGGCATCCCCTACGGGCACCGGTTCAAGTCCCGTGGTTTCACTTCTGATCCAGCTCCCTGCTGATGCACCTGGGAAAGCAGTGGAGGATAGCCCAAGTGCTTGGGCCCCTGCACCCACGTGGGGAACCCGAAAGAAGCTCCAGATTCCTGGGTTCAGCCTGGTCCAATCCTGGTCATTAAGGCCGCTAGGGGAGTGAACCAGCAGATGGAAGATCTCTCTGTGTCTCTCCCTCTCTAATTCTGCCTTTCAAATAAAACAAAATAAAAATAGAACTTAAAAAAAAAAGTTAGCATAGTCTAATCACAGAAGTTAAAAATTATACTGAAGGAATCATCATTTCTGAATTTCTCAGCCATGCAGCTACTCTCCGTCTGTCATTCTTTCAAATACATAAATAAATTTTAAAAAGAGAAGAGAGAATCTTTAGTTTCAATGGGGTCCTCCAGTCCTGGTGGAATTACAGAATATCAGCACACAAAGCTACTGGGAGCTATATTAGCCAGTCAAGGTCACCATCAAGTGTTAAAGGGCAAAAAGTACAGATGTGATTTAGCATCTGAAGAGCAGCACTCCTCTGAATCAGTGGGGCTGAACCTTGTCTCGGTGGAGACCACTGAGTCTTCTGGGTAGCTAAATGCAAGAGGCACAGGCACTGACCACATCTACCTCCTTCCTGCACGCCATACGCTGTTTGGTACCTCATCCACTCAAACCTCTGCTCTCCTGGGCGCCGTGAACCCAGGTAAACCCAATCCAGAGCCTGTGTTGGAATTTGAACCAGAGCCCAGGAGCTCAACCTTGACACCACAGTGCTGCACACTGTGCACAGCTGACACCAGGCAGACTGTTTTAAACCGCATGAAAATAGAACAGTGAGCCTGAAAAGAAATAAACAAAAGACACGTTTTTACGAAATGTGCAGCTCTTTTCGGTCAGTATAGTTTGAGTTGTTCAGATCAACAGACAACCACAAGCACCAAGAAATTCTGTCGGAGGCTTTAACCATTTTTGCACAACATTTTTGGCAGAGTTTTATATTGGGAATGTTGCAACTCTGAGGCTGGTGGCACAGTCTTTAATTTTATGGTATTGTATGTTATGTAACACACGTGTGTGCATCTGTGTACACAGCCTATATTCATCTCACTTTCTCTGGAGTGATTCAAATAGCATCAGGGTACTTCAGGAAGCTACTGGTTAATGGAATGAAAAGATCAATTTTGGTGAAAAAATTCTGAAATCCAGGCACATGAGAAGTCTGCAGAAAGTTAATGGAAAATGATTACAACAAAAACCTGTGCAAGGATTTCAATGTTTTTGCACCAAAAATAAACTCGTGTATTAGTCCACTTACCATTACATTTAAAATTTTTTAATTTATTTGAAAGAGAGAGAGAGACCTAGATCTCCCATCTGCTGGTTCAGTTCCAAATGCCTCCAACAATCCAAGGTTCAGCCAAGCCAAAGCCAGGAGCCAGGAACTCTATCTGGGCCTCCCACGTGGGTGGCAGGGGCCCAACCAGCCATCACCTGCTGCCTCCCACAGCCTGCATCCTCTGGAAGCCACGGCAAGCAGGAGTAAAACCAGGACTGGAGCCCAGGCATTCTGATATGGGATGCAGGCGTCTGAGTGGCTCTGCCGAACACCTACCCCTCCTCTAATCTTTCAATGTACCCTCGTGTATATATATTTTTTAATGCCTAAGGTGGCCAAAACACCAGCTGTTACAAACGAGGAGACTTCACGAATGAGGTGTGGGCCCAGAGTTTGCGAGCTGCGCCAGGTGGGCTCACAGAGGCTCATTCTGGCAGTATCAAATTATAATATGGAAAGTTCAGCTATAACAACAGCTTTTTCAATTTTTCTAGATGAGATTGCCTCACCCAGCACAGGCACACAAGCTGACAACACAGGGGGCGGGGGGTGGAGGACGTTTATTATATTGGAATAACAAATACATGCAGCCAACCTGAAATCACTCACTGGACCCTGCACTAACGGCAGCTGAGCGCTGGGTAAAAATCAGGGCTCTCTCTAGAGATCTTGTGGGCAACTGACCACCAGGTATGCCGTCGCCCTGCAGCCACGTAACCCACCACGATAAACCCTTAGGCATCAAGCACGGAAAACGCTCTTTCTCCCAGGCCTTTGCTACCGTGGGAGGACTTGGAGCGTTAAAAGCACTTCTTGCAGAATTCACCGAAAAGGTGGTTTCCCTTCCAGCCAGGACGGCCCCTGTCCCGCCGCCCCCTACCCTGAGCCCGCCCCTCAGCCCAGCGCGAAGGTGGCGGGTCTGGCCCGGCAGGGCTGCTCCCCCAGCTTCTGTGTCAGGCGCCCGCCGGCCAGGCTCCCCGGCCCTCAGCCTCCCTTCCCCGCGCCGGCTCCCGCACACCGCGCCGGACCGCGGGGCGCACGGCCATCTGGCGCGGACGGGGAGGTGGCTGAGGTGAGGGATCGAGAAAGATCCGGGAGGATCTGGAAGCCAGCTGTGGGGAGAGCGCTGAGGGGGTGGTCCCCAGAGTCGCGGGGCCCCCTGAGCGGAGCCGGGCCGTGCGCGGAATGACCCGGAAAACGTACCCAGCCCAGCGCCCTGAAGGACTACAACAGCCCGAACCGGCTCGGCCGCCGCCGCCGACTCTAGAAAGTTCTCCGCCCCCGCCCCCTCCGCCTCCCGCTCGCGCGCCCGCTCCTCCCAGCCCCTCCCTCGCGGCGGGGTGGGACCAATCGCGCCCCCGCCGCCGTCCACCTCCGCCGCGGGCTCCGAGCGCGCCGGCTGCAGAGCGCGCGAGCTGCGGCCCGGCCGCCGCCAGTGCCGTCGCCGCACGCCTCACGGGCAGGCCCGGCGTTCGGGAGGGTTTGGCTCGCGCTGCGCTCGGTCCACGGACTCAGCGGGCTCCGAGCGGCCATGACCGCCGAGGAGATGAAGGCGGCCGAGAGCGGGGCGCAGTCGGCGCCGCTGCCCCTCGAGGGCGTGGACATCAGCCCCAAGCAAGACGAAGGCGTGCTGAAGGTGAGGGCCGGGCGGCGGCGGCCGCCGCGTTGCCTTCCCGGGCCGGGCGGCGTTATCTGGGGGTGGCAGAGGCTTCCACACGGCCGGAAGGAGTCGGCGCGGGTCGCGCCGTAGCCGTCTGCTGGCTCCCGGACAGCCAGGGGTCTGGGCCCAGGCCCTCGCCTGCCGCGCCCGGGCCGGGCAGGGGCCGAGCCTGCGGCGCCAACTCCGGCGTGCACGGGGCGGTCGAGAGGGGCGGGGCGCCCGCGGGCCGCGCACCGCGCCGGCCCCCGCGCCGCCCCTCGTTCACCTGTCCGCGACCCCACGGTCCGGCCGGACTGCCCAGTGGAGCTGGGAAGTCCCTGGATCGCCCGATCGCTGATGGTGTGAGAGCGCGTCCGCCCTAGCGGTGAGACGGTGGCTTGGACGCGAAGCGGCTCCCGGAGTCATTTCCTGACCCGGAGCTCTTTGTGCGACCCGTTGCCCTCGGCGCCCTCCCACCACCACTACCACCACGCTCGGCGTCCCGGGTTCCAAACGCTGGCGCTCGCCCGGGGTCACCTGCTCAACCCTGCCATGCCCGCTCCCTCGGCCCAGGGAGGGCCAGGAGCAGTGCCTGCCGGGACCTGTAGTTCCTGTAATCCTCGCCGCCCCCCCTCCCCTGGCGAGGCTTTAAGTGTAGGGCGAGGAGGAGGAGGAGGGTTTTTGCTTCGGCGCCTGAGGAGGGCGGGGGAGGCACCTTTGAACCGGGTCTGGCCAGCCTGTGGTTATGCCTAACCCGTTCTGCAGAAAGCCCAGGGTGGTAACCTCCCGGCTGGCGTTTCATGCCTTGTCTCCATCCTCTGCATCTGCCTACCTGGCCGCCCGCTGCTCAGCCCAGCCATCGTGGCAAAGCCAGAAGCCTCAGGGAGCTTGACCTGGTGCAAGCAGTCCTCCTGGTTTTCAACCATGTGCCTGGGGCCGCAAGCCCCTGCCCGGCTGCTCCCACGTGGCCATGTGGCTTCCCGGTTGTCTGCCGCATCTTGCTGTTTTCCACAAGGTTATTACCCCGGGAAGGGTCATTCCCCTTTCATCCTCCAGCCCTGGCCTTTGTCTTTTCTACTCCTCACGGCCTGGGGTCCGAAGCCAGTGTTCCTGGGAAGTATTCTTACCTGAACGGGGCTTACTTGGCTCCCAGGTCAGGGCCTGTTGGAGAGCCTGCATGCTCACCAGTCACCCAGTGTGCTCAACCCATTGCAAACTGCCCTGTTCTCAGTACTGATGCTCCTCTCCTTCGGCTGCCCCCAAAGCAGACCCTGGTCTGATGGCCACTGGCACTTGGGAGGAATGAGGAAATATTGCAAGGATACGTCCCCCTTTGCTGCTGCTGACAACCTTCTATCCAACCTTTGCTGTGTGATCGTGCAAGATCTCAGAGAGAGAGATTATCATAGCTGGGCAGCTTATCCCACAGCATACAGCAAAAACTGGAGCTCGGCTCTTGTCTCCAGTTTACCAGCCCGGTCTTGCAGCACCTCTAGAAAGCTGGGAGTCACTTGAGGATCGGGGCCCTCAAATCTGGCTAGAGGCAAGAGTCCCTTTAGGTTCGCTGCAGAGGTGTGTGCTTTGCTGCTCTTTCTGCCCTACCCCCGGGCTACTACTACGCTCTTCCCTTCTTCCCAGGTCATCAAGCGAGAGGGCACAGGCACCGAGATGCCCATGATCGGGGACCGAGTCTTTGTCCACTACACTGGCTGGCTGTTGGATGGCACGAAGTTTGACTCCAGTCTGGACCGCAAGGACAAATTCTCCTTTGACCTGGGGAAAGGTAGGCATGGCTAGTGGGCTGGCCGGAAGGCTTCGGGCTGGCTGGGAGCTGTCTTGCAAGCAGAAAGCGTATTCCCAGAACCCAGCTCGAGGTGGGGTGGTTAACCACAGACTGTGTCCATCATTCTTTTCTTCCTTCTGTTCTGTGACTCTTGTGATTGCTCCCCTCCCCCCCCCCCCCCCCCACCTTTTCACACTGACTCCCTCTTTGGGAGTGCACAGTCCTGCTTCTTGAACTTGTTTGTCCTGGGACTGAGTTTTAGGTTAAGAGTTCTGAGACGGCAGCACTTCATGCAGCCAGGCCTCTTAGCTCCTGGTGCACTTCTCGAATGACACTGAGCAGAGACCCCTGCTGAGAGGGTCCTGTTTGCCTCTGTATCTGCAGGGGAGGTCATCAAGGCTTGGGACATTGCCGTTGCAACCATGAAGGTGGGGGAATTGTGCCACATCACCTGCAAACCCGAATATGCCTACGGTTCAGCAGGCAGCCCTCCAAAGATCCCCCCCAACGCCACACTTGTGTTTGAGGTGAGTTTCCAGCTACAGAGACCCGGGCACAAGGCCAGGCCTTATCTCAGCCCAGTGGCTGGCTGCCCTCCAGCCCTTCCTGCCTCTTGGAGACAATGTAGCCGAGGCTGAGAGCCTGGCCCGGAAGGAGAAATGGGGAGGGCAGCTGGCTCTGCTGCTGCCGGACGTGGCGGTAATGGAAGCTTCAGGTAGGAGGAGGTGACTGAGCCCTGCTCCAGACTCCCAGCAGGGAAGGGTTGCAGCGTCTTCATCGTGAGAGCAGCTCCTGCAGCAGATGGGTGGTGGTGTTAACTGCAAGCTCTGGGAGGGCAGAGGCTAGGTAGTCAGAGACAGAGCGGTCTCTCCTGGCTGAGGGCGAGGTGGTAGTGCACTGTCGGAGTTCATGGGGAAGGATCTGTGTCATCTTGGGTCTTTCCCACAGGTGGAATTGTTTGAGTTCAAAGGAGAGGATCTGACAGACGACGAAGACGGCGGAATCATCCGCAGAATACGGACTCGGGGTGAAGGCTATGCCAGGCCCAACGATGGTGCTATTGTGGAGGGTGAGTCAGTTCCGCCTGGAGTCTGGGGTTTGGATACTGATGCACACCTGGGGACCAGGTGGTTTTGGCTAAGTCACTTCCCTTCTCTGAGCCTATTTTCTTAACTGTAAGTTTTGGGATTGGACCATACACTCTTAATATCCCTCCAGGTCTGAGACCACAAGAGGGGTATCTTGGGGACAAGAAGTGATGGGTGACATAGGGAGGCTGCTGGCATCCTTCCTTGGTCCCCTGCCCTCTCACACCCTGGCACACTGCCTCTTGCATGCTAGTCGCACTGGAAGGGTACTACAAGGACCGGCTCTTTGACCAGCGGGAACTCCGCTTTGAGGTCGGCGAGGGGGAGAGTCTGGATCTGCCTTGTGGGCTAGAGAAGGCCATTCAGCGCATGGAGAAAGGCGAACATTCCATCTTGTACCTCAAGCCCAGGTGAGCGGGGGGCGCTCTAGAACCAGTGCCAGACCATGAGTTGTAGAGCTGGCCACTTGTGTCCTTTCCCCTTCGTGTGCTGGGTGCAACTCAACCACACGTGTGTCAAAGTGTGGCCACGATTGTCTGCCTTGGATCAAAGCATATCTTTTCAGTCATATTGCTACAAATTCTCTCCTGCCAACATTAAGATTTTAATCTCCCATTAATTGAGTCACTCGCCATTTATTGAGATGCACCTGTTAGGTACAATAGTGGTGCTGAAAATCTCGAGGTTCAGGGACTAACAGAACATTGTTCCTGCCTTCCTAAATTAGTAGTCATACCACTGTGTGCTCACAGAAGATGCTAAGGGACCACCTAAGTGTGTGACAAGGTCAGGGAACATTTTGCCAAACAGGAAACACTGGGCCCAAGTCTGAAAGCATGGGGCAGGGAGGTAGTTGAGAGGAAAGGGGGGGAAACATTAGGGCTGCTGAGCTGACCCGGAGCCTTTCTAACCCTGCAGTTACGCGTTTGGCAATGCTGGGAAGGAGAAGTTCCAGATCCCGCCGTGTGCTGAGCTGAAATATGAAGTCCACCTCAAGAGTTTTGAGAAGGTGAGTTTGCACGGCATCTTCCCTGCCCACCCAGGCGCAGATTCTGCGGGAGCTGACAGCTGTGTTTCTCCCCTGGGTGTTGGCAGGCCAAGGAGTCCTGGGAGATGAGCTCAGAGGAGAAGCTGGAGCAGAGCGCCATCGTGAAAGAGCGAGGCACTGTGTACTTCAAGGTGAGCAGACGGTGCCACTCCTAAGCACCCCCCTGGGGAGGGCTGCCCTGGGGGTTTGGCACCTACTGTGTCTGAGCTCAGTGGTCTCAGAGGGGGGAGGAGGAGACGGCCCCTGCCTGTGGGTCACAGGTGTCTGCAAGTTGTGATAGACTGGTGACACCGAAGCTGTGCTGGGTGCCTGAACCCTCCTTCCCACTGCAGGAAGGCAAGTACAAGCAAGCTCTGCTACAGTACAAGAAGATTGTGTCCTGGCTGGAATACGAGTCAAGTTTTTCTAGTGAGGACGTGCAGAAGGCACAGGCCCTGCGCCTGGCCTCCCACCTCAACCTGGCCATGTGTCACCTGAAGCTACAGGCCTTCTCGGCGGCCGTGGAAAGCTGTAACAAGGTGAGGCCCCTTAGAGGGCGTGGAGGCAGCGTGCACAGGCAGGGCCGAGGAAGCTGTCCGTGTCTGACGCTTCCCGAGCAGGGCAGGAATGGTGGGAGTGCAGAGACGATGGGCCCCGAGTGGGGGGCTGTGAGTAGCACGCACCTTGGCTTTGGTGGGGAGAGGTGAGGGAAGCGCTGGGTGGGAAGAACTTCGGTGTTCATCCAGCGTGGTTCCCAGCCTCTCATCCACCGGCTTGATCCTAAAGAGAATGGAGGTGGCAGCCCTCCTCCTCTTTGACCAGATACCTGCTGTCGTCTTCCTCTGCCTCCTGAATGATCGAGGTTCCTCCCTAGACCTCAGTCTTCTCCCTTCAGTGCGCCATACCTTGTTCTTTGTGGGCTGAAGTCCGCCATTTCTTTTTTTTTTTTTTTTTTTTTGACAGGCAGAGTGGACAGTGAGAGAGAGAGACAGAGAGAAAGGTCTTCCTTTTGCCGTTGGTTCACCCTCCAATGGCCGCCGCGGTAGCGCGCTGCGGCCGGCGCACCGCGCTGTTCCGATGGCAGGAGCCAGGTGCTTCTCCTGGTCTCCCATGGGGTGCAGGACCCAAGGACTTGGGCCATCCTCCACTGCACTCCCTAGCCACAGCAGAGAGCTGGCCTGGAAGAGGGGCAACCGGGACAGGATCGGTGCCCCGACCGGGACTAGAACCCGGTGTGCCGGCGCCGCAAGGCGGAGGATTAGCCTGTTGAGCCACGGCGCCGGCCATGAAGTCCGCCATTTCTGTCCCTTTTCATCCTGTGGAGCCCAGCCTTGGTCAGGTGGGCTTCAGGGCCTGCCCTCTCACTGTGCTGCCTCTTCCCTGCGTCCTTAGGCCCTGGAACTGGACAGCAACAACGAGAAGGGCCTCTTCCGCCGGGGAGAGGCCCACCTGGCTGTGAACGACTTTGACCTGGCACGGGCTGACTTCCAGAAGGTCCTGCAGCTCTACCCCAGCAACAAAGCGGCTAAGGCCCAGCTAGCTGTGTGCCAGCAGCGGATCCGCAAGCAGATTGCCCGGGAGAAGAAGCTCTACGCCAACATGTTTGAGAGGCTGGCAGAGGAGGAGAGCAAGGTGAGGACCGAGATGGAGCTGGGTTGGAATGAACAGAGAAAGGCACTTGCTTGTCCTCTGCTCAGCCCAGCTGGGGTGGGCTCTTCGTGTCTCGCTGTCTGCACCAGTGCTAGAAACCAGAACTTGCCCTCTTCCCTGGAGGAGTAAGGCGAGTGTGTGTTCCTCAGGGTCCAGAGGTAAGCCTGCCTGTCCCCAGAAGCAGTTGACCCTTCTAGTTTTTGTGCGTTATTCCAACACATGTCCTACATACATGACACTGCAGAAAGTACACGGAAAACATGGATCATGGAAAAAAGTTATGCATGGATTTCAGAAATTTTCGCGCCAAAATCACCATCTTTTCATTTCATTTTCCATGAACTTTTTGGAGACCCTCATGAACAGATACATGCATGCATGTTGCTTTCCCCCTTTCCCTCGCAGAAGCAACATACTGGCTGTGTTTCAAAAAATATCAGCAGGAAGCTTCTCTTACAGTGGCATTTTAGAGAGCCTTCACATCCTTTCACACACCCTGTTTGTGTGCGTGCAGTGTGTCTTAACCAGGCCCCTGTTTCTTAGTCTTCGGTGTTAGAAAGCAACCCTGTGTAACAGAAAGGACATGGGAAATTTTAAGTTCTCTGACAGCCATGTTTACAAAGGTAAAAAAAGATGGAGTTACGTTTTAATATTTTCGTTGACTCAAGGTACATGTAATTTTTAAGTTGCATGTTTATTTTCCAAACTAAGTCTTTAAGATCCAATGTATGTTTTGCCCTTAGCATCAGTTTGAAGTGGCCACATGCAGTCGTGGCTACCATACGAGTTGTACACAGTTCTAAACTACTGCAACGAGTGACCTTGTAAGTGCGTGATTCGCCTACGTGCAGGTCTGTGTCCAGGACAGAGCAACGAGGAAAACTTCTGTGTAGGCCCGGCATGTGTGTTTTTACTTAGGAGGTCAGCCCCTTCCTCTTCCTGCTTGCAGGCGAAGGCAGAAGTGGCTGCAGGCGACCATCCCATGGACACAGAGATGAAGGATGAGCGGAACGACGTGGCTGGAAGCCAGTCTCAGGTGGAGACAGAAGCATAGCCTCTCCGGCCCGGCTTCTGCAACTGCCTGCCTCCTGCTCCCCTGCCCTACTCCACCCTGTTAGTTTTGTAAAAACTGAAGAATTTTGAGTGACTTAGACCTTTATTTTTCTATCTGGTTGGATGGTGGCTTTGCGGGGAGGGGGGAAAGAGTAGGCTGGGAACGCTGAGGTAGGGCTGATTCTAGGGAGTGTCACCCGCTCCCCTTCCCCCATCACACGTGAATGTACGTCCATCCACACACGCTCAACTGAATGTTCATGTATTTTGCTCCCTCTGTTAGGTCTACTTTGCAAATGGTAGAAGGGGGCAAGTGGTGGGGATGGGGTCTGATGTGAAACCAGGGTGGAGAGGGAGACCGACTCCTGGGCAGCTGCTTTCCTTATCCTTGTCCTCTCCTAGTCCCTTTCAAACTGTGGCCTCCAGGCGGATGCTAGGGGTGTGGGAAAACCATTGCTGTGCCCGTTACCTCTCAGTCCCTTCCTCACCCCAGATGGTGTGGCTGACTGTGTCTGGTGTCCAAGACCACCCCCATCCCCCATTCTGGTATTTGCCTTCCTAGCAGTTTCCCTTCTCAGCCAGGTTGTATCCCCACCCTCCCACCCTGTCAGCCTCTTCTCTGCACGTTGCTGAAAGTCCAGGCTCGCCTCAAGTTCTGTGCTTGAGCAATAAAGTGGAAACAATAAAACCTGGGTGTCAGGCAGCCCTTTCTGTCCAGCTCCGGAGAGGGGTACAGTGTAGATAGAGGCCAATCAAGGGAGCTGCTGACCTAGTCCCCAGCCCCACTGAAACAAGTGCAGCACCCAATGGATTCGCAGTAGTTGGGCGGGAAGCCTCCTTGTGCACAGGGCCCCCTGAGAACAGCACAGGCTGCAACCAGGACTACCGTGGCCTTGCTCTAAGTTCCCAGCACATTTAGGGTGGGGGTGGGGCATTAGTACCTCTGGTTTTCTTCCCTGACACAAAGAGAAGGGATTGTAAACATCTAGAAAACTGGGAGCATGTGTATTTAAAAGTGGACCCATGTACTTCTGATCTAGGAGAGTCTTCTTGCCTTGCTTGCACCGTTGTGACCTGCTGGGGCCTGGGAGAAGCCAAGGGGCCAAGTCACTCATGCTGAGCCTGCTCTATGAGATCTTGGCTGTAGGTGAGAGTCTGTAGCAAGGCCTGTTTCTTACGTCCTGCGTCTTCACAAACTGATGGAGTGGTCTGTATTCCCACACACCTGTACAATTCCCTCCAGAGAAATTGCTCCATACTTTCATTGTGGAGGGTTAATGTGTGACGTTTCTCCAAGTCACGTTGTACATTGAGGAATCCCATTGTTAGCTGGGTCTCATACATCTGGGTCCTATTGGTGTTTTGAAATTAGATATATGAGACGCATTTAGCGTGCAGCTATGGCTGCTTAGGATGCCCGCATCCCTTGGTGGAGTGCCTGAGCTCAGGTCCCAGCTCCTCTTCCAAATCTGACTGCTAAAGTACCCCCCAGGAGGCACTGGCTGATGGTGTATGTAGTTGAATCCCTGCCATCCACAGCAGAAACCCAGGTTGAGTGCCAGGCTCCTGGCTTTGACCTGACCTAGTTTCAGCTGTTGTAGGCATTTAAGGAGTGAACCAGCAGATGGAAGATCTCTGCCCATTTGCCCTTCAAATAAAAATTAGACTCCTGCCCCTGCAGGTAGTCATATAGCTAGCTCTCATTAAGTACTTAGCGTGTAAGCCTCAATTAAATGGAAAGAAAGTGCTTGTAACATGAGGTCTCCAAACATCCAAACTCTTGCATGAGGTTCAGGAGGCTGTGGGCAAGTCTTGAGGTACCTTCAGGTTCTGCATGCTTCTGTAGGATTCCAGCAACAAAACACGGGGCAGTAGGTTACGTAACATTAAAGCTGTTTGTGAGGATGCTTTGTTAAAATAGCTAAACATGTTTAAAGCTAAAAATAACCCTACCACATATTCCACCTCTTGGGGTCAGTGTTCAAGTATATTTCGCAGGCATCTACACCTGCCTCACTAACACTTTGTACCAGAGACGCCCAATAAAGGAAAACCAGTGGCATCCAGGGACTTCAAGTCGGGTCACTGGACAAAGCAGAATTGAGTTTATCTTGTCATGCTGAGTGAAACATCAGGATCTATTAAGTTTCATCTCCAAAGTATTTCTAATCTCCATCCTAGCCCCACTCCCTTCCCAGCACTACCACACATGGTCAGCCTGCTGTCTTGCAAGATGCCTTTTTTTTTTTTTTTTTTTAAGATTTATTTGAGAGAGCTACAGACAGAGACAGAGAAAGGTCTTCCATCCTCTGGGTCTCCTACACAGGTGCAGGGACCCAAGCACTTGGGGCATCTTCCACTGCTTTCCCAGGTCATGGCAGAGAGCTGAATTGGAGGTGGAGCAGCCAGCACCGCAGGCAGAGGCTTACCCACTATGCCACAGCACCAGCCCCCAAAACACTGTTACACTGCATCTGAGTCCTGTCCCTACACCTGCTTCAGTCACTTCCAGTGGGTGCCCATCCCATTTAGGCTGAAGATCACAACCCTGCAAGGCCTGACCCAGCCTGCTTTTCCAGCTTCAAAGCACTTGAACTTTGACTATCAGCTACACTTCCCTGAGAGCAAAAGCTGGAGGTGACCTCTGTCCACTTACAACTGGAGAAAAAAATAGGTGAAAGACATCTTAGGCAGGACTAATAAAAAGCAGTGCCTTACTGGTTCGAGTCCCAGCTGCTCTGCTTCTGATCCAGCTCTCTGCTGTGGCCTTGGAAAGCAGTGGAAGATGGCCCAAGTCCCTTGGGCTCCTGCACCCTTGTGGGAGACCCGGAAAAAGCTCCTGGCTCCTGGCTTCAAATTGGCTCAACTCCTGCCATTGGGGAGTAAACCAGCAGATGGAAGACTTCTCTGTCTCTCCCTCTCTGTAACTCTACCTGTCAAATAAATACATCTTAAATAAATAAAAACAACACATATCAGTGCCTGAGTTTCAGTCCCAGGTCCGCGCCTGTCCCTAGCTTCCTGCTAATGTGCACCCTGAAGGGCAACAGGTGATGACTCAAATGATTGTCTCCCTCCCATCCATGTGGGGAACCTGGGTTGAGTTCCCAGCTCCTGGTGGTGGGCACTGGAGAAATGAACCAGCAGATGGGAGCTTGCTTGCTCTCTACCTCTCTAATAAATAAAAGGAGTATCTTTTTAAA
Organism: Lepus europaeus; assembly: GCF_033115175.1. NCBI lineage: Eukaryota > Metazoa > Chordata > Mammalia > Lagomorpha > Leporidae > Lepus > Lepus europaeus. Next base: position 102,355,025 of record NC_084832.1, on the reverse strand, counting down.
GAAAGCATTGTTTGGCCGGTGCCATGGCTCAATAGGCTAATCCTCCGCCTGCGGCGCCGGCACCCCGGGTTTTAGTGCCGGTCGGGGTGCCAGATTCTGTCCCGGTTGCCCCTCTTCCAGGCCAGCTCTCTGCTGTGGCCCGGGAGGGCAGTGGAGGATGGCCCAAGTCCTTGGGCTCTGCACCCTCATGGGAGACCAGGACAAGCACCTGGCTTCTGGCTTCGGATCAGTGCTATGCGCTGGCCGCAGCGTGCCTACCGTGACGGCCATTGGAGGGTGAACCAACGGCAAAGGAAGACCTTTCTCTCTGTCTCTGTCACTGTCCACTCTGCCTGTCAAAAAAAAAAAAAAAAGCATTGTTGGAAAATAGTTAAACTTTCATGCTTTATTCCTTTCTTGTCTCTTGACTAATGTTCCCTTTCCAAATGCAGAACACCTCAGAACCTTGATACTTAAAATAATGGGCTAAGGGCTGTGCAAATGAAGCCAATGTAAGAATGGGTGGACATTTTCTGGAAATCATTCCTGCTCGGTTATGGCTGTAGCTCCCCAGTTGGTTGGCAACCTCACACATAACGCTGATGCACCAGCCATCCGGTTATAAACCACTAGCGTGTATTGAACAACACACCAGCCTGAGAGACTAACAACAAAGTTTCACAAAGTGGCTCCTAAGAGGGATGATTAAGAGGAAACGGGCAGGTGTCTGGTGCAGTGCCAGGGACATCTACATCCTAGATCAGCATGCCTGGCTTCAAGTTCCAGCTCCATTTCTGATTCCTGCTTCCTGCTAGTGTCCACTCTGGAAGGCAGCAGATGATGGCCCAAGCACTCAGCGTCCTACTACTTCTGCCTACAGCACATATATGGGTGCCAGTTCAAGCCCCAGCTGTTCAATTTTTGATCCAGCTCCCTGCTAAATGGCCTGGGAAAGCAATGGAAGATGACCCAAGTGTTTGGGCCCCAATACCAATGTGGGAGACCCGCAAGAAACTCCTGGCTCCTGGCTTCAGATGAGCCCAGCTCCATCCATTGCAGCCACTTGGAGAGTGAACCAACAGATGGAAGACCTTTGTCTCTGTCCTTCTTTCTGTCTGTAATTCTGCCTCTCAAATAAATAAATATTTTTTTAATAAAAATCAAATTTATATAAAATTAACCACTTTAACGTGAGCAATCCAGTGACATCAGTCCACTCACATTACACAGCTGCTACTCACATCTAGTCCAAACATCCTCCTCCTCCTCAGTTTCAAGCCCATTTCCTCACATGCGGACTCGTGACAAATGAGAACTCAACCTTCAGTGGGGTCTTGACCAGACACAACCACAGCAGGTTCCAGAGGCAGAGCATCCTGGAGCTGACCTAGGCTGGTATGCGAGGAAGGGGCTGAGGCTCATGGGAGTTCGGGACAACAGCATTTCACTCAGCAGAGCAGCCCAGGCTGTTGTGGTCCATTTCTGGGATATATAGGTTTGGGATGCAGGTTTCTGTTCTTCCTGGCTCTCAGCCTCATGTGCAGGAAGTGCTCTCTGAAGGCCCTGCTAGGCCAGGATTCTTACTCAGGCACCTTGGGTAGACAGAAAGAACCTAGTAGGGCCATTCTCTTAAGCAGATGTAGCAGGCATAGAATAGCCCTAGAAATCCTTCTCACTCAACTCCATTTTCTCCCATGGAGCTTTCCATTGAAGCTACTCTTTGTGTAGTTCGTATAAACGAGGCCATCCTTTGGGCCTGCATTGTGGCATAGCAGATAACGCCACAGCCTGCAATGTTGGAACCCCATATGGGCACAGGTTTGAGTCCTGGCTGCTCCACTTCTGATCCAGCTCCCTGCTAATGACCTGGGAAGGCATCAAAAGACAGTTCAAGCACTTGGTCCTCTGCACCCACCTGGGAGACCCAGATAAAGCTCCTGGTTCCTGGCTTTGACATCTGGGGAGTGAACCAGCAGATGGAAGATTTCTGCCCTACTCTCTGTGTAACTCTTTTAAACAAATAAATATTACTGAAGCAAAACAACAACAAAAAACAACTATGCTACCCTCATAACAGTCTCTATGCCACCCAGCTAGAAAGATAGCCTGGTTAGATAGTTCCAGGGAGTAAGCCACAACCCATGCTGAAAGAGTGCCGAGCTTACACAAGATGGGATCTAGATGGTGCCAATGGAGACCCACCAGCTACCTCACTAAAAAGGGACCAGGAGCAAGGGATGCTCCTTGTGGTGCCAGGGATCTGCCTACATGGGTCTGCAATGCCTAGTCTTGTATTCCACTCACTGTGAATGCAGCGCTCAATGTCCTTACAGTAATTGTTGCAAGGTGGGGAGAGGCACAGGTATGGAAAGACTTGATTCATATCCTAGTTCCTGGAGACCTTTCTCTGCTCCCTTTCTAACTTTATTTGGCTCTCTTGACAAAAGGCCTGGTATCCAAATTGCAATCATAATGAAATGCCTTTGTGGAAACACAATCCACCAATAAACGCAGTCACTCCTTGGTACAGAATGATCCAGAAAGAAACCAAACAATGAGGAAGATAAAACCAACACATTGTGGAGTGTTGGGTGAGGGTAAGACTTCAGAGAATTGAGTCAGGCCAGGGCGCTTGGGGCAGAAGCAAGGGGATCCCCATCCTGAGTTATTAATTCATATATTTATTTTACAATCTTATTCAGGGAGCTGGAAAAAGAGAAAAAATATATAATAAGGTACAACAAAACATAAAACTATTTAACTTTACATAACATCTGAAGTTAAACATTTTAAAGTTGGCTTTTGTTCCCCTATCCCTTAAAATTAAATATGAAGCTCAGGGCTTTAACTAGGACAGAGAACAGAGATGTGTTAGAGCACAAGGTGAGGAAACAGGCAACCCCTCCATCAATGAGAATCTGCTGCAAGCAACAGGCACACCTGAGAGTGCTTTTTTAATAAAAGACTTATTTTTATTTACTTATTCATTTTATTTGTTTGAAAGGCACAGAGGCAGACAAACAGAACAAAAGAGATCTTCCATCTCCTGATTTGCTCCCCAAATTCCCACAACAGCTGGGGCAGGGCCAGGCTAAAGCCAGGAGCCCAGAACTCCATCTGGGTCTCCCATATGGGTGGCAGGGACCCAACTACCTGAGTCATCACCCACTGCCTCCCAGGGTCCACAGCGACAGGAGGCTGGAATTGGAAGCAGAGCTGGGACCCCAACCCAGGCATATGAGATGTGGGTGTGTCCCAAGTGGTATCAAGCGCTGCACCAAATGCCTACACTGACCATCCATTCTGCAGTACCAGGAACTGGCCAGAGGGCATCTGTGGTCCCCAGTATTTGTCCAGACTGCCTCCTACTTATTGCTGTGACCTGCTGTTACCTTAATCCAGCTGGGACCTCCAGAACAAGATTTGCCATCCTCCTATCACTCCTCCAAGCCAAGAGGCCCTCCCTGCCCTCCAGCCTCCTCCCACTATGGCTCAAGCATATAAAGTGGGACCAGCCTGTGGTCCGAGATCTCCAGGTCCAGTAGACGTCCTCATCTGTCCTGAAAGACCAAGTGTAAATCAGCTGGGTCTTACAGACCGAAATCTACAAATGAATTGATCACCTCTAGGATTTCATGACTACCACTCTGATTGCCCTCCTTGATGAGGCACTGCAAAGAAAGGCAGGACTGCATTCAACTAGGAAGAATCTCAGAGAAGCTTTGTGCTGGGGGATGGGGCCCACAGGCAGAGCAGATCCAGAATCCCAGCAGCCTGGGACTGTCCTAGAAACTACGGCAGTAAAAGGCCCTGGGGTTTGGAAACAAAACAAGCCTGGGTTGAGTCCCACCACCACCACTTTCTGCCATGTTACCTAATTTTGCTGAACCTCTTTTCCTCTACAAAGTGGAATACAAGCTCTGGGGTGGCTGTGCTAATTGCATTAAGTAATACCTGTGAAATATGCCTTGCAACAGGTGGCTTTCGAACTACTGAGCAGGAAGTATAGAGTGAACTGAAAACTTTTTTATGTGATAAGCCTGTCCACACGTGTAAATATATACCATTGAAACAAAGGGTTTACAAAAAACGATACCTCACCACCCAGGAGTCACCTGGTCTCTTCTACTTCATCATTAATTAAAATGTTAGTTGTAATTTACTATATTATTTTCACAACTAATGGGTAGCTAGCTTTAAAAATGCACTCCTAGAAATCATACAGCTCTCAGTTATTACGATTATTAATATGATTCTCAGGTACACGAATTTTCACACCAAGGCAACCAAGAGGTCAAGGTTATTAGGTCAAGCCCTGTTGCCAAGGAAACACAGGGGCTAGGATCAATCCAACCACGCTCTGCAGCCCTCTGGAGAAAAGGAATGGCTCATTGCCCTGTCAATCACATCTTACATGGTGGGGGGGGGCGCCCGCCTTCAGGCTCGGAAGACCCGCCTCCTCCCTAAGGTTCAATGAGGAAGGCAGGGATTGGTGGGCAGGCGGTGACGTCACTTTAGGTGGCCTTCCTCTCGAGCGCCCGTCGGGAGGGGCTCGGAGAAGTTAGCAGGGCTCCCGATCACCCAGCCTTTGCAAGTACTATGAGGTCGGTTAGCTACGTGCAGCGCGTGGCGCTGGACTTCAGCGGGAGCCTCTTCCCCCACGCAATCTGCCTGGGAGACGTCGATAACGATACGGTAGGTGCGTGCGCACAGCCGGACTCGCAGTCCGGCTCTGCGCAGGCGCGGGGCGGAGCCGGGCGGAGGCCCGGGGAGGGGGCCGCCGAGCCTGCCGCAGGAGCAGCGAGCATGCGTAGAGGGGCCCGCCTGCGGGACTGGCGGCGGGCTTTGATTGATAGCTTAGATGGCAGCCGTCGTCGCTGGGATAGCTGGCCTGGTACCCCAAGAGTGGTTTTTCAGGGGATAGATAGTTGGTCCCTCCTCCTGATTCTGGAACTCGTTCATAGTAGGAGCCTGGTGGACGCTGGCGGCCATTGGCTCAGGGCGTCTGAGGCCGAGCCTCACCTCACGGACAGATCGCTTCCCTGTCAGAGCCTCGGGTTTTCTTCCAGCCGTTCGTTGGTCGCGCAGTTCGCGCTCGGTAACTGCTTCGTGCAGTCGGCCATCTGTATCCGGCCAGCCACGGATGGAGAACATTAGCTGAAGAAGCACACCGGCTCTGTAATGAGCGTGTGTGTGTTTAGGCTTTTCTTTCCAGCCACTACCCCCCAAACAATGCAACGCAGTAATAAACTGTGGGACGCTTCGTGTCAGGGTCGCGTTCTGAGAAGCGTGGTTTGAGCTGATCTTGCCCTCCTGCGAAGGAGGTGTGCTCACGGAGATTAGGCGGTCCAGCCCACCACACGCCTGGGCTGTATGGTGTACAACCTCACACACGTGGCCTGTGTAGCTCGTGGCTGTGCTTACATAGCACATGCACTGTATGAGGTATTAGAAGTAATCCAGAGATGATCGGAGGTAGAGTGGAGAATGCCGCAGGTTATTATGCAAATGCTGTGCCATTTTCTGTAAGGAAATTGTATCTGAGGAGTCTAAGGGAGTCCCGGAACCAGTTGCCTACAGATACTGAGGGATCGCTGTATATTATACCACTATTTTTTTTCTCATTTGAGTTGTAAGCTTTATTGTTCCATGAGGATATTAACTTTTAAGTTTTTTTTTTTCCCACTGTTGTATTCACTTAGAACAGTGCAGGCATGTAATGAGCACTATTGAGTTGTTCTAATGCATAAGGATTGGTGTAAGAAGCTAATGTGAGGGGCCAGTGTCGGGGTGTAGGGGTGTAGCAGATAAAGCCACCACCTGCTGCACCAGCATCCCACATGGGCTCCGGTTCCTGTTGCAGCTGCTCTACTTCTGATCCAGCTTCCTGCTAATGGCCTGGGAAGAGCAGCAGAAGGTGGCCCAAATGTTTGGGCCACTTCCACTCACATGGAAGAACTGGATGATGTTCTTGGCTCCTGGTTTCATCGTGGCCCAGTGAGCACTGGTTGTTGAAGCCATCTGGGGAGTGAACCCAGTAGATGGAAGATCTCTCTCTGTCTGTTTCTCTCTATAACTCTTAAAAAAAAAAAAAAAAAAACAACAAACAACGAAGAAGCCGATATGATCATGTGTTTCAAAGCAATTTGAAGAGCTTTGCCAGTTATTGGCAAAGATAACTGAAAGGGCAACATTGGGGAGCAGGAGGACGACTGATTTCAGCCTAATAAACCCTCAGTCTCCTGTTTTTTGGACAGGGACTTATTTCCTGCTAAGGAGAGGGAGAAGCCAGGGTTAGAATACGCACGCTGTATGACTGTGCACTGAAGCAGATCATAGAAGGCCCTCACCGCCTTTCTCCTGGTGCATTTCTGACCCTTAGTGTACCTCCACCAAGGTTCTCTCGTGTCGCTGAGGGACCACCCAACACAGAGAAGCAGACTGGCTGCTGGAGGGCACATGGCTGTCCTGCAAATGTCCACTCCCAGGACTCCTGCCGGTGCCTCCCTCTTCACCCGGCTGAGTCCCGTCTGCTTGCTCCCTGTACATGTGACACTCTTGGGGGATTTTATTCTTGTGTCTCTCTGTGTTCAACCACAGCAGGGAGTCTGTGGGATCTATGAGAGGACCTCAAAAAGTTCATGGGCAAGTGGAATTTAAAAAATTGGTTTTTCTGGGGCCAACATTGTGGCATAGGGGGTAAAGCCACTGCCTGCAATGCCAGCACCTGGTTTGAGTCCTGGTTGCTCCACTTCCAATCCAGCTTCCTGCTGATGTACCTGGGAAAGCAGCAGTGATGGCTCAGTACTTGGCTCTCTGCCACCCAACTGGGAAGCCAGACTGTGCTCCTAGCTTTGACCTGGTCCTGCCCTGTCTGTTACAGGCATTTGGGAAAGTGAACCAGCAGATGGAAGATCTCTGCCTGCCTTTCAAATAAAATGAAAAAAAATTTTTTTTTTATTTAATTAAAGGAAAGTGAATTATTATCAATAAATCCCAACTTGTTTCTTTTTTTTTTTTCTAACTTTCTCTTACCATTGAGGTGTTGTCTCTTTGTTGCCTTTAGAATTAAATCTTTTGAGAACCTAGCATTAGTTTCTTCTATTTGGGGGACAAATAAAAGTTGTTGGCTGTATTCCCACCAGGAAACCATGAGGCTGTTTATAGAAATAGGGTTTGAAGCCACCTGGTTGTCATCTTTAGTCTGGGGGAGGGGCCACAGATGGTGGAGAAGAGGCTTCGTGCAAGGAGCCTCCCCTCCTCACAGCTGCTGAGGGCGCCCCAGGCCCAGGTAGATGTTGACACCAGCCCTCTGGGGCCACATCATATCTCAAGGCCTTGCCAGGGAGGGAGGGCCCCAAGAGCTAGCATTGTCTTTCTGCTTCACTCCCATATTGTAAATACTAGTCTGGGGGCCAGTGCTGTGGCCTAGCGGATTAAGCCGTTGCCTGCCATGCCGGCATCCCGTATAACTGCAGGTTCTAGTCCTGGTTGCTCCACTTCCTTGCCAGCTCTCTGCTAACATACCTGGGAAAGCAGAGGAAGATGACCCAAGTACTTGGGTCCCTGCCATCCACATAGGAGACCTGGATGGAGTTCCTGGCTTCTGGCTTCAGCACAGCCCAACCCACACAGTTGCAGCCATTTAGGGAGTTAACCAGTGGATAGAAGATTTCTTTCTGTCTTTCCTTCTCTCTCCGTAACTCTGCGCCTTTCAAATAAATAAATAAAATAAATATTTTAAAATAAATTAACAAATGCTAGTCTGATGGTAGGCATTTGGTACAGTGGTTAAGTCACAGCTTGGGACATCCACATGCCCTATCTCAATGCCTGGTTCGTGTGCCGTCTCCCTACTTCTGATTCAACTTCCTGCTAAGGCAGCAGATAGTGATGATCCAAGTACTGGGGCCCCTGCCACCCATGTGGGAGGCCCAGATGTGTTATGAACAACTGAGGAGTGAACCAACAGATCTCTCTACCTTCAGATAACATGAAAATAAATAAATATGGGCCGGCGCCGCGGTTCATTAGGCTAGTCCTCCGCCTGCGGCGCTGGCACCCCAGGTTCTAGTCCCGGTTGGGGCGCCGGATTCTGTCCCGGTTGCTCCTCTTCCATTCCAACCCTCTGCTGTGGCTCGGGAAGGCAGTGGAAGATGGCCCAAGTGCTTGGGCCCTGCACCCGCATGGGAGACAATGAGGAAGCACCTGGCTCCTGGCTTCAGATCGGCGCAGCGCCGGCCCTAGCGGCCATTTGGGGAGTGAACCAACGGAAGGAAGACCTTTCTCTCTGTCTCTCTCTCTCTCATTGTCTAACTCTGCCTGTAAAATAAATAAATAAATAAATAAATAAGGAGCTGGCATGGTGGCGCAGCAGTTTAAAGCCCTGGCCTGAAGCGCCAGCATCCCATATGGGCACCAGTCGAGTCCCAGCTGCCCCATTTCTGCTCCAGCTCCCTGCTAATGCACCTAGGAAAGCAGCAGAGAATGGTTCAGGTCCTAGACCCCTGCATTCATGTGGGAGACCTGGAAGAAGCTCCTGGCTCCTGGCTTCAGATCAGCTCAGCTCCGGTCCTTGCGGCCATTTTGGGAGTGAACCAGTGGATAGAAGACCCCTCTCTCTTTTTTCCTCTCTCTCTACCTCTTTCTGTAACTCTTTCAAATAAATAAATAAAATAAATCTTTAAAAAAAAATTTAAGAAATAAATACAGAGCCTGAGGTTAGAGTCTCAGATGGTTTTCAAAACCTGTCCCATTTGTAATGGACAAAGTAGAAGAGCCAGTCAGTTTTGTAGGGTTTAGAGGTTTTCAGGTACCAGAGTTTGCTGGGATGGGTCACAGGTTCTGTGTAGTCCCCATCCCTCTAACCTCTCCTACCTCCAGCACACACACACCTCAAAGAAAAACTATGACTATGTTGGTCCCAAAAGGTTTTTTTTTTTTTCAATTACTGATTTTTTTGTAAAGTTTTAATTTATTTTTGTTTGAAAAGCAACTCAATAGAGAGAGAGACAAAAAGACAAAAAGATCTTCCACCTGCTGGTTCATTCCTCAAATGCCTGCCACAGTGAGGACCGGACCAGTCCGAAGCCAGCCCAGAACTCCATCTGGGTCTCCCAAATAAATAGTGGGCACCCAAGTATTTGAACCCTATCTGCTGCCTCCCAGGGTGTACATCAGCAGGAAGCCAGAATGAGGAGCAGAGCAAGGACTTAAACCTTAGGCACTCGATGTATGGGACACAAACCACTTAACCTCTGCACCAAATGCTGCCCCCTCCCCCACCAAAGAATTTTTCTCAAGTTAACAAATTAAAAGTCTTGGGGTTCCCCCAGGTTGGGCCAACTAGAGAAAGCGTTCTGTTTTCGAGCATGATCCCGTCCTAACCCTCTCTTCTTTCTCCACTTGAAGTTGAATGAACTGGTAGTGGGAGACACCAGCGGAAAACTGTCCGTGTATAAGAAGGACGACAGCCGGCCATGGGTCACCTGTTCCTGCCAGGGGATGGTTAGTATTCCCCTCCCTGGATCTTGGGCCAGCGGAACCTCTCGTGCGCAGGGACCATAAGGGCAGGTCCCACACAGGAGCTCCCTGGTGCGTCCTGGCTGTCCTGCTCCTCAGCCCACCCACGCGGTCACACTTCCTGTGACTCAGGACAGTAGCCCATAGGCAGTGCCCTTGTCTGTGCCTGGCCCCCCACCCCAAGAGGCTGGATGTTTTTTATGTTGTAGAGTGCCCCTTATACTTTATGGAGGAAGATGCTCTGATCTTGTGTAGTCAAGAAATGGGGGCAGTTATTTGAGTACATTCAGAAATCTGCTCGTCTAGCTATATTAGATGTAAGGATTTTTCTTTGTTTTAAGCCCAAATTGCCCTAACTACATCAGGTCTTCATCTTGCCATCCGGGTAAACTGAACCTGTCATACAAAATTCGGTTGATAAAGACTCAGTGTACGGGGCGAGCATTGTGGCACAGTAGGTTAAGCCACAGCCTAGGACACCTGTAGCCCACACCAGAATGCTGGTTGTAGAGTTCTGGCTACTGCACTCCTGGTCCAGCATTTGTGCTAAAGCAGCTGGAAAGGCAGCAGGTGATGACCCAAGTACTGAGGTCCCTGGCACCCACGCAGAGACTTGGATGGAGTTCCAGGCTTCTAGCTTCAACCTGGCCCAGCCCTGGCTGTCTCTGGCATTTGGGGAGTAAGCCAGCAGATGAAAGGTCTCTCCCTGTCTCTCCTTCTCTCTGCCACTCTGCCTTTCAAGTAAATGCTTTTTTCCTAAATGACTAGGGTAGGTCACGTGGCACTCCTTGCTCCACAGAGATGAGGGAGTGCTGGCTTCCCTCAGTGCCTCCCTGACCCTCCTTTCTCTTCTTGCAGCTGACATGTGTTGGCGTTGGAGATGTGTGCAACAAAGGAAAGGTAAGAGTTCTAGAAATCCTAATCTCAGGCCTCGGTAGAACACGAAGGCCTGCCAAGGAGCCCTGTCTCCTAGTGGAAATCAGTTGAGAGTTAAAGGCTTCAGCCATGGCCGGCGCCGTGGCTCAATAGGCTAATCCTCCGCCTAGCGGCGCTGGCACACCGAGTTCTAGTCCTAGTCGGGTTGCCGGATTCTGTCCCGGTTGCCCTTCTTCCAGGCCAGCTCTCTGCTATGGCCCGGGAGTGCAGTGGAGGATGGCCCAAGTGCTTGGGCCCTGCACCTCATGGGAGACCAGGAGAAGCACCTGGCTCTTGCCTTTGGATCAGCGCAGTGCGTTGGCCGCAGTGCACCGGCCGCGGCGGCAGCCATTGGAGGGTGAACAAACGGCAAAGGAAGACCTTTCTCTCTGTCTCTCTCTCTCACTGTCCACTCTGCCTGTCAAAAAAAAAAAAAAAGGCTTCAGCTGTGCCCCCTGTGATATGATTCCCAAGCTGGTACCTGCGCGCCCCTCCCACACTCCCGTCTCTCCCAGAACCTTGTGGTGGCAGTGAGCGCCGAAGGCTGGTTTCACCTGTTTGACCTGACACCTGCCAAGGCCCTGGATGCTTCTGGGCACCACGAGACACTCATGGGAGAGGAGCCGCGTCCAGTGTTCAAGCAGCACATCCCTGCCAACACCAAGGTCATGCTGATCAGCGACATCGGTGGGCATGGCCGCCATTGCGCCGCACCCTGGGGGAGTGGGAGTCAGTGGGCACCAGGGAGAATTCCAGGACATGAGAGTGAGGGAGAGAGTCAATATTTGTTTCTGCATGTTTTATGTGTTTGATGTAGAGTTACTGAGCTCCTATTACCAGCTAGGCATCGTTCTAAGTCCAGAATAAAACAACCTGCTGCCTTCTTAGACCTTGTTAGAAAGAGACAGAAGAGAAACATAAATCTTGCAAGAAAATCAAATATGATATTAAAAGTTAATAAGTAAGTACAATGGAGAAAACAAATCATGGAAAAGGGTAGAGATTGTCAAAGCAGAGAGCGATTGGAATTGGAATTGTCAGAGATGAACTTGCTGAGAAGGTGACACTGGGTAAAAAACCCAGCGGGTGAAGAGAGGGCACCATAGAGATGTGGGGCTGCTCCTTTACCCGCTGTCTCAAAGGCAGCAGTTAGTGTACAGGATCCATCGGGACACCTGAATGCTGTGTCTGAGATCTGTGGGTCAGGTGGAAGGGCAGGGGCGGTGGCAGCCACAGAGTGAAAGGTGATTGGGCGTGAAGTTCTGCTGGAGAGAAAGTGCCGGTGGCGGGGAGAGGGCAGTGAGCCTGGTGGTTGCGACACCTGCACCCCACATTGGCACTCCCAGCTCCAGCTCCTGGCTCTCACTTCCTGCTAATGCAGATCCTGGGCAGCCATGCTGGTGACTCAAGTGACTGCTTTCCTGCCATCCATGTGGGAGACCTGGGTGGCATCCCTGGCTTCAGTCTCAGCCCAGCGTGGGTTGTGGCAGGCATCTGCAGAGTAAGCCAGTGAATGGGAACCCTGTCCCTCCATCTGTCTATCTCTTCCTCTCTCTGTCTCTCACATAAATTACAAAAAACAAAGTGCTGACAGTGATGGTGGCAGCAGTGTGGGGGGCGAGTTGCTAGTAGCAGTCAAGCTGATGAGTACAGATTTGGCTGCAAACCCACCCTGTCTTCTGTGCGCACAGATGGAGACGGGTGCCACGAGCTGGTGGTGGGTTACACCGACCGTGTGGTGCGGGCCTTCCGCTGGGAGGAACTGGGCGAAGGCGGCGAACACCTGACGGGGCAGCTGGTGTCCCTCAAGAAATGGATGCTGGAGGGTCAGGTGAGCGGCTGAGCTTGGGGACCAGTGAGGCCAGGAGTGCTGGGAGAACGGCCAGGGGACAGGACCAGGGTGGGGAGAAGGCAAAGTCACCTTTGTTGAGACAAGTCCAGAGGTGATCCTTGCCAATCAGGGTCTAAGGGGAAATTGCTAGTAACCGGCAGGAGGGCCGAAGACTGGGCTGAACATTGGGAGCGTGGCAGTGGGTGTGGTGTGCACTGTCTCAGGAGGTGGCCCCAGCGGCAGCTCGCACGGCGGGAAGCAGGTGGTCTCTGTGGAGAGAAGGCCGCCAGCTGTGTTCTCACAGACCCGAGTCCCTCCTGCTGCCATCCTCGAAGCTGGAGGGCTATTGCCAGGACCCCTGCCCCACCTCACCCTGTTCTCTGCAGGGTGCCAGTTCCTTCTCTCTCTCTCTCTCTCTCTCTCTCTCTCTCTCTCTGTCTCTCTCCCCCTCCCTCCATCCCCCGTAAAATCCCTGGTGCAGGTGGACAGTCTCTCCGTGACTCTGGGGCCGCAGGGGGTTCCTGAGCTGATGGTTTCTCAGCCCGGCTGTGCTTATGCAGTCCTGCTGTGTACCTGGAACCAGGATGCTGGGTCCCCTCCCACCTCTGAGGGGGCCACAGAGGGCAGCAGGTAAAGGGGCACAGGCCTATGGGTGGCGCTGAGGTGCATGGCAGCAGGACCAGCTCCCCAGTGGCACATGGCAGTGAGTTGGGCCTGCAGTGAGTGGAACTTCTTCACCTGGGTCCCAGCCCAAGCCCCTTTGCTTCATTAAGGAAAATTATTTTGGGACTTCAACCAGTAGCTCTGAAAGAGGTCCCAGGCTTCAAATCTGTAACTATTGGCTACTGGGCCAGACGGGGTCAGAGACAGGCTTCTAAGCTGACTCAGATCCCGGAAGCTCATTCCAGATTAGCAGTCCCAAGGGGCCTGGGGAACTCGGCTCACTTGCACTCCCACTTGGCCCAGGGAGACCCCAGCTGCCCGGGATGTGGTACTGCACCAGACGTCTGGCCGAATTCACAACAAGAACGTCTCCACTCACTTAATTGGCAACATCAAACAAGGTGAAGGTGGGGTGGGGCAAGGGAGGGAGCCGAGCTCTTGGGGGCTGGGAGCCAGGAGAGGGCCAGCGTCTTGCCCCCATTTGCAGTCCCGTCGTCCTTCCCTCCCTGCTGGGGCTGCCTCTCCCTGGGAGCGCCTGTCTTGCCCTGCCTTTCACTTTTTCTTCCCCTGGCCCGTCTGCCCCACCCACAGGCCACAACCCAGAGAGCAGTGGCTCTGGCCTCTTTGCCCTGTGCACCCTGGATGGTGAGCAATGCTGGGAAGGGGTAGGGGGTTGCCTGCCTGAGGCGTCTGCTCAGTGGCCTGGCCCACCCACCTCTGCCTGCCTCTCCCCGGCAGGGACGCTAAAGCTGATGGAGGAGGCGGACAAGCTGCTATGGTCGGTGCAGGTGGATCACCAGCTTTTTGCCCTAGAGAAGCTAGATGTCACGGTGAGTGACGCCCTGGTGGGGGGCGCGGCACCTGTGCCTCACCGCAGGAGAGACAGAGACGAGAGTCAAATCAGGCCATCCCCGTATCCCAGTTTCATCCTTTTTTTTCTTTTAATTTTTATTGATTTATTTGAAAGGTAGAGAGTTAGGGAGGGAGGTCTTCCATCTGCTTATTCACTCCCGTAAATGCCTACAACAGCTGGGGCTGGGCTAGGTTGAAGCCAGGAGCCAAGAACTCCATGTGAGTCTCCCACGTGGGTGGCAGGAAGCTGGAATTGGAAGCAGAACCAGGACCTGAGCCCAGGCACTCTAATACGGGAAGTGGGCATTGCAAGTGGCAGCTTGACCCACTGCGTGCCACATCCCCTGTCATTTTATGAGTCTCCGTTTGCTAGCACTGCGGCCCCGGATATAGCAGATGGAGGCTACACTTGACATTGCCAGTGGGCATATTTGATGGTTTAGGAGGAGGCCTGAGGCTTTGAAGCCAGGCAGACAAGACTTGGGTTTGAGTCCTGATTCTTTAACGTCTCAGCTGAGTGACCTTGGGTGAGGGACTTGACTTCTGATGGCTGCAGTTTCCTCAGTATAAAGTTGGGAATGACGTCGCCTGTCTCACGGGGTTGTGGCGCATGCTTGGAAAAGGGCTCCTTTGCCAGCCCGGTTGGCCTGGCCTGCAGGAGGAGGGCTTCCCCAGCTCTGTCTTCCCGCAGAATCCGGTCCACAGCTCCCGTGGAGCTTCACGCGTGGCACCCGGCCTCCCTCACACCCTGCGCTCTGGCCTCTTTCAGGGCAATGGCCACGAGGAGGTGGTTGCGTGTGCCTGGGACGGACAGACGTACATCATCGATCACAACCGCACTGTCGTCCGCTTCCAGGTGGATGAGAACATCCGGGCTTTCTGTGCAGGTAGGTCCCCTGGCCCCACGGCCACACACCCTCATCCCCCCATCCCACGCACGCTTATGCCAGGTCATTTCTTGCCTCTCATTTCCGCTCTCAGCATCATCTTGACTGTAAGTCTTCCCAGATGAATGAGTTCCTTAAGGGGTGGTGGGTGGTTACTACTTTGCCATTTTGACAGTTTATTTTTTTTCAAAGATTTATTTATTTACTTGAGAGAGTTACACAGAGAGAAGGAGAGACAGGAGAGAGATCTTCCAGCCATTAGTTTACTCCCCAAATGGCTGCAATGACCAGGGCTGGACCAGGCTGAAGCCAGGAGCCTGGAACTCCATTCAGGTCTCCCACATGGATGGCAGAGGCCCACATACTTGAGCCGTCTTCCACTGCTTCCCCAGGTGCATTAGCAGGGAGGTGGATCAGAAGCAAAACACCCGGAACTCGAACCAGCACCCATATGGGATGCTGGCATCATAGGCAGTGGCTTATCCTCTGTGCCACGGTGCTGGCCCCATCTTGACAGTTTTAAAAAGGAGAGATAGAAGACAAAGAGGTCAGGTTGGGTTGTGGCACAGCCACTTAAGCTGCTGCTTGGGATGCCTGCATCCCATATCAGAATGCCAGTGGTTTGAGTCCGAGCTCCTCTGCTTCTGATCCAGCTTCCTGCTAATACTCCAGGGAAGGCAGCAGATAACAGTCCCTGCCACCTACATGGGAGGCCCAGATGCAGTTCCAGGCTCCTGGCTATTGTGGGCATTTATGGTGTAAACCAGCAAATAGAAACTCTGTGTGTGTGTGTGTGTGTTGCTCTGCCTTTTAAGTACATGAACATGAATATTTAAAAATAAAATATTGGAATGCAAAATAAGTTTTTTTTTAAAAGGGGGGGCATCAGTGAGATCTCCAGCTCTGAGTGTTTTGAAGAATGGGATGATTTCTTGCCATCCCTCTGGGATGTGTGAAGACACAAACATCAGAACGTTCTCCATGTGAGCCTCCCAGACCTCGGTGAAGAAGAGTCCCCACTAGGGACCTAGGAGAGCCGCACTCGTGCTCCAGGTGACTGCGAGTATGTTCGGTCGTTACAATGATGACATACTCCAGTGACCTGAAGCGATCATTTATATGCCTGGGAAGAGGGGACAGGCAGCTTAGGGAAGCTTTCCTTTCTGGTCCTGTTTTGCTAATCTACCCTTGGACTAGTCGGGCTGTGTCCTTCTGCCTCTAGCAATGTCACTGAGATGGGAAAATGAACTAACAGCACCTTTTTGGAGGCAGTTCTGCCTGGTTTTGGTTGCTGGGTTCCCGACAGAAGCACCAGAAAGAGCGTTCTTCTGGTTTTTCTTGGCTGCTCTGAAAAGCCAAACTCCGGACCTGGAGCTAGGTTGTGCTCTCTGCCGCCCATCACTGTGGCTGAAACCTGTGGCCCTCTGTCTCGCTGCCCACCCTTCCCAGGCCTCTATGCCTGCAAAGAGGGCCGCAACAGCCCCTGCCTGGTGTACGTCACCTTCAACCAGAAGATCTACGTGTACTGGGAGGTGCAGCTGGAGCGGATGGAGTCCACCAACCTGCTGAAGCTGCTGGAGGCGGAGCCAGAGTTCCGCAGCCTGCTGCAGGAGCTGGGCACCGGTGAGTCCCCAGGGAGTCGGTGGCCCAGGCGCCCAGCAGACCCTGGAACCTCTTACCAGCCCCTTTTTGGCCCTCAGATCCCAACGACCTTCCTGCGGCCCGTGCCCTGCTTCACCACACCCTCTACCATCCGGACCAGCCGCCACAGTGTGCGTCCGCAAGCCTCCAGGACCCCACCTAGGTCCACCTAGGTGCACCGTGCTTCTTCGCTGGCAAAGGATCCATCTGAGCCCCACTCCCACCCCCAGAGATTTCCATGGTATTGGCAGAATAGGGAACATGGGTTACTGATGAACATGATCCGACCCCGGGCAAGGAAGGATGATGACAGCCCGAGGGTGACTGGGAACTACAGACCTCGTAGTCTTTGTGGTGAAGGAAGACACAAGTTGACCCCTCCGCCCATTCCTGGTGGCCCTCACACATCACACCAGCAGGGTCTAAGACTCTGGCCTTGTTCCAGATCATCTGGGATTCCCACCACCACCACCACTCTCCCGATGTGGGAAACAGAGGTTTGTTGGAGAGGAAGGAGTGCATGTCTTTTTGTGTGGCCCCAGCACCCCTAAGAAAACCAGGCTTCATGCCGAGAGGAGCACGGGAGGTTGAGGTGAGGCTGCACCCCATCCTAAACACTAGTTTCCCGGCCCAGCTGCAGGTCACTGTCATCAGGCAGCAGTGATGGCTCGAGTCTTTGGGTCCCTCCACCCATGTGGGAGACCCGGGTGGAGTTCCTGGCTTTTGGCTTTGGCCTGGCCCAGCCCCAACTATTGTGGACATTTGGAAGTAATCTAGTGGGTAGAAGATCTCTCTGTGTCTCTTGTCTTCTCTCTTTGTCTCTCTCCACCTTTCAAATAAAATGAAGATAAATAAAAATTTTAAAAGATAATTTTGTGTAAAGATAAATTTGTGCACATTTTTTTCATACTATGCCTTGTCTGTGAACTTGAGGATCCCTCATATGCATGGTGCAACATTTTTGCACCAAAACAAAACTTATCTTTTATTTTCACTTCCCATACATTTTTTGAAGTACCTTTGTCCATCTCTCTCCCACTGTGAGTTATGCTCAGAGCAGTTTGAAAGCCATTGATCTGAATTGTGCTGACCCCAGGGAAGGGAGCCAGGGCAGAGTAATCATCGAGCTCCTGAGAGCAGGGAGGACAACCAGAGAACATCGGCATACAGAAACAAGTGTTTATTCAAAGGGGAAGCAGCTGGGCTGAGGGCTGGCGCTGGGGCCTTGGTTCTGCAGTTACAGCAGCAGCCAGAAGCAAACAGGGAGAGGAACAGGGCGAGACCCAGGGAAGCAGAGGTCATGGAGCAAGGCAGTGAGGGCAAGGGAATCCTGTAGGTACCTGTGAGAAGTGAGCCTGGGAAAGGCAAAGCAGGTGTCCCGGGGCAGCTCCTTGCACTTGGCTTTTCTCTAATCTACTCCAGGCTCGAGATTTGCGTTCCAGCCCCAGGTCCCAGGTCCCTAGCTCAGGTTAGCTCCACCGCTGGTTTTTCTCTGTTCCTGACTGTGATTTGCGAGACCCAGACCAGCCAGAAAGACCCTCCAGGTCTTGCTGCTTGAGGTTTGGACTCTTCACAGTGAATTCAGAAGAGCCTCTTTTTGCTTTGTGGGTGAGCCCAACTGGGGGATAAAAAGCCACTGATTCCAGGACAAGATAAGCTTAAACTCGGAAGGTCAAAGATATGGGTAGAAAGAAGGCTAATGGGAGGGGGGGTAATTCTAGAAATAAGAAGACGGGCAGGTGTTGCAGCACAGTGGGTAAAGCTGCCACTTCTGCAAGCCCACATCCCACATCAGACTGCTAGTTCTGAGTCCTGGCTACTCTACACTTCCAATCCAGTTCCCTGCTAAAACATGGAGTCGGGGGGAGGGAGCAGAAGATGATGGCCCAAGTACTTGGGCCTCTGCCACCCATGTGGGAGACCCAGGTGGAGTTTCTGGCTCCTGGCTTCCACCTGTCTTAGCACCAATTGTTGCAGGCATTCAGAAAGTGAAACCAGCAGATGAAGATCTCTTTCTCTCTGTTGCCCTGCCTTTCAAATAAATAAATAAGCCTTAAAGTCAGAGAGGGAAAGAGATTATTCCATTTGCCACTTTACTCCCCAAATGGCTGCAACAGCCAGGGCTGGGCCGGGCCAAAGCCAGCAGCCTGAAACCCCATCCAGGTCTCCCACGAGGGTGGCAAGGGCCCAGACACCTGGGCCATCTTTTGGTGCTTTCCCAGGTACATTGGCAGGGAGCTGGATTGGAAGCAGAGCAGCTGCGGCTGGAACTGGGACTCGAATATGGGATGCCACCATTGGAAGCAGTAGCTTAACCTGCTGAGCCACAAGGCCCGCCCCATAAATAAAAACAAATGCTGGTTAGGTTTAAGTCTGAAGACTGCCAACCCCACCATCCTCTCCTATCTCTCTGGGCCCTTCCACATACACCTTCAAAGTTCAGGAGCCCAGTGGGTGCAAAGGGCAAGTGGAAAATAAATGTGTGCAGTGAGTGTGAGAAGTACAGCCAAGGCTTTGCACAGGGGAATCAAACAACCACCAATCCCAGAGAAGGTGAACAGCAGATGCTCTCTGCCTTCGGCATTGCACATTCCTTCCCCAAGTCACCTTCGTTGTTGTACTGAATTCCTCTGTTCAACATGTCTCCCCCCATCACCTGTGAGCAGACATGCATGGACTCCAAAAGGCAGGCCCAGGAGGGCCAGGGACCCGGGCTGGTTTGGCATGGCGGCCTGGTGGTGGCAGGAGACCAGGAACGCCCGAGGTGAGCAGGGAGATGTGGGCGTCAGGGCAGTGGAGTAGCTTTGGGGTGGGGGCTGAGGGTCCGTGAGGACAGCGGTCAGCTGCAGCTTTTGGCTCAGGTCCTCCTGTGCCCAGGGCCAAGCCCAGAGCCCCATTTTGCTCTCGTCCCATTCTGCAGCCCTGACCTGGTGTCGCTCTTCTTGGGAAGGGACTGAGAGAACAGGGAAGCCAGAAGGCTGGAGTCTGGGCCCCCGGGGTGAAACTCCTGGGGGAGGGGACAGTTGCTGACAGCGGAGAGGCCTGTGGCAGACTGAGAGAAATGGGTCAGTAGGGGTCAGGGCAGTGAGAAGAGGGACACAGAGTCCCCAGCTGTCTGGCCCTCCCCACAGCTCTTGCCCCGGGGGAAGACTGACGGGGACAGCGATCACTGGCCGGGCTCTTGGTACGAAGGCAGGAAGGGCAGCTCTGAGGACGGGGCTCTCAGCCGCAGCACCCCATGTTCCAGGTCGATGCAGCACTGTGGGGTGAGGGAGTGTCATGTGAGCTCACCCCCGCAGGGCACCACCTCTCCCCCCGCCCTCCCACTTCCTGCAGCTGCCAGCTGCTCCTGGCTCTCTGCTCCTCCCCTGTCCACCCACCCAGGCCCCCAGCAGGGAGGGACCCAGTTCTCCGGGTTTTTCCCTTGTGGGTCATTAAGGAAGCAAAGGGGAAACTGAACATCTAGCAGTCTTCCTCAGCAGAACCTGATCCGCTCTTCCATAGTTGCGCCTTCTGCCGCTTTGCCCAGCTCTTTGGGCTGGGCCCCAGTGCGGGCACTTACCTTGAGAGAAAGCAGCGTGGGCAGCCCGAGACAGAGGTCAGGGCTCTCGGCATCTACAGGAACCGTGTGAAGGCAGAAGAAGGTGACAAGTGCTGAGGCCCCTGTGGCCCTCCGCTGGGTACCCACCCCTTCCCTGCCCACCCCCACTCTCCAGGTCTGCAGGTACTGGCACAGAGAGAGGGGATAATCAGAGGATCCTCGAGGACACCTTGTGCTGCCAGGGGCTGGCAAGCCTCTGCCGGCCCCACCCCCCAGGAGGATGACAGAAGAGGAGAGAAGCTGGGCCGAGAGGAGGGAGGACTCACCCACCACCCGGGCCGAGCAGGCCACAGTCTCCTGCCCCAGCTGCAGCTCCAGCTGCTCCACCTGGCTTGGGAGCCCAGGTGCCAGGCTCCCACTTGGGCCTTTCAGGACCCTCTTCCCTAACCTGTAGTTGAAAAGCAAGGTAGTGAAGGCCACCGCAGCCCCCGCCCACACCCCTGTTCATTAGCTAATGTCCCGCTCCTCGGTCAGAATCTCCAACCACGCTTGCAAAATAAATCAGGCTTTATGGGGATATAATTCAGATGTCATAAAAATGCACTCTCCTAAAGCGTACAGTGGTTTTTAATATCTTCAGAGCCCTCACCACCGTCTAACTTGAGAATATCGTCCTCACCCCAAAGAGAAGCCCCACGCCCCAGCCACTGGTTTGGGCCCCACTCACCCCAGACGGCTGAGGCACGTGGAGGAGATCTGATTGTGCGGGGCGCCTGTGTCCACGGCCACTCTAAGCAGCTGGTCCTGGCACTGCACAAGCGGGATGGGGAGGGTTGTGAGCACATGAGAGCAGGTTGGGGTTGGAGCCTTCAATATTCCCAGTCCCTTGAAGATTCTCTTTTACAGATGATATTTTTTTAAAAGATACTTGCATGTATAGGTTTTTAAAATGTTGATTCATTTTTAATTTTTTTAAAAGGAGTAACAGAGAAAGAGACCATCTTTCACCCACCGGTTCTCTTCCCCTACATGCTACAACAGCCAGGGCTGGGCCAGGCTGAAGCCAGGAACCAGGAACTCCATCCGGGTCTCCCATATGGATATCAGGGACTTAGCATTTGAGGGGTCATCTGCCTCCCAGGTGCATTAGCAGGGAGGTGGATTTGGAACAGCAGAAGCAGGAGTGCATCTCAGGCACTTGGAAATGGGATGGGGGCATCCCAAGCAGTAGTTTAACCTGCCGGACTATAATGTCTGGCCCTGAACTGAATCATTGAAAGTGATTTTTTAGGGAACTCAAACAACTGTGGCAAAATTGACTCTCAGATAAAGGAATTCAAAACAAAATGGACAGAGCAAACGTTTAGCCTAGTTAAGACACTGGTTAAGATGTCCATGTCCCTTGTTGGAGTAATCTGGGTTTGATCCCCAGGTCTGGCTCCTGCCTATTGCTTCCTCCTAATGCAGGCTCAGGGAGGCAGCAGTGATGGCTTGAGTATTTGGGTCTCTGCCACCCACATGGGAGACCTGGAATGAATGCCTGGCTCCTGGCTTCAGCCCAGTCCTACCTCAACTATTATGGGATATAGGGGGTGAATCAGGGGATGGGAGCACAATAGATAGACAGAGATCTGTCTCTCAATATAATTTTTTTTAAAAAAGTGGAACTACCCTTGGAGCTGGAATTGTGGCATAGCAGATTAAGCCACTGCCTGCAATGCCAGCATCCCATGTGGGCACTGATTTGAGTCCTGGCTGCTCCATTTCCAATCCAGCTTCCTGCTGGGAAAAGCAGCGGAAGATGGTCTAAGTACTTGGGTACCTGCCACCCACGTGGGAGATCTGAATGAAGCTCCTGGCTCCTAGTTTTGTCCTGGTCATGCCTTGGCTGTTGCAGCCATCTGGGGAGTGAATCAGCAGATGGAAGGCCTCTCTCTCTCTCTCTCTCTCCTCTGTATCTCTTTCAAACAATCTTTTTAAAAAAAAAGTGGAGCTACTCTTGATGACTGCTAAGTTTGGGAAAGATCTGGCCAAAAATGGAGATCCGCTTGGAGAAATCCTTGGGAGATTGACGGCTTCCTGATTGGAGAATTCCAGCTTAGGGGTAGAGGAGGACAGAGAGAACTGGGATCCCTTGATAGGAAACTCAGGTGGATCACCCAGAGTTCACCACTGGAAACAAAGAGAAGGCCAATTCCTTGGATATGCACTGACCTTTTGGTGTATACCTGCAGTCTTCCCATCCTAAACATCTATTGAGCATTTGTGCTTATCCATGCAAGATATGTTGCTGGAAGGTTCGTCAACGAATGCTGGTTTTTTTTGTTTTTTGTTTTTTTTTTTTTAATTTTTATTTACTTATTTAAGAGGAGAGACACCCCCCCACACACACACACACAATGATCCCATCTGCTGGTTCACTTTTTTTTTTTTTTTTTTTTTTGACAGGCAGAGTGGACAGTGAGAGAGAGACAGAGAGAAAGGTCTTCCTTTTTGCCGTTGGTCACCCTCCAATGGCCGCCGTGGTAGCGCGTTGCGGCCGGCGCACCGCGCTGTTCCGATGGCAGGAGCCAGGTGCTTATCCTGGTCTCCCATGGGGTGCAGAGCCCAAGCACTTGGGCCATCCTCCACTGCACTCCCTGGCCACAGCAGAGAGCTGGCCTGGAAGAGGGGCAACCGGGACAGGATCGGTGCCCCGACCGGGACTAGAACCCGGTGTGCCGGCGCCGCAAGGCGGAGGATTAGCCTGTTGAGCCACGGCGCCGGCCCGAATGCTGGTTTTTAGGAGACTAAAGGCAGTGCCATGCAGTTCTGCATGGTAGCAAGCTTTCAGGTCTGTGAAAGAATTGTGAGCAAAACGTCTTAGAGGCCGAGCAGGAGGAACGGCTGCTTCCTACTGGGGAAATGAGCTTTCAGCGAGGAGATAACCTCCAGGCTGGGTCTTCAGAGACGGCAGAATGTGCACACAGAGAGACTGGAGTGCAGGAACAGAGCGCTCCAGGCAGAGGAGCAGTGGGCACTTAATGGGAACAGTTCAGAAGAGATTGGGTGGCTAAATGGCTCCAGAGATGACAAGACCATCGCCTTGGAACACACAAGGTTTTTCCAGGAGAAGCACAATCTATCCTTGCACACTGAGTGTATTTCCATTTAAACATACTTTGATAGGGGCTGGCGCTGTGGTGTAGCAGGTTAAAGCTCTGGTCTGCAGTGCCAGCATCCCATATGGGCACTGGTTCGAATCCCAGCTGCTCCACTTCCAATCCAGCTCCTTGCTAATGGCCTGGGAAGCAGCAGAAGATGGCCCAAGACCTTGGGCACCTGCACCCATGTGGGAGACCTGGATGAAGTTCCTTGCTCTTGGCTTCAAATCAGCAAAGCTCCGGCTGTTGCAGCCATTTTGGGAGTGAACCAGAGGATGGAAGATCTCTTTCTCTGTCTCTACCTCTCTCTGTAACTCTCTCTTTCAAATAAATAAAATAAATCTTTTAAAAAATAAATAAACACACTTTGATAAAGGAAAGAGGGTGGAGCAGTGGTCATACCAGATGGAATTGCACAGAGGGAAGATGGAGGATGCACGGTGGCAGTTTGGGGCAGTCGTCACTTGGGACACCCACATCCCATATTGTAGTGCCTGGTTCAAGTCCTGGCTACCCTGCTTCCAATCGAACTTCTTGCTACTGCACACTCTAAGAAGGCAGTAGGAGATGACTCAAGCATTTGGGTCTGTAGGAGGCCTGGGTTGAGTTTTTGGGCTCCTAGCTTCAGCCTTGCCCAACCACAGTTATGGTGGGCATTTGGGGAGTGAACCAGCAGGTGGAGGATCCTTGTGTGTCTCTCCTCTGTCTCTGTCTCTCTGCCTTTTAAATAAAAATAAGTAAATAAAAGATGGAGGGGCTGGCGCCGCAGCTCACTAGGCTAATCCTCTGTCTTGCAGCGCCGGCACACCGGGTTCTAGACCCGGTCGGGGCGCCGGATTCTGTCCCAGTTGCCCCTCTTCCAGGCCAGCTCTCTGCTGTGGCCCAGGAGTGCAGTGGAGGATGGTCCAAGTGCTTGGGCCCTGCACCCCATGGGAGACCAGGATAAGCACCTGGCTCCTGCTATCGGATCAGCGCGGTGCGCCAGCCGCAGCGGCCATTGGAGGGTGAACCAATGGAAGGAAGACCTTTCTGTCTCTATCTCTCACTGTCCACTCTGCCTGTCAAAAAATTAAAAAATAAATAAATAAAATAAAAATAAATAAATAAATAAATAAAAAAGATGGAGGATCCCATTTTTAGGTGCACGCAGTGGGGAGAGGTGCCTCTTCCCCACTGCGTCCCTCCCTCCCTGGTCAAGGCAGACAGGAGGGTGGGTGAAGTGAGCCAGTGCAGGCAGGGTAGACTTCTTCATGAGAGTCGGTGCCTACAGAGGCCTCTTACCTTGCAGTTGACCAGCAGAGCTGGAAGCTGTGTCCCACTCTTCCCCCTGTCCTCTTGGCCATGAATGGGGACCTGCACCAGGGGAGACTTCTGAATCCGACTCTGGTTTCCCTCCACCAGGCGTCTTTGGATCACGCTGTGTGGCTGCTGGCTCCATCACAAAACAATGCAGGGAGACAGGTCTACACCCAAGAACTCGGGCCACTCTGTCCCTCCACCTTAGATAGCCCCGGTTGCTCCCACTAACCCCACCCCCCAAAGATCTGAGTCTCAGGAAGGAAGCGGCATGAGCTCACCCAAGGATAATGAGAGCAGCGCACATGCAAACAGCAAAGCAGGCTACTTCCCTGGGACCTCAACAGACTGCCCAGCAGTGGAGAGAGGAAGAGAAGGGTCCACGCTGATCTACTGGCTGAAAGGACATTTCAGAATTGAGTATGCTGGGGGAGGGGGGGTTTGTCTGGAACCCGCAACACTGTCTTCCCCACTGCAAGTTCCTTTCTCAACGCCCCTGCCCATCCCCTCATCCTTCAACAGGCTGCTGATGGTGTGAACAAGGAATAAAGTCTTCAGATCCAGAATCCTGGGAGCCACCCTAGACCTGTCCCTCACCCACAAACACCCCTACCCTGTCTGATTGCTTCCTGAACCCTGCCGGCTGTGCCTTCTGTCTCTCCCTGCCCTTCTTCCAGCCTCCCTGCGGCTCTCCTGGACCCCGGGAGCCCCTTCCTACGTTCACAGGAACCTGCCTCCAGGCCTGTTGCCTTTCAGACACACCAGCCTGAAGCCTCCAGACTGAGGTCAGATCTCGAGCCTGAATCAGAAGATTCATTTTCATAAGATTCCTGGGTGATTTGTGTGCACATTAAAGTCTGAGAAGCATCCAAGTGAAATATAAAACCAGCCGTGTTCCTCTCCTGTTGAAGGGCCCTGGCCAGGCACTAGGTGCATCGGAGAAGCTGCCGGATGCCATATCAGAGTGCCTAGGGTTCAAGTCCTAGCTCCACCCTGATTCCAGCTTCCTGCTAACGCACACCCTGGGAGGCAGCAGGCTTTGGCTCAAGTAGACCAGTCTCCGCCACCCACATGGGAGATCCAAATTACTCCTGTCTCCGGGTTTTGGCCTGACCCATCCTCACTGGCATTTAGGGAGTCAACTAGCTGATGGGAGTCTCTGTCTCTCAAAAAAAAAAAAAAAAAAAAAAAAAAAAAAAGAATAATCGTTAAAACAGTAATAAAATGCAGGAGTGCTTACATGATAGAGCCCAGACTTTCTAAGATGATGCCCAGGCCAGATGGTGCAGCCACTGCCTAACGTCAACCTCATCTCCCCGACTCGGCTGGTCTGCCCTAGCAACACTGCCTGTGTCCAGCTTGGAGCACGCTGCTTCACTTCCACGCCTCCCCTCCTGCTCAGCCCTCCTCCTGAGCCTCCTCCTCCTCATGCCTCTCTCGGCCAGACCGATGGCTGCCTCGACACACTATCTGGGAGAGAGGCTTTCGTCACTGTGTGTCTCTTACTTAATGCAGGGGGCCTCCTCTGGGATAGCTTCTCAGTTCTGTTCTTGCTGCTCCCTCCAGGGCACCAGGCTTGGGAGGGAATGCCCATGCTTCCTCTAACAGGTGCTTTTGGATTTCACTCCCACTAGCCAGGAGGAGCCCTTGAAGTGTCTGTATCTCACCCCCCTTTCTATGCCAGGACCTAGCTCAGCATGCAGTAGGTGCTCAATAAACACCTGCTGAGGGAGGCGGTATCCCCCCAGGCTCCACACACCCCTCCACCTGCCCTCGCCTCCCTGAGTCTCGGGTTGTTTCTATGCCCTTGGCTTCATGAGACCCCTGAGGTTGCTGTCCAACACGAAGCCTGGCAGCCAGAGACCTCGCTCTTGGAAAAGTACAGGGGGCGGGGAGTGGCAAACAGGGGCTCCGCTGCTGCAGATTCCTCCAGAGCTATCCCAGGGAGGGAGACAAAGGGGGCCTCCCAACCTGTTGTGTCGTTGCTCCCAAAGCCCCAGGAGCTGACCGCTAGAGATGGAGTTGGCAGGTGCCGAGGCAGAGCAGAGAGGTGAAAAGCCCAGAACTGGGGCCAGCACTGGGGCATGGCTGGTGAAGCCGCCGCCTGCAGTGCTGGCATTCCATATGGGCGCTGGTTTGAGTCCCAGCTGCTCCACTTCCGATCCAGCTCTCTGCTATGGCCTGGGAAAGCAGTAGAAGGTGGCCCAAGTGCTTGGGCCCTTGCACCCGTGTGGGAGACCAGGAAGAAGCTCCTGGCTTCTGGCTTTGGATAGATGCAGCTTTGGCTGTTGCAACCATCTTGAGGGTGAACCAGTGGATGGGAGATCTCTCTCTCTCTCTCTGCCTCTCTGTAACTCTGCCTTTCAAAAAAAAAAAAAAAAAAAAACTCTAAAAAAAAAAAAGCCCAGAACTTTCTCACCAGAGGCCAGGACCTACCCCCGGGGATGGCAGTGTTAGGAGGCCTCTCCTGAGCTGCACAGATGTACGGTGGTCCCCAACAGAGGTAGAGGCTGCAGAACCCCAGCCCTAGGAGCCACACAGCCCGCTTCCCTGTTCCATCCCCGTAGCTCGGCTGTGCTTGCCACGCTCACAGGCAGGAAGAAGCCCCCAGCAGTTCTGACCTGAAATCTCAGTGCATCACTTTTCCTCTCTGGAGGCTGCTGGCATGGAGCTATGGGAATGCCTGGGCTCTGCCCTGGGTTCCTGGAGGCGGGGGAGTTGGGGACAGGCAGGCTGGGCAGGGCATGGGAGAGGAGGGCTGGGTCAGGAAGGGCCACACAGGGCTACATTTGTCCCCAGGTTCCCAGCGAGACGTGGCCCGGGGCCACCAGACAAGCTTCCCGCCTCTCACGGTGCAGGCCCTGCTGGGGACCCTCCTCTTGGACTCGGAGATGAGAGAGGCCACAAAGTGCTCCAAGCCTTTCTAGAAAGGCCTTCCTCTCTCCTCTAGGGGTCAGAGGCCAGACGTAAGCCCACACTCTCCAGCCTCTGTGGAGCTGACTTCATCTCTTGGTTGGAGGAAACATAACAGCATTTCTACAGTGCTTTCTATTCGCCGGCTTAGCTCACATAGCTCACAGCCACCCCTCGAGGCAGGTACTATTGATTTTATCCCCATTTAACAGATGAGGACGTTGAGGCACAGATTTCAAAGTAACTTGCCCAGGTTGGTAAGTGGCAGAGCCAGGATTGTCCCAAAGCAAAGTGGCTCCACGCTTAGGATCTTCATTACCATCTCTCTCAGGGGAATGACTGTCCCCACAGCCGGCTGCTGCCCACGCACCTCCCCAGACTGACTCCCCTGCCCTGTTCCCTCTGGAGGCCGAAGAAGCCGCAGGGGAATGGAAAGAAAGGCACCCAGGAAGCAGGGAGAGAGAGCCGCTCCAGGAAACTAGGGGGCTCAGGCAAGAGCTGTAGGAAACAGGAAGCCCCAGGGAGGAGAGAGGGTCCTGGTGCTTCCTTGATGAGGGGAGAAGTAGAGCCCACCCGGCCTAAGGAATCCAAGGCTTGGGGACCGGAAGCTGACCAGTCCTCCCAGCCTCGGCTGACTGCCCCAGAGGGCTCCTGTGTCCCCCAAAGCCTCTGCTCCTGGACAGCAAAGCTGCTCCCCACACCCCAGATAACAGTGGGGGGAGCTGAGCAATGAGGATGGGGTCCCGCGGGCCATGGAAAGACGCCAAGCACAAGCCCCCAGCATGGTCAGAGGGAAGCCCCTGAAGTTGGCAGGACACGCTGCCTCCCTGGGCCAGGCAGGGGCGCCCGGAAGGGTGTAGGGAAGTGGGAAGCAGGGGCGGGGGCTGCCTCACCAGGTCCTTGGAGGTGCCGAGTCTCTTGAGGCTGTCCAGGGGCAGCAGGTCGGCCGAGTCCTTGTGCAGGAACTGGGCAGCCTGTTTGAGCCGGCGCTGCTGGCTCAGGGGGGCCCGGGCCCGCGGCTCTGCCCCCTGTGCCCTCCGGCTAGTGTCGCCCTCATCCTTCCTGGCCTCCGGCCCAGTGCTCATGGCCCCCGCGGGGCTGAGCGCGGGCCGCCCCTGCGTGCGCTCTGTGCGCCCCCGGGGTCTCCCGGTAGACCGCTGGCGGCTCCCGCTCTGCCTGTGACAGCAGAGTCTCCGCGGGAGGCAAAGACGAAATAAATAAATAACGTGCGGGAGGAGCAAGCGCGTCACACACCAGTTTCCAGAGCTTGCAGCAGAGGGAGTGAGGCTTCGGCTGGAAAAACCCAGGTCTGGAAAGGAGAGAGAGAGAGAGAGAGAGGGAGGGAGGGAGGGTGGGAGGGCTGGGGGGGCGCGCCGCGGGCTGGCCCGGCCGCGTCGCCGCCGCGGGGGTCCCCGGTCACAGCGCACGGGGAAGGGGAAGCGGCGTGTGCCCCGAGGTTGGAGAGGAGCGCGCGCGCCGCTGAGCGGGGCGCCAGCCTGCGTGCCGGTGTGCGTGTGGCTTGCGGGCGTTCGAGTCCACAGTGCGCGGACCCGGCTCGGCTGCCTGGCTGTTTCCTCTTCCCGGTGTTCTCCGCAGCCAGGGCCTGGGGTGCAGGCCGGCAACTGGGTTCTGAACAGAGCGGAGAGCGTGAAAACCCCCTCCTCCCGCAGACTGCACCGTTCCGGATCTCTGGCTTGGCGCGCACGGCGGTGTTACGGTCTCAGCTCACGGACTTCCAGGGGAAGGAGCGATCGGCTCCGACCACCCCAGAAGTGCACCTCAGCTTCGGATCTCCTCTGTGGAAACAGTACCGGCTCTTTTACAGTGTTACGCAGGTAGAGCGTCCCTCACCCCCTAATGTTTCGGACCAGAGGCATTTTAGATGTGGAATTTTTTTTTTTTCCCGTTTGGGAATATTTGCAAACATTTGCAATGAGACATATTGGGGATGGGATGCAAGTCTAAACACGGAACTCATTTCTGTTTCGCACACGTGTTACACGCACCGCCTGCAGGTCATTGCATACCGGGTTTCTCGTGCGCAGGCATTTCGACAGCCGCCCTCACGCGAGGTAAGTGTGGAATTTTCCACATCTGGCATCCTGCTGGCGGCAGATCTGGGAGCCGTCCGGAAGCTTCGGTTCTCAGATTGAGGCTGCTCAACCTGTATTTCAAACACGCAAAACTTACAAAGAATAACACTCTCCTGAACCTTTACCTCCCTCCCGACTTTGGTGTGTACCAAACCCACTCTTCTTTTATACTCTTTTTACAAAATTCAAAAAAAAAATTTTTATTTATTTATTTATTTATTTATTTGAAAAACAAAGCAACAAAGAAAGAGGGACACACACACACACAGAAGAAGAGAGAGAAAGAGAGAGAGAGAGATTTTCCATTCACTGGATTACTCCCCAAATGCCCACAGCAGCCAGGTTTGGGCCAGGAGGCAGGAACAACATCCAGGTCCCCCACGTGGGTGACAGGAGCCCCAGAGACTTGGACCATCTTCTGCTGCCCTCTGTAGGCACATTAGCAGGGAGGTGGATTGGAAGTGGAGCAGCTGGGATTGGAACAACCGCTTCTGTATGGGATGCCAGTGTTGCAACCCATGGCTTAACCAGCTGTACCACAGTGCCAGTCCTTTTCTTTTATACTGTCTAGGCATATGCATATATCTGTATCCTAAGCCATATATCATTTAGTTTTGCCTGGCCCACTGTATGTATTCTGCAATTTGCTCTTTTTGTTCACTAATTTTTTTTTTTTTTTAATTTATTTGAGAGGCAGAGAAGAGAACGAGAGCCTGCCAAAGACAGGCCAAAGGAAAGAGCTTCCGGCCACGGGTTTATTCCCCAGATGCTCACAACAGCCAGGGCAAGGCCAGGCCAAAGCCAGGAGCCCCGAACGCCATGAAGGTGCATCATGTGGTAGCAGGGACCCAAGCACTTGACCCATCCTCTGCTACCTCCCAGGATTAGTGGGAAGTTGGACTGGAAGCAGAGGAACAGAGACTTGATCCCAGGCATCCCAATAGCAGATGTGGGCGGTGCCGCAATGCCTGCCCTGTGGTGTGGGGGCTTAGCTAGTGTCTTAACTGCTGGGCCAAATGCCCGCCCCTGAAAGTTCGTGGAAAATACCGCATGGAGCTCAAAAAAATTTTTGCAGCAACATGAACATCTCTTAATTCTGTTTTGCATCAAGTTTAAAATGTATTTATTTATTTTGAAAGAAAGAGAGACACAGAAAAAGAGATTTTCTAGCCATTGATTCACTCTCCAAATGTCTACATTGCCAGGTCTAAGCCAATCCAGGACCTCAGTGTGGATCTTCTACATGGATGATGGGGGACTCAACCACTTGGGCCATTGTCTGCTCTGCTTCTGGTTCAGCTTCCTGCTAATGGACTGGGAAAGCAGCAAAGGATGGCCCACGTGCTTGTGCCCCTGCACCCCCGTAGGACACCTGGAGGAAGCTCCTGGCTCCTGGCTTTGGCCTGGCCTAGACTGAGTTGTTGTGGCCATTTAGGAAGTGAGTCAGCAGGTGGGAGATCTCTCTGTCTTTCTCTGTGTGTCTCCCTCGTTCTGTGTAATTCTGACTTTCAAGTAAATAAATAAATCTCTTTTTTTTTAAAAAAAAAGAAAGGGCCGACGCCGTCGCTTAACAGTCTAATTCTCCGCCTTGCAGCGCCGGCACACCTGGTTCTAGTCCCGGTTGGGGGCGCTGGATTCTATCCCGGTTGCCCTCTTCCAGGCCAGCTCTCTGCTGTGGCCCGGGAAGGCAGTGGAGGATGGCCCAAGTGCTGGGGCCCTGAACCCCATGGGAGACCAGGAGAAGCACCTGGCTCCTGGCTTCGGATCAGTGAGATGCACATGCCGCAGCGTCCATTGGAGGGTGAACCAAATGCAAAAGGAAGACCTTTCTCTCTCTCTCTCTCTCTCTCTCTCTCTCTCTCTCTCACTATTCACTCTGCCTGTCAAAAAAAAAAAAAAAAAAGAAAGAAAAAAAAAGAAAAAGAAAAAGAAAGAAATTTGCAGCAAATGGACACAACTGGAGGACATCATGTCGAGTGAAATAAGCTGGACACAGAGAGACAAATACCACATGTTCTCCCTTACAAGTGGGAGCTAAAATTAACATAAAAAAGAAAGGAAGAAAAAATATGTGAATCAGTAGTGCTTCAAATATGGTTTTGTGAAATTTTGTTTATACCTTTGTCAAATGTTAAAAATGCTATATTATTATAGTTTTAATGATCTGTGATTACTTTAAAATTTACTGTATCTGGGTGAAATAGTCATTTTTCCATCCAAATATTGTTTATAGCCATTGTCTATATTCCTACTAAACTAGGGTCTTTTTGCTTTTTACTTGTTAAATTTCTTATTTGGTCAAGTATTAAGCTTTTTTGCTGTAATGTAAATTTAGAATATGTTATCTCAAAAACTAAAAAAAGACAGAAAGGGGAAGGGGGGTGGGAGGGGCCGATTGTGGTGTAGGAAGTTAAGCCAGGAGCCAGGAGCATCCTCCGGGTCTCCCACGTAGGGGCAGAGATCCAAGTACTTGAGCCATCTCCCACTGCTTTCCCAAGTGCAGGGCACTGGATCAGAAGTGGAGCACCCAGGATTTGATCAGGCCCTCATATGGGATGGCAGCATTGCAGGCAGCAGGTTAACCTGCAGGGCCCCAGTGCTGGCCCCTGTTGCTTTACTTTTTTAGTGTGGCAACTGAAAGCCTTTGAACTGCACGCATGGTTCCTTTATACTTCTTGTTTTAAACATTT
Source organism: Lepus europaeus (assembly GCF_033115175.1). NCBI lineage: Eukaryota > Metazoa > Chordata > Mammalia > Lagomorpha > Leporidae > Lepus > Lepus europaeus. The sequence continues at coordinate 102,323,059 of NC_084832.1, read as the reverse complement.
TTTTATTTGTTTACTTGACAGGCAGAGAGACAGAATGCCGCCATCCACTGGTTTCCTCTTTAAAAGCCTGCAGAGGCTGGGACTGGGCTGGGCCAAAGCCAAGAGCCAGAAACTCAGTCCAGGTCTCCTCCTGGGTGGCAGGAAACCGATTACCTGAACCGGCATCACTGCCTCCCGGGTTCTGGAAGCTGCAGTCAGGAGCTGCAAGCACGACTCCAGAGTCTGAAATGAGATGAGGCATCCTAACTGCCGGGCTAACTGGCCACCCCTACATTTCTGTTGGGCAGTGCTGGCCACCCCTATGTTTCTGATAGGCAGTGCTGGCCTAAATAAATTTCACAGTTCATTTCCTCTAAGCCGATATAATCTACTCCAATATCACTCAACTCTATCAGGAAGTCCTCTATCTCCAAATCCCTGTAACTGTAGTCAAAGTCCCTGTCCACTTGTCCAAGCCTCAGGAGAAATGGAGATTAACTGTGTCCCGCCGCCTTTCATGCCTTTAACCGTCTTGGCCCCTTTTCTTTGTGAATAGTTCATCCCTTGAGGCTGAACAGTGCCAATTCTTATCTCTGAAAGGGATTGGGGAGAGAGGGCTGAAAGGGATGGAGAGAGAGCTCACATAACCTGGTGAAACCTCCCGGGCAAAAGGCCCGGCCACAAGGAATTTCTCAGAATATTCTCTGTTGACTGTAACTCAGAGCCAGAGAAAAGCTCCCTCGGGTGTCCGGAGGGTGGAGGACAGCTGGTCTATTTCGAGCCTTCTCCTCTAGGCCTGCCATATGCACTGAAGACAGGAATTGAGTGATTTCCGGAACTCTCCCGTCCAACAAGGCTCCCAGGAACCCTGTGCCCATTCTGAAAGTTATCACTGGGAGAGGACATCCAGTGTTCCCACGCCCAAAACATGGCTTTCCAAAGACCACCCAGGGTAGCGCAACTTTGGATATTTTCCTATTTTATAGATAGCACAACCAAGGCACACAAAGGTCAAGGTCAAGTAGTAGGGCACGTGGTTGGCCTCGTGGTTAAGATGCTGCCTAGGACACCTGCACCCCACATCAGAGTGCCTGGGCCACGTCCCGGCTCCTCTCCTGATTCCAGCTTCCTGCTGATGCACACCTGGGAGGCAGCAGGTGCAAGGGCTCAGTGGCTGAGTCTCTGCCACTCATACCAGAGACAGATTGAGTTCTGGGCTCCTGTCTTTGGTCCTACTCTGTTCTGTCTATTGCAGGCATTTGGGGGAGTAAACCAGCATTTAAGAACTCTCTCTGTCTCTGTCTCTGTCTGTCTGTCTCTCTCTGTGTGTGTCTTTTCTGACTGAAACAAATAAATGAACAATTTTAGAATTTCATTAACAAAAAAAGAAAAAAGGAAGAAAGACCAGGCAGTTTGTTTCTATTGATGAAAGCAGGCTGAACGTGAGATGTTAAATTCAGACAGACTTGGTCAAGAATCCCAACACTGGGGCCAGGGCATAGTGGGTAAAGTTACCGCCTATGATGCCAGCATCCCTTATGGGCGCTAGTTCAAGTCCTGTCTGCTCCACTTCTGATCCAGCTCCCTGATAATCACCTGTGAAAGCAGAGAAAGATGGTCCAAGTACTTGGGTTCCTGCCATCCACATGGGAGACTCAGATGAAGCTCCTGGCTCCTGCTTTTGGCCTAGCCCAGGGCTGGCTCTTGCGGCCATTTGGGGGAGTAAACCAGAGACTACAAGATCTATCTCTGTCTCTCCTTCTCTCTCTGTAATTCTGACTTTCGAGTAAATCTTTAAAAAAATAATCCCGACTTTGTCCTTTACCATCTGAGTGACATCAGGTAAAGTAACATGCTTCATTTCTCCAGTTGTGAATCTGAAATAACACATAATTTGTGGAGTTAGTGTGAGGATTAATTAAGAGACAGAATGGAAAAAAAATGGTAAACTCTGCGTCTCAGTTTACTTATCTCTAAAATGATAAGACGCTGGTGTTGTGGCTAAGCAGGTAAAGCTGCTGCCTGTGACAGGGGCATCACACATATGGGCACCATCTCCTGTCCCAGCTGCTCCACTTCCTATCCAGCTTCCTGCTAATGACCTGAGAAAAGCAGCAGAACATGGCCCAGGTATTTGAGCCCCTGCCACCTGAAGAAGCTCCTGGCTCCTGGTTTAACCTGCTATGCCACAATACCTGCTCCTGGCTCTGGCATGGCCCCCATTCATTGTAGCCATTTGGGAAGTGAACCAGCAGATGGAGAATCTCTCTGACTCTCCCTCTTCTGTAACTTTGCCTTTGAAGTAAATAAACATTTTTTTTTAAGATTTATTTATTTGAAAATCAGAGTTACACAGTGAGAAAAGGAGAGGTAGAGAGAGCCTTCCATTCACTCCCCAACTGGCCACAATGGCCAGGGCTGTGCCGATCTAAAGCCATGAGCCAGGAGCTTCTTCCAGGTCTCCCACACAGGTTCAGGGGCCCAAGGACTTGGGCATCTTCTACTGCTTTCCCAGGCCATAGCAGAGAGCTGGATTGGCAGAGGAGCAGCTGGGACCAGAACTGACACCCATATGGGATGCCAGAGCTGCAGGTGGAGGACAACCCACTGCACCACAGCACTGGCCCCCACACTGAGGCTTTTACAATCCTCTCGCAAGAACAACCTTCAGAGTGCACATTCCCAGCGACCTAAGGATCTCCCAGTAGGCTCACCTCCTAAAGGTTCCACCCTCTCCCCATAGCACCCATCCTGAGGACAACCTTTTTTTTTATTTTATATTTATTTTTTTGAGAGGTAGAGTTACAGAGAGAGAGAGGGAGGTCTTCCACCCACTGGTCCACTCCCTAGACTGCCGCTACAGCCAGAGCTAGGCTCATCTGAAGTCAGGAGCCAGGAGCTTCTTCCACGTCTCCCACCCAAGCGCAGGGGCCCAAGGACTTGGGCCATCTTCCTCTACTTTCTCAGTCCAGAAGCAGTGAGCTGGATCAGAAGAGGAGCAGCCAGGACTCAAACTGATGCCCATATGGGATGCCGGCACTGCAAGCAGAGACTTAGCCCACTATGTCACAGCACCTGCCCCAGGACCAAGCCTTTAACACATGGACTTTGGGGGCACACCCAAACTAATATTCGAACTTCAGCATTGCAGCAGTATCTATAAGCAGGTAGGCATTTGGGAGACTCTGTCTTGGGACCTACATAGGATGTGTTGGCTCAGTACTAACCTAAGATAGGCAACTGTATGAACAGCCACAGAAGCCTCAAAACTATAACGTTAAATAGGCATCACAATTGTTTACATTGTGCCATGAAAAAGCAAATGTATGTGGGCCCAGTGGACAGCGTGACTAAGGAGAAGGCTCGGTGGTGGAAAAGACACACAAAGGCAAAGGGCTCGGAGCAGGCGAGGCAGCAGTGAACAGAAACGATAGGCCAGGGGTCCTGGGGGAGGTAGACGCTCCCTTGAGGGCTGCCTGTACTGCAGATCTTGGCTCTGATTTGTCCTCTCCCGGAGCAGCTACAGAGCCTCTAGAGGCATGGCCATCAGGCGAGACAACCCTGAGGGCCGTGACTGGCGATGATCCCGGGGATTCCCAGTCCTCACAGCTCCCAGCACTCACTGGCCCCGACCATTCCTCAGGCTCCCTGCAACTCGAGACCCTGAGCTTGCCTCAGCAACCTGGCTCCTGAGACCAGCAACCAGGCTCAAAAAATGAGTCATGCTGCTCAGGATCTAGCAACCCAGCACCTGCTTGCAGCAAACCCAGCTCAGGGGGACGGGGAGGGTGCAGAGGGGGAGGTGCTGGCCCAGAACCTGAGCTGGGATGACTTAGTGTCTGTGAGGCTGGTGGCATTCAGCAGGGCGCAGGCATTCTGGAGAGAGGCATGCTGGGTTTGTATAGGCAGAGGGGTGTCCATGCCTTTGGCCCTGCTTCCCTCTCAGGTCTGGATCCCCCACCCCCACCTCACCGTGGCTTTTGAACACTCCATATCCATTGGTGTATGAGAGAAGGGGCTGGGGGGTGTTCATGGTTGCTGGCCAGGTAAGTGGCAGGCTGGGCTGGGGACTGCCTTGTTGGAGTCCCCAGGTCCAGGAGGACAGATGGAGTCTAATGACCACTTTTCTCCCAGCCCCTAAATCTTCGTGTTAGCCTCTGAGTACCTCTAGGCCTCTCCTGGTGGAGGGGGCAGGTAGCCTGAGAAGTGGCACAGCACAAGCCCTGGGGTCCCAGCCCCCCAACCCAGCACCTCCTGTTCTGCTAGCGGGAGGGCAGGGACTGCCCGGTTTTCTGGTCTGGAGCAGGTTATTCCTTGATGGGCTTCAGTGCGCCCATCTGAAAATGGAGAGGGTTGGGTATTTGGTGTAGCAGTGAAGTTGTCACTTGGCATACCTGAATCCCGTGTTGCACTGCCTGGGTTTGAGTCTCGGATTCACCTCCTATTCCAGTCCGCTACTAATGTGCACCCTGGAAAGCAGTTGTGTTGGCTCGAATGATCGGGTCCTTGGAAACCTGGATTGAGTTCCTGACTTCTGGCTTCAGCATGGCAGAGCCCTGGGCATTGTGGGTAGTTGGGAAGTGAACAAGTGGGTGGGAGCTCTCTCTGTTTGCCGCTGTGACGATTTTAGATCCTATGTAAAGGGATCCCCCTCTTTTCCATCAGTATTCCTAATCCAGAGTGGGGAGAATGGGTTCATTTCCAGAGCCCTGGGACTCCCTGAGGCACTCATCTCTTGGTTCTGCTCCCACACCGTAGAGAGGTGGCAAGGAGAGGAACTGTGTAAGGCAATTATAGATTTGGCACTAGAAAGAAGGGGAGAGACTATCTTCATAATCCTATGTGTTATATTTATTTTTAATGCAGACGAAATTCACATAACATAAAATTTACTATGTTAAAACACACAATCCAGGGGCTGGTGCTGTGGCATAGCAGGTAAAGCCACTGTCTGCAGTACTGGCATCCTGTATGGGTGCTGGTTCAAGTTCTGGCTGACCCACTTCCCATCCAGCTCTCTGCTATGGCCTGGGAAAGCAATAGAAGATGGCCCAAGTCCTTGGGCCCCTGCACCCATATAGGAGACCCAGAAGAAGCTCCTGGCTCCTGGCTTTGGATCAGTGCAGCTCCAGCTGTTGCAGACATCTAGGGAGTGAACCAGCGGATGGAAGACCTCTCTCACTCTTTGTACCTCTGCCTCTCTCTAACTCTGCCTTTCAAATGAATAAGTAAATCTTCAAAAAACAAAAACAAAAAAACATGCACAATCTGGTGCCATTTAATTCATTCGTAATGTTGTGTGACCACTACTTGTTGTCTAGTTCCAAAATATTTTCAGTGCCCCTGGCAACTCCCAGTTTAGCTTCCAGCTTTGTGGATTTGCCTTCTCTGGATATTTCAAAGGAGGATACTTCAAAAAGTTTATGGGAAAATTGAATTAAAAAATAAGTTTAATTTGGTGCAAAAGAAATTTGAAATCCTTGCTTTTTTTATAATACAGATTTTCTTGCTTTCTTTTTGTTTTTAAAGATTTTATTTTTATTTATTTGAAAGAGTTAGTGAGAGGAACACACACACACACACACAGAGAGAGGTCTTCCATTCACTGGTTCATTTCCTAAATGGCCGCAACGGCCAGGGCTGGGCCAGGCTGAAACCAGGAGCCTGGAACTCTACCAGGGTCTCCCACATGGGTGCAGGGGCCCAAGCACTTGGGCCATCTTCTGCCGCTTTCCCAGGGGCATTAGCAGGGAGCCAGTGCCCATATGGAGATGTCAGCATCACAGCCATGCCACAACACCAGCCCCATATAATATTTATAATAATATATATAATGTATAGCCCCCCATATAATACATATTTCCTATGAACATTTTCAGACTGTTTTTATACATGGCTTTCAAGTTTTTTCTGTCGCACCAAAGTAAACTTGTCTTAGTTCCACTTTTTAACCAACTTTTTTGAAGTCTGTGTGTGGCTTTTTGTGTCTGGCTTCTCAGGGTGACGTTCTCACATTTCAGCCATGTGTCAGTACTCCTTCATGTGAGTACTCCCTTCATCCTTATGGCTGAGTAATATGCCATCCATTTCTTATTTTATGCTGTGAACCAGGGTCACCAGCTGCACTTATGGAGGCCTACCATGTGCCTGCATCTCTGTAGGCACTCTGCTCGCCGTGTGTTATTTCTCCCACTGATTTACTGGGTCCTGCTGTACAGATGAGCACAGTTAGAGACCAGTGATGTCCTGAAGGCCTCCCCGCCAGCTGGTTAACGGGTGACCCTGAGCTAAGGCCCTGTGCTGTCTCCACTCCCAGCTGCCTGTGGGTCTTGAAGAAAGTGGAGACAGAGAGGGCAGGGGGCAGGGGACCGAGAGAAGCCCACTAGGGGCAGACCACCAACTGGGGGTTGTGACGGGAACAGGAAAAGGTGAGGTGGGGTACCCCACATATAGCTTCTCCCCTTGCAGTCCCCTTCTCATCTCCAACCTCACCCCAACCCAGCCAGGGCCAGCCCTTTCCTGCCAACTGTGTCCTGCTGGCTCCACTTCAGGCTTTGCCCCTGGGAGCCTCATAGCTGAGGCGGCTGGAGTTCACTGCAGGACAGGCCCGATGCTCTGGGCTAACCACTCTTGATTTTTCTGTCTTGTTCTGCTCCTGTTCCCCTGCTGAGGGCTGGTTAACCTTCCTCAGGCCTGACTCTCCCATGCTCCAGCACCAGCCTGAACCTGACCTCTACTCCCACAAACCCTGCACTGGCACCTGCGGCCAAGCAAACCTGTGTCTGGTCTTTGCATGGTCCAGGGAGGGGATGGGATTGAGGTTATGTTTGCCTGAGAGGCTTGACACACATTTTCCTCATGCCAAATGTGTTTCAAGAGTGGAGATGACCGCTTCTTACTCATGTTTCTTATAGCACCTCTGCTTACACCCCAACACACACACACACATACATACACACTCACACACACACACACACGTCACTTCCAGAAGCTGGAAGCCCTCCCTGCTCCTCTTGCTCTACCCACCCTGCCTGTCCCAGCCCTCCCATCCCCAAGGAAAGCATGGGACAATCTAGGGCTTCAATAGTCTCCGAGAGCCTGGGGAACAGAGGCTGCTTGAGGTTGGGAGGATGGTGGTCCTTCGACTACCCCCAGTGGCTCCTTGCTGAAGGAGTATTGGCTGCCAATCCTGGAGCCTGAGGGTCTGGGTGCCCACAATAGTCCCCACGCATATGCAGGTTCTTCTAGATGTAGCCAGGTCTTCTTTCCTTCTTCCTTGATGACGCCGTGCCAGGTTGTGTCTCGGGGAGCTGGCGGAGGGGCACAGTGACTCGGTCCTGTAGCAGGCTTTGGTAATCCCTTACGAGGTCTGAGCTCAGGGGTGCACTTGGCAGCAAGGCCAGCCTCAGCACCTTCTCCTGGTAATGAGGCAGAGTGTTCGGGCAAGGCCAGCCCCGGGCTAAAGAATTAGGAAGTGGGTTGGGCATGAGCTGGAGGCCCTGGGGCTCAAACCTTCCACCAGCAGATATGTGCTTGTACCTGTTGGGAGAGCAGGAGGGGTGTGGAGAGAACAGAGTGGTTAAAGGCGAGATCCAGGCACAGAGGGGAGGTGTGAGATGGGACAGGCTACGCGGCCTTCCACAGTAGCCAGCAATCAGGCCTGGGGAATCCCTTCCCTCTCTCCTCCTTGGATACGGATCCGTGCCAATGGCCTGCACCCTGTGCATGTGTTTGGCACTGGGATGGTGAGGCTGTGTCGATGCTACTCTACCTACCCTACCTGCCCCAGCCCTTCCATCCCCAAGCAAAGCACAGAACAATCTAGGGTTCAATCCAGTAGACTATCCATCCTTTTGACATATCATCATTATTTCTCATTTACTGTGCTTCAAGTTTCACCCTCCCCACCAATGCAGGGGGCATGGGAGGACCACAGAATGGAGGGTAAGTGGTTGACTTCCTCTTCTCTATATGCCTGTAGTGTTAAGCTGAACAGTAAGAAGTGGACTTTCGCCGGCGCCGCAGCTCAATAGGCTAATCCTCCGCCTTATGGCGCCGACACACCGGGTTCTAGTCCCGGTTGGGGTGCCAGATTCTATCCCGGTTGCCCCTCTTCCAGTCCAGCTCTCTGCTGTGGCCTGAGAAGGCAGTGGAGGATGGCCCAAGTGCTTGGGCCCTGCACCCCATGGGAGACCAGGAGAAACACCTGGCTCCTGCCTTTGGATCAGCACGATGTGCGGGCCGCAGCGGCCATTGGAGGGTGAACCAACGGCAAAAGGAAGACCTTTCTCTCTGTCTCTCTCTCTCTCTCTCTCACTGTCCACTCTGCATGTCAAAAAAAAAAAAAAAAAAAAAAAAAGAAGTGGACTTTTGGAGCAAAAGAACACAGTCAGACAGGTTAGGTACTTTACAGTTCAGCATGCTCTGCACCTGGCTCAGCCTGTTTGTCGTTGTTGGCTCAGCCATGACTACCCACTAAAGTCACCCTGGGGATCTTCTAAAACCACCACGCCCAGGCTGCTCCCACTTGAATTAGAATCTGCAACGTGAGGCCCAAACCTCAGCGTTTTATGAAAAAGCCCCAGTTATTCTAACGTGCTGCTAGGGTTATATGCAAATGTTCTAGTTCGCCAACAAAATCACAGCACCCTGAAGCTCGGATCTTGTCTCCTGTGTCTGCATTCCTCTAGGTTCCCAGCGCTCCATGTGTGCTCACTGACTGATCCAGAGTCATCTTTAATAATTGTTAAAGCTTTTACATCAGGACTTGCTGTAGTTTGGAGGTTAGTGTGGGTATCCCCCGAAGGCTTGGTCGATGAGTGTGCTCCCTGCTTCCTGACTCACTGTGTTATCTCTGCTCTGCCCCTGTCCATACTCATGGCCCTCATGGGAGCCCAGACCGTGGGGCTGCCTGTTCTTGGACTGTGAGCCCCCAGAACCATGAGCCAACATCGACCTCTTCCTTCCTAAGGAGTCTGAGTCCGGTATTTATTTACAGAAGCAAAGCGCTGACTAATCCTGGACTCAATGGCCTTCTCGGCTCCTCACTCTCTTGTTCCCCTCCTTCAAGGTCCAACTCAAATACAACCTTCTCCTGAACCACAAAACCTCGTCTGCACGCATTCCCGCGTTCCCAGCTCCAGGCCCGGGACAGGGGACACCAGGGTCCTGCTCTCATAGATGTGCCATCATTTACTGAGCCCCTTCTATGCATAAGCCCCTGTGCCACTTTAATCCTCTTAGCCCTGCAAGATACTGGGGTCATCTCCATGCATACATCAGAAAAGTGAAGCTACAAGAATTCAAGAAAGTTAACGTCATGGAGGAAAGTTGCAGCAGGGGGCAGTGTGAACTCTGAGCCCCATCTGTGAGGTGGGGTTAATAATAGCTTCTGTCCAGAGACTCCCGGGGGGATTCAGTCACATAACTGAGATGATTAGAACAACATCTGGCACTGGGTTTGACCATGAAGCTGTCTGAGATATGCTGTAAGCCTCACACCCCCCCCCCCCGGGCATGCCCATGGTTGGCACATGTTAGCAATCTACCTTCCCTGTGACCAGGATGGCAGGGAGAAGCCAAGGTCCTGGGGAATCTTCTCCCCAAATCACCCCGCTCTCAGCACCCACTTTTTTTCTCCCCTTAAAGATTAAAAATCTCCATAGTCTCCTTCTCTGGTTCCCCAGGAATGCCCTTGGGGTTGGAGGTGGAGCCATTCTATCTTTAGCTCTCTCCCCACTTTTCTGCTACTCGTGCCCAGTGCAGAGGCTGGCCCCGGTTAGGAAATATCTGTGAGTTCCCACGTGGGCAGGGAGCGGAGGAGCTGCAGGGTTCTCACACTCAGACCCTGGATCCTTGGAACGTGCAGAGGGCTCCCTGCCCTTGCAGCCCAGCTCCGACTTTCTCAGGGAGTCTTCATAGGGTGGGGACATCCCAGCTCACAGCAACCCCTCCCTCTGTTCAATTTCTGTAATGATATCTCCGTTTTGCTCAGTTCCTTTCCCACTCTGTAATCCAGGCAATCCTCACCCAGTGAGGTATCTGCTTCCCCTTTATCAGGAATGGCATCAAGCCTGGAGAAATTAAGCAATGTGCCAGAGGGCTGCCTCCTGGACTTGAACCCAAGCCTGCAGCTCCAGCATTTATTTCAGCCCTTTTCTTTAATAACGGGCTTTGTGGCAGCACCCACCACATCTCACACGTTGTGCACTTGGCACCAGGGCCTGGTTGTGACAGCCTGTTCTCATGAGCTCCCAGAGGCCAGGGACTCCATCACACGTCTCTGCATCCCCAGGGCCTAGCAGGTGTTAAGGGCAGAGTGGCACTTCCTCACCCAGCCCAATTTCCGCTAAATAATTCTGTGCCTCTGTGTACCGTCCCTCCCTTCCACCGGCTCCTTCCAGCCACCTGCAGACAAGAGTTGGGTTTTCAGATGAACAGAGGTGGAAAGGAGAGATTCCAGAAATCAGGAATCAGAGAGAGGGAAGGGGTCACCTGAGCACAGGTGTGTTGGGGAAGGGGCGCATCTTACTTCTTGTAGGTCGCGGGGGGCAGGATGTTGCCCTGGGCATCAAGTGGAGGAGCCCTTGCTTCGCTCCTCAGCCTGAGTCTCTCCGCCGCCTTCAGCTCCTTCAGCGTCCTGAAAATCACCTCGTTCTTCCTGTTCTCGTCCAAGAAGATGGGAGTGTAGCCGATGAAGGTCAGAAAGCTGTGGGGCCCCATCCAAGAGGGAGGGGGAATGAGGGGCCCTGCAGGGGGATCACGGTAGGCATTGGAGTGGGTGAGCCAGCGCCAGACGTTGCTATTGTAGGGCTGGTCGGGCTGCGAGGGGAAGGTGGCAGGCAGACGCCCCACATCCAGCCAGGTGTGGAAGCCCCAGGTGTGCTGGTTTGGCTCCTTCCAAGGGTGGATGAGCTGGTGATGCACCTTGGACTTGATTTCTGTGCAGGGAGGCGGCTTGTGGATCAGCTGGTGGTAGGTTTGCCGTGTGAAGCCGGGCAACTCCCAGGGTGCACCGGGGACGAAGAACTCACGCTGGACCCACGTCTGGGAGGTTGGGGGGGACTCACGGGCATGGACCATCTAGGGGGAGACAAAAGGGAGCCTGGGGGGTGGCTGTGCAGGCAAGGGATCTGGGCGGGGTAAGGAGCGCGCCCTGCTGTCTTTCCCAGACTTCTCACCAGGACCCTGGGGGCCTGGCAGGGATTCCTCTATTCCTGTCCTGCTCATCTGAGGTTCCCGTACTCTTCTTTGTGTCACTCATGGGCCTCTCATGTTCTCTGTCCCTTGATCATATCTTGACCTTAATTTCCCACCCTCCTCAACTTTCACTCTTTTTTAAAAAAATGTCTTTTCATTTAATTGGGAAAGCAGAGAGTAAAAAGAGATCTTCCAATCTACTGGTTCACTTCCTAAATGCCCACAACAGCCAGGGCTGGGTCAGCCCAGAGTCAGGAGACTGGAACTCAACCTGGTTCTCCCACATCGGTGGTAGAGACCCAAGTGCTTGAACCAGCACCTGCTACCTCCCAGGGTGCGCTTTAGCAAGAAGCTGGGTCAGAAGGTCAGAAGTGGAGCTTGGACTTGAACTAGACCCTCCGATATGGGATGTGGGTGTCCCAGGTGACAGTTTAACCACTCAAATCACAAATCCGGGTTGCTCCCAAATTGGAAGCTTTCTGAGCACCAACATGATAGCACCACAGTTGACCTCCTGTGATGGGTTCTAGTATAAAATGACTTTTTTTTTTTTTTTTACAGGCAGAGTGGACAGTGTGTGTGAGAGAGAGACAGAGAGAAAGGTCTTCCTTTTGCCATTGGTTCACCCTCCAAAGGCCACCGCAGTTTGCACACTGTGCTGATCCAAAGGCAGGAGCCAGGTGCTTCTCCTGGTCTCCTATGGGGTGCAGGGCCCAAGGACTTGGGCCATGCTCCACTGCACTCCCGGGCCACAGCAGAGGGCTGGTCTGGAAGAGGGGCAACCGGGACAGAATCCGGCACCCCAACCGGGACTAGAACCCGGTGTGCCTGCGCCGCTAGGTGGAGGATTAGCCTGTTGAGCCACAGCGCCGGCTGTAAAATGACTTTCAACCCATGTGTATATGAAATATAAATGAATTTGATGTTTGGATTTGGGTCCTATCCCCAAAATATCTCCTTATGACAGTACAAATATTCCGAAATAAAAAAACAGCTGAAATCCAAACACTTCTGGCCCAAGCATTTAGGAAAGGGGTACTCACGCTGTACCAAGCAGGCATCTCTTTTTGTTCTGAGCTCTGTGTTCACGGACTCAGAGGACTAAGAGAGGAAGACCATGGCAAGTTTACAGAGCAATGGTCTACCATAGCGGACAGCCTCAGTGTAGGCTGCAGGAGTGTGTGTTCAGCTCTGAAATTAATACTCAGCTTGGGACACCCACATCCCCGTGTCAGAGTACTTGGGAGTCCCAGCTCCACTTGCGATTCCAGCTCCCTGCTAATGCACACCCTGGAAGAAAGCAGATGATGGCTCAGGCATTTCGGTCCCTGCTACCCACATGGAAGAGACCCAGACGGATCCAGGTTCCTTGCTTCGGCCTGGCCTGGTCTTGGCTGTGGTAGGCATTTGGGGGAATGAGCCAGCAAGTGGAAGGTCTCCCTCTGTCTCTTTCAAATAGAAAGTTTCTTAAAAAGGTAGGCTGCCAAGATGGTCCCACCGCCTACCCGCAGGAAAGGTTCTCTGACTCGAGACGGACAGCTTGGCCTCCTGAGTGGTCTTTGTGGGTTGCAGGCCATTTTTCTTGTGGGCCTGCCAGCCAGGATGGTAGCTTTGTGGAGAGGCCTTTCTGGTGTCATTGTTTGCTGCTGAGGTTGCTATGGTAATACTTGCTGGGTGGTGAGGGAGGGAGGAGGCTCTGCAGTGCCTGGGGCCTCTGGCTTGCCTCTGGGGTGACACAGGCAGGGGACAGGTCTCCCTCGTACACTTTGGCCACAGAGGATGGTAACAGGAGCTGCCTCTGGACAGACTTGCCTAGGAAGATGTGGGGAGGAGGGAGGCAGGGCAGGCTGCCTTCCAGGCCTCAGTTGGCAGTGGCACCTGGAACTGGGCCTATCCTTCCCTCAGGCTCTGGGGGCCTGTTCCTCGCGGGATTTCTCTAAGGAGCCCCCAAAGGTCCAAGTTTTAACCAGCAATGTTGGTGTGAGAAAGGGCATGTGCCCATGCAGGGAGGGATTCATGTGACCTCCCTTCTTTCCTGCCACCATCCCCCCCACCCTTCTTTCCCAGCCCTTTTCACCCCAAAAAGGCCAGGCACCAACAGACCACACAGACCAGCATCTGCAGCCTGGGTTTTATTGAGTAGGTAGGTACAGTAGTGTTCTTGAGCTGGCTCACATCCATGCAGTCAGCTGGGGCCCAGGGTGGCTCTTTGCGAAGCTGAGGTGCGAGCTAAGGAAGCCAGGCACGTTAGGGGCTCTCTCAGCCTTCTTACGCCCTCTGCCCAAGTTCTGGTCAATGCTCATCTCCCTGGCATGATTAGGGACATTATCAGAGAAACATCTCATGGGGGCTCATCTGGGTACCCACACCCTTTGCTCAGATGCCTCCATTCCCCCACCTAAAATTCAACTCCAAAACCATCGCAAAAGACCTTTTTAACCAGGATTGCTTCTTGCAGGAAAGCTGACTTGGAAACACGGGGAGGTGGGAGGGAGGGGCAGGAAGAGGGCCCCCAGCAGGCAGGTCTGCTTGTCTGGGCGCCTATGGTGACGAAGCCTGGAGTCAGGTACCCTGGGCCTGGAAGAAACCGTGCACTGCACATCCTCCCTTCTCTAGCAACCAAAAGCATGGAACAGAAGCAAACTGAAAACCCTTGTCTTCCTCCGCCCTTCTCCTGGCAGTCTCTACACAGTGGTCTAAGGAAATAAGCCCACGTCTATAATTAGAGGATGATTTGGAGAACTGACACTATTCACAGTGGCCACCCTGTGAGGAGCAGAAAAGGCGAGACTGCTGGGCACAGGATGGGAGTGGCTGTGGCGTCCTTCCCACCCTTCTGCTCCTGGCAGGGAGAGGACAGGAGTCAGATGCTCCTGGGGCGCACGAGTGGAGCGGCTCGGAGGGCAGCTCCCAAGGCCTGACTGCTGGCAGAGGTCTCAGCAGCAGCGGCTAAGGCGTGACTGTCGCCGTGGCCGAATCAGGCCAGGTGGAGCCGAGCAGATCGAGCCCCACCTGCTGTCCTTGCTCAGAGGGTTTGGCGAGCACTAAGCCTTGGGTCTCCCTATCACAGGAGTGCCTCCAGCGGTGGGCAGCTTGAGGGGCCAGGGCACAGTCAGGTCTCTACCGCAGCTCGGGGATGAACTGAGACCAGTTGATGTTGTCAGGGCCCAGTGGGTCCTCCTCCAGGCCAGGGAAGCTGATGTCCAGCAGGATCTTGCTGAGGCTCTCATTCATCGTGTCCAAGACCAGGCCTTCCGTTAGAGACCGATTGGCTGAAAGGCTGGGAACCTGCAGCTCTGGGGAGCCCGGTTTGGGGGCTTCCATTTCTGAGCGGGGAGAGTGGCCAAAGGGGTCAGCAGCCAGGTCAAAGGGTTCTGAATTGAGGAGCTCCCGGGGTGAGTCAAAGAGAGGAACGCTTTTCAGCGGGGTGGTGCTCAGCTCCATCAGCCCCAGGGAGTCGGGCAGGGGGCCAAAGGCGCCCTGGGGGGTTCGTACAGGGCTGAACTCCAGCTCCCCAACCCTGGCTGGGGGTGTGAGCCTCCAGGACTCGGGGGTTCTGGGGAGGACAGATTTGCTTGGGGTGGACGAGATGGGCAGTGTCTCCTTAATGGGGGTCTTGAAAGGCCCCGCCTCCTCCTGGGAGGCGGGCTCCGAGGACTCCGCCAGGAAGGGGAGCTCGGCTCGCCGCCAAGTGCTGGGGCCCTCGGAGAAGAGCAGCTCGGGCTCGTCCACACAGGGGGGCAGCAGGTGCTGTTTCCTTCGAGACCGGCTCATCTCCCTCCGCTCCCTCCGTTTAATCACGAGCATTTCCGAGACACTCCGGCCTGGGGACTGGAGCTCGCCGTAGGCCTTCTTGGGCCTCGGGGTGGGAGAGTGGGACGAATCCTCCCAGGAGTGAGATGACTCCTCTTTGAAAGACGGGGACGAGGAGGGCCACTCCTCCAAGGGCGGGCTCTCCACTTTGATGGGCCTCGCCAAGTGAGGGGCCTCCTCCCCTGGCTGGATCTCCTCCTCCTTGATGGACTGAACGGGGAGCAAGGGAGACAACCCTTCCCCAAGCAGCTCCTTCTCCTCTTTCAGGGGCCCTGCAGCGGCCGCAGGGGCGACCTCCTCATCCGCGAGCAGCACCTAGAAGGGAAGCAGAGGGAAGGAAGCTCTCGCGGGCCAACTGTCACCGGGCAGGGCACAAAAGCAGGACCACACAGGTGAGGTTCTGGGGCCTAGCCTCTTTCTTGTCTTTCTTAAGTCTTATTAAACACGAGAAGAGCCAACATGTTACACTTGATCTTAGCCAAAAGGCCAAGAAGCGGTGAGCCAACATGTTAAAGGCAGTTCAATTCCAGGGGTCAAAGAAGACAGCATTTAACAGGGTATTGGCATAATCAGTATCCAGCCAAGAGAAAACAGAATCGAGTGCTTATCTTATACCATACACAAAGAAGTAAACGTAAAAATTAAAACCTTAAGATCATACAAATCCTGAAAGAGAACCTAGGAGGCTATACGGACAATCTGAGATGGGGGAGGGGCCTTCTTAACCAAGACTGGAGACTCAGAAGCTGTAAAAGAGAAGAGAGACATATTTGACTACATACAAACTTAACATCTTACTGTGGCAAGAGATACTGTAACCAAAGGTAAGAAACAAACACTTGAAGGAGGAAAAAAAATCGTCAGCAGAAAGACAGAAGGTGACTATTTTCACAGCAAAGAGCTCCCACAGTTTATTAACAGAACCCTGTTGAAGAACAATGTCTAGGAACACGCAGATCAGAGGACCACGCCCAGGGACCAGCCCTTCCTGAGACACTCCCTAAAATTACCGAGAAACTGCAAAGGACAAAATCAAACAAGGAGCTGTCATGTACACACATTAGTTGGGCAAATATGAAAAAGCCTCTTCACACCAGTTGTTGGCAGAGTTGCAGCTCTTGTCATATATTGCTGGTGAGATGTGAATTATTGCAGCTTTTGTGGAAGGGAATCTAGCAATATTTGGCAAAATTTAAAAGACCTTTTCAATTAGCAAACTCAGGATTGCGGTGACTCCATCCCACAGATATAAGAAGGAAACTCACAAAGATCTTTATTGCACTGTTGTTCACAGGGCAAAGAACTAGAAACAAATTGTGCCCATTAAAGTTTTTTTTTTTTTTTTTTTTTTTAAGGTTTTATTTGTTTGATGGGTAGAGTTACAGACAGTGAGAGAGTCAGACAGAGAAAGGTCTTCCTTCCGCTGGTTCACTCCCCAAATGGCTGCTACAGCCAGAGCTCCACCGATCCAAAGCCAGGAGCCAGGTGCTTCTTCCTGGTCTCCCATGCGGGTGTAGGGGCCCAAGCACTTGGGCCATCTTCTACTGCTATCCCAGGCCATAGCAGAGAGCCGGACTGGAAGAGGAGCAACCGGGACTAGAACCAGCGCCCATATGGGATGCTGGTGCCGCAGGCAGAGGATTAACCCAGTGCCCCACAGCACCGGCACCGCCCATTAAAGTAATATGGCTAGGGGCCAGCACTGTGGCGTAGCGGGTAAAGCCACTGCCTACAGTGTCCATATCCTTTATAGGTGCCGGTTTGAGTCCTGGCTGCTCCACTTCTGATCCAGCTCTCTGCTATGGCCTGGGAAAGCAGTAGAAGATGACCCATGTCCTTAGGCCCCTGCACCCACGTTGGAAACCCGGAAGAAGCTCCTGGCTCCTGGCTTTGGATTGGTGCGGCTCTGGCCACTGTAGCCAACTGGGGAATGAACCAGCGAATAGAAGATCTCTCTCTCTGCCTTTCCTTCTCTCTCTGTGTAACTCTGACTTTCAAATAAATAAATAAATAAATCTTTTTAAAAAATTATGCATTATTTTGGGGGCAGGCGTCTGGCACAGCAGCTGTCACTTGGGATGCCTGCATCCCACATCAGAGTGCCTGGTTTGAGTCCCAGCTGCCCTGTTTCAAATCCAGCTTCCTACTAATGTTCATCCTGGGAGGCAGCAGGTGATGAGTCAAGTTCTTGGGTCCCTGCCACCCATGTGAGATACAGACAGAGTTTTGGGTTCCTGACTTCGGCCTGACTCAGCCCTGGCTATCTGCAGGCATTTGGGAAGTAAATCAGCAGATAAAAGATCTGTCTCCCTCTCTCTGCCTTTCAAAGTAAGATGAAGGAGCCAGTACTGTGGTGCAGCAGGTTAAAGCCCTGGCCTGAAGTGCCAGCATCCCATGTGGGTGCCAATTCTAGTCCTGGCTGTTCCACTTCTGATCCAGCCCTCTGCTATGGCCTGGGAAAGCAGTAGAAGATGGCCCAATTCCTTGGGCCCCTGCACTCACAAGGGAGACCCAGAAGAAGCTCCTGGCTCCCGGCTTTGGATCAGCTCAGCTCCGGTCGTTGTAGCCATTTGGGGAGTGAACCAGCCAATAGAAGACCTCTCTCTCTCTCCTTCTCTCTGTAACTCTTTCAAATAAATAAAAATAAATCCTAATCCTCCGCCTTGCAGCGCCGGTAGTCCCGGTTGGAACACTGGATTCTATCCCGGTTGCCCCTCTTCCAGGCCAGCTCTCTGCTATGGCCCGGGAGTGCAGAGGATGATGGCCCAAGTCCTTGGGCCCTGCACCCGTGTGGGAGACCAGGAGAAGCACCTGGCTCCTGGCTTTGGATCAGCGCGATGAGCCGGCCGCAGCGGCCATTGGAGAGTGAACCAATGGCAAAAGGAAGACCTTTCTCTCTGTCTCTCTCTCTCACTATCCACTCTGCCTGTCAAAAAAAAAAAAAAAAAAATTTAAAAAAAAATGCAAATTTTCCAGGAATTTTGAAACCTCCTTGTAACACACAAAATTTTATTTATATATGAATTCCCAAATGCCTACAATAGCTAGGTCAGGCTGAAGCCAGGAGCCCAGAACGCTATCCGGGTCTCCTACATGGAAGACAGGGACCCAAGTACGTGAGTCGTCGTCCACTGCTTCCCAGGGTGGGTATTAGCAGGAAGCTGGATTGGAAGTGGAGGAGCCGGGACTGGAAACAGGCACTTGATATGGGCTGTGGTCCAAGTGGCAGCTTAACCTCCTGCACCACAACACCTGCCCCTAAAAATATTTCTAAATTAGAAGAATAAAAGCAAACCCAAGTCTCTCCAAGCTTGAGTTTAGGTTATCTCCATCTCACTGAATGGGGTGCAGCGGTTCTCCCACAAACAGCTGTCCTTGCTGGGTTAAGGCCAGACTCGGTGGCCCTCCTGGTGTGATCTTAGCTCACCCTTCCCACATTCCCAGGCTGGACCAGTGGTGCTCAACTGGGGACAGTTTCCCCTCCCCACGGACATTCAGCAGTGTCACATCTGGGGGGTGATACTGGCTTCTAGTAGGTAGGACAATGGACCCACAGACAATAGCCCTCCAACCTGACAAAGACTCACTCAGCCCCAGGTGGCAGTAAGGCTGAGGCTGAGAAATGCTCAGACTGGCCGATTCACTGCCACTCCCAGGTACGCACCGGCATCTCCTGCTTCCAGGGCACTGCCCGCGAGGATGCTCTCTCCAAACTTGTCTGTTCACCCAGACTCACTTCTTCCTCAAACGTGCCTCCTTGTGAATATTTCCTTAGCCATCTCAGCCCACATATCACAACCACCCTTGTTTGAATTTTTAAAAACTCATCAAGTATTCATGGGCCTCCTGACACCATTTACGTTGTAATCCAGATCCCTTTTTAGCTCTTACCAAGCTACCACATTTTCTTGTGTCTTTACGGTTGTCTACCCAGCTAGATTCATCAGCTTCCCAGGACCATTTAGCACAGTGATTCACAAGCTATAGGTCTAGCACTTCTAATGGATCGGAGCCTCTCGCCAGAGAGAAAGAGAAGACACTCACCTTGGGGGCAATGCGTACTCGCTTGCTATGGCGGGCGAGCTCTGAGCTCATGAGCGAAGCTGCCAGGGGCAATGGCACCTTCACCGAGGGCTGCAGCACCAGTGACTGGTTCACTGGGAACTGGATGGGCACCAGGTAGGAGCTGACTCGTGGTAGCAGTGGCTTCATCTTCCGCCCTAGGAGGAAACCAGAGAGATAAGAGCAGGGGGACAGAGGCCCACCCCTTCTCAGTCCCAGGAGCTTTGCTCTCCTCTGGGCTCAGATCCCTTTGAGCTGGGAACAGAATCCCGGAGTCTTGATCCACTACAGATATGCCCCCAGAACAAGGCCTAGGCCTGAGGCCCACTCTCCCATACTAACGTGCGCCCAGTGGGAGTTCAGTTTTGATGGTCACATTCCGGCGGAGCTCAGCATTGGGTCGTTTCTGCTGCTGCTTGTGGCGGGTAGGGAGAGAAAGAAACCTAGGTTAATAAGGGAAGGCAGAAGCAGAACCCCACCAGCCTGAGCTGGTGCACTTGAGCTAACCGACAGCCCAGAAAGAAAAAGCCAAGTCGAAGGTATGGATACAGGTGGGCACAATCTCTAAGGCCCTGGTCTTAGACAGGTGGACAGCATTCGATGGCAGGACAGCACTGCCACCTCACCCACTTGTCCTCACCACCCCGAGGGATGCCAAGCACGTAGTCGAGTGAGTGGCAGAGACAAGCCAGGGAGAAAAGTGAGCGAACTGTCCGCTTCCTGGGAGCCGTGTGCCATGCATCTACCACTGCTGTGGCATGTTCTCCTGCTGTGCCGTGCCCTGCCCTGCACAGCACACCTTGTGATGCCTGTGGGAAGAGGAGGGGAGGCAGACACGTGGCCAGCAGCCTGGTGTCCCTCACTCCCAGCAGCTGTAAGGTGCTCTGAGGTCGGGCCCAGCGGTTGCACGGCCGTGGACCGCCTTCCCTGCCTCGTGTCTTCTCTCTGTTCACGAAAGCCATGCTGAGCAGTGAAAGGAAAACAAGACAAAGCCCCGAGCCAGAGGGAAAGAACCTTACTGATTCCAAGTGCTCGGGCGATTGTGGAGACCCTGGGTCCAGTGGCTGGTGGCGGCCAGGCATCAGGGGAGAGAAATGACATGAAGTTACCACCAACCAGGCTGGGAAGAACACCTGTTCCTGATCGATGCTGAGACACCGGACGCCTGGGCCCCCCAAGAGAATGCAGGTACAGCAGCCTAAAGGGCACCCTGAAATCCCACAACAAAAAGTTCTGGGGCCTCAGCTTCCCGTCTCAGGCCTAAAGGGCTTTAATTCAAGTTTCCCAGGGTTTCTCTGTAGCAATCACCTGAGACACTTGTTTAAAAATGCAAATTTCTAGGCCCATGCCAGGCCTGCTGAATGAGCAACCCTGAGAAACGGGTCTGGAAAGCTGTAATTTAACAGATGTCCCAGGCAATTCTTATTCGCAGTCTTGGGAAATCCTCAATTTTGGGTCACAACAGTGCTCTCTGTGCCGTGGACTAGCCTAGAAGTGTGTCATTCAGTATTTCTCAACTGTACTTAATTCGCGAGTTTTATGCAAGTCACCGTCTGGCCGGCCTTCACTCCCCCGATCACATGCAAGCATCACAAAGAGAACGCGTTTCCTTCCGAGGTGGCCGGGACAACCTCCACCTCTGGCCCTGTTCAGAGGACACCAGGACATTCACCTTAAACACCTGGTCCAACGTCAAGTAGCGGTTGGCACTGGGGTGAATGGTCCAAAAGGAGACCCTGCCGTTGGCAGACGTCTCCCGAACAAACATGTCGTGGAGAGACAGGTTGTGACGGATGGAATTCTGAAAAGACAAAGACAGGTTATTGGCAACTTGGGCTTCAGAAACATCACTCGTTGAGACGAGCAGGGGGATCAACCTCAGGGCCCTCCCACTGCGCTCCGCACAGGCTCCGTCCAGCGTCCCCCGAACCCTGCCCATTGGCAACTCTGCCTGGCACTCCACACTGCAGAGCCACCAATCTCAACCATAAACCTGTGCATTTCCACAGGGATAAAGACTGGTGCCGTTCCATGAGGCTGGTGAGAAGCAAGTCCTGGAGAGGTGCTAGGGTCTAGGAAAGCAGAGACTGAAACAGCATTCGATCGCGAGACGAGTCAGGGATAAGGAACCGGAAAATTAAGGGAAAATGAGGGCGTGAGTGCAGGATGTGAACCTTGGGTCATGAAGCTTACAGGTTGTGTTCTGTATTTTTGTTTTTTCCATTAAGATCTTTTCATAAAGCTTCTTAGCCACTCCAGCTGCTGGTACCTAGGGTGGCTGTTCAGTTTAACCCAAAGGTGGGCTGGGTGCTACACTGAAGACCACAGGGTTCACAGACCGGCTGCTACGGAAGAGACGCTCTTGCCTAGACTGAGCAGCACGCAGTCACGGTTGAGAGGTCTCTGTTTACAGCTTCAGCATCCTTTGCCCTTCATCGCTGCCCCATCCCCAGGGCCCCGCTGTTGGATGCAGTGACCTCCACCTCATTTGTTATGGGACAGATTACCTTCCAGCCAGGCTTGGCAATGTGCTTAAAATAGGGGAAGTGGTCCTCAATCCAAGTATAGATGTCTTTCAAGGTCATGCGCTTCCTCTCAGTGCTGTTGATGGCGAACTGTATCATGGCCATGTAAGAGTAGGGTGGCCGTTCAGACACAGAGTCCTGCCATGATGTTGATCCTCGGGAGGGCTCCTCAGCCTGAGGGTTATGAGAAGCCAAAGGGAAGAGGAAAAGCAATGACAAGAGAGAGTCACAAGAACCCCTCAGGGCCAGCGTTGTGACCCAGCGAGTAAAACTTCCACTCCAGCTAGCAGCACCCCATATCAAAGTGCTGGCATGAGTTCCAGGTGCTTCACGTGCAATCCAGCTCCCTGCTAATGTGCCTGGGAAAGCAGCGGAGGATTGCTCAAGTACTTGAGGCCCCTGCCATCCACATGGGAGACCAGGATGGAGCTCCTGGCTCCTGGCTTTGGCCTGGCCCAGTCCTGGCCATTGTGGCCATTCTGGGGAGTGAACCTGTGGATGGAAGGTCTCTCTCTCTCTGTCATTCTGTCTTTCAAATAAATCTTAAAAAACAAAAGAACCATCCCCTACCCCATGTAGAGCACCACCTAGAGAAATATTCCTTGGAACTGTTAATAGAAACAAATTCATCTGAGACTACTATTCCACTGAGTAAAATTTTAGGATTGGGGAGATTAATATAACCTAGTCTAGACCCTAGCCAATACGGAACCACTTCTTTGCCATCATTCACTTTGCTGAAGATATCGTTCAATAATAAGAGGACGTCTAATTTGTCCTCCTCCTTTTTTTTTTTTTTTTTTTTTAAGATTTATTTATTTATTTGAAAGTCAGAGTTAGAGAGAGGGAAAGATAGAGAAAGGGCTCCTCCATCCACTGGCTCACTGCCCTAATGACAGCAACAGCCAGGGCTTCTCCAGGCCTAATCTAGGAACCAGGAGTTTCTTTCAGATCTCCCACATGTGTGGCAGGGGCCCAAACACTTAGGCCATCTTCTGCTGCTTTTCCCAGGCCATTAGCAGAGAGCTGGTTCAGAAGTGGAACAGCCCATGGGATGCTGGCATTGCAGGCAGCAGCTTTACCTGCTATGCCACAATGCCAGCCCCTGGTTAAAATTTCTTAAGAGTTGTGTGTGTACACTATGATTAAAAAGCACTTATTTCATACTAAAACCATGCTCATTTTTCAGACTTGTAGGTCAAAAGACCTAAGTCTTAGTGCTACCTCTAGATGTGTTGTGAATAAACTGATGTGTTGAACAAATGATTAAAAGGTATATAAAGGAGCCAGTGCTGAGGCATAGCGGGTAGAGCTGTCCCCTGCAGCGCTGGCATCCTATATGGGCGCTGGATCAAGTCCCGGCTGCCCCTCTTCTGATCCAGCTCTCTGCTATGGCTTGGGAAAGCAGTAGATGACCCAAGTCCTTGGGCCCCTGTACTCGCGTGGGAGACGTGGAAGAAGCTCCTGGCTTCGGATCAGTGCAGCTCTGGCTGTTGCGGCCATTGGGGAGTGAACCAGCAGATGGAAGACTTCTCTTTGCCTCTGCTTCACTCTGTAACTCTGCCTTTCAAACGAATAAATAAAAAAATCTTTTTTTTAAAAAAAGTATATACAATAGAATCTATACGTGTGATACTGGCAACTATGAAAAACAAACGCAGACTACACAATTAAGTCAGATGAATTTTTTTTTTTTTTTTTTTGACAGGCAGAGTGGACAATAGAGGGAGACAGAGAGAAAGGTCTTCCTTTTTGCCGTTGGTTCACCCTCTAATGGCCGCCGCGGTAGGCGCGCTGCGGCTGGCGCACCGCGCTGTTCCGATGGCAGGAGCCAGGTGCTTCTCCTGGTCTCCCATGGGGTGCAGGGCCCAAGCACTTGGGCCATCCTCCACTGCACTCCCTGGCCACAGCAGAGAGCTGGCCTGGAAGAGGGGCAACCGGGACAGAATCCGGTGCCCCGACCGGGACTAGAACCCGGTGTGCCGGCGCCGCAAGGTGGAGGATTAACCTGTTAAGCCACGGCGCCGGCCATGTCAGATGAATTTTGATTGCTGGGGAAGTATTTAAAATTCACTTTATTTGCCATTAACACCATAGTGTATCTTCTAATAAAAAATCACAGTACATCTTTTAATAAAACTATCGTGTGGGGTGAACATTTGGCCTAGTGGTTAAGATGTGGCTTGGGACACCCATGTCCCATATCAGGGTGCCTGGTCTTGGCCCTGCTAGCAAGTCCAGCTTCCTACACCCTGGGAGGCAGCAGATGATGGCTCCAGGATTTGGGTCTCTGCCACCCACGTGGGAGACCTGGATGGAGTTCCTGGCTCCTGGATTTGGCCTGGTCTCCTGTCCAGGGCATTTAGAGAGTCAGCCAGCAGATGGGAAGCTCTCTGTCCTTCTCTCTCTCAAGCAAATCAAAATGATCCCACTAAAGCTGCTGCAGTCAGTTCATGCTGTTGGGATGCACCTTTAAAGTTCAAGTGGTTTCCCAGAGTGAAACCTCTTAATTATCTCCTCAAAACCTGCTAACCACCTGCTAACAGCAGAACACTAAACCCAGTGCTGAATCCAGAGAATCTGCTCTCAAGAAAATTTCACAGACCAGGGAGCAAAAGATCCTCGGCAGAAAAGTCATTTAAAAGTTATACAGCATAGCACTAAGGGAGTGCTAACAGCAGAACACGCAAATTCTGCTTTAGCAAGCGTCCATTTGACTATTGCTCTTCTTAGAAATTGCCTGCGTTGTCTCTGACTGCCCTGCTGAGCGACAGAACAATTCACCTTAACCTGACTCCGCTCCAGGTGACAATTCTCCTTTTCCTCCACCTCTTGCTTGATGCTGCAGGAGCCCAGTCCATCCGAAGTCATCTTTCCAAGCCACTGGATGTTGGTTAAGCTGTTGTTGAGAGTACAGCCTGCTGCCTCTCCGCCGGCTAGAGGGGAAACAATCCAAGACCCTGCTCAGCCGCTCCGTCAGAGGCTCAGGAGGCCCACCCACTTTGGAGGTTAGGGATTACCCCTCCAAGACCTGGACGGCCCTTGGCGACAGGGCACACATGTGCCATCTGGGGAGGCTCTAAGTCACTCTGCCCCACTGTGGACTTTGGGGAGAACTCAGGGTCAGAGTTCAAATGGCACTCCAATCCGAGCCATACTGAACCTTATAGATCGGACAAGGAAACCCGCCAAGTTACTTGAGCACTGGCAACAAAAAGTCACTTTTCCTATCCGTGCTTCTTTTATTAGGAGGCAGAAAGACTCCTACTTCTTTATACAGTTCACTGAAAGGACAAATAGAAAGTACAAATCCTTTTCCAATATGAAGAAGGCAACAGAAATACTAAATTACGACCAGAACTCTTTCAGTGGGGACCCAGAAGATCTGCGTCAAAGCTCCAGGGTGAAGACAAGACTTCCCCTTGGTTCAGGCAAGACACCTGTCAGCTGCAAGCACTGGCCGGCTGACTGCAGACCCCGGCACCAGAGAGCAAAAGCAGGCTCCCCACCCCTCTGCCCTGCAGGCCACATACCACAGCTCTCCCGACGCTGCCTGCGAACAGCTCCTGGTGGCTGAGCACGAGTCATGTCCCCAGCTGCAGGCTTTGGCCCCAACGTCTCGGGGATCACCTCTGTCCTCTTGGAATCACCGCCGGATTGGGCTGGAGGCCGCGTGTCTGGAGGGTCCGCTGGGGTGCCCCCGCAGCTGATGAGGATGAATTTGTTGGGGCCACTGCTCCCGCTCTCTTTTCCTTTGGCCGTCAGTGCCGTGATGATGCTCTGGATGTCGGCATTGTTGGGGATGGCCACCACTTGGGTGTTGGGCATGGTGGGGTGGTTCATAATCTTGATCCCGGCTGGAAACTTGCAAGAGCTGGACTCTGCCCCGCCCTTGGAGGCCTGTGCTTGACCAGGCTCCTGTTGGGCAGGGGCACCCTTGGGTTCCTCCTCTGATGTCTCACCTGGGGCATTCTGAACAGGTAGGGGCAGCCTCCGTCTTTTGAGAATCAGTGGCCGACAGGGGCTGGTTTTCATTATGATTCTACGCTGTCACTCTCCATCGAGAATCACAAGCATGGGCCCTGAAAGCATAAGGGGCAGCAGGCTGTCAGAGATCCGATGAGACAAGCGTTCCCTTCATGTGGCCAGGAGATGGGAGCAAAGACCCCCAACAATAAGATCAGCTGCCCTGACGAAAGAAAACTACAAGTGCAGCAAACAGGAGCATCGCCAATGGGTAAGGTGCGGCAGGGATGGCACAGCCGAAGGCCTGCTTCCGGAAGTGGAAGAATGTTTGGCTACAGAAACAAGCGGGAAAGCTAAGAACCGTGGAAATCTCCATTACTGCCTGATACAATGCAGACAGATCACGTGTAATGACTGTAGGGGCATGAAGGGATAGGGGGATGTGTGGCAATCGGGAGTCCTGATGGAACTCTGAGCCCATCATCTATTCTAGGATACAAGCTTCAGATGCTGATGTCACCCTACGTTCAAATGATAGGATCAGTGCCCATAGGGACAGGGGAGAAGGGCAGATTGCACTATTGCCGCACCACTGAACTAATCATCGCCCAGTTCATAAGACCTCAGGTGAGCAGGAGATCTCCCCATTCAAGGCCCATGGTAACGTTGTGCAAGCTGCACATTGCACAACTCTGGCGGGGGCGAGGGAGAATCCATTCATTTAACAGGTTCCTATCCTAGCACTGATTTTTTTTTTTTTAAATCACATTTTCTTTTACAACTTACAAAATATTTACATCATGACAATTCTGTTCTTGTATGTGCTTATACATACTTTAACTTCCTACACAAACTACTGCTTAATCCCCTTTATAGGACCAAGACTTGGAACCCCTATCTCCTGACCGCAAGAATGTGCTACACTCCCGATGCTAAGGTGGTTGTGAAATGCTAAGGAATGCAGTTTCAGCTTTAAAAGAGTGCTTTGTTGAGTCTAACAAATACTTGGAATACTCTGTCAGTAAGTCAAGTCGTATAATTCTATTTCAACGTACTTTCAAAGACAGAATTGGCTCTTTTACAAAACCTTCCATCTCCCTACAAAAGGACCGCATATTCTGTGACATTTGCCACCTGCTCAGAGCTCACAGGCGCTCCCTACCCTACTGCCCCTCTTTCCTGTATATCTAGGCTTCCTCTACTTTCAAATCTCGGCTGTGATTCCACCTCACATTCCTCCAGGCTTCCCTCCTTCCCGCATGAACCTCACTAGACACTATTCCTCTAGTCCACGGAATATTTAATCTCTCTCTCTCTCTCGTATTTGACAGGCTTCTCTGTTACTGTCAACCTTCCAGCCGGAAAACTTCCAGAGTGACTCCTCTGACCCCGTGCCAATCCTGAGCAGGGGGACCCTGACACAGCCTAGGGATGCAGGGGTAGGCTGGAGGCAGTGTGGCCCAATGGTGAGAGCGCCCGGGGGGCAGGGGTGCATGTGTGCGGGCTGGTCTCGCACTCCATGAAGAACAAGGTCTGTCTCCGTGCCTGGCACAGTGGACGCTGAGCAAGCAGGCCACCCTAGCCTTCCCCAGCCTGTGGACAGCGTGCAAAAGTGAAATCTGCAGGCAAGGCCAAGGGGTGCTTTGGGAGACGGGAGAGACAAGGCCAAGGCCCGGAGCTAGACACAGAAAAAATGTGCACGTTCGCTCAGACCTCCTTCCCAAGCGGCCCCAAAACTGCCACTCGCGCGTCCCGGGCCCTGCGCTCGGCGCCCGAGCCCCGGCTCCCCGCCTCCGCCCCGGCCGGGCCTGGGACTCCATGGCCGCTCCCCGCTCACCTCCAGACTGTAGCACCGCCGCCGCCGCCGCTGCAGGGCTGTGCCTCCTCCAACCTGGGGCCGAGCCAGGGCCCCCGACAGCGACTCGCACCCGGCCGGCCGGGTCCCGGAGGCGCGGGAGGGGCGGGAGCCCCGGGGGTTCCCGGGAGGGGAGGGGGGGTCCCGGGCCGGGGCCGGGGATGGGGTCGGGCACCGGAGCTTTCAGTTTGTTCCGCTGTTTGAAATTGGCGCCGGCGGAGCGTTGCGGTTACGTTGCGGTCACGTGACGCGGCGCCGCCAATGGGCGCCGGCTTGTCTCGGCGTTCCGGCTGGAACGTGGGCGCCCGGCGGCAGCAGCAGCAGCAGCCACGGCGGCCCGGCGCGGCGGGGAGGTAAGGCGGCCGCGGCGGGCTGGTGGGGCCCCGGCGGCGCCGGACGGGGCGGAGGAGGAGCCGGCTGGGGAGAGGGGCGCGGCTCCGGGGGCGCGGGGCGGCGGCGATCGCCCCCTGCTCCCTCACGACGCCGCCGGAGCGCTGTGGCCGCGGACTACCCTGAGCAAAGTCGGTCTCCGGGGTCGTCCAGTGGACCCCCGTCTGGTGCCGGAGCCCCCCTCCTCACCGTCCACCTGCCCTCGGCTTGGATTCTGCCTACCTGCGACCCCCGGCCCGGCCCGCTCCCTCCCGCAGCCCGGCCTTACCTGGAAGAGACCGGAGACGCGTTCTGCAGCCACCATGGGCGGGCACGGGCAGGCCCCGGAGGTACCGAGGAGCCGCAGAAGTTCGTGGAGAAATGAAATGGAGAGATAAATGCGAATCGTCCGTGGACCTTTTGCAGCTCCCTGCTAGGATGACAGACAAGGTCGTTTGCTTCTCCTGAACGTGCAAGCTAATGGAGGGGCTGGGGGGACGGGAGTATGGACGTTTTTGCAAGAGTCAAATAAACTCAGAATGAAAACATCCTCCTGCCCCTCGTCATCAGTGCACCCTCAGGTAGGACAGGCAGGGCCTTTCGGATGCACTGCACCGTACTGGGAGCGCTGTGGGGTTTGCAGAGAAAGGAGAGACGCTTTCTGGAGTAGAAGGGGGGGGGGGGGGGAATAATGTGTGCTAAGGCGATGGCCCGGCGGGAGGAACCAAAGGCTTAGAAATATCCGGGTCTGAGCTAAGAGACTAGGACTGTGGTGTTGAGTCGAAGCTGCAGCCAGAAGAGGTAGGGCCTTCGCTGTGCTGAGGAGTTTTGTTCTGATCCGAGAAGGAGAGGAAGCCAATCAACAGCTTTTAAGTGAGAGAGACCCAAGATCGGATTTGCATTTTTAAGAGGGAGGCACCAGAGGGGATTAGGGTAGACCTGTTAGGCCATTGCTGTGCTAGACGCCTTGGAATCCGAGGAAGGGTGGTGGGCAGAGAAAAGAGAACGGAGAAGGAGAGAGCAGTCAGAGGCATTACTGGAGACATGTTTAGGAGATAACTCTGTAGGGTCGGGTGTTGGGTTGGGTGGGGAGCAGCGAGGGGAGTGTCAAGGTTTCTGGCGGCATAACTGGAGGACTGATGCTGCTGTCCCTTGAGCAAGTCCCCCCTCTGCCCCAGCATAATCACTTTGGCCGGGGTTAGGGGTGGGAGGCGCTGGGGGAAGCATGAGTTCAGCTGTAAATGTCAGTGCGGAATTGGAGGCACACTTGCGACATCTAGTTGCTGTTCAGCAGGCAGCAGGACCCTGAGTGCAGAGCTTAGAGAGTTTGAAACTGAAGAGGTAGTGCTGAAGTCATTTCCCTCTAGGTAGCTGTTGAAGTGTGAGCAGAGGACATTGCCTAAGAGCAGTGGATAGAGTGAGAACCAGGTCAGAGCCCAGCCAGAGGGGAGCAGAAAGGGCTGACTTGTAATTAGACCACGAGGGAAGAGGATGGCTACAGATTTATGTAGGTCTGTATGTTTGCTTTCTGCAAGATTCCAGCATTTCCTTTGATGTCGTCTGTATTTTTTGTGAAGTAGGAAGTAATGTCATTTCTGAGGTTTTAAGAACGTGGAGAGGCCAGCGCTGTGGCATAGTGGGTAAAGCCACCGCCTGCAGTGCTGGCATCCCATACGGGCACCGATTCGAGTCCTGGCTGCTCCACTTCTGATCCAGATCTCTGCTAATGGCCTGGGAAAGCAGAAGAAGATGGCCCAAGTTCTTGGGCCCCTGAATCCATGTGGGAGACACCGAAGAACTCCTGGCTCCTGGCTTCAGATTGGCTTAGCTCTGGCCATTGAAACGATTTGGGGAGTGAACCAGTGGAAGGAAGATCTCTCTCTCTCTCTCTCTCTCTCTCTCTCTCTCTCTGCCTCTCTGTAACTCTGCCTTTCAAATAAATAAACAAATCTTTAAAAAAAAAAAAAAAAAAGAACATGGAGGGGCAGGCCTTTGGCAGTGCCCCTGGCGAGGCACCTGTGCCCTTCATTGTAGTGCCTGGGTTGAACACCTGGCTCTGGCTTCCTGCCAGTGTGGATCCTGGGAGGCAACAGTGATGACTCATGTAACTGGGCCCCTGCTGCTCATGGGGGAGAACGGCTCTGAGTTCCCAGCTCCCATCGTTGGGCCTCTAGCTATTGCAAGCATTTCAGAAGTGGACCAGTAGATGGGATCTTTCTGTCCTGCTCTGTCATAGACATAGATTGCTTTTTTTTTTTTTTTTAAAGGAAAGGCTTAATCTTTGTGGACAATGAATTGATTAAAGAAATAGCAAGATTGCCAAGAATGTAGCACCCATTTGAGGCTGTTGGCCTCAGCAAGTCGTGAATTTCCTCATTCTCCCCAGAGTTTGTTATTTCTAAGATTTTTTTATTTATCTAAAGTTCAGAGTAGCAGAGAGAGAGAGAGAGGAAAAGAGATCTTGTTGGTTCACTCCCCAAATGCCTGCAGCAGCTAAGGTGTGGCCAGATCAATGCCAGGAACCTAGAATTTCATCTGGGTCTCATCCCCTGCTTTCCCAGGCACATTAGCAGGGAGCTGGGTCAGAAGTGGAGGAGCTGGGACTCCAGCCAGCACTCTGATGTGTGGGAATCTGTTCTTTTTAAAGATTTGTTTATTTGAGAGGTAGAGTTACAGACAGAGAGAGGTGAGGCAGAGAGAGAGAGAGAGGTCTTCCGTCTGCTGGTTCACTTCCCAAATGGCCACAATGGCTAGAGCTGGGCCAATCCAAAGCCAGGAGCTTCTTCCGGGTCTCCCATGCAGGTGCAGCCATAGTAGAGAGCTGGATTAGAAGTGGAGCAGCCAGGACACAAACTGGCGCCCATATGGGATGCTGGTTCTGCAGGCAGAGGCTTAGTCCACTATGCCACAGTGCTTTACCACAATGCCGGCTCCCCTAGAGTTGTCTTTTAAAAGTATGATCCAGGTTGTGTCACTTCCCTGTCTAGAAGTTTTCAGTACCTTCCTGTCACATGAAGTGTTATACAGTAGCCAGAGCTCTAACCTTGCCTGTAAAGCCCTGTGTCATGGGGACTGCTGTCTGCCTTTTTTTTTTTAAAATGTTTTATTAATTTATTAATTTATTTTTAAAGATGTATTTTATTTATTTGAAAGGCAGAGTTACAGAAAGGCAGAGAGAATCTTTCATTTGCTGGTTCACTCCCCAGATGGCTGCAGTGGCTGGAGCTGGGCCAACCCAACGCCAGGAGCTTCTGCTGGGTCTCTCACATGGGTGAGACCTGGGCCGTCTTCTGCTTTCCCAGGCCATTAGCAGGGAGCTGGATCGGAAGTGGAGCAGACGGGACTTGAGCCGGCGCCCATATAGGATGCTGGAGTGCAGGCGGCGGCTTTACCAGCTATGCCACAGTGCCGCCCCCCCCCCCCCCCCCCCCCGCCTTTCTGCCACTTGGCCTCCTGCACTCCCGGTTCAGCCGTTCCAGCCTTACTGTTTCTGAAGCAAGCCAGATGTACTGCCACCATGGCACATTTGCACTTCTCTTCTCCGGCCTGGAATATCCTTCAGTCCCATTGTTCCATTGATTGCTTCTCCTTTCTTCTTTCAGGTTTGCGTTCAGACATCACTTCTTCAGATAGCCCTACCTGACAGTCCTAACATGGCACTTAGTTCCGCTCCCCATGTTGTTTGATTTTTCCCCATATCCTTAGTCTCTTCCTAACAAAAACGTAAGCACCAGGAGGGCAGGGATTTTATTTTGTTCTTTTATATATATTCCCAGCACCTGCACCATGCCTAGTACCAGCAGGCATTCTGCAAATAAATGTCAAACGAATGAATGAATACATACATGTACTTATTACTTATGTTATCCCTGAAAATGTGAGTCCGTTCGAATAGAGGCTTCGCCTTTCTCTTTACCTCTGTCTCTAACCACTTAGTCACCTAAGTTGGAGCGTGCAGTTTTTTGTTGTTAGACAAATGAATGAACCACGAGTGACCATAGAGTGGAAGCAGCCGGCTTTGTGTGCTGCACCTGCCTTTTGTTTCTGTGCGCTGCATTCACACTTGTGTTCCACCGGTCTCTCGCAGAAGCGCTTGTCAAGTTGATCTTGTTACTAGAGCGAATGGATGCTTCTTCGGGCTCTTGTTACTGCTGGCTGGGAACTGTTGACTCTGCCTCAGCTTCCATCGCCACTGACACAGCCCAGGTGCAGGCCGTCGTCATTTTTCACTTGGATGGCGCCATAACCTGACTGCTCCCCCTACTTCCAGGGAGCTTGTTCTCTGCTTTCAGACTGTTGCCAAGACGATCTGACTATAGGGCACAGATGAATCAAAACAGGATGGGGTGGGGGAGGTTGCTGTGGCATAGCAGGTAAAGCTGCTGCCTGCAGTACCAATATCCCATATGAGCGCCGGTTCGAGTCCCAGCTGCTCCAATTCCGATCCAGCTCTCTGCTCTGGCCTGAGAAAGCAGTGGAAGATGGCCCAAGTCTTTGGGCCCCTGCACCTGCATTGGGGGGAAACCTGGAAGAAGCTCCTGGCTCCTGGCTTTGGATCAGCACAGCTCCGGCTGTTGTGGCCATCTGGGGAGTGAACCAGCAGATGGAAGACCTCTCTCTTTCTCTGCCTCTGTCTCTGTAATTCTGCCTTTCAAATAAATAAATAAATCTTAAAACAAAACAAAAAACAGGTTGGGGCCCCTGTTGTGGCATAATGGATTAAATTGCCGCCTGCAATGCCTGCATCCCATATGGGCAGATGGAAGCTGTTTCTGTAACTCTGCCTTTCAAATAAATAAATAAATCTTAAAAACAAACAAACAAGCAAACACATTTGTGAAACAAAAATTTGAACATTGGCTGAATATTTGATTATGAGGAATTTATGTAGGTACTTAGACACAAGTATGTATGTGTGTATGTATATATTTATATTTTAAAGACTTATTTATTTGAAAGGAAGAGTTACAGAGAGCAAGAGAGGGAGAGACAGAGATCTTCCACCCACTGGTTCACTCTCCAGATGCCTGCACAGCTGGGGCTGGGCTAGATGAAAGCCAGGAGCCAAGAGCTTCTGGATCTCCCACGTGGGTGCAGGGGCTCAAGCATTTATTTGGGCCATCTTCTGCTGCTTTTCCAGGCCATTAGCAGGGAGCTGGATCAGAAGTCGAGCAGCCAAAACTCAAACCAGTGCCCATTTGGGATGCTTGCATAGCAGGCAGTGGCCTAACCCACTGTGCCACAGCACTGCCCCCAGCCCTCATATATACTTCATTAAACTTTATATAGTTGTGTTAATGGAAATGATATAATGACTGAGAATATATTCTTTGGGGCCAGCATTGTGGTGTAGTGAGTAAAGCCGCTGCCTGCAATGTCAGCATCCCATATGGCGCCCGTTTATGTCCTAGCTGCTCTACTTCCGATTCAGCTCCTTGCTAATAACCTAGGGAAGGCAGCAGAAGATGGGGCCGGCCCTGTGGCACAGTGAGTTAAGCTGTTGCCTGTAGCACCAATATCCCATGTGAGCGCTGGTTCTAGTCCTGGCTGCTCTACTTCTGATCCAGCTCCCCGCTAACACCCCTGGGAAAGAAGAAGAAGATGGCCCAAGTATTTGGGCCCCTGCATCCATGTGGGAGACTCAGAGGAGGCTCCTGGTTCCTGCTTTGGCCTGGTCCAGCCCTGGCTGTTGTGGCCATCTGGGTAATAAACCAGCAAATGGAAGACCTCAGTCTCTCTCTCTCTCTCTCTCTCTCTGTGTGTGTGTGTGTATGTCTCCCTCTCTATGTTGCTTATGTAGCTCTTTTTTTTCTTAGATTTTATTTATTTGAGAAGTAGAGTTATAGACAGAGAAAAAGGTCTTCAATCTGCTAGTTTACTCTAAATGGCCACAACAGCTGGAGCTGGGGTGATCTGAGGCCAGGAGCTTGGAGTTTCTTCCAGATCTCCCATGTGGGTGCAGGGGCCCAAAGATTTGGGCTGTCTTCTGCTTTCTCAGGCCATAGCAGAGAGCTGGATTGGAAGAGGGGCATGCGGGATTCAAACCGGTGCCCATATGGGATGCCAGTGCCGCAGGCGGAGGCTTAGCCTACTGTGCCATGGTGCCGGTCTCTCTACGTAGTTCTTTCAACAAGTGTGTGTGTGTATATAAGATTTATTTATTTATTTGAAAGGCAGCATTACCTGGGACCATCTGGGAAGTGAACCAGTAGATGGAAGACCTCTCGCTCTGCCTTGGCTTCTCTGTAACTCCTTCCAGGTCTCCCACATGGGTGTAGGGGCCCACGGACTTGGACCATCTTCACTGCTTTCCCAGGCCATAGCAGAGAGCTGGATCGGAAGTGGAGCAGCTGGATTTGAACCGGCGCCCATATGGGATGCCAGCACTGCAGGCGGCGGCTTTACCTGCTGCGCCACAGTGCCAGTCCCCAACAAATATATATATATATATATATATATTTTTTTTTTTTTTTTAAATTTTTTGACAGGCAGAGTGGACAGTGAGAGAGAGAGACAAAGAGAAAGGTCTTCCTTTGCCGTTGGTTCATCCTCCAATGGCTGCCGCGGCTGGTGCGTTGCGGCCGGCGCACCGCGCTGATCTGATGGCAGGAGCCAGGTGCTTCTCCTGGTCTCCCATGGGGTACAGGGCCCAAGCACTTGGGCCATCCTCCACTGCACTCCCTGGCCACAGCAGAGAGCTGGCCTGGAAGAGGGGCAACCAGGACAGAATCCGGTGCCCCGACCGGGACTAGAACCCGGTGTGCCGGCGCCGCAAGGTGGAGGATTAGCCTAGTGAGCCACGGCGCCGGCCCAAATATATATTTTTTAAAAACATTCTAAATAATCCAGGGGTAAGGGGAATGGGTGGGGTGTGCATGGGTCAGGATTGGTCATGGGCTGGTGGTTTTTGGAGCTGAGTGAAGGGTACATTGCGGGGGGTACCATATTATTCAGTCTACTTTTGTGTATGTTCTAAATTATCTGGGGTAAAAATTTAAAAAGTAGCCAAATGTAATCCTATCTTTCTGCTTGAAATTCTTCAGTAACTGCTCAGGCTAAAATGCAGACTCCTGTGGCCTCGCCTGGTTTATCTAACCTAACCCTCACACCGTGTCCAGCCTCGGTTCTTCCCCCTCGTCTTTCCCTCCTCAGCGCGGCTGGTGGCTCTGTGCTGCCTGAGTTCGCAGTACTGCCTTTGTGCATGCTGTCCCTCAGGCTGGAGTGCCGCCCTGCTTCTTGTGTTTTTTTTGCTTCTCCTACCCTTTGCATACCTACTTCAAGTAAGTGCCTTCGCACCAGGAAAGCCTCCCCTAAGGTGTTTGGGAGCATATTGTGTTGTCATATTATATTGTGGTGGTCTGTCTCTGCTGGACTCTAGCTCCCTGAAGACAGGGAGCTCTGCCTCACAAGTGCCTGGTGCTCAGTAAGTGATTATTGAACAAACGGTTATTATTTGTCTTTAGATTTCCAGCATGGCACTTCACACATGGTCAACACATGCTTATGGAACGGATGCTGTTGAATAGGAAAACTGTGTTTTTGCTTGGTGGTACAGGGTAGGCAAAGCCTTGAGGTAGGGAAGGTAGTTCATGGTACACTTGGTCGGCAGCGTATCAGAGAGAGCCAGGGAGTCGTCTGAATTTTCTCTCAGTGTTGGTTTCCTCTCCGCAGGCATGGGTTGGAATTGGAGCCTGTCCCCCAACCCGAAGGCAACCAGCATCATGTGCTTGCTGACTGCTCTTCATCCACCTATTGATGCCTCCCAGAAAAAAACGCCAGCCACGGTGCCAGAAAGCCCAGCTGCTCTTCCACCAGGAACCACTGGAGGGACCCAAGCACCACTCTGGATCTCCTCAGCCTCCCATCACCCACACCGTGCAGGTGCCCAGCAAGCCGATTGACCACAGCACCATCACTTCCTGGGTAGGCCTGCGAGATTCTTTGCCTTTTGCTCCATTAGAATTCTGTCTCTTCTCCCCCTGCGTCCAGGACCCCGAAAGACTAAGAAGATTCATGGGTATAGGAACAAGGAGGCAAAGTACTGTGTGATCAACAATGTTTTCTGTTATTTCTTCTTCTTCTTCTCCTTCTTCTTCTTCGATTTATTTTATTTATTTGAAGGGCGGAGTTAGAGATAGGGAGACACACACACACACACACACATCTTCCATCTGTTGGTTCACTCCCCAAACAGCTGCAACAATACCAGAGCTGGGCCAAACTGAAGCCAGGAGCCAGGAGCTTCCTCCAGGTCTCCCATGTGGGTACAGTGGCCCAAGCACCTGTGTATTCCCAGGCGCATTAGCAGGGAGCTGGATTGGAAGTAGGGTAGCTGGGAATCGAAACAGCGCCCACATGGGATGCTGGCATTGCAGGCGGTGGCCTCATCCACTACGCCACAGCGCCAGCCCTCACCTGCTATGCCACAGTACCAGCCCTCTGCTTTGTATCTTCCGTCTCAGTCCAGACTGCGGAATGGGTTAGGTGTAATGGTTGTTTCCTTGTCCCACCCCCACTCCTCACCGTGCATACTCCTCTGAAAGAGTTTATATTAAAAATTCATCACCCAGGGGGCGACACTGTAGCACAGCGGGTTAAAGCCCTGGCCTGCAGTGCTGGCATCTTATAAGGGCGCCAATTTGAGACCCGGCTGCTCCACTTCTGATCCAGCTCTCTGCTGTGGCCTGGGAAAGCAATAGAAGATGGCCCAAGTCCTTGGGCCCCTGTACCTGAGTGGGAGACCCTGAAGCTCCTGGCTCCTGGCTTCTGATTGGTGCAGCTCCAGCCGTTGCAGCCATTGGGGAGTGAACCATTGGATGGAAGACCTCTCTCTCTCTCTCTCCCTGCGTCTCCTCTCTCTGTGTAACTCTGACTTTCAAATAAATAAATATCTTAAAAAAAAATTCACCATCCAGTAGCTGGGTGAGAAAAGCTAGACAAGTGGCAGAATGAGTAAAAATGAGATTGTGCCCTGCACATCATGTGAAAGTGGTATATTTAACTAGGTACTAGATTTTTTGAACCTTGAAATACAACCCACAGAAATGGCATATGTCATATTTTGGCAGTTTAAAAGCCCTGGGAAGGGGCAGGCATTTGACTTAGGAGTTAAAATATTAAGTTAAGACATAGCCATATCCCATATCAGAGTGCCTGGGTTCAAGTCCCAGCTCTGCTTCCAATTCCAGCTTCCTGCTAATGCACACCCTAGGAGGCAGCAGCTGATGGCTTAAAGAGTCAGGTCTCAGGGCCGGCACTGTGGCGTAGTGGGTAAAGTTGCCGCTTGCAGGGCTGGCATCCCATATGGGCGCCAGTTCAAGTCCTGGCTGCTCCACTTCCGATCTAGCTCTCTGCTATAGCCTGGGAAAGCAGTATAGGATGGCCTAAGTCCTTGGGCCCTTGCATCCATATGGGAGACTTGGAAGAAGCTCCTGGCTGCTGGCTTCGGATTTGGCGCAGCTCTATCCATTGTAGCTAATTGGGGAGTGAACCAATGGATGGAAGATTCTCTCTCTCTCTCTCTCTCTCTCTCTCTCTCTCTCTCTGCCACTCCTTCTCTCTCTATGTAACTCTGACTTTCAAATAAATAAAAATCTTAAAAAAAAAAAAAAAAAAAAAAAGAGGCCGGCGCCGCGGCTCAATAGGCTAATCCTCCGCCTTGCGGCGCCGGCATACCGGGTTCTAGTCCCGGTCGGGGCACCGATCCTGTCCTGGTTGCCCCTCTTCCAGGCCAGCTCTCTGCTGTGGCCAGGGAGTGCAGTGGAGGATGGCCCAAGTGCTTGGGCCCTGCACCCCATGGGAGACCAGGAGGAAGCACCTGGCTCCTGCCATCGGATCAGCGCGGTGCACCGGCCACAGCACGCCTACCATGGCGGCCATTGGAGGGTGAACCAACGGCAAAAAGGAAGACCTTTCTCTCTGTCTCTCTCTCTCACTGTCCACTCTGTCTGACAAAAAAAAAAAAGAGTCAGGTCCCTAGATCTAGATTGAGTTCCTGGTTCCTGGCTGTTGCAGGCTTATGGGGAGTGAACCAACAGATGGTCTGTCTGTCTCTGTCTCTGTCTCTGTCTCTCTCTGTCTCTCTCTGTCTCTCCCTCTCCCCCCCTCCCCCCAAAAAAAAGACAGACCTGGAAGACAATATCAACTGTATGACAGGGAAGTCCTACAGTAAATCAGAAGCCTTGCCTAAGAGCATTTAATAAATACAACTTGTTCAGGATGGCGGAGAAGAACCATAAGACTTGCTCAGGATTGCGGAGGAAAACTTCAACCGTTCAAGTCCCATGGATGAGACTAGGAATGAGCATTTATTGGATACTCATCTGCCAGGTCCTGTGCTGGCTGCTGTCCGTGTCTGACCTCCCTCCCCATTGTTGCCGTCAGCCATTCACTCCTTACTGAGGCCAGTCCTTGAGCCAGGCACACTGCGAGGGGTGGGGGATCAAGGATGAGCAAGACTGCTGGCCCCTGCCCTCACGAAGTGTATGGAGCAGTTGCAGCCTTGTGGCACGATGAAAGAGGCATTGTCGGGCCGGCGCCGTGGCTCACTATGCTAATCCTCTGCCTGTGGCGCTGGCACTCCGGGTTCTAGTCCCGGATGGGGCACCAGATTCTGTCCCGGTTGCTCTTCTTCCAGTCCAGCTCTCTGTTGTGGCCCGGGAGTGCAGTGGAGGATGGCCCAAGTGCTTGGGCTCTGTACCTGCATGGGAGACCAGGAGGAAGCACCTGGCTCCTGGCTTCGGATCAGTGCAGTGCACCGGCTATAGCGGCCATTTGGGGATGAACCAACTGAAGGAAGACCTTTCTCTCTGTCTCTCTCTCACTGTCTAACTCTGCCTGTCAAAAAAAAAAAAAAAAAAAAGGCATTGTTCTCATTCCCACATGTGAGGAAGCTGAAGGTTAGAGAGACTGAAAGACTTGCCCAAAGCCCATTTCCTTCTGTTACGCCACTAGACACTTGTTTCTGTTTTGCGTCCATTACTGAAGTGGACCCCCATCTAGGATTCTGGTCCTTGGGAGTAGTTTCCTGTCTCAGGCTAGTCCTTGGCGGTTGGCTTGTCTCACCCGATTATTTTTAAATCCTTAGGTAACACCTCAGTTTGATATAACAGCAGAAAGCTGCTTCCCAGCATTCCGGAAACGTCCCCGCAACCAGAGAAGACATTCAAGTTGGAAATCCACCACATCCAAGTTTCCACATCTAACTTTTGAGAGTCCACCCACTTCTTCCAGTTCAGAGACACTGGGGATCCCCCCAGTGAAGGAGCGTCCCCATCAATCAGAAAAGGAAGGTTCCAGGAGGCCCTTGGTTCCAGTGCTCAGCCCCCAGAGCTGTGGGGACCTGTCTGTGAGTTCCCCTGAGAGCCTGCCTCACGTGTTCATTCCTCCCGATATCCAGACCCCAGAGCCCTCTTTGGTGGGGGGAGAAGCCATTCCCCCAGGCCAGAAGGAGAACGCCCTGCGAAGCTGCCCCC
Source organism: Lepus europaeus (assembly GCF_033115175.1). Taxonomy (NCBI): domain Eukaryota; kingdom Metazoa; phylum Chordata; class Mammalia; order Lagomorpha; family Leporidae; genus Lepus; species Lepus europaeus. Next base: position 102,283,817 of record NC_084832.1, on the reverse strand, counting down.
TTCACCTCGGCACTCCCAGCAGCCCAGAGCCTGGGCCTGTGTTGGCCGAAGACACCCCTGAGGAGAAGTACGGGGTGAAGGTCACGTGGAGGAGACGACAGCACTTGCTTGCATACCTCAGGGAGAGAGGGAAGCTGAGCAGAAGCCAGTTCCTTGTGAAGAACTGACTGGATTCCCGGACAGCTGCTCCCGCATCAGCAGTCCTAGAACAGGACTACAAATGTCACTTTTCTGGCTCACTAGGGAGTGTTTCTGTAGAATAAAATGGACATAACACCAGCAGAAACAAGATCTAACTAGAGCCCAGGGTCATAGGGGAATTTAATTCCCAATTTGCCTCTTAAGAAACTTGCACCATAAACAGTTGAGTTCAGTGTCATGAACTGTTCATGTTTTTTCTTATATTAACTTTAAAATACCTTGAACCTGTTTAACATGTGTATAAATAAACAGTTGCAGAAAGTTTTTAGAGAACCCTGCTCCTGTCAGTAGTGTAACAATATTACCCACCCACAAAAACCTTTCTTGGTTATCTTGTCACCACGGCTCACCAGTCCGTGAATCACTGCACTCAGACTGATTCATGCCACTCTGAGGCTCAGTGTCAGCTGATGGACAGGGGTAGTCACCGCAAAGCCCGGGACCTCGTGGTGGCCCACTGTCACCCCTCCTCTTGGCTCGTGTGCTGACAGAGCAAGATGAACAGGGGCTCAGGGCCTGCTTTAGTGAACGCAGTGGGATCAGGGATGAGTGGCACACAGAGGGGGCGCTTAGATCGGCTTGTGCTTTGAGTGTTTCCACCCAAGAAACCTGTAAATGTTAAATCTGTAAATATTAAATAGGGGTAGGAAAATGGTTTCTTATAATAACTTTAAACGGTGTATACATAAACGTGGACCTTTTTGAATACTGTTGGAGTTAATGCAGGCTTGCCCAGTCAACAAAGTGTCACGTGGGTTTTGCAAGTAGCATCTCATTTAAGCCCCATTCATGGAGCATTCAGGAGCCTACACTGTGTCAGGTGCAGTCCCAGCTGGACCAAGCAGGTGTTCTGTTTATAGGTGGGAATCTGAAGCCCAGAGAGTGAGCCATGTTTACCATCACACAGTAAGTGCAATGCTCTGCTGTTAGTATGTGCCAAGGTCTATGCCTTTAAATTTTTTTTAAATAAAGATTTATTTATTTGAAAGGCAGAGTGATGGAGAGAGAGAGAGAGAGAGAGAGAGAGAGAGAGAGAGAGAACTTCCATCTGCTGGTTCACTCCCTAAATGACCACCCTGGCCAGGGCTGGTCCAGGCCAAAGCCAGGAGCCAGTATCCCCATCTAGGTCTCCCATGTGGGTGACTGGAGCCCAAGCACCTGAGCCATCTGCTGCTCTTTCCCAGGCAGACCAGCAGGAAGCTGGATCAGAACAGCAGCCAGGATTCCAGCAGGCTTTCCTTAGAGGACGCCAGCCTTGCAAGTGGCAGCTTAACCTGCTGCTCCACGGTGCCAGCCCCTCCTAAAGATGTAACCCATGTGGAAACAACTCTGACGTTGGGAAATGCCACGGTCAAGGTGCAGTAACTTGTCAGTACGTTCCGTAGGCGCTGTGATGCAATGTGGATGGCAGGAAAGCAGCTGATGGTTGGGGGCCTCCCCTCTTAGAGAACTTCAGGGGTTGGGAACTTTTTTCTGCCAAGCGCCATTTGGAAATTTGTAACATCTCCGTGGGCCATGGAGCATTACCAACTTAAAAGTTAGCCTGCTCCACGAGTCCCGCCTGCAGCTGCCATGGCAGGGCCGGACCAAGTGATAGTTTCCCAGCCCTGGTAGAGAGTAGTTGGTCCCCAGAAAATAGAGGGGGTGGACGGAAACATCCTCTCCGTCCTCTGTGCACCAGGGAAGAGCTGGAGCAGCTCTGTGTGGTTTACGGAGGCGAGGGCGGCGCAAGGGTTCGCAAATGCACGCGGCTGCGCTGCCGAAGCCGCTCTGGGTGGCGCAAGGTGGGGGTGGGCGGCTCCTCGGGCGGACGCCCCCGTGGGCTGCAGGGAGCCCTGGCGCCCGGCGGACGCCCACACATCCGGCGCTCAGTGCCTGCCCAGCCCAGCGCTCCAGGGGATCCAGCCCCGGCGCCGCGTCCCCGCCCTGGCGCAGGCGCCTTTAACTCCCGGGCTCCTCCCCGCCCCTTAGGAGTCCAATGAGAGAGGGGCGGCCGGCGCGAGGGCCAATGGGCGCCGGCGACAGTGCGGGGTGTGGTTGCCAGGGGGCGGGGCCCGGCCGCCGGCCAGACTTGCCACCCCAGCAGCGGCGTCTGGGGGTCTGCCCCTGCTTGTCGTTCCGGAGAGCCGGCCATGGAGGCGTCGCGCTGTGGACTGGCCTCCCACGGGTACAGGTCGGAAAGGCACGCACGAGGCTGGTCTCCCGTGGAGCGGGCAGAGGGACGAGGGCGGAGGCGGAGGCTGGGGGGGGGAGAGGGCGGGGCGTCGGGCGGGGGCTGCGCGCCCCCTCCCCGCTTCCAACCTGGGACCCCCGGATTCGGGCAGGCGGGCGTCGGGGAGCGCGGTCTCGCAGCCCCACGGTGCCCAGAGGGGGCTTTTTGTGCAGGTCGCCGCTCGGGCTGCTGGAGTTTCTTGAGGAGCTGGCCTCGTTTACCCAGTGCGGGGTCCGCGTCCACGCCGCGGGGGGGACAAGTTTTGGGGATGAAGGGGAGAAGTTTAATGCACCGGTGGATGAGGAGGGTAGCAGACCGTGGGTTCAAGAACAGCCGTCCTGGGTCTGGGGTCTTAGGGAGGACGTGGCCGCTGGCCGGTCAGGAGCACAGGGCGCCCAAGGGTATTTTATCAGTCTCCGAAGTTGATGGTTTGCGTTAATCAGGAGGGCGTGGCAGGTGCTCTGCACAGCTGAGAAGGAGGCCAGGTACCGTGTCAAGAGATTTCTGCCTGGCTCCTTCGCCCAGGTGAAGCCCATTCGGCAAAGGGCGGCTGCTGGGCTGTGCTCCCAGTAACCCCTTTGCATTCTGTTAGGGTGAAATCAGCTCAGTGAGTTTGTCTGGTTGTGTTGGCCGGGAGGGATGCATTGCTTTCCAACTTCAGCTGTCTTCGCCAAGGCCGGTTTCTGGGATTCACAAGCGAGTGCGATGTGTGTGTGAGAGCAGATGCGCAGTGTAGTTAGTCCCGAGCTCAGCAGGTGGCTTGTGATCTTCAGAATACGACCGGGACGAGAAAGGCGGCTTCAGCGTGGTTGCATCCCTGCTCCGCCGGGCCCCGGTCTCTGGCTGCTCTGCCCCGCCGTGTCTCAGCCACCAGGACTTCCCGCGAGGAGGCCAGGCGGAGGTTGAGGGTGATGGTTAGTCATCTGCTCCGCTGCCGTTGCTTTTGGCAGGCGGTGCTGAGTTCTGGAAGGGAGTCGCCAGGCTGAAAATGGGACACTGGATTTTCTTCCCCCTGCTCTCCTGTGGCTGCCTCTCCAGCGGGATGTTCTGCCTTGTTTTCTGATGTACTCTAGACTTTGTGCCCTCCCTCCTGCCTGCCCCCGCCGGAGGGAAAGCCCGGGAAAGGAAGGAATCCGAACCTCAGCCTGCGGCTTAAAGCTTTGGCCCTCCCGTCTGATTATCCAGATCCTGCTGGCCAGCCCTCCCTGTTCCCGGCCTTTTATTCCATTACCACGGCAAACGAACACTTGGCATTTGAGGGTTTAGTCTGGTGCTTAAGTAAGTAGACGTTTAGATGATTTTTAAAAGCTGTCACAGAGGCGCTCAGGGAGAGAGCCCCCGTTTTCCTCCCCGGACGAGTCCTGTTTGTGATGGCTGCATTCGTTGCTGCTTTTTTCCCCTCCAAGTCAAGAGGAAGAGAAAAAAAATCTGCATTTTCAAATACAGGTATGGAGATGCTGTGTAGAGGTGAAGACAGCACTCAGTTTCTCTGAATTGAGATGGCACTTGTTCAGTTGTGGACGGTCGATTTTCAGTTGAATTTAAAGCAGTAAATTTCGTGAGCACCAGATGTTTGATATGACTCACCATGTTTGAACAAGAAAAAGAAAATGAGGTGGACTTGGAAATTAGAGCCAGGAGGCAAATTTTTTTTTTAAATTTATTGTACCTGAATTTTAAAGGTGTAATTTTAAAGTCCCCCCCCCCTTTTCTTTCCAGAGAAACCAGCTGCTTAATTTTTTTTTTTTCAGCTGCTTAATTTTTCAAACTGACATCAAAGGGGAACGTGTGAGTCCCTAAGTGTGTTTGCTGGGCTGGGTAATGTTAGTGCAGCTTCTGCCGCTGTAGCATTCGCTGCTGTATCCACTCTTGCCCAAAGGGAGTGCGTGTCTTTTGTTGTTCGGCTTCCGGTTGTGTGTTCCATGTCCTTTTGGGGAAATACATTGATAAGTTTTCAGTATTAATATTTTATGTGAGGATAGCATCTTTTAGTTTTGCGGTGATTTTATTTTTCTCTGAACTCTGTGACGGTTGAAAAGAAATCCGCCTCATGGAAAAACAGAGTGGAAGAGTTATTAACAAGTATGCTTCAACCATTTCCCTCCTCTAACGTATTTCGTGAGGCTTGGAGACCGAGCTGGGAGCAACACTCCAGATTTGTGTGAAGCCGGGTGCTGTGTGTGTTTTACGGGCACAGATTACCCGCAGACCACAGGGTTTGGCGAGCATTGGAACCTGAGCTCTTTCTGCCTTTTGTTGGCGACACAGAACTGAAGGTGTGCGGTGACCTCGTGACCTGGAGTTGTGTAAGAAACGCCCTGGCCTCTGGTTTATGTCCGTGCGGTGTGATTGCTGAACAGTGCTGCTGAGACCTGCGATCGGGGTGATGGTTGGAAGCTGGGTCCTGGCCAGTCTCGCTCCTCGTGCTGGCTAACATGCATGCATTTCTTCCCGTGACAAGGCCACCCAGAGGCCTGGAAAGCAAAGAATGATCCATGTAATGCACTTCTTGTCTTTCGAGGTCCTTCTGTTCCAAGCAGGCAGATTTAGGCGTGTCTGGGAATAGCGTCAATGTGTGGCTTCTCTTATTCTTGTCTATGGAAACTCTGCTGTTTTCCCTGCGTCTGTGCCTGGCCAAAGAAAAACCTAGTATTTGTTCTTACTAAGAGGAAAGGAATGCGTGAGTTATTCAGAGGAGCAGTGGAAGCCGCCTGGTTTCCTGGAATTTGAGGGTTTGAGGACTAGAAGGGCCTGGAGAATTCCTCAGTCCCACTGGAGAGCAACTCTGTAGCAGAAGGAAGTCTTTTCTGCAGAGAACTTCCTGTCTGCTGCCTTTGCTTTCTGGCCCCGGGGTGAGTTCGCTAGGAACAAGCTCTTAGGACCACTGAGTCTTTCCATCATCGTTAGTAACCACGCAGGCTGCACACTTCTCCTGGCCTGGGGGAAGCTGGAATCCACCTAGGTCCGGGAAGAGGCCCGGCGTCCAGTACACTGAGGTGGGATGAAATGCCAAATCTGTCCCTTTGCCTTCATTGGGGTTTCCCGTGACCCACCCCCCCCCACCCCTGCGTGCACCTCTGGGAGACCAGGGTTCCCAAGAGGATCACAGCAGGGCCTGTGTTGTCTGTAAGGCGCCTCCTGCTCTTTGACCCTTTGGCATTCCCGCGAGCTCTCGCAGGGCTCCTGACTTCTGTCCCAGCCTCTGCGCAGGCCAGCAGTGTGCTGCTTCCTTGGCCTCGGTTGTCTCCTCTGGAAATGAGGGCTTCTTTGGGCTCCCTCAGTGATTGATCATGACTTAATAAAGTGACACACAGATTTCAACTGCACGTGGCTCAGATTTCTTCCTTCCTGCCTTCCTTTTTTTTTTTTTTTTCCTTCTTTTTAAAGATTTATTTATTTATTTGAAAGGCAGAGTTACAGAGAGGCAGAGGCAGAGAGACAGGTGCTCCATTCGCTGGTTCATTCCCCCAGATGGCTGCGATGGGCAGAGTTGCCTTGATCTGAAGCCAGGAGCTTCCTCCAGGTCTCCTGCACGGGTGCAGGGGTCCAAGGACTTGGGCCATCTTCTGCTTTCCCAAGCCATAGCAGAGAGCTGGTTCGGCAATAGAGCAGCTGGGACTCGAACCAGCGTCTATATGGGATGCTGGCACTGCAGGTGGCAGCCTTACCTACCACGCCACAGTGCTGGCCCTTTTCTTTTTTTTTTTTAAGATGTTATTTACTGGTGCTGTGGCATAGCAGGTAAGGCCACCACATGTAGTGCCGGCATCCCATATAGGCATTTGTTCAAGTCCTGGCTGCTGCATTTCCAATCCAGCTCTCTGCTGATGTGCCTGGGAAGACGGCGGAAGGTGGCCCGAGTGCTTGAGCCCCTGCATCTGTGTGGGAGACCTGCAAGAAACCCCTGGTCCTTGCTTTGGTTGTGCCCAGCTCTGGCCGTTGCAGCCATCTGGGGAGTGAACCAGCAGATGGGAGACCTCTGTCTGCCTTTGCCCCTGCCTCTCTGTAACTCTGCCTTTCAAATAAATGAATAAATCTTTAAGAAAAAGATTTTATTTATTTATTTGAGAGGTAGAGTTAGAGAGAGACAGAAACAGAGAGAAAGTTGTCCATCTGGTCACTCCCCAGATGGCCTCAATGGCCTGAGCTGGGCCGATCCGAAGCCAGGAACCAGGAACTTCTTTCGGGTCTCCTATGCAGGTGCAGGGACCCAATGACTTGGGTTATCTTCCACGGCTTTCCCAGGCCATAGCAGAGAGCTGGATTGCAAGTGGAGCAGCCAGGACTTGAACTGGCACCCATATGGGATTCTGGCACTGGACGCTGAGGCTTTACCCATCTTCTATCCTCTTATCCACCCCCCAAATTCCTGTAACAACAAGGCCTAGGTCAGGCCGATGCCAAGAGCCTGGAACTCAAGCCAGATCCCCTACGTGGGTGGCAGGTACCAAACTACTTGAGCTATTACCAGTGCCTCCCAGGGTTCGCATTTGCAGAAAGCTGGGGTCAGGAACCAGAGCCAGAGGTGGATATTGAGCCCTAGGTACTTCAGTCTGGTATGTAGGCACCCTAATTGGCCTTTTTTTTTTTTTTTTAATGGATTTTGAAATTTATTGTTCTTTTGATTTTTTTTGTTGTTGTTGTTCTTGGGTGCTGGTGTGCCCGGGGAATGGGGGTGGCGTGGCATTAGTCACGCCATTTGGCTTCTCCACCACCCTCTGCCATGTCCCCGTGACTCTTTGCTCCCTCTGCGTGGACCTGCTCAGTCTCTGCAGGACTCCTGGGCTTCTCCACTCGAAACTCTCTGGGTTCTGTCACCACCTAATTGCCTTTTAACCATTGGGCCAAACATCTGCCTCAAGACATATTTGTAGAATATCGACTGTAGTTGCAGGCTTAAATTTTTTTCCTGTGACAATACAAAACAAGGATGATTTTTTTCAGACAGTCTTCTGGGAAAATAAACCATCAGTATTAAGCTGTGCAGGAAGAAACTTCAATAAATCTATAGTTTGCCTTTGTTCAGAAAGGAGCAAGTCAGGTTGAGGATTGGCTGTTTCCCTATCTGATTTTGATGCTCTGATTCTGTTATGGCAGTTTGTCAGGTAAGCTTGGGGCCAAAGTAGAGAGGAGCGATCTGGCTGAGTGGAGGTTTTTTGGCTGTGTTTTAAAAGAAGGAGTACCTGTCATGGTACAATGATGGATAATAACGGCTTACATATTTGTGTCCTGCACAGACTTGGGGGTGCTCTCGCATACGTCAGCAGCTTTCACTGTCTTCGTAGATGGTGACAGTGCGGCTCAGGAAGGTTGTCAGACACCTAAGGTTACCTGAGAGTCAGTGTTGCAGTTGAAAGTAAAATCCAGGGGCAGGCGTCATGGCCCAGCGGGTTAAGCTACCACCTGGGACACCTGCGTCCCGTACCGGAGTGCAGGTTCGAGTCCTGGCTGCTCCGCTTCTCATCCAGCTCCCTGCTGATGCACCTGGGAAGAGAGCAGAAGGTGGCCCGGGTACTTGGGTCCCTGCTATCCATGAAGGAGACCAGGATGGGGCCAGCCTGGCCCAGCTATGGCTGTTGAGGGTATTTGGGGAGTGAATCAGAAGATGGAAGATTTCTCTCTCTCTCCCTCTCTGTGAAGTAGTTGGGTTCCTGTTATATCCACATGGGGCACCTGGATTGCGTTCTTGACTTCTGCCTGGGGCCCATGGCCATTGTGGGCCTTTGGATGGACACCAGCAGATGGAGCACTCTCTTATCTCTCTTTCGTCCTTAATTAAGTCCAGAGTAAAATTCAGGCTTTCAACTTCCAGCCATCTTTCTAATTTTCCTCGTGTATTATCAGAATATCTATTCCAGGTGTTCTGAATGCCATTTGTGGTTATAAATGATAAATGATACTGATTACATTTTAATTATTTTTAGAGTGAGCAGTTGAAGATATTAGAAATTTCAGCAGTGTACAAGTGAATATTGAAGTCTTTATTTTGTTTTATTAAGCTAAGGAATGCACTTTCGTCTTTACGTAAGAAAGAAGGAAAATAAATAACATTCCTGAAGAACCCAGATGGCTGCAACAGCCAGCACTGGGCCAGGCTGAAGCCAGGAGCCAGGAGCTTCTTCCCACATGAGTACAGAGGCCCAGGGACTTGGGTCCTCCTCCACTGATTTCCCAGGCCATTAGCAGGGAGCTGGATTGGAAGTGGAGCAGCTGAAACACAAGCCGGTGCCCATATAGGATCTGGTACCACAGGCAGTGGCTTAACCCACTACACTACAATGTAAACCCCCTAATTTTTTAATCTATAAGAAATAAATAAGTTCATTCTTTAACTTTTGGATCAGATCATACATTTTATTTTATTTTTTTAAGATTTATTTATTTATTTAAAAGTCAGAGTTACACAGACAGAGGAGAGGCAGAGAGAGAGAGGTCTTCGATGAGCTGCTTCACTCCCCGATTGTCTGCAATGGCTGGACCTGTGCCGATCCGAAGCCATGGGAAGTGGAGCAGCCAGGTCTTGAACCGGCGCCCATATGGGATGCTGGCACTTCAGTTAACCAGTTAACCAGCTGTGCCACAGCAGCGGGCCCCAGATCATACATTTTAAATAACTTTGCAGTTTGGTTTACTCAAAAGAATGCTGTTTGCTTTTGCCATGTGGGACAAACAAAAGCAAGAGGATTTCAATTTAAAACAGTGCTCACTGCATCCCCTGGAACTATAGGAACGCTGCAGTCAGCGGCCAACTTTTCCTCTCATTGCCTCCTCTCTGCTGCCTGATGGCTCTGCTAAATGGGCCCCTGGATTTTCATTCTCTGCCTGCAAGAAGAAGCGAGCGGCGCCTAGACCACAGTGGCTGGAGAAGGAGGGTCCCAAAGATGTTTTTCTGATTTGATTCCTCCCCCACCCCCATCTGTTCTGTTCCAGCCACATGGTTCTCCATGTCCCATTGAGACAGTTTGGCCTCCCAGTGTTGACATTTAGGATCTGGACAAGGTAAACCTATTCCTCAGCTGACTTAAAAAGCCCCTTTGATACGGCCATTGCTGCTGTTATCTGAAACCAGTATCAGTTTGAACAGGATGAAAGCCGAGTCTTTGGCTGGGTGGAACCAGCACGCCTGTAGGATGCCTGCTTCCCAGGAAGCAGCCCACCCACTGTGCCACAGTGCTGGCCCCAACCTTTTTTTTTTTCTTTAATATATCCTTATCAGATTTCTAGGCATGATACTAAGTTGTAGTTGTTTTTTTTTTTTTTTTAAAGATTTATTTATTTATCCGAAAGGCAGAGTTACAGAGAGAGAGAAAGATCTTCCATCTGCTGGTTTACTCCCCAAATGGCCACAACAGCCAGAGCTAGGCCAAACCAGAGCCAGGAGCTTTTTCCGGATCTCTTACATGGGTGCAGGGGCCCAAGGACTTGGACCATCTTGTGCTGCTTTCCCAGGCACATAAGCAGGGAGCTGGATCGGAAGTGCAGCAGCCAGGACTGTGGAGCAACCAGTGCCCATATAGGATGGTGGCGCTATGGGTGGCAACTCTACCTACTGCTACACAGCACTGGCTCCCTTATTTTTTAAAAACAAAAATTGTTATTTTAAATTCAAAAGGCAGAGAGAGAGAATGGCTGAGACAGCCTGAAGCTAGGCGCCTGGAACATAGTCCTGGTCTCTCATGTGGGTGACAAGGTCCCCAACTACTTTAGCCATCACCTGCTGCCTCCCACGGTCTGAAATGGCAGAAAGACAGAATCCAGAGCAGAGCCAGAAACTTGAACCCAGGCACTCAGATGTGGGAAGTGGATGTTTCAGTGTTGTCTTTTTTTTTTTTTTTTTTTTTTTTTTTTTTTTTTTTTTTTTTTAAGATTTTATTTATTTATTTGAGAGGCAGAGTTACAGACAGGGAAAGATTGGAACTGGGCCGATCTGAAGTCAGGAGCCAGGAGCTTCTTCCGGGTCTCCCACGTGGGTGCAGGGGCCCAAGCAATGGGCCATCTCTCACTGCTTTCCCAGGGCATAGCAGGGAGCTGGATTGGAAGAGGAGCAGCCGCAGCACGAACTGGTGTCCATATGGGATGCTGGCGCCGCAGGTGGAGGTTAGTCTACTACGCCACAGGCCAGCCCCTCAATGTTGTCCTTTTTTTAAAAAAAGAACACTTTTTTAAAAAAATTTATTTGACAGAGTTAGACAGTGAGAGAGAGAGACAGAAAGGTCTTTCTCCCGTTGGTTTACCCCCCAAATGGCCGCAATGGCCAGAACTACACCGATCCGAAGCCAGAACCCAGGTGCTTCCTTCTGGTCTCCCATGCGGGTGCAGGGGCCCAAGCACTTGGGCCATCCTCCACTGCCTTCCCTGGCCACAGCAGAGAGCTGGACTGGAAGAGGAGCAACCGGGACTAGAACCTGGCACCCATATGGGATGCCAGCACTGCAGGTGGAGGATTAACCAAGTGAGCCACGGCGCCGGCCCTCAATGCTGTCTTAACCACTGTGTCAAGCAGCTTCCTCTTTTTCCATTTTATTATTTTTAAAAAATATTTATTGATTTGAAAGGCAGAGTTACACCCAGAGAGAAGGCGAGGCAAAGAGGGAGAGAGGTCTTCCATCTGCTGGTTCACTCTCCCAATTGGCCGCAACAGCCGGAGCTGTGCCGATATGAAGCCAGGAGCCCGGAGCTTCTTCCAGGTCTCCCACGCGCGTGCATAGACCCAAGGCCTTGGGCCATCTTCCACTGCTTTCCCAGGCCATAGCAGAGAGCTGGATCAGAAGTGGAGTAGCTGGGACTTGATCCGGTGCCCATATGGGATGCTGGCACTGCAGGCAGTGGCTTTACCCGCTAGATACCCCAAATGCATGCAACAGCAAGGACTGGGCCCAGTGGAAGCCAAGAGCCCAGAACTTAATCCACATGGGTGCCATGTGGGTGGCAGGGACCCAAGTATTTGAACCATCAGCTGCTTCCTCCCAGGGTAGACAGGAGCAGGAAAGCTGGATTTGGAAATACTAGAGTCGGAGCTTGAACCCAAGCACTTCTATGAGATGTGAGTGTGTCCAGTTTTCATCTTCCCCGCTGTGCCACACGGCTGCCCCCAACTCCTACTGTATTTCAAGTAAGCTTGTGAAGCAGTTAGTGGAGATGCGGTGAGTCTGCTTGTGATTCAGACATGGGATTGATAATATTAACAGGACATTGCTACCGCCTGTATTGATGTCAACCATTTATAGTTTTAAATTGTTGCTATTCTTTGTCACATTTAATATGCTTAAAAGCAGGTATTATATGTATATGTATGTGTATGTATATATATATAGTTTTATTTATTTAAAAAAGTTGAGAGGCAGAAAGAGAAATAGAGAGTTCTCATCCTCTGCTTCTCTCCCTACAATAGCCTGATCGAAGCCGAGAGCCCAAAACTCAATCCAGGCAGGGAGCCAACTGTTTGAACTAGCACTTGTTGCCTCCCAGGGTGCACGGTAGCAGGAAGCTGGAAGCTGGAATTGGGAACGGCACCAGGACTCACACTCAGGCCCTGCGATATGGGATGCTGGTACCCCAGCTGCTGCTTAACTGGTAGGCCAAATGCCTGCCCCCTTACTATGGATATTTGAATTGAAAATTATTATTTCTATGTTTTTAAGGCAGAGAGAGAGACTCTCATCCACTGGTTCACTCCCCAGATGCTTGTCATGGGTGGGACTAGGGTGAGGCTGGGGCTGAAGCTGGGAGCTGGGAATTTAATCCAGGCCTCCAGTGTGGGTGGCAGGAACCAATTAGTTGATCTGTCACTGCTGCCTCCTAGGGTCTGCTTTAGCAGGAAGCTGGAATCAGCAGCCAGAGCCAGGTATTGAACCCAGGCGTTCTGGTGTGGTCATGGGTGTCTTAACCATTAGGCTAACTGACTCCCCTTTAATATATTTTTTAAAATGCATTCACATGTCATAAAATTCAAGAGATCCCTAAGAGTATGTAATGAAAAGTGAGACTTTTCCCCTGCCCATTCACAGTCTGATTTTCCTTTCTGAAGGCAACACTGATGCTAGTGTCCTTTCCTGCATGGCACATGTAAATACATGGTTTTTTTCTTCCATAAATGATAGCAAATGCTACACCCCAATATTCCATACCTTGGCTTTTAATGATCAATAAAACAATTTGGGCATCTTTCCAAGTGAGTACCTCTGTATTTCTGGATTTTGTTCAGGTAATTGCTTTTTTTTTTTTTCAAGTAGCTGCGTGATGTTCCTTTGTGTGGATGTACTACTCTCTAGCCAGTCCCCCAGTAGTGACATCAGGGTCCACTGTCCTTGCTTTCAAACTGGACTGCAGAGTCACATAAAACCTGATTTATACTCGTAGCAGGCAGTTGAGAAGTAGTCAGATTTTAGGGAGCGTACATTTTACGTGGCTGTCTGAGATGAGTATTAGCATTATGCTTAGGTTATGCGTGAGATTGAGGGACAGCCAAGGTCACGTTAACTGCTCCGTGATCAGAAGCAGCTGACTCAAAGCCTGCACTTGTGTGTTTGTGTATGTAGCTCTCCAGTTACTCTTAAATGTTTTATGAGATCATTATTATTATTATTTATTTGAAAGGCAGAGTTACAGGAAGGAAGGGGATATCATATTCTTAGAATTATACATATGAACTACATTGAATCTTAAAAACTAATTTAAAATAAAAAATATATGAAACAGCAAGAAATGATTTTTCAGAATCAAAGTTAAAACAAAAAAAAAAGAGAAAGAGAGAGGGAGACAGAGAAAGAGATCTTCCATCTACTGGTTCACTTCCCAAATGGGCACAACAGCTGGGCTAGGCCAAGCCGAAGCCAGGAGCCAGGAGCTCCATCCTGGTCTCCCCTGTGAATGAATGGCAGGAGGCTAGGCACTTGGATCCCTTCCACTCCTTCCCAGAAGCATTAGCAGGAAGCTGGATCAGAAACAGAGCAACCAAAACTCGAACTGGCGTCCCTGTGGGATGCTGGCGTCGCAGGTGGTGGCTTAGCCTGCTGCGCAGTGCCAGCCCCTTATGAAATCATTATTATCATCCTTGTTATTAGGAGAGGAAGATGCAAAAAAGTAAAATTGCTTGCCTGTGATATCAGCATGCCTTTTAGAATGCGTTTAGGAAGGCTTAAAGATGGGGTTTTGGTTTAAGAGTGTTGGTAGATGACGGCCCCAGGGTGAAGAGGCCAGCCTGGACCTTGAACATTGTGGTTATTGAGCAGTGGCTGCTTTAGCTGCGGTTAAGGCAAATTATATGTTTAACTAGATTGTTCCTACCCTTTTTTTTTTTTTTAAGATTTATTTATTTATTTGAAAGTCAGAGTTACACAGAGAAAGGAGCGGCAGAGAGGTCTTCCCTCCATTAGTTCACTCCCCAATTGGCCGCAATGTCCAGAGCTGCGCCGATCCGAAGCCAGGAGCCAGGAGCCTCCTCCTGGTCTCCCACGCGGGTGCAGGGGCCCAAAGACTTGGGCCATCTTCTACTGCCTTCCCAGGCCATGGCAGAGAGCTGGATTGGAAGTGGAGCAGCTGGGTCTCGAACCAGCACCCATATGGGATGCCGGCACTGTAGGCCAGAGTGTTAATGCTGCGCCACAGCGCTGGCTGTTCTTACCCTTTCTCTTCATCTGTCAACTTAGTGGCTTTTTCTGTTTTGTTTTTTACAAGAGTAACAAAACAGTTGACAAGGAAGGACGCATTATTTAAAATATGATTGAGCTGGGAGCAGGAAGCAAGAGTGGCCATTTATTCCCTCTGCTGGGTGGAAAGGAGCTGTTTGTGTTTGTGTTTCTATGTCAACTCCAGAAGAAACTTACCTCCAGTCGTAAGCACTGGGTGCTGCCTCAGTTGTTGGCCCTCATTGGTTTATCTAATTCAGCTGCAGGACTATCTCCATATCCCGGAGACTTGACCCGAGCCCTTTCTCTTTGATGACTTCCCATAGGAAAGTGTGAAACGCAGAGAGATATTGGTAAATGGAAGAATTAGCAAAGAACAAAAGGCAGCCCTAAGAAACAAAGACCAGGAAATATGGCTGTGGGGAGAAGCAGTCTCTCCTTTGTTAGAAGTGGTCTGCTAGCCTGGTAATACAGACCTTTGCTGAAGACTTGGGGGGTCCTTGATGGGTAGCAACAGGTAAACAGTGATTCCCTTGGATCAGAAGCCAGGAACTTCTTCCAGGTCTCTAACATGGATTCTGGGACCCCAGCACTTGGGTTATTTTCTACTGTCTTCCCAGGCCATAGCAGAGAGCTGGATCGGAAGAGGAGCAGCTGGGACGTGCCGCACGTGGAGGCTTAGCCTACTACACCACAACACTAGCCCCTATTGATTCTCTTCTGTACTCTTTATTATTATTATTTTCATTTTATCTGAAAATGAGACAAAGAGGGGGAGAGAAAGAGAGTGATCTTCCAATCAGTGGTTCACTCCCCACATGCCTGCATCAGCTAGGGCTGGGTCAGCCTGAAGCCAGGAGGCAGGAACTCCATCCTTGCGTGGGTGGCAAGGGACCCAGTACCTGAGCCATCACCCGCTGCCTCCTAGGGTGCTCATTAGCAGCAAGCTGTAATTGGGAGTGGCACTGGGGCTGAAACCCAGGCACTGCAGTGCGAGTGTCCCAAGCGGCTTCTTAACTGCGTGCAAAACATGTCCTTTCCTTCTCTTTGCAGGTTTCTGGTCCAAATGCTAGAGAGAGAGACTTAGGGGTTAGCAGCGTGGGCACAGATTAGATGATAGAAGGGGGCCTGGAGGAGGCAGGTGCAACTGACTACAGTAAGGAGGAGTGGAGGAGGAGGAAAATCAAAGGAATGCATGGAGCATTCCTGTTCGTGCCTAACTCAGTGCCAGGCTTGTGCGATACACACTTCCTATTTGTCCAGGGAATTTAATCAAGGGAGATGGCGTGCCCTGTAGGTAAGAGTAGAACCAGGAAGTTTTCCGGAAAACAGGGGAGAGAGTTCTGTTAAGGAACTGGTGGTGGTTCTTGTCGCATACTTCGGAGAAGCCCAGCGGGAATGAAGAATGAAAACCAGCTGTTACTCTTGGCAGTTAGAGTCTTTGATTTCCCGCAGATGAGAAGGGAATTAGCCAGGTGGCAGGGATTGAGACGTGAATCGGCGTCCCCTTGCTGACCGTGAGCTCTGTTGGTTAGCCTTGTTTGCCAGGGAGGGGAGGTGGAGCTGGGGTCATGGCATGGCAGACAGGTGGGGTGCAGGAAGGCTCAGACTGGGGCTGAGGGAGAAGCTGTTGGAGCTGCAGGGGCTGGAGAGCCACGGTGATTACGGTGGTGCTGGGGCTGGGGCTGGGTCAGGGCTGCTGACAAAGTCCTCCGCAGTGGTCAGGATGCCTTTTTTTTATTCCTAGGATAGGAGGGGATAGGGAGGGGAAAGTATGTATTTTTAATTTTTTTATTTGGGAAACAGAATGAGCTCCCATTCACTGTATCACTTCACCAAACACCCTGGCATTGGTTGGGGGCTGGACGGGGTGGGGGTGGGGGCTGCAGCCAGGGAGCAAGGATCTCCATCCAGGTCACCCACGTGGGTGGCAGGGACCCGACAGCTTGAACCATCACCTGCTGCTTCTCAGGGTGCACAGTAGCAGGAAGCTGGAGTTGGGAGCGGAAGCTGGGTGTGGAGGCTAGTTACTCTCACGTGGGCTGTGGGTGGGTGTGGAGGCTAGTTATTCTCACGTGGTGGTGGGTGTGGAAGCTAGTTACTCTCATGTGGTGGGGGGTGGGTGTGGAGGCTAGTAACTCATGTGGTGGTAGGTGTGGAAGCTGGTTACTCTTATGTGGTGGGTGGATTGGTGGCTAGTTACTCTCACGTGGGTTGTGGACATCTTAACCGGCTTGCTCGGGGTGTGTATTTTTATGGGTAAGGTTGGAGAGGAAGGTGAGAATTTGTATCGTATATATTGCCTTACCTCTTAGAGAGCAGCTTTGTGTCCTGAGGCTCAAGGCTATTTCGCAGGATGTTTCATTCTCCATTCTACACACAGTGCTTATTTATTTTGCATGTTTTTGTGGCAAGCCAAATCTTGAATCATCTTTGTCTCCAACTATTTATATAAAAGGTCTAATGGGGCCAGCATTGCAGCACAGTGAGTTAAGCTGCTGCCTGCATGCTGACATCCCACATGAGTGCTGGTTTGAGTCCTGGCTGTTCCACTCGCGATCCAGCTCCTTGCTAATGGCCTGGGAAAGCAGTGGAAGATGGTCCAAATGCTTGGGCCCTTGCACCCTTATGGGAGACCTAGATGGAGCTCCTGGCTTCCACCTGCCTTCGAGCCATTGCAGCCATTTGGGAAATGAAACAGCAGATGGAAGATCTCTCTCTTTCTCTCTCTCTCTCTCTCTCTCTCTCTCTCTGTCTCTGCTTGCAAATAAATAAATAAATCTTTCAAAAAAAAAAAAAGATCCTAAAAATATGCATGGAGGCACATTTAATGTATTTTTCTGTTGGAGATTTTCATTGTTATAGTTTATAAAAGTGTAAAATATATAGTTTGCAAACATTTACCATTAAATTGACACCTGTAATGTAGTAAAATTTGGATTGTGAATTATTCACTTGTTTAATTTCCTTGGGTTTTGATTCTGAAAATAGTGTTAATGGGGCTGGCATTTTGGCACAGTGGGTAAAGCTGCCACCTGCAACACTGGCTTCCCGTATGGGCACTGGTTTGTGTCCCAGCTGCTCCACTTCCAATCCAGCTCCCTGCTAATGTGCCCAGGAGGGCAGCAGAGGATGGCCCAAGTACTTGGACCCCTGCACCCAGATGGGAGACCTGGCAGAAGCTCCTGGCTCCTGGCTTTGGATTGACACAGCTCTTGTTGTTGTCGTTTGGGGGGTGAACCAGGAACTAGAACATCTCTGTCTCTCCTCTCTCTGTAACTCTGCCTTTCAGATAAATAAATAAATTTTAAAAAATAGTGTTACTAAGATATGTGAGATTCCTTCTACCCTTTTAAAAAAGCTTTATTTATTTGAAAGGTAGAGCAACAGAGAGAAATCTTCCATCCTCTGGTTTACTCCCCAAATGGCTGCAACAGCCAGGGCTGGGCCAGGTTGAAGCCAGGAGCCAGCAGCTTCACTGGGCTCTCCCACATGGCTGTAGGGGCCCCAAGCACTTGGGCCATCTTCTGCTGCTTTCCCGGGCCATAGCAGGGAGCTGGATCAGAAGTGGAGCAGCCAGGACTTGAACTAGCACCCATGTGGGTTGCCGGCATTACAGGTAGCAGTGGCTCAACCCACTAAGCCAAAGCACTGGCCCCCTGTTTCTCTTTAAAGGAACTGCTATGCTGGTTTCCAAAGTGGTTGTACATTTTCGTAAAATTGCTGATTGACCAGTGGTATGAGAGAGAGAGAATTCCAGCTGTTTTACACCCTCATCAGTACTTGATGTGGCCAGTCTGTTTAGGTTTGTTTTGTTTTGTTTTGTTTTTTTTGACAGTGGACAGTGAGAGAGAGACAGAAAGGTCTTCCTTTTTGCCGTTGGTTCACCCTCCAATGGCCGCCGCGGCCGGTGCACCGCGCTGATCCGAAGTCAGGACCCAGGTGCTTCTCCTGGTCTCCCATGGGGTACAGTGCCCAAGCACTTGGGCCATCCTCCACTGTCCTCCCAGGCCACAGCAGAGAGCTGGCCTGGAAGAGGAGCAACTGGGACAGAATCCGGCGCCCCAACTGGGACTAGAACCCGGTGTGCCAGCGCCGCAGGTGGAGGACTAGCCTAGTGAGCAGCGGCGCCAGCTCAGTCTGTTTAGTTTTAATCACTCTAGTACACGTGTACCAATTGTGTGGCTTTTTAAAAAGACTTTATTTATTTGAGAGCTAGAGTTACAGACAAGGAGAAGGAGAGACAGAGAGAAAGGTCTTCTGTCCTGGTTCACTCCCCAAATGACTGCAACAGCTGGGGCTGGTTTTAATGTACATATTCCTAATGACTAGGAATGTTGATTGTTTTTCCATGTGTTTTTTATTTTATTTTTATTTTTGTGAAGCAAGTGAATCTTTTACCCAATTTTTGTTTTATTTTTTATTTACTGGAGAGAAAATATTTGTAAAACATCTATCCATCAAAAACCTTACATTTTGACTCTAAGAAATCTTACTGATATATTAAGACAAACAACCTAGTTAAAAATTAGGGGTGAAGGCAAGCCCTGCAGCACAAAGGGCTCAGCCCCCCACTTGGGACCCCGCATCCCATATCCGAGGGCCTGGTTTGAGTCCTGTCTGGTCCCCGCTTCCTATCTAGCTCCCTGCTAATGCGCCTGGGAGGCAGTGAGTGATGGGCCAAGTACCTGGGTTCCTGTCAACCACCTGGAGACTCACATAGAAGTCTTGGCTCCTGACTTCTGCTTGGCCCGGCTGAAATTTGTGGACATCTGGGGAGTGAACCAGCAGATGGAAGATAGCTCTTTCTCTGTGTCTCTTCCCTTCTCTCTGCCACTCTGCCTTTCAGATAAATTAATTTTTTTAAAATTGGGGGTGGCCATTTAGGCTGAAGGTTTAGTCTTCTAAGTCTCATCCTGGAGCACCTGCATTCAGTGCCAGCTGCAGGTTCTGGCGCCACCTTCCTGCCAGTACAGACCCTGGGAGGCAGCGGTTTCGGCACAGGAAGTTGGGTCCATGCCATACTAATGGGAAGCCCACACTGAATCCTGGGCTCCTGGCTTCCAACTGATCCAGCACTGGCTGTTATGACCATTTGGGGAGTGAACCAGCAAATGGAAGATCGATCTCTCTCTCTCTCTCTCTAACTTAGCCTTTCAAATAAATTTAAAAGTTTTTTTTTTTTTTTAAATTTATTATTTATGTGAAAGAGTTACAGAGAGGAGAGGCAGAGAAAAAGAGAGAGGTCTTCCATCCACTGGCTCACTTCCCAGTTGGCCACAACGGCTGGAGCTGTGCCAATCCAAAGCCAGGAGCCAGGAGCTTCTTCCAGGTCTCCCATGCGGGTGCATCGGCCCAAGGACCTGGGCCATCTTCTAGTGCTTTCCTAGGCCATAGCAGAGAGCTGGGTCGGAAGTGGAGCAGCTGGGTTTCGACCTGGTGCCCATATGGGATGCTGGTGCTTCAGGCCAGGGCATTAACTTGCTGTGCCACAGTGCCGGCCCCTAAATAAAGTCTTAAAAAATGAAAATGAATTAATTATGGGCCTCCACTGTAGCTCAGCAGATTAAGCCATTGCCTGTAATGCCAACATCCATATAGGTGCTGGCTTGTATCCTGGCTGCTCCACTTCCAATGCAGCTCCCTGCTAGTGCAGCTGGGAAAGCAGCAGAGTATGGTCCAAATGGTTAGGCCTCTGTCACCCATGTGGGAGACCAGGATGGAGTTCCTGGCTCCTGGCTTTGGCTGGCCTAGCTCCAGCCATTGTGGCCATTTGGGGAGTGAACCAGCAGATGCAAGATCTTTCTCTCTGTCTCTGTTTTAAATAAATGCAAACGATAATTAAAAAATTTTAGAAAAATGAATAATTTTCCTTCTATGTAGTCTCCTTCATCAATCCTCGTGGACATTTATTGCATTTATTTAATCAGGATAAGGATAAGCCAACACTTCTCTACTTCTTTCTTTCTTTTCTTTTTTTTTTTTTTTAAAGATTTATTTGTTTATTTGAAAAGCAGAGTTATAGAGAGGCAAAGGCCTTCCATCCACTGGTTCACTCCCCAGATGGCTGCAACGGCTGGAGCTGAGCCGATCCGAAGCCAGGAGCCAGGAACCTCTTCCAGGTCTCCCCTGCGGGTGCAGGGACCCAAGGACTTGGGCCATCTTCTACTGCTTTCCCAGACCACAGCAGAGAGCCGGATCGGAAGTGGAGCAGCCGGGACTCGAAGAGGCGCCCACGTGGGGTGCTAGTGCCGGCTCCCCTTCTCAGCTGTAACGAATCCCTAAGACTGCCAACTGCTCATTGGTGATGTTACAAGCAGCACTGAGGTTGTTAAAGGAAGCGTTCACTCAAGCGATGTTAGAAAGGCCAGCAGCTGCTCTCCGCCTGTTCTGCAAGTCCCATCCTGCTGCCTTCCTGGCGAGGAGAGGGTTTGCTCTCGCCAGTGCCCAGAAGGAGCCTGTTCAGCCGCTGCTCTCTGGCCAAGTCGCAGTTAAGTGCTGACTACAGCGTCCTGAGTATCTGGCCCCGAGTAGGAGGCAGCAAGAAACACTCCCTGGTGGTTTCGCAGCCACGGATTTTGCATTTTCGGCAACTTGAAAAATGTGCGGTGTTTTTGCAGGCTGAAGGAACTTGACAGGCGTGTTGAGGCAGCAGCGTAATCACAGAATCGAGTGGTCCTTGACACATTAGTAAATGCTTGGAACTGTTCGACAGCATGGTGTGTTGGATATAGCTTAGACTAGCAAGGGAATAAGTAATATTTTATTTTTTAAAGATTTGTTTATTCAAAAGGCAGAGTTCCAGTGAGGGAGGGAGGGAGGGAGAGAGAGAGAGTGTGTGATCAATCCTCTGTTCACTTGTTCACTCTTGAAATGGCCACGATGGCCAGGACTGGGCCAGGACTGAGCCAGGAGCTTCTTCAAGTCTCCCACGTGAGTGCAGGGGAGCAAGCATTTGGGCCATCTTCCACTGGTTTCCCAGGCACATTAGCAGGGAGCTGGATTGGAAGTGGAGCAGCTGAGACACCAGCAGATACCATAGCAGCAGCTTTGCCCACTGTGCCTCAGTGCCTACCCAAATAAGTAATATTTTAAAGTAGGCTTGAGGGGCCGGCGCTGTGCTCAGCAGGTTACTCTGTTGCTGGCAATGCCAGGCAGCATCCTATATCAGTGCTGGTTCTAGTCCTGCCTGTTGTGCTTCCAGTCCAGCTTCCGGCCCCTGCACCTGGGAAGGCAGCAGATGGTCCTAGTGCTCGGGCCCCTGCCATCCACATGGGAGACCTGGATGGGAATTCCTGGCTCTTGGCTTTTGCTTGGCCCTGACCTGGCTGTTGGAGCCATTTGGGAAGTAGACCAGTAGACTTTCTGTCACTCTGCCTTTCAAATATGTAAATAAATCTTTAAAAAAAAAAAAAAAGTAGGCTTGAATTTTCTGTTATTTGAGCTTGTGCTTATTTCTTCATGGTTATGCCATCTCTAGTCTTAGAAATAGAGGGAGTATAATTTAGGTGTTCAATTAAAGGCCCAGAGGGATTTTTAAGCATACTAAGTTAATAACCATGAAGTAAATATTTAACAAAAATGTGGGTTTTTAAACAATTTTTTCTAATTTTTTTATTTTGAAAAAAATTTCCATTTGCTGAAAAGTTGCAATGACAGTACAGTTAACAACTGCTGTAATGTGCACATGCTTCCAAAGGTTCCCGTGTGAATCCCTCGGTGCAGCACCGTGGGGCCTACGGGAAGTGTTTGGGTCCTGGAGGCAGAGCCCTGCAGTGAAGGGATTAATGCCTTTCCCAGAAGAATGGGTTGGCTGACACGGGAGTCCATTCCTTTTTTCTCTTCCACCAGCACCCACTTGCCCTTCTGCTTTCTGCTGTGAGTTGAAGCAGCCATGAGACCCTCACCTGTAGCCGAGCAGATACTGGTGCCATGCTCTTGAAGTTCCACGCCTCTAGAACTGTGGACCAAATAAATCTGCTTTCTTTACTGGTCACCCAGTCTCAGGTGTTCTTTTATACCAACAGGATATGTAGATATAAAGACACCTGAAAGTGTGGCCGCGGCTTCAGACCTGGGTCTCGTGCAGAGGTTACAATAGTTTGGAGGAGTGGGCTAGAAAAAGCCCGTGTTGCTGTGTATGCAGTGTAGAGGGTTTTCCTGGTGAGGGCCCAGAAGACAAGACCAGGGACAGCCGGGAATTTCTTAGAGACAGACGGTTGAGGGACCTTGTAGACAGTGAAGCCTACGCTGGTGAGGCCTCATGGGAAAATAAGAAATGAAGGCCATCCTTGTTATGTGGTTGCACGAAACTTGGCTGCATTGCATTTATACCCTAGGGCAGGGGTGGGGAACCTTTTTTCTACCCAGGGCCATTTGGTTATTTACAGGGATATACAAAATTATCAACTTAAAAATGAGCCTACTGTCGGTTTATTGATTTGTGTTCTGCCTGCAATTGCTTTGGCAGGGCCAGACCAAGGAGTTTTAAGGGCCTTACACAGCATGCAGGCCAGATGTTCCCCATCCCTGTGGCTTACAGCATTGTAAAAGGCAGAAAGTAAGGGTAATGAAGGGGAGAGAAAAGGCGGGAAGGCAAGACCCATCCCCTTAAAAGCCCCAGCCTAAATGTGAACCATGCACTCTCCCTCAGGTTCTGCCTGGAGAGGGGCCCATCCATTCTTACGGATGTCCCTACCCTAATAAACCTTGCTGTTTTGCTTTCCACTGGAAAAAAAAAAAAAAAAGTAATGAGTGGGGCTGGCACTGTGGTGTAGCCAGTGAAGCTTCCGCCTACAGTGCCGGCATCCCATGTGAGCACTGGTTCGAGTCCCAGCTGCTCCACTTCCGATCCAGCTCTCTGCTATGGCCTGGGAAAGCAGTAGAAGATGGCCCAAGTCCTTGGGTCCCTGCACCCACGTGGGAGACCTGGAAGAAGCTACTGGCTTCGGATCAGTACAGCTCCGGCTGTTGCAGCCAACTGGAGAGTGAAGCAGCAGATGGAAGACCTCTCTTTCGCTCTCTGCCTCTCCTCTCTCTGTGTAATTCTGACTTTCAAATAAATAAGTAAATCTTAAAAAAAAAAAAGAATAATGTGCTAGGATTTTTTTTTAAGATTTATTTTTATTTTTTATTTGAGAGGGGGAGGAAGAGGTGCAGAGAGAGAGATATCTTTCATCCACTGGTTCACTCCCAAATGGCTGCAATGGTTAAGGCCGGGCAAGACCAAAGCCAGGAGCCAGGAGCTTCCGCCGGGTTTCCCACGAGGGCCCTGGTTTCCCCACTTGTCAGGCCTTTCTGCGGCTGGCTGGTTGAGGAGGGATGCAGGGGGAAGTGTCTCAACAAAGCTGGGGTTCTGTTCTCAGGTAGGCAGGATGAGCTGGTAGAGGAGATAGCAGGGAGATGTCTCAGGAATGCAGGGGTAGGGTTGAGCTGGCCGAGAGGGAACGCGAAGGGTTGCTTTTTGTCCTTGCTTCCATCGCAGGTCTGAGCCAGGCCTAAGCCAGGAGCCAGGAACTCTGTCCTCATCCCCCTGCATGGGTGTCAGGGGCGCAAGTCTGTGGGCCCTCTTCCTCTGCCCTCTCAGGTGCGTCAGCAGGAAGCGCCATTGGGAAGTGGAGCAGCTAGACTCAAAGTAGCACTCTGATGTGGGATGCTGGCTTCACACGCAGGCTTCTGTTGTGGGAGTCCAGCCTGGTTCTCTCACTTGCATGTACTTGCCTGTTCTCTTTCTGCTGTGATAAGCAGCACAAGGCCCTCACCAGAACCTAAGCAGGTGCTGCTGCCATACTGTTGGACTCCCCAGCCTCCTGAATCAAGAGCCAAGTAGCCTCAGTGTCAGGTGTTGTGTTACAGGAGCAGAAAATGGAGTAAGACCATAGCCTGTGTCCCTTACTATAATGTTGATCTTTTTATTAAGCTTACAGAAAAATTATAAAAGTGTAAGAGAATTCCCACATTTCCCCCAGTGTTGACATCTTATATAATCTTAGTGCAGTCATCAAAACCAGGAGGTTAGGGTTGGGCTTTTGGTGTAGTGGTTAGGAGGTCACTTGGAAGACCTACATCTCATGGGGGAGTACCTGGGTTTGAGTCCTTGCTCCACTCCTGATTCCTGATCCCCGTTTCCTGCTAATGCACGTCCTGGGAGGCAGCAGCTGAGGCCTCGGATAGCTGAGTCCCTGCCACACATATGGGGGACCCGGGTCAAGTTCCTGGTTCCCAGCTTTGATCTTGCTCAGCCATGGCTGTTGCAGGCATTTGAGGAGAAAACCAAGAGTTGAGAGATTAAATTTTAAAAAGAAAAAGATGCAGAACCTCATGCCCATCCCAGTCAGGACCTGCATGTTAATAAAAAGAAAAAAAAAAACAAAAAACAAAAAAACCCAAAACCCAGGAACTTAATATTGATTTGGTACACTTAGCTAGTCTACATGCCTTATTTGGATTTGTAAGTTTTCTGCTAGGTCCCTTTTCTAGTCCAGGATCCTCTACTGTATTTAGTCTCCTTGGTCTCTTCCAGTCTGCATCTCTCTTTGCCTGAATGACCTTGACACTTTTTTTTTTTTTTTTAAGATTCATTTATTTATGCAGAAGGCAGAGCAACAGAGAGAGAGAGAGGGAGACACAGAGAGGGCGAGATCTTCCATCCTCGGGTTTACTCCCTGGATGGCCACAACAGCCAGGGCTAGGCCAGGTGAAAGCCAGGAGCCTCAAACTCCATGGGTCTCCCCATGGGTGGCAGGGGCTCAGGTACTTGGACCGTCTTCCACTGCTTTCCCAGGCGTGTTAGCAGGTAGCTGAATTGGCAGTGGAGCAGCCAGGACTGGAGCTGGTGCTCGTATAGGATGCGTGTGTTGCAGGCAGTGGCCCAACCTGCTGCACCATGACACAGGTCCCCTCATAACACTTTTGAAGAGTCTGACCAGTTATTTTGTAGGATGTCTCTCTTTTGGGTTTGTCTGGTGTTTCCTCTTGAACAAATTAAGATTATGTATTTTTGGCAAGAACACCACAGGTGCGGTAGAACTCTGCCCTTCTCGGCACATCACATTAGGAAAGTGATATTGCCATTCTTGTTACTGGAGATGTTGAACAGTTAAGGTGGTGGTTCCCCGTCTTCCCCATTGTGATCTCTGGTTATCTTTGGAGAAGTGCCGTCTGCATGTGTGTCTATCCCCAGGTTCCTGTGTTGCACCTAATCACCGAGGTGATGGCATTGGTGCAGCCTTTGGGCGGTGACAAGGTCCTGAGGGTGGAGCCTTCGTGGATGAGATTAGTGCCCTTTTGAGAGAGACCCCAGAAGGCTCCTTTGCTGCTTCTACCAAGTGAGGATGCAGAGAAGGTGATGTTGATGGGGAGGGATCGCTTACCAGATAGCAAGTCTGCTGGCGCCTTCCTCTTGGACTTTTTTTTTCTTATTATTCTTCTTTTTTAATTTGAAAGGCAGAGTTAGAAGGAGAGAGAGAAAGAGAGATTTTCCATCCACTAGTTCACTCCCCAGATGGCCGCAGCAGCTGGGGCTGGGCCAGGCTGAAGCCAGGAGGCAGAAGCTTCATCCAGGTCTCCCATGTAGGTACAGGAGCCTAAGCATGTGGGCCATCCTCAGCTGCTTTCACAGGCACATTAGCAGGGAGCTGGATCAGAAGTGGACCAGCTGGGACTCGAACCGGCGCCCATATGGGATGCCAGCACTTCAGGCTGCAGCTTTGCCTGTTTTGCCACAATGCTGGTGCCCGTCTGTGGGATTTTTGTGATATCAGCCTAAAGGACTCAGACCATGGGAGGTAGGGGGAAGCATTGAAATAGCACAAGTTTTTATAGGTCCTGTTTCTCATCATACTTCCATCCACTGATGTCACCATCCATTGATGGGCACTGCCTGTACCTGTTGCTGCTGTGATGTTTGCCTAATGGTAATTTTTTTTTTTTTTTTTTTTGACAGGCAGAGTGGATAGTGAGAGAGAGACAGACAGAGAGAAAGGTCTTCCTTTTTGCCGTTGGTTCACCCTCTAATGGCCGCTGCGGTCAGTGCACTGCGGCCGGCGCACCGCGCTGATCCGAAGCCAGGAGCCAGGTGCTTCTCCTGGTCTCCCATGGGGTGCAGGGCCCAAGCACTTGGGCCATCCTCCACTACACTCCCTGGCCACAGCAGAGAGCTGGCATGGAAGAGGGGCAACCGGGACAGAATCCGGTGCCCCGACCGGGACTAGAACCCGGTGTGCCGGTGCCGCAAGGCGGAGGATTAGCCTGTTAAGCCACGGCAGCGGCCCGCCTAATGGTAATTTTCTATTTCCGTTGTTCCTTTTTATTTATTCATATCATTATGGACTTGTAGACATAGAGAAGGGTAGCTTCCCAGCCCCCACCCTTCTTACTCTGTTTCCACTCCCTTATTTTTACCTCATTTCTACTCAGAAGGGCATGCTCTTTCTTTTAATGATTTATTTCATTTATCTGAAAGGCAGAGTGACGGAGAGGGAGAGACAGACAGAGATCTTCCATCTGCTGGTTCACTCCCCAAATTGCTGTGATGGTTGGGCTGGGCCAGGCTGAAGCCAGGAGCCTGGAAATCCATCTGGGTCTCCCACGTGGGTGGAAGGGGTCGAGGCATTTGGGCCATCTTCTGTTGCCTTCCCAGGTGCATTAGCAGGGAGCTGGATTGAACTTGAACTGGTGCCGTGATGTGGGACGCCAGCATCACAGACAGGCCGTGGCTTAACCTACTGATCCCAGACGCCTGCCCCAGGGCATTCTCTTTCATAACCACAATGTGATTAGTCACACATGGTGACTTAACATTAATATAATGCTCTTGTCTAAATTTCAATACTACATAGATCTTTTGGTCTAGAATTCAAGGATTTTGTATTATGTTTAGTTAATTCCTCAGTCTTTTTTGTTGTTGTTGTTGTTGAAGAGTTCTTTCTTTATTTAAAAGGCACAGTTACAGAGAGAGAAAGAGAGATCTTCCATCCTCTGGTTCAGGCATGTGAAGCAGCTGGGACTCAAACCAGTGCCCATGTGGGATGCTGGACTTGCCCGAGGCTGCTTTTACTCACTGCACCACAGTGCTGGCCCCAGTGTTTTTGCTTTTGGTATTTCTTGGTATTGACATTTAGAGTCCTGACCATTGTTGGTACAGTTTCCTGCCATTTGGGCTTGTTTCTTCCTAAAGATATTCACGTTAAACATGTTTGGCAGGAGTGTTGCAAACGTGGTGTTGCGATGCTCTTGGTGTCTGTCCTATCACAGTTAATGTATCCCATCGTGTGGTTAAGGCTGTGTCTGCCCAGTTTCTTCTTTGTCAAGTTACCTTTTCCGCTGGTTTACTCCCCAGATGGCTGCAGTAGTCAGGACTGTCCAGGCTGGAACCAAGAGCAAGGAACTCTATCTGGATCTCCCACATGGATACAGGGGCTCAGGCCTCTGGGCCATCCTTTACAGCTTTCCAAATGCTTTAGCAGGAAGTTGGATTGGAAGTAAAGGAGCCAGGACTTAACCAAGCACTCAAATATGGGATACAAGCATCCCAAGCAGTAGTTTGGCCCACTGTCCGGAAATGCCCATACCTACCCCCAGTTTTTTGTTTTTGTTTTTGTTTTTTTTAATCCAGTCAAGGGGCTTGAGTGATTCTTGAAAGTGTAGGTAATGAGGTGGTGAACGGGGTCATCCTTTGGGCAGACTTTTACCCAGCAGTTTTTAGATGAATAATTAAATAGTGCAGGGGGATTCAGACAACATTTTGGTGTCCAGAAACAAAGTTGGTTGGGATGGGACACATTCTCAAAACATTGTGTCCGTGTGATCTGTGCTTTGCTAAAAAGGCTTCCTTCGTTTCTTCAATTTAGACTTTGGTTGTAACTGAATAACAACTCAGATGAATGGCGTTCTGCTGTACTTGTTAGAAACTTGTGTTCCTCCAAGATGTGTGTACCAAGCAAATAGGAACTTTCCCAAAGAAAAATTGAAAGAAAAATAGCAGTTCCGTTCATTGTATTCTGTAGAAATTTTTCCCTTTTATGTTGATTTACTTTGTAGTCTTGGTTAGTAAATCTAACTAAGCTTCCTATACTATCTTAGCTTGAAATGAAGGAAAACAGACAATTGAAGGGGAAAAATACAAATTTAATAAGATCATATTCCGGGTTAGATTAGAAGTATTAATTTAGATAAAATATAAGTACATAAAACGTATTTCTCCCAAATTAGAATTTCAACCTAAAATTCGGGGAGGTCTGGCCTTCAGAGGATAGGAGGTATCTGACTGTTACAAAGGTGTAACACCTGCTTAGTGTCCCTTCCATTCAAGTCAAGAAGCTGTGATTGTACCCTGCTCATTTGGATTGTCTGTTCAGCTTGTCCAGGCTTGATGAAAGGAGCTAAGTGGTGTCTGGAAGGCGCTGAAGTCACAGCTGTTTTCCCCACTGGGAGAGGCCTGAAGGGAAGTGCTTGAGAATGTTAGTGGTGGTATGTCAGGTTTTTAGAACTTTGGGCGGGGGGTGATGTGTGTTTTGTGCCAAAAGGCATCGTAACTTAGTGTTGAGAACAGAGTGAGTTGGGGGAAAAGCAGCAGCTGTTTGGAAATCCTAGACTGTAATGGTGATTTTTTTTTTTTTGGACAGGCAGAGTGGACAGTGAGAGAGAGAGAGACAGAGAGAAAGGTCTTCCTTTTGCCTTTGGTTCAACCTCCAGTGGCCACCGTGGCTGCTGCCCTGTGGCCGGCGCACTGCGCTGATCCGAAGCCAGGAGCCAGGTGCTTCTCCTGGTCTCCCATGGGATGCAGGGCCCAAGCACTTGGGCCAGGGCCATCCTCCACTGCACTCCCTGGTCACAGCAGAGAACTGGACTGGAAGAGGAGCAACCGGGACAGAATCCGGCCCCCCGACGGGTACCAGAACCCGGTGTGCTGGTGCCGCTGGCCTGGTGATTTTTTTTTCGTCCAAGTTCCCCTTCCTTTATATAATGTTCATAATTTCTTTGTCTTAAGTCATTTTTAAAGGATTTGTATATTTATTTGAAAGTCAGAGTTACATAGAGAGAGCAAGATACAGACATCTTCCGTATGCTGATCCATTCTCTAGACAGCCAGAACAGCCAGCGCTGGGCCTCACCCTAGCCAGGACTGTCATTTGGGTCTCCCACATGAGTGGCAGGGACCCAAACACTTGGGCCATCTTCCTATGTGTTCCCAGGCCAGTAGCAGGGAGCTGGATCATAAGTGGAGCAACTGGGACTCAATCCAATACACAAGGGATGCTGGTGTTGCAGGTGATGGCTTTATGTGCTATGCCACAATGCCAGCCCCTGTCTTAAATCATTTTGTATAGAATTTTTTCAAATGTGTGCTGATTATCCACTCAATACCAAAAGTACAATGCTAAATACATGACTGTGGATAAGACATGGAGGAAATGTAGGAACATATCCAGGAGAAATGTAGGGGCCACAGAGGTGAGGCCAAAGGTACATTTCCCCTGGGAATTTTTTCTGTTTGCTCCTCTCTTGAACTGGGAGAAAGAGATAACTTTTTTTTTTTTTAAGATGTATGTATTTATTTGAAAGAGTTTTACATAGATAAGGAGAGAGCGAGAGCGAGCGAGCGAGAGAGCCCTCCATCCACTCGTTCACTCCCCAATTGGCCACAATGACTGGAGCTGCACCGATCTGAAGCCGGTAGTCAGGAGCTTCCTCCGGGTCTTCCCTTGTGGATGCAGGGCCCCATGGACTTGGGCCATCCTCTCCTGCTTTCCCAGGCCATAGCAGAGAGCTGGATCAAAAGAGGAGCAGCTGGAACTCAAACTGGTACCCATATGGGATGTCGGCACTGCAGGCAGTGGCTTTACCTGCTTTGCCACAGCGCTGGCCCGAGATAACTTAAGTATGCTGTTTTGTTTTGTTCTTGAAACTTAAAGGTTGTGGGGGAATTGATGGAGGGGATTGGCCATATCCGAAGGGGCCTCCACATTTGAATAGCTAAGGCATTGTTAGACCTGTTGGCTGCTTCTGTGGCAGGAGGAGTCTTGGCCACTAGTATGCAAATTCCAAGTTGCTGTGCAGCCGTCCACAGCGCAGCCACGCAGTGGTTAAACCATCAAGTCACCGGGGAATGCCTTGGCGAGTTTGCCCCAGATGAGCACCAGCGTGCTTTGTGGTCATGGGCTTTGTCTTCTTATTGGAGAGCCACTTCTGCCTGGCCTCATACCTCGCTCCCTCCAAGAATGCCGAGTCAGAGCACAAACTCCTCCAGCAGGAATATGTGAGGATAGAAATGGCTTCAGACAGTGAAAGAATGTTCAAAAGGGTTTGTTTTACCAACTGAAGGCAGCAGTTTGATTCCGTTTCCGTCAAGCGAATCTGCTCCCAGCAATGCTGAATCTTGTCGGTTGATCCCATGGCCTTCTTTGGTGAGGGGCATTGTAAGTGTTTTTCATGGCAAACTGGAAAAGCAAGTTTGGCGACTTGCCCAGATTTTTTTTTTAATATTTATTTATTTGAAAGAGTTACAGAGAAGGAGAGAGAGAGAGACAGACAGACAGAGAGGTACTCCATCCGCTGGTTCACTTCCCAACTGGCCACAACGGCCGGAGCTGTGCTGATCCAAAGCCAAAGCCAGGAGCTTCTTCTGGGTCTCCCACGCGGTTACAGAGGTCCAAGGACTTGGGCCATCTTCCACTGCTTTCCCAGGCCATAGCAGAGAGCTGAATCAGAAGCGGAGCAGCCGGGTCTTGAACCAGCATCCACATGGGATGCTGGCCCTGCAGGCAGCAGCTCCACCTGCTATGTCACAGCGCCAGCCCCAACTTGCCCAGATTTTAAGGATGTCAGTAAGATGCTCTACAGTCTTAACTTTCCCTTACCTAGAACTAGAAAAAGAGGAAATTACATTTGATGTTTAGGTGTGATGTACCCTAGAGGGAGAGCAGTAATATCGGTAATATAATAATAAATATGTGCGGGCAGATAGAAAATGTAGGAACCTTAGGAACATACCTGGGAGAAACGCAGGCACCACAAAGTCGAGGCCAGAAGTATGTCTTCCCTGAGAGTTTAGGGTCCATTTCTTGCATTCAGTCTTTTTTAAATACTTTTTTTTTTTTTTTTTTTTTAATTAGAGAGATAGAGCTACGAACAGACAAGGGAGAGACAGAGAAAAAGATCTTCCATCTGCTGGTTCACTCCCCAAATGGCCTCAACAGCCAGAGCTGGGCCGATCTGGAGCCAGGAGTGTCTTCCAGGCATCCCACATAGATGCAGGGGCCCAAGCGGTTGGACCATCCTCCACAGGCCAAAAGCAGAGAGCTGGATTGGAAGAGGAGCAGCTAGGACATGAACAGGCACCCATATGGGATGCTAGTACCACAAGCAGAGGCTTAGCCTGCTACACCACAGCACCAGCCCCTCTGGTCTTTACACACAACTTTCCAAGTCTCAATTTCTTTGTGTTCTAAGTGTGAAAGTAATGGTTCCTAACACATAGGGTTGTCTTGAGGAATAGATGCACGTGGGATTCTTCACTCTGCAGTTGGAACATAACAAGGACTTAGTCTGTGATACAAAGCAGGTAGAAACCTTGACACACATGGAGTCCCTGCTCCTTGGCCTTTTCTTAGCTCGGCTATTTCAGACCCTGAGGGGCCCGTGTGGAGAGAGTGTGGCGTGAGGGGTGGCAGGTGCTGCCGCAGTCCGTGGGGCAGCCTCCAGAACTGAGACTTTGAGGCACAGCTGATGGGTCATGAACAGCCCAAGGCAGTGCATATGTGAAACGAGGAAACAGACGTGGTTTTAAAGGGACTTTCTCTTTACCGACTTCGTTGTTGTTTTCTCTTGTCTTTAAACAGTGCCTTTGAAGACGAGACTATGCGGCTCCGACAGCTGAAACTGGACAATCAGGTGAGTCTCTTCTTGAGAGGTAGGTGGACAGCAACATCGGCTGCTGTGCCAAGGGTCTTTGCTCTCAAATCTGGGCAGTGGCTTGGCAAGGAAAAGACTGATGGTCACTCAGGAAGCATTGTCAGGAGTTAGTAGTTGCTGAACCAAGGCTCTGGGTCCTGGCGAGACCAAAATGCTCTGAGGCTGCCAGCAATGAAACTGGCCGTGGCTTGCCTAAGTAGTAGAAGAATGTTAGCGTTGTATTTCTATGTAGTGACTTGGTTCTGCTTCTTTAAGTACTTCCCTACATTGTAGTTTTATTTAGCTACAAGATTTTTCTCTTATCCTAAAATGCAGATCTGAACTTGCTGCTTAGAAACTTCTATTGCCTGCAGAATAAATTTCTTCTCAGTGCTGCTCCTAGGATTTAGTCACACATTTATTTATTTAAAAAATTTTTTTTACAGTAACATATTTATCTCTTCCAGTAGACTAAGCCCCATAAGAACATGAACCAAGTATGTTTTTGCTGGCCATTACATCAGAAGCTCCTGGTACTGGGCATGTAATAATCCTTCATTAAATATTTGAATGGGGGTAGGCATTGTGGTACAGTGGGTGCAGCCACCCTTTGGGACCCCTACAGCCCACATTGGTCACTGTGCTTGGTCTGAGTCCATGCTTCCAATCTGACTTCTGGCTAATGTGCTTGGGAAGCAGCAGGTGATGGCCCAAGGACTTGGGATCCTGCCACCCACCTGGAAGACCTGGATGGAGTCCCTGGCTCCTGACTGTGGCCTGGCCCAGCCCTGGCTGCTGTGGGCGTTTGGGGAGTGAACAAGTAGACTATAGGTCTCTCCGTCTGACACTCTCCCTTTCAACTAAGTACATCTTAAAATAAATAAATGTTTGCACGGAGGAAGGAATGAATGAACAGCCTTGGGTGTACACACTGTGATGATGACTGGGCAGCTTGGAACCGAGACCCGACTTCCATTGCTTTCATACACAGGTACTTCAAACCATTTGTAGAAAATGTAATTAAAAGGTAAGTTTATTTGGTACAAAAATTTTTTTGAAGTCCATGCATACAAAGATTATTATTATTATTATTTTTAAATTTTGACAGGTAGAGAGAGAGAGAGAAAGGTCTTCCTTCCATTGGTTCACTCCCCAAATGACCGCTACAGCTGGTTCTGTGCCAGCCTGAAGCCAGGAGCCAGGTGCTTCTTCCATGTCTCCCATGCGGGTGCAGGGGCCCAAGCACTTGGGCTAACCTCCTCTGCCTTCCTGGGCCACAGCAGAGAGCTGGACTGGAAGAGGAGCAACCGGTACTAGAACCTGGCGCCCATATGGGATGCCGGCGCTGCAGGCAGAGGATTAGCCAAGTGAGCCAGGGCACCGGCCCCTACAAAGATTATTTTAAAAGATCATGAAAAAAAGTATTTTAGGGAAGGTGGCATAGTGGGTAAAGCTGCAGCCTGCAGCACCTGCATCCCACATGAGTCCTAGCCGCTCCACTTCCGATCCAGGTCCCTGCTAATATGCCTGGGAAAAGCAGGAGAAGATGGCCCAAGTGTTTGGGCCCCTGCACTTATGTGGGAGCCTGGAAGAAGCTCCAGGCTCCTGGCTTCAGCCTGGCCCAGCTCCAGCCATTATGACCATTTGGGAAGTGAACCAGTGGATGGAAGCTTGCTCGCGCTCTCTCTCTCTCTCTCTCTCTGTTTTCCCCCCTCTCTCTGGAACTCTTTCAGTCTGGGTCTCCCATATGGGCAGACGGGACTCAGCACTTGAGCCATCGTATGTTGCCTCCCAGGGTGCCATTAGCAGAAAGCTGGGATTGGGAATGGAGCTGGGATGTGGACTCAGGTACTCTTCATTTGGGATGTGAATTTCCCAAGGGGTGTCTTAACTATTGTGTCAAATGACCGCCCCTTTATGAATGTTTTCTAATTGAGGACATTCTGTAGCCATAGGCTACTAGGATCACTGACAGCCAAGATGTCTAAGATTCCATGGGTGACCAAAAGTATCTCTGAACTTTTGTCATCTTTACGTTGTTGGTAGAATTAAAAATGGGAATTCTAGCCCAATAAATGACTTTAAAGGTGGAATCAGCTAAACCTAGGGAAGAAACTATTTGTTGTGGCTGTGGCAATGATTCTGATACATAAAGACATGAATACTTACCCTCCTCAGCAAAGGTCAGAGTAATTGTCTTAAACCCTTTGTCTTCTGGACTCAAACCGGCACTCCAACGGAGGAAGCCAGTGTTGCAAGCTGTGGCTTAGCCTGCTGCACAGTACCAGCCCCCACACAGATCTCTTTAAACTGTGATTTTTAGGGGTCAGTATTGTGGCATAGTGGGTTAAGCCACTGCCTGCAGCACTGGCATCCCTTACGGGCACCAGTTCGAGTCTCAGCTGTTTCACTTCCGATCCAGCTCCCTGCTAATGGCCTGGGAAAAGCAGGGGAAGATGGTCCAAGTGCTTGGGCCCCTGCACCCATGTGGGAGACCTGGAAGAAGTTCCTGGCTCCTGGTTTTAGCCTGGCCCAGTCCTGGCTGATGGCAGCCATTTGGGGAGTGAACCAGTGGATGGAAGGTCTTTCTCCATGTCTTCCCCTCTCTCTCTCTAATCCTGCCTTTCAAATAAAATTTTTTAAATGTGATTTTATATAGGTAATAAAAGCATATGGTAACAATTCCAGTAATGCAAAAGAGATGTTTGATAAAAGATCTGTCTGCCTTGATAGGCTCAGTTCTTTGCCAGGGGCTGTCACTGACTTCTAATGTATCCTGCAGAGATACTGAGACATAATATTTTATAGGAATTTTTAAAACTTCAAAAGAAAAATCTCTGGAGCTGTTGTATAACTGTCGGTGTTTTCATGTGTATGAGAACACTGTCAGGGCCCTGAGTGCTGCCTGATGTATCAGAAGGAGGTACTCAGCAGACGGGAGGGGAGGTTCCACCACGTGCAGGCTGGGCCTTCGAATGGTGCCAGTCAACAAAGACTGCACCACATGGTGCGTGGAACACCACGCTGCGAGCTTCAGCTCTGCCACTGGTCAGCTGTGTGATTTTAGGTAAAGTCCTTAAACTCCAGGGGTCTCCATTCCTGTGATGAGCCTGCATCAAACAATAGGATGTCAGAAAGGATTTTAGAGCATGGGCTAGACTGCAGCTCGGTCCGGAGCCTCGCCGTGCAGAGCGTGCCAGACTGCCTGCCTGAGGGTCACGGGCACTGCCCTCGGTGACAGTGATGCGCTCGGGCAGGTGAGAGAGACTGGAGAAGCGGACGCTGGCTGTTCCGAGGTCGAGCTCAGGAATTCTGCTGTGAAAGCAGTCTCTTGGTTGAAAGCCACTGGTACTGAGCGTCGTAGGATCATCGGTCTCATGACAACTGGTTCTTGCTAGTCAGGCTCCCAAGTGCTGAATCTAAGTGAGAGAATTAGTTTCTTGTGAACAGTACACCAGAATCAGACGGTCATCATGTTCCCAACAGAAAAGTCTAGGCGAAGTTTGCCGCCAGAAAGCAGCCTGGTACGCTTGAAACCAGAGCAAGTAGAGTTGGAAAAATGATCTTCAGAGGGAACATGATGTTTGATGGTGTCATTAGTTTACCTCTACTGAAGGGATATACCTACCAAAGGAATGAGATATGAGCGTCCAGCCAGGTCACTGTGCTTGCTCAGGGTGGCCCTAGAGACACGGGGTGAAGCTTGCTCTTTGCTTCCACTTTACCTTATTTCCATACAAACCACTTGCCTTCTCTTAACTCATTGGTTTTTTTTGTTTGTTTTTTGGTTTTCTTTTTTTTTTTGTTTTGTTTTGTTTTGTTTTGTTTTGTTTTGTTTTGTTTTTGACAGGCAGAGTAGACAGAGAGAGAGAGAGAAAGGTCTTCCTTTGCCGTTGGTTCACCCTCCAATGGCCACCGCGCTGAGGCCGGCGCACCACGCTGATCTGAAGGCAGGAGCCAGGTGCTTCTCCTGGTCTCCCATGAGGCGCAGGGCCCAAGGACTTGGGCCATCCTCCACTGCACTCCCTGGCCACAGCAGAGAGCTGGCCTGGAAGAGGGGCAACCGGGACAGAATCCGGTGCCCCGACCGGGACTAGAATCCGGTGTGCCGGCACCGCAGGGGGAGGATTAGCCTGTGGAGCCTCGGCGACGGCCATTAACTCGTTCTTCCATCATCCAGGTTACAGGACTGTTGATGAGATCAAAGCTTGTTTCATATCTGTCATGATTTCCTGATATTACAGTCTGAGAACTTAATGTTTAAAAATCCTGGCTGGCGCCGTGGCTTAACAGGCTAATCCTCTGCCTTGCAGCGCCGGCACACCGGGTTCTAGTCCGGGTTGGGGTGCCGGATTCTATCCCGGTTGCCCCTCTTCCAGGCCTGCTCTCTGCTATGGCCCGGGAAGGCAGTGGAGGATGGCCCAAGTCCTTAGGTCCTGCACCCCATGGGAGACCAGGAGAAGCACTTGGCTCCTGGCTTCGGATCAGCGAGATGCGCCGGCCGCAGCAGCCATTGGAGGGTGAACCAACGGCAAAAAGGAAGACCTTTTTCTCTGTCTCTCTCTCTCACTATCCACCCTGCCTGTCAAAAAAAAAAAAAAAAAAAAAAATCCTGCATTTGGGGAGCTTAGTGGTTAACTTGCCCACATGCCCTATCAGCGTAGCTTGGTTTAACTCCTGTATCTGGCTCTTGACTCCAGTTTCCTGCTAATGCAGACCCGGGGCGGGCAGCAGTGATGGCTCATATGAGTCTCTGCCATCTACGAGGGGGATCTAGGTTGAGTTCCTGGCTCCTGGCTTCAGCACCAGCCCAGCCCTGGCTGTTGCAGGCATTTGGGGAATGAACCAGTGGATAGGAGCTCTTTATCTGTTCTCCCCACTTCCCAAATAGGTACGTAAAACTGTTTTAAAATGTCCTTCATTTTCAGAGAGTTTACACAGAGGTATTTTTGTCCTGTATAGCCTTTTAAACAGCTTTATTGAGATATAATTCACATATTATAAATATATACCCAAGGAAAGTATACAAATAATTTTTGGATCTTATATAAATAGAACCTTGCACCATGTGGTCTTTTATTCATCTTTGCTGTAGAATGTCTGAACTTCTTTCCTTGTTATTGTCAAATAGCATTCCATTTATCAGTTGATGGACATTTGGTTTGTTTCCACTTGTGGTTACTATAAATAAGGCTGCCCTGCCTATCTGTCTACAAGTTCTCATTTCTCTTGGGTGTACACCTAGGAGTAGATTATGTGAGAAATCTGTTTAACATTTTAAGAAACTACCAGACTGTTTTCCAAAAGGCTGCACCATTTTCCATTCCTACCACAATGTATGGTTTCCAGCTTTTCCACTTGTTTTTGTTCCAACACTTGTTTTGTCTGTCTTTGATTTATACCCATTGTAGTGGGTATGAGAATGGTATCCTGTTGCAGTTGTGATTTGCATTTCCCTGACCACTAATGATGTTGAGTTCTTTTTGTGCTTACTAGACATTAATATATCCTCTTTTGAGGATTGTGTATCCAGATCTTTCGTCCATTTTTGGAATTATTTATGTTTTTGTTAAGTTCTGAGAGTACTTTACATATTCTGGATCCAAGTTCCTTGTCTGAAATATAATTTGTGGATATTTTCTCCCTTTCTGTGGGCTTTTTATTTTCTCAATGGTATTATTTTCAGCATAAGAATTTTAAATATCTGGTTTTTTTCCTTTGGTCATTTGCACTCCTGATGTGTTCTTTACAAAACATTGCCTAACCCAAGGTTACAAAGACCTGATCCTTTTGGTTTCTTCTAAGAGTTTTGTAGTTTTAGTTCTTAGACATTCTGTGTTCCGTTTTTAGTTCATTTCTGTGTTTGGTATGAGACAAGGGTAAAAGCCTCATTCCTTTGCATGTGGATACCCAGTTGTCCCAACACCATTTCTTGAAATACTTTCCCATTGAGTATACTTTCCTTCCATTTTTACTGGTTTCACTTGGATACTCTTATTTTCAGGGTATGTGGATAGTGTAGCTGGCTAAAAAATACAAAGATTTTCCAGAGTCCTGCCATGGTACTGCTGAGTCATGGATGTACAGGACACAGAACGTTTATGCCATGTGGTGGCAGAGTCCCTGTGGGTGTGGTTACCCTTATCTCTGTATTTACCCTTCTTTTTTTTTTTTTTTTTAACGATTTATTTATTTATTTGAAAGAGTTATACAGAGAGAAGAGAGGCAGAGAGAGAGAGAGGTCTTCCATCCAATGGTTCACTCCCCAGTTGGCTGCAACGCCAGAGCTTGCCGATCCAAAGCCAGGATCCAGGAGCTTCTTCCGGGTCTCCCAAGCGGGTGATGGAGCCCAAGGACTTGGGCTATCTTCTTTTTTTTTTTTTTTAAAGATTTTTTTTTTTTCCTGACAGAGTGGACAGTGAGAGAGAGAGACAGAGAGAAAGGTCTTCCTTTTTGCCGTTGGTTCACCCTCCAATGGCTGCTGCGGCCGGCATATCGCGCTGATCCGAAGCCAGGAGCCAGGTACTTCTCCAGGTTTCCCATGCGGGTGCAGGGCCCAAGGACTTGGGCCATCCTCCACTGCCTTCCTGGGCCATAGCAGAGAGCTGGCCTGGAAGGGGGGCAATCAGGATAGAATCCGGTGCCCCAACTGGGACTAGAACCCGGTGTGCCGCTGCCTGTTAAGCCACGGCGCCGGCCTTAAAGATTTATTTATTTATTTGACAGGTAGAGTCACAGACAGAGAGAGAGACACACACAGAGAGAGGACTTCCTTCCGTTGGTGCACTCCCCATGTGGCTGCAATGGCTGGAGCTGTGCTGTTCTGCGCCGATCCAGAGCCAGGTGCCTCCTCCCGGTCTCCCATGCAGTTGCAGGGGGCCAAGCACTTGGGCCATCCTCCACTACTTTCCCAGGGCACAGCAGAGAGCTGTAATGGAAGAGGAGCAGCCGGGACTAGAACCAGCACCCATATGGGATGCTGGCGCCGCAGGCGGAGGATTAACTTAGTGCGTTATGGTGCTGGTTGGGCCATCTTCTGCTTTCCCAGGCCATAGCAGAGAGCTTGATCGTAAGTGGAGCAGCTGGGTCTCGAACCAGCACCCATGTGGGATGCCGGCGCTTCAGGCCAGGGCGTTAACCTGCTGCACCACAGCGCCGGCCCCTGCATTCACCCTTCTGAGAAAGGAGACCATCAGCCCACTAAGTTGGTAGTTTAAGAATTCTGACTTAACACTTTCTATCTTGTCTTCCGGTGATCTCACTTTGTGTGCAGGGAAGTTAGTTATATTTAACCAAACCAACAGACCCTGGGCAGCGTTCTGGTGTTGCTAGTTTTGTACTCTGGTCTAAGCGTGCCAGAAAGTAACTTCCTCCTCTTGCAAAATGAGACTCAGCTCTATCAAGCTATCATTAGCTCTCGGTTGTCTCAGCTTTATTTTATTGGACACATTGCTCTGATGGAAATTGCTCTACTTAATTTCTTTTGTTTCCTGGCTGTTGATTCTGACATCACTGGTCACTGTTTCTCCCCCAGGCAATGGTAAGACAGCACCCTGGCACTTTTTTTCAAGATTTATTTATTTGTTTGAAAGGCAGAGTTACAGAGAAAGACAGACACGGAGGGAGGGAGAGGGAGAGCGAGAGAGAGAGTTGTCTTCTACCTGCTGGTTCACTCCCCAGCTGGCTGCAGTGGCCGGAGCTGGGCTGATCCGAAGCCAGGAGCCAGAAGCTGCTTCTTGGTCTCCCAGATGGGTGCAGGGGCCCAAGGACTTGGGCCATCTTCTCCTGCTTTCCCAGGCCATAGCAGAGAGCTGGATCAGAAGTGGAGCAGCTGGGACTCGAACTGGTGCCCATATAGGATGCTGGCACTGCAGGTGGTGGCTTTACCCACTACGCCACAGCGCCAGCCCCCCTCAGTTAAAGTCTTGAAAGTAATAGATTTTAATTATATTTAATGTGTCAAACTATCAGTTATGACTTTGTTCCTGACTCCCAAGGCCTTTCCTTTGCCTGGTAAGGAGCCCTTTGTTTTGTTTTGATTTAGATTTATTTATTTTGAAAGTCACAGAGCGAGAGATGTCTTCCAACTTCTGGTTCAGTCCCCAGATGGCTGCAACAGCCAGGGCTGAGTTAGGCTGAAGCCAGTAACCAGGAGCTTCATCCAGGTCTCCCAGGCAGATGGCAGGGGCCCGAACATTTGGGCCATCTTCTATTGCTTTTTCTAGGTCATTGGCAGGGAGCTGGATCAGAGGTGGAACAGTCTGGACTCGAACCAGTGCCCATATGGGATGCTGGTGTCATGGGTAGTGGCTTTACCCACTGCGCCACACCAGCCTCAGGAGTCCTTTGTTTATGCACCCTCTTTAGTTTTTCAGGGAGATAAAACAGAAGTGAAATACAAGTTGACATTGTTAAATTTAAACTTTATTAGTGCTCCTCTCCTACTCAAACTGTGCCATTAAAATATTAAATCAGGTGAGAGTTTTCACCAATATGGCAATTTGCTCATATGTTATGATTTATTATTATTTTTTTCTTGTTTCTAATCCCAGATGATAGCAGGATGGGTTCAATGCTGTAGTGCAGTAGCAGTGGCCCCAAAGTTTATGGTTTTAGCCCACAGTTGTTTTCTTCCCCTGTAGATTGTTGATCTAAATGAATTTGATGGGTGTTGAAGTTGACAAAGGCTTAATCAGAGACCTTGGTACGAGCACTGTGCTCAAGAGTCCAGTCTGCCCGAGAGCTTGGCTTCATCATTAACCAACTCCTTTGGTACAAACTCAAACTCGTTCAACTCGCAACAGTTAAGTTATGAAACAGAAGAGCAATTTCTTAGTTTAAGAATGGGAGCGCTACTTTTTCAGTGTGTATTCATCTCTATTTTTTTTTTTTAAGATTTATTTATTTGAAAGTCAGAGTTATACAGAGAGAGCAGAGGCAGAGAAAAAGAGAGAGAGGTCTTCCATCCCAATTGACCGCAATGGCTGGAGCTGCGCTGATCTGAAGCCAGGAGCTTCTTCTGGGTCTCCCATGTGGGTGCAGGGACCCAAGGACTTGGGCCATCTTCTACTGCTTTCCCAGGCCATAGCAGAGAGCTGGATTGGAAGTGGAGCAGCCGGGCCTCGAACCGGTGCCCATATGGGATGCCAGCACTTCAAGCCAGGGCATTAACCTGCTGCGCCACAGCGCTGGCCCCCATCTCTATTGTTCTTGACACCTAAACAGTCAAGTTGAAAATTAGAAGGCTGACTAATGAGCAAGGAATTAAGTTTCTTCATCAGAGTCATGAAGAAGCTTCATGTAGTTCCCCATTCATAAAGTAAGCTAGCTCTCCTAGTGAATCCAGTATTCTCGTCTGCCACGTTCAGTGTTTCTTTTCCTTGGATTGATCGACTCCAGCAAATTCTCTTTGGCCTCCCTTTCTTTCTTTCTTTCTTTTTTTTTTTTTTTGACAGGCAGAGTGGACAGTGAGAGAGAGACAGAGAGAGAAAGGTCTTCCTTTTTTCTGTTGGTTCACCCCCCACTGGCCACTGAGGCCAGTGTGCTGTGGCCGGCGCACCGCGCTGTTCCGAAGCCAGTAGCCAGGTGCTTCTCCTGGTCTCCCATGGGGTGCAGGACCCAAGCACTTGGGCCATCCTCCACTGCACTCCCTGGCCACAGCAGAGAGCTGGCCTGGAAGAGGGGCAACTGGGATAGAATCCGGCGCCCCAACCGGGACTAGAACCCGGTGTGCCGGCGCCACAGGTGGAGGATTAGCCTACTGAGCCGCGGCGCTGTGGCCTCCCTTTTCTAGACCATGAGCAGATCACTCCTTTTCTGTAAAACACTTTTTCTTTACATATGTTAATAAAATGGATTAGTTAATAATGGATTAGTTAATAAATGGATTAATAATGGATTAGTTAATAAAATGTATCTTTTGGTTTCTAATCATAGCTCTAATTTTTAGCTTGGGACCTGACATTTTGCCTATTCTGAGATATCTCAGATCTATAATAACTTATCTGTGTCATTAGTTCTTATTTGCCAAAGTTTAAAACTGGTATATGGGCTAGTACCTTCCTCTCCATCCAGTTCATTTCATCATCATCATCATCGTCATCGTCGTTGTCTCTTGTGCCCTTTTCATTTATTTGGTGGTGAGGAACCGAGAAGGGAAAGGAGGAAGGGAGGGCTCCCGTCCACTGGTTATCTCCCCAAAAGCCCAGAATGGCTTGGTGGGGCTGAAGCCAGGAGTACTGGGGACTCAGCCAGGTCTTTCACGTGGGTGGCAGGAGCCCAATCACTTGAGCCATCCCCAAGTCTGCATTAGCAGGGAGCTGGAGGTGGAGCTCGAACCCAGGCTCTCTGATACGGGACACAAGCATCCTAACCTGCCCACTTCTGATTTCTAATTATGTCAGAGGAGCAGGAAAGCAAAACTTACTGCTCTTTGGCTGATCAAAACCTGAAAGTCATCTGAGGTTTAGAGGCTAATAAATTTTTTCTACTGATTATAAAACTAAGAAAATTGGCCGGCGCTGTGGCTTAACAGGCTAATCCTCCGCCTTGCGGCGCCGGCACACCGGGTTCTAGTCCCGGTCAGGGCACCGATCCTGTCCTGGTTGCCCCTCTTCCAGGCCAGCTCTCTGCTGTGGCCAGGGAGTGCAGTGGAGGATGGCCCAAGTGCTTGGGCCCTGCACCCGCATGGGAGACCAGGAGAAGCACCTGGCTCCTGCCATCGGAACAGCGCGGTGCACCAGCCGCAGCGCGCCTACTGCGGCGGCCATTGGGGGTGAACCAACGGCAAAAGGAAGACCTTTCTCTCTGTCTCCCTCTACTGTCCACTCTGCCTGTCAAAAAAAAAAAAAAAATTGGAAAACCAGAAAACTGGAAAAACACGCCATCCACCTTCTGCCAGCCAGAGGAATGAGCCTGGTGGTGCTCCTCCACGTCTTTCCCTATGCGTATGTGTTTACGTTTGGAACCTGCGCTCCTGCTGTGGTCATAGCAGGGTGATTGCCGTATAGCTCTTCAGTAGGCGCGCCTCGTGACCTCGGCTCGGCTAGAAAGTGCATTGTGTGGCTTTAAGCAGAGCTTTACAGATGAAATGAATGAGCCTTGTTCTCTGTGCCTCAGCTTTCCCACCTCTGCAGTAAGAGAAGATCATGTGTAAGAGTTCTTGGGAGGACCAGTGAGAAACAAACTGCATATTCAACGCAGCCGGGTCTCCTGGCTGTCTCATCACATTGTTTTCTAGAGAGCGCTGCTGGAGAAGAAGCAGAGAAAAAAGCGCCTTGAGCCACTCATGGTGCAGCCAAACCCAGAAGCCAGGCTGCGTTGGTCCAAGCCAAGGGGTAGTGAGGATCAAACTCCTTTGGTGGAACCTTGTACCCCTCACAGCGATGTCATCCTGCACGGTGTGTATTGAGGCAGCATCACTTCCTGCTGGGGTGCAGCTTTGGTAAACCATAGGAGAAGGTGAGAGGGTTCTCGGGAGGACCGGAGGAACCGCATTAGCGTTGCTCCTCAGCACCTTCCTCTGTGTAATTGCGTTCTGGGTCCTTGAGCAGAAAACAAAAGCCATGGCCTGATCAGTGGAAGATGCTTTAAGAGTTCTCGTCCATCCTAGAATAGTTGTTTTTAGATGCCGAATGAACTAGTCTAGAAAGGCCTACTGGAGCAGCTTGCAGCTTGATTGTCACCTCGTGGCAGGAGTAGGGCGGGAGCCTCCCTGCTCCCAGCGGAGGGCTCTGAGGATCCTGTGAAATAGGGGGAGAAGGAAGGGCATTCACCGCCTCTAACTCACAGCCCCCCGAGCTGTTGGCTCAGACAGCATCAAGTCTGGGTTCCTTCACTCCCAGAGCGTGCTTGTTAATAAAACGCACACCAGCGCTGGGCTGCTCTCTTGACAAACGCACCTGCAGATTTTAAGGTAGCAGTGAGTTCTGGGCGCACACGCTGAAACCCTGCAGCTCGCGAGTGGGTAACCCTTGCTGCTTCTCTTTCCTTCTGGCCCTTAGGCATTGACGGTCCAGCCGCCTCCCTGAAGCCAGATGCTCAAGATCGGGAAACCAAAGTTCATGTTCTCTCCGTAGGCTCTGCCGCCACAGAAGAGGAGACTGAAGGCAGTGCTGGAGGGGAGGGCACTTTGGATACCGTTTCCAAGCCCGGTCTTCAGGAGATTCTCCAAAAACATGGTGAGGACTGGTGACGATCACTGCTCAAATGCCTGCAACGGTCAGGGCTGGGCCAGGCTGAAGCCAGGAGCCAGGGCCTTCATCCGGGTCTCCCAAATGGGTACCAGGGGCCCAAACACTTGGGCTGCCACCTGCAGCCCTCCCAACGGCTTTCCTTTTCCAACTAATATTGACCATTGCTGACCTTTTTTCCTGCCTCCTTCCTCCTGCCAGGCATCTCGAGCAGTTTGAACTTTGATGAGGAAGAGACGGATGGTGAGGAAGAAGATGGGAAAAAATTAAGTTCCCATTCCCCACATTCCGAAACAGGAAGACCCAATTCTGCATCTAGCCAGAAATCGACCACAGTATGTAGTTCTGAGACTTCCTTCTTTGGAACTAATCTGGCTCCCAGATGTATCTTCACTGTTTTAATACCGTTGCTAAATGAGGTGATTGAGTAGCTCACCACTTCAGTAATTCATAACTTTCATAACTTCAAAACATTTACGCTCAAATGTAGACTTCAAGTGTATGACCTAATCCTGTCTCAGGTCAGTTTTTCCGAGGCTGTATACGTTTCTTCTTACTTAGCTCCTTCATTATTCCCAGCGG
This sequence comes from Lepus europaeus, assembly GCF_033115175.1. Classification (NCBI taxonomy): domain Eukaryota; kingdom Metazoa; phylum Chordata; class Mammalia; order Lagomorpha; family Leporidae; genus Lepus; species Lepus europaeus. The sequence continues at coordinate 102,239,112 of NC_084832.1, read as the reverse complement.
CCCAGTCTTGGTTGAGCTTTTTAGAATTCCTCCTTATTTTGTGAGAAGCGTGAAGACATGGAGCGAACCAGTCGGTGTTTTTGGCCGTTCGGTGTTGGCCGCCGCGGCCGTGAGGTCCTCTGGCCCGGCCTCCCTTTGCTCACGGGTGCCCGTCCTTTCAGGATACAGGGGCCTCCGGAACTGCCGCCCCATGGCCGGACAACCAGCTGGGAGAGGTGGAGAACCTGGAGGACTTCGCGTACAGTCCCGCCCCGCGGGGCATCACAGTGAAGTGCCGGATAACGAGGTACAAGCGAGGAATGGACCAGGGTCTCTTCCCCACCTACTACATGTTCTTGGAAAAAGACGAAAGTCAGAAGGTACGCAAATCGATTGCTAAGATGACTTGAGAGGGGAGAAGAATGCTGGGGAAGAGATTGCTGGTGGGCCTCGCGATGGAAGTAACGCTGATGTTGGACCAGGCCAGCCAGAAGTAGATTGTATTTCCTCCTCTCCAGATGCTGTGCTCTTGTCATCTTCAACAAGCTCCTAGTCCAATAGGCAAGATCTACCGTCCACACCCCCAGCCCCCCAAAAAGGTTTTGTCCATCATTTGGGAATATAAAAGAATATTTATATTTTTTATTTGAAAATCAGAGTTATATAGAGAGGAGAGGCAGAGACAGAGAGAAAAGTCTTCCATCCACTGGTTCACTCCCCAATTGGCTGCAACGGCCAGAGCTGCGCAGGAGCAGAAGCCAGGAGCCACAAGCTTCTTCTGGCTCTCCCACACGGGTGCAGGGGCCAAGGACTTGGGTCATCATCTTTCATTGCTTTCCCAGGCCACAGCAGAGAGCTGGATCAGAAGTGGAGCAACTAGGACTCAACCTGGCACCCATATGCCACAACGCCAGCCCCCAAGACTATTTTCATCAAATTATTTTTATCTCCCTCCCATTAGTTTTTGCTAGTTACTGTTTTTTTTTTTTTTCTTCTTCCTTTTTTTTTTTTTTTTTGTTATGGTAAAACATGATGTTGTAGAAGAAGAAGGTTTTAGAGAACAGGAAGAATTGGAAATGTAGAAATACATGCAAGTTAAAAGTCTTGTTTTCTCACCCTGGAAATTACAAGTCTGAGGCAATTTAATATTTGCTAATAAACAACGTGTTTTATATCTGTGTAGATGGTTTTAAGAGCCTCGAAGAGAGATGATGTCAGGTGTTGTGCAGGCCTGCCCTGGAGGTGTTTATGTATCATCACCTGGAATCCTTGAAACAAGCTCGCTGGGCAGGATTTCTTGTCTTTGCCGTGTGGATGAGGCAACTGGCGCTTGGGAGTAATTTAGGAGTTACAAATCATTGAGTGGGTGGCGTGAGAATCAAACCCATTGCTCTCGGAGCCCAGAGGCGCCTGCTCAGCTCCTGCTGAGCTCCTGCTGCCACCGTCCAGGGTCTAGTAGAGTTCAGGACGGGTGTGGCAGCAGGAGAGCGTTCATTCCCTTGCAGTCACAGGTGTAAAACAGCAACAAAATACAAAAGCAAGGAGGCTGGTAAAGCTGTCACGGCGGAGAGTGGGAAGGCCCTCAGCATCCGGTCTCTCCTAATGTTGGGAAGACGCATTCATGGCATTGGGTGAACATTTTGGAAAAGTTGTTGAGAGTTTGGGGGTTAAAATTGCAGTTAATTATAGGGAGAAGCAAGCTAGTGAATGTAGAAGAAGTACGCAGGAAAGAAATCATGGTGAATTCCGAGGAGCGTTTGGGAGAAAGACCCAAAGATGGCTTGGCACACATTGGGCACTTGCTGTAAATACCTGCTGAATGAATAGGACAGCGTGGGGCTCATTTTTGAACATTTTCTCTTTTTTTCCAGATGTTTCTTCTTGCAGGTAGAAAGCGGAAAAAGAGCAAAACATCCAACTACCTTATCTCCACCGACCCAACAAATCTCTCTCGTGAAGGAGAAAGTTACATCGGCAAACTCAGGTGAGCGGCCATGTGTGACTACCCCGGTTCCTCAGAGAGTTTTCTTCCTAGCTTCAGAACCGTTCATGTCTCGTTTGCAGGTAGCATTTATTGATGTTATAATCTTAAAGAAAAGTAAAGACAGATCCAAGTCCCTTCCTTGTCTTCATGAAAGCTCTTTGGAAAAGCGGTGATGAGCATTCAGGCTTCCGGTCTGTTTCTCACCTCTGCTGGAGTGTGTGTGTGTGTGTCCTCCTCATGGGGGCTTTGTCTCCCGACTGCAGATCCAACCTCATGGGGACCAAGTTTACCGTGTACGATCACGGTGTGAACCCAGTGAAGGCCCAGGGTCTGGTGGAGAAGGTGCATACCCGGCAGGAGCTGGCGGCCGTCTGTTACGTAAGTGCCGCTCCCGTCCCAGTCGGTCCCCTTAGCTGCCTGCCGGTCCTGCCGCTCTGTCCCGGTCAGTCCCCTTAGCCTCCTGCTGGTCCTGCCGCTCCATCCCGGTCGGTCCCCTTAGCCTCCTGCCGGTCCTGCTGCTCCGTCCTGGTCGGTCCCCTTAGCCTCCTGTCGGTCCTGCTGCTCCGTCCCGGTCGGTCCCCTTAGCCTCTTGTTGGTCCTGCCGCTCCATCCCGGTCGGTCCCCTCAGCCACCTGCGGGTCCTGCTGCCGCTGTGCACGGGATGTCACCAGAGCTCGGCTGGGAGCCCTGTTCTTTCTGTGACTTCCCCCTTTCTGTTGCTGGCGTCATTTTCTGCATTCACCCAAGTTTGACTTACGAATAACCAGCTTCCGTTGTTTTTCACTCTTGTAATATTTCTTGTTGTATCTGCTCTTCTCTTTTCCTAGTGCCGCTTAGTTCAGACCTTCCTTCCCTCCTGTCCCTTGGCCGGAGTTTGCAAGACACTAAAATTGATCTCTTGCTGTCTTTCACCTCTGTGGATCACTCTATATTGCTGTCAGACAAAGCTCCCTAAAACAGGGCTCCTGCTCTCCTGTTTCACAGCTTTTTAATGACTGCCCATTACGTGCAGAATAATACATGAGGCTTTCCTTCCAGACTCCTGCCAGCAACCCCGTCCCGTTCTTGTTCCAGCCACGAGGGCCACCCCCCACCCCCAAAGTCCCTTTGTCCACCATCTTCCCTCACCTGAGACCCTTCCCAACCCTTTTCCCCTCCCCCCGGTTAATCGGCTGCTGCTGACATCATCAGAGAGTGGATGACACTCCCCCGTGTCCCCGTGACTTCTGTAACCCGCACAGCACACTCGCAGTTCCTTGTCAGCGCGAACCCTCCATGCCAGTTAGTAATCGCTGCAGATCACTCACCGCTGTATCCACACGAGCACAGGACCTGGGCACAGCTAGCATTCGAAGAGCTGTTGGGCAAAACCGAGCCGAAAGGGATGGACCTAACTCAGTTATTGCCATCCCAGAGTCCCAGCTTTCCTGAATTTGAAATTAATCTCATTATTTGATTCCTAGGAGTTTTTTTTTTTTTTTTCCAAAGTGCCTGAGAACTATTTGACTTAATGTCAAATAAGTCTGGATTGGATGTGAATAAAGCATTTTCCTGGGTAACTTTCATATATGTAAAATATGAGTACTGACACACATATCTATTTAATATGCTGGTATATATTTATATAAACTGCATGGCTTGAATTAGAATGTTTTAAAAGAATGTATTATTTATTTGCGAGAGAGAGATCTTTTCCATCTGTTGGTTCATGCCCCAAATAGCCACAACAGCCAGGTCTGGGACAGGCTGAAGCCAGGAACCAGAAACTTCATCCTAATCTCTAACGTGCATGTAGGGGCCCAAGTACTTGAGCCATCTTCTCTTGCTTTCCCGGGTACATTAGCAGGGAGCTGGATTCGAAGCAGAGCATCTGGGACTCACACCAGGACTCCAGTATGGGCTGCCAGTGTCACAAGTGGTAGTATAACCCACCGAGCCACAACACTGGCCCCCAGCATTTGAATTTTTAACTGCTGGTACAGACCCCATTTAAACTGTGATTCTTACTGTATCATAGTGTCCCATGCCCTCATTGGGAAATAACTACTTATTGACAATGACAAAGTTGGGTAGTTCTCAGTTGTCTCAAGTTCCACCTAAGACGGAAGTGGAATCTTGAAAAGCATCAAGCCCTGGGATGGCTTTCAAATGCAGGTGCTCGCACTTCAGAACGAGGCACAGCATCAAGCTCCTGTGTTCCGTTCTGTGTCTCTTAGTTTAACTACAGCAAAGTAATGAAATCATTTTGGGGGCTCTTGGCATTGTCCACATTCCACACACCCAGCAAAGACTTGTGCTACTACAGAACGGGGTCTCCTTTTTCTACCTGTTTCCAAGTTCTGCCTTGTTTTCCTGTCTTCCAGGAGACAAACGTACTCGGATTTAAAGGTCCCAGGAAAATGTCTGTGATCATTCCAGGGATGAATATGAATCATGAGCGAATCCCGTTTCAGCCACGAAATGTAAGAACAGAACTTATGTAATCATCAAGGACTCTAAGGGATGATGGTACAACACGGGAGAGGTGAACACAGACAAATCACTGAATCTTCCAGAGCCCAAGCTGGGGAGGGTCCTGTGAGACAGGCCCGGCTCTGAAACTTTAGGGGTGCAGGTGCAGAATCATTGCCAAAGGTGTTGGCTTGAAAACATTCTGTCTGCAAAAAACAAGTTGCTGCTTCATGTATAAGAATTTTTTAAAAAGCGTAATTTTTTAAAGATTTATTTATTTATTAAAGATTCATTTATTTATTTGAAAGAGTGCAGAGTGACAGAGAAATCTTCTATCCGCTGGTTCGCTTTCCAGATGACCGCAGTGGCCTGGCCAAAGCCAGGAACCAGGAGCTTCTTCTGGGTCTCCCATGTGGGTGCAGGGGCCCAAGCACTTGGGTCATTTTCCACTGCTTTCCCAGGTGCATTAGCAGGCAGCTGGATCGGAAGTGGAGTAGCTGGGACATTAACCAGGATCCATATGGGATGACTGCAGGTGGTAGCTTTTTTTTTTTTTTTAAGTATTTTTTATTTCTTTGAAAAGTAGAGTTAGAGAAAGAGAGAGAGGGACCTTCCATGGTTCACTCCCTAAATGGCTGCAACAGCCAGGACTGGGCCAGGCCAAAGCCAGGAACCCAGAGCTTCTTCCAGGTCTCCCTCATGGGTGCAGGGGCCCAAGAATTTGGGCCATCTGCTGCTGCTTTCCCAGGCGCATTAGCAGGGAGCTGGATTGGATGTGAAGCAGCTGGGACTTAATCTGGTGCCCAAGTGGGCAGCACTGCCAGCATCTCAGACAATGGCTTAACCCACTACGCAGCAACGTCAGCCCCAAGATTGGTTGATTGTTTTGAAAGGCAGGGTGACAGTGAGAGAAGAAGAGGGAGGGATCTGCTGGTTCACTCCCCAGATGGCCACAACAGCAGGTCTGGTCTAGGCCAGAGCCAGGAGTCTAGAACTCCATCCGGGTCTCCCACATGGATGGCAGGGGCCCAGCTACTTGGGACATTTCCTGCTGCCTTTTTAGGTTCATTAGCAGGAAGCTGGATTAGACGCAGGAGTACCTGGGACTCAGGCTGGCATTCTGATAGGGAAGTGGTGGCTTAACCTGCTGCCCCACAGTGCTAGCCCCTCTGGCTTAATGTTCGACTTTCACTCCTCGTGTCTGTTTTACCCTTTCTGAAATGGAGAAGGTACTTCCCTGCTGCACCCCCTACCTCCTCACCACGTTGAAAGAGAATGAAGTCTTAGGGTTCTCAGCACCAGGTGATGACTTTTCCTTCTAACAGGATCATGAGAGCTTGCTTTCAAGATGGCAAAACAAGAGCATGGAGAACCTGATCGAGCTGCACAACAAGGCCCCCGTCTGGAATGACGACACTCACTCCTATGTCCTGAACTTCCACGGCCGGGTCACGCAGGCCTCTGTGAAGAACTTCCAGATAGTGCATGCGAATGACCGTAAGCCCACAGGGCTGGGGGCGGCGGCGGAGGGGCTGTTCTCACGAGATGCATGAGCAATCTGAGAAATATTTTTGGAGGAAAACAAAACCACCGTGTTGAGGCAGGGAGAGACGTGTGAGAGCCTTCCCAGGGCAAGGCAGAGGAGTCTTCGTCAGGCCGTTTGGGAAGCAAACTCACATAATCCTTAATAAAGGCCCCGTGGTAACTCCAGCCCACAGAGCTTGTGCTTTTCCCAGGGAATACTCTTGATCTTCCGTCCCGCTGCCCTTTCTTTTTTTTTTTTTTTTTTTTTTTTTTTTTTTGACAGGCAGAGTGGACAGTGAGAGAGAGACAGAGAGGAAAGGTCTTCCTTTTTGCCGTTGGTTCACCCTCCAATGGCCGCCGCGGTAGACGCGCTGCGGCCGGCGCACCGCGCCGATCCGATGGCAGGAGCCAGGTGCTTCTCCTGGTCTCCCATGGGGTGCAGGGCCCAAGCACTTGGGCCATCCTCCACTGCACTCCCTGGCCACAGCAGAGAGCTGGCCTGGAAGAGGAGCAACCGGGACAGGATCGGTGCCCCAACCGGGACTAGAACCCGGTGTGCCGGCGCCGCAAGGTGGAGGATTAGCCTAGTGAGCCGTGGCGCCGGCTCCGCTGCCCTTTCTTGCTACCAGGGTTGGTCTGCCGTTCTCTGTAGGCGAGAGGAATATCATAGAAACTTCGCTCGTGCTTAGCAGACACCGTTGCTTTTTTTGTTGTTTTTAAAGATGTACTGATTTGTTTGAAAGGCAGAAATGACACAGAAAAGAGGGAAAGAGAGAAAAAGACCTTTCATCTGCTTGTTCGTTCCCCAAATGGCCACAAGAGCTGGGGCTGGGCCAAGCCTAAGTCAGGAGCCAACAGCTCCATCCAGGTCTCCTACATGGGTGACAGGGACTCAAGTACTTGAGCCATCACCTGCTGCCTTGCCAGGTGCATTAGCAGGGAGCTGAGTCAGACGTGGAGCGGCTGGGACCGGAATAGGGGCTCTGATACGGGATGTGGGCATCCCAAGGGGTGAGTTAACCTGCTGCACCACAACACCCGTGCCAGCTTTTTGTTTCTAATTTATTTAAGAGAGATCACTCCCCCATCCTCTGTTCACTTCCCAGATGGCCCCAACAGCTGGGACTGAGTCAGAGCCAGGAGCTGGGAACACAGTGCAGGTCTCCCACAGGGGTTATTTGGGCCATCACTGCTGCTCCCAGGCTCTGCACTGGTGGGAAGCTAGAGGCAGGAGTCAAACCCAGGCCCTGCAGTATAGGATGTGGGCATCTTAGCCTGCTGTCTTCATTGCAGGCTGAACATCCACCCCAGACACTTAGTTGTCAATGCTTCCTTCCAGCCTTTAGAAGTTTCCCACTTTAAGAAGACTTGGGGGCTGGCACCGTGGCATAGCAGGTAAAGCTGTCGCCTGCAGTGCCGGCATCCCATATGGGCGCCGGTTCAAGTCCCAGCTGCTCCACTTCCGATCCGGATCTCAGCTGTGGCCTGAGAAAGCAGTAGAGGATGGCCCATGTCCTTGAGCCCCTGCACTCATGTGGGAGACCTGGAAGAAGCTCCTGGCTCCTGACTTTGGATAGGCACAGCTCCGGCCATTGCTGCCATCTGGGAAGTGAACCAGCAGATGGAAGGCCTCGCTCCCTGTCTCTGCCTCTCTGTAACTATGCCTTTCAGACAAATAAATAAATCTTAAAAAAAAAAAAAAAAAAAAAGACCCGGGGCTGTTTGGATGTGTTGTCTGTCTTTCTCAGTTGTTCCTCACTGCAGCCACATTATCTCTGACATTCGCGTTTCTTCTGGTTTCTAGCCGACTACATAGTCATGCAGTTTGGCCGTGTGGAGGACGACGTGTTCACCCTGGACTACAGCTACCCGCTGTGTGCACTTCAGGCCTTTGCCATCGGGCTCTCTAGCTTCGACAGCAAGCTTGCTTGTGAATGAGAGGAAGGCACGTACAGGGGCACAGAGCCGACCGGGAACACACCGCTGCTGCCCTTGCCCCAGGACATGAAGATTGAAGGTCTCTCCTTTCAGAACCGTTCCTGAGTGCACGTGTGTATCCACATGTGTGTGTAGAAGCATCTGAATGTGTATGCACACGTGTGTGTGGGTACATCTGAACATACGTGCACACATGTATGCATGTACACACACTACTCTGCTGGATTTCATAGATGTGTCAGGGATCCCGGGCAAGAGATTGTTGAAAGCAGAGAGAGGCTCTCGTCTGCAGTACGTGGGTGAGTCCTGCAGTTACTGCCTGCAGCATGAGATCTCCCACGCCTGGAAGGTTGCAGCAGTCCGATCCTAATGGCGAAGTACGTGCGTCTCTCTTTGAAGAGCTTTTCAGAGAGGGCGAGCTCCTTAAGTTGCCTTTAGTCTCCAGGGCAGGAGTCTGCACACTTTTCTGTACAGAACCAACTCAGCTGCCCAACTCTGCATTTGTGGTGCCAGAAGTAGCCACAGATAATCCACGAAGGAAAGACCTGCTGGAAGAAGCGACAGAGACCTCAGGAAAAGGCCACCGAAATCACTTAAGCTGAGGAACGGTTGGGGGGACATTCTGGAAAGGTGGAGAACTTTCCACACTGTGGAAGAAATCGGATCTTGTGATGAGGAAGTGCAGGACCCCAAAGCTGCTTTTCCCCAAGCACTGTTGAGATTTTTTTAAAAAAATAAATACCCTCTTTATTTTACCAAGTATAATGTGTCAGTTGACATTGGTCACTTGAGTCACAGTAACCACAGTGTCTCTTCCTCCACAGAACCTTGGGATGCTGCAGGCTGCCCTTTTCCTTGGCCTCCTGCTCCTCTGGATAGCTTCTGTCACGGACTCAGGCCATGTGTCTCAGACAGGCTACTCTGCGTCCGTGGTCCTCACGTGCGCCCCAGCCAGGGGCTTGCCAGGGACTGGCCAGGTCCTGTCCCACCTTTTAGACAGTTCCTCAACTACTTCCATATTGAATCATTTAAAAAAATTTATTTTCACTTCATTTGAAAGAGATGCCTTCCTCCACTGGTTTACTTCCCAAACATGCACAACAAACAAGGCTGGGTCAGACTGAAGCCAGGAGTGCAGAAATCAACGTAGGTCTCCCATGAGGGTAGCAGGGACCTAAGTACTTGAGCCATCATTTGCTGCCTCGCAAGGTGTCCATCAGCAGGAAGAGTGGCCAGAGGCAGGAGAGCTGGGTATCTAGCCAGGCACTCTGTTGTGGGATGCTGGTGTCCCAGTGTCCCTGCGCCAAAGGCCCGGCCCCGTCTTGTTTTATTTTGCCTTCCTTCTTCCTGTGGTCTCCTTGTTATCATAGTTAGTGTATATTCCTTAAAAGTCTCAGGCTTCTTTATCAACCAATAGACTCTCCTTTCATCCACAAAAACCTGGGGGTTGGCACAGCCGAAGGCAGGAACTGCTGTCGGTGCCCTGTGGAGAGCTTTGGCTGGTGTCATGGCACCACCTACTGACCAAGGATGTACATCACAGATGCATGAAATTAAGAACCGCACCAGTGCGGTAATCCCAGTGTAATCAGTGTGTAATCCTGGTGAGAAAGCCACAGGGGTTCAGCCCTGACTTCCACACCTGGGCCACTGGTGACACAGCAGGACTCTTCACAAGGCCTGAGCACAGAAAGCCTGGAGTTTAGAAGCCAGCTGAGGTCCTCCAAGTAAACACCCAGGGTCTGGCTGACAAACAGTAGGCATTTAGTTTACATTTATTTTTGTTTTTAATATTTTTTTAATTTCAAGATTTATTTATTTATTCAAAAGGCAGAGTTACAGAGAGGCAGAGAAAGAGAGAATGGGAGGGGGGGGTGTCTTCCATCCTCTGGTTCATTCCCTAATTGGCTGCAACAGCCGGAGCTGTGCGGAACCAAAGCCAGGAGCTTCTTCCGGGTCTCCCACGTGGGTACAGGGGCCCAAGGACTTGGGCCATCTTCTACTGCTTTCCCAGGCCACAGCAGAGAGCTGGGTGGGAAGTAGAGCAGCTGGGGCTCGAACTGGTGCCCATATGGGATGCTGACACTTCAGGTCAGGACATTAACCCGCTGCGGCACAGCACAGGTCCCTAGTTTAAATTTCTATTCCTTTTCTTTCCTTTTCTCTTTTCATTTGAAAGGCAGAGACAGAGAGGGATCTTCCATCCATTGGTTCACTCCCTACACATCCACAGCAACCAGGGCTGGGCCAGACCGAAGCCTGGAATTCAATCTAGGTCTCCCATGTGGGTGACGGGGACCTGAGTGGCACCAGTTTGAGCCCCAGCTGCTCTACTTCCAATCCAGCTCCCTGCTAATATGCCTGGGCAAGCAGGAGAAGATGGCCCAAATGCTTGGGCTCCTGCATCCACATGAGACGCCTACAAAAAGCTCCTGGCTCCCAGCTTCGGATCTGCCCAGCTCTGGCTGTTGGGGCCATTTGGGGAGTGAACCAGCAGATGGAGAATCTTTCTCTAACTCTGCCTTTCAAATAAATAAATCATTAAAAATATAAAGATTCTAATTCATATTCATATAGGATGCAGTATTGCAGGTGGTAGCTTAACCAACCTGCTGTGCCGTAATGGTGGCGCCTCTGCTGAGTGTTTTGGCCCACCAGGCCAGGCCCAGGCTCCTTGGTGTGCTGCCTTCCACCACAGCTATGGCCTAGGAGTGGAAGACAAGAGAAGAGCAAGCCATGAAAGCATGCCAGAGGGAACCAAGAAGGGCAGGTGTGAATTTTCCTGGCCTGTCCACACTTTCTGTCACTTTTATTTGAAAGCGATAGATGCAGAAAGATTTTGTGTTTATTGGTTCATGCCCCCAGGTGCCCACAACAGTCAGGCCTGGGCTGGGTCAAAGCCAGGAGGCCAGAACTCAACCTTCATCTCGCATGTGATACATCTTTGGTTTAATATAATGGTTCTAGAGCTCCAACTTAAAAAAAAAAAAAAAAAAGATTTATTTATTTGAAAGGCAGAGTTAGACACAGAGATCTTCCATCTTCTGGGTCACTCCCTAAATGGGCACAATGGCCAAGGCTGGGTCAGGGCAAAGCCAGGAGCCTGGAAGGGCTTCCCACATAGGTGGCAGGGGATCAAGTTTCACGGCCAGGCCATCTTCGTTGCTTTCCTAGGCACATTAGCAGGGAGCTGGGTGTGAAGTGGAACAGCCTGCTGTACCACAACACTGGCCCCTTAAGCTTCAGTATTTTTAAGATTTTATTTATTTATTTTGAAAGAATTACAGAGAGGGACCGGCACCGTGGCTCACTTGGTTAATCCTCCACCTTGCGGCGCTGGCATCCCATATGGGTGCCAGTTCTAGGCCCTGTTGTTCCTCTTCCAGTCCAGCTCTCTGCTGTGGCCCAGGAAGGCAGTGGAGGATGGCCCAAGTGCTTGGGCCCTGCACCCCATGGGAGACCAGGAAAAAGCGCCTGGCTCCTGGCTTCGGATCGGTGCAGCATTGGTTGTAGCAGCCATTTGGGGAGTGAACCAAGGGAAGGAAGACCTTTCTTTCTTTCTTTTTTTTTTTAAAGAATTTTTTTATTTTTTATTTTATTTTTGACAGGCAGAGTGGACAGTAGAGGGAGACAGAGAGAAAGGTCTTCCTTTTTGCCATTGGTCACCCTCCAATGGCCACCGCGGTAGGCGCACTGCGGCCGGCGCACCGCGCTGTTCCAATGGCAGGAGCCAGGTGCTTCTCCTGGTCTCCCATGGGGTGCAGGGCCCAAGGACTTGGGCCATCCTCCACTGCACTCCCTGGCCACAGCAGAGAGCTGGCCTGGAAGAGGGGCAACCGGGACAGAATCGGTGCCCCGACCGGGACTAGAACCCGGTGTGCCGGCGCCGCAAGGTGGAGGATTAGCCTACTGAGCCGCGGCGCCGGCAGGAAGACCTTTCTCTGTCTCTCCCTCTCACTGTCAATATCTCTACCCGTCAAAAAAAAAAAAAAAAAAAAAAAAGAATTACAGGGAGGGAGAGACAGAGAAAGCAATAGAGCTCTTCCATCTGATGGCTCACTTCTTCAGACTGCCGGTGCTAGGCCAGGCCAAAGCCAGAAGCTCCATCCAGGTCTCCCACTTCTGATGCTTTTCCCAGACCATCAGCAGGGAGCTGGATTGGAAGTGGAACAGCTGGGACATGAACTGCCACCCATATGGGATGCCAGTGTTGCAGGCAGTGGCTTTACTTGCTAGGCCACAACGCCACCCCTGCTCAAACATCAGTCTTTGGCCGGCGCTGTGGCTCAACAGGATAATCCTCCGCCTTGCGGCACCGGCACACTGGGTTCTAGTCCCGGTTGGGGCGCCGGATTCTATCCCGGTTGCTCCTCTTCCAGGCCAGCTCTCTGCTGTGGCCCAGGAGTGCAGTGGAGGATGGCCCAAGTGCTTGGGTCCTGCACCCCATGGGAGACCAGGAGAAGCACCTGGCCCTAGCTTCAGATCAGCGCGGTGCGCCGGCCTCAGCGCGGCGGCCATTGGAGGGTGAACCAACAGCAAAGGAAGACCTTTCTCTCTATCTCTCTCTCACTATCCACTCTGCCTGTCAAAAAAAAAAAAAAAAAAAAAAAAAAAAAAAAATCAGTCTTTAACTTCTAGCTATGTACGGTCTACCTGGATTGTGTCCCTTGTTAAGGTTCTCAGGTATTTCAAGAATAATTATCCAGCAATTCTCTTTCTTCTGTATTTGAGCGTAGAAACATTAGCAAAGAAGAACAATCTTCGAAGAAAGAGTGAAAGAGGAGGGCTAGAAATTAGATCGAGATTTTAAAGGGGGGATCTAGATTCAAGTTCTAAGGCACTAATGGGCTCAGGACAAAACATGGTTACTTGGAGAAAGAGCATATTTAGGACCGTAGAGTCCCCCTTCCTCCAGGAGGCCACCCAAATAAACCTACTTACCTCCCTGCCAAAAAAAAAAAAAAAGTCCTTATTGATGTTGTGGGTGTTTGACACAGCCGTTACATCACCCCATGGCCTGCCCACATGCCATCCTGGAGTGTTTAGTTCCAGGTCTCTCTCCTTCCCATCAAGCTTCCTGCTAACGTGCACCCTGGGAGGCAGCAGTGATGGCTCAGTACTTGGGTCCCTGCCAGATTGCACTCCGAGCTTTGACCTGGTCCTGCTCTGGCTGTTGGAGGCCTTTGGTGAGTGAACCCAGTGGTTGGAAGATTGATCGATCTCTCCCTCTCTCCCTCTCTTTCTTTCTTTTTTTTTTTTTTTTGACAGGCAGAGTGGACAGTGAAAGAGACAGAAAGTAAAGTCTTCCCTTTTTTGTTAGTTCACCCCCCAATGGTCGTTGCGGCCAGTGCACTGCACTGATCCGAAGCCAAGAGCCAGGCACCTCTCCTGGTCTCCCATGCGGGTGCAGGGCCCAAGCACTTGGGCCATCCTCCACTGCACTCCCTGGCCACAGCAGAGAGCTGGCCTGGAAGAGGAGCAACCAGGACAGAATCCGGCGCCCCGACTGGGACTAGAACCCGGGGTGCCGGCGCCACAGGCGGAGGATTAGCCTAGTGAGCCGCGGCGCCGGCCTCCTCTCTGCCTTTCGAAACAAATCACAGGGCTGCTGAAGTGAGAATTTCAGCTGGACAAGGACTGGGGAAGCCTTCCCCACTTCGGTTTTCTCAGGACGATCCTGGATGGCTGACCCCGAAGACCCCGTGGGAACCCAGAAACCAGCTGTTCATTTCCACCTGAAAATGTACTGATAGAGCTCGGGCTGTCATCTGTAACAAAACCCACCAGCTGGGGACTCCAGCAATAGACATCTGCTTCTCTTTTTTCTTTTTCTTTTTTAATGAGATTTATTTATTGATTTGAAAGAGTTACGGAGAGAAAAGGGGAGACACACAGAGCTCTTCCATCCACCAGGAGCCAGGAACTCCATTTAGGTCTCCCACGTGGGCGGAGGAGCCCAGGTACTCGGGCCATCTTCCGATGCTTTCCCAGGCACGTTAGCAGGGAGCTGGATTGGAAGTGGAGCACCAGGACTCAAACTTACAGTACTGGAGGCCAGAAGTCCAGGATTTCTTGTGAGACTTCTCTGTCTTGCAGAGGGTGCCTTCTCCCTGTGTCCTCACAGGGTGGTCCCTCCAGTCTGTGTGCTTCTTTATAAGGACATTGATCAGGTTGAATTAGAGCCCACCCTAATGACTTCATGCTAATGTAATCCGCTCTTTAGGGAACTTATCTCCAAATACTGTCATGTGCTGAGCTACAGGATAGGGTTAGGGATTCAACATTTGATTTGGGGAGACAGTTCAGCCCATAGCATATACTGTTGTCTTGATAGTGGGTCCAGAGCCTGCTCGCTCTCACACTTCTCTTTGTTAAAGAGATAACAGAGCTGGGGCCAGCATTGTGACATAGCAGGTGAAGCCACTGCCTGTGATGCCGGCATCCCCAGTGGGTGCTGGTTCGAGTCCCAGGGCTCTGCTTCTGATCCAGCTCCTTGCTGATGGACCTAGGAGAGCAGTGGAGGATGGCCCAGGTGCTTGGGCTCCTGTACCCACATGGGAGACCCGGAAGAAGCTCCTGGCTCCTGGCTTCAGTCTGGCCCAGCCCTGGCCATTATGGCCATTTGAGGAATGAGCTAGCAGATGGAAGACCTTTTGTTGTCTCCTTTTCTCTCTGTAATTCTGCCTTTCAAATAAATAAAAATAGATCTTAAAAAAAAATAACTAATATGATATTTATCAAATTACTGCTTTTATTCTGTAGATAGGGGAAAAGACTCCAAACAACTTCAGTTTTTAAAGGTTTATTGATTTAGTTGAAAGGATGATGGAGGTGGGGAGAGGAGCAATCTTTAATTTGCTGATTCACTCACCAAATGGCCACAATAGCAGGACCTGGGCCAAGCCAAAGCCAGGAGCCAGGAACTCAATCGGGGTTTCCCACATGGGTAACAGGAACTCACGTACTTGGGCTATCTTCCACGGTTCTCCCAGGTGCATTAGCAAGAAGCTGGATCAGAAGCAGAACAACCGAGACTTGAACCAGTGCTCAGATATGGAATGTGGGCATCACAAGTGGCAGCTTAACTGGTTGCACCACAATGCCAGCCCCTAGAGAGTCTTTTAAAGGAGAAAGTAAATAGAAATACAGGATGGAGGCCGGCGCTGTGGCTTAACAGGCTAATCCTCCACCTTGCGGCGCCGGCACACTGGGTTCTAGTCCCGGTTGGGGCGCCGGATTCTATCCTGGTTGCCCCTCTTCCAGGCCAGCTCTCTGCTATGGCCCGGGAGGGCAGTGGAGGATGGCCCAAGTGCTTGGGCCCTGCACCCGCATGGGAGACCAGGAGAAGCATCTGGCTCCTGGCTTCGGATCAGTGTGGTGCGCCGGCCGCAGCGGCCATTGGAGGGTTAACCAACAGCAAAAGAAGACCTTTCTCTCTGTCTCTCTCTCTCACTATCCACTCTGCCTGTAAAAAAAAAAAAAAGAAAGAAATACAGGATGGAGAGGCTGAAAAAGAAAAGGAGCCGGAATCACAATTGACCTCAGGTGCAGCAGGAGTTGTTCATGCAGTACTGCTGGTGGTGGGGAAGCAGCAGCTTCAGAGATATCTCAAAAACCACACAGTTTAGTTTCACACCTAAAAGCTAGGAAGCAGTTTTTTTTTTTTTTTTAAGATTTATTTATATTTTATTAGAAAGGCAGAGTTACAGAGAGGCAGAGAGAGAGGTCTTCCATGTGTTCGTTCACTCGCCAGATGGCTGCAACAGCCGGAGCTGGAGCTGTGCCGATCAGGAGCCAGGAGCTTCTTCCAGGTCTTCCATGTGGGTGTGGGGGCCCAAGGACTTGGGCCATCTTCTGCTGCTCTCCCAGGTCATAACAGAGAACTGGATTGGAAATGGAGCAGCCAAGACTTGAACCGGCACCCATATAGGATGCCGATACTGCAGGCAGCAGCTTTACCTGCTACACCACAGTGCCAGCCCCAGGAAGCAGTCTCTGTACTCTACTCTTTCAAGTTATTAGGGCACTAAATCCAGTTGTCAGTTTATAAATTTGTATTTTTTTATTTGAAAGGTAGGGAGATAGAGCTCCCATACACTGGTTTGCCTCCCAAATGTCCTCAATGGCTGAGGCTTGGCTGAGGCCAGAGTTGGAAGCCAGGGACTCCACCCAGGTCTCCCACATGGGTGTCAGGAACCGAGAACTTGAGCCACCCCAGGGTCTGATTAGCGAGAAGCTGCCGTCAGCAGCTGGAGCCAGCTGTCAAATCCAGCTACTCCGATGTGGGTGGGACATTGGCACCTTAACTGCCAGGCTAAACTTCAGCTTGTTTGTTTTGATTTGGGGAAATGCTTTATTTGGAATAAAATTTTCTATAGAGTTTCAAACTGGAACTCAGCAGTAGTTGAAATAAATATATAAGATAATGAGTGAGTCAATGGAAACGCTGAGAGACTTAGATGTTGGTTTCCTCAGAGTTCTCCATATAACCTCTTTTTATTCCTGTGGCATTATTAAGGTATAGCTGACACATACAAACTGTATATTACATACACATACAAACTGTATATTAACACAACATGATGTTTGGATACATGAGGGCACTCCAAAATGTTTGTGGAGAAATGGAATTAAAAGATAAGTTTGTGGGGCCGGCGCTGTGGCATAGCAGGTAAGCCTCCACGGGTAAGGTCTCCACCTGCGATGCTGGCATCCCATATGGGTGCCAGTTCATGTTCTGGCTGCTCTTCTTCCCATCCAGCTCTCTGCTTACAGCCTGGGAAAGCGATAGAAGATGGCCCAAGTGCTTGGGCCCCTGCCAACCATGTGGGAGACCCAGAAGAAATTCCTGGCTTTGGATTGGCCCAGCTCCAGCTGTTGCAGCCATTTGGGGAGTGAATCAGTGGATGGATGCTCTGTCTCTATCTCTTCTCTCTAATTCTGCCTTTCAAATAAAGGAAGAAATATTTTTTTAAAAATAGAAAAATGAAAAGTTGATAGGGTGGGTATTGCACAGCAGGTTAAGCCCATGTAAAAGTGAGTGATTCAAGTCCTGGCTACTCTTCCTCCTGATTCAGTTTCCTACTGGTGCACACCCTGGATGCAGCAAATGATGTCTGAAGGACTTGAGTCCCCGAATGTCACTTGTGGGAACCTGAATGGATTCCTGGCTTCAGCCTGACCTACTCCTGCTGTTGTAGGCATTTGGGGAGTGAACCAGCACATGGACGATTTCTCTCTCCCTGTCACTCTTTTAAATAAATACAATTTTTAAAAAAGTGTTTTAGTGCAGATGTTTTATTTTTTGAAATATATGCTTTTTTTCATAATACACATTATTTTTATATTTATTTATTTTGAAAGAGAGCTTCTATCCACAGGTTTACTCCCCGATGGCTCCCAGATGCCAGACCAAAGCCAGGAGCTAGGAGTTTCATTTAGGTATCCCACGTGGGTGCCAGGGGCCTAAACAGTTGGGCCATCTTTTTCTGCTTTTCCCAGGCCATGAGGAGGGAGCTAGATGGGAAGTAGAGAAGTTGGGGCAGGAACTGGAGCCCATATGGAATTCCAGTGTTGCAGGAGGTGGCTTAACCTGCTTTGCCAAAATGCTGGCCCCATATAAACTCAAAATATTTTTGCACCATGCTGGTGCTGTGACACAGCAGGTAAAGCTCACCTGCAGAGCCAGCATCACATATGGGCGCCAGTTCATCCTAGAGATTTCTGGCTGCTCCACTTCTGACCCAGCTCCCTACTAATGTGCCTGGGAAAGCAGCGAAAGATAGCCTAAGTGCTTGGGCCCCTGCACTCGTGTGGGAGACCCGGAAGAAGATCCTGGCTTTGGATTGGCCCAGTTCCAGCCATTGCAGCCATTTGGGGAGTGAACCAGTGGATAGATCTCTCCCTGTAACTCTGCCTTTCAAATGAGTAGTGTTTTTTTTTGTTTGTTTGTTTTTGTTTTTGTTTTTGTTTTTTTAGCATTTATTCACTTATTTGAAAGAGAGAGAAGGAGAGGCAGAAAGAGAGGTCTTCCATCTGCTGGTTCACTACCCAGTTGGCTACAACAGCCATAGCTGTGCCCATCCAAAGCCAGGAGCTTCTTCTGGGTCTCCCATGCAGGTACAGGGGCCAGGCACTAGGGCCATCTTCTACAGCTTTCCCAGACTATAGCAGAGAACTGAAATAGAAGTGCAGCAGCCAGGACTCGAACCGGCAGCCATATGGGATGCCAGCACTGCAGGTGGCGGTGGCTACCTGCTGCGCTAGAGCACTGGCCCCATCAATAGATCTTTAAAAAAAATATTTTTCCACCAAAATAAGCTTATCTTTTAATTCCATTTTCCACAAACTTTGAAATACTCATATCTATAGGGTTTTATTGCTTAAAGATGAGAAATTAGGAAAGGTTTAGATATACAGTTATAATCACATTTTTCCTGATTATAAAAGAAGTAAAAGTTTGTTATGGAAAATCATGAATAAAAATAAGAAAATAAAGAAACCTCCTTAATCTTTACACTTTCTGGGATAATCACTCAAATACTTTTATTTATTTTTAACATTTTATTTATTTGAAAGAGTTACACAGAGAGAGGAGAGGGAGAGGGAGAGAGGTCTTCCATCTGATGGTTCACTCCTCAGATGGCCACAATGGCCAGAGCTGCCCTGAAGGCAGGAGCCAGGAGCTTCTTCGGGTCTCCCACACTGGTGCACCACAGCACCGGCCTCAAATACTTTTGAGAAGTTTCTTGGGGGGGTAGGTGCTGTGGTGTAGCGGGTAAAGCTACTGCCTGCTGTACCAGCATCCCATATGGGTGCGGGTTTGAGTCCCAGCTGCTCCACTTCCGATCCAGCTCTCTGCTGTGGCCTGGGAAAGCAGTAGAAGATGGCCCTAGTGCCTGAGCCCCTGCACCTGCACGGGAGACCCAGAAGAAGCTCCTGGCTCCTGCCTTCGGATCGGCTCAGCTCCGGCCGTTGCAGTCAATTGGGGAGTGAAGCAGCGAATGGAAGACCTCTCTCTCTCTGCCTCTCCTTCTGTCTCTGTGTAACTCTGACTTTTAAGTAAATAAATCTTAAAAAAAAAAAAAAAAAAAAAGCTTCTTGGGATACCAACGTCCCATATTGGAGTGCCTGGGTTTGAATTCTGCTTCTGATTCCAGCTTCCTGCTATGTGTCCCCTTGAAGGCAGCAGATCATGGCCCAAATATTTGGGTTCTTGCCACTCAAGTGGAAAACCTGGATAGAGTTCCTGGCTCAGCTTTGGCTGCTGTGGACATTTGGATGGAAGATCTCTTTTTGTTTCTTTGCCTTTCAAGTTAAAAAGTAAATAAATAAATAATTTTAGAAACAGACTCATTCTATAAAGCCTTTTAAAAATCTAACTTTCCAATTATATTCTGGATGTTTTTCTGTTTTAGGAGACATAAAAACATCTTGTTATTAATAGCTGCAAAGAATTCTATCACATAGATGTGGCTGGTTTTGTTTAACGAAGTGTCAGCTGGATAATGTGTTTGACTGTGATCATGTGGTTTGTAAAAACAAAGTTTATTACAAGCATGAAAATAATACCAAATGACATATGGTAAAAGTAATTAATAGAGTTTCAACGTTGACTTCAGCATGGAGCCAACACAAATAAATACCTTTCCCACATCAAACCAGCTCTGACCACACCCCCACCCTACCTCTGTCGCCCTTCCTCACGCATCCCCGTGAGCCAGGATCCACTTGCCGGACTAGGGGGGTGTGGTTTGGGTCACAGAAGTGAGGGGATCCAGGAGCACCTGCTGCAGTCAGATGCTGTGGTATTTCCACCAACAGAGTGGTCCCTGAGGAGCCCACCCTTAACCCTGGGAAGGGTAGGAGGTGTGTGTAAAGCTCTGTGTATCTGATCGCTTTCCTTTCCTCCAGGGTTCTGTGATCTCCAAGAGCCGGGTGCACACACACCTTCCCTCATGTGGTCTGACCCCCAAGTTCCCCTTCTAGCAGTCTGCTGAGTGACAGCCAGGGGCCGCTCTCCTGTGCCTTTCCCTGGACCGTCTGAAAGTGGTTACTTCCTTTTTTCTTTTTTCTTTTTTTTTAAAGATTTATTTATTTGAAAGAGTTACACAGAGAGAGGAAAGGCAGAGAGAGAGGTGTCTTCCATCCAATGGTTCACTCCCCAGATGGCCGCAACAGCAGGAGCTGTGCCAATCCAAAGCCAGGAGCTTCTTCCGGGTCTCCCACACGGGTGCAGGGGCCCAAGCACTTGAGCCATCTTCTACTGCTTTCCCAGGCCATAGCAGAGAGCTGGACAGGAAGTGGAGCAGCCTGGTCTTGAACTGGTGCCTGTATGGGATGCCGGTGCTTCAGGCCAGGGCGTTAACCCATTGTGCAACAGCACCAGCCCTACTTCCTTTTTTTTTTTTTTTTAAAGATTTATTTTATTGATTTGAAAGAGTTACAGAGAGAGGCAGAGACAGAGAGAAAGGTCTTCCATCCACTGGTTCACTCCCCAGATGGCTGCAACGGCCGGAGCTGTGCCTATCTGAAGCCAGGAGCTTCTTTCGGGTCCCCCACGAAGGTGCATCTTCCACTGCTATCCCAGGCCATAGCAGAGAGCTGGATCTGAAGAGGAGCAGCCAGGACTAGAACTGGTGCCTCAGGCCAGGGCTTTAACCTGCTGTGCCACAGCACCACCCTGTTACTTACTTTTCACCTCCCTCCCTCCCTTCTTTGAATTCTTATCTTTTGGAGGCCACCATCAATTGTTGTGCTATTAAAGTTTAGTGATTTTTGTATTCTCTCTCCACCCTCCCCACTCCCACCCTTCACAGCCAAACTCATCCATAATTCTAGCTGATTTTGCCTCTAGACTCCTTCCTGGGCCCTTTCCTGCTTTTTCCACCTCAGGACCACCGAGAGTGTCCGATCCAAGGCCAAGACTGTTGCCAGGTCTTTCTATTGGTGGTGTTGCTGGATACGGCACACCTGCATCTCAGTGGCTTTACGATGTCCATAAAATCTTCAGCGTGGCATATAACGATTTTCACAACCTGGCACCCACTCCTATTAATTTTATTTTTACATCCCTTGTTCTCCAGCCACACCAGTTTAGAAACCTTTCCTAAACAGCCCTCGTGCACAGGCCACCTGACCTGTGTAGGTACCACTCTGTATGACTTCAGCGGGGTTTCTAGCCTCAGTTTGCTGCTGCTCCAGGCACACCGCAGGGACCTGGATTGGAAGTGGAGCAGGCAGGACTGGATCCTGCATTGGGTACAACAATGCTGCCCCCTCATTTATCTTTTAGGAGCTAGACTGGGGAACAGCGGGCAGCCAGATTAAGCTACTGCCATATCAGAGTCCCTGCTGCTCTGCTTCCAGAGATCCAGCTTCCTGATAGCATGCCTGAGAAGGCAGCAGAAGATGGCCCAAGTACTTGTGGGAGACCAGGATGCAGCGTCTGGCTCCCGGTTTCCGCCTAGCTCAGGAAGATCTCTCTCTGAGCCTTTATACACACATATAAAGAGCTGGATGGACTGTCATCCGTGGGATGTGGATTTCATTATTCCTTCTCTGGGACTCGCAGGCAGCTTTACATAGTTACCCCCCTTCTCACCTAGACTGTGGTATCAAAACCTGCAGACGCTCCACAGAAATAGCGCTAGTGGTCTGTGCTCCGTGGTGGTGGTGGGGCGGGGGCGCTGCCGAGACCCTGTCTCTATCGCAGCCTTTGCGTGTGACTGAGCGGCAAGGTGACTCACCATTTAACAAACATACCAGAATCCCTCCCTCCACATGCGGGCTGCCGGCTTCAAAGCCTTCCCCCGGCAAGACTGGATACTGGGTCCAGTGCCGCAATCCCGTCTTTCGGAATACCTCTGGGGTAAACCACCTGCACACTTCCAGCCCGCCCGGGGAGCATTCCCTGCCTCCCCGTCTTCAGCATTCACTATGCACTTTTCCATCCCAGACACCATGCTGGTGCCGGGTGAAAGATAAGATAAATCAGACATTTGCCCCGTCTTCAAGGAAGTTTCTGTTTGGGAAAGGAGATAAGATCTGACCAGCACTGCAAAAACAAGGTTAGGGGATTATTGCTCCAGAAAGGGTTAGATTTGATTTTGGAGTGGGGGGTAGGGACCAAAAGCCCATGGGCCTCCGGTCTCCCGGCAGAGTGGCTACGTGACATGAGCGGGCTGGAGTTTGCTCTGGGGATGTGCGCCCAGGAGCGCGCGATTTCTCCCGCAGTTTGTTTAAAAGGCAGAGTCGCGCTTCAGGGTGCCGCTCCCCACCCCGGGACGCGGATTCCCCCCTCTGGCTGAGCCGGCGTCTGGGAGCAGCCCCCCAGACTCGCAGATGCGCTGAGTATTTATTCACTAACTGAACCCACCGGGCGGCTCGCGCCCCGCCACTCGGACCTCACAGGGCGCCCCCTCTCCGACTTGCACGCTCAGGGTAGCGGCAGGTTTGCGGACCCCTCCTCTCCCACCCCCAGCGGCCAGCGGGGAGCCCCGGCGGCGGCGGCGGAGCGGGCTCGCGGCGCGAGTGTCCTTCGATGGGAGCCGCGGGGAAGGGAGCAGCCCTTCCTGCGCGGCGGGCCCCCGCCCCCGCGACCCCGGCGGAGGGGACGGTGTCCCCTGCCTGGGACGCGGGGTCGAGCCCCGCCGCTCCAGCGCGGAGGCGGAGGGCGCGGCGTGGGCGAGGGGTCGGGCCGGCCCCCTCCCCCGCCCGCCGGCCCCGCCCCGCCGCCCCCTCGCGGGCGGCCCAGTCTCCTCCCCGCAGGGCCGGTGGTGGGGCCGCCACTCCCTCCGGCTGCCTCCCTCAGCCGCGCGCATCTCATTCCAGCCCTCATTCCGCGCATTCCAGGCGTCCTCCCCGCGAACTCCCGGCCAGCGGTGGGAGGGCCCGCAGCTCCCGGCTCCGCCGCCGCCGCCGCCGCCGCGTCCCCGTCAGGTGAGTGGCGCGGCCGCCCTCCCGGCCGCGCGCCCCCGCCGGCCCCGCCGCGGATCGCGGGCTTCCTGGCCGCTCCCGCTGGACTCACTCCGCCAGGGATCGGGATCCCCGTGCCTTCCCGTCAGTCCCGTTCTGGGAAGGCTCCTCCCTCAGCGCGCGCCGCTCGGCGCCCCGGGCCGCCGCCGCCTGCCCCTGCCCGCCGGCCGGCGCGGGGCCGGGCCGTCCCGGGCTCCGCCGAGCGCGACCGCGTGGGAGCTGGCGTGGCGCACGCACCCCGGCTTCCCCCGCACCCGGTGAGGCCGGGGAGCACGGCGGCCCGGGACTGTGCAGGAGTTTGCCGGAGGGCGGCCGGCGGGGCGGGAGCGACTCTCTCCGGAGCGAGACTGGAAAAGCCGCGCGCACGTGTCTGGGCAGTGGGGCAGACGCCAGGGATTCGCAGGGGGCGGGGGTCCAAGTTGCCGAAAGGACCGGAGAGAGAGGGCGCACCGAGAACGCGGCTCCAGAAAAGACCCCAGAGCGCGTTGACCCCTTTCTGCTGGGCCCTTTTTGGGCCTGGAAGACAGCGCTGGCGGAAGGTGTAGTGACTGTTCCACGGGGTGAGAAACTGTGAAGTTCGGTGATGGGGGCTGCTAGCAGACCAAAGGAGAACTGTGACCCAAACGCGCGCCTCTGTGCGCTTGCATGAGTGGGGAGAAGGGGGGTCCCCTGGCAGACTGGGGTTCACTGGCGAGCGAGTTCGTGGGCTGCCCTTCGGGGGTGCGGGTAACTCAGCGTGCCTCCCAGGTGTGCGCGTGTGTTGAACCTGAGCCACAGCGTGTGTCTGTCCCTGCTGGACTGTGGTGCGGTGTGTCTGAGCCAGGGGGCCGGTGGATTAGGTGTGTGTCTCCGCTCCTACTTGCCTGCACAGCCTGGGCGGAGACCACGTCTCTGGTTGTCCTGGCGTGCTTCAAGTGCATGGGAAATGAAACCAAGAGAAAAGTTTATTTCGGTGCAAAACATTTTCCCCCCTGAAATTCATGCATATTAAGGGCTCTTTTAAAGGTTCGTGGAAAAATGCATATTATGAAAAGATTGCTGGAATTCCAACTTTTTTTTTTTTTCTGTACTGAAATAAACTTACTTTTTAAAAATTCTTTTTTCCCCCATAAGCTTTTTGAAGCACAAGGATCTTTTGAGTGTGGTGTTAGAGTGTGTGGACCTCCAGGCTGCCTTCTTCTCCCTGGGGGACTGGCCAGAGGTAGGAGGAGAGCTGGCGACACCTGTCCCCTGCAGGCAGTTGTCCTGCCGGTGGGTGGACCCTGTTTGGTTGTTTTGTTTCTGCCTGTTGGAAGAACAAGCCGGGAAAAGGCTTAACTGTGCCTGTAGGTGATGGGCCTAGGGTGAGCTTGGGGGTATTTGTGGCGGTGGGCGCCAGGAGTTCCCTGACTCCTGGATGGTGCTTTCAGTTTGGTCCGTGGACAAGTATGTACAGATGTGTCCCAGCTCCTTGGAGCTGACCCGGCAATCGAGTGGGAGAATGGCTTGTTAGAACTTCCCAGAGGCCGCCACACTTTGCTTAGGGAATCCGGGGCCAGCCTGGGAGCGCATGGACCGTCTTGGGTTTGCCCCTGGTGTCCGGGAGACTGGCACAGGCATTGGCACGGGCAGACCCAACATCGCAGCTCATTCCCACAGCAAGCCGGGTGAAGCTCCTGTAAGGGCTCCTGCCTCTGTCCTGAGGACGTAGAAGCAGGGAAACGCCACACACCTGTCACACCTGCCCAGGTGGCTGGTCTAAAAGCAGCTTTGATGATGCTGCGTGGGTACAGGGTCAGACAGACCTGGGTGCAAATCATGACAGTCACTCGGTGCCTCTGAGGCACTCAGGCTGTTTCCTGGTGCATAGAGTGGCGGCAGGAGAGCTCAGATACCCGTGTGGAAGGCTGGCTGTGAATCCAGTGTTCGCAGGGCACCCACCAGCGGAGTGCCCCTGAACCCCGAACCCCGCCCTGCTTCCTGGGCTTCCTCAGCTGGTTCAGCGAGGAGCCTCTTTATTTTCCTAGGGATTAGTGTTTTTCCGATTAGCGGTTCTCTGAACACTGCTTGAGAAACTGCCCTGTTATTTGCCCTGTTCTTTATTCTGTTCCTTGACCGGCCTGAATGGAGCATTTAGTATGAGCCGGGCCCTGCACCTGTGTGTTCTTTCTTTATCCTGAAGGGAGCTGGTGCTGGGGTGCGTGCGTGTGTGTGTGTGTGTGTCTGTCTGTCTGTCGCTTGGTCACTGGAAACAGAATCCCCAGCTCCTGGGTTCGAATTCTGATTGGGGAGAAAGTGCATCCAACTCCCTCATTTTAAAGGGGAAGGCAAGGCCCCCTACAGGGGCACTGGGGGCTGGCTGGAGCCTCTGCTTTTCACTTTGCATTCTGACATTTGCATTGCTGCACCGTGGACCCCGGCTCTCAGACACCCTCCCACACCTCCCCAGCCCCCTTCATCCAAGGTGGAGGCTGGAGCAGTCTGCCTTGGGCGGAGTCCACCATCCTGTGGCTCAGAGCAGGTTGTTAGGAGGTGGAAGTGCCCTCCCCGGTCACAGGGCTGCTGGGAAGGAGCCGTTTTCCTGTAGAATCCGAGCATGCAGGGGTGCAGGGGTCCCCGTGAGCTCTGTAAAGCACATAAAGCACACCCTCGCTCTCCCACTCTGGGTGGCCGAGGGGGTCTCCCTGTCTTTGCAGATCTCCTGGGCGTGCAAAGGTCGAAGCCGCCTCTGGCCTCTGTTCTGGAGTGTTCACCATCACAAAGCAGTGTCTATTGCCAGGCCTGTGGGTCCCGTTCCTCCTCCCCAGGGGAGGTGGAGGATGCTGGTCCCCCCCCCCCCCCCCCCCCCGCGGTGGTCCTTGCCTGAGGCCAGTCTTGGGGCTGCTGGAGAGTCAGGCCTGGAAGGGCGGCTTTCCCTTGCTGCTTCCTCTGCCCCCATGGCCTTTGTTGGCCCGGGGTTGGGACGACACAGCTCTGAAATTGGAGCTGAACAGCTGCTCTCCAGCACTGCCCCCCACCCGCACCCCCAGGCTGGGCGGCCAGCCCAGGGGCCCAGGTGGAAGTGGGGGCAGGGCGGGCAGGGCTGGGAGCACAGGAGCTCCAGCTCCCAGGTTCTAACTCCAGTCCCACCTTGACCTCTGCTGAAATGACCCTTCGCTTGCTTTTGGCTTGGGGAGAGTCTAACCACACCTGTGTGCTGTGGCCCCATGGCCCTGCTGGGCACTGGATCTTCGGGTGGGAGAATGTCCGCTGCAACTGCAGCTTCTCCTGTGTGCGGCTGGGTCTCCCTGCGTTTCTCCCACGCAGGCTCCGGGAAGAGGCTGGAGGTTGGGCCAGGCTCCCTGGAGTGTGGGCTAGTGCCTTGGCAGGACAGGCGGGCCCCCATGGGTGGGGACTTGGCTTCCTTTGACCCAAACTTCGCGGGAACAATGGACTTCAGAGGAGTCACCAGGCACAGGAAATGGGAGCTGTGCTAAGGCCGGGGTGACCCTCCTGGGGGATGGGATTGCATATCCGGTCGAGAGTTGTGGGCAGTGCAAAGGGCACGGGGAGGGGCTGGTGACACACAGGGTGGGCCTCTGGGGTGGGGCTCTCCTCCTAAGGGGGCTGTTGACTCACAGTGAAACCTGAGCCTACCGTTTGAAAGCCCTCTGTTGTGCTTTGTGTCTCTGGAGTAGAGGACTGTGGCTGCCAGCCTCACTTCCACCGGGCTCACCCCTGCCAGAACTGTCTTCCCCTTCCCTTTGAGCCCCTGAGATGCCTCCGTGAATGGCCCTGACCAGGGAAAAAGGCCTGACTTCCATCCGGGCAGGGAGCCCTGAGTGTTAGTGCTGGGGAGGCAGTATAGTTCAGCAGGCAGAGCTCTAGGTGGGGAGGCAGCAAGTCTGGGTTGGCAGGACAAGGTGAAGGGATTTCTCATGTCTTCAGCCATGGTCAGGGCGAGACAGCAGGTGGTAGAATGTTCTGGGTGGGAGGACTCACCCTACCTTCTTCTTGGTCAGGAGCACAGCAGACTTTTGGGGGAAGTGAGTGTCAGACCTCAGGAGTCCTCTTCCTGCGTTCAGATTGCCAGGTTCTCACAGCCAGGACCTGGGAGGAGTGTGGGGGTGACAATGAGCAGTGCACTGCTGATTTGTCCTTTCTTCCAGGGACAAGAGGGTGAGGTCCTAGAAATGGCAGACAGAAGCCTCTTAGGACCCCCTTGCCCAGTTCTAGGTGATTTTTGTTTGCTTTCCAAAGATTTTTTTTTTTATTATTATTATTTGAAAGACAGAGTTAGAGAGAGAGAGAGAGAGAGAGAGAGCACTTCCATCTGCTAGTTCACTCTCCAAATGGCCACAACAGCCAAAATCTAGGCCAGGCTCAAGCCAGGAGCCCGGAGCTCCATCTTGGTCTCCAACATGGGTGGCAGGGGCCTAAGCACTTGGGTCATCTCTCGCTGCTTTGCCAAGCGCATTAGCAGGGAGCTGGATCAGAAGTGGAGCAGCAGGGACTGAAACTGCTCTAGTGGGATGCCAGCACCCTGCCACCCAAGTGGGAGACTCAGGTGGAGTTTTTGGCTGCTGGCTTCCACCTGGTCTAGCTCTGGCTGTCGCCAGCATTCAGAGTGAACCAACAGATGGAAGATCTCTCTTTTCTCTTTTTTTTTAATTTTTGACAGGCAGAGTGGACAGTGAGAGAGAGAGAGAGAGACAGAGAGAAAGGTCTTCTTTGCTGTTGGTTCACCCTCCAATGGCCGCCGCGGCCGGCGCACCGCGGCCAGCACACCGCGCTGATCCCAAGGCAGCAGCCAGGTGCTTCTCCTGGTCTCCCATGGGGTGCAGGGCCCAAGCACTTGGGCCATCCTCCTGCATTCCCGGACCATAGCAGAAAGCTAGCCTGGAAGAGGGGCAACTGAGACAGAATCCGGTGCCCCGACCGGGACTAGAACCCGGTGTGCCGGCGCCGCAAGGCAGAGAATTAGCCTGTTGAGCCACGGCGCCGGCCTCTCTTTTCTCTTAAAAAAAAAAAAAAAAAAAAAAAAAAAGCTCAGTGTTTTTTCAAAAAAAAGGGGAAAAGAAAAACCTTAGTCCACAATACTCTGTGGCGCTGGTTTTGAAAGGGAGCAGACGCGTCATGCCTTACCATTGCTGTGAGTATGTCAGTAGTGGCTGGAGGAGGAAGTGTCCCTGCCTGTGAAGGGGAGCTGACTCTCATGTCCAGAAGGCAGACCAGGCCCTCTGCAGCAATGGCAGACTAGTCTGATCTGATCTGTCTCATTATGGAGCGCTGCACCGAACTGCAGGATTTCATTGTGTAGGACTCCTTAGGAGTGCTTTGGAGGAGGTCTCCCTGCGTGGGGTAGGAAATTGGACAAGGTGAGCTCTGGGGCCTCTCTGCTTCCTCACAGGGTCTGTGATCCTGGGTGTCAGGGTCCTCACACGTTAGCATGTGGGATTTGCACTAGATGGTGTGCAAGGTCTTTTCCTGCCTTAACCTTCTGGGCTTGCTCCTGGGGGGAGGTAAAGAGCTAAGCTGTCCCTGAAGCTGACGGCAAGGCAGGGAGAGGGCCAGTGTCCCGGGAGCTGGAGGAGAAGGGGACGTGTGACTCACATCAGAATGAATGGGCAGGTGTGAGGGACAGGCTGCACCCTGGTTCTGCCCTGAGGCCGGGGGATGAGGAGAGTGAGCCCAGCGGGGAGCAGAAGCTATGACCACAGGCGCTAGTGGAGGGGTGCTGTGCAGCAGAAGCGTAATGTGAGCCAGGAAGGGGGACTGTTCAGTTACCCAGGAGCCACAAAGTAAAAAGAAACTGCTAAGATGAATCGTATTATTCACACTTTACTGAACCTATCATGCCTATAATATTTTAGCATGTAATCAATAGTGAAAACTATTGATGAGGGAGTTTACCTTTCCCCCTGCAGAGTGTTGAAATCCAGTTTATATTTCACACATGACAGAAATTTCAGTTCAGACTAGCCACATTTCCAGTGCTCGTGTGGGGCTACTGATCTTGTGTGGACAGTGCCTGCCTGGGTTTGAGTCCCTGTCCTGCCACTGACCGGCTGGGTAACCTTGAGTGAGTTATCTACCTACAGAGTGTCTCAGTTTCTCTCTCCGCAAAGTGGGCATAATAATATGAGGATGCTTCAAAAAGTTTGTGGAAAATGAAATTAAGAGATAAGCTGTTAATCCTCTGCCTGCAGTGCTGGCATCCCATATGGGCATTGGTTCTAGTCCCAGTTGTTTCTCTTCCTATCCAGCTCTTTGCTATGGCCTGGGAAAGCAGTAGAAGATGGCCCAAGTGCTTGGACCTCTGCATCCATGTGGGAGATGCAGAAGAAGCTCCTGGCTCCTGGCTTCGGACTGGCTCAACTCCGGCTGTTGCAGCCATTTGGGGAGTGAACCAGCGGATAGAAGACCTTTCTCTCTCTCCCTCTCACTGTCTGTAGCTCTGCTTCTCAAATAAATAAATTAAATCTTTAAAAGTAAATAAATAAGAGATAAGTTTGTTTTGGTGCCCCCCCCCCCCAAATAAAAATCTATGCATTCTTTTTTTAAGGCTTTATTTATTTATTTGAAAGTCAGAGTTACACAGAGAGAGAAGGAGAGGCAGAGAGAGAGGTTTTTTATCGCTGGTTTATTCCTCAAATGGCTGCAATGGCCAGAGCTGGGCTGATCCAAAACCAGGGGCCAGGAGCATCTTTCAGGTCTCCCATGAGGGTGCAGGGGACCAAGGACTTGGGCCATCTTCTACTGCTTTCCCAGGCCATAGCAGAGAGCTGGATCAGAAGAGGAACAGCTGGGAATCGAACTGGCGCCCGTATGGGATGCCGGCACTGCAGGTGGCAGCTTTACCTGCTATGCCACAGCATCGGCCCCAGCATTCTCCATAGTATACATTTATTTTTATTTGTTTGAAAGGCAGCATTAGAGAGAGAGGGAGAAACAGAGACAGATAGATCTCCCATCTGCTGGTTTTTCTCTCAGACAGCCACAACTACCAGGATTGAGCCAGGCTGAAGCCAGGAGCCCAGAACTCTATGCAGGGACCCAAGTACTTGGACTGTCTGCTGCTGCTTTCCCAAGTGTATTAGCAGGAAGCTGGGTCCGAAGTGGAGCAGAAGGGACTCGAACCAGCACTCTGGTATAGGATGCCAGTGTCCCAGGCAGTGGCTTAGCTTCCTATACCACAATGCCAGCCCCTCTGTGAACTGTTTGAAGAGCTTTTGTATTCCTGGGCTTCAAAATTTCTTGCACCAAAATAAACGTCTTTTTTTTTTTTTTTTTAAGATTTATTTATTTATTAGAGAGGTAAAGTTCAGATAGAGGGAGAGACAGAGTGAGGTCTTCCATCTGCTGGTTCACTCTCTAAATGGCCGTAGCAGCTGAAGCTGGGCCGATCTGAAGCCAGGAGCCAGGAGCTTCTGAGTCTCCCACTTGGGTGCAGGGGACCAAGCACTTGGGCCATCTTGTGTTGCTTTCCCAGGAGCATTAGCAGGGAGTTGGAATGGAAGTGGAGCAGCCAGGACTCAAAACTGGCACCCATATGGGATGTTGGCATCTCAGGTGGAGGCTTTCCCTGTGAAGCCACAACTCCGGCTCTACAGGTGGTTCTTCACAGTGGACAAGCTGGAATTTGTAAGCAGGAGGGGCTCGCGATGTGCTAGGAAAACGCCATCATGGAGTGGCCCTGTAAAGGTAGCGGTAGGCTGTGCCTATACGACAGTGGTTCTGCATCATGAATTAACTCCTGATAGTCTTATTGCTGCCGAGAGGGTTTGCCCTCTGGAAGTGAGATGACAACACCCTGATCGGGACAGTGGCTCCGCTCCTGAAGCAGGTGTGTCCTGAGCATCTGCCTGGGGCTTGGAACTGTACTGCACCCTCAGAAATGTGCATCGTAAACTGTGTGACATCATGTTGGGATGGGTGGTGGGGTCGCTTCCAGCTCTTAGAAGTTTGAGCAATAGGTGTGCTGCTTTTACAAGAGGAAAAGCGAAGCTGCCATTCCCTGCTCAGGACACTGCCCAGGTCTCTCTCGGCATCCGGCCCCTCTGCTTGCAGCTGGCCTCTGCCAGCCCACAGCAATCTCAGTGCACACTGGGTGCCTAGCACTGTGCTAGGTACAGTGTGTATGTGGGGGGGTATGGATGGAAGGCATGGTTGCCGCCCTCAAGGAGCTTGCTTTTCAGTGGGCAAGGCGCACTGAACAGCTAACAGTAACCTGGGAGGCAAGGACTCATTGGTGGCGCAGAGTGCTGTGAGGTCCCTGGTAACCGGTGATTCCTTCTAATGGGGGTGGTCAGGGAAGGCTTTAAGGAGGAGGAGGAGGCACTGGAACTGGGTTTGAGGATGGATAATATATATATTTTAAAATTTATTTTATTTATTTGAAAGGCAGAGTTACAGAGAGGGAGAGACAGAGGGATCTTCCCTCTGCTGGTACACTCCCTAAATGGCCACAGCAGCCAGGGCTAGACCAGGCCAGAGCCAGGAGCTTCTTCTGGGTCTCCCATGTGGGTGCAGGGCCCCAAAAACTTGGGCCATTTTTTGTTGCTTTCCCACGTGCATTAGCAGAGAGCTGAATCAGAAGTGGAGCAGCTGAGACTCATGCTGGCACTGCGGACAGTGGCTTAACCCTTTGTGCCACTGCACTGGCCTCCTGGTAGTCAGGATTTTGATAGCAGGAGGTGTGTATGTAACAGAGAGGGACATAGAGACAGACAGAGAAATATCTGAAAAGACACATACACACAGTACAGTGGCTGAAGGCAGTGTGCCTGCACACCGTATCAGAGTTGCCATTTGGAAAGAGAACTCATGGATGGAGGATCTCTCTGTCTCTGTCATTCTGCCTTTCAAATAAAAGAGAGAGAGAGCTCTTCCATCCTCTGGGTCAGTCTCCAAATGGCCACAGTGGCCCTGGCTGAAGCAAGTAGCCAGGAACTCCATCCAGGTCTCCTGTGTACGTGGCAGGGGCCCAAGCACCTGGGACATGTCCCAGCACTCTTCCAGGGGTGTTCACAGGGAGCAGGATTGGAATTAGAGCAGCTGGGACTTGAACCGGCGCTCTGGTACAGGATGTGGGCATCACAGGCAGGGACTGACCGGCTGTGCCACAACACTAGCCCCAGTACATACAGCTTTTAAAAAAATCTAAGAAGAGAAGATGAGGCAACTTAATGAGGGGAGATAACCTGGTTTTATGTCTGAGGTGGGTTTGAGTTGGGTTCTAAGGGCAGGATACGGACTTATTTTTAATTAGTTTTAATTTCCGAATAGCAAAATGTCCTCTCGTGGGGTCTGACAAACGTGTGGAGTCATGTGTTCACCACCACAGCCAAGGGACGAGCCGTTGCGTCTTCCCCAACACTTCCTGCCTACTGCTGCCACTTGCAGACTGTCCCCCAGCATGCTTAGCCCCTGGAGACATTGCTGTGTTCTCCTGTCCTGTAGCTGTGCCTTTCCCAGCATGCCCTGTCAGTGGAACCGTACGTGGCGTAGCTTTTGAGTCGTGCATCATCCTTGATCTCTCTGCCCTTAGCTTGTCCCTTTTGCTTGCTGAGCCGTGTCCCACTGCCTGCAGGTCCCCCAGTGGGCTTCTCCTGCACAGGTTAGAGGCCACTGGGGCTGCTTCTAGCCTCCCAGTGATGAATAAAGCTGCACAAACCTCCACGTACAGGGTTTTGTGTGAACATAGTCTTTCTCTTGCGTAAATACCTAGGAGTGGGACTGCCAGCTCATATGATACCTGCGTGTTTAGTGTCTTAAGAAATGGCCAAATTGTTTGCCTGATTTCTAAAAGGTACTATTTTGCATTCCCATGAGCAAAGTATGAGGTTCCCCCACTCCCACATCCTCACCAGTGCCTGGTGATGTTGTCAGGGTTATTTTCCTGCCTAACTAATAGGTGTGCAGTGGAATCTCATTGTGATTTTTAATTTGCATTTCCCTAATGACTAGTGATGTTAAGTATGCTCTCGTAAGCTCATGTTGGCTAACTTCTTTAGAGAAACGCCTGTCCAAGGTTTTTACCCATTTTTGTTTTCCCTTTTGATTGTTTGGAGAGTTCTTTAATATTCTGGGTAGAAGTCCTGTGTTGGATGTGTGATGCACAAATCTGGGGAGAGCATTCACTGAAGGAGGAGACCTGCCAAAGAAGAAGATGGGTGGGAGGGATTCGGAGAGCAAGGAAGGAGTTTTGTGTTTGAGCCTTGGCCTGCCTTCAAGGGCAAAGGTGGGATGAGTGATGGGGAGTGGGTAGACCTGGAGAAAGGGCTATGGGGAGGAATGGAAGGGGCTATGAAAAAGGGGAGGAGCTGTGAAGTTCAGTTCCCGGCTTGGCACTTGCCCTAGATCACAGTTCAGAATTAGAGGCAGAGCTGGACATCTTCCCCTACTGATCAGCTACACTGGCCCACTCCTCAAGGTCTCCTGGGCCAGGCTGGGCCAGCCCAACCTGGAAAACAAATGCTGGTGCTGCAGCCTGGGTTTCAGCCATTTACATGGCCTTGTTTTCAAACTGGATGACCACGCGTTCTGGAATGGGAGTGGAGTGGTTGTTGGACCTGCAGGGGTAGGCCACTGGGTGTGTGGCTGGTGCAAGAAGTCCATGGGGGTGAGTCTTCTGGGTCAGGGTGGGTCCTCTGTGATGGTGACCTCAGCCTAGGGCCTAAGAGCTTTGGGGGCATGAGCAGAACTTTGAGCATTTCAGTTCTCATCCCGATCCCTGTCCAGGCAGGCTGGGCCCTCTGCCTCGTGTCCAAGCTCAGTGCAGCCTGGCCCACTCCTGTGTGCCGAGAGCTGGGGTCTTGTCCAGATGCTGGAGTCTTGGTTCTTCCCAGGGAGGTGGTGATGGCCCGGAGCTGGAGAGTGGGGCCGAGCCAAAGAGTCCTGGTTCCCTGGAGCTATAGCTGAGCCCTGTGTGCTCCCATAGGGTCGTTCCCCAGTGCTCAGTGCCCCTCACCATCTCCTTTTTCCTGAGCAAAAGGTGCATCTGAGCCAGTCCCCTGGTGCCTTAGCTGCGGGGGGGCACCTGGTTTGAGCTTTACCTCTGGTGGTTCAGGGCAAGCCCCTCCCCCTGGCTGAGCGTCTGATGGGTGCCCCAGGCAGGTGTGTTCTGTCAGTGCCCTGGGGCGGCGGGGGAGGGGGTTGCCACTTGATGGGATTCCATGGCAAAGACTCCTTAGGTAAATCATCTGCTTTGAGATATGACTTGTCCTGGGACAGGCCTACTTAAAGTGAAGCCAGCTGGTTTGGTTCAGTTCTTCTGCTGTCAAAGTGCTTTCGTGAATTTTGCTTTATTTTACAACCCTGAAGGAAAACCCCAAGAGGAAAAGAATAGAAGACTTATTCTCCCTACATTGGGCCAGAGGGAAGGCTTTATTTAATTTCTGTTTATATATTCAAGAGACAGAGAGAGAGAGAGAACTGCCATCGTCTGGTTCACTGCCCAAATGCCTGTAATGGCCAAGACTGCACTGGGACCAATGCTGGGAGCCAGGAATTCAATCCAGGTCTCCTCGTGGTGGCAGGAACTCAGTTTAGGCATCAGCACTTCCTCCCAGGGTCTGCATTTATAAAAATGCTGGAGTCTGGAGCCAGAGTTGGGTGTTGTCGGACCCAGGCACTTTGATGTGGGATGTGGGTGTCTTAACCACTAAGCCAAACACCTGCCCTTTATTTCTTTTTGAGGCAGCTTACCCTGCGGCACCACAACGCTGGCCCCCTTCTCTATAGTTTTGCCTTTTCCAGAATATCATGTATGCTCAGCTTTTTTAAAGACTTATTTATTTGAGAGGCAGAGTTACAGACAGAGAGGGAGAGACACACAGAGAGAGGTCTTCCATTTACTGGTTTGTTCCCCAAATGGCTGCAACAGCCTGAGCTGGGCCAATCCTAAGCCAGGAGCCAGGAACTTCTTCCTAGTCTCCCACATGGGTGGCAGGAGCTCAAGCACTTGGGCCATCTTCCACTGCTTTCCCAGGTCATAAGCAGAGTGTTGGATTGGAAGTGGACCAGTCGGGACTCATAGCGGCCATAAGGGATGTGGGCACCGCAGGCAGAAGCTTAACCTACCACAGCACGGCACGGTACCCGCCCCCACCTTCTCTGTTTTGCAAATGTGAGCACTGAGGTCCAGAGATTGTAAGTAACTGGCTCGAGGGATGTTGTGAGTCTATGGTAAGGCTGAGCTGGAAACCTGGTTTGCCTGCCTTCTGCAGCTCTGTTCCGAGGGGCCTGTGTGCCAGGCTGAGGCCTAGTGCCTGTTCCATCACAGCTTTGTCACTCCCTTTCTGGGCCCCAGGACAGGCAGCTGAGGGGCAGCAGGGGATGGAGGGGCACTGACACCCGCTTGCTGTGACCTGCTTCCTGGATGTGTGGGGCTGGGCCTGCAGACACCCACACCCCTGCTGCTGGAACCTGGGAATGCCCTCCCCGACGCTGGCACGCTGGAGCCTGGGGCCTGTAGCCCCTTAGGAATCTTACCTCCCTTCCGGTCTCTTCTCCAGCTGCCTTGCCCACTTGACTGCCCGCCTGGCCGCCCGCAGTGGGCTCTCCACTGTTTGCTCCTCTGCCCTCTGTTGCCTTTTGTTCCTCCTGCCCCACTGTTTTCCATTGCCTCCTGCAGCCCTAGTTGCTTGCCAGCCATTGTCCCCACACAGCAAGGATCTGAGTGTGCAAGGAGCCCTTGTGCGTGCCAGCCCAGCCCACGACTTAGGACTGAGTCAGATCCTCACTCCACAAGGAGATAATCTTTCTCCGCTTGGATTTATCTGGGAGAACCCTGAGGCTTAGAGAGGCCCAGGCCCTGACTGCAGGGCCAACGACTGAGTCGCTATGACATGGCACCTCTCCCCTTCCTTCCCTGTTTCTTTTGAGCAAGCAATGCTGAAAGATTCTGGCGCTCGCTCTCTCTCTCTTTTATATTTATTTATTTATTTGAAAGGCAGCATTACAGAGAGGCAGAAGCAGAGAGAGGTCTTCCATCTGCTGGTCCACTCCCCAAATGGCCACAATGGC
Organism: Lepus europaeus; assembly: GCF_033115175.1. Taxonomy (NCBI): domain Eukaryota; kingdom Metazoa; phylum Chordata; class Mammalia; order Lagomorpha; family Leporidae; genus Lepus; species Lepus europaeus. The sequence continues at coordinate 102,203,273 of NC_084832.1, read as the reverse complement.
CGGAGCTGGGCTGAACTGTAGCCAGGAGCCAGGAGTTTCCCCCGGGTCTCTCATGTCAGTGCAGGGGCCCAAGGACTTGGACCATCTTCTACTGCTTTCCCAGGCCATAGTAGAGAGCTGGATTGGAAATGGAGCAGCCAGGACTCAAACCGGTGTCCATATGGGATGCCGGCACTACAGGCAGAGGCTTTATCTGCTATGCCAGAGCTGGCCCCGCTGACTTTTGTTCCAGCATATCCTTACCCTGGGGAGGATCGAGAAGGATCTTCCATCCCCTTACCGTCTCCCTCTCACTGCCCTCCCCACCCCCCTGCTCCCCCTTCTCCCGTCAAGCACAGGGAGAAGGATGTCTTCCCACTGAAGCTGAGCAAGGGCACTGTGGGACAGGTCTCCCCACTGTTCGAGAGGCGAGGGAGCAGAAGCTCTGGGGCAGTTCAAGTTGCTGAAGCCACGTAGCTTCACGTGGCTCTCAGGTGCTCCAACTTGGGAGCTTCTCTGAAGTATACCGTGGGTGATGCTGTGCCTCCCTGGAGAGGGAGGGCGCCAGGACGGGAGTGACCCTGCCATTGGGACACTAGGTTTTTCTTGGTTTTGTTATTGTTAGTGGATTTTGTTTTTGTTTACTTATTTTGAAATGTAGAGAGAGACAGAGGGTGCTCCCATCTGTTCCTTGCTCTCCAAATGCCCTCCACAGCCTGGGCTGGACTTGACTGAAACCAGGAACCAGAAACCCAATCCAAGTCTCCCATGTAGGTGGGGGCCCAACCACTTGAGCCGTCACCTGCTGCCTCCCAGGGTATTCATGAACAGGAAGCTGGACTCCAGAACAGAACTGGGCCTTGCACCTGGGCACTGCGGTACTGGTCCAGCTCCGCCCGTTGCGGCTGTCTGGGGCGTGAGCCAGCAGATGGAAGACCTCTCCATCTCTCCCTCTCTGTAACTCTGCCTCTCAAGTAAATAAATAAATCTTTATTTATTTATTTTTTTAAATTACAGTCTTTTATGTGCTTGAACATAGCACATTTTTGTGTGTGTGTGTTTTTAAAGATTTACTTATTGAAAGTCAGAGTTAGGCCGGCGCCGTGGCTCAACAGGCTAATCCTCCACCTTGCGGCACCGGCACACCGGGTTCTAGTCCCGGTTGGGGTGCCGGATTCTATCCCGGTTGCCCCTCTTCCAGGCCAGCTCTCTGCTATGGCCCGGGAAGGCAGTGGAGGATGGCCCAAGTGCTTGGGCCCTGCACCCGCATGGGAGACCAGGAGAAGCACCTGGCTCCTGGCTTAGGATCAGTGCGATGCGCCGGCCGCAGCGGTCATTGGAGGGTGAACCAACGGCAAAAAGGAAGACCTTTCTTTCTGTCTCTGTCTCTCTCACTATCCACTCTGCCTGTCAAAAAAAAAAAAAAAAAAAAAAAAAAGAGTTACACAGAGAAAGAAGGAGAGGCAGAGAGAGAGAGAGAGAGAGGTCTTCCATCTGCGGGTTCACTCCCCGACTGGTCGCAACAGCCGGAGCTGCGCCAATCCAAAGCCAGGAGCCAAGAGCTTCTTTTGGGTCTCCCACATGAATGCAGGGGCCTTAAGGACTTGGGCCATCTTCTATTGCTTTCCCAGGCCATAGCAGAGAGCTGGATTGGAAGTGGACCATCTGGGACTCGAACCGGTACCCATATGGGATGCCGGCACTGCAGACAGCGGCTTTACCCATTATACTACAGCACCGGCCCCTAACTAAATCTTTAAAAAAAATATTTTGAAATCCATGCATTCAAGAGGTCCTCAACATTCATAGAAAATACAATTTACAAAAAAACTATTTTTGCTCTAAAATAAACTTATCTCTAAAAAAAACATTTTTGCTCTAAAATAAACTTATCTCTTAGTTCCACTTACCCATGGAATTTTAAAAAGATTTATTTATTTATTTGAAAGGCAGAGCAACAGATAAGAGGGAGGGAGAGATGTGGAAAGAGAGAGAGGTCTTCCATCTGCTGGTTCATTCCCCAGATGGCTGCAACAGCCCAGTCTGGGCCAGGCTGAAGCTAGGAGACAGGAACTTCCAGGTCTCCCACCTAGGAGCAGGGGCCCAAGTACTGGGGCCACGTTCTGCTGCCTTCCCAGGTACATTAGCAGGGAGCTGAATTAGAAGCAGAGCAGCTGGGACTTGAACTAACACTCTTCATATGGAATGCAGACACAATTGGCAGCTTAACCTACAATGCCAGCCCCTCCGAATTTTTTGAAGTAATCGTGTACATTTACCATGTTGTAAAGCCTCACTGCCCTCCGTCTTTTCATCATCCCAAACGGCTCATCAAACAGTAACTCCCCAGCTGCCTTCTTCCCAGGAAGCATTATTCTGCGTTCTGTGAGTCTGCCTCTCCTAGGTGCTTGGTGTGAGTGTCTGGCTTCTTTCACTTAAAATCCTATCCTCAAGCTGGCGCCGCGGCTCACTAGGCTAATCCTCCGCCTTGCGGCGCCGGCACACCGGGTTCTAGTCCCGGTCGGGGCACCGATCCTGTCCCGGTTGCCCCTCTTCCAGGCCAGCTCTCTGCTGTGGCCAGGGAGTGCAGTGGAGGATGGCCCAAGTCCTTGGGCCCTGCACCCCATGGGAGACCAGGAGAAGCACCTGGCTCCTGCCATCGGATCAGCGCGGTGCGCCAGCCGCAGTGCGCTACCGCGGCGGCCATTGGAGGGTGAACCAACGGCAAAAGGAAGACCTTTCTCTCTGTCTCTCTCTCACTGTCCACTCTGCCTGTCAAAAAAAAAAAAAAAAAAAAAAATCCTATCCTCAAGGTTCATCCACAGGGTAGCATGTGGCAGAATTTCCTTCCGTTTGTAAGGCTGAATGACATTTCATGGTAGGTAGGTAGGTAAAGACCATGTGTTGGCTGTCTGCTCACCTGTCGATGCACACTGGTGCCTTCTGATACTTCTCTCCACCAAGTGTGGTCTTCCCATGGACTTGAACTCCACCCCCTCACTCCAGGATGGGTACCTATAATGGTCTGACATATGATCCTCCCGAGGTGCAGTTGATTTCTTGTTTTTCGAGGTCGTTAAGCCTTATAAAGTTGATGTGAACACTAATTTAGCAAATAGGAAACCATTGCTCCTAGGAGAAATACAGGGTTAGGTTCCTGCAAATACCTGCTCTCAAGATTTTTGTTAAATGATTCATTTATGACCTTGTTTTATATGTGCTTCTGTTCAGAGACACATTATTTAGTACATATTGCTGATGTGTTAGCACTGGACCCCTAACTCACACCTGGAGGAAGCTTCCCTAAATGGCATATTTTCTTTTTTAAAGATTTATGTATTCATTCAAAAGGCAGAATCACAAAGAGAGAGGGAAACGCAGAGAGAGAGCTTCCATCTGCTGGTTCACTCCCAAAATGGCCACAATGGCCAGGCTGAAGCCAGCAGACGGGAGCTTCTTCTGGGTCTCTTATGTGGGTGCAGGGCCCAAGCACTTGGGCCATTTTCCGCTGGTTTCCCAGGCCCTTAGCAGGGAGCTGGAAGGGAAATGGACCAGCTGGGACTTGAACTAGTGCCCATATGGGATACTGGTGCTGCAGACGGTGGCTTTACTTGCTATGCCACAACGTGTGTCCCAACAGGCATATTTTCTACCTAAGGCACATCACCATCTTCTTGCACTTGGGGGCCATTATGAATGGTACAATCACCAATGGAAAGCATACATTTGAAAAATGTGGCACTTACATAGACCACAGAAAGGAGAGTTGCTTATAGCACTAGAGTCCAAACAGGAAGGCAGAATGCAGCCTTGTTCAACCTTGGCTGGGAAGGGGTGCGTCTGGGCAAGTTGATTTTCTTTTGGCTACTCACATGCGTGTGTGCATCTGCAGAGAACAATGAGACTGAGAGTACAGTCAGCCTCTGTGCGAGTTCTGTGTCCACAGACTCAACAGTGGTGGGTAGAAAACATCTAGAAAAAAAATGTTGCTCTCTATTGAACATGTACAGACCTTTTGGGGTCCTGATACCTAAACAACACAGCACAACACCTAATTAGGTAGCCTTTGTATTAGGGATCACGAGTCTAGAGACATAAGGTGCACATTTCCTGTACGGGTGAACTAAGACCCTGCAATTGGCCATACACAAGAACTGTGCCATTTTATGTAAGGGACTTGACCATTGCACATTGTGGTACTCAGCAGGCATCCTAGTACCGATCTCCCTGGATACTGAGGGATGATGGTGCTGGTTTTGAGGTTACACATTTTAGCAGTTAGGTGAATTTGTGGGTATAGAATCTGTGATGAGAATTGACTGACTGTACTTGCATCACCATATGCAACTCTGAACACCACCCCCCAACACACACACATACACACACACACAGTGAGGGCAGGACTATGGCTCATTTGACTTTGTATCCAGTGCCTGGTATGTATGGTGTGGGCTCAGTACACAGTTTTGGGATGAATGAAGATCACAGGGCTGCAGCACTAATGGGGAGGAGCTAGGCATGAGCACTAGCAGGGAGAAGATCTGTTGGGCTGAGAACCTGATCCCCGACACGTGTGGGTCACCTGCTCCTCTGCTTCCTGAGAGCAAACCCTCTTCCCCTCTGTGTGGGGCATCAGGTGATGATCCTACCAGCTGTGAGTGTGTAGCAGAAAAGCCCAGGACTGGGGCTGATGTTAAGCCGAGTGGTAAGATGCCTACGTCCCACACTGGGGTGCTTGGGTTTGATATCTGCCTCTAGTTCCTGACTCTGGCTGCCTGCTCATCCAGACATTGGGAGGCAGCAGTGATGGCCAAGGTACTGGATTCCTGCCACCTACCTGGGAGACCCAGATTAAGCTCCAAGCCCCTGGCTTCAGCACCAGCATAACCCTGGCCATTAAGGGCGTTTGGGGAGTGAACCAACATATGGGAGCTCTCTGTCTCTCAAATAAACAAATTTAAAAGAGAAAAGCAAAGAAAAGCACAGGGTTGAGATTCAGTTCCAGCCTCAGCCGTAGCCAGCTGTGTGACATTTGGGTACATCACAGCATCTCTCCCAGTCCTGATCTCTTCCCCCAGATAGGAGGGCAGCTTTCCCATCTGTGGTTCACACAGACCTGGTACCCTGCATCGCCCTCTGGGTTCCTCTCCAGAGGCTGAGGAGCAGTGGAGAGCCCCTGCTGAGAAAGAGACCAGAGGATTTCTCCTGCATCCACAGAGAAGCTTCTGCAGCTTCCCTTAGCTGACCAAGCCAGAGTCTGGTACCCCACCCATTCCTCTGCATGTCTAATTTATATCCCTTCTGCTGGAGTCAGAGCACTGCCCTTCCTCGTTTGCAAAAGGGAGCATTGTGGTGGGCAAGAGGCAGCTTGCTGGGGTCTTAGAGACTTCAGAGCCCACACATTGAGCCTTATCGTTTACTAGCTTTGGGGCTTCAGCACACACTTTGCCCTGAGGAGCCGCTGTGTCTTTACCTGTAAAATGGTGTGGAAATAGCTTCCTCACAGAAGACATAGCCAAACGTCTGGCCCAGTGCTGGGCACAGAGTTTGTGTTCCAAGCTGGAACCTTGCAGCATTAGCATCACAGTCGCTCATGGCCTTATCCTCAGTGTCCTGGGGACCTCGCCAACCTCTAGCATCCCATGAGTGTTGGGCTGCCCGGACCCTACCTGCCCAGCACACAGGGGTGTTCACCAGGGGAGGAGGCAGCACTGTGTGCCAGGCAGGTGCACTTCCCACTGTACCTGGCTGTGCCTGAAGGGCAGGTCCTTCTCTCCTTCCCTCCCAGCAACAGAGTTAGAGCTAAGCATGGAAGACCAAAACCAAGCGACAGGTTGAAGCGGCACTTGCAGCGCTGCGTGAGTTCAGGAAGAAGTGTCACAGGGTAAAGAGGCCTGGGTGCTACAGGGGCCCGGGAACCCCCAAGTGGAGCCTTTGTGCCCCGCGGTGTGCCCTCTACCTTCCTTCACCCGAGCCTGGAACACTTTGTAGCACTGATGGATTTATACATCTCTGCCTGCCTCCTGCTCCCCTGTCAAGGCTAAGCCCCTTGGGGGTTGGACTGGTTTCTCTGGAGTTTATCCAAGAACAGATCAGTGCTCGGGGGGGGGGGGGGGGGTTTGTCTGTGGACTCTGCAGAATGAAATGATGACAGAGACCACCTTGAGTAGGGAGACACTGTGAATAAACTTGGAGGCTGGTACCGTGGCTCAACAGGCTAATCCTCCGCCTTGCGGCGCCGGCACACCAGGTTCTAGTCCCGGTTGGGGTGCCGGATTCTATCCCAGTTGCCCCTCTTCCAGGCCAGCTCTCTGCTGTGGCCCGGGAAGGCAGTGGAGGATGGCCCAAGTGCTTGGGCCCTGCACCCGCGTGGGAGACCAGGAGAAGCACCTGGCTCCTGGCTTCATATCAGCGCGATGCGCTGGCCGCAGCTGCCATTGGAGGGTGAACCAACGGCAAAAAAAAGGAAGACCTTTCTCTGTCTCTCTCTCTCTCTCTCACTATCCATTCTGCCTGTCAAAAAAAAAAAAAAAAAAAAAAGAATAAACTTGGGGAATCACAAGGTGATAAGAAGACCAGGGCAGATGGAGATGAGTCTGGAAGAAGGCAGGGTCTACACAAAAGACTTATTTTATTTATTTGAAAGGCAGTTAGAGAGAGTGAGGGAGAGAGATCAATCAATCTTTTCTGTCCGCTGGTTTATTCCCCAAATGGTTATAACGGCCAGGGCTGGGCTAGGCCAAAGCTAGGAGCCTGGAATTCCATCTGGGTCTCCCATGTGGGTGGCAGGGACCCAAGCACTTTGGAACCATCTTCCTCTGCTTTCCCAGGGCATTAGCGGGGAGCTGGAACTGAAGTGGAGCAGCCGACACTGGAAGCAGCACCCATATCAGATTCAGGTGGCTGCCCAACCTGCTGCACCACAATGCTGGTCCCTCCCTTCTCTTATTTTAGGAAATGAGGTCAGGGCATCGAGGGTTCAGAGACACACCTCCACCCCCACTGTCATCCCCGCCTCCCGTAATGAGGGTGGCTGCAGAGGCCTCTTCGTACTGAATTCTGCTTCTTGTCTCTTGCACAGTTGGGTCCAGTCTCCAGTCTCATCCAGTGGGAGTGGCCAGAGATAGTGGTGGTGGAGCCGTTTCTCTGCTCTGGAGTGTGTTGGATGGCGCAGATCCACATTCCCCCCAGTGTAGGTGTTCTGTAGCCTCAACCATGCTAGACTGGGACCAAGCATCTGGGATTCAGAGATGGGACTCCAGGCCTTGGTAACAGCCTCACACATACATCCACCAGCCTGAAGTAGGCAATTCCTGTCTGGGATGGAGGCAGAGGGGACCGGGTTTCTACTTTTTTTTTTTTTTTAAAGATTTACTTATGCATGCATACAATTTATTTGAAAGGCAGAGTGACAGAGGGAGAGACCGAGAGAGAGATCTTTCATCTGCTGGTTTATTCCCCAGATACCCACCACAGGTCCAGGGTGAAGCCAGGAGCCAGGACCTTCGATCACCAGCTCTCCCACCTGGGTGGCAGGGACCCAAGTGCTTGGGACATCATCTGCTGCCTGGGAGGCACATTAGCAGGCACTTTGATATGGGATGCAGGTGTCCTGAGCAGCCCCCCTTTGCCACAGTGCCCACCCCAGGGTTTCTGTTTTTAACCCTCTCCCACCCTGCCTCCTGTATCTTTACACCCCTGGGACTCAAGTATCTGGAACATGAGGATGGGCCTTTTGGAAGGAAACTCTGGTTTTCCTCTTCCTGCAGGCTTCTCAGTTACTGGCCAGTCACTGGAATGCAGGAGGTTGCTGTTCCCGAGGGTCCCAGGGAGGCACTGGTGGAGAGCTTGTCCGAGCCCAAAGGTTATGGCCCCTTCATCCTAAGCCCCTGGCACTCCTGGGGTTGGAGGTGGGAGGAGAACAAGAGCAGAAGGAACAGTTTTTCTCCTTGCCATCGGGAGGCCCTGGCCCTCTCCTGGTTACCCAGCTCTGGTGACACCAGGCGAGCCTCACAGACTCGGTGAGCCTGTATCCATCACTTCCACTTTGGGGTCGTGGAGCCTGGGGAGTGGGTTACATTGGAGATGCTGTGGTGAAAGGAAACGAGTGTGGGGCTGGTGCTGTGGCCCCGTGGGTGAAGCCGCAGCCTGCTGTTTGCATCCTGGCTGCTCCACTTCTGATCCAGCTCCCTGCTAATGCGCCTGGGACAACAGCGAAAGATGGTGCAAGTGCTCGGGCCCCTGAACCCACATGGGAGACCTGGAGAAAGTTCCTCGTTCCTGGCTTTGGCCTGGTGCAGTCCTGGCTGTTGGGGCCATTTGAGGAGTGAACCGGCAGATGGAAGATGTCTCTCTCTGACTCTGCCTTTCAAATAAATAAAATAGATTGTCCTCCGCTAAGGAAAGGGAATCTGCGGAGGAGGTGACTCTGCAGGGATACTGTCTGCTCCGTGAATCCCAACATGGGGTCAGGAGTGATGGGGACTGGCTCATAACCTTGTGCTCTGGTTGAGAAGACAGACAGGTGAGCACAGCTGGGGACATGTGACTCAGTTGTTGTGAGCTTCAAGGCCAGGCACAGACCACCCAGGGTCGTGGAAGGCCTCCCACAGGAGGGCTTGGTGAGTGTGAGGTTGCCCGGGTCAGGGAGAGGACTTTGGGGTGTGAGGTGTGGTTTTGCCACCTTCTCAGGGCAGGCTGCTTTCACTCCCTGAGCCGTGGCTCCTCCATCTGTACCCCGGGGGCTGGGATCACCTTCTTGCCCTGAAAGTGTTTTGGATAAGCTGATGTTGCCAGAATGGCCTAACTAAATGCTTCTGAATTCCTGATTCTTCTGAAAATGCCCAGTAACCAGACCGTGGGCTTGGGATGGGTCTGTGTGGTGTCCTGCCCAGGGTTGCCCTGCAGAGGCCATCTGATGGCTTTTGGGTAGGACTTGGGACAGAGCTGGAGGTATCTGGGCCAGGCCCTGAGAGCCAAGTCAGGATTATTTTTGTCCCTCTGCTTAGGGCACATGGCCTGAGCTCACCGAGGCCATCTGTGCCCGCCCCTTCCAGTACGCCCCTCAGCTGGCCCTCAGGGGTCCCTGGGGAGCACTCTGCACTTGGGGGAGGAGGAGTGGGGTCCTGCTCTAGGCCACGTTGGCATTCCCCATTCCACTCACCGTGGATGAGATCAGCCGGGCCACTCAGGGCAGCTCCATTTCAGTAACGAAACCCGTGGCCCAGGGCCTTGGGTGACCTGCTGCCCTGCTTTCCCTGGGACAGACCCAATCTTGGGGACATGGAGTGCAGGTCCTCAGAAAACCTCACTCGCGGGGAGACTGGCATGAGGAGCCTCTGCTTCTCCCCAGGTCCAGTGATCTGCTGGGCAGCCCTGGGCCTGACTTCTGTAGGGACTGGCTAGGCTCATCTTACCAGGCCGGTCTAGCTGTGCTCAGGGGCAGCTGGTGGGCTCAGGGAGGTTGGGCTGCCCTCCTCTGTGTCTCTGCTAACACCCTGGCCTCCATCACCCTGTGCCTGTGCTTAGTGTCAAGTCCCAGGAGGCCAGAGAGACTGATGTCAGTGTTAGTTAATATTAGGTATTAGGGCTTCAGGTGTGTGTATCTCTCAGGTCTGTTGGGGACTTTACAACTTCTATTTGAGGCATTATTTGTAGCTTAATAATTATGATGAGGACAATAAACAGCTGTTAGTGGGGCGGACATTGGGTGCAGCAGTGAAGGTACCACTTGGAACACCTGCATTCCATGTTGGAGTGCCGGCTCAGGTTCAAATCCTGCCTCTGCTTCCGATTTCAGCCTCCTGCTGATGCACACCCTGGGAGGTTATGGCCCAAGTACCTGAACCCCTGCCACCAACGTGGGAGAACAAATGGAGTTCTTGGCTCCTGGCTTGAGCCTGGCCCAGCCCCAGCCATTGCAGCCATTTAGGGAGTGAAACAATGTATGGCAGACCTGCCTCTCCATGTCTCTAACTTTCAAATAAAGTAAAAATTAGTATAAATAGACAGCTCTCAGTGAGCTGTCAGATCCTGTACTAGGTAACATCTGGTCTCAGTGACCATGGGGGACATATCTCTGTCGGATCAGTTCCCCAGCCTTCTGTGGACCAAGACCACACCATAGGGTGTTTAGAGGCCACTGGAGAAATGGAGGGGCCAGGTAGGAAGTTTGAGTGCTGATGCTGCTGGCATAGGGAGGACCGTAGATGCCAATGAGAATAGCCCCTTAGTTCTACAGATGAGCAAAGGGAGGCTTAGGGAAGCAAAGTGATTTGTCTGTGGCCACGTGGTAGATGGTAGAACTGGAACCAATACCGGTTCTACTGTATGATTACCATACATCCCACTTTTATTTTATAAGCTCCCAAAGTAAAATTCCCAAAGGATTTACATATAACTTAAGCTCTGTCTCTGGTGTGCCACAATCTAAATATTTATGAAAACTGAGCTCTGAGCAGAGAGATCATCATTCCACAGAGAACATTTACCAAATATCCATTGCTTTGTTTACCTGCACCTTGCTGGGTGCCAAGGACTTAGAGGAAGAACCATCCCTGGCCTCGTGGTATCTGAAGTGTGGAGGAGACTTGATGCCTGGGAGATGGGCTGGAATAAGGAAAGGCATGATTCTGTTAACTCACAAGAGGGCTCCTAATGCAGAGGTAGGAATAGGGTGTGTCCCAGAGCAAGTGCCTCAACCTTAGGATTTAGGAGTTGGTCAGGTGAAAAAGGTATGGCGGGGGGGGGGGGGGGGGGCGTTACAGCCAGCGAGCACTTCTGCCAGGATTGGAGAGAGAGCTTGGTATGTTGGTGGAATGGTTTGGGAGATAGAGAGTGGGGCAGATGGGTAGAAGGTATGGCAGGACAGCAGCAGTCAGCTAATGAAGGGCCCTATCAAATTCTACTGTGAGCTGACACTGTGGTGTAGCAGGTAAAGCCGCCTGCAGTGCCCGCATCCCATATGGGCGCTGGTTCGAGTCCTGGCTGCACCACTTCTGATCCAGCTCTTTACTATGGCCTGAGAAAGCAGTAGAAGATGGCCCAAGTGCCTGGGCCCCTGCACCTGCGTGGGAGAGCCAAAAGAAGCTCCTAGCTCCTGGCTTTCAATCAGCACAGCCCTGACAGTTGCAGCCATTTGGGGAATGACCCAGCCTCCCTGCACCTGCCTCTCTGTAACTCCGCCTTTCAAATAAGTAAATCTTTAAAAAAAAATCCCGTTGTGGGATAATTATTTATTATTTGGTAGGCAGAGAGAGATATTCTATCTGCTAGTTCACTCCCCAAGTGGCTGCAATGTCTGGGGCTGGACCAGGCTGAAGCCAGGAGCCTGGAATTCTATCTGGGTCTCCTGCATGTAAGACGGGGCCCCAAGTGCTTGGGCCATGTTCTGTTGCTTTCCTTGGTGCGATATTAGGGAGCTGGATGGGAAGCAGAAGAGCTGGGACTCAAAACTGGCAGGTGGCTTAGCCCACTGGGCCATAGCGCTAGCCCTTGTGTGATTTATCTTAATGAGCATGGAACGGCCATGGGAAGAGTGTAAGTAGAGGAATCATGTGGTCAGATTTTTATTTTGGAGGAATCCCTCTGGCTGCAGTGAATAGAGATTATGGGAATCTGAGCAGCACTCCTACAGTGGCCCAGGAGTGCCTTGGTGGGAGTTTGGATAAAATAGGAAGACAGGAAGGAGAGGGAACTTGCAGTCGTTAGGTGTTCCATTTGTTTTTAGAATCAGCTTACGTGTTGTGGAAAACCTTGTGAGATGTCTATCACACAGGCATTGAATTGGAGACTTCTCTGAAGAAATTCACATTCAGCATCTGTTGAATACTGTGATACTGTTTTCCTGTCCACAGTTGCCCCATGTTTATTTAGGTGTTTCATGTCTTTGCAGGCAGTTTCAGTGTTCTCTGCAAAGATCTTTAGGCTTTGTTAGATGGATACTTTGGTTCCTTAGTGAAATGTTTTTTAGAAGTGTATTATCTAATACCTTATTTCTGATCTAAAGTATGTAATTGGTATTTTGACGGTGATATTGCTAGAAAGTCCTTTAGAAGCTTTCCTGATTTGAGTATCTTTTCTAGCTTCTGTCTTCTTTTCTGCAAATAATGATTTTTGAGTTTTACTACTTTTCCTCCTTTAGTTTTTTTTTTTTTTTTTTTTATGACAGGCAGAGTGGACAGTGAGAGAGAGAGAGACAGAGAGAAAGGTCTTCCTTTTTGCCATTGGTTCACCCTCCAATGGCCGCTGCAGCCGGCGCACCGTGCTGATCCGAAGCCAGGAGCCAGGTGCTTCTTCTGGTCTCCCATGCGGGTGCAGGGCCCAAGGACTTGAGCCATCTTCTGTTGCACTCCCGGGCCACAGCAGAGAGCTGGCCTGGAAGAGGGGCAACAGGGATAGAATCCGGCGCCCCACCTTTTTTATTGTCATATTGTGTTGGCCAGGATTTCTGTTATATCTTGAGTTTACGTGTTGAAAATGAGCATTCTTGAAGCCAGTGCTGTGATGTAGTAGGCTAAGCCTCTGCCTGCAGAGGCACTGGTTCGTGGCCCAGCTCCTCCTCCTCCTCCTTCTCCTCCTCCTCCTCTTTCTATCCGGCTCTCTGTGTATGGCCTGGGAAAGCAGTGGAGGATGGCCCAAGTGCTTTGGCCCCTGCACCCGTGAGGGAGACCTGGGGAAGCTCTTGGCTCCTGACTTTGGATCCATTTGGATCTGGCTGTTGTGGCCATTTGGGGAGTGAACCAGTGGATGGAAGACCTTTCTATCTCTTCTTCTCCCTCTCAATTAAGTAAATAGTAATCTTTAAAAAGAAATAAAGGATTCTTGGGTCCAGTGCTGTGGCATAATATGTTAAGCCTCTGCCTACAGTGCTAGTATCCCATATCCAATCTAGCTCCCTGCTAATGGCCTGGGAAAGCTGTAGAAGGTGGCCCAAGTGCTTGGGCCTCTGCACCCACATGAGAGACCAGGAAGAAGTTCCTGGCTCCTGGCTTTGGATCAGCCTAGTTCTGGCCATTGAGGTCATTTGGGGAGAGAACCAGCTGATGGAAGACCTTTCTTTTTGTCTCTCCCTCTCTGTAACTCTGCCTCTCAAGTAAACAGATAAATCTTTTTTTTTTTTTTTTTAAAGAGTGAGCATTCTTTATCTTATTCTTGAATTTAATATAATGCTTCTAGTGTTTCATCTAGTGTGATACTTGTGCAGGTTTTGGGGAGGTATCTTTCCTTAGGTTAAGGAAATATCCTTTTGTTTCTAGCAGTTTTCTAAGAGTTTTTGTTATGAGTAGGCCTTGAGTTTTATGAAATGTACCTTCTGAGTTTATGGTTCAGAAACACATTCTCTCTTCATGTGTGTGTGAAAGATTCACTTTGCCAAATTAAATTAGTCACTAGTGTCACTTTTTTAAAGCTTTTTTTTTTTTATTTATTTGAAGGTCAAGTTGCAGAGAGTTCTTCCATCCGCTGGTTTACTCCCCAAATGCTTGCAACAGCTGGGACTGGGCTGAGCTGAACCCAGGAGCCAGGAGCTCCATCCTGGTCTCCCACAGAGATGACAGGGACCCAAGTACTTGCATCACCACTTGTTGCCTTCCAGGTTGCACATTGGCAGGAAGCTGAGTCAGAAGTGGAGGCAGGACTCAAACTTAGACACTCTGGTACAGGACGTGGTCATCCGGTGGCTTAACCACTGTGCCACATCGCCCAAAAGTATGTCTGTTGTTAATAGTTAGCGTTGTTTAGTTTTGCTCTCTCTCGTGTGCTTTTATTTATTTATTTGAAAGGCAGAGTTACAGAGAGAGAGAAGAGATCTTCCATCCGCTTGTTCACTCCCCAGTGGCTGCAGCAGCTGGTGCTGGGCCAGGCTGAACCCAAGAGCCAGGAGCTTCATCCAGGTCACCCACATGGATGCAGGGCCCAAGGACTTTGGGGCCATCTTTTGCTGCTTTCCCAGGTACATTAGCAGACAGCTGGATTGGAAGTAGAGCAGCCAGAACCCAAACTGCTGCCCAAATGGTATGCCAGTGCTGCAAACACGGCACGACCCCTAGATTTACCCTTTTTTTTTTTTTTTAAAAGATTGGAGCTGGTGCTGTGGTGCAGTAGGTTAATTCTCTGCCTGCAGCACCGGCATCCCATAAGGGTGCCGGTTCTAGTCCTGGCTGCTCCTCTTCAATCCAGCTCTCTGCTGTGGCCCAGGAAAGCAGTAGAAGATAACCCAAGTCCTTGGGCCCCTGTACCCATGTGGGAGACCCAGAAGAAGCTCCTGGCTCCTGGCTTCGGGTCAGCGCAGTTCTGGCCATTGCAGCCATTTGGGGAGTGAACCAGCAGATGGAAGACCTTTTTCTCTGTCTTTCCCTCTTGCTGTCTGTAACTCTTTCTCTCAAATAAATAAATAAATAAATAAAATCTTTTAAAAAAAGATTTACTTATTTATTTGAAAGTCAGAGTTACCAGAGAGAGAAGGAGAGGCAGAGAGAGAGAGAGAGAGAGAGAGAGAGAGGTCTTCCATCCACTGGTTCACACCCCAGTTGGCAGCAACAATTGGAGCTATTGGTGTGAGTTCCTGGAGCCACGTTAGGAGAGAACCTCAGATATTGTAATTGGTGGACAGGAGGGACGCCGAGGCCCGCAGAAGGGAAATGACTGTGCGAGCCCAGGCCTCCTGATCCTCACAGCAACCGGTTGGGGCTGTGGGTGTCCCAGGTCCACATGGCTCTGACCCCTCACCAATGCTTCCTGTCCCAGCAGGTCCAACGGGCGCTCCTCCAAGCGGAGCCTTGGAGGGCAAGGCCGGCACCATTACCTCCAACGAGTGGAGCTCTCCTAACTCCCCTGAGGGGAGCAACGTCTCTGGGGGCAGTCAGGCACTGGACAAGCCCATCGACAACGATGCTGAGGGTGTGTGGAGCCCGGACATCGAGCAGAGCTTCCAGGAGGCTCTGGCCATCTACCCGCCCTGTGGCCGGCGCAAAATCATCCTGTCGGACGAAGGCAAGATGTACGGTAAGGAGCCTGGTGTTCCAGCCCTGGAAGCAAAGCTGAGGCCCGGGGTCAGGGTGGGCTGGGCACGGGAACCTTGGGGAGGCATGGCCTCTTGGAACGTCCACCAGGTAGGCCTTGTCCTCCCCCAACTCCACAGGGCTCCCAGGGACGGGGGCATCTAGGTGAGTGGGGTCCCCGGAGTAAGAAGCTGTGGTGGTGGAAAACTTGGAAAGGGGAGTAGAACAGCTCCCTAGAGCAGGCTGGGAAAATCCCACGAGCTGTCCTGCAGGCAAGGGTTTGATCTTCAGGAGTCACACCTTGGTTGTGGAAGGTGATGAGGAAATGGGGGCTCCTTCTGGACTGGACTCATTCCCTCCTTCGTTCACTCACTCACTCGTTCTTGCATCAAGCCCTCTGTGTATCAGGTGTGCCATGGCGAGGGGTTGGGGAGCCCACAGTTAGCTGGGGCAGACTGCACTAAGCCGGACCGGGTGGTCGACCCCACTTAGCTGGTGAGGAAGCCGCCTCGGAACTCGAGGCTCTTTCCAGTCCTCTGGTGGAGAAAGGGTGGATACTGATGGTGAGCGGAGGCATGAGAGTGAGATGTGGCGGGGGAGGCAGGTGTTTTGGCTGCACCGCTGTCTTGGGGTCTCTGGTCCCTGGTTGGGAAGCTATCACATGCTTGCTGGACACTTAGGGGCCAGATCATCTCAACACACACGTTTAAGAGGCAGTCAGGGAAGGCCGCACACTGAAGGCGCTGCAGGTGTGTGGAAGGCCTTGTGGAAATGCGGAGTGTGGTGGGATCAGCACGTGTCATTTGATGGAGCACCACTGTGAGTCGGCGGCTCTGGCTGTTTGCTTGTTGGGGTTTTTTTGGAGGAGGGGTAAAACGTCTAGAACATAAAATGTACTGTTTTAACCATAATTTTTTTAAAAAGATTTTATTTACTTACTTGGAAGGCAGAATTACAAAGAGGCACAGGTGGAGAGAGACAGAGAGAAGTCTTCCACCTGATGATTCGCTCCCCAGATGGCCGCAATGGCCAGAGCTGTGCCAATCCGAAGCCAGGAGCCAGGAACTTCTTCCTGACTGGGCTCCCACATGGATGCAGAGGCCCCAGGACTTGGGCCATCTTCTGCTGCTTTCCCAACATAGCAGAGAGCTGGATTGGAAATGGAGCTGCTGAGGCTCAAACCGGTGCCCATGTGGGATGCTGGAACTGCAGGCAGTGGCTTTCACGTGCTATGCCACAGCACCAGCCCCTTAACCAGTAATTTTTTTAAGTTTACAGTTTAATGGCTTTAAGTATTTGCTTAAAAAAGTTTATTGAAAATGGAATACAAAATAAGTTAATTGGGCTGGGCTTGTGGCACACTGGGTTAAGCCGCTGCCTGTGATGCCAGCATCCCATATCAGAGCACCGATTCATGTCCCAGCTACTCTGCTCTGATCCAGCTCCTTGCTAATGTGCCTGGGAAGGCAGGAAGATGGCCCAAGAACCTGGGTCCCTGCCACCCACGGAGAAGATCCAGATGGAGTCTGGGCTCCTGGCTTTGGCCTGGCCCAGCCCTGGCAATTGTGGCCATTTTGGGAGTCAGTCAATGGATGGAAGATCTCTTTTTTCCTCCTTGTCCCTCTGTCCCTCTGCCTTTCAGATAAATAAATCTTAAAAAAGTTTGTTTTGGTGCCCAATTTTGAAATCTGGGCAGTCTTTTCACAAACTTTTTGAAGATCCTCTTATGCATGGATTTCCAATTTTTTGCATTGAAGTAGATTTATCTCTTAATCCTATTGTCTCATGATTTTTTTAAAAGATTTATTTATTTATTTGAAAAGCAGAGTTAGAGAAGTGGAAAGAGAGAGAGGGAGAGAGAGGGGGAGAGAGAGAGAGAGAATGAATGAGAATCTTCCATCCACTGGTTAATTCCCCACATGGCTGGATCTGCCAGGATTGAGCCAGGCTGAAGCCAGGAGTGAGGAGCGTCTTCTGGGTCTCCCACATGGGTACAGGGGTTCAAGCACTTGGGCCATCCTCCACTACTTTCTCAGACACATTAGCAGGGAGCTGGATCAGAAGTGGAGCAGCCCAGACTCAAACCAGCATCCATATGGGATGCTGGCACTACAGGCCCCTTGTGATCTTTCTAAAGTACCTTCATCCATTCACACTGTTGTCCAGCCATTACCACTGTCCATCTCCAGGGCATGTTCATCCTGCCAGATTGAAACACCATGTTGTGTCAGAATTCCCAGCCTTTCTCAGGTTGATGTTCTATCGTGTGTGTGTGTGTGTGTACTATGTTTTGTGTTTTGTTCACCCATTCTTCTGTTGATGGGCATTTGAATTTCATTTAGTTGTTGTAGGTGAATATATATATATATATTTTTTTTTTTTAAGATTTATTTATTTATTTTAAAGGCAGAATTACTGAGAGGGAGAACACAGAGAAATCTTCTATCTGCTGATTCATTCCCCAATTGGCTGCAACAGTTGGTGCTGGGCCTGCCTGAAGCTAGGAGTCAGGAACTCCATCCAAGTTTCCCACATGGGTGTCAGGGGCCCAAGGCCTTGGGCCATCTTCCATTGCTCTCCTAGGTGCGTTAACAGGGAGCTGGATCAGAAGTAGCGCAGGGCCTGGTGTTGCAGTGTAACGGGTTAAGCTGCCTCTTGAGATGCCCATATTGGTACCAATTCAAGTCCTAGCTGCTCCACTTCTGATCCAGCTCCCTGCTAATATGCCTGGGAGAGTAGTGGAGGATGGCTTAGTCCTTGGGCCTCTGCACCTGCCTGGGAGATCTGGAAGAAGCTCCTGGCTCCTGACCTTGGCCTTCCTCCTCAGTCCTGTCAAAGATCTTGGGGCGGGGTGGTGGTGGCTGTGGTTGTGGCATAGCAGGTTGAGCCACTGCCTGCGATGCCAGGATCCTATATGAATACCAGTTGGAGTCCCAGCTACTCCACTTCGAACCCTGCTACCTGCTTGGGAAACCTGGATGGAGTTACTCACTCCTGGCTTCAGCCTGGCCCAGCTCTGGCCAGCCCGGGCCGTTTCCACCATGTGGAGAATGAAACAGCAGATAGGAGACTTCCTCTGTGTTTCCGTGCTTGCTTCCCTTTGATTCTGCCTTTCAAGTAGATAAGTAAATCTTTTGTAAAAAGACCCTTCCAGGGAGGGAAGAATTAGGATCTGTGCTTGCAGATGCAGCAAAAGACTTTCAGAGAAGCCATGAGTTCATCCCTGGGTCTCTGGGGCAGGAGATGGGGAGTGGGCAGCTCCAGGCCCCAGCTGTCCAGCCCCTGAGCCTGGTGCCACACATTACCCACCCTGAACGGCCTTGTTCTTCTCCCCTGCCTCTGCCTGGCCCTGGCTCAGGTAAGTCAGGCTCAGTGCAACCGGGGGGGTCAGGGCACTGGGGGCTGCACCGCAGTGTCTGATGACTCACGCGGCCCCGGCAGCACCTGGCCCTGGCCCGTGGGAGGCGAGGCCCTGCCAGGATCCAAGACTGACTTCTCCTCCTCCACGTCTCCGCTTACCAGTGGCCCTGGGGAGCCAGGGCCGCGCTTTGCAGGCAGTGGATGGAGGGGCTGTCTGCAGAGCTGACCATCCAGCTGGGAGGTATAGATAGCTCTGAGCTCACTCCCAGCATGTGTTGGGCCCTCAGAGGAAGGCAGTAGGGATAGGCTGCCCAGCTGACTCAGTCCTCATTGCTTCTGGCTGCCTTTCTTCCCTGCCTCTCTGGAAATCCAGCCAGCTGCCAGCATCCTCAGGAGCCCAGGTCTCCCCACTGCCCCAAGAGGCCAAGTGGGCCAGTCTGGTGGGCCCAGGCTGGGGCTCAGAGCAGCCTTCCGGACCTGGGGACCTGGCTGTAGCTCCTTGAGGGCAAGGATTAGGCCTGCTCCCAGCCCAGGCCGCGGCACAGCAGAGTAGGACACGCTGACCAGGGCCAGGCAGACATGCAGATGACATGCAGAGCAGCATGGCAGATTAACACCTGTTATTTCTGAGCCGAGTCTCCCGCCCTTGTTGGCCATGGCCCCGCCTCCAGCACGTCTCACTTTTCTGGGCCCAGCGTGCTGGCCTTCTGCTCACAACTGCCTTCATTTTCTGCCCTGTCACTGTGTGTCCCTCTCCCTGGCACTGCCAGCAGTGGTCACTCTGGTTTCCTTGGGCCAAGCTCAAGCCAGCACCATGTGCAGGTGGTAGGGTGGTGACAGCCAGTGACCTCACTTCCCATTTGCGTTCCCCTTTCCCCACAGCTCAGCACCTTCCTGTGGGTTGCTCTGGGACTTTGAGTCTTTCTTCCTCTCTGTGTCCCAGGCTTGCTGTCCTGCTAGCAGACAGCCACTTCTTATTAAATGCTCCCCCTCTCTGAGCCAGGCTGAGGCCGAGGGCTATGTGGTCCCTGTTCTGTGCAACTTCATGGTCTAAATAAGGGGACAGGCTGGAGGGAGGTGGAGCGGCTGGGCAGGCCGTGGTGTTAAATGCAGCCCTGCCCCGAGGGCCAGGCTGTCTCAGGAGCTGTCTGGAAGGGGGCAGAGCTTGCAGTGGATGTAGGAGGGTGGGCGCTTTGGCAAGGGGGAAGGCAGTGTGTGAGCTCAGGCTGGAGACGTTGCAGCCGATCGGGTCAGAGTGCTGTCATCGTGGAGGGTTGCTTTGTAGCAAAATACTTGAAACGAGCCGCTTGTGAAGGAAACAGGCTTCTTCCAGATCACGGTTTTGAAGGTTTATAGTCCAAGACCAGGCACTCAGTGAGCCCCTGGTGAGGATGGTCCTGCTGGCAGAGTCCCCCGGTGGTGCAGAGAGCATCATGTGGCAAGAGGGAGCCACGTCTGTCTCTCTGAAGCCACTGGGGTGGGGAGGCATTGACACCGGATCTCATGTCGGAGCACTGGTTGGAGTCCCAGCTGCTCTGCTTCCAATCCAGCTCCCTGCCAGTGTGCCTGGGAAAAGCAGCAGATGATGGCTCAAGTTCTGGGCCCTTGCCAGCCTTATTGGAGACCTGGATGGAGTTCCAGGCTCCTACCTTCAGTCCCAGCTTGTTGGTGGCCCATCTGGGGAGTGAACCAGTAGATGGAAGTTTCTCTCTCTCTCTAACCTTGATAATAAATAAAAGCCACCAGGCTCCACCCTGCCAATCTAATCCAATCTAACCCCCCCCCCCCCCACCTCTAAACGCTGTAAACAGTTACTTTTCCAGTCTGCTACCACCATCAATATGGGACTTTGGGTACCAAGCCTTTGACACATGGTTCTTTGGGAGACACTGAAACTGATATCCAAACCACAGCGTCTATTGTCCAAAGGTGAAGGGACGTCCTGTGAATGAATCGCACACAAGTAAGGAGCAGAGCTGGGACGAGACTCCAGCAGTGTCAGGGACTAGAGGCAGGTAGGGCTCTTCCCACTCAGGGGAAGGGACAGAGGTCAGTGAGCTCACTGGGACTCCCGCCCCTGCGTCCTCAGCAAGGCCTTGTTCCTGGATTCTCCACTTCCCTTTGCTTTGCCATGCCATGGGTTTCCAGCTCCCTACACGCTCCCCTGTGGCCTGCACCTGACTTCCTGCTCCTGGTTCAGTCTACACTTTGCCCTGGTGGCTGCTGTGACCTGGGGCAAGTTCTTTAACCTTTCTCAGCCTCACTTTCCTCATTTAAAATTTTTCTTTCTTTATTTGTTTTCATTTTATTTGAAAGGCAGAGAGACAGATTATACAACGGCTGATTCAGTCTCACAACAGTTAGGGCTGTACCAGCCGGAGACTAGAAGCCAGGAACTCTATGCAGCCTTCCCACATGGTGGCAGGGACTGTGTCCTAAGGTGTGTGTCAGCAGGTGCGTCCTAGGGTGTGTGTCACCACTGTGTCCTAAGTGTGTGTCAGCGGAAAGCTAGAATCAGGAGCAGAGCCGGGATTCAAACCCAGGCACTCTGATATGGGATGTGGGCATCCCAAATATCATCATTTTAATTTATTTTTTAGATTTATTTATTTATTTGGCAAGCAGAGTTACAGAGAGAGAGGGAAGACAGAGAGATTTTCTATCCGTAGGTTCACTCCCTAAATGACCACAACTGCTGGAGCTGGGCCAGGCCAAAGCCAGGAGCCTAGAACTCCATCTGGGTCTCTCACATGGGTGGCAGGCCCCCCATCAATTGACCATCTTCTGCTGCTTGCCCAGGCACATTAGCAGGGAGCTGAATCAGAAGTGGAGCAGTCAGGACTCAAACTGGCACCCTCGGTGGATGGTGGCCTCATGGGTGGTGGCTTAATCCATTGAACCACGATACCGGCCCCTGAAACGTCATCTTAACTGCTGAGCCAAGTGCCTGCTCCTGCTGCCTTATTCTCCATTCCCACCAGCAATACACAAGAGTTCCAATTGCTTCACATTCTTGCCCTCCGGGAGCTAATTTGGTGAGGCAGTGTGACAAAGGCTTAGCTGACTAGCCAAGAACCACGAGAAGGCACAGGTGCCCCACTTCCACGTTGGAGGGGACCAGGGTAAGCTCCTTGGGGCGGTGGTCTTGAAGCCTCAGAGCTCCAGGGACAGCGGTCGTCACAGCTCAGGTGTCAGGCCCAGCGACTGTCTCCTGGGGCTTCCCTCTAAAGTTTCTCCTCCACAAACAGCCTCCTCCAACCCCAGGTGTATGTGGCTTCAGTACTTCCCTGCACAGAGAGGCCCCCAGGCCATCAGGAGTAGGATGGATCCTTGGGCCCCAACCTGCAGGACTCCCAGAAAGGGCTCTTCCTCCTAGGGAGGCTGTCTCTCCTTGGGTGGGAAGGCTCCTGGCCCCCCATACCCAGTCCTTTTCAGTATCGAGAGCTAACCCAGCATTGCCTACAGCAGGTTCTGTGAACCACAGGAACGGCGCTGGCTGACTTCACTGGCCTTCTGCTAAGTGGCAGGGGCTTTGTTAACTCGGTGCTGTTTCATACCTTCATGGCCCCGAGGGAGGGCTGTGTGGAGAGAGAATCAGTACTCAGGTGAGTTAGTGGATGGGATTGGTTCCTGTGGGGATGGGTGACTGAGAAAAGGCCCAGCTGGCTGGTCAGGGGTGTGAGGCTGGCCGTGGCGTTTGGAGACAGCGGTACTGTCTTCTGATAGGCCCTGCACCAGCCATGCTCCCCTTCAGCTTGTGGTCAGGCCAAGACTCCCCTTGCACTGCTCTCAGCAGCCTCGCCCCTGCAGGGTGGGGTCGTAGATATGAGCTCTGTGTGCCAGGGGCGGTGGGACACTTGTCCTCTGACAGATGGGCCCAGTGTTCTTCCCAGCTCTCCCCAGGCCCTCTCTGGGGCTGCCCAAGGCCACCTGCCACATTGCAATGCCCAGCTGCCCCCGTTGGCCTCCCCCAAGGCCCAGGCCAGACCCCTGCTCTCCCAGCCTGTGACTGCAGAGAAGGCTGTGGTTAGGTGTCCATCGGCAGAGCTGTGATTTGGGAACAGGTCCCTTTCCTCCCCACTGACTCACCTGGATTTTCTACAAGTTTCTCTCTGCCGTGGCTCTTTGCCAGCCTTCACCATAGCTTCAGGGCTCTTATCTCTGGGCCCATACCCCCTAGTTCCTGTCTTTTCTGCCCCTAACACTGTGTCTCCCAGTGTGTGCATCCTCCAGGGCACTCTGGCTTCTGCCAGCTCTGGGTGCCACTGCCCAGGAGAGAGAAACGTGGGCAGTCTACTAGGTCCAAGAAGGTAGTCTGTCTCCAGGACCCGGGTCAGGGTGAGCGGCCAGGCTCTTCACGCAAAGACCCTGAGAACCGAGGGGATGGAGCCAAAGAGCACAAGCTGAATGGTCTCTCTGCAAGGGTGGCCCACTGCTCAGCCGCGGGGTATTTCCCTGGGAGAGGTGAAGTATGGGGGACA
The DNA here is from genome assembly GCF_033115175.1 of Lepus europaeus. Classification (NCBI taxonomy): domain Eukaryota; kingdom Metazoa; phylum Chordata; class Mammalia; order Lagomorpha; family Leporidae; genus Lepus; species Lepus europaeus. The sequence goes on along the minus strand of NC_084832.1, from coordinate 102,180,454 downwards.
GCCTTAGAAAATGTCTGTTCTTGAGGCCATTGTGGCGCAGTGACACCAGCAGCCCCATGTGACAACACTGGTCAAGTCCCAGTTGCTCTACTTCCAGTCCACCTCCCTGCTAACGTGCCTGGGAAAGCACTGAAATAAGGCCCAAGTGCTTGGGCCCTTGCCATCCACATGGAGGACCCAGATGAAGCTTCAGACTCCTGGCTTCAGCCTGGCCCAGCCTTAGCCATTATGGCCATTTGGAGAGGGAATCAGCAAATGGAAGATATATTCTCCCCCTCTCTCTGTCCTTCTCTGTTATTCTGCCTTTCAAATCAATCAATCAATTTTTCTTTTTCTTTCTTTTTTCTTTTTTGTTAAAGAAAGAAGACTTACATTCTCTTGGTGCCTAGGGCACAAACAAGCCAAGGGACTGGGAACAAATTATTTCCCTCTCCTCTGGGCTAAAGCTTCTTCTTCCTCAGGCCAGATGGGACCTCTGGGGTCCCCTGGTCCAGTCTCTGCTTCTGAGTGTTGGCCTCTGATGTCATATACTTAAAATAATTATTAAGAGCAAGGCTCTGGGACTGGACTGCGTGGATTGCATTTCCACCACTTGCTGGCCTGTGACCCCCAACGAGTTTCTGTGTTTTTTTTAAAGACTTATGTATTTATTTGAAAAGCAGAGAGAGGCCGGCGCCGTGGCTTAACAGGCTAATCCTCCGCCTTGCAGCGCTGGCACACCGGGTTCTAGTCCCGGTCGGGGCGCCGGATTCTATCCCAGTTGCCCCTCTTCCAGGCCAGCTCTCTGCTATGGCCCAGGAAGGCAGTGGAGGATGGCCCAAGTGCTTGGGCCCTGCACCCGCATGGGAGACCAGGAGAAGCACCTGGCTCCTGGCTTCGGATCAGCACGGTGCGCCAGCCGCAGCGGCCATTGGAGGATGAACCAACGGCAAAAAGGAAGACCTTTCTCTGTCTCTCTCTCTCTCACTGTCCACTCTGCCTGTCAAAAGAAAAAAAAAAAGCAGAGAGAGAGAGATCTTGCATTCGCTAGTTCACTCCCAGATGGCCACATGGCCGGGTTCCACTACTACCTTGCCAGGTGAGTTAGCAAAGAACAGCTGGGACTCGATCCAGCACCCTGGTTTTGGATGCCAGCCCCCCTGCACAAGGTTCTAAACCTCTTTGTGCCTTAGTTTCCCTGTCTGAACATGGAGGTGAGAATACCAGGTGCAGAGGCTGTTGAGAGACGTGAAAGGGGATGCACGTAGAGCTGGGACTGTGTACGTGTCTGTGTGTGTACGGGGCCTTGTCAGATGAGGTGTGCAGTGTGTGGCACATGTGAGTGCTCATGGTGGTTAATGTTAGCACAAGAGTGAAGGAGACTACTGCGTTCCCTCTGCGTGGGAGAAGCCTGGATTAGATGCCAGCTGTCTTGGAGGCAGTGGAATGGCCAGGCTGACCTCTGGAGGACCCCTGGTGCCAGGAAGGAAGCTGGCTCAGCAACACCCACGGAGACCCAGCACTTCCTCCCACTCTTGGGCATCTCACCTGCAGGCACCGCCTCTGGTGAGCGGAGTGAGACTGGACGGAGTTGTGGTGTGGGAGGAGCCGGGAAGGAGGATGAGTGGAGTGAGCCAGGCGCAGAAGGACAGAGGCAGCCTGGCCTCACTTACAGGTGGACTCCGGGATGCTGGAGCCCACAGAAGCATGGTGCTTACCAGGCTGGCGTGGGCAGCACTGGGAGATGTTGGCCAGAGAGCACCAAGTGTCTCTCAGACAGGAGGAGTGAGGCTTGGGGGCACCTGTTGCACAGCGTGCTGACTGAAGTGAGCAATTTCAGAATTGCTAAGTAAATTTCGATGTTCTCGCCATAAAGAATGAAGAGTATTAATGGTGGCAGATGTGTTAATAGCTTGGTGTAATCATTCCATGCTGTGTAATAGCATGATTTTATAACCATAAATACATACAATTAAAGAAAGAAAAAGTCAAAAGTCACAGGGCTCTGAGCCAGCTTTAGCTGCCTTGGGATTGACTCTGTGCTGCCCCCGCCACAAGCCCCTCCCCTGAGGGGGGTAAAATTGCCTGTCTGGCATCAGAGCCCCTGTGCCCTGTGGCAGGGATAGCCGTGGGCTGGGCTGGGGCTCTTGGCACAGGAGGCCGAGGGACCTGTGCTGCCTGGAGCCAGGTGGGGAGCAGGGCCTTCCCGGCTGCTGTGTGCAGGAGCTGCACAGGGTGCACCTGCCTGGCCTGTGAGACGAGTTTCCGTTAACCCAGCCTCCTCTCAGGGCCAGGCCCTGGGCTACAGGCAAATGTCCTGGACAGGAGCCAAACCTGGACAATTTGTCCCAGATCTGATGGTGAGTGAGCTGGGTGCACTTTCATGGCCTCAGTTTCCCTGTTGGGCAAATAATGACTGCCTCTTGTAAAGGGGAAGTGGATTTGCTATGAAGCTAATGAGATTCACACATCAGGACCCCGACTTACATGGGCCCCTTCCAAGTCGATAAACCTAATCCCCCGCCCCACCTCAGTGTCCTATTGTTTTGCAGCCCAAAGAGCATAATTGCAAGTATCTGGCTGTGAAAAAGAGGAGCTGGTGCTGAAGTACAAATGGAAAACGTGATTTTTGCTTTAAATAAATATAACTTGGGTCCTACACATGCCCCAGACTGGACAGAGCTGTCACGCTTCCCCCTCCCCCACAGAGTACTCAGTACTTGGAATCCGGGTGCTGATGGTTCAGTGATCACAGGGAGCCCCTTTTTTAGAGCCTTCCCCAGCCCTCTGCTAACATGATCTGACTAGGACAAAGACAACTGGAATTGTGTTTGTTTATTTTGAAAGGCAGAGAGACAGACGTAGATCTCCCCTCCATTGGTTCACTCCCCAAAGCCTGAAACAGCTGTGGCTGGGTCAGGCTGAAGTCAGGAGCCTGGCACTCAATCTGGGTCTCCCACATGGGTGGCAGGGACCCAAGTACTTGGGTCATCAGCTGCTCATTCCCAGGAGGCTGGAATCTGAAGTGGAGCCAGGACTTGAACCCAGGCACTTTAGTAGGGGGTGAGGGTGTCCCCAGTGGCATCTTAACTGCTGGGCCAAATGCCAACCCTTGGAAGGGCAATGGTCCACAACTGGTAATATTCTGCCTCTTTACCTGGGTTCTCATAAAATTAATTTTTTAAAGATTTATTTATTTAGGCCGGCGCCGTGGCTCAATAGGCTAATCCTCCGCCTAGCGGCACCGGCACACCGGGTTCTAGTCCCGGTCGGGGCACCGGATTCTGTCCCGGTTGCCCCTCTTCCAGGCCAGCTCTCTGCTATGGCCTGGGAAGGCAGTGGAGGATGGCCCAAGTGCTTGGGCCCTGCACCCCATGGGAGACCAGGAGAAGCACCTGGCTCCTGGCTTCGGATCAGTGCGGTGCGCTGGCCGCAGTGGCCATTGGAGGGTGAACCAACGGCAAAAGGAAGACCTTTCTCTCTGTCTCTCTCTCTCACTGTCCACTCTGCCTGTCAAAAAAAAAATTTATTTATTTGAAAGTCAGAGTTACACAGGAGAGACGGAGAGAGAGAGAGGGAAGGAAGGAAGGAGGGAGGGAGGGAGAGAGATCTTCCATCCACTGATTCACTCCCCATTGGCCTCAACGGCTGGAGCTGTGCCGATCTGAAGCCAGGAGCCAGGAGCTTCTTCCAGGTCTCCCACATGGGTGCAGGGGCCCAAGACTTGGGCCATCTTCTACTGCTTTCCCAGGCCATAGCAGAGAGCTGGATCGGAAGTGGAGCAGCCAGGTCTTGAACTGGCGCCCACATGGGATGCCAGTGCTTCAGGCCAGTGCCACAGCGCTGGCCCCACATAAAATTAATTTTTAAGGCAACTTTTTTGAAATGCAATTTGCATACAATAAGCTGTATACTTCAGGTGGACAATTTGGTAAATTTTCACAGATGTGTATAATGGTGAAGACATAAGCACCATCGATATAGTGAATGAAGCCATCACTGCCAAAAATTGTTAACCTAATTTTATTTTATTTTTTTCTGATCTTTGTTTTTCTCAGAGAGAGCCTCCCCATTTTTAAATACCCTAGGTTCACAAAATTCTGGATTTGCTCTTCTACAGAAAGGCTCAAATGGAACCAGAATAAGTAAATACTTTGAAAATTAGGTTGTAAAAGGTTATTCAAAGTAAATACTTTGAAGATTAGAAGTAAAAGGTTATTTGCACTGATTTAACTCACACCTGTCTTAGAAAGCTAAAAGAGTTTTTGGAACCTCTGGTCAGCATCTTTTTTAAAAGATTTATTTGAAAGGCAGAGTGACAGAGAGCACACATGCATGCTTTGGATCCTCCCTCCACTGGTTGATTCTCCGAATGGCTGGGGCTTGGCCAGGAGCCAGCAATTCCATCTGGGTTTCCTGTGTGGGTGGCGGGGACCCAACCACCTGGGCCATTTTCCACTGCCTTCACATTAGCAAGAAGTTGGATCGGAAGTGGAACAGCAAGGACTTGAACCAGTGCTCTGATATGGGATGTCAGTGTCATTTGCTGTGTCACATTGCTCCCCTCCCCCACACCGGCATCTTGCCATTCATTTAATAGTTATCCAGGGCCTATAATGTTCAGGCAGTTTCTGTGGTGTTTGGTATAAATAAGTGAGTAAGCAGACAAAAAGAAGTTCCTGTTCTCATGGAACTTTCCTTTTTTATTTTTATTTTTTAAAGATTTTATTTATTTTATTTTATATATATTAGTATATTTGTCACAATTAATAAACCATGCCCAGATTTCTCTACTTTTTTTTTTTTTTTTTTTTTTATGACAGGCAGAGTGGATAGTGAGAGAGAGACAGAGAGAAAGGTCTTCCTTTTTGCCGTTGGTTCACCCTCCAATGGCCACTGCGGCCGGCGCATCGTACTGATCCGAAGCCAGGAGCCAGGTGCTTCTCCTGGTCTCCCATGCGGGTGCAGGGCCCAAGGACTTGGGCCATCCTCCACTGCCTTCCCGGGCCATAGCAGAGAGCTGGCCTGGAAGAGGGGCAAGCGGGATAGAATCCGGCGCCCCAACCGGGACTAGAACCCAGTGTGCCGGCACCACAAGGCGGAGGATTAGCCTGTTAAGCCACGGCGCCGGCCTATTTTATTTATTTTATTTGAGAGTTAGAATTACAGACAGTGAGAGGGAGACAGAGAGCAAGGTCTTCCTTCCGCTGGTTCACTCCCCAGATGGCTGCAATGGTCAGAGCTGCGCCGTTCCAGAGCCAGGAGCTTTTTCCTGGTCTCCCATGCAGGTGCAGGGGTCCAAGGACTTGGGCCATCTTCCACTGCTTTCCCAGGCCACAGCAGAGAGCTGGATCGGAAGTGGAGCAGCCGAGACTAGAACTGGTGCCCATATGGGATGCTGGCACTGCAGGTGGAGGATTAACCTACTGCACCATGGCACCGGCCCCGGAACTTTCCTTCTGATGAGGCCCAGGGAAGCCAACAGTGCTCAGGCAAGCATTTAGTAAAGCAGTTGAGACACCTGTGCCCCATTTTGTTGTGCTCGTGGGCAGCTCTACTCCCTAGTCCAGCTTCCTTCCTGTGCACACCCTGGGGGGCCAGTAGTGACAGCTCAAGAAGTTGGAGACCTGGAGCCCAGCCCTAACTGTTGCGGGCATTAGAGGAGTGACCCAGCGGATGGAGGATCTAGCAGAGCTCTCTCTAGGATTTGTCTGTCTCTGTCTCCCCGCCTTCCTGTATGGTATGTGAAAGGTGTTGTGAAGAAAAGACAGGCAGCACGAAGTGCCAGGGCGGTCTGGGCCGGGGTGGGGCGGGCAGTGATTTCAGTTCTCAGCGAGGTGGTCAGTGTGGGCCTCCCTGCGACTACAGCGGCTGAACCTTGAGACCGTCAGGGATGCGGCCGCGCATCTCCCAGGGCAGAGAGCTCCGCTGGTGGAGAAACCAGATCCAGAAAGGCCCTGAGCGAGAGTGGGTCCAGCTGGTTCCAGGGGCAGCCAGGGGGCGAAGAGGGTGGAGTGGAAGGGATCAGGGAGGTGGCTGAGCGTGGAGGGGTGAATGGATCCCACGGCAGCTTCCAGAAATCACAGGGACTTGGACCCTTTGGTCTGCGGGAGACATAAGCCTTTGGACGGCTTCTGAGTTCTAATAGGATCACTGCAGCTGCTGTGTTGAGAGTGGACTGGGAGTAGGTGGGAGGGAATGTCCGCATCCAGGGCAGCTTGACCATGGTGGGTGAGGCAGCTGGATCTTGGATAGGTTCTGAAGGTGGAGCCATTGCAGACCCGTTCACCCATTCATTCAATGCATCGGCATCCAGGTCTCAATGGTCCACACTTGAATGTTGAGAAGCTGACTGGGACAGATCACTGACCACGCTGCTCCCTGTGTACAGGGCGTGGCCAAGGAGCTGCGTCAGAGCTGCATGGTTTCTGAGCTCCCCCGGACTACAGCACTCCCTGCCTTCTCCTTCCCTGCGGTCATCCCGCCCACGACCCCAGACCTGCAACTCTCCCTCTCAACATGCATTCCCTGACTGCAGAACTTCTCTCCACCCTTGCCCTTACACTAGTCTCTGAACTAGACTGTGTACCTGGGCCTAGAACTTGCTCCGATTATAAGGAAACTGAGCCACAAAATGTTCTCACTGAGCCAAAGTTAAGACCTGTCTCCTAAGTCTGTGACAATTTAGTTAGAAAAATCTGGAGGAAAAGCCTTGAAGGAACCAGATTTGGGAAGAAATGGCTGGGGCCCCATGGCTCATTCGCAGCGGGGGATGCCTTCAGCCCTCTTGCATGTCATGGCTGCGGCCTGAGTGCCTCTGGTTAGACGTGGAGTGGAACTGTTGAACATTCATTCGCTGGGCTGCTGAAGGAGCCTGTTCAGAGTCTTTCCCGCCAGTACTGCGGCTCAATAGGCTAATCCTCTGCCTTGCGGCGCCGGCACACCGGGTTCTAGTCCCGGTCGGGGCGCCGGATTCTGTCCCGGTTGCCCCTCTTCCAGGCCAGCTCTCTGCTATGGCCCGGGAAGGCAGTGGAGGATGGCCCAAGTGCTTGGGCCCTGCACCCCATGGGAGACCAGGAGCAGCACCTGGCTTCAGATCAGCGTGGTGCGCCAGCCGCGGCTGCCATTGGAGGGTGAACCAACGGCAAAAGGAAGACCTTTCTCTCTGTCTCTCTCTCTCACTGTCCACTCTGCCTGTCAATAAAAACAAAACAAAACAAAACAAAAAAAACCAATCAACAAACAAAAAACAAACAGACTCCCTGGGAAGCTTTGGGAAGAGACATCTTGCTGGGCTTACGGTACTAAGTGTCAGTCAGCTCACAGGCAGTGTCCCCCAGGTCTGCTCCTTCCCTCCGTCCTGCCTCCTCTGACACAGTTCGGTTGCTGTTCCAGGCCAGCAGTCTTCTTGGCAAGCAGGACCTCTTCAGCGTGGCCTCTTCATTCAGCCTTGGCAGTGGAGAAAGGTCAGCTGGGGGGCCGGCTTGGCCTCGCCGAGCTCTCTGGTTACTGCCCAGGTGGCCAGCAGCCCACTCGTCTCACCTGCCCCCTGCATCAGCAGCTTCCTTCTGTAGATAACAGTTGCAGGCCCAGCGGGACAGGGCAGGCTGGCTGCTGTACCCTCTGGCTGCAGGGGTGGAGTCAGGGGTGATAAATCCTCATTCAAATCTGCCGGGCCTGCTTCTCCCCTGTCCAGTGCTCTTCTGTAGGGCCTAAGTGAATGCCCACGCCACCTCTGCACCTGAACTGACGACTTAAACCTGTCTAGCATGCGCTGGACCCGTCCTGCAGGCACACATTGCCACTTAGATCCGAACGCTGGGAACTTCTTGTCTGGTTTGTGATAACAGAAAATAGGGACGGCTCCTTGCAGTTTTCCAGGGTCTTGCAGACACAGCATCGGCCTCCAGGAGCCTGGGTCCCTGGGGAGCGCTCACTGCTACCCGTCAGCTGGTGTGGGGAGTGCTTAATACTGCCTGTCAGCTGGTGTGGGGAGTGCTCAGTACTACCCATCAGCTGGTGTAGGGAGTGTTCAGTACTACCGGTCAGCTGGTGTGGGGAGTGCTCAGTACTACCCGTCAGCTGGTGTGGGGAGTGCTCAGTTCTACCGGTCAGCTGGTGTGGGGAGTGCTCAGTACTACCCGTCAGCTGGTGTGGGGAGTGCTCAGTACTACCCATCAGCTGGTATAGGGAGTGCTCAGTACTACCTGTCAGCTGGTATAGGGAGTGCTCAGTACTACCTATCAGCTGGTGTAGGGAGTGTTCAGTACTACCAGTCAGCTGGTATGGGGAGCGCTCAGTACTACCCGTCAGCTGGTGTAGGGAGTGCTCAGTACTACCCATCAGCTGGTATGAGGAGCACTCAGTACTACCTATCAGCTGGTGTAGGGAGTGTTCAGTACTACCCATCAGCTGGTGTAGGGAGTGCTCAGTACTACCTATCAGCTGGTGTAGGGAGTGTTCAGTACTACCAGTCAGCTGGTATGAGGAGCACTCAGTACTACCTATCAGCTGGTGTAGGGAGTGCTCAGTGCTACCCATCGGCTGGTGTGGGGAGTGCTCAGTACTACCCGTCAGCTGGTATAGGGAGTGTTTAGTACTACCCATCAGCTGGTGTGGGGAGCGCTCAGTACTACCCATCAGCTGGTTTGAGTCTGAGCCCAGGCTGCAGATGGGGACTGGCTGGGTTTCCTGCTACTAGCCTAGGCCTCCTCTCACACTCTGTCTCAGTACTTTGCTCCCATGCCCGCCTCTCCCAGACAGGACAGGACATCTTGTAAGACCTCCCTAGTCCCACCCCTCCCACTGAGAAGCTGTGGTGTCTCTGCAGGTCGGAATGAGCTGATTGCCCGCTACATCAAGCTTCGGACAGGGAAGACCCGCACCAGGAAGCAGGTGGGCCTGGGGAGATAGGCGTGGGTCCCAGGGACAAGTGTCCCATCCCTAGCTCCCAAAGGGCCACACTGTCCCTGTACCAAGGCCAAGCATGGGCTCTCAGCTGGACAGCGATGATGGTGGTCTCTGGTAGGTGTCCCTGCTGCCATCACCTAGGAAGAAGCCCCTTGCTTCTCTGGGGAATCAGCTGACCCCCTTCTCCAGGACAGCCCCACCGACGGACCCATTGGTTCGTTCACTGATTTTGTTCAGTCCTTCCACAAATGTGGTTTGAGGGCTGAGCGTCAGGGCAGCCAGAGTGGAAGCAGAGGCTGTCTGGGAGGTCGGGATAGGAGCCCTCTCTCCCTGCCACAGGTCTCCAGCCACATCCAGGTGCTAGCTCGTCGCAAAGCCCGCGAGATCCAGGCCAAGCTCAAGGTAAGGCCCGCTGCAGTGGTGGGAGGGAGGGAGGGGCCGCTGAGCACAGGTGGGGCCGGCTTCCCTGATGTTGGTGCTGTTTGTGCAGCAGGAAGGGGCTGGCTGCTTGTGTGCTGAGCCAGTGTGCTGCTTGCTATTGAGGAAGGTCGTGTTCAGTCTGTGACCTTGCTGCTCTCTGCCACTTGACGTCTGGACTTTATGTGTGTGACCGCAGAGCTCCAGGCCCAACTTCCTGCTCCTGGCTCCTGCTCCAGGGGGTCCACACAGCTCAGATCAGCCACATCACCCTCCCAGCCCCGTTGTTGGAAGACCTCAGGAGCCTTGCTGGCCTCTAGGTGCCACTGAGCAGAGCCTGCGAGGGTGGCAGGGACAGGAGGCACAGTGTAGAGGGTGGGTTTTATGTATTGGGGCAGGGAGCTGGTGGAATTCCATCCTGGGATTGGCAGTTCCTTCTTCCCGGATCGCGGGGCCTCTCTCTGTACAGGATCCCCTGCAGTACAGCCCTGCTCCCACCAACAGTCAGGCCTTGAGGACCTGGAGCCAGGGGCCCTTGTGATGAACACTAGGAGAGGGTGAGCTCTCCATCCATCTCCGGCTGTTAACGAGAGAGCCCGCACAGCCCCTAGCCTTAGACCTGCCCAGACCAGTAGCTGGCAGACTTTTTTTTTTTTTTTTTTAAAGATTTATTCGTTTATTTGAAAGGCAGAGTTACAGAGAGAGAGGGAGAGAGAGAGAGAGAGGGAGGTCTTCCATCTGCTGATTCACTCCCCAGATGGCCGCAACGGCTGGAGCTGTGCTGATCCAAAGCCAGGAGCCTAGAGCTTCCTCCGGGTTTCCTATGCGAGTTCAGGAGCCCAAGGACTTAGACCATTTCCTGTTGCTTTCCCACGCCATAGCAGAAAGCGGGATTGGAAGTGGAACAGCCAGGCTAGAACTGGTGCCCATATGGGAAGCCAGCACCGCAGGTGGTGGCTTTACCCGTTATGCCCCGGCACCAGCCCCTGGACTTTCTTTTTAAAGCGATGGAGGCCCCTTTGGCTTTCTTTCCCAAACAGAATCCACAGTTTGCTCCGGGGGCAGCAGTTTAGTCAAAGCTGGCTTGGCAAGAAGCAAACCTAAGACTCCCTCCTTTCATGGGGCCTCTTGTACCTCAAGACATTTGAACCCTAAGATACTCTGGTAATCTGTGATCCTGACACTCAGCATGAGTGGGTGGGAACAGACCTTCGAGCCTCCTGGGAAGCCACACCCAGTGCCCGCTCAGTTCCGTTCAGCCCAGCTGTCCCCTTCCTCACCACAGCTGTGGCCCACACCTCACTGCTTTGTCCCTGCGACAGCTGGCTGGGTCGCAGCTGTTGCTCCCTCCCTATCAAGCTGCCACATGGACCCCTGGAGCCCAGCTTGCTCCTCATGTCCCTCTCTGGTGTGCTTCTGTCTCCCTGGGACCCCAGCAGGTGACGGAACAGACTTCCCAGTGTTGTGGCCAAAGGAACATTTAATTCCCTTGGGGGCCTGGCTGTACTGCCCGGATTCTCTCCAGGGAGTTGCACCTGTTCTTGTCCACAGGTTCTTCCCTGGGGCCCCAGGACAGCCCCAGTGGATTGTTCAGCAGGCACCAGGGGACCTTAAAATAATACAAACGGTCGTGAATATGTGTGCTTTCCTGGAGAGATTGATTGGTCTGAGGACTGTGTCCAACTCGCAAGGGCTCTGGGACCCAAAATAACTAAGCTGGGGCCTGTTCAGCAAGGTCAGGTGGAAATCTTTGCCTGCCGCGGCCGGGATCCAGCCCTGGCCCTGCCTGGTGACTGACCCTGGGCGCTCCTTGAGCTCCGGTCGGTTTCCTCATCTGTAAAGTGGCAGGGCTTGGCGAGGTCCCGTCCGTGGCCCCTCCCCCACGGCAGCCCAGCTCCAGAATTTGGCGACTCCCTGGCTCCACTGCCCCTGATGTCACTGCCACTTCCTCCTGACTCTGGCCCCACCCGCCAAGGCCGTGGCTTCCTGAGCCACAGTCGTTTGTTTAGATTGGGAGTCCGGGAAGGGCCGCGGGCTGCTGGCACCGAGCGGATGGAGCTCTTGGGCCTCGTGGGGAGGTTGTTGGTCACAGAGGTCGGCAGGCTGTCCTTGGTCTGGGGAGGAGCGCACCTCCGTACTAGCTCCCTCTGCCTGTCAGAGCCAGGCCCGGGGGGCGGTGGGGAGGGGCCAGGGACACACCACATCTACTTCCCTGCTTTGTCTAAACGGGGCTGACCCTGTTGTGTAAGCAGGTGCTGTCAGACCCCCTCACCTCTCCCCCCTCTCTTGGTGTGTGAGGCTCCTCTGGCCAGTCTGGACGTCTCCGTCTGTTGCCTGTCACTATGACAGAATACCGGAGACTGGGTAAATTATAAAAAAAGGGTTTATTAGCCTGGTGGTTCTGGGGCTAGGAAGGCTGGGAGAACGGCCCTGGCTTCTGGTAGCATCTTCCTGCTGTGTAGCATAGTGGAGGGCACCACATGGTGAGACAGAGCAGGCTTGCTGGTGCCATCATGGGGTCCCAACATGAGCTCCTTGTCTGTGGGGTCCCATCGTGACCTCCTTGTCTGACCCTAACCACCCCCGCACAGGCCCCCTCCAAGTACCATCAACACAGGGCTGGGGTTAAGGTTCCAACCCCATATCTGGACAGGCTGGCAGGGCCATCACTGCTGGCCCTCATCACTGAGTCACCCTATTTTTTTTTTTAAAGCTTTTATTTAATGAATTCAATTTTCATAGGTAGGACTTTGGGAATATAGTGATTCCCTCCCCCCCATACCCACTGTCCTCCCACTCCTGTCCCATTCTTCTTTAGATTCATTTTTAATCAACTTTATATACAGAAGACCAACTCTATACTAAGTAAAGTTTTCAACAGTGTGTGCACGCACATACACACACACAAACACAATGTTAAAAAGTACTGTTTGAGAACAAGTTTTGCAGTTAATTCTCATAGTACAACTCATTAAAGACAGAGGTCCTAGTGGGGAGTAAGTGCACAGTGACTTCTGTTGTTGATTTAACAATTAGCACTCTTATTTATGACCTCAGTGATCACCCAAGGCTCTTGCCATGAGCTGCCAAGGCTATGGAAGCCTTTTGTGACCACAAACTCTGTCAGTATTTGAGAAGGCCATAGCAAAGTGAAAGTTCTCTCCTCCATCCTTCTTTGATGGCCCCTTCTTTCCACTGGGGTCTCACTCATGTAGGGCATTTTTGCCACAGTGTCTAAAAATACTACTTATTACTTCATTTGAGAGGCAGAGAGACAGAGCTTCCATATGCTGGCTCACTTCCCTAATGCACAGGAGCTGGAACCTCAATGCATGTCTCCCATGTGAGTGGCAGGGACTCAAGTACTTGAGCCATCACCTGCTACCTCCCACACTGCACATTAGCAGGAAGCTGGAGTTAGGAGTAGAGCCAGGACTCGGACCTGGGCCCTCAGATATATGCTGTGGGTGTCCCAAGTCACGTTTTAACTATTGCATAAAATACCCACCCCTCTCCCTCTGTTTTATTATTTGAGAGGCAGGGTCATATAGAGAAAGACAGAGAACATATGCACTCATCTACTGGTTTATTCCCCAAATAAACCTCATCTGAGCCAGGGCCAAAGCCAGGAGTCAGGAACTCCATGTGTGTCTCCCACATGGGTGACAAGAGACCCATCTACTTGACCCATCACCACTGCCTTCCAGGGTCTGCACCAGCAGGGAGTGGCATCAGGCACTCTGATATGGGACGTGACATTTTAACCACTGGACCATATGCTTGCCTCTATTGTTAAGTATTAAATGATGATTCATTCTTTTCCCCATTAAAAAAAACTCATCATAGAGGATTTCTAACCAGAGCTTCTAAGTTGACATAATCAAACCATTTAGTCCCCTTAAAGCTGTACATACATACTTGCTGTTCCAGTCTGTGTGGTTTTATTTTGGATAGAGCTGTAATTCCCATTAGGCTTTTTGAAATGGAGAATGTTGTCTCCTGAGTTGTGAAGACTTTTGGGGCTGGCCAGCACAAGGTGGGAACCCCTGGCTCCCTCCAGGAAACAAAACACCTGTTGTTACCCAGTGCCATGTAAATGACCTTCCCAGGGCCTTGTTAGTTCAGGGCCTGGGCACCCAAGGAAGGCAGACAGTGGATGTTTCCATTCTGACACTTGAAAGGTGAGCAAGTCACATGCTGCCCACATTGCAGGGGACACCTGTAGGTCAGTACTGGGGCCGGCATGGCTGCAGGAGAAAGTTCTTTCCCTCCAGGCCACCCATGTGGTCAGGGTGGTTCCTCTTGTACCCTCGATACCTCACCTGCACCGTCTGTCATGGGCCGGGTGCTGAGCTAGGCACCTGTGGCACAGGGGTGAGCAGGCAAAGACCCCTGTTCCTTGGGGGCCCCAGCGGTCTACATGAAAGATTAGGTCTCGTCTTCAGAGTTTCTTTAAGGTCTGGCGAAATAGGCAGGGCAAGTACTAGACCTCTTTGGCAAACGAGAAAACTGATCAGAGACACCAAGTGACTTGCTCAGTGTCAAAGCAACGGGATGGCACTGCCCAGACTTGAGCCCCGGACCCCCAAGGCCGGGCCCTGCCCCACCTTGGCCTGACGAGCGACCCCTGCTGAGGTCCTCCCTTCCAATGTCTTCCCAGGATCAGGCAGCTAAGGACAAGGCCCTGCAGAGCATGGCTGCCATGTCATCCGCCCAGATCATCTCGGCCACGGCCTTCCACAGTAAAGTGGCCCTCGCCCGGGGCCCGGGCTACCCAGCAGTCTCAGGGGTAAGTGGTGCTGCTCAGAGCCAGGGGCCAAACCAGACCGGTCCTTCTCCCTCCTCCTTCTTTGCGGAGCTGGGAGTGTCGGCCGCCTCATTTCTCTCGATTGAGTCCTCTTGGGCCAGGAGAGCCTGAGGAGGAGGGCACGAGGACCCAGGGGGCCATCCTGAGTCACCAATCTTGGAACGGTCTTCTTGGGGTCTTAGCAGTGACATAGCAGGGCTAAGGAGCCGCCTCCATTAGCTGACCAACCAATCAGTAGCTCTGGAGAGTCAGCCCAATTTACAGAAGACAAAGCCGAAGTCCAGGGGCTGGAGTCAGGAGTCAGCATAGTGCCAGTGCGTCCCTGAGTAGCATACTGCCACATGGCTGTGTCCCCACCCCCCCAATCAGGGACTCACCCTGCTCTCCTTCGAGGTGGAGAGCTAATGTCCAGGCTGGCTGAGATTTTAAATTTCTCGGTCTAAGGACTGGCCTCTTTGCCATAACCATGTTAACTGAACTTTCTTTCTTTCTTTTTTTTTTTTTTTTTAAAGTAGCATTATTTTTCTTTTTCTGAAAAACGCATTTTTAAAAAAATTTTCATTTTATTCGAAAGGCACAGAACAGGAGAGAAACAGGCCAGAGAGGTTTTCCATCTGCTGGTTCATTCCCCAGATGCTCACAACAGCCAGGGCTGAACCAGGCTGAAGCCAGGAGTCTTGAAACTCAATCCAGACCTCCTGCATGGTGGCAGGGATCTAAGTACTTGAGCCGTTGCCTGCTGCCTTCCAGTGTGTGCATTAGCAGGAAGCAGGAGGGAAGTAGAGAGCTGGGGCCCAGGCACTTTGATATGGGAAGCAGGTACCCGACGCCATGCTTTGAGTGGCCCAGAATCGTGCCTCCTTCCCAGGGCTGTATCCTCACAGTGCTGCCTTGGCCACAGGGGCTAAGTGGGTCTTCAAATGAGCTGTGCCAGCGGCACTGGTCCAGGTCTGTGGGGAGCAGACCCTGTGCTCCTTGGGCTTCTGTTCCCACACTGCTGCAGGTGCTCCCCAGGGAGCACCAGTCCACCTGCACATTTAAATGGATGAGTGCGCGGTGGTTCTGCAGATGAGTGAGTTTGGGAGCCTTGATACTGGGAGTTGACACAGCCTTGAGTGCTGCTGTGTACTGTAAACCTAGTGACATAGCATGCAGTGTTCCCAGCCCTGCTGTTCTTCCCAGGGAGCCTTCCAGAGCCTGGAGTCCCCCAAAACATGTTTGGGATGTCTGCTCGAGCCTGTTAGTATTAACCAGCTAGACCAACAGCATCTACTTCCCTCCCTAACCCCCGCTGGTTCAGATACACAGCCTCACTCCCAGCCCAGGTCCCTGCTCTGTGTCTCTGCCATGGCCCCCGTGTGCATACAGGCCTGTGCTGACTCTGTGCTTTTTATCCCTCCAGTTTTGGCAGGGAGCTTTGCCAGGCCAAGCCGGAACGTCCCATGAGTGAGTATTGCCTGCTGTCTGCTAGCAGTTGCTCCCTGAACTGAACTTGAACCCAGGAACTTGTGAAATGGAGCTTGGGCCCCCTGGGTGGGGTGGGGCCACTGTCTGGGGTCAGCCTTTCCAGAGAGCAAAGAGCGCAGACACTGGCCCTCCTGCGTTTGGGCACCATGTGGCTGAGCTGCAAGGCCCACACCCCAGCGTGGCATTTGCTAAAACCTCAGGCTGTCCAGGGTGTAGGCAGGGAAGGAGGTCAGGAATCAGGCCTGTGGCTGGCCCCAGAGGGAGGGAAAGCAGGAGGGGCGGCTTTCCCAACAGATGCACTACTTCTGCGGATCAGGACATTGGCCAGGAGGGCGTGGGAGGCCAAAGCCCAGCAAGGCCACTGATGGCCAGACCACCAGGGCCTGCCCGAGACTCTGGGTGGCGGGCTGGCCAAGACTGACACTTCCTCCCTCCTCTCTCTTGCAGTGTGAAACCTTTCTCTCAACAGCCCTACTCTGTCCAGCCTCCGCTGCCTCTGCCAGGTGGGTTGGCAGTGCGTGAATTGTACCGCTGTGGCTCCTGTCCCTGAGTCCCAGACTGCAACAGCTGGACACCTGCGTGTCCCTCTTAGATGTCGCCTTGTCATGTGCTCAGGCCAGATCTTTCAGTCTCCAGGACGCCCCATTCCTTGCCCCTAGTATGCACACTTCCCCAGAGTGCTGTCCTCCTGGTGGTGCTCAGGGGTGGGCAGTGCCTGTGTCCTGGGGCAGTGCTCCCCCTTGACTGCTGACCTGTAGTCTGCCTACGTACCTCGGCTCCTGGGGTGGCCTCCCTCGTAGTGATGCTGTCACTCTCTCTTCTGAAATGGGTGGCCCCCAGAGTGCCCAGCTTCCTGACCTGGGGCCCCTTCCTAACTGAGGGAACCCTTGGCAGGGAGGAGTGGGAGGAGGGGGCTGGAGCATGACTGAGGCCAATGAGCTGAGTGGAGCTCTGCAGAGTGGACCAGCTGGACAGTTGCAGGGCCCCTCATCCCGTTGCTCGGGTGACCAGGCCCTTTTTTGGATTTGCTGACATTCCAACCCTGGCCCCCATAGCCCTTCTAGGTCCCTAGGTTGCCTAGGTCCCTGGTTGCCACTTCCTTTCGTGGAAGCAAGTCACTAGGTCGGGTCCAGTCCACCCCACTGCCTCGTCCCTCTTGACCTCTTCCTGTGCACTCCTGCACCAGGCCCTCCTAGTTCTTGCCTGGGTGGTGGCAGCAGCCTCTTCCTGGCTCCCTGATTCTCTCATCATCATGTGATTCTCCAAAGTGTCCGTCTCACCTTGTCGCTTCCCTACTGAGGATGCTTTTGTGGTACCTTCAGGGTTCAATCTAAACTCTGCAGTAGGACTTGTCCAGTTGCACCAGCTTTCTCTCTCTCCCTCCGATCTGTATGCCACTCCCTGCCCTGCCTCTGGGCTGCAGTTCTTGTTGGCTGCCTGCCACCTGTCCAGCTGCACCCTGTGCACACCCCCCTACAGGCTTCTCATCATCACTTTCTTCTGCTCATGTATGTGGCTGCTTGTCTCTGTGCCTCACCTGTCACGCGTGGTACACAGCGATTCCTCGGTAAGCAGTGGCTGAACCAATGTATGGCTGAATGACTCAGCAGATGCACTAAGCACCAGCTGCTGTGACCCAAGGCCGTCTACCCAGCCCTTCTCTGTGTCCCCCACAAGCTCTTGAGCTCTCTGCCTCTGCCCAGGGCACTGCTGTTCACCCGACTCCTGGGGGAAAACTGCGATCTCTCACAGGCCACTGTCACTTCCCTTCATGTCTTTCCCTCGTCCTCTCCTATCACTCCTCGGCACTGCTTCACTTTTGGAAACCCACAAGGACCTCGCTCCTGAGCTGCCTAAACCTGGGTGCAGAGCTGATCCTTTCTCCGCCCCGCTGGCCACCACCCATGGCCGTCGCTTCAGCCTTGCTTCCTGCCATTGGCCCAAATCTGCCCTTCTCTCCAGCCCTGCGAGGTACTGGGTTCCCAGCTGTTCCCCACAAGCTTGCCTCTGCTCTTTCCTCCGCTTGCAGTGCCCTTTCCCAGTCTTCATCCAATGCTTCCCACCTGTCACAGCTTCTCACAAGCCCTTCAGAGAGCCTGTCCTGAGCACCTGCGCCTGCCCTCCCGGTGGACTGGGAGCTCCTTTGGTGCTGAGTGCATACCTTACCGGTCTGTGTCACACTCATCACCCATCCATTCATCTGATCGCAACCCTGTGTGAAAGGCTGTTCTGTGCCAGAGTCTGTTTTGGTGCTGGAGACACGGCTGTCAACCATACAGGACACCTGCTACTGTCCTGGGGTTGATGCCTTATTTCCATAGCTGGCTCCTCTGGTTCTTTCCCTGTTTGGACCACAAGCAGCTGAGAAGGGCAAGACCTGACCAAGTTGCTCTCCCCATGCCCAGATCCAGTCTCCCTGGAGTGTGGTTCTGTGCAGAGGCCTGAGTTGCATCCGCCCAGCCCCTCCCTGCCTGGCATCCCTTCTACCACCCTGCCCAGGACAGGAAGTCCCCCAGCCAGCACGGCTCTGCCGGGGGCAGGGGAGACCTGGGTCAGCACAGAGCAGGACAGCAGGGAGGGTGCCTGGAGACCATGTGCCCCTCCCTCTGTATTCAGGGTTTGAGTCACCTGCAGGACCCACCCCATCGCCCTCAGCGCCTCCAGCACCCCCATGGCAGGGCCGCAGTGTGGCCAGCTCCAAGCTGTGGATGTTGGAATTCTCAGCCTTCCTGGAGCAGCAGCAAGACCCGGACACGGTAGGTCCCCACTCCCTCTCATCCCTGGAGACCCCTGCTCCTGCACCTCCTCCTCAGCTCTCTCGTCTGTTCTTCTGCCCCAGTCCACTTCGGGGCTTTGGTGCCCTGCTCTGTCCCAAACCTATGGACCCTTCCTTCTCCACTTCCCTCTCCCTCTGCTCTGCTCATGTGCCCTTCCCCCCTCCCAGCCCAGCCTGCTCTCAGCGCAGGGCCACCGTCTCAGCCCCTGCAGCCTGGCCCGTCCTTTCTCTACTCTTGAGGGGCAGACAGAAAGCCAAGGAGCCTCCTGCGTCTGGTCTGCATCTTCTGTGCCAGCAGCAGGGGGCAGCCCTGTCTCCCAGCGTGTCCCCTCAGTGTCTTCTGACCTGGGTGACCAGCATCACCCGCCAAGGTTAGGGTAGCACCAGGAGGATGCTGGTGGGCAGAGACCAATGCACTTGGGCCTTAAAAAAAATTTGTTTTTGAACTGTTGGTTTATTTTTTGAAAGGGAGAGAGAGAGAGAAATCTTCCACCTGCTGATTCACTTCCCAAATGCCCCAACAGCCAAGGCTGGGCCAGACTGCAGCTAAGAGCCAGGAACTTGATCTGGATCTCCCCACATGGGTTACAGGAACATAATCTCTTGCTGTCTTCTAGGGTGCGCTTCAGAAGGAAGCTGGATTAGAAGCAGAGTTGGGCCGTGAGCCCAGGCAGTCCAGTGTGGCATGTGGGGGTCCCAAGTGGTAGCTTAACGCCCACGCTAAATGCCCATCTTCAAACGTGTATTTCAGCTGAGGAGCCCATTCACTAAACTGGCTCTGACTCAGCAAAACAAAACCAAGACCTTTACTGTCTGTGTTTCATTAGTGGGGAAACCGAGGCCCGGGAGGCAGAGGAACTTGGTGCAGCCGTGTGGCGGGTGAGCACCAGAGCCAGCGGCCCTTCTGTGTCCGCCCGCGGCTTCCCTCGTCTCCCTTAGTCCTCTCTCCTCTCCACAGTACAACAAGCACCTGTTCGTACACATCGGCCAGTCAAGCCCGAGCTACAGTGACCCCTACCTCGAAGCCGTGGACATCCGCCAGATCTATGACAAATTCCCAGAGAAGAAGGGAGGCCTCAAGGAGCTCTTTGAACGGGGACCCTCCAATGCCTTCTTCCTTGTGAAGTTCTGGGTAAGCCCCTGGATAGCCTCTTCCTTCCTTCACCCGTGACCAGGAGGGCAGGCAGGGCAGGAGCAGGGGGAGGAACAAGCACACGATGGCCCTCGGTGGTGGAAACCGCTGGGCTCCTGGGAGGAGGCCCTTTTCTGCCAGAGAGTGATGTCATCAAGCGTAGGCAGGAGTGGAGCCTTAAGGAAAAGACTTGCAGGAGATACCAAGCAGATAGGTGAAGAACAACTTGTGGCACCTGCCGCTGAGCCGCCCTGTGTTGGTTCCAAGGCCTGCAGCTACGCAGCTGGTCCTGGAAAGCTCATCTCCAAGGCATGTTGGGCTGGACAGAACCTGGACAAGGGAAGTATGAGGTTAGGACAGGTTGCCTGGCTAACACTACTGCAGGGCCAGGCATCCCCAAAGAAACACCAAGCCGCTTCTCAACCTGCTTAGCCTGTAGTCCTGGTCTCTGCCGCTCTCCCCATCTGAACCCTGGACAGCTGCCATGTGGTTAGAGCCCCACCATGACAAACTGAGTTAAGACACTGGAGTTTTACATCAGGGCTGGACACCTGGCTCCAGCTTCCTGCTAATGCAGACCGGGAAGGCGACAGTGAAGGCTGATGTAATTAGATCCCTGCTACCCTCGTGAGACGTTTGGTTTGAGTTTCCAGGCCACCAGCTTCCGTCTTAGCTGAACCCCAGGTGTTGCGGGCAGTTGGGGAATGAAGCAGTCAATATGGGCTCTCTCTTTTTTTGTCTCTGCCTCTGAAATAAATAAGTAAATAAAATCAAATAAAAATAAACTCTCCTCTGAGACCATGAGACATAGTAACTGCCGGGGACAGGGTCAGACCAGTGCAAACCAGGCCAGCAGCAAGGAAGGCAGGAAATCCTTCAGGCTGTGTGATTGAGGCTTTGAATATCCTAAGTGCTTTCAAGCCAGGCTGGGGCCCCGCCCACATTCCTCTTCCTGCTCCCTTTCTTGGTTCTGTTGACACCCAGGGGAGCCAATGACTCCTTCTAATGCGCCTTGCTAGGAGATTCTTAGCCTTGTTTGTTCCCAGGCCACCTGGATAATCTGAAGGCTTGGCTTTTCTAGAAAGATACTGACACACAAGTTGACACCTAATTCCAGGCGGCTTGCCGGCCCCTGCCCAGGAAGCCCAGCCCGGCTCTCGTGCAGCTAAACCCAGGGTCACTGTCTTGGGAAGAGACGACTGTTGGGGCTGAGACCCAGGGCCCCGTCTTGAAGGTGCTTGGTTTTTGCACTCTGCAAGACAGCTTGTTTGAGCAGGGTCAAGATGCTCATGGGTCTTGAGGTCAGGCAGGCTGTTACACAGCCTGCGGGAACGTGAGTGATGGTGAAGGCGGAGGGGAGTGGGCTCCGGAGGGTGGGAACCTTGTAGGAAAAGGTGTAGGAGAGGGAACCGGAGAAAACAAAGCTGCAAAGGTGAGTTACAGCCTGGGTTTTAATCTAAGCTGGGATGCAAAGTAGGGAATATTTCCTTTTACTTAAGCTTCCGTTTAAATCAATGCAAGCTCATATCTGTATTGTTAATGAATACCAAGGGGCTCATAAGGGGAAGTATCAGATTCTTGTGCTGTTCCTCCTCGTGCCCAAGTCCCCAGCCCCAAGCCCCGAGGCAGTAAGTGTTAGCTTAGTTCTAAATAATATGCTTATTTGGTTGTATCTTGGTGTCGTGACTGGGACATAAGACTTTTATTTCATTATGGTAGAAAAAAGTAAGCTGTGTTACATCACTTATCAGTATAATCCTAGCCAATAAGTTGTATAGTTTAGGAAAAGCAATATAATGTCTAAATTTTAAAATTATATATTGATTTATTTGAAAAGCAGAGAGAAAGAGAGGTCTTCTAATCCCTGATTTACTTACCAGATGTCCTTAACAGCTGGCGGTGGGCCAGGCTGAAGCTAGAAGCTGGGAACTCAATGCAGAACTTCCAGGCCGGCGCTGTGGCTCAACAGGCTAATCCTCCGTCTAGCGGCGCCGGCACACTGGGTTCTAGTCCCGGTCTGGGCGCCGGATTCTGTCCCGGTTGCCCCTCTTCCAGGCCAGCTCTCTGCTGTGGCCCAGGAGGGCAGTGAGGATGGCCCAAGTGCTTGGGTCCTGCGCCCCATGGGAGACCAGGAGAAGCACCTGGCTCCTGTCTTCGGATTAGCGCAGTGCGCCGGCCGCAGCGCGCCGCCGCCGCGGCCATTGGAGGGTGAACCAACGGCAAAGGAAGACCTTTCTTTCTGTCTCTCTCTCTCACTGTCCACTCTGCCTGTCAAAAAATAAAAAAAAGAACTTGCACATCCGACAGTTTGAGCCATCATTTGCTGCTTCCCAGGGTATGCATTGGGAGGAAGCTAGAATTGGGAGTGGAGCCAGGACTTGAACTCCAAACACTCCAGTGTAGGATACTGGTGTCCTAACTGCTGCTCTGGGCACCCACCCCTGTTTGCCTTTTTTGTCAATGTAGGTTTGTGTTTTTTTTTAAAGATTTTATTTATTTATTTGAGAGGTGGAGTCACAGACAGAGAGTGCTGGTTCAATCCCTTAATAGCCACACAGCTGGAGCTGGGCTGACCCAAAGCCAGGAATCCAGAGCTTCTTCTGGGTTTCCCACATGGGTACAGGAGCCCAAGCACTTGAGCCGTTCCCCACTGCTTTCCCAGGCTGTAAGCAGAGAGCTGGATTGGAAAAGAAGCAACCTGGACATGAACTGGAGCCCATGTGGGATGCTGGCACTGCAGGTGGAGGCTTAGCCTGCTGTGCCACAGCACCAGCCCTGCTAATGTAGTTTGATCACCAAAAACCCAGGAAGTTTTGATGATTCCATGTCGTTACTTGTACAGCTTTTTTTTTTCCTGCAAATAAAGGCTGTTTTACCTTGCTGGTGTTTGAATAAAAAGCTATTCTTAAACTTCTAGAAAAAACACACCTATTCTTTAAAACGTACAGATTTTCTCCATCAGTATCACCATGTGGAAGGCAGGGTTTAGCTCAGCAGTTGAGTTGGTTAAGGTGCCTCTACCCCATGTTTCATTCCCGACTGCACTACTGACTCCAGCTCCCTGCTAATGCAGACCCTGGGAGGCAGCGGTGATGGCTCAGGTAGCTGGATTCTTGCCTCCCACGTGGGAAAACTGGGCTGACTTCCTGGCTCCCAGCTTTTGACACCCCATCAGGTGCCATTTGGGTAGTGACCCAGGGAACTAGAGCAGTTTCTCTCTCTCTCTCTTTGCCTGCCTGTCAGATAAATTGAAAAAAAAAGGAATCACCGTGATTGGGCAGTCACTGGGGCACAGCAGGTTAAGCTGCCAGACCTCTGCATCTCATATTGGAATCCTGACTACTCTACTTCCCATCCAACTTCCTGTTAATGTGCCTGGGAGGCAGCAGATAATGGCCCAAATGCTTAGGTTCCTGCCACCTGCCTTTATTTTCCAGTTCATTTGCATGACCTATTGTCTTAGAGATTTCCTTAACTGTATCTTCTAACCCTTCTGGATTAGCTAAGGTATCTGAGTGCCTGTTAACATAAAACCCAAGTTGCCAGTCAGTGTAAAGGAGGTCTGGAGGTAGAATGGGCTGGGCCAGTGTCTCCACGAAATCACCAGGGACCTGACTCCTCCACCTGCCATCCTAGTGTATGGTTTCTGTCCTTAGGCTGGGGCTACTGGCATGGCAGCCACCACGTCCATATTGCAAACATCAAAAAAACAAACAAACAAACAAACAAAAAAACCCAAAAAAAGAACCAGCTTAACTCTCCTCCACGGGGCTGTGGAAGGACCCACCGAACACTTGACCTGTTGTATGGTTGCATTTAGCAAAGGAGCCTGGGAAATGACGTTATCACTGAATAAAGTCAGGGTTCTAATACTGTAGAAGAAACTGGATGAGTCTTTCTACTGTAAGCACATCAGTCCAGTTAATGGCATGTTTTTTCTTTCTTAACAGTAAAATGGTGCTTCTCATATTTAACTAAGATTAGATTAAAGGGGTGGGCATTGTGTTGCAGTAGGTGAAGCCACCACATGGGATGCTCATATCCTCTATCAGAGTGTCTGGATCCGAGCCTGCTTCTTCTTCTTCTTCTTTTTTTAAGATTTTATTTTATTTTATTTTATTTATTTATTTATTTATTTATTTTTGACAGGCAGAGTGGATAGTGAGAGAGACAGAGAGAAAGGTCTTCCTTTTTGCCATTGGTTCACCCTCCAATGGCTGCTGCGGCCAGCGCATCGCACTGATCCGAAGCCAGGAGCCAGGTGCTTCTCCTGGTCTCCCATGCGGGTGCAGGGCCCAAGGACCTGGGCTATCCTCCACTGCCTTCCCGGGCCACAACAGAGAGCTGGCCTGGAAGAGGGGCAACCGGGATAGAATCCGGCGCCCCCAACTGGGACTAGAACCCGGTGTGCTGGCGCCGCAAGGCGGAGGATTAGCCTGTTAAGCCACGGCGCCGGCCCCGAGCCTGCTTCTAATGCAGCTTCCTACTAATTTGCACCCTAGGAGGCAGCAGATGATGACTTGGCTATTTGGGTCCCAACCATCCAGATGGCAGACCCAACTGGGGTTCCTGGCTCATGACTTCAATCAGGCCCAGAATTGGTTATTATAGCTATCTGGGGAGTTGAACTAATAGATGGAAGACTTCTCTTTATCTCTCTCTCTATGTTGCTATGCCTTTCAGATGAGTAATTAAATAAATAAGTGGTTAGATTAATGGAGTATGGCAGCATCTCTGGCTTACCTTCTGTTGAAAATTTAATTTTGATAAGGATTTTTTTTCCCTTTTTTTTTTTGTATTTGATTTTTTAAAAGATATATATATATATTTATTTATTTGAAATCCAGAGTTACAGAAAGGCAGAGGCAGAGAGAGAGAGAAAAAGATCTTTGATCTGCTGGTTCACTCCACAAATAGACACAATAACCAGGTCTGGGCCAGGCCAAAGCCAAGAGCCAGGAATTCCATCTGGGTCTCTCACTTGGGTAGCAGGGTCCTAAGCACTTAGGCCATCACCACCTTCCCAGTGCATTAGCAGGAAGCTGGATTGGAAACAGAGTAGCCTAGACTCCAACTGGCATTTCAATATGGGATGCTGGCATCTCCAGTGGGGGCTTAACCCACTGTGCCATAACACTGGCCTGTTTCCTTGTAATCATTTTTCTTGTGTTTTGGTCTCTTCTAAGTTGGAGAGTTTTCATTTGGAAGACAGAGTTACAGAAAGAGGGGGGAGGGGAGAGAGAGAGAGAGATCTTCCATCCACTGGCTCACTCCTCAGTCACTGCTACAGCCAGGGCTGGGGCAAGTGGAAGCCAGGAGCCTGGAACTCCATCCAGGTCTCCCACATGGGCAGCAGGGGCCCAAGCACTTGGACTATCTTCCACTGCCTTCCCAGATGGTACTGAAAATGGCTCTCATATGGGATGCTGGCATCACAGGCGGTGGTATGCCCCACCAGCCCCTCATTTTGATGAATCCTTGTCTCCTGTTCTTTGTGCCATTGTCCTTGTGTGATGTTGGCTGAGAGCTCTGGGTGCCAGGTGGGACTTCTCATCTCGTCGGGCTCTGTCCAGCAGCGCTGGGGATGCGGACCCCGCTGTGCTACTGGGGAAGCACCCACTGTCAGTCTGTTTCCTAGCCCTTTGGAGGTCCAGAGTTTCTGAAGATACTCCGTTAAATTCCCTGACAGGAGTATACTTGGCCACCAGCATTCTGGGAATGGGATGGGGGAAGGGCTTGGGAGTCTGACCATGTCCTCCATTTTTTAAAGTAGATTTGTATATATATGTATTTACTTGTCTGAAAGGTAGAGAGACAGAGATTTTCCATCCCCTGGCTTGCTCCCTAAAATGTCTGCACCAGCCAGAGTTGGGCCAGACCAAAGCCAGGAAGGAACCTTCGGTGTCTCCCACGTAGGTGTCAAGAACCCAAGTACTTTGGCCGTCATCCACTGCCTCCCAGGCTCATTGGCAGGGACCTGGTGTGGGAGCATTGTGTAGTTGGGACTTGCACCCGTGCTCTGATGTGGGTGCGGGCGTCCCAAGTGGCAGCTTTGCCTGCTGCTCCACAGCAGTGCCCCACGCCTGATGGTCTCTGATGGTGGTTCTCCCTAACCCTCTGTCCTCACCCCTCTGCCTAGCACATCCAGAGCTCCTGGGGTGTGGAGGCAGCGCTGGTGGCCTGACCGTCCCATGCATGGACTTCTGCTGTTCCCTGTGTCAGAGCCCACATCTTTGCTGCCCGCTGTGGTGGTCCCTCCTGTGCCCCCAGCCTCTCTTCCCAGAAATGTCCTCCAGGCACCTTTAGCTGTCATTTCTTTGCCTCTTTTGCCCTGCAGAATCCGTCCTAGGCTTAATTTGCCTTCAGTCTTCTACCATGTCTTTTTTTTTTTTTTTTTTTTAAAGATTTTTATTCATTTACTTGAGAGAGAGAGAGAGAGAGAGAGAGAGAGAGAGGTCTTCCTTCCGTTGGTTCACTCTCCAGATGGCTACAAAGATCGGAGCTGCGCTGATCCAGAGCCAGGAGCCAGGAGCTTCTTCCAGGTCTCCCATGCGGGTACAAGGGTCCTAGGACTTGGGCCATCTTCCACTGCTTTCCCAGGCCATAGCAGAGAGCTGGATTGGAAGAGGAGCAGCTGGGACTAGAACCGGCGCCCATATGGCATGCTGGCACCACAGGTGGAGGATTAACCTAGTGTGCCACGGCGCCAGCCCCATGGAGCTGCACATTTTAAAAAGTTCTTGGCTGTTACTCTTTTGGATCTCTGCAAGGGGAAAACATAAACTTGTATGGTTCACACTACCCCTCATCTTTAACCCAAAGTCCAGGAAAAACATGCTTAACTTGAGTCCCCTCCAATGGATTGGAATTCATTGTTGGGCATATTGGGTTTATGGAAGGATCTAGATTTTCTGGTAGCGTCTGCTGTGGAGTAGCTAGCGCATTTATGCCACATCTGTCAGACCTTCCCTTTAGGTGATGAGAAGTCACTGGAGGGTTTCGGGCAGGGCCGGCTTGGCCAGCGTTGTGCTGGGCTGGGTGCATCAGGCTTCCAGCCTGGACACAAGGGAAGCCCCCTGTACTGGGGACCAGGCCAGCAGAGAGGGTGGCCTCCTTCGGACCCCAGCCAGGCGCTCGGCGTCAGGATGCGATGGATGAGACAGGATGCTGGCCTGCGTTTTTCCAGGAAGCACTTAAGCTGTCTGACTTCCGCTTTTCTTCTCCCCTCTCCCTACCCGCCCTGGACATGGGGGCTGGAACCAAGGTTCTGCTGGGGACAGTGACAGTGGCAGTGGCAGCTCCCCGTTCCTGTTCTGCATCTATGGAGGCTCTGGAGCTCTCCTTTGGAGAAGGCCGTGCCTCTTTGGAGTATCCCTCCCCCACCTGCCCAGCCTTTACCTGCACTCAGCACAAGCACCTGGGAGAGGTGATTGGCAGCTGTTCCTAGCTCTGGCCCAGCCACCTTGGTCAGAAGGAGGACCAGTTGGCAGAGGCAGGCAGTGTTTGTGTAAGAACACCCTGGAGGGGGAGCTGACATATCTGGGGCTCTTTTCAGTGCTCCTGCCTTATTTTGGTTGTTAGGAAAATTCTGTATTCTCTTAGACACCTTCCAAATAAGAACCAGCCTAGCCTCCGGCCCTCTGAGGCGTGGCGTAAGCAAGGACCTGGCTTGCGTGAGCCTCTTTCCTGCGGTCATCCCTGTAAGGTGCCTGCTGGGGGTTGGATCAGGGCATCTGCAGAGGGGAAGCCAAGGCACAGGCAGATTGAACAACACTGCCGAAGGTGAGCAGTACCAGAGCCAGCACCTGGGCCCAGAGCGTGTGCTCAGAACCGCTCCTCCTCACAGAGGGCCTGGGTGCCGCCCTGCGGGCTCCTGGGTCCTGTTGGAGGAAGCTCTGTGTGGGCTCATGTGTGTGAACAGCTCAGATGAGTCAGATGGCATAGCTGGGCTTCTTGCATTTCCTGGACCCCAGCGTTTCCTTCTAGAAAATGGGGGCATTGTCCAACCTTGGGATGAGGTTGGCAGGTGGAAAGGAGGAAGGGGCTTGGTCTTCTCCTCCAGTCCTCTCCCCTCTGATGCTTAGGGGAGCCTGGAAGAGAGGAGGAAAGGGGGAAGAGAAGGAACAGGCGTGTGGGGCCAGCTTCCACGAATGGACTTTGTGTTCAGCCGTGTACCTGTGCACACAGCCCACCTGGCCCTCCCCAGAGCTTGCATCTTGAGGTCAGAATCCACAGCAGATCTCAGGATCCTGGAGCGAGAACCGTCCACAGGGGAGTATGGCCATCTGCAGGGGAGTATGGCCAGCCATCAGCAAGTGCGGCAAGGCAGGGCGAGGCGGGCCGCAGTCAGCCTGCGCTGTCGCAGCCAGGACGTGCAAGCTCCGGTCTCGGTTCTGCCCCCTGAGAGCTGGTCTCGAGCACGAACACCTGCTCGGCGTCTCTGTTTCTGTCTGAAACGTCAGCAGCTTGGTCTTGCGAGCGAGCAAGGGGCCGTGGCTCTGGCCTGGCAGTGCAGGGGAAACTCCGCCCCTTGCGTGAGCCCTGAGAGCCGGCAATTTGGGCAGGCTGAGGACAGGTGAAGATCAGAGCCCAGGACGTGTTGGCAGCCATCCCGTCCATCCTCCTGCATCTGGAGGAAGAGCAGAGGCTCCTGAGGCGGACAGATGTGACGGGATCAAATATGCACCTGTGCCAGCCGTGAGACTGGGTGGCTCAGCAGGCATCTGCTCCCAGGCCGGTCCCTCCTTTCCCTGCCATTAGCTGGTGTGAACTTGGCCACACACAACTAGGAAGGAAAACTGTTTGGGCCAGGAAATGGTGCTTTTCCTGCCTGGCTGTTTTCTCAGCCCCAGCCCCCCCCCCACCTCCCCCGGCGCTGGAGGGCTGATCCGAGGGCAGAGGAGGAGGACGATGATGGTGACGATGGTGACGTTGTCGTTGTCACCGGCCCACCCTCCGTGCCTCCCTCCTACTCTTCTTGCTGGGGGGGGGGGGGGTTGACTCAGGGCTGCCGCGACAAGTTTTCCGCTGGGAATGACGACTCCAGGCAGGAAGGGCCCTGCCTGGACAAGTGCCTTGGCCTGCGAGGCAGAGGCCACCTCTGTCCCCGTGGGAAGGGAACCGTCGGACACCAGCCCCAGCCTGCGTGCTGACCACGCCGAGCAGAGCCTGAGCTGAGCCGCCGGGCGGGGTCGTGCCCAGGCCCTCCTCCCATCCCGGCCTGCTATTCCCTTTTGGGCCCTGACATTTCTCCCAGGCACATACCAGCACATGACAATGAATCTGAGCCCCTCCGGGTCCCCACAGCCGGGCTGCGGCTGTCTCGGCTCAGCTGTCAGTCACCAGATCCCCCACACCTGTTCTAGGCACAGCCTGTGAGCTGCCCACCCGCATGCACAGCTATGAATAGGGTGGAGGGGGGAGCAAGGGGCATTCAGAGGGCAGGCAGTGGGGGGCATGGGCTTCCTCTTTCCCTGGGCTGGGAAAGTCAGAGCTAAGCCTGTTTGGAGGAGGTGCTTGGAGGGGGCGGGGGACACAGGGTGGACAGGAGAGGCCTGAAGGGTGGCACCAGAGACGTGATGGGGTTGTAAGTAGGGTCCAGCCCCAGGGTGAGGTGCTCTGGGTGGGTGTCAGGCCAGCCACGCCTAGATAGATGGAGCACTGCCTGGGGTAGGTTCTGGGGCCCGCTTTGACCCTCTCTCCTCCCTCTCCCTCTCTCATTCCCCATTTCCTGCCTCCCCCTCCCCCGCTTCCCCACTGGGCCACCAGCTCCTTGGTACTTGCGCTCCCATTTATAAATTCCTTGAGAGCAGAAACAGTGTCAGCCTCAACCTCTTTGGGCCCCCACTGCCCCTAGCAGGGCTGGGCTGGGGTTGGATAAACAGAGACTCAGTGACTGGAAGGGCCCAGTGACTGGGAGGTGATGACGAAGTCCCTGAGTGTTATTGGAGCTGGGGGCGGAGCTGAGATGTGAAGACTGCCTGGGTGAGTAGGTTCCTCTGTTGTGACCAAGGGTGCTTGCTCCGCTCACCTGGCGCCACCCAGAGGCAAGAGGTTGAAAAGCCTCATGTAGCATTTATTGAATGTTACGTGGTCCCAGTATGTGGCAGTGCCGAGAGCTTAATTCTTGTTTTTATTCTTTTTTTCAGTAGTATTTGTCTTTTTTTTTAAAAAAAGATTTATTTTATTTATTTGAAAGACAGAGTTACAGGGAGAGGTAGAGACAGAGAGAGAGGACTTCCATCCACTGGTTCACTCCCCAGATGGCCACAACAGCTGGAGCTGCACCGATCCGAAGCCAGGAGCCAGGTGCTTCTTCCCGGTCTCACATGGGTGCAGGGACCCATGCACTTGGGGCATCTTCTTCTGCTGCTTTTCCCAGGTCATTAGCAGGGAGCTGGATTGGAAGTAGTTAGAACTCGAATCCGTGCCCATATGGGATGTAGATGTTGCAGGTGCTGCCATAACCCATTATACCACAACGCTGGCCACTCCAGAAACTTTAAATTTTTTAAAAATTTATTAAGGGATGGTGTTGTGACTTGGTGCCACAAGCTGCCATGCTTGTGACACCGGCTTCCTGTATCGGAGTGCCAGTTCAAGTCCCGGCTGCTCTGCCTCCCATCCAGCTCCCTGCTCATACGTCTGGGAAGGCAGTGAAGGATGGGCCCAGTGCTTGGGCTCCTGCCACCCACCTGAGACCACGACCGTGTTCCAGGCTCCTGGCTGCAGCCTGGCCCAGCCCTAGCAGTTGCGGCCATTTGGAGAGTGGTCAAGCAGATGGAAGATCTCTCCCTGTCACACTCGGCCTTGTAAATAAATAAATCTTTTAAAAATTTCTTTAGAGAAATTTTAAAATTCATTAGAGAATTCCCATCTGCGGGTTCTACCCAGCAACAACTAGGGCTGAGCCAGGCCAAAGCGTGGCACTGGGGACGCAGTCCAGGTCTCCCACACGGATGGCCGGGACCCACGTAGCTGAGCCATCTGCTCTGCCTCCCAGAGTTAGGAGGAAGCTGGCATCAGGATGTGGGAGTCGGACCCAGGGACATGAGCATCCTAACCAGCATCTTGGCCACCAAGCCAAATGCCCAGCCCCCGCAGACTTTCTGAAGGGTCTGTAAGGCCTGGGGCCAGTCGCAGCTACGGTTGGTTCTGACCCACTCAGCCGGGCCCCAGGGGCGCCCTGTCACAAGTGGGGTTAGAGTCGGGGCCCTGGGGCCTGCGCGGAGGAGGGGGGAGCAGAGGGTGTTTCATACACAACGCTGCATATATCAGAGGCTGAGCGATGCTGTGAATGCAGCTGTCATTCTTTTCCTTCTGTCTCCCTGGCGGCCACCTCAAAGCCAGAGCAGAGCTCACCGCGCCATAAGCCATTCTGTGGCGTAACTTGCTGTAGTGACAAACCCGGTATGTCTAGTCATCCACAGTAGTAAACACAGGTCCGGCTCTTGGAAAGCTTTCCTACAGAGAAAGAAGCTGAGCGCCCCCTTGTGCCCAGTACTAGAACTGCCCGGTGCCTGTCTGTCCTGGAGTTCTGGGATCGCAGTATCTCTGAGCACAAGTGTGGTGTCAGAACCAGTCTCAGGGGCTGGAGATCCTGGGTGTGGGCTGCACTTG
Organism: Lepus europaeus; assembly: GCF_033115175.1. Taxonomy (NCBI): domain Eukaryota; kingdom Metazoa; phylum Chordata; class Mammalia; order Lagomorpha; family Leporidae; genus Lepus; species Lepus europaeus. The sequence continues at coordinate 102,149,347 of NC_084832.1, read as the reverse complement.
TCTGTGCTGGGGAGAGGCCTCCTTCTCCTAAGAATAAGCCTTTTTGTAACAGGCCGGGGCGTTTTCCTGGCTCAGAAGGGATGATTCCATGTGGGGCCTGACTTCTGGGGATCCCTAAGTGACCTGGGGCTTCAGGAATACAACCTCCGCCTCCGAGTTCCCAGGGCACCAGGCTGGCTCATCTTCCCTCTGCTGGGTTGAGACAGACGTCGGGGTTGGAGCCGCGGACTTGGAGTATGTGGCTGGTCGGCAGTTAGCGTGAAAGCTGCAGTGGGAGCTATCGATCTAGGGGCTGAGACAGAAATAAAAGATCAGGGTGAGAGCGGGCTAGCCTGGCAGTTACCACACCCGCACCCCACACTGGAGTGCCTGGTTTTGATTTCCATCTCCAGCCGCTGACTTAGATGTCTTGCCCGTGTGGACTCTGGGAGGCAGTGGTGATGGCTCAAGTACTTGGGTCCCTGCTGCCTACCTGAGAGACTTGGATTCAGTTCTCAGCCCTCCCTCACAGGCATTTGGAGAGTGAACCAGTGGATGGGGGCTCTCTGTGTTTCTCTCAAATAAATTACTGTAAAAAATATTCCCAAGGTGCCAGCATTGCTGCACAGCAGGTTAACAGCTGCTTGGGTTACGACTGTTAGCTTGAGTCCCAGGTGCTCCACTTCCAAACGGCCTTCTAGCTAATGTGCTGGGAAAGCAGCGGATGATGGCCCAAGTCTAGGGTCCCTGCTGCCCACATAGGAGGGACCCAGATAGAGTTCCTGGCTCCTGATTCTGTCTGACCCAGTCCTGACTGCTGTGGCCACTTGGGGAGCAAACCAGCAGGTGGAAGCTCTCTATCACTTGCTTGTTCGTTCTGCCTTTTGAATAAATAAATAAATCTTTTTTTTTTTTTTTAAGAGATCAAGGGTGGCTAGAGTTGGTACTGCCATAGAGAATGGTGAGAGGCAGCCCAGAGCCATTTCTGACGGAGCATTGGCAGGGTCTGTGACCGGCTGACCAGAGAATACCGCTTCTCCATGTCCTTAACTTCTGGAGAGTGCCAGTCCCCTGTTCTGGCTTTTTTCTTTACCACCAAAAGTGATTCTGAAACTCATTCATACTAAAATAGAAATGACTGACCTAGACTTAAATACTCCCAGTTTAACAAGAGACTCATGGAATGTAAAACATGAAATCCTAAAGACAGAGTATCCCACCTGCTGGTGGGTTGGTGTCTGAGCAGGCAGCAGGATTCTCTCTCTTTTTTTTTTTTTTTTAGATTTATTTTATTTGAAAATCAAGAGTTACACATAGAGTGAAGGAGAGGCAGAGAGAGAGAGAGGTCTTCCATCTGCTAGTTCATTCTCCAGATGACCGCAATGGCTGGAGCTGCGCCGATCCAAAGCCAGGAGCCACGAGCTTCTTCCGGGTCTGTCATGCGGGTGCAGGGGCCCAAGGACTTGGGCCATCTTCTACTGCTTTCCCAGGCCATAGCAGAGAGCTGGATTGGAAGTGGAGCAGCTGGGACTTGAACCGGCACCCATATGGGATGCTGGCACTGCAGGCAGCAGCTTTACCCGCTACACCAGAGCGCCAGCCCAGCAGGGTTCCCTTTTTGTGTGGTTTAGGCAACACTACCAAGCCTCCACATGTTGTTTGTTTTTTTTGACAGGTAGAGTTAGACAGTGAGAGAGAGAGAGACAGAGAGAAAGATCTTCCTTTTTCCATTGGTTCACTCCCCAAATGGCTGCCACGCACTGCGCTGATCCAAAGCCAGGAGCCAGGTGCCTCCTTCTGGTCTCCCATGTGGGTGCAAGGGCCCAAGCACTTGGGCCATCCTCCACTGCCTTCCTGGGCCACAGCAGAGAGCTGGACTGGAAGAGGAGCAACCGGAACAGAATCCAGCGCCTCAACCGGGACTAGAACCCGGGGTGCTGGCACTGCAGGCAGAGGATTAGCCAAGTGAGCTGCAGTGCCGGCCCATCCATATGGTTTTATGCCAGGCCTCCATGTGGGGAAGAGAGGATGCTTTCTCTTTTTTTTTAATTTTTAGAAAGTTTTTATTTAATAAATATAAATTTCATAGGTACAGCTTTTGGAATATAGCTGTTCTTCCCCTCATACCTGCCCTCCCACCCCCATTCCCGTCCCACCTTCTACTCCCTCTCCCATCCCATTCTTCATTAAGATTTGTTTTTAATTGACTTTATATACAGAAGAGCATCTCTATATTAAGTAAAGATTTCAACAGTTTGCACCTAACACACACAAAGTTTAAAGTAGTGTTTGAAGACTAGTTTTACCGTTTATTCTCATAGTACAACACATTAAGGACAGAGATCCTCCATGGGGAGTAAGTGCACAGTGACTCCTGTTGTTGATTTAGGGAAGATACTTTCTAATGCCTACTGCTTTGCTTTTTTTTTTTTTTTTTTTTAAGATCTACTTATTTATTTACTTGAAAGGCAGAGTTGCAGAGAGAGAAAGAGAGGTCTTCAATTCACTGATTCACTCCCCAGATGGCCGCAATGGCTAGAGCTGCACCAATCTGAAACCAGGAACCAGGAGCTTCTTCTGGGTCTCCCATGTGGGTGCAGGAGCCCAAGGACTTGGGCCATCTTCCACTGCTTTCCCAGGCCATAGCAGAGAGCTGGATTGGAAGTGAAGCAGCCGGAACTAGAACCAGCGCCTATGTGGGATGCCGGCACTGCAGGCAGCTGCTTTACCCAGTATGCCACAGAGCTGGCCCCTACTGGTTTTCTAGGTCCTTTCAAAGCACTCCTGATTTCTTCACAGCCCAAGAACTTGCACCCAGAGGTCTCCCAGACCCCAGTCCCTCTTGCCAGGGTCCCTGCTGTCCTGTCTGACCTCTTCCTTGGCTTCCCCGTGTCGTCTTCCAGGCAGACCTCAACACCAACATCGAGGATGAAGGCAGCTCCTTCTATGGAGTCTCCAGCCAATACGAGAGTCCCGAGAACATGATCATTACCTGCTCCACCAAGGTCTGCTCCTTCGGCAAGCAGGTGGTGGAGAAGGTTGAGGTAGGAGACCGCCCGCCCAGCCTGGGGGGAGGGGCGGGGGTGGGCAGTGCAGCAGGCCCCTGCGGCCACCTTGGCTGGAGCCCTCCTTGGAATGGCCCCACCCCAGGTGACCCCGCTGTGGCATCCCTCTGTGGGTTCAGGAGCATCTCACAGGTTCCTTGTTGCACTGGGGTTGTACACCCCGAAAGAAGAGAGGCCTTCCCCACTGTCACTGCTAGCCGGGGAGAGTCAGGCGTGGAGGGGGTCTCCAGGGCATCTTTTCCCGGCTCACTTTTTACCCCGTGGATGCTGGGAACCGTTCACATCCCAGATCTATGAGTTGCCACTGTTCCAGTAAAGTGATGGGAGATTCAGGCCAATGGTTCCCTCTCTCCCCCGTCCCCTGACCTCGGGCAGTGCAGGGGAGTGGTAAATGTGTGAGCTCAGGTGGCCCTGGGTTTGAATCCCAGCCCTTGCTTCCTGGTTTACATTGGGGGCTGGGGTGGGGAGAGGCGGGATTAAATCCTCCTTCTAGCTCTAAGCTAGGGGCAGGTCATCCTTGCTGACACTTGCTGGCACAGGCCTCCTGTGTCACCTGGGACCCTGCGCACCCTACCTTGTCCCTGTTTCATGCCGCTCTTCACCTTGGCCCCTGCTTCTCCGCTGAGTGGAGGGAAGCTTTCTTGCTGGTATAGACTGTCAGTTACTGTTAACCTGCCCTCCGTCAGACACAACCAGATGCGAGCCTAGTTCTGGGATGGGTTCTAGAAAGAAATACCCCCTTTCCTCAAGGACCTGACCCTGGCCATGCCTTAGTCTCCCCACCAGTGCCCAAACCCCACTTACCTCCATTCTATACGGCTTCTCCATATTGTCGGTAGAAGCTGATGATAGCAATTTTTTTAAGATTTTATTTATTTGAAAGAGAGAGAGAGAGAGAGAGGTCTTCCATCTGTTGGTTCACTCCCCAGTTGACCGCAACACCTGGAACTGGGCCAATCCGAAGTCAGGAGCCAGGAGTTTCCTCCAGGTCTCCCATGTGGGTGCAGGGGCCCAAAGACTTAGGCCATCTTCTACTGCTTTCCCACACCATAGCAGAGAGCTGGATCGGAAGTGGAGCAGCGGGGATTCAAGCCAGTGCCCATATGATATGCCGGCACTGCAGGTGGCAGCTTTACCTGCTATGCCACAGCGCCGGCCCCGACAATAGCAATTTTAAAAAACCTCAACTTAGAAGAACACTTCAAAAAATTCATGGAAATTGCATATTTTGAAAAACCTATGTATATATTACAATATGAACATTAAAATAATAATTTTCTTACTTATTTTGAAAGAGTTACAGAGAGGCAGAGAGAGATTGATCTTCCATTCACTGGTTCACTCCCCAGATGGCTGCAACAGCTGGTGCTGGGCCAGGCCGAAGCCAGGAGCCCAAATACTTGGTCCATCTTCCTTTGCTTTCCCCAAGCCATTAGCAGGACACGGAGTCAGGAGTAGCCAGGACATGCACCAGTGCCAGTATAGGATGCTGGTGTCAGCACTGTAGCCAGCAGCTTAACCTGCTACACCACAATGCTGACCCCACAACATAAACTATTAATTCATTTTTTTCACACATGTTTTGAAGTTCCCTTAAACTTTTACATTTTTATTTAAGATTTCTTTTCTTTATTTGAAAAGCAGAGTTACAGAGAGAGAGGGTAGGCTAGAGAGTTCTTCGATCTGCTGGTTCACTCCCCAAATGGCTACATCAGCCGGGGCTGGGCTGATCCAAAGCCAGAAGCTTCATCCAGGTCTCCCATGTAGGTGCAGTGGCCCAAGCAGTTGGACCATCTTCCATTGCTTTCCCAGAAGCATTAGCAGGGAGCTGGATCAGAAGAGGAACTGCTAGGACTCTACCTGGCACCCACATGGGATGCCCTTGTTGCAGACAGCAGCCTGCTATACCACAATGCCGGCCCCCAAATCTTTGAGATCCTTGTGCGTCCTCTTGACCCAGCTCCTGTCACTGGAGTCTAATATTGGCAGCCAGGAAGTTGACAGTCATACGGTCCTCCAGTCAGGCTCAGATGTCACCAGTGCACGTGTGTGTGTGTGGCTTTGTGTGATTCCCACCAGAGGCCACGAGAATCCCACGTGTTACCCTAGCGTGCAGCCAGGACTGCAAGGCGTCTGTCCCATCCGGTCTACCGCTGCCAGTCCGGGTCCCTCTCAGGCCTCCTCCAGGCCCAGGTGTCTGCCTGTCACTGCAGAGGAGAGGAGCCTGGGTTAGCGCACGCCAACCTGAGGAGGCGGCTGTGCGCTCGAGGGCCTCCAGGCCTCCTGCCCTTTCTTCCCACTCAGCAGTGACCAGGTTGTGGAGCTTGCCAGCAGAGCTGGGTGGGAGGGGAAGGGGTCCTGAGGCCCTGCTGTCGCCCTGGCCCCTGCAGACAGAGTATGCTCGCTATGAGAACGGCCACTACTCGTACCGCATCCACCGCTCGCCGCTCTGCGAGTACATGATCAACTTCATCCACAAGCTGAAGCACCTGCCCGAGAAACACATGATGAACAGCGTGCTGGAGAACTTCACCATCCTGCAGGTGCGTGGGTGCCACGGGGCCCGGCGGGGTCGTCCGCGATGGCGTGCCTCACCTCTGTCTCACCTGCAGGTGGTCACCAACAGGGACACACAGGAGACCTTGCTGTGTATCGCCTACGTCTTCGAGGTGTCGGCCAGTGAGCACGGGGCTCAGCACCACATCTACCGGCTGGTGAAGGAGTGAGACGCGGGGAGCAGGGAGCGGGGAGGGGGCCTGCAGGGGCAGCCTCCGGAGGTGCCACGGGGGAGCCATGCCGTGTGGCCGTGACTCTTCTTCCTACCCAGCAACAGACTGTGCCTGAGCCTGCAGTGCCCAACCCCCAATAAACCCACGGTGTTGTGTATTTTCGGAGGACCTGGTCTGGCTGTGTGAGCCTCGGGAGGGGCTGAGGGCCGCCTGTGGGCAGACCGGAAGTGGTGCCCAGAGACGCCCTGGCCCTGGGCAGGTCTGAAGCCAGCGCTCCAGGCGGACTCAGCCAGGAACCTGGCCCAACGCCGAAGCTCCGCTGGGATGGCCCCTGCGCTGTGGTGCCGGCCGCACCGGGAGGCCTGAGGATAGATCCATGCGTGGACCCTGGCGCCCATGGCCTCGTGTGCGTGACTGCATTTGTGCTACCTGGCCACCCTGCTGCTCCCCTCTGGCCAGCCCACACCACCAGGCCTAGGGTTTTAGGTGTGGAGGTGACAGGTGTTGGAAGGGGACAAGCTCAGAGCTCTCCCAGGAGTTCTCGTCCGTCTCCACCATCGCCGTCTCCATGGCCACAGCTGGGGGTCATGGTTCCAGATCCCCAGGAGCCCCAGCAGGCTCTGCAGAGGCAGCCCAGGCAATCTGAAGGCAGAGAGGATCAGGAGGTCGGCCCACAGGGTGGTGCACCTGGGGCCCTGCTTGGAGCCGGCCCTAGGCCATCTGGCGCCTGCACACCGGGCAGTTTCTCTGCTGCCTGGGCATGAGGAGCAGGGAGTGCACCCCGCCTGGGCCTCACTTGGTTGGCTGCTGCTGGGAGAGCCGGTGGGGCCTTAGGTTAGGCCGCCATGGCCTGGGGGCTCCTGCTAGCCTTGGTGCCTTTTCTTCCCTGTAAAGTGGAAGGAGGGGAGAGAGAGGCTGAGACCTGCCCGGTGCACACAGGCTGAGAGCTGGTCTGATGGGCACCCTCCCCGCCCTCAGCTCGCTGCTGCCACCTGCTGACGCTGGTATCCTCTGCTGGGTCAAGGGCAGAGGTTTGAAACAACAGACCTACAAGGGTGTCTGGCGCTCCGGATGTTCAACGGGAATATGAAAATTAGAGTTTTTTGTTTTTTTTTTTTTTTTTAAATAAGACAGCACTGGGGAGGTATTCCTGAGTGGTGATTAGGAGTAAGGGCTCTTGAGATCAGAACAGCCACTGACTAAACCTGTGTGTGATCTTGGGACAAGCTAACTTACTTTCTTTCTGCCTCAGTTTCCCCATCTGTAAAATGGGCATCATCACAATAACCTACCTCGTGTGTGTTCAGTGCCTAGCAAAACACCGAGCACATATTCGTGTTCGATGCATAACATGTGCCTTGTTCTGGCTAGTGGGAGCTTGCAGTCTAACTAAGGAGTCAGAGTGGAAAACCATTGAGTAGGGTGAGCCGATCCTCGAAGCAGCTCGTGTGCAGAGATGGGAGAGGTGGGGGCATGGAGGCGGGAGGAAGGCAGGCCGTCGGCCTCCCGGATGGGGAAAGAAGCCTCACAGCCCAGCACTGCCGTTCAGCCCCGTGGCAGACAGCACCAGTGCACGGTAGATGGAGGCCCAGCTTCTGTCCAAACAGGCTGAGGGGGGCATGGAATGCTCACATCCTGTGTCAGGGTGCCTGGGGCCAGTCCAAGCTCTGCTCCCGATCCAGCTCCTTGCTAACGTGCACCCTGGGAGGCAGCTGCTCCACTCCCCGCCCAGCTCCCTGCTCATGGTAAAAGCAGCGGAGGATGGCTCAAGTACCCGGATCCCTGACACCTACATGGGAGACCCAGATGGAGTTCCAGCCTCCTGGCTTTGGCCAGGCCCAGCCCTGCTGTTCAGGGTTTTTGCAAAATGAACCAGTGGATGGGAGATCTTCCTTGCCTATCTGCCTTTTAAATAAATAATAAAAAATTAATAAATAAAAGTATTTTTTAAAGATGGGCCATGGGCCCCAGGGAGCCTGGGCTGAGTGTCTGGGCAAGCAACAAGTTCTCTCACGTCCACAGGTGGGCTGGTGTTTGCGTAAGGATCCCCACCCCTCCCTGGCCTCTCTGCACATCTCTAATGAGATGTGCACGCCTATTCCTGTGGGCTGTTTGGAGTAGGGAAACCCACAGCACCCACCCCCTCACCCTTGACTGGCAGCAGCAGTCAGCACCCTGATCTCCAGGGAGCCTGTTGGCCAGGGACAGGTGCACCCAGTGAGCAGATGTCCCTTTGGTTCTCTGCGTGGGCGGAGGGCAGCACAGGTGTTGGCTGTGAATGAAGAGCCCACCTCAGCAGCCTGACCCCGCAAGAGGTCAGCCACAGTAGGACAGTGTGGACCTGAGCCTTGGGGCCTTGGGAGCTGAGCCCCAGCCCCTCCCTCCTGTCGTGACCCTCTGCCTCTGGCACCTCCTCCCTGCAGGATCCCTGGGCGGGAGTGAACTCCCCCACCTCTCCTGTGGGCTGGGCTATCTGTGACGTGTTCTTCCAGAGCCAATGAGGAGTGCAGAATGGTTAGGCATGCCCAGCTGTGTGTCAGCCGCGTTCCAGGGGCCTCAACACACAGGTCCCCCGCCAGCCCTGTTTTAGAGATGTGCAGAGAGGTCTGCTCACTTTCCCGGCTGGTGAACACGTCTGCTCGTTCACTTAGTCAATATTTTGTCCAACTTCTGCTTTGAGTTAGAGCTGGGAGTATGTTCGCCAGCAGGACAGACTGGGCCTTGGGGGAGTGTGCCAGCGAATGAGACACTTGCAGGTTGTGGCAAGTGCCGGGCAGGAAGTGGGCAGGCGCTAGGGTTAGGTGGAGGGTTACCAGCCGTGATGGCATTTGAAGGACAAGAGGCAGCCCTGAGAGGGGAGGGCACAGCTGTGTCCTGGGTGCAGTGAGCAGGTGGGATGCAGAGTGAGTGAGGCAGGGGTTGAGGTGGGCGGGGCCTGGATGTGCCCTGATCAGCATTTCAGATGCAGGCAAGAAGCAGGTGTCCCTCGGCCACTCAGTGTCACCGCAAGTCCTGGAAGTTGAGCAGGGGAGATCTGTAGATCTGGTCTTGGTTTTATTACTCAAAAAATTGTATAGATTTACTTGAGAGAGAGAGAACTTACATCTACTGGTTTATTCCCCAAACACCCAAGACAACCAGGAGCTCAGTCCAGGTCTCCCACGTGGGTAGCAGGAAGCTCATCACTTGAGCCTTCACCGCTGCCTCCCAGGGTCTGCGTTGGCAGGAGACTGGAGTCAGGAACCAGAGCCAGTTATTGAACCTGGGCCCTCCAGTGTGGGATGTGGAGCATCTTAACCACCAGGCCAAATGCCTGCCTGTGGTCTGGGGCTGCCGTGGACTGCTGAGAAGCACCTGTGACTGTGCCTCGGGGTCTGCCTTTCCTTTCCTGCTACTTCACGTAAACCAAACACCATGTCTGGAACCCAGCAGGTGTTCGGCGAACACTTGATGAGATAGAGAGAGTGTGCACAAGGCAGTGCAGTCCGCCTTCTGCGGATCTGCCAGGTGGGGAAGGGCCCTGGCCCTCTAGGGATAGCCAGCTCTCCCCACCCACACCCCCACCCTCACCATGATTGACAGGTCATGTGGTGGCGGGGGTGGAGACAGGGACAGGAAGACATAGCTTCTCCTAGGGTCTCAGGATGGCCAAGTAGATTATACCAGCGAACCTCAAGGGGTTTGGGCTGAATGTGTGTGTAATTCTTTGGGGACCGAGGCCAGCTGAGTGGGGAGCGAGGGGCTGCCATGATGTGGCCTCGCTCAGGCTTCTGTATCCTGTTCACCTGCTCCCTGTCCTGGGCACAGCGGGCAGCGGCTGTGCAGGTGCGGGGCACTCACCTGACTGCAGCGGCGTAGGATTTCACCTCGGGGGCAGGTGTAGTCCCTGTCACTGTGCTTGACCCCTTCTTACATGATCTGTTTCCTTAGCTCTGAGAGTGAAAACCAAAGACGTACATCTGAGTTCTCAAGAACACGAACCAGGCCGATTTAGGACCGAATTGGCCTCTTCTGTGTCACGTGACCTTGGGGGCATGACTTACCCTCTGGAAACCTTCAGAATTGTATTTGTGACGTGGGAATAAGTGGCTCTGACTTTGCTGTTAGGAGGAGGGGCAGGCTGGCCCTGAGGTCTGAGCCTGGGCCCTGAGGCACTCACATAAGCTCTCCTGTGGGCCCCTCCCAGGAGGTGAGCCAAGGCCTTGGGCGGCGGCTTTTAGACTCCAGCCACACCCTTGTCTCAGAGGCTAGGAGGAAGTTTCTGAATTGGGAAGATGACCTTGTGGCCCATTAGGGGCAGACAGGCCCAGGGAAAGTTCTGGAAAGGAATGGCTCAGAGGAAGGAACTGTCAGGAATTTGACTTCTGTGCTACTTCCTGAGAAAGGACCGGGGCGGGGGAGGCGGTCGGGTACCTTCTTGGGAGGGGGCTGTGGCCGGGGGTCTTTCTGAGCTCGCGATGTTGTGTTCAGCCTGAAGGCTTTTGTATTTTTGCTCTGTAAACCCCCTCGTCTCTCCAGATCTTCAGTAAAGTCTGCTACAGACACAAAGGCCCTGGTGTGAGTGATTTCTTTGTATGGCAAGGACAGAGCTCCACGCCTTGGGTACATCTGAGCTGCTCACCCCAGGGATGCAGGGCAGCTTGGGCCACCCATGCTGCCTAGTGGGCTTGGCTGGAAATTACAAAGGGGTCACACCTGGGCCCAAGGCAGGCCAAAATTGGCACCCCTCACCACCCAGCCAACCCGCCCCCCCCCCCCCCCCCAACTCGCGTGCCTCCAAACAGGAAGTTCAAGCTAGCATCCTTGGGGCTATCCAAGAACAAGTGCCTCGGCGCCCTTCTGGTTAGAGCAGTCTTTTGGCATCTCCCAGTTTGGGCTCCAGGAGCTGTGAGCACAGCGTTTCGGGAAGCATAGAATTGCATACCTGAGAAGCAACCAATGAACACAAAAAACCCTGGAGTTGAAGAGTGGGCAGAGGGACACCTTCCGGTAGGGGCTGGCAGGATTTGGTCTTTCCCTAGGTGTCCCAGGACCTCGATTTTAGCACTCGGCCCGCGGGGCAGGCCTGCTCACAGGCAGCCATGGGAACAGCGTGCAAACCGAAGACTCAACAGTGAGTACCGCTTGTTTAGCCACAGCAAACACCGTCCCATGGCCCAGGAACACGTGGGCCTGCCCACCAACTCCTCCTTCCTCTGTGGGCACCCTCCCTCTGCAGGGAAGCTGGTCCCTTGCATATGGGGCTTATGTGTATGTTCATACGGAGAGCTGGGTGACCTGAAAGGTTGGTATCCCCGTCTCCACCACAGGGACCTGGATTCTCCCATTGGAGGAGCAAGAAATCCTTTCTGGACTTCTGTTAACCGTGACTTTTTTTTTTCTTTTTGCCACCAACCCTACTACCTTATGCTGAAAAGTTACAGTGATACTTAATAGGATGCAGTATGCAGCCAGAAGTCCTTATTGATACCTGTCAGCTGCTCTCCTACACCGATTTTGACTAGTTTGGGGATCAGAGAGGGGACTCGGTGACAGCCTTAGCACCTTCTGCCTGGGCTGTGGGCTGCACCAGTGACCTACACTGCCCCTCACTCTTAGGTCAGGAGCATGAAGAACTGGCCTGCTGGACTGGAGCTTGTGGCTCTCTGGGTGGCCCTGAGCAGACAAGACTGGGGATTGAGGGAGGCAAGGAAGGGGACAGGAGCCAGAAGAAAGGTTGGGGGAGTGACGGGGTGCGGGATGCCATTGTTGTCCCTGGTGAACAACCATTTATCGAGCACGTACTGTTCGCCAAGTGCCATCCTAGGTGCTCATAGGCCAGAGAAGAGTGCAAGGGTCTTTTGTCTTTTTCTATTTTATTTTGAAAGAGATCTTCCATCTGCTGGTTCACTCCTCAGATGCCCACAATAGCTTGGGCTAGGCCAGACCAAAAGCAGGAGCCCAGAATTCCATCTGGGTCTTCCAAGTAGGTGGTAGGGACACAAGTACATCACCTGCTCCTCTGTGCGTTAGCAGGAAGCTGGATTAGAAGCAGAAGCAGGACTCAAACGAGGGACTTTGATAAGGGATGTAGGCGTACTAAGCGGTGTTATAACTACAGAGAATGCCCATCCCAGTGCAAGGGCCTTTGCTCTCCTGTGACTTCCATTCTAGCAGGGGACTTAGAACGAATGCTTGTAACTTAGCAAGTAACAAAGCTAGATAAGCAAGAAGACAACAGGAAGTGGATTATTGCTGTGATGAAAATAAAGCAGGATGTGTCAGAACACGGTTTGGCCAAATCCAGCCCACTGCCTGTTTTTGTATAGCCCAGGAGCTAAGAATGGTTTGTTTTATTTATTTAATTAATTAATTAATTAATTAATTTTTTTTTTTTTGACAGGCAGAGTGGGTAGTGAGAGAGAGAGACAGAGAGAAAGGTCTTCCTTTTTGCCGCTGGTTCACCCTCCAATGGCTGCTGCAGCCAGCGCATCTCGCTGATCCAAAGCCAGGAGCCAGGCGCTTCTCCTGGTCTCCCATAGGGTGCAGGGCCCAAGGACCTGGGCCATCCTCCACTGCCTTCCCGGGCCATAGCAGAGAGCTGGCCTGGAAGAGGGGCAACTGGGATAGAATCCGGCGCCCCAACCGGGACTAGAACCCGGTGTGCCGGCGTCGCAAGGCGGAGGATTAGCCTGTTAAGCCACGGCGCCAGCCTATTTATTTATTTTTTGACAGGCAGAGTTAGTGAGAAACGGAAAGGTCTTCCTTCTGTTGGTTCATCCCCCCCAAATGGCTGTGCTGATCTGAAACCAGGAGCCAGGTGCTTCCTCCTGGTCTCCCATGCGGGTGCAGGGCCCAAGCACTTGGGCCATCCTCCACTGCCTTCCCAGGCCAAAGCAGAGAGCTGGACTGGAAGAGGAGCAACTGGGACAGAACCGGCGCCCCAACCAGGACTAGAACCTGGAGTGCCAGTGCCACAGGCGGAGGATTAGGCAAGTGAGCCGCGGCGTCGGCCTTTTTTTTTTTTTTAATTTTTTATTTATTTGGAAGGCAGAGTTAACAGAGAGGGAAGAGAGACAGAGAGTCTTTCATCTGCTGGTTCACTTCCCAAAAGGTCACAATAGCTGGGACTGGACCAGGCTGAAGCCAGGAAGTTCTAAGTCTTACATGTGGGTGTAGGGGTCCAAGCAGTTGGGTATCTTCTGCTGCTTTCCCAGGCCATTAGCAGAGAGCTGGATTGGTAAAGGAGCAACCAGGACACAAACTGGCACCCATGTGGGATGCCGGTACTGCAGGCAGAGCCTTAACCTGCTGTGCCACAGTGCTGGTCCCCTTTTTTAATTTTGAAGATTTATTGAGTTGAAAAGCAGAGTGACAGAGAGACCTTGCATGGGCTGGTTCACTTCCCAAATGGCTGTAACTGTTAGGAAAGCCAGGAGCCAAGTACTCCATCCGGGTCTCCCACGTGGGCAGCAGGGGCCCAAGCACTTGGGCCATCCACCGCTGCCTTCCCAGGCACGTTAGCAGGGAGCTGGATGGGATGCACAGTAGCTGGTACTGAACCAGGCTTTGCTGCGGGATGTAGACATCCCAAACTGTAGCTAACCCTCAGTGCCACTGTGCTAGGCTGCAAGAATGGTGTCTGTGTTTTTAAATGATTGGAAAGAAATCAAAAGGAGTATGACATTTGTGGCCCATGAAAATGATATAATGTTCAGGGTTCCGTGTCCATCAATGGAGCGGCCACAGTTGCTTGTGTACACATTTCCTGTGGCTGCTTCTGTGCTACCAGGGCAGAGCTGAGTAATTGCAAGAGAGACCACAGATGGCCCGGAAAAGCCTCAAATATTGATTTTAAGTCCCTCTACAGAAAAGGTTTGCTGCTTCATTTTCTGTTGCTGTAACCGTGCTGGAGACTGGGTGTTTTATACACACACAAAAAAGACATTTATTTAGCTCATGGTTCTCTTGTAAAATTTTCTTTATTTATTTGAGAGACAGCGCATGGGTGTTGCTATCCACTGGTTCACTCCCCCACACTTCCACAGTGGCTGCGACTGGGCCAGGCCAAAGCTCTAAGCTGGAACTCGATCCAGGTTTCCCCTGTGGGTGGCAGGAACCCAATCACTTTCGACATCACTGCTGCCACCCAGCGTCTGCATTAGTAGGAAACTGGAGGCTGGAGCCGGAGCTGGGACTCAAACCCACCCATGTGGGACTCAGGCAGCCTAACCACTGGGTAAGGACCTGCTCGTAGCTCATGGTTCTGGAGGTTGGAAGGCTTCAGATTCTGCACCTGCATTGGGCAAGGGCCTCGTGTCACACCCCAACATGGTGGCTGGTGTCGAATGGTGGGAGCATGTGTGAGTGTGGCGAGCAGGTGCCGCTGGAAAAAAAGAGGGGGCTGAACTCCTGGCAGAGCTGACCTAGTCCTGGGGGAGAACCCCTTCATGGGGGTAGAACCCTCATGACCCCAAACACTTTGTAAAGGCCCCTAATACCTCTCAATATGGTTGCATCAGGGACCAAACTGTAATGTGAGCTTTGTTGGGGATAAATCCTGCTCAGCCCCTAGCAGGGGCCTTCTGGGATGGATGGTCATCAAAGACCTCTCTGTTAAGGTCTGGGGCAGGGGCCTCCCGAGCAATCACAGGGGTGCTGAGCTGGGAAATGATTCCATACATCTGAGGGGCTGGCGTTGTGCAGCCCCCGGCATCCCACACTGGAGTGCTTGTTAGAGAGTCTGGCTGCTCCACTTCTAACCCTGCTCCCTGCTGGTGCACCTGGGAAGGCAGCAGAAGATGGCCCAGTACTTGGGCCCCTGCCACCCATGTGGGAGAACCAAATGGAGTTCCAAGCTCCTGCCTTCTGCCTGGCCCAACCTTGGCCATTGTACCCATGTGGGGAGTGAACCAGCAGATGGAAAATTTCTCTCTCTCTCTCTCTTCCCTCTCTCTCTCTCTCTGTCTCTCTCTCTCTCTCTCTCTCTCTCTCTCTCTCTGTGTGTGTGTGTGTGTATCTGTCTGTCTGTCTCTCTCTCTGCCTTTCAAATAAATAAATTTCAAAAAATATTCTAGTGGGCTCCTGGAGGTGTATACTGTCATTGCCTGGAGGTAGCATCTTCATTGACCTGAGGATGGGAGTGACCCTGGGCAGGCGGTTGGTTCTTCTCCCACCTCTGCCCCAGCTGTTTTTCTCTGTTCCTTTGGGTTTTTGTTGTGCACATTCCAGCCTTTCTTTGGGTGCCTGGTAATCCCTGCTTGTCTGCTTATAGGGAGGGACTTCAAAAAGTCCATGGAAAACAGAATTCAAAGGTAAATTTATCTTTGTATGAAAATGTTTGAAATCTTGCATAAAAGTCCTTAAGAGGGGGCCCTAAAAGCCAATGGGAGCTGCAGGCCAATGCCGCCCACCCCCCATATCAGAGGGCCTGGTTCGAGTCCCGGTTACTCTGCTTTGGATCCAGCTCCCTGCTAATGCATTTGGGAAGATAGCAGAGGATGGCTCAATACCTGGACCCCGCCACCTACGTGGCTGACCCAGATGGAATTCCCGACTCCTGACTTTGGCCTGGCCCAGCCCGGTTTGTTGCAGGCATTTAGGGAGTGAACCAGCAGATGAGATAATCTCTCTGTCACTCTGCCTTTCAAATAAATCTTTCTAAAAAATAAATAGGGGCAGGCATTGTGGTATAGCTGGTAAAGCCGCTGCCTGTGACACCCGCATCCTATATGGGCGTCGATTCCTACCCCACTTCCAATCCAGCTCCTTGCTAATGGCATAGAAAAGCAGCAGATGATGGTCCATGTACCTGGGCCCCTGCCACCCACCTGGGAGATCTGAAAGAAGCTCCTGGCTCTAGGATCTTGCTTCATCCTGGCCCAGCACCGCCCATTGTGGTGATCTGCGTAGTGAACTGATAGATGGAAGATCTCTCTTTGTCTCTCCCTCTCTATATCTGACTTTCAAAATAAATAAATAAATATATATATATATTTATTTGAGAGGCAGAGTTACAGACAGAGAGAGGGAGAGACGGAAAGGTCTTCCATCTGCTGGTTCACTCCTCAAATGGCCGTAATGGCCAGAGTTGAGCTGATCCAAAGACAGGAGCTAGGAGCTTCTGATCTCCCACATGGGTGCAGGGGCCCAAGCACTTGGACCATCTTCTACTGCTTTCCCAGGCCATAAGCAGAGAGCTGGGTCAGAAGAGGAACAGCCGGAACACGAACCGGCACCCGTATGGGATGCCGGCATTGCAGGTGGAGGCTTAGCTTACTACACCACAGAGCTGGCCCAAAATAAATATTAAAAAAATAGTGAGGGCTAGTGTTGGCACAGTTGGTTAAGCTGCCATCTGCAATGTTGGCATCACCATATGGGCACTGGTTCGAGTTCCAGCTCTCTGCTAATGGGCCTGGGAAAGCAGCAGAAGATGGCCCAAGTCCTTGGGGACCTGTGCCCATGTGGGAGACCCAGAGGGAGTTACAGGCTCCTGGCTTCAGTTTGGCTGAGCCTCAGCCGTTGCAGACATCTAGGGAGTGAACCAGTGGATGGAAGATCTCTCTGCAACTCTGCCTTCCAAATAAATAAATAAATACAATATTTGAAAGTAAATAAAAGATGCCAGCATTGTGGCGTAGCAGGTTAAGCTACTGCCTGCAGTGCTGGCATCCCCATATGGGTACTTGCTCAAGTCTTGGCTGCTCCGCTTCTGATTCAACTGGCTGTTCATGCACCTGGGAAGGCAAAAGGTAATGGCCCAAGTGCTTGGACCCTTGCCACCCACGTGGGAGACCTGGATGGGGTTCCAGGCTCCTGGCCTCACCCTGGCCCAGCCCCAGCCCCTGCCACTGGGAGGCAACCAGTGGAAGGAAGAGCTCTCTCTCTCCCCCTCCCTCCCTCCCTCCTTCCCTCTTTTCTTTTGCTGTAACTCTGCCTTCCAAGTAAATAAAACAAATCTTTAGCGTAAATAAGTAAAAGCAATGGGAGGAAGGTGCTGGAAGCTGGGCTGCACGCTGGCCCCCTGGTGAGCTTGTTTTGGGAGTGGGTTTCTGTAGGGAGTGCCCTCCCTGGATTCCAGGGAAAGGGCTCCCCATTCCTTGCTTGGGGGAGCTTTTGGGGAGCCAGTACTCTGCGAAGCAATAGAAAAGTGCTGTGGGCATCTCAACGCTCAGTAGGTGGGCCTTCACCAACCCTCTCCTGTTAGCTGCTCCTGGTGTCCCCCCACCGGGCACTCTGTGCCCTCTCCCTTGGAGAGACCCCCCTCCACCGGCCTGGGCTGGGAGGGGGTGGCCCCAGGGCACGGAGGCAAGGTGAGCATGCGGAAACCTGGCTCTTCCTGACTCAGTTGGGGCAACCTTCCCGTGTGAGCCCTGAGGTTCCCTCCTTTTCCTCAGACACCTTGTGACACCAGTTCTTGACTTTGCTGAGATGAGTCACCTTTTTGGCTTTTGCTGGGTCAGGATTCAGCTAAGTTTGTTTTTGTTTTTAGAGTTATTGTATTTATTTGAAAGGCAGAGTGAGAGAGAGGGAGACACACACACACACACAAACACACAGAGTTTGTGTTCACCAGTTCACTCCCCAAGTGGCCAAAATGGCCAGGGCTGGACCAGGCTGAAACCAGGACCCTGCACTCTATCTGGGTCTCCCATGTGAATGCAGGGGCCTAAGTGCCTGGGTCATCTTCATTGCCTTCCCAGGTGCAATAGCAGGGAGCTGAATTGGAAGTAGAGCCACCGAGACTGGAACCAGCTCTGTTACGGGGTGCCCATGTCGTAGGTGCTGGGTTAACCCGCTGCACCACAACCTTGGCCCTTCAACTGAGTTTTTGTGACTGTCTTCTGTTTTCTTTGTCCTGTGGGATTTCATCTTGGGGTGTGGGAGTGAGGAATTTAACTGCAGGGACCAGTGGCACAGTGGGTTAGGCACTGCATACAGCACCAGCATCTCATATCAGAGCGCCCATTCCAGTCCTGGCTGTCCCACTTCCGATCCAGCTTCCTGCTAATGCACTTGGGAAAGCAGCAGAAGATGGCCCTTTTAGCACCTGGGCTCTCGGCCGGTGCCATGGCTCACTAGGCTAATCCTCTGCCAGTACCCCAGGTTCTAGTGCCAGTTGGGGCGCCGGATTCTGTCGCGGTTGCTCCTCTTCTAGTCCAGCTCTCTGCTGTGGCCCGGGAAGACAGTGGAGGATGGCCCAAGTGCTTGGGGCCCTGCACCTGTGTGGGAGACCAGGAGGAAGCACCTGGCTCCTGGCTTCAGATTGGCGCAGCATGCCGGCCGTAGCAGCCATTTTTTGGGGGGTGAACCAATGGAAGGAAGACCTTTCTCTCTGTTTCTCTCTCACTGTCTAACTCTGCCTGTCAAAAAAAAAAAAAAAAAAAAAAAAAGAAAGAAAGAAAGAAAGAAAGAAAAAGAAAAATGCGGGAGACCCAGTTGGAGCATCTGGCTCCTGGCTTTGGCCTGGCTCAGACTTGGTTCCAGTCAATTTAGATAGATGGGAAAGGCCTGGGAAGGAGCAAGTTTGTGGATGGAGATCAACATGAAGGCTGAGCTATCTGTCACACACTCAAGTGGACAGGTCACACAGCAGCTGCACTTAGGGCTCTGGATGGAAAGGGAGAGGTCCCAGTTGGAGTCGGGATTCACTGGCACCCAGACTGGTATTTAGATTCCTGGGATCTGGTGCCATTACTTAGGAGGAGAGTATGGATGCAGATGAGCTGGATGCAGGCCGAACAGCAGGGCGGGAAAGTGCAGGCTCTGCCTGATGCTGCTAGGAGACTTGGCAGCTGGCTCCAGGACGTCCCAGCGAGTACGGGCATCGAGGAGAAAATGTTTTGCAGCAATCAACGCACCCTCACCTTTTGCATACCACACTTGTATTTCTGTGGGGGTGCTGGGAGCTCCAGGAGAGTGTAGAGAATAAAGGGAAGTCCGAATTAGACAGTTGCGATGTCGGAGGGAGCAGGAGTTTGCCAGCTGGCACGCGAGCCGTCCCCTGCTAGCAGTAATCGGGTCGTCATCAGATGGCGCAGTCACAAGTCTGCTGAGTGTCTTGTGACCGTGGAGCTCTGTTTTCTTGGTATCAAAGGGATCTGCTTCTCTTCGCAGCTCCTTTCCCTGGAGGCCAGGCCGAGAACTTCTGAAGTCTGGCACGGGTCTCTCAGCCTGCTTTTCCTCCAGCTACTTTGCTGACTTCTTTCCAATCTATTTCTCGAAATCCCTACCACTTCTGACGCAAACCCTTTGTGGCTGGTGCGTGCCAACGACCATTCTGCCTTGATTGGAGAGAAGCGGACTTCTGATGTTAAGCTGCTTATTAAGGCTTTGCGCCTTCTAACAGCAAGCATAAGTGAGTAACCTGCTGCAAGTCATAGCCAGGAAGCTGGGCGCTGGAGCCTGCCTGTGGCTTCTAAGAGCACATGCTGCCTCCCCAACAGAAAACCAAGAGCCCCAGGAAACACCGTCCTTCCCATCCCACCTGTGGCCTCTTTAATCCCCCTGACCCACCCCAGACCGCCCTGGAGGCACATGAAAGCAAGCCTCAAATGCCTGTTCCGGGGACGCCGGGCCCCTCCCCAGATAGAATCAGCCCACTTGCTCTTTTGCTTCATCTCGCTGGGTCTGGGATTCCTGGCTGTAGTCCCTGGCTTTGATATTTGCTTCTGCTCTCTGCCTTGGCAACTGATCGCATTCCCCTTGTGGCTTCTTGGGCGTCCGGATTTTGTTTGTTGGCCCTCTGCTTTGTTCCCTCCTCTGATTTTATGTCCTCCGCTGGCCTTAGGCAAGGAGCAGTCTCTCTGGTCTGGACTCTGTGTGGTCCCATGGCCAGGCTGGAGCTGGAAGGGGCACCAGATCCTGCCTTCGACCGCCTGTGAGGATGTGCGTGCACCAAAGAGATGAAGCGAGGCACTCACCGCTGTTTGGACCCCACTGTGGAATCCTGCAAGGGCTGGCTCCAGTGCCCAGAGCCTGAACAGGCCTCATGCATCCCATAAACACCTACTGAGCACTATTGTGTCTGGCATGGTTCTAGCTTCTGGAATGTGCCAGGGGATAAAACGAAGGCCCCTGCCCTCAGCAGCTTGTATTGTAGGGGAGGGCGTCACACACAACATGAATAAAATCAGGTCAGCCTTCTGTTTTATTCAGCTGGCCTTGGACCTTGGACCTGACCCCTGTGATGGAGAATAAGGCCACACACACTAGATCAGCAGAGGGAGGACGAGAGTCAAGAACGTGGGGCTCAGTGGCCCCACCAGAGCTTCCTTAAATCAGAGCCCGGCTGCCCGAGGAGAGAGGAAGCAAGAGAGTGCACTGACCCAGCTCGTTAATGGGGGTGATGGGAAAGAGGCCCTGGATGGTGCCCACGTGTGAAGACCACACTGCATGGGCTTCCGAGGGAGGACTGCACACCAGGCCCTGCACACCAGGCGACTGCCATGCGCATCACAGTTTGAGAAGCAATAGGATTGAACATTTGTAAAAAATTTATATATTTATATATATCTTTTAAAAAGATTTATTTATCTATTTGAAAGACGGAGTTATAAAGAGGCAGAGGCAGAAAGAGAGAGAGGGGTCTTCCATCCGCTGACTCATTCCCCAATGGCCACAACAGCCAGCACTGAGCCAGGCTGAAGCTGCGTCTTGCCTTTGGGTCATCTTCAACTGCTTTTCCCAGTCGAGTAGCAGGAAACTAAAGCGGAAATGGAGCAGCCAGGACTTGAACGGGCACCCGCATGGGGCACTGGCATCACGGCACCAACCCCTAACACAGACTTTCTGAGCAGGTGCAGAGCAAAGCTCCACTCCCAGGCCGTGCTCAGTCCTATGAATTGCTCCCTTCTGCAGATGGAGCAGAGGGGGCGTGGGTTGAGACACATGGACTAGGCGGCTTCAAAGAGTCTCTGCAACACACACACACACACACACAGAGCTCCCATCCACTGGTTCACTCCCCAAAAGCCCCCAACAACCAGGCAGAAATTGGGAGCTGAGAATTCATTCCATGTCTACCATGGAATCTTTATTTGTTATTTATTTATTTATTTAAAAGGCTTAGTGTCAGAGAAAGAGGGAAAGACAGAGAGAGATCTTCCATCTGCTGGTTCACTCCCCAGATGGCTGCAATGGTCACAGCTGGCCAAGGCTGAAGCCAGGAGCCCAGAACTCCCTCCAGGTCTCCCATGTGGGTGGCAGAGGCCCAAGTGCTTGGCCAGTCCTCCCCTGCTTTCCCAGGCGCGTTATCAGGAAGGTGGATCAGAAGCCGAGTAACTAGTCACCTAGCATATGGATATCCTCAGTGATACCTTGACCTCCCGAACCACAGAGCCCACTACCACCACTGAATTTTTAAGGTCTGAATGGAATTTTAGGCATGAAAAAAAGTGTATTTTCCTAGCTTTTTCTACTTATTGAAGTTGTAAATTTTAAAGACTAGTTTGTTACACTCAGTATACACATCCCGTTACTCAGCCCGCAGAACGAATGTGAGCTCTCCTTCAGTTGCTCTTTGCTGCGTGCTCAGTGAGCTTACACATTCTCTAAACAGTTCATATCACTTACAAGCTTGATTAATTACATTAGCTTAGGCTGTTTCAACTGTGATTAAGCACTTCAAACATCTAACATCTGTCTAGGGCAGAGTTAGGAATCTAACAAAATCTTAGACACTAAGCATTTAACTCAAGATTTTAAATATTAATCACAAAGTGTAAGTCTCAGTTTATACATCTAATTCGATTTCCTTAAGTGTTTGGCCACCAAACTTCATCTAAATACTAAGTTAATATTCCTTGTCTTGCCGGCGCCGTGGCTTAACAGGCTAATCCTCTGCCTTGCAGTGTCGGCACACCGGGTTCTAGTCCCGGTTGGGGCGCCGGATTCTATCCCGCTTGCCCCTCTTCCGGGCCAGCTCTCTGCTATGGCCCAGGAAGGCAGTAGAGGATGGCCCAAGTCCTTGGGCCCTGCACCCACATGGGAGACCAGGAGAAGCACCTGGCTCCTGGCTTTGGATCAGCGAGATGCGCTGGCCGCAGCGGCCATTGGAGGGTGAACCAATGGCAAAAAAAGGAAGACCTTTCTCTCTGTCTCTCTCTCTCACTATCCACTCTGCCTGTCCAAAAAAAAAAAAAAAAAAAAAAAAAAAATTCCTTGTCTAATGTGACAGGCTGCTATATTTCTCAGTACCTTGGAAAGTAGATTGGGGCTGGCATTTGGTGCAGCATCTTGAATGCTACTTGGGACACCCACATGCTGTATCTTACGTGCCTGCGTTGACTCTTGGCTGCTCCACTTCCAATCCAGCTTCCTGTTAATGAGCACACTGGGAGGCCAACCATGAGGGAGACCCAGATTGAATTTCTGGCCCAGCCCTGGCTGTTGTGAGCATTTAGGGGATGAAGCAGCAGATGGAAGATGTTTGTCTGTCTGTTTCTTTTTCTCCACCTTTCATATAAAATTTGATAATAAAATATATGAGAATGTGTGCCTAGGTTATCTACAAATTCTCTGTCATTGTACACAGGGGACTTGAGCATCCACAGATTGGATGTGTGAGGTGGCAGGGGTGGTGGTAGGGGAGAGGCGGAGGTCCTGGAACCAACCCCCATGGACACTGAGGGAGGACTGTACAAATGAGTGCATCTTTCATCCCTGCTGCCTCTTAAATCCACTGCCTGGTAGAAGGACAAGAAGTTCACAGCTTAGGTATTGACCAAGCCTTGGCTGTGGTTTGAGCATGGTTTGAACTGTGAACATTTTGGGGAAGTCACATAGACTTCTTTTTAATGTAACCCATATCCAATATATCACCAACTAAGGCTTTCCACGATCCTCAGATCGTCAAAGTACTGTTTTTTCTTGACTGTGTCCCTTTTCCTTTTTTTTTTTCTTTTTATTTTTAAAGATTTATTTATTTATTTGAAAGACAGAGTTACACAGAGAGAGGAGAGGCAGAGAGAGAGAGAGAGAGAGAGGTCTTCCATCCTCTGGTTCACTCCTCAATTGGCCACAATGGCCAGAGCTGCCCTGATCCGAAGCCAGGAGCCAGGAGCTTCTTCTGGGTCTCCCACCTGGGTGCAGGGATCCAAGGACTTGGGCCATCTTCTACTGCTATCCCAGGCCATAGCTGAGAGCTGGATCGGAAGTGGAGCAGCCGGGTCTCGAACCGCCGCCCATATGGGATGCCGGCACTTCAGGCCAGGGCATTAACCACCCTGCACCACAGCCCCGACCCCTCCATTTTTTCTTTTAAGATTTATTTATTTATTTAAAAGTCAGAGTTACAGAGACACAGAGACAAGAGAGACAGAGAGAGAGAGACAGAGAGTTCTGTGAGAGAGTGCTGGTTCATTCTCTAGATGGCTGCAATGGCCAGGGCTGGGTCAGGCTGAAGCTAGGAGTTCCATCTGGGTCTCCCATGTGAGTGCAGGGGCCCACAGACTTGGGCCATCTTCCACTGCTTTCCCAGGCCATTAGCAAGGAGCTGGATCAGAAGTGGAGCAGCCAGACACAAACCAGCATCCGTATGCATAGGCGGCGGCTTTACCTGCTATGCCACGGTGCCAGCCCCGTCCCTTTTCAACACTACCACAGACATCTTCGGAAACCAACAGGCAGCCAGCATCAGTTAGCAGATTTAGGTCTACTTTGATTTCTTCTTGGACCTGGGCATGGAGCTAGCTGCTCTCCAGGGAGCCCTGGTTTCTTTAAGTAGCGATGTTATCAGGGACCCATGTCTGGGTGTGCGTGGTGTGAATCACATTATCCACATGAGAAATTGTGAAGCAAGCAACCTCTGCTTCCAAGCGCTTCTCATGCCCTCCCGTGAGACAGCCGGAGAATGAGTGCACATCGCTGCGTCCAATTTAACTCCAGCTCTACTACTTCAAAAAATAATTTTCTACTATAAAAGGTTTGCATTTTGCTCCCCTCTAACTGCTAGCTTCCTGACTTTTATTCTCTCCTTATAGCTAGCAATCGCTTCTTCTTGCATAAAAACAACTTTAAGATATATAAGGACTTCAAAAAATTCATGGAAAACGGAAATGAAAGATGAGCCTGAGTGCCTCGGTTTGATTCCTGGCTCCGACTTCTGACTCCAGCTCCCTGCTGATGCACACCAGGGAGGCAGTGGTGTGGTGATGGCTCAAGGACTTGGACCCCTGCCACTCACATGGCAGGCCTGGATGGGTTCTCAGCTCCTGACTGTGGCCCTGGTCCAGCCCCATTTGTTGCAGATAATTGGAGAGTGAACCAGCATGTAGGTGCTCTCTCATTCTCTGCCTTTCAAGTAATTAAAGCAGACAGTTGAGAGTTTATTTTGCTGCAAAAAAAAAGGTGAAATCCATTCATAGATTTTCTTATAATATGTGTTTCCCATGACCTTTGTGAAGACTTCACCACATATACATGAATTTCAAAATTTTTTGTATGAAAATAAACTTGTTGGGTTGGGCACTGTGGCATAGTGGGCAAAGCCACTGCCTATGATGCTGGCATCCCATAAGGGTGCTGGTTCTGGTCCTGGATGCTCCACTTCCCATCCAGCTTCCAGCGATTGCACCTGGGAAAGCAGCAGAGGATGGACCAAGTACTTGAACCCCTGCACCCACGTGGGAGATCAAGATGAGGTTCCTGGCTCCTGGCCCAGCCCTGGCCATTGTGGCCATTTGGAAAGTGGACCAAAGGATGGAAAATCTCTCTCTCTCTCTCTCTGCTTCTGCCTCCGCCTCTCTCTCTGTAACTCTGCCTCTCAAATAAATAAATAAATCAGAAAAGAAACTTGTCTTTAAATTCCATTTTCCACAAGCTTTTTGAAGTCCCTTTATACTAGGCTCCATATGTTTTAACTGTAATAATAAGAACGAATGTTTCTGTGTCCCAAATAAAGATATATTTACACAGATCCCAGCCACCGCGGCCAAGGTTACAAACGTGCTTTCTTCACTTGTCTAGTCCTTGAGTGTCTTATCAGCCATCATCCTCTGGTCATTTTATTGACAGTAGCACGATTTTGTTTCACCCAAGTCTACTGCATTCCCTAGGCTGTGATTGGAATTTCAGAGTGGCAGCCTTGGCTGTCTCCTCTCTCCTGGTACAATCTTGGCCATCAGAGCATCCTCTGCATTTTCAAATGGAGATATTATTTTGTTTCTCTCTGTTATCTTCAGGACTCCACTCAGACTAGTGTCTGTGTATGTACCTCAACCATCTGTTCTTTAAAGAGACCAGGCTTGGAGCTGGCATTGTTGTGTAGCTAGTTAAGCTGCTGCCTGTGACCCTGACATCCCATATCGGTGCCTGTTGGAGTTTCAGCTTCTCCACTTCTGATTCAGTTCCCTGCTAATGTGCCTGGGGAAGCAGAGGAGGATGGCCCCAGTGCTTGGGCCTCTGCACCCATGTGGGAGATCCAGATGAGGCTCCTGGCTCCTGGCTTTGGCCTGGCCCAGCCCTGGCTGTTGTGACCATTTGGGGAGTGAACCAGTGAATGGAAGATCGATACCTTTCTCTCTCTCTCTCTCTCTAACTATGCCTTTCAAATAAGTAAATAAATCTTAAAAAAGAGATCACACTTTTGGAGGAAATATATTCAATTACATATGTAAATATATATATATAAAACAAAGTTTATCTGTTTGACATTCATATTTCTATAAGTGAGCAGATTTCTTTTTTCTAGTACATAGGGTGAAAAAAGCAGAAAGGCCAAATCTCCAACAGCCCGTACCAAAATCTAAGCGCCTCTCCCTGTCTCCCTCTGCAGAACCTTCATCCTCAGGGTTCAGCACTTCCTCGCCCTGAGCCTGCTGCCCCCTTCCCCACCTCCTGCCTCCGTCCACACTGCTCTCACAGGGTAGCCAGCAGATGCTCCATCTCCTCTCCTGTGGACCCCACAGAGCGCCCTTGACCTTGCACTCCCGGAGCTCACAGCTGTGCAGCGCCCTCCTCCTGCGGGCACGGGCACCTGTGACTGGCATCTCAGGAATGGCTAACGGCACCCTGTGACTCTGTGTTCCCTGACTCTCTCTTGCTAACAGGCTTGTTCTAGAGACTTGGTGACATAATCAGCACGCTCGGAAAGCCCGTGTGGCTAAGCACCGGAGACAGCCCCCAGCAGCCAGCCAGCAAGAAGCCAGGGCCCTCAGCCTGAGTGCACTTGGAAGCTGACTTTTTTTTTTTTTTTTTTTTTTTTTTAATGTCAGTGGAGCTCCAGAGCAGCTTGACCAACACCTTGGCGCAGCCTTGTGAGATCTGGAGCAGAGACCCCGGTGAAGCTGGGCTGGGGCTGACTCACAGAAGTGGTGAGATGCTGACCCTGTGTTGTTTTATGCCCCCAAGTCTGTGCTGATTTGTTGGGCAGCCGTAGATAAGTAGTAGCCACCCAGACACGAGTCTTCGGTAGCCCTCCCACTTGTGCTGCGTTATTTTCTCCCACGCTGTAGTTCACAGGCTGGGAGGTAGGGTCACTGTCTTCACTTCCCATTCCTCTGCCATCAGTCCTCTGAGCCTCAGCCATACGGCAGTGCCACCCCCTTCCCCTGCCAAGAGCCTTAGTCATCGGCTGCTCTCATGGTGCCTTGAGCGAGCTCCCAGACACTTGGGTCATCTTCTGCTGCTTTCCCAGGTACATTAGCAGGGAGCTGGGTCAGAAGGAGAGCAGGTGAGAATGGAACAGGCACTCTGATATAGGATGATGGCGTTGTAGGTGATGGCTTAACCACAACGCCATGTCCCACCCACCGTCGGTCATCCTTGATGCCTTCTTGGCCCTGGTCCCCCACACCATTGCTGATCTGTGAATGTCACCGTGTGACTCTCTCTCAGGTCTATGCATACCGCTCCTTCTTTGCCACCACCACCCTAGATGAAGCTGACTTCATCTTGTGCCTACACCACTGTGAAAGCCTTGTACACCTGTCCCTCTAATCTGTTTTCTATATGATAGCCAAAGTGATGATCCCAAAAATGCAAATGTGATCATGTCATTTATTTGAAACACTTCACTGATAACTTACTTTCTCTCTCTTCTTTCTTTCTGGTTTATTTATTCTAAAGGCAGAGTTACAGAAAGAGCGAGAGAGAGAGTGAGACACAGAGAAATATCTTCTATCTGCTGGTTCACTCCCCAATGGCCTGGGCTAGGGCAGGTCAAAGTCAGGAGCCTGGAACTCCATCCTGATTTCTCATGTGGGTGGCAGAGTCCCAGGTACTTTTCCAGACACATTAGCAGGGAGCTGGATTGGAAGTAGAGCAGCTGGGACTCCAACTGGTGCTCCTATGAGATGCCAACATTGTAGGTGGTAGCTTAATCTGCTGTGCCACAACACCAGCCCCACATTCACATTTTCTATCCTGTGACAAGTTCATGTTTAGGTTTAATGCTTTTAATTAGTCAGTCCTGGGGTCAGCGCTATGGTGCAGTAGGCTAAGCCTCTACCTTCGGGGCTGGCATCCCATATGGGTGCTGGTTCAAGTCTCGGCTGCTCCTCTTCTGATCCAGCTCTCTGCTTATGGTCTGGAAAGACAGTAGAAGATGGTCCAAGAACTTGGGCCCCTGCACCCACATGGGAGACCCGGAAGAAGTTCCTGGTTCCTGGCTTTGGTTCAGCCCAGCTCTGGCTGTTGGGGTCATTTGGGGAGTGAACCAGAGGATGAAAGACCTTTCTCTCTGTCTCTCCTTCTGTCTATTTGTAACTCTACCTCTTAAATAAGTAAGTAAGTAAATAAATAAAATCTTTAATTAGTCCTTTTATATGTGGCTTGGGGATACAGGACAGAATCGAAAGGACAATTTTCAACCATTGATTTGCCCTTGGTCAACATACAGGAATATTCCAGGATCAGTAAAGGAAGTTGACACAAATGTAGCTGATTCAGCGATTACACTGTTATATTTGTTGATTCCAACTAACCCAGCACATTCCTCAGTAGCTACCCACGTGTTCAGCTAGATGGTGGACGTGTCCAGGCACACAGGTACATCCTCAGGCAATCGCCCTGCATTTCTGAGAACTCTACATCAGGTGGACGAATGCCAGCAGTTTTGCTTTACCTAACAGCCTCTGTCTGTCTTGGCCTCTGTATTCTTTGTTTGTGCAGACAACCTGCTGACCACCAGCAATTCCAGACAGGAATCTGCGCTTCTTCAAGCAGGATCTGACCATGACCTTGTAAAAACCCAGGCAGCTCCAACCCCACACTTACTCCATCAGTGCCTGCTTCCTGCAGGTGCTAACTCATTGTGGGTCACACACATGCACACTTGCACACACCCACTTGTAGAACTCCTGGTATTCATTATGCTCCGTGCTTTTGATCAGTCGATATTTCTCATACTTGAGAACTTGGATCCAGCTCACTCTCACTCCCACCATCCATCTGAGGATAGCCAGGAGTCCCAAGGTCCTAATTTGGAAAACACACTAGTGTGATCCAGGGCTTGGCAAGCTATGGTCCAATGCCAGTTTTTGTAAGTTTTATTGGAACACATTGTCATTCACTTTTGTATGTCATTCACTTTTGTTATAATGTTTGTGTTCCAATGGCACAGTTGAGTAGTTGGGATGGAGCCTAAAGTTTTACGCTCTAGCTCTGTAAAAAATTTGCCCACTTGTAATGTAATCCACATTTTAAAATTATTTTAACAGCAATCAATAACAAGTCAAGTTGCCAGAGTTAGCAATTCAAATTTTGGCTTGAGGGCCAGCACTGTGGCACAGCAGGTTCAGCTGCCCCTTGCAACACTGGCCTCCCCTGAGCACCAGTTCAGGTCCTGGCTTCTCAGCTTCTGATTCAGCTTCCTGCTTATGCACCTAGGAAGGCAGCAGAGGATGGCCCACGTGCTTATGCCCCTGTTACCCATGTGGGAAGACCAGGATGGAGGTTGTGAGTCCTAGATTCGGCCTGGCCCAGCCCTGGCTATTTAGGCCATTTGGGGAGTGAGCCAGGAGATGTAAGATCTCTCTGTCTCTCCCTCTCTCCTTGTTAATCTGCCTTTCAAATAAACATTTATTTAAAAAAAAAAAGACACTTTGAGTGGCAGATGGAGTCTTCCATCTGCTGGTTCACTCCCCAAATGGCTGCAGAATCAGGAGCTTCTTCCAGGTCTCCCGTGTGGGTGCAGGGACCCAAGGACTTGGGCCATCTTCCACTGCTTTCCCAGACACATTTGCAGGGAGCTGGATTGGAAATGGAGTAGCTGAGTCTTGTACAGGAGCCCATATTGGATTCCAGCATCGCAGGTGGTGGCTTTACCCGCTACGCTACAATGCTGGCCCCTTAGACCAGGTCTTTTGCTGGCTATCTGACCTGGGAAAAGTGCTCTAAACCTCTGAGCCTCAGTTTCCTCATCTGTAAAATGGTATATAATGGGCTCGGCCCTGTGGCGTAGTGCGTAAAGCTGCCGCCTGCAGTGCTGGCATCCCATATGGGTGCAGATTCGAGTCCTGGCTGCTCCACTTCCAATCCAGCTCTCTTCTAAGGCCTGGGAAAGCAGTAGAAGATGGTCCAAGTCCTTGGGCCCCTGCACCTGTGTGGGAGACCCGGGAGAAGCTTCAGGCTCCTGGATTCGGATCGGTGCAGCTCCGGCCATTGCGGCCATTTGGGGAGTGAATCAGGGGATGCAAGACCTCTCTCTCTCTCTGCCTCTCTGTAACTCTGCCTTTCAAATAAACAAATATTTTTTTTTAAAAAATGGCATATAATGATAGTACCTACCTCATGGAGCTGTTATGAGGTTCGAGGAATTAAAACATGTGCAGTTACTAGAACTGTGCCCGGCACATAAAAACTTGGTAAATGCTAGCTGTTCCCTGCTTGAAATCTGTGGCTGAATCCAAATGTGGAGAAACCGGGCTGCCAGCAGTAACAACTCTCCCCACTAGGTGGCACAGTTCAGCAGGGACAGTCCGGGCGGGCGCTTTGCCCCGCTGTGGCTGGCTGGCTGGCTGGCTCTACATTTAATTTTTGCTTTTGAACATTTTTGATTTGATTCGGTGATTTCAAGGGAATAAACTGACACCTGATCTTCCGAAGTCCCTGGGGATCCAGAAATCCCTGGAGAGCTGCAATCCTGCTTTTGTTCTTAAAGTGGCATGCACTTCTTGTCCAAACCAGGATATTTTGACAGTGAAAAAAGACTGCTCACCACTCCAGGACAAGAGGAGTAAATGGGATGTGCCCCCAAGAACCTGGTGTCGTCACCTTGCCTGTATCTAAGGCTTCCCCTCTTTCTTGAAAGGGCAGGGAGGGACTGGCACTTGCAGAGTACCCACCGTGCATCAACTTTTTTTTTTTTTGCCCATCACCTTGGTCAGCCTGTGTGGGGAAACTGAGGCGGAGGGCGCTCCAGCCGTTGAGAGGCAGACCCAGGATTCGAACGGGCCTGTGCGGTTGCATCTATCTCCAGGTGCACGGCGGCCGTCACCGCCAAGCTGTGCCCCTGTGCTCCAGGCCTCTCTTCTGGAAACCGGGCAGGGTTGGCTGCGGGTGCTGAGGGCACCTGCCGCGGTGCCTGGAGGGACTGGGGAGCCTCTATGGGAGGAGGAGGGGTTCCCGACTTTGACGGTCGGGAAGCAGTGATTACAGGTCAAGTCTGACAGACAAGATCGCCCAGGACGCGAGCAGCGTCAGGCTGGAGGCACTCGGCGTCGAATCCTGTCCGGGCCTAGGGCAGCGCCCCCGGGCAGCGCCGGGCCGGCCTCTCGCCCTGCCGCCCGCGGTGCCCTCTACAAGCCTCGGCGGCCGCCAGCTCCCGGGAAGTGAGCGGCTCCAAGGGCCCGCCCCAAACACCGGGGAAGGCTGCTCAGGGGTGGCGCTGGGGAAGCCAGACCACTGGGGACGCCACAGGGAGAGCCGAGACCCCCGCCAGGCCGGCCCCGGAGCTGTGGGCGCCGGCTCCGGAGCGCGATCTACCAGGCCGCGACCTCCCCCTGCCCAGCCCAGGGGGCGCGGCCAGCGCTTTGGGGCCCCCGCGGCGGGGAGGGCAGGGGACCGAGGCTTCCTGAATCCCGAGAGGGCGCCCGTGCCCCGCGGGCCGCGTTCTGGCTTCTGGGGCTCCTTCCAATTCTGAGGCTGGGGATCCAGTCGGGGGGCGGGGGCGGCCCTCAGGCCCGCCAGGCCCCGCGTCCCCGCTGCCCAGTGGCCCGCTCACCCCTTTTCCACGCGCTCTTCCCTCTCCCCCGGCGCGGCCCCGCCGCTCCCGGGCAGGCCCCGCCCCCGCGGCCAGCCCCACCCCGCGGCGCCGCCGTTCCCGGGCAGGCCCCGCCCCCGCCGCCAGCCCCGGCCCCGCCCCCCGTTTCCGCTGGCGGCGGCGGCGGTGCCCGAAAGCGAGCGGAGCGGGGACCCCACGTTCCTGTGGGTGCGGTGAGTACTGCCCTCCTCGGGGTGGGGAGGGCGCGGGGCGGGGCTCCGGGGCGTGCAAAGTTGAGGGGCTCCGGCCGACCCCCGGTGGGCGCGGCGGTCCCCGACACGGTACCGAGAGCGGAGAGCGGCTGTGGACGCCGGGGTCGGGGCGCTCAGGGGGCGGGCGGCGGGCCGGGGGAGGGGCGGTGGGTGCGGGCCCGGCCAGTGGGAAGACCTTTCGGGAGTGGGGCTGCGGGAGAGTGGACGGCCGGAATCCAGGCGAGGGGCTGGGCAGTCTGTGGGATGAGGCAGAGGCCAGGGAGACCCGCGGAGCTGTCTAGGGTGTCTGTGTGTGTGGCCCAGTGTGGTCCCATAAAGGACCCCCAGAGAGGGCAGGGGGGCTTTTGAGCAGGGCTGGGCTACAGTCCCCCCGCCCCCCTTCGACCCCATCCGGGGACCGCCACTGGCTAATGAGCATTCGAGTGACAGGGCTTTGGCACGTTCCGAGGTCGGAGATGTAGCCCATCTGTGCCTTCAAGTGTGGGACTTTAAAAAACTTTCTTGTGGTTAAAAGGAAAAAAAAAGGGGGGGGGGGGCGGGGAGCCGGACGAGAAACTGGCTTGTTCTGAGAGTCGTATTTGTACATGTGGGTCTGGGAACTGGAGTCTTGGAGCTCCTCTCTCTCCCTGATAAAGGTAGGGGTCTCTTCTACATCTCTCCTGTGTGGGAGAGGCCTGTAGGGTGGGCATTTGAAGTGTTGAGGCGTTGTGGGGTCTCCTAAGCTGTTCAGCCACCTACCTGTCTCCATGCAGAGAAACAAAGTCATAACATGAGGATGCCTTTTCTGGGGGTGATGCAGGTGTTGCCTCCTCCAGAAAGTTTTCCTGGACTGGTGGAGAAAGCCAGGGACCCCTATTGTGATCCCTCTCTACCTGCCAGCCCCACTCCGCCCCTGATAACCAGCCCTGGGGAACGTGTTCCACCTGTGTGTTGTGCCGTGAGATGGGCAGTCAGCTTGCCGTTCTGCAGTGTTGGGGGGTGGGGTGGGGAGGAATTGTGCATAATTTCCAACAATGGACTGCACAAATCATTTATATTTAGCTGAGGAATGCAGCCAGAGAGAGAGAGAGAGGGTCACACCGGCTTCCTACCGCTGGCCTGGTCCTGGCCCGGCCCGTGCAGCTGGGCTGTGGATTGGGGATGAGTGCAGGAAGAGGACGGGGGGTGGGTCACACTTGAAGCGTGATTCAGTTCTGCTCTCCCTCATGGAAGACCTCTTCAGAAGACCCTGAACAGCTGAGAATGGGCCCGCACGGAGTGAGATGGTTTATTTCTTTTTGTCTGACTTAATCAGATTTTAATCATCTGGTAGGACTCTTTAAATTGACGAACAGATACTGAATATTAACAGTAAGTAATGTGTATAAAGTCATTTGCAGCTGGCCATATGCTGCATATAATTTGGTTTGATTAGTACGTATTCTTGTGAAGTGTACGTTACTTTGAATTGCCTTCTTATAGATGAGGAAAATGAGAATAAATATTCCCTCAGTGGTTACAAGATTCACAAAGTGCAATAAGCAAATTTGGCTCCATGGCTTGCTCCTGACCCCTCATCCCGAGTGTCTGCTGCTCCGGGTCTTAGCCCTGTTCCCACCTATGTGTGCAACCTTGGGCTATTACTGCCCTTTCCAACTCTCCATTTTGGAGGGACACTGGAATAAGATGTATCTAGAGGGACCGGCAGGTTAAGCCTCTGCCTGCCATGCTGGCATCCCACATGGGCACTAGTTCAAGACCTGGCTGCTCCACTTCCAATCCAGCTGCCTGCCAATGTGCCTGGGAAAGCAGTGGAAGATGGCCCAAGTCTTTGGGCCCCTGATTGATGTGGAAGACCTGGAAGAAGCTCTAGACTTGGCTTCAGCCTGGCCCAGCCCTGGCCATTGTGGACATTTGGGGAGTAAACCAGCGGATGGAAGATCTCTCTCCCTCCCTCCCCCCTTATCTCTCTACTATACTGCTTTTCAAATAAATAAAAAATAAAATCTTAAAAAACATAGATGTTTCTAGAATCTCTTCCAACAGTGGATAACTAAAAGTGTAAGATGAATGATAGCAGCAGCCAGTCAGTCCCTTAACAAATGTGCCTCATTTTAAAAGAAAGTTTAATTGTGAGAAAAAGTATAATGTAACATTTAGCATCTTTGACTTTTTTTTTTATTTGACAGATAGAGTTATAGACAGCGAGAGAGACAGAGAGAAAGGTCTTCCTTCTGTTGGTTCACTCCCCAAATGGCTGCTATGGCCGGTGCTGCACCGATCTGAAGCCAGGAGCCAGGTGCTTCCTCCTGGTCTCCCATGCGGGTGCAGGGTCCAAGCACTTGGGCCATCCTCCACTGCCTTCCTGGGCCACAGCAGAGAGCTGGACTGGAAGAGGAGCAACCGGGACAGAATCCAGCGCCCATATGGGATGCTGGCACCACAGGCGGAGGATTAGGCAAGTGAGCCATGGCGCCGGCCCCATCTGACATTTTTAAGTGTACAGTAGGATTAAGTATAGGAGGGTACCTCAAAAAGCTCGTGGAAAAATGGGATTAAAAGTATGAGTTTATTTTGGTGCAAAAATGTTTCCCTACGTGGAAAATGTGTAGTATGAAAAAGGTATATGGATTTCAAAAATTTTATTGCAGCCAGATGAATTCCCACCTTCAAGTCCATCTTCTGTGAATGTCTTGAAATACTTGCTTTCACGTGGCTGGGCCATAGATCTCAGAACTTTCCATCTTGCAAAACTGAAACCATAGGCATTAAACTGCAATTCCTGTCTCCCCCTCCTCCCAGCCTCTGGCAACCACAGTTCTTCACTCCGTGTAGTGTGCTTCATTAAGCACACAGTAGGAGCTTTATTCACTGCCGCTCTTCAGGAACTAATAAAGGAGAGTAGTAGAGAAGCAGCAGTGGGAAGCCCCGGGGCCTGAGCTGGCTGACTGGCGAGCCTTCCCCATCCCTGTGTGTGCCCCCAGTGCCAGCTGGTACTGATGCAGGAATGTGTGAGTAGGTAAGGCCTTGGGCAAGTGCCTTCACCTCCTGGGCCCCAGCTTCCTGCATGCAAGACAAGGCTGACAATACCAAGTTCTCAAGGCTGTGGGAAGGGCACTGAGATAATGTATGGGAAGCACATAGCTTAGGGCCTCATACACAGCAGGTGTGCAGTAAACGGTGGCTGTTATTTATAACCTAGCCAGGGATACTGGCCTGATCGGCTTGGAACAAGAGAGGACAAGACTTCTTTTCTTCTGCCGTGAAAGCCTGGGCCTGCTGTGTTGCCATCCCCACTGACTCAGACAGTGTGGATCTAATCCAGGTGCCTTAGCGTGGCACTGGGCAGCCTTCTCCAGCCCAGCCTGTCGGTCTAGCTTTATCTCCCACTCTTCTCCTTCCAGGAACCCTTGGTTCCAGCCGGACTCAACTCCCAAGCCTGCTGCGCTCATTCTTTCTTTGCCCCTTTGTTCATACTGTCCCCCCTTTCTGGAATGTTCTCCCCCTTTCCATTCTTCCTCAAGACCCTGCTCATGCTGGAACTCCGGTCACGAAAGCCTTCCCTGGCTGCCCACCACAGACGAGCCTCTTTTTCCTCGGAACTCCTATGGCATTTAAAAATTTCTTAGTTGAAGAGACAGAGTGAGAAATGCGGGAGTTGGGGGAAGAGAGACTCCCATCTGCTGGTTTACTCCCCAAATGCCTGCGATGGCTGAGGCTGGGCCAGGGCCAGGTCAAAGCTGAGAGCTGGGAACTCTGTCCAGGTCTCCTACATGGCTGGTAGGAGTCCAGTCACTGGAGCCATCATCACTGCCTCCCAGGGTCTGCGTTAGCAGGAAGCTGGCATTAGGAGCTGGAGCTGAGTACTGAATCCAGGTACTTCCACGTGGGGTGCAGGTATCTACAGCACCACGCCAAGTGCCCGCTCCTCCTGTGGTATTCTGTCTTCCTTCCTCCTGGCTTTTCCACACTGCCTTGGATGATTCTTTAGTGAATTCCACCAAGTGCCCTCTGTGTCACATATACATGGCTGTGTTAAGTTCTGATGATACATAAGAAAAAGTACAAGTGCTTGTCTTCATGGGGCTTATGTAGTCCAGTGACAGATCAGAAAGGGGGCTCACAAATGACAAAAGCACAAAGTGAGTGGCTTCTGCGAGCAGACCATTGTGTGGGTTCAAACGTGGATCAGGCACGCTGACCAGGGGGCGATGCTTTCTGCTGCAGCTGGGGAAGACGCCGCCCTCAGCAGAGGCAGGAAGGCTGTTCGAGGACGAGCCCTGGGAAAGTGCTGGGGTGTGTGCACAGGCCTGTTGGACTGATGTGGGGGTTGCGTATGGAAAAGCTGATGGAGAGAGGCTGGACAGGTGGACAGCGGCTGTATTGTGGGTGGCTTCAAATGTGCAGCCAAGGAATTCTGTCTATCCATGCATGCATTTAAGAGAAATTGAGTGCCCACCGGGTGCAGACACTGACCTGGGCTGGGGAGCCTACAGTCAGCCTGGGGATGGGGAAGGTTTAGAGCAGGGGCCACGAAGCAGGGCTGGGCTCAAGGAGAGTGCTTCTGGGGTCTGTGAAGAGGGG
Organism: Lepus europaeus; assembly: GCF_033115175.1. Taxonomy (NCBI): domain Eukaryota; kingdom Metazoa; phylum Chordata; class Mammalia; order Lagomorpha; family Leporidae; genus Lepus; species Lepus europaeus. The sequence goes on along the minus strand of NC_084832.1, from coordinate 102,113,616 downwards.
AATCATGGTGAGGACAGCGGCTGGGCAGCTGTGAGGCCTGGGGAAGAGGGAACAAATGACGTATGTTAGAACTAGCCCGAGAGCGTTTGGGAATTGGTTGGATGGGGCCAAGAGGGAAGGAAGAAGGGGTGGTTGGGAAAATGCGATGCTACTTGCTGTTTCCTGCGGGTGCCCTGGTTTCTCCAGCTAGACAGGCAGCAAGCCGCCCCAGGGTGTGCCTAGACCCTGAACTCACTGCTAAGAGGCACAGGGTAGGCACAGGGTGGATGCCTGAATGTTCTTTGGAAATGAGTCTTGCAGGTGTAGACTCCAAGCACGTACCCCCAGCAATATTCGCACACGGGCCTGGCTTTCTCCGGAGTCATATTTCCGTGGCACATCACATGTTTCCTCTATGTGTCCTCACACCCTGAGCTAATTGCCCTTTCAGCTTCTGCTGCAGCTTTATCTGTCGTTTGATGCCAGTTTCCCACTGAGTGTTTCTGCTCCACAAACGTAACTTTGCGTGGGGTAGCAATGAAAACAACAGAGTGGCCTGTTCCTAGCAGCCTGGCGTCCTGTATGTGACTCAAGCTCATTTCTCAGTGAAGTTTGGGCCACTTTTGAGTGGTCAAAATTGTAAATGTTAAATCTTCCGATGCCAAGCCTCTACCCAAGGGATGGCAAATATGTTGCATGGATACTGTTACTTTTTTAACTGCTCATGGCAGACATCACTAATCGATCACAGCTGTCAGCCCTGCTGGGCCAGGGCTTAGGTTCTGCTCATCATGCTTTAGGCACCCACCACCAGCTGAGTGGAACTGGCACAACAGCTGGCAGCTCTTTGCCATTTCTGGCTATCTCCATTTGCGGAACGAGCAGGTTCTCAGTGGGAGACTGCTGCCCAAAGGGTAGTCATCATTGCTGGACAAAATTCTCCCATGGGTGGCTGCATAGCAAAGTGATGAGCCCGCTTTTAATTTTTCTGCAGGAGTATCCTGGAACCTCTTCTTCCCCGTCAGCAGCCAAGGTGTTTGAAGACAGTTCAAAGAACACAGGTCGGTGGTTAGTCTGGGTTCATGGTGTGGTGTGGCCTCTGGAAGTCTGTGTGTTCTGAAATCTGGGGTCTTGCCCTTTAACTGTGGGTTGAGGAGGACGGACTAGGTTGCTGACATTTTCTAGATGGTTCTCTGCCTTCCCTTTTGACTTTGAACCTAGCTCTTTCCAGTGGGCTCTGGGGCCCTGGAGAGAACCACCCTGTGCCCAGCGTTTCTGATTGGCAGTGGACCCTGTGAGTTCTTAGTTTCTTTCTTGGCCACCCTGATTATGGGGGAGGAAGCCTAGGGAAGTAGGAGAGGCCTGTAGCTTCCTGCTTCCCGTGGCCTCCCGCTCAGCAGGCCAGACAGGGAGCAGTGGGAATCCTCGTGGGTCTCCATTCCTCATTGCGGGGCGGAGGTAGCAAGGCCCCTGGCCCTCAGCTTATCCTCATCTCCGTGCCTCCAGCCTCCTGCAGTCTTGCTGACGGCTGCTGCTTTGTTCCCAGCACTTGCCCAGGATGCCCCTGCTGAGCCAGAGCCTTCAGGAGCTGGGAGGCAGCAGGGTGTGCACTGTGCTGTGTGCACTGTTGCTGGTTCAGGTTCCCTGGGGGTGCTGCTTACAGACCTGGGCCTTTTTATGTTTTAATTTATGTGCATTTTATCCCGTGGCTTCTCCCTGCTGGGTGATTTGTAAATCTCTTACCTTCTGTGAACTCAGCCACGTGGTTGGTGGAGGAGGGAGGGGCGGCTGGGCTTCCAGCAGGGATCCTTTGGTGGCCTACAGTGACCCTGAGCCTCGAGTTGTCCTGCTATACTTTGTGCGGGACACTGAAGACGCCGGTGTCCATCCTGGTTGTCCTTATCGGCCCCAGTTCTTGACCCTTATGTATGTCCACAGTGGCTTTAATTTCGTTCTGTTAGACTGTGGTGTACGTCTCTTTTAGCCTGTACTACGGTGCCGTGCGGCAGCAATTGTGGGTTGTCTTGCGCAGCAACCCCGGCCGCGAGCCCCGGTCTCGAGTTGGGTGCAGCAGGGATTGCGGCCCAGGTGTTCCGAGTCGGCAGCACCTGCCCTTCCCCGTGTGGCAGACCTGCGGCCTGCTGGGCTTGGCCTCCGGGAGCCCTCTCCAGGCCCCTCCCCGAGCCTGCTGGCGGCAGGAATGCGTGCGCTCCCGTTTTAAGTCTCCCTCCCGCCTCCTCGGGCCTGCAGGGGTGTCTGCTTTCAGTCTCGCAGCTCTGGGATTTGGGGCACTGCCTATGGTTGCTCTGTGCAGTGAGCCAGGCGCAGGGGCCTGGGCTGAGGGAAAGCAGTGTGGTGAAGGTCACACTGCAGAGAAGGGAGGACCCCGGACAAGGGAACGGCGGCCCTGCTGTGCGCACATCCTGCCCTGCACAGATCCTGCCTGCCAGACAGAGCGTGTGTGTGTGTGTGTGTGTGTGTGTGTGTGTTTGTTGGGGGTGGGGGAGGTGGCTGGGAGGCCTGCCTGGCCCTGGGAGACACCCAGCCTCTGGCTTCTCCAGCCCCATTTAGGCTGAGGCTGTCTCCCCTTCTGTGTGACTGTGTTGAAGCAAGGGACACCTGCGTGCAGGTCTGTGCAGGCCCTGTCCCCTCTCATGGCTGTGTGGCTTGGCCATTCCTTGTCGTCAGCTTGGGCCTCTGCAGGGATGCCCAGCTGTGGGGTGAGGGTGGTCTCATTCCTGACTCCTGGGTCTGTGTGACCTCTGGCAAGGGAGTTGCTGTCTCAAGTTTCTTTTCTTTCCTGCGGGACAGGGGGTCTGGTGACTGTGGCTAAGGTTCCTTATAGCTCCAGGACGTTTCCCAGGTGGGGTGACCTGTTTCCCAGGTGGGATGACCTGGGCTTGCAGGTTGGCGTTGGAGGACGGGCCAGCGGGGGAGCCAGGCCTGGGCTTTGGCTCCCAGGCCTACAGAGGAGCGAATGGGGTTAATAAGTAAACCAAGGCCCTGGTTTCTGATAGGAGCCGGCTGGCAGTGGAGGCTGGTAACAGAAGTGGTTGCCTATCCCTGGAGCCAGGGTTCTGCCGCCTGACTCCACGCTGTGCTGCGTCTTTCGGGTTAAATGCCCGCCTCCTGCTCTGACTGATGCAGTGAGGAGCCACAGGGCGCCGTGGCTGCTCTCCAGCCCTTCAGGTTAATAATTTCAACTTCAATGAGAGCCGCAGCATAATGAAGAGACTCTGGGTGCAGTTCAGCTCTCACAACACTCAAAAAAACCCAGCCTGAGTCTGGCCGGGGCTTCTTGAGCGCCACTCCCTGTGCGGCTCAGCCTGCACGCTGGAGCCAAGCGTGGAGTCCTTTGGGACTGTCCTTCCCCTCACAGTGGCTGGCCGGAAGTTGATTATATATAAGATTTCAACATTTTTTGTACCCAAATAAACATTATTTAGTTCCGTTTTGAAGTCCCCTCCTACACTGAATATTCACTTTCTGAGAGTCTCATGGTCAGTTCTACCATCAGTGGCCAGCGTTTGTTCAAACGCTGGGTCTTGTGCTGGGAGCAGGAAAGGGTGGGGAGCAGTCCAGGGGTCTCCAGGGTCAGGAAGCTCAGTGGACGCCCCGGAGAGTCCCCTTCCCTTGTTGGGGAGGCTTGGCTGGCACTGCAGGAAGCACCGAGGGTCCCGTGGTTTCCGGTGTAGGATCTTGGCAAGGCCTTGGCCTCAGCCTTAGTAACTTAGGACCACTGCTAACCCATATAGTCCCTTTCCCACGAATTTGAAAAAGGCCCCTTCCTCATGTTCAAAACAAATCAGACACACAGTGTAGCATCCAAGCCCTGGGGGCCGTGGCCCTGGCAGTGTGTACACTGATGTCACGGGGTAGGCCTGTTGCCAGTGGACTTGTTCTGAGCTCATCCACTCCCAGGGCAGGGATGTCAGGTTCAGGGCTGGCGTGAGGGCATCTGAAACAGAGGTCAGGTGGGGAGACTCACTCAGAGCGGGGTTGGAGCAGGATGTGGCCATGCAAGAGTGAGTGTGTGTGCCTGTGGTGGGAATGTCCCCTCCAGAGAGGGTAGGGTAGCGTCTGAACATAGGACCTACATCCTCTCCCCTGGCCCCCTGCCGCTGTGAGCAGCCAGAGTTTTAGGGTCCCAGGCTCTCCGTCAAGTCCCAGGGGTGGAGCCTGATGGGAGGGCTGCGGGTGGCAGGTGACAAGGGGACTGTATTTCTGGGTGTGTGAACCTGCGGAAAGTCATGTTTTAGTTTAGAGAAAATGAGGCCCAGGACTGGGCATGTGATTTTCCACTTGTCTTAATCCTGAGAGATTCTAAGCAGCTTTGTTTAAACACTGGATGCATAGATTGCAGAGCCCCAAGTGAGGAAAAGCTGTGGGTCCCCAGGGAGGCAGTTGGGTCTGCAGCCAGGGTTATATCTTTTGACCATTGGATATGCGTGCGGTGTGTGGGAGCCGGCTGGGGAGGGCACTGCCTGCAGCATCACCCCTGACGTGAGTCACTCACAGTCAGCAGCCCGGTCTGGTCAGCCCCCACCGAGTGGTGGCTTGGCCTGGCTGTGAGTGGCAGAGAGGACGCAGGGTTGGAACTACCTGTCTTGGCTCTACTTCCCTTGCACTGCTGCAGGGAGGGGTGGAAGTAGTGTGGCAGTGGGGAGCCAGGAGTGGCAAGTTGAAAGGGATGTGTTAAGAAAATTCAGCTTGTAGCAGAATTTAAGATGGAGTTTTTTTTTTTTTTTCTCTAAAAGATTTATTTATTTGAAAGGCAGAGTATCAGAGAGAGGAGGGAGAGGTCTTCCATCTGCTGGTTCACTCCCCAATTACCTGCAACAGCCAGGAACTCCAACCAGGCTCCCATGTGGGTGGCAGGGGCCCACTGGGCCATCTGCCACTGCCTTCCAGGTGCATTAGCAAGGAGCTGGATCAGAAGTGGAGCAGCTGGGACTCAAACCAGGCACTCTGATAATGGGAAGCCACTGTTACAGGTGGCGACTTAACCTGCTGCCTCACAACGCTAGCCCTTCAAGGTGAATATTTGAAAAAGGTCTTTTCATAAAAGGTTGCAGAAACAATACAAACTCATTATAATTTTCAAGCATTACACATATTGTGCAAAGGGGAAAATCACCCAGGATCCCGCCCTTCAGAGATAATCACTGTTAATGCTTTGGTTTGTATCCTGTCCTGAAATTTTTGTGCTAGACTAGCATGTAGCCGTCCACCTATTTATCTTGTCAATTTCCACAAATAGAATTGTGTTAGACTTGCTGTTTTGCAGCTTCTCTAGGCCCTCTTTCCACATCAGTGCCTACGGAATGACCTCATTCTTTTCAATAGCTGCATCGGGTTTGCACCCATTATCTGTGCGGCGTGACAGACGACCCTAACATGGACTGGATTAGCACAACCGCCACTTATTTACTCGCAACTGTGTGGGTTAGCAGTGCGGATCGGGCCCAGCTGGGCTCGCCTGAGCTTATTAACACAGTGGCAGTCAGCCGGTAGCTATGCAGGGCCTGGGTGGCCCACAGGAGCCTCACTCACATACCTAGTAGTCCAGGCTGGCTCTGGCCGGGCCTCCCTCCCTTCCACATGGTTTCTCACTATTGAGGAATCTAGCCTTGGAGGTGAAAATGAAATCTGTGAGACCTTCTGTGGGCTAGGAGCCGAAGCTGCCCAAATGCAATAATCATCTTCTCTCTGGTGAAAGCAAATTACAGCGCCAGAAGCAGGAAGGCCATGGTGGGAAGAGACTCCACCCACCTCTGGCTGTCTCATCAAAGGGACGTGTGTACAGGCACGGCAGGGGGTGGATGTGCAAGCTCTCCCTACACACAGAAGGAGAAACTCTGGTGACAGATCCCACAGATCGCTGGGAGATAGCACCCCTCCCCCTTCTCCTGCCCTCAGTTTGCTCCAGATGGTCAGCACGGGCTAGGGCCGGACGCTTGAGTCTTTCCTGTTATAGGGTTTCGATGTGGCTTGAGGTGGATTCAGGGTGTTTGTGTGGCAAAGCAGTTTGGACTTTGTAGTCGATAGCTCTTGGATCTAGAGGGGTCAGCCCTTCCCGCCCCAGCGCTTGGCACCGTGGTGCCCCCTGCTAGTTTTCAGGGCATCTCTGAAACACACGAGCCAGTGAGTGACAGCTCTTGCACAAAGCCAGCTGGACAGTCCAAGTCCAGGCCTCTGCTAGGATTTCATTCATTCCTTTGCCCCAGGAATACAGCACCTGCTGTCCACCAGCCTTCCTCCCCGGGCCTGGGTCTGCGCCATGCACGGGCCATGCCCTTTGTTTTTGGGCACTTGATGTTTGGGCTGCCCAGCAGGTACTGTTTTGATAGTTTTCTGATCACTTGCCTTGATAGCTCTTCCCTCTTGTGAACTGCCGCAAATTACAAGGAGGCAGGAGGAGGCAGGGGGAGAGCGAGCCCTGGGCTGTTCATGAATCCCCGGGTCCCAGCTGGAGGCTGCTGTCTCCCCAGCCTGGCTCATTCATCAGCTGTCTGTCTGCCTGAGGTACGGGCTGACCCCGCGGAGCCTCACCTTCCTGGCACGCCAGCGTCCTGCGCCTGACACCTGCCGGGTGGTTTGTGCATTCATCAGCTCGGAACAGCGGCCCAGTGGGCCTTTGCTTCTGAAAACCCCGTGGTGTTTTCTTTTCTCCCTGCTCCCTCTCAACAGCTCTTGGAAAAGCAGCGTTTTGTGGCTAAAAAGCAGCCTGCAGCTCGGCCTCTCGGCCGTCCAGCTCCTCCCCTCTGCCCTGGGAGACCTGGCGTCGCCAGAGCAGAGCGGACCGTGGCCTGGCTCCAGGGCAGCAAGTCACAGGGCGCCCCCCACCCCCACCCCCCCCACAGTGCTTCTGCAGCATCTGGGTGACTCGAGGGCACCGCGCCGTGCTACTGTGGGCTCCTGAGGGTTGATCAGCTTACAGGCTCAATGCTTGCCAGAGCTCTGCGCTGATGGAAACGTGCAGGGCCACCTCTGCAGGCCCTGGAGAAATCTGGCATCGCAGACAAAACAAGAAAACTCAGCAACTCCTTTTGGTCAAGGAATTGGAAAAACTGGATGGAGGTCCACAGCTTGCTCCTACAGAATTTGCTAGCTCGGGGCATACGCTAGGTGAGCTCCTTCTAAGCAGAGACCTGCAGGCCAGCTCTGATCCTTGATTGCTCTGCTCCTGTCTCCCCTGCTCTGTTACTGGCTGCCCGTGGCTGTATGCTCACGAGTCATAGCATCAATTAATAACATGTGATTATCGAGCACTCTGGTTCCTCAGGGAGCTGAGACATCTTTTGGGCCGAAAGGAGAGAGAGCTTCGGCCAAGTGTAGGGATGGGTGCGCCCTCCGCTGTTTCTATTTGTGGCTGCAGACTGCCTTTTTGTGTTCTGTCCCGTTCTCTCATATTCCCCCAGGACTCCATCCCACAGCACCCGGGAGTGGGCTCTGAGGGCAGCAAGCCAAGCAGGAAGAGGGGATGAGATTGTTACAGGTGCTGCCAGAGCTCTCTGTCTAGGACTTGAAAGAGGGACCTGCTTTTTCCAAAAAAGATTAATTTATCTGAAAGGCAGTGTTAGAGAGAGAGAGAGAGAGAGAGAATGAATGAATGAATCAGAGAATCTTCTTCCATCTGCTGGTTTACTCCCTAAATTGTGGCAGCAGTCAGGGCTGGACCAGGTCGAAGTCAGGAGCCTAGAACTCCATCCAGGTCTCCCATATGGATAGCAGGGGCCCAAACACTTGGGCCACCCTCAGCTGCCTTCTCAGGCGTATTAGCAGGGAGCTGAATTGGAAGCAGAACAGCTACCAGTGCTCGTATGGGATGCTGGTGTCACAGGCGGTGGCTCAACTGCTCCGCCACAGTGCCAGCCCCGATGGGCCTGCCTTGACTCCACTGGGAAGTCTCACTGCCTCCCAGATGTACCGAATTTGACATGAAGAATGATGTTCCCCAGTTTCATCATCTGCTTACCTACTGCCTATCCCGATGATCCTCAGTTGTGTGGCAAATTCAGATGTCCTTCTAGGGACCAGGATGGTCTTCCCCAAAGAGTGCTCACTGGCCTGTGCCTTGGCCTCCTGGGGTAGCTTTTTAAAGAGGACAGCGGCATCAGTCTCGGGACTATGTGTTTGGCTTTCCCAGGGCCGGAGGTGACGGGAGGTGATTCTCTGGCCAAGTCAGAGTGAGCAAGAGGTAGAGCGGCCCCACCACCACCGCGTCCAGGCTTGGGGGAGCTGCTGCATGCTCATGGCTGGTCTTTGGCTTGGACACTGCAGGCTGGGACAGCTGAGGCAGGGCAGGCCTCTGCCTCCGAGGAGTGCCCACCCTGGGCAGCTCCCGTTCACACTGACCCCGACACAAGGGAGAAGCTTTCAGTCCTGGAGTTGGAAGATCCAAGTCATACACGTTGTCTTCTCTGTGAATGCTTTGGAGGCCCCTGGCCTTTGGGAGGCTGAGAGCAGTCGTAAGAGCTGCGCGCATTAAGAGGGAAAGCCGCGGAGTTGTCCTCAGTTCTGGGGGACTGGATGACAGCCCCATTTCCTGGGTGCACACTGTTCCTGGCTCTGGCTGTGCCCATCGGCTGATGGGGACAGAGTGGACCTTGTCCTCGAGGGCTGTTGGGGAGGGCAAGGAGGCTCTGTAGTGGGAAGCCCTGACACAGGGGCAAGGCAGAAAGTGGAAGGTGATTCTTTGGGCTGCCAGGCCTTTGTCCTTGAGTGGTTAGCATGAGCCTGGTGTGCCAAGCTCCTGGCCTGCTGTCTCTGTGGGGGAAGGAAGAGCACTGGGCAGGTGGGGTCAGCTCTCTAGCTCCCCAGTGAGAGACAGTCAGTCCCTGGGCACCTGCAGGCCGGTGGGGAGGGATCAGCTGCAGAAGCGGAACAGTGGCTGCAGCTGCCCAGGGCCACCCTCGACCTGATGTGAGCGTGTGTGGGGAAGGGAGATGTGGGATGTATCGGATGCAGATTGCAGGAGTGCCTGACGCATGGTAGGCTCAGGGACATTTGCTGATGGTAAGGAGGAAGGCGATGGTGAGTCACACGTGGGGAAAGAAACCCGAGTCAGCCACGCTTTGAGGGACTGTGGGGAACTCATCCCACCTCGAGCGTGGCTGCCTGATGCTCGGGGGACATTTGTTCTTGTGCATGCTCTTTCGTCTTCAGGCATCTTCTCTTTTATTTTTTTAACTAATTAATTTATTTGAAAGGCAGAGTTACAGAGAGGCAGAGGCAGTGAAAGAGAGAAAGATCTTCCATTCTCTGGTTCACTCCCCAAATGGCTGCAACTGCCAGAGCTGTGCTGATCTGAAGCCAGGAGCCAGGAGATTCTTCTGGGTCTCCAAAACATGTGCAGGAGCCCAAGCACTTGGGCCATCTTCCACTGCTTTCCCAGGCCATAGCGGAGAGCTGGATCAGAAGTTGAGCAGCTGGGACTCGAACCGGCACTAATATGGGATGCTGGCACTGCAGGCGGTGGCTTTACCTGCTATGCCACAGCGCCAGCCCCAAGGCATCTTCTCTTGAAATGCAGGGGTGGCCTGTTGTCCAGCTGTGGTGCTACCCCTGCAGGACATTTGGGAAGTGAGATCTTTGGGGAGGCCGGGGTGTTGAGCCAACTACAGGCTCCTGGCTGCCTCTCCCCGCTAGGCACTGCCTCCAAAGGGGAGTTCCCATACATTTTCCTTCTGCAAACCTTTCCAAACGCTCTGCGGAGCAGAAGGCTCCAAGGGTTGCCCTCCCTGACCAGTGCTCGCCAGTCTTTGCTAAGAAGTCCTCATGGGCATCGCTCTGCAGGGTGGGTGGCACAGCCTTACGGAACACCGGAGAAGCCCAGATCTATTTCGTGTCAGTGGTTGTTTTAAATCAAGTGTCTTACTCTTAAAGTTTTTACTTATTTATTTGAGGGGTGGGGGATTGGCGGAATCTTACCCGCTGGCTCACTCCGCAAGTGCCCATGAGCCAAGAGCTCAATCTGAATCTCACACATGGGCGGCAGGGACCCAGACAGGTGAGCCATCACCAACTGCCCCTGGCTCCCAGGGTGTGTGTTAGCAGGAAGCTAGAATTGGGAGCGGAGCTGGGACTTACTCAGTTACTCCAATGTGTGACGCGAGTGTCCCAAGTAGTGTTTTAACCGTTATTCCAAACACCTGTCCCTTTAATGCAGTCTTCCTTTTTTTTTTCTTAGATTTTTATTTACTTATTTGAGAGGTAGAGCTACAGAGAGAGAGAGGCAGAGACAGAGAGAAAGGTCTTCCATTTGCTGGTTCACTCCCCAAATGGCTGCAACAGCTGGAGCTGGGCCGATCCAAAGCCAGGAGCTTCTTCTGAGTCTCCTATGTGAGTGCAGGGGCCCAAGGACTTGGGCTATCTTACACTGCTTTCCCAGGCTATTAGCAGGGAGCTGGATCAGAAGAGGAGCAGCTTTGGACTTGAACTGGTGTCTGTATGGGATGCTTGTACTGTAGGCAGAGGGTTAGCCTACTACGCCACAGCGCTGGCCCCCTTAATGCATTCTTGATTCGTGTCAGGACCAAGGCATAGGTGCCACCATATTCTAAACCCAGGGGTCCAGGGACTCGCCTGTGGCAGATTGTGCAGCCATCCCCGTGCATCCTACTCCCCAGGACTCCAAACAGTTTGTGTTTGTGCTGCCCAGAGAGCTGAGTTCCAGGCTCAGGACTTCTGCAGCCTTTACTGGTGTTCTCTGATGGGCAGGGCTGTCACTAACACCTCACTTGTGAAACCTCTCGTTGCACATCGTCTCTCTTCCTTTGGGAGAGCTGAGGCCTTGCTGTTCCTGTTGCTGCTGTTTTTTTCTGTTTTCTCATCACCTGGCATCTCTTGGGCACACAGATATTTCTTAAAGAATGAATACTGCACTTAGTGACCAGAAAAGAACTGTGTCCCTAATCGCCACCATTTCCTCATGACAGTTGAGAGTGTGTGCTTGTTTTTTTTTTTTTTTAAAGATTTATTTATTTATTTGAAAGTCAGAGTTACACAGAGAGAGAGAGAGAGAGAGAGAGAGAGAGGCGCAGAGAGAGAGAGAGAGAGAGAGAAAGAGGTCCTCCATCTGCTGGTTTACTCCCCAGATAGCTGCAACGGCCAGAGCTGAGCGGATCTGAAGCCAGGAACCTCCTCCAGGTCTCTCACGTGGGTGCAGGGGCCAAGGACCTGGGCCATCCTCCACTGCCCTCCCAGGCCACAGCAGAGAGCTGGGTTGGAAGAGGAATATCCGGGACTCGAACCGGCACCCAAAGGGGTGCCGGCACCTCAGGCCAGGGCATTAACCCACTGCGCCACAGTGCCGGCCCCAATGTGCTTGGTTTAACACCTTGCATTTTCACAGGGTGGGTGCTGGGTGCCACCATTAAGACACTGCATGGGATGACTGCATCCCATGTCTGAATTCTAGGCTGTGAGGCTCAGCTCTGCTCCCTGTTCCAGTTTCCTGCTTCAGATGATGACTCAAGTGCCTAGGTCCCTGCCACTCACATGGGAAATTTGGATTGAGCTCCTGGCTTTGGCCTGGCTTAGCTCTGACTGTTGTGAGTGTTTGGGGTATGAACCAACAGATAGGAAATTGCTATATCTCTGCCCACCTGTATCTTTGCCTTTCAAAAAAAAAAAATCCACTTTTGTAATTGTGGGGGTTTGAAGTCTCTAGGGGAGGAGGCAGGGATGTTGGAGCTTTTTCTTCTTTTTTTTTAAAGTTTTTTTTTTTTTTTATTTGAGTTACACAGAGAGAGGAGCGTCAGAGAGAGAGAGGGAGGGAGGGAGAGAGAGAGAGAGAGAGAGAGAGAGAGAGGGGTCTTCCATTCCCTAGTTTACTCCCCAGATGGCTGCAACGGTTGGAGCGGCACTGATCCAAAGCCTGGAGCCAGGAGCTTCTTCTGGGTCTCCCACGCAGGTGCAGGGGCCCCAGGACTTGGGCCATCTTCTGCTTTCCCAGGCCATAGCAGAGAGTTGGATCGGAAGTGGAGCAGCCAGGACACAAACCGGCACCCATATGGAATGATGGCACTCCAGGCGGCGGCCTTACCCACCATGCCACAGTGCCGGCTCCATGGAGCTTTTTATGAAAGTGCTCTTGGCTTTGGGAGTGAGAGTTAAGCTACCTTCCCAAAAGAGATAGAGGAAGGCAAAGGAAGAGGAGCCCACTGGTTGGAAGTTCCACACTTGGGGAAACTGAGGCAGATTTCCTAGTACATCCAGAAGTGAGCAGAGGCAGCCGGATGCAGGCTTCCTAGATCCTGGCTTGGATCATTCCTCTTCTCTCTCCTGCCTGACCCGGGCCCGCTCCCCCTACCCAGCCACTCCCAGGAGCGTCTCAGAGTTCCCCGCACACTGTGTATAAGGCGGCCTTGGAGGAAAACACGCACCCAAAATGGCCAGATCTGTGCGGACTTGGGAGAGGCACGTGTGGGGTTATTTTGGGTCAGGTGGGCCGGGCTCAGATTTCTCTGGCATTCCTGGCCACTGGCCTCTCAGAACTGACCAGAATGGAAGGACGATAAGAATCGAGGCTCCAGGAATAGCCCAAGAATTTGCTCATTCTTAACCCTAGGAAGAGGTGCTGCCCTACCCAGAGCCCACACAAAGATGGGGCTGAGGGAGGGTGACTGTCGGGGGAGGAGGAGAAGGAAAGTCCAAAACAACTTCCTCTTCCTCTCCTTCCTGCCTGGAGGAGGTGGGAGCAAGCACAGTGCCTGGCCCAGGGCCAATCTGATAGGGACCAGGATTTAGAGCCCAGAGGAATGTCTCTTCCAGCCCGGTCCCTGCCTCTTGGGGAGTTGTCTGGTGGTCTCTGTCTTAGGCAAGGACCCCATGGCTTGGCTTCCAGACCTCAGGGAGCTCTCGTCCCAGACTCCCTGGTTGTGCAGTGCATATGAGGGAAATGCCAGGGGAGCAGCCACTCTGTGGTGGTTCAGGCCCTGTTTGCCCTGGAGGAGCTGCAGTGGACATGGGTGTACATACTCCAGCCACCGTCCAGAGCAGTGCAGAGTGCCAGGGGGCAGGTGGACTGTGGCAGGCAGAGTGGGTCCGTGAGAAGAGTCAGGGCCCCAGCTGGCCCCAGGCAGGTGTCACCTCTCTGGGTGTCAGAGGTTCTCAGACATAAGGTGAGGAGTTTGTGGCCCTTTCTGCACCAAGGGTTAACTGATTGCAGGCTTGGGAGATGCAGGCCCTCCTCAGATGGACTGGATGTTTCTGTTGCCCCTGTCTCAGTCCTGACAAGGTCTACCGTTCACCCGCACCCCACAGAGGGGGCAGCCTAAGGGCTCAAGTGTCCCTGTTCTGTTTGCTGCACTTGTTCGTGATGATGGTGTCCACCCCTTGGCCTGTAATGCCAGACTCCTTGTAGCCCCTCCTCCTCTCCCACCATGCAGGCTGCCCCCCCCCCCCCCCCATCCTGCATTGTTTTATCTGGTGTCTGTCTCTCCATCCCCTCTCCTCTGGTTATACAGACAAATCCTATTGTCCTCTAGTTGCCTGTGTCTTGTTGATTTTTTTTTCTATCATTTTTCTTTCTGGGCTTCACTTTGGGTCGTTTCTAATGCTGTCTTCAAGGGCACCGATCTTTCCTTCTGCAGCATCTGAATCAGTTGCTAATTAATCCCCTTGAGTATATTTTTCACTTTAAAATACTGAATTTTTACCTGTAAAGGTCCCATTTGTCTTTTGATTATTTCTCTCATCATTATGTTTATGTTTTCCTCTATATGCTTGACCATAGGACCCTACTTATCATACCTGTTTTTTTAATCCTTGTCTACTGATTTCATTGTCACTATCATTTTTGGGTAAGTTCTGCTTTATTTTTCTCCTGGTTATGAGCCTTTAAAAAAAGATTTATTTATTATTTATTTGAAAGGCAGACTTACAGAGAGTCAGAGAGAGAGAAAGAGAGAAAGAGACAGATCTTCCATCCACTGGCTCACTCCCCAAATGGTTGTAATGACTGGAACTGGGCCAACCTGAAGCCAGTTGCCAAGAGCTTCCTTCGGGTCTCCCATGTGCGTGCAGGGGCCCAAGGACTTGAGCCATCTTCTGCTGCTTTTCCAGGCACAGCAGAGAGCTGGATTGGAAGTAGAGCAGCCGGGACTTGAACTGGAGCCCATGTGGGATGCTGGCACTACAGGCAGTGGCTTTACTCACTATGCCACAGCGCTGCTCCCCCCCTCCCTTTTTTTTTTAAGAAAAGATTACTTGAAAGGTGGAGTTACAGACAGAGGGACACACACACACACACATATACACAGAGAGAGAAAGAGGGGGAAGGAGGGAGGGTGGGAGAGAGAGAGGTATGTTCCGTCTGCTGGTTCATTCCCCAGATGGTGGCGACATTCAGGCTAGACTGAAGCCAGGAGCTTCATCTGGGTCTCCCGTGTGAGTGCAGGGCCCCAGCACTTGGACCATCTTCTACCGCTTTCCCAGGTGCATTATCAGGGAGCTGGATCAGAAGTGCAGCAGCTGGAACATAAACTGGCATACGTATGGAATGCTGGCATTGTGGCGGCTTAACCCTACTGCGCCGTGTTTTTATTTAAGCCAAGGGCCATGCTTTTCAGCTTCCTTGAGAGCCTGCCAATTTGATTGGTTGCTGGACATTGTGAGTTTAATGTTGAAGGGTGCTGGGTTTTGTTGTGTTTCTCTGAATAGGATTGTACTTCATCCTGACATGCATTTAAATCACTTGGGATCAGTTTCATGTGTTGAGGTTTGTTTTTAAGCTTTGTTATGGTGGATCTAGAGCAAACTTTGGGGCTGATTTAGCCTCACTCCAAAGGCAGTACCCTTCAAGGACTGCTGAATGCCTCGTATTTGGTGAGTTCTCTCCACCCGTGCTGGTGGCAATGTGGACTCTTTCTGGCCTTGTTGGCCTGTTGCTCTCCAGTGGTTCTTTTTCCTGGCCTGGTGGCATTTTACCCTGCAAGAATACAGAGCAGCCCAGATGCCGGGGACTCTTGGGCAAATGTCTCTGTCTCTCCCCTCCTTCCTTTGTCCTGCACTGCACATCTGGGCTGGGTGAGCTCTGATTTCTGTCTCCTTCGCTTGGCGAGAGCACTGTACTCCGCTTGGATTCCTTCTCTCTGAGCCGCTGTCTGGAAGTTGCAGCCAGGCAGGTGCTTGGGCAATCACAGGATTCACCTCTTTTGTTTCCCCTCTCAGAAGTTACAGTCCTGGCTGCCTGTTGTCCAGTGTCTGAAGTGGTTTTATGCATTCTTTGCAGGTTTTTAATTGGGGGGGGTGGAGGTGAACCCAGGGCCTGCTGCTTCTCCTCCACTGTCAGCAGGAGTCCTGCGTTATTTTAAGATTCGGCTTGGGCATCACCTTTCCCCACTGGGGTGAGTGTCCCTGCAAAGCTCTCCCACAAGACCTTGTGAACAGCATGGTCTTTCCCCATAGTTTAAATTATGCTTTTGTTTTAATATTCCCAAATTAGTTGTCTCTCTCTTTTTTTTTTTTTTGGACAGGCAGAGTGGACAGTGAGAGAGAGAGACAGAGAGAAAGGTCTTCCTTTGCCGTTGGTTCACCCTCCATTGGCCGCTGCGGCTGGCGCGCTGCGGCCGGTGCACCGCGCTGATCCGATGGCAGGAGCCAGGTGTTTCTCCTGGTCTCCCATGGGGTGCAGGGCCCAAGCACTTGGGCCATCCTCCACTGCACTCCCGGGTCACAGCAGAGAGCTGGCCTGGAAGGGGGGCAACCGGGACAGAATCCGGTGCCCCGACCAGGACTAGAACCTGGTGTGCCGGTGCCGCAAGGCGGAGGATTAGCCTAGTGAGCCGCCAAATTAGTTGTCTCTTTAAGTACAAAGATAAGAAGGCATTTTTCTTTATCTTTAAAGACAATTTTAAAAGTTTATTTTTATTTGCTTGAAAGGCAGGGAGAGAGAAAGTTCTTCCATCCTCTGGTTCTGTGTTTCCCGGAATGACTGCCACAGCTAGGGCTGGGCCAGGCCAAAGCCAGAGCCAGAACTCCATCCGGGTCTTTCACTTGGGTGTCAGGGACCCAGGTACTTGAGCCATTACCACTGTTGTCTCTGAGGGTGTGCACTGGCAGGAAGCTGGAACTGGGGAGTGTAGCTGAGACTTCAACCCACACTCCAAACACCTGACTTGAGAAACCATTTTTCTCAGTATCCCTTATACCTGGCCCAGTGCCTGGAATGTAGAAGGCAGCTAACATTTGTTGACAGGATAAGTAAATGTGAGTGAGTAGAAGGAAACAGAGGCTAACCATGCTACCTGGTTGCTAGGTCCTGGTTGGGGATCCCGGTGTACAGGAGTTCAGATCCCAACTGAAACTGGGTTTACTGAATTCTGGTTGGGATGCTGGCAAATCAGAGTTCATCCAGAGCAGGGAGGCTGGCAGGGTGGCGGAAGCTACGTGACGTGGGACTTAGATGAATGATTTGGGAATGTTCCTTTTTTCTGGGACTTATTTTCATGGAGTGCTATGGGAGTGGCATAGTAGTATTTTTTTCCAACAGAGGTAGGATTGAGGACCAAACCTAGGATCTGTGGGGGAGGACTCCAGGGGATCAGACTTGCATCCAGGGCTGGCATGAGCTTTCTAACAGTGTCAACCAGCAGAGGCATGGGCACCTGGGCGCCTGGGGAGGTGCGAGCTCCCTGTTGGTGGTGGGATTTTGGCACAGACCTGTGTCTGTTGGTCCAGTGTCTGTTGAGTTATGGATTGTGAGATCAGATATGATCTTGTGTGAGATCATCTCCTAGATATAATTCTACTTGAAGTCTTAGTCTTCCTTTTGAGACCCATGATTCATCCCCTTGTCAACCTACACACACACACACACACACACTCTTCCTGGGGACCCTGCAGAGTAGCTGCTGTCCCGCCTCTGGTCTGTGCTTGTCTTCGTCATGCTGATTGTAGGCTGCCTGGCTCCCCAGTGGTCTGGGCTGGCCCCTTATGTTGTGACCTTGTCCTGTCTCCTGCATTTGAACACACAGTGCCTTTGAGACAGAGAACTCTGGCCTTCTCATTGTCCCCCTGCCTCCTGCCTGCCTGCATAGCGGCCTTGCTGCAGCCATCTCAGTGCTCGTGGACATTGTCCTGGACAGCCACGGCCACTCTTGACCTGTTCATTACTTGATGCTCTGGGTCTTGTGTCTTCCTTTCCCTGCTTTTTTTTTTTTTAAAGAATTTTGTTTATTTGAAAGGCAGAGTTACAGAGAGAAAAAGTAAGAGAGAGAGGTTCCATCTGCTGGTTGATTCCCCAAATGGCTATTTCCTGGTCATGGCTGGGCCAGGACAGAGCCAGGAACCAGAAACTCTATCTGGGTCTCCCATGTGGACGGCAAGGGCCCAAGCACTCAGGCCATCTTTTGTTGCTTTCTTAGACACATTAGCAGGGAGCTGGATCAGAAGTTGAGCAGGGGGACTTGAACCAGCACTTGTATGGGACACTGGCATTGCAGACAGTGGCTTAACCCACTGTGCCACACAACCCACTGCACCACAGTGCCAGCTCCTGCTGTCTCTTCTGGAGCCTCCCTCGTCCCTGGACTGTAAGCTCCTAAGAAGTCGTCCCACTGGGTCTGGGACAGGGTGTTGCACACCGTGGAGGCCTCATGACTGGTGGTGCTTGCAGATTTCTTGGGAGACTCTTTATTTTATTTACATTTTTGTTTGTTTACTTATGTGAGAGACAGAACAGTCCCATCTGCTGGGCTAGGCAGGGCAAAGCTAGGAGCTGGGAACTCAATCCAGGTTTCCCATGCGAAGCAGTCCAACTCCTTGAACCATGACTGCTGCATCCAGGTCCTGTGCTAGCAGGAGGCTGGAGTCAGGGGCTGGAGGTGGGAATGGAACCCAGGCACCTGGATGTGGGACGAGGTCCTGGCTGCTGGGCCAGATTCCCACCCTGAGAGATGCACTAGGCAGCCGGATTTGCCTGTTTATAAGATGGCCTCGAGGGAGTTGCAGATGAGTTCTCTCTAGGAAGCATGGGTGGGTTTGCAGCTCCTGCAAAGGGGGTAGAGTAGGGGGTCATGAGCCAAGAGGCCTCCTTGGCGGGGGCAAGTCTTAGGCTTCCCCAGCACAGGTGCGCAGCCTCTCTGTGGAAGGAGCCTTTGAAGGGTCACTTCTTGTCTGCTCTGGAAGTCCGTGGCTCCAGCCTGGCCCCCTCACTGTTTCTGCCGTGCCTGGCTGAGCCCAGGGGTGAGTCACAGTGTGGGGTGGGCCCTGGGGCTAGGGCTGTGACCTTAAGCTCTTGTGAGCCTTCTTGGTGTGTTCTCGACCCCTGAGCCCTGCCCAGCCAGGCACCATTGTGCATATGGGGATGGGAGTGTTCTTGAGCCGGGGACCCAGGGTGCTGTGCTCCTCTTAACCAGACAAGTTTGATGGGAGCGAAGCCTCGGTTTCTCCGTCTGCAGAATGGGAAGAATAATGACTTTGCAGGGGAGCGGGAGGAAGGGCTCACTCGCAGGACTTCCTCCGTGTTCAAGGCCTCTGACTTCCTGGACACGCTTGCATGTCCTGAAGGGTGTGGATTTGGCATCTTCCTCAGCAAGCGCTCAGAGGCCTTTGCAGGCGAGAATCTTCTTCCCCATAGGCGTAAGAGGTCAAGGTTGTGTTATTTGAGAGCTGGTTGTGTCCAGAGGGCTGGAGCCTGAATGCATCTGGGCTCCCAAGATCAGGGCCCCCACGGGGAAGGGGCTCTGGGAATGTAAGGGCGTTGCTCACTGGATGCACTGCTGGGTCTAGAAGGGCCTTTAGTACAAGGCCATCACCCAGCCAGTGTTTGCCGAATGACTGAATGGGTCCCAGCATCCACGTGGCCAGGATGGTGCAATGGCAGAGCAGCGAGCCAAGGCCAAGTGTTGTTGGAGGGGAGACTCTCCCAGAACCTAAGTGCTGTACCTTCTGGATTCCAGCTTGTTCCACTGGGGGTGTCAGAACGCTCATGAATACAATGATAGAGGCAGTCCCCAACTTAGAATGGCTTGACTGAGGATTTTTAAACTTTATGATGGTGTGAAAGTGTACTTATACAACTATTGTGTTTTCCGCTTTCAGTTCAGTGTTGGATTGATTACATTAGACACAGCCTTTTTACCC
Organism: Lepus europaeus; assembly: GCF_033115175.1. Taxonomy (NCBI): domain Eukaryota; kingdom Metazoa; phylum Chordata; class Mammalia; order Lagomorpha; family Leporidae; genus Lepus; species Lepus europaeus. The sequence goes on along the minus strand of NC_084832.1, from coordinate 102,094,545 downwards.
GATGGGCTGATATGAGCGCTCAGAGCATGGTCAAGGCAAGGCTAGGTTAGGCTTTGCAGCCTGATAGGTTGGGAGTTCTAAATGCATGTTCCACTTAGGATGTTCTCAGATCTCAGCAGTGGGTTTATTGAGATGTAACCCATCGTAAGTGAAGGACCCACGCCTTCGGCCAGGATCTACTGTGTTGTAGCTGTGTGCATTCCATCATGGTCTGTAGTGATCTGGCCTATGTCTTAAATGCATTCACTGGAAAGAAATTTCTGAAACTTGTCCGCCATTCCCCTTGGCTGTCTTCACCAGCTCCTCGGTGGAGCCCCAGAACGCACTTGACTATGATGGAAACACATGCCCTGTTTTTGCAGCGTTATCCATGGTAGCTGTTGTCTGCATTCTGTTGGGTCATCTGCGATCTTACGCAGGTCGTTAGTGGTGGTTACCTTCCTGTTCTCTGCATGGTTTTCTGCGTGGGACGTGCTCCTCTGTGCTCTTGCCAGTCATTTACTGAACACACATGGTGTATGGTGGGTCCCAGGCCCCAGGATAGGGGGCAGGGACTAGGGCAGGGTGTGCCCATCTGAGGATCTCGCACCACCCCCAGCCGGCTTCTTCCAGGCTGCAGCTGTGTCTCTGCCTCTCTCTATGGTCTCCTCTTACTACTCTGGGCCTCCCCCTGGGACTGGAAGTTGGCCTTGGGGGGTGCCCGTATGTGAGCCAGTTTTGAGGGCTCCCATTTCTGTAGGGCTGCCTGCCATACCAGGGACCCCAGCATCTCCCAAGAGGTCGTGTCAGTGGTGCAGTCCCCTGGCACTGACCTGAGGATGGTTTTTGTCAGAGCAGGCGCCCGAGCCTCTAGCTGTGCTGTGTTCACTCTCGGGGGCCCACAGCTCATTCAGTCCACAGGTGTTGGAGGAGCTCCTCTGGGCCAGGTACTGTGGGGAGTTCTGGGGATGGAGGAGGGAACAACAGTCTCCACCCCCAGGCGCATATGTTTGGGCGGAGGAGACAGACTGCAAGTGGGGAAGACCTACATGTATCAGGTGGTATAAGTGCTGTGTAGACCAGCAGGATGGTGATGGGACAGGGGAGGCGGTGGGAGGGCGGGGTCAGAGGCCTTACTGAAGAGACACACAAGGAGGGACGATGGAAGCAGGCCATGGAGTGAGCCCTGTGAGTATCTGGGGGAGGTGATCCCAGGGCTTTGAGAGACAAGAGGTGCAAAGGCCCTGAGGTAGGAGCCTGCCGGGCTCATTGAAGGCCAGTCCAGCTGGAGTGAAGTGAGCCGGGGGAAAATCACAGGACTCAGCTCACAAGGGGGGACCTTGCAGTCATCTTTGGGGCTTTAGCTTTGTGGTGGGAGCTGCTGGAGGGATTGGGCAGAGGGCTGGCAGAGCTGCCCTGCATGTCTGAGGGGTTGCGGTCTCTGCTCTGTGGAGAAGCCACTGAGCGCCAGCAGCACAAGTGGGTGTTGCCTGTCAGGTGCTTAGGGTGTGCCCAGCACAGGGTGGACTCTCATCGAATCCTCACGATGGCTTTGTCTCCATGTTATTCAGGAGGAGATGGAGGTTAGGAGGAGTTGGGCATTTTGTGCAAGGGCACAGGGAGAAGGCGGTGGACCTGGCCATCAGCCGGCGTGGGTTGTGCTGTGGCCTGTCGTTCACGTTTTCAGGGACAAGGGAGTGATTGTTGAGGACAGCAGTGAGTGCGTGTCTGTGTGTGACGCCCCGGCTGACCCTGTGCTGTGGCCAGTCTCGGGGGTCGGGCTGGTCACCAGCACGGGGGTGGAGGGCTAGGCTCTCTGCTGGAGCTCGCTCATTTGGTGGCAGGAAGAGCAAATGGCTTCCAGATGAGGGAAGGCTGCTTGGGAGTGGAATGTGTGCCCATCTGCAGACAGCAGCCCCGTGGGCCCATGGAGACCCTCAGTCTTTGAGAGACCCGAGATTTCTGCTACCCACCTGGGCCCTGCACCCCTGCCGGCGAGCCTGCCCCTCCCTGGGGCCAGAGCCCCCCTCTGTTTCTGCATGAAGTCTGGGCCAACGCGTCCCATATTTTATCTGCCCCCTTTCCCAGTAGTTCAGATCGTCTCTTCCATAATCCTCTTATTTATTGCTCCCCGAGGAAGTGAGCAGGCTTTTCCCTTGTTTTTAAGAAAAGAGCTGCAGGGTCTAGAAATTCAGGTCAGTGCGGCTGGACTGGAGCGAGGGAGGGACCCCAGGAGCTGAGACCTGGGCGCATCCTTGAGTGGGCGGTGGGACGGGGGTGGGGGCTAGGGGCTGTGGAGTTCTGGATTTAGGGGCGGTTCCTTTTATACTAACCACACTCTGTAGTGTCTGATTTGGGAGCCTTCAAGGAGTGAATGTGGTCCCTGGGGGCCCCGGGTCTGCTCTGTGAACACTTAGAGGCACAGGCGTGTGTACGCACACATATGTACACATGTATACACATATGCACATACACACACTTCAGCTCGTGTGCACACGTGCTGTCAAGTGTGCTTGTGTACACTCGCGCTTCTACCTTCACGCACAGCCATGCCTGCAGTGCCCACACTTGCACACACGCCCTCATTCCCTTCCATCTTGCCCCCTCACACACTCCTGCACACACCAGTGCTTGTTCACACTGTGGCTCTCACACACGCTCCTGTGCCCAGATCACCCCCGTGTTGGCCCTCCCAGGCCCACAGGGAGATATTTGGGGTGCCTGTGTTCGAGACAGGCACCAGCAGCTGGCAGCTTCTGATGTGGCACGAGAGCTCCTGACAGCAGTGGAGTCCTCACGGTCCTGACACAGCCTTCCCCACCCTGTGCCTCAGTTTACCCACCTTGTGTTATATACAGGAGAGAGAATTTGCAGAGATGTGAGAGCCAGGCAGGGGCCGGTATTCTGGGGTCCTCAGCCTGAGAGGTGTTGGGTCTGTGAGATGAACAAGATGGGAACCCGTGGTGGGACGCGAGGAGAGCCCTAGAGGGAGAGAAGGCAGCACTCCGGCTGGGTTCCGGGGCTGTGTTGCACCAGCGAGGCCCTGGGTCCCCGTGCTGGAGCTGAGAATTAGCCTGACCTTGGATATATACCATCAGCAGAACCAAGACCTTGGCTGTGGGGCCGCGGGGGCCCTGAGAACGGGGTAGGCGTCGCTCAGCACCTTGGAAAGGGAGCCGTTTGGGGAAGGATGGGCTCCTCCTTGGCTGCTCTGATCCCAGCGGGTTCCCAGCCACAGAAGCAAAGCAAACAGGCCCTTGACTTTGTTTCTATTTCAGAAACCTCACTGCCTCCGCCGCCTGCACCACCAGCAGAGCACGACATCATCACGGGGCTGTGCAAATCCAATTGGACTGGAGCCTCTCCGAGGGGGGTGGGGGAATGGAGGCCCCAGGGGGTTCTGTCTACAGAGCTGCCTCCCTGCATTGGAGTTAGGGTGGTGGGAGGGCTGGCTGTTCCTCATTCCTGACTGTTCCTTCTGACCTTGAAATCCAGCAGGTGACACTCTGCATGACAACCGGAGGCCGGCCCAGCAGGCTGAGCAGGGAAGGGCAGCCCAGAGCCTTAGATTGTGTTTTCCAGCCCAGTTGCCCACACTCTTTTTGAGCCTTAAAGCTCTACCTGCCACAGGGCTGGCTGGGAGGAAGGGACTAAGTACAGCAGACCCAATCCCAGCCCAGCCCTTCTATCCCAGGAGTTTTGGGGGGGCCTCTTGTTAGGTTTGGCTCCTCCTTCAGCTTAGGGTGCTGACTTCTTGGTGCTCTGTGCCCTGTGGGATGACCAGGCTGCTCCAAAGCCCTTTACGTCACACCCAGAGCCAGCCTCATGCCTCAGTGTCTCCCCATGCTTTCTGTGCAGATGTGTTGTGTTTTATTTATTTGCTTATCCCTTGTTCCAGGGAAGGTGATTAACATGCACCCTGGTGCCTGGTGCTACCTGGTAATCCCACAAGTGCTGCTCATGCGTGAATTTCATTTGTTCCTGGCTTGAGTGTCAAATGCCACCTGGGACTCTTGTCTGATTGTTGGGTGCCCAGGCCTGTACACATATGTCTGCTGCCTGGGCCAACATTGTGTTCCTTCACTTACCTGTGAGAGCTCAGTGTAGATGCCATCGCCTTCCGTCCCACTCTGCCCGCCCCACCTTGCTGGGCTGGGGGCCTTTCTTAAGTAGCTGCTGATGGTATCGGGAGGAATGACACCTCCTCTATGCTTCAATCTACTGGGATAGGCAGTGAGGGATCTGGTGTTCACAACCCAGTGTGTGCAGTGCACCACAGGGTGAGGCAGTGTAGCATAGTGAGGCACTAGTTGTATTCATTGGCCTTGCAAATCTTAGGATTCTTCATACATTCACATTTATTGATATTTTGGCTTGGTATAGGATCTAAGGTGTTTTTAAGATTTATTTTATTTATTTGAAACGTAGAGTGACAGAGGAGAGATAGAGATTTTCCATCTGCTGGTTTACTCCCCAGTGGCCACGATGGCTAGAGCTAGGTCAGGGCAAAGCCAGGAGCCAGGAACTCCATCTGGATCTCCCATGTGAGTGGTAGGGGCTCAAGTACTTGGGTTATTTTTTGATGCCTTCCCAAGCATATTAGCAGGGAACCAGGAAGGAAGCATAGCAGCTGGTTCTTGAACTGGTGCTCCAATATGGGATTCCAGCGCCACAGGGGATGACTTAACCTGCTGTATCACAATGCCAGCCCCAGGACCTAGCTCTAGCTGTCTCTCCTCTCATGTTCATGTGTATATGAATGTGTGCTGAATATTGTTTAACTTTCTTTTAAATTCCTGGGTTACTGTTGAAAAGCCTCAGTGCCATTCGTCTTAATTCCTTTGTAGGCAGCATGATTTTTCTCTCTGCTTCTGCTCAAGCTAGACATCTAGATGCAGGCATTTGGTCTAGTGGTTAAGTCACCACTTGGGATGCCTGCATCCCATATTGGAGGCCTGGGTTTGAATACTGGCTCTGCTTCTGGTTCTAGCTTCCTGCTAATGTACACCGGGCAGGCAGAAGATGGTGGCTTAAGGACTTAGGTCCCTGCCACCCACATTTGAAACCTGGATGGAGTGCAGGGTCAGGCCCTGGATGTTACAGGCATTTTGGGAGTGAATCTCTCTCTCTCTCTCTCTCTGACATTAAAAAAATAAAATAAAAAGTGAAAGTAGACTCTGGCGAAGTCTTCCCTCTGCCTTTGCTGTGTGATGTGTCACGTATGTGACGTGCCTTGGTGTGGATGAACTTTTAGCCAGTGGATTCCTTCATCTTGAAACACACATTATTTCACCCAGGAAGGTTTTCTTGACTTCACACTTTTCTGTTCCTCTCCCTTCCTTTCTTGGGAAGTTTCTTCAGCTCTGTCTTCCTGACTTCTGGGAGGTTTTTTAGTTAGCATATTTTCAATTTCTAAGAGATTTCATGTTTCCTACATAGTCCTCTTGTGTAGCACCTGTTTGGTTTCATGGCTACAATATCATCTCTTACTACTCTGTGATAGTAATGATAGGTCTATTTTTGGAAGGATGCATTCTTTCTCACAGTTCTTACAACATGTGGGCGGGTGTGTTTTCTGTCTCCCTGTGACAGGATTTCTTCTGAAGTCTAGTAATCCTTGGAAGTCTTTCATTTGAGTGAAGCAGCATAAAGATCTTTGATGTGGGGCAGGTGTTTTGTGCATCTGTTAAGATGCCACTCGGGATGTCCACGTCCACGTTGGAATGTCTGAGTTCCAGTCCTGGCTCTGTTCCCAATTCCAGCTTCCTGCCACGTGTATCCTGGGAGGCAGCCGATGATGACTCCAGTCATTGGGTTCCTGCCACCCACTTGGGAGACCTGGATTGAGTTCTAGGCTCCTGGCTTTGGCCTGGCTGAGCCCTGTCTATTACGAGTATTTGGAGAGTGAACCAGCAGATGGAACATCTCTCTGCCTTGCAAATAAATAAATTTAAAAAAAGGAAAGCATTATAGAAAATTAAGGTCTTCTTTAAAAAATTAAGAAGGTCTTTGGAAGGGATGGGCCTCGGGGAGGGTCTCCTGGCTGGCTTGTTCAGGTTAGGAGCCCGCTGAGTTAGGATCTTAGGTGTTTTTTTCTTGAGCTCTTGGGATTCCCTAGAGAAGGCTCCTCTCATCCAGTCAGAAGATCCAAGAGGGACTCCCTGTGCTCTGGAGCCTGGCGGAGGAAGTGGGCCAGGGCCGCGCAGGGGTCCCTGCCTTCTGCACCTAACCTTGAAGCCCTCTTTTCCCTGGGCTCGCTTTTCCTGCCCCCAGACCTCTGCTCCCCAGAGAAATCCCACTTCCGGGTCTTCTGCCACTGGAGGGGAGGGAAGCGGGGAGAGCTTGGGAGTGGGCCTGGGTTGACAGCAGGCTTCCCACCCACCCTCCCCTTGGCAGCCCCTCCTGGGGCGAGTCCTTTCGGGGATACCAGGGCTGTGATGTCTTGGGATTCAGCTTCTTGAGGGGCAGTTAACATTAGTCCTCTTTCCTTCCGACCTCTGCAGTCATGTTGCTATTCTCAATCTTTTTGCTATTTTTTTAAGGTTTATTTATTTATTTAAAAGGCACAGTTACAGAGAGGCAGAGAGAGAGAGAGAGAGAGAGAGAGAGAGAGAGAGGTCTTCCATCCGCTGGTTCACTCCCCAGATGGCTGCAGTGGCTGGAGCTGTGCCGATCTACGCTTTGAACTTCTGCATCTCCCACACAGGTGCAGGGGCCCAAGGACTCGGGCCATCTTCTGCTGCTTTCCCAGGCCATAGCAGAGAGCTGGATGGGAAGTGGAGCAGCCGAGACTCCAACTGGTGCCCATATGGGCTGCCGGCACTGCAGACAGTGGCTTTACCCACTATGCCACAGTGCCGGCCTCCTCTGCTGTCTTTGAAATAGGGATTTATACCTTAAAAAGTCTCCTGGGGTACGAGGTGTGGGGTGGCAGCAGAGGTGAGTGCCCCTGTTCCTGAGCAGCTTTAGCCAGAACACAGTTGGTTCCTTGAGTTGCCCTCACTTCTTGCTTTTAACAGACGGGGGTGTTTTGCTTGAGCTGCTGTGGGGAAGGAAGGGACATTCACTGTGTGGGGTGTGTTTGCAGCAGGACCCTTTGTACCTATAGCTGTGCCCATTAAGTATGAGGACGGCTGGGGCCAGTGCTGTGTTGCAGCGGGTTAGGCCGCCACCTCTGATGCCTGCATTCCATATGATCACTGGTTCTCGTCCCAGCTATTCTACTTCTGATCTAGCTCCCTGCTGATGTGGCTGGGAAAGCAGTGGAACACAACCAAAGTACTTGGGCCTATGCCACCCATGTGGGAGACCCAGATGGAGTGCTGGGCTCCCGGCTTTAGCCTGACCCAGTCCTGGCCATTATAGCCATTTGGGGAGTGAACCAGTGGATAGAAGGTCTCTCTCTTTCTCCCTCTCTTTCTCTAAGTCTGCCTTTCAGATAAATAAAGTAAATCTTTAAAAAACACACTAGGATGGCTGAATAGAAGGAACAAAAGTTAAACACAAAGCAGGGTCGTGCTCCGTTCTGCTGTGTCAGCCTTTCTCGACTGAACCTGTTCCATGTGAGACTAATGAACTAGTGGTGTGGACCCTGGCTACATTGGCCTCCTCTGGCTGTAGTGAGCTTTCTCTCTCTCTCTCTCTCTTAATTTGAGAGGCAGAAAGAGAACACAAGTGTGAGAGAGCATTCCCATCCACTGGTTCACTTTTCAAATGTCTGCAATGGCTGGGCCTCAGCTGGGGCTGAAGCCAGGAGCTGGGAACTCAATCCAGGTCTCCCACATGAGTGGCAGGAAGCCCGTTACTCGAGTCGTTGTCACTACCTCCCACGTTCTGCACTGGCAGGACGCTGGAGTCAGGAGCCGGACCCAGGAACCAGAACTGGGCGTTGAATCCAGTACTCCTGTGTGGGATGGGGACTTCTTAACCAGCATCTTAACCTAAACCAGCGTCTTAACCAGCTAAACCTCTACCCCACTTCTCTAATTATATTTCAGTTTTACTCATTTATTTTTACTTCTTTTTATTTATTTTATTTTATTTTTGACAGGCAGAGTGGACAGTGAGAGAGAGAGACAGAGAGAAAGGTCTTCCTTTTGCCGTTGGTTCACCCTCCAATGGCCGCCGCGGTAGCGTGCTGCGGCTGGCGCACGGCGCTGATCCGATGGCAGGAGCCAGGTGCTTCTCCTGGTCTCCCATGGGGTGCAGGGCCCAAGCACTTGGGCCATCCTCCACTGCACTCCCTGGCCACAGCATAGAGCTGGCCTGGAAGAGGGGCAACCGGGACAGGATCGGTGCCCCGACCGGCACTAGAACCCGGTGTGCCGGCGCCGCTAGACGGAGGATTAGCCTGTTGAGCCACGGCGCCGGCCTATTTTTACTTCTTTGAAAGGCAGAGCAACACACACATACACATTCTGTCTGCTGGTTCCTTCTCCAAAAACCTGTGACAGGCAGGGCTGGTCCAGGTTGAAACCAGGACCCTGGAACTCAATCCAGGTCTCCCTGTGGGTGACAGTTACCCAAGCACTTGAGCCGTCACTGCTGCCTCCCAGGGTGTGTATTCTGGGGAAGCCGGAATCATGAGTGGAGCCAGGACCTGAACCCAGGAACTCTAATGTGGTTGGTTCTGCAGGCATCTCAAATGGTGTCTTATCTGCTGCACCAAACACCTGCCCCTGCCTCTCTAGTTTTTAAGGAGGAATGGAATAAGTAAGAACAAGGAAGCGTCCAGTTCAGAAGGGATGCACCAGCACCTGCACAGCCTTTCCTGGGTTGCTCCAGCACCTTGGACCTCAGTTCCTTGCTCTGTAAAACACCTGGTTGGACCTGATGCATCTTAGGTTTCATATGCATGAGTTCCATGATTCTGCTGTTGTCTGTCCTTGTCCATCTTGTGATAGGGGGAAGAATGGCTTGCCCTCCACTTTTTTTTGGGTCTAGAATGACCTTCTTCCCCTCCTAAGTCCTTCCGCTTCTTCAGAACACAGTCCTGACCCCACTTCCTTGTGCACGCTTCCCAGATGCCCCCAGCGTAAGGCCAGCTCTGCTCTCTCCTGCTGCCCATGGCGTTTGTAGTTTGCAGTTAGGTATGGAGGAAGGGACGTAGACCTCAGAGGCTTCGTACTGCCAGGCTTGAATTCCAGTTCTGTTGCTGACTGACTGTGTGATTGTGGGCACTTTGCATAGTGTCTCTGAGTTTCAGTTTCCTTATATGTCCCCATGAGAATTTTTTATCATTCATAGTCCCAGCTCAGGGTTTATGAGGATGAAATGAGACCCGTGCAGTGGTCCCACAGTGTCTGCAGGGATGGCTTCCCACCCCGAGGACACTAAATTCCTTGGGTGCTCAGGTTTCCTCGTTCATGGAAGCTACCCTGTCCTCCTGCATGCTTCAGTCATCTCTAGCTTACTTCTTTTGTAAAAAACATTTATTTATTTATTTATTTGAGAGGCAGAGTTACAGAGGGGTGCGGGGAGATCTTCCACCTGCTGGTTCACTCCTCAAATAGCCACAATGGCTGGGGCTGGGCCATGCTGAAGCCAAGAGCCAGGAGCTTCATCCAGGTCTCCCACGTGCGTGCAGGGGCCCAAGGACTGGGTCAGTCTTCCACTGCTTTCCCAGATACATCATCAGGGAGCTGGATCGGAAGCGGAGCAGCTCGAACTCAGGCTGCAGGTGGTGGCTTTACCTGCTCCGTCACAGTGCTGGCCCTTCTAGGTTACTTCCAACTCCTAGTACAGTGTAAATGCTTTGTAAATCGTTATTACACCATGTTGTGTAGGGAATAATGACCAGAAAGAAAGTCTGTCCATGTTGAATACAGACAAAATATTTCTGATCCACAGTTAAGTCTGCAGGTGCAAAAACTCATGGGTACAGGACCTGAGTATATGGAGGGCCCCTTGTGTTTAAGAACTGCTCCTTGGATGCATGCTGCAACATAAGCCTGTAACCCACAAAGATGATGCTAACAATCATGCTGTTACCTATGTACCCACTTTTATTATTTCCATTTCACAAATAAGGATCCAGAGCCATGGAGGGACAACTTGCCCAAGGTCACAAGGACCTTTAAACCTGATGTTTCCTGGAGGTCTTCTGTGTGCGTGTAGATTCCATGAATATTCACAGAAAGCTCACTGTGCGTCAGCTCTGGCACTGGGAATATGGCGGTGAAGCAAAGTTCCTGCCCTCCTGAGCGTCTCTGCTAGTGTGACAGCCAGTTAGCAGCACGTACCTGCCCATCACAGGAAGTTGAGTGGAGGCTCAGGGTGTGCAGGGCAGAGTGGGGGAGGGGTGCTGGCGAGGGAGAGCTCCTCTGGTAAGTTCTGTGTAGTGGAGACCTTGGGAGAGCTGGGGAGCACTCCTAGGGTAGCTGTGGAGACACTTTCCAGACATTGGGAGCAGTGACAGAGCAACAGAGAGAGAGAGACACTGAGAGAGAGAGAGAGCGAGCGAGTGTGCTTTTACCTGCTGGTTCACTGCCCACTTGACTGCAACAGCATGGTGGAAACCAGAAGCCAGGAACTGCTTGCTGCTCTCCTACATGGGTAGCAGGGGTCCAGGTACTTGGTTGTCTTCTGCTGCCTTCTTGGATGCATGAGCAGGGAGCTGGATTGGATCAGAAGTGGGGCAGCAGCAGGGACTTGAACCAGCATGCTGACAGGGCATGCTGGTGTGACAAGTGGTGGCTTAATCTGCACCACAGCACCAGCCACCATGCATATTTTTTGAGTGTTGGATTCTCCCACATCCCATCTTCTTGGGGCACCAGGTGCACAGTTTGCACACAGTCAGCACTCTCAGGTGCTCTTGGCTCTGTGTCCACATTGCCCAGTGACTCCACTCCAGAGGGTGGAAGGGGTGGCCTGTACTCAGGGCTGCCAGCTGCCGTGCAAGCCCCAGCCTTCACTTTGCACTGCAGCCTTGGCGGCTCCTTCTAGTCCTTGTGTGGACCGCGTGTCCTCCCTCTTCAGTGCCTTTTCACAAGTGTCTTCCTCCTCCTCTCCCCTCCCCCCTCCCCCCTCCACTCATCCCCTCCCCTCCACTTCCCGCTCCTCTTCTTTTTGTAATAACATTTTTAATTTAGTTTATAATTGTAAGTTTAATGCTGCACTAAAGAGTTCAGCAAGTAAAAATAAGTAAATAAATATAGAAAGAGTTCAATAACAACAACAAAAAAAGCCCACTGCTCAACAGGAATATAGCCCAGGGCTGTAAACATTCTTCAAATCCTAAGATGTCAATTTTCACTCATATATAGTATATTTTTTTGGTATTCTATATATTAGCTACTACAAATCAGAGAAACCTGGTATTTGTCTTTTTGTATCTGGCTTATTTCACTAAGCATAGTGATCTCCAGTTGCATTCATTTTGTTGCAAAAGACATGAGTTCATTCTTCTTTATGGCTGAGCAGTATCCCATCATGTATATATACCACATTTTCTTTATTCCGTCATCAGCTGATGGACGTCTGAGTTCACTGCCTATCTTAGCTATGGAGAATTGAGCTGCTATAAATATAAGGGTGCAAGTAACTCTTTCATAAGATGATTTCAGTTCCTTTGGGTAAATTCCTAGGAGTGGGATGGCTGAGTTGTATGGTAGATCTAGATTTAGATTTCTATGATTCTCCATACTGTCTTCCATATGGTTGTACCAGTTTACATTACCACAAGCAGCGTATCAGGGTACCTTTTTCTCCACATCCTTACCAACATTTGTTATTTTTTGGCTAACTGGGATGAGGTAAGACATCAATGCAATTTTATTTGCATTTCCCTGATGGCTAGTGATCTTGAACATTTTTTCTTGTATCTGTTGGTCATTTGTATTTCTTTTTTTAATTTTTTTATTTTTGAAAGGCAGAGTAGACAGTAAGAGAGAGAGAGACAGAGAGAAAGGTCTTCCTTTGCCGTTGGTTCACCCTCCAATGGCCGCTGTGGCTGGCGAACTGCAGCCAGCGCACCGCAGCCAGCGCACCGCGCTGATCCGAAAGCAGGAGCCAGGTGCTTCTCCTGGTCTCCCATGGGGTGCAGGGCCCTAGCACTTGGGCCATCCTCCACTGCACTCCCAGGCCATAGCAGAGAGCTGGCCTGGAAGAGGGGCAACCGGGACAGAATCCGGTGCCCCGACCGGGACTAGAACCTGGTGTGCAGGCGCCGCTAGGCAGAGGATTAGCCTGTTGAGCCATGGCGCCGGCCCGTGTATTTCTTTTTTTATTATTTATTTTATTTATTTGAAAGACAGAGTTGTGGGGGAGAGAGATAAAAAGAGGGGGGGGAGATCTTCCACCTGCTGGTTCACTCCCCAAATGGCCTCAAGGGCCAGGGGTGGGCCGGGCCAAAGCCTAGAGCTTCATCCAGGTCTCCCACATTGGCCCAAGGACTTTGGCTGTCTTCATTTGCTTTCCTCGGCACATTAGCAGGAAGTTGGGATTGGAAGTGAAGCACCCAGGACTTGAACATATGGGATGCCTGTGTGGCAGGCAGTGGCTTAACCTGTTACACTACAATGCCGGCGCCCCATCTGTATTTCATCCTTAGAAAAATGCCTGTTCATATCTTTCCTTAACTGGGTTGTTTGATTTTTGTATCGGGTGTAAGATAGGGGTCTTTGTTCATACTTCTGCATGCAGAGATACGATTTTCTTTTTTTCTTTTCTTTTTTTTTTTTTTTTTTCTTTTTGACAGGCAGAGTGGACAGTGAGAGAGAGAGACAGAGAGAAAGGTTTTCCTTTTTGCCGTTGGTTCACCCTCCAATGGCCGCTGTGGCTGGTGCATCTCGCTGATCCGAAGCCAGGAGCCAGGTGCCTCTCCTGGTCTCCCATGCGGGTGCAGGGCCCAAGCACTTGGGCCATCCTCCACTGCCTTCCCGGGCCACAGCAGAGAGTTGGCCTGGAAGAGGGGCAACCGGGATAGGATCCGGCGCCCCGACCGGGACTAGAACCCGGTGTGCCGGCGCCGCAAGGCGGAGGATTAGCCTGTTAAGCCACGGCGCCGGCCAAGATACGATTTTCACAGCACCATTTGTTGAAGAGACTGTCCTTTCTCCATTAGCTCCTTTGTCAAAGATGAGTGGTTGTAGAAGCATGATTGGTTTCTGGGGTTTCTGTTCTGTTCCGTTTACGCACATGTCTATTTTTGTGCCAGTACCAGGCTGTTTTGATTATAACTGCCCTGTACCATGTCTTGAAGTCTGCTATTGTGACGCCTCTGGCTTTGTTTTTATTGTTAAAACTGCCTTAGCTAAACTGGGGTCTCTTGTGTTTCCATATAAATTTTAGGATAATTTTTTTCTAGATCTGGAAAGAATGCCCTTGGTATTTTGTTTGAGATTGCATTGAATCTGTAAATTGATTTGTATATTTTGGACATTTTGATAGTATTAATTCTTGCAATCCATGAACATGGAAGATTTTTCCATTTTGTTTGTGTGTGTGTGCATGTGTGTTCTTTATTTCTTTCCTTAATGTTTTGTTATTTTCACTGTAGAGAGTATCTACATCCTTGGTTAAATTTATCCTGAGATACCTAAAATTTTTGGTAACTCTGCTGAATTCTCTTATGAGTTCCAGTAGTCTCTTAGCAGAGTGTTTTGGTTTCCCTCTGTATAGGGTCGTGTGATCTGCTGATGTAATATGGGCTCTTCACACATAACAGCAACAAAATCTAGTGAAGAGCACCTTCCCTGCAGAGGCCACCAGTGCCTCTGGCTTGTAACCATTGTGGATTAAAGACACACCCTTGGGGGCCGGTGCTGTGGTGTGGTAGGTTAAGCCTCTGCCTGCAGTGCCGGCATCCCATTTGGGCACCGGTTTGAGTCCCGACTGCTCCACTTCCAATCCGTCTCCCTGCTAATGGCCTGGGAAAGCAGTGGAAGATGGTCCAAGTGCTTGGGCCCCTGCACCCACGTGGGAGCCCTGGAAAGAAGCTCCTGGCTTCAGATCGGCCTAGCATCAGCCGTTGTGGCCATTTGGGGAGTGAACGAGCAAATGGCAGATCTCTCTCTCTGTGTCTCTCCCTCTCTCTCCTTCCCCCTTCCTCTTTTTCTCTCTCTCTCTCCTTCCCTCTCTGTGTAACTCTGCCTCTCAAAGCAATAATTTTTTTTTCAAAGACACACAACTCTCATGGGTTGCCCCTGCTATGTGCCTGTGGTACTGGGACCCAGTCGGGCGACCAGTCCCTGTTGGAAGTTTCCACTGAGAAGACCTCCCCTGCCCCCGGCTCCATTGCTGGGCTGCTCTGGTTCTCAGCTATGCTCTTCTGGAGCTGTTCTGTGGCCAGGCCTCTACCATCAGGGCCCAGGAGAGCGAGCAGCACCAGGAGTATCTGACACTACTCTGTCGGCTGTCATTCACTGTCACCTCTAGGCCTCTTGCCCTGTGGCCGTCTTTGGACACACTCCAGTTTTTGTTTCCTGGACTCAGCCTCTTGGTGCGTTGGTGGTGGGAGTGGGGGTTGACGTCCCCATTGGGGGTAGACAGTGACCTGGTATTGCAGTGACCTGTAAGCCTGTGGGTGCCACGTGGTCCCCTGTCCTGGCAGGGTGGTTCCATGGAATGAAGTGCTGAAGCAGGAAAGAGAAACTGAAATCCTAGCATGGCCGTCCAGTCTCCCCTCCCGTGTTCCAGCTCAGCCGGGTGGGCGCGCTGAAGGCCCTCGACTCTGGCCTTGTTGATGATGTCGCTGGGGCAGCTCATGCCTGGAAGGGTCTTCTCCAAGGTGGATTCCCATCCTGATGGGGCAGAGCCGCTGACCCATTGTTGCGTCCCGTCTGGTGCACTGCTGGAGGGAGATGGTGGCCCACAACCTGCTGCCAAAAACAGGACAAGGGGAAAGAATGGCAGCAGAGTTTGCTCCTGTGTTGGTCTGCTTTTTGTATCCAGGGCCCTCTCCCCTGTCAGTGGGAAGAATCTGTGGTGTGTTTCCCAGTCCCTTTGCTGCCTCTGGGGTACAGACCATGTACTTCTGTCACTGGGAGCAGTTTAGAAACCCATGCCAGTCTCCAGGCAAGGGTGGTGAGGACACATACTGTTGGGCCAGTTCCCACATCCTCAGCCCGAGTTTGTGAAGCCGGTGCCTGGTTTCATTCCATGTTCCTGGCTGATGTATGTAACTTAATCTTCTGTGGTTAATTACTCATTCGGAAATGCCCTCGTCCATCCGTTCTTCTGGGATTCTGAGTATTCTCATCCTTCTGCTGGATCCCGCCCTGGACTCAGGACCCAGAGCCGGAGCACTTGCACAGCTCGCGGGGCACATGTGAGCTTCAGGACTCGGGCAGTCGGTGGCGGCACCTTGGGAGGCAGGCGCTGTGGGTTCTGGAACGTGTGGAGTGAGAGCCAGCCTGCCAGGCTGTCGCCCCATGGCTTGGGCAGTGGAGGGGGTGACCTGGAGGCACAGGAAGCTTCCTGGGGAAATAGAGGGCTCGTTCCACAAGGGTATTTGAATAGCAAACGAGCTCCTGTGTCAAAGCATCCGGAACCCTCCCTGGCATGGAGAAGGCTCTGCGTGGCTGGTGGTGGGGGAATGGGGCTTGAGGAAGGGGTTATCACGGTTTGTCCTTCCTGATGGAATCCCTGATCCTTGTCATTCTTTAAAAAATTTTAAATTTATCAGCCGGCGCTGCGGCTCACTAGGCTAATCCTCCGCCTTGCGGCGCCGGCACACCGGGCTCTAGTCCCGGTCGGGGCACCGGATTCTGTACCGGTTGCCCCCCTTCCAGGCCAGCTCTCTGCTGTGGCCAGGGAGTGCAGTGGAGGATGGCCCAAGTGCTTGGGCCCTGCACCCCATGGGAGACCAGGAGAAGCACCTGGCTCCTGCCATCGGATCAGCGCGGTGCGCCGGCCGCAGCGCGCCAACCGCGGCGGCCATTGGAGGGTGAACCAATGGCAAAGGAAGACCTTTCTCTCTGTCTCTCTCTCTCACTGTCCACTCTGCCTGTCAAAAAACAAAAAAACAAACAAAAAAAACAAAAACAAATTTTTAATTTATTTTTATTTATTTCAAAGGGAGAGAGAGAGAGCGGGAGAGATCCCCCATCTGTTGGTTTACTTCCCAAATGCCTATAACAGCTGGATCTGGGCCAGCCAAAACTGGGAGCTGGTAACTCCATCCAGGTCTCCTACTTGGGTGGCAGGGACTCAAGCATCTGAGCCATCACCTGCTGCCTCCCAGTGTACACGTTAGCAGGAAGCTGGAATTGGAAGAGGGGACTGGACTTGAACTCAGGCACTCTTACTATGGAATGTGGATGTCCCCAGCAACGTCTTCATCACTGTGCCAAGTTCCTGCTGACCCGACTTTTTGTTGCTGTTGAATGGAACAAGAGTACCTGGTGTGTGCCTACTGACAGACTTGGGAACACTTCCCCCTGGGCTCATCTTGACTGCACCTGCAGCCTTTAGGCTTTGCAGCATCTCTTTCCCACCGCCGCTTCCGACTGCCACGTCTGCTCCCAGCCACCGTGTGAGAGCAAGCCTCGGGCTGATTGCTGGGCGGCAGGAAGATCTCATTCCCCTGCCTGAGTCTCCTCATCTGTGAGCTGTGGGAAACCTCTTCTCTTCTGTCCTTCCCCTCCAGCCCCCTGCAGGGCTGTGAATCAGGTCAGGGGATGTCCATACAGCATAGCAGGCAGGGTACAGAGATGGGCGGACCTGGTGGGCGGTGTAGGAGAACTGGGGCACGGTTCAGAGCAGGATGAAAACGGGTCTTAGCCTCACCTTCCCCACCTTGGACTATACTGTTAGCAGGTGCAGACGCTTGGTCTGGACAGCCCGCTTGAGTACGGGTGGGGTGTTGTTTAGAAATGAATATTCTCGAAGCTTAGTCTCTGACCCCAGACAGGAGCTGGAGCTGTGCTTTTTGACCTCTGGGTGCTTGGGAGGTGGCAGGCGGTGGTGTGGACACGGGGCAGAAAGTCGCTGATGCGCAGGGGCGGCAGCTGGCGCCCTACCTTTTGTGGGGCAGGTGCGCGCGAGGCATCTACTTTACAGATGAGCAGAACAAAGCTCAGAGGGGCTCATTACCTTCTTACCAAGGTCATCTGGTCAGGAGATGCTTAAAGCTCACATCTGCGGGATTCCAAAGGCTCTGTCTTCGCAGTACGGGTTGGGGAGCTGCTTGGCCTCCCAAGGCCCTCTTCTGCCTTTCTTCTCCAGTGTCGGGAGAGCCCTCTCCCTCTTGGCATGTGTGTACTTTTCCTGCTGCGGGGAGTCCGTCTGCTCTCCCTGGCCCTTCCTCCCTGTGCCCAGCCCCTGCCTGGCAGGGCTGTGTATGTGACCTGAGAATCTCTCTGCCACGACCACCACCCCGTTCTCTCCTCCCTGCCTTCACTTTACCTTTGCCACATGGGGAGGAGGCCGAACCATCAGCAGGTAGGAGGCACCTGTGCCACAAGGTGTGGGTGACCTCAGGCTTTTATTAGAAGTGGATTTTCTGAGACCCGGGTTGGAGGGCAGGGAAGTGAGACACCTGTATGCTGTGGCTCCAGAAGATTCTTCAGTGGAAAGCTGTGGTGAGGAGGTATGGCGCCCTGTCTGGCAGCCTGGGGCCCCGGGATCTGGGGTCCGTCTGCATTGACTGGCTGTGTGGCCTTGGGCACGTCACGGCCCTGTTGTAGGCCTGGTGCCTCCTGTAAGCTGAGGGGTTTGTTCCTTCTGTGTGAGAAATGGCTGCATCAGGGTAGGCACTGCTCGCTCTCTCCCCAGTGGTCTCTTCCCGGCTGATGTTTACTTTTCAGCGGGTGTTAATGAGAAAGTGTTAATGTATGCTTTGGAGCGAGCACGCAGTATTCCAAGTATTCCAAGGCCATAACTCACTCAGCCCTCGAGGGTGGAAAGTTTCTGAGTAAGAACAAATTCAAAGCGGATCCTGGGGATCACAGCTTGGTTCTTTGAAACCTGCTGGTTCCACTTGGCAGGACCCCACCCCTCCCTGGGAGGCCAGCAGGACCAGAGCCCCCTCTCCTGGGCAACCCATCCTCACTTCCCAGCCCACACTCCCACCTCCCCGCCAACTAGCCACCCTAGTCCCCCACTCTGGCCTTGTGGCCCTCCCTGTCCTCTGGGTGTTGGTGTCACCTCCTCCTTTGCTGTGTCCTCTATCGTCCAGGCTGGCTGGGACAGGAGGCCACGCTTGACACAGCCTGCAGGGAGTGCAGGGGTGGGGAGCGCTGCCTCGGGTCAGTCAGTCATGTTGACTGAGCCCTCATCACCTGCCTCATGCCTGGAACAGAAGTGTGCACAACCCTTCCTGAGTGCCATTTCCTGAGGACACGTGATAGCCTGAGGCTGTTGCTGGGAGCGGTTGCTTGGGTTTATGGATGGAGACGTGAGACCTGGGTCCCAGGTGACTCTTGCCCCCCTGCTCCTTGGCAGTTCATGGCTCCGACTTGGGGCTGCTGCCGAGCTTTCCTCTGGAGAATGAGGTTGGGGCGGGGTGGGGGGGAGCCTCGCACTGCCACCTGTCGAGCGCACTGCCACCTGTCGAGCACTCGCTGTGTGTTGGGCAGGCCTGAAGCACGGGCTCCTCCCAGCACCCATGCTCTTTCCTCGCTCTTGCTTCATAGCTTAGAGCTGAGCCTGTGATCTGGGGGCCCCCAGCTCCCATCCGGGCCCAGCTAATGCTGTGGGTGATGAGCGCCAACATGGAAGCACTGGAGAGGTTTACAGAAGGAGGGAGCTGGGGAGGTCCTGTGACACTGAGCCTGCAGCGCTCGGAGCAGCAACTGGCCGGATCCGAGTCCCAGCCACCGCGGTCACATGGACTCTCCTGACCCCTGGGTTTTTGCACAGTGTAGGGACCTGTCCTTGTGCAGCTGGCTCCATGAGTTGACCCCTGACGGCTCCTGTGGGCACTGGAGTTTGCAACCTTGGTTGAAGGATGGGATGTGAGTCACTCACATGGCTGTTAAGAGAGGCAGGATTATTCAAACGTGGGTCGCTCTAACTTTAGATCCGTGAACCGCTCTGCAGCTTTTCTGAGTGCTTCCAAGTCCTAGGGCACAGGAGACTGGGTCAAGTCCCCAGACAAGGAAGTTGCAAGGATGCCATTTTCCGGAACGTTCCAGGGCACTCCACCTTGGAATGCGCTGTGCAGTGAGGTGGCTTCCCTTTGCCTGGGATTTCATATACAGAAAGTTCTCTCCTCACCGAGTGCTTTCTGTGTTCCTGAACCTCACTGTTTTTGATGGTTGCCCATTTGCTGGCACCTTGATGTCTGCATGCTGGAAAAATGAACACAGCACCCCTGGCAGAATTTGCTGAAATGCTGCAGGCAAGTGGAAGCAGCCATGGGGGCATCTGCTCTGTGTATGGATGCCTGGGGGTTGGTCGGGGTGCCTGGGGGATAGGCAGGCAGGATACTAAGGCCTCCTGAACAGGGAGGGGGTGCCCCCAGGGGAGATCCAGTGGAGGCTGAGGTTTCCTGCATTTGGTGCTGGTCTGTCCAGCTGTTTCCTCCTGATAGAGCTGGTGGACAATGCCACGGTGACTCAACTCCAGCCCCATCTATGAACAATAGCACATTTGTCCAGGGTCAGTGAGGGAGTGGCTGTCGGAGCAGTCACCTGCTCCCAGGCTCCCAGTCGGGAGGAGTCTGTGGCACCTTGGACCACTTCCTGGCTGGTGCTTGGTGCCCCAGAGCCCTGCCCGGGTTGCGTTCATTTCAGGCTGTTGCTGTTTGGTTTCCCTCTGGCTAGTCCTCACCCCTTCTCTGGGCACAGCTGACGTGTGGCTTCCATGGCCTCATGCTGACCAGCTGCCCGCCTGCCATCCAAGCCCGGCTTTGCCAGCCCTCCCTTGCCCTCGGTCTGAGGTTCAGCGGGTCTGGCGCAGTCCCAGAAGGTTCTGAGTGTCTCCCAGGGCACACAGGGCCTGGATGAGCCTCAAATGAGAGCGAGGCAGCTGTGTGATTCTTTAATCCCCCCCAGTGGGGACAGGATTAAACAATTTTTTGGTGGGTTTGTTATCATGTGTTATGATTTTTCTTCCCCAAGGAAAGTGCTATTGTTTATTGTGTGTGTTTTCTAGGTTTCTGTCACGGTTACTCAGCACTTTGCGTGCATGATCTAACTTCATCCTTCCAGCTCCTCTCGGAGGGAGCTGTCGTACCCCCATTTTACAGATGAGGAAGCTGCAGTACAAGAGGCTAAGGGATTTGCCCTGAGCCTCAGATTCTTCTCCCTTCAAAGTCTGGGACACGGCCGTGTATGGAAGAGTTACTTGAAAAGATGGCTGCAGGGCCGGCACTGGGGCATAGCGGGTGACGCTGCTGCTTGCAACATCCACATCCCATATCTGAGCACTGGTTTGAGTCCTGGCTGCTCCGCTTCCTATCCAGGTCCTGGCTAATGCCCCTGGGGAAGCAGCAGACGATGGCCCAAGTTCCTGGGCCCCTGTCTCCCATATGGGAGACTTGAATGAAGCTCCTGGCTCCTGGCTTTGGCCTGACCCCACCTCAGCTGTTGCAGCCATGTAGGGAGTGATCCAGCAAACGGAAGATCTCTCTGTCTCTCCTTTTCTCTCTATCACTCTGTTTTTCAAATAAATAAACTTTCTCTAAAAAACCAAAACCAACAATGCTGGTGTGCAGGGAGGTGGTGGGGGAGGGGGCAGGGCCTGGCCCGGGGCTCCCTGAGATACAGCAGTGTGGAGGAGACGGGCTTGTCGTCGTTAACTCTGCTGATGCGGGTGTGATGGGGGCTCACAGTCGCACTGCCAGAGCAATTTGGAGGCCGCTTTTCAGCTCCGAGATGAGCAGCTAGCTGAAGAGACACTTCAGATCAGAAGTGGGAAATTCCTGGCCCACAGGACTGGTTCAGCTGTCAGCATGGTTTAAACTGGTCCATGTGGGAAACTCTGAGCCACAATGCCATTTACATCTCGAGTTGCAAAAAAAATGCAACATGGCTGTGAATTATTTTTAGTGAAGTTATTTGGAAATTTATATCACGAACCTTAGGAATATTCATTCATAATGATGTCTCTTGGAATTTATACTAAGGAAGTAATTCCATTTATATGTGCTCATCTATGTACATATCTATATATTTTCATTGAGCTATTATTTATAATAGCTAAGAACTGGAAGCGTACCAGACATCTAACAATAGGAAGTTAGTTATATAAACTTTCATGCATCCATATGATGGCCTTTTAAGCAATCATGTCTTCAAACATTACATATAATGACTCAAAATATGCTTATGAAAAATGTCAGGCAAATACTATAAGATAAAAAACCATATATACTTTAAATCCCAATTTATAAAAAAAGATTGATTTGTATGAAAGGCAGAGTGACAGAGAGTGAGCAAGCGAATGCTTCCGTCTACTGCAATGGTCAGTGCTGGGCCAGGCCAGAGTCAGGAGCTAGGAACTCCTGGGTTTCCCATGTGGATGCAGGGGCTCAAGCACTTGGGCCATCCCCCACTGCTTTCCCAGGCCCATTGGCAGGGAGCTGGATTGGAAGTGAGCAGTTGGGACTCAAACCAGCACTCATATGGGTACTCATCACAGGCAGTGGCTTAACCTGCTATACCACAATGCTGGACCTTAAATCCTAATTTTTTTAAAAGGTAAAGAAGGATGGCTAGAGGAAATACGCCAGAAATGTTAGTAGTGGTTAGTGATTACTAGTGATTTTTATTTTCTTTTTATATTATGTACTTCCTAAGATATCTTTAGTGAACAATAACAACAAAGGAATTAGAAACATTTTGGGAGTCTCAGAGGATGCTGGGTGTTTTGTTGCCTTGCAAAGTGAGGCTCCAGTGTTTTCCAGGGAGGGATTAAATGTGTTCTGGAGTCAGGGGATGGGTATTGTACGAGCAGTTAGGATGCCACTTGAGGTTCCTGCATCCCATATCAGAGTAGCTGGGTTCGAGTCCTGGCTCCTCCACTTCTGATCCAGTTTACTGCTAATGCACACCCTTGGAGGCATCCGATAATGGCCTCTGCCACCCATATGGGAGACCTGGATGGAGTTCTGGGCTCCTGGCTTCAGATTGGCTTAGCCCCAGCTATTGCAGGCATTTGGGAAAATGAACTAGGGAATAGGAGCTCTCTGTTTCTGTGCCTTTGAAAAAAAAAAATTAAAGTAAATAAAAAAAGAGAAAGCCACAACTTAAAAAACTGTGTTGGGACCGGCATTGTGGCGTAGCGGGTAAAACCACCACCTGCAGTGCTGGCATCCCATATGGGCGCTGGTTCGAGTCTTGGCTGCTATGCTTGTAATCCAGCTCCCTGCTAACAACCTGGGAGAAGCAGCAGAAGATGGCCCAAGTGCTTGGGCCCCTACCACCCATGTGAGAGACCAGATGAAGCTCCTGCCTCCTGGATTTGACCTGGCTCAACTATGGCTTTTGCAGCCATCTGAAGAATGAACTAGTCAATGGAAGATGTCTCTCCTCTCTCTCTCTCTGTCTCTGTCTCTCTCTCCCCAAATTTTTCAAGTAAATCTTCAAAACAGACATCCCCGTGTGTCCAGGGAGGCTGTGTTTCTGCCTTAAAGTTGCTTCTTCCTTCCTTTCTCCAGCACATTCTTCCCTCAAGTTTTCTCCCTTAATTGGATGTAAATTTGCAACTGAAGAATGATTTTTAAAAAATATGCACTGTTTTTATTGGCTGCATTTCCTGGATACTGTGACAGGAGGCACATTTTGTATTTCTCACTCCTGTGTTTAAGTTCCTTTCCACTCATGCAATCTCAATTGATTTTTTTCTGTCTGATTCAGATGGGCTTTGTCGGGTAGAAAAGTTTTCTACTCCTGCCTTAAATGCCCTCTGAAAGCCCACTTGCTTCATGGTGCTTCATTGCTGTGCCTGTTGGGTGTCATCCAGGCCAGTCTGGTGTCACCGCAGCAGAATTGGGAGCTCGCTGTCTTTTTATTTATTTATTTTTATTTATTTGCATGCATTTCATAAATACAACTTTTGGAACATAGTAATTCTTCCCACCATCCCTGCCCTCACACCCACAATCTTACCCTTCTTCCTCTTCCCTCTCCTGTTCCCAATCTTGTTCTTTACTAAGATCTATTTTCATTTAACTTTATACACAGAAGATTAACTCTATTATAGGTAAAGAGTTCAACACTTTGTATGAGGAAGGAAAAGAAAAAGAAAGAAAACAAAGCAAAACAACCTAAAAGAAAACATAAAAAAAAAAACAAAAACTGTTCCTCAACAGTCTAGACAAGGGCTGTTCAAAGTCATTGCATTTTGAAGGTAATTTCGCTTTTTTTTTAGAAACTTAATTATTTTTAAAGAAGAACCCAGGAATGATACATCTTTTGCAAGCACTTAGACATAACTATAATTTATGAGCTATAAGAATATCCTCCACTTAATACACTAAGATGAAGTAATTCTTTAAGAGCAAGTTTTGCTACTAGCTCTCCTAATACAACTCTTGGAGGACAGAGGTCCTGCATGGGAAGTTAGTGCACAGTGACTCCTGTTGTTAACAATTAACACTCTTAGGTATGACATCAGTGATCACCCGAGGCTCTTGACATGAGCTGCCTAGGCTATGGAAACCTTTTGGATCCACAAACTCCGTCAGTATTTAGACAAGGCCATAGGCAAAGTGGAAGCTCTCTCCTCCCTTCAGAGGAAAGTACATCCTTCTTTGGTGGCTGCTGCTTTTCACTGGGGTCTCGCCCATAGAGGTCCTTCAAGTAGAACATTTTTTGCGCCAGTGTCTTGGCTTTCCATGCCTGAAATGCTCCCCTGGACTTTTCAGCCAGACCAGAATGCCTTAAGGGTTGATGAAGCTCGCTGTCTTAATGAAGCTTGGTAAGTTTGCACCTGACCTTCAAGTGAGCCCAGAGAACTCCTGTGATCATTCAAGAGAAACCTTCTTATTAGTGTTCTATGGATTATTATAATTAGCACTTTAAACATTTTTATTTTTATTTAAAAGGCAGAGGGACAGAGATGATCTTCCATCTACTGGTTCACTCCCTAAATGCCCACAACAGCCAGGGTTGGGCCAGGCAAGAGCCAAGAACCTAGAATTTCATTTTGGTGTCCCATGTGGGTGGCAGGGGCCCAAGTACTTGAGCCATCACCTGGTGCCTCCCAGAGTGTGCATTAGCAGGGAGCTGGATGGAAGTGGAGCAGCCAGGACTTGAACTGGTGCTCAGATACAGGATGTAGGCACTGCAGGCGACAGCTCCATTTGTACCAAGGCATGGGCCCTGAACACTTAACGACGTGGAGCCTCACTTTCTTTCTCTGTAGAATAGTTCCTCATAGGAACGCTGGAAGTATTAAGTGGGCCAGGGCCTGGGCCAGTGTTGTGTAGCGGGCTAAGCCACTGCTTGCCATGGTGGCATCTCATATGGGCAGCCATATGAGCAGGTGGTTTGAGTGACAGCTGCTCCACTTCCAGTCTGACTTGCTGTTCATGTGACTTGGAGAGCAGTGCAAGGTGGCCCAAATGATTGGTCCCCTGCTGCCTGTGTGGAGGACCCGGATGAAACTCCTGGCTCCTGGTTTCAGCCTGGCCCAGCTCAGGTTGTTGTGGCCATTTGGGGAGTGAACCAGCATATAGAAGATCTCTCTCCCCTGCTGTCTCTCTGTCTGTTGCTCTGCTTGTGAAATAATAAATACATACATAAATCCATCTTTTTTTTTTTTTTTTTTAAATAGAAAAGGGCCATCATGGCATAGCAGGTAAGGCTGCCCCCTGCGATGCTGATGTCCCATATGGGTGCCGGTTCGGATTCTGGCTCTTCTACTTTTGATCCAGTCCGTGCTAATGGCCTGAGAAAGCAGTGGAAGATGGTCCAAGTGCTTAGGCCTCTGCACTCACATGGGAGACCTGGAAGAAGCTCTTGGCTCCTGGCGTCAGGCTGGCCCAGCCCTGGCTGTTGCAACCATTTGGTCGTGGACCTGCAGATGGAAGATCTCTCTGTGTCTCTCCTTCTCTCTCTGTAACTCTGCCTTTCAAATAAATAAATCTTAACAACATAGGACTTATGAAATGCTTATTAAGGGATCAGTAAATACCCTACTGATACTAAAATATTAATGGTATAATTTTTGGTGGCATGTGTCTCCATCTCATCTTAGTTCTCAACTGCGTGGGTGGCAGATTGAGCCAGGAGTGTGGCTCCGTGGCCCATTGTCTCCTGGATCCAGGCCCCTGGCCCCCTTTTTTTCTCCCAGCTCTGCCTGTGGGTCCCATTGCTCTTCATTGTGAATCTGTAGACACAGAAAGGCCTGGCCCCATCTGTTTTCATGGACATTTGAACTCAGTCTAGAATGCACTTTTTTTAAAAAAAAGATTATTTATTTGAGAGGCAGAGTTACACAGAGAGGGAGAGACAGAGAGGTCCTTTATCCACTGGTTCACTTCCCAAATGGCTGCAATCACCGGAGCTGGGCCGAGCTGAAGCCAGGGGCCGGAAGCTTCTGGGTCTCCCGTGTGGGTGCTGGGGCACAAGCACTTGGGCCATCCTCCACTGCTTTCCCAGGTTATTACCAGAGAGCTGAATTGGTAAAGGAGCAGCCAGGACACAAACCGGAACCCTTATGGGATACTGGCACTGCAGGCAGAGGCTTAGCCTGCTACACCACCGTGCCAGTCCCTAGGGTGCACTTTTAACAAGGCCTGTTTTCAGATGGTCTTTCAAGGGCACCTTAAACACAGAAGAACCCCTCTGCCAAGCAGTGCCTTCCTGGCTTCCTGTGGTTTCTTGTCCACTGTGTTGTTCCTTGTCGGTTACAGTGCCAGCTTGGGGGCTGGCATTGTGTCCTGGTGAGTTAAGCTGCCACCTGTGATGCTGGCATCCTGTATAGGTGCTGGTTTGAGTCCCTCCTGCTCCACTTCTGTTCCAGTCCCCTGCTTGTACACCTGGGAGAGCAGTGGAGGATGGTTCAAGTGCTTGGGCCCCTGCCACCCACATGGAGACCAGGGTGTAGTTCTCAGGTCTTGACTTCCGTCTGGCCCAGTCCCAGCCTTTTGGGGGAATGAACCATCATCAGATGGAAGGCCTCTCTCTCTCTCTCTCTCTCTCTGTGTGTGTCTCTCAGTAACTCTGTCTTTCAAATAAATTATTTCTAAAAGTGCCAGCTTTGTGGCATTAAGTGCATTCACACTGTTCACCTTCACCACCATCCATCTCCAGAACTTTCTCACCACTCACACTGAAGCTCTGCACGCATTAGATAGTAACTCTGCATCTCCCAGAACCCCAGCCCTTTCTAACTCTTTTCCTACCTTCTGGCTCTACGAATCAGTCTATTTCTGGCACTTCATAGAAGTGGAATCACACAGTATTTGTCTTTCTGTGACTGGCTTATTTCACTTGGCATAATCTCTTCAGTGTTCATCCGGGTTGTAGCAGGTGTCAGAACTCCATTGCTTGGTATGAATAATAATACCCTGTTGCGTGTGTAGATCTCATTTTACTTATGCATTCATCTGTTCGTTGGTTGATCCCCCCTTTGGCTGTTGTGCACCATCGTATTTTAGAATGAAACCCCTTGTCCTCTTTCCCATCATACAGTGGCTGTCACGTGTATGTGTGGACCCAGCACACGCACACACACGTGCATGGCTTTGCATAATTGAGGTGATGGAGAACATCTGCAGTGCTAATGCGTGTATACTCACAGGTGGTTTTCCTATTCATGGATCCACTTCTCCGTTTCTCCTGGGAGGCTGGGTGTGCTGTGAGGCTGGGGATTTTGTTAATGACCTTCGCTGTGGCTCCTTTCTGCTGTGGGAAATGGTAAAGGATCGGTGTGGGGTGTGGATTCTGCAGTCAGACCACGCAGCTTTGTGTCCTGATGCCACCCCTCCCTTACCCTTTGACTTGCAATTTGTCCACTTTTGAAATGATGGCGATGGAGCCAACTACCTTGGAGGATTGCAGGAAAATGATATGAGAGAATCCACATAGCAGGCTTAGCATAGTAACTGAGCGACTGACAGCCCTGAAATGTTGGCTTAAAAAAATGAAGATCTTAGCCGGCGCCGCGGCTCACTAGGCTAATCCTCCGCCTTGCGGCGCCGGCACACCAGGTTCTAGTCCCGGTCGGGGCACCAATCCTGTCCCGGGTGCCCCTCTTCCAGGCCAGCTCTCTGCTGTGGCCAGGGAGTGCAGTGGAGGATGGCCCAAGTGCTTGGGCCCTGCACCCCATGGGAGACCAGGAGAAGCACCTGGCTCCTGCCATCGGATCAGCGCGGTGCGCTGGCCGCAGCGCGCTACTGCGGCGGCCATTGGAGGGTGAACCAACGGCAAAAGGAAGACCTTTCTCTCTGTCTCCCTCTACTGTCCACTCTGCCTGTCAAAAAAAAAAAAAAAAAAAAAAAAAAAGAAGATCTTAACGTCTCTGAATTTGCCTCTCTCATCCCCATGGTTCCTTGTTGGGTGGCTGAAGAGGAAGGCAAGTGAGTCCCACTGAATGGATTAGCATCCCAGGGTCGCGGGCAGCAGCAGTGGGGACCAGGCAGTCAGAGCCCTGCTCGTTGCTAGCCCCGAACTGTCTCCCTCAGTGCCTTCCACCCTTGTTCAGGTGGGCAGACCTGGCGTGTGCTGGGCTCCTAAGACTTCTTTTTCAAATTATGTATTTATATTTGCTTTATTTGAAAGGCAGAGGGAAAAGCAAGATGGGAGCAGAGAGAACTTCCATCCATTGGTTCATTCCCCAAATGCCGGCAACAGGCAGGGCTGGAACAGTCTGAAGCCAGGAGGCTGGAACTCAATGCAAGTCTCCCACATGGGTGGCAGGGACCCAACGACTTGAGCCATCACCTGCTACCTCCCAGGGTGCTTGGCAGGAAGCTGCATCCGACACAAGGTAGCCAGGACTCCATCCCAGGCACTCCGCTGACATGGACTGTAGGTGTCCCAAGGGGTGTCTTAACCACTGTGCCAGACACCTGCTCCTGGGACGTCTGTGCTGCCGTCCCTGCGGCCTCTTCTTGCACGGGCCACTGAGCGGCGGGGTGAGCTTGCCAACACGGCAGGCCTCGAGCGGCAGTGACTGTCAGGTGGCCAGGGGGTCCCTGCCCTGCTGCTCCTGGCTCCACAGGCTGCTGCACCAGCAGTCATGTGTCTGGTGGCCATCTTGCAAACTGGAGCCCCTCCTGCCCACCCGAGCACGCTCCAGTGGCTTTCAGCCCAGCAGGTGGCAGCTGTGCGGAGCGGCCGTGGTTTCTGCCTGAAGCCACTGGGGTTGGTGAACACGGAGGTTCTCCTGTTTCTTTATTTAACAGCATCTCCTGAATACTGACTGTATCCTCTCACAGTTTCTTCTCCACCCCCGCACCCCAAGAAATCGTTTATTTAAGGAATGCAAACTTTATGGTTTCCATAAATACAATTACTGTCAGCTTATAGCTTCAGTTTCCTGGCCTCAGGGAGGCAGAGGGTGGGGAAGGGGCTCATTCCAGGTGAGACTGAGGGCAGAGGCCCTGGGGCTGGGCAGATGAATCTGCAGGTGTCTTCCCCCACAGTCAGGTGATCGGGCTTCTCTAAACTGGCATGCGCACTGGCCTGTGGCGTGGTGGCACTGAGGGCATGTCCAGGGACTTGACCATAGGGAAGCTTCTTTTGTTAAGATTTATTTTGTTTATTTGAAAGGCAGAGTGACAGAGAGAGGGAGAGGGGGCAGGGTGGGGGGAAAGAGAGAGAGAGAAAGAAAGAATCTTCCATTAGCTTTTCAACCTTGGCTGCAATGGCCAGGTCAAAGCCAGGAGCTTGAAACTCCTTTCCAAGTCTCCTACATGGGCGCAGGGACCCAAGCACTTGGGCCGTCTTCCATTGCTTTCCCGGGTGCATTAGCAGGGAGCTGGATCGGCAGCAGAATAGCTGGACTCAAACTGGTGTTCTGCTAGAGGTTGCTGGTGCTGCAAGCCGTGGCTTAACCCCCTGTGCCCCCATGCCGGCCCCTGAGCAAGCTTCTTAAGCTCCTTCTGCTTCCTAGCTGTAAGATGGGGATAATGGTAGCCCTGCCCCATGGGGAAGTGCGATAACGAGCAAACCTATGTGAAATGCTTAGCACAGGTCCGGCTCATGTGAGGATGCTCCAGGAGTGATAGCTGCTTCTCCTTTAGTGGGGAGTCGTGATTTCTGCTGATCCCTGCCTTCTGTTATTTATACCTTCCCTTCTTCCTGGTAACTCTGATTCCTTCAGGATCCTGGTGCCCTTGAACTGCTCCCCAGTGTCCTCTCGTGAAACCCGTGCTTGGGGAAGGTCCTAACACGATGGCCACATCAGGTTTCACGGCCGAACCTTCCAGGTCCTCTAGGTGGCGTTTGCCTCTGGACCAGCTCATCGGCCTTCACTTCCCCACCTCCTCTGAGCTGGCAGGTGCTCTTCACCTGCTGAGACTGTTGACCTGATCTTTGTCGTTTTCTCCACTCTCTGGGAAAAAGTAATAGAAACAAATGTTTCTTCTGCCCCTTTATGTGCCCGGAGCTGCTGTGCCCCTCCATTGTCTGCTTTCATCGTCCGGTCAGGCCTTGGAGGTGGACGGTGTCATTCCGGTTGTCACCAAGGAGGAGACTGAGGCACTGCAAGCTGGAGTCGGTAGCCAGAGGTCATGTGTGGGCCTGGGTCATGCGTGGGCTCACTGCAGCTGCAGCCCACCTTCTCTGCCAAGGGCTCATTGGTTGGCGTGGTTACACAGGTGCTCAAGTTTGAATCTCAGCTCCTGCACTCACTGCGTGCCCGGGGGCCCACCTGCCCTGAGCCGCAGATTCTTCACGTGGAAATGGGGATACCAGCAGCGCTGTTGTGTGTATAGCGTGGGAAGGTGCTGTGGTGCTGGCCAGGCTCTGACACGTGCCCGACATGTGGTGGCTATGAAGATGTGGTGATAGGGGAGTGAGGTTCCAGGAGGTTCTGTACCCTGACTACTGTGGGGTAGCCCCTCAGATACTCGATGTCAGATACCATGTCCCTCCCAAAATCTGCTCCACTTTTGAAAACATTTCACTTTATTGTGGTAATATACACATATCAGCAGAGGGCATTTGGTCTGGCATTCAGGGTGACACTAGGACACTCGAGTCCCGTGTTGGAGCATCTGGGTGTGAGTCCGGGCACTGCCTCCGGTCCCAGCTCCTGCTAACAGACATCCTGGGAGGCCACAGTGAAGGCTCAAGTGCTTGGGTCCTGCCACCCATATGAGAGACCTGGATTGAATTCCTGGCTCCTGTTTCCACCTGGCCCAGCCTAAGCTGTTGTAAGCACTTGAGGTGTGCGCTTGTGTATGGAAGATCTCTTTATCTGTCTCTGTCTGTCCATCCTTCCAAATGAAATGAAAAAAGGGGCTGGCTCTTGATACAGTGGTTACCGGGGGTGCCAGAATCAGCCAAGAGCCAAGAGCTTCATCAGGGTCTCCTGCATGGCAGGGACCCAAATACTTGGGCCACCTTCTGCTGCTTTCCCAGGTGCATTAGCAGGGAGCTAGATCGGAAGTGGAGCAGCCTAGACTCGAACCAGTGCCCATATTGGATACTGATGTTGCAGACGGCAGCTTAACAAGCAACAGCACAGCACTGCCCCCCCCCCCCCCCCCCGTTCCACTTCTGATCCAGCTTCCTGCCTATGTGCACCCTGGGCAGCAGCAGATGATGGCCCGAGTGCTTGAATACCGCCACCCACGTTAGAGAACCTAATGGCCACGTTCCAGACTCCTGGCTTTGGCCTGGCTCAAATGCCCTGTCTGTTGTAAGCATTTGGGGAGTGAGTGAGGGAATGGAAGACCTCTCTTTGTCTCTCTGCTTTTCCAGTAAACACACAAAATACATAAGTGAAAAATGTAAAAAAAAAAAAAATGAAAAATAAAATGACATAATAACATAAAATGTGCTATCAGAACCCTTTTAACGCACTGAGTACGTTTGCCATGGTGTGAAACTGTCACCACTGCCTCATTCCACAACTTGTTCTTCACCCCAGACAGAAACCCCGTAGCCCTTGGCTGTCACTCCCCTGTCCCCCGTCCCCACTGGCAGCCACTAACCTGCCTTCTGCCTGTGCACTTGTCTCTTCTGGCCATTTCATGTTGACAGAGTCATACCATGCGTGAACGTGTGTGTCTGGCTAATTTCACTGGCGTAGCATCTTCAGGTTCACCCGTTGTTGGAGCACGTGCCAGGACTTCTTTCTTTTAGGGGCTGAGTAATATCCCGTGTGCGTGTGTAGAACAATTTGTGTGTGCTTTCATCTGCTGGTGGACATCGGAATGGCCTCCGCCTTTTGGCTCTCGTGGGGGAGCTGTTGCGAGTGCTCATGTACAAGTGTTTGTTTGGACACCTGCTTTCAGTTCTTTTGGGTAATAGTCAGGATCCTATGGTAATTCTGTTTCACATTTTGAGGAACAGCCAAAGTGCTTTCCACAGCCCAGCGCTCCCTCCTGCAAGGTGCGAGGCTCTAATTTCTCCACATCTGTGCCAACCCTTATTTTTCATTTTCAGAAGCAAAACTTTTTTATGGCCATCCCAGGTGTGCAGTGGTGTCTCGGTGTGGCTTTGGTTTGCACCTCCCCGGTGATTCGTGACACGGGACCGCCCTCCTTCCGTGTTAACGTCCCTGCTTTCTCTTGACCCGCTTCTCAGTCTCTTCCATCTTTCTACTCACGCTGCTCAGACTCTGGCTGCGTTTGTCTGGATCCTGTTTCAGAGGCCCAGATCCCCGCTGGGTTGGGAGCGGCGGGGCTGGGAGATGCCCACTGCACTCGGGGCTGGGAGGCGGCCGCTGCTCGTGTGCCTCCTGCTGGCATCGCCCCTCTCTGCCGACCTCAGGCTCTGGCTGTCTCGTCCATCGTGGCCGTGGGGCTCTCAGCCCTGTTCTTGCTGCCCGTCAGTGGGTGCACTCTGCATGAGTGGACTGTCGGGATGAGGATGGATACCTCCATCCAGGCTGGTTGACAGCGGCTCTGGCTCCAGTGTTCCCATCTCGTCGGTGGGATTACCCTGAGCGCCTTGGTTCCCCGAGACCAGCACCCTGGTCCCCTCCGAGTGTGCCTGGAGGCACCGTTCTGCATCTCTCTGCCGGGTTTATGGTTTCAGGCCTATTTCTGACCTTGGAGTCAAAGCCTGCCTCTCCGTGAAGGAATCCCAGGCATGAGTGAGCAGATGGGGAAGGTATTTGGGGGGCAGAGAGTTTGGCACTGTGCTCCAAAACCTCTCCGCCATCTGCCCCAGACAGACCCCACCCATCCTGCAGAGCGCACGGCCCCATCTCCTTTCCTGGGCCCTGGCCTGCTTCGCCAGGCACTTTCTTGCAAGGACAGGGTCTCCTCTGCCTCTGATCTGTCCCGAAGGGCTTAGTTTACTTTACAGTAACAACTCGGTTATTACACGAACATGTCCTTGCAGCAACAAATAGCATCAAAGTAACAGAGTAAAATGGGAGTGGCTCTCCGTCTTTGCACACCCCTGCCTCAGCCCCGGCCCAGCCCCGAGGGAATGACAGGGGAGAGCTGGGGTGGGCTCTTGTCTCTCCCGCAGGGTCTTTGGTGCCAATGCATCCTCCCAGGGCAGCTCTGAGACAGATAACAGCATCATGCTGAGTGTGGCCCCCATAGCAGTTCAGACAATGCCCAGACAGGAAGCTGCCTGAGATGGGACAAGCTGGGGTAGGGGTGGGGAGCTTCTCCCCAGGTGGTGCTGAGGGAATCTGGGCTGCAGAATAAGTGAGAGGGGCAGCAAAGATATGCCGGAGCCGGAGGGGAGCTTTTCAAGAATCAGAGCCCAGGAAAAATGGGTCCATGAGGAGGAAAGGAGGAACTGGTGTTTGGGGTCACCTCCTATGGCACCAAGGTGAGAGCCAAACAGCTGCCTGGGTTCAGTTCCTGGCAGCACACTGGTCTCCTGACTTTGGGCAAGAGTAGGTTACTGAAGCTTCTGCCATTAGAACAGGGTCAAGACCAGGGCTGTTGGGAGGGGTGGATACGGGGTGGTGGTGGCGGGGGGCAGAAGGTGTCGTTGGAGAGCTGCCACCTGCCCCGCGCTGGGTGTTGGGCTGCGGGCCGGTGCCTTCCGTCCTGTGTCAGGTCAGCCTTGTCCCTTGTTCCTGGGCCTTCCCCATTGGCCTTTTCCCTTGTGGGCTGTGGCTCAGAGCTGAGCAAGTGCGTTGCTAAAAATAGAGATGCTGCCCCCACTGTGTGAACGAACAAGGGGAACGGCCGAGACTTGGTCCCTGGCAAGGTGGCAGTCTGATGGCAGTGGTCGCACACTTAGCTCTTGGTGCTCACTGATGCCTTGTAGTTAGTGTTCTTGGTATTTGGACCTTAGAGGGATCTGAGAGGTGATCCTTCATTGTACAGGGTTCAAGGAAGGAAGAAATGTGCTGGGCGTGTCACTCAGCTGGTCAGGGGCTGGTCCAGGCTGGAGCTAGTGTCTCAATTCTGCATGTCCTGCTGATCTGACCGGAGCAGCAGCCTAACTTCTGTGAGGGGCCTGCGTCCCTCTGCTTGGGTGTGCTGCCTCAGCTCACGGACAAGCCTTCTGGAGGGCTGGGGGGGGGGGCCTGGGGACAGAGGTGTGGCAGGTGGCCATTTGGGGCTCTGGGGTCCAGTTTGGTCAGGCCTCCTTGTGGCTGCCACCGCTAGCCGAGAGCAGGGGTAGTAGGGAGATGGACGTACAGGGACAGTGTGCGCTGTAGAAGAGGTGGTGCTACTTGCGTAGGAAATGGTCCAGGTGTGGAAGAGGCAGGGGATGCAGGGAAGGATGAGTAGGGCAGGCCCAGGGGCTGACGTCTGTGATGGGTCACGGCTGTGGAGGCAGCAGGGATGGGAAGAGGAAAGGCTCCCGGGAAGGTGGCTGTGGTCCTCCCTTGGCAGTTTTTGGTGGATCTTATTGCACTTTTAAAAATTTTTGTGTATTTTAGTTTTATTTGAAAGTTAAAGACACAGGGAGAAAGAGACAGACAGACAGACACACACACACACACACACAGAGGGAGGGAGGGAGGGAGGGAGAGAGAGAGAGAGAGAGAGAGAGAGAGAGAGAGAGATCTTCCATCTATTGGTTCACTTCCCAGATGCCCACAACCTACAACAGCTGGGCCTGGGCCAAATTAAAACCAGGAGCCAGGAACCCCACTTGGGTCACCTGTGTGGGTGGCGGGGACCCAGCGACTTGAGCCGTGCATCATCTGCTGCCTTCCAGGGTGCACTGTAGCCGGAAGCTAGAATAGGAAGCAGAGCAGAGACTCTAAAAGGCTCTCTCACGTCGGATGGGAGCTATTGTACCCATAGTCCCAAATGCCTGCCCCATTTCGCACCTTTTTAATCCTTCTTTTGCAACGTTCTGCCTTGCCCAGCTTGGCCCCGGTCCAGGTTTGTAGGAGTTTGGGGTCCTGATCACGGAGATGTGGATTTGTTGGCTGCTCTGGCTCATGGCAGCCACTAGATGGCGTTAGGAACCCTTTCAATGTCTCTCCTGTTGCATTTGTTCCTGTCAAGCCCTCTGGCCTGGAATCAGCCATCACTTCCTGACTGGCTTGGGGCCTCATACCCCATGTGGCCCTGATTCCAGGATGGGTGTGAGGAAGGTCTGGGAGGGTGCCGAGGCAGCTCCCAGAGACCCCCAGTAGCTGATCTTCCTACAACATGCCGGAGAGACAGCTGTCTCAGCTCAGACGCAGGGCCTGTGAAGTGGCCCAGAGCCTTGGGGCAGAACTGCCTGCTAGGACAGTCTTGTTCCCAGGCCCGGCTGGCCTCTCAGTGCCGCAAAGGGACCAGGATCTGAGCTGCAGTGTCACTGAGGATTGTCCCCTTGCTTCCCAGGAGTCTCCAGCTTCTAGCCTGTGCAGACCCTGGTGCATGTGGTAGTGGAGAAGGGGGAAGGAGGGCTCCTGCTAGGGGACAGCAGCATGAGCCCAGGGGTGGGCCCCCATCGGTCTTGAGACCCAGCAGCAGGTTTCTGAAGCACCATGTGGGCTGGGGAGATATGGCTCCTTCCCTGACATTAGTTCCCTCCCTCCCCACTTCTCAGCAGCCCCTGTATCGGGGAGCTTGCAGCCCCATCTCGCACAGCCGGTCATGGCCAGCCGGGTTCCAGTCCAGGCAGGCTGGTGCCGTCACTGTCATCGGCAGGTGTGTTGCCCCCCCCGTCTACCCGGCTCCTCTTCACCTTCTTGGGCTTCACTCAGTCCTCCGGATACCCCTTGTGTTGGGGACTTTGGTGTCCCCGTCTCACAGTGGGGAAACTGAGGCTCAGATGCTCAGCCCCTTCATTAGGTGTTGAGTCTGCTGGCATTTTTGTTCGTTGCATCGCTGTTTGCAGAGCACCAGGTTGGTATGTTGTAGGGTTGGCAGGAGGGAGAGCATCACTTTCCTAGGTGCTGGAACATCTGTCCCGAGTTTTCCTGGTCTCTGCCCAGCCTCTCCAGGAGAGGGATGTGTGTGCAGGTGCCTGTGTGAGCCTCCAGCCAGTAAGTGGACAGGATCTGGAGAGGTGGAGAGTGGAGGAGAATGGGGAGGAGGTAGCCTGAGGCTGGGACCCCCTTCCCTGAGTCCCACCTCTGAGGACCCCAAGCTGGGGCTGGAGAAAGAACCCACACTGTGCCCTGGGCGTTGCCAGCTGGGCCCGGCTGCCAGAACCTTCCACCGTCCAGTTGTGTCCTGAAAACATTGGGTGTGGAAGGGCAGGGTGGTTCTCAACAGGGTGGACTGTTGCTGCTCAGAGCTGGCTTGAGGCCAGGGGTCCTTGCCGGGGACCCCCTCCCTTCCCAGTTGGAGTTCTCCTTGGTGCAGAGCTTTCCAAACTGAGGGCTGTGGGGACGGCTCCTGGCCCCTCCCTGTCTCTTTCCCTCTCCAAGAGCGGTTCACTGCAGCTCCAGCACTGGGTGACCTTGCCTTGGGTCCCCGTCTCCTGGCTGCCCCAGGTCCCCACCTCCTCTTACCAGAAGACCCGAGTGTCTGCCTCTGGAACCCAAGTCACTGTTGTGTTCCTGCTGCTCCCAGGACCCCGCCTCCCACTGCCTGCTTGGCTGGCTCCCAGCAGGTGTTGCCTTCAGAGCCCCAACGGGTATCTCCGATGCACCCTGCTCCGGGCACCCCATGCCCAAGGATTTGGGCCCCTGGGGACTTCTCCTTGCCCTGGCTTTCCAGTTCAGAGGCCTCAGCTCTCTGGCCAGCAGCCGGTCAGGGACGGCATCCCAGGCTCCAGCATCCTGCTTGGCTGGGCCAGCCCTCCCTCCCCATCCCAGCTCCAGCTGCAGCTTCCCTGTTGTGTCCTTGGCAGTAGGCTTGCTGGGGAGGGAGGGAAGGGCCCGGGTGGGGGGGGCTCTTCCCTTGGCCTCTCCTTTCTCTATTACGTCAGCCACAGCCAAATACCCCTGGGGTCTGGTAAGGGAGGGCTTTTTATTAAGGTTTTTTTTTTTTTTTTTTCCAGGGGAAATAATTCCAGCTCTTGTCACATGGGTTTCTGCATTCAGCTCTTTGGGGGGCTTGACTTCCTTTCCTCTTCCTGTCCCAGCCCCCTTGGTGCTTGAGGGAGGGGCTGCGGCTGGCTGCAGGCCTCCGAAGAAGGTGGTGTGGGAGTGGGGAGAGCACAGAGCTGAGACGCAGGTGTCCGGGTCCTGCCTCTGCCCTCACTGGAGGTGTGACCTCCAGGCCGGTCCCTCCACTCTGGGCTGGGCTGCTGTTCATGTGTGGTGACAGGGACAGTGCCCCCCCCCCCCCCATGTCACTCACACGGGCTGTGCCACTCTGCTGCTGCTGTCACAGGCCCTGTGCCTGCTGTCCCCTCCCTGGTCCTGCCTTCCTCCGTCTCCCCGCTCCCTTCGCGGTGGTTTCTCTCCATCCTTCTCGCCTGGGCCACTCTGGAGTTCTCAGCCCTACAGCCACTCCCCTGACCCCTGCTCTGGGGAGCCAGGAAGCTGGGGGGTCTCCAGGACAGCACCAGACCCGAGGAGGGAGGCCCTGCCCCCACCCTGCCCACAGCTGGCCTGCGTTGTTCTCCCCTTGGCGTCTTCCCAGGTTTCGGCTTCCCGGGCCTTTTTCTGGGGGGTGGGGCCGGGGCTGGGGGTGTCCTGGAAGGCTCGGCTCGTCCCTCCCTGCCTTCATCTATCTGAGGCCGTGCAGGGGAAGCTTTGGCAGGGCTGCTCACCATCCGTTCACTCTGTCTTGGGAGCTCTGGTTTTTAGCAGGTGGCTGCGCAGGAGCCAGCCTGATTTCCCGCATTTCTGTTCACACCTCCGCCTTCTCCTCCCCCACCCCCTCAAGGCTGGATGCCCCCATGTCACCTCACTTAGCAGTGCTTGTGTGTGTGTGTGTGTGTGTGGGGAGCTTTATCCCTGGGGAGACCATGGGAGTCTCTAATTTGCCCTGCCTCATGTCCTTCCTTTTTTAAAGATTTATTTTATTTGTTTGAAAGCCAGAGTGAGAGAGAGAGACAGATCTTCCATCTGCGGGTTCGCTCCCTACATGGCTGCAGTGGCCGAGACTGGGCCAGGCCAAAGCCAGGAGACTGGCACTCCATCCGGGTCTCCCGTATGGGTGGCAGGGACCCAAGCGCTTGGGACATCTTCTGCTGCCTTCCCAGGTGCTTTAGTAGAGAGCTGGATCGGAAATGGAGCAGTTGGGGCTCAAGTTGGTGCCCATATGGGATTATGGGATGCTGGCGTTGTCATAGGCCACAGCGCCAGCCCCTGTGTCCATCCTCAGAAGCCCCATCCTCGTGTATGCAGCGTTTTGTTTTTTTTTTTATCTCTTTTTTTTTTTTTTTTAATTTTTGACAGGCAGAGTGGACAGTGAGAGAGAGAGAGACGGAGAGAAAGGTCTTCCTTTTGCCGTTGGTTCACCCTCCAATGGCCGCCGCGGTAGCGCGCTGCGGCCGGCGCACCGTGCTGTTCCGATGGCAGGAGCCAGGTGCTTATCCTGGTCTCCCATGGGGTGCAGAGCCCAAACACTTGGGCTATCCTCCACTGCACTCCCTGGCCACAGCAGAGAGCTGGCCTGGAAGGGGGGCAACCGGGACAGGATCGGTGCCCCGACCGGGACTAGAACCCGGTGTGCCGGCGCCGCAAGGCGGAGGATTAGCCTGTTGAGCCACGGCGCCGGCTGCAGCGTTTGACCTCAGGAATCCCCTCACCCTTCACTCAGTTGGGGGCTCAGTGGCCGTTGTCCCTTCACCGTCCCACCCTGAAGTGTGACACCTGGAGGCACCAGCTGGTCCCTGGCTGGGCCCACCCTCCCCCGCTGCAGGACTTGCAATGTGGCACCTTCGCTCTCGTCACCCGGCACCTGGGAGGGCATGCTGGGCAGCCTCTAGCTGTGGACGGCACGTGGCTGACCTGCAGCAAGGGGCGCTGGAGGGGAGAGGAGGTAGCTGGCGGTGCCTCCGTAGCCAGTGCAGTCCCGCAGGCCTCGCTTGCTCTGTGTTTCTAGGGCAGTCATGGAATTTGGTGGTGGAGAACAGGAAGCCCTTTCGTGGAACACCTCGTCGTCCTGACCAGGGTGCGGGCCAGCGTGGGTGTCCTTCAGAGCTCCCGGAGAGTCACGTGTGGGTTGATCTGGAACAACAGGGCCACGTGTGGGGCTGGGGCAGGTGGCAGCTAAGCCGTGGGCTTCTGAGGGTTCCCTAGGAGAAACTGGAGGGAGTGCTGGGCTGGGGATGAGGCTTGGTGGAGGATGGGGGAGTCAGGGACTTCGTGGGGGCACTGGGCTGAGGAGTGGCTTCAGGCTGAGGTGAGAAGCTAGCTGGAGGGGCTTCGAGCCTGTGGTGGAAGGGCAGAGGGGTGGTCTGGGGATAGGTATGGGAGACCCAAGGAGGTCTTTATGGAGGGCAGGTGCAACTTTGGGGCTCCCCCAGGTGGGGACGTGTGAAGCATGGGGCTTCTAAGGGAGGGAGAGGGAAGAGCAAGTTCAGGTGTGCACTGATGGAGGGTGGGAGGTTCATCAGGGAGGCCAAAGTGAAATTTGGGGTTTTGCTCGGAAGCCTAGAAGGAAATCTGGATGTGTTTGGGGTAAAGGGGGTTTCGGGTTTACCGGGGAGGCCGAAGGGAAGCTCTGGGGCTCGGTGGGGGGAGGGATCCCAGGGCTGCTGGGTTCCCTGCGGAGGCCAGGGAGAAATGTGGGATCCCGAGGGGAGTTGTGAGAGTCAGGTGGGTGACTCAGGGGCTTTGGGCTCTTGGCCCAAGGGGGTCTGCTTGCTGTGTGTTACGCATGTTGACCTAGGCCTCTGCAGTCTCCATTGACTTGCACACATCTGTGTAACTTGGAAGTTTAAAGAGATCTCCTAGGCTGTCCACTTAGAACTTGCTCCTCGATACTAGAACCTTCCATCTCCCTGATGTGCCCCAGCTCTGCCCACCCAAGAGCAGTTGTACCATGCTGTGGGTGCCCACGGGTGCATCCTCCGAGAGCCTGCAGGCCCAGCCTCTCTCTGCACAACTCCAGATGGCTTTTCCAGCCGTTCCCCGCGACGCTCGCCCTCACGGCCGTGGTGATGGATGTGTTGCCTGCCTCTGCAGCCTGCTGAGATCTCCTGGCCTCCGTTCCAGCCCCTTCCTCCCAGCACTGCCTCTGCTCCCTGAGTCCCACACCCCTCAAAGGCCAGCGGGGCCACCCAGGGCTTGGACCTGAGGACTCCATCCCAGGCTGCCCAGCAGGGGACAGTTGGCCACACAGGAAAATGTTTTTTCACAGTACCCCAAAGCTCACTTTCTCCATCTTATCCCCTCCCACCTGGCCAGCAGGTAAGCAACAATGCTCAGAGCTTTCTCACCAGAATCTTGAGATCGGTGCATTAAAAAAAAATTATTTATTTATTTGAAAGGCAGATTGATGGGAGAGACAGAGAGAGAGAGAGAGAGCTTCCATTTGCTGGTTCACTCCCTAAATGGCCACCATGGCTGTGGCTGGACCAGGCCAAAGCGAGGAGTCTGAGAAATCATCTGCTGCTTTCCCAGGTGTGTCAGCTGGGAACTGGACTGGGAGTGCAGCTCTGTATTGGGATGCCAGTGTCGCAGTGTTGCCACAGTGCTAGCCCCATTGATATGTGCATTTCACAGGGGAAGAGACAAGGGCACAGAAAGGGTGAGGAACTTGGCCAGCCTCACACACATCATCGGCAGTCAGAACTGGTCATGCTGCCGAGCCCAGGTGCCCAGCTGGGGAGCCTGCTGCCTACTGCCCTCTCCCTTCTCAGCCATGATTTCATCACAGCAGGTGCCTGCGCCACTGAACTCCCCTCTTGCGACGGGGTTTCCTTTTCACCCTGGCCAGGGTCCAGCCTCCGGTTCTTGGAGCCTGCAGGGGCTCAGGTTAGTCTCCCCTGCATGGGCTGGCCTCGTCCCCTGCTGCTCCCTCCGCCCCCTTGCCTGGGAAGGCCTGAAACCTTTCCCAGGCTGCTCCTAGATGTAGGAAAAGGGCTGTAGGATGAAAGGTGATATATAAATGGAAGGCGATGATTATTTATTTGACAGGGACAGCTGCCTGTGGTAAAGAATGTAATCTAGTAATCCTTTTGTGAGAATCGGATCCGAGGCTCAGCACGCAGCCAGAAGCAGCCAAGGGCCCTTTCCCGCCCTCCGCTTCCCTGCCCCCCACCCCCACCCACCGTGCTGTCTCCAGCGTCCTGGTGTTCCCAGGACCTGCACTGCTGTGCCTAGGGAGTTTGAATGCAGTGACTTCAAAAAGCTTATGGAAGACAGAAGTATGAGTTTTTTTATTTTTAAAATTTTTACAAGTTTTGTTTACTTATTTGTTTGAAAGGGAGAGAGAGAAGCAGGAGAGAGTGAGAGAGTAAGAGAGAGAGAGAGAGAGAGAGAAGCCAGCTTCCATCCACTGGTTGTTCCCCGAATGCCTGCAGAAACAGGAACTCCATCCGGGTCTCCCACATGGGTGACACGGTTCCAAGTACTTGGGCTATCACCTGCTGCCTCCCAGGATGCTTTAGGAGGAAGCTAGAAGGCAGAGTCAGGCACTGTGATAATGGGGTGTGCATGTCCCACGTAGCGCCTTGACCTGCTGTGCCATGAGCCTGCTCCAAAAGATGAGTTTATTTTGGTGTGAAAACTTTTTTTTCTGAAATCCACATAAAATTTTTCCATGATACACACTTTCCATGAACTTTCTGAAGGCTCTTCATCTGTATGGATATTTTCCACAACTCTTTAAAATATCCTCATATTCGTGTGTGTGGCATACACAGGCATACACACTCTCTTGTGCTTTTTGGGGCTGTCGTTAGCATCATAACATAATCATATGTTAGCACAACTGTAGCACAACGTCAAAAGCAAGACGTTGACGTGGTGTCGTAGTAAGGCTGCCCCCACATGCCTCAGGAGTGTCCCTTTGCTGCTGCAGGATCCTGCGTTGCATTTCATTACCCTGTCTCCCTGGGCTCCTCCCACCTGTGACGGTTCCTTAGCTTTCCCTTGTCTTTCATGGCCTTAACCATACTGAAGAGCACTGGCCTGTCGCTTTGTAGACTGTCCTGCCTTTGGGTTTGCCCAGTGTTTTCTCACGATTAAACTGAGGTGAGGTATTTTTGGCAAGAATACCATCGAAGTGACCTGCTTGGCGCATTGTGTCAAGGAGTATGTGACATCAGTGTGTCTGCTTTTCTTGAAGATTTATTTAGTCAGTTAGTTGAAAGGCAAAGTTACAGAGAGAGAGAGAGAGAGAGAGAGAGAGAGAGAGAGGGAGGGAGGGAGGGAGGGAGGGAAGAAGGGGGATAGAGAAAGAAAAAGAGAGAGAGGGAGATTGAGATCTCTTCCATCTGCTGGCTCACTTCTCAAATGGCCACAGCCGCCAGGGCTGGTGCAGGCTGAAGCCAGGATTCTGGGGGTCCATCCAGGTCTCCCACAATGGATGGCAGAGGCCCAAGCACTTGGGGCACCTTCTGCTGCTTTCCCAGGTGCATTAGCAGGGAGCTGGATGGGAAGTGGAACAGCCACGACTCAATCCAACACTCACGTGGGATGCTGGTGTTACAAGACGCAGTAGCTTAACCTGCTGTGCCACAATGCTGGCCCTTTCTAAAAAAATAATCTCATGTTTAATTTCATGTTCATTTTTTAAAAATTTGAATGGCGGAGAGACAGAGAGAAAGATAGAGATCTCCCATGCTCTGGTTCACTCTCCAAATGCAAACAACAGCTAGGACTGGGCCAGGCCAAAGCCAGGAGCCAGGAACTCGTTCCAGGTCTACCATTTGGGGGATAGGGACCGAACTACTTGAGCCACTACTGCTGCCCTCCAGGTTGTGCGTTAGCAGGAAGCTGGAATCAGGAGCAGAGCTGGGACTTGAACCCAGACACCCTGATGATGGAGCGCAGCATCCCAAGTGGCATACTGACCTCTGTGCCCAGTGCCCTCCCCTCAGTGTAGCTTATTCTGGTGGTTGTACACCTGATGGCTCCGAGAAGGTGATTTCAGTCAGGTGTGTCCACTGTGAAGTTACTACTTTTTTCTTTGTGGGTAAAATGTTTTGAGGGTAGGCACTTTGAGACTATTCAGATATCTTGTTTCCCCTACAACTTTTGCTTTATAATTTAGAAGAACCATTGTTTTATATATATATGTATATATATATGTATATATATATATATATATGTATATATATATGTATATATATATATATATATATATGACTTATTTATCTGAAAGGCCGAGTTACAGAGAGGCAGAGGCAGAGGCAGAGGCAGAGGGAGAGAGAGAGAGAGAGAGAGAGGTTCACTCCCCAAATGGCCGTAACAGCCAGACCAGGGTGATCTGAAGCCAGGAGCCAGGAGCCTCCTCTGGGTCTCCCACATGGGGTGCAGGGGCCCAAGGACTTTGGCCATCATTCACTGTTCTCCTAGGCCACAGCAGAGAGCTGGACCAGAAGTGGAGCAGCCGGGACTCGAACCAGTGCCCATATGGAACACCGGCGCGTCACCCACCGTCCCCATTGTGGGATTTGCCTGCAGCAGTGGTAGCTGTGGTGTCTGTCTAACAGTAATTCCTGTTGCCCTCATTTCTTCTGCGTTGTTGTGATTCTCCTGGAGGGACGAGCCATCCCTTCCCACACATTTTGTCGTTAACAACTCAGAAAACGTACACTAGAAAATGAATGTGTGGGTCCATGGTATATAACAAACATGCTGTTTGTTTTATTTTATGGATTTTAGTCACAATTCAGAGCTATGTTTTACTGAAATTCCTCCACATTTAGCCTTTGGAACTCCTTTCAGCTGGGCTCCCAGGCCCTTTGGATGCCTCCTGTCTTTTACTTTTGAGCATCCCTTACTTCCTGGGACCACAGAATGCTCCAGATTCTTGTGAATTCTTCTTATTTTTCCTGTTCCAGCCTTGGATTCCTTGGCTCTCTAAGGATCCTTGATTCCTTTTGCTGGAGAATGGTGTTTAGAGCCCAAAATTCAGGTGCTAGATGTGCTCATTGCCTCCTAGTGCTCTCAGAGAACAAAGCCAGGAAAAGCAGACATGCCTGTTCATGCATGCCTGCCTGCACACACACACACACCCACACACACCCACACACACACACCCACACACACACACAAGCATATACACTTGCATTTACTTCTGCCTTTGTTTTTAAAATTATGAGTTAGCACTGATTTTCGTTTGCTTTTAGGTTGGTGGTCTTTTGGCTGGGAGGACCCTGTGGAATCACTCAGGACAGTCACTGAGAGGCCTGGGGACCTGGCTCTGGGGACTCAGCTGGTCACAGGTGGATTTGGGGCTGGAACTCAGCACTCTGGATGGCCGCTGTGGTTTCTCCCCACCACCTGGATTCCAAGGGCATCTTCTGGCCATGGGTGGATGTGCTGGGCTAAATGGTTCCCCTCTACTCCCTGATTCACTTCTGCCTGAGTGCTGGAAGTGCCATCTTACTTGGAAGTAGGGTCTTTGCTATGTGATCGAGTTGGGATGGAGTCCTGCTGAGCCCCAACGTGGTGAGGTTTTTCCTTCCACAAAGAGGGAGATGGGACACGGAAACACACAGGGGGAGCCCCACATGATGGAAGAGGCAGACCGGAGTGATGCACATGCCGGGGAGGGCCCACAGCTGCCAGAGGCCAGGACAAGGCCAGGAAGGACCCTCTCCTGAGCCTGTGCGGAGAGCATGGCCCTGCTGGCACCTTGATTTTGCACCTCTGGCCTCAGGTTCTCCTGGAAGCTGTCTGTGTGGCAGCCCTGGAACACTCGTTCATTCGCTGGAGTTGCTGGTGGGTGTGGCTTCCCAACCCCCGCCCAGCTGTGCTCAGCTTCTTTGAGGCACAGACCATCCCCTCTGACCCCAGCTGCCCTGGCAGCATCCAGGCATGGTAGGGGCAGAGGTTCTTCAGCTGGCCAGCTATGGCCAGAGCTCCCCTGCAGGGCAGTTTGTATTTGGGCCAAATGAACAGCCAAAGGGCTTGGGTTTTGAGCCATAGCTGATAACGTTACTTAGGCCTCATCTCTGTTTCCCAGGATTTCTGGTGATCTAGCTCAAAGATATCTCCT
The DNA here is from genome assembly GCF_033115175.1 of Lepus europaeus. NCBI lineage: Eukaryota > Metazoa > Chordata > Mammalia > Lagomorpha > Leporidae > Lepus > Lepus europaeus. The sequence continues at coordinate 102,050,117 of NC_084832.1, read as the reverse complement.
TGCAGATGGCCCTCCTTGTTCCACACATCAAATGCATCCCTAGGGCTCCTTTTCTATCTCCCACCTGACTCCCCTGTGAGCGCAGCCCATGCGGCAGCCTGGGCATCCTTTGTTGGTGGCGTGTTTACTCATGGTGGGTAAACCTTGGATGGTGAGGTGCTCCAATTAGACCCACAGTTACCCTGTGTGCAGGGCCCACACTGTCTCATATTCTCTGTTGTTGAAGTCACGTCTGTATTCCAGCCCCAGCTGAAGGCTCTCTCCTGTTGTGTGTCTGCAGTAGAGGCCAGGCCTGGTGCCCCTGCTCTGGCCTGTTCACTTGGCCATGCTCTTGTTTAGGAAGTGGCCTTTTCCTGAGAATCTGTTTGGACCAACTTGACTGAGAGCTCCTTTACCAGACCTGGCTCAACTCGGATTGGTTAGGGGTTTTCTCTGTTTTATACCTGGGGGCACAGGAACACCCATCTCACGCAGCGCGGCTTGCTGAGTTGGAGGCAGAAGATCCCTGGGGAAACTGAGACCCAGGAAAAGAGAAAGTGCATTCCAACAGCACATACAGAGCGAGGGCCAGGAAGGTAGGGAGCAGGTGTCTGTGGCCTCCCAGTAGTCCTCTCTGCCAGGATCATCCTGTCCTGCTCTTTCCTCATTTCTCTGTCCAGATGGCTGGGGGAAGGCATAGCTGGCATCGGCCAAGGTGATGTATGCCCACATGGGGCTCGGAGCAGAGAGGGCTCAGGCCATTAGGGGTGTCAGGCTGGGAAATCGGAAATTAAAGGTCTGGTGCTGTGGCCAGCAAAGCCTCCCCCTGGTGCAATGTTCCGAAATCACCTGCAGTGGACCTCATTAACGCGGGGCACAGGGGACAGGAGGCCTCTTGGCAGACCGAAGAGACAGATGGGCTGCAGGTACTGCCCTGGCCCCGTGAGTGAGCCACAGTGCCTGGGCCTTGGTGGTGCCTTCCGTCGTCAAGCTTAGGAAACTTTGCTTCACTCTGGAGTGAAATCCTGCCCCCAGGCAAGCCCTTTCCCCTCTTGGGCCCTAGTCTCATCATCTTGTGGATGGCAGGAATCTAATCACTTGAGCCACCCACTGCTGCCTCCCAGGGTCTACATTGAGAGGAAGCTGGAGTCAGGAGTTGGAGCGGGGAATCAAACCTAGGCAGTCCGATATGGACGTGAGTGTCTTCACTAGAAGCCCTCTCTGCAGCTGGTTGTGTCTGAATCTGGGCTAGAAGCTGGGGAGGCCTGGCCCTGTGTAGGTCCTCTATAGCCTGAATCATAGGCTGGGTGTGGAGAGCTGCTGGGTGGCAAAAAGGTGGCAGTGCTCCCTGGGGCCAGGTGCTAGGAAGGACCAGGAGTCCACTAGGGGCCTAAGAGAATGACAAGCATCCTATGCATCCCAGAAATGAAGCATGGTGTGACAGCTGCCTGCTGCATCTTTCCGGGTGTTGGGATGAGCTTCACTGAGAGGTGTGGATGGTGGGCCTGCTGGAGCCCGAAATCTCTCCAGAGCAAGGCAGTGGTCCCTTCTTCCTCCAGGGTTGCCACTACCCCATCCCTCTCGATCCCCTTCCTGATTCCATTGGAGCCACCTAGGGCCTGCTGTGCCCCCTGAAGAGAGGGTGTGTGCCAGCCTAGTGCTGTGGGGATGGGCATCTTCTCCATTGTGCTGTCCAGGGCGGCAGTCTCTGTGACTTGAAGCTATTGAGCAGGTGAAGTGTGGCTTAGTGCACCAGGAGCTGAGTTTTGCATTTCATTTAGTTTTTGATGGACATCTCCATTTAAATGGCTACATACTGCAAGGGGCTGCCATATTGGATGGTGCTGTCCCAGACAAGTGTTTTTCACTTGCGATGCTGCCCACACACTGGGGGTCACTGTTGTCATGAGATGTGTTAGGAGTGAGTGGTCTGTTCTTAGTAGGAGGTCGCTGAGCTGTTTGCATGGAGTATGGAGACGTGGGAGGTGCAGCTTGGTGGCCCTTGGCGGTCAGATCTGGGCATGTTTGGGAGTTGAGAGTTGGGTCTGGATAGGCGAATGGGAGGACAGAAGACTCAAAGGTGCCCATCGTGGACCAGCATACGGTACCGATGCTTCTGAGAACTGTGAAGGAGAGGTACCATCTACCTCATTTTGCAGACAAAACTGGACGAAGCGTTTGAGTCGGACCTGGATTTGGTCCCAAGTCTGTCAAGAGTCACAGCTTCATCTTGTGATGTAACTGTGTCCGCGGACCCTCAGGCCAGCGTCTACACTGCCAGCGCCTTCTGCCATCCTAAACTGGGTTAGGGCCCTGGGTTGCTTCCTCCAGTACCGGGGCCTGGGAGTGTTGGTGGGGTCTCAGGCCCATGTGTAGGGGTGTGGAATGTGTGTGGGGGCGTGAGCCATGGCCATGTGGGTTGCTGGTCCAAGGCCCAGACTAGGGGAGCACACTGCAGAGTGGCCCTGCTGCTTATGGAGTTCAGAGACCCCTGAAAAGGACCAGGAGGGACAGGGAGCAAGGTCAGGGGTAGCTGAGCGTTCTCATTCCACGCCCAGGAGAGAAGGCGCAGAGGAGACCTGAGCCACTCCCTGCTCTCCGCTCTGCCTGGGACTCTGCCCGGGCGGGGGAAGGGCCTCCCTCTGTCCAGCTGCTGTCCTCCCTCCGCCTCCCCCCTTCCCCCCGCTGCTGCAGCTGTCCCAGCTCCATCAATCTCGTCCAAGGCTGGGGGAGAAGAGGGGGGTGGGGAGAGCAGGGGCCTCTTGGGCTTGTCTGGCTGGGGTGGAGGTGCACCCAGTTGCTGAGGGAAGGGCTCAGGGTGGTATCTGCCACCCACTTTGGTTCCTGGGCAAATCGCAGGGTGTGGGCGGCTCAGCTTTCAGCCCTTGGCCTTGGTGTCCTGGCCCCCTCTCTCATTGAAAAGAGTCGTGAAGTTCTGCCTTCATTTCCATCCAGCTCTACTAATGTGTCTTAGCCTTGATGTAGTTTTCATGCATGAATCGATGAATGGCCCCTCAGCTACCCCATGGGGGGGGGCGGGGGTGTCTTCCTCCTGGTCTGGTGAGAGTCTGTGGGGGGTCGGACGTGGGCTGTACCAGCTGGGAAAGGACAAGCGTGCTCTGTGGGGCTCTGTGTGGCAGGTAGAGAGGTGCCCATCCGGGCATCAGCATTGTCCACATCCAGATGTGTGCCTGGCCCTGTGCTCACTTTCTTCTGAGATCCTGCAGAGTCCTTGGAGGCTCTGGTTACTTTGCCTTCTTCAGGAGCTCAAGGGAGAGATGAAAAGAGGAAAACAGAACTCCTTCTTGGTGGGGTTTCAGTTTGCCAGCCTGCAGAATGGGAGCAGCGCTGCCACTTGTTGCCACCCGACAGGTAGCAGCAGCACGGTGTGCAAAGCAGGTGTGTATGATAGAGGCTCTAGCTTCATCTCGTCCCGACACCGGCTAAGTGCGTGTTAGCCAAGTCACACAGCAGCGCTTCCAGACCCGGCTTTGAGTTAGAGACATCTGGGGAGCTCTTCAATAATTGACTCCTGGGCCCCTGCCCCAGGTCTTCAGAGCCTGGCGCTCTGGCATTGGGAGTAGAAATCTGTATTTTACGAAGCTTTCCAGACTGATTGCCTGCACCATTAGGGTTGAGGAGGTGCAGCGCTCGCACCTTGGAGGAGAAATCTGCTGGCGGACAGATTTTCACAAGAGCTTCCTTCTGAAGCCTGCCCGGCTTGGAGGAGCGTTTGCTCATTACTGATTCATTGATCCAGCCAGCCGCCACGCAGCGTCTGTGGTGTACTCGGCACTGGGCTAAGCAGAGGAGCGCGAGCGGTCCGGCTGGGAGACAGGCAAGAGGAGCAGCGGTTAGGAGGTGGCAGGAGATGGGTGGGACACCCTCGCTGGGACTGTCCACTTGCCTGGGGCTCCGAGGACTGTGCTGTGTCCAGACCATCCGGTACATTTCAGCCCCTCTGTCAGAGTCACGGGCTTACTTGGAAAGCTATTTTGAACCAAAAGGGACGTTAGCCAGGACCTCAGTCACCCCTTATTCTTGTTCAGGGCTTCAGCTGATGCCCAGAGAGATTAAGGGACAGGCCACCCAGTGAGCTGGTGTTTCTGTTGCTGCTGTTTTGGGGGGGGGGTTCCCTGAGATGGACAGGGTTCACTTTGGAAAATCCACATCATGAAACCCCAGATGGAGTGTGGTTTACCTGGACCCTGGGGTGCCCACAGTCTTGGTTTCAGCCATGAGCCCAAGGCTGAGTCTCTTTGATTCCCAGGTTTCTTTGCAGTCCGAGCTAATCTGCCAGCTTTGCTGCCGGTTCTCAGATATCCTATGCTGTGTCCGTGCTGGTGCTCAGTGAATGCTAGTTTTTCTTCTCTCTTTTGTTTGGTCTCTAGTGAAGAGCATGTGTTTTTTTGGGGGCTTAGACTTTCTGAGCTCTCCTCTAGCTGGGGGTTGCCTTAGCCAGTTCCCACCAAAGGGCTGATGTCAGCCTGCCAAGTTCTAGGCACTGCAGGAGAGAGAGCGTGTCAGCTACCCCTTCCTCACCCCTCGCTGGTCCTGGCCTTGGGGAGTCCAGCCCCCCCTTCCTGTGCCTTTTAACTCGATACCCCCTGCCCAGCTCCACGCACATCGCTGGAGCATGCCCGATTCCTCAGTGAGGCTCCTTCATCCAAGCCTTTGTCCTTCCGCTCACATTCAACTCCGTCAACATTTTTTCCCAATGAAGTTCTTCCTCCCCTGCACGGTCCCCAGTCTCCAGCCAGCGTCTCCAGCCAGGGACACAATTGCATTGCAATTGCTAGCACTTCCTGGAGATCAGGTCCCCGGAGAGCTATAAAAATCCAGGAGTGTTTCTGGCCACCTTTCCGTGAGGACTGCACTGTCACATGCCCGTGGAGAGAGAGTGTGTGTGTGTGTGTGCGTGTGTAGTTGTGCATCTGCACATGTGTCTCTGTGTGTACTGTGTGCTTCTGGCTTTAAGGGAGGCCTTCGTATTGCATTACCTATGTCGCTGGTTTCTGGCTGCCAGTTTGAATTTCTTAAGTGGCTTTTCTGATTCCAGGCAGCGGAGGGCTCCCCGCACCCACCCTATATAATCAGGCTCCATGCCCGCCGTGGGGTGGATTTGGGTAATGGCCGGGTTGCATTCCTCCCATTCTTTTCTCACAGGAAAAAGTGCCTGGAAATAACCCCGTGGCTGTGGATTGCTTTTGGGAGGAGGGGCCTGCACATTTGGACCCTCTTGGCCATGGCCAGCGTTTCCCTCCCTCAAGGCAGGTGCGGCCAGCTGGGCAGCCCGCAGGCTGCACGTGCCCCTCGGTGGTTTCTGGACCTGAACTGCTCGGCTGCCCTCCACCACCCTTGCCTGCTGCCACAGTGGCCCCGTTCCTGGGGCTCCCTCTGCCAACCCTGACGCTTAGCAGAACGGGACAGCAATCAATGAAATGCCCCCTCCCTCCTTCTCTCCTTCGTTCCCCTCCCCCTTGTGTTGGAATTGAAAAGTAAAACCCAGCAGCAAAGGGTAAGTGAGTTTCCCCCGGAAAGGAGGCCCTGCCGGGCCTGGGCTATGATCCGGCTGCTTGGCTCCAGCAACTCTCCCAGGAGGGTTTTCCTTCCCCGGCTCTCCCTCCTGTGGGGAATTCATAGCAGGAAATCACTCCCTGGGGAGTCTGATGTGCTTGGAAGCCTTGTGCAAGGAAGTCTCTCTCCCTCTCTCTTTCAAGCACCAGCTCTCCGGCACAACAGCCACTTCACAGCCCTCACTGCTTGGTGCTGGGGAGGCCGCCATGGGGTCACGGCCTCCGGTTGTCCCTGTGACCCTAACACCCTACCTGCTGGGCTCTGCTGTGGGATTTGGCCATGGTGGCTGGGATAGAGCATCCCCCAGCCCTCTCTTGGGGAGAGTCTTGCCTCCCTGGGCATGAAAAGGCCCCTCGGTCCCCAGTGATGGTCACGATGGAGCGTGTGTTGAGAGTGAGTGAAGGATAGTCTTGGGGGAGGCTGCTGGCTGGGCCGTGTCCAGCCTGGGGGCCATGACCAGAGCCACCTTCCCTCACACTGCATCACAGGATGGGGACCCTGGGCCACTGCACAGGTGACGGAGCAGCACACGGTCCCATATGCACAGTGGGTGAGGGCCACAGGGCCACGTCTGTGCCCAGCGAGGAATGCTGGGCTTCCTTTTACAGTGTGCGTGTGCCAGGAGTGAGGGTGGGGCAGCAAGCACCTTCTCCCCCACCCCCCAAGGTCTACAAACTGAGTTACTTCGTGCCTGACCCCGTGGGACTCCCATAGCTGGCATTTCCCACCTGGCCCTTCCTGTCATCTGGTTTTGGATTGTGCCAGTGTATTTCAGGGTCAGGAGTGGCTGGGCCTTCGAAACAAATGCATATCGTATAAAAAATGCTGTATGATAACAATACAAATCAAAGGAATAGAGGGGAAAAAAAAACACCCCAGGAACCTGCCATCACCACAAATCAACTTTGCATTTTCTGTGATGCCTTTGGTCTAGATTTACTTGCAAACATAATTTTCACACAATTGTAGTCATAATGTAGATGAGACTTTGCATTCTCTTTGCTTTATTTAATATTCTACTACAAGCTACATAATCATCACAATTAAACTTTCCAGTGGCTACGAAGGAATCATTGAATGTTTGTCAGTTTTCCCATTGTTGAACATTTACTGTGTTCATAATTTTATTTACTTAAATCATCATGTGGGAAATTGCCTTAATATATGTTGTTGTGTTAGTGTTGTGTGTGTGTGTGTGTGTGTATCTGTGTACCTGTCTTCTCCTTTTTTTGTATTATGTCCTTTGGACAATTCAGGAAGCTCACAGGAGGCTGTGCTTGCATGGCTAAGATGCTGGTTGGAATGCCTGCATCCCATATGCTGGTCCCAGCTCCTTTGCTTCCTACTGAGGTACACTCTGGAAGGCAACAGGTGATGACCCACATCACTGGGTCCCTGCCACCCACAGGGGAGGCCTGGATTGAGCTCTGAGCTCCCAGCTTTGACCTGGTCCAGTCTGGCTGTTGTGGGCCTTTGAGGGAATGAACTTATGAATGGAAGATCTCTCTCTGTCTCTTTGCCTTTCAAATAAAGTGAAAACAACTAAGTAAAATAAGACCCATTTATGGGACTCTGCTCAGAGCTTGGTCGCGGTTTGTCAGACTCACAGACTATCCTCGGGAAGTGTTGAGGCTGCGTGTCCATCATGGCTCAGGCTTGGCAAGCTGCTGGCCACAGGTGTCCGGTGTGTTGTCACTCATTCAGTGATTCCTGTGTGTATTCCCTCGTCTGGCCCCCTTCAAAGCAGCAAGAATAGGTTCGGCTCTTATACTCAGGAGCATGTGATCTGAGGTGACCATGCCTTCCATGGCATTCAGTGAGCCCTACGCAAGGCTGCCAGCTCAGGTGAGTGACGTGGGCCAGCCTAGTGGGGTCTGTGACAAGTTGAAGGCTGTGTCTCCCACCTGAACACATTCCAGCTGGCTGTTATCACAGCAGCGCATGAGCCTGATTTGGCCAGCTCCTGCCCCCAACCTTGCCTAGTTTTTATTGTTTCATAGTAGAAGACCCAACATGGAACAGAGGTGCAAATGCTGGTGTGGAAGAGGAGCTCGTGCTGCCGTACGAATGGGAGTCACAGCTCTTGCCATAAATAAAGACTTAACACGGTTCAGCTCTGTGGCTCCCATCCTACGAGCTCCTGGACTCCCAAGTCTGCCTCACCCTGCACCTGCAATGGCATCATTATCCCCTCCCCCAGTAATCAACGCACAGACTCAGGGTGCCGCTGCTGTGACCGTGGACACAGTGGGCCCCTTTTCTGGTCTTCCCCAGCCCTTTGCAGCCCTGATGGAGACAGTTGGAATTTCTCAAAGGTCAATGGTCCATAACAGTTAATAGAATTACTACGCAAAGCATAACACAGTCCATCTCAGTGGCACTGGCGAGACACAGACAGGCTGCCCTGGGAATGCCCAGACAGGGCCATCTGATTGTCTCCTAAGCTGCTGGAAAATCGTCCTGTGGAGGCTGCTCCTGCAGCACTGTTAGAACAGCATGAGATGTTACCAAGTGTCCGCTGTACGCCGTTGTGATCAGTGAGCAGCTGGGGGTGTCTGGGTCTGTGACACCCAGTGTGACACCACATCTTCCTCTTCTCATCCCTTTGGCGAGAGCTGGGCTTTGAATGAGAGCCGTGAGACGCCCCGAGTCAAAAGTGGGGAGTGGGTGGGCAGCGAGTATATCTTGGTTTCTCCACTTTCCTGTCTGTACAGTGAGGCAGTTGCACCCCTTAGGCAGTTAGCAGGTGGTTACCACAGGCCCCGGCCTGCTCCGCGCCCAGAGCTCTGGGGAGGGTGAAGGGGGGCCCTTGGAAGTGCTTGGGACTCCTCCGGAAGGGGCGGAGTCAGCGGAGATGTCACCTGGCTCCACGCGCCAGCCCGGTGACACTTGGGAAATACGACTTGCTGGGGAAATAAACACCCGGTCTTATTTATTATTTATTAAAAAGCAAAGCTTTTCTCAGCTGGGAGGTTTCAGATCACTGACAGCGTCAGGTCCAATTTTCCTCCATTAATAACAGGCCGACAGCCTCTCTGCCCGGGGCCCGGGATGACTCCTCAAGGAAGGGGGAAATGGGAGTGAAGACTGGCACGGGCAGGCAGTGCCAGGGCCCAGGACTTGTGAAGAGCAGTCAGGGGAAGCGGCTGTCCCAGTGTCAGGGCCCCTGCATCCTCCCTGTGACCCCCTCCAGGACTGGTTGGATGGGGCCAGCAGGTGGGGTGCTCATGGAGACGCCCCGCCTCCTCCTGATAGGCTCTTGGAGTTGGGAATCAAGGCAACCTCAGACTTTGTTTCTAAGGATTGAGCGGAGTGTGTGCACTAAGGCAATCTTGATGGTGGGTGGAGGAGGTGACAGTGGGTCAGGGTGGGGGGCTGGGCTCCATGGTGGAGACAGGCCTGATCCAGGGCCCCAGTTGTGTGGTCTACCTCACTTACGGACTGTCATAATTTTTAAAATAAAGATTCATTTATTTATTTGAAAGGCAGAGTGACAGAGGGAGAGGGTGAGACAGAAAGAGAGAGAGAGAGATTCCATCTGCTGGTTCACTCCCCAAATGGTCACGGCGGCCAGGACTTTGCCAGGCTGCAGCCAAGATCCTGCAACTCCATCTGGGTCTCCCACATCAGGGCAGGCACTCTAGTACTTGGGCCATCTTCCGCTGCTTTCCCAGGCTCATTAGCAGGAAGCTGAATCAGAAGTGGAGCAGCCAGGACTTGAACCAGCGCTCATATGGGATGCCTGCATCACCGGTGGCAGCTTAACTGACTGTGCCACAGTGCTAGCCATGGACTACCACATTGTGACCCTGTGTAGCTGCAGAATTTATAAGCACAATCCCCTTGGAGTACTAAATGTGAAGTCTGCCCACTGAGCCTCGTAGCCTGCAAGCCAGGAGGGCAGGGCAGATTTCTTGATTTCCACTTCATTCAGGCAGGCGTGGCTTTTGAAGCAAGGTAGAACTGGATGCAAGCACAGACTTATGACCTTTTGACCTTGACTAATCTCTTGACTCTGTGGACCCCGGTTTCTATATCAGTAGAGTGAACAACCGGTGCTTTCCCTTTTGCAATGTTTTGTAAGGGAGAAAGACCTAGAGATAGGGCTGGTTGGTGTGCCACAGGAGATGAAGCTGCTGCCTGTTACACCAGCGTTCCAGATCTGGACAGCAGGTCCATCGAAAATGGATCTTAGTGGAGAATGGGAATGGGAATGGGAAAGGGGGGGTGGGAGACTGTGGGGGTGGGAGGGTGGGTATGTTGGAAGAATTACTATATTCCTAAAGTTGTACTTATGAAATCCAAAAAAAAAAAAAAAAAAAAAAAAAAAAAAGAAAGACACTGCTTGTGACACCGACATCTCTTATGAGAGCTGCTCCACTTCCAATCGAGACCCCTGCTAATGCTCCTGGGAAAGCAGTGGAGGATGGGCTAAGTCCCTGGGCCCCTGCATCCATGTGGGAGACCTGATGAAGCTCCTGGCTCTTGGCTTCATCCTGGCCCAGCTCTGGCTGTTGCGGCCATTTGGGGAGCAAATGTACCAGCAGATGAAAGATATCTCTCTCTCTCTGTCTTTCCATCTCTCTTTCAAATAAATAAATAAATAAATTTTTTTTGGGAAAACACCCACTCCTAGCATCGTTCCTGGCACACAGGAGGCCGTGAGTACTCAATGCAGCTGCAGTGTTGTCGACGCAGACTGAGACGCAGAGACCAGGAGAGGCATGGGTCTCGCTCAGGGTCACACAGGAAACGGCCAGGACTTGAGCCAAGGTCCCCAGCCTTGCAGGCCATGCCCTCCCGTCCTCCGTGCGGCCCTGGCCCTTCCTTCACCTCCCCAGGCTGGTGGACTCTGGCAGACGTCGGCAGGCGGCCGCTGAGTTGTACATCTTGGCCGAGTCCCCGCCTCCTCGCATATGATTACGGGGTGCCGACAGAGCTGCACACCCTGATAAAAACCTCGAGCGAAAACCTAGCAGGGCTTTTGTTTCCCCGAGCAGCTCCATTGTGTCTGTCTCCCCTTCCCAGCCCTCCCTTTATCTCCCGAGAAAAAGGCACGGCAAGGGATGATGGGCTGTCAGCGCCGATCACAACACGGGCTCCGGGAGTTGGCGGCTTCTCAGTGCCTGCACAGACATCGCCGATCCCGCTCTCTGTGGCTAAGTTGCAGTGAGGTACATCTGGACACCCTGGAACAGAGGGCCTCCTGCACTGCTGTCTCGCGCTGGAGCTCTCTTCTTTAGCATCCTCCCCTGTCCTACTAATGCCTCAGAAAGAGCCTGGAAGCAGCAGCTGCCTGTGGGTAGAGCCAGGTCACCCTCATGCTCCAGAACCTTTAGGGGCTCCCTGTGACACACAGCCAGGCCACGCTTCTAAGTGCAGCATGGAAGGCTCTGCAGACCTCAGCCTGCCTTGCTCTGTTACCCCCCACTGTCCCCTGCAGCAAACATATGCTTCTACTGTACCGGCCAACTTGCTGTTTCCTGACCAGATCTGCAAATTACCTGCCTTCGGTCACGTGGCCCCTTGTTCTTGGAAGGTTCTCCTCCTGGTGGAATTAAGCCCATTCTTCAAGGGTTAGCCCAGGTGCCAGCTCTGGTGTGGACTACGTCTTGCTGAGGAGCACGCACCCGTTGTACCTGGCAGGGGCACACGTGGGATGGATGCTGAACTTGCTCCCGGACCCCCTGTGTGTCCATGCATGGATCTCCTCCAGGGCCTCTTGAGAGCTGTTGAGCATGCCCCCCCAACCCCCAACCAAGGAACGTCTTCACACTTTAATTGCACATGATCTAAGTGCTTAGGCATTTTTCTTCTGCAGCTTAAAGTCCTCTTACTTTTCCCATCATTGTGCAGTTTCTGAGCAGTCACATTTAGGACAAAGAACGTGGACTGAAGTAGGAGTCCTGGCTTCCACTCCGCCTCACCGACTGTGCTTGGAGAAATAGTTCCCTTTCTCTAGGCCTCAGTTCCTCACCTGCACAGCAAGGGGTTTTTCAAAAGACGTTCTATTGAGTAGTTTGTATACCAAGAAATTCTTAGTTAGACCTGACTTTCCCCCACTTCCTGTGTTGGATGTCCTGACCCCTGCACCCTAGAATGTGACTCTGTGTGGAGGTGGGATCTTTAACAAGGTGATGGAGGTTAAACAGTGTCGCCAGGATGGGCCCTGAGCCACATGAGTGATGTCTGGGTAAGGAGAGGGTGTTAGGACACACTCAGAGGGAGACCACGGGAGGACGTAGGAGGAGGTGGGCACCCCCAAGCCAAGGACAGAGTATGAAACAGGTCCGGCTGACACTTGAACGTGGGCCTCTGGAATCACGTGAGATTGAGATCTGCTGTTCAAGCCTCCCAGGCTGTGTGGCTTGGTTATGGCAGCCCCTCCTTAACACACCGCTTGGTGCTACAGTTCAGCGTCACACAACCGTCACCACCATTGGTTTTTTGAACATTCTCATCATCCCCCAAAAGAAACTCTGTATACATCAGAAGTCACTCCCCACTGCCCTCCAGCCCTTCTCCCACCCCAGCCCTGGGCGACCAGATGGGTGGCAGGGGCTCAAGGACTTGGGTCTTCTGCTGCTGCCTTTCTGGGTGCATTAGTGGGGATCTGGATTGGAAGTAGAGTAACTGGGGCTTGAACCGGTGCTCTGATAAGAGATGTCGATGTCACAAGCAGTGTCTTTCTTTCTTTTTTTTTTTTTTGGATTTCATAAGTACAACTTTAGGAATATAGTAATTCTTCCAACATACCCGCCCTCCCACCCCCACAGTCTCCCACCCCCCCCTTCCCATTCCCATTCCCATTCTCCACTAAGATCCATTTTCGATGATCTTTATACACAGAAAACCAACTCTATACTAAGTAAAGAGTTAAACAATTTGTATTAAAAAAACCCTGTTCCTCAATAGTTGAGACAAGGGCTGTTCAAAGTCACTGCATCTTGAAGTTAATTTCACTTCTTTTTTTTTTCTTTAGAAACTTAATTAACTTTAAAGAAGCACCCAAGAATGATAGTCTTTTGGAAGTACTTAGACATAATTATAATACAACTCTTTGAGGACAGAGGTCCTGCATAGGAAGTTAGTGCACAGTGACTCCTGTTATTACTTTAATAATTAACGCTCTTATGTATTAAGTCATTGATCACCTGAGGCTCTTGACATGAGCTGCCTAGGCTATGGAAGCTTTTTGAATCCACAGACTCCATCAGTATTTAGACATGGCCATAAGCAGAGTGGAAGTTCTCTCCTCCCTTCAGAGAAAAGTACCTCCTTCTTTGATGACCACTTCTTTCCACTGGGGTCTCACCCACCGAGGTCCTTCATGTAGGACATTTTTTTGTCACAGTGTCTTGGCTTTGCATGCCTGAAATGACAATAATGTCTTAACCCATGCACCACACCAACAGCCCCTTATGAGTTGTATGGGTTTTGCTCTTACCTTTAGGTCCATTTGAAGTTGAGTGGCGTGAGGTAGGGGTCCTACTTCATTTCTTGCATGTGTGGATTTGCAGACCACTGTTCTGATGGATGGGATTGTAAAGGACCCTTGAATCCACCATCTGCGGGGACAGTGGGGTGGGGCACACCGGCCTGGGCCTGCCCTGGGAAAGGAGCTCCTGGAGGCCTTTCGATGTCCTGTGGCAGCAGCCCCCTCTGCCAGACGGCCTTTTGTGTTGCGATTTTACGGCTCTGCATTTGTTTAACTTGCTCTTCACAACTCCCAGAACGGTGCTGTGTGCAGCTGGATGCTGAATAATTGATCCGGGTGATGGTGAAGGTCAGAACAAGAGGATGTGGGCGTCCATCACGGCAGGGGTGGTCCACCCTCCAGAGACCTGCGTGACCAACAGTGGGGGGGTCCTCTGCTCCCCTGCAGGCCCGAGTCTGTAGAGGGGCGGGGGAGGAGATACCCGTGACAGCTGGGGCCCGAGCTAGTGAGGGTGTGGAGAGGCGAGAAGAGAGCGTCTTCAGCTTCCCGCCTCCTCCTGTCCAGTGCTGCTTCGGGGCTCGGTGAGGGCTCTTTTTCCCTCGGCACTTTGTCAGCAGAGCTGATGGTTCCCCTGGCAGGATTTAAGGGGAGTCACTGAGATAAGCTGCACTTAGCCCAGGGTCTGGGCGTCACAGCCCCCCTGCTGCCCAGGCTGTCATCTCCCCACTGGGAGAGCTGAGGCGGACCTTGGGGCACAGGGCGGTCCATGGGGTGGAGGCCCCAGTGCGAGGGCAGGGGCACTTCAGGGGGAGGGTCTCTTCCCTGGTGAGCGGTGGGGAGGGGCAGGGTCATGCTGGTTGTTGGCAAAGCCTCCCTAGGAGCCCCAACCCTCTCTTCCCATCCCCGCTGGGGGTCCCTGGCTCCAAACCGTTCCCATGCTCGCGTGTTTCATTCACTGCACCTCCCGCCTGCCTGACACCAGCAGCGGTTGCTGAGTGTGTGAATGGGTGAATTAATGTTGTTCTCCCCTTAACTGAAGCTGCTCCCTTCACCCCATTCCTCATCCCCCTTGGCTGTCTTCAGAAGCCTGCCAGCAGTGCAAGGGCCAGATTAAATAGCTCATCCATCAGCCCCATAATTGAATATGACAGTCTCTTCTTTTAAAACAAATAATTGTTTTTTCCTCCCTTTTATTTAAAAGGCAATGAGACAGAGCTCCCATTCTCTAGGTTTATTTCTCAAATGCACTCAATGGTTAGGACTGGGTCAAGGCCAAAGCTGGGGGCCAAGAACTCCATCTGGGTCTCCCACATGGGTGGCTGAGACCCAGCAACTTGCACAGCCACCTGCTGCCCCCCATTAGCAGGAAGTTGGAGCCCAGAGCTTATGGAGCCAGAACTCGAACCATGGTTGTGAGCATCTTAGCCAGTATCCCAACCTGTAAACCAAATGCTCAACCCCAATCTCTTATTTTTAAAAAAATTTAAATATTTTATCTGAAAGGCAGAGTGACAGAGAGGGAAAGACAGAGTGAAAGATCTTCCATCCCAGTGCCCACGACATTTAGGGCTGGGCCAGGCAGAAGCCGGGAGCCTAGCATTCCATGTGGTTCTGTCACATGGGTGGGAGGGGCCCCCATACTTGGGCCATCACCTATGGCCTTCCCAGTGGCATTAGCAGGAATCTGGATGGGAAATGGAGTAGCTGGGACTCAAACTGGTGCTCTGATGTGGGATGGGGGTGACTTAACCTGCTCTGCCACAACACCCACCCCGACCTCTTTTTTTTCTTTTTCTTTTAACATTTATTTATTTGAAAGGCAGAGTTACAGAGAAGCAGAGAGAGAGAGAGAGAGAGAGAGAGAGAGAGAGAGAAGGTCCTCCATCTGCTGGTTTACTCACCAAATGGCCGCAACTAGGCCTATCTGAAACTAGGAGCCAAGAGTTTCTTCCAGTTCTCCCACGCAGGTTCAGGGACCCAAGGACTTGGGCAATCTTCTACTGCTTCTCAGGGCATAGCAGAGAGCTGGATCAGAAGCAGAGCAGCTGGGACTCGAACCAGCGCCCATATGGGATGGGGGCACTGCAGACAGCAGATGTATCCACTATGCCATAGTGCCGGCCCCCCAACCTCTTTGCATCTGCTGTTTTGCTTTTCCCTCTATCTTGCCACTTCTCATGCCTGCCCAGTGCCAAAATGTTTGTCTGTGTCTTCACCCCAGAACCTCGATACTGTGCACGTGAGAGGGACCACAACTTCATCCCGTGTGTGACTCTGTGTCTGCTCCCTTCTCTGTCACCCAGAGGGTGGCGTTTTACAGATGCTTGCTGCTCTGTGAAGTCGGCTCAGCCACAGCATCTGGGGCACGGTGCTGGGGCTGGGGTTCTGCCCCACGCCTTCCGCTGCCCAGCGGCTTCTCTGGGCTTCACAGCCTGTAGGAGGAGGTGTCTCTGAGAGGCAGGTGGCAGCGTGTGGCCTTCCCTGTCTGTTGGGTGGTGTGGTTTCCCTCCCTCTGGGTGTCTGCCGTGCCGTGCCGTGCCGTGCCGGGTGCTACTAAGGCATCGTGCTCGGTGCCTGGCGGGAGGGACCGGAGCCTGTGGCAGGCACATCAGTGTAATCTTGGCTGTGCCTGGAGCAGGCAGAGGACCTGGACGGTGAGGCACTGCCCGGGTCTGGGAGAGCCTCAGCTGCTGTCATCATGTCATCCGCTGGGCGCATCCTCTCTGCTGTCTGCTGTGCCCCTACCGTGGTCCCTGACCCGGAGCTGGGGCAGAGTGGGTGGGAGGCGCAATGGGAGGGGGGGCATTGGAAGGCCAGGCTGTACTTGGGGTGCTGAGGCTGCAGTTTTCACTGCATTCAAGGAGAAAAGAAGGGGACACAAACGATGGCCGTGCCCTGCCCTTGCTTAGGGCTTGCTCCTTCCTGGTGCCCCGCCGCGTGACTTTTCATTTTTCATTCTCTCGCCATCCTGGGAGGGGTGTCTGTCTCTGTTTCAGACTCGGAGTCTGCAGTGTAGACAGGGAGGTGACACGTGACTGAGGTCACACCCGGGGCAGGAGAGGCTCTGTGCGCGTGTCATACCTAGTCGCTGGTATGTGGACAGTGGGCACTCAGTGGCTAATGGTTGATTTGCAATAGAAGTGAAGTTTTCTGGAGTTGGATCTCAGCTCACTCAAGTCTTTCTCACTCTCTGACTCCATTTCTTTTTCATTTTTAAAAAGATTTATTTTATAGAATGACAGAGAGATGAAGAGAGAGAGAAAAAGAGATCTTCCATTTGCTGGTTCACAGTGGCCAGGGTTGGGCCAGCCCAAAGTCTGGAGTCTGGAACTCTGGGGCTTCCATGTGGGTGGCAGGGGCCAAGCACTTGAGCCAGCATCCACTGCCTCCCAGGTTGCATTAACTAGCCACTGGACCAGAAGCGGAGCCAGGACTCAAACCAGCACTCTGATATGGGATGGGTGGCTCAACCTGCTACCCCAAAACACCCACCCTCAATAAGCTTTTTTTTTTTTTTTTTTAAGATTTATTGATTTATTTGAAAGGCAGAGTTAAGAGAGAGAGAGAGAAGGAGAGCCAGAGAAAGAGAGAGAGAGAGATCTTCCATCCACCGGTTGCCTGCCCAAAAGGCTGCAACGGCTGTTGCTAGGTCAGGCTGAGGCCAGGAACTTCTTTTGAGTCTCTCATATGGGCAGCAGGGGTCCAAGCACCTAGGCCTTCTTCTGCTGCTTTCCCAGGTCCATTAGCAGGGAGCTGGATCAGAAGTGGAGCCACTGGGACTCAAATCAGTGCTCTGATGTGGGGTGCTGGTGATGTAGGCGGTGATTTAACCCATGGTGGCAGGTCAGCCCCTCTGACTCCACTTCTTCTCTTCTCCAGAGGCTACTCTCCCTGGCCTTTGCATTCAGCCCAGGCCTGCACAGGGAGAGTGACACTCAGAGATTTCTGGATGGTGGCTCTTGGGATGGTTGGCGGCTTAGTGGCATGGGGCAAATGCTCTCGCCATTCCCTCCTCTGCAGGTTGTCCCAGCACCCTTGCTTCGGTCACCCAGACCCTTCCCGTGGGACATGCTCCATACAGTACTCCTGGCCGCCACCCCAGTAAGCCAACCAGGGCATGGAAGATGCCAAGTGAGCTGTTGGTTTGAGTATGGAAACAAGCCTTAGGCCAGCCCTGAATCCTGGCCTCTCTGTTTCTGCTTTGAGACCTCAGCATAATCCCTAGACATTTTGGAGCCTTGAACTTCCTGGTTGCTAAGGACCCTTATGGTCCTGAAATTCTAGGATTCTGTGGCTCCCTTGGCTGGGGGAGAGAGGTTCATGGTCTTGCGGGCTGTCCACAGAGGGGCAGGATTAACCCCCAGGGTCAGCGAGCCTGCAGAGCTCAGGAAATGCCTCTTTGCGATCCATATTTGGTCCAGAGACAGGTGGCAGGGCCTGGAGGAGGGGAGCTCACTCAGCCTGGAGCTGGGGGAAGGGAGGCCTAACTCAGCTGCTCTCTCTTTCCTGTTGGGGTGAAGGTCTTCAGGCTTCAAGTGCATTTGGGGCTCAGCAGAGAAGCCCAACCCTGTGAATGCTCTCTCCCCAGTCAACCCTGTGGCCGCTGAGCCTGTTGGTGGGGGGCACGGGGGTCTTATTACTGGTGAAGGGGGGTTGCCAGGGAATTGGTCCATTCACTCCTTTTTCAGTACACGTCATCAAAGGCCAGTGCCTTGGGTAGTCACTGCTGTTGGGGCTTGCAACACAACCCTCAGGAAGTGCCTTCCTTGGAGACGCTGTTCTCTGTGCTCTCCTGTTTGGGGGTCGGGGGTGGTGCCCAGAAACATTTAAAATGTTGGCGACTTGGTTCCTTAGTCTCCACTATGGAGCAGGGTGAGGGTCTTGGAGCTCTTCCCCCCATTGTACAGGAGGAGGCAGAGGCCCTAAGAGAGCTGCCCGCCAAGCCGTGATTCTGCTGACAGTTGGGAGGGCGGTGCCTTGGGTCGGTTAAGCTCTCGAGGCCACGAGTGAGCCTGAGTCCGTCTCTGTGTGTTTGTGAGGCGCCCGTGAGATCAGCCTCTGAGCAGAGGTTTTATTTACGATGGCATCTAGACTCCCCACCCTGCTGCCTGCTGGGCTCTGCTGCCCACCCGGGTGCTGCTCAGCTCCCAAGGGTGCCTTCCGTCTCCTGCATACTCTGTGTGCCACTGTCCAGCTGTGGTTGCAGGCAGCGCCCTGCGGGGCACCGTCTTGAGGAGTGGGGCGGGCGCTGGGGCCGAAGTGTGGGCCTGAGACTGCAGTCCAGCGGGTGGCCGGGGATGTGGGCGTGGCTGGTGCCTGAGTCCATGTCATCCTCCCTGCTCTGTAATTCGGCCACTTGTAATACAGCAGAGGTCGTAATTTGGCATTCGTGACTCCTCTTGATGAAAATGGTTGAAATAAGGGCCTCACATGGGCGAGACACTGGATTGCAATAATACCCCAGCAATATTAAGTAGCGACAGCCCAAGGTATATTGTACTTTCTCTCATTAACTTCGATTCAGTAGACATTTATATTTTAATTTGTAATGGGCTTAGCTCTTGAAAGCAGTAACACTGCACTTCTTTAAACAAATGTTCCATATTTTGCACTTCTCACTAATTTGGGGAGGATTTCTTATTACCCATTAATGAGGTTTTACTAAGAATAGGATCAAAAGCATCATACTATCCAGAGCTGGAAGCTTCCTTAGAGATGATCTCATATTCTTCATTTTAGAGATGAAAAAACACTAGTTATTGCACATACAGATGATCAGTGTTTTTTTTTTTTTTTTTTTTTATATTTGAGAGGCAGAGAGACAGAGACAGGCAGACACACACATGGGGAGGAAGGGAAAGAGAGAGAGAGGGAGGGAGAGAGAGGGAGGGAGAAATATTTTTCATCTACTGATTCTCTCCCCAAATGCCTGCAGTGGCTAGGAATGGCCCCGCCAAAGATAGGAGCCAGGAACTCAATCCAGGTTTCCCATCCCCCCATGGGTGGTGAGGGACCAGCTACTTGCTCCATTGTCTGCTGCCTTTCAGGGTGTGCATTAGCGGGGAGCTGGAATCAGGAACCGGAGCCGGGAATTGAACCCAGGCACTCCGATGTGGGCCATGGGCTTCTCAACCTGCTTCTTACTGCAAGCCCAGGCGCTTGTCCTGATCAGTGATGTATTTTTCACGAATAGCCCTGTCTCAGCGTTTGAGAGAGCTTCAAGGGTGCCTCGGTGGACAGAAATGGAAAGTTCCGCTGGTGGGTATCACACCTAAGAATGCGGCATGCCGTGAATGTGTAGAAAGTGGACCCTCTCAGGGCAGAAGCCCCCAGGTTGAGAAGCAGAGCGCTGCTGGCCCCTCGGAAGTCGTTGCCTCCTCCCTTCCCACCGCTGCTTCTACTCCTGGTCGGCAAGGCTGGTTTCTCAGCTGCACATAAGCGGAATCGTACAGTATGTGCTCGTCTGTGTTTGGCTTACTTTTCTCAATATTAAAAAAAACAAACTGTGTCTCTGGAAGTGCTTATAGTTCATTAATTTTTATTGTTGAACAGTATTCCACCACGAGGCTGTCCCACAACCGATTCAGTCTTTCTCCTGTTGATGGGTAGTCTCCAGATTTTGGTTGTTTTACAGTAATGGTTCTGTGAACATTCTGATACACTTTCTCATCAAAACCAAGTTATTTTGTCTTATAACGGAGATCGAAATTGCTGAGACATAGAATGTGGATAGATTCCACTTTCATAGCTGTTACCTGTTTTTGATTGTACCAATTAGCACTCCTCAGCAGCGATACGTGGAAGTTGTGGGCGGCCTGTGTTGATCCAGCAGTTGGTATTTTCTGTTATTTTTGTTTTAGCCATCCGCGTAGGGTATAGTAGAACCCTAGTTAGACTTTTGATTTCCCTGGTGAATAGTGAAATTGAGTGCCAGGAATGCACAGATTGCGTGTTTAGTGTTTCTATCAAGGGAGCTGCTGTGTGCCCACCAATGTAGACACAGATATCCTAGGACATATTTTAGGGGTGATGAGCAAACGTGTAACTTTAGTGCAGTGTTGGTCAGCTCAGAATGAGAAGACCTGTAAGTCCCTAGTGGTGGGGTTATATCTGGCATACTTCTGCACCTTCCTTTTTGGGGTAATACTAGGCACATAGGTGCTCCATTAAGGGGAGGGTGGGGTCAACCCAAGGTGCAGCTAGAGAGGGATGATGGATATGGGCTGGGTTGCATGTGGGGGCTTCAAGCCTACAATGAGCCAGATTTGGGGCATGCATAGCCCTTCCAAGTCCAGGCAGCTGCTGCCTAAGTCATGTGAGCGTGGCCTCCTGTGGGCTTCTCTTTAAGCTCAGGATGGCCAGGAAGCTGCCACGTGGCAGATGAGGCTATCCGCCTGGAATACAGGGGCCGGGGCTGGATGGATTTCCTCCAGGGGCCTTGGCTGATAGGACTCAACAGGGGCTGGGGCTGGACCTGCAGAGTCCTCATCTGTGGCAGGTTGCGCACTTGCACCCACCTGGCCCATCCCAGTGGCTCCTTTGGGAGCTCTGGGCCTGATTCTGTAAGGCCAGGTCATGAGCGTCTACCCCTGGGGAGAGTGAGGCAGCTGGGGGTTGCAGGCCCCTGTGGATGAAGGCATGGCCTGTAGTCCAGGGGAAGAGCCGTAGCAGGAGGCAGCCCTTTTGTCACATGGAGGACACCCTAAGTGCCATGGAAGCCCAGACTTGGGGGGTCTCTGCAACCCCACTGATCCCGGCATCCTGCAAGGCAGGGGTAGTAGCAGTCACCCTTCTCTCTCTTCTTTATCACCTGAAACATCTGCAGCCCTCTGTGCTCCACCAGCTCCTTCCAGATGCTCCACTGCCTCCATTGACAAGGTCTGCCCTCTCTTGTGCCTCCTTCAGTTGCAGAGCCAGAGGGGCGCCAGCATGGAGGAGTCTCCTCTGTGGGCCACGTGCTGCAGGGGCCTGCCCGTGGGCATCCAGCGCACAGAACAGAATCCATGAATCCATGAGTGCAGGGGCTGGCTCGAGACAGAGGCTGAGGGGGGAGCATGGTGCGCAGGAGGCACAGGCTTCCTCTCTGTCTCTGCCCCCCTCTTTCTGTCTGGGAATCACTCAGGTGCTGGTCAACCTCTTTGCCAATGCTTGGCTTGTGAGAGGTTCAGAGCACTAGGGAAGAGTTGGATTTGGAAAACCTCGGTTCTCTTCCCTGTCTGTCTCTCTCTCTCTCTCTCTTGATAAAGTACTTGTGGAGCCAGTGAATGAATAAGATGTGGGCTCGGACGCCCCGCCCCCTCTCCTGGCCAGTGCTGGCGTGCAGATGGATGAGCTCAGGTTTGGCCATGACTCAGGAGGAAGGTAGTGGAGAAATAGAAGGTGGTGATCTCATGTGGCATTAAACGGAGCCGGAACATGCAGCGTGTGTACGCTTATCTTGTCATTCTCTCTTCATCCAGGGCCCTGGCAACCGTCCTCCTGGACGGACTCCTCATGGGGTGTCGTCAGAGAGGAGAACACTGGCTCCGTCTCCACCTGCCATTCCAGCCTCCAGACTTGGAGCATTGGTGGGGGCCAGAGACCCTCCACAGATGGCTGCCTCCTCTGCCTGTGTCGCGCACTGGCTCCTCACTTTGTTTCGCCTGGGTGGGGGAGGTCCTGTTGACTTCGGCACCCTGTGGGAAGAGGCGTGGAGGAAGTCCCTGCTGTGGGAAGTGGTGCGGGGAGAGGGACCTTGTGTGGTCTGGTGGAGAAACCTCTGGTCCAGCAGTGACTTCTAGTTCTGGCTCAGAAATTCCTTCGCTCGATGTCCTTATAAAAAGTCCTTTATCCCTATCGGTCAGTTTCTCTGCTTATCAGCTGGTGACGTGTGTGCCTGCCCTCCCTGCCACCCACGTGGCGGTAAGGACCGTGTGAGTTGGTATGAAAGTGCAGTGTGCAGGATGACAGGAGGAGATCGTTGTTAATCATAAATCCTACAGTGCAGAGACATAGCTGTCAGTGGGATGTGAGGAACTGCTGCTGGAAACGTCTGTCGATGCAGGTGTCGGGGCTCAGGGTGTGCAGAGCCCAGCATCCAGGGGGTACTTCCGAGTCCATGAGCTCCTTGAAAGAGGTCCAGCCAAGCATGTGAGTTCGGAAGCCTGGATGAAGGATATTACTGTTCTTGAATGCTGTCTGATGGAAGGAAGATGACCATGTTAGATTTCTCGGCAGGCAGGGTGACTTCCTGTTTCCAGAGCAAGGTGGAGGTGCAGGGTACAGGGCAGCCTGGAGAGTCAGACTCAAGCCCTTGACCCAGACTGTGGGGTCCCGTCTTCCCTCCAGCAGCCCAGGCAGCGTGGCAATGGGCAGAGCTCTGATTTAGGAGTCAGTGCCTTGGGATGGGGTGGAGGTGTCCTGAGCCCCATCTCTGCTGGGACCTTGAGTGAGTTCCTTTACTCCTGTGAGCTCCACATCCTTCATCCGGGAACAATACCTGTCTTGCTGGGTTACTGTGAGGATTGAGTGAAGCCTGGAAATAGAAGGTACTCAATAACGCCACTTAAATCTGAATTTCTCTCCCATCCATCTCACGGTGTTTGCAGGGAATATTCCAGAGACTTTGGACACATACACATCGCTCCAGGTCCAGGCTCAGTGTTTTCCTTCTTGTTCAAGGAAGACAGACTTTGTACTTCTCCCGTGTTTATACCTGTGATCTCCATTTCTGTATTGAACATATCTGTCAGGGTCCAGTTTGCATCCAGGCATCACATAGCATGTAGTAGGCACTTCTAGAAAAAGCTCACACTCCAGAGGCAAGTTTTATGAGAACACCTGTAAGCACAGAGTTTTGTTTCCCTCCCCCATGTCATCAAAATGACATTACTGGAAGCAAAATCTAATTTGGTGGATTTGTGTGATGTGGGGAAGAGCTCACAAGCTCAGCCCTGCTGCCAGGTGGGGAGTGGCCTTGGGCCAGTTGCATGGCTTACCCTGACCTTGGGGAACCCCACGTGGAGACCGAGATGTCTGCATAGCTCAGGCCACCTCAGCAGCACCAGCCAGGAGTCTTGGGGACGAGGATGTGAGCCCCTGTGGAGTGTGCAAGGGCCGGCATGACCAGGGCATCTGCTGAGGAGCTGCCAAGGGGACTCCGAGAGCCCCATCACATCCCTCTCTGCCAGGGGAGGACTTCTGAGTTAATTCTCTCCAATCTCTTCTGAATCAAAAGCTCTTCCACTCACAAGACCACGTGGTCCACACCTGCCCTTTGGATGACCGGCAGTGGTGTTCGTGGCTTGGAAGCACGCGTTCCGTTGTTTGTGCTTGGTCTCTGCACCAGCCCGGCTCCAGCCGGGTTCATCCTCATCTTAGTGCTCCTGCAGCCTGCATCCCAGCCACCTCGCCTCATCTCTCACTCGGATCCTCCTAACAGCTCCCCAGCTTGCCTCCCTGCTCTGCCTTGCTCCTGGGTACCACTGACACCTTCCCTAACCTTTCTGTTTAAAGTGGCAGCCCTGCCCCCACCCTGTGTGTTCCTGCTCCTCCTGCTCCCTATTTTTCTTCATAGCACATCAGGCATAGGTATTTTTAAGCTTCTTTCTTCACTGTCACCTCTAAGCCCTCACACCAGGATGTAAGCCACATGAGGGCCTTTTTTTCTTCCTCTGGTTTTGTGTCTCATGAACCTGGTAACTAGATCACATAATCCATAACATTCATTGTTTTAAAATAGATTTATTAATTTATTTGAAAGACAGAGGGAGAGGAATATTTTCTGTTGGTTCACTCCCTAAATTTCAAATGTCCACAACAGCTGGGGCTGGGGCAGGTCGCAGCTAGGAGTCAGGAGCACCATCTAGGTCTCCCATGAGGGTGGCAGGAGCCCAGATCCTTGGGCCGGTGTCTGCTGCCTTCCAGGTACGTTAGCAGGAAGCTGGACCAGAAGCGGAGTAGCTGGGACTCCAAGAGGCACTCCAGTGTCTCAAGCAGCAGCTAAACCTGCTACTCCATGACGCCTACCCCAGTCTGTAATCGTCAGTCTAGGAATTGCCGTCCACACTCTTGTCATGTTCTCCTTGAGACCAGACCCAACTCCAAGGGTTCCCCTGGCCCCGGTGTCCTGATAGCTCCCTCTTCACTGAGCCCTTCAGAGCCATCCTGTCATTCCTGTATTGCTGGTTGCCCTTTCCCATGACCCTGTGAATAGACCTGATAGACAAGATAACTGGGGGCTTTGTTTTGTACTTCTAACCTGCTCTCGCTCAGTGTAGACCTAGTAGGTGAGAGAGGATGCCCAGAACTTCCGGAATTCGTTCATATGCGTTTTAATGGTTTGCTGATGACAGATGACCAGAATCTAGTCCCAATCTGGGCCTTTCAAAGGTGTGTCTTATGGGCCTGGAGGAAGGATGCTGGCCAGATGGTGGTCCAGTACCGGTGGCTTGGGCATGGGGGTGTGGCCAGTGCGGGCCCCTGGGGGAGCCTGTTTGAGGGCAGCAGTCTGTGGGATGGGGCCCCCACATCTTCATCCAGATAGCCCCTGTCCCTGGGGCAGGAGGAGCACACATAGGTCTTTATGCGTTCATGGAGGGTTGAAGCTGCATCTTGAGATGTTTAAAATACACCACCCAGTCCTGAGGCTGTCGGGTGGTTAGTTTATGGGCCCTGCCCTGGTTGTGATAGCTCAGACTAAGCTGGATAATAAACGAAAGTGGGACAGAGCTGCAGGATAAATATTGCTACAGGGCATCTCAAGCGGCACAAATCACAGGGAAAATATCTCCCGGGCTGTTCTCTGCTCCTCGTCCTCCCAGGCCCTCTGGTAGCAGCCGGGAAAGCAGGACCCATCCATCATGCGGCCCTCCCTCGCCCCGGCCCTGCTGTCTGCACACTGCTGTGGCATGCGGGATGCACAGTGGCTGTGGGATGCAGGTGCTACCCCACCTTTCTGCCCAGCTCTGTGGGGAGCCCAGCGTGGACAGGGGCAGGCCTCACCTTTGTGGCCGTTTTCAGCTGTGGACCACGGCTTAGCTTTGCAGATCTGGTTCTCTGTCTCTGACGCTAGAGGATATGATAATTGGTGGTTCATAGTCTGATGTAAGCATTGGAGCCACTCGGGGGATTTTTTAACAAAAATTTATTTATTTTCATTTTATTTGAAAGGCAGAGGGAAACAGAGAGAGAGAGAGAGAGAGAGAGAGAGAGAGAGAGAGATCTTCCATCCACTGATTCACTTCCCAAATGGCTGCAACAGCCAGGGCTGGACCACCAGTCTGAACCTAGGAGGCAGGAACTCGATCCAGGTCTTCCAGGTGGGTGGCAGGGACTCAAGTTCTTGCTGCCTCCCAGGGTGCACATTATCAGGAAGCTGGGTCAGAAACAGAGTTAGGACTCGAGTAAGCACTCCAGTGTGCGATGTAGGTGTCCCAAGAGGAGACCTAACTGCTGGGCCACACGCCTACCCTCCCAGGAGACTTAACAGTCGCTGCCTGGTGTGCAGAATCTGCCTTGTAGGAGTCGGGTCTCACAGACCCTGCCCACGAGGCTCCTGATGCTCCTGGCTGAGAACCACTGGTGTCCAAAAGGCCGCGCGAGCTGGGCCGTGGGTTAGGCGGTGAGACGGGCCATATCCATACCATATCCCTCGGCGCTGTCCCTGTGCGTGGCTTCATTTGGATTTGGGAGTGTGCTTCTCTGCCCTGCAGATGTTGGCTGGGGCCCTGGAGGCACAGAGGCTCGGCTCGTGGATCCGCCGCACGAGGCTGGCGGCTCCATTTTATGGAGTTTGGTCTCGGGGAGTGCGTCAGCACCTGCTGGGCCTTCCGGGCTGCCAGGAATTCAGCAGGTGTTCTCCGCTGTTGCTCTTGCCCCCCACACCCAGGTGCTGTTATTTTATTTATTTGTTTGAAAGGCAGAGTTAGAGAAAAAGATAGATAGATAGATAGATAGATAGATAGATAGATAGATAGAGATATCTTCCATCTGTTGGTCTAACCCCAAGTGGCCACAATAGCCGGGGCTCGGCCAGGCCAAAGTCAGGAGCCTGGAACTCCATCTGGGGCTCCCACGTGGGTGCAGGGACCCAAGTATTTGGGGCTGTCATCCGCTGCTTTCCCAGGTGCATTAGCAGGGAGGTGGATCAGAAGCAGAGCAGCTGGGACTTGAACCTGCTACACCACAGCGCTGGCCCTCCTGTTGCCTTCTGATCCTGTTTTCCAATTGTAGGTGTTTGACATGTGCTACCTGAGTTTTGACGTGTGTTACCTTAGTCTTGACGTGTGTTAGTGAGTCTTGGCATGGTGCTTCCCAAGTCTTGCCGTGTTCTCCGTGGGTCTGGTCGTGTTACCCAGTCTTGCTGTGAGCTGCCTGAGTGTGCTGTTCCACAGAGTGGCCGTGCTCATTCACCTCATCACACGCTCTTGATCTGTGGGGAATGCCCACCCCACCTGCACGGATTAACTACAGTGGCTCCCGGCCATCCCTGGGGAGAACCTGGCAGATGCGCCCCCAAATGCCCACAATGGCCACAGCTGGGCTGAAGCCAGAAGCCAGGAACTTGGATCTGGGTCTCCTATATAGGCGGCAGGGACCCGAGTACTTGCTGCCTCCCAGGGTCTACTTTAGTGGAAGCCGGAGTCAGGAGTAGAGCTGGACATTAAACCTGGCCACTCTGATGTGGGGCACAGGCATCTTAACTACTAGGCCAAGTGCCTACCCCTTTTTCGCATTTGAGAAGAGAGTTGGCTCCTGAGTGGTTTCCAGGTTGCCGCCTTCTTCTTCTTCTTTTAAAAAATAAATTACTATTTTTTTTAAACAAGATTTATTTTTTATTTATTTGAAAGAGTTACAGAGAGAATGAGAGAGTGATCTTCCATTTGCGGATTCACTCCCCAAATAGTTTCAACAGCCTGGGCTGGGCCAGTCTGAAACCAGGAGCTTCATCTGGGTCTCCCACGTGGATGCAGGGGCCCAGACACTTAGGCCATCTTCTGCTGCTTTCCCAGGCCATTAGCAGGGAGCTGGATTATAAGAGGAGCAGCCAGGATGCCAGCATTGTAGGTGGCACGTTTCCCCACTACACAACAGCGCTGGCCCCATCCACCTTGCCTTCTGAGTCTGACATTCTGTGCCTCTCTGTGCTGGCAAGTGCAGCAGAGTTTGTGTGTCCATTTTCATGCCCCGTGTCTGTGTCCTGCTGTGCCTGGGGACAGGGCCTTCTTCCAGTATGGACCCAGCCCTCTGCGTTCTCAGCTGTGGTTTCATCGACTCGTGCGAGCCCCAAAGAGCATCCTTGGGGCTGCGGGCAACCCGGGCCTCCTGCCCCTGGCCCTCTTCCACCCTCTTTATTGTCTTAGCAAGTGGCCAGGGGGTGGGAAGGCTTTAGTCACCAGCCTGCGCCTTGTGTGATGTGAAGGGGGACCCAGGACAAGCCTGGGACTTCTCTGTGCTCTTGACTCTGCCTCCTGCTAGATGGAGCTGGTCCTGAGGGTGTTCTGTGGCTGGAGGGGAGACCCAAGAGTAGCACGGGAGGCATCAGAGTCTTCCTCGGCCTTGACCTTGAGGGTGCCTGGGCTTCTAGAGGGGAGCTGGGAGGTCAGCGCCAAGGCAGGGGCCTGCCAGGCTGGGGAGCCCTGTGAGCTGGCATATGGCTGTCCGGGAGAAGGGATGGGACAGGGAGCTGGCGTGTGGCAGGAAAGGCAGGAGCCTGGGTGCGGGGAGCCAGACTCCTCGTGCTTCCTGTCTCCCTGGGCTCATTTCCCTGAGTACTGAGTACAATTGCCTTGAAAGGGCCAGCCTGTCTGGGAGCTGAGAGAAAGAGCTGCCCTGCCTAGGGGTCCCGGGGCCCGCTTGGGAGAGGCCCCAGCATCCTGGGAGAAGCTCTGCTCTCGGGGAAAGTCTCTCTTTGGTGCAGAGAGCCCTTGCATTGCTGGCGTCTTGTTCCCAGGCCTCAGTTTCTCCTGCGCCCCGCTCTGCCCTGCCCCTGTGGCTGAGAGTGGGCCTGGCATTGCAGCACTGCAGTGGAGTCACTTTATAAATAGAAAGATACTTAACACCAGCCCAGACTCAAGCGAGCAGGGCGGCTCTGGGCAGCAGTGTTTTAAAAAATGAGCATTGATTTCTGGGCGTCTACACGCTGCATGTTAAAGAGACCCAGGCCACTTCCTGGAGAGGCCCTGCTCGCCGCTCCTTTCTCTCTCTCCTGATCACATACGGCCCACCCAAGCCTTCAGGGGGGTCTCGGGATCCGCGGGATGGGGTTTGGCCCAGCCTTCACCTCTGTGCGCATTCTCTGCCCAGAGTGAGCTCATTCATTCATTCAGGTGTCACCTGTTAGGAACCTGGCCCTGTCCCCAGTTCTCCCCGGCCTCAGCAGCAGGACCTGCACCACAAGGTGCAGACGGAGAGTTCCAGTGTGGAGAAAGAATGTCCAGTTTTCCCCTCTTGGAGGGAGGGGGCAGAAAGAGGCTTCCCAGAGAAAACCCAGGGAGGGCAGTGCATTCCATGTAGGGAACAGAATGTGCAAAGGCGTGAGGGAGCGTGTCCCGCATGCCACGTACAAGCAGCTGGCGTGTGCTGGGGGTGGTGGGTGGTAAGGTGCAAGGCTCTGCTTTCCATTTCCCATGGTACGAGAATGTACTCAATCAATGTCTGCAGATGGATTAAAATACTTTGTTTTCTGGCCTGATCACAGTTAAAAGCTAAAAGAAGACAAAATAATTTAACTTCAGCACCGCCGAGACTGCCTTCCTTCGCCTTTGGTGAGTTGGACTTGGGCCTAGGGCCTAGTCGTGGTGGAGGGGGTATCTGTCAAGGAAAGCTGAAGCCAGGCTCCTCGCGCGGTTACAGCACACCCGCCCTCCAGCCGCGGCTGTGCATTCCTGAGTCTTGCTCCATCTTCTAATGAACACTCCCTTGCCCCGGCTTTTCTCCAACTATTCCGTGAAGGCTGGCTGCTGTCAGGGTGTTTCGGCGTGCAGTGCGATGAGCGCACCTAAGTGTAGATAGAGGCATTGGGGGCAGGCGTTTGGGGAACTGGTTAAGCTGCCACTTAACCATCCTGTGTTGGAGGACCTGAGTTCGAGTCCTGGCTCTTCTACTTCTGATTAATCTTTCTGCTAAAGCCCACCTTGGCAGGCAGCAGGTGATGGTTCAATTACTTGGACCCCTGCCACTCATGTGGAAGACCCAGTGGAGTACCTGGCTCCTGCCTTTGGTCTGGCCCAGCCCTGGCCACTTTGTGTGTGGGCACTTTGGGAGTGAACTAGCAGATGGAAGGTCTTTGTCTGCTTGTCTGTCTGTCTCTGCTTTTCAAATAATAAATAATGTTTTTAAAAATAGGAAGACATTCAACATTTGTGTGACAGTTACTCTGGAGAGGAGAGGAGGGCGGAGCAGGAGAGGGTGTGGGGCCAGTTAGGGGCAGGTGTGGAGACCCTGACCTGAGCCACGCTGTGGCCAGCATCGGAGAGCTGTGGGTGCATTTTTGACCAGTCTGATAGGTAAGTAGTGATGGACTTCTAATGTCTCCAAGGTTTCTTGCAACTAATAAACAAAGCTGTGAGATTCCCTCCTCTCCCTGGAGTGAGAGGTTAGGGGAGCCCCCATGGGTGGGAAATGTCCTAGTATGGGGGGGGCCTGTATCTGGACGGCGTCTGGCCCTGGGGTATCTCTGGGCAGAGTGTGAGCTTCTGTCTGCTTGGCCTCATTCTGCAGGTGGCTCAGTGCCGTGGGTTCATGGAGCCCTGGTGTTTCCTTGTAGCGTCTGGTAGGGGTGGGCAGCGCCAGCCTCCAGCACTGCGGGAGGACCTCTTCACAGGGTGCAAGGAGAGAGTGTGCTCTGAAAAATGTGCCTGTGGACCTCAGACTTCTTAGCATCAAAATTCCATTTGTTGCAGTTCCCATGCATCTCTCTCTCTCTCTCTCTCTCTCTCTCTCATCTTTCTTCCTGAGTTTTCCTCCTTCCCAGGCCCTTTGTCCCACCTCTCCCCGCAGTGCTCAGCATAATCTTGGAGCTGTTTCTGTTTGCACTGCTGTCCTCAGCTGTCACTTTCCCTGTCCCTGAGAGTTGAGTTGCAGGGAGGTTTGTGATGTGCAAACATGAGTGCCCAGACAGTGGCACGTCCCTGCCGAGGGCGAAGCTCACACGTGCTGGTGGCCAGGGGCAGGTGGCTTCCTGGGCATGCCTGCACGTCCACTGCAGGCCATCAGATGGACAGTGGTGGAGACGGCTCCCACTGGCCGTCCTGCTTGTCCCCGTCATGCACGGCGATCTGGTTGCTCGTCTTCTGATGTGGTTTCCCCTGGGAGGGCGGAGGAATGAGAGTTATTCAGTAGCTTTTTATGAAGTGGAATGTGCGATCGGAACAATGCTGGACCCAGAATGCCCTGGATTCTTCCGTCGACATTGGCATTAGACAGGAACCATCAGGAGCTGGAAATAGGCCGTGGGGCCCCTGGGGGAGCCTGATTGTTTGTGGCAACCCCACAGCCACCATCCTGCCTCATCCTGGGACCGAGGATGCCGCAGACAGGCAGGCACCTCCCAAAGTCATCTAGGAAGGAAGGGCCTGTGCTGGCTGTGTTACACACCCTGACACTGGGCCCCGCGTGCACTCCAGGTGGGGCGGGGTCTGAGCGGCTCCAGGGTGGGGGGAGCTGGTTAGCTAGCACCTGCTTCAGTCACCTGTTCCCATCCTTAACAGCCTCTTCTGCAGGCTTCCTGTTGCATTTTAAGCCCATTCCTCTCATTCTGCCCTAAATGAAATGAGAGATGTGGTCATCGCCCTCCCTGCACAGGGCCTTTCTGTGCGTGAGGACCTGGTGTTTTCCTGCAGCCGGGGACGACCAGCGGGACGTGGCGGGGTGGGGGTGGGGTGGGGGCACGGGAGGCAGGCAGCCGAGCAGCATTTGTAACGGATGAAATATTGGCTCAATTTAGGACTGGTTTTCTCGTTTAATAGGTTAGGAAGGTATAGTTCTGTGCTGAGCTAACATCATGCATTTTTTAAAACCAACTTTGATTTGTTTCAGCAATCAAGAGATGAACACATGAATAAAGAGTCCGTGCTAAGTCCACATGCGATCTGGGGCATTGTTCTGCCCGTTTCTGCCTGGTTCCCAGCCAGGGTGACGCGTGACGGGTGATGCTGCTGGGTCACGTGCCTCGGGGACACGGTGCCGTGCGGACGGGGTTGTTCTGTCTCTTCTCATGGTGCACGTAACTTTTTGGCAGCCTCTCAGCACATTTCCATTCTGGAGAGGGAATCCAAATGTATTTCCTGCAGCTGGGTAAACCTCTCTGGCCAGGTGTGGCCCCCTGCAGCCAGCAGCCAGCAGCCAGCCCTGTGTTTCTTGTCTAGAAGGTACCTGTTCTCATGGGAAGTCGCCCATTGTTCCCAGACTCTTTTTTTTTTTTTTAAAGATGTATTTATTTATTTGAAAGTCAGAGTTACACACAGAGAGAAGGAGAGGCAGAGAGAGAAAGACAGAGGTCTTCCATCCGTTGGTTCAATCCCCAATTGGCCGCAACAGCCTGAGCTGCGTCGATCCAAAGCCAGGAGCCAGGTACTTCCTCCTGGTCTCCCATGTGGGTGCAGGGCCCAAGCACTTGGGCCATCCTCCACTGCCCTCCCGGGCCACAGCAGAGAGCTGGATAGGAAGTAAGCACCAGGGACTCAAACCGGCGCCCCTATGGGATGCCAGCACTGCAGGTGGTGGCGGCTTCACCAGCTATGCCACAGTGCCACCCCCTACCCCCAGACTCTTGTGGGCTTTCCACGTCACCATTAAAGATCCAAGGCTGTGTTTCTTAATTTTGTGTCCACACACACAAATAACTGTATTTGAAAAAATGTTTCATGAAATGATACTCTTCCTATATGAGTTATATTCTGGTATTTTCTGTTTTATTTAATTTTTAAAAGATTTATTTATTTGTTTAAAAGGCAGAGTGGCAGAGAAGGAGGAAGGGAGGGAGGGAGGGAGGGAGAGAGAGAGGGAGAGAAAGAAAGGTGTGGGAGAGATCTTCCATCCACTGGTTCACTCTGTAAATGGCCACCAAAGCCTGGAACCTGGAACTCCATCCAGGTGTACCACATGAGTGGCAGGGCCCCAGATACTTGGGTCATCATCTGCTGCTTTCTCGGGCACATTAGCAGGGGCCTGGATTGGGAGTGGAGTAGTCCAGATGCCAGAGTTGACAGGTAGCATCTTAAACTGCTGTACAACAGTAGCAGCCTCCAAACACTTTTTTTTTTCAGGATTTATTTAATTTTTATTTGAAAGGCAGAGTTACAGAGAGGCAGAGGCAAAGAGAGTGGGCAGTGGGGGGGGGGAGGGGTCTTCCATCTGTTAGTTTACTCCCCAAATGGCCTCAGTGGCCTGAGTTGAACTGATCCAAAGCCAGGAGCCAGGAGCTTCTTCCAAGTCTGCCACATGGGTGCGGGAGCCCAAGGACTTGGGCCATCTTCTGCTGCTTTCCTAGGCCATAACAGAGAGCTGGATTGGAAGTGGAGCAGCTGGGACTCGAATTGGCTCCCCTGTGGGATGCCGGCACTGCAGGTAGTAGCTTTACTCTACACCACAGCACCGGCCCCCCAACACGGTTTTTAAATTGGGGTGACACAGGTCAGATTCCTTTTAGAAAGATGAGTGCAAGGGCAACTGTAGAAGGTGTTCAGGAGCTGGCGAATTTTGGGGAAAGAGAGCAGGCAGGAGTTTTGGTAGAAGTCAGAAGGAGACGGAGTGAGGGGTGTTGCCAAGGAAAGGGCATTGAGGCGGGGGTGGGGGAGATTCTGGGCATGGAACCTGCGTGATTCTGTGGGGACAGAGTCTGAGAACTCTATCTAGGTTCTAAGTTGAGGCTGATGCTCCTGACAGAGTAGGAAACACCAGAGGAGGCACAGGCGGGTACCAGGAGCAGAAGATTATGACTGTAGCTTTAGAACTGTGGGCGCACTGTCAGCCACCTGGCTGGAGACATTCCCATGGTCTCTGGACTTGGGGCCACAGGCCTGGGCTCTGGGAGGAAGACAGCAAGTTCTGTTAGGGGTCTTCAGCAAGTTCTTGGAAAATGTGAATGGTGAAAAAACAATGCACGGATTTGAAAGACACTCTTATTTTTTGCACCAAAATAAATGCGTCTTTAATTCTGTTTTCCCATGAGCATGTTGAAGTGCCCTTGTATTCCTGGCTTGGCCAAGTCCTCAGGATCTGTGCACCCTGGGATGAGTTCCCTAAACCATCTGTTCTCTCACCGGTCCGTCGTGGAGGGCAGGGTTTGTCCCTCAGGGTTCCTCTGAGGACTGGAGATAGGTGATGCTAGCGTCCTGCACGAGGTGAGTGCTCAGTGCAGGTTTATAGTCTGCGCTGGGAGGAGGAGCCCAGGGCTCAGGCCTTGGGTTTGCCACAAAATCATAAAATCTTGACCATGGGACCATGGGTGTCAGTCTCCTTGTTTGGATTTAGAGGAGCAAGGGCATTGAACTTGATAACCTCTCCCATGCATCCTAGTGCCAGATTCCCATGATCATCTGTAAGTTGAGAGAAAGAGCTAAACACAGAAGCATGGTAATCATAGAGCAAAACAAGGCGAAGGGCAAGTGTTTCCAGGTGCACCTGTTGCTGAAGTCCTGGACCGAGGTTTAGGAAAGCACGGAGCTCTGGCTGCAGGCAAACTTTGGCTTGATGTCTGTGGGCCTGAGCTGTAGGGCTGTGGAGCTGGCTGTGGTGATAGAAATACAACAACCCAGCCGGTCGCCTTCGGCAGTCTTCGGATTCCAGCTCATTCACTGACTGCTCTGCCCCTGGTGTTTCTGCACACCCGTGGTGTGCTGGGTGTGGATGTGGGATCTGGAGCTGCCGCAGGGTGGAGTTAGAGGAGGCCAGGGCTCTGTGTTTAGGTCTGCAGCTGCGTGTCAGGGGTGGTAGGGAAGCCTCGTGGGCTGCGTGTCAAGGCTGACCATGGAGAGAGGTGGCAGTGTTTGTTGGGGAGAGGGGGAGGGTGCGAGACGCTGGTTCCTGATGTGTGAGACGCAGCACCTGGGAGGGAAATGAGGCCTCTACTTTACTGCTCCGTGGGGAAGAACAAATTCCATGAGCCAGAATAATGCTGCTGATGATAATTAAAAGAACTATTATCTACTATTTATTAAGTGTGGGGTGTGCCAGGCATGGATCCTGCACCCTGCACGTGGCAAGGCCTTTACTGTTGTCGTAACTCCGAGGAGGAGGAGGGCAAAAGGTGGTGAGTGTCAGGGGGCACGGCTGGAGCGTGGCCTTGTGCCTTGCCCAGTGCACAGCCCTGAGAATTGTTGCAGGACCTGGAGGATGGGCACTGAGTTGGCTTTGTTGGAATTTCTGGGTGGGGGTAGGAGTCGTCTTGCTGCGGAGACTCAGGGGGTCATGGTCAGAAATGGAATCTGGGCACGCCCAGCGGGGTGCCTGACTCACTTTCCCCAAGGCTGGCGGGCGGGGCTTCCCGTCCCTGCTGGTTATCAGGGGATGGCCACTCCCTCCACCCCTCTGGAGCTCCCCAGGTCAGCGAAGAGCAGCGGGTGAGCGCTTCACCTCCACCCTGGGCCGCCAGCCCGCTCGGGCTGCTACGTGCTACAGCCTGGCCCACAGAGCTTAAAATAGCAGGATGATCTGGCCGCCCTGCCTGTGGGGAGCCCTCCTGAGGCATGGTGAGGCGGCCGCCCGGAGCTGGGGCTCCACTGCAAGGCCCCATACCACCTGGTGGAGCACCTTCCTTGGGGGGTTTCTTCCAGGCCCAAATCTGGGGAACCGTCGAAGTGGTTGGAAGTTCAGGTGCGGCTGGGGCACAGGGGACACAGACGGCTAATATTTCCTAGGCCTTTTAAGGGAATGCCTCGGACCTGACCTCACAGCCTCCCACTGCACAGCTCAGAGGCCTTCTGACTTGGCACGTTGCTCCGCCTTAGCCCTGGGCCGTGGTACTTCCCCGGGGTTAGCCGTGTAGGGTCCTGTTACAGACTAAACCAGGAGAGAAAATTAAGTGCAGGGTTGGGGTGGAGGTGCGGCCGTGCCAGGTCACAGGTGCAGGGCGAGAGTGAGAACACGGCCAGAGTGAGAACACGGATGGGCACCAGCCGCTGGGCACTCAGGCTGCACAGCTGCCTCCTCTAGGAGACCCAGGATGTCGCCTGAGGGAGTCTGCAGAGACCTCCAGGCATTCGTTCCTTCCTTCCTTCATTCAAAGAGTACTTACTGAGCACCTGCCACATGTGAGCCCTGTTCTTGGCCGTGGAAGTACATCGATGAATGAAACAGAACAAAACCCCGCCTTCAGGAAGCCTGACCCTGTGGGTGGAGACCTCCTAGGCGACAGATGAGGGGCAGGTGTTTGGACTAGCTGTTGGGACGCCAGCTGAGATGCCCATTGTCCCCAGTCACAATGCCCGAGTTTGATGCCGAGCCCTGCCCCCGACTGCAGCTTCCATGAGTGCAGACCCTAAGAGGCAACAGTGATGGCTCAAGTGTCTGGGTTCCTTCCCCGCTACCCACATGGGGAAACCTGGATTGAGTTCGTGGCTTCACCCCCTGGCTCAGGGCTGTTGTAGGTATTTGGCGGACTGAACCAGAAGGTGGGGACTCTATTCTCTGTCTCTCAAAGAAATAGTTTTAAAAGATGTTTACAAGTCCACATAACATGGGAGTAAATTATGTTGTATGGTGGGGTGTGTGTTACAGAACAGGGTAAGAGATTGTGCTGGGGAGGTACAGTGTTAAGTGGGGTGGTGGTGAGGCCTCGTGGAGGGGCTGAAGGGAGACGAGAGAGTGCAGTGCAGCCCTCTAGGGAACTTTCCAGGGAGAGGGGCTGCCGAGGAGAGGAGCCTGTGTAAGGAACAGCCAAGAGGCCGCTGTGTCTGCAGTGGAGCGGGTGGCTCAGGGGTGTGTGTGAGTGAGTGCGTGTCCATGTCTGTGTATGTGTGAGTGTGGGTGTCAGTGTGAGTTTGAATGTGTGTGATTGTGTGAAGGGATGTATGTGAGTATGAGTGTGTGTGGATGAGACTGTGTGCCTAAGTGTATATGTGTGCGTGCACGTGAGTGTGAAAGTGTCAAGAGTTTGTGTGTGACTGTGTGAAGGGATGTGTGTATGAGACTGTATATACATGTGAGTGTGTCAGTGAGTTTGTGACTGTGTGTATATGTGAAGGGGTATGAGATCAGTGTGTGTGTGTGGATGAGACTGTGTGAGTGTGTCTGTGTGCATATGTGAGAATTGTGCAGAACCTTCTAAGAGCCTCGTCTTCCCTTGGAGGGGTTGGAAGCCGCTGGATGGCTTTGCCAGGCTGCTGTCACTGTCTGACTTCCATGACAGGATGAGCGTGGTGTACGAGCTGATTCCTGTTCCCTTTTCGTGGTTATTAGGAAGGCCCGGGAGCCAGAGAGCTGCCCCATCCTTGCCCTGTGGTAGCATCGATCTGCTCCCATCCCCGGTGCTAAGCCCAGCGGAGTAGGGGACAGGGTGGTGCTGGGCTGCTGCTCTCTGTCTCCAACTTGCTTTTGGAGGGAAGGGAGCTGGCTTGGTTACAGTGGTTTGCTGGAACCTTCTTGCTTTGGCCTGTTAGTAAATAACCAGAAAATTTGCCAGCCAGTTGTTAAGCCATGGGTGGCTTGAAATCAGCTGTGGTGGGGGCATTTATACCAGGGCAGTTGGCAAGCACTGCACATCAGGGCTTCCCCTCCAGAGAGCTGGTGGTTAGACCTTCCCCAGCCCACTGCTGGGGTACCTGGGCATTGGTTTCTGAGGGCAGGAACGCTGTTTGCTTCCATTTGGCAAAGCACCTACATTCATGCTATATGCAGTCAAAGCGAACACAGGAGTGTGTGTGATGAGGAAGCAGTGCCGTGTTTCCCAGGATTGGCAGGCTTACCCCATGCAGGTGTGATGTGGAGTCTGCCTGCTCTGTTCTAAGGCTTGGGCCCTCTGTCACCCTGGCTGCCTCACCCACACCACCACCCCTATCCCACTTTAAAAAAAAAAAAAAGGATTTCTTTGAAAGAGTGACAGAGATAGGGAAAGACAAGGAGAAAGAGATCTTTCATCCAGTGGTCAGGGCTGGGACTCCATTTAGTCCCAGGAGCCTGGGCCTCTCCAGATCTCCCATGTGGGTGACAGGGGCCCAAGTACCAGGCCATCTTCTGCTGCTTTCCCAGGCTCAGTAGCAGGGAGCTGGATTGGAAGCAGAGCAGCCAGAACTTGAACTGGCGTCCATATGGGATGCCAGCGCTATAGGTGGTGACTTTCCACACTGAGCCACACGCTGACCCCATCTGCTCTGCCTTTTGATTCTCTGGCCTCACTCTGCCTCATCTTAACACCATTTTACAGAAGTGGAAACAGAAAAATGCTCATTCATTCATTCATTAATTCGGCAGATGTGTCCTGTGTTCCGAGAACCGTGAGTCTCTTTCTCGGGTCACATAGATGGGGGCTGGGACCCCAGCTCTTCCTTCTGCCTCGTCTGGATGTGCGTTTATGGAAGGATGGGGCATGGGCCAGCGTACTGGTCTGGCTCAGGCCTGGGTGGTAGAGGAAGGGTAGGGTCAGCTCCGTGCCTATCCCTGCCCAGGCTGCGGGCTGGCATTTCCTCTGGCCACAGTGTGGGGGAGGGGAAGAGCAGGTGTGCCCTGGCGCCCAGCCCGACTGGGATATGGAAGCACCTCTTGGGGCCGGAGCTCAGGGGATGAGTAACACATGCCACCCAGACACACTGGGCCTCACGGAGCCTGGCCACATTCTTGGAGCTCTGCTGGGCTGGGCATCTGAGCTCCTCCGTGGTTTTGGTAGCTGGCTGAATCTGGTGGGTGACCCTGGAGAGGGCCTCCAGTGAGGACAAGTGGTGGGTGAGTGCCTAGTGGGTGGGTTGGGGGTGTCTTACACCTGGGTGGAGGTGAGGCTGGGGGTCTGGGCGCTGTGGGAGACCCCAGGTGACTCCCTTCGGTCTTCATGCATCTGCCTCTCTGAAGCCGGGCTTGCTGATGCAAGAGGATCGTGGGTGGGTTCTGCCTCGTGGGGCTTCTTCCCATTTTCTGTGAAGGAAAGACGTTTATGCAAATACCCATGATCCCAGGCAGAGTCAAATCAGCACCCACAAAAGACATTTGGAACAAGAACAGGGCCCCTCACAGAGGAGCCTTAAAGGCAGGCATGGATGCAGGAGGCCACGGCAGGGTGGGAATGAGCAGTGAGCAGCTCCAGTTGCCGGAAGCAGAGGGCACAGGTCAGGGATTTGTAGGGAATCAGGCTGACAAGTGCAGCGTGGAGGGGTCTCGGATGACAGGCTGGAGCTTTGTGTTTAAATCCCCGGGGAGCCAGTGAAGCCTTTTGCTGATGAGGGAGACTGTGGGGTATGTCCTGGCATCTGTCTCGGGGACCATCATGGTGGCATCATAGGGCAGGGCAGCCAGCACGGAGACTGCGATGGGGGATGTATGTGTGTCCCGGCCACGGGCTGCATGCATGCATGTGTATGTGTAGGAAGTGTGGGTCTGTGAACTGCACATCAGGTTTGGTTGCGTTCTAGCAGGACTGAGTCTGCCAGAATAGCTGAAGAGAGACTTCAGCAAGAACTTTCTAGAACTGTAACTGTTTTGGTAGCCCGAGGCCCTGGAGATGAGCAGAGATGCCTCCAAGTTTGGGCTGGATATGGTGCTTTTAGGAGACCTCCTGCAACTGGAGGCAGCTGGAATGACTGGGACT
This sequence comes from Lepus europaeus, assembly GCF_033115175.1. NCBI lineage: Eukaryota > Metazoa > Chordata > Mammalia > Lagomorpha > Leporidae > Lepus > Lepus europaeus. The sequence continues at coordinate 102,011,409 of NC_084832.1, read as the reverse complement.
TCTGGTCCTGGACCTGCCCGAGGTGGAAGGAGAGGCTAAAGGAGGTATGGCTGGTGTCCTTGTCTCGTCTTCTGTTTTATTTTAAAATTTATTTATTTGCAAGGCAGAGTGAGAGAGAGAGAGAATATCTTCCATCCACTGGTTTACTCCCCAAATAGCCACAGTGGTAGGAACTGGGCCAGGCCAAAGCCAGGAGCCAGAACTCTGCCCTGGGCCACCTCCTGCTGCCCTCCCAGGCACATCAGCAGGAAGCTAGATTGGAAGTGGAGCAGCCAGGACTCAAACCTGCTTTCTGATACGTGATGCTGGCATTGCAGGCGGCAGCTTAGCCCGCTGCACCACAGCGCTGGCCCCAACCCCTGCCTCATCTTGCAGAGTAGCCCCTGCAGGTCAGGGAGCACAGTGACTCTGACTTGAGGGTCATAGGATACCCAGTAGGGATGTGCAGATTCGTCTCGCTGCCGCCCATGCTCACCCTCCCCCTGTAAGCGAGGGCGGTGTAGGAACGGGCTTCTCTCCAACATGGGCAGTTCTCCATCCTCAAGTGTAGAGCACCTCTGGGGTACCCAGGCGCCGCCCTTGCCTGCCATGGCGCTTCCACTTCAGGATCTGAGGGGGAAGGCAGCAGGCCCAGCTCCTGAAGTCGGCAGGGGGTCCCAGCTGTGTGGGCTCCTGCCGGCAAGCCAAGGCACTCCAAGGAGGGTTAGGAATATTTGATTTGCTGGGTCAGGAATTTACACAGCGCTCAGCCACAAACCTCAGGCTCCATCGTGCTTCCCTGTGCCGGCAGGCGCCTTATCTCATCCTCCCGAAGCCGCCTGCCCTCCTTGATAAGTCCAAGTACAAATGCTTGCTTTCTCCCATTGCGCACCAGTGAATGGCTGTGTGTGCATGTGTGCAGGTGCAGGTATGTCTGTGTTCAGTGTAGCATCCCGCACACCAGGACCTGGGGACCCAGGAGGTACGCGGGTTGGCCTAGGGATGAAAGATGGGCTGCTTTAGGACTTTTCTGGAAAAAGCGACCTGCAAGCCCTGCATCCAGGTGGTCCCTCAGCCCTCAGCACCCTCACATCCCCTCCCTGCCCCCCAATCTGCTTGAAGAGGAGGTGATTATCTGGTAGCAGTAGCAGTTCTTCCTTTTTGGCTGCCTTTTCTAAAGACCTACTTTGGCCTTGTGGAAGACTCACTCAGAGGACCTCCCTGCTGACATTCATGCCTTCAGCAGTGGTGTTAGAGCACCCGTGTGCTGGGCACAGTGCTGGGTGTTAGAGACAGGGCGATGGGCACATCCCTGCCCTCAGGGGCTTGGGTTATGGGGTGGGGGGAGGGGGCGAACACGGAGCATCAGGGTGCTCCAGGGAGGGAGACGGTGGGGAGGAAGTGATGTTCACACTGATGCTGACTGGGCTGTAGGTGCTCCCTGGCCTGGGAGTTGGAGAGGCACTCTCAGGCAGAAAGAGTGGTGAGAGCAAAGGCCAGGAGGTGAGGAGGATTTGCAGGGGGTTTGTTTTGCTGTGAGAGTTGACCCAGAAAGGTGCAGGGGTGGGTTTTTTGGAGGGAGTGGGGGTAGGGGGAGCAGCTATGCTGGGTTTTAGCCAACATCTGACATGATCAGTGTTCCTTCCTTTCAAGTTCATCTTCCAGGCAGCTTCACTGGGACTGGGCACGTGAGCCTGGAGTCTGCCTAGGGTGCTCCCCTCTTGCCTCTGCCCACCTAGTGCCACCCGTCCCCCATGACCCATTTCAGAGGGCGGGAAGTTCAGGTCTTGGGGAATCTTAGAGGACCTGTTAGTTCACCCTCTGTGTTTGGTGGCTGAGGAGCTAGAGGTCACACAGGTCACCAGTGTCCTCAGGCTTTGTTCCTTAAAGGCCCAGGAGGCCCTTCCTGACAACTCTGGCTTGCCCTGTGCATACCCTCCTTGGAGCTCCGGTTCCTGTGTTCACCAAATATCTGTTGGACCCCACCGCAGGTCTGGCACAGACTTGGGTCCTGAGTGTATAGTAGAGAGGAAAACAGCCCCGGGTCCTGCTGCTCTGTAGGGTATGGTCCAGTAGGAGAATCAGGCGGAAAGTTGTCACCCAGAGAACCGTGTGCTTCCCAGTGCTCATGAGTGCCTGGGGAGGAAAAGGCACATGGTGCCATGGGAATGTATGCTGGTGGGCGCGGACAGCCAGAAAGCCGTGAAAGATCATTCTGGAGAATCCTCAAGACACGGGGAACCTAAGCCTAGCAGGTTAGGGCATTCAGGCAGAGGGAACAGCATGTGCAAAGGCTCGAGGAGGGATGACCATGGGGAGTTCGTTAACAGGTGGGTGATGAACAGGAGGGGAGTGGTCAGGAACAGGGCTGGGGAGGTGGACAGGAACAGTCATGCCAGACCTCCTGGGTTATTTTAAGAGGTAAGATTACACTAGAAGAGTGGATTTGCAAACACACATGCACACATGTGCTCATGTGTGCACACACAGAGTTGTAATCTGAGTAAACTGGGAGGCCACTGAAAGGTTAAAGTCGAGAGGGCTGTGAGTGAGACAGTGACCTTGGCCTCTGTATGGTGAATGGACTTGGGGGCAGGGTGGCTGCAGGGGGCTGTGTCTGGGTGAGAGACGGGGGTCAGGTGGGCCACAGCAGTGTCTGGGATTTGAGGAGGTGAGTGGCAGAGGGACATGTGCTGGTGAGGACTTCTGTGTGATTGGGGCAATTGGCCCAAGCGATGGGAGTGTGTGCTTGGTTCTCTCGGAGAGGAACAGGGCAGTGCCACCGGAGCAAGTCTGGGGCAAGGTCAGTCCCTCTGGGGCATGTGAAATTGGAGCTGCAGGCGCGCCAGCCAAGTGGGGGAGAGCGGCAGGAGGTGGGTATGGGTGTGCGTGCTCGGGGCTTGGGAGGCAGGTGAGGCAGACGCCTAGGTGTCGCTTAGGTGTCGTGGGGGTGCAGACGGACAGCCCTGGAAGGGATGAGGGGGCCAAGTGCAGGAATGCGGGACTGAAGCGAAGAACGAGGGCCTCCCCAAGGAAGGCGTGGAGGAGGAGGAGCTGTGGCGTTCACCCTAGAACTTGAGCCTCCGAATGTCCTGTTGATGTGTCTTGTTTTGCTGCTTTCTCTGTCAGCTGTATCACAACTCGACAGGGGCTGGGGCCGTGTTGGCTGTCGTAACTGTTCTTGTTGATAATGAGAGCCTGGTTCACTGAGCATTTCTGTGGTCCTGCCCTTGTGCCAAGTGCAGCGTGTTCATGACCTTGATCTCTCTCTCTCATTCTCATTCTCACTCTCCCTCCCTCCCCCTTTACATACTGCTTGAAAAGTTGTGCACTATTATCTCCAATTTTAGAGTGGTCACATGGCCACTCTTCAGTTACCCAGGAGTGGGGCAGCTACTTCAAATGGGATCTGAACACAGGTCCATCTGATCCCAAAGCCCAGAAGTTTGCACTGTGCTCTTTTGCCCAGCCTCTGTTCTGTGGCTCTGTGGTCGGGTTGGATGGGGGGTGTGCACAGGATCAGTGAAGGTGTCTGAACCTGGCCATTTATCCTCCCAGAAACGGCCCAGCTGCTGCCCTGGGGGAGCTGAGTTTGGCTTTGCCACTGTTCATCCACACTTCCCACCTGGCTCCTCCTGGTCAAGCAGTCACATCTTCCGTCTCCTGGCTGGCTCAGCAGTGCTGCAGCTGGTCCGTGGCTGCGACCCTGCCTCCTCTGAGCTGAGCTAGCTGACCTGTGCAGGGGCACTGGTGCATGCTTTGACAGGGGGATGCAGACGTACAGCCCGAGGTCTCTCCTGCCCTGTCCTTAGTCTCCCCCAAAGCTCAGCCCCTCAGGTTGGGCGGTGCTGGCTGGCTGGCTCCTGTCTCCTCCTCCTTGTTTTTCAATCTCCTGTCTTTCCCAGCTCTTCCTCTAAAGTGGCTCTCTGGGTCCATTAGTTTAATTGTCTGTCTACCTGTTTATCCATCCATTCCAGGCTATGCCGTGTGCTGGGGCTACGGCTGTGAACAACATGGTTGACCTGACAGCATTTACCCCGCGTTCTCTGTAGCTGGGTGCCTGTATGTACTTGGCTCCCTCGCGTGGCTCTGATGCTCTCAGAAGGCTTGCTTTCCAGGAACCATTCTGTGGATTTCTGGCTTGGGTCTCATCCTTTGGTTAATGAGCCTGGGGCTCTCAGGCATGGTGGTCTTCCTTCTCCTTTTCTCCTCTATTGCTTTCTTTCTTTTTTTTTTTAAAAAAAGATTTGTTTATTTATTTGAAAGAGTTATAAAGAGGAGACACACACACAGAGAGAGAGAGAGAGAGAGAGAGAGAGAGGGAGAGAAAGAGAGATCGATCTTCCATCCACTGTTCAGTCCCCAGATGGCTACAATGGCCAGGGCTGGACCAGGTTGAAGCCAGGAGCCAGGAGCCAGGAGCCTTCTTCTGGGTCCCCCACGTGGGTACAGGGGCCCAAGGACTTGAACCATCGTCTGCTGTTTTTCCAGGCCATTAGCAGGGATCTGGATTGGAAGCAGAGCAGCCAGGACATGAACTGGCCCCCATGTGGGATGTCAGCACTACAGATGATGGCTTAGCAGCGCCGGCCCCTCCTCTCACACTTTCTGAGTATCTGCCATGGTCACTGGGGCTGAATCAACAGGGACACAGCCCCTGTCCTCTTTTAGAAGCTCGGGAACAAGAGCAGAGGCAGGTGGACAAGCTGTCACTGCGCTCCAAATAAAGTGCTGAGGAGGAGGCAGGAGCAAGCCTCTCTCCAGAGAGGGCGGTCCCCCGACCACCCTTTCTAGCACGTTCTGAGCAGCTCATCTGCCGTCTCACTGGGAACTGGGAACTCACCGCTAAACCAAACCCTGTTGGTTTTGTTGCTTCGCTGCTCTGAGAAGCTACAAAATCCCAGGTAACCCAGCGCCTTCGCCATCGTTGTCACTGTCTTCCCTGAGTCCTGGGTGGTGAACCGTGCTGGGTATGTACCACATACCACGCTGGCTGCTTGACTTCCTTAGCAAGCAGAGCGCTGGCCCTGCCTGTGGGTCTTGCTGCACGCATCCGGAAGATGGAGGCCCTGCGAGGGACCTCTTCACATTGGCAAATGCTTCCCTTAGCAATGAAACCATGTTTTTCACAGCTGAAGAAGATCCCAAATTCGGAGTTTAAAAAACTGGGGCTGAGCATTTGGCTAAGCAGTCAAGACGCTGCTAGGACGCCCACCTTCCGTATCCGAGCGCCTGGCTTTGAGTCCCAGCTCCCTTCCTGATTCCAGCTTCCGGCCAGTGCAGACCCCAGGAGGCAGCAGGTGATGGCGCGAGGACTTGAATCCCTGCCACCCGCATGGGAGACCTGGATTGAGTTCCCGGCTCCAAGCTTTGACCTGGCCCAGCCCCAGATTGTTTCAGGCATTTGGGGCATGAACCAGCAGGTGGGCGCTCTCTGCCTCTCTGCCACTCAAATGAATTAATGAATGAATGAATAAATAAAAATTAAAAACAAAATCAGGGCCAGGTGAGAACCTCTCCCTTCTCTGACAGCAGGGGCTTATCTCTCAGGTTCCTCTGTGCAGCGAGCATCACTTTGTGTCTGACCTTGACCCTGAGGCTGCATTCTTTGGGTTCAGGGGCACGAGCTGTGCGCAATAACAGATACCAGCAATATTCAGCACGGGGCAGAAAGGGGAGCCAGGTCTGCCTGCCAGCTCTGATTGTGTGTGGGTGAGGGAGGAATCAAAGACCGGGCTGTGTTGCCGCTGCAGGCCTGAGAAATCCATGGAGAGGCAGAGAGAGCCTGGCATTTACCCTGAAACCCTCATCTCCCCAGTTGCCAGTCAGCAGAGATGCTGCATGTTGATTTCACTGATTCACTTTTTTCCTCCCCTCTGAGACTTCTCTACTGGCTTCACTTTTTTTTTTTTTTTTTATTGTTTAAGAAAAAAAAAAAAAGGAAAGCAAAGGCTGCCTTGCCTTGCTCACATGCTCAGAGATCCTTCAAGGACAGCTTGTACCTCCCGGCTCTCCTGGGCATGGCGAGACAGTGTCTCACGTCCCTGGCCTGCCTGCGTGTGCCTTCTGCACCCCAGGTCTAAGCACTTGAAGCAGCTGGTCTCTGCACCTCTTATATCTCCCCGCTGCTGCCAGGCTCAGGAACCTGGGGCACCGATTCTGTTGTGTGCCGGTACTGCCTGGGACTCTGCAGGCTGAGTGTGCACCTGCACCTGTCACAGGAGGCCTTGCAGAGCGGCTCACTTTGCTTCCCAGGCACACTCTCCCACTTGGGCAGCCCTGTCTCCCCACTGCTTCCCGGATATACTTACAACAAGACCTTCCTGGCAATGCCCACCCTCCCTGTCTCTTCCTTGCCAACTACTGCCAAGGGCCACTGGACATGGGGAGGGCTCAAGGGGCAGCCTGGTGCCAGCCCTCTCCTGGTAGTGGGTGCTCCAGGCGTCACTGCCTGCTGCTTCTCTAGGTTCGGTCTTTGAGCTTCCTGAGGTGGACGGAAGGCCTTGTCTTGTTCACCTGTGTGTCTTTCTGGGTCCTTGCTCAGTGGCTGGCCTACCATGGATGGCCTGCGAAAGGACTGTGTTCTGGTTACACCTGTCCTCAGACAGGACTGGCTGCCTGCCTTCCACACTGCTTTCTCCCTGCATCGCTTCCCTTCCTGCAGACCTCTGTGAGATCCTGAACTCTGCTGATGAGCAGCCCAGAGACATCACCTGGCTGCATCTCTCCCTTTCGCCCCTCACTGGGGTTCTGTTAGATAATGGTCTCACTGCAGTCCATGATATTTCATGGTCTCCCTCCCCTTTTTTTAAAAAAAATTATTTATTTATTTATTTGAAAGAGTTACACAGAGAGAGGAGAGGCAGAGAGAGAGAGAGAGAGAGAGAGAGAGAGAGAGAGAGAGAGAGATCTTCCATCCCCTGATTCACTCCCCATTTGGCCACAATGGCTGGAGCTGTGCCAGTCAGAAGCCAGGAGCCAGGAGCTTCTTCTGGGTCTCCCACGTGGGTGCAGGGGCCCAAGGACCTGGGCCATCTTTGACTGCTTTCCCAGGCCACAGCATAGAGCTGGATTGGAAGTGGAGCAGCCGGGTCTTGAACTGTGTCCATATGGGATGCCGCCCTCCCACCCCCTTTTTAAGATTCTGTTAGACTGGGAGATTCCCCAGGGCAGGAACTATGTGTGGAGTCCAAGAAAGTAGAGAGTGTAGGCTTGGAAAGCACACCACTTCCTTTCCCGTACAGTAGGGATGGTGAGCGGCTCATGGGGATGTCATGGGGGTGACATTGTAGGAGGCTGGGCCCTGGGAAAAGTGAGTTATACCACAGGAGTCGCTGTTAGCCTGATGGTGACAGCCAGGGACCCTGATGGGACCCGCCTGCAGCTGTGTGAGTGGACTGACAGGTGCAACCAGGAGGGAGCAGAACTGTGACACTGGGTAGACTCTTACCAGCCTGCTGTCCCCCTGCCTCTGTGCCCCCCAGACCCGCCAACTTCTGAGGACCGAGCTGGTGGCACAGTTTCATCCATAATGAGAAGTGAAGGTGGAACAGCCAGGGGCGATGGAGAGACGATTCTGACTGGAGCAGGTGTGGGTTGAGACGCGGAGATGAGATTAGAGAGTAGGGGTCAGCCCGAGAGGGCCCTGGTGCCCTGCCGGAGACCAGGCAGGACGTCACCTTGTCGTTGGCGTAGGGGGTCCTGCACCCCAGCTCTGCCTGCTCATGGCCCTCTGCACAAGGCTCTTTTCACCCCCATGTTAAAGAGGAGGAAAGAGCTCAGGAGGGCAAACTCCCCTACCCTCGATCACACCGCTGGAAAGAACTGAGGGAGAAGGGGTCTGGTGAATCCCAGCAAAGCTGGTAAGTGGCCTCCCCCTGCAGCACAGAAGTGAGGTGGGAAGGATGAAGGGTGGCTGTGAGCCCCTCCTGAGCCACCAGGAGAGCCGGGTGGGGAGAGACAGAATTCGCCATTCCGGTCAGGAGGCATGGGGTTCCATCAGCAGCCCACCAGACCTCTACCCTCTCATCTGTAGACAGCACCAGCAGGACCACTGTGCAGAATCAGGAGGGAGCAGGTTGCCCTCCTGAGCTGGGGAGGGGCTCGAATGGGGCAAGTGATGCAGGCTCTGAGCTGTGTCTGGAATCCTAGTGCCCTGGCCAGCGAGAATGCAGGCCCCGCCGCTGGAGCCCTGTGATGAGGCCCTGGAGTCCCTCCGGCTGAGAATAATGTTCCCCGGCCAGCTGGGGTGGCTCTGTTGCTGTCCATCTGCCTTGCCTGATGCCCTCCTGTCTTTCTGGGGAAAACAGGAAGACTGAGGGTGCCTGCTCCCTCAAGGGCCCCAGATGCTGCTTGCCACCCGGCACATGGCATAGGTGTGGAATAAAGGCCTGCGGGGCCCAGAGCGCATGTTCCCACCCACACTCCCAGGCAGGGCACGAATTCTGCATCCGGCAGTCCCTGTGGAGCGCCTTCCAGAAGACAAGCCCCGTCTCAGGTGCTGGGGCGCTGCGCCAGCAAAACTTGGCTCCTGCTCTGAGCACTGTCCGCTGAGCTACAGGGATGATGGCAGGAGAGGCGGGATCCCCACCCCTGGCCCTCAAGTCTTCTTTTGCAAGGGGTGGCGGGCCCCCGGGTCGGCTGTGCAGACTTCTGCGCTGGCCCAAGGGAGGCCGCCCTCGCTGCCCCGCTTCACGCCAGGGTGAGGAGCTGCTCCGGTGCTGCCCGCGCGGTTTCTCTGAGCACCTCCCTTCGTGTGCTCCTCATAGGAGACGGTCCAGCCTGCGGCCAAGAGCGCCCCTGCGTTACTCTGGCAGGAAGGGGCAAGGCAGGACCCCCCTGAAGCCACCTGCCTCTCTCGCTGGCTGGCGGGCAGCCCAGCCGGCGCGGCGCCCCACCCGGGAGCGCGGGGGCGGGGGTTCGCGCAGCTGCAGGAGCCTCGCAGAGCCGCGCGTGTGCACGCGGGCGCGGGCGCGCGGAGGGGGCGGGAGGGCGGCTCGCCCCGCGGAGGCCCCGAGCGCGTGTACGCACACCTCGTGCCTCCCCTGCGGGCCCTTCTCCCTGCCCGCCGGAGCCGGTCCCACGTGTGCGCGTGTGCGCTGCCTGTGCTGTGGGTACCGCGGGGAGGCCGTGCGCAGAGGGGGCGGCGGCCGGCTCGACGGTGGCCGGGCTTCTTCCCGCTGCAGTAGCCCGCAGCCCTTGCCTGGGGTACCGGCAGTCATCCCCTTCCTCCCCACGCGCTTCCCGGTGAGGGTTCTGCTCAGCCCGAGCGCCGGAGCCCTTGACATTTAGCTAGGGTTCGCGGGCACTTGTATAGGCACAAGCAGAACGCTAATCCTATTAAAGATATTGTGTCATTGGGGAGGGGGGTGGCTCCCCCCGCCCCGCCGGGCGGGCAGGCCTCGCGCCCATTGGTCGGATGCGAGGCAGGGGGCGGGCCCGGGGGCCCGGGGAGGGGGCTCCGAGCGACCTCAGCTCCGCGAGTCGGGGCTGGGATTTCGCAGGGGAAGCCCCGCGGTTGCAGCTGCGGCGGATCCCTCGGCACAGCCCGCCGCGCGCCCGGGCAGCCCAGGGCCGGCAGCTGCTCCGCAAAGTGGCGGAGCGAGAGGAGGCGGAGCGCCGGCCAAGTGCACGGGCTCAGCGCCGGAGCGGGGCTGGGAGAGGTGTGCCCGGGGAGCCTGGATCCCGGCGCCCTCCTGCCTCGCGTGGGGCGACGGGGAGCCGAGCGGACGCCCCGGAAAGAGAAATCCAGTTGCAGCCGCCCCTGAGACGCCAAGTTCGCGAGCGCACACACAGCCGCGCCGCGCCGCAGAGCTCGCCCGGGTCGGCCGGCCCGCAGCCGCCGGGCGCCGTCCGAGCGGCAGCGGCCGCGGGGCGCGGGGCTCGGCAGGGAGTGAGCCCCGGCGCGGAGAGGGGGCGGGCAGGGCCCCGCCGACCCGCCCGCAGCCCGCGCCCGCCTGGGGCGCCCCCTCCGTCCCGCCGTGGGAGCGATGCCCCCCGCCCCTCGCGCCCGCCGGCAAAGACGCGAGCATGGAGAAGTCGAGTAGCGAGGATTCCTCCATTCACCGGAGCCCGTCTCTGGATAGCAAGGACTCGGACTTTGCGAAACCGTCCAGCTCGGGCCGCCCGTTCGGCCGCGGCTTCACGGCCGGCGCCTTCTACGGCACCGCGGGCTCTCGGGGCCAGAGCCGCGCCGAGGCCGGCGTGAAGACCGACAAGTACAATGCCCCCAAAGGCAGCAAGTACGTGGTGTTTTACCTGGACCTGTCCTTTGTGTTCCTCCTAGAATTTAAGAAGTGCAACATGGCCAGGGGCTGCCTCTGCTGCCTGAAGTATATGATGTTCCTCTTCAACCTGATCTTCTGGGTAAGTCCCTGCGCTCGCCGCGGGCCCCCGTTTGCTCACCGCGGCGCGAACGCCTCGGGAGCGAGCTGCATGGCTCCGCTCCGCACGACCGTGAGAGCCGCGGTCTCGCGTGCATCGCCCTCTTCCTTTCTCCTCGGCGGCTGGGTGGAGGCTCCAACTTGCGGCCAGCAAACTTTGCGCCACCTCCTCCGCCTTTAAGATAGCCGGCGCTAGACGTGCCAGCCCCGGTAACCCGCAGCGGGTCAGTAGCTGTGGCCCCGGGCTGCAGATAGGCACGTGGAGGAGGGCTTTGTGAGCTTCTTGCCGGGTTCCTCCTGGATGCACCAGGATGCACACTGCAGCATTTTATGGGAGTGGGATGGGGGTGTGTGTGGAGGTCGCTGCCTCCCACTCCTGTCCGGGAATACTAGAAGGGGAAGGAGCCGGTGTCCCAAGCCCGTGGACTCAGTTGCTGGCCCCAAGCTGGGGCTTATGTGGGAAAGGAGGGGCGTAGGGGGTGCTGCCCTCAGTGGCTGGGGCTTTGGAGCCATTGTTGCACACACTCAGGGCCTGGGAGGGACAATGGGGCAGTCCTTGGTGAGAGCCTGTTTTCCAGAGAAGGTATCAGTGGGTGGGGCAGCTGAGGCTGGCACTCTGCGCTCCGTGGAGTCTCCAGGCGGCGGGCACACACACGCGCGTGTGTGAGCAGTCCTACTTGGGCATATCTGCAGACTTCTGAAGTGCGTCTCTGTTTCCCCTGTGTCCCAGCTGCTACCTCTGCCTCCCTCCACCAGAGCCCAGACCTAGTCCGCACAGATGTTTGGCCGTGCCCCAGGGTCTCTCTCCTCCCGCCCCGCCGCCCACGGTCCAGGAGGAGCCCTGGAGCAGGGGATGGTCATTGAGAGGCAGGGTAGGCAGGAGCAGTTGGTGTTCAGCTCGAGTGTAGAGTGACCCACTTTAGCTGCAAAACTTTTTGGGGTGTGTGTGCGGAAGGCGTGACTTGCCCATCAAAGGGAGCGCTCAGGCCGGCAAAGACCAGGCTCTTAATTCTGCATTAGCTCCCTAAGACCTTGGGCAAGACACCAGGCCCCTTAAGGACTGCGCGTCCCATGCCCCCCACTCTCCCCCTACTCCCCACCCCTATCCAGTGGGGCAGGGGCTGTTGGGATTGCCTTGCCCGCTGTCCTCGCTTCATGAATGCCGTGCACGGGCACTCTAGTGCTCTCTGGCTCTCTGGGTGTCTGGGGAGGGAATGCTCCCTACCCCCACCCCAGCAGGGGCCGCTGCTGCTTTCCCGGGGAGACTGGGCTGAGGACCTGGCCTCGGCATCTCTGTAGGCCCCCCACTGCTAGGTGTTACTGCTGGGCGGTGGTGGCTTGCAGAGGCTGGGCAGATCCTCTCATCCTTGCGCCACTGGAATGCCAGGAATGGCGTTGTCGCCGCCTGTGGGCCAGTGCCTCCTGCTCCTCTGACTCACTCGCCAGCATCTGTGCAGAGGCCTGGCCTGCGTTTTTCTGGTGCCCCTTGGATCTACGAGGCTGTTCCGTTGTTCCCAGCTGCCTTCCCGGTTCCTGTTCACAGCTTCGGCCGACCTCTCTGTTCATCTTGGGCAAACACTTCACACTTGTTAGCGAGACCTGGGGTTACTCTGTGCCTTGGGCCAGCAACTCCTACTCGGCAGCGCCTGCCGGCTCCTCCCCACCCCCACCCCGCCACCTGCTGGCCGTAGTTGGTATAACTGCTGGTAGGAGCCTTCTCTTCAGGATGGTGCTGGCCTGCTTTGGGGAGGGTCTCCCAAGGCCAGCACAGCACTCCATAGCCTGCCTGCACATTGCAGGCAGTGACGTTCAGTTTGTGAGTGAGTGGGAGGTCAGAGCTGTGAATCTGCAGCGTGTTACCACGTGGTAGGGATCCCCACAACCCACTTGCTTGGGAAGAGAAGTTAGAAATCAAAGTTGCCTTTGATGATGGCTCAGCCCCTTAGCTGGGACCCTTCCTGAAAAGCCCGGCAGAAGCTAATGAGCCAGTTAGTGAGACATCCTTCCTTTAAGGTGTACAGCAAGACAGCGTGCCGTCTCTTCCTAATTAAAAAGTACCGACTATACTCTTTTTACCAGGTTTCGTACCTCTCTCCTTGTCTCTGATTTTTCTTATTGCTTAATATTTTCAGGATTCCCATGGCAAGTAAGAGCGGGGAAAAATTGAGTCTGCAAGACCCAGATCTTTTATGCTAGTGGCGTTGGAGGTGGTGAAATAAGACGTAGACCTCAGGGAAGAAGAGTGACCCAGCAGAAGGGAAGTGGGTGTGTGGCTGAGCGGAGTGCTGGCCACTGTTGATTGTTGGGGAGTTGGCCAGGATTTGGGCATGAGGAGCCGGCTAGGCGGCGCTCACCTGGGCGCGGGGGAAGGAGCAGAGGAGAGAGCTGAATGAGGAGGTAGGGTGTCTGAGGCAGGATCCCGGAAGCCTCTGTTGCTGCTGTGTGCACAGGGAGGTGAAGGGGTGGGGTGGGGGTCAAGCCCAGCACCCTGGCACCAGGAGCAACTGTTGGGAATTATCTGGTCTCGTGGTTGAGACCCCCAACGGAGGCTTTGCTGGGGCCCTGGAGTTGAACTTGAGGCCTGCAGGGAGTAGAGTTCTTGGTGTAGATAGTGGAGCCCCCCCCAACAACCCCCCGTTGTTCTCCAGACCCTCCACTGCCGCCCCACCCCCTATCTGCCCTGAGCCTGTTGGGAGGATTCCCAGTGTAGGGCAGAGGTGCAGCTGGCTCACTCGGCAACCTCCTTGGAGGTGTGCGTACGTGCAGGTGGGGTCTTGCCACGTCCGTGTTGGTGGGGGCTCAGGCGACCTCCCTGGGGGACAGCGTGGGAAGTGGAGCCTGCTAAGGAAAGGGCAAGTACCTTCTCGGCTCCTCGGCGCCTGCCTGCTGGTGGTGGTAAGGGGTCCAGGCATGCTCCCGGCACCCTCAGCTATGGCTGGCCAGTGCCAGCCGCGTTGGCACCGCAGTGCACTGTGGGGGTGTGGGGTGCCTGATATAGAGGAGGAAGGTGGGGGAGAGGGAGTCAGAGGTCATCCAGCCTTGTCCCGCCCCTGCCTTGTCTTCTGCTCCATCCACTTTGGGTCTCAAGGCCCTAAGCAGATGCGGGCAGCTTGGCCAGTGAGGAACGGGAGGCCTGATCGGGACAAGAGCTTCCCTGTACTGAGGGTCCTGTCCCCCAGCTCTGGTACCCATGGGGGCATCTTACTGTCCCCGGCTCAGCCCTGTGTCAGAATCCCCTGGCCTGGCTGGGGGAGTACTCTTGGAGAGAGTGAGGGAGTCTGGGCCCCTTGCTTTGACTGTGAGCAGAGGAGAGGGGGTGTACAGGCCTGGGCTGGACAGGGTACCTCTGTCCCCTCCTTGGCAGCAAATCGCAATCCCAGCCAGCTCCTCTGTGCCCAGTTCCAGTTGTGTGTGATGCGGAGGGGTGGAGGGGCTGGGATTGCTGGCATGATTGCCACCTGGGATAACGGTCACTTCTCTTGCCGGCTGGCAGAGCTGCCCCATCACGTTAATCAGGGCTGGCAGAGCAGTGACACTGCGGCCCCACCGGAAAGCCCGGCCCTTGGGGATTGCTCCTTTCATAAAGGCCAATTAGGCGAAGAGGCTGTGCTCAGGGTGCCTGCCCGAGCAGGGGTGAGGCTGGCACAGGGAGCCGGGGCAGGATAGAGGTGTGGACTGGGGCCCTGATTTACCTCTCGTAAGTGGGGTCGGGCCGTGGCCGAGACCAGTCACTGCCTTTGGATGCAGGTGGTGAGCTCCGGGGGTCCCACCCACAGTGTGGGTTCAGACCTGGCCTCTCCTGGCAGAGACAATGCAGACTGAGCCAGAGGGGGTGGGGAGCAAGAGGCCCCGAGCAGCTTCCCCGAGCGCTCAGGGGCCAGGCGTGGCTCTGCCTGGGTCGGGGACAGATGAAGGGCCTGGCGCGTACCCCGAGGCCCCAGGAACGTGGCCCTGAGGGAATGCCAGCTGTGTGTTCACTTCCTTTCCGAAGCATTAAAAATTAAACTTCCTTGTCTTCATATCTATTTTTAAATCATGTCAGAGCTGCCATTGGTGTCAGTCGGGAGGGGGTGGGGAGGAGGAGGGCCGAGAAGAGAAAGCCCCAGCAGAAACGGGGTGCGCAGCTCTCGCCTGGACCACAGGGCACCCTGGCCACTGGCCTCTCCCGGCGTGCGAGGGCCTCGCCCTCCGCCCGGCTGCCCTCGGCTGAACCTGGTGGCGGGCTGCGCGGCCCCAGGCCTTCTGTGGCTCACTAGGGTGTTGGGGCCCCAATCGAGGCCGCTGGTCATGCCACAAGTATTCGCTGAATGCCCGCGGCGTGCGCAGGAGCGTCCAGTTGTGAGGACAGGAGCTGACTGGGCTCGCTCAGGCCGGATCAGTTTTCTCGTGCCAGGAAGTCGTGGAATCGAGAGGTCATCTGGCCCGCCCTGTGCTGAACTTCTGGACATGGGGCTGCTGAGGGTGGGGCCGCAGCAGGCCTGGACCCTGCGTCCTGACTTTCCTCGCCCTCGCTGCAGCGTTTGCCCCTGACACGACCCGTGGATCCTCCCTGTAGTCTGGCAGCGAGGATTTAGAGAATCCTGTGAGTTCTCTGCTGTTCTTCTGTTGGGAGGGCTGATGGATGCTCGGTGGCCAGTGTGTACCCCGTGCACTTATTGAGCACCTCTGGTAAGCAGAGTGCTTGAGCCGCTCCGAGTTCCCTGGTGAGGGAGACCTGTGCGAGTACTGTAGAAAACACTCATAAAAAGGAAACCGGGAGGTAGTTTATTTTGGTGCAGAAACAATTTTTGAAATTCATGCAGTTTTTTTTTTTTCATAATGCACATTTTCCATCAACTTTTAAAAAAAGATTCATTTACTTGAAAGGCAGAGAATGGGAGGAGGGAGAGAGAGTGCACAAGCACAGTCCATCTTCCATGCGCTTTTGCAGGTGTCCTCCAACAGACAGACAGCCATGAGACAGAGCTGCTTAACAGGGCCCTTACCTCGGGCTAGCAGCAGGGCGAGGGGTGAACGGAGCAGTGACATCTGGCGCTTGAAGGGTGAATAGGAGTTTGCTGAGAGGTGAGGCTGGGGTTCCAGGCAAGTGAGGAGGGGACAGAGAGAGCAAGTTGGTCCCGAGCTGATGCCAGGGGAGGGGTAGGAGCCCATGCACCTGAGAAACCAGCTGAACACAGCAGTGTCGTGTTGGTCCGGGTGATATCCTTGGAGTGGCTGTAGGGCTGCGGAGTGGGAGTTCTGAGATCGAGGTGGTGCTGGCCTGCCGGAGGCTGTGCACTGGTGCCAGGGGCTGCCGGCTGCTGTGGCTCCGATGGCTGCCCTGTTTCTCTGGCGGTGACCACCGTGGCAGGTCCCGCTGTGGTGCTACGGCTGCAAGCTGTCGCCGTTGATAATCCAGCTTTAGAGAGATGCCCGTCTTCGCCCCCTCTCCGGCCTTGCCCTTCCCGCTGCTTGTTTGGTTCCAGTTAGGAAGCTTTGATGCTGAGCTAAAGCCGTCGGGCAGAGTTAAGTCTCCTGAGCCAGCTTTGTCCCTGCTCACATTTGGAAGCTAATCTGCCAGCAGCAGCGACGGTGGGGGTGGGGGGCTGCCCCTGTCAGGGACCTGCAGAACTCAGGCGGGAGAGCAGCTCTGCAGGGGGCAGCAGCCCTAGGTCAAGGTCTGCCTCCCAAGCCCCACTCCTTGCCTAACTGGCCACGTCGTGGGCACTGCCAGGGAGGTCCATTGAGCCCCTGGTTGCATCCCAGTGGGCCTGGCCCCCGCCAGCTTTGCAGGCTCTGGGGAGAGCGGCAGGATTCCGGATCGTGTCCCCTGCCTTGGGCGGCTTTACTGCCCAGCACCACGCAGGGGAGGCCTGCTGTAGTGGCTGATGAGTGTGGGAGACTGGCCACAGAGAAGAGTGGCAGGACTCTGCCCTGGAGAGCGCGCTTTCTCTGGACCCCAGGAGTCTCTCTCTGGGGTGTACATCTAGTCTGGCCAGGCAGCCTCTGCACAAATGGCTTCTGTACCTCATCTTGCCGCTGCCTGCTGTGGGGGAGTCTCTAGGAGTAAGGCCTATGATTTGCAGGTGGTCCTCACCTCTGGGTACCTGGGTTCCCTCATCTGGGACTGTTAGAACACCCCCAAAACTTGTCAGAGAAATTGTTGCAGAACCCCCAAAAGTGGGCCAGCCCACCCGACATGCAGCAGGGTACCTGCCGACCCCAGGGTGGTGGGAGAGGGGAGGGGCTCAGCATGGAGGCAGGCAGCTGTGGCTCAATTCCCGGACTCCCCGAGGGATTGAGAGCAGGGAATCTTGGACCCTGGGGAGGGGGAGGGGGCTGAATGGTGCACGACCCATGTGCAGCTGGGGCTCTGGTTGGTCCACAGTGCACGTGGCCTTCCTCTGATAGGTCAGTGAGGAGGAGCCAGAGTGTTTCTTTCTTTTTTTTTTTTTTTTTAATTTTATTTATTTATTTTTTTGACAGGCAGAGTGGATAGTGAGAGAGAGAGAGAGAAAGGTCTTCCTTTTGCCGTTGGTTCACCCTCCAATGGCCGCTGCGGCCGGCACATCGTGCTGATCCAAAGCCAGGAGCCAGGTGCTTCTCCTGGTCTCCCATGCGGGTGCAGGGCCCAAACACTTGGGCCATCCTCCACTGCCCTCCCGGGCCATAGCAGAGAGCTAGCCTGGAAGAGGGGCAACCGGGATAGAATCCGGCGCCCCGACCGGGACTAGTTCCCAGTGTGCCGGCGCCGCAAGGCGGAGAGAGTGTTTCTTTTCTATGGCAAGGGTGGGCTCCTATCTGGTTGGGGTCTATCGGGGTCCTTTTTGGCCCAGCCTGCACAGTGGGTTTGCTCAGGGTCCCCGTGTTCCTGTGAAGCTCTCAGCATAGAGACCATGTTGCAATGTTAGCCCGAGGGAGGGCTGAGTCTTCCTGGTTGTCTGACCTTGCCCTTGTGCCACTCCCTTAATGCAATGAGTTGGTCAGGCAGAGGGAGAGCTGCTCTCGGTCCTGATTCAGTCTCCAGCAAAGGCATTGGGAAGGGGGCACGGCGTCACAGTGTTACCAAGGCACTCATGGGGCCGTAGGGAGGCGCGGTGTAGGGGTGCGGCTTCCCAGGCACCTGGCACATTGGACTCCGTGGCCAGCAGCTGCTGGGAGTGTCACTGCAGTCCTACAGCCAGAGCATATGGACAGGAAGTGAGAGGCCTGAGGCGGGAGCACAATGCCAGGCGGGCCTTCGGAGCCCTGAGAGGAGTCCCTGGTCACTCAGGCTGCGGATCGTCCTGCGTGTCGTCTGACCTTGAGGGTATGTGGAAAGATAGGGGAGGTAGGGAGGCCCCGGGGAGACGAGTGGGGGTGCAGGTAGAAGACAGTGAGGAGGGGCACTGGTCTCTGACCCCAGTCCTGGCAGCTGCACCTGCCACGCTCTACATTTCCTGTGGCCCTCCCGGTGAGAGTGGTCCACACCACTCTCCTGCTCACTTTGCTCTGGGTGTAGCGAGTTAGCTGGGACTGGATCACCTGGACAGGTGGTCCCTTGGCAGGTCCCTCATAGGGACAGACTTTGGCCACGTGGGCTGCAGCCTGGGCTCACTAAGAGAAAGGGCCTGGTATGCTGGGTCCAGGCCACTTCACCAGCCAGGTGTGCAGTCACTGCGGTTGTTCTCAAGTTGTAAAACTGGTCATGGACAAATTCATTAGAGCATAGGAGAGGATGAAATGACACCCACTAACTCGCTCGGGAGCTAGACCAGGACTCTGCCCTTGTCTCCTGAGAGAGGGCCATGCCTTTGGATTCTGCATGGACTGTGTTCCAGACAGGCAGGGGTGCTTCATCACTGCCTCATTTGACGTGGCTCTCAGCTGACCCTGCGTATCTGGAGTTTCCGCATTTGGGTGCCCAACCAACCGCCCATCAGAAAAATGATTATGTGTGTACCGGATGTGTTCAGTGTCCCCAGACTATACGGCATAGCAACTCTTTATATGACACTTGATTGCAGTGGGCATCCTAAGTAACTTAAAGTACACAGGTGGATGTGCACAAACTCTGCTCTTTTGTGGAAGGGGCTGGTGCATCTGTGGATTCCGGTGTCCGTGGAGGTCCTGGACCAGTCTCCTATGGGGTAGCAAGGGATGACTGCAGTTTTGCACATTCAATAGATGGAATCGTTTTGCATGCATTTTTAAGTTTTTAATTATTTATTTAAAAGAGAAGGAGAGAGAGCGAGAGTGTGCACGCATGCTTGTGGTCTCCCGTCCACAGCTTCACTCTCAAATGCCTGCAATGGCCAGGGCCGAGCCAGGCTGCAGCTGAATCAGAATCAATCCCGGTCTCCCTTGGAGGCAGCCGTCACCTGTTGCCTGCCGGGGTCTGGAAGCTGGAAGCAGAGCAAAGCTAGGACTTGCACTGAGACATTCAGTATGGGATATGGATGTCCAGGCAACATGGTCACTTGGGAGGCCAAGCACCCATCTCTGAATGTGTTTTTATTTATTCATTTTTATGAAAGAATGTGCACAGAGTGAGGGAGACAGGAGAGAGAGACACACACACACACATCTTCCACCTGCTGATTACTCCTCAGATGCCCACAACAGCCTGGGACTCAGCTACTTAAGGTATTACTTGCTGCCTTCCAAGGTGCACATTTGCAGGAAGCTGGTATTGGATGTAGTGCTGGGACTTGCATCCAGATGGCCTGATACAGGATGCTGACATCCCCAATGGTATTTGTGTATGTCAAATGCCTGTCCCCCAAAATGTGTTTTTAAAAATTCAGTATTAGGCTGAATTTGTTCATGCTGACGTACGGAGCCATAGCGCATGCATCTTCATTGCTCCTTGGTATTACGTCGCTGGCATGTGCCACAGTGTCTTCTTGTAACGAGCATTTGGGTTCATTCCCCCTGAACGTTCTTGTGTGTGTCCTTAGGACACTGCTTCTGGAAACATCTGTGGTGAGGGACCCACTTTTCAGTTTCCAGTTCTGAGAGGTGGTTCTGCTGTGCGTGACAAGTGCACAGCTCAGACCACTTGTGGCTTACCTGACTGTGGCCACGGCAGGGCCGCTGCGGAAGTTTCCAAGCGTTAAGTCACATGTTGAGAAACTCTGCTCCGGTACAGACAAGGAATGGCGTTCATTGCTAGGCTGTAGGAATATGTGCATTTCAGCCGTGTGGATACATCAGTTGACATTTCCACCAGTGGGATGTCAGTTGGAAATGGAAAGTTTCTGGCATTCTTCAATACACTGGATATAAAATGCCATATTATAATGGATTTAATTTGCATTTCTCTGATTACTATTCAGCATCTTTTCATATGTTTATTCGCCATTCCTGCCGCCTCTGTGAATTCCTGTTTATGTCTTTTGTCCATTTTTCTACCGAGTTGTTTGCTTTTCCCCTCTAACTTTTAGGATTTTTTTTAATGTTTTAGATACAAATTTGTTGTCAGTTACATGTACTGCAAACACAGTGTGTGGTTTGTTTTTTCACAGTCTTCATAGGCTCTTGTTTTGATAAATGGAAATTCCTTATTAAAAATAGATAATATCTCATAGATGCCTTTCTATCCTGATGATAAATAGGACAATGCCATCACAATAAAAACATTTAGGAATTGTTGGATGAGTGAGTAAATGACTTACGGGAGATCCTATATTTATTCCTGAAAGTTTTCCTTCTTTATTTGAAAGGCAGATCAAGAGAGGGAGGGAGACAGAGAGATTGGTCTTGCATCTGCTGGTTCATTCCTCACATGATTACAACAGCAGAGGGCTTGGCCCGGCTGAAACCAGGAATCAGGCACTCCGTTTTGGATCTCCCACATGGGTGGTAGGGGCCCAAGTACTGCCTCTCAGGGTGTGCGTTTGGAGCAGAAGCATAAGTGGGACTCAGTCCCAGGCATTGCGCTATGGGACATGGACGCCCCAAGCAGCAGCTTAGCTTGCTATGCTGTATCGTTTGCCCCCGTCTTCATTTTTTTTTTTTTTTAATTTTTTGACAGGCAGAGTGGACAGTGAGAGAGAGACAGAGAGAAAGGTCTTCCTTTTGCCGTTGGTTCACCCTCCAATGGCTGCCGCGGCCAGCGCGCTGCGGCCGGCGCACCGCGCTGATCTGATGGCAGGAGCCAGGTGCTTCTCCTGGTCTCCCATGGGGTGCAGGGCCCAAGCACTTGGGCCATCCTCCACTGCACTCCCTGGCCATAGCAGAGAGCTGGCCTGGAAGAGGGGCAACCGGGACAGAATCCAGTGTGCCGGCGCTGCAAGGCGGAGGATTAGCCTAGTGAGCCGCGGCGCCGGCTCCCCTGTCTTCATTTTTAAGAAATACTTATTTATTTCTTTATCTGAAAGGCAGAATGAGACAGACATCTTTCATCTGCTGGTTCACTCCCTCAGTGTCCACAACAGCCAGGGTTGGCGTAGGGCAGAGCTAGGAGATAGGAACTCCGTGCAGTTTTCCTGTGTGGGTGGCAGGGACCCAGGTACTGGAGCCATCACTGCTGCCTCCCGGGGTGCACATTAGCGGGAAGCTGGGATTGGGAGCGGAGCTGGAGCTCAGACCCAGGCACTCTGATCTGGGAGTCAGGTCCCTAAGCAGCATCCTTCCTGGTACCCCAAACACCTGCCCCTGAGTCCTTCTTTTTATACTCAAGTCTCAGTGTACCCCGACTTCGTATTTGTGCGTGACGTGAGACAGGGCTGCAGTTGTGCTGCCCTCCCACGGGTCCGCCATTCCCTGCAGGCGTGTCCTTGCGTGCCTGGGCGTCACCCCTGGACCGTCTGTGCCAGGCCACTGTCTCCGTGACGAGGCCTTCGCAGTGAATCTCCATGTCTGGTGGGGCAGATCCCCCTACCCCAGGCTTTTTCAAGATTATTTTTGTCTGGTCTCGGCCTTTTTGTTCTTGCATACATTTCTGAGTGAATTTGTCTAGTTCCATCAAAATCCCCCCCAACAGCCCTCCTCTCCACAAACCCTGGGGGTGTTTTGAGTGTCCTTTCATCGAACCCATGACCAGCTTCGTGCTTCTGTCCATGAGCACCAGGTGTGTTCCACTCATGTGCGTGTGTTCAGGAACGCGGTCCGTTTCTCCCCACGTTACATCTTCTTTACTGTCTTCCCGGGAACTCCATAACCTTCTGTGTGAGGGTCTCTGGGCATGTTGCGGTGTGTAGAGACTCCAGATCGTCCAACCTGGGCCACCGCCGCCTGCGCCCGCAGGATTGAGCTGAGCTCTCTGCGCCCAGAGGACGTGCAGGGTGCCGTGATGGCGAGGAGGACACGTGCCCATGGTCAGTGTCGCCCTGGGGTACCTCGTCTGCTCTCCACCGCACCTGCTGTGCAGATAGGCGGGGCTCATCTCACATCCTGCCCCTGAAGACATGGAGGTGGCAGTGGGAACTCTGCTCCCAAGGATGTGACGGAGCCAGAAGTAGAGGCCAGGGCCTTATTCTCTCTGTGCCCTTCTCTGGGGAGTGCCCTGAGGCAGGCCCCTCCCCCTGCCCACGTTGGATTGTGCTCTCACCCTGTGCTTTCAGCTGGGCACAGGGTGTCTGTGTGACGATGACAGGACTGGGGTTATGGGACTCAGCTGGCAGGTGGTACTTCCGGCCTGGAGCGTACCTGCCTTGTGATGACAGTGGTCACAGTTGTCAGGTCAGCAGGTGCTCAGTGGCGTTCAGTGTAAGTTGCAGGAGCTATTTTTGGGCTTTAATAGGGTACCACGGACTGAAAATTGTTCACAGCCTCCCCACAGCGAGGCCTGCGGATCGCGCTTCTGACTGCCCTGGGCTTCTGTAGTTTGCTGTCTCGTCTTGCCCTCTGCTAGCTGCTTCCGGGCGCTTTCACCCTGGGTACCCCCCGGTGGACAGTGAGACCGGCTGTGGGCAGTGACTCAGGCCTGTGCCACCCAAAGCGGCGGTGCACGCCTAGGGGCCTCTGTGTGTTCATCTTTGCCTTGCTTGCTTATAGTGTGTGTTGAGTAAGCATGAGTTGCTGTGCACTGTGGACTGCACCGTCCACACACACACACACACAGGGCATGCGTGGTGCATCTGCATGGAACTGTGCGTATGTATGCATGTGTGTACACATGTGTGGATGCACACATGGTGGGAGGGTGGGGCCTCGGGCAGGCTAAGCCTTCCAGGCGATGTGGCAGAGGGAGGACCTGTGGCTCTAAGCTGTGGTACCTCACTTAGCCAGACAGGATCCCTACAGGCCCCGGACTCGCCGGGGGGGCAGAGACTCCCGCGGGGCATCCTGCATCCGTGTGTTCTTGTCCCGAGCTCCCTCCTGGCGAGTCTGGGAAACACCGCCGTCTCCTTCCGTGGCAGTACTAGAGGGGCTGAGGATCTGCGGTGTGGGAGGTCACGGACACTGGGCTGACCGCTTTGCCCCGTGAGCTGGCTGGGGCAGGCCTTTGGTCGCCAGTGCTCCCTCCCTCCACTGTGATTGATGGTCATGTGGCAGAGCCCCTCCGCTGCTCTGGGCCTCAGCTCCCCTTCCTGCACTTCACCCGTGAAAGCAGACACTGGGAAAGGAGACTGGCTTAGAGTTTTCTGCCGGGGGAAATGGATATGTGGGAGCAAGGATTTCCTTGGATTTCTTTCCAGGTCAGAGAGTGAGGCCATGCGTGGGGGAACTGCCTCACCCCACAGACCCTATCCTCACCCCTGCCCGGCTCCCCAGGACCCAACCCGGCCGTGTGGCAGGCTCAGGGCTGTGCCTAACTCATCATGGCTGCCCATGTCCTGTGCGGAAGTGGGCAGTGTGGGGCTGCACGCTTGGCCCCACCCCTCTCCTCCCAGCCGGGGGCCCTGTGGTTGCAGATCAGATGTGTTTTGTTGGGAAGAGCCAGAAGGGATGGGGTGTGTGTCAGTGCCTGTGGAGAGCGCAGCGGGCAGAGAGAGTACCCGAGCTTTTTCTCCCCCTCATCTCCCACTGATCCGGTTCCACACTTGCTCCCTCCCTTCAGACACCCAAATTGTAAGAGCTCAGAACTTCCAAGCCCCATGCCTTTGCATACACACGCACAGATACGTGTGGGTATCACATGTATTACAGGGACACGCATATGCACACACGGAGACACACGTGCATACATACACCGAGATGTACATTCACACAGAAATACTGTACACAGTTCATACATGCACACAGATATGTGCATACAAGACGCATGTGCACATCATGCATGCATCCACACGTGTATACACACATGCACACATATGCACAGTTCTGTGCAGATGCATCATGCATGCATGCCCTGTGTGTGTGTGAACACGCGTTCTGTGTGTCTTGGTTCACGCGGGCTGTCGGGACAAAGCCCCATGGGCTGGGCAGCTTATGAACAGCAGGGCTGCATTCCTCCCTGTTCTGGAAGAAGGAAATCTGAGTTCAGGCTGCTTGCACCGTGGTTTTGGTTGGGGCTGTCTCCAGGGTCCAGACTGCTACCTTCTCCTGTATCTTCATAGGGTGGGGAAGAGTCCCTTAGATAAGGGCACAGATCCTGTTAGTCCTTAACCTGTTGCCTCTCATGCTCCTCTCTCTCACACCACCAGAGTGGCGCTGGGTTTCAGGACACGAATTTGGGCACACAGATACCCAGTCTCTAGTGTTTCTCTGGTGGCCTGGAGGGGAGACGAATTCCCCCAGAGAAACCAGAGCTGCTGAGACCAAGAGCTGCGGAGGGGGCAGCTGGACGCCTGCTGGAGCGTCTTCCTTCCAAGTGCCGGTTGTTGCTGCTGCTGCTGCTGGAATTTGCGTATCTACTGAGGCGTAGTCCCCCGCCCCAAAACCTCGGCAAGAGTGTCCGCAGGAGTGCACAGGGAGGCTGGGGCCCAGGCCCTCCAGCACCTCTGGCGTGAGAGACGGTGGCTCAGGTGCACCCCTGACCTGCACTCCATGCCTGCCTGTGCCGTAGAGGTTCTGTCAGAGCTGCTTGGGGGCAGGTTTGCCAGGATAGCCCTCCGCCGCAGATTATGGATCCTGGGCCATTTGCCCCTTCACAGCTGGCCTGGGGCCAGCCTCTGGGTCTCCTGACCAGCACCCTGATGCCCTGTGGTGAGGGTGCTGGGCAGTGCCGCCGCCACCTTCCTCCAGCCCTGCCCTGGGGGTTCGTGATGTCCGTGGTCAGCCCTTGCGTCCTGACGAGTGCACGTGCGGTGTGCACCATGCTGCACATGGCAGGGGCAGCAGGAGTTCACCCCGTGCCTCCTCCGGGGGAGCTTGCAGTCTTGGTGGGAGGGCCCAGCCCTTCACCACGCAAGCGTTCAGGAAGGCAGTGTAGCCTATCAGAAAGCCCCTGTGCTTGCAGCCCGTCAGGGTCAGTGCATTTTACTGAGGCCCTCAGTCTCATCCTTGGGTTCCTTGTCCTATACCGTATGGCAGGAGGGGCTTTGATAGGAGACGGCTTATGTCAGAGTTCCTGTCACCGCGTCTCTTACAGGCAACACTCATAGGCACTGCATACTCTTACAGAGTCAGGGTGTTTCGCTTTTTGCCTTGGCCTCTGGGAGGCTCCATGCTAGGTTTTTTCTTGAAAGGAAGCAGTTTTCTGTAGTCAGTAGGGTCTTGTTTGTTTCATCATGTGTTGGTGGGCTTGTGGCGCCCGGGTCTCTCTGTAAGGCCATTTTGCAGGTGAAGGCAATGACCACGACAACAAAGGCTCATGGCGTGATGGTGAGAAGACGGACGGGCTGGAAGCGGCACAGGTGTAGGGCCAGGTGAGGGGAAGGCTCTCTGTGGAAGCTGATCCTCGATGTAGGAGAGGGAGCGAGCCTTGTCAGGAGGACCTGGGTCAGAAGGGGAGCCTGAGGTTGGCAGCATGGGCGTGGCAGGCGTGAGCACCAGGTGCGCTGCTGGGAGCCCTTGCTCAGCACGGGGGCGCGGTGTCAGAGTTTGCACATGCAGCACCTGCCACCTGCCGTCTGACGGGGATGGGGGTGGGTGGGCAGGCAGCATCTGGAGGGCGGAAAGGAGAAGGTCAGGAGTGGGGGCTGGCAGGGATGGGGGCAGGAATGCTGCGAGTGATGGTGTTGTTTGCAGGCTGAGGGAGCCGGGGAGCATGGAGAAGGAGAGACGGGCAAAGGGAGGTGATGTTGGAAGCCAGAGAGAAGGCAGGCATGCAGGCAATTGCTTGTGTGGCGCAGTGCTCGCTGGAGAAGACCCCTTTGAGTGGTGGCACAGGAGGGGCGCCCAGGGCTGCCAGGGGGAGGGAGGTCTGGAGGACCCAGGTCCTGTGGCCAGGGAGGTGGGCCCCGTGAGCCTCTGCAGGGCCTCTGGGGACACCGCAGTCCCAGGGGTAACACCTGTGCCTCGTGCTCTCCACACAGCCAGGTCAGGTGTGTGCCGAAGCCTGGCTCCGCCCCACACCCTCTCACAGGAGGCCTCCGCGCTGTTGGCAAGAGCTGGTCACATCCAAATCAGAGTGACAGCTTGTCATGCCGATGAGCCCGGGCTGTGGGCAGGAGCTCTGTGGTGTCTGAGCCATTTAGGACACCCATTGTGACCGGTCCCTGGGGCCTGGAGGCCAGGCTGCCGAGGAGGCTGGGGACCCTCAGGAGAGGGGGCAGGGAATGGGAGAGGAGCCGCGGGGTGCACAAGGTGCTGCGTCTGTTACCTTTTATGGCAGCCAGAGAGATCGGGGAGGAGCCCCTGGCCCCCCTCTTCCTGCCTCCCCTCCCTGCCCCCTCCTCAGCCGGCCTGCTGGGAGGGGTAGCCTCTGAACAGCGCATGTGGCACAGAAGCCACTGTGGGAATCTGGCTGCGGGAGCAGCACGGCCAGGGCTCCACAGGGGCTGATCAGGTTCCTCTCTTCCCACACGGACAGCTGACAAAGTAGGGGTGCCCAGCCTCTGCTCCTGCATCTCCTCCCCACTTTTGGAAGTACGGGTGCCCCACTTGCCACTTGTGATGTGCATGGGACTCGCAGGTGTACCTGGGTCACAGCAGCGGAGTGGGGAAGAGCAGGGGGTGTGGCCGGGGACCTGGGCTCTCGTCCTGTGGATCTTGCTGGCTGGCTGTGACCCTGGGCGAATCACATCCCTGTCCAGGCCTCAGTTTCCACATCTGGGAAGTGAGACACTTGCACAGTTTGGCTCTACCTGACATTCTGTGGCTTGATGCATTTTTTTTTGTTCCCTTTTGTCTTTAGCGAGCTGATGACTACCAAGATCTCTACCTTTGAAGAGTAAGGGACCAGGGATGGTTCCTTTCTGCCTCTCAGGTGGGGGAGCTAAGGCCCAGCATCAGGGACTGCCTGTGTCCTGGGCCGCCCGGTCCTGGCAGTGGGCAGTGTTCCCCGCAGGGCTAAGTTGTGGGCCAGGAGCTGCAGGGCCCACGGCTGGACACATCCCCTGGGCCTGTGACTCAGGTCTCAGTGGCCATTGCTCAGTGGCAGGGTGACCCCCTTTGGAGACTGCATGGAGGGGGTGGGGTGCTGTCACGCCCGCCTGCGGAGCAGGTAATGAGGGGGCGGCTGCTTTATTAGCACCCTGACTACACACACAATGTTGGGCTCCCTTCCTATTGTTAGAAGCCTTAATTATGAGTCTTCCAGTTCCCCCTCCAGCAGTCATCATTAGGAAGCTGCTCTCTCCTTCCCTCTCCTGCCGCCCCCCACCCCAGCAGTGAGCAGTGACAGTACCGTCCCTTGGGCCGTTCCACCGCCCTCCTGTGCTTGCCCCTCCTTCTGCCTGTCTATCCAGGATGCCTCCCTAAGCCCCCTCCCCGGCCTCAGCTGTACCCCAGCTGCACCCTTTTAGAAACACACAACCGGGTCGATGCTGTGGCTCACTTGGCTAATCCTCCGCCTGCAGCACCAGCATCCCAGGTTCTAGTCCTGGTTGGAGCACTGGATTCTGTCCTGGTTGCTTCTCTTCCAGTCCAGCTCTCTGCTGTGGCCCGGGAAGGCAGTGGAGGATGGCCCAGGTCCTTGGGCCCTGCACCCACATGGGAGACCAGGAGGAAGCACCTGGCTCCTGGTTTCGGGTCGGCGCAGTGCGCTGGCCGTGGCAGCCATTTGGGGAGTGAACCAACGGAAAAAGGAAGACCTTTCTCTCTGTCTCTCACTGTCTAACTCTGCCTGTCAAAAAAAATAAAAAATAAAAAAGAAACACACAACCTCCTGCTCCCCCTCCTGCACCCGAGCCTGGCAGGTGCTCCCCCTCCAGATTGTTTTGCTGTGAGTTCAGGAGCCATTCCCGTTCCTCTGGTGGGGTGAGGGTGCTCACTCATTTCAGGGCAGCTCCTTCCTGTTGGGGCCCTGTGTACCCCAGCTCTCCCCCACTGCTGGCTGCACCTCCCCTGGCCTCTCAGAGCATGGGGAGCAGGGCGGAGCCTTCAGCAGGCACCGGAGAGCCTGGGCCCCAGCTCTGCCCGTGCCTCCCTGGGGGCATCTTGGACTTGAGCTTCTAGTCTGTCAAATGGGAGTCAACCCTAATGCTCGGCTGGCCATCTGGAGTTGTCAGGGGACACGACACAGAGACGTTCAGGAGGGATCTCTGACCCCTGCCAAGGGCCCTGCTGATGGGGACTGGGTGACTGCATCTCGTTCTCCTTTCTGTCACCTCCTGTTTCTTCGGAGAGGGTCTTAACCCTGCCCTGGGGTTTGTCCCCCGATGTTTTCCCCACAGGGCGGCCACCGTTGGCGAGCGACTTTCTGTGGTCACGGTCTCTGTGGCTGTCTGTCGTGGCACCTGCCCACCACATTGGACACCCAGAGAGACTGCACTCCAGGGCTGTCCTGGAGGTGTGAGGGGAGGGGCTCCTGCTACCTGCAGCGGCCCCTCCCCATGTCCCTGAGGTTCTGGGTGGGTCGGGGTAGGATTTGGTCAGTGGAGATGACACCATGCTGAGACAGGGCTCCTTCCTGCTGTTAGGTTTACCGAGATGACCACAGAAGACCCTCCGTACCCCCGATCCCAGAGAGCTGAGCCCGTCTCTGTCCCCATCCTCCTCCCCCTGCTCCCTCAAGAATCCTGGGCTGGGAAGTAGCCCCAGTCATGGCCAGGGCTCTGCCCAACCCACTCCTGCCCTGGGGAGCATCTCTGAGTCGGGGAGTCCGAGCAGATTTGCTTGCTTGCTTGTTTTTTTTTTTTTTTTTTAAACATTTAGTTATTTATTTGAAAGGCAGAGCAATAGGGAGTGAAAAAGAGAGATATGTTCTGTTTGCTGGTTCATTCCCCAAAAATTTGCAACAGCCGGGGCTGGGTCAGGACGAAATCAGGAGCCAGGAGCTTCTTCTGGGTCTCCTACGTGGGTGGCAGGGGATCAAGCACTTGGGCCATCTTCCACTGCCTTCTCAGGTGCAACAGCAGAGAGCTGGATCAGAAGTGGAGCATCGGGGACTTGAACCTTTACTCATATGGCATGCAGGCATCTCAGGTGGCAGTTCAACCTGCTGTGCCACAATGCCAGCCCCACCTGCTTGGGTTTATCTGCCCTGTGGGGACCCCCTGGCCCAGCCATCATCCTCTGGTTTCTGCTTTAGCCATGAGGATGCAGAAGTAGGGTTGAGGGGGCAGCGGGTTGAGGGGGGCTCTCATCCTTGTCCACATCACAGTGGATCCACATCTATGGCCTTCCCCCCAGAGCTGTCCAAACCCACCCTGCCTGAGGGGGCTCCCTGTGGAGGCAGGGCTGGAGGGGGCGAACGGGAGGCCTTCTGTGGCTCTGTCCTGTCCTTGGCCAGTCTCTAAATTGCCCCGAGGACTTGTCAAATGCAGGGTCTGCCGCCTTCTGCTTTAGGGGAGACTGAGTCACAGAGAGGGAAGGTGACAGGTCGAGGTCCTGGGCTGCACCAGGAATGAAGCCTGCTGGGCTGTCAGCCTGTGGTAGGAGGACCCCTGTGGAGTCTTCTGTGCCGAACCGCAGTCTCTGGCCTTTGGACTCAAGCGTAGCCTTCTGCCTTTGTGTTCTGAGTTCTTCTACTGGGCCTGTGTGAGAGTCCAGGCCAGGCCACACCCTAAGATCCACTGTGCTGGGGGGAGCCGAGCTCCTAGAGTGTTGCTGTGAGCTTGGGCAGAGGCAGGGCGGGAGGAGAGGGGCTGGGGTGGCCAGCTGCAGGCGCGTGCTGGGCAGCTGCTGCCCGGCTGGTTCATTGACCGGAGTTGCTTTTCCTCATTTTCCTCTCTCGGGGTCTGAGCTCCTGTTGGTGACTGTGTCCCTTCCAGGTTCTCTCCTCTTCCTCCTGGAATTTAGGGCAAAACCAGGAAGATGAGCCCTCACCTGCCCCTGGGACTGACACCCCTGCCCTTGGTGCCAGGGTCTGGGTGTGTGGGGCAACCCTAGGTCCCGTCCTGACCACAGCAGCTGGCTTGGTTAGGGGTTGGGCTTGGATCTGACATCCAGGGGAGGCAGGTGGCGGAGCAGCCCACACATCCAGCATGCACTTTGTCCAGGGCCGGTCTGGCTGTGGGGTCTTTGTCCAGAGGGATCCTGCTTGAAAACGAGCGAAACGTGCTCCCTGCCAGCCCCCGCCATGTGCTGGGCAGGTGACTCCTGGAGGCCTCTACCAATGGAGCAGCAGCGAGGAGCCCCTGGTAGGCGGGGACCTGGTCTTCGAGAGGAGTAAGGGGGCCATTGCTCCAGGCCTTACACTGCTGTGCAGCTGCAGCCCCTCCCCACCCGCCTTGCATGGTACCTGGGAAATTAGAGACCCTTTCCTTTGGGGAGGGGTGTGGTTGGGTGAGAGGGACTGAACTCCCCTGGCTTCGGTTGTCGCCCACTAGCGTTGCTGGCCCCTGGCCCCCAGCGTCAGATCCCTTCTTCCAGGGCGTCTCTGGCTGCCTGGTTTGGGAAGCAACAGGTAATGAGGTAGGGAGAGCCCTGGCTCTGGGGACAAACGGGTGGATTACTTGCTTGGCATCACCTTTTACTGTGGGCGTGATGCTGAACAAGGTGTTTAGCGTCTTGACCATGCCATCTGTAAAATGGGATGATAATAGTGGCTGCTTCCAAGGCTGGTCCAAGGAGTGCCTGAAATGCCGCTAGGAGAGGTCTGAGGCGTGGTGGGTGTGAGTTTTCGTAGGCAGCTGATACCCGCTGGGTGGCGCGGCTGCGCTCCCTGGCAGGGCGACAGGGGAACATGTGTTCAGCGTTAGGTGTGGGTGCCTGCTTACTGTTCTCGGCCCCTGCTTCCTCATCTTCCCTAGATTTGTTTTGGCTTTCTCTCCGGCAGAATGAGCCATTCTCCTCCCCGCCCCCACGGCCACAGCTGCCTGCAGGGCAGGGAGAGGGGCAGAAGAGGGATGAGCTCACAGCCGGTGGAGGGAAGACAGAGGAAGTCAGCGGGGGAGGGGGGTTGTTCTGTGCTTTTGGGGTGCTCCCCCAGGACTGCCTCTTTAAACCAGACTGGAACCCTCTTACTGAGCTCTCAGGAGGAGACCAGGAGGTGCTGCCTGGGGCCTGCCTTAGCCAGGCCAGCTGGGGGCTGGGGCCAAGGGAGCTGTGATGGCCGGGGCATCCTCACCTTCTCAGGCCCTCCTGCGGGGAGACTGGCCACCCTGCTTAGGACCTTGGTAGAGATAGAGTGAAAGAGAGAAGCAGAACATGGGAGAGAGGGCGAGGCAGAGGGGGCAGGAAGGAGAGGGCACGGGGGTGCAGGCAGGCATGGCGGATGCCCTGGGTCACCAGCCCTGGATGGCTGAGCCTGCCTGGGTGTGTGCCCCAGGCCCTCTCCCCCTCTCCACGGTGATGAAGACATCACAGGCTGCCTGCGTTCCCAGCTCAGCTGGCTGTGCGCTGCCAGTAACAAGCGCATCTGGCTGGAATCTGGGTCATTACAAAGCAACCTGGTTTCTCTCTTCTTGCCTCACCCTCCGGCAGTCTGTCCCCCAGAATAGGGCAGGAACCACCCCGAGAGGGGTGAGGGCCGTGTAGCCGGCCTCTCTTGTTGGATGTCTGGTTTTTGTTGTGTCCATGATGCCGTGAAGGGAACTCCACAGGGAGAGCCACGTGCCAGAGACAGGGGTTCTGCACCTGTTGCAGCCAGGGGTCACTGGGGGGTGCAGTGGCCTTGACCTTGAAGGTGGCCAGGAGCACGAGCCACGGCACTATGACTTGTCGCCTTGTTTCCTCTTGTGAGTGATGCCAGGGTTGTGCAGCCCACCTCGGGGTTGCTGAGTGGCACATGCAGGCAGTGCTGTTTGTCATGATGATGATTTTGTTGGGTGTGGGCATTTGGCCTTTGTGAGGGTGCAGGGAGCCAGGGGCCGGCGCTGTGGCTGAGCAGGTTAAGCTGGTGCCTGCAGTGCCAGTGTGGACGCTGGTTCAAGTCCTGGCTGCTCCACTTCTGATCCAGCTCCCTGCTAATGTGCCTGGGAAAGCAGCAGATGATGGCCTAAGTCCTCCAGCCCCTGCACCCACGTGGGAGACCCAGAAGAAGCTGCTGGCTGCTGACTTTGGCCTGGCCCAGCCCTGGCCGTTGCCTTTCAGTGGATAAATTAAATCTTAAAAATAACAAACAAACAAACAAGGAACCAGCCAGACAGGAAGCTGCCCCACACCGAGCTCCCTTTGAAAACCACAGCTGCTGTTTGTGCAGCCTGCTTTGGGGTTGGCAATGCGGCTGAGTAGGGTCCAGTAGAGGGAAGGTGGGCAAGGGGTGAGGAAGGGGAATGATGTGGAAGTTTCTGGAGAGAGGTCTGTGTGACGGCGGCCTGCAGCAGCTACGGTGTCTGAGGTCTTCAACTCTGAGCTCTTGAGTGACCTGTCCCGGCCTGCTTGCTCGTCCAGCTCACGCCAGACTCCTTTCCTGCTCCTGATCCCTCTGCTAGGAGTCTGACTCGGAGTAGAGCACTCTCTGGGTTCACAGGGCCTGAGATGTCCTCCCAGATGCCCTCCGTGGGTCTGGGCTGGGTGAGCACCTGGCTGGTAGGGGGGACCCTGTCTCTCCAGTGGGATGACACGGGTATAGCACAGGGGAGTTCAGCCAGTGTCTCGGCTTCTGTGGCGTGATGGAGACGACACTCTGTTAATTAATTGAGAGACAGGGGATGGGGAGAGATAGATAGATCCCATTGCCTGGTTCACTCCTCAAATACCCACAGTGGCCAGGGCTGGGCCAGGCCGAAGTCTGGAGCCAGGAGCTCACTTCAGGTCTCCCATGTGGGTGGGAGGGACCCAGGTACTGTGTTTTCAGGAAGCTGGAGCCAGGAGCCAGAGCCATGTGTTGAACTCAGGTACTCCTATATAGGACTATGGAATCAACCGCCAGGCTAAACGCCTACGCCAGAAGTGGCACTTTGATCAGGGTGAGCCTGGGCCATTTGCTGGCAGGTGGTGGGCGAGGGAATGAGGAGGTCTCCAGAATGATTGTATTGTATCAGACCTCTGTTACTGCAACAAAGTGCCTGAGTCAAGGTACTTAAGGAGCTTGTCTTACAGCTCCCAGTTCTGGAGATGCACAGTTGCAGGTGGGGCAGGCACTGTTGGTTTGGCGGATGGCAGTAGTGGAGCGGCTGCAGAGGAAGGATCCCGTGGGGGCCCGGGAGCAGCCAGAGCAGCAGGGCCCAAGGCAGGCTCTCCTGAGAGCTGCCCTGTAGACCTAAGGACCCAGGCCCGCCTCCCAGATGCCACCACTGCATTCAGTCTCGGCTCTCTGAGCACCCTTCACTTATGGCTTCGGGGAGTCCTTGTCCGCAGGAGCCGGGAGCCCTACCCTCGCCACACCGCAGCACAGGTCGGGGTGTGTTTTTGGCTACAGCTGACAAGAGGCCCCAAGCAGAGTCCGTGCTGCTGTCCCAGCCTGTCTCAGTGTCAGAGAGCGGAAGAAGGCCACTTAGCAGAAGCTCCGCTCTTCCCAGCATGGGGCCCTGCCCGAGGCGGACCCCGGGTGAGGAGCACTTCTGCAGCGCCGGCTCCTGAGTCGGGAGCCGTCCTTTACCCGCTGCTCTGCCGCAAAGACGCAGAGCGATATTTCATGCTGCCTTTTATGGCCCCGTGACGGGAGAGCGCCGGAGACTCCACGCTGGGCTGACCTTTCGCGAGCCTGCTGGCTCTGAGGGGTGGCCGGGAGAGGAGCCACGGGGCCAAGGGACTCGCCGGCCGCCAGCGCACAGCCACAGCTTTCTGGGGCTCTCTCTTGTGATGGCGGGGCCGTTGTTGGGAAGTGTCCTCCTGTTGGGAGCAGAAAAAAACCAAAGTTGAAACAGCTCCTCCCTAGGCACAACGAGGTGGCCTGGACCCATGAAGGCAGGTCCTTCTGTGTGTGTTTTTTTTTTTTTTTTTTGACAGGTAGAGTTAGACAGTGAGAGAGAGAGAGACAGAGAGAAAGGTCTTCCTTCCATTGGTTCACCCCCAAAATGGCTGCTACGGCTGGCGCACTGCGCCGATCCGAAGTCAGGAGCCAGGTGCTTCCTCCTGGTCTCCCATGTGGGTGCAGGGCCCAAGCACCTGGGCCATCCTCCACTGCCTTCCTAGGCCACAGCTGAGAGCTGGACTGAAGAGGAGCAACCGGGACAGAACCGGCGCCCCAACCAGGACTAGAACCTGGAGTACCAGCGCCACAGGCAGAGGATTAGCCTAGTGAGCCATGGCGCCGGCCCCTTCTGTGTTAAATATACGTGAGCCCTCCATGGGAGCACTCCTTTGACGTCACACGGCAGGATGTTTAAGGCAGATGGAAGGGGTGTGCATGGAACGATGGTGAACAGGTGCTTCGGGGTCTCCGTTGGGGACACAGTGCCCCGGAGTCGTGCAGGCCGTGCTCTCGGCTTTTCCTGAAGATTCTTCCTGCAGACCCGCATTGAACTTGGACTCGGCTCACAGCACAGCACTGGGCTTGGCGCCGCTGGAATGCAGGAGGAAGGGCCTGGCTTTGGCTGCCGCTGGGAAGAGGGCACACATGAATGAGGAACCCCTCTTCCTGCCATCAGGCCCTGGCTCCGTCTCAGGGGAGGCCTCGTCGGCCTTGGGTGTGTGACCTGTCCCGGCAGAGTTGGGAGAGGCGGCAGCTGGCAGGCCAAGAAACTGCTCCCCGGGAAGGAACGTGGCGGTGGCAGAGGGATGGGGCTTCAGCAGCACGAGTCCCCAGGCCCGAGGCCCTCCCTCGCCAGGCTAATAGCCCGGGTGGAGTTGTGTCTGCATGGATCCATGGGAGTCCTGGCTTTTAGCCTTGTGTTTGCTCCCTAAAGCTGGCTGCTTCTCTCCTGTGCCTGCTGCTGCCCAGAGGGGGTGCCAATCTGTGGCGGGTGGGGTCCCGTGTGATGGATGGCTCATTCTGTCCCCTGGTGCCAGAGGCCCTCACTCCTGCCAAGAGCATGCCTGAGGGCCTCTGGTGGGTCTTCAGTATCCGTGATTGACAGAGGACCAGAGACCGGTGTTCACCTGTGCTGGCCTCTCCCCATGATTTATAGCCCTCCCCTCAGTTCATCCCCTAGGCCCATGCTGGGGTGGAGGACCAGGCGCCCTCCAGCCTCGTGGCCTCACTGTGGGTGGGGTTTGCCCCACATCGAGGCCCTAGCCAGCCAAGCCTGGGGGTCCACCATGGGGAAGTGCCCATCAGGCCAGGGTGTGGGCAGGTGCAGGACCTGCAGAGGCACAGTGTCTGGGCTGCCCTCCCCTGCCTATTAACTCTCCATTAGCATGCGGCGCTGGCGTTACCT
Source organism: Lepus europaeus (assembly GCF_033115175.1). NCBI lineage: Eukaryota > Metazoa > Chordata > Mammalia > Lagomorpha > Leporidae > Lepus > Lepus europaeus. Next base: position 101,976,452 of record NC_084832.1, on the reverse strand, counting down.
CTAACAGTTTGATTTATGCCACCGTGGTTTTGCTTACAAATTAGAAGCCGCTATTGTGCTAAGTCGGCTTTAAAATCGATGTGGAGTAATTGCAGTACATGGGTAGTTGGACGACATTAACATGAGGAATGTGCTATAGTCGTCATCCTCAGAGCAAACGCAACCAATTACGGCGAAATTCCGCGCCCTGTGCCCGGCTAATTTGAATGCTGCATCCCGGCCAGGGCCTGCCCCTGCTGCAGCTGGTCACAAATGGGTTTATCAGGAGCGGGGCTGGGAGCCATCAGGTGGAAGTCCCATGTGTGTTTCGTGGTCAGTTCCACCACCTGCCATCCCCCGGCTTTCGTGGCGAGAGTGTGGCTTGGGCCTGGAGAGAGGGCCAAGGGGAGAGAGAGAAAGTGAGCAAGCGAGCGAGCACGCGGGCGAGGGAGTATCTGTGCGTGGTCACCCCCACCCTTGCCAGCAGGCCATTCGTTCCCTTTTTCAGAGCGCTGCCCGCGGCCCTGAGTTGAGTGCTGGCTGAGAAATGAATGTTTTCTTCCTTGCTGGAGCGTGCGAGTCCCGTGGCGCTGGAGACGGCAGCACCGGCGGGAGCTGGTCTGGAGGGTGGCCAGGCGTCTGGATGCTTCCCAGAGACCTCTGTGCGTCGCAGGCCCATGGTGACTCTCGACAAACGCCGATGCCGGGTACAGTCTTGAGCGGTCCTGGTGTGGGGTGCGTCCTGGGCCCCAGGATGTGCTCCCCAGGGGACCCTCCAGCGTGAGCCAAGGCCGAGATGGACTGCCTGGTTCCCCACTCCGTCCTCTGATGGGTCCGTTCTTTCAGGGGGCATCCATCCTAGTCAGTGTAATACACGTTTTTTTTTTCCCCCTGAGTTAACAGGCAGGAAGTTCCTCTTTCCATCTAACTAGAATCCCTACGACTTCACACTTGGCCCCGTCTTCTGTGAGCTGAGATGTGGGTTGCCAGCCCCTCCGCCTCCTTGGGCGGTGGGCATCAGGCAGCACTGTTCTGTTGGTCACACCAGGGCTTACTTGGGGCTTCAGACCAGGACCAGGAAGCTTCTGCGGGGCGTTGTGGCCGCCTCACCGAGGAGTGTCCTGCCCTGCCCAGTCTGTGAGGTGGAGCCAGAGCTCTCAGAGAGCCGCAGCACGTGGGGGGCACACGGAGCCCAGTGAGCCTGGCCTTCTGCGTTTACAGTCGGGGAAGCAACCAGGAAATCAGCAAATTGACGGCAGAGGCAGGATTAGAACCCAGGCCCACTCTGGGCTGTTTTCCACCCCCAGCAGCCCAGCTGGGGAGGAGCTGTCCCTGGATCCTGTTTCCGGGGACGGCAGCGCCCCTGTGGACGAGCCCCAGCAGCCCTGGATCTCGGAGGGGGCTGAGCTTCCACCCACACCCACCCAGACTCACACACACAGCAGGATGGCCGCGTGATGGGCTGGGGGAATGACAGCTGTCGGGTCTGGTTTGACGTCAGTGCAGGCCCCTGACAGATTTCCTCACTTCTGTCAGTTTCGCTTCAGCAGCGGCGTTGGCATCTGAGGAGGGCAGGGCTGCCTTAGAGCCCACCCTGGGAGTGGGGCAGGGCTCAGGATGTGGTCAGCAGAGCTGCGGTCAGGGTGACGCATCAGCCACGCCCAGTGAGGCTCATCCCTGGGGGCTCTCCGAGCTTGGTGACTCATTCACTCACTCTCCCATTCATTCATCCCCCAGCCTGTGAGCGCTGCTGCTCGCTGACCTGGCTCCATGCGAGGCACAGTGATCCTGGTGCGGGGAGGGGACGGAGCCCTGTGGTCAGAGAGCTCCTGCTTTGGAGGCTGGCACACAAGGACACAGCCATCTGTCGCGGCAGGGAGAGAGCTGTGTTAGAGCTCGATGAAGGAAGCCACGGGAGTACCCAGGGTCGGGTGGGGAGGGGGCGCCCGGCCTAGTGAGGAACCCTGGGAGGCTTTCATCCGACCAAGGCGAGCAGAGGTGAGTGACTTGGGGCCAGACCTGTGTTTTTCTTTTGCTGTCTCTGGGCCCTTCTGAGCACCCCCTAGGCCTGCCTAGGAAGCCCAGCAGAGGAGGAAGCTGAGAGGAGACAGACAGACAGACATGCAGATGCGCACAGGAAGGCCGGCCCTGGTCCTGGAGGTGAACAGCACTTCCTGTGCCTTCCTTAGAAGTGGGGACTGCAGAGGGGCTGGCGCAGCGGCTTAAGTGGCCACCTGTGATGCTGGCATCCCATATTGTAGCACTGGTTCAAGTCCTAGCTACTCAGCTTCCTATCAAGCTCCCTGCTGCTGTACCTGGGGAAGCAGTGGAGGATGGCCCAAGTACTGCACCCATGTGGGAGACCTGGATGAAGCTCCTGGCTCCTGGCTTCAGCTTAGCCCAGAGCTGGCTGGGGAATGATACAGCATAGGGAGGATCTCAATCTCTCTCCCTCTCTGTCACTCTGCCTTTCAAATAAAAGAAAGAAATCTAGAGAAGTTGAAGAGTGCAGAGATGGGAAGCCCGGGAGGGAGGCACAGCTGCTTCCAAGCAGAACAGGAGGCACACGTGTCCCCACCACCACCCAGGTCTGGGGGCCGTTTCCAGACAGCTGTCGGGCTCTGTGGGATGCCGGCCCCTGGTCGCATCCTCTCGGGATGATGAGCAATGTGTAGCCCTGCGCACTGCCTGACTCATGCTCCGTTCCGGAGCTGAAAAAGGGGGTGGGGAAACAGCCCCCCTCCCTTCAACGCTAGCAGGAAGACAGAAATGGAGTAATTGTGTTGCATCTGGGGAGGCAGAGCGGTGTTTTTCACATGGGTTCTGCTTCTCAGAGTCTGGGGCACGGGGAGGGGGGTCCTTACCCTGGACTGCCAAGCTGAATTCTCAGTACGGGGTGGGGACAGGCCTTTCTTGTCTGGAAGGGTAAGCAGAGGCAGCATCCTAGCCCCTGGTCTCTGCCTGGAGCTACAGCAAGCCTTGTGCCACGCTGTATCTGGCCCTCCAAACACAGGCTGTAAACACCACAGCGGGCAAATCCAAACGATTGTTTAGTGGTGAAAAATTAAATGCAAGAGCCAAAGCCAACGGCAGTTTCAACCAACACAGGGAGACTGAGCCGCAGAGCAGCGTGAGAAGTCATCTGCCGCGCACGTGTCTGGGGCTGAACGTGTCCCCCGAGGATGTGCCGCCTGGATGTGCCGCCTGGGCTGGCAACAGGCTGTGGGGGCTGCGTGAGCCTCCTGGCCAGGGCCGGCCTCTGAGTGACCCTGGGGCTGCCTGTCTTAGGGGTGGTGCCCCTGCCGGTTCACTTCCATCCTTTAAAAGAAAAATTCTTTTTCATTTTTAAGGGGAGAGAGACAAAGACAGACACAGAAAGATTCTTTACTAGTTTGTTTCCCAAATACCTGCAACATCCAGGACTGAGCCAGACTGAAAGCCAGGAGCCCAGAACTCACGCTGGGTCTCCCAAGACCTTGAGCCGTTGCTGCTGCTTCCCAGGGTCCACATTAGCAGGGAGCTGGACCAGAAGAGCAGGAGTCAGGACTCGAGTCAGGTGCCCCAATACGGGGTGCAGTGTCCCCAGCAGAGACCCCCCTGCTGCACCAGATGCTCCCCGTTCCCTGGCCTCCTCGAGACATCAAGGTCAGACGCCTGAAGGGTCAGCACTGTTTTTAGTGGGGAGTCGCCCGGGCGAGGGAAGACTTGCAGAGTGCACAGAGAACAGGAGCACACTGCCAGCAGCCCCAGGGAGTCAGGTACCTGGGTAACCAGCTGGCCTGTATGCCAGGCCCACCCCACCTCCCTCATCATTTTAGCTGCCTCTCCTGTGGCCCTCGCTCTGGCTGTGCCAACCGTGTGTGAGCCGTGGAACCTGCAGTTGGGGTCTGGAGCCCTTGGGGGACTTGGAGTCAGGTCTTTGAGGTGTGGGGTGACTTTGAGGTGTGGCGTGGGCTGCGGTGGCCAAGAGCCTGGCCCCGCCTTGGTCACAGCGACTACCAATCAGCTGTGCCTTCCTGGTTCAGCAGACGTCTTCATCTGTACCACATGGCCCCCTTTGCAAGGGCGTAGCAGAGCAAGCTGATATTTACTGAGTAAGGGGCACTCACCAAGCACTGCACCCAGCGCTCTACCTGCACCTGCTCCCAGCCACCTGTGACTCGGTACCAGTACCACCCCCACCTGACCCACAAGGCAGCCCAGGTGCAGAGACTCTGGGTGGCCATGTAGCAAGTGATGAGAGGGGGATCTGGGACCTTCCCAAGCAGCTGGGCCTCCTCACCTTATGGGGCAGTGCTCCTCTGCTGTGTTCTTGTGTTCCCTCCACTGTCTTCCATCCACTGGTGCACTTCCTGAATGGCTGCAATGACCCGGGTTGAACAAGGCCAAAGCCAGGAGACGGAAACTCCATCCAGGTCTCCCACATCGGTGTCAGGGGCCCAAGCACTTGGGCCGTCTTCCGCTGCTCTCCAAGGCACATTAGCAGGGAGCTGCATCAGAAGTGGAACAGCCAGGACTTGAGCAGACACTCTGATGTGGGATGCCAGTGTTGCAGGTGGCAGCTTCACCCACTGTGCCACATGCTGGCCCCCTAACCTATGTCTTAACCGCTGGCTTAAACCCTTGCCCAGATGTGTCTTTGGAGCCACCATTCAGCCCACTGCACAGGTATGGTGGAGGCAGGTGTTGGACCCATCTCGGACCCAGGGCTGGTGAGGGCTATAAGAACACCAGCCCTCCCAGCAAGAGGTGGCAAGTAGAACCAGGAAGATGACTCCCTGCATGGGGTCTGGGCCCTTGAGCCACAAATGCTTCCCTAGCACCTGTTGCTCCCCACAAAGTGCCCCCTGCCCCAGCCTGCTTGCTGGGCTGGGGGCAGGTTATGGGAAGTGTGGATTGCACATCTTTGAAGGTCAGGAGGCAGGTGTGATTCCTGGGCCTTCCTGGTGTTCAGCTGGGAAAGCAGGTGAAAATACCTGTTGTCCCTAAGCCGGCATCCTCAGACAAACTGTTCCCTCCCTTATGAGCCTGGGCCCCCACTGCTTCCCCCACCATCCCCTCTGTCCGTATCTCACCATCTCTTCTCCCCACCGCCAACCAGGCAGTGTTTTCTGTTGCAGGGCAGCGTCCACCAGGGACTTGACCTTTATGCCCCGGCACCGATGTCCCTGGAGAACAGGAAGCCACTCGTCTCTGCCAGCACAGGTGCCAGCTGAACACACCTGCCCCCCTGTGGTTCTCCAAGGGCTTCCTGAGCGCCTGCAGACTCTGCCTCCCACCCTAGGGTCTCCCAGGCTGCCTGGGAGCTGACGGGCTGAGAGAGTCCCTCTCATTTTGTTTCGCTCTCTGCCCCTCAGCTCTCCTTCCAGCCCCGGCAAGTCCCTATTCCCTGTGCTGCTCAGTGCCTGCTCCCCACCTTCAGAGTTCTCCCAAGGAGAGTCCGTTCCTGGAAGGCTCACCTGTCCCCTGGTCTCCCTGGAGACCCCTCAAGGACTCCCTGGGCTTCCCTGATCCTTTCCTGGAGGCCCCAAAGCAGCAGGCTCTCCGCGAGTCCCTTTTCTGCCTAGCAGGGCAGAGAGAGGGCTGGGAAACTAGGGCCGGGGGGTGTGTGCTAAAAAGGGCCTGGCGTGACCTACATAAGCCTCCTGCCCGCAAAGTGAAGGCTGCCTCTAATTGGGAACAGTGCTTAGTCAAGAGAGAGTGTGCCTGGGTGTGTAAGGATTGTGTTTTTTTTTTTTTTAATAATTTTAATTTCTCACCAGAGAATGCTTTACATTGTTTCTGTCTCTACCCTGGGTAGCCTCTTACCCTGCAGAAGGCAGCAGAACAGAGGTGCGGGAGTGAGAGCAGCAGGTGAGGCTGAAGGGACGCGGGGCCGGCCCCAGTCCTCCATCACCATGACCTTGGTGTGTGGTGTGACCCCAGCCCCGTCTCCGGGCCTCAGGATTCTAGTCAATGCACTTGACCCTGAGGAGCCTTCCAGGTGAAAGGTTCCCATGCTGCTGTCACCATTGCCACAGCAAGCATGCTCTGAGACGGGGAGTCAGTGAGGATGGCACTTCCAGGCTGGGCCTGGCCTTGGCCTTGGCCTGGATAGGTCTGGCCTCAGCCCCACTTTGCTGGGGAGAGATGCTGTGGGTGTGGGCTGGTGGGGCAGTAGGGGAGCAGCCGACCAAATCCTGCATCGCAGCTGAGCCGCCCTGGCGCCCCCTGCCAGCCCACCCTAAGGAGGTCAACCCGAAGGGGCAGAGCCTGAGCCGGGAGGGTGGGGCGGGTGGAAATTCACGTGGAATTGGCCGGCCCCCTTGCCAGGCTGACAGATGTTCGTTTTGGAGCCCGGCTGGGGTTCGCTCCAGGCTGCGGGCGGGCGGCACTTTGAGAAGATCTCGGGTTTCTCGTTGGCTCTGGGAAGGGCCTTTCACTTTGGGGGCCGTCTGGCCTCCAGCATTCCTCCCACCACTGCCTCTTCCCCCGCCGTGGCAAGTGTGTCTGGGCTGTGGAATTGGCTGCTCAGCCCCCGCCACGGGTGCCACCGCGAGCTCCCTGCTCCCAGGGCTGGCTCAGTGGGGCTACTGCAGGCTCCGGCGGCTTCGTCCCTGTCCCCAGGTCATCCCCACGTCTGGAGCACAAGGGTCCAGTCCTATATGCTGTGGCAGGTGGGTCTCTGCAGCGCCTCTGACCCCGCTGGGTCTCTCCCTCGGCTCCGCCGCCGGCCAGTGTTGGATGTGAACTGACCGGGCACCTGCTCTTACAGCCTGTTTCCTGTTCTCAGGGCCTGCACGGTTCTGCCATGATACTCTTGTCTCTGCATCTCCAGTCTCTGCTACAAGATTTTTTTCTTCCCTTTTCATCATGAGATTTATTTTGTAAAATCCTAAGAACCAGAAGATACAAAGCCAATTAAAATTTTTTCTTTTTTCACGAAGGAATACGAAAGAGGAAGTGAGGGGGGTGAGGACGTGGCAAGAAGGCTTTGGGTGGGCTCCTCAGGGTCACTGAGAATTGGAAGCACTTCCTCCACCCTGACCCCTTCCCTCCCCTGCTCTCTGCTCCCTGCCATTGGTTCTCAGAATCTTGAACTCAGGGAATGTTTCAAGGATGCAGTGTCCAGTGGTGCTGAGCCCAGCCGCGCATCAGAACCCCTGGGGAGCTTGCAGAGCTACGCAGTCGGCAGCTGCCTGCTCACACTGGGCTCAGTGGCCAGCAGTGGGGCCTGCGGTCTGCTTGCTCAGCCTCCCGCTCCTGGAGTGGGACTTGGTCTCCGTGCTCTGGTGTGGCTCTGGCCTCTCCCAGCTCCAGCTTTTCTGGGTGGTGCCCGAGGCTGGGGGCTTCCCTCCTGCTGGGGAAAGTTGTCATTGTGGGAGGCTCCTTCTTGTTGGCTCTGGTTCCCCAGAGCCATCCCCAAACCCTGTCCATTCTGTTCTCTGTGGCTTCTTATTCAGGGAGAGCTGGCCCCTCCTGTGCAGTCTCCATGCCTCCTACCTCCCATTCATCTCAGCTGCCTTTACCTTGCCACAGGCTGAGGAAGATCGACCAGGGTGGGAACAGGGACTCACTGCAGAGCTGGGAGCAGTTTGTCTGTTTCTCTCTGTTTCTCTAAGTAGCCATCAGCAAGCTTCTTGAGTTTTCAAGCTTTCACAGTCATATAGCATTCCTTAATAAATTAGTAAGCACTGGGGCTGGCGTTGTGGTGTAGCAGGTAAAGCTGCTGCCTGTAGTGCCGGCATCCCATATGGGCGCCAGTTCGAGTCTCAGCTGCTGCATTTCTGATCCAGCTCTCTGTTGTGGCCTGGGAAAGCAGTGAAAGATGGCCCCAAGTCCTTGGGTCCCTGCACCTGCATGGGAGACCCGGAAGAAGCTTCTGGCTCCTGGCTTCAGATCAAGACAGCTCTGGCCGTTGTGGCCAACTTGGGAGTGAAGCAGTGGATGGAAGACTTCTCTCTCTGCCTCTGCCTCCTCTTTCTCTCTGTAATTCTGCCATTCAAATAAATAAATAAATAAATAAATCTTTTAAAAAAAATTAGCAAGCACATGGCACTTCCTCCAACCATGCAGGTTGTAACCATGCAGGTTAAAAAGGATGACATAAGTGGCACTGTGGAATCTGCCACCCAACTTGAGACTGATGGTCACCAGCTCATGGTCTCTAGTCCTGCTCCACTCTGTCTCATCCCATCCTCACCACGCAGAGAGGACCCTTCTCCTGATGGGCATTTAAAAAATAATCAATGTCTTGCCCTTTTTGGTGCTGTTGCTACTCATATGTCCGTGAACAATGCATGCAGACTGTGGCTCGCTTTGGAGCTGTGCGCAGTGGTCTCACGCTCCACGTGGCTTTCAGCAGCTTGCGTTTCTTCCAGTGATGTTATATCCCTGAGATCTGTGAGTGCTCGGGGTTCACTCATCTTCCCTGCCCCCTAATGTTTCATTGTGGGTTCATTGTTAGAAGATTTTTGCTGTGACGAGCAAAGCTGCTGCGAGCGTTTCTTCCATGCACACGTGTAAGAATTTCTCTAGGCCATAAGCCTAGGAGTGACATTTCTGGGTTCTGGGACAAGGACAGTTTTATCTTTTGAGAAACAGATCTTAAAAAAAAAAAAGTCATCCTGGCTGGGCTGACTGACGTGTGGTTGCCTGTGAGGTCGTGCACCTGTTGGGGTCTGGAGGAGCCGTGTCTCTGTGGGGGTAACCCCAGGGCTGAGGACCAGGAACCGGCTGAGGCCTCCGCGTGCTGTGCCATCAGGGCGGACTGGAGTGCGTGTGAGCGCGTGCGTCGAGCCGGGCGGAGATCTTCTCGCACATCTTATTTACGGCCCTGCTTTCCCGTCCTGAAGTCTCTGCCGGCGCCTATAAAGAAGATGAAATATTCAGCTCAGATCGGGGAAGGAGAGATCAAGGCAGGCCGGCACACGCGCTGCGACGTTGAGAAGGTAGTCTGGGTAATTGCCTTCTGCACTTGATTGGAGTGCTGGCCGTCCCTCGGCGTCTAGCCTCTGATTCCACGGTCTGAATGAAATCTTTTGTCCTCACTGGCGGGCGCCTTACCCTCCTCAGTATTTGTCGCAGACACTGATGGTGTGGTAGAGAGACCGGGTGCTTCCTGCCTGAGCCCATGGTCCTCCTTCCAGACGTCCCTGTCCCCTTCCCTCAGCCAGACTGCCAGCCCCGCGAGGGTGGGGTCTATGTGTCCTGGCCTTGTGGGGACTCTTCCTTCCTCTTCCCCCATTGCACTGGTCCCAGCAGCAGGTACTCAGTGAACCCTCCCACGGGCCACACGGACCTGCCTGGAGCCACCTGACAGGCTGCAGATTCGTCTTGCCGCCTCCCTAAAGAACATTCCTAGAGCCACGTTTTTCAAAGACTCAGGTGTGTTTTAGGAAAAGGCTTGTTGCTGCTGGAGGGGCAGGTTCCAGGCTGGGTGTGCGGTGGGAGCAGAAGCAGGGTGTAGCCCACACCAGCACCGGTGTGGAGTTCTAAGTGGACAGTGCTGGCGGGTCAGGCTCGGAGAAGAGCTGGGTGGTGGCAGCTTTGGGAATAGGAAGATACCGCTGCAGCCCCCAGGTCCTGGGAGGCAGCAGAAGGTTGTTGTGGACAAACGGCTTGGGGTCATGAGTGAGTGAATGAATGAATGAATGAATGAGAGTGCAGGTGAATAGCATGCCCTAGCGGGAAGAGCTCTGACCATATGGGGTTTGCATCCTAGCGTTTCCCTTACTGTCTGTGTGACACTGGGGAAATTGCCCGATGCTGTCTCGGCTTCTCCATCGGTATAATGGGTGAAGGCATGCCGTCCCCAGGGTGGTGGAGGGGATCGAGGCAGTGGAAAGTCCCATGTCTCAGGTACCTGGGGTCTTTGTGGATGACAAGCAACATGTGTACTTGTCATTTCCCGCATTGAGCAAGTTTTAATTTGGAAAACACTGGCTTTGGGGCCGGCTTTTGGCGTAGCGGGGTAAAGCCACTGCCTGCAACACCAGCATCTTATACAGGTGCTGGTTTGAGTCCCGGCTGCTGCTCCACTTCTGACCCAGCTCCCTGCTCCTGTGCCTGAGAAAGCAGGTGGTGTCCCTGCAGCCTGGGTTCACACTGCAGCCCGAGTTTGTGAGCTAGGAGGTGTGAAGGCCGACAGCTGGCTTCTTGGTTTGCCTATGTGAGGAGAGCAGGTGCCAATGTGATTAGCTGGGGGGGCTCTGGCCTAGCTGCCCACAACAGCCCTCAACGTGGGAGGAGCAGCCAGCCTTCTTCCACAGGGACTCGCTGAGGCCACTGCTCGTGTCCCAGGATTCCTGCAGAGCTGATGAAGCTGAGAAGAGGTGGAGGGGCTTGACCCAGGGCCCCACAACCACTGTCCCTGGGACTTGGGACTGCAGACCTCCCCAGGGCAGAGGTCACACCTTGCTGCTCTCCCTGCCCCGGGGGTGCCCCGTGCGGGCCTGTGGTGCTGGGGGAAGAATGATGTGCCTCAAGTCGGCAGAGCTGGGTTTCAGTCCCCATTTCTGCCTCCTGAAGTCTGTCACTCCGAGCCAGAAGCTTAGTGTCTCTGTGCCTCATCCTCCCCGTCAGCAGAGAGGAGACAGTCGTGTCCACTTGGAGGGATCGATGCAATAATCAGATGTTAATCATTACTTATCGAGTACTCTCTGAACCTGCTGGCGGCCTCGCCGACACTTACACAAACATTACCCCTGCTGCAAACCTGGGAGGGGGCCGTGTGATCGCCAGTGTGTGATTAGGCAGCTGAAATTCAGCAAGGTTAGGTGACCTGCCCAGGCAGCACAGCGCATGCACACCAGCACCTGCCTCTGCCTGCCGCCCTGGAGCCTCCCCAGTCAGTGAGCCCCTATGTGGGGAGCGCCGGATCTGACTCTCACAGAGCCCTTGGTATTTACCCAGAGATCAATCGAGGCTTTCTTGGGGGCTGGGAGAAGTGGGCAGGGGTGAAGGAGAGCCTAGTATGTCTGGCTCTGTGCACCCCAGCCTTTGCAGGGGAACCCTCTGGGAGTGCAGGCCTTGGCATAGTTTGGTAGCAGGTGGAGGTAGGGGATGCTCAGCAGGGAGCGGGGAAGGAGGTGCGGGGCCACAGTGCCTCCTGCACCTTCGTGGGAAGGCCACAGGCTCCGGTCCCACCGTGGACACTCTGGGTTCCTCATAGCTCAGGGAACCTGTGAGGGATGTCATCAGATGCGGCCCTGCTGTGGGAGCACCTGCTTGTCAGCCAGACACGGGCAGTGACGGGCGAGCAGCCGTCAAGGCGTGAGCACTATGGCATGAGGATTTGTAGGGCTTCCTGGAGGAGGTGGAGCTGCAGCTGATGTAGAACGTGGCCTAGAGAGAACAGGGCGGAGGGTGGAGGAGAGCCTAGTGTGTCTGCCTCTGTGTGCCCAGCCTAGCATGTGATATACAACAGGAGAGAGGGGCCTCTTTTTAAAATTTGGCCAGGGCTCATTGTCCTCATGATCCTGATCAGCTTCCTCTCATCTCATTTTTTTTTAAAATTTATTAAAAATAAAAAAAACGTTTTTTTTGTGGGAGCTCTCTCATCTAGTGGTTCACTCCCCAAATGCCCATAAGTGCCTAATGCAGGAGCCAGGAACTCACCCATGGGAGTGGCAGGAACCCGGTCACCTGGGCCGTTAGTGCTGCCTCCCAGGATCTGCTTCAGCAGGAAGCTGGAGTCAGGAGCCAGAGTCTGGTGTTGAACCCAGGCCCTCTGATGTGGGACGTCGGCATCTTAACTGCAAAGCCCAATGCCCACCCGGACTTTTAGTTATTTATTTAAAAAGATTTATGTATTTGAAAGGCAGAGTTACAGAGAGAAGGAAGGAGAGAGAATCCTCCATCTACTGGTTCACTCCCCAGATAGCTGCTGCAATGGCTGAGGCTGGGCCAGGCTGAAGCCAGAAGCCAGGAGCTTCATCCAGGGCTCCTACATGGGTGCCCCAGCACTTGGGCCATCTCCCACTGCTTTCCTGGGTGCACTAGCAGGGAGCTGGAGCAGGAGCTGAGCATCTGAGACCCGAGCTGGTCCACATGGGATGCCAGCGTCGAGGCAGTGGCTTAACTCGCGGCACCACAATGCCAGTCTCTTCATCACATGTTTGAAGGCTGCTGTGTTGGGTGCTCTGTGCAGAAGCTAATGTCATAGGCAGTCCTGGGATCCTGCCTCCTTGCAGCTTGTGATCAGAGAGAGCGATGCCAGCTTACACGGAGCATGACACACAACGCACTCTGTAGAGCTGTGGGACAGAAAGGTTCCGGGCCAGCACGTCCCACCTCTGCTCCTTGTCCCAGGGCTGCCCGTTGCTCTCGGAAGGCCTCGTGGCTGGGAGAGTCCTTCCGTCTTCCCTCCCAGAGCTGGAGTGCAGGGACCGCTGCAGCCCCAGCCCCATCGAGGCGGGCTCCTACCGCAGGAGCTCCTACTCTTAGCTGGAGCTCTCTGGCATATATGGCAGTTTTATGGCTTCGGGTTTCAGCTTTGGGGAGGGGTCTCACCCCCCTCCCCCTGCAAAGCCCGAGGTGGACATGAGCACAGCTCCCTCCAGCTGTCCCCGGGTCCACACAGCCAGCTGCCGCCTACCGTGGAAGGGCACCACGCTGCCATCTGCCGCTCATTCCGCTCGTATGAATTTTGCAAACAACCTTTTTAATCATGTTTATGAAGTCAGCGTACATTTGCTGCAGGTTGAGTTTCCTGCGATGATGAAAAGGTTTGGCTGTGAAGCCAGGAGGTTGGGTTTCAGTGTCAGCCTGGGAGCTGCCTCCCCTCCTCCTTTCCCTCCTCCCCTCCCGCTCTTGTCCTCAGGAGGGGACTAGAACATTCCTTCATTGGTTTCACACTGCTTCAAGTTTACAAAGCACTTTGCTCTCTCCTGCAGACAACGTGCGTTAGCCCCATCCTACAGGTAGAAAAACTGAGGGTCGAAGAAACCGAGGGAAGTGCCCGAGGGTCATGGTTAGAAGCAGATGAGCCGAGCCTCGAGCTCCGGACCTGAGCCTGCCCCCACTGAGCCCCCGCGATCAGGCTGGTGTGGCCCACTCCTTCCCCAGCATCTCTTGGAGACCTCCCCTGCTGCACCCTGGGGACGCGCTGGGCTGAGCGCAGCCTGCAGCTGCCGCGGCCCAGCCCACTTTGTGCTGAATTGCGGTTTGTGGCTTTGGTTTGTTCCCACGGTGCCCTCTGTGAATGTCATTGAGTTTCCAGGGCTGGCTGCTTCTCCTTCGCTAGCTTGAAAAACCCAGCCCCAAATGGTGCTCTGGCCCCAGATACCTCTGCCAGGCTTCCCACGTCTCCTGGGGGGCTGGGAGTGAGGACTCCTGGTTTAGATCCCAAAGCCAAACGGAGATGACCTCTTCAAACCCTAGTCCCAGTGGGGCCATGGAGGGCACCTGGAGAGAAGTGTCCCGAGCCTGGTTGCTGCCAGCAGCAGGTGCACCATTTAGTGCTTTGCTGCAGGGAAGCCTGGACGCTGATGGCCTGTGGCCCTCGCATGCTGGCTATGCACAGGCTCTTGTGCCTGGATTGTACCTTCATCCCCTAGGTGTTTGCTTGCTTGCTTTTCTCTCTGATTCCCCAAAGCTCATGACCTCTGCAGAGCAGGGGCAGGTCACTGACTCCCCAGCCCAGAGATGGTAGTAGGCCAGTTCCCCACAGGCACCCAGCAGGGCAGGACGTGGCTGGAATTAGAGCCCAGGGCTGCCAGTCTGTCCCTTGATCCTGCTGTCTGACCGGCAGCACATTTTCCCTCCTACCCTGTGGAGATGAGGGAGGGGGTCAGTGTGTGGGCGCCAGGGTGCTGTGCAGGGGTCTCAGTTTTCACAACCCTGCTGGTCCGGGCCTGCCTGGGGTGCTGCCTCCCTGACCAGAGCCTGCCGCCTGGGGAAAGCACGCATGCCGTGCAGAGGGGACCCTTCTGCCCCTCCCGGTTTTGATTTTGATCCTCAGTAATGTGGTCATCTTTATGACTTTGTCCCCTTTCCCCAGCCCCTCTGTGGGTGAGGGACATCCTGTTCACTTCACAGAGAGGGGCCCCCTGCCTCCCTGCCCCCACTTAGGAGCAGCAGTGGCTGTGGCTTCTGTAAGTCTCTCTGCTGGCCCTGCTGATGTGACCTGGGTGGAGGCTGTCTGCATTGGTTGGTGCGGAGAGGAAACCTGGTGTCCTGCTGTCCCCGTCCGCTGCCTGGGACTTGGCTTTCTGGAAAGGGCTCTGGGAGTTTGCTAGGGACTGATGGGGAGGGGGTTGAGGGGGAGATAGGAAAGGAGCTGGGGGTGGGGGGAGACACCCGGGGATTTGGGAATGGGAAAAAGACCCAAGGGCAGAAGGGAGGCGCCCCGAGACTACAGGTGCAGGGAGGCGGCTGGACAAGGCAGGCCAGGCACAGCGCTTCGTTCTGTGCACTTGCCCACATTCTCCCTGCCCTTCCCTTCTGGGGTGTCATAAGGGAGATCCCACGCTGCATGTCCTGTCCCCCAGGGCTACTGTAGTGATTCTCTGAAGCGCGTGTTTGGAGTGACAGGGCCCCACTGTGGGCGAAGGCCAGAGTGTGAGACCAGCCTCAGGAGCAGGCGGGGGGTGGGGAGGACCAGCAGTCATTCTGGGTACTTGTCACGCTTGGCCTCACTGCTGGTCACGGCAGTGCCCTGGAGAAGGTCCTGTCGTCCTTCCCAGTTGATGGATGTGGATGGGGACTCACGCAGCTGGCACCGCAGACACCGGGGTTTGAATGCAAAGTCTTCGTTGCTGTCTGCTGTTGCACTGCCTTTCGGGGGCCAGGCTGTGGCTTTGGGAGCAGCCCGGGGTCCTGGCAGGAGAGAGCTGTGCTTGCTTTGCTCACGTGCACACTGAAGCTCAAAGGGCCCTGGTGCCCTCGTGCCCAGCCGGGGGTCTTTCCTCATCTGCTGTGTCTGGGCTGACTGGGCGCCCCTGCTCCTGCCCCCGGCTGGGGCTTTGGGGCTGCAGCATGTCTGGCAGGCGGAGACAGGTGGGCTTTCTGGTGTCAGCTCTCACATGGAGAGGAAGCCAGCGCCAGCCCAGAGAGCTGGGGTGGCATGCGGGCTTCTCCTGTATTGTGCTTCTCTCAGTAGCCAGCGCCTTGCTGCCCTTCCCCTGGAAAGGGTCATCCTGGCCCCTCTCGCCTGCTCTCTCCCCGCAGGCTGGGAACCTCCTGGGCAGCAGGGACATTACCCGTGAGCCCCCCACCCCCACCCCGCCACCTTTGAGTCCCACGGCAGTGCTGAGCTTGGGGTTCTGAGCCTGCCTGCAGATGGCCCCTAGAGGGTGGGCGAGTATCGTGTGTGTGTGATGTGCATCTGTGGGGAGACTGTCTGAAAGGCCCTCTCTGGTGGCTGGGCCGATGGTTAGCATCTCCCAGGATTCCTGGTGTCTTTCCCGGCTCCTTGTGCCATTCCATAGTGGCACTCAGGGTCCCTGTTGCTGCTCGCCAGGCTCCCATAGGTGTGAGCCGTGGACCGAATGCCTCACCTGTACCCCCCTCGCCTGATTCTCACAGGGACCCTGAAGGGCAGTCCCTGTCCATTTGATGGCCCTGCAGCCACTGACATCGGAGGGTGAGAGAGGCTATGTCACTTTCCCAAGGTCACACAGCCAGTGCGAGCAGGAAGTGGGCCGTCTGACTCCTAATGTAGTGCTCCTTACCCTATGCCAGTCTGTAGCTCCTGCACAGCGTCAGCTCCTGTGACTGAATGGGTATTTTACATACTACGACAGCAGCACGGAAATGGCACGGGCACGTGAGAGTTGGGGCGTGCTGGCTGTTGCTGTGGTTAGAGATAATATTGATCAGCAAACACCGAGAAACAATGCGGACCGGCTCCCCATCAAAGAAATCCAAAGGACGGCAGCAGCAGAGTGCTATTTTCTTGCCTTGCAAAAGCGCACAGATTTTAAAACCATGAATGGCCAGTGTGACGTGGCCACCTCATCGAGCATGGCCAAACCTGGGTGGGAAACAGCTTTGCCCAGAGCCTTGACAATGGCCGCGTCCGTCTGATGAATCTGCGCGCCTGAGCTTCAGTCCCAAGAAAACACGTCATGTGTCACAGTGCTGATTAAAGGGCCATTTATGACGAAGGGGAATTAAAAGCAATTTCGTGTCCTACATTATGGGAAGCAGTTAAATAAAGGCGGAGGCATGTGTGGATGAGTGAGTTTGGGAGTGATGCAGTGGAGTGGGGAGTGCGCTACATTTTGTGTGCTGAAACATTCACTCTTTCGGATGCACAGTTCTCTGAGTTCCGAAACACAGTCACGTGCTTGCCGCCGCACAGCGTAATTGTCAGTGAGGAAAAACAGCATCCAGTATGTTTCTTCAAAAGGCTCATTTACATATTTGAAAGGCGGAGTTATAAAAAGAAAGAGAGAGACTGACTTCCATCCGCTGGTTCACTCCTCAAATAGCCATAACGACTAGGGCTGGGCCAAGCCAGAGCCAGGAGCCAGGAGCTCCATCCGAGTCTTTCCATGTGGGTGACAGGGTCCCGAGCACTTGGGCCATCTTCTGCTGCTTTCCCAGGCTGTAGCAGAGAGCTGGTGTGGAAGCAGAGCAGCTGGACTCGAACCAGTGCTGATATGAGATGCCTGAGTTGGCGGGAGGCAGCTTAGCTCACTGTACCGTAACACCAGCCCCTGGTCCTAAATTCTAAAACCACATGCATGTGAATATGGGGGCTCACGCATGGAAGGCCAGCGTCGGAAGCTGATGGAGCTGTGTGGCCCTGGAGAGGTGGCCCCTCTCCTCTGCAGCAGGTGTTTCCCTCCCGGGGCTTCAGTGAAGCTGCTCCCAGGAGCCCTGACATCATCATGCCCTTGGCCCAGCTGTGGTCAGTGCCACGAGGCCCTGACCTTGGGTGCAGGTCCTGGCCTTGCCAGGGTGCCCAGGATGACTGGGGAGGTGGGCTGGCAGGGGCCCTGGTGTGTGTCACTCAGCTCAGTATAGAATGGAATGCTGCTCGCTGGGGCCGTGTCCTGGCTGCAGATCAGTGGAGGGCAAAGGCCTGTCCCCTGCCCCCTCCTGCTGGTCCCTGCCAGGCAGCTGCTTGGGCCTCAGGACTCTTGAAGACAGAGGGTGCCAGCCCCAGGGATGGAGAAACTCACGCTCTCCCCCTCTTCTGGGCAGGGCCAGCCGACTGGCTGTCTTCCTGCCAGCTCTGTGATCCTAAGGCCAGCTTCAGGGGTCCCCTCTCAGGGATTCCTTGGGCCTCTGGGGGTGGCTTTACTCTTAACTGGTTCCCAGCAGGGCAGGAGACGCCCGTGTGTGTAACTGGCCCAAGCACTTGGTAGCTGCTCTGAGCTGGGTGGAGGAGGGCAGTCGGCCACCTGTCGCTCTCCAGATTGGAGTGGGCATGGCTGCGGCCTTGGACCTGCCTTCTTCTGCCTTCTGCCTGGAGCCCTGGGCCGCCAGCCAGCCTGCCCCCGCGCGTTAAGTTTCTCCCCTAACGCTGCATCTCCAGGGGGAATCACAGATTCTCGGTCTCTGGCTAGTGTAGCTCCTGTTCTCAAGTGGCAGCCTGGACATGTCAGATGGCCCCGCTCTTGCCCCCGTGGCGGGTTCTGGGCAGAGCCCAGAGGAGCATCCGGCTCCCCTGACGGCCAGGTGTTGCCTTTCTCCTCTGCCTGTCAGCTGTCCGAAGTTGGAACCACACTGCCCTTCTCACTGTGACTCCCCGATAGCATAGAGCTCTGTGCAGAGGACAAGGCAAGTGGACAAGGGGCGTGGCCCATAAAGCTCCGGGCTGTCGTGGGAGCTTCAGCCCTGCCCTGCCTGTGCCGGGAGTCTTGGGCAAGTTACTGCTCTCTGGGCCTGGCTCTGGCAGATCTCCAAGGACCCTTTCCTCATGGGATCTTGGGCAGCATGGACTGCTCTCAGCACATCCTCCGTGCCCACTTAGAGGGACCCTGCAGCCTTCACGCAAGGGGGAACTCTGCAGGGGACCGAGTACTCTGAACTGAGCCTCTGGGCCAGCCTAAGAGAGCCGGCGTGCTTGGGATGCGGCAGCAGGGGCATCCCCCCGCTAGGGGGCCTTGAGGTCCATGGTGCACAGAGGAATCAGCAGGGTGTCCCCCAAGCCCCTCCGGGCTGGTCTTGTTTTCCGTGGGCTTTTCTGCCTGCTGTCTCGTCCCTGAGTTGACGTGTGACAGCTGCGTTCCACATCTCGTTGCCTGCTGGGCTCCACGTCTCGTTGCCTGCTGGACTCGCCCATCAGTGCCAGCCTGGCTGCCCTGTGCCTCAGGAGGCGAGGCCGCTGCTGTCCTTCCTTCTGTGCACGGAGGCTCTTGGAAGTCAGTAATGCACTGGGGTTTTTGGGGGAAGTTTTGCACCGCCCCTGTCTGACTCCAGGCTGATCCCTCCCCGCACGGCTGCCCTACTCCCCTCCTCCCCGCGTAGCTGAGCCCCTAGCCGTGGAGACTGGGCCGTTGGCTAAGCTGCTTAGGGCCAGACAGATCATCATCAAGGAGATCTCAGTGGTGGGGATTTGTGGGGTGGGGGCGGGGAGCCACGAGGCCCCTGCCCTTGCCACCTTCTCCCTGCTCCCTCTCTGTGGGCTGGCCCTGCCCGTGTCTGGTTTCCTGTCTCTGCAGATATGGGCTGTCAGGGAGGCAGGTGCAGAGCCAGGCCCAGTGACCTGGGATGGGGGGGCAGGGCAGCAGGAGGTGGCAGAACGCAAGGCCGCTGCCTCTGAGAAGCCTTCTCAGATTGTGCTGCCCCTGCCAGCTGTCCCGGGGCTCCTCCGCCCCGACGTGACCTCCAGCTCTGCATTCTCGAGAACCAGAGGCTTCCCGGCCAGCGCTTGGCCCTCAGCACAAGCTCTCTGGGGCGCGGGCCCTGGGACAAGGCTGTGTCCTTCATCTGGCCCGTCGTGGACTGCTGGGTTGAGCGTTAGCCACGGAGCCATGTCGGGTGCTCCAAGGTGACAGGTGCTCACGTGGTGTGGTCTTGACCCCAGCAGTCTCCCCAGGCTGGGCACTGTCTTTGGGACTTACTCTTCTTGGCCCAGATTCTTAGCCCCTTCTTGAGAGTCAGCCGTGTGGATGCTGGTCCCCAGGAAGGAGTCGATCTGGGTAGGTCTCCTCTGCCACCTCCTCTTGGGCCTCCCTTTCTGTCCCTGGACCTGCAGAGCCTCTGCACAGTGCCCTCCATGCCTGTCGCTATCCTGGGAGGTGCTGTGCATGAAGCCACACCTGCTACCTCTCTGTGCCAGCCAGGGGAGGCCAGGCTCTAGTTCTGTGCTGGTCCCAGCCCTCCCCACCGATGGCACGAGACACCCCAATGCAGGCAGGCGACACACATGGCAGAGGGCCCCCAGGGAGGGGCCCATGGGGTCCGCTTTGGGAGACTTTGCCCTTGCATCAGCCTGCGCCCACCCTCCCTGCTCTTCAGGCTCACAGCGCACTGGTGGCAGCAGGTCCCTCCAGATGGCGAGCCCCGGCCACCTCCTCAAGGGGCCATGTGGCCGTGGGCCCCTTCAGTCACGGATGTGAGAGCCGAGTAATGGGCAGAAAGGGCTGGCAAGAGCCAGGTCCTGCTGGGGCGCAACAGCAGAGCAGCGAGGCTGTGTGGCCCGCTGGGTTGGCGGCATCCCAGCCAGGCTCCAGAACCTTCTGCGTGTGGGGGTCAGAGTCTTGAGGGGCTTCTTGGCCAGGCTCTTCCTGGCACCACATGTTGCTGCCTTGGGGATCTGCTATTGCCAACTCTCCTCAGCGCCTTAGCAGGAGCCGTCCTGCTCTCTCTGGAGACCCTGGGGACGGCAGGTCCGTGTGCTGTAGCCCAGCTCTTCTGGTGTCAAGAGTTCCAGGGGGAGAACCAGGAAAGCAGACCCCCATACCAGGCAGATGCTACTTCTGTCACTTGTGCTGGCAGCGCCCGGTTCTGGAACTCGGCACCACTCTGACCGGACCATCCCAGGGCGGCCAAGTGGGCGAGCAGATGCCTGGACCCAGGCACGTTTCTTGCACCTGCCAGCTGGTGGAACAGCCCTGGGAGGCGCCAAGCCCATTTCCGGCCCTCGGGCGTCTGCCCAGGGAGGTGCCCAGGGGGCACAGAAGGATGTCCTCGGAACTGCTCCTGGCCTTCCACCCTGAAGATGGAAAGGGAAAGCCGGCTCTTGCCAAGACGGGGGCACGTTTTTCCATCGTCTCTTTTGCAGACCCCTTTTGCGTGCAATAAAGGAAGGAAACAAGCTGAGTGGCAGCCTAGACACAAGGGAGGGAACCAAAGGAAGCAAGGGGCAGGGTTTGCCCTTGACTTGTTGCGTGACCTTGGACCACTGCTCTGGGACAGAGCCATCAGTAAGCTGAGTAGGGAAGGGCTGCCACCCCCAGCTCTCCACCTGGCCTTGCCGCAGTGCGTTGGCGCCAGGGCCTCCGTGGCAGTGTGGAGAGGACTGGCGAGGGCCTAAGCTGCTCCAGACCCTCAAACGGCCTTTGCTCTCGCCACCTGGGTGTGGCGGGCAGAGCCGGTTTCAGGTTGCTTTCTGCATCTTGTGTATTGCTGGAGACCTGCAGTGACTTGCACTGAGGGGTTTTTGCTGTGCAGTATTTTGCCGCCTTCTCTGGAATTCAGCTGTGCTCTGGCTGGACCATCCTGGGGCGGCCAAGTGAGCCAGCAGATTCCTGGACTAGGACACGTTTCTCACACCTGCCAGCCAGTGGCACAGCCCTAGGAGATGCTGAGCCCGTTTCCCGCCCTCAGAAGTGCAGGGAGGGTGGGGGCTGCCCGCCTCACCCTGTCTGCTGATTGTGGGGCCACGGGCAGTTGCTGCCTCCTCCCCGCCTTTCCTCAGGACTACAGCGAGCCCATGGCGGCCACCCTGGGGTCAGGAGAACTGCAGCCGCCTGTGCCAGAAGTTCTTGGATAGGAAGGGAAGGAGGCAGATGGGCATCTGGCAGAATTTCTCCCTGGGAAGTTTGGGATTCCAAGCCCATGGCCCTCCTCATGCCAGGGAACAGTAGCCTGATTGTTCCAGGTTTGCGCCGTCTGGGTCAGTGTGCCTGTGCCCTTCCTGGCCAGGACCCTCCGTCCCCGGGCCTAATAATAGCCTCATCTGGGGAAGGGCAGAGCAAGCCCTTGCAATCTGGCGTCTTCCGGAGCTCCCCTCTCTGAGTGCTGCCTGGCTCTCCTGCCAGCCCGCCATTAAGACTAGAAACGGCCTGGTGGCTTCATCTGCTTCCTGCAGGCAGAGAGGACGGGGATGAGCCCAGGCCAGGGCCGTGGTGTTCTGGGTGAGGTGGGCAGGGTGCACAGCAGGGGTCGTGTTCATGGCTGGGTGAGCTGAGGAGTGTGGCCTGGGCAGATGGGTGGAAGGACCCATGCATGTCCGCCTGTGGTGAGGAGCAGGAGCAGCTCACCTGTGGGGACTTACAGGTGCTCAGAGGCCATTTACTGTCTTCCTTTCACACTGGCCTCCTGGTTTTGAGGACAGGCTTGGCTCAGGTCCCAGTCCTGTGAGCTGCCGTGCTGGCACCTGACCCAGCCCCCACCGTCACGCTCTGTGTGCAGTGTCTGCACAGGGCGAGGTGTAGGAGTGGCAGCCCCCTGGACTGCCTGTTCCACTGCGGGCTCCACACTGCCGGGCTGGAAGCAGAAGCCACTCTGCTCTCCTGCAGAAGGCCCTTCCCCCCATCCTCCCCACCAGCCCCTACCCCAGCTTCTGGGGCTGGAAGAGGGCCACGTACCTTCAGGTCCACATGCCCGTGGGAAGCACAGTGGTTGCCTCTTGAATGCCACATCATCCACGGAATGTTTCCCAACTCCTGTAGGCAGACCTCTGCACTGCTCTCAGACTTGCTCTCTCTCCCACAGTCCTTAGGACTGTTGACTTGTGCCGTGGCTGTTGGTGTGTGCTGAGGTTGTTGGTGTGTGCCATGGTTGTTGGTCTGTGCCGTTGTTGTTGGTGTGTGGTGAGGTTGTTGGTGTGTACCGTTGTTGGTGGTGTGTGGTGAGGTTGGTGGTGTGTACCATTGTTGGTGGTGTGTGGTGAGGTTGTTGGTCTGTGCCATGGTTGTTGACTTATGCCGTGGTTGTTGGTGTGTGCCATGGTTGTTGGTCTGTGCCATTGGTGGTGGTGTGTGTTGAGGTTGTTGGTCTGTGCCGTGGTTGTTGGTGTGTGCCATGGTTGGTGGTGTGTGCCATGGTTGGTGCCATGGTTGTTGGTGTGTGCTGAGGTTGTTGGTCTGTGCCATGGTTGTTGACTTATGCCGTGGTTGTTGGTGTGTACCATGGTTTTTGACTTATGCTGTTGGTGGTGGTGTGTGCCATGGTTGTTGGTGTGTGCTGAGGTTTTTGGTGTGTGCCATGGTTGTTGGTCTGTGCCGTTGTTGTTGGTGTGTGTTGAGGTTGTTGGTCTGTGCCATGGTTGTGTGTGCTGAGTTGTTGGTCTGTGCTGTGGTTGTTGGCATGCATGTCTGCTGGTCTTGGGAGCAGAGTTCACTCTGCAGATACGGGCTGTGGTTAGTGGCCATGTGCCGCGCACCCCCGAGGGGCCAGCATGTGGAGCTTGCTCAATCTGCAGACCAGCACTGCAGGGCACTCCCCTCAGCATGGTCTGATGACTGGGAAGCAGCCCCAGAGAGGTTAAGTAAAGGACCCGAAGCCCCCAGGGAGTGCTGGAGCCTGGACAGGAGCCCCGAGCGTCTGGCGTCAGTCCTGCGCGCTGTCTACTGTGTGAGTAGCTGAGCTCAGCTGCCTGCTCCTTGTCCCCTCGCCCTATGCGTGGCCAGGGCTTGCTTGAAGGACTCTGCTTTAAGTAAGGCCCTCATTTTAAAGAGGTGAATGCTTCTCTAATTTTCCTGAAGAAATCGGGGCGCTGATGGTATGAGGGCTGGGGTGTTCTCCCCAGGGCCACCTATGAAGGTGGTGGGCGCTCCAGCAAGCCCCATGCCCATCCTGGCTCGCTGTGGTTTGTCTGAGTCCTCCCGATCTCAGCCATGTCTCCATCCTGTCCTACCCTGCAGGGTGACGAGCCCCCCAACACTTTTCCTGTACCCTCACCCACTTCTGTCAAGCCTCAGCATCTGTCAGACAGGTCTGTGGTGGCCCTGTCACCATCCTTCATGATTGTGCAGACTCTGATGAGCTCCTGTCAGCCCTGCTTTTCCAGTGTGTAGTCCATGGCCTTCCAGGAGGCCCCTTTCATGGCTCACTGGTGGGCATGAGTGTTCCCGTAGCAGCCGGGCCCCCGAGGGCAGGGCCAGTGTCCCCCGTGTCCCCGGTTCTGCCTGTGGCCGGTGCACACAGAGAGCCCCCCCTGCACAGATGACCCAAGCAACGCCTACCTCTGCTCCCGCACCCAGGCCCGAGCGGCCCACGCTGAGGTCAGCTTCTCAGCAGCCACAAATATCAGCCTTGCAGGTTGACGGGCTCCGGGTGCCAGGTCTGTGACACGAACCCTTTCCTGGTGCGATGACGGAGCGCCCGAGGAATGCAGAGCCTGCCGCTCGGGCTTCTGGCCGCCGGCTGCCAGGCCCTGGGCACAGCCAGGTTAATGGCCGTGATGGGCATGTCAGCCTGCCTGGACAAGGGGCTTGGACCGAGGCGGACACTGTGGCTTGTGGGGATGGCACCGTGCTTGTCCTTTGCACTCTCATCTCTCGATTTCCTCTTCCTTCTCTTCTTCTTCCTCCTCTTCCTCTTCTCCGCCGTTCTGGACACCATCTCATACCAGCCCCTCCCAAGGTCAGCATACCGCAGGATTTCCGGGTTGTTGGCACTGTCCCTTCACGTCGGCAAGTGGCCCTGTGGGTGACGTCCTCTCCAGCACTCTGACTTCTCCCTAGCCGGTGCGAGGGTCCCAGGGCATGTGCGAAAGAGGAGGGGGCAGGGCAGAGGACTCGGATGCTGATCCTGACCCACAAAGGGTGTGTCTGAGCGGGAGCCAGGAAGTCAGTTCTTTGAACACTTGTATGCTTCTGCAGGTAGAACTGGTACCCAGTCACTGGAGGGTATTGGGAGAGGCAGAGCTGCAAATGGATGTACATTAAGATCACTCACAGTGCCTCATGCAGAGCAGCCACGCCTCCATGGGGTGAGCATCTCACTGTGGGAGGGGAGGGGGCTTTGGACACCTCCGGTTTTAAGAGCACTGAGGATGGTGAGTGTTCCAGGTGGCCTGGAGCCCCCACCTCTGGCTGCTAGCACCAGCCATCCACCCCTGCAGCACCGGGCAGCCGGTAGCACCACACTTGGACTCAGAGGCGGGTGGGAGAGCTCACCTGGAAAGGGGACCAGCTCCTGTGATGCAGAAACAGAGTGGCAAGTGGCTGGGACCATAGCAGCCCCCATAGTATAGCGCCCTGCTCAGCACAGAGGTCCTGGGGCTTTCTACCTGACCCTCACGGCAGGGACTGTACTGTGCAGCCGCTGCTGTGGTCAGCTCTGGGTCTCCGGGATAGCGAGGTTGAGGGGTTCTTTTCTACCTGTAGGGTCCTGACACTCAGTCCCTGTCCTGCCCCACTGCACCTCATGGAATAAACCTAGCCCCTGTGAACTCTGGTGGTCCTGCCTGCCCCCACGTAACACCTGCAGCCGTGTTCCTTGCCACATGGCCCAAGGCCTCCCAGGCCCCATCCCAGATCCTGATGGGCAGTTCTGGCCCCCTGTGGCGTGGCTGGGGAGGGGCGGGGCCCCTGACCGGGCTGTGGGAGCAGGTGTAGGTATCCGATGGCAGCGAGGTGGGGAAGCCCATTCCAGGCTGGGGAATGGCATGCAGGAATGTCCGCGGCAGGTGTGTGCACAGGCCTGCGCGGGGCCAGGGAGAAACCCCAGCCCCTGGGCTCCCCCCCAGCCCCATGCCCTAATATAGCTGTCCCTGCAGAGCCCCGTGGCGGGGACGCAGCCCCCTCCTACTGTACTCATGTGGGGAGCCTGCCGCTAGCTGGGCCCGGGGCCCACTCACTCAGGACCGTCTTGTCATCGCGGCCTCAGTCAGCTGTTGGTTTGGGAAGCCTTCCCTGGGCCAGTGTTTCACGGGGCGCAGCCAGAAATATAACCCTCCTGTTTGCCAAGAGCCTTGGATCTTGGCAGGCATCCCTATGGCCTATTTTAAACCGAAGGGAGCAGAGAGCCAGGGACCCTTCGTGCGTGGGCAGAGTGGGCTCTTGGAGGCTCGTCATCTTCTCCTTCTGCGAGCCAGGAGGGCAAGGGGCGGGCCGCAGTGGGACACAGGCTGTCCCAGGGCTCTTTGCTGCCCCGTCCTGCATTGCTGTTTGTGCTTGGATGGGGGCTGCACACTGTTCTTTTTCTTTTTCTTTCTTTTTTTTTTTTAAAGATTTATTTATTTGAAAGAGTTACACAGAAAGAGAAGCAGAGGCAGAGAGAGAGAGAGAGAGAGAGAGAGAGAGAGAGGTCTTCCATCTGCTGGTTCACTCCCCAATTGGCTGCAATGGCCGGAGCTGCGCCAGTCTGAAGCCAGGAGCCAGGAGCTTCTTCCGGCTCTCCCACTCAGGTGCAGGTGCCCAAGGACTTCTGCTTTCCCAGGCCATAGCAGAGAGCTGAATGGGAAGTGGAGAAGCCAGGACTTGAACCAGCGCCCATGTGGGATGCCAGCACTGCAGGCAGCAGCTTTACCCACTACGCCACAGCACCAGCCCCGCACACTGCTCTTTATGCCTCCATGGGGGAACGGGCTCCCTTGGATCCGCTCTGCCCCGCCCCTCCTATGAGCGTGGGTGGCTGTCAGCTTATCCTGGGACACCGGCACAGGCCCTATCCTCCTGCCTCATTTGCTGTGAGTACAGTTGCTCCCTCCTTCTCCTCAAAGCTTGCCCTAAGCAGACACAAGTTCCTCCGGAAACCACAGAAAAGATGATAGGAAACAGGCAATAAAAGCTTTCAATTACTTATGAGGCTGCCAGCCGGCTCCTGAGCAAAGTCACGATGACCGTCCATGAAGGATGCGGTACAGCTTGGCACGGAGAGTCCACGTGTTGGATCTGCCCTGCTGAGCTGCCCGCACGGGCGAGTGTCCACTTCTCTCCGAGCCCCAGTTCCTTCGCCTGTGAGTGGCGATGTTGGCAATTCCCACCTGGCAGATGGTGCTGCGGGTGCAGTGGGATCGTTGGCAGTAAGGGCAGGTGCTTGCCACAGATTCGATTCCCGACCTTGGCCCCTGCACTGGTGGCCTCGTGGGGTTTACAGAGAGCATCCTCCTAGCCAGCCTGCAAGTGCAGTGATGCCAGAGCTAAGCTCAGCACTGGCTACCCACAGGCCCCGAATCAGCTCGGAGGGGACACAGGCTGCCTTTTTTCCAAGCCAGAGCTGCAAGTGGGGGCTGGGCCCTGTCACTGGAGATGGGATTCAGCCGGTGTTCATTCTGGAGGGGATGCTGGATGTGACGGATGCGTGGGGGCATCCAGGCAGTGGGAAGGACAGCAGGACTCTCACGACCTGCAGGCATTCAGCTTGTGCCTTCACATGGAAATATTTCTCTGTAGTTCATAACCCCTGTGTGGGGTTGATGCCTCATGGCTGCGTGCGAGCTGACTGTTGAGTGCATTGTATTTGTCCGTTTCCAGGGGACCAAAGGGAGAGGCTGGAGAGAGGGCAGCAGCTGCCCCGTCGCCAGGAGGAGCTGGTCTGACGCCACCCTGCCCACCCTGGGGCTTCCTGCTGCAGTGACCGGCTCCCTTTTGTCCCCCAGAGCCCAAAATAGCAGCCATCTGCAGTCAGGAGAAACAATGAGGGGCTGGCACATGGCTGGGCCGGAGGGCCGATAGCGACAGCGACGGTCACCCTTGGGGCTTCCGGCCTGCCTCTGTCCCGCCAGCTCTGGGCTTTTTATAGAGAGGCCATGCTAGGCGAGCCTGAGCGGGCCTCATCTGACTGTGGCATGTGGATCCTCTTCAGAGGTGGCTTCGGGAGACGGGCCCCTGGGGGCTGACCTGGGTTTGAGCGTCCCAGGCCGCTGCCTTGCCCTGCCCGTGGCTGCCTGGTAGTGGGAGCAGCCGATCAGGGCCACTGGAAAAGGAAACCTGTGCCCAGCCCCGCTCTGCTGTTAACCTTTTCTCTTCCACTTTCTCCTCCACTGAGCCCTTTGCTGCCAAGTTTGTGACAGCATCCTGGTGCCACCCCACGGGAGTGTGGCCGGGATCAGCTGGTGCGGGGAGGGAAGTCCAAGGGCCTCTGTCTATCTCGTAGACCCACCCAGGATGGCCGAGGGGCTTCTCAGAACTTTTTGGAGCATCTGGCTGGTACCCCTGGAGGCCACAGAACCTTCTGCTTGTAGGTTACCCTCAGGACAGGGTGAGGTACCCTGGGACACATAGGTTTGGGGTAAGTCTTTGTACGGTCAGGTGAGCGGACAAGGCTTTGCAGAGACATGCGGGTGCCAAGCCAGTCTGCCTCTCAGTGTCTCTTGTGCATCAAGTGCCATAGTTGGAGGATGCTTGTTGCACTGGAGAGCAGTCTTCCTCCTGCCCCTCCATCCTTGCACCAGGGCTGGTAGTGGGGTCACCACCTCTTTCCCAAGTGGGGCACCCACTGCCCCCGGGAACAGACCCATCCAACACTGACATATGTGGCTCCCCTCCTGGCCCTTCTGGTGTTTATCCTTTCTGTGGCTTTGTTGGGTTGGCAGGAGCCAAGGAGGCGATGAAGGGATAAGAAAGAGGAGAGCCGTGGAGGCTGCCGACTGCAGGAGGGGAATGCAGGCAGCCTGATCCTGAACCCCAGCAGAGAGCTTACTGGAAAGGCCACAGCAATCTAGCTCCAGCCCAGAGTACCCCTGGGGTCTCCAGTGGAGCTGTCTAGGAAGAGAAAGACCCTGCAGAATGGGTTACTCTACACAGCAGAGGGACAGGACCTGGCAGAGCCCCCTCCCCCCCATCCCGAAGGGTCCTGTGCAGGGGTGGCCAGCCTGGCCAGAGCCCCTGAGGCCAGGGCCCCAGGCCGGGCACGGGGCACTGGCACAGTGCTGTAATGGGAGGTGTTTAGTTCCCCGCAGAAGGCGAGTGGCTTATAAATAGCTGATGACGGGCAGCAGGAGAGCTGCCGCTAGCGTAATCGGCGTTTTTGGGAGTGCCCTGGCCGGGGTTGGGAGGCATGCAGGAGGTTAAATTCAGCCTCGTTGGCTGATTGGCATTTCTTGAGCAGGGTGCTAATCCCTTCAGGAGGTCAGATAAGCTCCCTAGCGGCGCCCCTGATCTTGACTTTGGAAGCCAGGTTGACTCTTGCAAGGGGCACTGCAGAAGAGCCTCACAGTCAGGACTATCCTCCCCGCTGCCCAAAACAAAGAAGCCAGCAGGGAGCTGGGGTTCAAGAGGGTTCATGGTGGGGGGGGGGGCGTTTCCTGAAATGCACAGTGGGCTCAGACCCTCCCACCAGGCCATCCTGCAGGGAGGGCCGTTCTGAGACAGCCCTGCAGCGAATGAAGAAAAAAACTCTGCTTCTCCCCTGAGGAGTAGCTGAGACCCTGGGAGCAGCTGGCTTGGTTGACTATTGAGAGTGAATTGGGTGGAGGGTACCAGGCAGGCCACAGTGAAGGTGGGGATTTCCTTCAACACATCCTGTCAGTTGACCCCTTCTTGGTCTAGGGAGGTAGGAGACCCCTCCCCGCCAAGTTTCCAAGGCTGCTCATACCCTTCTCCAGCCTTGTAACCAGAAGCACAGAGGTTATTCCGGCCTGCTGCAGCATGACCTCACATCCTCTTTGCAAAGGAAAAGGGTAGATTTCAGCCCTGCTCACTCGCAGGGGTCTTGGGGCATCGGTGGGCAGTGTTCTGCTCCTGTCCCTCAGGTGCCCGGGGCTTTGGTCTCTTTTCCCCCAGGCTGTACCCCTCTTCCTCCCAAGACGAGGAGCCTGCCCTCCTTCCCGCTGGGATGTATAGGCAGTGCACACAGGTTTCTTGGAGACTTCTCTTTCCAGGGCTGTAAAACGTGGTCCCTGTGGAGTGTTGCGGCCCCCGCTGCACCATCCTTGCTCTGCGGCACAGAGCCGAAGCATCTAAGAACAACAGTGACCACTTGTGCCCTTACAGACGTGACCAGCTGAATCCCATGGGAATAAATATCCCCAGCAGGCTCCCCTGGGAAAAGCCAGGCCCCTCTGTGCCCCCGCCGGGCTCTTCTTGCTGGTGTCCCTGCAGGTTCCCTGAGGGTGCCCGCTGGCTGGCCATCTCCTCGCACCCTCTTGTACCCTGGACATAGCTCTTTCCAACCACCCAGCACGACAGGAGGCAGAGGGCTTTGGCTGCAGGTGCCTGGGCGCAGAGAAGATCAGATTTCGTTCCTCCTGTTCCTTTGTGTTCTTCACCAGAGGAAGATGTGGGGAGGAGGCAGGTCTTGACTTTCCTGCAGGACCCATCAGAGAAGGCTTTTCCTTCCAGACGGGGGTGTGGCCTGAACTGGGCCTCTCTGAGGGAATGAGGAAGTGCCCCTCCTTGTTTTGCTGGACTGAAATGGTTCACAGTGGCGGATGCTGGGAGGTGAACCTGTGGTCGGCTCATGACCTCGATGTCAGGCCAGAGGGTTTGACGTCCCATGAGGGCAGTGGGCACTCCTGGAATGACAAAGCAGTTGTATAAAGAGTCCTGGGCCGGCGCTGCGGCTCAATAGGCTGATCCTCAGCCTGTGGCGCTGGCACACCAGGTTCTAGTCCCGGTCGGGGCACCGGATTCTGTCCCGGTTGCCCCTCTTCCAGGCCAGCTCTCTGCTGTGGCCCGGGAGTGCAGTGGAGGATGGCCCAAGTCCTTGGGCCCTGCACCCCATGGGAGACCAGGACAAGCACCTGGCTCCTGGCTTCGGATCAGCGTGGTACACCAGCTGCAGCACGGCGGCCGTTGGAGGGTAAACCAATGGCAAAGGAAGACCTTTCTCTCTGTCTTTCTCTCTCACTGTCCACTTTGCCTGTCAAAAAAAAAAAAAAAAAAGAGTCCTGGAAGGGGATGGTGCTGCCAACTACAGAGGGTCTCAGGGGAAGTCGAGAGTCGAGCCACCTGCAGGTGCAGCTCGAGTCAGTCTTGGGTTGAGTCTGCACCCACCCGTCCCAACCCACAGGCTCTGGGGGCTCACACAGGGAGAACCTTGGCCGGATTTATTTTGTATCTGTGGGTCCTGGACATGGCCTCTCCACCCTGGGGTCCAGGGTCCCCCTGACGTCCTCTCCTTTGAGATGGGGAGGGAACAGGCAGGCCCTTGGTCCTGGAGTCCTCAGGGGCCATTTCTGGCCATGGGGTGCAGCGGTCATCTTCTGCAGGGAACAGCGCAGAGCGGCTGGGCCTGGACTGCTGCCCTGGGCTTGGAGCAGCTGTTGGGCACTTGAGACTAAGGCGTCAGGCAATCTCGTGGTCGCTGTTTCACATCTTCCTCTTGCCCCTCCCAGCAAGGCTGCAGGGAGCGTGGGGTAACAGTTGAGCCCCAGCAGCTCTGAATAACCCCCTGGCATGACCCACTTTTCCTGAGCCACCCACAGCAGAGCTTCATGGGACTCTGCCCATGTAAGGTGTGCGTGGACAGCGTGGCAGGCTCCTCCTGGCCGCCTCCTCTCCCCACACTGCTCCTCGTCCCAGAAGTGAGATCCCGCACTAAGGAAGTGCCAACATACACTTGGTGGTGACACCTGGGTACACCAATGCCAGGAGAGCCATGGGATGAGCTGATTGAATTAGAACAAGAGCATAGGTCTGTACCCCAGCGTCTTTGAAGTCACTTTGTGTGAGTGTCCACTGTGGGCCTGTACTATGCTTATTCAACCTGTGAGGCTGGCGCTGGTACCTCTGTTCTGCAAGTGACGAAGTAAGGCATAGAGAAGTGAAGTCACTTTCCGAAACTTGCATGGCCAGGGCAGGGATTTTTAACTCCTGCACGACCACCGACTTCATCACCCACGTGTCTGGGCTGTCACTCAGCTCCCTGTGCCAGCTCCCAGGAGCCTGAGATACTCCAGGAAGATGCCACTGTGGAGGAAAGTGCTCCGGGACAAAGGGTCTCGGGGGGCTGTCTCCTGCTGTCATGGGGATTTGCTGAGCTTTTGCTATGGCCTGGTGCAGGGCCCCGGCTGGAGACAGACAAGGAGCAAGCCAGGATCTCTACTTTCACAAAGCTCACATGTTAGCAGGGAAGACAAACAGTAGTCCACACACTTAAAGTAATAACAGATTGTGGTAAAAGATGGAAAAGGAGGGAGGGCACACTGGAAGGGTGAGAATGAGCCAGCCACTCGATGACCCCAGGGCAGGAGCATTCTGGACAAAGCAAATGCCAAGTGCCAAACAGTGGAGCGTGCCTCAAGCCCTCAGAGAGGCCACTGGGCAGGGCAGACAAGGGAGGAGCTGAGGAAGGAGGCTTGGAAGGGGTTTGGGCTGTGCTCTACACGCAAGGGAAAAACCACAGGAGAAATTTGAGCAGGGACCATTTTGGGTGCCCTGCAAAGAAGGGCAAGAGTGGTGGGCAGAGAACAGCCCGGTTGCAGAGGCTCGGAGAAGAGGTGGGGGTGGGGAGGAACAGATGGACTGGGGATGGGATTGAGGGGGCAGCTGGTGGGTCTTGCCGATGGATGCCCCAGGGCCCAGTGCTCCTCAGGTGTGGCAGTCGCACATAATGGACCCTACTAGGAGCTGCCCAGCATTGCTGCATTCTGGCTTCTGCCACAGGCAGCAGATCTAAAGGACAGTGGGAAGAAAGGAAGGGGTGGCACCGCCGAGCTCCCCGGAGGCAGCACAGCCGTGGCCCTGGTGTCAGGTGCCTCGGGGTGGGGGTGGGGATTTGTTCCCATTTGATGCAGCAGTGTGGTCTGTGCCAGTGAAAGACTTGGATATGTGTGGTGTGCATGGAAGCGGGCCTGGCTGGGCCCACATGATCCTCAGCACCATACCTGGAGTCCTCCCCCCGGGTGCCAGCCGGGTGTTGCATAGACCAAGCTGGAACGTGGTGGCCCCCTGCCTCTGGGAGTTTGGGTTGTTTGAAAGCAGAGTTCAACTGGAAGTAGTACGTCTCTGGGAGTGAGCCACAGGCCTGCCTTCCGAGTTGGCACAGACAAGTCCGATCAGGAGTGGGTGTCTGTTGGGCAAAGTGTGTCAGGTGCTTCCAGGGCGTGGAGGGGTGGGGGCAGGGCTGGTGGTGGGCACCGCAGAGGGGTGCAGGCTGGAGGGTAGCACGTGCTGCTGGTGCAGGGCTAGAAGCGACCAGAGGGGCGAGTGCTCTGGGTGGCAGGCTACTACACGGAAAAGGAGGAGCCTGGGGGAGCTCTCAATGACCGTCCTGAGGAGCTCAAGCCGTGGTCTGTGGGTTGCAGGAGCCCTCTGGGGTCCTGACCTGGCTGGAAGACTAGGTGGAGAAACACATGCATGCGTGGCACCCCGAGTCCACAGATGTTGTCCCAGGTGTGTGTGACACCTGGGGAGGAAATACTGACATCAGCACAAGTGAGGGGTAGGGGGCATTTGGGCTCGAGAAGCAGCAGGCATCCTGTTCAGGAAACCGTGGTTACCATCCCCGCCCCAAGGAGCACGGGAGGAAGATCTGAAGTGTCCTCGGGTACATGGCCCTGGTGCAGCTGGTGAGGTCCTGACCATAGCCTGTGTTTCTGGCTTCCACGGTGTCTTAAAATTGATTTTTTATTTAAAGATTTTATTTATTTGAGAGGCAGAGTTACAGGCAGAGAGAGAGAGAGGGAGAAGTCTTCCATCCACTGGTTCCTCAAATGGTTGCAACGGCTGGAACTGGGCCACTCTGAAGTCAGGAGCCAGGGACTTCTTTTGGGTCTCCCAAGTAGGTGCAGGGGCCCATCTTCTACTGCTTTCCAGGGCCATCAGCAGAGAGCTGGATCAGAAGAGGAGCAGACAGGACATGAACTGGTGTCCCTATGGGATGCCGGTGCCGTAGGCGGAGGCTTAGCCTACTACGCCATGGCGCCGGTCCCTCCCACGATGTCTTGCTCACACAATGCTTTGTGTGATGGTAGGGACCCCTGACGTGGCTCTGGCTGGACATTCCCCTGTGGACCTTGGTGACTCGCCGTGGGCAGGAAGGGCGGGATCCGGAGCTTTGCCTCACAGGTATGCTTTTGCAAAAGAGGTCCGACTTTCCCTGAAAGAAGGCCAGACTCCAGCTCCCCTGAGCAGCCAGTGACAAGTAAAATCAGTTATCTTTTTCCCCTTTAATAATTTCTACCTTTAGAGATGCAAGGCTGCCCACCGGCTGGGAATGGCACCGTCCCTCCTAGCCCGGGAGTGTCTATTTTGTGGGTGCCCTGGGGGCAGGACCCTAAAGCCCTCTGCTTACAATGTGATTTCTTCTGACTGCAATGCCAGCCTGTATCTCTAAAAACATTCTTTTGAGAGCTTAAGGGAAATGTTGGACCACAAAGTGCAGACGTCTGCATTCCGCCGTTGTCCTCATCTCTCTGGCTACTGCCTGCTCTCTCTCTCACTTGCTTTTTTTTTTTTTTTTCGTTTCTGTTGAATAAGCAAAAGCAAGAGCAAATTTATTCCTTAGATCTCCTATGAAAATGCGTAGTAATTGTTTCTTTTTGGTCTTGTCAATATGTTTCGGTTTTGTTCATTGAGCTTTGTTCTCGGCTCCCCCCACCCCAGCTCACATTTGCACATAGTGGCAGATCCCTGCCCCCACCCTACCATTTGCCGGCTATAAATTGGCATGGTTTCCCCCTCCAGGCACCGGTGGAAGGAGTGGGAGATGAGAGAGGTGGAAGGAGGGGTCTGCTTGAGGGCCCCGAGCCCCGAGCCTCTGTCTCCAGCCTGTGCTGGATCAAAGGCCTCACGTGACTTCACTCTTTCCAGATATGGGAAGTGCCGAACGCAGACGTGATCGATTCTGCTGGCTGTCCAGGTTGGGGTATAATTAGCAGCTCGATTTCATGTCATCGTGGCCTGAATCGTTGCCATCGTCTCTCTCTGAGTTGCCGAGCAGAGCGTGAGGTGGCCCGAGACCGTGACCATCGGACTCCAGGCTGGTGGCTGCTCTGAGCCTCATTTCCTTTTACCTGGGGATTTGGGTGGTGATGTCACCACACAGGGGAGTGAAGGGTACATGGCACAGCACTCCTGGGCCCAGCTTACCTGGCACCTAGGGGATGCTGGTTCCTCTCTGCTCCTTCCTTCCCTGAGAACTGTGCGGTTGATCCTCAGCAGGTGGTGAGGGGTTGGCTGGCTCCAGCCCCCCAGATCTGTGGGCAAGTTACTTACCCTGGGGGGAGCGGGGGCTCTGCATGCCTGCCTGTGAAATGGCCTCATAGCAGCTACCTTGCCCATCTCAGAAGCAGGAGAGATGGGTTAGTCAGATGTGGCCACCATAACAAACCCCCTGAGACAACCTACTTAGAAGTGAAGAAGGGCTTGTTTAGCTCACAGTTTGAGAGGCTCAGACTCATGTGGATGGGGGAGCGCATAGAAGGGAAGGGTCCCCAGGGCCAGGGCTGTGGCGTAGTGGGTAAAGCCGCCATCTGCAGTGCCGGCATCCCATATTGGCGCTGGTTCGAGTCCCACTTACTCCACTTCTGATCCAGCTCTCTGCTGTGGCCTGGGAAAGAGCAGTTGAAGATGGCCTAAGTCCTCGGGCCCCTGCCACTGCATGGTAGACCTGGAAGAAGCTCCAGGCTCCTGGCTTCAGATCAACCCAGCTCTGGCCATTGCAGCCATTTAGGAAGTAAACCAGTAGGTGGAAGAACTCTCTCTCTCCCTCTCTCTCACTCTCTCTCTCTCTCTCTCTGCCTTTGTAACTCTTACTTTCAAATAAATAAATAAATCTTAAAAAAAAGAAAGAAAGGGAAGGGTGGCCTGGCAAGCCAGGAAGCAGAGAGAGGCTGGGCCCCACACTGGCTTTTATGACCAGCCTCCTGTAAGAACCGCCTTCTGAGATCACACTCCCCTCCCCCTGCCAATGACCCACGGGCCTTCCGCTAGCTTACCTCCTAAAGGCTCCTCCCCACCCCAAGTACCACTCTGGGGACCAAGCCTTTAATACACAGGCCTTTTGGGGACATTGGACATCCAAGCCAGTGTACACAGCATAGCAGGGGAGGATGAGGAGGGTGTCCGTCTTTTGTTTGATAGATGGGACGACTTGGAGGAGGGAGCTGGCTGGTGAGCAGCGCCTGGCAACCGTACCTGCTGCTTTATCTAAGGGCTCACCATTAGGTGGCATGTGCAGAGGCACACGCCTCTGGTGGATGCTGGCGGACAGACAGATGGCCTTTCTCCTGCCATATACTCTGGCCTGCCTCAGTGTCCCTGCGTCCCTCCTCCGCTGGGGCCCAGATGGCCCACATTCGACGGCTGCCGAGCGAGGGCCCCTCTGGGCCGTGTGCTGCCGCATGCTGGGGATGGGCACGGAGAGCTCCCCAGGTAGACCGCCACCCTGGTGCGGCTGTTTGCAGGCAGAGTGCGCCCCTGGCCAAGGCCAGCACTCACAGTGGGGGAATACGCACTGCCCAGCGCTGCAGATAGGTTCACTGCCCAGCAGGAGGGGGGTGCCTGGAGGAGCGGCTGGGCCCTGAGGCCTGGAATGGGCTGAGAAAGTGTGTGGAGTAGGGGAAGTGCTGTGAGCCAGGTCCCAGGCCAAAGGTGGAAGGTACCCCAGGGGAACTGGCTCACACTGGAGCTGGGGAGGCTTCCTTGTTTGCTCCAGGAGGTTTTCTGGTGTCAGTAATCGGGTGAGCAGGTGTCTGAGTGAGTGAGCTCCCACAGTACAGTGCCTGGCAAAGCCCCTACCTTGACCTGTGGCTGACTCAGCCCCGGGGTGTAATAGGGCCAGAGGGAGGTGCAATGCCTTCCTGAGAATCCCGGGCAAATAGAGGCACCGGGGACCAAAGGAGAGGGACACGGAACCCCAGTCATGCCATGCATTCGATCTGGCTGCTTCCGGGTCTCAGGGCAACCTCTGCCCACCCGCTGCCCGCCTCAGCCCGCCTCCTCGTGAGCCGGCTTTCCGCTTATCTTAATTTATTGATGAAAACTTGTTTTACGGTCCAGTGCACAGACAGCAGCAGCTCCCTGCCAAGAGAAAGCATGCTCTCCAATCTGGAAAGCGAGACGCCTCCCGGAGATGAGTGGCTGGGGACCAGAGCTGGGGCAGGGGGGCAGCAGCGAGCAAGGCTCATCTGGGTGGATTAGGGCTCAATGAGGCCAACGCAGCCGCCACCTGGCATGGGGGCAGCCCGCGGGACCTCTTGGTCTCCCTCCACTGCTGGCTGCAGGCTTGGGGCTGTCCCTGAGCTGGGTGAGTGATGGCTCCCATTTCTAGCTGTGTGTAGAGCACTGTGCTCTGGAGTTTGTTTTCATGAATGGCCCCGAGCCCTGGCCATAACTGTGGTAGGTCCTCTGAATCTCCCTCTTAAAAAACAAGCACTAGAGAAGATGCCTTTTTTTAAAATAAATTTTTTTGACATACAAGATTTTATTTATTTGAAAGGCAGAGTGACGAGGTGGGCAGGGGAGAACGTCTTCCATCCACTGGTTCACTCCCCAAATAACTGCAACAGCCAGGGCTGGGTCAAGTGGAAGCCAGGCACCCAGAACTCCATCTGTGACTGCCACGTGGGTACAAGGACCCAAGTAATTGGGGGACATCGCCTGCTGCCTCCCAGGCACGTTAGCAGGGAGCTGGATCAGAAGCAGAGGAGCCGGGACCCACGCTGGGATGCAGGTGTTGCACGTGGTGGCTTAACCCACTGCACCCCAGCGCCCACCCCAGCAGTGGTCTTTGGAGGTCCTCCCAGCTGGTAAGTGAGGGAACGTGAACCTGGTCTACTGCTTCCAAGGCCAGAGCTCTCCATGTCTTCCCTTACCCATGCACGGCATCCAGTGCCGTCGTGGCTGCTGCAGTAGCCTCATTGTCTGGGCCTCTGGGGGCGGGACCCTGTCCCGGACATGTGTGTTACACAAGATGGCACACGATGAGCTCAGAGCAGGCCGTATGTGATGCACCCGGAGAACGTAACTGGCCAGCGGTCCAACGAGCGCGTTCCCAGTCAGGCTTCCACTGAGACCTTCTCTGCAGAACAGGAAAAGCCGCAGGGCTGCTGCTGTGAGGCCTTGTGTCCTTGTAGTTGAGTCGCGGATGTTCTTTAATGTCCCTGCTTTCCCTATCGGTTGGCTGCAGGCACCATACAGATAAAGGCTGGACTCCGGAGAGCTCCAATGACCTCATCATCGATAAAATGTCCCCACGTTGGCTGCGACCGGCCGGCCGAGGAGGTGCAGGTTTACAGTAGCGAGTGGGTGACGAAGGACAAAGGCTTGTCAGGCTTGTCCTCACCTCCCCAGACTCCCCGTTGTGATGGAGATGCAGGAGCAGAGCGCCCTGTGGAGCTCTTGTTCGTTCACTTTGTTCCTTTGGCAGAGATGCAGTCAGCAATCTTCACAGCTCCAGATCTGCCGAGTAGGTAGACCTCAGCTGGGCCTGTACCACCTGCACCCAGCACATGTGTGCACCCCGTCCATTCTCTCCACAGACCAGACCCTGGGGCCATCTCCTCCGCTCGCTGTCTCCTTCCCTCCCTTCCCCTGGGGTGGTGGCCCCTGCCCCCTCCACGTTTTGACGGGCCGTCCCACCATCCCAAACGCAGACCGGCCTAGATGCTTTTCCTTAGGTCTATAGGAGGTGCATGGAGGTCACAACACATTGGATTCAAAGCCCAGCTCTGCCAGCCACAGAGCTCTGCCCAGATTCTCTGACCCTCTGAGTCTTACTTTTTCCCATTTGTAACGTCGGGGGAACCATAGGCATGACCTCGTCCAGCTCTCACGGGAAGGGCTCGCACCAGCTCCTGGCCTGTGAAGCAGGCGAGCTAAGTGCGAGCTGCGTCGTCAGCGTCACCACCCTCATCACCATCGCTGCTGTCACCAGTGCAGCTCCTGCATCCCGTCCTGCCCTGCTCTGTACTTCCAGGCCAAGGGCTTGCCGGCCACACCAGATGCCTCTGCCACGGTGGGGCTGTGTCTGAGTGCTGCTGCTGTCCTGGCCTCCGGGGGATGTCTCAGGTGCAGTGGGTCAACGGGTGGTTTTGGAGTCAGGTTTCCGAGGCTCCTTCACCACTTAACCTCTTAAGCTTCTGTCCTCTCACCTGTAAAATGGGGAGGATAAAAATAGCTCCTGTGTCCACTGGACTAAGTGGGCAGTGGGGGCTGGGCATACATCAGAGCAGCTTGGGCCCATGGTCCATCGCTGGTGCATTCCCACCCCTGCAGCTGAGCAGGGTGGAGGGGATGCCAGGCCCTGGGCGTGGGTGCTGTGAGCACAGCCAGCACCTCCAGGAAGAGCTCTGTGACCTCGGACAGGTTTGTCTGGTGACGCTGTGGCCAGGTGGCTTTAGGCAGAACCCCTTCATTTGTAGCACTGCGTTGAGAAGCAGAGAGTGGGCACTCACCTCCCATTCTAGGAGACCCAGGAGGTGGGCAGAGCTTGGCACAGGGCAGGGAGGGCTCTCAGGCTGCAACTCACGCTGGTGCTAAGACCATGTCTGACAGAGAGACCTGGGCTTGAGCACCCTGTGTCTTCCACAGAGCGTGCTAGAAATGCCACTGTCCTGGCGTGGGTGGACAGTGCTCCCGGCTGGCGGCGCACACAGGCAGAGGGCATTGTATTCCTAGAGAGAAAGGAGACCATGGGTCAGCATGTGAAAGGGTTACAGCACAAGCAGGCGTGGGCGGTTGTCCTGGGGTCAGCGATGGCCCTGGTTGTCAGCCATGCTTAGTCCCAGCTCTATAGGTGTGATTATAGGGTGTCACTCACTGAACCCGAGCTGTAGATGCTCATCCCCTGGACACCACGAAGAGCTCCATGACAGGCAAGTGCTGGCCACGTGGCCAAGCCAAAAGGCTTCCAGGAAGGAGGTGCTTCCAGGAAGGGGCTCACCTCTCTGCGCCGCTAGGGAAGCCTTCATTTCTAAAGCAGCGCGGTCCCCACGGATGAGTTACCCTCTTTGCCAGGTGATGTCCCATAACTGCACGTGCTCCTCATCTGTCGTGCCTCCCCTTGCGTTCTCCCAGGGCTTGGAGTGACAGGGCGACCCCTGGTGCAATCTTCACACCCTGGGGAGCGCAGAGCACGGGGCTGGCCCAGCCCTGCTCGTCTGTACCCTCACTGGCGCTGAGGAGGCGCCTTCCCTCCCACAGTCCTTGGGCAGCGCACGTCTCTGAGTGGTGCCATGGCCTCGCCCTCCCTGGCCCTTCTCGGGAGCCCAGTGGCTGCCCACGCTGCCTCCCTCGGCTGCCCTGAGCTTTGATGCTGTCAGGTGGACATGCGAAAACAAACACAGGAGGGCAGAGACAAGGCTAGTGGTGGGGAAGTTCTTTCTCCAGGCGTCCCAGCCAAACTCCTGGATGTACTTGGCACTTCTCTCCCTATGTGCAGGGGCCCAAGGGCACAGACCAAACCTTACACATGGCCCCAGGCTGTCCCCTCAGCCTCCTCCCTGGGCCCTGGGGTACAGATGATGGGAGCTGTGTCCCCTGCCCCATGCCCCAGCACAGAGCCCCTTCCCACACTAGCACCGGGCTACAAGTGTCGCTGGGCATGGGTGGCTGAAACTCCACACTGCCTTCTGTGAGTGTGTGCACACCCTCACCCCGCGCCCCCAGCCAAGGGCCCGTGTCTGGCCAGCACAGAGGACAGACTCTCCATGGATCGTGAGTCTCCCTCTTAGGAGGTCTTCCCCCTGCCTGCCTGTGACCTTGCCCCAGTCTGGTGGGAAACAGCTGTGTCCTCTCCTTCTGTGACTGATCCAGGGTGCAGAGCAGAATCTCGTGGTCTTGTGGCTGTGTCCTGGAGCTGGACAGGCTGGTGGGCACCTGGGGACCCCAAGACACAAGCGTGCCCTGTGTGTGTATTCTTTCCATCACCTATCCACACCCCATTTCATTTGCATCCTGTGTGTGACTGGCCCATGACATGGCCTGCTGGGAAGAGCATGCCATGCTGCCCAGGCACGCATGGCCTGCCCTGCCCTGCCCTGCCCTGGGAGGCACCGACTGGGGAAGCATGCCTCCTGCTTTGCAAGGCTGACAGGTGCTCTGCATTGTCCACTGCTCTAGCTTTCCAGCCACATGTCATTTTGTGGTCCTTCTGGTGGGCTGTGGTGGGGTGCCCCTCTGCTGGCCTCAGCCCTCCATCCATCAGGCGCCTTTAGGGGTTCTGAGCTTGGCCACACCACCCGTCCGGTCCCCCTGAGTGGGAGAAGTCTGACCGGGCCTCTGTCAGGTGTGAGCAGGCTGCCTGGCCTAGGGGATGAGCGTGCAGGTGCGAGTCGGGAGGGCGCTGCGTTGCTCTGCAGCCGTTTCTCCCAGCGGAGGCCTGAGCCATGCAGGGGTGCATTCGGGACAGAGCAGGTAGGCCCACCCTTCCCGATTGCTCACCTCACTCTTTGCTCCCAAGGCATCAGTTGCCGTCTCTTGGTACCCAGGCCCTTTAGTTTGTTTTTTTTTTTTTTTTTTTTTTTTTTTTTTTTTTGGACAGGCAGAGTGGACAGTGAGAGAGAGACAGAGAGAAAGGTCTTCCTTTTGCCGTTGGTTCACCCTCCAATGGCCGCCGCGGCCAGCGCACCGCGCTGATCCGAAGGCAGGAGCCAGGTGCTTCTCCTGGTCTCCCATGGAGTACAGGGCCCAAGCACCTGGGCCATCCTCCACTGCACTCCCGGGCCATGGCAGAGAGCTGGCCTGGAAGAGGGGCAACCAGGACAGAATCTGGCACCCTGACCGGGATTAGAACCCGGTGTGTCGGCGCCGCAAGGTGGAGGATTAGCCTGTTGAGCCATGGCGCCGGCCAAGCCCTTTAGTTTTTGACACCCAGGGACTGACATAGCTTCTCTTTGCCCCTGGGGCTGAGCCACCCTAGAGACCCAGCAACGCCTTGCTGGAAGGAAGTGCCCAGGGCAGGGCCTGTGTCCCCCAGGAAGCCCAAACAGATCAAGGCCACCAAGCCCCCTGTGTAGCCCACAGAGGGCCTGGGCTGCTGCTGACTGGACTTCACCCCTCCCTGTTTACTGGAGGGTGGTTCTGAGTCTCAGATGGGGTCTCCCCACTACTCGGCAGGATTTTGGAGTGTGAGAGGCACAGGCATTGTAACGGGACCACTCTCCATGGTGGGTGGGGGAGTGGATCGCAGAACTCGCTGGAGACAACTGGCACTTGTGGGTCCTTTCTTGGCCCCAGAGACTGCGACTCACAAATATGATAGCTTGGCTGGCGCCGTGGCTCACTAGGCTAATCCTCCGCCTGCGGCGCTGGCACCCCGGGTTCTAGTCCCAGTTGGGGCGCTGGTTCTGTCCAGGTTGCTCCTCTTCCAGTCCAGCTCTCTGCTGTGGCCCTGGAGTGCAGTGGAGGATGGCCCAGGTCCTTGGGCCCTGCACCCGCATGGAAGACC
Organism: Lepus europaeus; assembly: GCF_033115175.1. Lineage (NCBI taxonomy): Eukaryota > Metazoa > Chordata > Mammalia > Lagomorpha > Leporidae > Lepus > Lepus europaeus. The sequence goes on along the minus strand of NC_084832.1, from coordinate 101,935,148 downwards.
AGGGGGAAGCACCTGGCTCCTGGCTTCGGATTGGCGCAGCGCACTGGCCGTAGTGGCCATTTTGGGGGTGAACCAATGGAGGGAAGACCTTTCTATCTCTCTCACTGTCTAACTCTGCCTGTCAAAAACAAACAAAAAACCAAATATGATAGCCCATGAGCTTGGCCGTGTGTGGACATCCCCTGGGGTAAACCTACCCCATTCTGGAACCATCAAGATGTAACTGGGTTGTCGTTATGCAAATGCCTTACCTAGTGTTTATTGGGAGGAAAATTAGGCCCAGACACATGGATGTGATCCTCACCTATGTGAGCTGGCAAGTGTCGGGGACTGTGAAGCTGCAAAGATGCCGGAGGCTTCGGGAGAGAGCTTGGAGGTCAAGGAGAGAGCAGTCAGGCCGTGGGGCTGCTCGGCTTCCCAGTGTGCGTGGGTCAGCAAGGCCCAGCCGACGGGCTCAGGGTGGTCATCGAGAGCAGGGAGGGCCAGCGGTGCCTCTGCTCTTGGGGCTGCCCCTCCTGCAGCCGGGGTCTGGCTCTGAGTTGGAGGCACAGGTGAGCAGTGAAGGGGGGCTCAGTGGTGCCACAGCTCAGGGCCCTTCATGCAGCCCCGAGGAGACTTGGGAAGAGAGATGTAAGCTCCACGCCTCAGATCTTCACAGCCCCACGCATCACGCTGGTTCTTGGTGCGGGTCTTGGCCACGGGATGTGGGTTCTTGACTAATGAGGGTTGCACAAAAGAGTGAGCGGGGTGCAGTGTTGGACAGTGAACCCTCTAGCCGCAGGGGCCCGCCCGGCTGCCTCCCCCAGTGGCTCACCGGGCTGCCATCCCCCTGCCTGCTGCGTGTGACTTTGTCATGTTGTCCCTTCACCTCCTTCCGTGCAGAATCGGAAGTGCTCTCGGGCGCTGCGAGGGCCCCTGGAGGCAAAGGGCTCTGAAATGCAGAGCAGTCGCCCCACTGCTGACACTGACTGATGGTCTGCACTCCCCCAACGAGGGTCCCGGCAGGCCAGAGCTGTGCCAGTTCATTACCGGCCAGCATGTCAGGCTGCGCAACTAAAGCCCTTTTGGTTTTCTCTTATTTTCTCCGCATCCACTAATTTATTAAATGCCATGAAATGTTGGGCTTGGCCCTGGCTTACCGAAAGCACCAGGGATTGCTGAGACCGGGCCCTTGAAAAGCTGCGAGCAAAGAAGGGATGTGGGGGGCGGGGAAAGGGACCTGGTTGGGGGCCGCCAGTGGCATCTGGCCCAGGAGACTGGGTGTCCCGCTGGGGTCTTCAGGGACACCAGGGGCTGTGATGGGTTCCCAGGGCGGGGCCTGGGACAGGGGGAGCAGGCGGCTTCTCCCAGGTCAGTGTGGAGCTCAGGGCAGCTTAGGTGAGTGACTCGGATGGGGTGTACGGGGGTCCGGGGGTGGGGAGGAAGGTGCACAGGGGGCTTCTTTTTTTTAAGATGTATTTGCATTCCTGCATCTGGTCCTATTCCTTGGCTCCCCACCTCCGCACCTGTCCTCTCATTCATTTGTTCATTCACGCATTGAACACATACTTGGCTAGTAGTATTCCAGGCGCGTTCTGGGCCCCTCGGAGGAAGAGAAAGGGTCCTGGGTCCTGGTGGTGCTGGTGTTTGGGGCAGGGTGGGGAGGACCCCTGATGTGCTTCTCTGGGTGCAGCCCTGGCTCAGGGGCAGGCCCTGGGAGGGGCCTGATCCGCAGCAGGGAGAGAATGTGGGTGTGGTGTGGGTGGCAGCTGTCCCACCCTCTAAGCAGGGTGTCCGTGGGCCCAGAAGCTCAGGAGGGAGGGCGGCTTGAGGGGGAACTGTGAGGATCCCTGTCTGATACTCACCGTGTGATTGACCCACCAGGGGTCCTCATCGTGTTTCACACCCAGGACAGGCATAAAGTGACAAAATAACCAGAGACGGGGAAGTGCCATGGGGGTGTTAGGGTCACCACAACAGGCTTCATATACAAGACGAGTCCGGAACACCGGCTCGCTGCATGTCCACAGCCCGGCTTTGCCTCGGTTTACCTGCTGTGCCTGCGTGCTCCCTTCTTCCTTCTGCAGGGTCAGTGCTGGGCCCAGACGAGGTAGCCCTGGAGAAGGGGAACCCAGAGACATGGCCAGGGCCAAGGCACTTCCTTGAGCTCTGGGAATTCAACCCGGAACAAAACAGACCCAAGTCCCAGCTCTTAGGGGAGGCCGCAGGCCATGCGAAAGGGATCAGGGTTCATCTTCCAAATTTGGACCTGGGCTCATCGAGAGCCCTGAATGAAAGCCACTTTGAAATGTGCTCGGGGTCCCCCTCTACTGGAGCAGTGGGGAGGGAGAGGCTCGCTCAGGCGAGGGCCACCCCCCAGGCCTGGGTGGCTCATGACCTCGGGCCAAGCAGTGCGAACCTTGGCTGGGTCCCAGTCGCCTGAGTCACCCAGCCTCGCCCCACGCGCTCCTGCCCTGGACTCGGTTACAGCTTGGTCATCTCAGCTGAGACAGCCCTCTGGTTTTGGAAGGGAATTTTTCCCAGAGGCCACCAGCCGAGGTCGCCGGCACCGAGCTTCGGCTGTGCCACCCCTGGCCTTGCTTCCCTCTTCTGCTCGGCGCTGGCCACCTGAGGGCTGCTCCCCTGCCCTGCTCCTTCCTCCCCCTGTGTCTGCTCAGCCCTCGGAGGTCAGCCTCCTGCCTCGCCCACCTGCCTGTCCAGGGCAGGCCTTGCTCCCCAGGACTCTGCCGCAGCTCCATGTCTGCTGTCTCCCCCTTCCTCTGGCTGCTTCCCCAGCCCCTAACTGCTTCTGTCCTGCTCAGACCTGCATGGGACACACAGGCTCTTCTCCAGGAGCTGTGATCTCCAGAGTTGACAGCCAGAGGGCGGGTGCCTGGCCCAGGGAGGGAGTCCAGGGCAGTGTCTCTCAACTCCCAGTGACGTTTGGGGCTGGGGAGTCCTTTGTGCATGAAGCATCTCTGGTCTCCGCCTGCCTAATGCCAGTAACGCGTGTCCCCCTCCCCTCAATGGTGACAACCAAACTCTGCCCTGGAAACGGAAGCCGGAGGCAGGGAGGGCAGTGGGAGCCGGGAGCTGGGTGCCGGCTCGGGGCCGGGCGGGTTGGTGCACTCAGTCCCTTCATGCTGGGTGTGCACCAGGAGGACAAGGGCTCCGTGAGCGCTCATGGGCCTCTTGGGGAACGTGGCTGGGAGTCTGCACCTGTGGCCAGAAGCCAGGATCTTGCACCATCCCACAGGATGGCTGGGACGCCACACCCCTGCTCAGTCCCCTTGTCCATAAAATAAAGGTCCAGTTGTGGTTTTGGCTGAGGTTTCCCTCTTGCCTGGAGGCTGCGCAGGTGCTGGGTCGTCTGAAGACAGGCAAGGCAGTCGGGCGTACGGGGCACCTAGCTGGGCCTCATGGCTCAGCAGCCATCCTTGGGTTGGGGCAAGCAGCGAGTCTGGGGGCTCTGAGACAGGCTGCTGATGGGGCTGTCCTACCTGTGGACAGCAGATCTTACCTGGGACCTTGGACAGGCAGTGAGAGGGGATGCAGCACAGGGCACCAGTTCCGTCCTCCCGGGGCTGGGTCTTTGGGAAGCTCGAGGACCAATCTGCAGGACAGCAGGGTGAGCCCCGAGCACTGGCTGGGAGGGAGGTGGCTGGCCCTTGGATCTGACCACTCTGGTGCCGGCAGTATCTCCCCTGGGACAGGGAAGCGGAGAGTGAGGTCCGGAAGTGTGTCTCCACCAGGCCCCTGCTCCTGTGAGAACTTCTCCAGATCCTGAGAGGGCCCAGGTCTGAAGTCTGGGGTGCCCTGGACGTCCTCCCCGAGACTGGCTCCATCCTGCAGCCCCAGGGGTCCCAGAGCCAGCCTCTTCTGTGGGCTGCTTCTCCACCTGTCGCGAGCGTCTGCAGCAGCGGGTTGCCCGCTTACTCACTCCAGGGCCTGGCTTCCACAGCCAACGTCTTCAGCATGGAGATCATGAATTTCCCAGGGTGTGATTAATGAGAGAAAAATTGAGACGGGCAGCCTAGAAACTGAGCAGAGTGAGGGAAGTCAGAGGGACAAGTTGCACACAAGGCTCCACGTGTCCCCTGCAAGCCACAGGGCTCTGAGCCGGCCTGGAGCGCCACCTTGTGGTTGCCAGAGCTGGTGGCCCCTGTTCCCCCTACAGAGCTTGCTGATGCCCCACTTGGGTGTTGCTCTGGACTGAGGGCACCCGTCTCCTGGAAGCCTTGACCCGATCCTACCTGGGGCTGCCCCAGGGTCAGGGGGACTAGGACCACTCAACAGTGTGGGGGACCCAGGTAGCCGCTCCTCTTACCTAACCAGTCCCCTGCAGCTCCTTGTCATCTCTGGCTCAGAAATATAGGGAAGTCAGCTCAGTTTATTCCAGGCACAGCCTGGGCCAGCCCTCAGTTCTCCCGTTTATCAAAATCTCACCTGTTCTTCAGAACTCAGCAAGCCCTGTCAATAACACCTGCAAGGTGTATCTCCGATTGCATGGTTTTCTTGCTGCCCTTGATAACCACCGGTACGGGGTGGGCACCCCCGCGCCCCTCCGCGCTGCCTGCAACATTTGCTAATTGCTCTCCAGGCTCCCCCATCGCCCTCCACTGGTCTCCTTGATGAGCAGCAGCCAGAGCAGATCATGTCGCCGGGCAGGACCGCGTGGGGAACCTGCTCCCGTGGCTCCCATGGTGCCACTCACTTCCACCCTTCGTGGAGCTCAGTAGCTGGCCCTCAGCTGCTCATGAATGCCCCCATCTTTCTGGGACTGCTTCCTCCAGCCAGCATCTCTGCCCAGAACCCCTGTAGCACTTATTTGGCACCAGGGTATACTGTGGTAGATGCTGACTGGATGCAGCCAGAGCAGATGGCCTGGAAGCCGGCCTCGGAGTGGTGGTGGTCTTTGGTGGTTCAAGCTGCTGTATGATGTAGGTGTGTGACTGGCTGGTGGGCTCCTAAGAGCACATGTGGCCCCGGGGCTGGCAGACGGGGCAGGCAAGCATCAGCTGCACGGAGCATGAAACGGTTCCGACGTGGACATCGGCAGCCGGTGAAACGGAAGCTCTCCCGTGTGAGGTTGGCGGGGTTGGCAGCTCCAGGGGTGCTGTTGGGAGAGCTGAGTTCCAGCCAGTCATGTCCATGGCTGCCGTTCTTGGATCGATGGCCGAGGCAGCTGTAGACCTGCCTGATGAGTGCTTCTCTACCTGTGGGAAGTTCACCCTTCAGCCTCCGGAGAAATCGGACCCTGAGAGTCCCTTCCCACCCCAGAGACCTTTCCCCAGAGGAACCGCTGCCCCTCGGTCCCTCGGGTGTTTGTCACGGGCTTTTGCCTTTTTTATTGTTAATTATTTTATTTATTTATTTGAAAGGCAGAATTACAGAGAGGGAGAGACAGAGAGATTGTCCATCTGCTGTGCTGGTTCACTCCCCAAATGGCCGCAATAGCCAGTGCTGGGCCCATCCAGAGCCAGGAGCCAGGAGCTCCCTCTGGGTCTCCCACGTGGGTGCAGGGGCCCAAGCACTTGGGCCATCTTCCACTGCTTTCCCAGGCCATAGGCAGAGAGCTGGATCAGAAGTGGAGCAGCTAGGACTTGAACTGGCATCCATATGGGTAGCGGTTGGCTTTACCTGCTACTCCACAGCGCTGGCCTCATTGCCTGTGTCTCACTGAATTTGACCCTTGGGGTGAAGCCCCTGGAATCCCATCTGCCCCACCTGTGGGCACCAGTTCCGTCCTCTCCAGGCTGGGTCAAGTGCCATGTGCAGAGACAGAGGTACTGGGCCTGGATGCTGAGCTGGTACGCTGTGGTGTGGGACCTTACCTGGCCGCAGCCCGGTTCTCCCCTGGTCTGCATCTTGGAGTCCTGCCGGGCGCGTGGTCTCTCCCAGGAGGTGGAGCCAGGGCTGTGCTGGGCTGATGGGCGTTCCTCTCTCTCCAGCTCTGTGGCTGCGGGCTGCTTGGAGTGGGCATCTGGCTGTCCGTGTCCCAGGGCAACTTCGCCACCTTCTCCCCCAGCTTCCCCTCGCTGTCTGCAGCCAACCTGGTCATCGCCATGGGCACCATTGTCATGGTGACGGGCTTCCTGGGCTGCCTGGGGGCCATCAAGGAAAACAAGTGCCTCCTCCTCAGTGTAAGTTGGGCCCCAAACCCCCTGACCCTGCCTCTCCCCGCCCTCAACTGACTGGGTGCCCAGCCTGACCCCAGGGGAGGTGCTCCTGGATTGTTTCCTGTCTGACCACGCCCCTCTTCCTCGTGATTGGTCAGTCCTGCCCCTGGCGGTCCCTCCCACCCCTTGGTAAGGTGTGTGGGTTTCCTTGGAAGCCCTGCTTGGGGCCACATGCTCCCTGCCTCCCACCCTGCTCCTCTGCGCTCGTGCCCGGCCACCAGCACCACCAGGTGCCCAAGCCCTGACCTTTGCTTTCCAGTTCTTCATCGTCCTGCTGGCCATCCTCCTGGCAGAACTGATCCTCCTCATCCTCTTCTTCGTCTACATGGACAAGGTAACCCTGCAGCCAGGTGCCCTTGGGCTTGGGCCAGGGCGAGCCAGCATCCTTTCCTTGTGTGAGGAAAGGAGATGGGAGCCCAGAGAGTTGCGAGAGAGGCAGGTGGAGAGACGCAGGTGGAAGGCTGTGGTGGGGCAGCGAGGGGAACACGGGCCTGGGGGAGTTCGTTACCCAGTTACCCAGGGCGGGCAGTGGACTGTGTGGGTGTCACTGAGCACAGCTGTGTGACCAGCATGCATCGAGAGGGGCCCTCTGGGGAGGTGTTGGGGTGGTGGTGGCTGTGTGCGCAGCTGGCCTGGGACCAGGACACCTGGAACAGCTACGGCCTTTTCACCTGTAGTGTTCCAGCCTGCCCCCACCCCCAGACCACCTGCCTCTCCGCTCCTGGGTGCCAGCTGTCCTGGTGGTCCTGGGGGAAGGGGTGGACAAGAGGTACTTCCTGGCAACCTGTAGCCCTGCCCCTCCCCGGTAGGTGAATGAGAATGCCAAGAAGGACCTGAAGGAGGGCTTGCTGCTGTACAACACCGAGAACAACGTGGGGCTCAAGAACGCCTGGAACATCATTCAGGCCGAGGTGAGGGCCGGGCCCGCCGGCCACCTGGCCTTTCCGGAGCTTAGCCGAGGGTGGGGTGGGGAGCAGTGGGAGCCGCCCCACTGCCACTGCCTGAGCAGGACCCAGCCGGGGAGGGGTGGGGGAGAGAGTGCAGGAAGGGAGCAGGACCTGGGCATGGAGCAGGTAGCCCGAGCGAGCTGGGCTGCGGGGCAGACTCCTGCCCACTCTGGCTCACTCTCCAGATGCCCGCAGTGGCCAGGGCCAGGCCAGATCCTGCAGCCCAGGCCAGGGTCCCATTAGCAGGAAGCTGGAGTTAGGAGCTGCGGCTGGGACTCAAACCCCTGGCACTTGGAGGTGTGATGCGGGCATCTTGGCCGCTAGGCCAGATGCCCGCCCCCAGCATTCATGTTAGCACCAGGCTTGCCCTGTGGTGCTTGGCTTGGGTGAGGGGATCCGGTTCCAAGGGGGAAACGAGCTGGTGTTCCTGATGCCCCGTGTGAAGCCCCGGGGCAGGGCAACAGGGGGGCCGGCAGCCAGTGGTGCATGAGCGGGAGGGGCAGGCCAGCAGGTGGAGGGTTTGGGTTCTCCTGCCTGGTATGGGGGCAGCATTTGGTCCTCTCCCGGTCGCTGCCTTCCCCTGCAGTCCAGTTGAAGCCCAGGCAGGCACAGAAGACGGCCGTGGAGAGGGCGGGGCAGGTGTGACCCATGGCCCTCTACGTCCCCACCTGGCAGATGCGGTGCTGTGGCGTCACCGACTACACAGACTGGTACCCAGTGCTGGGGGAGAACACAGTGCCCGACCGCTGCTGCATGGAGAACTCCCAGGGCTGCGGGCGCAATGCCACCACCACCGCCTTGTGGAAGACGGTGAGGCCGGGTGGGGCAGGGAGGGGATGGGGGTGAGGCTGTGTGGCCGGGTCTTGCAGGTGGAACCTTGGGTGGGCTGGGGAGGGGGGGAGGAGGAGCAGGGAGGGCAGGGGCTGGGCCGCAGGGTGCGCGCTGTCCTGGCAGGACTGTCACCCGTGGCCCTCGCTCCCCAGGGCTGCTACGAGAAGGTGAAGATGTGGTTTGATGACAACAAGCACGTGCTGGGCACTGTGGGCATGTGCGTGCTCATCATGCAGGTAAGGGGCGTGTCCGGCTGCACCTGACCTTGGGGTGGGGGGAGCCCAGATGCCCCCTGCGTGCCGTGTCTGGGATGTCCCTAGGCGCCTCCCAGCCCAGCGGTGCTGGTTTGCAGAGCCTGACCTAGGCAGGGTTCTGGCAGCCATGGGGCTCATCGCAGGGTGACCGGGCCTAACCAGGAGGCTGGAGCTGGAGTCACCCAGCTCTGCAGGCCATCTGTGCCCCGGCGCTGACCGGTGGGAGCTGTGGGAGGTGCATGACTGCGGCCTGGTCGCTGCGTTCACCACTTGTGCCCTGGCACCATCTGCAGTGACCCAGGGCCACCTGCTTCCTTCTGCCTCCTCCTCTCCGGGCCACCGCCCCCTTCCTTCTAGGGACACAGACAAGCACGAGGGCACTGTAGAGAGTTTGGGGGGAAATGGTATTAAAAGTAAGTTTATTTTGGTGCTAAAAATGTTTGAATCTATATATGATTTTCTTCATTATATGCATTTTCATGAATTTTGTGAAGATCTCTTGTATGCATGGTATTCAAACATTTTTCACCAAAATAAGTCTTACAGAAGACTTGTTTACTCATTTATTTGAAAGGCAGAGCAACAGAGAGAGAGAGAGAGAGAGAAAGATAACTTCCACCTGCTGGTTCATTCCCCAAATGCCCACAACAGCCAGGGCTGGGCCAGACTGAAACCAGGAGCCTGCAGCTCCATCCAGTTCTCGCACATGGGTGGCAGGGACCCAAACACTTGAGCCATCCTCTGCTGCCTTCCCGGGAGCATTAGCAGGGAGCTGGATCAGAAGCGGAGCAGCTGGGACTCCCACCCACACCCTGATAGGGACTCTGGCATCGCAAGCAGTGGCTTCACCTGCTGTGCCACACGCCGGCCCCAGCCCATGGTTTCATTCCACTTCTAAGTTACTGTTCCGTAGTCCCACGGGCATAAGCACAGCCTCATGGGTGAGACCCCTCCCTCGTACATTCCCAGAGCAAACAGAAGTGACTCGGGAGGTTTTGGTGGTCTCGGCCACCTCCCTCCTTCCCACCCAAGGTTTAGGGATGGTCCTTCCGGCGTCCAGTCCTCACAGCGGCCTCTGAAGTCGGCCTATTGGAGGCCCCACCCAGGCTCCGTGGCTTTCTGTACAAACAGCTCTGTGGGGCTGAACCCCAGCTCCCCCCAGGGGCCTGTGTGCACCGCACTCGGGGCTGCGGCCTGCGAGGCCCAGGCCTCACTCATCGCAGGCTGCCGGGCCCCCCTGTGAAGCCCTCCCTGCTGTCTTTCAGATCCTGGGCATGGCCTTCTCCATGACCCTCTTCCAGCACATCCACCGGACGGGGAAGAAGTATGACGCGTGAGCCGGCTCGCCGGGCCCCCGGCCCCCGCCTGGGCACCGCCAGGGAAGAGGAGCTGTGCCTCGTGTGGCCAGCCCATACTCTCCAGACCGAGACCCCTGCCCCCAGCCCCAGCCCGCCCTGCCCCCACCCCCGTCCAGGCCTCAGACTGTGTGGGGCGGGGCGAAGGTCCAGGAAGCGGGCTGCATAGAGACCTTGACCCCAGGCCCTGGATTCCCGCACCTGCTGCCCCTGTGTATTTGCCAAAGACAGGGTGGGCTGGGGCTGGGCTCGAGGAGGAAGCCCCCTGCCCCTCCTCACACTGACACTTGGTCCCCGCTTCAGCCGGGGTGATGGCCCCCGGCGGAGGCCACCAAGCCTGCCCGTGGCCACCCGTGGGAGAGCCAGCAGGGGCGGGGTTCTGTCTGCGCCAGGAACATCCTGCCCAGGCTTTTTATACCTTATAGTATAACTTTTTCTTTTTTTAATTTTATTTTACTCTGATTACGGTCATTCAGGAATATTATCTCAGATAAGTTTAGGGTTAGCGATTCTGATTTATAACTTTTTACTGTGTTTGATTTCTTGAATGGTTTGGTTTTTCTCTGGCAGAGGGTGGGGGTCAGGGAGAGAGGACTCAGGAGGCTCCCCGTGAGCTGGGCCAGGCCCGCCCTCAGGATGCACCCCCCGGGGTGCTGGGGGCAGGGGCTGGCGGCTGCAGCCCAGAGCCTGGAAGGGGCGAGGCAGTGGCTGGGGTGCAGCAGGCCAGGTGGAGCATCCCGCAGGGCCGAGGGGCCGGGGCGGGGGGTGGGGGTGCTGGCAGGGCACCCTCCAGGGCAGCTGGCGGCTGCAGCGGGAGCTGGCCGGGTCCTCCTGCTTTTCCCCTATGAGCAGCTTTTGACTTTTCCCTTTTGCCTCCTCTTCCACCCCACGCGGGCTTTCCCGCAACAGGTTCTGCAAACCCCGGTATTTTCACAGACATTCCTGCTAGAAACTCTTGGACAGATACCTCTCTAGTTCACATGCTGCTCACTGGGTCTCCTTGCTTCTGGAAGGGGAGGCACTCCCGGCTTCATGGCTGCTCAGAGGGCGGCAGAGGACCCGTGGCCACCAGGAGGGGGAGGCGGCGCCCCGGTTACGGCTGCCTGATGGTGCTGCTGGCACAGAGGGAGCGATGGCCGTGCCGGTCCCAGCTCCTTTCTTGGGCATCACTGCCAGCAGCAGGGGCATCCCTGGGTGGGTGGTGATCCCAAAGAGAAGAAATCTAGAAAGCCCAAGCTGCATCTTGCCCCCCGGGTCCTGACGGACACAGCCCTGGGCGCTTGAGCCATAGGTGCGGTGGGGTCAGCTCCTTTAACATTTTACAGTTGGAAGTCAAGAATCCATAGGCCTGAGCTCAGAAAGGCCATGCGCTGGCTCACTGGGGTCTCACACGCAGCCCTGGAGGGGGCCCTGCTGGGGGTCGCTGCCTTTTCCTTCCACTGTGTGGCTCCTCGCCTTGCCTCCCCAGCCGGGCCTGGTCTCTTCCCTGACCCCTTGCCCTGTGCCTGTCTGCTCCCAGAGCTGAGACAGGGCTGCCCAGCCAACCTGCAGCTCCTGCATTCACCCCAAGTAGCGTGCCAGTTGGGGCCAGGGGTACAGAACTCGGGGTGTGCGCAAGATGCCAGCTGGTGAGGAGTGGAGTGGAGAGGAGGGAGGGTGGTTCAGCCAGGGGGCCAGAGTGCAGACCACTGCCCCGAGACAGGAAGAGGGGACAAGCAGGTGTTTGGGTAAACTGGCCCCTCCACCCTCCTATGCCTCCCCAGGAAGCCCCCAGTGCAGTCATGGAGGGAGCTGGCTGGAGACGAGCGTTGGGGGGAAGGGGCGTGGTTGATGCCATCAGCACAGGTTTGGGTTTTGTTCCAATCAGCAGCAGGCCCAGTGCACTGTTTCATTTCCCGAGTGCTTCAAGGGCAGCCCCCACCTCACCCATCTGATGGAGAGCCTCATCTGCAGGTCCCCAAACTGCTTTCCGGCCTCATCTCATGCACAGTCTACTGTGGGAGCATCTCTGTGCATGGGGTGGGTGGTCTGAGCCCCTCGCTCGTCCTGCAGAGTGGTCCCCACATCTCCTGGAAGGCCACACCGGGTGCTGCCAGTGAGGGTGGCCCTGTGACTCCGTGTCTCCCGGTTGCGATCTCACTGGGACAGAGTTCGGAAGAGTGGATCCCATCACCTGCACCGCCTCGCCAAAGCCAGAGCGAGCGCTCAATCGGCAGTGACCCAGGCACCTTGCAGACCGGACTCAGAGAAGGCCCCCAGGCCTCCGGAAGTCTGCAGAACTCGGCCCTTCCCTACAGCTGGGTCGTGGCTGGGGTGAGTGGGCAGGGGCCGAGAGCGCCCTCATGTGCTGGCAGCAGGTGTCGGAGCCCCCATGACCCCCGCCCCTCCCTCCGGCCAGACCCTCCTGTACATGTTCTGGTTTGGCTTGGAACTAGGTGGCCACCGCTGTGGGCTTTGGTGGCCAAAGAGCCGTCCAGGTGGATGGAGGCGACTGTCCCCTCCTCCCTGCCCCCTGCCCACCGTCTGGTGGAGGTGCTAACAGCAGGGACATGCACAGGCCAGGGGCTGGGTGCCTGTGCTTGGGGACCCACCCTTGTCCTGCAGTCTGGCCGGCCCCACTTGGGCTCCCCTTCTCCCGTTTTCCCCCTCTCCACCCAATGGGCTCCTGGAGGCAGTGAGGCCTCAGGGGTCTGCTGCCACCTAGCCCGGGAGAGCCGGGAACGCACGCTGGTTGGTTTCAATGCACTTTTCTGCTTGCAATGCCGCATCTGTGGGTTTCCTTCATCCTGACCCTGGCTTTATGGAACACCATGTTTTTAGCATGTTTTTAAATAAAAACTGATAACGTGTCAAAGCACAGGCAGGCTGTCCCTTGGCATGTGTTTCGTGATTCATGGAGTGATTGGTGTGGGGACCCAGGAGGGGACCAGACACTTGTCCTCCTGCTCTAGACACGCCCCCAACCGGGACTGCAGCTGCCTTCCAGAGCTCAGGTTGGAGAGCTACTGGAGCCGGGTGCGTCTTTGCCGTTAGCACCCCTGTTTCCCTGGTGACCTGCTCCAGGAGGCTGTGCACTGGCCGTGCACTGGCAGGAGAGGCCAGCTGTACCTTGGTGCCCTTGGCCTGTCACGGTGCCAGGCTGCCTGCCAGGCTTCCAAGTGTGTTGGGCATGGAGGTGAAGCCCAGGTCACCATGGCCTCCTGCGCCAGGTGCAGGCTCTCCCGGTCCCTCTGATGTCACTCGGCACAGGCTGGCACTGAGACGGCCTCTGAGAAGGCATAGAAACACGGTACAAGGGTGGTCCCTGGGAAGGGGGCAGGTGGAGGTCTCTGGGCTATGATTGGGTTCTGGTTTCTGGGTTCCTTCAGCTGTCAGGATGACCAGCTCCAGACAGCGGCTCCCAGTTCTTGGCCTGGTCGCTGCTGCACCACATGTGCCTGGCTCAGAGGCAAGAATGAACGTGTGGGCACCATGGCCTGCGGGCAGAAGCCCTCCATGTGTGGAGGTCCAGCCCCCTCACAGGCAGAACGGTCCTTACGCATCAGCCTCTAGGGCCACACCCTGCAGCTGTTATGGCCAAGCCTGCAGAGACTCAGCCCTGTGTTAGCTTATTCACTGTTACTATAATGAAATACCTGAGGTGTGGTCCCTTGTGAAGAAAAGAGCTCACCATCCTGAGGGTTCAAGGCCATGGCCCCAGCCCTGGTGAGGACCTGAGTGGTGGCATCACCACGGTGGGAGCGCATGCCAAAGGGGTGACACCAGGTGAGACAGGAGCCAGGGCAGAGGGGCAGGCCAGCCTCACTGCTCGTAACCACTCCAGGACCAGCACTAACCCCTTCCAGGGTGGCACCCCTCGGTGACCTCTCTAAGCCCCACGTCTTAAAGGCCCCACCACTTCTTGTCACCACGCTGGGGACCAAGCCCTCGGGATACCACGTCCAACAGTGGTACCTGAATGGGGTTCTTGAGGGGCTTCCCCGGGGCTTTCAGGGTCAAGAGTTGGTCCCCACCGAGGGGCAGGTGATCCCAATGGCTGCTGAGAACCAGCCGAGGCATAGGCTTTTGGGTGGAGGCCACTTCATCTCTGCTGCTCTCGTGGGTGTCCTGCACCTCCCACCCCCCAGACTGCTCTGTAGCACAAGGCTCTGGTCAGGTGAGCTGAGCCGTGGGTGGCAGGTGGCCCTGGCTGGACACAGTGGGGCTTGTTTCTCTTCGGGTCTTGAGCTCTTGCATCCATGAGAGGGAGGGTGGCTATGATGACTCCAGGGACCCTGCTTTGCACCCCCATTCCCTTGTGAGGTGCTCAGAAAACTGCTTCCCTGTTGTGCTCAGCAAAGGACCAAGTGAGAAAGGCTGGTCTCTGAGCAGCCTCAAAAGAGGTTTGGTCCCAGCCTGCCCAAGGCTACTGCCAGCCGCCAGTGTGGCCAAGCCTGGAGCCTGCCCACTGGCACTGAACGTCCCTTTGTGCCAGGCACTGGGTTCCATGGGCAACGACAGATCACAGAGCCAGCAGCCTGGTGGAGATGCAGAGAAGTTCAGGTGACTGCAGCCCAGGGCGGATGGTGATCGTCGCAGGGCTGGGCAGCTGGGTGGGAGACGCAGGTGAGGCTCTGCAGAGGAGGTGATGGCTACGTGAGAGCAGAAGGCGGAAGGAGCGGGAGGAGGCGTGGCCTGTCTGTGGACGTGCACCGAGCTGCAGACAGGGTGAAGGGGCAACGTCTGGAAAAGGCAGCTGCCGTGCAGTCACAACCTGAAGTCCAGATGCAAGCACTTGAACTTGAAGCTAAGGGCAACAGGTTCATTGAAAGCCTTTAAGCCCAAGCATGACAGGCTCAGGTCTGGCCTTTGGGGACAATGACCGTGGGCACCGGTGGGGAGAGCCGTTAGAGGGACAGGATGGCGGCAGCAGGCACTGGCTGCTGCTGTGATGTGGCTGAGAGATGACGGAGCCGCAGGGAGGTGGCCAGCGGGGTGGATCTGAGAGACACGCAGGAGAATCTGCAAACCTTGGTGGTTAATTAGATCTAACAAGGCTTCTTGCCATTCACCCGGCACGACACTCGCACCCTGGACAGGTAGCTGACTAATTGTTTGCTCCAAGTGGATGGATGATTCTGTCGTCTTGGCTCGGTGCTCGTGTGCAGGAGAGCAGCCATCAGCCCGGCATAATTAAATCTTCCCTTTTATTTCTATCGAGCTTCACAGCTCGCACAATGCTTTCATCTGTACCACCCAGGTTCCGCTGACCGCTGTCTTGTCGGCTGTCACTGCACCCGAGCTGTCCCCATTGGAGCTGCACTGCGGGACGAGGTGGAAGCCCACTGGTTTGGGAGAGCCAGGACCCCTGATTAAATTCCCACTCTGTAGCTGATGTCTGCGGGAGCCCCGGGCAGTCATTGAACCTGTCTTGTCTTTGTCATCTGTAAAATGAGGGCACAACCTATGTAGATTTGACGTGAGCATTAAAGACACACACCTGTGTAAGACAGCCAGCTCATTCCTGGGCTGGGCTGGGCTAGGATCTTGGCAAGAAATTCATGGGGGGGGCAGCACTGTGGTGTAGTGGGTAAAGCCACTGCCTGCAATGCTGGCATCCCATATAGGGTGCTTATTCGAGTCCTGGCTACACCACTTGCAATCTATCTCCCTCCTAATATGCCTGGGAAAGCAACGGAAGATGGCCCAAGTGCATGGTCTCCTGCACCCATGTGGGAGACCCGGAGGAGCCCTGGCCATTTCAGCCATTTGGAGACTAAACCAGCAGATGGAATCTTGCTCTCTCGCTCTTTCTCTCTCTCTCACTGTCTCTCTGCCTTTACAAATAAACAAATCTGTTTTTTAAATATTTATTTATTTTACTTGAAAGGTGGAGTTAGAGGCAGAAGCAGGGAGCTTCCATCTGCTGGTTCACTCCCAAACTGGCCACAATGGCTGGCCAGTCCAAAGCCAGGAGCCAGGAGCTTCTTCTGGGTCTCCCACATGAGGGTAGGGGCCCAAGCACTTGGACCATCTTCCACTGATTTCCCAGGTGCATTAGCAGGGAGCCCTATTGGAAGTGGAGTAGCAGGGACTTGAACCGGCGCCCATATGGGATGCCAGGGCTGCAGGCAGCAGTTTAACTTACAGCGCTGGCCCCAATAAAATAAATCTTAAAAAAATAAAAAAGAAATTGGTGGGATCAGGTGCCCAAGCTAAAGGCAGGACCCCAAGGAAGAGCGCCCCCTGGCTGAGTACAAGGACCAGGAGAGTGAGCTGGGCAGGGCATCAGTGTATATGGGGGCAGTGGGTGCTTCATGGAGCTGGGGGCTGGGGGGGGGCAGCTTCCTTGTGCCTCCATTTTGCCCAGGGCTGGCTCAGCAGCAGCATTCAATAAGGCACAGCAGGACGAGGAAAAACAGATTAAATAAATGTCACCGTGGACACAGAAATATTGGCACTGTGGCGGTGCCTTCTTAAAGCTTTCGGCAGGATCGCAAGGCAATCGATTTAGCCATCTCGTATGCGCTGAGTTTAATGACAGTCGTGAGATGGACGATTGTCTCCTAAAGCTAACAGAAAGAATGCCAGGCACGGGCATGCACGGGGCACGGACAGCTGAGCTCTCCGCCTTGGGGCTGCCCCCTGGGACTTCCCCATCATGACGCTGGAGGGTGCGTGAGAGCTGAGAGCTCACTGGGGTGAACCGAGCGCCCTGGCCTGTTTCCCTGGGGGCCCTGTGTGCCAAGCAGAGAGGGGCACTGGAGAGGAAGGACCACCCAGAGGTCTCTGCCAGGTCTATGGTTAGCTCCCGGTGCTCAGAGACCTCTGGTTAGGGAGTTCTGGAACTTAGCCTAACCCAGCACCTGCAGCAGGGCCAGCCCAGTCTGTGGGTGACCCCAGGGAGCTCCTGGACCTTTGCCTCCCAACCCCACCCCAACCCAACTCACCCCTCGCTGAAGACCTGGGATCCCAACAGATGCTCCGAGGATTTTTCTCCTCGGCGAGAGACCGCAGTTCTCAGAAGGACTCGGCCTTCTTGTTTACCCCTTGGCAGCTCCGAGGGAGGGGCTGCGCTCCGACCCCCGCCCAAAGGTCTCTGACGTGGACTTAGGGACTCCCGAGCTGCTCAGTGGAGTCATCGACCCATCACAGAACCCTGAACCTCCTGGCTCTGGCCGGCTCTGGCTGTCCTTGGTTCAGTGACGTTGGCACCTGGCAGAGGGACAGGACAGACCCACCCATGGCCTGGCCTGCTGTAAAGGCTCCCAGCTGCTGGGCCAGCAGCGCCCTCTCCTCCCTGTGGGAGTCACTGCAGGAGAGGGCTCCGGTTAGAGGTGGGGATGGGAGGGAGGGGAACTAGGGGCTGCTGCTGTATTTGCCTGTCTTAAAGTTTATTTTTAACATTCAAAATGGAGAGAAAGGAAGAGAGATCTTCCATCTGCTGGTTCACTCCCCAAATGGCCACAACAGCTGAGGCTGGGCCAGCCTGAAGCTGGGAGCCAGGAACTCCATCTAGGTCTCGCACATGGGTGGTAGGGATCCAAGTACTTGAGCCACCTGTTGCCTTCTTCAATGTACATCAGCAAGAAGCTGGATTGGAAGCAGAGGCAGGATTTGATCCCAGGTATTCCTATGTGGCTTAACCCCCTGGGCCATCACCCCTGCCTCTGTTTGCTTTTAAGAAGACGCTAAGTGACAGGAGCTTGGCTTTTGGCTCCTGTGCCCTTCCCTCCCATGGCAGCCCTCCTTTTAAATTTTTTTTTGAAACTGTATTAGTTTGAGAGCCAGAACTCCTATCTGCTGGTGCACTCCTCAACTGCCCATAACAGCCCAGGGACAGGGTGGATGCTGAAGCTGTGAGCTGGGTCTCCAGCCCTGGGCAGGGGGAGGGGGGCAGGCATCCAATTATTTGAGCCATCACTGCTGCCTCCCAGGTCTCCTTCGCAGGAAACTGAAGTCCGGAGCTGGAGCTGGGAATTGAATGCAGGCACGGCAGGTACGGGACACAGGTGTCTTAATCACCAGGCCAGACACAGCCTCACCCCCCAACCCCAGCTTCTCTACTTTTAGTGGAGAAGGGAGTGGGAACCTGGTCCCCAGCTCTAAGCAGCCCACACGGAGTCAGCAGTGCCAGCCTGGCCCTGGGCTGGCACAAGGCATCCACACCTGCTGGGACTGCCAGTCGGCAGCCACTGGGAGATGGCTGCAGCGAGAGCCTCGCGCTGCCTGCCTGCCAGGGGTCCTGTTGGCCACTGGCACTGTTTAGTCGAGGCACTGTCTTGCCTGCTGGCCACGGGGAAGGTGTGGAGTGGTGCTTGTTATCTGTCCATAAGTTTGTGCACTCATAGGATGTCCACACACTCAATGGTGTGGACGCCCTGGCCCCACAGGACAGGCGACATGAAGGTGCCCTAGGAAGGGAATGCCCATCCCCCCCAGACCCAGGCCACCATGGGCCTCTGCCCCGACTGCTCAGAGAGCCGAGCCTGACCAAAGAGGCTTGGCAGACATGGGCTGCAGGCTGCTCTCCAGGTTTGCACCAGGTGCGCGGGGATCCTCCCACCCCTCATCCCTCTCTCGGGGGCCCCTTGAGCCCAGGCTCCCCCAGCCCACCTCCAGCAAGTTTCTTGAAGGGAGCGTGACTTAAGCAGAAGGAGGGTTTATGTCTTTTAGCTCTGCACCAGGCAACCCTCGGCCCTCAGCAAAGACACCAAGTCCTTTTGCAGGGAGATGAAAAGGAATCAACTGCACTTGGGGATGCAGACAAATGAGCTGGCACAAGGTGGACAGCCCAATCACGCTCAAGTGATGGGGCCTGGCAGCCCAGGCAGCACCGGGGGTGGGTCTCCGTGGGGTGGGGGTGGGGAACAGGACCCTCGCTCCTGCCCTGTCGGCAACTGCTACAGCGAGGCAGAGCATGGACGCTCACGCCGCCGGCTCATTAGCAGAGGCTGGTGGCGCATTATGGCAAATGCCGAGGAAATACTGACTGACCCAAGGCAGGAAGCTCACGGCAGAAGTCCAGCACCTGCAGCCAGGAGCTACTGTTGCTCATGATTAGGGGAGGGCCAGTCCGACACATGACTGATATCAGCTGACAAACACAGGGGAGCAGGACCCTAACTGATGTGGTCGATGAGTTTCCTAATTGAGGATCCATGAAAGCCACGGAGGCTTTGGGACGTAGCAGGGGGCAGCAATGCACCTGGTGAACTCATCCCCTGGGAGTGCCTTGCAGAGTAGCAAAAAGCAGCGCCAACAGAAGGCAGTCCTGGACTCAGCCCTTTATTGTCATGCCCCTTGCACGTGAAGCTGGGCTTCTGTGGTCAGCCAAGGAGGGGCCATGCGAGCAGCCTGAGCAGTTTCTCTCTATGCGGTAGGGGAAGGGGACTGTGTGTAGAACGTGTGATGGTCCATGCGTCGGCTGGCTGCCTCCAGGAGCCCGCGTGGCTCCCCCAACATTGGGCTGGCTGCAATGGCTGGCCGCATTTGCAGGGGTTCTCAGGAGCCCAAGCAGGAGGGGCGGGGGCACCGCCCACATGGCTGGGTGCTTGTGCTGAAACTGAAAGTGGGAACAGCGAGGATATGTCGGGGCCCCCCCAGAGTACAAGGAGTTGGTAGGGAGATGGGAAGCCGTGGTGGGGTAGGGGTGGGGATCTCGTGTCCCCTTCCAGGCACCTGGTCTCCTGGCCAAGGTCACAGACTCATGGGAGAGCCCTCAGGGCCAGGCAGTTGCAGCAGGGACTGGCGGTCTGGGAGACGCTCCCGTCGGGCTGTGGACGTCCCCCAGCGGCGGGCTGCAGCCCCTCATTGCGGTGGGGGGTGGTGGGCATGGTCTTGGGCTGCTGCAAATGGAACTCAGGCAGGCAGCCTGATCCCCCGTGTACAGGAAGGTGGCGCTGTGCCCCCGAGCTGTGGTCTAGGTCCTAGGGCCAGCAGCAGCCTCACCTGGGACTTGTCAGAATGGCAAATCACTGCCCATCCACTCCCATTAGAAACTGCAGGGCTGGGGGCTGCAGGCTGTCCTGAAAAGCCGCCCGCCCCCCCCCCCCCACCTGACTGACGCACGCCGGGGGTTTGAGTCAGCAGTTCCGACACTGGAGCACCACCATCCTCGCCGGATGTGAGCGCCACCCAGCGACCACTCCAAAACCTGGCTTTCTCCTTGGCCAGTCAGGCCACCCTCTCCTTCTCCTCTCCTGCTCCAGGCCCAAAGCGGCTGGTCCAGGCAGGTCCCAGTGACCACCACGGCTCTTGGGCCCGCTGGCCTGCCATATCCCACCCCCAGGGCCACACTGGGCCCTTCCGCATCTGCTCGCCCATGGCTGTGCACAGGGGGAGCTCCCGAGGCAATCTCCGGGTCCACCCCAGAGCCCCAGCCCTAGCAGGTGCTGTGGGGGTGGGGCCAGGAAGGAGGCAGAAAGGGGGTCATGTGTACGGGAGGTGTTGCCATCACCATCCCCAGGGTGCTGCTCCCTCCCAGGGGGCCCTGGGAGTGGCCGTGATCTCAGATTCTCTCCTAACCTCCAGGGTGGGCAGGGAGAGGCTTTTCCTGGCCTAGACCATGACCCGCACTTAGGCCTAAGATCCCACCCACATTCTGTGTGAAGCCCTGGTCAGCACTGGCCACTGAGGCTTGGGCTGGGCCCCTCCCAGGAGCCATGGTCCTTTGGGCTCCCTCCTACTTGGGAAATCAGCCAGACCACTGTGCCGACTGCAAGTAGGCAGGGTCCCGGCACCAGGCGGAGGGGGTGGCCCAGTCCGAGTTGGGTGGGGGTGCAGGGGCACTGTCCCTTGAGGATGCTTGATTTCCGAAGGCCAGGCGGATGGCCTATTGTAGGGGTGAGAACTGTGAGGTGCCCAGGAGAGGGGGCTGCCAGCCCAGCTTCCCCTGGGTCCGTGTGAGTCACCACTGACCAGCAAGTGGCTCAACTTAGCTGAGCCTTAATGAACTCATCTGTGACATGGGGAAGTAATTCCTTCCTTGGTAGCTCGGTGACTGCAAGCTAACACAGTCACGGTGACCAGCACGGTCTGAGGGCACAGCAGGCCAAGCACAAGTGCAATCCTCTGGACACCCCAAATGGCTATGCCCAGGGGGTACCTGGAGTTGGAGCCAGAGACGAGAACGGCCCAAAGGTGTTCCCCCTCACCAAAGGTCCTGATCCATTCCTACCCCCACGCCCCGACACAGATCGCCTGGCGGGGGGAGGCAGCTTGGTGTGTCTGGGGTGAGGAGCAGCTTGTCCGAGCTGCAGGGGGCCCACGTGGGGCTGCTGAAGACTGCACAGGCAATCCTTCCCTCTCCATAGAACTCAAGACAAGGCCACGCCCCGGGTGTGCGAGCAAGGATGTGCCTCTCCTAGACCCAGCTCAGCAATAGCTGTGCCTCTCTGGAGGTGAACAGCTCGGGGTGTGTGGCCTCCGGTGGCCGGCCCCGCACAGCGGGGAGGTGAGGCGTCCCCCGGGCAGGACCCAGGAGGGACAAAAGCTGGGTGTGGCATCCTCGTGTTAACATGCCATTTGGGGGTCCCTTATGGTTGCTTTCTCACACCTGTTCTCTGGAACACTGCCAGCACCTGTACCCTGGGCTGTCAAGGATTTCCTGTTTGTTCTCCATGGCCCAGGACAGGGAGAGACCCAAGGACGGGCCTGGGACGGAGGCAAAGGAGGCCCTGAGAGCAACGTGGCAGTGGCCACACGGTCAGGAAGAGGCCCCAGGGAAGGCGAGGGGCAGGCAGAGCACCTGCCACCGGGCTCCCGTCTCAGCGGCTCTGACTTTGCAGGGCCCGCAATGTGCTCCATGGGGGACGCTTTTCACTATCACTGGCACAAAGAGCTGCACGTGGCTTAGAAACCTGGCGTTCCTGACAATCAGGCCTTGGAACAGGAGGTCCCCGGGGCACGCTTCTAGGGGCTGGGACTGGGGTCGTGGTCTCCCAGGAAGGGCTCCAGGTGGGGATCAGCGGTCTGCTGCTGGTGCAGGATGTGCTGGGGTGGCCACAGCAGCGCCCCCTTGCCCCTGGCCTGCAGCACCACCAGCCTACAGCTGCCCCATCTCAGGCCTCTGTCTCCCAAGGCTGTGGGGCCAGGAGGACCCTGCTGTCCAGGTGAGACAGCAGGGCACAGCAGATGAAAGGGGAGCAGAGCTAAACCTAACTGACTCCCCCCCGCCCAGGCATTTCCCAGAGAGCTGAGCTGCTCAGCACCGGCAGGGGAAGCCGTGCACTGAATGCAATGCAGAAGCCCTTGAGGGACCAATTCTCAGGCCTTTGTTCCAGGTTTGGGAGCTGGCGGGAGCAGAGAGGCCAGCGCCCACCCTCCGATAACCCACGGGCACCCTCCTGCCTGGTGAGGGCCGCCGGCCCCAGGTCTGGCACCGCAGTGAGAAACGGAGGGATGGAGCCGAGGGGCTCTGCCTTAGGTGGGAAGAGCCCCCCGAGGGCTCGCAGGGGCGGGGCACACAGCAGGGGGCGCTGTGGCCCGCGTGGAGCCGGTGCTGACTGCAGAGCTGGTGGACAGCACGGGAGCCCCGTCGAGCCCCGTCCTCAGGGCGCCGGGCGCCGGGCAGCGGGCAGCGTGGCCGTCAGTAAGGACGCCGCAGGAGCCGCCGGTGCAGGCAGCAGGTGAGGATCATCCCGCAGATCTGCCGGGGAGAGGGCAGAGCCATCAGACGCCCACGGAGCTGCGGGTTCGCGGTGCCCTGGACAGTGCCGCCTCTGGCGCCAAGCCGCTCCCACTGGGACCCTTCCCAGTGAGGGGTGCTGGGTGGGCCTGGGACTCTGCATCTGTCACGGGCGTCACGGAGCACGCCCTCCTGTCCTGTTGCCACCTCCTGGTTGGATGCCTTTCCCGTGGGGTTACTGGATCTTGCTGAGCCAGAAGGGAGCTGCTGGGTGGCACAAACCCCTGCTGGAAACCACGTGTGCATCTCCCACAGTGAGCATCTCTCGGCACGGGCGGGGGGCGGAGCTCCCAGCACGCTTGCTCTGGTAGGATGTGTGTGTGTGTTCCCAGGGGGCCTCCCAGGGCTCTGTCTCCAAGTTCACAGACATGTGCACACACACACAGCCAGCTTGAGTCCCCGTGTGCACACACACACACACACACGAGCGCCACCCTGAGTCATGGCATACACACACACACACATACAGTGCCACACTGAGTCATTCGTGCACACACACACAGCCAACCTGAGTCACGCTGTGCACACACACACACACACGAGCGCCACCCTGAGTCATGGCATACACACTCACACACACACACATACACACATACAGTGCCACACTGAGTCATTCGTGCACACACACACACACACGAGCGCCACCCTGAGTCATGGCATACCCACTCACACACACACATACAGTGCCACACTGAGTCATTCGTGTGTGCACACACACACAGCCAGCCTGAGTCACAGTGCGCGTGCACACACACACACATGAGCGCCACCCTGAGTCATGGTGTACACACACACACACATACAGTGCCACACTAAGTCATTCGTGCACACACACACAGCCAGCCTGAGTCAGTGTGCACACACACACACACACGAGCGCCACCCTGAGTCATGGCATACACACTCACACACACACACATACAGTGCCACACTGAGTCATTCGTGCACACACACACAGCCAGCCTGAGTCAGTGTGCACACACACACACACGAGCGCCACCCTGAGTCATGGCATACACACACACACACATACAGTGCCACACTGAGTCATTCATGCACACACACACACAGCCAGCCTGAGTCACAGTGCGCGTGCACACACACACACACACGAGCGCCACCCTGAGTCATTCGTGCTCACTGCCTCTGTCTCTGCTTCTCCCTTGGACCCTTGACCAAATCGACCTGTGAGAGCGATGCTGTCTCTTTGGATGGTGGCCGGGGGAGGGAGAGGGCTGGGTGTACATAGTGGAGAGTGTGCACACACAAACGCACGACATGCACACACATGCACACACACCTGCTCAGCTGCCACCCACACGAACCCACACACATGCAGGTGTACCCGGGCCCCATACATGACACGGCAAGCTATGCGTGCACCAGTCCCTCATGCACACACATAGGGTACAGGCACATACCTGGGCCCACACTCACACTCCTCTCAGGTCCCTGTTCCTTACAAGTTCAAGGAGAAGAGCCTGAACATGGGATCTGCCCTTGGTTGCACAGATGAGGGCCGGGGCTGGGGCCGGGGGCAGGGGCAGGGCAGGGGTGAGTCCTGCTATTGGCCATTTCAGCCCAGGGGGTGGGATTCAGAGCTCCACTGGGTGGGACGTCGCTGGGTGGTGGGGGGCTGTGTGGCTTCGGGGACATCTACACCTGTCTCTGAGCCTCAAATCCCTCCCCGTCATTGGGAAATCCTCCAGTCTGTTCCCTGGCCCAGGGCCTTCCCTGGAGAGAGTCCTTCAAAACTAGGGTGACCAGAGGCGACCGCAAAGCACCGGCCCCTCCAGCACCCTGAGGCTTTGAGGCCAGGCAGTGGCTCCCCAGGGCCATCATGCCCAAGGCCCCACACATACCAGCCAGCCAGGGTTTTGCACACACCATTCCACCATCACGGATCTTCCTTCCTCCTCTAGGGTTTCTGTACTACTTCTTCCAGGCAGCCCTCCCTGACCTCATGTGACTGGTTAGAGCCTGCTAAGCTTGCTTGTGTGACTGCCCGTGTACCTGTCACCTGCCTGTGTACCTGTCACCTTCCCTCCAGTGAAAGCTACCTGGGAGAAGAGTCACACCCTGCCCGAGACGGGGACCCAGCCCTGGGCACAGCACCTGGTGTACACCAGGCTCTGCTTGAAGCTGTCACCAGGAGCCTGCCCCCTCCATCATGCTCCCCCCCATGCCGGTGTTACTGATGCACACACAGCTGCCACTGCACATGTGGCTAAGCAGGAGTTGAGCAGCGTGGTCTCCCCTGAGACCACTGAGGATAATGCTGGAGAAATGACCCCGAGGCTGAAGGCCACAGCCTGCCCCTGCAGACCCTCTGCTGGGCTCGCATTAACCCTCTCATCTCGCTCCCACAGTGGGGCCACCTCCCCCCTGCCCCGAGCTCTCCTAAGCAGAGCCATGCCTGGCCCCCATGTGCCCCACACCGGGCTGCAGGCAGGGTTCCCTGCACCACGGAGTTCTCTGCTTGGTTTTCAGCGCTCACAAACCACCTGCTCTAGCAGCCGGGATGCTGGGAGGCATCAGTCCTGAGATAACAGGTCACAGAGGCGGGGATCTTATTCCCCAAAGCCTGCCCCATTAGAAGGCGGGCCAGCCCAGGGTTTTCACACTGTCCTGGAACCCCCAGGTGCATCCCAGGGCCACATGAGCAGAGAAGCGGGCCCTCTGTGCTCGGCCAGCCCTGCTCCCATGCGAACAGCTCCGCCTTCTGTTTGACAGAATGAGCTCCTAGGGGAGATGTCTCTTGAAGAGAGGATGCCACTGCCTACAAGAAGCCCACACATGCCCGATCTTCCATTTTCAGGTAAGGAAACTCTGGGCTCAGAGACAGAATGTGATTTCCCCAAGGTCACACTGTGTCTCGAATACAGTCCCTCTGACCCCCAAGCAAGGTTTCCTCCAGTTCCGGGGACCAGGAAGCAGCTGCTATTCCCTGGGTCCTGGGTGCCAGGCTTGGAGGGCTAGGGAGGTGCCCCGTGTCCCCTCTGGCTGGGACAATGACGGCCTGGTGTGAGCCCTTTCTCAGACTTCCTGGGGGCCTGTCTCCAGGACCTGGGTGGCTGGATGTCCAGCACTGGCTGACATTGGCCGGCAGAGGGCGCTCTGACCCGCGGCTTGGCTGCTGCCACACTGGCTCAGTGCAGCACCAGAGAGAAAACCTGGCAAGTGGCCCCACAGGTGACGTGCCTCCCGGGGCCCCCAGGGGTGGCTCCACAGCAAGCCTGCAGGACTTTTCTTTTCTTTCTTTTTTTTTGACAGGCAGAGTGGACAGTGAGAGAGAGAGACAGAGAGAAAGGTCTTCCTTTTGCCGTTGGTTCACCCTCCAATGGCCGCTGCGGTAGGCGCGCTGCGGCCGGCGCACCTCGCTGATCCGATGGCAGGAGCCAGGTGCTTCTCCTGGTCTCCCATGGGGTGCAGGGCCCAAGCACTTGGGCCATCCTCCGCACTCCCGGGCCACAGCAGAGAGCTGGCCTGGAAGAGGGGCAACAGGGACAGGATCCGGTGCCCCGACCGGGACTAGAACCCGGTGTGCCGGCGCCGCAAAGCGGAGGATTAGCCTAGTGAGCCACGGCGCCGGCTGCCTGCAGGACTTTTCACGGTGGGGGTTGTGAGCGGGCAGGCGGAGTCTTCAGGCCTGCAGGTGCACTGCCCAAACCTGGCCTCCCTAACTTCAGACTGTGGCTGCTGCCGCAGCCTTGACCACAGGCTCAGAGCACCTGCAGTCCCACTCCCTGCCCTCGTCTGTAGCTCCTGCAGGTTCTCGAGACAGCAGCAGAGGAGGCCTGGTCAGTGTCCACACAGAGCTGGCCTCCATAAGTCCCAGAGTTGAGGGGAGTGCCCAGTGGCAACTCCTCGGGGCCCGCCCGGGGGGCAGGGCAAGGAGGGGGGTGGCGATGCCCGTGGGGGCTCTGATCCTGGCCAGGGGACAGCTGGGGACTGTAGGGAGCACCTGTGTGCCCACACAGGCTAAGCAGAGTGGGCATCATTTAGGGCGTACCTGCTATCTGCTTGTGATAAATGTGCAACAGCAGGACCAGCTCTGAAGCCCACGCCTAGTTTTTCATAATGCGCACTTTCCACCTGGTAATGAAATGTTTTTTGTATCAAAATAAACCCATACTTCCCGTTCCATTTTTCCCATGAAGCTTTTGGAAGTAGCCTCGTATCTAATTCTCACTACCAAGCACCAACCGAGGGCTGATCAGCTGCGCCGTACAGATACGTACATACAGATACGTGCGTACAGATACGTAACTGCGGCTCGGAGGTCAATTCAGCAGCCCTGGGCCATGGGGCTAGCAGGTGAGAGAGCCGAGGTGGGTCCCTGTGCAGGGGCTGGGCACCCTCTTCCCAGTGTGCTGGGCTGCAGCCAGGGCCTCCAGGGGGCACAGTGGTCTCCAAGTGTGCACAGGAAGGTCCCACCCAGGATCCCAGGCTAAGTTATTTTTCTGGGCCTCAACTGTCTGATCTGTGAAATGGGGAGAATGCTGCTCATCACCTGGCCTGGCTCTCCGGTGGCTCTGGGGGATCCAATGAGGGCAAGGATCTGAAAATACTCCACAGCCTCCAGAGAGCTGGATAAAGATAGCTTCCCCTGCAGAGGCCTGCCGGTGTGCTGGGCATGGAAAGTGGGTCACACGCACCACCCCGCTCTGATTTAGACCGCAGGAGCCGGGAGATGATCCACTTCCTGCAGCCGAGCGGCGGAAGGGCAGGGGAGTTAAGGACCGGCTGAAGGTCACACAAGGGCACAGCCAGGTCAGGCCCAGATCCCCTGGCCCTAAAGCCCCTTCCCCCTGCCCCAGGCGGTGTGTGAAGGGCCCGGCAGGACCCAGGATGGCCCGGCCCCCAGGAGAGACAGCACCCACGCGGCTCCTGGTGCCGCAGGAGTGCCGAGTGACATGGGGACTACAGGGGCCTGGCTCACTGCCTCTGTCTCTGCTTCTCCCTTGGACCCTTGACCAAATCGACCTGTGAGAGCGATGCTGTCTCTTTGGATGGTGGCCGGGGGAGGGAGAGGGCTGGGTGTACATAGGGGAGAGTGTGCACACAAAAACGCACGACATGCACACACATGCACACACACCTGCTCAGCTGCCACCCACACGAACCCACACACATGCAGGTGTACCCGGGCCCCATACATGACACGGCAAGCTATGCGTGCACCAGTCCCGCATGCACACACATAGGGTACAGGCACATACCTGGGCCCACACTCACACTCCTCTCAGGTCCCTGTTCCTTACAAGTTCAAGGGGAAGAGCCTGAACATGGGATCTGCCCTTGGTTGCACAGATGAGGGCCGGGGCTGGGGCCGGGGGCAGGGGCAGGGCAGGGGTGAGTCCTGCTATTGGCCATTTCAGCCCAGGGGGTGGGATTCAGAGCTCCTCCCTGACCCTCCCCGCCCGGCCCCCGTGCACTAACTCACCTGCAGGCAGGCCACCCCGATGCCCACCGCCCCCATCAGCAGCAGGTGGTCGGCCAGGAACTGCTCCAGCTTGGTGATGCAGCCTCCCTGGAAGGTAGCCACTCGTTACCTGTGCCTTGGCCATGACAGGCGAGGCGTGGGACGGAAAGGGCTGCCGGGACGAGTGGGCCAGAGACTTCGGGGTGCAGACTCTCCCTCCCCCAGAGAGCTGTTTGTCCCAGGGCTTTGCAGACACCCTTGAAGGCCGTGGGCACTGTGGTTCCATGGCCAAGGTTAAGCGGTCTCTTCTTTTCCCACCCCCATCTGTTGGAGGTGGCCAGGCTGGGGGCTCCTGTAGGGCCAGGCCCTGGGCCCTTGAACCTGGGTGCTCACCTCCACCTTGTAGATGTTGGAGGGGTGGGCCCGCTGGCCGCAGCGCGCCACCACCGTCTTGCAGCAGCTGTCTGGCACCCGGCGGCCCTCTGCCGCCCGGGACAGGATGTACAGGCTGCGCTGCCAGTCGGCTGAGCTGTTGCTCCCACAGCACTTGAACTGGAGGAGAGAGAGAGGCCAAGGCTGGAGGTGAGCGGAGCCTGCTGGGGGCTCCCAGCCCTGGGTCCCAGCGCTGCCGGGGGGGGGGGTGTCCTTCAAATTCAATCCCATGGCCCTGGGTTCAGCCCTGTGTAGATCCCCTGGGGCATTCTGCAGCGGCGGAAGCTGGCAGAGACCTTGGGAGCCGTCCAGCCCCAAGCCCTGGCCACTGTTTCAGAGACGAGCTCCTCTGTGCAGCAATGACTGCGAGCCAAGCCGGGGTCTTGGGGAGGGACTTGCCCTTAAGTGTGACGCCCCTGGAGCAAAGCCTCATGTCCAGGGAGAGGTGGGCCAGGTGGCAGGGAGGAGGGAGACCGGGGCAGGCAGGCAGCGCTGCCTCAGTTTCCCAACTCAGCCATCAGGAGCCCAAGAGCAGCGTGCTGTAGCCCTTTCCTTTCTGACGGAAGCATCCTGTGCCGTTAGCGTGTGCAGCTCCCAGGCTGCTGGGATGGGGCAATGGAGCTCTGTACTTAATTTCCCGTTAAATGTAAGATGTCACACGTGACTACCGATGGGCGTGCACAGCCTGGCGGCATCTGCCTGTCCCCCCATGTCTGCCCAGGACCGTGGCCTTACTGGAGGGGTCCTGGAAAGGAGAGGCCATCTCCTGTCCCCGAGTCCCACTTGCAGGTTCCCACCTGGCAGGTTGACGCAGCGGCCACACCCAGACAGCGAGCACGATGGGGCCTTAGTGCCCTGCTCCCTGGCGGTGGGAGGAGGGGGCAGCCCTGGAGGGAAGATGCCCAGGACATGGAGTCCTTCCCGGGCATGGCCGGCTTCTGCTCCAGGGCCTGGGGTGAGAAGGCCGCAGGGGTGGGGTCCGCAGGGGTTGTTCGGGGAGAGCCATGGTGGAGAAGGAGTGGTACCTCCCACGGTGGCCAGGGACCCCCCCAGGCACCGCCCGCCCACCCTAGGAGGCTGTGTCACTGGCCCGGGGTCACCCGGCTTACGTCCTGCTGCAGGCGGTCCACCGAGGCTGTGATGTCCGCGGCTCGGGGCTGCCCGTAGCTCTCAGTGAGCGTCCGGTTCAAGTGCTGCTTCAGCTCCTCACTCAGCTGAGGACGGGGGACAGTGGAAGTGACATCAGCAGGACCCCCCCCCCCACTACACCCCCTGCCCTCTGGGGCCCAGGCCTGCCCCGAACCCACACTGGCTGCTCTGGGATGCCATGGACTATGGGTGATGGCACAGCAGGGGCTCCTCCAGGGGTCAGGGGACACCCGTGCATAGGATGTCATAGAAACTGGAGCCTGGCGCGAGGGCAGAGTGGAGGGGAGAGGCTGGCGGCTGGGGGCAGCTCATGTCACGTGGCACAGCCAGAGGCTGGACAGGGGGACGCGTTTCCATGTTGATTATGAGGTGCTATTCAAAATATTTGCGACTTATACCCCGCGGGTGCCACAGACACTGTCATGCTGTCTCTACCAGCCCAGCTCATGACCTGAGCCCGGACTCAGAGGGTCCCGGGTGGAATGGGGCCCCACTGGCCACTTCAGCCCTGTGCAGTGCAGGCAGGCGAGGGCGGATCCTGTTTTTCTCATTTGGCTGACCTCAGCCCAAGCCGTCCTCCTGGGATGCTTTTGCTGGGCAGAGCCTCCTCCATCTACACTTGGAAGGGATGGGGGTGACCCCACCTCCCACGGGGCTCTCTCTCCCCAGCTGCCCCACTGAAGACAAGGGACTGGAGGAGGTGGCTGAGACCCGCCGGCCCCAGGGCACGAGCAGGGACCTGGCTGTGTGCAGAGGCCTGGGCCACAGGACCCGCCCCTGCGTGTCTGTCTCTCTTCCCCCAGCCCCGTGGCCCTCCCCACTGCCGCTGCCTCTCTGGGGCCCTGGCAGGGGACACAGGGGGAGGGAACTGCCACTTACCCTCTGGCAGTACGCGTGGGCCAGGACTCCTGCCACCAGCTCCACCAGGAAGATGACAAGCAGCAGGCAGAAATACTAGGAGCACGGAGACACGACCGTCACCACCCCTGGACAAGAGTCAGGTGGGAGGGGCACCTGCCAGGAGCCCTGCACCTCTGCCCCCTCCCGTCACTAGCTCTGCACATACCAGCCAGCCTTGGGAACGAGGGTTCCCCACTCACCCCTTCACTGACTGCCCTGCCAACTCCATAATCCACCACCCCCACCAGCAATTACCCTCAAAATCATCGCTACTGGGAGACAGATAAGCCACTATAATGTTGTATTACAAACATAAGCCCTGGAAAACATGGGGGGAGGGTCCCCGAGGAGTGGGCAGTCAGGGAGGCTTCCTGGAGGTGGTGACCTGTGCAGGGGAGGCATCTCTGTGGATGAGTAGACATTTGCCAGGTGGAAAGGGAGAGTGAGTTCAAAGCCAGAAGCCTGCACTAAGTGCGGGACCCTCGTGTTCAGGGAGCACAGGTGTGGCGGGGTTGCAGGGGCAGGCGGACAGCAGCAGGCAGGGCTCAGGAGGAAGCAGAAGTGGTGGGCGCACAGCAGTTCCCAGCCCCACACCCACTTCCCAGCCTTCCCAGCCCTGCAGGGGTTCCCAGGTCCCCTCACTGCAGCCTGGCCTCCTGGGCTCAGGGTTGGTTTCCTGGCTGCGAGGGCCGGAGGAAGGCTCAGCCCCCCTCCCCAGTGCCCCCAGCGGTGCAGTGTCCGGAGGTTCCGGGGACACTGCTGGCTGTTGGTGTGTTCCCACAGGAGCCAGCAAGCCAGGCCCATGCAGCTGGGAGGGCACAGGGACAGGGAGATGGGCCAGGCCGCCGGCAGCCAAGGAGCAGGAGGCAGGAGAGGGGACAGGGAGGGAGGAGAGAGAAGGAGAAAGAGGGCAGGGGAGGGAGTGCTACTGGCTGAAGCTGCCCCACTCCGAGGGAGGTTCGGGCCACCGCCCTGCCTTGCCTTGCTTCGGACTCCCTCTGGGCCGTGGCTGCATGTCAGGCCTCCGACTGCAGGGGGCGCTGTCTGTGCAGACCTGGGAAGCGTTCCTTGCACTCCGGCATGCACTGTCCTCCTACAGGCCACACTGTCAAGCCTCCGTGTCTCTGCCCTCTGTTCCCTCTGCCTGCCCAGCGCAGTCACAGCTCCACAAACCCACCCATGTGCACCCCTGCTTGCTTCTGCTCTCAACTGGCCCCGAGCCCACCACTGTGCCCTTTTCCTGCCTGCCCCACGGCTCCTCCATGTAGGCCTGGAGGCCTGGCGCAGCTGGCCCTCCACTCTTGCCACCTCCCGCCGCCCCAACAATGGCTGTGAGCTCCCGGGGAACAGAGGCCACACCGCAGCTTTCTCCTGGCTCCTCCACTGCCCCTGCACAGGTGTGACGTTGGGTCCGGATCCCGGGCCGTGCTCACAGACAGCTCCTGAGGGAGGTAGAGCAGGGCCCTTCTACACGCCGGGGAGACAGAGCCAGCCAGAGCAAGCCAGCCCCACGCTGGGGGCAGCAGCTCATCCGAGCGGAGCACAGAGCTATTAGCTGAGCTACACTGATGCCACTGGCTGTCCACCAGGCCCATGTGGCAACGTCTGGAGACTACCCCCGGAGGAAGTCCCGGCATGCAGTGGGGCACGGCCAGCAGCCGCTCACCATCCAGCATGCAGGGGCGGAGCCGAGGATCTGCACACCTTGGGGCCACACTGACCTTCAGGGTCTACGGCTGCGGCTGGGACTGGATCAGCCACACAGGGGCCCCTGTGCACTCTGGGAGGCGCACATAGACCATCTGGGGTGTGCTATTTAGCTCATGTGAAGCCAGAACGTGAACACAGCCAGAAAGCATGGGCGGGGTTTCACCCTGCACCAGCCTGGGAGGGCAGCTCTGCAGCACACAGGTGCTCACCTTGACCTTGGTGAGCAAGGATCAGGGAGGCCTGTTCTGCTTCAGCTCACGGGATGGGTGGGGAGTGAGGCCCGTAGCCTGGCTATAGTGCAGGAGTTCTGAGTGGTTCTCTGGAGTCAATCTGGTTTTTCTTTTTGTTTTTTTAATTTGAAAGGCAGAGGAAGGGGGAGTGGAAGGGGCGGGGGGGGGATTTAAAGAATGAGAGAGAGAGAGAGAGAGAGGTATCTTCCACCCACTGGTTCACTCCCCAAATGCCTGCAACAGCCAGAGCTGGGCCAGGTTGGAGGTAAGAAGGCAGGAACTCCATCCGAGTCTCCCACGTGGGTGGCAGGGGCACAAACACCTGGGCCATCCTCTGCTGCTTCCCGGGGTGTCAGCAGGGAGCTGGATTGGAAGTGGAGCAGCCGAGACTCAAACTGGCACCTGATGTGGGACGTGAGCATCCCAAGTGGTGGCTCAGTCTGCTGTGCCACAATGCCCACCCTTCAGTCTGCTGGCTTTTTAAGTTTTTTTTTTTTTTTAATTTGTCTTATTTAAAAGGCGGAGTTACAGAGAGAGGGAGGGAGACGCAGAGAGAAAGAGATCGTCCATCCGCTGGTTCACTCCCCAGATGGCCACAACGGCCGGAGCTGGGCTGATCCGAAGCCAGGAGCCAGGAGCTTCATCAGGTTTCCCATGCGGGTGTAGGGGCCCAAGCACCTGGGCCATCTTCCACTGCTCTCCCAGGTGCATTAGCAGGGAGCTGGATCGGAAGTGGAGCAGCTGGGACTCAAACCGCTGCCCACATGGGACGCCGGTGCCTTCCCAGCGGCGATCTGGTTTGGAAGCCTCTGGGGAGGGCTGTGCTGCCAGCAGGTCTGTTTGACGCCGGCAAGCCCGAGGAAGGCTCTGCAGCCACATTTTGCCTCCCTCGAGTCTGGCTCGGCTAAGTTTTTCATCACCGCCGCCAAGAGTGAGGACGTCCCCAATCCCCTGGGTGCCACTGGCTGGCGTTGGCGTCCACTGCAGGTTAGCATTCGCCAGGCCCCGTGCCACCTAGCTCCTCCCAGCCGGCCATGCCAGGACAGCCCAGGCTCCACCACCAGAGCCCCCCCTCTCCAAGGGGTCACCCGGGATCTTGGGCCTCAAAACCTACTAGGGAGCAGAGCGCATGCCCCGTTTCCCGGGATCAGGGGAAAGGCCCCTCCCATCCTCTCTAAAACACACAGCCCCTTTCTGGGCAGAGCTGGGACCTTACTCACCCGTGGAGCCGGGGTGCCAGGCCCAGCCAGGCACGTGATGGGAGCTCCCTGACAGCAAGAGCCAGCATTCCCACACTCTCCACCGGCCCCGTTCACGGGCTCTGTCCCCACCGCCCTGGGAGATCAGCACTCACTACTCATCTCACTGCCAGGCCAGCAGAGTGCCAGGCACCCTTGAACGCACACAGGTGCCCGGGGACGCTGCACAGCCCGCCGGAGGTCACCCTGCAGGTCCAGGGCTCCGTGAGGAAGGAAGCAGCAAGGCGGGCTCCCGGCTGCTGGCAGCTGGATGAACTGGCTGAGCTCACTCAGGGTGGATTCGGTATGGACACGGGGTGTCAGGTGCCTCCCGGAAGGACAGAGGTCAGGACAGGAGATGGAGAGAGCCACAGGGCACGGGCATCCCTGGCCACCTCTGTGCAAGCAGGACAGCCCAGGGCCAAGACTCATGGGCCGAATCCCCCTGCCTGCCCTGGCGGCCCCGTCCCGTCACAGTACCCAGCCCAGCCTTTCCTAGGAAGCTGCTCACTCTGTCCACACCTGCACACAAGGGAAACCTCCAGCCCCAGGACCTTGGCTCTCACTGTTCCACTGGCTCTGGGCACTGCCCGTGTTCTGTGCATCGGCTACTCAGCCACTGACACTCAGGCACCACCTCCAGGAAGGCCTCCCCAAGTTTCCAACCCATAAGCTTGTGGCTAGCGTCCTTGCTTCTGAGCCTCCCTTGGATAGGGATCTCACTACCTGTCTGGGCCATGAGGACGCGGTGAATCATGATGGCTGCTGGCCTCCCTGGTCCTGCTGTCACACTCCCCTTGCCCTACAACTTGAACCTGCTTTGCTCACGTCCAGTCCCGCTGAATTCTGAGGCCGCTCTACCCCTGCAGACCCAGCCTGCCCAGGTCCTTGCAGAAGCAACCTGCTTCGTTCGCTCTGATGGAAACTAGCAACGAGAATTCTCAAGAAATCTCTCATCTCTTCTACCGCCCGAGTTCTGCCCGAGAACAACTCCACTTCAAAGTCCAAGAGTACTTCGCAAAATTCATGGAAAAATGCAACGAAAAGATAACGGCCATTTTGGTGCAAAATTGAAATCCATGCAGTTTATTTTTTAAAAATATTTATTTATTTGAAAGTCAGAGTTACACAGAGAGAGAAGGAAAGGCAGAGAGAGAGAGAGAGAGAGAGAGAGAGAGAGAGAGAGAGAGGTCTTCTATCCACTGGTTCACTCCCCAATTGGCCACAACAGCCAGAGCTGCGCCGATCCAAAACCCGAAGCCAGGAGCTTCTTCCTGGTCTCCCATGCGGGTGCAGGGGCCCAAGGACTTAGGCCATCTTCTACTGCCTTCCCAGGCCACAGCAGAGAGCTGGATTGGAAGTGGGGTAGCCGGCAGCCACACAGGATGCCGGCATTGCAGGCAGCAAGTTTACCCGCTAGGCCACGGCGCTGGCCCCTACATGCAGTTTAACTATGAGGCCACACTTGACCCTAAAGAGAAGGAATCAGTGTGGCCCCAAACATTAATCCCCCCACACCACCCTGGGTCAGGTATTTTTTTTGCTAATTCATTCTTTACTGGGATAGTTTGAATTAGACCCAAAGTTGGATACGATGGAAAACACTAGATCCAAAAGGGAGCTGAGGGTGAGGCATCTCTGAGCCCAGCTGAGCCTTCGTTTGTGAGATGCTCTGCGGGAAATGCAGGAATAGCGCCCCCGTGACACTCAGGTGAGTAATTACAAAGCGCGCGGGGTAAGCGGAGCCCGGAAACTCTCGCTGGTGTGAGACAGGGAGGCTCAGCTGGCGTCGCCTTTGAGACACGTTTCTTTTTCTTTTTCTTTCTTTTTTTTTTTTTTTTGACAGGCAGAGTTAGACAGTGAGAGAGAGAAACAGAGAGAAAGGTCTTCCTTCCATTGGTTCACCCCCTCAATGGCTGCTATGGCTGGTGCGCTGCGCTGATCCAAAGCCAGGAGCCAGGTGCTTCCTCCCAGTCTCCCATGCAGGTGCAGGACCCAAGCACTTGGGCCATCCTCCACTGCCTTCCTGGGCCACAGCAGAGGGCTGGACTGGAAGAGAGAGCAACCGGGACAGAATCCAGCACTCCGACCGGGACTAGAACCCGGGGTGCCAGGGTCGCAGGTGGAGGATTAGCCTATGAGCTGTGGTGCTGGCCTGAGATACATTTTAAGGACTCAGTAACATTGGAGCTGCACACTATTTCCACTGGGCTGATGGGAAAGAAGTGTGCTCTGCCGAGGCATTCCCCTTCCATGCACCCCAACGTTCTGCCGGATTAGACCCAAGTGGTTTGCGGGCCCTCGCGGTGTAGGCAGGCAGGCTCGGGGGGAGGCGCTAGCCCGTTCTCAGAACTGTGCACACCTTAGTGTCACAGGAGGATCAAGCTGCTGCCAAGGCTGTGTTGCAAGGAGAAGGCTCCCAGCTGGCCCTGGGTGAGGATGACGGAGACAGCAGCCAAATCGGGTCAGGGAGCTCAGAGCACGCAGGGCCAAACAGGAAAAGATGGAGCCAGCTGTTGTAGCAGCAAGGACCCCTGGGTGAATCAGGTTCTGGCAACGAAAGGCCAGCTGGAGGCTGTTCGTGCGAACACAGAGGATGTGGGTCTGGGAGCCTCAAGCCACTCCTGAAAGACGTCACCATGACCTTTGGCCCCCCCTGCTGGTCCCAGCCGTGCAGATGCTGGGCCTCAGCCCTTTCACCTGGGAGCCGATCATGACCTCCAGCACTCCTCGTCCCCACCACGCAGATGCTGGGCCTCAGCCCTTCCACCTGGGAGCCGTTTGTGAGTGGGGGCCGGGGAGGCCCTCTGGCCCATGGCTGGCGCCAATATCCAGTGCTGCTTGGAGAGGCTGGGGGCTGGGGAGAGGCCCAAGGCTGGCCGAGGACAGCTGGTCGACCAGGCAAGGAAGCAAACTGAGCCCCGGGAGACAGGCAGCATTCCAGAGGCCTGGGGAGAAAATGCAGCCAAGGGCAGCCCGAGGCCAAGCCAGGGGTCCAAGGGGCTCCCAAGGTGCACACACGTGTCGGCGGGAGGGTCACAGAGGGCCCCATCTCTGGAGCTACAGGCCCAAGACAGATTCTGCTAAGCTTCAAGCTGAGACTATTCAAGAGTTCAGTCCGCACAGGCTCGGAGAGAGAAGGGAAGAGCAGCGTGAGCCGCGGGGCCTGGCTGGCTGCCTGCAGGATGAGGACCAGATTCCCCATGGGGACACCTGGCCCAGGGCACAGAGGAAGCTGCTGCCTAAGGGACTAAGGCAAGGGGGAGGGGCGGATCGCTGTCCCGACATCAGGGCGATGAAACCTCACAGGGAGGAAAACCCTCTGCCTGTGTCCGTGGGCTTTTCCTGTTCAGATCTTCCTTGGGACGCCCTCTGCTCACGGTGCACAGTGACAGGGTCAGCGGGACCCCTCTGTACATGGCACACAGTGACAGGGTCAGCGGGGCCCCTCTGCTCATGGCGCTCAGTGATCAGGGTCCTGACTGCCCAGGGAGGCGGGAGGGACGTGCTTATGTCAATCTCCGGGGCTGGGGCTGGGGCTGGGGCTGGGGCTGGGATCTGCCAGGGACAGGAAGTTGGAACATGGAGAGAGGGGAGGCACTGCACGATGCCACAAGAGACTCCTGGATTTGGGAGGCAAATGGGAGCTGTTACCAGCCCCTCCTCCTGCTAAACACACACACATAATGTGCACACACAGGTGTGTGCACTACACACACACATGCACACTGCAACCCGCCTTCCTGGTTCAGCCCTGCTCTGAGACTTGCTCAGGGCCCCCGCTGAGGATGGGGGCGATCACCCACCCACACAGGGCTGAGACAAACTTTCTGTGGCACCCAACAGACCGGATGCCAGCACCCCGACACTTGCCCTCCGTGTCGGAGTGGACCAGGCAGCCAGGGACCCGACCTCGAGGTCTCCCCTCGGCGGCTCGTGTTCCATTTGGAAAGAAACCACGGATCCTGAGACATGAATGGGGCGCGTGCCCATTCCTGTGTCAGAGGTGCCCAGGCACAGGGGGCCAGCACGTGCCTGCAACACCACAAACAGCCCTGCCTGGAGCTCTGGGCCCCGGCCAGGCTCTGCCAGCCTCTCGCTGAGTGGCCTGAGGCCCGGCTCTTTCTGGCCAAGCAGACAGGTACAAGGTGCATCTGGAAGCTGCCGGCTGCACCTTCTGCACAGCCCTGGAGTGCGTGAGGCCGGCGAGGAGGAGGCCGATGGAGAGAGTCGCCAGGCTATTCAGAGCAGGGGGCCGTGGTCCGCAGGCGGCTGCCTGGCTCGCGTCCACGGCCCACGTCAGCCCATGTCCTTTGCTGAATGACCTCAGCGGGGTCCAGCTGGGGCAGGCGGAGCCCACCATGACCCATGTCAAGGCCAGCTCTTGGGACATGTGTGCCCTGCTTCTTGAAGCGCCTGAAAAGACGTCGCCTTGTGTCCATTTCTCTGACCCCACAGCATGAGCCACAGTGTGCATTCAACAGATGAAGTGGTGACCACCCCGGGGCTGGGTGGCTGGCGGAACAAGACCTGGGTGTGGGATTTGGCGGCCTCCCCACCTTGCCACCACCACCAGCCTCTTCAGTAGAAGTCCCTACCCTGGGCCATGCGGACCCTGGAGGAAAGGCCCTAAGAATAGATGTGTGTATTTGGGTCCCTTCTCAAAGGAGCTTGGTCACGGCGATATAGATGCTAATGAGACTCACAATTATGCTTTAGGTCATGCTGACTCGTTTCCCGAGACCTGAAAACCTGTCCCCATTGGCCTCACCCAGTACAAAGATGGGGACATCCGGGGAGCTAGGAGAGGCGGGGGGCGGGGTGACTTCCCGGGGCGCAGAGCTGGCTGGGCAAGCTACACAGTGCCCCAGCGTGCACACCACTGCCCCCATCCTAGACCTCACTAGGGGGCTCACTGCCCTGGGAGCCATAGCTCGGCGGGAAGACGCAACGGCAGTGTTGCAACTCTGGGTCCCCTCGCCTTCAGAAATCAGTTTCTAGAACTTCTGATAGTCCATCCACCCCGACGTAGAGAAGAGCCCCCTGACAAAGGCCGGGCTGCCTCGGGACCGTCCGTCACGAGCATCCTTTGGCTGTAGATGTCCACAGTGCTGCGAGCCCATATTCCAGACTCTAAAAATATCCCTCTCCTTCGATTGGGGTGACACCTGTCCTGGTCGATGGCCTGGATTCTCTGTCTTGCTCATGCTGTCTTGGGTAAAAAAGGTCTGGTGTGAATAATTTAGGGCCGCTTTCCTGTTCGCCCCCTGTGCAGGCTTCCGATGGCTCACTCATCCTGCTGTCGACACCAGCAACAGTGACTCGGAGGGGCTGCTGACAGTGGTGGGGAGGAAGGGTGAGGCTGGGACAGAGGCTGAGGCTGGCAGTGCGTGAGCGGTACAGGCCCCGGAGGGCGAGGCCCTGGGAGCTGCTGATGCCGGTGCTCTCCCTCTCCCTCCTCTCAGTCCGAGCTGGACGCACAGTGGCGTGCAGCTGCCCGCTCTTCCCCTTGTCCCAGTCCTCTCGCACTGAGGGACAGGGGACCACTTTGGGTCATGCTACACTCGCCAGATCTCTCCTGCACAGCTGTCTTAAGAGTTCAAAAGGAAACCAGATGCAGAGAGGGGCAGAATGAAATGAAACTGAGGAGGAAGCTCCAGGAACCACGGAATGGCAGCAAAGTGCCCGAACCCCATGGGTGGGACGCTAAATTAGGGCCGGCTTTGCAGGCACCCGCTGTGTCAGCCCCAGGAAGGCCGGCCGGCTACCTCTTGGTCTCAACAAGCCCAGGCTCCACAGAGCAGGGGCTGCTGGGCCAGGCTGGGGGCTTCTCGGTGCCTCTGCTTCAGCCTGTGGTCTGTGCTTGGGCCCCGTCTGGCCTGGGCTTTTCCGGAGGGGTGCAGGGAAAGCAGATTATAGGCTGCGGAGTTTGCTGGTTGTGGGCCCCTGGCGTGTGTGCCTGGGCTTCACGTGGCCACCTGCAGAGGTGCCCGTCTAGGGACGTCCATAGAGCGAGGGAAGGAGGCTGCATCTCCTAGCAGCCCTGCCTTGGAGGAGCAGCAGGAGTGGCAAAGGGGTGCCCACCAGGCCCCCAGGCTGCACCAGACCCTGGTCCTGCACTCAGATTCCATATCTCTCCTGCATGGTCCCAGGTGCGGTCCTCTGTGGGCGGGACAGCCAGGCTGTGCCCGGCCAGGGAGGCTGGAGGACCAGCAGGGATGGCGGGCGGATGGGATACGTTGCGTTCGAAGTGGATGAGGTGGCACTGGTGTTGTGGCACAGTGGGTTAAGCAGCCACTCGCGATGCCAGCATCTTGATGTTCAAGTCCCAGCTGCTCTGTTTCCGATCCAGCTCCCTGCTAATGTGCCTGGGAGGGCCCTGGAAGATGGCCCAAGTGCTTGGGTCCCTGCCATCCATGTGAGAGACCTGGATGGAGTTCCGGGGCCCTGACTCAGCCCTGGGCCAGCCCTGGCTGTTATGACCATTCTGGGGAGTGACCCAGCGGATGGAAGAGCTCTCCCTGTCTCTCCCTGTCATTCTGCCTTTCAAATAAATACAATAAATCCTTAAAAACAGAGGAAGCGGGTGAGACAGGACACTGATGGGGGAGTTCACACTTATTCTTTATGACACAGCCAGGGGGAGAGCGCTCACAATGGGACTATTAGCGCAGCCAATCATCCTGAGTAACCCCTGCCAGTGCCGGGGTGACCCACACTCTCACCCACTGGGGTCCTTCTGCCTAGAACCTCTGGATGAAGTGCTGGCCTCCACGGCCCTCATGTCCCCTTCCAAACCACATCTGCTGTGACCCACGCGTGCTGGTCCTTCCTTTCCACCGTGGGGGCACAGAGGCCTCCAGCGCCACAGTCACGCCTGGGGTCTCCTGCGCTTGGTTCCGGTCTTGTGTCCAGCCAGGTGCTGCCTCCCCGGGAAGCAGAGCCACGTGCCCTGGGCAGGCTCTCCCTGCTCGGCTTCCTGCCCCTCTCCTCCCCCAGGGATGCAGCCTTTGGGAGGGGACTCCAATGAGCTGGAATTCGCAGCCCAGCTCCAGCCCCTCCACGGTGGAACGCAGCCTTCGCATCTGTAAAGTGGGGTGCATCATGCACCTTTGGGGGCCTTCTGGGGTGCGTGGACCAGAGCGTGGGCTCCCAAACAGTGTGTACCAGCAAGTTTAAAACTCCCTACATTCCTGCTGCCTCAGTATCCCCCAAAAGAGGCCATGCACACCAGGGGCCAGGAACAGCAGGGGGACACGGCTGGTCCCTGCAGTGACCCTGTAGTATTCCAGTGCACCAGGGAGGCCCCTGCACCTGCTTTAACTGTTTGCTCTTTGGTCCCACTGCCAGGGCTGGGCCTGCAGCCTGTGACGCTCCGGGCAGGGTACACAGCGACTCTGTCTAGGACCACTCCTGCGCTCCCCACCTGACCCACTACTACTGAAAAGCCCTAGAATGCAGTGCAGCACTGTGCAAACCCCTTCACCTCTCTGTGCCCTGGGTCCCCCGTCTCACGTGCCACGGAGCTTCCGACCCCAGCCAGGAAGCACGCTGGCCACAGAGATCAAACCTGGGTCCGCTCAAGCTTCCAGATCAACGGCCAGGAGAGCAGGCTTAGCAACTCACAGGACGGCGTCGGAACATCCCGACGGGGACAGGCAGTGGAAAATCACCTGCTTCCCCCAACAGATACATTCAAGAGGAGAGAGGGAGAGGGAGAGAGGCAGAGAGCGGAGCTTAGAGTCTAAAAGAGACAGAGGAGACAAACCAACCAATTTTAACACATTGGCCTCATTCAGATTCTAACTCAAAAAGAAAACAACGGGTTCTGGTTCACCTGTGGAGACTGGGCACGGCTGGGCTATTCTGTGATGTTAGGGGAAGGTTGTGAACAGTGATGGTAGCATAGCTGTTGTGTTTTCTAGAAAGGGGGGCTAT
Source organism: Lepus europaeus (assembly GCF_033115175.1). Lineage (NCBI taxonomy): Eukaryota > Metazoa > Chordata > Mammalia > Lagomorpha > Leporidae > Lepus > Lepus europaeus. The sequence goes on along the minus strand of NC_084832.1, from coordinate 101,893,914 downwards.
TTAGGGTCGGCATCATGGTGTACCAGGTAAAGCCACTGCCTTCAAAGCCAGCATCCCATATGGGCGCCAGTTCGAGTCCCAGCTGCTCCACTTCTGATCCAGCTCGCTGCTAATGTGCCTGGGAAAGCAGTGGAGGATGGTCCAAGTGCTTGGGCCCCTGCCACCCACATGGGAGACCTGGACAAAGCCCCTGGCTTCAGCCAGGGCTACCCCGGCTGTTGTGGCCATCTGGGGGAGTGAGCCAGAAGGGGTCTGGAGTTTCTGAGGCACACGCTCAAACAGTGACAGATGACCCGTGTGGGGCTGCCTTCCACACGGGGATGGGGCAGGGGTGTAGCTGAGCCAGGATTGGCCACAAGAGGGAACCCGTGGGAGCCTGGGCTAGGGAACTGCCGTAGCCCAGAGCAGCCGCCCACGTGACTCTCCCCTCTCCTCTGTGGGCAAGCTGAGGGGACTGGGGTGGGCAGGCAGGACCCCAGGGCACAAGGTGGCACTCACTGTGGAAAGGCAGCTCTTCTGCTCCCGGATGATGGCGCCGAAGCCCAGGAAGCCGGTGCCCATGACGAGAGCGCCGGCAAAGATGAGGATGTAGGCAGAGGTGACGAAGGTGCTGGAAGCCAGGACGCCGAGGTAGCCGCTCTTCTCCACCAGGGTCCACACACCCACGGCCATGACGGCTGCCCCTCCCACCTGCGGGACACCTCCAGTTAGGGCGGGGCAAGGACACCTGCACACCTGCCACCTACATGTCTATACGTCTCTCACTCAGGCTTCTGGGGAGCCGGCAAGAAGAGTTTGGTTCCCATTATACAGATGGGGAAACTGAGGCCGGCTGGGAGATTTGTCCCAGGTCACACATCCGTGGATGGCAGAGCCAGATTTTGAGTCCAGGTGTGACTCCCAATGCCACGAGTGACCTGAGTCGGAGTCCCCATGCCTCCCCAGCTCCCAGTGCCCTCAGCACTCCCTCCCCACCTCAGCTCTTGTCCATATTTCCCTGGTGGTGGGGAGCTCTCAGAAGCTGCCCCTCTGGCGCTGTGGTGTAGTGGGTAAAGCTGCCACCTGCAGTGCTGGAATCCCATATGGGCACCGGTTCGAGTCCCAGCTGCTCCACTTCTGATCCAGCTCTCTGCTATGGCCTGGGAAAGCAGCGGAAGATGGCCCAAGTCCTTGGGTCCCTGCACCAGTGTGGGAGACCCAGAAGAAGCTCCTGACTCCTGGCTTCAGATGGGCGCAGCTCCAACTGTTGTGGCCATCTGGGGAGTGAACCAGTGGATGGAAGACCTCTCCCTCTCTGTAACTCTGGCTTTCAAATAATTAAATAAATCTTTAAAAAAATGGCTCCTCATTTAACAAAACATTAGAGAGAGAGAGAGGCAAATAGAGAGAGCGAGAGTGCTCCCATCCAAGTGCCCACGGCGGCTCTGGGCTGCAGGGCTGAGGCAGTAGCTGGGAATGTAATCCAGGCTCTCCACAAGGGTCTCTGAGCCATCACGGCTGCCTCTCAGGCTCTGTGTCAGCGGAAGCTGGAGTCAAGAGCCAGTGCCTTACTGGGGTCTTTATCACCAGGCCAAACGCTCACCCTGCAACAGGTTTTTAAAACTCTCTGAGGGTGTGGATTATCTATGGCCCAGCCAACCTGCACGGTCAGGGAGGGCCCTCCCGAGTCTGGGCCAATGAGGTTGTGTCCAGTGAGGTGATTGGCAGAATGTCCTGCTCAGAGTTCTTTCTGGCCCCTCTGGCTGACCTGGAGGGCATGGGTGAGGTCACAATGCCCTGTGACCAGCTGTGTGACCAAATGATAGTCCCGAACCCCTCTGGGCCCCAGTTTCTTTCTCTTCCAAATAACGGAGTGGAATTAGACCAGCGGTTCCTAGAGGGCCCTTTGATTGCTTTTCCTCACGGCCCTTGTGTTTTGAGGGCTTTTGCCTACCAAACACAGTGCATTAATTAAGCAATAATTCATCTCTCATTTTTTATTAATCAAAGGCACATAATAGTGCCAGGAAGAGATTTTGGAGCAGCACGAGACAGTCAACGTGACCACACTCTGCTGATCCAACCCCAGCAAAACGCTGAGAAACTTGGCTCTTTGTGGGGTCTGATCTCTATAGCAACACACACAGCAGGCGGGCTGACTCGGCACCCCCAAACCAGAGCTCCGGGTCTGGTGCCACCGAGACAGAGATGTCTGGATTGACCTAGGAGAAGTCACCTGTTAGAGACATGGGACCCACTGCTGAGAACCTGATAAAAAGCTTTTGCTCCCTGGGTCAAAGGTCATCTACATCAAATGTCATGCTCCAGTTCAGAGGCTGCAGTGGACCCCCGGAGTCTCTAAGGCCTCCTCTCCCTCTGCCCCCCCAAGACCTGGCTTTAACTACCAGGTTTCTGGGAGTAGGATGGGCCAGGAAAATTCACAGAGTTCCCAGGCTGTCCAGGGGATGCAACTGTCCTGTTCCTCTCCCCCCAGTAGGTGGCGCTGTGCCAAATCTCAGAATACACTGGGCTTCTGGGTGTGAGTCCCTGGAGGTGGCTCTTTTTATAAAAGGAACAAATTTCATGTATTTTCTATCTACGGGTTTAAGAGCACAATGCTACTTAAAGCTCTGCGGCCCAGCCGACACTTGCTCAGGGCTGGAACTCTGCCCTTTACCCCGTTCTTTGCTAGCGGCTTTGGGGTACAAGGTAGGATACTGCGCAGCAGTTTTCAGTCTAAAGGGGGCAAACCCCTGATTATATAGAAAAGGAAAAAAAATAAGTGTGGCTCCCTGGGGAAGGGGTGGGGGTGGGAGGCTCCGAGGAACGCAGCCCTGGGAGAGGAGCAGGGCAATGCCGCTGATGGAGGGGCTGCCCTCGGTCACTGCACGTGCTGGCCATACAGACATGCCTGGAATCTGGCAAAGCAGACGGCGCCGGCAGGTGAGCCAGGGTGACGGCTACGTGCCCAGCCCCAGCGCGAGGTCGGGGTGAGGGATCTGGAAGGGCAGGCCGGTCTGACGCAGGTCTGGGAGAGTCCACCCCGATTCTGACGTCAGGAGGATTAGGGAGAATGTGGAGCCCCGCCGAGGCAGGAGGAGTCAGCGCCACCGGTACACAGCCATTTGGGGGGTGAACCAACGGAAGGAAGACATTTCTCTCCATCTCTCTCTCTCTCACTGTCTAACTCTGCCTGTCAAAATAAAAAAAAAAAAAAAAGAAAAAGAAAAAGAAGAGTACAATGGCTAAATGTTGGAATAGACCACCTGATGGTATCAAAGGAGACAGAAGTCTGTGGGTCTGGGTTCGGGTCCTGGCTGTGCCCTTGACTAACCCTGTGACTGTGGTACAGATACTTTATCTCTCCTAGCCTCAGTTTCTCCATCTGTACATTGGGGGCCCTGGCAGGAATATCTCCGAAGCCCCTTCCACATGGGTAATATGTCCCTGTGAGCACCAGGGGGACAACCTCTGTCCATTCACCCCCAGCCCAGTGTTTCTGGACCAGTGGCTCATGCCTGTCACTCAAGCCACGTGGGAACCGTGAAGTTGGCAGAAAGGGCAGGAGATGGGGCAGGAAGAGGAGGAGGAATGGGGGCGGGGAGAGCCCTGACCCCAATGAGCTGTGTCCACAGCCATCTGCATAGAGTTGACTCAACAGTATTTGGCTCCTTCCAGAAACTAGGTTGCTTTCCTGTAGAATATTAACTACATTTTTCAAAGCCACAGCCTGTGGCCGATGAACCAGCAAACCCTGCAGCGAGAGAAGCAGGACAATGAGGACACAGGCGGGCCAAGAGGGCAGAGCAGGTCACCCAGGCCGGGTAATTTTAGGAACTGCCCATTTATAGAAGAGAAACACTGCCCCGATGTTGGGCATGTCATGGGGAGGATTAGCCCGAGCAGCTGCACACCCCTGGGGCGAGACAGAAAGGTAGCAGACCTGAAGGAGAGCAGGCAGAGGGGGTACAGGGGATTGCAGGGTTTTTCTCTGTCTGTGCTGGGAGCAAAGTCAGGACCAGGGGACCCGCAGAAAGGGAGGGTCCCTGGGGTTGGAGAGTTCCCAGTCTTCAGTGCAGGAGGAGCTATGGCATGGTGGGGGGTGGGCAGGATGTGCACAGGGTGACCGTGCTGATTGCCGGCCACCTACATTGCACCAAGAAACAGCGGGGACTGGAAGGGCACAGGGCTGGAATGGCGTTCACCTGCTGAGAACCGCACTGGTCTCCCGCGCCCCCTACCCCATGGCAATCTCATCAACAGCACCATCGCCCACCACCGCAGACCACAGGGTCACACTGACCGGGGCCTCGCCCCTCAGTGACAGCCACCTGCCACTTCCCATGTGCTCTCAGGCCTGTCTGGGTCTCCCCCGTGTGACACCGCGCTTGGCTCCCTGTCCCCGGGACAGCCCCCAGCTCCTCGCCACCCAGATGCACCCGGGACCTCCCATGTTGATCTGCCACAGCACTCCCTGCTGAGACCCACCCCCCCCCCCCCAACAAATTCCCAGAACAGGGAGCCAAGTCCAAAGTCTTTGCATGACCTCAACTTGACTTTAGGCTTCACCTTCTGTTACTCAACTTCTTCCACACCTGGGCTTGGACCACTAAGAGGCAAGCAGTGGCTCTTCCTGAACACTTTGTGGATGCCCGGTAGCCACAGTGGTGTCAGGACAGTGGCCGAGAAGGTGAACTTGGGGACACAGCACTGATGTCCAGGCTCAAACTCCTCGCTCTGTTGGCCATGTGCCTGTGGGTCTGTGACACAGCCTTTCTGGGTCTCAGAGGCCGCTTCTCTTACCCCTGCCGCCTTTCTCGCCTGTTCTCATGCTCCTCCTTGGCCACTGAACGCCTACTCATCCTTCCAGGCCCGTGTTAAGGGTGCACCTGCTTGGACCTCTTGGGTAGACGAGTTCTTCTCTCTTCTGGACTGTATGCCTGGATTGCCCTGTTCCCTTCCCAACAGCAGCCTTGGGTGCGCACGTAGGAGATACAGAGCACTTACCCGAGAGTCCTCGGGCCCAGCACACAGGAGTTGCCATGGCAACATTGAAGGCCATGGAAATAACGCCCTGTGTTGGCCCCACCTGCTGCCCGCTTGGGCACCAGTGAGCACTTCCTTTCCAGCTGCATGGCCACTTTTACACACAGAGTGGCAGTGAGAGTCCCAGGCTGGGATGCTCTTTTCTCCGGGCCACTAGGATGCTCCCAGCAAGGCCTGGAGTAGCATCCAAGGGGCCTTAAGATGCCAGCTTGATGTGTTGCTGTGCTTTGTCTCAACCAACACCCACTGTGCCCTGTCAGGTTCTCCAGCTGTCATGGGCACCACATCTGATGGACACGGCCCCTGCCCTCACGTCTCATGCAGGGGACTGGGAAGGGAGACCTGATTTGGTGAGTCCCACCTCAACAGAACGAACAGGAAGTCACTGGTTTGGGGAGCAGACAGTGCGGGGGCTCCAGGAGCCCGGGAGCCTGGGTTTCGGCAAGGCTCTGTCCCCTGGGGCTGGCTGGGCTGCTTTGGAAGAATGGCCCCAGGATGCAGCCCAGGAAGGGCGGGGCCCAGGACTGCACATGCATGTGGGGTGGGCGGCTCCCCAGCCCTGCACCCCAGCTTTTGAGCTCCCACAGAGAGCACAGGGAGCAGGCAGCAGGTATGCTCTTGGCACTTAGCCACAGCTCTCAGGGCACCAGGTGAGCACAGCTCCCCAGCCCTGCCTACGGTCCCAGAGCCATTGCACTAAAGCTTCCAGGACAGGCTGGTCCTGCTAGCGGCCATCGCCCATGCTGAGGCTCTCTGGTTTTAAAGAGCACTTGAGAAAATAAATTGGGGCCCTACCTCCCCCTGCCATCAACCCCACATAGCCTAGGACACATGGGACAGACTGGATCAGAGATGGGAGAGAACCTAAATGACCCCTCTCCCTGTCCTCTTTCTCCTTTTGAAATTTGAAAGGCAGAGTTAGAGAGAGAGAGAGAGAGAGAGAGAGAGAGAGAGAGAATATGAATGGATGAGAGGATGAGAGGGAATATGAATGAGAGAGATTCCTTAGGCTGGTTTACCCCCTAAATGGTTGCAGCGGCCAGGGCCGAGCCAGATGGGAGCCAGGAACCAGGAGCCAGGAACTCTATCCAGGTCTGATACGTGGGTGGCAGGGGACCTAACACTGGACCATCAGCCACTGCTTTCTGAGGAATACTAGCAGGGAGCTGGATCGGGATTTGAACCAGTACCCATACGGAATGCCAGAGTCACAGGTGGTGGCTTAACCCACAGGGCCACAACACCCCCACCCCAACCCCGCATCCTCTTTCAAACCCAGCTCAGAACTCATAGGAAAGCATCCTTGGAGCCATCCCTGTCCCCACACCAGCAAACCATCTTGCGCTCTGTACTCACTCCACGGTGCATGCACACCCATCACGGTCTCCGTTAGATTTGCCATCTGTGTCTCCACTTGGAGCATCCCAATTAAGCCTCACACATGTGGGTATCCCCAGAGGAGCAGCACAGTGGGTGGATGCCCTGGGACTCCAAGTGGACAGTAGGGCAAGAGGGGAAGAAGCGAGCTAGCCCCTTTTCTGTTCTGGGTGCAGACATAAAAGCCCAGGGTCACAGGACTTCTCCAAGGTCACCCAAGCCGGGAAGGGCACAAGAAGCCTAATTTCCCATTGGGCGCCCATTTCACCAAAGCCGCCCTGCCCATGAGGCAAGTGGCCTGGTGTCCAGGCTACGCCAGGGTGGCTCAGAGCACTGACCACAGGCTTTGTCCTGGCCCGCCACGTCCCTGTGCAGACAGGGTGTGCCCCTGGTCCCTGGCACAGAGGGCAGAGGTGTCCTGAAGCCCACAGCTGGCCGGGGGGAGGCTGAGCCATTTCAGCGTGTCGAGAGCGGTCTTTGGCCGAGCCCACGGATGGCAATGGAGGCAGTGAGTCTCCTTCAGTACATCCTTGTTCTGGCTCTTCCCTGCCAGGCCTCTCCTGGCCGGCCTGGGGCCCTCCACCCTCTCTGCCACCTGCCTCGGCCCCAGGTCTCCCTGGAGAGGATCCAAGGACTCCCTGGAGGCTGAGCCCTCCTGGCCCCCAGGGGAAGGGCAGGCCAGGGCTTCAGGCACCCCCACTGCGTCCAGTCAAGAACGGCTTCCTCGTTCTGCCCGTAGCCTGGCAGAGCTCCTGGGAGGTGGGAGCAGTCCTGATTATTAACATGGCCAGGCAGCTAATTAACTAATAAACCAGAGAGCGACATCGCAAGGGAGATGGGAACGGTAGGGAGCCTTGTAGAAAAGCGAGGAGGATGGCAGCAGAGAGGGAAGCCTGGACCATGTTTTCTTTCTTTTAAAGATTTATTTATTTGAAAGGCAAAGTTAGAGAAAGAGAGAGAGAGAGAGAGAGAGTGCTTCCATCCACTGGTTCACTCCTCAAATGGCTGCAAGAGTTGAGGCTAGGCCGATCCAAAACCAGGAGCCAGGAGCTGCATCCAGGTCTCCCATGTGGGTGCAGGGGCCCAAGCACTCGGGCCATCATCTACTGTTTTCCCAGGTGCCTTAGCAGGGAGCTGGATGGAAAGTGGACCACCTGGGGCTTGAACCAGTGCCCTGATATGGGATGCCAATGTTGCAAACAGCAACTTAACCCACAGCCCCAGCCTCCACATTTTCTTTTGAGAAGTGAGGGCTGTGGCCTTGGTGGTTCCTGACCCGCAGCTACGTCCAAGGGTGTCTCAAGGACAGGGTGACAGGGGATGGTGGCACAGCTCTGGGTACTCCAAACCTCTGGTGCCATTAGGGTCGTGAAATAAGAATTCAGTGAGCTGTATCCTCCAGCAAAGGGGCCGGGGCTGTGGCTCAGCAGGTTAACGCCCTGGCCTGAAGTGCCAGCATCCCATATGGGCACCGGTTCTAGTCCTGGCTGTCCCTCTTCCGATCCAGCTCTCTGTTATGGCCTGGGATAGCAGTAGAGGATGGGCCAAGTCCTTGGGCCCCTGTACCTGTGTGAGAGACCCGAAAGAAGCTCCTGGCTCTTGGCTTCAGATCAGCGCAGCTCCAGCCGTTGTGGCTATCTGGGGAGTGAACCAGCAGATGGAAGACCTCTCTCTCTGTCTCTACCTCTCTCTGTCACTCTGCCTGTCAAATAAATAAAATAAATCTTTAAAAAAAAACATGTACACTTCTTTTCATTTTAAAAAAAATTACAGCCATCGGAGTGCGGGGCACGTGTGAGGTCATCTCGTGCTCCATGTCTCACATGAGCATTTCCTATACTTCCCGGCGTTTCTTACATGGGCCAGGACAGGCTGAGGCCTGCCCATCAGCCTGATCCTGAGAGTTACACAAGCGGTTTTCTGCATATTCACCTCCATTTCTCACAGGCATCGGCACTCTGATCTTACACAGGACAAAAGCAAGGCTCCGTGAGATCGGCCAGCCCAGCATCTCTGTCTGCAAGGACCACCTGCCTAGCAGAATCCCACAGACAGCGTGGCCTGGACAGCACCGCACCTCACAGTTCTGGAGGCTCAAGGCCAAGGCCAAGGCCAAGGCCAAGGTGCTGGCTGATGCAAATGCCAAAGCAGCCAGGACTGGGCCAGGTGGAAGCCAGGAGCTGGGAGCTCAATCTGAATCTTCTACACAGGTGGCAGCGAGCACTTGGGCCCTCACCCCGCCTCTCAGGGTGTGCATGAGCAGGAGGCTGGACGTGGCAGTGAAGCCAGGCACTCAACCACTGTGCCAAACACCCAGCTCCCCACCTGCAGTACCTTCATATAATGAGATATGGGCAGTTTATTTATTTTTTATACTATCCAATCTCTTGGAGACTGCCTACAGTGGCGACATGAGACTTTTATCATCCAGGAAGACAGTTATTCTGAAAAAGAAATGCTCACTCAGCAAGCATCCGAAGCACACTATCAGATTCATCTCTGGGAAGGGAAGCCACCCACACCCACACCCCCAGGGTTTATGGCCCGCAGTGTGGCTTTATTACTCTCCTGTCCTCATCATCTCGGCTTCACTATTCCAGGAGAGTCTCGCTCAGAAGAGTAAAGTTGCAAATAACTTCACTGTTTGTTTCAGAAACTTTGCAAAACGCACGGAAACAATGACCTGACTGTGCAGCTTTAGGCTGATAGCATCTGGTGACTCTGTCCTCCAAGCCTCTCCACGGCTCCTGCCTGGCCGTGTCCACGTCCTCAGCTACTCGACCACGGTCCTCCCCAGTCGTAACCACGTCTCTGCAGACACAGCTCCAGGTGCACATGCATTTCTGGAAGTTTCCAAGGTGCCATCAAGCGAGAGAGCGCCCCCTTACCGTGGTTTGCAGGAAACCCAGCTGCACGCTGTCAGTTAATCTGGCAGTATAATTTTTTTAAAGACTTACTTTACTTGTTCAAAAGGCAGAGTGACAGAGAGACGGAGAGAAAGAGATCTCTCATCCACTGGTTCCCTCCCCCGATGGCTGTAACAGCCAGCTCTGACTCAGGCCGAAGCCAGGAGCCAGGGACTCCATGTGGATCTCCCATGTGGGTGGCAGGGGCTCAAGCACTTGGGCCATCTTCCTCCGCTCTCCCAGGTGCATTAGCAGGGAGCTGGACTGGAAGCGAAGCAGCCAGGACGGGAACTGGCCATCCATCTGGGATGCCGTCATTGCAAGTAGTGACTGGACCTGCTGTGCCACAATGCCAGCCCTGATTCGGTGGTATTTTTAGACATTTAATACCTAATATGCAGGGGTCTTGGAATTTACCTATTTTGTAAAAGCTACATAGACGTCAAAAATTTTTTGCATCAAATTTTTTTTTTTGTTTTTAATTTAAGAGAGAAAGAGGGAAAGATCTCTCGTCCACTGGCTCATTTCCCAAATGCTCACAACAGCCGGGACCAAGCACACACCAAAGCTGGATGCTGGGAACTGTGGTTGGCTCCACTCCTTGAGCCATCCCCACGGCCCCCTAGGGGCTGCACAGCAGGAAGCTGGGGTCAGGAGCCAGGCCTGGCACTCGAACCCAGGCCCTCTGAAATGGGCCGTGGGTGTCCTGACCATTAGGCTAACACCCATGCCCAAGGCACCTGTTAATCCATCTTCCATTCATTTCTTTTGAAGTGTCTTCATAGATTCAAAATGCTCCATATACTGAATGCAACCCCAAAAGACTAGAAACGATCCTTGAGTTACAGCTGGGAAAACCAACCCTTGGAACCCAGGCAAGCGGCCCCACCCAAGACCACCGCATCAGAAGGGAGCAGCCCCCGCCCTCACACCCTCCCACCTCCCCAGACATGGCGCCATCACAACACAAAACACACGCCTTCCATCCGGGGCCTGCCCCTTTGGGCCAGTGATGGATGTCCACCCTCCAGTTACCAAGGCCACTGCCTTCTGGGAGCAGACCCAGGCTTCCTGGGGGGTCACCATAGAGACTGTGCTCACGGCTGGCAGCGGCAGCCTGGGGCCCCCAAGACCTGTGCTTCTGTGTCCTCAGCTCAGAGGCTGTGAACCACGAGAGGGCAGTGGGCCCCAGCGGGGAACCAGCCATCATCCATCTCGGGCTATCACATTGCCCCCAGGCACTCAGGCAGCAAGTCGGCAGGGAGGAAGGAACTGGACTCTCTGTACTGGTGCAGGAACACGCGGCTACTCATCACGCCCGTGCCCTGTTGAGTCACTGTAGGGTGGGGGCTCCATGCCAGCCTGTACACTGCCTTCCTCTCCTCCCCCTTGGTGGCAAATGTACATGTTTGCTTTGCAGTGGGCAGAAGCTGCCCCTGGGTGGTCTTTGAGGAGGCGGCGGTGACTCACACAGCACCAAGGGGCTTGACTCACTCGTGCCTGGGGAAGGCGAACGCACTCACCCAGAAGAAGAAGTTGAAGACGAACAGTAAGTACTTCAGGTAGACCACCAGCCAGTCGTCCTGCTCTAGCTGGTACCGTGCCATGGCCGCTTCTCCTGCAAAGAAGATGCACAGGCTGGGCGGGGGAAGCCGGGCCTCCCCATGGCCAAGGTCGCCTTCCAAGGCCTTAGCCATCATCTGGCCCTGGGGTGGTGGTGGTAGGGGGGTGTATAGAGGAAAGATGGTGGCAATGCAGCGGCTTCTGGACATCTAATGCAGCTGAATTGGCGTAGAAATTTCTAGACCTTTGGATCTCAGTGTTGTCCTCTCAACACATGTCTAACACACAATTTTTTTAAATTACAAAAGTATTTGCATTCTATTTGAAAGGCAGAGAGACAGAGACACAGAGAGCTCTCCCATCTGCTGACCGATTCCCCAAATGCCTGCAACAGCCACAGGACTCCATCTGGGTCTCCCACGTGAGTGGTAGCAGGTACTTGAGCTGTCACCTGCTGACTCCCAGGGTGCACAGTGGCAGGGAGCTGGAGTGGAAGTGGGGGAGCAGAGGAATCGAATGAAGCAGGCATGCTGATATGGGAGGCGGCCATCCCAACGGGTGACCCACTTGCTACACCACACGCCCGTCCCTGCAAATCTTCTCCAGACTTTGCACTGGTCTCGTGTTCTTATTCTCCTGTCCTATCTCATCAGCATCGCAAGACATGAGTCTCTCTCTCTCTCTGTCTCTCTCTCTGTCTCTGTCTCTCTCAGTGTTACTGCTTTGCACTGGCACCCTGCACTCAGCATCCTCTCAACACCATCCCTGCATGCAAAGGTGTGGCACGAGCCCCAGATCAGAACACCTGTGTGGGAAAGGACCTCAGCGACTGCTCACGCCACCACCCGTCCTGTCCCCTGCATCTCGACTCCCCCCACAAGGAAGCAGGTGCAGATAGGCCGGAGGTCTGGCAGGACACCGAGCTGTCACTAGATGTGTCACACCCAGCCCTCAGAGTCCATCTGTACATGGGGAATAACCATCAGACTTCCGGCGTAGGATCATCTTGACAATTACATGAGATAACCCACGGACAGGCTCGGCTCAGAGTAAGTGCTCAGTAACCCCAGTTAGTTTTCTGACACGCCATAGAGCAGTATTAGGACCCAGTCTTTGCCAGGACACCCTCCCTGTCTTGACGCCCGGCGGTGAACTCCCCGGCAGCTGCGACACCAGCGGTGGTACAGAGGCAGCGAAGGCCCCCATGCCTGCCAATCCCACCTGCTTCTCGGACAGCCTGAACCCTCTGTGGTTCTTCTCGAGCGGCACGAACCCTGGGCCCCTGCCTGACCTCACTCGACAGCTGTGCTGTCCACATCGTGGGACCCTCTCTCCTTTCAGCGCCACTGCCTGAGGTGCTGGCTTTGCCATCTCCATCTTTGCCAACCCCCAGTGGGCCCCCCCCTTACAGCCCGTGCCCTTCTCCCAGGCCCAGAGGCTCTCAAAGACAGAAGTGGGAAGGCAGGGGAGGAAAAGGTGGCTGGCTTATTTGGGTTTTCTATTTGCAGACCCTGAAGAAGGTAATTTAAGAGTTTCTGAGTTCTTGTTAAAAAAAGACAAAACCCATTTTTCTGCAGTTTAATTGGAGAGGCAGGCGGGGTGGGGGCAGGACTGCAGAAAGAGGCAAGAAAAGGAAGTCATGACTCGGAGGAGGTGGGGCTGACCCCCAGAGGGCCTTCCCGTGGTCACCGGGCCACCGGCCCCCCGGGCGGCCCTCGGCCTGCAGCCTTCCCTCCGTTTCCACGGCCCCCACCCCCTGGACTCATGCCAGCCCTGCAGGAAAGGAGCCTGCCCGAGAGGGAAGAAGGATGCCAAGCAGAAGACGGAACTTAACCAAGGAACGCACATCGAATGGTCACAGTGTGGCCATTCGCAGTGGAGATGGAAGAACCGCGGACTGGTGGATGAGGAAACCCTCTGGGCCCCTGTCAACCTTGTACAGGAGGCCTGAGGGCATTAGCATGTCTGAGCTCAGGCGCCCATGTGAGAGCAACTTCTCTCGCTGGTGGTTGTCCTCCACTACTAAGCATTCTGTGACGGGGGTGGCGGCGTGCCAGCGAGGGGCCAGACGCCTGCGCCTGCGTCTGAAAGCCAGCCGTGCTGTTTCCTGGCCTGTGACCCTGGGCATCTTCCTGCACCTCTTTGTGCAGCTGTCATGAAGTACTTAGTGTGTGCCAGGCCCAGGACCTGCAGGCCCAGGCCCAGTGCTCAGTCGGCGCCCCCCCCGCCCCCTCCCGTCCCCTCCAAGTGGGGCTGTTCTCGGTTTGCAAGGTTGGCACACGGAGGCTTAGATGGGTCCCCTGGAAAGCGGTCCGCTCTGGAGTGGCAAAGGCAGAACGGAAGTGTGGCATCTGCCTGGGGACAGGGGGCAGGAAGCGTCTCAGCGCCCCGGCTGCCTGGGGACAGGAGGAAGCAGGGCCAGATGCTGCTGCCTTCCCCTTCCTCTTGTTCGGTCCTTGGCCATCCAGGGAAGGGGCATTTCCCAGGCTCCTTTTCTGCTCGGTGTGGAGCCAGGAGTCACTGCTGGCCGACAAGCGGCACCCAGACATAAGGAGTACAGGCAGCATTGTCCAAGTCTCAATGTGGGGCATGTTTCAGGGCCCCCTGGAAAGAGCGCGAATCCTGCCCCTGTAGGCTGCACAACGCTGCCGACCAGGCTCAGGTTGGGTAATTTTTGCGTCTTCTATAACCTTACTGATTTGGGGCCTGCTGGTGTGGCTGGCGACTGAAAAACATCCATGCCAAGGCTGCAGCAGCCCAGCGGGAAGCAGGTGGTCTTTCTGCTCCTTACGCACCCAGCTGTGCTCTTCCGGGGATTCTCAAGCCTGGGTGGTCTTTGCTGCAGGCGTCTGCTCACGCTACGGGGACGCTCCCCCCGCCGCCCCTCTGCTGCAGGGCCCAGCGGCTCCCACCCTCTCTGGAGGCACCTGTCCCTATGCAGCCCGCAGACCACAGCAGTGATGCGGTCTTGGCAGGCCTTAGTGATGGACGCTATCGTCCGTGATGATCTTGCCTCGGGGACTCTGCTCCGACCCTGTTGATTGTGGTGCGGGCAGCGCCATGGCAGTGCTGGGAACTCTTCCTCCGGCTCCGCCCTTTCTTTACTCACCACCTGTGCCCGGGCAAGTCGCCACCTTCTCTGGGTGTTTGCTGACAGCAGCTGTCCTGAGCACGCATCAGACCCCAGAGCCCAGATGCGTGGCCCCTCCCCCAGGGGTTCTGGTTTGCTAGGTTTGGGGTGAGACCTTGGAGATTTTGCTCCCAGGCAGGGTGACTCACAACCCCGAATTGCCCGGGACACAGGGGTTTCTCGGAGCATGGGGCTTTTAGTGCTAACCCTGGGTAACACCCCAGGAAAACCGGGATGGTTGGTCCGCTTGTTCTCAGAGGGGGCCACACCTGGAGTTGTCAGAGTCCCCTCCACCCCTGAAAGTCCCCGGCCCTCAGCCCTGCCGTGGAAGTGTGCATCAGGCACGGCTGAGCCAGGGTAGGGCCAGGTGCAAGTCAGGCACGAGGCCCTCTTATGTGAAAGTCACGGTCAGGCCCCGGTTTCTGCTGAGATGGCCGTGACTCCCTGGTAAGGCAGCCTCGGGGGTCCTGTCCCTCCTGTGGAACAAAGCTGGGGTCCCGGGGCAGCAGTCAGCCCGGCACTGGCACCATGGGACAGCTCAGAGAAGCAGCCGCAGACGCCTTGCTGGCAAAGCTACGCCCTAGGCACTTCCATCAGGGCCTGGTGTGCCATGAGGCGGGTTGTGCCACTGGGGGAGGCCTGCTTCCTCCTCCTCCGCAGACCCAGGACCCTCTCCCCCATGCACAGAGGGAGTCGTGGCCAGATGTGCCTAGCAGAGCCCGGGAGCAGGGCAGGGCGCTAGGCTAGGGCCATTGCCCAGAAGCAGAGTGGACCATGTGGGCCACATGAGGGTTTGCTTGCTAACTACAGAGTCCCGTGGCTGGTGATGTAGGTGGAACTTGAATTAAAATCCTAGCGCAAAGAATTCTCAGTCTTCCTGCCCTAGGTGACATGTTTTCTTAAGCGTCACTTTATCTGCAAGGACCAACACACGTTCCATGTATTAGTCAGGGCTCTGCTCCTATCTTTGGGCAAACAGTTTGTCTCCTCCACAGACTGTCCTTTTCTGCTATGTTCTTCCTGGGCACGTCTTTGCCTTTTTAAAAACTGAGGACTGAGGGTTGGTGTTGGGGTGCAGCAGAGTATCTCCCCCAAACATCCACAATAGGGCCATAGCAGAGAGCTGGCCTGGAAGAGGGGCAACCGGGATAGAATCCGGTGCCCCAACCGGGACTAGAACCCGGTGTGCCAGCGCCGCAAGGTGGAGGATTCAGCCTGTTAAGCCACGGCGCTGGCCCCCCATGTCTCTTACAAAATGTCCCTGGTTGGATGTCACATCCTGGCCCTTCCCCACGACGACATGGCACTTGCTAACAGCATCCAGTCCTCCTCAAGCCCCGAGTCCTTCTGCCTCACCCCTTCCACGTTCATAGGTTTGACCAGTCCACTTCCTGTTCTTAGTCCCATTGTCACCAACCCCCATTGTCACCAACCCCCATGACTGAGCCCAAGGCATGCCACTCATTGCACGAATTGCTAACATCTGAGTTCAATTAAAACAAAGCTATTTGTTTAATTTATTTGAAAGACAGAAAGAGAGAGAGAGGGGGAGAGAGAGAGAGAGAGAGAGAGAGAGAGAGAGAGAGAGAGAAAGAGAAAGAGAGAGAGAGAAAGAGAAAGAGAGAGGAGACAAGACAGGAGCCCAGAACTCAATTCAGGTCTCCTACATGTGTACAGGGACCCGGCTCCATAAGCCACCATCTACTGTCTCCCAAGGTGCACAGAAGCAGCGGAGCTGGGCCCTGAACACAGGTACTCTGATGTGGGATGCAAGTGTCCCCAAGTGACGACTTCAGTATTAGGCCAAATGTCACCCCCCGGTTCAGTTTTCTAACACCTAAGACAGTACCTGATGTGCAGGTGTCAACAGCTGCAGAACGGATGAACAAAGGAGTGGACAAATGGACAGGTGCACCACAGAGCCACGTGCAAGCTCCCGGACTCCTCAGGAGTTACATAACTATTTCCCTCCGTGGCGCAGTGGGGTAAGCCACCACTTGGGACGCCTGCATCCCATATCAGAGCGTTGGTTTGTAGCCCAGCTGCTCTACCTCTGATCAGCTTTCTGCTAGTGTGCCTGGAAAGCAGCGAATGACGGCTCAAGTACGTGAGTCCCCGCCACCCACCCAGCAGGGTGTTTCCCAGCCTACTCTGCTCTTGTCCAGTCCCGGGCTAACCTGTCAAAGGGAGCGGAGAGGAGAAGCGAGCCTTCGGCCACACCGCTGCGGCTGCTCCTGCTCCAGGGCTGTGTAGACCATTTCAGGGCAGGCAGTGGCCAGCGGCCCCCTGGAAAGTCCAGCACAAACCAGCCATGGACTTGGCCTTGTCTTCTTCCTCCCCGGCTTTCCTGGTCCTCTCTGCACTGACCTCTCTTCCCCCTCGTCTTCTTTCAATTCCAGCCTCAGAGGAGAAACGCAGACCCATCAAAGCACAAAGTCCTTTTGAGAATCATCCAAACAAGGCGCAGATGGGACCAGGATGGTTCCACTGATGGGAAACACCTGGGACATCATTAGGTTCTTCCATGGAGGGCAGTGTGGAGGGATACTGAAGACGGGCAGGGAGGCGCCCCCTTAGCCTAACTCCACACCTGCTCTTTCTTACATTTGTTCCAGCTCTTGGAAACCGACCTCCAACACAGGCTGGGGAAACCCGGAGCCGGCAGGGCCACAGAACCCGGCCCTGCAGGGGTGGGGCTGTGAGAAACTGAGAGCAGGCGTGTCAGATCCCAGGAAGCTCAGTAGGCAGTCAAATGGCAGATCTGGGGCAGGCGGGCGGGTCATTGGGCGTCTTTTTCAGACACTCCTTCCTCTCCTTCCTCCACACAGTGAGGGCTGGCCAGACAGTAGTTCCTTTTTTAAAAACTCCTGTTTTCCATATCCTTTTCTTTTTCTTTCTTTTTTTTTTTAATTTTAATTTTTTTGACAGGCAGAGTGGACAGTGAGAGAGTGAGACAGAGAAAGGTCTTCCTTTGCCGTTGGTTCACCCTCCAATGGCCGCCGCAGCAGGCGCGCTGCAGCCGCCGCACTGCGCTGATCCAAAGGCAGGAGCCAGGTGCTTATCCTGGTCTCCCATGGGGTGCAGGGCCCAAGCACTTGGGCCATCCTCCACTGCACTCCCTGGCCACAGCAGAGAGCTGGCCTGGAGGAGGGGCAACCGGGACAGAATCTGGCACCCCGACTGGGACTAGAACCTGGGGTGCCAGCGCCGCAAGGCGGAGAATTAGCCTATTGAGCCGCAGCGCCAGCCCCATATCCTTTTCTAAAAAGGGAAATTATTCATTTATTTGAAAGGCAGAGTGACAGAAAGAGACAGATCTTTCATCCGCTGGTTCACTTCCCAAATGCCCGCCAATCAGCTGCGTCCGGGTCAGGTGGAAGCCAGGAGTCAGGGACTCCAACCAGGTCTCCCAAGTGTGGGTGCAGGGACCCAAGCACTTGGACCGTCTTACATTGCCTTCCCCAGTGCATTAGCAGGAAGCTAGAGGAGAAGCCGAGCAGCCAGGATGCAAGCCGGCACACGGATAGGAGACGCCGGCTTCCTGAGTGGCAGCTTAACCCCAACGCTGCACCACCACGCCGGCCCCATACTGTCTTCTTGACAATGGAACAGGAGCAGCAGGGCCACTCGCTGCCTGGACCTTAAGCCACTGCCTCTGCACTCTTCCCCATTCTTTCCCCTTCCTGAGAACGGCAGCCACAGACAAGCCTGAAACCCAGCTCCAATCACACAGGCAAGGACAAATTCAGGCTGTGTTGAAATCACGGGAAGACTTCCGAAAGCAGAGGGCCTGGCCTCCCCCTCCCTGAGATTCTGATGCAGGAACCTGGAGTGTGGCTGAGAAACCGCACTGCCCTCAAGCTTCCAGGCGACACGGATGCTGCCGTCTGGCCATTCCACTCTGAGACCACAGCTGCCCTTGGCGGTGGTGGCAGGGACATGGGAGGCCGGAGCCTGGATCCCTGCGTGACTGTGTGGAGCAGAAGAGCGCGTATCTCCTGGACTGATCCATGAGCGAACAAGACATTTCCCTGGTCTCTAAGCCGCTATCCTGTTGGTTTTCTGCTAGAACAGCTCAGCCTTCTCTCCACACAGGGGTCCTTCAAAAAGCTCATGGCATCTCGTCCTGCAGGCAAGACATCAGCTAAAGTGCTGCATCTCTCAGTGGACTGCCAGGGTCTGCACTCTGGCTCCCGCTCCTGATTCCAGCCACCTGCCGGTGCAGACCCTGGGAGGCAGCAGCGATGCCTTAGAGAGTGGAACCCATGTGAGAGACCTGGGCTGAGTTCCCGGCCCCTGGCCTTGGCCGCCACAGGCATTTTGGGAGGGAACCAGTGAATGGGAGTCTCTTTCTTTCCCCCTCACACCCATCTGTCTGCCTTGCAGATTAAAAAATATATTGTAAAGGATGAGTTTATTTTGGTGCAAAAACAGTTGCAATCCATACACAGTTCTTTCATGCATCAACCTTATGAAGACTCCTCGTGTTTCAGGCTCTGACCTTCTCGGTAGAAAGTCCCTCTCCAAAAGGAAGGAAAAATGCAACTGCAGTTCCAGCCAATCAGTCCTTTATCAGGGCAGGATACGGAGCCAGGATACGGGTGAGGAGCAGGAGTCCCAGCCTACAGATTCAGGACACATACATATTCTGTGTCTCCAGTCTCCCACGTTTTCCTGGGTCTGTATCCCTCATCAGTCACCACCAGGCTTCTCTTGTCCTCTTCTCCACCAAGGCCCTGGGCTCCACTCCCACTCTGGTCAGTCTGCCCCGCACTGGTTGACTCCATTCCACTCATTCCCAGGTCACTGCTGATGGCCAAAGCAAAGGCGCTTTCTCTGCTCTCAGTCTGAAGCGTGGATCACACGTCCCCTTTGAAGCGCTCTCTCCGCCACTGGCTGCACGGCACTGTTCTTTCTGGATTTTTCTCCCCTGTCTCCCGCCTGCCCCAGTCTGAATGCTGTGATTTGCTTGTGTCCCCCAAATTCAAGTGCTGGAAACGTGATCCCAGGGGAACAGGGTTGGGCGGTGGGCGCCTAGTTACACGGCGTCTGGCTCACGAGGCCCTGGATTCCTGTTGTCTTCTCAGGCGTAGTTTAGCTACTGTGGGTGCATTTGTTAGAGAAGTGAGCGTGGCCCCCACTTGTCTGCTCTTTCTCACTGTCTCTTGCCCTTCCGCCCTCCACCATGGAATGATGCAACACCGGGGTCCCCGCCAGATGCCGGCACCATGCTCTTGGACTTAAGAACCAGGAGCCAGACACGTTCCCGTTCATGATAAATGACCCAGTCCGTGGTGTTCTGTGCCAGCAGAACAAAGTGGACTGTGACACCACACAGCATGGCCACCCAGTCTCCGACTCCTGTCCCCTGTCCCTCGTCTCACTGATGAGACTGTCTTCACAGCTCATCTCTTCCGGGCTGGCCCTCTGCCCAGCGTGGGTGGGGAACGGGTCACAGCTGCTGCCCCAGAAATGTCCACGGAGCTCTGGGGTCACTCACAAGGGCCAGGTCTCTCCCACACAGCGCGTCCAACACTGAGTCCACCTCCTTCCCCGCACCCCTCCACGCTGTGGCCCTCATCTTGGCCACACTCCGCCCCCTTCTCGCGTCACCATTTCCCACCCCAGCACAGAATGCTTTACCAGTTTGCCCCCTCCCTGACCCCCCCCGCAGTCAACATCTCCTGCCTCTACCCGTGCCAATCCTCGGGAAGCCTGCCTGCCTCACGCCCCACCCCCCCCATTCATCAGAGCAGCGGTCTGGTTGCTCATGTATCTGTTTCCCTCTGGGATGAATTAATCACAATAATTAATCTATTAACTCGTGGGACATCTGCGTGGCGTACAATGTGCTACGTGCTGGAGACGTAAACCCCCAAAGGATGAAGAGAAGAGAATGAATGAAACCGTGCCTGACCTCAAAGAGCTCACAGCTGGGGAGAGAGACACATCAAGGTCACTTTAGCACAAGTCTGAAGTTCAGGGGTGTGGACAAGGAAGCTCTGGGTAGGAGTTTTAGAGGATGAGCAGGGATTAGGTGAGGAGGTGACCAGGAAGGAATACGCCAGGAGAGAGTCTTGGGTTTAATTTGCAAAGCAACGGGGAACTGGATTTCCTGTTGCAGCGAATGAGAGTCATCACTTAGGAGGTTAAATTAAATAAACCCAAACGGTCTCGCAGGTTATAAACCCGAGTCTGGGGTTAAGGAATGAGCACTCATTTAAGTGGATTCTAAAACAACACCCAGGGGCCCAGTTCTCTGGCAGAAGTAGCAGGCATGTGTTAGTCAATTTCCCGTGACTCTGGAAGACCACGGCAGAGACCAGGCTGGGCTGCCTGGGATGAGCGAGGGCTGGCCGGTCCAGCCTCCTCCCAGCAGCCCCCACGCTGGGCAGCTGGCCCAGGCTGCCTAACTGCATGGGTGGTCTCAGCTGGAGGAGCAGAGGAGGCTGATGGCGAGACATCAAACCCTAACAGCCCCTCCCGCACAGGACCATCCCTGTCCCTGGGCACCAGGCACACATGGTTTGCATCTGGACACACTGGGTTTCAAAGATGACTTTCACAAAGAAAGTGTTTCCGCTCTCACTAACACCAGCTGAATCACAGAGAAGGATACAGCCCATCCTTTTCTCCAAACTCAGAGGAGGGTCTCTAATTTGCTTGTCTCCTTGGATGAATGCGTGTATGATTCCCACCGAAATCTGCCTGGGCAGGAGGCAGGTGCACGAGGCCATAGCCAGGCAGGCACTACATGCCCACCACCTCCCAGGAAAGGCTGGTGCTGAGCATGGGGGAGAAGTGTGTGCTCCTGGATCCCAGGAGAGGAGTGGCGAGGGGAGGGACGTTCTTTTTTCCCATGATCCCCAAAGAAAGGGGCTTGCAAAGTGACACTAGCAACAGGTGTATTGTGTGGTTTTGAGTAGATAGCCAAGCACTGACCTTTGGGGAGTCACCGCTCCTGTTGGAGCCACAGTTTCTTCCTGTGTGTGATGAGAAAACTGGCATTCTGGAAGATTCTTTCAAGCAAACTTTCATGAAGCCCTCAATATATCAAGTACAGCTTCTCTGGTTGATGGGGTGTGTTAAAGCCCCCACCCCTCCGCCAACCTTATACTCCTCTGATCACATCTCCTCACCTCCTACCACCTCCAAAGCTGGGACTGCAAAGGAACCCAACTCTAGCACTGGACACAGTCCCCACCAGCCGTCGGCTTTTCATTCCTCCATGGCGTATTATAAGCCCATGGCCGAAACGAGCCGGGGGAGAGCTGGGACAGTATGGCACCCCAGGAGATGGGTTTACAGCTGGAAGTGGCCCCTGAGATGATCCAAAAAACCCTCCACGTTCTGGATGGTTTTGCTTCTGCTGATCTCCACCTGGCCCCAACCCACCCCGATTTTCTGTTTTCTTGGAATGAACCACACACAACATCTACCACGGTAACTATTTCAGAGTGTACACGCCAGCGACATTACAGCCACAATGCTGTGTGACATCTACTTCCAGAACATTCCCACAGCCAAATGGAGACCCCATGTCCATTCCTCCCGCCCCCTGGACACCACACATCTGCCGCTATCCCTGTAGACTGGCCCATTTTTAATTTTTTTTTATTTTTTGACAGGCAGAGTGGACAGTGAGAGAGAGAGAGAGAGAGACAGAGAGAGAAAGGTCTTCCTTTTGCCGTTGGTTCACCCTCCAATGGCTAGCGCGCTGATCCGAAGCCAGGAGCCAGGTGCTTCTCCTGGTCTCCCATGCGGGTGCAGGGTCCAAGCACTTGGGCCATCCTCCACTGCCTTCCCGGGCCATAGCAGAGAGCTGGCCTGGAAGAGGGGCAACCGGGATAGAATCCGGCGCCCCGACCGGGACTAGAACCCTGGGGTGCCAGGGTCGCAGGCAGAGGATTAGCCTATTGAGCCGTGGCGCCGGCCATGGCCCATTCTTAATAGCGCATGGCAATGGAATCACACCATGGCCGGCCTTCAGCATCCGGCTTCTCTCGGTGAACACAGCTATCTCAAGGTTCCTCCGTGCTGTTGCATGTATCAGGATGCTACTACTTTTCTTAGCTGAATAATATTCCATGCGTGCTGCTGCCATGCTCGGCTTATTTGTTCGTCTGTGATGGACACTGGGGTTGTTTCCACCTCCTGGCCACAGCAGACAGGGCTGCGTGAACATTCAGGCACATGTCGCTGTTTGCAACACCTGTTTTCAATGCCTTGGGGTAACACTGGGGAGCAGAATTGCTGGGTCCCAACTGTGCTCCATGGCCCCTCATTCCATTTTTAAAATATGGCACCTGCCACCGGCAAGTGGGCCCCATCATACCAGGAGATGGCAAGAGGGCCTGCCCATGGCTGGTGGAAACAGCCACCCCTCCCCCAGGGAGGTATGCCCAGCTGAGTGCAAGTTCCCCAGGCAGCCCCTCACCGTCCACCGTGCAGCCACTGCTGAGGGATCAAACCATTTCTGAGGGCTGGGTGGGCAAGCACCCTGTCTGGGATCTGCAGAGGACACCCAGGAGCTCACAGGAAGAGGCTCCTGTGGGCATCCTGAGTCCAGGCAGGAGGCGGCCTTCCCCTCCCCCGCCACCCTTTCTGGTGCCAGGAGGAGGGGGCTGGAGGGCGACACTGACCTTGAGCCTGGTCTTCTGCTGTTTGGCTGGGGGACTGGGCTGGCACACACACGGATGGAAAACCAACGTCGCCCTAACTGGCAGTGAGACCTTGGGTCGGTCACCAGCGCAGCACAGCCATCACGCCCCACTGCCTCCTCTCCCTGGAGGAGGTAAGACAGCGCAGGTGGCTGAGGCGGTGACCCTGATGGCCCGAGCCGAGGCCTGGATTCCACAAAGGCTGGCTGAATGGGCAGCAGCCGCCTCCTCCACACGCCAGCAGCAGCAACAAGAGGAATGGCGGGTGCCCGGGCTTCTGTGGCTCCGGCAGGGCTCAGCTGGGCTGGAGGAGAGTTTGCTCTGGGGAGGGGTTGGGGTTTTCCCTATAAAAGCCTTCATCACGGCCTACAGCGCTCCGTGCTCAAGTACACGCACAACCTGTTCTCCGGGAACCGGGAGCAGACAGACAACCCCTTCCGGGCGGCAGGAGCTGAAACTGTATAGTTCCCATTGGCTTTTAAACAGTGCCTGTCTCGTCTCTGGGACAAGACACCGTGGCTCAGCTGCTGGCCTAAAAGAGCAGCTTCCCAGGGAGCTGTAACTTAGGGGCCCTGAAACTGGAGGGAAGG
Organism: Lepus europaeus; assembly: GCF_033115175.1. Taxonomy (NCBI): domain Eukaryota; kingdom Metazoa; phylum Chordata; class Mammalia; order Lagomorpha; family Leporidae; genus Lepus; species Lepus europaeus. The sequence continues at coordinate 101,870,663 of NC_084832.1, read as the reverse complement.
CTTTGACCACTGATGACTGGGGTTCTAAAGCTCGCAGAGGGGCCCACTGGTTCTCAACATTCCCGTCACTGGGTAGGCACACACAAGCCTTCAACTACCAGTGCCCAGGAGAAGCGCCGTGTCTCAAACACAAGCTCAGAGACTCCACGGGCCCCAGGGATGCCTCCAGAGGCCGAGCTGGCAATGAAGCCAGGTCTCCCCGTTCTCCAGGCCCCACTTAGCTGGCTTCCCCCTACACCACAGAGATCCATAAATCCATGTGTCGCTGTGCATGACCGAGGGAGAGAACACTTATGCATCCAAATTTAAATTCCAGAGTTCACTTTGGGACCTGGGTGTAAATCTGGTGGGTCTGAAGTCTACAAGGTGATGTCATTTACTGAAGAAGGGTTGGAAGCTGCTGAGCTCCCCGATAAATAAACTACCTTTCTTCATCCCAGTCTGTAAGACATAGTTTCTAGGGGCTTAAGAACCCCTCTGGAAAGCAGTAGAATCTTCTCAATGCAGGCGGGCCAGGCACACAGATTCTTGTCTAAAGGAACCTGACCTTTCAGACAAGGCAACAGCACGTGCACATGGCAATGAACCCACAACCACCGGAGGGAAGACGTTACGGACTTGGACCAGAACTCTCTCGGTGTTACCCGGATTGACTCCCTAATCAGGCACCACCCACACCATTGCCACAGCATTGCTTCTGAGGTTCGGGAAGCCACTGCACGTCCCAGGTGGCCAAAGAAGCTTCGAAGTCAGCCTCCTCCCACATTTGGCCAGAAAGGCCATGTCACGCCTCCATTCTCAAATTGACCAGGTATGAAAAGAGCTGGCTTATTTTGGGGGGCCGGCGCTCTGGCAAAGTGGGCTAAACTGCTGCCTGTACGTTATTCCGAGACAGCTCAGTGGTCATGTTCAAATAGCCACCAACTGGGGCCCCTCTATAAGTTAATTTACTAAAAGGTAAGCATACCTGCCGTCACAAGAACAGAGCCCCAGGCGGAAGTTCCTGTAACTGATAACGCTGTAGGCAGGAGTCCACGGCTGCTACTGGGGAATGATTCTGTTGTTACTGGGACATGATTCCAGCACCAAGTCCTGGCGCCCGCAGCTCCCTTCGCTGCCTCTGGCCTCCGGCGGGGCTGTGTCTAAGGTAACGACCAGGGCTGCTTCCAGGCTCACAGCTGAGGCCCTGAGGGTCCCCCTCTCTCAACCTCACCCCTTGGTGAGGTTTGCCTGCAATGAGCAGGTCTGGCGAGGCTTGGAGTTCTCCGGCTTGAACGTGCATTGGCATCACGTGGGGAGCAGGCAGCTGGCCCCTAGCCATGAGTTTCCGAGTTTGCAAGTGTGCGGTGTGGCCTGGCATCCTGCATTTCTAACAAGCTATGGGATACGGATGCTGCTGGTTCCTGACCCCACCCTGGGAACGGGGGCCTTGGGGCAGGGCATTTCAACCTTGGACGTGTACTAGGAGGACCTGGAGAGTGCAAAAACAACAATAATGATGATGATGGTGGTGCTGGCTTGCCAGGCTGCAGCCCAGAGGAATTCATGGCCACCTCAGAGAGTGTACCCAGGGACACGGTGCTCAGTACCACAGGATCACTTGGCAGCTGGCCATCCCATGCTGAGGTTGGAGAGATTCAGGCTCAGCCAATATTTTTGCAGGAAGAGGAGTTAGTAAGCAGTGCAGAACCTGCAGGCCACATATGGTCCTTGCAGCATATTCTTTGTTTTTCCCCTGTTTGTTTCGATCTCCGCCATACGTAAAAATCAGCTTTAGCTTGCAGGTCCTACAAAAACAGTCTGAAGACCCCTGGGGAACCCACGTCATCTGGTCACGCATCTAGTGAATTTAACAATAAACGCAGTGGCTCTACCCAAGCGTATCTGTAGACAGTAAATTAAAACCAGGGTAGAGTACAGACCAGCTCAGAGGGATGAATGCGGATTCTCCTTGCCAAGTTTGTACTGTTGTTATTGATCACTGCTTTTTCTAACCTAGTTCTCCTTCTTACACTCACAAAAGGGAGAAGGGAAGTTCCTCCTGCCCCCTGTCCATTTCCAGTGTACAAGATAAGGGCACTTCAAAAAGTGCATGGAAAATCGTGGCCAGCACTGTGGCACGGCGGCTAAAGCTGCCCCCTGTGATGTCCGCAGCCCATACGGGCGCTGGTCTGTGTTCTGCTTCTGATCCAGCTCCCTGCTAATGACCTGGGAAAGCAGCAGAAGACGGCTCAAGTGCTTGGGTCCCTGCACCCACGTGGGAGACCCGGAGGAAGCTCTGGGCTCCTGCCTTCGAGCTGGTATAGCCCTGGCCGTTGTGGCTACTTGGGGAGTAAACCAACAGACGGAAGATCGATCTCCATCTCTCTCTTTCTCTCTTTCTCCAACTCTGACTTTCAAATAAATAATAAACCTTTAAAAGGTTCATAGAAAATGGAATTGAGCTTATTCTGGTGCGACAACTTTGGAAATTCGTGCATACAAAGAGTTCTCCAGAGTTCATGGACAATGCATTTTACAGAAAAACATAGATTTCATGGATTGTTTCACACCAAAATAAATCTATCCTCTCCCTCCCTCCTTTTTTTTTTTTTGAAAGAAACTTCTGGGCCTCTCTTATCACTTGTTTAAACAGTTGCATATTTCCATAGTTTAAGAAACTTTAAAATTTATTGATTTTCATTATATTTGAAAAGCAGAGTGAGAGAGAGAGAGTTCTTCCACCTGCTGGTTCACTCAAGTGGCCGCAATGGCCAAGGCTGAGCTAGGCCAAAGGCAGGAGCCCTGAACTCCATCCAGGTCTCTCAGATGGGTAGCAGGGATCCAAACACTTGAGCCATCATCTACTGCCTCCCAAAGCCAGCGTTAGGACACTGCTGGATGGGAAGAAGACATAGGCCCTGGGATACAGGATGCGGGCATCTCAAGCAGCTCTTTAACCACTGTGCCAGATGCTACCCGAAAACAAGCTTGTCTTGTAATTCCACTTCCCCACACCTTTCTCATGCACCCCACACCGGGACTGGGCAGGTTTCCAGCTGAGCAGAAGTCTTCCCTCTGCTGAGCGCTATCCTACAGGTTAATCTACCTACTGTTTCCATTCTCTGGGACTGCTTCCAGCACTAACTTCCTGCCTCACTTGGCCCTCTCAGAGAGAAAGGCCTGGCTGCCCTACGCCTCTGAGTGGGCAGTGATAGCTGCATGCCACCTTCGTGTTCCTTCTCTGTGCCTTGCTCCAACCCAGAGATGACCAAGTCACTCCTCCCTCCTCCAGCCCAGCCTAACTGCTCCACTTCTCCATTAGAGGAACACTGACCAGTGTGGCACAGCAGGTGAAGCTGCTACCTGTGACCAGCATCCCGTAATGGAGTGTTGGTTCGAGACCTGGTTGCTCCACTTTTTTTTTTTTTTTTAAGATTTATTTGTTTATTTGAAAGGCAGAGTTACAGAGAGGCAGAGGCAGAGAGAGAAAGATCTTCCATCCGCTGGGTCACTCCCCAAATGGCTACAATGGCTGGGCTGATCTGAAGCCAGGAGCCAGGAGTTTCTTCCGGGAATCCCACAAGGGTGCAGAGGCCCAAGAACTTGACCTATCTCCCACTGCTTTCCCAGGCCATAGCAGAGAGCTGAATCGGAAGTGGAGCAGCCGGGACTCAACCGGTGCCCATATGGGATGCTGGCGCTGCAGGCGGCAGCTTTACCTGCTATGCCACAGCACCGGCCCCTATTCCACTTCTGATCTAGTTCTCTGCTAATGTGCCTGGGAAGGCAGTGGAAGATGGCTCAAGTGATAAGGCCCCTGCCAAGTTCCTGGCTTTGGCCTGGCCCAGCCCTGGCTGTTGCGGCCATGTGGGGAGTGACCCAGCAGAATGGAAGATCTCACTCCTTTCTGTCACTCTGTCTTACAAACAAACCAACAAACAATTTTTTTTTAATAAAGGCAGAATGGGGAGTGAGTCCTATAGGATTATTGTTTTTCAATTAGTGCCAGACCTCAGACAAAAGCGACAATGCCCATCTCTACTCCGACCCTTTGTTCTATTCTCCTGAGCCTTTTAAACACATCCAGGTAGTAAACAACCTAAAGCAACTCTTAAATAACATAAATGATGTCATCAGAAAGGCAGGGACCTGGATATGAAACAGAAGCCTCCCTAATTTCCAAAGAAACCAACGACCAACTTGCACCTTGGGGCACTCAGATGGTCCCCTTGTGGAAAGGATTGATTCTGCCCTAACTGGGTCCCCATCCAAAAAGGGAGGCCAACAGCTGACTCCCTGTGTGTGGAGCTGCGCAGGCTCACAGGACCTCCTCGTAGCTGTGTGGGGAGCAGCCGTGGCCAGTTGGGAAGGTACCCCAGGAAAGAGGGGTGCTGGGTTGGTCTCAGGCAACCCAGCAGGAGGTCATAGAGCCCCTCCACCACTAACTACCGACAGGGAGGATCGGATCAGTGTTAAAGGCAATGGCACAGTAGACACAAGGCCGCCAGCCCCTCCTCGCCAGGAGCCCTTTCCAAACTGCGGTAGTGAGGTCAGCAGACACTCCGTGGCCCTCTGGGAAGCTGAGCTGTCCAGGCTGAACTGAATGGCTGCTAGGAGGTAGCGGTCATTTCCTCGCCTACAGATGCGGAAGCTGAAGCCCAGCCAGGTCACACAACACATGGATGGTCACGCGCACAGGGAGGGGCAGGACCAGGCCCACGCCTGCTCTACTCTGCACTAGCTCCCCTTTGCTCGGAGCTGGGGCTGTGGCCTGGGCGGGTGCCACAGTCTGCACTCAGCTGCTTCCTCATCTCTTCCTGGGAGGTTTATTACGCTCAACAACTAAAGCGCTGAGGTCGGGGGTTAGGTCCTTACGTGTTTCTCAGGGCCTGGTGGTTCAAGGTTCATAGCCAGGTATCTGGTGAATACAGGGAGGTCAAAAAGTTGGTGGCAAATGGAATTAAAAGTACGAGTTGGGGGTCGGCGCCGTGGCTTAACAGGCTAATCCTCCGCCTTGCGGCGCCGGCACACCAGGTTCTAGTCCTGGTTGGGGCGCTGGATTCTATCCCAGTTGCCCCTCTTCCAGGCCAGCTCTCTGCTGTGGCCAGGGAATGCAGTGGAGGATGGCCCAAGTGCTTGGGCCCTGCACCCGCATGGGAGACCAGGAGAAGCACCTGGCTCCTAGCTTTGGATCAGCGAGATGTGCCGGCCGCAGCGGCCATTGGAGGGTGAACCAACGGCAAAAAGGAAGACCTTTTTCTCTGTCTCTCTCTCTCACTATCCACTCTGCCTGTCAAAAAAAAAAAAAAAAAAGTACGAGTTGGGGTGGGCACTGTGGCAGAGCCAATTAAGCCACAGCTTGGGACGCCCACATCCCCTGTGGCAGTGCTGGTGTGAGTCCTGGCTCCTCCTCCTCCCAATCCAGCTCCCTGCTAATGCGCCTGGGAAAGCAGAAGACGGCGCAAGTGCCTGGGCCCTGCCATGCGTGTGGGAGACCCAGGAGGAGTTCTAATGGGAGGTGGGATGTTGGCTTAGGGTTATGATACCGTCCCACATCAGACTGCCTAGGTTCAATCCCCACATCCTGCTCCTGGCCCCATCTCCCTGCTATGTGCACCTTGGAAGCCAATGGTGATGGTTCAAGTAGTCGGGTCCTTGCCACCCACTTGGGTGACCCAGACAGAGTTCCTAGCTCCTGGCTTCAACCTGGCCCAGTCCTGGCTGTTGTTGTGGGCATTTGGGGGAGTGACCCAGTAGATGGGAGCTCTCTGTCAAATAAATTAAAAATTAAAAAGAACTTTTGTGTTAAGTATGAGTTTATTTGGGTGCAAAAGTTTTTCGAACTTTTTTTGAAAACATTTTGTCATAGTACACGGAAAATGTATATTATGAAAAAACTATGCATGGATTTTAAACTCATTTTTGCATCAAAATAAACTGAAACTTTTTTTTTTTTGACAGACAGAGTTAGACAGTGAGAGAGACAGAGAGAAAGGTCTTCCTTTCCATTGGTTCACCCCCCAAATGGCCACTATGGCCGGCGTGCTGTGCTGATTCGAAGCCAGGAGCCAGGTGCTTCCTCCTGGTCTCCCATGCGGGTACAGGGCCCAAGCACCTGGGCCATCCTCCACTGCCTTCCCGGGCCATAGCAGAGAGCTGGCCTGGAAGAAGAGCAACCGGGACAGAATCTGGCGCCCCAACCAGGACTAGAACTCCGTGTGCCGGCGCCGCAGGCGGAAAATTAGCCTAGTGAGCTGTGGTGCCGGCCTGAAACTTTTAATTCCATCTTTCCAGGATGTTCCTGAAGCCCCCTCAGATATGCACATTGTATACAGGATCACCCACCTCCCCCTCTGCACTGCTCTACGCTGTCCCGGAAGCAGAACCCACGTGAGTCAGCAAGAGCTGAGACTCGCACGAGAAGCCAGGTCAGCAGTCCAGAGGAATTAAGAGAGGATCCCAGCTTCCGGTACACGGCCCTTCCTTCCCCCACGGGCTCCCTCCTCAACAACCTGCCCTCGGTAACCAGCCAAAGCCACAAAGCCTCCATCCCCACCCAGGCTGGCCACGAGCGCTCCTCCCACGGGGTTTAGGAAAGGTGGTGGCAAGCCTGTGGTCTGTGCCCCAAATGCAGACCCGGTGCCGGGCAGAGCAGTCCCACTGCTGTCTGCAGCTGCATTTACAGGAAGAGACGAGATGAGGGAGTGTGCTGGACGGAGGCGCGCTTGGAAGCCGCAGGGAGCTTGGCTGCCAAACAGGACACAGCCGTCCCGGCACTCGGCTCTGCTCTCGGCACAAGGGCTCTTCTCCAACGCCAACTACTCCAGGAAAACCATCTCAGTGGGCACCTGCCGGTGTGCAGCACATCTGGGCAGTCTGCCTGGTAACACACCCAAGAGAGGTCAATGACAGACACGGTGCCCTCAATAGGTAGCTCTCGGGGCTGGCACTGTGGCGTAGCAGGTAAAGCCGCTGCCTGTTATGTCCGACTCCCATGTGGGCACAGGTTCAGGTCCTGATTGCTCCACTTCCAATCTAGCTCCCTACTAATGGCCTAGGAAAAGCAGAGGAAAATGGCCCAAGTGCTTGGGTCCGTGAACCCATCTGGGAGACCTGGATGAAGCTCCTGGCTCCCAGCTTCGACCCAGCTTAGTCCTGACTATTGCAACCACTTGGGGAGTGAACCAGCAGATGGAAAAATCTCTTTCTGTCTCTCTCTGTAACTCTGACTTTCAAATAAATAAATATTTTTAAATGGGTAGGCTCTCCAAGATTGGTGTGTGTGCATGTGGCCTGCGCACCTTGTAGAGTTTGATGTCCTCTCCCTGCCTAGAGCTTGTCTCACAGAGAGCAGAGCTCCCACAAATCACTTTCATATTAACCTAAACCAGAAAGTCAGGAAATTAAATCAGCTGCAGAAAAAGAATCAGTGGATGAATTCCACGGGCCAAGCAGCAGTGATCTGTGGCATAAGGTCTTCGGGGTGTCGGAATCAGTGCCTCCATCCCGGCTGGAGGCCAAGTGTCCATAGCTTCCACCCCAGGACTGTTATTTCACCTTGGCGTTGACTCTGTGAGTCTCAGTGGTGTCCTAGCATTGTTTTAGTGGGGAAGCCTTTCCTCCAAAGGAAATCCCACTGGGAAGCCAGCCTGCGACTCAGATTAAGTCTGAGCTGTCGGGGCCCAGCCTGTGGCACTTTGCTCCCTCTTGAAGGGCACTAGGTAGAAACCACAGGTGCACCCCTTCCGTATCCATTTATCTGCTCGCTCGCTCACATCACAACACTGCTTCAAGCACCTCCTGCATTCTAGGTGTCCGTGGGCTGGTGTCCGTGGCAGGTGTCCGTGGCAGGTGACAGGGTAAAGGCAGCCCCGAGCCCCCCCAGCATTCACACGGTAAGAGGACACAGAGTTCAGAGCAGTGGAGGGCCACATCGTGGTGGCCGGGAGGTGGCCACTTTAGATGGGGGATTAGGAAAGGCCTCTGAGCAAGTGAAGCGGAGCTTAAGCTGAGGTCAGAAGGATAATCTGGAATGACAGCCGACCGTGACCAGTGCAGAAGCTGACCCAGAGGCGTCCCGTGACTCTGCCCAGCACGTAATGGGCAGAGAGCCAAGCCACTGCCTGACCCGGGGTTTCCAGGATCTCCTGCCAGAGCGCCTGCCTTTCACAAACAGTCACTAAACAGCTTCTAGGTGCAAAGACGTCTCTGCAACCAGGGGTGGACCAACCACCTAATTGCATCCCAATGCGCAATGCTGTCTGTGCGTGATTCTCCCTCCCGCCCTTCCTAGCCCTTTTCAGGGTTGGCCCCGGGACTGACGGCTCCATAACCCCAAGGAGCTCTACAGCTGACAATCCAGACCTGGGGCCCTGGTGGGGAAAACTGCTTCATCTCCTATCTCTCTGGCTGCCAACTGTGCCCAGTGCTCCTCCTGCTTCATCGTCGGCATCAGGATAAAAGCAAGACAGCCTGCTGGGTTCATCTGGAGGGAGGCTCTCTGGAGAGTCAGGTGCTGCAAGGCCATTTAAACAGCGACAGGGGCCAGTGTGTGGCCTTGTAGAGGAAACATGGCACAACCAGAGACAAAGAAAGAAACGCGGACCCCTCCTCCCAACACAAACTTTAAGTCGCTGCTCGCAATTAACTAGCGAAGCAGCTGCCCACTCTTATCTGGTCTAGGGAGGGAAGACGTCCTAAGTTCTGCTTCTATAAACTCCAGTCATAAATCTGTCCTAATAAAACTGCCCCTGGTATCTCTTTTTACAAACATACCGGGCCCACCGACCATTGGAAGTGTGGTCCTAAGTCACGTAGGCTGCAATTTAAACCCACCAATGCTGTAACAGCTGAGGTGTGATGCTGATGAACCTGTAAATATTATAAGAAATTTGGGATGTTGCTCAGTTCTCAAGAACTGATTCCAGCTGAGCCCGCTGCTGTAGTAAACTGCTTGGGTCCTCCACTGTCTCTGGTGCCTGTTTGAATGGAGGGAGTTTTCCCAGCCCAGGTTTCTGTAACAGCCTAGCAGTTAAGATACCTGCATCAGGCCGGCGCCACGGCTCACTTGGCTAATCCTCCGCCTGCGACACCAGCATCCCATATGGGCGCTGGATTCTGTCCCGGTTGCTCCTCTTCCAAGCCAGCTCTCTGCTGAGGACTGGGAAGGCAGTGGAGGATGGCCCTGCACCCCCATGGGAGACCAGGAGAAGCACCTGGCTCCTGGCTTCGGATCAGCGCAGTGCCGGCAGAAGCGCGCTGGCCGTGGCAACCATTTAGGGGGAGCGAACCAACGGAAAGGAAGACCTTTCTCTCTGTCTCTGTCTCTCTCTCTCTCACTGTCTAACTCTGTCAAAAAAAAAAAAAAAAAAGACACCTGCGTCCCATACTGGGAGCGGCTGGCTTCAGTGTCCGGCTCTGGCCCCTTGACTCCAGCTTCCTGTCAATGCACTCTCTGGTGAGGCACTGGTGACCGCTCAAGTAATTACATTCCTGTCACTCACATGGGAGACCTGGACTGACTGAGGAGTTCCAAGCTTTGGCCTAGCCCTGTGGGTGTCTAGGGAGTAAACCTGGCCAAAGGAGCTCTTGTCTCTCTCTGTTGAATATAAAAATATTTCTAAAGATCCTCAAAGCCAGGCCGCAGAAGGCACTCATGCAGTAACTGTGGGAAAGCACAGGCCTATACAGACTTTCCACATCCAGAGGCCAAAAAAGCTGGCTCTGGGCAGGCACTCCCATTTCGCTCAGTATCACATGGAGCAGCTTGCCAATGTCTCCCCTTACCACCCCAGATGGAACAACTCCGGGCCACCCGCGCGCTCCCGAAACCAGCCCGGCTGCACGTGGGGGCCGGCAGCGACCTTGCTCCAGGGGCTGCGCTGCTGTCTTGGCACTTCCCACGTGCTCACTCATTTCAGACGCCAGCCACCTCGGGAGACAGGCAGGACAGGGGCTGTGGGTCCCACTGTGCACACAAAGCCACAGAGACCCAGAGGGTGGCTCCAGGCACCAGTGCCACTGACAAACAACTGCTAAGTTCTGATACTAACCCAGCTCTTCAGATGTCAACAGCTGCTTTCCACCACATCCCAGCTGGCCACAAATTAAACACAGACTACAGATACCACCCTCGCTCTCTGCCCCAGCTGGTTCCCTAGAGAGCATCAGGCATCCCGCCAGGCCACCCCTGACTCCTAACATGTGCCGCCTACTGGGGACCCCTGCAGCATTCACTCCTGTGCCCTGTGCAGCTTCTGCCCCAGTGAACATGCTACCCTGTCCAGTCCAGGGGAGCCCTCCTCCCTGCCTCTTCTTCCAGGCAACTTTCACATATCCACTCTGCACACAATGCTGGTTACACACACACACACACACACTTCCCACAAAGTCCCATCAGGGTTCTCCATGTGGAGCCAGCAAGCTGCACATGCAGGCTCGGGCACGCAGAGGCAGGTGACAGGGCCCACCCAGTCACGCTCCCACAAATGCCCACCCAATGCACGCACAGCCCTGCACTGAGCAAAACCTGGGTTGCCTGGGGTACACGTCCAGCTAGCACGACTCTGGACCTGTCACCCGGGTTTATGCACCCTGGAATTCAGAGTGGACAAATGAATGCCACCAGGAAGCGAGGCAGACGGGCACCCGGGGACGCTGGACAGTACAAGGCCTTCAGAGGCCCAGGGCTCTCTCCCAAGACCCAAGTGCGGACACGTAGTTAGCGTTACAGCCGCTGCACACGCCTTGCAGACACACAACCACGTGAGTGTCCTGGAGGTCGCCTGCCGCGCGCCTCTCTGCAAGTCGGCTTCCCCTTGCCCCCGTCCGGCCCTCCCGGCCCCGGGCCGGTCCGGCTTTGGGAGCGCGGGGCGCAGGGTGGCACAGGCAGGGACGCCTCGCCCAGGACCCCCTCTGCCTTCCCTGTTCCCCGCCGCCACCCTCACTTACCCGTGTGCGGGGCTCCTCCGGACGCAGCGACTGGAGCCGGAGCCTGGAGCGGCGCGGAGAGGCGCTGGCGGGGCCGCCCGCCGCCCACGGCGCGCACCCGGCTCGTCCCGCCCGCCCAGGCAGGGTCAGCGCGCGGGCAGCCGGCTCCCAGCCCCGCGCCCCGCGCTTCCTGCGCTCCGAGGCCAGCTCCGCGTCCCCGGCGCCTTCTCTCCTAGACAGGCCAGCGCTACTGGCCCCAGAGCCCCGTGGGGGCGGGCAGCGGGGCGCGGGCAGCGGCTCTTTGTTTGGGAGTTTGCCTTTCTGGGATTCAGAGCACACACATTGAATTAAATCGGACTTGGGGACAGCTGTGCGGTTGCCTGGGGGAACCTGCGGGGGCGGGGTGGGTGAAAGGGGTGGACTGGGGGTGGGGTGGAGCTGCTTTCAAACCTGCCGGTCTGCAGCCCTGACCCTCCTTCTCGGATCTTCAATGGGAGAAGCCAGGGGGTCCTGGGAGAAGTTGGCCCTTGGGGGCTCCCAGGGGGCACAGGGATGGTCCTGTCTGATGACAAAGAACCCCTCCACACCATTCCCCCCACCAACTCAGACACCTGGAGGGGGTTCAAAACATTCGTGGGAAAATGCATTTGTAGGCGCTGCTGCTGTGGCTTAGTGAGTTCGAGGCCCTGGTGCTCCACTTCCGATCCAGCTCTCTGCTATGGCCTGGGAAAGCAGTGGAAGATGGCCCAAGTCTTTGGGCCCCTGCACTTGCATGGGAGACTTGGAAGAAGCTCCCGGCTCTGGATAGGCTCAGATCCAGCCCTTGTGGTCATCTGGGGAGTGAACCATCAGATGGAAGACCTCTCTCTGCCTCTGCCTCTCTGTAACTGCCTTTCAAATAAATAAATAAATCTTTGTTTAAAAATGAACTTGTATGTTTACTTTGGAGCAAAACAAGTTTGAAATCCATGCAGAGTGTTTTGATAACAAGCATTTTCCATGAACTTTTTGAAGACCCTGCATATGCGTGGACTTCATAATTTTTTTTCAACCCAAATAAACTTTTCATTGCAAGCTTCCGCGAACTTTCTGAAGTCTGCTCGTAGAGGATGCATATAGCTGCCTTGTCGCTCTCTTGCATTCCCCAGGCCCAGGGTGAATCCAAGTCTCCAGGCAGACTGGGGCAAAAAGGAAGAGGAGACCCTGGTGCCCATCTCCCCTGTACCCCCTGCCCCAACCACCCCGTCCCCTGCCTCCCCGCCCCAACCAGGCCCAGTGGAGGTGCCAAGCAGCCTATATCTCGATTTGCTAAAGCAGCAACGGCTCTGTGCTCATCCAACCATGTTCCTTTGCGTGGAAAGAGCAAGGTTACCCATTTACCAAGTCGCTAGGCAGGGGAGCTGTTGGAGGCAGCTGACAGAGCCACTGGCTACTGGAGCCCCAGGGTTCCATGTGCCCTGGCTGACTGCTGAGAAAGGGTTAACAAAGGGCCCTAAGGTGAGGACTTTGGAAGAAAATTGCCACAGTCCCTGGGAGAGGAAGACTTGAGCTAGGAGGTGCAGCTGAAGACAGTCGCTGAGCTTGCCGGGTGTGCTGGAGAGGAAGGCATGGAAGCAAAGCAGAGGGTGAGTGACAGAGGAGCCTTGGACGGCCGTGGTCCCTCTCCAGCACTATCCCCGGGGACAGTCAGTGCACAGAGTGGGAACCAGCAGGACTGCAACATGTGGTTAGCAGTGTTCCAGGAGCCACGCTGAAAAAGGTGACAGTGGAGGGTGGGAGAACCGGGAAAGGTCAGCCCAAGGGAACGAAGCACCAGAGGGGAACAAAAACTTTGATTTATTTTGCTGGAGATCTGTTGCAGAGCCACGTGAATGTGCATTTTGATATATAAATCTCAAATGGTCTCATCACAAGAATGTCACGAATTTGAAGTGATGGATAGGTTTATTAGCTTGATTTTTATCATATCACATTGTATTTAAAAACCATAGCATTGCTTCATTTGCTATTGAAGGACCCTTATGGGGGAGAGGGACAAGAAACTATGCCTGGGCAGATATCGGGGGCTTCTTAAGAGGTTAGATGTTCCCCAGGGTCCAGCGGGCACGTTCTCTGGGAAGGAAAAGTCTATCCCCTTTAGAGAACCTCTAGGCATGCCCAGAGCAGAGCTGCCACTCCCCCTTCGGAGAGTCTCAGTACTCTCCTCAGCATTCTCTTCAGCTGGTTCCCTCAGCACTCTCCTCAGCATTCTCTTCAGCTGGTTCCCTCAGCACTCTCCTCAGCATTCTCCTCAGCTGGTTCCCTCAGCACTCTCCTCAGCATTCTCCGGTATGCTAATTGTCCCTCCGAACCGGCCAATCCCATATGCTAATTTGTTGACTATATAACCTGTGTGAAACTGCCGCTCAGGGCTCCTCACCGCCTTAGGTGGGGGCCCGTTTGCGCAAACGTACAATAAATACCTCATGCTTTTTGCATCAACTGGTCTGGAGTCTGGATTTTTGGGCGTCCTCTCGAGCAAGTGGGCATCTCTACAACTGAGAGGTCCAACACTATCCTGTAATTATATACAACTATACTTTATAAATATGTAATTCATGAATAAAAATATAAAAAAGAAATGGGAAATATTTTAATGATATATTTTATTTAATAAAATATACCTAAAATATCATTTCAACATGTGCAGTATAAAAATTGTTAGTGATATATTTTATACTTTCCCTACTAAGTCTCCCAACTCTACCGTACGTGTAGAGCACAACTAATTTCAGACTCTGAACTCTCATTAGAAACACCTGATCCATGTTTAGATTTCACAACAGTTACAGGAACTGTTTGAGGAACTATAAGTGTACTTCAAGAAGCCCATAAAAAATGGAACCAAATGAGAAGCTTATTTTGGTGCAAAAATACTTGAAAATTTCTGTGTATTTTTTCATAATATGCATGTTCATGAACTTTTTGAAGATTTCTCAGAGATTAACAAACCCAAGTCATATGACATATAATTAAGCTTTCTGATAACTGAATCAAATGGTCAGTTTAAAAAAAATTATTTGGAAAGCAGAGAGAGAGAGAAAGAGAGAGAGAATCTTCCATCCACTGCTTCATTTCCCCAAATGCCGACAACAGCTAGGTCTGGGCAAGGCCAAAGCCAGGAGCCCGGAACTCAGTCCAAGTCCCCTGCGTGGGTAACAGAGACCCATCATGTGCTACTCCTGGGGTGTACAAGAGCAGCCAGGACTTGAACCCAGGCACTCTGATCCAGGATACAGAGATCCTAACTGCTACACCAAATGGTCAGTTTTACACTGAACGTCAAACTAGTTAAAAAGGAGTGACATTGCAAAACTCAGCCGTGCAGGTGCATTTAGTGCATTTCCAGTGCTCAAAAGCCGCACAGGGCCAATGGCTCCCGGAGTTTCTTGGACTTTGGTGTTTGCTTTGTCCCCCTGCCACTACTGTGAGGGAGTGGGACCCCTCTCCCAGGCTGCACCAGCACAGGAGCCTTGTCTGTTCCATCTAAACTCCCAGACACACCTGAAGACGATGAGGGAGAAAGTGAGAAACCAACGTCGCAGGAAAGGGAGGTGGCAGGCAGACTGGGACTGGCAAAGGAGTGAGGGGAATGAGACACCGCGGGGGCGTTCCACTCTGATGGCTGTTCCGGGCTCCTGGGAAGACCGGCCAGGCTGGGTCCTTCAGGTCTGGGGGTGCCCTGTGCCACTGGGAGGAGCACCGTTGCCCATTTTGGTAGTTCTTCTTGGGCTCTGAATGCTGGCTGAGTCATGGGCACGGGGGTGTGGCTGCCGAGTGTGGGCGAAATGTGGAGAGCAGTCCCTTATTTGGAAAGAGCTGGGAGGGCCGATGAGACAGGAGCATGAACCCCAGCTCTGGACGCCTGTGCCTCTTCCCCGGGCCTACAGCTCCTCGTCCGTCCCTGGCTGGAAGCGCGAAGCTTCTGCTCTCAAGCCAGGCTCTGAAACCTTGAGATCCTCACAGGGAGTGGGGAGGAAGTTGTGGGGCCTCAGAGATGTAAGAATCATGGTAATAATGCTGAGGCTCCCTTCCTTTGATCTGCTGCTACTGGTGCGGACAGGGTGGACGGCACAGGGCCTGGAGTCCTGCAGTGTCTTCTGCATCCGGTCCTGGAAGTGGGATCCCAGAAGTCCCCGCGGTGTTTTTGCACTGTGCATGGTCACACACAGGAGATGAAGGGTGTGGCCTGTTGTTGCTGGCATCCCTAGGACAGGTGGCACATTGGCTCAGCATGCTGGTTGTGCCATAATCCGCACAGGTCAGGAACTGTGACACGTGGGGCTCTCCACTCCCAGAGCCCAAGTCTGCCCTTCCAATGCTTGTCTCTCTCCACAATCTCAACCCCGGCCTCCCTGCCCTCTGTGCTCGGGTAAGTCCCAGCCTGATGTGGCCTAACAGACACTCTTTGTAGATGCTCCCTGGGGCCATTCCTGGAAAAGCACCTGTGGTCTTGGAGGTGGAAACACCCAGGTAGGAGATACGGCCCTCAGGATTCCCAAATAGGGAGAAACGCCCAGTGAGTTTTTCTTTTCTATGCTCTCGGAAAGTGGGAACTGGACTTGTTTTTCTCATGCATGTGAGAAATAAAGCAGACTGGCCTCGGGTCAGCACCTTTCCCTCTTCCAGAAGGACCAGGGAATGACTAGACATTAACTATTTATTTTGTTATTTTACAGAGAGAGACAAAAAGAGAGGGAGAGGCACAGAGAGAGGTCTTCCATCCACTGGTTCACTTCCCAAATGGCTGCAACAGCCAGAGCTGGACCAATCTGAAGCCAGGAGCCAGGAGCTTCTTCTGGGTCTCCCACATGGGTGCAGGGGCCCAAGCACTTGGACCATCTTCCACTGCTTTCCTAGGCTACCAGCAGAGAGCTGTATCGGAAGAGGAGCAGCCAGGACATGAACCAGTACCCAAATGGGATGCCAGTGCTATAGGCAGAGGCTTAACCCACTATGCCACAGCGCCGGCCCAGATATTAACCATTAATTGCTCAAGATGAGCCATCCACCCGCATTTGACTGTGAACTTGACTGAGCCTACTTATTTTTGTGGTGATACCTGGTGCTTAACAGGTGAAGAAGTGATTGTTGAATGGACGCTCACCATTTCGGAATAATTCCCACGAGAGACATGCCCAGTGTTTCCACTTTTCTGAGCCATACTTCTAGTGGCATCCAGAACATTCGTTGCATGAGTTAGTGCTGGAGATAAGTACTGGTCGTCAGTGGCAGCGTCAAAAGCAACGCTGGAGTTTCCAGTTGCTGTCACACTCTGTTGGCAACCTCTGCGAAGCCAGCTTCTGTCCCAAGAGAACATTTGTTACGGCAAAGCACAGACACGCGCATCTAGGATGGAGAACACACGAGCAGACAGCTAGGCAAATACAGAAATAACACAAATGACACTTAAGGGTATTTACAGCTGGAGTTTTTTGGTACACGTAGCACACACTGCTAATCTTTCCTAGGGAGGTTTTAAAGCCTGCTTTTGTCACTGGGAGACAGTCTCTGTGGGTTCAAGTTCACGTGCCAGGGAGGAAGAGGAGCCCGTAAGAATCATGAATTTTCCTGGAGGATCCGTACTAGTTAAGCTTTTGTTTAATGTTTCTGGGGCAAATAGTGAGCAAGGTTATTTTTCTATTTTCAGAGGTATACCATCTATTATGCTTATTGTAAGAAAATTGTGATCACTAGAAAATGTTAAAGAAAGCAAAAAAAATCATCCAAAATCTTAGATCTCAGGGATAACTACCATATTATTATTTTTTTAACATTTATGCCATTTATTTGAAATACAGAGTGACAGAGAAGGGGGGGGAGAGGGAGAGAGAAGGAGGGGGGGAGAGAGAGAGAGAGAGAGAAGGAGAGAGAGGGAGAGAGGTTTTCAATCCAGTGTTTCACTTTCCAGATGGCTGCAACAGCGAGGTCTGGGCCAGGTTTAAGCCAGGAGCCAAGGATTCCATCCGGGTCTCCCACATGGGTGGGCACGGCCCCAAGCGCTTGGGTCATTTTCCGCTGCCTTTCCAGGTGCATTCGCAGGGAGCTGGATCAGAAGTGGAGCAGCCAGGACTCGAATCAAAGCTTGGCTACGAGGTGCCGGTGTCCACGTGGCTGCACCATAATGCCGGCCCCTGCAT
Organism: Lepus europaeus; assembly: GCF_033115175.1. NCBI lineage: Eukaryota > Metazoa > Chordata > Mammalia > Lagomorpha > Leporidae > Lepus > Lepus europaeus. The sequence continues at coordinate 101,853,573 of NC_084832.1, read as the reverse complement.
TGTTTTGGTGTATGCTCTTTTACCCATGACTGTGTACGTGTGTGTCTGTGTTTCTGAGTGTGTTATAACCTGATTTAGTTTGAGAATATATTTTAGACATCTTTTAATATCAATGGATTTAAGAACATACTGCATTATTTTTGATGTAATATATGAATGTATCACTATTAACCAATCTCCTATTAATGTTTAAGATGTTTTAAATTAAAAGAATTTTTCAGTGTGGTTATGAAACACTCTTTCACATATATATCTGCCTACTTATTCAATTATTTCTTCATGATGGAATTCTAGAAATGGAGTCACAGAAATTTTTTTTGTGGATAGACACCCCCCATATATGCAATATGTACCTAGAAAATTTTCCCCCAAATCTGGGAAAAAAATTATGCTTCATTTTTTTTAAAAAGATTGATTTATTTATTTGAAAGTCAGTTACACAGAGAGAGGAGAGGCAGAAGCCAGGAGCTTCTTCCAGGTCTCCTACGCGGGTGCGGGGGCCCAAGGACTTGAACCATCTTCCACTGCTTTCCCAGGCCATAGCAGAGAGCTGGATCGGAAGTGGAGCAGCTGGGTCTCGTACCAGCGCCCATACGGCATGCCGGCGCTTCAGGTCAGGGCGTTAACCCGCTGTGCCACAGTGGCAGCCCCATGCTTCAAATTTAAATATAGCTATTACCTCTTGAGAAGGGACTGGGATTAGGGATGTAGTCAAATGAAATTAACCAAATTCTCTTTAAATCAGAAAAAAAGAGACCAGTGTTGTGGCATAAGGGGTTGAGGCACCACCTGTAATGCCTACATCCCATATGGGTGCTGGTTCGAGTCCCTGCTGCTCTGCTTCTGACCCAGCTCCCTGCTAATGTGCCTGGGAAAACAGTGGAAGATGGCCCAAGTGCTTGGGCCCCCGTTTCCTCATGGAAGACCTGGAAGAACCTCCTGGATCCTGGCTTCACTGACTCCAGCTCTGGCCATTGCAGCCATCTGGGGAGTGAACCAGTGGATGGAAGATCTCTCTCTCTCTCTCTCTCTCTGTATATATATATATATATATATATATATATATATATATACACACATACATACATACCCCTCTCTGTAACTCTGTCTTTAAATAAATAAAATTTAAAAATTTAAATAACATTTTCATAGGGAGAAAATATCTGTATAATTAAACATTAGTTAAGACCTTTCTGGTGGGAGTGTGGGTGAGAGGGAGAAGGGAAGGATCACCATGTTCCCAAATCTGTATATATTAAATGCATGAAGTTGTATTCCTACTTGGTGAACTCCTACTCATTCTTCAAGATTTGCTTTAGCTGTCACCTCCTTTGGGAAGCCCTCCTTGACCTCTCTAGGTAGAACCAAGTGACTTGTTCTTATTGAGCTTTTATCTCCGATAAGAACTTAATCATGGAACAGAAGTTATTATTATTTATTATTTTCCTTGAAAGGCAGAGGTAGAGAGAGAGATCTTCAAATGCCTGCAATGGCAAGGGTTCTGTTGGGTCAGAGCCTGCAGCCCAGAACTCAACCCGAGTGGTGGCAAGGACTTGAGCCGTCACCTGCTGCAGGGTCTGTACGAGCAGAAAGCTGGAACCAGGAGCCGGAGCCAGGACTTGAACTCGGGCATTCTGATGTGGGACGCAGGTATCGCAACTGCTAGGCCAAATGCCCCCCCCGGAAATTCTTTTTTATTTATTTATTTTTTGCACTTCTCTCCCACTAGATTGGAGATTCCCAACAGTTTTATGTGTTTGCTTCATGATTTTTTTTTTCATGGCACTTTTGAAGGCATTAAAATACGCAGAACACATTGACCAAGTTGGGAATAATTACAACACAGCGACTGCTGTAGCGTGACTTGGTCTCACAGCGACTGTAAAAGCGTCTGCTGCTGCCCGCTGTTGCTGCTTCTCCCTCTGACTCTGCTTCCTGTTCGGGATGCGTGCCCTCAGGTAGCTCACTCGTTGCATGGTGTTTCCAGTCCGGGCTGCTGGTGCAGGGGCTCTTCAGTGGGGCGTCAGGTGCTCTAGCAATGATGTGGAAAAAGGGTGGGTCACAGGCCCACCCCCCTCCCCTCCAAGAACCACCATAGCTCTGGATCTTTCACATCACCAAATCCCTGGGGGTGTGATCAGCTCTCAGCCTCCATTCAGCAAGGGAGCAGCCGCCCAGAGGAGTCCTGAGGCGCAGGGGCTGCACCTGCTGGCTGAGCCCCAGTGTGTTGCGTGGCGGGAGATAGGGGTGTCGTGTGTGTGTGTGTATGTGTGTGTGCGCGCGTGTGTGGTCTTTCTCTCTCTTCTTATGAAGCCTCCGATATTGAGTGATGGGCATGAGCCCCCCTGACCTTATCCAACCCTGATCACCTCCTAGACTCCCAGAGTGGTCGCCCCTGAACCTCATCGTCAGCTTCGGGTTCCACCTTCTCCTCTCACGAGGGGGATTCAGCTCCAACAGGAGTCTTAGAGAAGTCAATCATATTCAAGCCACAGCCCCGCTTCTGCCCGATTCCCACGGGCCGCTTCCATCTCATTGTTGAGCTGTCAGCTTGAATGTCACCCTCTGGGAGGGCCCTTTCCTGACTTGATTCTCATGGACACCCCAGGGAGTGGGTGTTGGGCTTCCTGGTTAAGACCCCCACGGTTAACACAGTGCAGTGCCTGGGGCTGATTTCTGGCTCCCGCTGCTGACCCTGGGAGGCAGTGGTGTTGGCCCAAGCAGACTGGTCCCCGCCGTCCACATGAGAGGACTGGAGTGAGTTCCCAGATCCTTGCTTCAGCCTGGCTCCCAGCCAGCCACCGACGGCCAGTGGATAGGAGCCCTGGCTCTCTGCCTCTCAAACGCTTTAATTCAAAACGTACAGAGAAAGTGCAACCCCCAGCATGCTCTCTGGGTGGCCCCTCCACACAGAACTCATTCCTATTCAGTATGTGATGCTCTTGTTTGCCTCTGTTGTTTTACTGGTTGTGTGTCTGCTCTACTCAACCATAGAGGGCTGGGACACTTGCTTTGTCTTCTTTGCTGCGCTGCAGGGTGCAGAGCAGTGCTTGGACCACAGGAAGTGCTCTGGAAGTGTTTTTTCCAACAAGGGGATGAGAATCCACCAGGAGACTTGATGGTGGCTTCGCAGCCTGGCTCGCCGCTGCACTGGGAGAGGCCTTCCGAGCTGCAAAAACCAGACATTCCTGGTGGAATGAGCAGTGGCCCGGGAGTCCCTTTTCTTGTTGCCATTGGCTTCTCATTGGGCCTCCATCTCCCAGTCTGTTCAGTGGGGGAATTGGGGTGGGTGGTCCCTGACATCAGATCCTGGGAGACTTTGTGACCCTCCACGCTGCCCTTCACCGACCCAGGGAGAGGCCAGCTCCTGGCAGTTTGGGGGCAGCCACGACGGCCGCTCTGCCGCTCAGCAGCCTTTGGCTGGGCTCCTGCTAGTGGGCGAGACGTCTGTCATTGGGAGGGGCGCTGGCAGCAGGAGCTCCCGGCTTCGTGTCTCAGCTCCCTGCTCGTCAACAGGACGCCCTCGAACGCTTGCTTTTTCTTTTTCTTCTTTTTAAAATGTATGGATTTATTTGAAAAGCAGAGTTACAGAGAGGCAGAGGCAGAGAGAGAGAGAGGCAGAGGCAGAGAGAGAAAGAGGTCTTCTGTCTGCTGGTTCATTCGCCAGATTGGCCGCAATGGCCTGAGCTGTGCCAATCGGAAGCCAGGAGCCAGGAGCTTCTTCCACGTCTCCCACGTGGGTGCAGGGGCCCAAGGACTTGGGCCATCTTCTACTGCTTTCCCAGGCCATAGCAGGGAGCTGGACAGGACATGGAACAGCCGGGACTTGAACTGGCACCCAAATGAGATGCTGGTGCCACAGGGATAGTCTTCATCCACTGTGCCACGGTGCTGGCCCTGAACACGTTCCTGATCGCTCTCTGAGTGGCAGGGAGTAAGCAGGGAAGGTGCCATGAGTGGACAGGAAATGGAATAGAACTCAGCTCCTTTCCTACCTCTTGGCTCGACTGTGCCTCACGGAAGGGCTCAATGCCTGGGTCAGGGACACCTGCCTACAGTTAGCTCCCACGGGGGCCAGCAGGGGCTGTGGGCTGTGGCTCCCACGGAGCTGGGACCAGCACACATGCCAAGTGGGAGAGGGGCCGAGCTTGGCGGAGGAAACCCAGGGAAGCTCCTCTGTGAGGAGACTAGAGCAGCTGCTTGTTTACTTTATGGCAGAGTGGCCTGGGGCCTGAGCCGGCGGAGAGGGGGGTACAGACCTGCGCAGTGTGTCTACGGCACTTTCCTGGAGAAACCTCGTTTATCCCAGGAGAGAAGTGGGCTGCCTGACCACATCCCTATACCCATCACTCGCACCGTTTGTTTGTATACAGACCGCTCTTTGATGAGCCTCTGGTGTGTGCCAGAGACAGCGCCAGCCATTTAAAATACTGTGGCAGGCAGGCAGGCAGGTGGGCGCACTCAACAACCCTCTCTCTCCCTTGCTTGTCTCTTTGATGGAGCCAGGAAGTCTAACCACTCAACTCCCCAGCACTCTGCAGCTGGCCAGGGGTTACACTTCTATCCAGCAATAAGCAAGTGAGAGTTGCTGGAGAGGGCCGAAGACAAAGTTTTGAGAAGAAAAACCCGTTGTCTCCTTCCCACTTTTCTCTTCCTCCTGTCTGTCATATACTTGTGATGGCTGGAGGCACAGCAGCCATCTTGCATCCATGAGACAAGGCACCCAGCAGGCTTGACGATGAAGAGGATAAAAGTCAGAAGGAGTGTAGCCTCTCAGAAACACAATCAGTCTTGTAAGCTACACTATTATTTAAGTACCGCTCTGAAAGAAAACGCAGCCGGTTAAGTTGTACCTTGACACCGTAAGACGTATTCCAATTCTCAGGATGTTGTTAACATCTGAAAAATCAAATACAGGTCTTAGACTCGATGAGGGTTAAGTAGGTGTCTGGGTCTTGGAATAGCCACCTCCAGACTTCTGATGTGTGGTCAACAAACTCTGCTTCTGGCGGGTGTACTTGGGGAACTTCTCGTTGGTAGCAGGCAAGCCCTCCCCGCTCTGACTTGCCATCGCTTCCGGAATCGCACGTTAATATCTCTACCGACGAGGAGGCAGGGCTGGACTTGCCCCAGCAGAGAATCGCAGGGGTGGGAAACTGCAGCTGAGCCCACACTGACCCCGTGCCCGATCCGCCCCCCTGCTTTTCCCTGCCTTGTGTGTGAGCTTCACGTGTGCCCACGAGGAGTGATCGGCTGCCCAGGGCACACCCCCGTGACCACCACGGCAGGCCAGGACCTGAGTCCAGCAGATCAAGTCTCCTGTCCAGCTTTTGACTTCCCTCCTTCCTGTGCCTTTCCTCGTGCCTGGCTGAGCGAGAGCCCGGGCAATGGGAAAGAGCAGTCTACAGGCCGGGCGTGGGCTCGCTCTGAGTTCCTGCGAGTCCACGGGCTTCCGGCCCCTGGGCTGCTGAGGCCACAGGTAAGTTAGAAGTTTGCAGAAAAGGAAACGCCGGGCAGGAGCCTCTTGCTAGGGCAGCCTCGGGGAGACCAAGGGCTGGGGGAGGGCTTAGGACTCCAGGTCAGAGGTCACAGAGAGGCTGCATTTGTGTCTCAAAGCTTCTGGCTTCTGTTTCTAGCAGGAGAAAGATGTGAAATCACATGAAGGATGTTAGTGTTAAGTAAGAAAGAACGGGTCTGGGTAGATCTCTGTCCTTAGGCATTTAGGAAAGGTTTATTTACTTATGTGAAAGATAGAGCTACACGGAGAGAGGCCGAGACAGACAGAAGGAGACCCGCTGTCCACTGATGGCTGCGATGGCCAGGGCTGGGCCAGGGAGCTAGGAACTCCATGCTGGTTTCCCTTGTGGGTGGCAGGGGACCAAGTTGGGGCCATCGGCTGCTGCTTTCCCAGGCACATTAGCGGGGAGGTAGATCAGAAGCGGAGCAGCGAGGACTGGAACGGACACTCGGCCAGCTATGGGATGCCCGCATTGCAAATGGCAGCTTCATGGGCGGTGCCATGCTGCCGGCCCCCAGGCCTCTGTTCTGATTGGCGGAAGAAGCTGGGGACAGTCGGGACAGGTGGAGGGGTTATCCATCAAATGAACAGATTTCTTTCAGTGCGGTGCTCGTGCTTGCTGGAGAGGCCAGAGCTGCCCACTGGGAAGAAAATTGTTCCTTTAGCATGGACTCACGGCAAAGTAGGGGCGGCAGCCCTCCGAGGGGCTGGAGGGGAGGTCCCGCTGTGCCTGGCTGAGACCACGCCTGCTAGCCCTTCTGCCAGGGCTGGCCGGGGGTGGGTGGTTGTGGGGGGCGATGGCACAAAGCCCGTCCCCGCCCTCCAGCCTACCATCAGAGGCAGATGGTGAATGGAAAAGTCCTGTAGGCTTTTTCTTCTAGGAAAAATGAGCCTTTGCGGAGAAAACCCACTGGGAGCCGCTTCCCCACCCCACCCCACCCCCACCCCAGGCCCAGGGGCCGCACAGCAGTTTGGGCGGGGGAGCTGGCCCTGCAGGCCCTGGTGATGTGCAGCCGCTGCTCCCGGCCAGCTCCAGCCGGGCCTGGCAGCCAGACAGAGCCATTTCCCGTAAGAAGCTTGTTAAGGGTCCGTGGAGCCCTCAGATTGCAAACATGTGTCCAATGTGCTGACTGGGAGCCAGGGCTGGAATCACTCAGGGCGGGCGGACAGGAGGGGCCCCGGGCTGAGCCAGGGAGGGGCTGAGCCAGGGAGGGGCGGGGCTTGCGGTCCATGTGTGCCAGGGTGAATGGGGTCTCCGAGGGGTTTCTTTTGTCCCTGAACTAGTGCGGCAATGTCTTTCCTTGTTTCTTTCTGGGAGTGAAAGGTCAGTGCACATGAACTTGGAGCCGGGTGCGGCAGCCGGCTTTCCCCCTTATCCCTCTGGAGGGCCTGTTCTTTGCTCTAGTTCCTAACCACGCTGCCTGGGCTGCCCGCCTCCACAGACTGGTGGATGGCGCCCTGACCGTGTCTTTTTGCCAGCGAAGCTTTGCATTTTGAGATAATTGTAGATTTCCAGGCAGATGTAAGGAATAATCCAGAGAGGGTCCTGGGGCCAGTCTTCCTCAGGGGTAACATCTTGCAGCACTCCAGTACAGAATCACACCGTGCGTCGGCACCGACAAGTTCATGGTGTGGAAGTTTCCATCCCAAGGGTCCTTAGTGCTGTGCTGTGGGATCCACACCACTTTGATTTATTTTTTTCTTTTGGGGACAAGGGTCTTGTTACCAGAGAAGCCAAGGGTCCTTGTCTTCACGCAAGAAAGAATTCAGGTGTGAGACAGAGAGCGGTGGAAAGCGAAGTAGCAAGGTTTATTAGGGTAGGGACATCCGTAAGAACGGGTGGGCCCCTCTCCAGACAGAACCTGAGAGAGTGTGTAGTTCACATGTAGGCTGAGGCTTTTAAGGGGATGGGCCTTGTCTTCCCGCCTTTTCTCTCCCCCTCGTCTTCTCCTCCCCGAACAAGGACTTGTTGGTTGTAAATATGAAAAATTCCTTTCTGAGTTTTTCCCTGAAGTTGTCAGACCGGAGAAGCCTGGCGGGCTCGGCCAAGGGGGCTTCTCTCTGGGGTGCCCGCCTTACAGGAAGCATGTTTATCAGGCCTGGTAGAAGGGGCAAGACACCCTGGAAGGTCATCAGGGTCCGGGTTATCGGGGTGACTGAAATGCGGACGCTGGACCACTGTAGCTGTCAATTCCTTAGGCCCTTGTCACACACATAGGCTAATTTTCTAACTTCCTACCTAACATTATTATTTTTTTTTTAAAGGAACTTATTTATTTATCTGATAGGTGGCAGAGTTACAGAGAGGGAGAGAGAGATTGAAAGAGAGAGACAAAAATCCTCTGTGTGCTGGTTCACTCCCCAGATGGCCACCATGGCTGGAGCTGAGCTAATCCGAAGCCAGGAGCCAGGAGCTTCCTCCAGGTCTCCCACATGGGTGCAGGGGCCCAAGCACGTGGGCCATCTTCCACTGCTTTCCCAGGCCACAGCAGAGAGCTGGATCAGAAGTGGAGCAGCCGGGACTCAAACCGACACCCATATGGGATGCTGGTGTCACAGGCGGCAACTTGACTGGCTGAGCCTCAGCACCAGCCCCCACACCACTATCGTCTCTCTTACCACTCAGCTCTTTTTCCCTTGGCCACTACTCATCTCTTCTCTGTTTCTGTAGTTTTGTCATTTTAGGAAAGCTGTGTGAACGGCGTCCTTCTGGGATTTTTGTTGTTGTTGCACGGGTGTTCTTCCCTGGAGGGTCATCCACTTTTTGCCTGGAGCAATAATCTGTTCTCTTTATCACTGCATAGAACTCTGTAGTTCGGATGTACCACTTTTTTTTTTTAAACCCTTTGCTTGTTGAAGGACATTAGGGTGTCCTGCTTTGGGCTTTTTTTTTTTTTTTAAGATTTTTATTTTATTTATTTGAGAAGCAGAGTTACAGAAAGAGAGTGAGAGCGAGAGCGAGAAAGCGAGAGAGAGAGAGAGAGAGAGAGAGGTCTTTCATCCGCTGGTTCACTCCCCAGATGCCTGCAACAGCCGGAGTTGAGCTGAGCTAGTCAGAAGCCAGGAGCCAGGAGCTTCTTCCTGGTCTCCCACGCGGGTGCAGAGGCCCAAGCACTTGGGCCATCTTCCACTGCTTTCCCAGGCCACAGCAGAAAGCTGGATAGGAAAAGGATCAGCTGGGACTTAAACTGGTGCCCATACAGGATTCCGGCACCGCAGGCAGAGGCTTAGCCTGCTCCGCCACAACGCAGGGCCCTGCTTTGGGCTTTTGCAAATGAAGCTGCTACCAGCAGCGGTGTACAGGTTTTTGTGTGAAAAGAAGTTTCCATTTCTTTGGGATAAATGCCCAGAAATGCAATTGCTGGGTCAGACAGTAGTAGTACATTTAAGTTTTTTAAAAAGAATAATCCTCCAAACTGTGTTCTGTATCTCCTACACCCTCACCTGTATTTGTAGCCACTGCCTTTTGTTTTAGTCATTGTGACCATCGTGCGTGTCCTCATGGTTTAAATGCGCATCTCCCTTGTGGCTCTGATGTTGTCTTCCCATGGTCTCACTTGCCATCTGTATCTCCTCCTTGGTGAAATGTTTGTTCATATCTTTTGCCCATTTTTTAATGGATTTTTTTTTTTCACTGTTGAGCTTTTACATTTATTAGAAACCAAGCCTTTTTATTTAGCTTGCAAATATTTTTCCCTATTTGACGATTGTTTTTTCATCCCGTTACTGGGCTCTTCCATCCTTCATGGAAGTTTTAAATTTTGTTGGAGTGCCATTTTTCAAGTTTTCCTTTTATGGATCACACATTGCATACTATGTCTACAGATTACAAACTGGGTGCCAAGTCTAAGAGCTCTTTGCCTAAAGCTAGAACATGAAGATGATTTCTTTCTCTATATTTCTTTTTAAATATTCACTTATTTATTTGAAAGTCCGAGTTACAGAGAGAAAGAGAGAATCTTCCATCTGCTAGTTCACTCCCCAGATGGCTGCAATGACCAGAGCTGAGCTGGGTCAAAGCCAGGAGCCAGGAGTTTCGTCCAGGTTTCCCTCGTGGGTGGCAGGGGCCCAAGGACTTCGGCTATCCGCCACAGCTTTTCCTAGACCATAGACAGTGAGTTGGGTCCGGAAGTGGAGCAGCTGGGGCACAAACTGGTGCCCATGTGGGATGCCAGCCTCGCGGGTAGCGGCTTTACCTGTACGCTTTTTATTTACCTGTGCTTTTTCTGAAAGTTCTAGAATGGCTTATGAGTTCCGGATGCACTTTGAGCTAATTTTGGTATAGGACTTAGGGGAAGTGACCTTTTCCCCTGTAAGTGCCTGGTTGTTCCAGCACCATTTGTTGAAAGGCTATCTTTCCTCCACTTGGTGGTCTCTTGGCCTTTTTCAAAAAGCAGCCACATGTTCCGTTTGTGCAGCCCTGTTTCTGGGTTCTCCAGTCTACACTTGTGATCTCTGTGTCTCCCCTCCACCTGTGGACGCCAGGCGTGATTGCCGTAGCTATGTATTTGGATATAATAATTCTCGAAATGAGATAGATGGATTCCTCCTACTTTATTCTTCTATTTCAAAATTGTTTGAATTATTCCAGTTCTACTGCCTTTCCACGTAAGCTTAAAATAGGCTTGTCTATATCTATAAAAACCTTGGTGGGACATTCGATAGGAATTATGTTAAACCTATCTATACATATGAGTGATAATGCCCATTTCTTTCCTGTTGGTCTTTCAAACCAGCACAGTGTTGTCCTACTATTAATTATCTTTACTTTTTTATTTCTTTCAATGGCGTTTGGTAGCTTTCTGTACCCAAGGCTGCTATGGTCTGAATGTTTGTGTTCTTCCCGGAAATCCATATGTTAAACTGATCCCCCAAGTGGCTGTGTTGGAGGTGGGGCTTCCGGGAGGCCAAGAGGTCACGAGGGCAGAACCCTGCTGAATGGGATTCCTTCCTCCACAAGAGAGGCCCTTGGGAGCCTGTTTGCTTTCTGCCAGGTGAGGACGCAGTGAGAAGAGGCCATCTCAGAATCAGAGCATGGTTAGCCCCAGGCACTGCATCGGCCAGCGCCTCCATGGGGAACTCCCGGCCTCAGAACCGTGAGAAGTAAATTCCTGCTGCTTTTTTTTTTTTTTTTTTGACAGGCAGAGTGGATAGTGTGAGAGAGAGACAGAGAGAAAGGTCTTCCTTTTTGCCGTTGGTTCACCCTCCAATGGCCGCTGCGGCCGGTGCATCGCGCTGATCCGAAGCCAGGAGCCGGGTGCTTCTCCTGGTCTCCCATGTGGGTACAGGACCCAAGCACTTGGGCCATCCTCCACTGCACTCCCGGGCCATAGCAGAGAGCTGGCCTGGAAGAGCGGCAACCGGGATAGAATCCGGCACCCCAACCAGGACTAGAACCTGGTGTGCCGGCGCCGCAAGGCGGAGGATTAGCCTGTTAAGCCACGGCGCCGGCCTCCTGCTGCTTTTAAGCTACACACTCTAAGACGGGACAAGCCTGAAAGGAGCAGGACAAAGTCTTGTACATATTTCCTCAGATCTACACCCAAGTATTTCCTTTTGTTTTAAATATAATATATATATATAATGTTTTGAATATAATATAATAAACGGTATTGTAGTTTTTTAAAGATTTATTTACTTGTAAGTCAGAGTTACACAGAGAGAGGAGAGGCAGAGAGAGAGAAAGGTCTTCCATCTGCTGGTTCACTCTTCAATTGACCGCAACAGTTGGAGCTGCACCCATCTGAAGCCAGGAGCCAGGAGTTTCTTCTGGGTCTCCCACGTGGGTGCAGGGGCCCAAGGACTTGGGCCATCTTCTACTGTTTTCCCAGGCTATAGCAGAGAGCTAGATCAGAAGAGAAGCAGCTGGGACTAGAACCGGTGCCCACGTGGGATGTTGGCACTGCAGGCGGCGGCTTTACCTGCTATGCCATAGAGCCGGCCCTGGTATTGTAGTTTTTTAAGAGGATTTTTATTATTATTATTAATTTGAAAGTTAGTTACGGCGGGGGGGGGGGGGAGACAAACAGAGAGAGACAGAGACAGAGACAGAGATCGTCCATCTACTGATTCACTCCCTAAGTGGCCACAAATAGCCAGGGCTGAGCCAGGCTGAAGCCAGGAGCCAGGAGCTTCATTCACGTCTCCCATGTGGGTGCAGGGGCCTAGGCACTGGGCCGTCTTCTGCTGCTTTCCCCAGGCTGTTAGCAGACAGCTGGATGGGAAGTAGAGCAGCTGGGACACGAATAGCGCCCAGATGGGATGCCGGTGTCGCAGGCAGCAACTGTATCTGCTACACCACAACGCGGGCTCCTGTAGTTTTAAGTTTGGTGCCTCTGTGCTCATCGCTAGTATATAGACGTGTAATTGACTTGTGTTTTTATCACGCACCTTGCAATATTGCCGATGTTTTAAGTCCTAGGAGTTTTTGGAGATTCTTTGGAATTTTCTACATAGACAGTCATTTCAGAAGCACATGTGAAAGTTTTATTCCCTTTTTTCCAATTCCCATATCTTTTATTTCCCATTCTTATCTGATTGCACTAGAACTTCTCCTAGTCCTATTGTTATGGGGAGACTAGGCAGGGTATTAGATAGAAATAGGCGAGATGGAATATTTGCCAGCCCCGCATTGTAACTTTCTGCGTTCACCTATCAATCTATATGCCCACTTTCCCAGGATGCACCTGTGTCTCATTCAGGACCAGGAGAGAGGAGATGCCATGGTGACCACATGGAAATTAAACTCCAATGCAAAGGTGCCATGAAAGTGCCCCGAAAGCCTCGTGGGGACTGGGGTCTGTCCAGATCACACCTGTTTGCTTATGCAATTAAGACACACACTTCATATAGAACCCGATCATGGGGAGGGGCCCTCTTGTGCCCTTGGCTGTGTTTGGGGATCCTTCTCTGCCTCCTCCCTGCTCTCTCCTCATAGGCAGCTCACTGACCCCCTCCTGACTGGTGTCTCTCCATGCTCGTGGAGAATCAATGTGGCTCACTCACTCCCTATCCAGTGCGTCCTGCTCTCATTGGGCATGATACGGATGCCTCTGCTTTGACTTCTTATCTCTGTGGGAGCAAGAACCTGGAGCAAGGATGAAGACACCGGGGCCCATAACACTGTTGGGTAAGAGAGGAGAAAGACGGAACAGGATGAGGATGTCAGCCTTTCACCAATAAGCTCAGTGGTGACTGTAAATATATTTTTTAAGATTTTATTTATTTATTTGAGAGGCAGAAGTACAAACAGAGAGAGGGAGAGAGAAAGGAAGGTCTTCCATCTGCTGGTTCACTCCCCAAATGGCTGCAATGGCCAGGGCCGGGATGATCCGAAGCCAGGAGCCAGGAGCTTCTTCCGGGTCTACCATGCGGGTGCAGGGGCCCAAGACTTGGGCCATCCTCTGCTGCTTTCCCAGGCCATAGCGGAGAGCTGGATCAGAAGAGGAGCAGCCGGGAAACAAAACAGTGCCCAGATGGGATGCCGGCGCTGCAGGGGGAGGCTTAGCCTGCTACACCACAGTGTCGGCCTCAGTAAATACTTTTTTTTTTTTTGTAGATGTTCTTTATCCAATGAGGAGATTCCCCTCTAGTCCAGTTTTAAGTCATGACTGACATTGCTATAATCATGTGCATTTGCTTCTTTAACCTTCTTCAGGTCCAACAACGTATTATTCAATTAGCAATGATCACGCCTTGGATAAACCTCATTGGCTATGATACTGCCACTGTGCAAAGCTAAAATAACAATGTATTATTCAAGATGGTTTGGGCTGCAAATACTAGATTAAACGAGACCAAATTTTTTTTAAAGATTTATTTATTTATTTGAGAGTCAGAGTTACACACAGAAAAAAGGAGAGAGAGAGAGAGAGAGGGAGGGAGAGAGAGAGAGGGAGGGAGAGAGAGAGAGAGAGAGGGAGGGAGAGAGAGAGAGGTCTTCCATCCCCTGGTTCACTCCCTAATTGGCTGCAACGGCTGGAGCTGCACCAATCTGAAGCCAGGAGCCAGGAGCTTCTTCCAGGTCTCCCATCCGGGTGCAGGGGCCCAAGGACTTGGGCCATCCTCTACTGCTTTCCCAGGCCATAGCAGAGAGCTGGATGGGAAGTGGAGCAGCCAAGACTTGAACTGGTGCCTCTATGAAATGCTGACATTGCAGGCTGTGGCTTTACCTGCTACGCCACAGCGCCGACCCCCAGACCAAAATTTGATTCATTTAAAAAGAAGTCCATGTTTGTCCCTCCTGAACAAGACATCTGGACATGGGCAGCTTCAGGTTGGCTAACTCAGCACTCAGGAATGCTGGGCTCTGGATCTCTTGGTTTTTTCCTCATGGTTGCAAATTGGCTGCTGAGGCTCCACGCATCACAAGTAGGTAGGAAGTAGAGGATGCACTCCTTTAAAAAAAAAATCAGGAGGAAATTCTCTCTCAAAAATCCAATATACTTTTTTATGTTGTCAAAATAGGTTCACACCCAAGCCTAAGCCAATCTGGCAAAAGGAGTGGAATTTCCATGAATGGAGTAAATCAGTATGCTTAGTAGAGATGCCGTTTGTGTTTTCAATGGTGGTGGTGAGTTGTGTAGGTTGTCTTGCTCAGTGCAGGACATCTAACAGCCTCGGCTCTCATGTCACTGTGGCAGTGTTATCAAACTTCCTCTGTAGGGGGCAATACCACTTCCCGTTGTGAGCCTTTGGTTTAGACCAGGGCATGGGCCCATTTCTGCCTTGTAATATCTCCCAGAAGAAGGAGGAAGTGGAGGTTGGGGTAGACAGCCACGGGAGAGGAAGAAGTATGTTCGTGTGGAGCCAGAGACCTGAGTGGGCCCAGGGGGCTTCCACCTTCTCTTGCAGGGCCTCCAAGACCAGTGGCACTTACCTTCCTCCCAGCAGGTGTTTCCAGGTGGCAGCAGAGGTCCTAACTTCCCACCGACTCAGATTGTGGGAGAGGGAACCTGCTCTTAACCAGGCTCGCTTCTTTCTCCATGGGACCTTGTTCTAGCGGTGAACAGTCTTGGGAAGGCAATTTGAAGATCATAAAGGTTCTTTTTTAAATTTTTATTTATTTTATTTGAAAGGCAGAGAGAGAGAGAGAGAGAAACAGAGACAGGCAGACAGAGACCTCTCATCCATTGGTTCACTCTCCAAATGCCCACAAGAACCAGGACTGGGCCAGACCAAAGACAGGAGCTTGGAACACAATCCAGGCCCCTGACGTGGGGGCAAGGACCAAGGAACTTGATTTGTCTTCCTGCTGACATCAGCAGGAAACTAGAGTTGAGATTGGAGCTGGGATACAAACCCAGGGACTCTGATGCGGGATCCCAAGTGGCATCTTAACTTCTGTGCCAAACACCTACCCCCAGGGAGGACCCTGAAGCCCAGCCCGCTAACAGGGTTTGTTCAGGGGTGCCAGTGGCATGACTGACTGAAGACTGGAGCAAACACTGCATGGTGAGTTCTCAAGGACCAGCTTTTCTCTTCTTTCTTTTTAAAGATTTATTTATTTGTTTGAGAAGCAGAGTCATAGACAGAGAGAGAGAGAGGTCTTCCTTCCCCCAGGTCACTCCCCAAATGGCTGCAACTGCCAGAGCTGGGCCAGGCTGAAGCCAGGAGCCAGGAGCTTCTTCCCGGTCTCCTCTCGGGTCCCAAGCACTTGGGCCATCTTCCACTGCTAGCCCAGGTGATCAGCGGAGAACTGGATCAGAAGAGGGGCAGCCAGGACACGAACCAGCACCCACATGGGGTGCCAGTGCTGCAGGCAGAATCTTAGCCGACTGTGCCACGGCACCAGCTCCTCTCTCATTTCTCATCTCTCAGCGAAATTCCGCATTTACCGAGGGCTTACTAGGCATCCTGGTACACGAATCGATTTATATCATTTGTCATTTTAACTCTTAGGACAACCTTATGAGATGGAGGCTCTGATTGTCCTTACTTCCCACAGCAGGAAATGGATGCTTACAGGGTTAGGGAAGCTGCCCAAGGTGGAATTCCGGAATCAGCGCTGTGAGCGACGACACCACACTGCTCCCCGCTGACATAAGCCCGTGTTGTCTTTTGCTGTTGCTTATCCTGGGTAGCAGCAGCAAGACATTCTCCAAGGGCCAGGCGACCCCTCCAAGGCTGTCCCTGTGGTGCCAGGGTCTGCCCACCACATGGAAGAACCGCAGAGTGAAGACGAATTAAATTTACCCTGACTGCGGATGACTGAGGAGGGGCAGCCGACGCAAAGCATGACTCAGCCATATTATTTTGCTTTTTCTAAAAAGAAAACTCCTTATTAGATCAACAGTGTAACTATTAGGGTATATCTTAATTATAACCTAGACTTTACAGTTCTCAAGAAAAGATATGATTAGGGCAAAACCGAAATATGGCAATGAGTATAAGTTGTCTCACTCAAGTATTATTTTCAATTATTCCCTATCTAAGCTTTGGCTTGCTTTACTCTTTCCCCATTGTCTGAGTGATTCCCGGCATTGTGAAGTTCTTTTGCTTGTGCAGGGCTTCCAGGAATGGAGACCAGCCTCCGGCAGCTTTCGTGTAGACACACTTACTTCTAAGTGGCAATTCCTTGGGCATTTGAAGTTATTCACAGGGACTGGCGTTGTGGCATAGTGGGTAAAACCACCCCCTGTGATGCCGGCATCCGTATGGGCGCCTGTTCAAGTCCCAGCTGCCCCACTTCTGCTCCAGCTTCCTGCTTTGGTCTGGGAAAAACAGTGGAAGATGGTCAAGTCCTGCCACCCATCTGCAAGACCTGGAAGAAGCTCCTGGCTCCTGTCTTTGGCTTGGCCCAGCTCCTGTCTTTGTGGCCATTCGGGGAGTGAACCAGCGGATGGAAGATCTCTCTCTCTTGTTCTCTTTCTGTAACTCTGACTGTCAAATAACTAAATCTTTTAAAAATGAAGTTATTCATAACTGCCCTCCCAATTCTTTTGTATGCTTATGCATCCATCTACCCACCCATCCATCCACCCATCAATCCATTTATCCATTCATACTCCCACACATCCACTCACCCATCTATCCATCAATCATTCACTCTCCATCTATTCACCTACCCACTCATCTGTCTACCCATCCATCCATCTACCCACTCATCCATCTACCCATCCATCCCCTCCTCCTGTCCATGCACCCATACATCCACATTCACTCACCCTGCAAATCTTTCATTCAACAATGATTTATTGAATTCCTACTTACTGTGACCCTACTACATTTTACGTGCCACATCATGTTCAGCAAAGATTTTTACTTAAGAGCTACTTTTTAGTTTCAGACTGCTTTTTTCCTAATTCTTCCACTACTAATTTTGTAATTCAGAATAGAAAAGCCTACAGAAAAGAGCTTCCTACCGAGTGTGCATCTCAATGCCTCACTGTCTGTGTATTCAGGCTGAGTAGGGTTTACAACATGGTATCTGCTCAGTGATGAGCATGGGAGGAAATTATGTCATTCCTCTTCCATAAAGTGCTGCGTTTCTCTCTGCTTATTGAAAATAGGATTTACCTAATTGACTACATCACTAACATAGTATTCTGATTTCTTCCTCTCAAATGGGACAATTTTTACTGAAAAGCCAAAAACAATCTCTTTCATTGTGTTATTCTTTTTTTTTTTTTTAGTTTTTTTTTTCTTTTAGATTTATTGGAAAGGCAGAGATACAGAGAGAGGTAGAGACAGAGACAGAGAGAGGTTTTCCATCCGCTTGTTCACTCCCCAAATAGCTGCAATGGCTGATCTAAAGCCAGGAGCTTCTTCCGGGTCTCCCATGTGGTTGCAGGGGCCCAAGTTCTTGGGCCAACTTCCACTGCTTCCCCCAGTGCGTTAGCAGGGAGCTGGATTACAAGTGGAGCAGCTGGGGCTGGCGCCGGGGCTCAATAGGCTAATCCTCCGCTTGTGGTGCCAGCACACTGGGTTCTAGTCCCGGTCGGGGCTCCGGTTTTGTCCAGCTCTCTGCTGTGGCCCAGGAGTGCAGTGGAGGATGACCCAAGTCCTTGGGCCCTGCACCTGCATGGGAGACCAGGAGGAAGCACCTGGCTCCTGGCTTCGGATTGGCGCAGCGCGCCGGCCGAAGCAGCCTTTAGGGGGTGAACCAATGGAAAAACTGTCCACTCTGCCTATTAAAAAAAAAAACCAAAAACCACAAATGGAGCAGCCGGGACTTGAATCAGTGCTCATATGGGATGCTTGCACTGCAGGCTAGGTTGGACTGGCTCGGCTCCAGCCCTTGCGGCTGTTTGGAGAGTGAATCAGTAGATGGAAGACCTCTCTCTGTCTCTCTCTGTAACTCTGCTTCTCAAGTAAATACATAAATAAATAAAATGCAATGGCATGATCACAATTCCATTGTCTGTTTTATTAATCCTTGCCTTAGTCCATTTTGTGTTGCTATAACAGAATACCACAGACTGGGTAATTTATGAAGAAAAGAAATTTATTTCTCACAGTTCTGGAAGCTGGAAAGTCTAAAATTAAGGTGCCATCTAGTAAGGGCCTTCTTACTTTGTCAACCCCTTGCAAAGGGGAGAGAGAGGGCGATAAGGCTGCAGGTTAAAGGCATCCTCTTCTGGGGAACCTCTCCTGTCCCAGCTAACCCACCCCCAGATGACGCCGTCAATCCGTTTGTGATGGCAGAGCTTTTGTGACCGCATCAGCTCTTGAAGATCCCTCCTCTCCCTGGGATAAAGTTTCCAACACACGGACACTGGGGCACACATTCAAACCAGAGCGGTTCTTACTCAACTTTGGCCCATTTGTTTACCTGCCTTCCCCTCCCTCTCCTGTCTCTTCCATTTCCTTTTATTTTATTTTTGTTTTTCTTTCAATCCAGGATCTGATCAAGAACGATACATGGCGTCTATGTTTCATGCTTCTTTGTTTTCTTTTTTTGACAGGCAGAGTGGATAGTGAGAGAGAGAGAGACAGAGAGAAAGGTCTTCCTTTTTGCCGTTGGTTCACCCTCCAATGGCCGCTGCAGCCGGCGCATCGCGCTGATCTGATGGCAGGAGCCAGGTGCTTCTCCTGGTCTCCCATGCGGGTGGACTTGGGCCATCCTCCACTGCCTTCCCGGGCCATAGCAGAGAGCTGGCCTGGAAGAGGGGCAACTGGGATAGAATCTGGCGCCCCAACTGGGACTAGAACCCGGTGTGCCGGCGCCGCAAGGTGGAGGATTAGCCTGTTAAGCCACGGCGCTGGCCCTTTGTTTTCTTTTAATTAGAACGGTTTCTCAGCCTCTCTCCTCCTTCTCCTGACATTGGTGGTTCTGGGGAGTCCGAGTGAGTCGCCCTGCAAAATGCCCTCCGTTTGGACTTGTTGGATGTCTCCCAGGCAAAACCTCAAGTTCAGTTGTTGGCAAGAGTGTCACACGCTGGTGTGTTCTCAGGCCTCCCATCAGGGTTCATGCAGTGTTGGTTTGAAGGTTGCTGATGATGCTGTGATCAGTAGGCTAAGGTGGGAACGGCCAGATCCCTGTACCACCGAGGCACCGTTTTCCTTTGTAATTAATCAGTCATCTGAAGGGGTGATACCTTGAGGGTTGTGTGAGTATCCCCCATTGGTCTTCTCATTCAGTGGGTTTAGCATCCACTGATAATGGATGCGTTATCCTTTTGAAGTCTTACAATAATCCTGAGAGCTGAGTGCTACGAACATTTCCAAGGAGGAGAGCCACAGCTAATGAGGAACACAGCTGTCAGCCAGGTCTGGCTGCCTCCAGCCGGCACGCTCATCCTTCCCGCAGCATACCAGCTGCAGACAGACTCTCTCATCTCTTTTGCTCCAGGCAAGGCAAGAAAAAAGTGATATTTAAGATCATAGAAGACACAATGTATTTCATCTCTCCAGTCTCTTCCTTCTTATCCCCTGAACACTTTTTTCCTCCTGAAGCCTGATGTCTCTGTTACCCAAAACATGTTAGATAAATTATGCTCCTGTGTACTGGACCCTAGACTGTGGCCTGAATTTGACCCCAGAGTGCGGGACCCTGACTGCTGGCCAGCACCATGCCATGAGCCACGCAATGACTTTCTTTATGGGCCACTCAAATGAGAGAAAGACCCCAGCATACATCCAGATGATTACAGTGGACTTCCTGCTGGGTTCTTCCAGAAAGGGGCATCTTGGGAGATCCAGAAATGGGGGTGGGAAACATATTTATCTATTGATATGAAATTTGCCAGTCAAGAACTGGATTAAAGGGTTGTAACACTAAAACAGGAAGAGATCCTCTAACCTGATCCGCTTCCTGTAGAGGGGAAGGCACTGAGCGGTGGGACTGTAACTGGTGTGACCAGGGTCATGGCTGGTGCCAGCAGATCTGGGGCGGGGACTGTGGCTTCCTGTGTGTGGAAAATACCTTCACCTGTCCACTCAGGAGACGGACCTAAACTCAGGAAGTGCAGGGAAAGTGACTCCTGATTGTCCATCTTGCAAGAGCAGCTGCCTCATGAGCAGGCAGGTGCAGGGCAGTTACAGAAGCAATTTATATTCTAGCATGCAGGTCCCTGCCCTGGTTCCTCAGCGGCTGAGCACTATGGGGTGTACAAGCTTCCCGGATGTTGCCAAAGCTACAAAGTTACCTTCCTCATTCCCATCCAATCCTGTTTGCCTTGTGAGTTTTGCTACATCTGCAAGTGAGCTAACAGTAATTTTCCATTCTGTGTTGAAAATGGACCACTGAGTGTTTTCTTACAAATCCTTCCTCTTTTTATTTTTACATTTTTGGATGCAATTTTCACTCTTATTTTTGCTCTCAAATCGTTACTCTCTTTTTTCTAATTTAGTTCAGGACTCTGGCTACCATTATGAGAGAGGTGAGGATTGAAGCCGCTATATCTTCCATTTTCCAAAGTAGCCTCCTAGCCAGCCTGTTATAGGGGTCATCATTTTGAGCATTCTCTGTCAGTTTGTTGGCCAAAGTGGTTGGCCAGTGTAATGCCTCTGGGATGGCGTGTTCCTCCTCATAGCCTTGTTTTCTGAGGCATCTGAGTATATTCTATCCTCAGACAACCCTTTCCAGCTTCCTCCTCCGACAACCCCTCTGTCTTTCACATAAATAAAATAAATCTTTTTTTTTATTATTATTTATTGCAAAGACAGAGTTACAGAGAGAGGTAGAGACAGAGAGAGAGGTCTTCCATCCACTGGTTCACTAACCCAGATGGCTGCAATGGCCGGAGCTGTGCCGATCTGAAACTAGGAGCCAGGAGCTTCCTCCGGGCCTCCCACGTGGGTGCAGGGCCCCAAGGACTTGGGCCATCTTCTACTGCTTTCCCAGACCATAGCAGAGAGCTGGATCGGAAGTGGAGCAGCCAGGACCAGAACCGGCGCCCATATGGGATGGCAGCGCTTCAGGCCAGGGCTTTAGCCTGCTGTGCCACAGTGCTGGCCCCTAAAATAAATCTTTTTTAAAAAGAAAGAAAGAAAGGAAGGAAGGAAAGGAAGGAAGGAAGGAAGGAAGGAAGGAAGGAAGGAAGGAAGGAAAGAAAGAAAGAAAGAAAGAAAGAAAGAAAGAAAGAAAGAAAGAAAGAAAGAAAGAAAGAAAGAAAGAGAGAGATGAACCGTAAACACGAGAGGCAGAGTCTGGGCATGGAGTCCTTCTAACCTTAAGGATGATAAGGTGGAGGATACAGCCAGCACAAGTTAAGGAACGATCCCTGCTCCCTCTCAGAGCCCATCTCATCCTAAGTAGCACTATTGGGAGCCATTTGGGATTTGCCCCTCATTCACTCTCAGTCCTAAACCTGATCTCACACAATCAGGTCACGTCCCAGGAGATTAATTCCTGCCTCAGACACATATAAAAATGACCCCTCAATTTGTTCTGATGATGAGCATTTTTTAAAATATTGGAACTCGGGGGCTGGCATTGTGCTACAGTGCCAGCATCCCATGTGGACGCCAGTTCGAGTCCTGGCTGCTCCACTTCCCATCCAGCTCTCTGCTAACGGCCCAAGAAAGCGATGGAAAATGATCCAAGTTCTTGGGCCCTTGCTACACACATGGGAGACCTGGAAGACACTCCTGACTCCCGGCTTTAGCCTGGCCCAGCCCCAGCCATTGTGACCATCTGAAGAGTGAACCAGCTGATGAAAGATTCTCTCTCTCTCTGTCTCTCTTTCTGTCTCTGTCTCTCTCTCTCTCCCTCTTTCCATAGCTCTGACTTTGAAACAAACAAATAAATCTTTAAAAAATATATATTAGAACCCAGACTCCCTTCTGCTTTATCCACGGCACCGTCAATTTTCTCCTGGACAATTCTTTGTCTTTTGGTTGATGTGTCATGGAAGCAGCTCCAGTGTCAATCAACAATGTGGCCTCCTTGGCTTCAGGTCTCACGGTTAAGTTCATCATCCCCTGTGGGACCCACTTGGAAGGAACCCCTGGCCCCCCTAAGCCTCATCAAAGTCATGGGGGGGATTACCTTTTCTTTTTCTTCCATTCTAGGCATTCTCTCTTGAGGTGCCCTGTCTCTCCACACTGTCACCTGCACTTACAGCCTTAGGAGTGGCCCTCTGTGTGTCCCTCCCAGCTGTTTGTTGAAATTTGGGATTTCCCCACCTCTGCAAGGGGGATTCTGATCCAATCTCTTTGTATCTAACTCTTCTGCAGTGGAAACGTAACTTTTGATTTTTGCTTTTGTTTTTCCTCTTGTATTGTTATGAGAACTTTCTGTACTTCCCTTAATAGTTTCTTAATTGATTTCTCATTCCACCCATCAATCTTTTGTAATTGCTTTGTGATATCAGGCCGGCTTTTAATTGCATAATTAATTTTTAAAAGTCCTTATCCCGGTGGGTCCTCTGGGTCCAGTCTGGGTATTTCCTCATTTGATCTCTGAATCTCTGTAGAAAAACAGAGGGTAGGGGTCTCCTCTTTTTCCTGTTGAATTTCAAATGCCTTAGAGACATTTTGTGACCTGGGAATGGACTCGGGGGTTCCTTTCATCGTTAGCTCTCTGAGAGCCCACATTTGTTCTTCATCCCTGGGGTCACCATCATTCCACTCAGGATCAGCATCCGGAAGCTCTGTTTGGTTGATAAAACCCCCTGCCCAGGAGGACATCCTTGTCCCCAGATGGCCATGGCTGCCATCTTAACCATTCCTCTCCCTTTCCCTCTTGAAGGGGGACCACGGGGGTCAGCTCCTGCGTCCAGCAGAGAGCATAAGCAATCTCTTCTTGTAAGGATGGGGTTTTTGTTGTTCCCATGGCAAACAAGAGCCCAGCACATCCAGGCTTCATCTGAACCAAACTTGGGTCAAAAGATTGAGAGTTCATGAGTTGTGCCTTTAGGCCTAATAAAGCAGCAATAATGCATTGTCTTTTTGCTTTTCTCTTTTCCTTGTCTGAGGGGCATCCCCCCAGGACCCCAACATCCTCCCCAGTGGACTATCTGGGGGATATCAGAGGGAACCTTGTCGCCACGCCCCCACCCCCACCCCCACCGACCTAGAATTCTTATTTCCCATTTTTGACCAGTCTCTGTGTCTGAGTTTCCCTGTGTGCTCCAACCCTCATAATGGAGATTTCCTGCATGGCACCCCACATTTTCCTGCGAGCTCAACCCCCCGGAGTGGAGGTGCCTTGCACCCCGTGGGACCTGCTTCATTTCTGGTCATTTCCCTCACGGAGGACAGAACCGTGGACTGGGACTCCGCACCCACTTTGTACCTAGGACATGTCTCAGTCACACACTCAGCCTCTGAAAATGCCCAGCCACAGAGGTAGTACTCGCAGACGCGTTTCTCCTACCTTGGCTTGTGCACAAGGTTGCCTGGTTGCCGCGGGGCCTGCCTTGGCTTTTCTCTGTCACCTCCACTGTCTTCCGAGAAACAGTCTCGGGCTTTTCTGTGGCTCCTGTGCGCAGTCAGGGCACTGGGAAGGAGCAGGCCACCTGCTCATGTGCAATGTATCCCTCCCTCTGCCGGAGCCCCTCCCCCACAGGCACAGAGATCCTGGACAAGCTCTCAGCTGTGTGGAGCTATCCTCACCTGTCCTCGTGAGACAGGGACTCAGACTCAGACTCAGAGAGTGCGGTGAAAGTGAGACTTTTTTTAAAATTTATTTTATTTGAAAGTCAGTTACAGTGAAAGAAGGAGAGACACACAGAGAGAGGAGAGACCTTCCATCCTCTGGCTCACTCCACAAATGCCTACAACAAGCAGGGCTGGGCCAGGCCAATGTTAGGAGCCAGCAGCTTCATCCGGGTCTCCCACATGGGTGCAGGGGCCCAAGGACTTAGGCCATCCTCTGCTGCTTTCCCAGGCACATTAGCAGGGAGCCGGATCAGAAGTGGAGCAGCTGGGACTTGAACTGGTGCCCATATGGGATGCCGGTGCTGCAGGAGGAGGTTTAACCTGCTGTGCCACAGCACTGGGCCCCAAAAGTGAGACTTTGCTATCAGTCTTGCAAAATTGGGTGTCTGCTGAGCAGCCACACCCAGAGCAGTTATAGCAAGCAAGTTATAGCCTAGCACGCAGGCCTTTCGCTGGCTCCTCATTGGCTGAGTGCTGTGGAGCATACAATCTTCTTGCCATGGCCAAGCAAACCCTCCTACCTGCTCTTGGTTCATCTGTTGCCCTTTCCCACCCCTTCCCTTCTTGGATGTGTCCTCTGGAAGGCATTTATTCATCCCTTTGTTCCTTCATTAGTTGCTTCATTTTAAAGAGATTTAGTTATATATTTGAAAGGCAGAGGAAGAGAGAGAGACAGTTAGAGCTTCCATCCACTGGTTCACTCCCCAAATGGCCACAATGGCTGGGGCTGTCCAGGCTGAAGCCAGGAACTCCATCTTGGTCTCCCAAGAGGGAGTTGGGGGCCCAAGCACTTGGGCCATCCTCCCATGCGTTCCCAAGCATATTAGCAGGGAGCCAGGTTGGAAATGGAGCAGGCGGGACTCGAACAAGCACTCCAGTATAGGATGCTGGCATGCAGGTGGCAGCTCAGCTCACTGCGCCACGGTGCCAGCCCCAGTTGTTTCATTATTAACCAATGTTTATTATTTTCCTATTGTACATTAAGCACAGAGGGCACAGAGCCAAAAGCAACACAGCTGGTGCCTTGCAGGATGCTATTGCTTAAGGGAGGAGGGGAATACAGTCATCACTTTGTATCCACAGGAGATTGGGTTCAGCCGCCCGCCCCTCCCAAGCAGATACCAAAATCCACAGGGGCTCAAGTCCCTTCTATAAAGTGGTGTGATATTTGTATATAACCTACGCACATCCATCTGTACTTGGTGCTTTAAATCACCTCCAGATGACTTATAATACCGAGTGCAATGGAGATGCTATGTGAATAGTTATACTGTGTTGTTTAGGGAATGAGGCAAGAATAAGAGGCCGCCCATCTCAGTTCACAGCTGTTTTCTGGGCTCCTGAATACCTTTGATCTGTGGGTGCTGAGTCCCAAGGCTGTAAGACTTGCAGGCCCAGCGGGCCGGCTGTGTTATCCATCCCCACGGCACGGTGCACCAAGTGCCGGAGTGACGGTCTCATTGCCGCAGAAAAGGGAGGGACGCCCTGAGTTCATGTGACCCCTTGGGGATTTGCTGGGGGAGGCAGGGCCTCCGGAGGAGAGGGGAGGTAGGTATGGGGAGCAAGGAAAGAGCCCAGTGGGGCTCGACTGTGTGTGCTGGGGGAACTTGGGGAGGGACCCAGAAACACACTCTTTCACAGATGCAGGGGGAATTGGTGTGGCTGGGGCTGCAACTGCTGCCGGCCCCGAGAGACTACAGCTGTGTTCCATTCAAGGATTTAAGGGGAGAGGGAGAGCCTCCTCCAGGGCTGCCGGTGTCCAGAGCTTGAGCCTGTGGGCGTGGCGTTGGGGCTGGGGGAGGGAAGAAGTGAGGATGCTGAGAAGCCAGAACCCAACTGCCCCAGGGCGCTGATGGCAGCCGCAGCTGCAGGGGCCTGCGATCTTCCTGCTTGCTGCTCCGTTCACGGCATAATGGACACTTAGTTATAGGATCTAAACTAAGCCTACATCTTACGCTGCACCAGGGAATAATCGCATCGCCAGCTGGGAGGAAGGACTGTGCCGGGCTGATGAGACCGGAGCACAGGCAGGAAAAAGTTCTGGCTGCTCGCTTCTGTTCTTGCTGCTGCCCCGCGACAACGGAGGCCAATTAGGAGACATCTGCTCACCTGTCAGGGAGTTGGCCGGATGCCTTCGCGCAGCGTGGCTCTGGGCTCTGCTGGCCCTCCCTCCCGAGCCCGCCTCCTAAAAACAGTGACAGTTGGATGACATTTTCCTGTGCTGGACCACGGATTACCTGGCTCATCCTTACATCACTAGTAAGATTCTGATCTTGCACAGGAAGAGGCAGAAGCCCAGAGGAGGAAAGTTACCTGCCTGCAGTCACACAGCTAATAGATTCCGGGAGGAACCAGGACTGAACCAGGCACAGGGATTTCTGAACCGGCAGAAGCAAAGCGGCCTCTTAGTCCCCAGAGGATACAACTTGGATAGGCAACTCAGCACACTTGTTATGATGTATCATTATATTATTTATTCCTCTTGTGGTTCATTAGATTACAAATTCTGTCCAGGGCAGGATGTTCCTTGAACATCCTCCACGGAGTTCTTGGAGACCAGCCCCGTCCTTGTCCAGAGCAGTGGATGCTTCACGTATATTTAGGGATGAATGACTAACGGCTGCCCAGCCTACATGGCCTGCTTGGTGTTTTGACAATGACACTAGCAGGCGAAGCCACCGAAAGCAGGCCATCCCCAGATCTGCCTTTCACAGTTACAGGAGCTCTCTGGCCCATGGGAGATTAACCAGAGCTGTGCCTTTCCTTTTCTTTCTTTCTTTTTTTTTTTTTCCTTGCTGCGTCTCCTATAGCTTGCACTCATTCTGCGATTCACTTATTCCGTGGCTCTTTCATGGGCGTCTGTTCCAACAGGGCCAGGTGCTGTTCCAGGCAGAGCAGTGGTCAATATAGATAAAAATGCCTTCTCACACCCAGCCCACAGTCCACTGGAGGAGCAAACAACAAAGGGTAAGCAAATACAAAGCCCTTCGTACAATGGGATAAGAGCGTGGGGGGAGGCAGGCATGAAGTGTCAGGAAGCCAGGTGGCCAGAGGAGCTGTGATCCATTTTCTGTTACCATAACAAAATGCCCAATGCTGACAACTTATGAAGAAGACCACTGAAGGGCTTTGACAGGAGAGGGGCAGGACCTGACTTTCCATGTCATCCTGTAACCTGACCCTTTGCGCATCTGTCTGCTGCCCTCTCGGCTGGGAGGTTCTGGAAGGCCAGGTCTGCACACATGTTCCCCGTGCTGAGCCCAGGACCCGGCACACAGCTGCTGTTTCAGTCCGTGCCTGTCCGCTGAGTGAGCACGGGACCGGCACAGCAACGGCATGAGAGGAGCCAGGGTTGGGGGCCAGCAGGGACCCAGAGGAATGGCGAAGGCACCTGAATGAGGAAGGAGGGGTTTTATGGAGCAAGTGCTTCTATGTAAAGGCCTGGAAGAAGGCAAAGGCTTTCCACTGATAACAGAGAGAGGCAAAGGTGAATTCGGCTGAGCAGGGGACAGGGACAAAGGCTGGGAGGCAGGAAAGTTGCAGGGCCAGCTAAGAAGACATCCAAGAGATGAAGGTTTTGGGTGGACAGGGTGAGAGGAGTCCTGTGATGACTTGCACATCAGGCGCGGAGTGGGCGGGGAGCCACTGCAGGATCGTAGTGGTGCGTATCTGCTTTGGAGGGCAGGAGTCAGCCCATTAGGTGTTGGCTGCTAGCTCAGTCCTGGCTTGCGTCCAATGAGGCCAGCAGGGAGGGCCAAGGATGGAGCTGTGTATGGGCAGATGGGGCCTCCTGCTGTGGCACTGTGCACTGTGTCAGCACCAAGTGGAGAAGCACTGTCGTGTGCAAGAGCGAAGAGTCCGTCTATTACGTCACAGGAAGCTCTGGGGCCTCCCCTCTGTGGAGCCCGTGCCTCTGCCCAGTGAATGATCTAGCAGTTTCCTTGGGTGCGTTCCGATGGGCACCCAGGTTTAGCCAGAGCGGCTTTGCTTTCGTTACCCGGCTCATCCACCTCGGGCAGCCTTTGTGTGAAGTCAGGCAGCTAGGAGGCTCACTTCATTTCTTCTCCTGGGCCGGCAGGGAAGAGGTGGCAGGCTCTGTCCCTCTGTGGCACGTAGCTCCTCTGCTGTCTTGTCTGAAGTCAAGGATTGGTCACAGGGCTTCAGGAGGCGTCCAGTTGCTCCAAGCAGGGGGATGGCAAAGGCGGGTGTTGCTGGTTGCTGCCAATGCGCCTCCCGTGCTTTCTGATGGGACAGGCTGGAGGCGGCTTCCCAGTGTGCCTGCAGCCTGCGGTATGGTGCCCCTCATTGTCCTGCAAGGAACGCCCTGGGGCACGGGCACCTCAGGACACAGAGGCAGGGGGGCAACCCTTCTAACTAGCACGTGTTCACGACTGGGCAGTGGGCAGCTGGGGTAGGGGCAGGGGCAGGATGGAGTTGCTAGAAGAATTCCCAGGATCCAGCTTTCAGAGCGTCTACATAAGAAGCCGGCAATTTGGAGGAAGAAACTTGTATCAGGAGCCCCTGGCTTCCTTTTAGTTGCATTCAGGGAAGGGAGCAGGGCCCCGGGACTTACTGAGCCTCCCGTCCACAGAAGCCCCCGGATGGCCGGCGCCGCGGCTCACTAGGCTAATCCTCCGCCTTGCGGCGCCGGCACACCGGGTTCTATTCCCGGTGTGGGCGCCGGATTCTGTCCCGGTTGCCCCTCTTCCAGGCCAGCTCTCTGCTGTGGCTCGGGAAGGCAGTGGAGGATGGCCCAAGTGCTTGGGCCCTGCACCCCATGGGAGACCAGGAGAAGCACCTGGCTCCTGCCATCGGATCAGCGCGGTGCGCCTGCCACAGCGCGCCTGCCGCGGCGGCCATTGGAGGGTGAACCAACGGCAAAAGGAAGACCTTTCTCTCTGTCTCTCTCTCTCACTGTCCACTCTGCCTGTCAAAAAAAAAAGAAAGAAAGAAAGAAAGAAGCCCCCGGAGGCGAAGACCTCCACCTGAAGCGCCATCCTTAGAGGAGCCAGAGACATGCCTCACACTGTCCGTCACGCCGAAGTTGGAGACAGCACTGTCCCATGGCCTCCCTGTGCCCCCAGGAGGTCCCCTGCCATGCCACTGGGTTCTCTACAGGCAGTGCACACGCCCTGGAGAGGGGCTGCGCTGGCCCTTCCTCCCGTGTTAGACCGAGACAACAGGAGATACCAGGCGAGGTGGGCATATGGATCTGATGAAGCATGGGGTCCTGACTGCTCCCTGGAGCTGCATAGGATGGGTGATTTTTAATTTATTTTTTATTTTTGGTTTCCCCTCTTCTGTAAGGATTAATAGGCAACTGCACTAAAACAACTCTCAGTGTCTACCAAAGGCTTTAAAAATATTGTTAACTTTTGACCTAAGATTCCAACATCTAGGGATGTCACCAAAGAAATTAGAGATAAGTAGCAAGTATTTAGGATAAGGATGTTTATCATAGCAATATTTATAATAGTAAAAAGCTATAACTATTACAAGTTGCTAGCTCAGAATCTCTGACGACATATTTACAATTTTTAAAATGTAAAGAACTATGAAATATTTTGTATAGGAAATTACAATTAAATTAAATTAAATTAAATTAAATTAAATAGCTGCTATTACAGCTATCCAAATGCCTTCCAGCCAAAGTTAACAAATGTTGACATTTTGCCGTGTCTGCCTAGGAATGTGTAGAAAGGGCTGTGGCACAGGCATCCACATGGGCGCCAATTTGAGTCCCAGCAGCTCCATGCTAAGGCACCTAAGAAAGAGCAGAAGATGGACCAAATGCTTGGGTCCCTAGCACCCACATGGGGGACCCAGATGGAGTTCCAGGCTCTTGGATTTAGCCTGGCCTAAACCCCATCTTATGCAACCAGGTGGGGAGTGAACCAGCAGATGGAAGATTTCTCTCTCCTTTTGTTGTCACTAGGATATGTTGGTGCCTCTTTTTCCTCTTCCTTTATCCACTGCCCCAGAGATAACCTGAAACTGGTATGTATGTTTCTTGTTTAGAGGTTACACATTTATGACATGAATACATCACCTTAAAAGTAACATTTGTAAGCATTTAAAAAAGTTTTAGACTCCTGCAATATATTTTTTTCACTCAACACAATTTCCAAGATTTGCCCATTTTAATTGTTACATGTAGTATTATAATGGCACGTGCATAAATTTTAAATTTGAATTATAGCGGGCCAGCGCTGTGGCACAGCGGGTTGAAGCCCTGGCCTGAAGTGTCAGCATCTCATGTGGGTGCCGGTTCTAGTCCTGGCTGCTCCTCTTCCCATCCAGCTCTCTGCTGTGGCCTGGGATAGCAGTAGAAGATGGCCCAAGTGCTTGGGTCCCTGCACCCACGTGGGAGACCTGGAGGAAGCTCCTGGCTCCTGGCTTCGGATCGGCGCAGCTCAGGCCATTGCAGCCATCTGGGGAGTGAACCATAGGATGGAAGACCTCTTTATCTGTCTCTACCTTTCTCTGTAACTCTTTCAAATAAAATAAATCTTTAAAAAAATTTGAATTATAA
This sequence comes from Lepus europaeus, assembly GCF_033115175.1. NCBI lineage: Eukaryota > Metazoa > Chordata > Mammalia > Lagomorpha > Leporidae > Lepus > Lepus europaeus. The sequence goes on along the minus strand of NC_084832.1, from coordinate 101,823,478 downwards.
CAGTTTGATGAATTCTCCAAGTGAACACACCACCCAAGTCGAGGAACAGAAATGACAGAACATTAGCCATGTCCCAGAAATGCCGCGGCTGTGCCTTTCTTGGGAAAAGTGGCCACTGTCACGATTCACCTGTTTCTGAGCGTCATGTAAAGGAATTCCGGGATGCCCTCTGTTTGCCAATGAGTTCATTGATGGTGTTGTTCAGTTCTTCTCTTTCCTAACTAATTTTATTTGGGTTTGTTATCAGTTACAGGGAAAGATGTTCTGTACTCTCTCACTGTGAATGTAGATTTTTTAAAAAAGATTTATTTATTTGAAAGTCAGAAGTTACAGAGAGAGAGAGAGAGAGAGAGAGAGAGGGAAAGAGAGGGAGAGAGGAGGAGAGAGGGGGAGAGAGGGGAGAGAGAGAGAGAGAGAGAGAGAATCTTTCATCCCCTGGTTCACTCCCCAGATGGCTGCAATGGCCAGGATTGGCAAGGTTTAAACCAGGAGCCAGGAACTTCCCAAGTACTTGGGCCGTCTTCCACTGCTTTTTCCAGGCCATTAACAGGGAACTGGATCAGAAGCTGAGCAGCCGGGATTTGAACCAGTGCCCATATGTGATGCTGGCACCACAATGCCCACCCCAAGTGTAGATTTTTTGATTTTCCTTTTAACTCAACTTTTGCTTTAAATATTATTTAGAATTGTGGTAGATTTCTGGTGAATTGACCCCTTTATGATTATGGAATACTCCTCTTTATCTTTAGTAATGTTTTTGCCTTAAAGTCCATTTTCTCTGCTACTAGGGTGGCTGTACCAATTTTCCTTTGATTATCTTCTCATCTTTTGATTTTCATCCTTTCTGGGTACTGGGTATTTGTTTATTTATTTTTAAAGATTGATTAATTTATTTGAAAGACACAGTTACAGAGAAAGGGTGAGAGGGAGAGACACAGAGAGAGACATCTTCCATCTACTGGTTTACTCCCCAAATGGGCGCAATAGCCAGAACTGGGCTGATCTACAGCCAGGAGCATCTTCTGGGTCTCCCACGTTGGTTCAGGGGCCCAAGGACTTGGGTCGTCCTCCACTGTTTTCCTAGGGGCATTAGCAGGGAGCTGGATCAGAAGTGGAGCAGCCAGGACTCAAACCGGTGACCATATGGGATGCCGGTATCACAGGAGGTGGATTAACCCTCTACACCCACCCCGTGGGTATTTATATTTAAAGAATACCTCTTGTGAGCAGCATGTAGTTGAATTTTCAAATCCATATTTCATAATCTTAGATTTATTTTAATATATGCATATTTAACATTTTTAAAAATTTCTTTTTATTAATATAAAGAGAACATATTTCATGTAGTTCACAGATAGAATTCTAAGAATATAATGGTATTTCCCTCCATCCTTCTCACCTGTTCCTTCTTCCTTCCTTCCTTCTTTCTTTTTGCAATAACATATTGTTCATTTACTTTATAGGCACAGGCTTAATGCTCCACTCAATAAAGAGTTCAACAAGTAAAATGCGAAAAGCCCAGTGTGTGGCAGGAATATAGATAAGGGCTATAAACAATCGTCAAATCCCAAAATGTCAATGTCACTCACATACATTAAGCTTTTTGTATTGTATACATTAGCATTTTATCTGTGTCCATTCGCTGCAGTACCTGTGGTATTTGGGATCCTATCTCCCATTTGCCACATTTGTTTTCTATGTGACTTGCCTGTTTAATGTTCCTTTTTCTCTCTTTTCATGCCACTTTTTTGAGTGAGCACGTATCTTGTTGATTTTCTTTTGCTAACTTGAAATGGTTATACATTCTTTTGCTGTTCTTTTGCTCGTAGTGATTACTCTAAAAATGTGCATCCTTGACTTACAGCCTAATACAAACTCTTACTTGAACACTTCCCCCTTGAAGCTGGACCTTAGGTACTCTATACTCATCCGCCTCCCAGCCTTCTATGCTGCTGTCTTCCTGCGTTTGAATTTTATGTGCACCTTAATCTCCACAATATTCATTTACATTCTCCACATTTTTGTCTCCTGTATTTCCACCTGTCACCATTTTTCTCTTGCCTGAGTAAATACCCTTCATATTTCCTTTAAGGGAGCCGGGCAGTGACACATTCTCTGTTTCCGTCTGTCTGAAATGTCTGTGTGTTGCCTCCACGGTGTGAGGGCTCGTGCAGATTTCCAGGTTGGCCATTGTTTCCTCTCGGCACCTTGTCACCGGCGCTCCATGCCTGCATCACCTATAGACAGTCAGGTGGCAGTCTCGGTGCTACCTCTTTCAGTGCTTTATGGTTTTATTGCGGCTGTTGGTTGGTTGGTTGGTTTTCTTCCAGTTCCTGGGAGGCACTTCACCATGATTTTATTTAGACTTATACTGCTTAGGGTTCACAGAGCATCCTGAATCTGTGGGTTGGTATCCTCTATTAGTTCTGAAATCTTACTTCAAAACTTACTGGTTGGAGATGTTTGGCACGGCACGTAAGACACCACTTGGGGCACCTGCATTCCCTATCAGAGTGCCTGGGTTCAAGTCCTGCTCTGCTGATCCTTCTGACCCAGCTTCTGCTAATGCACACTATGGGAGGCAGCAGGTGATGGTTCAAGTACTTGGGTCCCTCCCGCCCATGTGGGAGGGCTGGACTGTGTTCCCAGCAACTGATTTCAGCCTGGCATCCTTGGGTGTTCTGGGTATTTGGGAAGTGAAATGGCAGATGGACGATCTCTGTTTGTCTGTCTCTCTGTCTCATTACCTCTCAAGTAAAATTTTTTAAAAATTTAAAAATTGCTTCCTTTTCATGCAGTTTCATATATGATAAATCTTCTGACTCTAATTCTAAGTCGTTTATACTCTTTTGTGTATTTTCCATTTTAAAAATGATCTCATTTTGGTATTTTCATTGGCTCATATTCTGGTGTCTAAAAAAACTTGTTGAGTTCTTTTTTTTTAAAAGATTTATTTTATTTATTTGAAAGGCAGAGATAGAGGGAGAGGGAAAAATAGGAAGAGAGATATTCCATCTGCTGATTGACTCCCCCAGATGGCTGCAACAGCCAGGGCTGGTGCAGGCAGAAACCACGAGCCAGGAATTTCATCAGGGTCTCCCATGTGGGTGCAGGGGCCCAGGGATTTGGCCTTCCTCTGCTGCTTTCCCAGGCATGTTGGCAGGGAGCTGGATTGGAAGTGGAGCAGCCAGGATTTGAACCCGCATGGGATGCTGGCTTCTCAGGCAGTGGCTTAACCTGCTATGCCACAATGCTGGCCCCAAACTTGAGTTCTTGGTATCAGATATTGAGTTCAATAATTTCAGATATTGTATTTTTTTCAGTTTTAGAATTTATGTTTAAATATATTTTTAAAAAAGATTGATTTATTTTATTTGAAAGTCAGAGTTACAGAGAGATAGAGGCAGAGAGACAGATGTCTTCCATCTGCTGGTTCACTTCCCAGATGGCCACAACAGCTGGACCTGTGCTGATCTGAAGCCAGGAGCCAGGAGCTTCTTCCAGGTCTCTCACAGAAGCCCAAGGACTTGGGCCATTTTCCACTGCTTTCCTAGGCCACAGCAGAGAGCTGAATTGGAAGTGGAGCAGCTGAGACTCAAACCCGTGCCCATATGGGATGCCGGCACTGCAAATGGCGACTTTACCCACCACACCACAGCGCTGGCCCCTCTATTTAATTCTTTAAGAATATAGATTCTAGTTCTTATTTTAAATTATTTCTCTTCATTTATTTTCACCATTTTCCTTCTATTTCCTTAAAGTTACCAATTATACTTATTTCATGGTTGTTGTCAGTTAATTTCTTTTCTTTCTTTCTTTCTTTCTTTCTTTCTTTTTTTTTTTTTTTTTAAGATTTTGAAAGACAGAGTTACAGAGAGGCAGAAGCAGAGGCAAAGAGAAGCCTTCCATCGGCTAGGTCATTCCTCAAATGGCCGCAATGGCAAGAGATCTGCTGATCCAAAACCAGGAGCCTGGAGCTTCTTCCAGGTCTCCTATGCAAGTGCAGGGCTCCAAGCACTTGGGCCATCTCCTACTGCTTTCCCAGACCATAGCAGAGAGCTGCATCGGAAGTGGAGAAGCCGGGACTCGAACTGGCGCCCATATGGGACACCGGCACTGCAGGGGGTGGCTTTACCTGGTACACCACAGTGCCAGCTCTCCCAGGCAGTGTCTTAACCACGGCACCGAATGCCCAGCCCCCGATGTGTTTGGCAGGCTTCCTCCTCCCACGGAGACCCTGCACTCCATTTTGCTTGCATTAGCTTTGGCTTCAAGATGCAGGAGGAAGTTCATTGCTTTCTCGGCCCCTCACTCGCTGTTCCTGGCCCCTCGTGGAAAGAACTCTGGGCCCATTTTTCTGGCTTTCCTTCCTCTGTCAGATCGCAGCACCACACATCACTGTATTGATTATCTTTCAGATGCTATGAAGCAGTTTCTTCTATGTTGTCAAGCTTTTCTGGTTCTTAGTGGAAAGATTGGTCCAAAGGGGTCAGCTAAATCCTGGAGAGGGAATTCTCAGCAACAGCAGGTACTTCAAAAAGTTTTAATTCCATTTTCAAACGTATGTGTATGTGTGTATATGTTTATATAGTGTCAGCTGAAAAGCAGGTTTTAAAACAGTACATGCTGTATGGGATTAATAACTTGGTTAAAACTAGAAGCAGCGGGGCCGGCACTGTGGCACAGTAGATTAATCCTCTGCCTGCGGTGCCAGTATCCCCTATGGGTGCCGGTTCTGGTCCCGGCTGCTCCTCTTCCAATCCAGCTCTCTGCTATGGCCTGGGAAAGCAGTAGAAGATGGCCCTAGTGCTTGGGCCCCTGCACCCGCACACGGCCTCCCCAACAGAGACTGACACATGAGCGTGGGCAGAGAACAAACAGCATGTGCTGAGGGTTTTGAGAGACAGGGTACTTGCAGTTCTGTAGACGAGACAGCCTTACCAAGGGAACCATTACATTGATTTGAAGCCAGAGTCTTTCAGATTTTTGATGGCTTCCATTAGGTACTCGAGCAGAGGCGCGCAATGGAGTGGGAAAATCCAAGAGATTTATAAACCCAAGACCTTTGAGCGAGACTGCTGGAGCTTACAAATGTAAGGGTCTTTTCCTTGCAGCACTGACATGTCTTTCGGGGAAAAGGACTTGCAATCTACCACATCAGAATTAGCTGACGTGATGGTGAAATGCTAGATGGATGCATAGGCAGGGGGTGGGAGAGGGCATCTTGCCTTTGCCTGGGATGGGGCATTTGGGCTGCTTCTCAGAGGCTCAGCTCTTAAGAGTTCACTTTCAGAAAAGCTTGTCGTTCAGCATAGGAATCCAAGCCATCACTGGGAGGGTGGGGGAACAGTCCAGCTCTCATGTGATTGACAGACGAAGGAGGACCCTGTGGGTTTTGGAAGTAGACTGAGAAGGGCAGCAAAGGGTCTCGTCTTGGGGGATGTGAATGTTCAGGGAGTGGGGAGAGAGAAGTTAGGGCAGATGAGCTTTATGTATCATTGAAGTATCACGATGTAATTTAAAAGCCATTGGTAATTTGACCCCCTGCTTAAAATATGACCTGCGCTCAGGAACCACAGTTCCTGAAATTGCACCACCAGGCCTGCATTCCATTTCCCCACTCCTACTTGACTCGAGTCAGGCCTCTAGGGTGACTCTGTCCGTCACTGAAGGGGCTTAGGGCAGCACCTGGAAAGATGAGAGGTGGGAATAAGAGACCCAAATCCTGTGCACTTGACTGGCTGGGCTTTCTTTGCAGAGAGGCCCTGTTTAGACACCACGTCCTGATGTCAAACAATGGCTCTGCTGCTTGCTAGCTGGGCACTAGGGGCTAGTTTTTCAAAACTTCTCTGGATTTCTCCTTTTGTAAAGTTAAGAGAAACCATTTTATCTACTTCATAGTGTTGTGGTGAGGATTAAATGAGTCCACACATGTAACAACATTCAGAACAGTTCCTGGCACATAGTAAGTGCGCAGTAAACATTTCCCATCATCCTTACTAGCTTTCGGGGTGGCGGCACCTGCTGTTGCAAAAGCAGTTCCTGTCTCAGCCCCAGCCAAGTTGCGGGAGCCCGCGGCTGAGGCTGCGAGAACAGGCGCGTGTTCTCAAGCTCTCCATTTCTCAACTGCGAACACTTTGAAACGCTCTTCAGTCCTTTCTTTAGCAAACTTCATGCTTATTCTAAGCCCTGTGTTTAAGCACTTGGGATTGCGAGGTGGTTCAGAGACAAGTTTTGCTTAATTAAAAAAAAAAAAAAAAAAAAAGACAGTATGAACTGAGTGCGGCCAAGGCAAATGCCTCTGACGGAACCGTGCACAACTTGGTTGTAGCCATTCCTTGATGAGCTTCCGGTGCAAAGGACCAAGAGCGTGGGTGGGGACTCCAGGCAGGTCCAGTGCTAAAGAGGCTGGGGTGCTGGCTGTTGGCCCTAGTGGCTCACAAGTGTGCTGAAATTGGCCTCCTGCGGCATCCTCCCCCGGTCCTGCGGCTTGCTGCCCACAACGTGGTGGGTGGGGATTATTCCAATTGCCAATTTAGCCTACCTCTTTTGCCCCCTGGGCTGGGTCCGGACTCTCCCCCTCCCCCGCTGCCTGTGCTCCTCCCACCCCCAGATGCTCGCGCTGGTTCCTCTGCAGGGATGTGGCTGGGGCAGACTCGGTGAGACAGTGGCTCTGCTGGCTTTGGTCCCCTCTGGAGGAAGGGTGTTTGGGGCTGGGTGGCTTGTTTGAAGAGGGAAAGAAGCAGGTGTTGCGGGAATGGTGAAGTGGCATGGAGATGGAGGATTTAAATGTTAAGGGGTGGGTAGAAAATGTACCAAGATATTTTGAGGGCTAAATTTGTTCTGGAAGTTAAATGCATAGAATGTGATGAATCAGAAGAACAAGAGCCACTTAAGATTTCTAAAGCCGTTGGGTTGCCCAGGCGATACACAGACGTTTTGTGGATGGTTTCTTATTAGCAGTCAACATTCACACAGCACTTCACCTCCTCAAGTATTCATCCAGAAAACCAGGGGCTGTTGGTGACGGCCGGAGAGCCAAGACCAGAGAGAATCTGCTCAAGGTCACACAGCCAGCTTGCCACAGGGCTGACAGGAGATCCCAGCTCTCCCTGCATCGCCTGGCCACCTGCAAGGGACCCTCACCTTGCTCTATTTCTCGTGGTGAATGACGTCACCCACCTCCCAGTTGCCCAAGTAATGTGTCTTTTTTCTTTTTGCCCACTCCTCACCTGCCTTGTGCCTAATCAATCACCAAGACTAAAAAAAAAAAAAAAAAGAGGGGCCAGTGCCGAGGCTCACTTGGCTAATCCTTCGCCTGTGGCACCGGTACCCTGGGTTCTAGTCCCGGTTGGGGCACTGGATTCTGTCCTGGTTGCTCCTCTTCCAGGCCAGCTCTCTGCTGTGGCCCAGGAGTGCAGTGGAGGATGGCCCAAGTGCTTGGGCCCTGCACCCACATGGGAGACCAGGAGGAAGCACCTGGCTCCTGGCTTCAGATCGGCGCAGCGCCGGCTGTGGCGGCCATTTGGGGAGTGAACCAACGGAGGGAAGACCTTTCCCTCTGTCTCTTTCACTGTCTATAACTCTACGTGTCAAATAAAATAAATAAATACATTTTTAAAAAGATACATTTTTTAGACACTTAGAGACAAAGAGAGAGATCTTGCATCTGCTGGGTCACTCACCAAATGCCTGCAAAAGCTAGGGCTGGGTCACATTGAAACCAGGAACCAAGAACTCCATCTGGGTCCCCACATAGGTGGCAGGGACCAAGGCACTTGGGCCATCACCTACTGCCTTCAGGCACACTAGCAGGAAGCTGGATTGGAAGTGAAGGCGGAACTTGATCCCAAGCACTCTGGTTTGGGACGTGGGTGTCCCAAATGACAACTTAGCCCACTGCACCGCAATGCCAACCCCAATCATCAAGACTTTGAATTCCACCTGTTTGCTGTGTGATTCCCTCTGCTTTTCTCTCTCCAGCCACGAGGAGCCCTTGTCTGCTAGGACAGCGTCCACACTCGTGACTCGTGACTCTCCTGGCCATTCTCCTGCTTGCTAACATTCAGTCCGGTCGTTACCCTGATGAAGACTCTTCCCAGGTTCGCAGCAGCCTCAGGTTTAACAACACCCCAACACCCATCCCATGGCTCCCGCCCACCCCTCCAGGTTGGCCCCCCTACCCTCTTCAGCATCCGATGGGGACTTTGAGGGCAGGGCCGGAGGGAGCCAGAGAAAGATCACGGGAGAGTGAGTGAGAGAGAAAGAGACAGAGAGAGAGAGACTCAGAGCCAGGAGCCTAGTTGCGCCGACCCGTCTGCCAACATGGAAATACTCCCTTCCTATGGGATAGTCTCAGCCCAGAGAGCTCCGATAGCAAACTCCAAGGTTGACGATATCTATCAAAGCAAGACTGAGACTCGGAGCTCTCTCTCCAGACAACACAACCTGATTTGGTGAGCAAAGGCCAGAGCCCTTTAAGATGGTGCCGTTTCTTACTGGCCCAGACACTGACTGAGGCTCTAAGCCTTGCTTTCTGCACCTGGAAGACGGGGCCAGTAGCTGACCTACTGTGCAGCTGTCTTCTGTTCATTTGTTCTGACTGCCAACGTTGGAGCCTCCTGCCTATGTTGGGGATCCTCTTCTGTAGGAGCCTCCATGGGGAGGGTCCTATCTCCTGCTGGGAACCCAGAACAGCCAGATGCTGTACTTGACCCCAGACGCTGTACTTGACCCTAGCAGGGAGGGAGATGCTCACACCTATGTCGCAACGAGTTGAGGCTGGTGCAGAGAGGCGGACATGGTTGAGAATTGTTCCAGGAGAGGGGCCGGCGCTGTGGCGCAGTGGGTTAACGCCCTGGCCTGAAGCGCCAGCATCCCATATGGGTGCCGGTTCTAGTCCCAGCTGCTCCACTTCTGATCCAGCTCTCTGCTATGGCCTGGGAAAGCAGTAGAAGATGGCCCAGGTCCTTGGGCCCCTGCACCCGTGTGGGAGACCTGGAGGATGCTCCTGGCTCCTGGCTTTGGATTGGCACAGCTCTGGCCGTTGCAGCCAATTGGGGAGTGAACCAGCAGATGGAAGACCTCTCTCTCTGCCTCTCCTTTCTCTGTGTAACTCTGACTTTTGAATAAATAAATAATTCTTTTTTTTTTTTTTGACAGGCAGAGTGGACAGTGAGAGAGAGAGAGAGAGAGACAGAGAGAAAGGTCTTCCTTTGCCGTTGGTTCACCCTCCAATGGCCGCCGCAGTAGGCGCGCTGCGGCCGGCGCACCGCGCTGATCCGATGGCAGGAGCCAGGTGCTTCTCCTGGTCTCCCATGGGGTGCAGGGCCCAAGGACTTGGGCCATCCCCCACTGCACTCCCGGGCCACAGCAGAGAGCTGGCCTGGAAGAGGGGCAACCGGGACAGAATCTGGCGCCCCGACCGGGACTAGAACCCGGTGTGCTGGCGCCACAAGGTGGAGGATTAGCCTATTGAGCTGCGGCGCTGGATAAATAATTCTTTAAAAAAAAGAGAGAGAGAGAGAGAGAGAATTGTTCCAGGAGAAGCAGCGGGGAAAGCCGTGACAGTGGGGGTGTCATTGTGGTGTGAAGGTCAGACTTAATTTCTTTTTCTACGCCTTCTAGTCAATTCTGGGAGCTGCCTGATTTCCTCCCAATAAGTTCCTTCTGTGCTCATCAGGGGGCCCAGGTCTGTTTCCTTGGATGGGATTGGGAGTCTTGGCTCGGAGACTCAACCTGTGCTGTGGGGCGGCTGGGCTGGAGCAGGGTGGGGCTGCCTCCGGCAGTGGGAGTCAGCTCTGGCGGGGAAGCCTGGGTTTGGGGGCCCCAGGGTCTGCCTCTCACATTTGTAAGAGAAGCTGAGATGATCACGGTCAGGACAGCCATGTCAGAAGTCGCATCCGTGCCAGGTGAGCACACCCTGTGCCGGACCAGGGAGATGGAAGCCGCTTTCCCTGTGTTACCAGCAGAGCCCTCCCACTCCTATTACTCAAGGCCTTGCATTGAGCTTAAACACACCATCGAGGGGTGCAAACGGGGAAAGGCACACGTCGGGTTTGATGGGTTGCTGACATGCAGGAGCATGTATTTCAGGGGCCAGGTCTCAGAGCTTCCCGGGGCACCTCTGTGGGTACAAGAGCGGAGGAAACTCCTTCAATAGCCAGGCTTCTGGCTTCCTCCAGGGGTGGAGCCCATTGAAGCTGCCTGCTGAGGTTTGGGCTTGGCTGGAGGCAGCCGTGCCAGATGAACTTGATCGCAGCCCTGCCCACCTCTCCCAGCAGGATCCCTGGGCTCACGTCTGCCGTTCAGACCCTGGGTGCTCAGAAAACAGGCGCCAGGGCCAGTGTGAGGCCCGGCTCCGGCCAATTTTTCACGTTAACTGGGCTGGGCTGGGCGCTTTCTTTGTCCTGGTTGCTCCAGGGCTGTTTCTGATGACATTTAGGCAGAAGAGGCTGAAATATGCCCCAGGGGACAGAAGGACCTGCTGCTGAGCCCCTGGCACCCGTTCCCTCTACACTGTCCCCTCTGGGAAAGAGACACTTTGGAGATGCAGTATTTAATTATAGCAGTAAAAAAACCTCAACAACCTCGTTTTGAAAGAGCAAGCTTTCAGGCTGACTTATGTGGAAGCAAAGCCATTAACCTCGGGAAGAACTAAGTGCCATGGCCAGGGAGACCGAGGCCCAGGCTGCAGGCACCCCACCCCCATCCTCTCCGCCTCTGCAGGGGAAGCCATCGCCAGCTGGCCAGCCTGCCTGCTGCTCGCAGTGCAGCTGCGGGGAGGCTCCCGGTCCTGGGGGGCAGCAAGGATGGGGTGCAGCTGAGGGGAGGGCCCGGGGTCTGAGTGGGGTGCTGGAGGCAGTGTGTGCTCACCGGGAGTGACGGGGCAGCCCAGCACCAGCTCGCTTGGAAAGCGAGGGAATTAGGCTCAATGACCCCCAAGTGTGTTTCTAAGGAGCTTTCTTTTGGTGGTTTCCCACAAGCCTCTGGGGTGTCAGGCCTGGGCTACATGCAGCTCTTGGGTCCCTGCTGAACAGCTCTGTTTTATCCAGCACAGTGCTGGGCCAGAGACCCACTCCATGGGAAAATTACCTCTCTGGGCTTATCTGGGTGATAAGCAAGGAAGAGGGTGGGAGCTTCCTAACTGAGCTACCTGGAGATTGACGGCCACCTGCTGTCATCCGAGATGAAATTGATAAGGGAAGCTGCGCCAATGTCAGAACATTCAAGAGCCAGGCAGGGGGGGAGGGCAATGTCTTTGTTAAAAAGGAGAAAAAATGGGGGGAAAAAATGAACAGAACGAGAACAAGAACAAAAATACTCTGGAAATGATTTAAAAGTTTTCCGATCTGACCAAACAAGTTTATTTGATTATACACAGAATCCCATTGAATTTGAAAGCAGTTAACATGAAAGTTCATGTTTCCTTCTGGGCACAATGCAAAGTCTGTTGTTGGTGCCAGATGGACTGCAGCTGGGGCCTGGGTGAGGTTAAGCAGAAGTGGGGGGCGGGGTGAGGGAGTGGGCAGATGGGGAGGAGGGGGCGCAGGGGGAGAAGGAAGCTGTGGCCGCATTCAACAAGTATCTGGTGGCTCGGCTTCAAGTTCAACCTCCAGGCACTGGCATTGGGCACAACAGTTTGAGCCGCCGCCTGCGACACCAGCATCTGAAATGGGAGCACCAGTTCCCTACTCATGCACCTGGGAAGGCAGCAGAAGATGGCCCAAGTGCTTGATCCCTGGCACCCACACGGGAGGCTGGAATCCAGCCTGACCCAGCCCTGGTCGTTGCAACCGTCTGGGGAGTGAACCAGCAGATGGAAGATTTCTGTCTCTCCCTCTCTGTCTCTGTCAGTCTGCCTTTAAAATAAATAAAAATAGCCGGCGCCGTGGCTTAACAGGCTAATCCTCCACCTTGCGGCGCCGGCACACCGGGTTCTAGTCCCGGTCGGGGCACCGATCCTGTCCCGGTTGCCCCTCTTCCAGGCCAGCTCTCTGCTGTGGCCAGGGAGTGCAGTGGAGGATGGCCCAAGTCCTTAGGCCCTGCACCCCATGGGAGACCAGGAGAAGCCCCTGGCTCCTGCCATCAGATCAGCGCGGTGCGCCGGCCGCAGCGCGCCTACCGCAGCGGCCATTGGAGGGTGAACCAACGGCAAAAGGAAGACCTTTCTCTCTGTCTCTCTCTACTATCCACTCTGCCTGTCCAAAAAATAAAAAAAAAAAAAATAAAAAAAAAAATAAATAAAAATAAAATCTTAAAAAAATGTATCCTCCAAAACTGCACTCCCCCCCCCCCCCCCCCCCGGCCTGGTCACAGTCGATCAGGTTGCAGGAAAGCTGAAGAAAGAGCCTTGTTTTTGTTCCCTAACGTTGAGTGATCAGAGCCACGGGCTTGCGGGAAGGACACCCCTGTCTCGGCCATGCTGTCCCACCTTAGGGATGCTGGAGTTTAGGAAGTGATATATGAAGGAAAAGCACAAAGAGAGATGGAGAACAGAAGACAAATTGCAAAGAGAATTGTGAAGTCTCCTGACAAGAGAAAAAATGGAAGAAATGAAATGTGTATACACACACACACACGTATATGCCGAGAATTTACAAGAAATAAAGATAAATATAAGACATCAGACTGACTTCAGATTGTCTAGACACATCCATGGCAAAATTCAAGAATATAAAACTTCCAGAGAGCAAAAGCAAACAACCCATAAAAGGACAAGAGTCGAATCGACATCTGTGTTCCCAATAGGGACGCTGGTTTCAAGAAGAAAACCAAGTATTTCCGGGTGTCAGAAGGAGCTTAGGGCAGGCAGGTCCAGGCACGGCAGTTCAGGACCACAGCCCCGAGGATGCCAACGCAGGGGGCTGTGTGGGAGGGGCTCTGCTCTCTGCACACATCGCGGTCATTAGTAGTCACCCAAAAAGACATAGCATAGGGAAGAGTCTCACCTGTCTAACAGCGATCCCAGGTCCAGCGGGAATCCAGGTAAACAGGAACACCCGAAATAGTGAGGGACAGGAGTACAAGCGCCGCATGTGGAAGTCGAGGGACACAGCTCAACAGCACCCAGAGGAATGCGCAGCTGTAAACGATGCATTTCCCACCCAACAAGCCAAGCCGGAGAGCAAGGGAGCCAAGCGTGTGAGCCGGTGCTTAGGAGAAAAGAGCATTGGAGCTAGCAGATGGGGAAGTGAGAGATGAGCTAATGAAGACGAGGGCACACAGGAGTGGGACAGAAAGGGCGACGGCAGCGACGGCTGCGGAGACTGAAGGAGTGTTCTCTGAAAAGCAAACCTCTGGTGAAGATGATCGGGAACGCATGATGAAGAAGGGCTAGAGAGGGGGGGCAGCCGCCTGCGTAGCTGATTAAAATAGCAGAAGAATCTGATGAGCAAAAACTTTGAAAACCTAAATGCTGTTTTGAATCAGGTGCTTTGTAAAATAACACGGGAAACACAAAATAGAATAATTGAACTATTGCCATCTAAAGAATTGAAAACTCATCCAAACCACACCCCACCCTCCCTTTGAAAAGTCCCAGGTTCACTGTTCATCAAACTTTACAGGAACCAAGGATGCCTACGAGTGTCTTACAAAAACTGTGTTAGAAACTAGGAAAAAGGAGAACTCCAGTACGTCCCTGATTCCAAGGTCGGATAAGGATAATAAGATAAATTGTAGCCTGTTTCATTAGGAGTTCCTAATTAAATATTAACTCACTGAATCTAATAATGTACTAAAAATGTATAATGGACAAGTAGATTAACTCCAGAATTGCAAGGATCACTCAAAATCATAAAATCTCTCCGAGTAAATGGTCATAAAAGTAGGGATAGAACTTTAATTCGATAAAATCTAAATACCAATGATCTACTGTGAACATACAGAGAAATAGGTAAACGACTAATTCCTGTAAGATCTGGAACAAGACAAGGTGCCTGCAAAACATTGCTGCTTTTCAGTGTACTGCTGGAAGTCCTGGCCAATGCGATCGTACATGAAAAAGAAGTAAAGGAGTAAGTGTGGAGAGGAAAGGGACAGAAAGTCATCTTCGGATGTAGAAACCAGCAGAATCAACACACAGACCAGTAGAACTGAGAAGAGAAGTCAGCAAAGTGAATGGGCACAAAACCAACTTAGAAAAATCAGTAACGTTCTTTACAATCAATTAGAATACAGAATAGAAAAAAAAGATACTGCCTTCAGAGTCAACAAACATTATGAGTTTCTCAGGAAAGTGTCCAAAAAAGAATGTAAAAACTTCAAGGGGAAAAATAACTAAAGGTTATTACAAGATACACAGAGAGAGAGCTGCCTGAAAACAATGTAAATTTCCTGCAAATTCTAAGTTCAATGCAATTCCGACAGGAATTAAGGTAGAAATTGGGGAGTGGCCTCATAAGCCATGTAACACGTGTATGAAATAATAAAATCCCATCAATTCCTAAGGTGAAGAGGGAAAAATAGGGGTGCTCACCCTGCCATCCTCCGCAGACTTGCCTCAAATGCTGCGCTAATACACCGGGGGCACAGCTGGTGCAGGGGCCACGGAGTCCACGTAACAAAGCAGAGTGCACAGCAAGCAGCGCGGGACCACGCCAGCGCTCTCAACAGGGGTGGCATCCGCAGAAGCGGAGGAGTGGCTCACACGCGGACATAGTGGGTGTTTGCAGGCCTGGCTTTCTCTCCAGAGAAAAAGAATTCAGATCTCTGTCTATCACTAAAAAGAAAAACCAAGCTGCAAATGTAGATCTAAATACGAAAGGAAAAAGTGTATTAAGATAAAGGAGATTGTGTGTGTGGGTGCGTGTGTGTGCATGTGTGTGTGTGGAGTGTTGGGATTAGGGAAAGATTTTTAAACACTACTCAAATAGCACGGATTATAAAGGGGGGGGGGGAAGGATGGATGTGGGCACATGAAGAGCTTCTGTTTAATGTAGGACACCATAGACCAAGTGACAGATTGCTGTAGAGTTTAAGATCTGTGCAACTTTTAAAATTGACAAGGAAATTTCTAGAACATACCAGGGACTAACTCAAGTCAAGAGAAAACAGGAAACGTTTTAGGAAATTAGACAAAGGATATTGTTAAGGATTGGATAGGGGCCGGCACTGTGGTGTAGTGGGTTAAGCGTCAGATTGCCATGCTGGCATCCCATATGGGCGCTGGTTCAAGTCCCTGCTGCTTCACTTCTGATCCAGCTCCTTGGGGATGGCCTGGGAAAGCAGTGGAAGATGGCCCAAGAGCTGGGGCCCCTGCACCTTCGTGGGAGACCCAGAGGAAGCTCCTGGTTCCTGGCTTCAGATTGGTTCAGCTCCATCCATTGCAGCCATTTGGGGAGTGAACCAGCAGATGGAAGATGTCTCTTCTTCTCTCTGTAACTCTGCCTTTCAAGTAAATAAATACATCTTTAAAAAAAAAAAAAGAAAGGATTGGATAAGGCTTGGCTCCCCAACTCATGCAGATGCTTCAACTCTATTAAAGGTTAATGATTAGTGGTTGGAGGATTAGGGTGGTAGCTTGATTTGGATTATATGTGAAGGTGAGACCTCTGGGAAGTGATCGGACTGGATTAGGTCTCTAGGGCAGAGCCCCATGACCGAATCATGGTAGCTTCATGAGGGGAGGTCACGTGGAGGGCAAAGAGGGAGCTTCCTGGCTGGGCGATCCTTCCTCTGCCGTCCGTGGTCTCGGATGCCTCCACCACTGAGGCCGTGAAGCCCCAAGGCTGTGAGCTGAGCTCAGCCTTCTTCCTTCTGAAGTCGCTCCTCTCATGTTAGGTACAGGGAGGAAGGGCTGACTTACACAGATGGGAGCTCACAGGAGGCTAACGCGTACACCAAGGCCTGCTCGACCTCGCCGGTGGTCCAAGACACACAACGGGAAACCAGGCACCACGACTCCTGGTGGGCGGCCGTGGGGCGCTCACATACTACCAGGTCTCGGACAGGACATGGTGGATGAGAACTCTCAACACTGCAGGTGGGTCGGCGCTGGGCTGGACACCAGACAGTAGCCTTGACATTCCTTAGCGGAATTAACATCGCCTCTAATGCAGCAAACTCCCTGCTGGGTCTGTGTCCCAGAGAAATTCATTGAGAATCGTAAGAGCGCTGATGCCCACTGCAGCGTTGTGTGGTTACAGCGTGCTGTCTGTCCAACCCATTCTTCTCCAGGAGGATGGGGAAGGAATAATAACGCTAGCTGGGCAGCCAGGATTTCTGCTTGTTTGCTTTTTTTTTTTTTTTTACTTTTGACAGGCAGAGTGGACAGTGAGAGTGAGAGACAGAGAGAAAGGTCTTCCTTTTTGCCGTTGGTTCACCCTCCAATGGCCGCTGCGGTAGGTGCACTGCGGCCGGCGCAACGCGCTGATCCGATGGCAGGAGCCAGGGGCTTATCCTGGTCTCCCATGGGGTGCAGGGCCCAAGCACTTGGGCCATCCTCCACTGCACTCCCGGGCCACAGCAGAGAGCTGGCCTGGAAGAGGGGCAACCGGGACAGGATTGGTGCCCCGACCGGGACTAGAACCCGGTGTGCCGGCGCCGCAAGGCGGAGGATTAGCCTAGTGAGCCATGGCGCCGGCCTTTTTTTTTTTTTTTTTAAATTAGTATTTCTCAAAGCCCTTCAGATACATCTAAAACTCATGAATCTTCACAGCTCGCCTGCCATGGATGAACTCTTACTACCCCATTTTATGGGTTGGGAGCCTTAGGCCCAGAACAGTTTAGTAATTTGCCCAAGATCACACAGCTAAGCTAGTGGCAGCACCGTGATGTATGTGGAATGGACGTGGCTTCCTGGTCCACCCTCACCCATACTTTGTTCTCACGGTCCATAGTGACCTGCAAGTATTAACAGAAATAGAATAATTTGTGTGCTTTTAATTGCACGGGTTTTGAGTGGAGTGACGAGATCTTGTGCTGTCTCACTTTAACCTGCCTGTCAGTCATGGTGTACACTGCCTCCCTGGGGGTCACTTAGCAGCCGCCTATCTGATACATTAAAACATCATGGATCTGCATGTATAGGAACAACCGTAGTACGCGTCTATATAGAGTATGGTACCATCCGTGGTGTCAGGCATCCACTGGAGAACCTTGGGATGTGTCCCCTGAGGATGGGGTGGGGGTGGGGAACAGGCAGACAGAAGTGGGAAACCATGAATTGGATTTAGCCACAAGATCTTAAAGATGGGGTGTTCATGAAAAAGTGACTTGTGTATCAGGCACCTGAGACGTGACAAGCCGGCTACTCTCAGCGGCAGGATAGAATTCTGATACTGGAGTGGATCCCAGGAGGTAGGAGTGGCCAGGAACCACGGAGGGACACAACGGGGGCTCTCCCATACAGCAGTGCTGGCCGTGTGTCACCACCTGGGGAGAACACGTTGAACTCTGTGAGCTCAGGTCCCGTCCTTAGCCAGGCGACTTCCACCGTTAAACCCACATGGGACAGGTGAGGAGTCTGGGTAAGACAGCCTGGAGAAAGAAGCTGCCACTGAGGTGCCCCGAGAGGCCCCTCCGCAGACCCCCGCCCCCTCACCAAGGGCCACGAGGCACCAGCAAGAAAAGACAGCAGGGAAGGCGGATCTTTGTCAACTTCCGTTCACTTTGTAGTACATCCATCCACCTGCACAAAATCAGAAGCAGCCCACGTCCTCCTTGCCATCTAAAAAAAGGTTTCTGGGCCACCTTTCCTCGCTGCTATTTCCTGGACATGCTAATTTTAGCGCAACCCTGAGCAGCATCAATTAGGGAGCAGAGCTACTGAAAGGCGCGGCTTCTAGATCCCCTCCAGCTGTCCCCGTGTCTTTTCCCCTGCAGGTGTTGGGGGCGTTGTGGGTGTGGGGGGCACCTCGGGGGACAGGGTGAACAGAGATGACCCCCCTCGGCTTTCTCCTTCTGATCAGTTTCCGGCTGAGACCGGCACCGGCACCGGGTGCTGAGGTTTGGCGGATGCTCTGATGACCGGGCAGGACCCGTCGGAGGGTTTCAGGGTGAGCGGTCCCCAGCATGGTGCTTTGTTGCTGTGGCTCAGTGGACTCCCCCCTCCCCCCAGGCCAGGCCAAGGTCTCAGGACAAGTTTGCTTTGCTTTGTTCCTGAAGTGCTACGGAAGTTTCCAGTCTTGGTCTTGCTTGTTTCCCGCCATCTGAGCCTTTTTGTGTATTAAACAGGGAGAATTAGGGGGAGCTGGCATTTGGAGCAGTGGTTAGGACGCTGCTTGGGACACCGTCTCCTGGTGGAGCGTGTGGGTCTGAGTCCCTGCTCCGTTTCTGATTCCAGTTTCCGCCCATGTGTAGTCAGGGAGGCAACAGGTGATGGCTCAAGCCGTTGCGTCCCTGCCACCGACGTGGGAGACCCGGATGGAGTTTCTGGTCTCCAGCTTTGGCCCAGCCCAGCCCTAGCTGTTGTGGGCTTTTGGAGAGTGAATCAGCAGATGGGAGATCTCTCTCCTTCCCTCCCTCCCTCCCTCTCTCTTTCTCTCTCTGTCTTTCAGATGAAAGATGAAAATAGCAGCTTAAACAGGGAATGAGGCCATTCCCGTGGTTTGGGAGGTGCGCGGTGCTTGCTGTGCCGTGGGGCTGCTGGGAGTGAGACAGCATAGAGTGTTTGCACCTGCGCCTTCTCTGACCCGCACGGGCTCATGGGGCCCTTCCCGTACTAGGCTGGCAAACGAAGTTTGTTAAAACTTCATCTGAGAAAAGCAAGGATTTGGTCCTGGCTGACACCTGGGTCAACAAGGAACCCGAGGCCTGCTGTCTGACTCAGTAGGAAGAGTGACTGTCGGGGGACATGGGGAGTCGGGGTGGATTCTGGAGGCAGAGGCCGCCCGCATCTGGGGTGAGGCTGGCGCTCGGCCCTGATTGTGCTGAGATCTGAGTGAAGGTTCCTGGGCTTCTCCGGTTCCCCCCCCCCCGCCCCGCCCCATCACCCACCTGTTAAAATAAAAGCCACCCCCTCCCCTTATTTGGTGATGATGGCCAGGATCCCAATGTCCCAGAGAAACACCTGCCATTTCTTTTAAAGCACCACCACCTTAGCGTGGCTGCCACAGCAACGTGGGGTGACTTTCAAGTTCACGCCTTTGAAAGGCTAAAGCTCTCCATCTTCGCAGTGCGGCCAGCCCCACGTAAGCCAGGGGCTGAGCTATGGTTGATAAAATCCCGGCTTCATCCATCAGAACCCAGAGAACCCAGGCAGCCGCTTTCTTTTTTCTTTCCTTTTTTTTTTTTTTTTTTTCCTGAGCTGCTATTGTCAGAGTGCGGGAGATCTCTATTAATAGACTAAAGATTTCATGCCACCAGTGATGGTTCTAAGAGGAGGCAGTCATGCAGCCGTTCCTGGCTCAGCTGTCCCTCTTTGCAGTGAGAAGTTTGGGCTGGGTGCATGGCCATAATTGGGTTATGAGGCTGTTAATAGGATTGTGCTGCCTGGAAATGCAAAAGCCATGAGTCAATTGAACATCAAGGTGAAGTTATTTCCAGCAGATCGATTGCAGCATCTCCTGGGTAGCATTGAAGCCTAGGTGATGGGAGAAGTGGTATTCAGCAGGCGACACTTCTTCCTCTCCACTGGTGCCCTAGCCTCGGAGGCAGAGGGACCCTTTATCTCTGGAAGTGCAGGCTCGGAGTTCCTACTCCGGGCAGCCTTCCCAGCTGGCGGGAAGTCCCGGGCATGGGGACAGTTCAGTTGGGTCATTTTGATTCAATTCAGCAAACATGTACTCACTGCCTGCTGCGTGTTCCAAGTAGACACGAACTGGGGTCTTCTTTCTCCTTTCAGTATCTGAAGATGAGACATGCTTGCTCTGACAGATCAGATGATGAGCCCACAGGCCACCTTTTACCCGCTCCAACCTCACTCCCTCAGGTGCTGAGTTTGCTCCACAGGTTTGCAAACAGATTCACGTACATCGGATTTTTTAGCACGAGAAAAATGGAGTAAGACGATACACATTTCCTGAGACTTCCTCCTCCTCCCACCCCTTAACCGTAAACTGGGGGAAGTTTCTAGGTCAGTACGTGTGATTCCAGTTCATTTCTCTATTGCAGCTGCGTAGAATGACACACTCGGGCTATAATATCCGTGATACGCACACGGACTGGGTGGGCATTCAGGCTGTTTCCGGTTGATTTTTTTATTTTTTATTTTTTGGCTCTGTCTTATTATGCTTTAAGTGGAGGATTTGTGAGTAGACACACCTGGATTTGAATCCCAGCTTTGCCCCTCACTGTATGATCTTGGGAACGGTCTCTAAGCTCCGCTAGCCTCAATGGCTTCAGCTATACAATGGGGCAGTGACCCGTCCACAGTGATGCCGGGAGGACTGAGCGAGCTGTGCACTGGGTGTGAGACAGGGCTTGGCAGGCAGCGAGTGCCCAAGAGGGCTGGCGGTCTCCCACGTCATGCCAGAATTCTTACTCCTGTCATCTAAGGAGAGGACTCTACCGGGTCTGGGGCTCTCACGGGGCAGTCCTTGGAGAAAGGTAGTTGCATCTGCCTGCCTCCGGTGCAGCCTTGGAGGGGTGGAGCAGGGGAGTCCGTGAGCAGCCCCAGGAGGACGGGCCTCCAGCCCTGCTTTGCAAGTGCACGAATGCCCCTTTGAGGGGGTCACCTTTGCCCTCGCTGGGGCATTTTGTGGCGAGAAGTAGAGGGAGTCCATGTTGGGGGAGGGGTCCTTTGTAGGGACCCCCTCCAGTTCAGCCATGGTGCTAAGCGCCTTGCCTTCTGCTATAGCCACTGCCACCGCCTGAGTGAAGGGACCGGAGCCCCTGGCAGTTCCCCCTGGGGCCCTTGATGCTCCGTGACTAATTCTCTGGTGCTACCATGCTCATCTCCTTCCACCTTCTCTGTTGAACTTACGCTTGGCCATTCTCCAGAACATTCTTCCTCCCACACTGGCTTTCCCGGGCTCACCTCCCCCAGGGTCCAGAGGCAGGGCAGGCAGTCCCGATGTCTGTGGCTTCCCCAGGCCACTGGTGAGGGCACCCAGGGGGATCATCTGTGAGATCCCAGAAATCCCGCCCCTCTGTCAGTTTGCATAGGCTCATTCACGTACATAGAGTGCTTTAGGTCAGTGGTTCATTTAGCCATCTGCAGATTGCTTTCAATCATAGGTTCACGGCAAAGTGCGAAACGTAAGAACAGAGCCAAGAGTTTTCATAAAGGGAAGCGTATTCAATTTACAGCGCTATTCTTCACCCTCGAGCTTCAGAGATGACTTTTTTGGCCTTAAAATGTCCTTTTAAAAATGATCATTCCTTTCAACAAATGGAAACACATAATTTTTGAAAATATTTTAAGTTAACTTCTGTGACTTTTCGGAAATTTTGCTTCTCTGTCACTGGGTGTGTTTTTTTAGATATTAACTTGCAAGATATATTTTAAAAGCACTAACCCCTCAGGAAGGTATTTGCAGAAAGGGCCGTTTGTCACGTTACTTAATTTTATCTGGCATGCATGCTGCTTTTTTATATAGTATACATTTATGTAGTCTTATGTATATTTTTATTTATTTGAAAGGCAGAGTTACAGAGAGGCAGAGGCAGAGAGAGAGAGAGAGAGAAAGAGAGAGAGAGAGAGAGGTCTTCCATCTGCTGATTCACTCCCCCATTGGTCGCAACGGCCAGAGCTGTGCTGATCCGAAGCCAGGAGCCAGGAGCTTCTTCCAGGTCTCCCACGTGGGTGCAGGGACCCAAACACTTGGGCCGTTTTCTACTGCTTTCCCAGGCCACAGCAGAGAGCCAGACTGGAAGTGGAGCAGCCGGGACTCAAACCGGCGCCCATATGTGATGTTGGCACTGCAGGCGGTGGCTTCACCCACTATACCACAGCCCAGTAGTCCTATATTTATTGCACTTTAATGAAAGCAGTAAAACATCTAACTGCGTTCCACATTTCATCTCCAATTTGTATGATTTGTCTTCACCTCAACTTTGGTAAGTGAAACACCTGTGTGTTTGTTCTTATATGGGCAGATTAAAAATTAGTCAATCCATGGCCGGTGCCATGGCTCACTTGGCTAATCCTCCACCTGCGGTGCCGGCACCCCAGGTTCTAGTCCTGGTTGGGGCGCTGGATTCTGTCCCAGTTGCTCCTTTTCCAGTCCAGCTCTCTGCTGTGGCCCAGGAAGGCAGTGGAGGATGGCCCAAGTGCTTGGGCCCTGCACCCGCATGGGAGACCAGGAGAAGCACCTGGCTCCTGGCTTCGGATCGGCATAGCTCCATCTGTAGCAGCCATTTGGGAGGTGAACCAACAAAAAAGGAAGACCTTTCTCTCTGTCTCTCTCTCACTGTCTAAATCTGCCTGTGGGGGAAAAAAAAAGGTTAAAAATTAGTCAATCCTGTATGGAGTCCCAAAGTTTTAGAATTTTAATTATTTGTAAAATCGAAATGTCTGGCGAACACTGTGCTGGGTGTTCTCACTCCCTCCTGTCTCTCGTGGGTGTGGCTGATCTCAGCGGAATTGGCTCATTGGTCCTGGTACACCCGATGGAAACTCGGGAGATTCCATGAACACACCTGGCTGAACCGTCTATTATTCTGTGACCCATTAAAAACAAATAAAATTAATACACCTCCTAATAACTTACTTTTTTTCTTTAAAGATTTATTTGAGAGGTAGAGTTACAGAGAGAGGGAGAGACAGAGAGGTCTTCCATCTGTTGGTTTACTCCCCAAAAGGCTGCAATAGCCAGAGCTGGGCCGATCCGAAGGCAGGCGCCAGGAGCTTCTTCCGGGGCTCCCACGCCAGTGCAAGGGCCCAAGCACTTGGGCCATCTTTTACTGCTTTCCCAGGCCATAGCAGAGAGCCGGATAGGAAATGGAGCAACTGAGACACAAACTGGTGCCCACATGGGATGCTGGCGCCGTAGGCAGAGGCTTTACCTGTGCCCCAGTGCTGGTTCCCCTCTCGTAATAACTTCCTTAGCCTCTGAAACTTCAGACTCCCCCTTTCTCAGCTTACACCCCCGTGTCTTTCTTGTTTGACTCCGTTGTTAGCTGCTAAAATGTTCGTTCGCAACAATTGCTGTTGTAACTGGCACTTTTCCATAGTCGCTAATTCAGTGTTATAACTTCCAGTTAGAGCAACCATTGTTACCATACGACTCAGGGTGGTTCACATGAGAAACGAAGACAGGGGTGACGAGGGGACCCTCCCTTAATCTGGAACTAACCGGAGCGTGGTGCCTTCTGCGCAGCCTTTGTCGCACGGTAAAGTTGCCTTCAGCCGGTCCTTTGTTTCGATGGACTGTGTTGTTGCCTGCATTTTGGAGGGCTCACTATTTCCGGAGGGAGGCAGGGGTCCCAAAGAGGGCTAGAAATGGAGAGGGCAGTGTGGGGTGAGGGGCCTGCATGCTACGACAGGGGCAGGGAGCTCCGGGCCTTTGGTTCAGGGCTCATCCCGATTGCAACGTTTAACTACATGACCTGGGGCACGTCACCATTTCTCTGAGCGTCATTTCTCTGCGTGTGGGAAACAGGTCATCCCCTGTATCAGGGTGTCCACGCAGACCACGGGAGTGTGAATGCAGGTGTTAGCCCTACTAGGAGCTACTACCAGGTGGTCCTGGCAAGTGTTATGTGAGGGAAGAGGGACATTCACTATGCAAGGCTGACGGTGGGATAGCCAATACTTTTTACGATGATGGGTATTTCTTTTCCTTTTCTCCTCTTCTGCTTCCTCCTCCTCCTAATTCACAAATGGAAGCATTTAATTTTCTGCGGTGTTTTAGATGAACTTCTGTGATTTTTCCTGTCACTTTGCAATTTACCCAGGCCTCAGTAAAATGTGTTATCTAATTTGAACCAAACCAACCGTCATAAGGCAGATGAGACTTAAATCGACATTTTTGCACATAAAAGGGTGGGTTGAGGGGTTAGCACTGCCATGCAGTGGGTTGAGCCACTGTCTTCGATGTGGGCATCCCTTATGAATGCATATGAGTGCCGGTTTGAGTTCTGGCTGCTCCATTTCCAATCCAACTGCGAATGTGCTTGTGCCCCTGCCACCCACATGGGAGACCAGAATGGAGTTCCTGGCTCCTGGCTTCAACCTGACTCAGATCCGACTGCCATGGCCATTTGGGGAGTGAACCAGTGGATGGAAGATTCTCTCTTTCTTCCTGACACTCTGCCATTCAAATATCTTAAAAAAAAAAGAAAGAAAAAGAAAAAGGTGGGTTGAGGATAACAGCCATTTTGCAAGGGCAGGTAAACAGCCAGGAGAACCGTGGAATCAACCTTTCTCCTGCGCCTGGCCTAACCTGCCCGTCAGTATCGCAGTGAGCCCCAAACAGCGAACATCTGATTGGATCGCACAAGAAGCTGACTGACAGCCTCCCGAGCCTCCAGGCTTTAGAAACCTAGATTTACCTCCTCATGCTAACAACACACTTTGTGTAGTGCGCCCACTGTGCCTTTGCGAGTTGTAGTTTTCAGTCCTGGCAATCGTTAAAAGCAAACATGAAAATAAACGGGACTTCTGAATGTGTGTATCAAAAGTTTGGTAGTTGAGATAATTGAATTGAAATATCAAAGTATAACTCCAAGGTTTAAAAAAAAAAAGTTGCTGTCATTACAAATGTGACTGTGGATAGCATTTGAATGAGGGGCAGGCCCTGATAAGGAGGAAGCATCTGGGGGTTCGGTCAAGATCTAACACTTAGCATCCATTCTTAAAAGATCTATCATAATTTATTGAGACCAACAAATAACTTCCACCTTTTTACTGCCGCGGAACATAGAAGCAGTAATGAGCGGGGTCTGCTTTTTGATATTTCAAAGGCCCCTCCTGGCCGAACTGCTTGCTCCTAGACACATGTTTAAGGGAGGTGTGAGATGAACCATTAAGTGAAAATGTGTATTATCTGGGGCGTGTAATATAACGGCGGTAACTTAAATCCTCTCTCTTATCTAAAAGTACCCCAAAATTTAGAACCCTACAAAAGACATAAGTTGAGCAAGTATTACAATTGCTACTCTGAATTGCTTTTAAAACTAAAAATCAATGTAGATAATTTTAAAAACACCAACTGTCTGAAGCCCTCCTTGGTGTGTTGGGCTTGTCACTACTGGTGTGGTGGTGCGGAGGCTCTGTCACTCCTCAGGGCACCCCACTTCTGCGTGGGAAGAAGGATGTGTTGGGGGGGAAGGTGGGGGCGTGGGGTGAGGGGGCGGTGAAGCAGCCAGGGCGGCGCTGGGAGAGGTGGGGGCGTCACCGGTGGGGGGGGGATGAAGCAACAGGGGGGAGGGAAGGGGCGGGGGGGGGGTGCCACCCAGCCAGGCCTCCTGAGTGCCAGCAGCAGTTCCCCTTCTCCTGAACTCTCCATGGGTACCCTCGGGAAAGCCCAGGTCTGGGAAGGAAAGGAGACAGGGGGAGGAGAGGAGATGACGAGGTAGAAAGAGGAAAGTGTGGCAGACAAGAAGGCAGGGGGTGAGAGAGCAGCACCCCATGCCCGGATGTTGGGGAGCAGATACAGTCCTGCCCCCTCCCCCCCCAAATTAACAAACAGGGAGAATCCGCTTCTAGAAACTTGCTTTAATCGCTGTCTCAGTTACTCTTTTCCACACATCTGCAACTCCTGTTGGGGGACCACGAGGTTTCTCCTTGGCTTCCTTGAGCTCTCAGTCAAGGTTCAGGGTTCAAGGTGGCAGAAGTGGTTCTTTCCCAGAGTCCTCTGACGGCCGCCCAGAAGTCCCCAGCTCTTCAGTCCAGCTCACCTTGCCACTTGCTCTCAACATCCCTCCTTTCGCTCTGCGTCAGCGTCTGCCTGGGATAGCCTGGGAGCTCCGTGTCCCCCTCTCGACAAAGTCCAGTTTCCCTGTGTGTTCTCTCCCGAAGATTCCCAGCTGTGATTTTTAACAAAGCTCTGATCTTCTGCAGTGTGGGCCCAGAACTGCTTTTCTCTCCACCCTGGAGGTTTGCATGTGCACCGCACTCGGAAACCCAGGTCAGTTTCCTCCTGGCTCCAAAGGCAGCTGCTCCCCCGTAGGGGTCTCCATGTCCCTCAGGGTCCTGGCCGTTTCTTTCCTCTTCAGTGGATGCTCCAGTAGGAACCTCATCTGCCTTCCCGCGCCCCTCCTACAGATCCGGGAGACATACCCTGCGTGGTTCTCAGGAGTGACTGTATCTGTGCTTTGGCTTTTCCACTTGTCTGCTGATATACTCGGTTTCTTCTTCCAGAACGGGGTCTCTCCTGAAATAGCAGACATGAGCTTTTCCTTGTGGGTCTTCTCCCAGATCCTTTGCTTTATAAAGCATGAAATGGACCAGGTCCTGGGGTGGGGCGTGTCCAGGGAGCAGGGTATTGGGCACTTCTGGGCTCTTCCATCCCAGGGTGATGCTGGGGAAGAGCTGGGTATTCAGCTGGAACTCGTGCCAAGCACCAGGCTGCTGACTGGTGTGTTCGGCTCTTGGGATGGACATCTTTGTTTCACCGTTTAAGTTCTGCCTTAAACCGAGAAGACCGTGAACCCAGGAAGTGCCACGGCACACCCCACTCTGACACCCACGCAGGATGGTATCTCCTGGCCCGGCGTGTCCTCCACGTCATCTGCATTGTCGCCTGGGGTTTGCCAACAGTGGCGGATTCATAGCGGGAGGAAGCTCTGGTGCGGTGCCCCGGGCTGCCACCTTGGACAGCTGCCTTACTCAGGGGAGTGCCCACAGAACCAACGTTGTACCAGGCAGCGGGGACATGAACAGCAGACCACGCACACCCCCTCAACCCTGCCCAGACTCCCTCTCTCCCGAGGAACCAACCCTCCTGTCCTGGCTATCTGTGGTTCCCTCTATCTGGAACGCCTTTGCCCACGTGTCCACCTGTGACCGTCCACCTGGGCCTCGTCACCTGTGTCTCCCCAGTGCCAGTGAAGGGCCTGGCATGGAGTGAATGCTTGGTGGTGTTCCACACACCTGTCTGTGGAATGAATGAATGAATGAATGAGTGAATGAGTGAGTGAATGGAGGGGGACATTCTGAGGAGTCACCTCCCATGCTCTGTGGGCTCAGCAGCTTGTGCTATTGTTATTAGTTAACAGCTCCTGTGGATGAGGAATATCTGTGTTGCGTAAAGTAGTTAACAAGTGATTCACTTTGGGTGGCCACGTCCCATGCTTCAAAGTTTGTCCTTGGACTTCAAAGAAGACCTCAAAGTTGTCTCAAAGAAATTTCACTTCTCTCAACGGAGATCGTTTTTCTGGAATCACATTTCAGCACCTTTGGAAAGAAGTAACAAAAACAGAAGTAGAAAAAAAAAAGTAGCAGTCGTAGAAATCTCAAATTTCCTTTAAACACACTTTGGATCAGAGGATCACCACAGCCTTCAACATGAACGAGTACTTAGAAGATGTTAACGTTGAAAACACTGCATACTGCCGGCGCCGCGGCTGACTAGGCTAATCCTCCACCTTGCGGCGCCGGCACACCGGGTTCTAGTCCCGGTCGGGGCACCGATCCTGTCCCGGTTGCCCCTCTTCCAGGCCAGCTCTCTGCTGTGGCCAGGGAGTGCAGTGGAGGATGGCCCAAGTGCTTGGGCCCTGTACCCCATGGGAGACCAGGAGAAGCACCTGGCTCCTGCCATCGGATCGGCGCGGTGCGCCGGCCGCAGCGCGCCTACCGCGGCGGCCATTGGAGGGTGAACCAACAGCAAGAGGAAGACCTTTCTCTCTGTCTCTCTCTCACTGTCCACTCTGCCTGTCAAAAAAAAAAAAAAAAACCACTGCATACTGGAATTTGGGGAATAGGGCTAATGCTGTTCAGAGAGGAAAATTCATATCCTTCAATTCTCAACATAAGTAAACATGAAAAGTATGCAAATGAACTGGGCAGTCCAGCTGAAAGGGCTAGACATGGTCTCGTGCACACATACATGCACACACACGCACACACACACGCACACACACAGAAAGGAAATCAGAGCAATGGAAATAAGACTGAAAATGTCTTAGAATCCAGAAAATCTGAAGCCTTGGCAAAGCAATCAAAGAGCTGATTATAGGATGGCTGTGATCCTTTTTAAACAAAAAAGGCGGAAATGCGAAGCTGAAAATGAGGAAGACACAGAGGAGTACAATCGTTCAGATTGGAGAGGGGGGAAACTGGCGGCGGCTCTCGCCTGGGCTCCTGTCTGCCACCCACGCCCCTCGTCCTGGCCTGTCGGCCTTACGTGAACAGGTGCCTTCCTGGATTCCTAGGACAGGAAGTGGAAAATTCCACTCTGGCTGCAAGGATGTGAGGGCTGGGCCAGGAGGCAGTGTGAAGTTGGTGGCCCAGGCTGGGGTTACCCCTTGAGGTATTTCCTGTACTGGGGAATTGGAGGCTGGGGGCTGTGCTCTTGTTATGCCCCCAAGTCCGTGGTCCCCCAAAAATCACACCACCAGAGACCAAAGTTGAAGCTAATAAGCAGGGTCGTTTTTATTTCGAGTTCGAACTCGGGCCTCTCAGTGCCTCCAGGAGAGGAAGCCCCCCGAGAAGCCCCGAGCCTAATTGTTACAGAGTTTTTATTATCCCTTACAAGCAAGTGTTAAGGGGATGCTGTAGATCAAGTTGACACTTCTGATAAGTCCCGGCATCGCAGCTGCTGACTCCGGGGGTAGTGGCTAGTTGTTATCTAAAGCTTTGAACCCTATAGGTATAGATAATTGCTTTACATTCCTGGGCCTGGGTCAGGGTAGGGTCACATCTGGCCAGATGGAGGGAAGGGGAGGGTACAATAACGAGTGCCAGGAATGGGCAGCGGTTCAGATCGTACAATAATCAACTTAATATAGTTACTGGATTACTTAACTCATCACCTAACATAATACATATTATAAAGTCTAGCATTGCTTTTTTTTACTAATGGTTGCCTAACAAGCTAACGTGGTTACACTTTAGGTTACATTGAAATAATGATAGCACTAGTACAATGGATAATAAAGGCATAGTAAAAGCTGGTTGTGCAGGTGCCTTCTCATTCCCCCCTTTCACATGAGACTTTTTTGGAGCCAATCTTGGCTCTTTTATAGGCCTTAAGTTTTATAATTTCTGTTCATTTAAGGCTTGGTACTGTGTCCGCAGCACCATAAGCTGGACCGTGTTTATCCTGTCTTTAACAAATATTATTAGTTTGTTGATAACACAGGGGCCTATGGTTAAGATTATTATTAACAGAAGTAAAGGACCAATTATAGCTGATAATAAAGTTGTTAGCCAAGGAGAATAATTAAACCATGATTCAAACCATCCCTCTTGTTGTTCCCTTTCTCGTTTTCTTTTTTCTAGCCCCTCACGTACTTTAGCCATGGAGTCCTCTACTACTCCTGTGTGGTCGGCATAGAAACAACACTCCTCTCCCAAGGCGGCACACAGTCCTCCCTGCTGTAGAAACAGCAAGTCCAGTCCTCGCCTATTTTGGAGGACAACTTCTGACAGGGATCTGAGAGACTTGGTTAAGCCCGCGATAGATCGGTCAATTCTCGCTAAGTCTTCATCTATCGCCATTCGGAGAGCTGAATACTGGTTTACTTGCCTGGCTACGGCAGTGGCTCCCAACCCTGTCCCTGCCAGCCCTAACAGTCCAGCTACTGTGATTATAGCAGTTGCCACTTCCCGGCACTCTGCTGAGTGACGTGGTGGGCCTCAGGCTGGACAGGAGTTCCTTATAGGGATGATATATTATTCGAGGGTACAATCTAACTAGAAGGCACCATTCATTATTGCTTTGTAACACTGTCCCTGACACACACGGGGTCACTCCCGAAGCATTACAGGCCCACCACGTATTTCCCGGCGCTGGGAAGAACAGGGAGGCGTTGCTGAGGACAGTATGGTTACACATGGATCCAGCAGAAACCGTGGGGGATATGCATGTTCCACGACCCCGCACGACCTGTAAGGTGGTCCCAGATTCCATCTGTCTCTGCCAGCGGCAGCCCTCTTGGGTTGTCCCAGAGAGTGAGAGACTTGTCACGGCTGACGCCTCATAATAGGGTGGCGAGGCCTGATAACATAGCCAGCAGGAATTAGTTAAGTTAGGGAAAGAAGCGTTCAGGGCCACATAAGCACTATTTAAGAGTCGCCACAGTGGACCAGATTATTGGGGTTTTGACATTTTTCTGTTGCTGGCTGAGGCAGGTCGGGCCCTGTCTTTGCGTGCCCCTTTTGATTTTGAACCTTTGCCTCGGCTGGTCATAATGGGTCGGTCCTTGCCCTTTTTTACCCGGGGAGGAGGACTTGGGTTGGGTCTGGGTCTTTGGGTCGGTGAGGGCTCAGGCTCGGGAATAAGGAACTTATTCAGCCCCACCCCAATTGTGAGGCTCGGTTGAGACCACCACTGGATTGTAAACTGAATGCCTGGGTCAGACCCGGAGACATATAGTCTCAGTCCCCATGTTTTCCCCTTAACCCATTGAGAATTCTGTATTTCTTGCCATGTTTTTACCTTAATTTGGATTGGGTTTCTTTTTCCCACCTGAGGACTTGACCCACCCACTCTGGCCATCTCCAGATTTTTGTCCCTAGGAGTCAACCATGGGGCTATTGTCTCACATCCCCAGTGATGGCAGTAATAATCGCCTGCCCCCCCACAGCCTGGGGAGCCTTCTGCAGGACAGACATATCATTTAGTTTGTTGTAAGTTGGCCTCTATACCAGTTTGCCCATACCCCAGCAACCTTACCCCGGGATTCCAATGCCAATCGGCTAGTGAGGTAAATGTCTTAACTCCGGGCCTGGAGATCAGCCTCGTGTCCACTTCCTGCCACAGGGTGCAGAGATCTACGATGAACGTGGGCTGTCCTGTGCCATTATAGCAGTCAATTACTCTTCCCGTCACACTCAAGGTCCAGTAGCCTGGTGGAGGTTGGTGAGGAATGATGTCCAAAGTCACTCTCCCCCGACAGACAGAATCAGTAGGATTATGAGGTCAGGCCTCATTTCTCGGGTGATCAGTGGCCTGCGGGATACGACGCAATCTAAG
The DNA here is from genome assembly GCF_033115175.1 of Lepus europaeus. Taxonomy (NCBI): domain Eukaryota; kingdom Metazoa; phylum Chordata; class Mammalia; order Lagomorpha; family Leporidae; genus Lepus; species Lepus europaeus. The sequence continues at coordinate 101,792,513 of NC_084832.1, read as the reverse complement.
CTTTAGGGGGTGACTTTTATCTCGGGTTTTGTCGACCCTCCAAGTCGACTTGGATGTCAGAGGTTTTATGAGGTCCTGGAACGGGTCCGCTGATTTAGCGTGAGTGTGATGAACCCAGGAGGACACTCCGTCTACCTTGAGGGCAGTGGGGGTCGTCAAGATGACTTGGAAGGGTCCCTTCCACCTGGGTTCCAAGTTTTCCCGTCGGTGGCGCTTCACGAACACCCAGTCGCCCGGCCGGTAGCTGTGGGGCACCGGAGGAGGCCCTGTCTCGTACAGGTCTTTCAGTTTTTGCCACACCTGTTCGTGGACCCCCTGCAGGATTTGGAGTGAAGACAGGAGTTCAAAATCGTCGTCATTTTTAATCAGATTTTCTTTAAGATTAGGTATAATGGGAGGTGGCCTGCCAAACAAAATTTCATAGGGAGTAAGCCCTAGTTTGTATGGGGAATTGCGAACCCTATACAGAGCGTAGGGGAGGATGGCTACCCAGTTTGCGCCAGTCTCCATGGTCAATTTGGTTAAAGTCTCCTTTAATGTTCTGTTCATTCTTTCTACCTGTCCTGAACTTTGGGGCCTGTATGCACAATGTAATTTCCAATCCGCCCCAAGTATGGAAGCCAACCCCTGACTTACCTTAGAGACAAATGCCGGTCCATTGTCCGAGCCTATCATTACTGGAAATCCATACCTGGGTAAGATGTCCTCCAGTATCTTTTTGGCCACCACCTGGGCTGTTTCATTCTTAGTGGGAAAGGCTTCTACCCATCCTGAAAAGGTATCTACAAAAACTAATAAGTATTTGTACCCATACTTCCCTGGCTTTACCTCAGTAAAATCTACTTCCCAATAGGCTCCTGGTTTATCTCCTCGCTGTCTTGTTCCAGAATTCTGAACATTTCTTCCTGCATTAGTGAGTTGACAGACTTTACATTTGACAACAATTTGGTCAATTTTGCTGGGGGCCTCTTTTATTAGTAGTTTCGTTTGTCTCATTAAGTCCTGTATCCTCCTGGTGCCTAGGTGAGTGCTGTGGTGGATTTTTTGTAATACTCTTTTTCCTAGTTTTTTGGGGAGTATGATGCGACATTTAGAGTCTCTCCACCACCCATCAAGGAGCTGTGCCTTAGGGAGTGTTTTTACCCATTGCAGATCTTCCTCGGTGTACTCGGGCGTTGGAGGCAAATTCCTGGGCCCTGGATCAGGGAATTGTTGTTGCACGACTACAGCCTGAATTGGGGACATAGCTATTTTCTTAGCAGTCTGATCAGCGAAATAATTGCCCCTTGACACGGGGTCTATAGGTTTCTGGTGGCCCGGGCAATGCACAATTGCCAATCTTTTTGGCTCCCATAAAGCAGCTAGGAGAGCTAAGATTTCTTCTTTGTTCTTTATGGTTTTTCCCTCTGCTGTCAGGAGACCTTTTTCACGATATATAGCCCCATGTATATGGGCAGTGGCAAAGGCATACCGGCTATCAGTGTAGACCGTAAGTCTTTTTCCCTTTCCCAGTTTTAAAGCTTGGGTTAGGGCTATCAGTTCCGCTTTCTGTGCCGAGGTGTCTGCCGGCAGGGGCTCGGCCCATATTATCTCAGTCTCTGACACCACCGCTGCCCCCGCATACCTCTGTCCTTGATGTATGAAGCTGCTCCCGTCGGTAAACCAGGTTACCTCAGTGTTGGGCAGGGGGTGATCCCGTAGATCTTCCCTTACTCCATGCACCTGGGCTAACACCTCGACACAATCATGGAGTGGAGCTTCCAGGTCCGGGTCAGGGAGCAGGGAGGCAGGGTTTAGGGTGGTTGGTGGCTGAAAGAAAATTCTGAGAGGGTTTAGTAACAGCCCTTGGTAGTGAGTTAGCCGTGCATTGCTGAGCCATCGGTCGGGAGGCTGCTTTAGGAGGCCTTCAACAGCATGGGGTGTGGTGACCTGCAGTTCTTGCCCCATGGTTAGCTTGTCTGCATCTTTTACCATCAGGGCAGTAGCCGCTATCATTCTGAGACAAGGGGGCCATCCGGCGGCTACAGAGTCAAGTTTCTTTGATAAGTACGCTACAGGCCGTTTCCAAGGGCCTATGGGCTGAGTCAGAACTCCCTTAGCTACCCCCTTGCTCTCGTCTACAAACAGCTGAAAAGGCTTGGAGGCATCGGGGAGTCCCAGTGCTGGGGCCGAGAGCAGCGCTGTTTTTATCTGCTGAAAGGCTTGCTCAGCCTCCTCTGTCCATTGGAAGGGCTGCTGATCTTCTGTCATCAGGTACAGGGGTTTGGCCAACTCAGCAAACCCAGGGACCCACAATCGGCAGAAGCCGGCTGACCCCAGAAACTCCCGAACCTGTCGTTGTGATTGCGGTTGGGGGATTCGGAGCACAGTCTCTTTGCGTGCAGGGGTCAGCCATCGTTGCCCCCCTTTCAATAGGTACCCCAGGTATGTTACCTCAGTCTTGCAGAGTTGGGCCTTCTTAGCAGATGCTCTGTAGCCCAGGCTCCCCCAAAGTGTGCAAGAGGTCCTCCGTTCCTCGGGTGCATTCCTCGAGGGTCTGTGCTGCTATCAGTAGATCATCTACATATTGTAAGAGGGTTAGGTTTAGGTGTGTCTGTCGGTACTCACTCAGGTCTTCATGAAGAGCCTCATCGAATAGGGTGGGAGAGTTTTTAAACCCTTGTGGCAGCCGTGTCCAAGTTAGCTGTCCATTGATGCCTCTCTCTGGGTCCGTCCATTTGAAGGCGAAAAGCTCTTGGCTCTTAGGTGCTAGGGGTAAGCTAAAGAAAGCATCTTTTAGATCTAAAACAGTATACCATTGTTTTTCAGGACTGAGAGCACTAAGGAGGGTGTAGGGGTTTGGCACTGTTGGGTGGATATCAATAGTTCTTTTGTTAACCTCCCTCAAGTCCTGTACAGGCCGATAGTCCCCCGTGGTGGGCTTACGCACTGGCAATAGAGGCGTGTTCCAGGCCGATTGGCATGGTCGCAGAACTCCCTGGTCTAGGAGGCGCCGAATGTGGGGTGTAATTCCCACTCTTGCTTCTAGGGGCATAGGGTATTGTCGAACCCGGACTGGATCCGCCCCAGGTTTTGTCTCTATGTATATGGCTGGTCGGTGGGCAGCCAGTCCCATTCCCCCAGTCTCCGCCCATGCCTCTGGGAAGCACTGGACCCACCTGTCAATTTCTTGTCCAGGCTCCTCAGGTTGTTGGTGAATGCGGTATTCATCTTCCAGAGACAGAGTTAATATTGAAACTGGTCCACCGTGTGAATCCGTCACCTTTGGCCCATCAGGTAGGAAGCAAATTTGGGCTCCTATTTTAGTTAGTAAGTCTCTCCCCAGAAGGGGGTATGGACTCTCAGGGATGACCAAGAAAGAATGGGACACTCTGTTGGTCCCCAAGTCCACAGTTCTTTTAGTTGTCCACGGGTACTTTTTGATTCCTGTGGCTCCTTGCACCCAAGAAGAGGTGGCTGATAGCTTCCCTCTAGGGCTAGTGAGAACTGAGTGCTGGGCTCCTGTGTCTACTAAAAACTGGACAGGATTCCCCTCCACTTGTAGAGTTACCCTGGGTTCGGGGAGGGGACCCGAACCCCGTCCCCCCTAATCTTCAGAATCTTGGGTCACTAGTACAGCAGGGGGTTGCGTGGAAGGTGTTTCCTGCCATCGGCCTGGCTTGGCTCTTTTCTTTTTCGGACAGTCTCTAGCCCAATGGCCGGTCTCCTTGCAATAGGCACACTGGTCTTTATCTAATTTTTTATAGGGTGTTTTTGGGAGTGTGGAATTTTCCTGCGGTTGCTTCCCTTGAACTGCAGCCGCCAGTACTCTCGTCATCTTTTCTGTTGCCCTCAACTGCTTTTCTTCGGGGGCATCCCTATTATTAAAAACCCTCTGAGCAATCCTAAGTAAATCCTGAATGTTCTTTCCCTCCAGGTCTTATAGTTTCTGTAACTTCTTTTTAATGTCAGGAGCAGCCTGATTTACAAACGACATAACTACTGCTGCTTGGTTTTCGGGGGCCTCTGGGTCCATAGGCGTGAACTGTCTAAAGGCTTCCATTAATCTTTCTAAATACCCTGAAGGGGACTCTGTCTTTCCTTGATTAACTGCATATACCTTAGCCAAATTAGTGGGCTTGCGTGCCGCTGCCCGGAGACCCGCCATTAGAGTCTGGCGATAAACCCGTAGCCGTCCCCTACCTTCTGCCATGTTGTAGTCCCAGCCATCTTGTGGGGGTCTGGTCAAAGGAAAAGCATCATTGATTAAATCTGGGTTGGCAGTGGGTTGACCATCGTCACCAGGAACCAATTTCCTGGCTTCTAACTGGATTCGTTCTCGCTCCTCTGTGGTAAACAGGATTCGGAGAAGTTGTTGGCAGTCATCCCAGGTGGGCTGGTGAGTAAACATAACGCTATCTAAAAGAGAAATCAAATCTTTGGGATTGTCAGAAAAACGGGCATTTTGTGTCTTCCAGTTATAGAGGTCACTGGTGGAGAAGGGCCAATACTGAAGTCTAGGGTTCCCGGTGCCATCGGGCGGCCCGATTTCTCGTAATGGTAGGGCCACAGTGGAGTCAGGATGGCGTGGGCTCGCCGCTCGTTGGGTGCGACCCCTCGTCCTTTCTGCTGGTCCCCCTGAGTCAGCCCCTGCTTCCCTCTCTCCCTCCAGTGGGGCTGCCCGTGCTCCCTTGTTCACTGGCTCTGCAGGCCTAGGATTTAGGGGAGGCAGAAGGTATGGAGGAGGGTCAAGGGTTAGGGGGTCTGAGCTGTCAGGCAGGACGGGGTAAGAAGGGGCTGAGGGTTTAGTGGCTCGGGGTTTAGCAGCAGCCTCCCTTGGGGGTGTGGTTCTTGCTGACTCTCCCGCTCCTGTGCGCTGTAGAGCTAGGATTTTAGCTGTGGGAAGGAAAGGTGCCAGCCAGGCCGGCGGGTTATTTATTAGATCTTGCCAGACAAGAATGTAGGGGATTTGATCTGGGTAGCCATTCGGTTCTGAGAGAAAGATTTTCTCTTTAACCCTTCGGATGACTGACCGGTCGAGAGTGCCTTCTGGAGGCCATCCAACACCAAAAGCTGGCCACTCTGACCTACAGAGAGTGGCGAGTTTGTCCTTCCTGATTTCCACACTTAAATTAGAAGCTCTATTCCTCACGTCTCTGAAATGATCCGTTATGATTGTGAGGGGGGTGGTCTGCGTCTGCCCCATCGTAGACCTACAATCCCTGGTTAAAAAGAGGGATTTTTGGAAAGAAGGTAAGATTAGTCAGAAAAAGGAACAAAGCAGGAACGTGTGGAGTGGCTGTCCTCTTTTCTCATCCAAAGGCAGTAACCTGAAAAATAACAGTCTCAAACTGAAAGCCTTCGGCAGAACAGCAACCACACTGACACACAGATACAGATCGCAGGCACGTTGGGCAGTCTCTGCCCGACCAGATGGACTACAATTTACACTGATAGTCCCAGATGGGGTCCGAGGAACGTCTCCCAACGGCCCCGCCGACAGTCCTATAGCGCGTCCGCCAGGACTTTTCGTCGGCCCAGATACAGAACCTATAGGCAACTCAGATAACACAGTCGACTACACAAAGACAATGCCGGCAAACTCACCTGGACCGGTCCTTCCACGACCCTTCAACAAGGTGTCTGGGGGGGCTTCGGCGAATCCCGGACGAGCCCCCAGGATCTGTTATGCCCCCAAGTCCGTGATCCCCCGAAAGTCACACCACCAGAGACCAAAGTTGAAGCTAATAAGCAGGGTCGTTTTTATTTCGAGTTCGAACTCGGGCCTCTCAGTGCCTCCAGGAGAGGAAGCCCCCCGAGAAGCCCCGAGCCTAATTGTTACAGAGTTTTTATTATCCCTTACAAGCAAGTGTTAAGGGGATGCTGTAGATCAAGTTGACACTTCTGATAAGTCCCGGCATCGCAGCTGCTGACTCCGGGGGTAGTGGCTAGTTGTTATCTAAAGCTTCGAACCCTATAGGTATAGATAATTGCTTTACATTCCTGGGCCTGGGTCAGGGTAGGGTCACATCTGGCCAGATGGAGGGAAGGGGAGGGTACAATAACGAGTGCCAGGAATGGGCAGCGGTTCAGATCGTACAATAATCAACTTAATATAGTTACTGGATTACTTAACTCATCACCTAACATAATACATATTATAAAGTCTAGCATTGCTTCTTTTTACTAATGGTTGCCTAACAAGCTAACGTGGTTACGCTTTAGGTTACATTGAAATAATGATAGCACTAGTACAATGGATAATAAAGGCATAGTAAAAGCTGGTTGTGCAGGTGCCTTCTCACATTCGCTCCCTCTTCCGCAGCATGTGGACCCCAAGAGACACTTGTTTGTCTGACTTTGGCTTCAACACCCTCTCTTTGGACCTAATATAAGCTCCCACCCCCGACTCATTCCATACTATCCACCTGCTATGCTGCCCATGTATTTTGCACAGAATGACCTAGAAGTCCTCAAGCATTTCTGGATGTGCCCAGAGGTGGCAGTGACCAGACAGGTTCATTGTCCTTGCTGCCAGTAGCCTAGAAACTCAGGCAAGGATTTGGGTTAATTTCCTTTCTTACCAGAGATACTATGGAGCTTTTTTTTTTTTTTTTTGATCAGTCAGCTATTCTGGATCAAGGAAAAGTCCTATTCCCAGATGCTTCTGACCACTTGTATCCCAAAGGCAAGACCTGCCTGGCCCCCAGGCCTCTAAGCTAGGCACTGTCTGCCCTCTGAGCCCCTCTCCTTTGCCTTTTGTCCTCACTAGGCCCCAGGGACCTCTACAGGAATGGGGGACAAGGTGAAGGGCACGTGGCCCAGGTAACAGTCTGGGGAGCCCCGTCCTCAGCTGCCTTGGAACCCACTTTCTAGGGAAGAAAGAGGCTTTGCCCCATAGCCACTCAACTGAGTATTTTTATTCTCAGAATATTTTTATAGAACCTGATTTCCCAGGAGCGCGCTCTGTCCCTTCTAGACCTGTTCTGTCATCGGCAGGTGTCGAGGGATCAGGCGGGGCCGCCTACGCGATCGAGGAAGCCAAGCCATCAAAGCTACATCACCTTGCACCGCTCTGTTTCAGGAACCAGGCTGGCACATTCACAAGAAACCATACAGGCCAGCAGACATGGCGGGAAGAGAGAGCCGGGCGGTTCCCGGCGGGTTTGTCTGCTTCCCTTGGGATGAATGAAGGCAGCCCACGTGTGGGCAGGCCTCTGGGAGGCCAAGGGAAGGGCTGCTGGAGCTGCCTTTGCACACGCTCCTCCTGGCGGCCCCAGGGATGCACTTGGCCTCAAGCAATGGAACTGCGAGGAAAAGACAGTGGCTGAACCAAGCACGTGGCCCCTGCAGTGCCCCTGCTCTCCCAGGCCCCCTTGGGGAAGGGCCGGAGGCGGGGGAGGGCTTTGTGCCCAACAAAGGATGACTGCCAAGAAGGAGAATTTGAGTGAAGCATGGGGTTGTTTCGAGCTGTGAATTGCAGAGCCTCTCTGAGCCTGGGGACCACCCGCTCTGGCTCTAAGTCAGATCGAGAGCGCGAATGAGAAATGCAGTTTGGTCCGCACAGTCTTGCATGCTCTCCTCCTCCTTGTCACCATGGCTCACACAGAAGCTGAGAGGAGCAGCGCTCACCCGCTGGGTCCCCAGGGAGGGAGGCCTGCACCTGCTGGGTACAGAGCAATACCAAGCCGACGCCATAACCTTTTTATTCTTAGTCACCCAATTCAAGTAATTTGTCTTAATTACGTTCCTTGAAAAGGACTTGTTTGCCATGTTAGTGAATGCAAAGGGTATACCACGGCCCCAAGAACTCTTAGCTCTTTCTCTAGTAATAACAATCATCGTTGTTGTTGTTGTTGTTGTTATTGTTACTGTGGCTGTGTGTTTCCTCTCCCGTGTTACTCTGGGGTGCTTTGGGCAATGCTTGTGGGCTCCCTTTGCTTTCCTGGTGGGCTTCAAAGGCATGAAAGAGAAAGGGGTCCATTAGCAGCCTCTCTCCACCGTTTGTCCCTACACACTGTCTTGACACTGGCATGCTCCGCCAGTGCAGTGCTTTCCAATGGCCCCAGGACGTGTGCCTGTGCCACCTAAGGAATGCAAACTTCACGTCTGTTCGTGGACCAGGAAGCCACGTGTTTGCAGTGGTCGTGTTTACTGGGGTCAAGGGCAGGCTTATGAAGCCACTCGGCAGAACCCTGCCGAGCCACCTGCCTGCTGTTCCCTTGATAGGGACGGCCTGTAGGATTCTGCAGTGACTCTTCCTTGTCACCGGCGGAGAATTAGGCAGGCTGCCCACAGCTCGCCTTGGCGGAGGAGGGGAAGTGCGCCACCCGCCACTCAGCCTCCCCAAACCCTTGGGGACAATCAGAGGCGGTGGGGAGCCCAGTCTAAGCAGGATCTCACTTTATTGTAAAATGGAGGTGTTTATATAGCTGCGGTACAGAGTGGATGTGGGCCAGGGGTGGGGTGATGTGACTCAAAAGGGTTTTAGCCAATCCTATTATACCACATCAATGATCATTAGGCAAAAGCGCCCTAGGGCTGGGTCCTTTACAGCCAGGGATTTGAAACTGAAAGACAGGTTTTCAAATTCGAGGCAGGCTTAGGAAGTCCCTCTAGGCCTCTCCGGATTCAGCCTCCCCCACAGGATTCCATCTGGATTTCCAGACGGATCAACTTTTTCTTAACTGGCCTCCTATCTGCATCATGGACCTGAGTAAAGGGAAAGTTGAGACCTTCCTGGGGACATCCACCCACTCTCTCCTTGCCACACTCACTCATCACTGGGTTCGGGCACCCACCCCCTGTCCTGCTGTGCCCTGGCCCATGGACCTTCTTGAAGTCTTGAATGACGCCAGGCCTCCGGACTATTGGCAAGAGGGAGTTAAGCCTTGGCCCCGAGCTCGAGTTCCTCTGCTTGAAGTTGCCGCCCGTCCCGGGACCCTGCAGCTTGTTGGATAGGGCTTGTTCCCTGTCGCAGGCCCTGAAGGCTCACTCGTCATTGTTTGCTGCCAGTCTGCTCTGAGATCCCATCTCAACATGCCCCTGACAGGTCCCACTTCCCTTCTGTCCGCAGAGTCAACTCCCACCACCCCCCACGCTGCAGACTGAGGGCCCCATCACCCAGCTCCCCAGCCCGTCTCACTCCAGCTGCTCTATATCCATGCAGGCTTTGTATCCATGGGCTGCCCTATGCCAGCTTGCACAGGCACCCTGAGGGGGCTTCAGGGACGTGGCCAGCCCTCTTTAATTCAGGGAGTTTCAATCAGATTTCTAGAGTCTACGTGTCAAGTAGGCTTCTTCCACCACCTGCCAGGGCCGGTCAAAAGGGCAGCTCCTCCTCCCTGTCGGGCCTGGGAATCCTCGGGCAAATGCCAGCCTGTCTTTTGGGTCTGTTCAACCTTTGACGGAGGCTGTTGGCGAGATCACTGGGTGTCGCCTACCACCAGGAAATGTTCTCCTTCTCTCCTCACCCCTGACCCTGGGTGCTGCCTCCTGGCCCTTGCAAATGGGGCTGTCCATACTCTAGGTGCTTCTGAGATCAACCCTCGGCCGTCTTCTTGACCAGCTCCTCTGGTGCGAGAAACACCTTTCGCGTGCTGTCCCGTGAACTAACCACATAGCCCCTTTCCGAAAAATGCAGAGTGAGCTTGCGGGGGTTCCGGGCTCCGGGGGCATGAGGGGGTGCTCTGTCCCCTCACCCACAGTGACCGTGCCGGTGGCCCTTGAACGAGTGTGAAGGCAGACCTGAGCTCCCACGGCGGAGCCACGGTCGGGGCATCCACTCTGTAGGGAGTCTCGTTCTTACTTTCCCAAACAGGTACCTTCTGTCAGGACAATGAAATTAGGAACCAGTTCATTTTCTTCAAACGATAGAATGGGTTTGTTAATGATCAGATCTGCTATTTCTTGATTTAAAGAATCAACTTGATTGGGGATGTGAGATTGACTTTTGTTGGGGGCCAGAGCTGCTCCATTTTTCATTTTCTCCACCCTCTTCCCACATCTTCTCCCAGCATGCTGTGCTGGGATTTTCCACCTCTGGGCCTTTGCTTATGCCATGCCCACCGTGGGAGGGGGAGGGACTTGCCTTTCTCCTGCCGCAGCTCCTGTAGCTCTCCCACATGCCCCATCCTTCAACTCCGACATCACTTTCTCATCACCTTCCTTGTCCCTGTGTCCCGAGCCCAGCCCTAACTCCTCCCATGCACCCTGTGCATGTATAGCAGTATTCAAATGGCAACTTCGGTTCTTCTCTCTTCCCTTCTTGACATTCTTGTGGGGCCAAGTGAGTGAATTTTAGGCATGGCTGCCCGCCTCGCAGTGGTCCCCTGCCTTGACACACGGGACTTTAAAAATCGATGGCCTTCACCCCAACCCCGACTGCTTTGCGTTAGGCTCGCTCCAGACTCCTTTGCTTGAGTAGGAGCTATTTTGCCTTGACATTTTCTTAATTCCAGTCTGGCTAATGCGTAGGTCTGTTCAACAAAGCTAGTTCTGGAACCTAGGTGCCCTGTAAACCCACATAAAGGGTTCTGAGACTTTCTGGCCCCTGAATCCCTTTATCATCTTAAAAAAGTATTGGGGACACCAAAGGGCTTTTGTTTATGTGGGTTATATCTATTGATCGTTACTGTGTTACAAATAAAGTTTTATTGCAAAAAAAAAAAAACCCTCTCAATTCATTTAAAAATAATGATAATCCCATTCCATGCTAACATCGATATTTTTGAAATGAAAAGTTTGCTGAGAAGAGTGACGTTATTTTCCAACGAGGGTTCTCAACCTTGACCATCAGCTGTCGCAGTTTCAGGTCACATCACCATGGCAGGAAGCTCTATGGCGAATTGTAGGCTTTTGGCAACATCCCTGGCCAAAATGTATGTTAGTAGCACTCCTCCTCCTGGTTGTGGCAAGCAAAAAAAAAAAAAAAGTTGCCTTGTGTCCCCCCAGGCAAAGGCGCGAATTGCCAATATCATCAGGGGATGAGCATCTCTGCTTTGTTATTTTTTGCAAAACCTTCTAATGCCCGGATCACCAGGAGAACCCTGGATTCTCCCTCCTGCTCCTGCCTCCCACCTGCTGCAGTTGTGTCATTCTGGTTGAAGGAAATGATGACATTACAGCCTCTCGTGGGTGGATGGGTCGCTGGAAAGGGAGGAGCGTTTTTAATAGCTTTTGTGGGTAGCTGTGGGTCTTTGTTCTTTGAGCCTACTTCTAATCTCAGGCAGTGGTGGTTGGTTGCAACGTGGACTCTGAAATTCTTCCCATGAACTTTCCCTACTCCCTTACACTAAAACACATGCGTGTATCTTGGACACCGAATACATCTCGTGCCTGTGTGAAATTTTGCGATATCCTACAGTAGTCATTTGGAAAATATTTATGCAAATTTCTTAAAGGGTAACCCACCCCACTAAGCTCTGTCAAATAGGTTACGTTTGGTGCTCTTAATAAAAAAAGCTTTTAAGTACTGACAGACTATTAATGTCACGGTAGCAGGTGCAAAGTTTTCCAAAAATTCTAATTCCCTCTTGGAGATTCGATTTTTATCTTTGGCAAAGCGGGTTCCCAGTTGTCGTCACTGAAGTAACAGGGACACTATGAAGGACACCAAAGAATCTGTCTGTGTGGGTTACATCGATCGGTCATTACTGTAGCACAGGTTAGGAAGTCAAACTGTTAACTCATTTCAAAACAGTCCTCATCCTGTTAATCAGGAAAGCAGCCGCCCCATGCCCGAACCCACGGAGCCTTGGACCGTGCGCTGTCCTTTCAAGCGAACCCACGGTTCCATGGATGCAGTGGCCAGCTGGTTCAGCCTGTCGCTCAAGCCGTCTCTGAGGGCTTCTCCCCTGGATGGCCACTGTTCTTTGATATCCAACCCCAGTGCTGTGTGTGACTTTCTCTTATCACAGGGAATATTTTAAAAAGTATCGTCAGGCGTTGAGATTTAAAGAGATGAGTACCCTTTTTCTGCTTTGTCAAGGACATTCTTAAGTGAGGCTGGGTTTGTTTTTCCTTCTGTCGGCAGGCACCTGCCCCGCGCAGGGTTCAGTGACTTCCGCGAGACAGGGACTGCTTCCATGGCGCTCAGGCAAACCCGTTCACCTCCTCACACCCTCGCTGATGCAACATCAGTGCAAGTAGCAAAACAGAGACAAAGACTGACAGTATTTTAGCTTTATCACAAAAGTAGTTTTGATCTTGCTGACCCTCGAAAAGCTCTCGGGACCCCAATGTGTGCAGAACACGGGACTGCTCTACCCGGGTGTCGCTTCATCTTGGACATAGACAAACTACTGCAGGCATCAAATGTGAGAGTTCAGGATCTCTCTATACGCGATTGGCTCTCGACTTGCCAAGGACGCGGTTGGGGTTTCGACATTTCAGAGTAGAGGCACCCCTTGACAAGTTCTCACCCTGTGGCTGTTTTTCCCTTGGCAGCCGGCGAGAAAAGAGAGAGAAAGAGATAGAGAGGTGATATCCCCACGTAAGGAAGCTACAGACCCCTAAGTCAGGATTGGTAAAGAATCGTGACCATGAAGATGAAACAGCGCTTCCTGGCGACCTGCTTTGCCAACCACATCCGTGTGGCTGTCGGACAGCTGAGCTGAGAAAACGGGGACAACGGGGACCCTTTCCTCTTAGCTGTGTTCAGACAACACAAAGAGGCAATTTATTGGCGATTTGCAAATGCACAGGGCACTTTAGAAGAAAAATCAGAAATGGGACCAGAGAATTCCTTTGAGCCATGTTTTTCCTGGCATCTCCCTGGACCAGATAGACCCAAGGACTGCTGTGTTGTGTGGCCTCCCAGAAGCTGTCCAGGATTACCTGTCCAGGGATGGAGGCCTGGCCCCATGGGCCCCATGGGCCTCCCCTGCTCCCTCTCCCCCGAGCGACAGCTAAGGGCCACAAGTGGTAGGACAGTGGAGGGCACGGCAGCTGTGTGGTCCACAAGCACCTCGTTTTACAGGTGATCCTGCCCCTGAGTCCTCCCTAGGCCTGAAGGCAGGGCCTGCTGTCTTCTTGGGCCTCTGCCCCGGACATCTGCCTCATCAGCTTGGGCTTCCCGGGCCAGTGAAGACCTGGGTTGCAAAACTGGTTCACCTTGGGAACTGTTGTTGTGTTCCAGATTGTCCAGATAGAAAGAACCAGCGAGACTCACCATAATGCAAAGAACAAAGGGACTTTATTTGTAGGTCCAGCATGCTGGGATCCCAGCCTCCCGTGCAACGCAGTGCTGGGATACCAAGACCCCCTTCTCTTTGTTCTCGGGGTTTTTATAGTTCCCAGGCAAACACGTATTACGTCCGCATTCCTTCCTTCCCCTGGCCCTGCAGGACCAAGGATGGCCCACCTTATTGGTTGCCTCCACCTGGTCCTGCAGACAGGACCAAGGACTGCCCAGTGTCAGGTTTCATCTTCTCACACCAGGCGCATCCTGGGTCTAGTCAGTTTTTTTGTCTTGTGAGAAGCCTGTCATGGCGTGGCTCTGGCCTCTCACATTGTTAAAGGCAGAGAGTTAGAGCCACGGCCCTGGTCACCCTGGGAAGGTACTGGCACCCCTGGGGATGGCTCTGCAAAATCGTGGAAACCTGAGAAAGCCAGAGTCTCTCAGGATGTGGGTGGAGAGGGTGCCGAGGAGGGTCAATCAGGGGACTGCTTGGTGCACCTTCCCTACCCCACTCCCCAGATCAGTGGGCAAAATGGTGCTTTAGTTGGCATTCCAAAGATGAGAAAACATACCTGGCTTGTTCAGAGATTACACCCTGATAAGGGGATACAAATTAAACCCCCTGGATGATGACAAGAGGGTACTACACAGGGGTGTAGAGGGGCTGGGGTCAGCCAGGGATGCCCCCACCCCAGGAGCACAGCCCTCTCACTCCAATGGCTGTTGGGAGGGACGGATGCTGCCCAATGGGGAGGCGGACACCATGGTTGCTTTCCGTCCACCCCATGCACGGTCACCCTCTCTGGTTCTATCTCCATTTCGTAGGCCTCACTGGGTCCAAGATCATCCCCAGGGCTCCTGGGTTCTCATCCCTTGGAGGTCATTCACTGAGCCTGCCGGCACACCTCAGAGGGCAGAGGTGTGCCAACACAGGCTGGGTGATTGGAATGCACTGAAAATACAGATTCCAGCGTGGGAGCTGGTGCCCCTGGGGCTCTGGGGCAATCCGGACCACCGCACCCCAGATGCCACTGTGACTTTGAAGTCAGGGCTGGGGAGGGTGCATCTGGGTCAAGGACAGGTCAGGGAGGGTCGTCCTCAGGAGATGAGCTCAGTATCTCCGCCTTGACCCTTCAGTGGCCACCGCACCCAGGGACCAACGTGCCTTCTTCCGGATGGTCCAGGAGTTGAGCCTCTGAACTTCAGCTGGGTGCCGGGGTTTTGTCCCCCTGCTGTTCCACCCGCACCTCTTGTCCCAGGCTCCCTGTGGTTTGGGTCCTGATATTGGCACCAACGTGGTACCTGTTGTTCGGCCCTGCACTTGAGCCAGGGCTCTGCGTACCTGCCTTCCTCCAGCGACCCCATCTCACCCTGGCTCCTGGGCGAGCCCTGTTTTCTTTCAGGTACCCAGAAGCAGGCATGCGCACTCAGATGAGGGCTAATTGTCAGGCTGCATAAAGAAGTAAGGCAGTGCACCTGCCCTTAGCACCACAGAGAAGGGGGCCATCGCGGGGGCCACCACGGGTCTCAGTGGACGAACATCAACTCCAACCTCGACCTGCTCCCTCCTGCCCCCCAGTCTCTGCCTCTAGCTTGTGCTGTCTCTCTAATCTCTGACCCTGCCCCCCACAGTGTGGCTTCTGTTTTGCACCCCCAGCCCCCGGCCCCTGTGGGTGTCTTTTTAAGTTCCTTTGTCCAACTCTCTAAAAGGAAGGATATGATTGAGAGCCCAGGGTCAAGTGACCAGCAAATCTGCCTCCCAGGCTGCTATGTAGCCTCAGGCTATAGGCTCAGGCCGAGACGTCTGAGTAGCCAGGGTATCGGTGTCACAGGGTACAAAGCACCATCGCTTGTGTCCAAGAAATGGCCTGTGGCTGCCTTCTTCAGATCCAGGTACGTCCTTGGGTGTTAACTGAGGATTTAAGAAAAGGCAACCCATGTGTTCAGGAGAGAAAGCGCAGGACAGAGCGTGCTCACTGCCCAGCCGGCGTGCTGACCCCCTCACCCCCATCTGAGGCTCTTTCTCATCACGGTCACAGAGCCCCAAGTCGTTGCCATGCGCACCTCCCCCTGCCTGTGTGTGCAAAAGCTTCACGGGCGCTTCCCCACACGTTGTCAGAGCACCTGGCTCGCGTCCACGGCCAAAGGCTCCTCGTGGAATCATCAAGCTTGGAGTGGGAAAGGACCATCAGGGTCGCCAACAACCTATCCTGGGCTTCCCTCCCTCCGAGCCCAGGCTGCTCAGAGCTTCCTGGGCCTAAACACCTGCCCCAGGCGCCCTCCCCTCTCTGGGGTTCCTAGCCTTGGCCTTGTTCGCCCAGGCTTCTTGCACCTGCCACACAAAGCCACACGTGGCGAAAGACAGCAGGCAGCAGGCCTCCGCTGCACGGCTTCCTTCAAAATCAGAGTCACTCACTTCGGAGGGGGAATATTTAAAGTCTGATGGGAAATGAATCAGCGACGCTAATGAGAGACCACATTGTGGGAAAGCGCTTTCTGGGTTGGGGGACAGAGGCAGGGGCTGGAAAGGGAGGGAAGTCATTCAGTGCAAGCCTTTGAGGCAGGAGCAGGGACGGGAGACAGGCGTGTTAGCCATTTCTCAAGTGGGAGACGGGGCTGAAGGGGAGCGGGTGGGGAGGGGCTCCTGGTGCCTCTGCAAAGCACGAGGATTCGGTAACTTCACCCTAAAGCCAGGAAGGCTAGGAGGGGAGGCTGGGGGAGGCTGAGGACCCTCCGACAGAGAGGATGGGGGAGTGCGTGAGCTGGCTCAGGGGTGGGGGCCGCCTTCTTTTCTGCCTTTGCCCACACTCCCTATGGCGAATCCCTCCCTCCTATGCCCTTGCTACGCTGAGCTAAGGGAGTGCCATCCCCTGGCTGTGAGCGGAGTGTCCCCGCACGCCGGGGTGGGCGGCTGGGGAGGAGCCTGGCATCTTTCATCATGCGTGCGGTCAGCCGCTGGCCTCGCCCTCCGGCCCCTTTGTGTCTTGCCCGCCGGCCAGCTTTACGCAGAGGTGGTGGGGACACAGCCTGCTGCCTTCTTTTTCTGAGGGCAAACCTGGCCAATGACCTTGACCCTTAACCCTTCTGCTGGCAAAGCAGGGTTGGCAGGGAGGAAAAGTGGAGTTGAACCTGCTGAGCAATACGGCGTGACCCTGCTGCCCTCTCTTCTTTACTCCTTGAAAGAGCCAGGCAGGAGGAGGGGCTGGGGCAGCATCTTCACACCCAATTCACAAACGGCCCCTCCCTTGTAAAGGGCCCGCCCAAGAAGTGGGGCGCTGCATAGGGTCCTGAGAAAAGCACACGCCTTTCCTTTGTCCGTGTGTTCCTCCATCAAAGCCTGAGTCTGTCTCTTGCTTAGCTGTGTGACATAGGGGTAGCTCCTTCACTTCTCTGAGCCTGTTCTCTCATTTGTAAAATGAGGATAATAGCTCCCAGTAGGGCCGATGAGAGACAACGCACACAAGGGTTAGCCCAGCTCCTAGCACCAGAGTTAGACCCTCAAACGGTGTGGCTTTCCTCCCATCCTGGAGCCACGTTTCCCAAGAATCACATCCGAGTATGCTGGAACTGCCCGACTGTGCACCTGCTCCCAGTCACCCCTGGGCTGCCCTTCTCCTGTCTGGCTCCCTTCTTCCTATGGTCCCTGTCTCTGCTGGGATTGATCAATTTAGAGGAATGCAGCCATCAGATGATGTGTTTTTGACTTTTTTTCCCCTGGGTCACGGATCCCTTTGAGAATCCCATGAAAGCTAAGGGATCTCCCTCCCTAGCAAGAAATGAATACCCAGCCTCCACCACCCAGGCTGTCCCCTCCATGGACCTCTTTACCGGATGGAGGGGCGGGGCACATGAGCACAGATCCAGCTCCATGAATTATTTGTTACAGACTGGGGTTACAGACCCCAGTTCACAAATGGCCTTTCCCTGTGACAGGGCCAGGTGGAGCCTTCTGTAACTACCCAATGCAGGGAGAAGAAACCCAAGGCACAGTCTGAGTGGGTGGTTGAGTTGGCTCCCCCTGCAGGAGAGCTACAGTAGTGAAGATGGGATGAGGAGGGGCGGAACTACCCCCCCCCCCCCACCTTCTCTTGGCCCTTTAATTAAGGATTGATTGAATGAGAGAGGGAGAGAGGGGGAGAGGAGGAGAAGGGAAGAGGGAGGGAGGGAGGGAGGGAGAGAGGGAGAGAGGGAGAGAGAGAGATCAGACAGTAAGACTCTAAACCCTCTAGCTGGGCCTTTCTTAGCTCACAGACTTTAGCAAGCAGGACCACCCTGGCTATTCTCAGCATGGCCAAGGTCCTGCAATGTAAGGTGGCAGACGGGTTTTGCCAACCATCATTGCCACACCAACAGTAAGGCCAGAGGAGGAGAGCCACCCTGGGATTGTGTCACTAGTACTTGCAGACAGCAAGAGAGCATATGCACATACACTTTTTTTTTTTTTTTTTTTTAGCAGAGGGGGTATCCTGTTACGGTGAGGTGCTGTGTGGTGCCCGTGCCCCACCGGGATCTGAGCGAGCTGTGCAGGGCACAATCAAGTCCTCGACTCCTCTTCTGGAACAGTGCCCTGGCTTCGCTGAGCACACCTTTGACTGTACAACCACCTTCACCTTGAGCTCATCCTTGCTGCATCAAAACTATTTTTAAAGAATGATTTCAAAACCGCAAGCAGTAGAGAGCATCAGTGGAGAAAGACCGACAAGAGAAGGAAATTAAAATCACCCGTCGTCCTGCCGCCCAGGTTTAGTTACCTTTGTCCAGCCTCCCTCTTCCCTCCCTGTTGTCAGAACTATCTGTTTTTTAATCATACATGGTCCAGCTTCCTGGGCCTCGGGGCTCTGAGCCTCGATGTTCCCGTGTGGATGCTGTCGCGCCTGTCTGCCGACACCATCATCCAGCTGCTTCCGTGTGGTTCTGTCGTCTACTGGGTCAGGAGAGGCGCCTGTGGGTGCATCACAGGCTGTGAAAACAAGAGGGCTGGCGTGACGGATACACTGCCATGCTGAGCAGCAGGCCATGGGATCCCGCGATGCCTTTTGGCCAAAGCAGACAAAAACGAAATCTGAATTTCAGAAAGAGTGGCCACCAGAGCCGCACAGGGCGGATGGGCTGAGGATCTGTTCAAGAACTGGGCTCTGGCTTGCTTCCAGGATGCAAAATAGCAGCAGCAACCAATCCCAAGACAGAGTTTACGCACTTTGCTTACGGAGCCAATCAGAGATCCGTTGGACTGAATTTCCTTCCTCTCCTGCACTCTGTTTGGCCCTGGCATCCACCTGCAGTGGATCAGCCTGCCCTTTGTGAACGCGGTGGGGGCTCTCTGTCTGGCAAAAACCTCAGTGGCTGCTCTGGACTGCCTTGGTGGGCTTTGTGTGTTCTCCCTCCTCTCTGTGATTTGGGCTTCACTCTAGTCATCCTGTCTGTTCCCTAGGGCGAGAGCCCCCAGGCCCCATGGCAGGAAGTCGAACCCTCCTTTCTTTACCAAGTTGCTCTGAAGGACTCCGCTCAAAAGTGGTTGACCTCGTTTGGTAGGTATTCATCCATTTGCTATTCTAGTTGGGATTTTTTTTCCCTGTTAGATTGCTCGTGCCTAGCAAGCCTGGACAGAATAATGTCTGTCCCCTTGGCCTAAGAGCTGCTGGCAGGGTGACTGTTCCATCATCAGGCACATACTTCCATTCCCCTAAACTCTTCTTTCTGTATTTCACTTTGGTCTGGAAATCAGAGCCTGGTTTGATGACAAGGCGCATTAAGAACTGCGGGCAGAGGTATCAAACAGTCACTCTTTGGAAGGAGCACCTCCAGACTCCGTGAGGATGGATCATAAGACTCCTGTACCTCAGCCCACCCCACCCCACCCCATCACCTTCCCAGTCTTTCCCTGTGGCTAGAAAGGCTCATTCTCCCCCCTCCCCTCCCCCAGTTAGGCATGACTTCAGCTCATCGTGGAAAAGATTCTGGTTTCCTGCCTCGTGGGGACAGCCCCTCTTTGGGCAACCCAGCCTAAGGGAGTGAGTTTGCCTTTCCTAGCTCTCTATAGCAAATCGAACGTGCTCTCTCAAAGCCAGTGCTGAGTGTGAATGTAGCCCTCACGGCTTCTCTTACAAAACTGGAAATCAGGGTCTCTTGAATCCCACTTGCCAGTTTATGCAAATAATATGCAAAACAATTGTGACAAAAATCAGGCAGAAGAGGTACAGGAGTTCGGCATAGCGGTAAAGACACGGGTTAACATGCCTGCCGTGCCCTGGGTCTGAGTCCCAGTTCTGGCTCCCGATTCCAGCTCCCTGCTAATGCAGACCCTACAAGGCAACAGATGATGGCTCCACTGCTTGAGTCCCTGCCACCCACGTGGGAGATCTGGGTGGAGTCCCTAGATCCCAATTGTGGCCTGCCCAGTCCCGGCCCTTGTGAGCATTGGGGGAGTGAATCAGCAGGTGGAAGCGTTGTCTCTCTGCCATGTAGAGAAGAAAAACAAAAAAACGTGGCAAAGGAAGACCTTTTGCAGGTGAAGTGCTGCTGAGGTCAAATACCTCCAGTGGTGAAAGTGGAAGCAAAGGACAGGCGAGCAGGGAGGGAAGCACGTGGTGAGTGGCGACCTTGGAGTCCGCCTTCCAGTTCGGGAGTAGCCGGTGGAGATGCAGATCATCAGGGCCCTCCCTGTTGTCTGCCTCACAACAGGGCACCCTCCAAGCTGGGATGAGGATGGAGTCTACTGGCTGCTCCTGGAGCTGTTCCAGATGCCACAGCTCATAGGGAAAATGGGTGTGAAAGGGCCTCCAAGCCCTCTGGTCGACCTATGCCACTACATTTACAGCCAATAGCACGACTTCAGAGTTAGCGCCAAATTAAAATGTTGCAATTGTTCCCCTGGGAGGTTAAGCTTTGTGGATTTTACTTTTCCACAATCCCACTGTGACTATCTTGAAAGCCATTGAAGCTTTGTCTTAATTTGTCTTAACCTGGCCCACCCACTGTATTTATATTACGCATAAAGGCAGTAAGACACTAAGAAGTGGCTCGGCCCAGGTCACAGCCCCAGGCTGGCCATCAGTCATGCATCTCGGGATGGTAGCACTCACTGGACTGCAGGCCCATCGCACCCTGCACACCATTGAGACCTCCTGGGAGCCAACGACACTTGTCTTCTTATAAACGTTCGAGAGTCCCTTTATGAAAGCACACCCCTGTCACTCCAGGGCATTACACGGGCTTGTGGGATTGTGCTTTTCCCTTGGTGGGACGGCGATGGTTGCTCTCAGACATGTCCAGAACTACTGGGCAGCTTTTGTGATCACCCCACTCTTGACTGTTCATAGGCAGAGGTGCAGGTGCAAATTATGGCGAGAAGAGAAAGAAGGGAGAGACAGTGCAGGGGTAATAAAGACAGCCATTTAGTGAATGCTACCTGTATTCCTGACATTGTGCTTACGGCTTTACCCAATATTATCCCCATTTTACAGACTGAGGAGGTTGAGGTTTAGAGAGGTTAAGTAATTTGCCCAAAGTTTTACATGTCGAAAGAGGATCCAGGATTCAAACTTGGGGCGTCCTGACTTCAGAGCCCAAGTTTGTCACCACCATGTTCATAGGGCCATGGAGTGAGAAGGAAAGACTGCTTCCCGGAGGACTTCTAAGGGGGCCACAGCACAGGGTGATTCTCTTCCACCTGCTCTTCAGATGCCTGGCCTTGGTGGTGGGGCTTTTACCATCACAGTGGAAGAGAAGAGAAGAGGAGGAGGCAGGAAAATTCCTGTTTTGGCTCTTCAGAGCTCTTCAGATGCCTGGCCTTGGTGGTGGGGCTTTTACCATCACAGTGGAAGAGAAGAGAAGAGGAAGAGGCAGGAAAATTCCTGTTTTGGCCAGGACTCTTCATCCTGCCTACTCTGTCCTGGGGCTGATAGACTGCAATTTCTCCAGCAAGTGTGGCCTGAGGGTGTTGCAGCTCTCATTGACTTGTGCTGATGAAGTTTCTGGCTC
Source organism: Lepus europaeus (assembly GCF_033115175.1). NCBI lineage: Eukaryota > Metazoa > Chordata > Mammalia > Lagomorpha > Leporidae > Lepus > Lepus europaeus. The sequence continues at coordinate 101,771,374 of NC_084832.1, read as the reverse complement.
AGATAAAAATTGATTTAGCTGTTTCTCCATCCGTACAATAAGTACTCTTGACACCGCCACGGAAGTCAACCAGGAGTCATGGTGGCTGTCCCAATATATGGAGCTCAGATTCAGAGATCCATAACTTAATTCCCACAAAGCTCTACATTGATTATCTAGGGTAATTTAAGGTCCCTTTGCCATCTCCACTTGTCATCTATTGCTTAACCAGCAGGGCCTTTCCACAGAAGGGGAGAAGGTTGGACAATTGGGCTGCTTAGCACATGGGCTGAAGTTTTGGGGGAAGACTATGGAAGCCGAAGATTAGCAAGAGGTTTCGGCCTGATTGGCAAAGAGAGCTCTCCTCCCTGCTCTTCCACTTCCTGGGACACGTCAGTGGACCCTGCGATATCAGGGCCAAACTGTTCACTTAAAAATCCATCCCAGCATCCTCAGCTCAGCTCAGAACTAACTGCCAGTTGCCCCTCACCCCAACAGAATTAACGGAAGCTGCCAACAGTTCTGCCCTGACCTCTTGATCGGAGAGCTGTGTCCTCCGTGGCCAGGAGCTCCTCTTCGCTCTGAGAGAGCTTCTCCCTGCCTTGGAGTCAGAAATCTTCCCAAACAGAGGCCAGGCTTCAGCCGAGCAGGAGCTTGGCCATTCAACTCCTCCCATCAGGAACCTCATTCTTTGCTTCAATCTGAGGGTGGGGACTGGTCACATGAAGAGATCCTGACAGGGAGAGCGACAGCCAAGGGAAAGATTGTGCCAGGGAATGAAAATTGTTGGGAGGGCTCAGCAGTACTCTGACTACAGCCAACACTGAGAATGGCACCTTTGAGCTGTAAGTGGCAGAAACCAGGGCAAGTTGCACCAATGTGTTAGATCTTGGTAGTCCTCACCCCAGAGCCCTTGTATCAGAGTTGCAGGCAGGTGGGAAAGGCATGAAAATTATTGATGACTGCACAAGTTTAAGGATCAGTCCACTTTGGCATGGAAAATGTGTACAGAAAGAGTGAAATCAACAGAAGAAAGAGCCTAGGATGGGGGTCTTGTTATGGTCAGAACAGAGAGACTGGAGCCATAAACCCCAGTCATACCTGGCCCTGGAAGGGAGACTTTATGACCAAAACAACAAAGTTACCCTGAGAATATCTTTCTAGTTCTTAGCTTCCTATTTAAGGTTGAGTTGATGGGTGGAATGTAGCCAGCACGGGTACCTCCATGTCTTGGGCTTTTGGAAGATTTTTCTCTGGGCTGAAGATGGTTAGCTGGGTTAAAATATCAAGGAAGGTTATAGTTGCTTTTTCTCCACGTTGCCAACAAGTGAGATGTACTTTTTGTAAGACTCTAGTGGGCACTGGGGGGACGACAATGGATTCCAATTTTCCTCTTGGCTCAACTAAGCTATGAGCTTTAGGACAAGAGTTTGAAGCTTTTCAGCTGCGCCCTAGAAAGATTTACCCCTATCTTGCAGGACTCTCTTTAATGGTTAAGAGGGAGAATAACTCCCCCCCAAAAATAGGTAAGCTGTAAGGAGTGGTCATCACCTCACAATGTCGACGGGTTTTGTATTCTCGGGACAGATGGCTGGGTCACCTGGAGCACCTGAATGCCCAAAATAATCCTCCTCTCTTTAGGATTCTTATAGTAAAATCAATGGATATTGATGTGGCCTACTGTGGGGCATAACATAACTAAACTAAACCCACTTCCTCCTGCTTTATGGCCAGAAAATGGGGGGGCTGAGGGCACCTCCATTGGCAATGCTGAGGATCTTGGATACAAAGGAGCTGACTATATGAGGGGAGGGGACCTGCAGCAACCTTTGAGAGCAATATGAACTGCAAGTTATTTTTGTGCAGGAACACAATGCAAATAACATTAACAGGGAAAGAGATGCAAACCACATCTTGCCTATTTAAAGCAATAAAGGAAGGGAACAAGATTATAAAGGCGAAGCGTTTCTTTTGTTCCTCCAGCCATGAGTCCTGGTTAAAGAGTGCACATAAGCCACAAAGATGGTTAACGCCATCTCCAGCGCTCCCAACATGATTTACCTCTCATTCTTCCATGTGTCTCCTGAAGGAAAACAATCCTACAGATACAGCAGGGTCGCACTTTGCTCAACTTGCTCTCTCGTTGAGCTTTGTGTTGATGTACTGTTGTGCAAAAAAAAAAAAAAAAAAATCTCAAGACATTGTCTGTTTTCTCTTCTGTAGTAGTTAATTCTTCCAAGACATAGGATACCAGGGGAAAGGGGAGTGAGAGTGCGATTTTTCCAAGCACACGCTCATGCATCATCCTCAACATTTGTTAACACTTGTCACATACTGCTCTCACGGCTATGTGGGAATAACAGAAATAGACCAAAGGGGCCCTACTCGGGAGGGAAGAAAAGATGTGTACCCCGGTATCTGCATTTGGGTAGAAAGTGACTTAAGAGAGACAGAACTAGTTTGGGGTTTGGAAGGAGGAGCCACTATTTTTTATGAAATCTGATCTGCTGGAAGCAGACTGAGTACCTAGAAAGGAAAAATGGGCAGTGCTACCTGAGGTAGATTTCAGGCAGGTCACGGGTAACCTTGCATGATGAGGTAAGGTTTGGGGATTTAATCTAGAAGGCATTGTTGAATACACGAGCTTGTTGCTTTGAGCAGGGGAGTGGCATGATGGTCTGGCTGGAAGTAGCTCCTGAAATTTGTAATCTCATTTTTGAGAATGAATTTAGAAGGGAATGACATTGGAGCATTGCGACTCAGGGCTATTTTAAAAGGAAACAGCCACTCCGGCCTGGCCTCTTGCTAATAATATTCATTGCTCCCCGCTCGGAGTCTTTCTCAGCAGGGACCAACTCTGCCCAGGTCCCAGGGGGAGGGGAATCCTCTGCCGACTGGTTTCTGGGGCTGAGATCACTCCAAACACTGGAGACATGTTGTCACTAACGTGCCAGGAGAGGAGGAGTCCACGGCTGGAAGGGAGGAGGCAGCCCCCCCCCCCCCCCCCCCCCCCCCGTCTGCAGGTGCACTGCAAGCTCTGGCAATTTTGGTTCAGTTTTGGGTGTTGTCACTAATTTGCTGTGTGACCTTGAACAAGTCACTTTTCTTCTCTGGTCCTGAGTCTTGTATGTAAATAGACAGCTTAGACTGAATGGCTTCTAAATGCCCCCTCTGGGATTACGGGGCTTGAGTGCCTCACGCTCGCATTCAGGAGAGGTCTGACATCCCCACGTTTCTCTTTAGCCCTCACTGGCACTGAGGGAGACCACATAAGCAGATGGGCTTTTGCTCAGAGCCCTGGCCGGGACTGACCACCTGAGTTTGGGCCCCGGCCCGGCTGCACGTTAGCAGCATGAACTTGGCAGTCACAAAACCTCCCTGAGCCTGTTTTCTTTTTCCTTAAAAAAAAAAAAAATGGCTAACATGTCAGTCCACCCCTGTTTCTGGCCAAGACAAACTCAGGCTTTGGGACATTAATCTTCGGCATGAAGATCTTGACCGCTGCTGAGGCTTTGTGGACCAGGGTCAGGAGAGTACGCAGAGATGAGGGTCCGTCTCTCTTGGGTCTTGAATTACACGATGAGTTGTCAGCTCCTCTGACTTGACAAGGGCTGCACAGTAGCAGTAAAGACCCTGCACAAAATATGCCAAACAGCTTCAGTGCAGGCCGTTACAAGAAACAAAAAGACTAACAGTGCCCGTAACAGGCCTGGGAGCCGACGGGCCTGGATTACAGGATGGAGACTATGAAAACGTGTCCCAGAATCCCCTTGGCTCTGCTTAAGAGAGCCAGGTGGCTTTTGCTTTAGTGCCCCACACTTGCAAGCAGTGTTGGTCACAGTGTGAATCTCTCTTTGAATTCCTGGGGAGAAACTGTGGGCCGCGTAGCTATCCACGATGCGTGAGCTCTGGCTAACGCAGTTGAAGCAGACTTGCTGGATGTTTCAGCAGCACAAGTGGTCACTTCTGATGTCTGCCAGGGTCAGAGTCCTATTTGGATGACCTGGCTCAGGTGTATGAATGGCTCCTGTGGGAACGGGAGCCCAGGAGCGCCAGGACGCCTTCTCTCCAGGACCCTGTGCCGTCTCTTTTGGAGGCTCCTGAGTTTTCTTCACGGGGAAATTTAACCCAGTAGACTTGAGGCATCTGAAGGGGCTCTCCAAGTTATCCACAGGATCAGTTAAAGAATTGACAGGTGTATGGGGACAGGAAGCATCAAGTAGCACGACACGAGGGGGCTAGGTGTTTGTCCCTGGAGATGGGCTGGTTTCTTGAGTTCCGTGGCTCCTGCACAAGAGACTATTTGGACTAAAGGAACCCTCACGTTGGTACCTTTGGCTGAAGAGCTAGCGTTGGCCAGAACAGTCATGCATCCTGTTGACGGGGGTGGCGTGACAAGGTTCAGTGTTTGAAGATCGAGATGTGGAATCAGTTATGTGGGGAAACTTAGGAGCAGAAGGCACCAGCAGAAAGAACTCTGACTTCTTGAGAGCTTAAAGAGGAGCTACTCAACTCTGCTGGCAATCAGTTCGATTCAGAGCAGAAGTGTCAGGCTGGGGAAACACAGAGGAGGTTTGTTTTTTCTTTTTTCTTCAGAGGCAGAAGACCATAGCGGGTGAAGAGGCAGCAGGAGGAAAGCAGGAGAGACCACGCGGAGAAAACGAAGGCCGTCTGGGTACAGCGCGGGATAGCGGCCGGCGAGCCGGGTCCCCGCAGTGGGCCACTGTCATTCCTCCATTGAACACAACGTTACACACGTACTTACAGAACTTCCGTTTTTAGCCAATTTATAAAAAGCAGTGCCACTTAACTTAAATCGTAAAACCAATGATAGAAAACTTAGGATCGCTGTTGAATCTCAAGAACTTTAACCCCCTGGTCTTGGCCAAAGTCACGCACCGTGCTGCTGTTTCTTGTAGATGGGAAATTCATCTTGAAGACTCTGGAGGGCGAAAACTCTGTTTAGGGGATGGGCATTTGGTGCAGCTTGTTACGATGCCACTTGGGATGCCTGCATCCCACAATGCAATGCTTCGTTTGAGTCCCGGCTCGACTCCTGATTCCAGCTTCCTGATCATGTGCACCTTGGGAGCCAGCAAGTGATGGCTCAAGTACTTAGGTCTCTGCCACCTACAGGGGAGACCTGGACTGAGTTCTGGTCTCCCCATTTGGACCTGACTCAGTCCAGGCTGCTGTGGTTATATGCATAGTGAGGCAGTGGACAGAAGAGTTCTATCTCCATCTCTCTGTGTCTTTCTTTCAAATAACAAATGTTTAACAGGCAAAAAAAAAAAAAAACTTCAGAAACTTTTTTTCTTGGGTCAAAGCCTTTTCCTCTTACCTCACAAATATAGTAGAAAAGGCTACTATTATGTACAATGTCTACAAAAAGAAAGGCAGTTGAATAACTTCCTTTTTAGACATTTTTACCTGGATGATAGAAGTTTCTAGAAGGCACAAGCTACAGCTGGATTTTTTTTAACCAATGATCTTCACTGTTCTGCAAGAGGAGGACAAATGGGGGGCAGAAACAAAAATCTCAGGGGAGCTGGCTTCCAATGAAAGCGAAAGCGTCACCATAAGGCAAATGCAACTCCTTTAGCGAGAGAGGTCAGAAGACGTTTGCTGCAGAAAAACAGACTCTGACCTGGACACCCCCCAACTAGTGACAGCACAGTGTTTGAGACAATAGCCTGGGCCCTTGACAGCTTTAGCAAGTAGCGCTTCCTAACCCCTGCAGTGTCAGAAACAGAGGACGGATTTTTGCCCTACGTCAAACACCACGATCCCTCTCTTAACGCAAGGTGAGCTTCCTCCTCGGATTTCTCACACTTTGGGCTTCGTGGCCCCCTCTCTCCTCCCAAATAGTCCCGCGAGATTCTCAACCATCGCTAAGAAGACTTTGGGTCTCTGGGCATTGGTCAAAGGTCAAAGTAGAACGTTTCCCCAGCCGGTGGAAAATCCTCCTGGCTTCCAGGCAGCTGGCACATGAGAGAGAAGCGTTCTTAGGAGCCGCTGGGAGGCGAGGTCGGGAAGGAGACCGTTTGTTCCAAGGGTTTGGCGCAGGGTCCTGGGAGGCGCTGGCCTCAAGAAACCTTCTGAACTCGGGGTCTCCTGAGAAGCTGTTGGAAGACAGGCTTTTGGGGATAGTTACTGTGCAGCTTCCCACTCACAGACAACAGGCAGTTCAGGCATGGAGCCATCCCCAAGCAGTGTCAGAGCTGCAACCCAATCAGAACCACACAGGTCCCCAAGCCCTCCCGACTGCTAGAAAAAAAAAAAAAAAAAAGAAGACGACGACGACAAAAGAGCTTTATCCAGGAACTAGCAGGACTCCGTTGAGCCTGACCTTGCTCCCAGCTCTGGGCTGCCTGCTACCTGACACAGCCATATGAGGCTTCAACACAGCCAGAGGCAGAGGTGCAGGGGAGCGAGGGCTTCAGCTGACTTGCAGTGGAATCTCTATTCCTGCCAACGCTCGGCAGCCGTGAGCCGCCAAGTTGAGTTCATTGCCTCATGGTGAATGGGAGAAGGCAGGCCCGTGAGGAAGGCCTTGGAAGAAAAGCCCCTGACAGATCTGTGCTTGTGTCTGGTGATTGTGGGGAGCAGTAAGCGGGCGTCGCGCTGTGGCTGTGTCCCCTGGCGATGCAGATCCAGAGGGCGCTGTTGACCAAGTACTGGTCGTTTTTGCTTGCCCAGGTTGGGGGACGTTTGATATTTTTGTGACTGGCACCGCTGACCTTGTCTTTGTCTGTGCTCAGACAAGATTATGAAGTAGTTTGGGGTCTTTTTTGGGAGGGTCCCACCTTGCAGTCAGAGAGGGGCCACCTCTGGCAGTGGTGTCCTGTGAGATGAGCTGTGCCCAAGAGATCGTCATGGTCAAGCCCAAGTTATTAGTTCCTAATAACACCAAGGCCTCGTTGTGGACATTGGACCAGTTCCTAGATGCTGGGGGGCAGCTTTTCTCTGATGGATGTTCTAGTTCTTGAGCCTCGTTGGGAAATTCAAAGCAGGGGCTAGTTACGAGGGCGCTTGTAGGAACGGACAGCACAATGAAAATGAGATGGGTGGTTCTCAGACTGCGAGCTTTCTTAACGGGGTCCCTGGTACCCAGAAACCGAAGCCCCTGAGAAACACCGAGACAGATACAAAGCTAGCAGGCAACATCTCGGGGCACCTGAATCAACGCAGCTCCCCCAGTGCCCTGCGGGTGTTTCAGGTGCACCGAGTTTTGCACACGATTTGTCTACGCCGTTTTGCACGCATCTCTAGCAAGCTGTGCTATAGGTTCACAGACCGCTAGAAATGAAGGACTATGGTGAAGGCACTGCTTGGAAGCAGGAGCAAGGAGAGCAGGTGACATCCAGTGCTGACTCACGGATGAGCCGGGGGGACCTAGAAGAAGCCAGACTTGAGGGTCCGTGGGGGTGCGGGATGCCATGTCTGGGGGAATGTGGGGACTAGACAAACCCAGAGAGCTACAAGGGGTGGGTTAGTGGTTGCCAGGGATTCAGGGAAGGGAGACTGGGGGGGATGATTGACAATAGGTAGGGGATTTCTTTTTGGAGATGATGAAAATGTTTGGGATTAGCAGCAATGGTTAACACAACTATATATTTCAAAACCACTTTAAAGAGGTGAATTTACGATATGTGAATTACATCTCAATAGAAAAGTTTTTAAATTATTTTATTTTATTTTTTTTTAAAAAAAAGGGTCTCCAGAAGTGGCGCAAGTTTATAACCGAACAGCCAGAGAAGATACAGATACACTCACAATGCAGAGTGATCCGGGCCAGCTCTGCCAGGTTCTCATCCCATGACCTCTGCAGGCTGTCGTGCACGCCTGCCCCTCTATGCCCTGCTAACGAGGGCACAGGTGACACTCGGCGTAGGGGCGAGGGGGAGGGGAACCAAGCCTCAACATGAGAAAGAGTGCTCCTGAGAAAGACCCCAAGCAAGTCACCCCGAAGATCTTAGTTCCGTAAGAAGGCAGGGGGAGTGGCTCATAACAAATTTGTTTCAAAAATTTCCAAGTCACCAAACTTTTAAAGGAATTGGAGTCTGTGTTGTCAGGTTTCGGTGAGCTGGAAAGATAGGAGTCGGAGGAGGGCTCATTTCCAAGAGACTCCCTAGAAGGAAGGAGGTGCTGCTGGGTTTGTGGGAAAAGTAAACATGGCCACAGGATCCTTAGCCCCAGAGAGGAGGCGACCCGGATTGTTCGGGAAAACTCCAGCTCTCTGCGCCACCTGGGCCCTCCCATTGCTCTGATTGTAGTAACTGGTTGTTTTCCCCAAAGACTGATGAGTCTCTTTCTCAGAGGGTGCAGGACAGCACGGAGCTGAGGTGGCCAGGCAGGGGTGGCGCTGTGACTGGGAGCCTACCTGAGCCCCCTTTCGTGTCCCAACAGAAGGGCTTTCTAGAACACAGCCTTGTCTGAGGCGAGCTGGCGGTGCCGGGCTGGTCCGGGACTTGGCAGGTGTCCGAGCCACCTCAAGGCTCTGCCTGTGCGCCTCCTCAGTGCCCCTGCAGCTCACGTGGGCGCTCGGGGCCAGGGGCCAGGGACTGCTCTCGGGCTCTTTTGAGGGCCTCTAGGGTCCTCCTAGTCACACGCTTTGGGACACAGGGCCTGCTTTTGAAAACAAACAGTCTGGAGTTTTTGGAGATGTAAATTCAGGATTGCTTCTGGAAACCGTATGGGTAACGGGCCAGCTCCCCCAGTTGTGTGGTGGCTTCCCATGGGGGGGCTAACTTGGTGGGCAGGGGGGTGTCTGTCTGGAGGGGGCTGAAAACCAAGAGAGGGTGACCTGAAGCCTGAGTTGTGGGAGACTGTGGCTGAGCCGGGTGTGGCAGCGTAGCAGAAGGGGCCACACTGGCTTCTTCCAGAGGAAGCAAGTGGGAGTGCCCTTCTTAAGGCAGGGGATGGCGAGCCACGCCTGGGACCCAAGGTGGCTGCCTGGGCTGACGCGGGTCTGATGGGCTCTGACAGCAATCGGCAGGACAAGATGGCGTGCAGAAAATTCAGGAGCGTGGTTGTGGTGCCTCCATTCTCCGATTGTCTACAGATGGTGATTTGGTTCAAAGAGCCTTAGTTACCCCTCTTAGGGGCCCCCCCGTCTGGTTACCTTAAGTCATGGGAATTTACTGCAAGGACATTTCTGAAAATGGGGAGGCCACCAGGTCTGGGGGTTCTGCTAACAATGAGTGCAGGTTGGCTTGCAGAGCCCCAGACAGGATCCTGGGACTCCGGCCACGCCCTGAGCTCCGGTCCACGCTCTCCACCTACTTACTCATGGCTTCTGCTCCCCTGTGGCTCCCCTCCTCCTGGCTTCCAGCTTCTAGTGACGCCATCGGCTGTCTTTTCCTCTCCCATTCCAACCTGCCAAGAGGCTGCCATGAGACGTCTTGGCCACCGCGGCCCACGCTAGTAGCCACTTTCATGCTAGGCCACCTCTTGAGACGTTGGCTGGCCTTGACCAGGAGGATCACCCCTGGTCCGGGTGGCCGCAGCCAGGGGCAGCAGGCTGGCCAGGGGCAGACCCCTTTCCTGTGTGGAAGGCACTGGTTATGGTGCTGACCCGACACGTGTGTGGCAGGGAGGGAATGCTAAGTAAGGGAACAGCAGGGCTGGTAAGGCTTGGCCTGAACTTTGGTCCCAGGAGTCAAAAGTATGAAGTGTTCCGAGGGTACTTTGAAAAGATTCCAGAAGCCCTGACAGGATTATTTGGGGAGACGAGAGCTGCTGAGCCGACAGCAGGACTGGAAGATGCCGCCTCTTCCTCGTATTCTCCTTCTTTCTTTTCCTTTTTGTGGTCTTGTAAGTGGGGACAAGAAAAGGAGACTGAAAAAGTTAGCAGAGTTCTTTCTGGCTACAGGAGATGGTGCATAGATTGCTGTGGAAAACGGGGTGCTCTTAATTCATGCTGTGGCTTATCCAAATCATTTTCCTTCTCCGGCTAGGCTCAGCCTTTCTTAATTTGGGAGTGGTGTCTGGAGCATAGTACACGCTCCATGAATGAGTGGATGAATGAATGAATGGATGAATGAATGAATGGATGGATGAATGGATGAAAGGCCTAGATGTGACTCTCAGCTTTGCCACTTGCAAGCTGTGTGACATTGGGACAAGTTTTTAACTTCTCTGCGCCTCTCTTTTCTCAATAATGAACTTTGCATTATCCCCACTCCACCTCAAAGCTGTTTGGGATGTACAGTCGACTGTTTCCTAGGCCAGAGCCGGGGCAGTGTGCTCCTCCTGAGAGCTGTGCTTAGCAGGCTGACTCAGCGGGGTAGGGATGGGGGGTCAGAGGGGCTCATGCGCCGTCAGTGCCCCTGAGCGCACAGGAGTGTAGAAATGTGACTGTGGATGTGCAGGGCAGGCCCACACCCTTGCTGCAGGTCTTGTCTCCACCACTCATGGGGAAGTGAGGTTACAGTGCCGAGACAGATGCACCAGTCACAACCAGGGCTAGGCTTGAGTCTGGCAGGTGTATGTGTGTGTGTGTGTGTGTATTGGGGGGGGGGGGGCGTCCATGTGTAGGATACCAGGATTTGGCGAACAGCTGGAAGATAGCAAGTTCCGGAGTTAAGGCAACACCAGCATTGCCAACGTGTGCACAGGGTACATGAAGGCACAGAGCCAAATGAGCTGCTGTGTCAGCTTAGGGGGGTGGGGGGGACAAAAGCCAAGAGCCACAAGCCAGCAGGGCCCAAGAACAGGCATGCCCAGGGCCGGAGGGGAAGCTGGGGGGTCAGGGTGGGGGTCCCAGGGCAGGATGGTCTCTGCTTGGAGGCCAGGAGCATCGCCTGGTCTGAACCCCACCGGTCTTAGAGCAGCAGTTCTAGAGTCCAGTGTGTGCCAGTTCGCTGCCGCACAGGCTGGGCTAGTCTTGAGTGTGTGATGCTGTGTGGATGGGGGCGAGGGGTGAAAGGGACAGGAGAAAAGTGGTGCGCTCTGAGAGAGGCTCCAGCGAGAGGCTCCCCTGCGTATGTCTCACAGCAGTTAACAATCTCCAGCAGGCCAGTCCCCCACACCCTCTTCCTCCTCGTAGCTACAGCTGCTCCACCTCTTGCAGTTCATGTGTTGGGGTCTCTTGTACCCCAGAGTCTTGTGCTTGCAATTCTCTGTCAGTTACCTCGAGACCTTGTCCAATGCCAACGACTTGGGGTTTCCAAAATTTCCCCCCGAGACGCCCAGGAAGGCCCCTCGTACCTTCACTTGCTTCTCTGCGACCCTTTGCCTCCAGCGCCTCAGCTCTTTGACCTCACTGTCTACCCGTTTCAACTGTCCCAGAAGAACCGCCTGCAACGGAGCCCCGCCGGGCGCCTCCTCGGCTCCCGCTTGGGGTGGCCGAGAGCTGCTGGAGATGACCCAAGCCTGCAGACCGCGGCCAGCACAAGACGGCCCCGGCATCCCCCCCCCCCTGGGGGGGGGGCTGGCCGGCTTTGTGCCCCTGCTTCAGCAAGGCCTAGCCAGAGACAGGAGCTGTATTTTTTCCCACTAGTTAGTCTCTCCCTGCCCCCAGTTCCCGGCAGTCTCATCCTCTACTCCACGGTAAAAAGTAAAGCTCACGGCGTGGGAGGGGCGATCTTCTGGACCCTTCTGCCTCTCTTTCGGGAAGCTTCTCTTCCTATAACAGTGGCAAGCGCTTGCTTTCTTTGGAGCAACACCAACACTCTTCGCACACCTCTGATCCCATCCGAGGGAGCTGATGGATCCTAAGCCTTCTCCTCACCATCAGCCCTCTGCCCTTGGCCTTGAAACATGCTCCCAGATCTTTCTGGTAGGAATTAGCAGGCCCATTGTTCAACTCTGGGTCCCTAAGAAATCCTGCGCTCATCACTACTTCCCCGTGAAAGCCTAAGTTCGTGAAATGACCGACTGCAGACACTGTTTCCAGGGCGGCCCTCACCATCTGACTTCACAGCCGGGTTTCCCGAGAGCACTTGGCGCAGCTGCGACCCCTGCTGCCGACCTCTGACCCCCAGAGCCCAGACGACATGGTTTCTCAGGCTGCCTGGCCCTCACAGGCTGTTGGCACCTGCACCCCAAGGTGTCCGCCTGCTTTGACTTTCCCCGTTGATGCTGGGCCGCCTGTCTTCCTTTTGCCTCCTCGCTGGTCTTTCTCAGGCTCCTTCCCAAAGCCCCCTCCCTCTGTCCACCTCCCTTAAAGATGAGCACTTTCCTGAGTTCTGGGGGCTGCCCTCTGCAGTTCCCAACTTTTTCCTTGCGGGGACCCAAGATTCAACCCCATGTAGGAGACGCTGATGACTCCCAAGTAGGATCCGGAGCCCGGGTGTCTTTGCTGGGGACCAAGTCTGTACAGACACCTGTCCCCACTAAATTCCTTCCTTCACCCCCACATCTGACCCTTCTCCTTTATTTCCTGTCTTGTAAATACTGCCTGCAACCCGACCGTTCGTCGCGTGAGACTCAACTCGGACCAGTCCTGCTGGATGCCTCCCATGCTGCTGCTCCCTCTCTCTGGTACATCTTGTCCGTAGCATGGCAGCCACAAGCGCGCTGGTTCTTCCTTCTTACTATCTGTGAAGTTCATCCTTGCCCTCAGCGTTGCTACTCTCCTACTCGAAGCTGCTGTCCTTGCCTTGGCCTGTGGGCTCTGCCCCTCCGTTCTCCAAGCAGCTTGCAGGTGCACGCTCAAAGCACACCTGTCCGCGCAAGCCCCTCCTCTGGCTTCAAACCCCTCGAGGCTTTCCTGATGCCTCCAGGATAAAGTCCAAACTCTTTAGCGGGGTGCCCAGCACCCTTCGTCACCCCTGATGATTTGGAACACGGAGAGTGGGACTCGGGCGGACCCAGGTTCAAAAGCCGGCAGCGTTTCTTGCTGTGTGACTTTGAGTAAGTTACTTAACCTCTGTGAGTCCGCCCCACTGGGACAGCAGGAAGGAATGTGGACGCCTCCTTGAAGCTTTTTTTTTGGATTATCATCATTCTTAGCAAAGTGCCTTGTGGGTTGTAGGCACACAACAATGGGACCCACTGTTTGTACTCCCAGCCTCTGCCCTCCCTGCCACTTCCTGTCATCTTGTGACGGGGTGCACCATGCTCCAGCCATCTGGGGAGGGGCGTGCTTCCCAATCCCGTCATGCCCCATGCTCACCTTAGCGCCTGACTTAATTCCTTACAACTGTTTCAGGTTCCCCTCAGAACCTTCTAGAAGTTTCCCCGAAGCACGGCACAGCTAGCTGCCGCTCGTGAATGTTTCCAGAGCGGTCTTCTCAGGGCCACACATCAGGCTCTCTCTTCCTTATCTTGACAGTTCCCTTCTCTCTCAAGGGCACCCCCCTGTGCCGGGAGCTTCCTCGAGGGTCAGGATCATGTCTTATTGATCTTTATATCCCTGGCACTCCAGGCACGCTGGGATGCCAATGGGGACCCATCGGATGAGCAAAGTTCAAGGTGGAGTTCTGCCCAGGCGTGGCATTCAAACTATTGCACTGTCTGTTTGTTGTTTATTTTTCTGCTCCTCTTGGGAGTGGCTGTCAGCTTCCTGAGTGCAGGGGCCCCTGGCAGCAGAGTGACCTGTAGAATTTGCAGAAAGGGGAAAGCAAAGGTTTCTTTATCTCACCCTATGCAAATCAGTCCCTGCGCCACGGAGAGCCCTGGCCTGGCTCCTGGGGGTGGTGGTGGGGCTGTGGGTGGTCATAAGGGAAGGTAGGGGGATTAGGCCTGGGGAAGCAGAGGGAATTTGGGATGGCAGGTACCAAAGAAAGTCAGAGAGGAGGTGCTGTGCCCAGCTTCTTATTCCGGCTGGCGTAGAGGACTGAGGACATTTGTCCCCGGGGACTATCAGGCCACCACTGACCTTTGCCACCAAACTGGGTTTAGGTTTTTGTTTCTAGATCAGTTTTAGGCAGAAGAGAGAATCTCTGAATGCCACCCCCCGACCCAGTAGTTCACCAGTGAGCATCGCAGAACCCCTGGGGCTGCCTTAGGCCTTCCCAGCTGGGTTGAACTGGCTTGCTCAGCCCCCTGTCCCGTGGGGTCCTTTACACCCATAGGAGGCTACACCTCCTGAGTGGGTTTAGGAGTCGCTGGGCCTCCATGGCTCTTGGTTCGTTCCAGAAGTGGAGACAGACTGCAAGCGCCTACCGACAGAACCCTTGTCAACGCTCTGCAGGGCCCGGAGCACTGAGCCTGCTCTCGGGCCACAGTAGCAAGGCAAGGCTGCTTCCCAGCAGCCTTGGGGCTGCTAGTTTTTGGAAGAGGAGCGCCAAGGGCCAGGCATATCCAGAACACTCTTGTTGGTTACACTCACTCTCTTCCACCTAGGATGGATGCATGCTCTACGTGTAAGACAACTGGCTGGAGACAAAGTTTTGTGTCTCGGCTTCTCTTTTTAGACACCTTTCTCTGTGTCAGAACTGTTCAAGTTGTCCTTCTCACAGTTTGCTAAGAAATAGGGTTGGACTGGGTGCTCTGTTTTGTCTTTAGGATCTGGGCGTCTTCAGAGAGGGAAGACGCCGTGTGGGTAACCGGTCCTAAAGAGGAGGGGCTAAGGACGGCAGCCCTCCCCTCAGTGCGTGCAGATCCAACGTGGTTGCAAGCTTGACACCACCCCCCCCCCCCCGCCATCATCACTTCCATTATGTGCCAGACACCACGACACTGCCTAGAATACAGCATGTGCTCTGGCACCACATGGGCACCTGGCACTGTGATGGTCACGGACACCTAGGTGTCGTTATTGGCAGGAGTGTAAGCAGTGAACCCAGGAACGTGTCTGCCTTTGTGTGGAAGACCAACAGGTGCTCCTCCCAGGCCCTCTGGGAGTACCCTCTCCCTCCCCTGTGACCGTCTTGGCCAGGAACCGTGTTCAAGGACTATGTAGGGAGGTCACAAGACAAGGCGGGGTGGAGCAATCCTTGCAAGAACAGCCTTCCCGAGCGGGACCCTCCGTGAGCTGGGCCCCATCACAGCAGTCAGCAGATGGGTGCCGTCCCGGGGAGCAGAGACAGGCCCCCCACCCCTTGTAGCCTTTCTTCTTTCTAGCTGCCAAAGCGTCTGCAGTTAGGTCTGGGGGTTCTGGAGGCGAGCATCAAGTAGGTGGCAAGACTGTGAGCTACACGGGAGCTGGGCTTCCCGTCTGGCCATTTGGTGGGTGTCAGAGGGAGAAGGGCCCGCAAGGCCCAGGTGGTGGAGGAAGCAGGTGGCATTTTTAGAGAAGCTGCACCCTGCAGGATTTTGCTGGGCAGCTGTGAGTGGAGTGTAATTGACTCTGGCTGAGACGCCATCTTCCTTTAGTCCTTCCAGAAGTGTGGGGGGGGGGGGGGAAGGAGGCAAGAGGGCAGAAGCCACTTAGGACTGTGGGGTCTTCAGGCAGACAGATGCTCTGAAAACTGTGGTTGTGTTTACAAGGCTTCCTACGTACAACACCATTTCTAGAAACCCACTTACAATCTTTGCCTGGAGTAAGGGAAGGCAGTGGGCCTCCTGAGTTAGAAGAAGAGCTCGTAACTGAGAGGTGTTCGTTCGCCGGCCCACCCATTTTAGCCAGTGCATATAATCACCTTGTGTGTAGTCGGCGCTGGGAGGGAGATGGAGCAGAGGGCACGGCACCGTCCTCTGGACCTCGCTATTCAGAAAGCGAGAGGCGCAGCCGGTGTGGAGCAGAGGGAAGGGGGAGGTGGCTTGTTCTCTTTGTCTTGTGGTTCTGTGGTGCCCCGTGTTCCTGATTTTTCCTGCAGTGGCGGCTTTTATTTCCTTTAGATTCTGAAACGCTTTATGGACCTCTCCTGAGGGAGGTCTTCCAAAAAAGATAACCCTCCTCTGCCTTTGGACACAGGATCTACAGAACACAGTCTCGTCTCTTTTTGTTTTTTGGTGTTTGGTCCTATTTCAGCCCTTCCTCGAGTGTTCCCCAAGCTTTTCTAGTTGTTGGCACTTTTTTCTTCCAAGATACTGACAGCCGTTTGTCATTGTATCAATGCCCCCTGTGGCTGTATCCTCACCGGCTGTATCCACTGAGGATGGAAGACTTCCCCAAGGACCAAGAGAACTGCTTTGCTTAATGAGCAAGCTAGGCTTTGTATTCAACTGGAGGTCAATAAGCTTTGGTTTGCTGGCTGAGAGCTGGGCGGGCAGGGTGATAGCTACTCCCCTGACCTCTCTGGGGGTGCATCCCTTCCGTAAGCTGTGTTCTGTATATGATCAGAGTTGTTGGACGTAACTTTTGATGAAGGTGGGGTAATACCCTCCAGGAGGAGGGTTCAGCGTGAGAGGCATTGTCTACACTGTCTACACTGTCTACACTGCTGTGAGAGTGTGAAGAAGAAAGAATTTCTGAGTGTGGGGAGGCCCCAGGAATGGTTTCATGGAAATGAAGCTTACCTGGATCTTGAGGCCAGGACAGGGCTTGGGGGAGGTGACAGACATGGGCCGCATGATTGAGAAGTCTTCACGGTCCTTCCTGTTAACCCTACATGAGGTTGTTGCCATAGCGTGGCATCCAGCCCCCTGGTCCCCGCAGGGATTGGAGTCCCAGAACCTCGTCTTGGGCTCCTCCACGTTGTGCTGGAAGTGCGGGAGCTTCGGCCGCCGCAGCCTACATGGTGAGGGTGAACCGCAGAACAGGTGGCTGCACCCTCGCTTTCACATGGCAGACCCGGGATGAGGCAGGGTCGCTGAGCTTCCACGTGTCCCCCTAGGGCGGAGGAGGAAGGAGAAGGGCTCCATCTCCCTCTGGTGGGCACAGAGGCCCATCCTGTTCCCTAGAATCCAGACTTCCCTTGTGCATTCGACGAGTCACCAAGCCGAATTTGAAATCAAGAAGCACTGGTGGCTGTTAGCTTGTGTGGGCATCTATCATTAGCGAAAAACATTAGAGTCTTGTTTCAACCTATCAAGTTCCTGGGGAACCTGGAGCAATGGTGGTAAGGAGAGGGCACGGAGAAGCTACCAGCCCATCTAGTGCCGGTGTCCCACCCTACCCTTGGGTGCCAAGTTCTGCATGGACTTGAGGCAGGGCAGTGGGAAGCAGGTTGAAATTTGTCCCTCAGTCGGTGATGAAACCAGTATGTTTCAAATGCCTACAATTTAAGAAGTTACAGGGCAGTATTGGAGCGAATGAGAATTCATTCAACAACCACTTATTGAAGCATACCATGTCTTCTGGTTCCAGATGAAGGATTAAGCAAAATTGGCAATCTCACCCTTCCGTCCCAAATGACAGAACATAGCGTTTAAAAATATCAGTACTGCTAGAAAACAAAAGATGTGCTGAGCGCATCCAAACTGGGAGGAATCCCTGAAAGATGGGGAGTAGGTGAGATCAGACGCCCCAAATGTTCCCGTAGAAGGACGGCTGAGAGATGAGCTCCAGGCTGCTACGTGACGGGCGTGGGGCAGAAGGGAGATGAGGGTACGCACAGGGTGAGTGGTGGGCTTTGCGAGGAAGATGAGACCAGCAGGTGGATCCCACCTCAACTCTACATCTGACCCCCTAGAGGCCAGCAGTGGGCAATAGAGAGTGCTTGGACGCGTGGGCCCAGGCCAGCAGCGCACCAGGCAGCCACAGAGCCCGCGAGGAGGATTTCCATCGCAGAAGTAAAACCTGCCCAGGCTACAGCGCACTCTTTCCCTCGATTGCCAGGTTAACAGGAATGTTCTGATATAAAAGTGGGCCTGCATCCCAGGAGTCACCAAAAGTATGTGGGAAAGCAGTACCATGAACAATGCCTATGGATTTCAGTAAACAAAAACTCACAGTACAGGAGATGTGCGTGGCGTGGACAGAGGCAGCCTCTGAAGTAAGGGCATGTACTGAATCCATAAAGGATCAGCCAGAGGCCCTGGGAACCAAGTCACTCACGACCACACTTCAAAACCAGCAGATGCGCTGAACTAGCAGAGTGGACATCGCCTACGACTAAGTTAAAGGGCTAGGAGTTAGCCCTGAGGGATTCCAAGAGAGCCACAAGCTGCTAGACAGAAGGGTCGGGATGGAGCACAGAGCCAGCTGCTTCAGCATCTGGAAGAAGTTTCATAGGGTAGAATGGATGGGATGGAGAAGAAGAAACTAGGAAAGGTACAAAAACATTTTCCACCAAGTAGAAAAGAAACAACACAAGATGTAATCTCAAGCCTGAGAAGGGGTGGCCAAGGTGTCACGTAGGCTGAGCGATGCCTCACAGCACTGAACACAAGGAAAGCTGCTAAAAGCAAGGAAAGACTTGAGAGAGAGAGAGAGAGAGAGAGAGAGAGAGAGAGAGAGAGAGAGAACAAGAGCTCCCACTGGCAATACCGGATGCAAAAAAGTCGCTGGAGCTGTACCTCGAACCGCAGACCCAGAAAAACTATCATCCAAGTGTGTGGGTGAACCTCACGGATGGAGAGTCCCTCCTCTGCTGGTCACCAGAGGCCATTGCTAAGGCAAATCGGAACAGGGGGCAGTCAGGACCCTACTTGTTGCTAACTGCACACACTTCTGCCTTAAAGAGATGTGTCATCAGCCTGAGACAAACGACCAGACAGAAGCAAGCGCAAGAATGGAAGTCTCTTGCCCTTGAACCGCCCTTGCCGGCCCACTGTGTCTGTTCAAGCGTGGGACGATCGAGGTGTGCTGGCACCTTTGCTCACTGGAGAAAAGAGGCATGGCTGCCTGATGGGGTGTCACCATCCCATGATGCATTTGGTGTCCCTTCAACCCTCAAGTTCATTCTCTTGAGCATTCATTCAGAAGAGACACGGTGGCGGGGGCCGTCTCCCACTCCCCAGACTGGTGTTTGGGATTGCAGTAGACACAGCTCAGTGGCTTTGATCACTGGAAGCAGGACAGTGACACACGTACAGGGCTTCGAACCATAGGCACCCAGCTGAGCAGAGGGGCCCCTGTCTGGCACTGCTGGGAGCATGGCCCAGTGCCTGGCTCCTGGGGATGTTGCCAGTCCTGAGGGATGGAGAGGAAGACCACTCACCAGCAGGCCCTGACAGCCTCGGAGAGGAAAGAAACAAAACTCATCGGAGGCGACACTGGAAGTCCTGGAGTGAATTCGCGAGGTTCTGCCTTGGGAACCAACTCCCTGGGGCAGAGGGTGGGGGGATTCTCCTGGGGCCAGGCCAGGGGAGCAGCAGGTTCCAAGTTGCGGGGGTGGGGGTGGTCCCTGGATCCCTGGCAGAGGCCTCGCCACAGAAGAAGGCTGGAAGCTGAAGTCCTTTACATTGCTAAAGTCATTCTCCCCCCTGAAGTTTCTATGCTCTGCCTACTCACGGTTGGGGCCACCAGGTGGGGTCTCCTCTCTTCCCCAGGCTGGGCCTTTGTTCCCTGAGTCCTCCCCAGCCAGCAGACACTGGGAGTGTCTTCGAGAGCATCAGGAACTTGGCTAATGGGATTTTAGCCCCTTTAGCATCACCCTAGGCTGTGCAATCGATAAGGAGGCCCTCAAAGACCATTAAGTCCTGTCCTCTGGCCTCAGGCAGGACTGATTGTAAACCAGTTCCTTCAGGTTGCCATCGACTCTGAAACCAAAACCCCAAAGGAGCAGCCCCGTAGCGTCCCCTGGGAAGGCTCTCCCGGTTGAGTCCTGCAGACCCAACTACAGCTTGGGGGAGAGGCCAGCCTGTGCGTTCTCCTCGCCCCCCACCCCCTTGGGAAATGAACATGACTTCATGCCCTCCTGGCCGGGCACTCAGATCATCTCTGAGCTCTTGAGGGTTTTCGTGTCACAGGTTCGCGTAGGGTTTGACCCTCGGATTTTCAGACAGATGCTTCAGACACTGTCAGTCCATTGAAAAGTACCTGAGCAAGTCGGGGTGTGGTGGGACGTGGGAGGGAGGACCAGGCCATGGGTGAGGGCTGCCCAGAAGTTCTAGCCCTTGGGTGCCTCCCACCCAGCTCCGGTGCGAGGACAAGGGACCAGCCCCGGGGGGCATATTTCTCCACAGGTGCCCAGCGACAGAGACCTCTGCACATGGAGCTTGAATGCAAGCCTTGAGATAAGGCGGTGAGGCTTTGCACTCAAGGAGTTAATATTAACTCAATGAGTTAATATTTTTCAAAAGAAAAGCAGCCTTTTGGAGATGAATGTGGAGTCAGGGGGCGGGGGTTGGGAGAAGCATCCTTGAAGGGCCCAAGGGTGTGAGTGCCGGGAAACCTCCCCCATGCTGCTTCCTTGTTTGCCCTTTGCCCCCGCACGCCACAGTGGGCAGCGGGCTCTGTTCCGACTGCCGCTCTCAGGGCTCACCGTAAGAGAGCGCGAGAGTTGAAAGGGACCCACGAATTCGGCCTGAGTTCAGCCTGTCCCAGCTCCTTACAGCGAGAAGAGGAAACGAAACACAGGGCAAAGACTGACCCGAGCCACCCCTGCCCGTCCCAGGTCTCTGCCTCGCCACTCCCCTTGCCCTGGGTCTTCAATTGCTGACGCCGCCAGAACTAGAATTTGCTTCTCCTGATTTCGGTCCAGTGGTTTATATTTTTTTCATTCGTCTCTCTGCAGCTCCAGGCTTTCTCCAAATCCTACAGTCCAGGACACAACTTAATGACAGGCAGAAGCCTTAAACACCAGTGGGACAGTTTTGAAGGGTATAGTGTGCACTCCAAAGCCATCTTGTAACAGATGCCTGACCTTCTACCATTAGAGATTCATTCTTTTGTATACCTTGGAGCTTGGCTGGCCTTCCGCAGTCATTCATGGAAATGATCAACACCTAGGGGAAAGCCCGCCCCCAACAGGTGACAGCTTACAAAGAAAGCGGAAGGGCTCTTTATCCGGTGATGATGGTGGCAGTCGGCAGGGGAGGCCAGGAGAGAGGTTTAATTGGAGGGTGGCTTTGGGACCCACGCAGCTGTGGACATTGAGTCAGGGCTACTCCCTGCCTGACCCACACAAAAGGCAACCCACCCACCAGCCAGCCAGGTGCGCTGGTGGGAAGTTCTTCCACGAGGCCCCGTACAAGTGTATGGAAACTCAGAGGAAAATATGGGACTGCCCACACCTCTGAGTTCGCCCAGCCTGGTGGTTCCTGGGCAATGGGTACTGAGGCTTCGGAGGGAGCCAGCCCCTTCCTCTCAGCCCCAAGGCTTCCTGGCTGGCGCTCCGGCTCTGGCTGTCAGAGGGAGAAGCCTGAATTCCATTATGTGCCTGTGAGTGGCAGGCAGAGGGTGAGGCTGGGACGGTGTGCCCTGACACGGGGCTGCGTGCCCTCTCAGAGAAGCGAAAGGGATCCAAGCCAGAAGCTACGTGGCTGCTCGTTGCATGGACTTGATGAGACTCTGACGATACGCGGTGGGTGCTGGAAGTGCATCTGACCCTCTCCCCACCCCGCCACATTCCTGAACAGTGCCCAGCATCCTGGGAGACAGCGACCCTGGCATGCGCCCCCGCACCCTCATGAGGGGCACAGTGGGTGCGGGCGGCAGCCAGGCTCCTGACAGCAACCTCATCGCCACTGGACATCGACTAAGGGGACCCAAAGGAGATGACGATGATGACTCATTGTGAGTGCATCCTTTAGGGTCCCCATGGAGCCCTTGTGTGTGGGGGTGGTGGTGATAAAGGATTTTCTGTGCAAGAAAGCTCACGAGGAGGAAGCTTGGGCCACTATTTAGAGTGACACAGCCATAGTGGCTTGGTGATTCTTGGGTTCCTCTTAGATCATTAGAACCCTGCCTGAGATATTGAGGGACAAATATGGTTCAGGAGCTTGGAGTAACAGAGAGGGAGAAAGAGGGGGAGAGGGAGAGAGGGAGAGAGGGAGAGAGAGATAGAGGCCAGCGCTGTGGCATAGTGGGTAGAGCCACTGCCGGCAGTGCCGGCATCCCATGTGGATGCGAATTTGAGTCCTGGCTACTCCACTTCTGATCCAGCTCTCTGCATAGTCTGGGACAGCAGTAGAATATGGCCAAGTCCCTGCACCCACGTGGAAGACATGGAAGAAGCTCCTGGCTCTTGGCTTTGGATTGGCGCAGCTCCGGCCATTGTGGCCATCTGGGGAGTGAGCCAGTGGATGGAAGACCTCTCTTTCTGCTTCTCCTTCTCTCTCTAACTCTGACTTTCAAATGAATAAATAAATCTTAAGAGAGAGAGAGAGAGAGAATCTTCCAGCCGCTGGTTCACTCCCTGTTTGGCCACAATAGACTGGGGCTGGGTCAGGCTGAAATCATGAGCTTGAAACTTCACCTGCATCTCCCATGTGGGTGGCAGAGGCCCAAGCACTTGGGCCATCTTGTGCTGCCTTCCCAGGCGCATTAGCAGGGAGCTGGATCAGAAACAGAGCAGCCAGTGCTCTGTTGTGGGATGCTGATATCGCACACAGAGCCAGGGCGCTGGGCTCGCAATTGTTTCCTTAATGACCCAAATACAGGATGGCAAGGTCTGGTCCTAATGCTGTCTGGGAAAGGATAGTGGCACCGAAAGCTCCAGAAACCCCGTATTCAGGAGAGAAGGAAAGGAGAGGCATTTTTTTAAAAACCTGAACCGGCTTGAGATGAAAGAGCTCAAGATTTGCTGGGAGCTGTCTAGTCAGAAACCATGACTCGGACTTTGTGGGGCTGGGTTTGTGGGCTCGGAGGCAAAGCCACAGTAATTGAGTTTAACTTAGTTTCAGTAGAGCATGCAGTATCCTGGAGGAGATGATGATAATAGATTGGTTTAAAACACAAGAGGGGCAGGCATTGGGTGCAGGGGTTAAGACGCCTCTTGGGACACCAGCATCCCAGATCGCAGGGCCCGGGTTCGACTCGTGGCTCCACCTGCAATGCAGCTTCCTACCAGTGTGCACCCCGGGAGACAGCAGGTGAAGGCGTAAGTACTCAGATCCCTGCCACCCACATGGGAGACTTGGATTGAACTCCCAGCTCCTGGCTTTAGCCTGGCCCTTCCTCAGGAGTTGTGAGCCTCTGGGGGAGTGCCCCAGTGGACGGAAGACTCCATCTGTACCTGTCTCTCTGCCTTTTGAATAAAGTTTTTTTTTTTTAAATGAAAATTTTTAAAAATTAAAAAAGGGCCGGCACCGTGGCTTAACAGGCTAATCCTCCGCCTTGCGGCGCCGGCACACCGGGTTCTAGTCCCGGTTGGGGCGCCGGATTCTGTCCTGGTTGCCCCTCTTCCAGTCCAGCTCTCTGCTATGGCCCGGGAAGGCAGTGGAGGATGGCCCAAGTGCTTGGGCCCTGCACCCGCATGGGAGACCAGGAGAAGCACCTGGCTCCTGGCTTCGGATCAGCGAGATGTGCCGGCCGTAGCAGCCATTGGAGGGTGAACCAATGGCAAAAAGGAAGACCTTTCTCTCTGTCTCTCTCTCTCTCTCACTATCCACTCTGCCTGTCAAAAAAAAAAAAATTAAAAAAGAAGAAAGGGGGGAAAATAATAAAAGACCATCTTTGCGTGCTAGAGAAGAGTCACGGTCCATCTGAGGAGACCTCAAAAACATGATGGACAAATGGAATTAAAAGATACGTTTTGGTGCAAAAAAAATTTTAAGTCTGTGCATAACTCACATTTGCACGAGTGTTTTGAAGCCCCTCCTCCTGTATGCTTGGGTTTCTGAATTTTTTTCTGCACTGAAAGAAACTGATCGTTTCATTTTCCATGAACTTCTTGAAGCCTCCTCTTAGGCAAAGTTAGTGTCACTCTCCTCTTTCTTCCGCCATCACACACTTTCCAAATCGCTGGGTCTTTCCTTCCTGCCTGGGATTGGTCAATCCCATGTTTGCTTAGGATGCATTCCCCTAAGATTTGATGTAGCTGGGTGGCGGATTTGGGCACCAACCTAGAAACTTTCCAGAAGTTAGGAAAAGAAAAAAAAAAGAGCAATGTTTTCGGTAAGTGCAGCCCAGAGTGACACAATGGACAGAAATAGCTAAGAAGATGTGACACACAGAGCCTCGGTGAAAACACAGTTTGATGGGTGCCATTTAGATGGAGCTGCCCTGTCAGGAGCCATTGCCGGGTTGACAGCTACGCTGGCCTCCGGGGGTGGGGTGTGCTTTTCGCACTTGCTCATATACCTGGGAGTCTTAACAGCAGATGCAGTTTTGCTGATTTAAGCCTGTCACATCCAGCCACAAGCTGCACGTCCCTGCTCCCATTTATTGGGGTCTCCATGGGCCTGGTTCTGGGGTAGGCCCTCAACAGCCCTGACCAGGCGGTATGACCAGGCTCACCTCTTTCCGGAGTCTAGGAGCTCAGAGAAGTTAAGCGAGGAGCCCAAGGTCACAGCATGTGTTGGAACATCAGAATCCAGATTCCACCCAGGTGTGTGCCTGTCCACTGGTGGCATCAGGGTGATGTGAGTTTAGGTAGGTGTAGTTCATTCCCCTCCTAGATGTGTGGCCTGTCAAGCTCTTTAACTTTTCTGAACCGCTCTTTCCTGACCTATTAAGTGGAGACAACAATCCCACCAATATCTGGGGTTGGAGCAAGGACTCAGTGGGTCAACACGTGGGTGCCCTTAGCTCAGCACCTGTCCCGTAGTGGGTACTTGGCCTGCAGCCACCCTTCTGGTGACCCCCGGCTCGCTGTCCGTCTGAACCGCAGCCTCAGGTGCCGGCTCGTGGATGGGCCAGCGGGATCGCCACCCCAGGAGAGGGCAGAACCGCCTCTGGGAGCCACAGCTACACTGCAATGCCATGGATTCCTGGTAAAGCCTCGCTCCTCTTGCTGTGTGGTTTTGAAACATCGCCTCGCGGGTAACGGCTTTCCCTGGGAATAAGTTGGACAAACCCCACCTAAGCCCACTTTATTGAGACTTCGGGTTGGGGCCTGTGCTAAGATGACTGCGACTTTTGCTTCCCAATAGTGACTAAGCCACAGAGTGGACTACTGCTCCTGGCAAGCCAAGGACCCCAGCTGGCTTCTCCAGCAACCCAGCGTCTGCGGCCATCACCGTGTGCTTGGGGGAAGCACATGAACTTGGACATGCTTTGAAGTCAAGAATCATCAGACAGGTACAAATTCTGTTTGCACGTTGTCCAGAGGCATAAAATGACTCCAAAACTTTTTTTTTGTTGTTTTTGTTTTGTTTTGTTTTGGTAATGTGTTGATTTGCATCATTCACTCATTGACATGATCACTGGGAGCTGATGAGGTTCTACTGACGTACAACCTGGTGGCCGTGTATTCGTTGGTTCCACTATTGAGCTCTGTCCCCTACAAGTGATGGGATGTCCAGTGGTGACTATTTATAATGGCTGCCTGGCTATTGCCTTTGAGACTGCTAGAGTCACACAGAACCCTTAAAAAAAGGGGGGTTCTGTTTGCCCTGTGGGCACCCCAATGCCTCAGGTCTCCTTGTGAGTCCCTGACCTCATGGGGGGTGTGACTCCCACAAGTGGCAGGGGGAGGAGTTCTCTCTGGGCTTCCTCTTGGCTGTGAGAGCTGGATTTTGGCTTGAGCTGCACCCGAGCAACCTTTGTTGTGATGTGGGTGTGGTTAGAATCACAATTCACACGGTGCACAGAAGGACAGGGCTTCTCTCAGACCAGGGGCTCAGAGACGTGAGGTGACCTCGCCAAGGCCAGCCAGCTCCTTAATGTCAGAGCTGGCCCTGGGGCCCAGGACTGCTGTCTGCAGTCTCTGTTGCCTGTGCTAGCAAGAGACGCTGGGAGGAAAACTCATGGCATGAGAACACCGTGCCGCTGGCATGCCATGGGCTGCTGATGCTGGCTGGTTTTATCCCCGCAAACTCCTTGCCTGGCAGTGGTGACCATTTGTACACAGATGGAAAATTTCATTTCCTGGCCCGTAGAACCATAAGCTCTTTCTCTCAGGCTCCGTATGGGCCTCCTTCCTCCCACCATCTTCCTCCCTTGGCCATCTTCAATGGCCTCAAAGGGGAGGTTTTAAACAGCAGGATTTCCTGGAGTTGAGGGGTAATGGGGCCCCCGTCTTACAGGAAATCGTGAATGCAGAGAGCATTGTTTCCAAAGGGAGTCAAAAATGAGACGGCAGTGGGGTGTCTGGGGTGGCCGGGCCCCTCCCAGGCCCTGGATACAAGCAGCAGTGACTGCCACCCACCCCGGCTGTCCTCAGATACAACCTCCCCGAAGAAAAGGGGACAGCGGGTGTTTCTGAGGCCCGAGTGTCCTTCGTGGCAGGTCTGCCTGGGAGACAGGTTACTGAGGCAGGTGCCATTGTTTTCCAGATCAAGGGCGCTCTCGGTAGCATCACGCGGCAGCCCAGGACGTGGGAGTGAGCTGGTGTTGGCAAAGACCTCCAGGGAAGAACACAGCCCGGCCCAGCATGGCTTTCGAGCCTCTTCCGGGGTGCCGGGAGGCTCTCGGCACAGGAAACGCCTGACCCTGGGCTCCGAATGCAGTAGATGTTGGGATAGGAAAGGGAAAGAAGGGGGGCGGGGTGCATTCCCGCCTTCCGGGTGTCCAGGCTACAGCCCTGGAGATCACAATTTTGTAAGGAACTGGCATTATCCCTGCAAATAATACCACTTTTGGGAAACGATCATATGGAAATAAAAGCTCTCATTCGTAAGGGTGTACATAAAAGAACGTTTATTTTAATGTTGCTTGGAACGACAGGACATTAGGAACAACCTAAGTTGACATCTGTAGGACGGTGGTTTAAAAAAAAGTATCGCTGATCTCTCCCAAGAGACCTCATACAGCTTCCAAAAATGCGGACTTGGATCTGCACATGATAACCTGTGAAGAGGCCTATACTGCAGTGTTTAATGGAGAAAGTAAGTCTCTGAGTGACGTCTATAACAAGATTCCATTCCAGTACCGTGTGTAACAGCCAGACAGGATTTAGGCCTTATATTTGCATGAACAAAAACACAGAAAAATGTTATTACCTAAAGGAGTGAAGTCTTAGAAATAAAAAAA
Source organism: Lepus europaeus (assembly GCF_033115175.1). NCBI lineage: Eukaryota > Metazoa > Chordata > Mammalia > Lagomorpha > Leporidae > Lepus > Lepus europaeus. The sequence continues at coordinate 101,744,601 of NC_084832.1, read as the reverse complement.
AATCTAGCAAAATTTACTTTTTATAAAAACACCTCCTCTTCTGGGAAGAGAAGAAAGAGATTGGGGCGGTTACGTAGTCCAGCGGGGACAGAGGTGGAGCCGGCCACAGCCTCGTGCAGAGCCACCCCTGCTCCTTGTGCATTTCAGGGGAGAGAATGTCCCCGAAATACCAGTGCTCAGCCCTGCGCTAGGGCAGAACACAGCGTGTTTGGCCCCCACCCGATGTCGAATGGGCACTTGCAGAGTCAAGCCTGCGAAACTCATTGGTAAAAGTAGCAGAAGCATGGGAACTTTTGGGCTCTTGATCAAGGCTGCCCCAGCCATACTTGAATGGAGGCTACCAGGCTATATTGAAGCTATAAAAACCAACCCATAAGACCTCTGATAGGATCTGAATACAGGAGTTAGTTACTGCATGAGGATCTTTTAACCAACTCTTCCTGGATTGTATCTTTTCATCTGAGTCCAGAGTCACCTACCACATGCTTAGCCCATAGCCACTGCTAAATAAAAGGTAATAAAAAAAAGAAACCTATTGCATTATGATTTAATCAGAGTGAGGAAGAAAACAACATTCTGGTTATAATGAGGGTGGGAGGAAGGAAAAGCTCATTTCTTTGCAGGCATGGGCGACACTCTTGCTGGTTCTTTGGAGTATAGTTTAAGAAGTACTGGGCTCTGGGTTGGGGAGGAGCAGGACTGCAGGAGCTCTTGGGGCAGGAGAACTGCCCAGGTGTGGGGCTGCCTGGGGGCTCAGCCAGGTAGCTAGCTGCTGCAGCCTTGGCTTGGCTCCCATCTGGCACTGCCAGGTTAGCTGCCACGGGGAGGTGATGGATGATGGCTATGGCCTGATTCTTGAGGAGACACAGACTCACTGCAGTGTGCAGTGGCCATATGTGAGCCCTGGCCACGTGTAAGGTTCTCTGGGAGGAGGAGGGGCAAGGCACATGACATATGTTATGCTTCTCTCCTTTCTGCAGAGAACGCGTCGGAGCAAGCCAGGTAGCACAGTCGACAGGTTAGAGAAGCCGCCTTCTGATTCTAGGGGCTCTGGGTCTGGGGAGGCAGCAGCGAGAGTGCTAGCTGGCCCCAGGATTTGAGCTATTACACAGTCTTCACTTGCTGGGGTCCCAGGGTGGGTGTGGGGAGAACCTTGGAGACTTTCCACAGCCTTCTGGCGTGTGTAGTTCCTCCACGATGCCTGTGCTCAGTTCAAGACAAATGGGAAGACAAAGAGGTACAGAGAGTTTTCCTGGGAGGGAATTAAATGGGTCGTTGGGACCACAGATCCTACCTGCTCACAGGCTCTGGAAGACACCTTTTGCTTCAGTCTAACTGAACTCTGCCAGTGATGCTTCGTGGCATCTCTCAACCCTGGGCAGTGTTTGCAGCCATAGTATCTTCTGCAAACCTTCATATGCCAGCTCAACCATCAACATGACTTTGCTTGATCCCATGGCTCCTCAGAAGCTTTGTGTTGACAAGTGGATCCTTCTAGAGTGTGGGGCTTCTTGCAGTTTTGGAAGGCACTTTCTGGAACTCAGAAGAGAACTTGTTCTGCAGGTCTTTATTTCCAAACATCCTCATCCAGTTGTCTTCAACCATGGCTGCCCATTAGAGTTAGGCACTTGAAAATAACCCTGATGCCCAGACCTCAATCATCTGAAACTAGAACCAGAGCCTTGGTGCTCTTAACGCTCTCCAGACGATTCCAGTGTGCAGCCAAGGCTGAGAATCATTATCTTGTTCCCTGGCCTTGGTTAACTTCTTGAGGACTGTGCAGTGGCGTCGGACACTCGAGATCTGACTCCTGACCCTGCCAGTGAGCACTTGTGTGCGGTTTTATTCTCTCATCTGTTCTGTGGGGATAACAGCTCCTACCTCAAAGAACTGTTGAAAGGACTACGTGATCAACCTTGTCATCCTGGAAGAGTCTCTGGTGTGTGAAACGTGCTCTCTAAAGTCTAAGCCATATGACTAGGACAAGGCCTAGCAAATGTTAATATTTGCGCTTGGACTGAGAGACAGGCATTGTTTTAAGCACTATGTACTTACTATTCAACACATCGTGTTGATCTAATGTGAAAAGGTGACACAAGCAACACATATCAAGACCTGTTTACCTGGTAGGATCTATTGTCCCAAACTACACATGGAGCTAGCTCACTTGCTCTTGGTCCCACGTGTCTTCTTGCTCTCCGTCAACATCTTATCAAGGCCCTACAAAAGTTCTGTACCTTTCCAAGCCTCTGAGATGGCTGAGCATTCATCAGTGGTCAGTCTAAGGTTTTTGGTTGCCCGTTGTGAAACATAGTGCCAGGGCAAGCACTGTGGCACAGCAGGTTAAGCCTCCATCTGGGACGCCGGCATCCCGTATGGGTGCCAGTTGGAGACCCGCTGCTCCACTTCAATCCAGCTCCCTGCTAATGCACCCATTCATTCACATGCAAGTCCCACAAGAAGCTCCAGGTCCCTGGCTTTGGCTTGGCCCAGCCCTGGTGGTTGTGGATATTTGGGGAGTGAACCAGTAGGTAGAAGATCTCTCTCTCTCTCTCTCTCTCTCTCTCTCTCTCTGGGTCTGCCTTTCAAATAAATAAAAAATAAATCTTAAAAAAAAAAAAAGAAACAGTACCCATGAATGAAGCAGGCATATAAGAAATGCCCAGTGGATTCTCTTACCAGATCAACTGTTTAACCTGGTAAAGAACTATGCTGATACAGTCATGCAAAAGAGATGGAGGAAGATCAAATTTACATGAGTGGTGGTGATGGTGAGAAAATAATGCTGTGTGCTAGGCATTTGTCATGTGTGATGGATTTTCACAACCATAGGAGATGGGTGTTCAGGTAGTCTGTTGCTACACCAAATCACCCAAATGTAGTCTATTAAAGAACCAGTCGTTTTGCTTGTGAATCTTAAATTAGCTGATTGCACAGCAGAGACAGCAGCTCTCTGCACCAAAGGAGCTCAACACGGGGCTGGAGACACGTGGGAGACACAGACACCTCCGTCCAGCCATCACGGAACCATGCTGGTGGCCTGGGTTCCTCACCCACAGCCCCAGGGGCCCTGTAGGTTGGAAGGGTTGGAAGGGAGAATCTTGTCCTGAAAACACAGCTCTCCATCACAGCCTCCCCGCTTCTCATTCCAAGGGGAGCTGCGTCTGTGCTTGGGGAGAAGCCAAGCCAAGCAAAAGATTTCAACAGAGAATGGAGGAAACACGCCCACTGAGGCTCTCCTAGCAACATAATCACGCACAGGCAGAAGCCTATTTCGGTGGGAGCTTGCTTCAGCTCCCATCCTCCCTGGTTAGTCACAGAATGGGTGCACACGCAGCAGCAGGAGCAGCGTGGGGTGGAGGCAGAGTGGAGCCCTGGAAGTAGGGAGCCGGGGAGTGGGACTGGGGGCTGCTGGGACTTGCTGCAGGTGGTAGGGCAAGGGCCCTCCCCTCTCTCCGACCTCAGGACGTATCTGTAAAAAAAGGAGAGGATTGGGCCAGCGAGCCTCGGGGATTCGTTCTTTGCTGTTCCTCTTGGATGTACGAAGTACTGAGGCTGTTTTAGCAGGAGTCAGATGTCTCAGAACCTTTTGTCTCTAAGATGCCTGGGGAGAAAGGGGGCTGGAGATTCTCATTTATCCCCTCTCCACATTCTGCTCCAAAGGGGCAGGTAGGAATGAGGAGAAGGGCCATGTCCTGGCTAGGACTCGGCTCACTCACCCCTACCCTAATCCAGGGCTGTGGTCTGAGATGCAAAGGGTAAAGAGATTAAGGTCATTCTTTGAAATGTACTCCATCCCCTACACACACACACACACACACACAGAGTCTGTTAACTCCAATCTCCTGCTGCATTTTCTTTCCCCCCTCCTCACCCTCTCTGGTCTCTCAGTCTCACTCCTCAGCTCCACTCACTGCACCCTGTTCTCTTTCCCCAGGACCAGGCAGGCAGTGGAGGCATCTCTGGTGCCAAGCACGAGCCTGGCCCTTTTCTTGAATGGACTCTGGGGTCAGTTGAGGACAGCCAGGCTCACACTTCCTGCCTGTCAAAGGTGATGATACAAGCAAATAGGGCACTGGGGACCCATCTCCCCAAACGAAGCCAGAGATGAGGCGGACAGAGCCAGGATGCTCAGCGAGCACCCTCTGGACCCCTGCCCTTGACCCGTGGGCTGAGCGCCTGGCAGGGCAGCTGTCTTCGGAGGACTCAGCCCCAGTGTCCTGTGGCAGCGGAAGAGGCAGAGCGGCCCCTCCCCCTTTGTCCTGTCTCCCACTGGCTGACAGATGGCCGGTAAGACACAGAAAACCGAGCTCTCAAAGTGAAGGCAGGAATGCATTGTATAAAAATTCACACCCCCTGCTGCCGCCCAAACTCCCTTAAAAAGGGATCAAGAGAATCCTAATGGGTACGTGACATCCTCCCTCTCTCCCATAAAAGAGACTTCAAAATCTGGTGATGGTGGGGGAAGGGTGAGGAGGAAGAAGAGTGACGCGTGGGCAGGGGGCTGCCAGCGAAGACTGGGGTAGGGGGAGCCAGACCGCAGGCCCATGGACTTTCCCTCACCCCACCCTCCCCACCTCCCAAGCCACTTCTGGCTTCCACCTTCACCGCACCCCCTGAGCCTCCGAGGGGCTGGGAGCCCCAGGCGCCGCGCACTGGGAGAGTGGTAGGAAACAGAGAGGACAGCCCCTCTCAGTCCCGGAGTCGAGGGCGTTCAGGACCCTCCCCCACCAGGTCCCCCTCCCCCACCCCCACCTCCGGCAGCCCTGGTTTCCCGATCGGTAATCCGTCCAGGAACAGGCGGAGACGAGCGAGGGCTGGAGGCGGGGCGGGGCGGGGGCGAAGTGACCGCGGCCGGGGCTCGGCCAGCGCCGGCCCTGGGAGGGAGGACTCGCCGCGGTCCGGGAGCCTGCGGGAGCCCTGCCCTACTCCCTCCGAGCCGCGGCCGCGCAGCCCTGGCCCCCGCGCAACTTGTGCGCAGCGCGGGCAGTGGAGGCGGCCAAGAGCCCCCCGGAGCCGGGGGCGGGGCGGGCCCGGGGGCGCCGGGGGCCTTCGGTCTGCGCCCGGCCGCCGCCCGCTCCACCCAACCTCCCAGCCCGCCCCCACTCACCCGGCGCAGCCCCCGGGAAGGACGCGCAGGCAGCGTGTTGCTTCGCCCCGCGCCTCGGCAGAAGTTGACACGAGTTGGCCGCCGCCTCGGGCCGGCCGGACTTCGCGAACAGCCGGGAGAGGAGGCGCCGCCGCCGCCGCCGCCGCGCAGCCCTCGGGGCTGCCTCCCGCCTGCCCGGCCCGCAGCGCGGGTGGAGAGGGGCGGGGAGGGGGTCGCGGTGCGCGAGAAGTACTGGAAACTGTGCGAAGGAATCCGAAGCAGATGAGAAGGGAGGGAAATAAAGTGGAGCCTGCAGGACGGCCTCGCCCGCGGCGGATCGGAGCTGCCGGCGCCCGCACCGGGGCTCGGCGGGGTCGTCTCCCTCCTCGCTCGCTCGCCCTCTCGGCCCCCCACCCCCAGGCTCTCTCTTTTAAAGCGACACCAGCTCTCTCCCTTTCTCTGCTATCTCTGTATCACCAAACCCTGGCCGGCTCTTATGGGCATGAAACACTCCTCCCGTTGTCTGCTCCTAAGGAGGAAGATGGCGGAGAACGCCGCCGAGAACCCCGAGGTAAGCGGGCGCGAGCGCGGGCCTAGGCGACCCCGCCGCCCACCCGGACCCCGCCGCCCACCCGCACCCCGCGCTGCCGCCGCCGCCGCCGCCGCGCTGCACCTGGTGCCAAACTTTCCCGGCTGCACCCCGCTTGCCGCTGCCGGCCGTTCTGTGTGTGTGTGTGTGTGTGTTGTCTGTGTTGGGGGGGCAGTGCATGTCTCAGGTCCCCTCCCTCTTGAAAATGCAAAAGAGTCGCTCTCACCCCGTCACCCCCTCCTGCCACCGCTGCTCCTGTCCCCTTCCCCCAAGTTCCAAACCCAGGGCAGCCGCCTTCCCCTGCCCTCTCCTCTGGGCTCCGCTAGGGCTCCTGGGTCCCGGCTTCGCGTAGAGCTAGGGCGGGTGACCCCGGGGCCAGGGACGCTGCCCCCCGGGCGCCCTGACCATCTCCTGCCACTGCCTGGAGCTCGACCCTTCAAGCTCCTGTCATCACCCGAGCTCTCGGTCCCTGCAGCACCGCGGAGAGCTCCGGGCTGCGGGGGCCGGGGCGCTGCTAGGATTTGGCCACCTTCCCCAGACCCCTCCAGCCCCGGAGAGGACCGGAGAGAGGTCTGCTATCCCAGCCTGTCGGAGCCGCCTCGGGGTTGCTCCTCCCGGGGAGGGCGCGCCGGCCTCGGCCACCGTCAGCACCAGGGACAGCGCCCGCTCCTGCCGCAGCGGAGCCTGAGCGGGCGGTGGGGGCTGCGCGCCGCTGGCTGCAGCGAGCGGTGGGTCCGCAGCCGTCTTGTCCCGCCGCATCCTTGGCCAGGGTCGCTCTGGCTCCGCTGAGTGTTCTCTGGGCCCCCCGCCTTCGACCGCCCAGTAGCTACCCTGCCTCTGCTCTCGAGTCAGCCCTGGGCCGCAGAGAGCCCTGCTGGGCATTGCGTCTGCCCGGAGTGTCCCCTGGCCTCGCTCTGACCCGTTGTCATTACAAAAAAAAAAAAAAAAGACTCTTCCGTGGGCTCTGGGCACCTGTAGTCACGAAGGGGATCCGCGTGGGCAGCCCCCTTACCTTCCCGGAGAAACGGTGCGCTCAGGCGGGGGGGGGGGGGTGGGCTATGTGTGTGCCCACCACCCCTGACTCGGTGGCAGGAAAAAGACACTGAGTAAACCTCGGGGCTCTATTAATAGCTAGGTGTCTGGCGGGGCTGCCGCACATCTCACATATGGTTACCCATATGCAGCGTGGGGGCGGGGATGGGGGTGTGGCGCGGGGATCGTCCCTTCTGTCTCGCCGGAATGCAAAAAGGTGCAGAGACCCTGCCCGGTCTTCTTTCTTCCAGCTCTTAACTCTGCAGCTAACCCCTACCCCACATCGTAAGCAGAAAAGCCTTAACAATCCCCCATTTTCTGAGCGGCCACAAGCAGCATGCATCTAGCAACTGTCACTTGCCAAACACGCCTGGGGCTTAGAAGCGTGGGGGCATCCAGTGGCTAACGCCTCCCCTGTGGTTAGGGCGAAGCCACGGTGCTCGCGGTCTCCCGGACGCTTCCCCACCCCCACGAGATAGCAAACACCCAGCACGGTGTGTAGCGGGTGCAAGGCGCCTTTTCTCGGAGCAGAGCCAGTCTTGCAGGCCCCGCCCCCTTACCCTACCCCCCCCCCCTTGACCACTTGCCCGGGAACTTTCTAAAAATAGCTCAGAGGCTCAAGGCCGCGTGTCTGCGAAGCGTGGAGCGAGGCGGCACGTAGCACTCCCTGCAGCCAGGTGGCTGGAGCGCTGAGAGCCAGAAGGCGCTACCCTCCCCCCCCCGCCTCTTCACCGCACCCCACGCCACGCGTGACTGATTGTCTAACGAAAGTTTTGGCGAGTGCCTAAGCTCGGTCAGCCCGCCGTGCGATGGGTTTGGGTGCAGACCCGTGCCAGGTTCCGCAGCAGCGGCGGCGGCTGCGCTCCGCACCTCGGCGAGGGTTAGAGGCGACCGGAGCAGGCAGAGCTACGCGCGCCAGGCTATTTTTACTTGCTTCCCCCGTCGCTCCGCGCTCCCGCTTCTCAGCAGTCGCACTTGCCAGCTTTGCTCAAGGCATCAATGAAAACAGCAGTGGAGGCCGCCGAGAAAAAAAAAATCACTCCGCGTGCGGGAGACGGGGCGGGGGGAGGGTACGGAGGGGGGGGGTGCGGCGAGAAACAGACCCATCTGGGACTCCTGGGAGGGGAGTGAGTCGGGGTGGGTGCGGGGTTCAGTTCCTAGCAACCTCCTGGGAAAAAGAGGGGAACCGAGACGTGCGGGGCGGAGGTATCCAGGCAGCGTGACTTTCTCTCCTGGTTTTTCCTCCAGGAACTGGCTGTTTTTGGAATAAGCCAGGACTGGAGCGGTACTTCCAAAAGTGGGGTGCTGTGGGCTTGCCTGCCCTTATGGTGAGAGAGAGGAGGCCAGGGCACCGCTGTATTGTGTGGGACCCTTGTTCTTAATTCACCCCGTGTGGATCCAGCACTGGGCACCAGGAATAGCTACCCAGGAGCCATAGGTGTCCTGATAGGGTGGACAGCCCCTTAGCACCTCTTCTGGCCTTTTGTTGCTGTTTTTGTTTTCTTTGCAAGCTCTTAATCTCATTTCCTCCTCCCAGTAGCCCTGTGAGAAAAGGGAAGGCCGGTATTGGTTTCTCATCCCCATTTCATAGTGGAGGACATGGAGAGGCCGAGTGGGCTCTGGCGATTTCTGCAAGTCGCCAGCTGGGTTGGGTATGTTACGCACACTGCCCCCACTTGTGATTCATTGGTCTTTGTCCAACGCTTGCTACTTCTCCCACAGGTGAATGGGAGTAGATGAGGAGTGGGAGGGGAGGGATCCTTTGGAAGGAGAGAGGCCACGAGAGGGCAGGGAAGGTGTTCTTTCAGGAGGTGGTGGTGGGGGGTGCAGATACACCAGCCATTGGCAGGTAGGAGAAAGTGAGGAGTAGAAGCTACTTACGTTGTGATGACAGCCTCCCTCCCCAGAGGAGCAGCTAGGACACACAGGCCTCCAGGGCACACGACTGGTGGGTGTGGTTGGCACTGGGTGGCCCTGGTGCCCACCTCAGGTCCATTCTCTCTATGGTTCAGGGTCAGCGTGGGATGTCCGGAGACGCCAGGCCAGCCCCTGGCACACGGTGAACAGGACGCAGTGTTCGCTCTGCCTACACTCTCTCTGACTCCCTCAGGTGCGCTCCACTGCTTCCCGGAAGGCCATCGCCAGCCCAGGTCCGCCACCTCCCCTGCTCCCAGAGGTGTTGGTCAGCTTTTCAGCATTGTCACAAACACCGCAAAGAAGCTAGTCACACAGGAAGGAGTTTTGCTTCGGCTCACAGTTTTGGAGGTCCACGGCCCTGCTGGCTGGGTGTATGGTGAGGCTGAATGGTGGCCGTGGTGGAGTGTGTGTGTGTGTGTGCGTGTGTGTGTGTGTAGGAAACAGAGAGAGAGGAGCTAGGTGGAGCTTGGCTTTGCAAGGCAACCCTCTCCCAAGAGCTAGCCTTCTGAGGACACGCCCCCAATGACCTAAGCCTAGACCCACCTCCTAGACACCACAATTGGATCCTCCCAGTGCTGTCAATAACTGACCTTGGGGGGTTCAACTGCGTGAGGCCAGAGCCATATCCTCCCCAATTCAAAGCACCAGGCATCCAGAAAAGCCTTCTGCAAGGTCTGTAATGCCCCCAGCCCCACCCTCCTCTTCAGGGCCCCAAGGCTTCCGGTTTTGGGTCTTCCCCTCGGCCCTGGCTGAAGCTCCAGCCCCTGTTCCAGGGTTCTCTTCTCACATCCAGCCTCGCCATCGCTACTTGCTTGGCTTGGCTTTTGGAAACATGAACCAGCTGCTGACCAGACATCTCTTTTAAAAACTTGCGATGTTGCCCCACTGCCCACAAGATGCAGGATAAAGCCCAATTGCCGTGGCATAAGGCCCTTGGCAGCTACCCTGTGTGATTCTCTAAGACTCTGGCTTCCCACCTGCAGGCATTTCTGCACGCGCCTCCCTCCTCCCACCTTGCTGCTCTTTTCCTCTCAGTGTTTCAGGAAAAGAGCTTCCCCCACCCATAAGACCCAGGGAAAGAAATGTCACCTCCTCTGGGCAGCCTTCCCAGATCTGCCTTTTACCTTCTCTCTCCAGGGAGAGTGATCGCTCCTTCTTACTCATTCCTGAAGCCTGACTTTCCCTGTTGTGAGATAATTGGCTCTTTGTTTCTCCAGCTGGTGATGAACTTTTTTTTTTTTTTAATTTAAGTATACCCTGTTGTTACACTGCATCCGACACACAGTAAATAATAACTGTTGACTGAATTGATGCATGTGATTCTGAACATAGTCTTCAGTATCCTGGGTTTTAGCCACTCGGGACTTTCTGAGGATCGGGGTGCCTGTCTCCCACTCTTGTGCTGTACCTGTGCTATTGTGGGCTGTTAACACGCAAAATGTGTGGTGCTTCTGAGAACGGAGGTGCTGTGGCCACCCAAAGCACAGGCACATCTTGGTTATTTGCCGCAGTATTCAATATTCAACATCCGGGGACCACGGATTCCTACTACAGGGTGTTCAACTGAATAGCAGATCAGTGGGTTAATCACAGTGCCCACTTAGGAGCCTTGTGGGGGGGTGGTGGTGATGGCTCCCTGGCTGTGCCTTTTTGCCAGTTGATTCTGTGAAAGCCTGGTGCATTATTTATGGTGATGACTCCCTGATTAGGGTTTTATCACCTCAAAGGAGTGCCCTCAGGAGGCGAGAAATCAGTTTTCCCAAAGAGTCATTTTGGAAACTGTTTCTGGAATGTTCTGTTGACCTGCCTGTTAGAGAGAGAGAGAGAGAGAGAGAGAGAGAGAGAGAGGGAGAAGAATTATGGATTGGGGGAAATGCTACAATAGGGCAGTGGGGTTAGGGGCACCTGATTAATGCAGTTTGAGTCCTGGGGCAGAGGAAGCAGACTTGTGGAATGCAGTATCTTGGTGGTTTTGGCTAATGGATGTTACTTTCAGCATAGTCCCGTTACACGAAGGGCAGGGGACCTCAGAGGGGTAGGCAGGGCCCAGGTCCACCTCTCTGAGGAAGGCCTGCATCCTTGGTCCTCGTGTCTCATACAGGCTCTGGAGCCAGATGGCCTGGTTTTGAATCTGGCTCTGGGCTTGGTAGGTGCATTGTGACATTGACCGAGTTGCAAAGGTTGTTGTGACCCTGAACTAGATCAGTCCATACAAAGGCTTGGCACATTGCCTTGGGCCTGGTAAAGCACTCACTCAGGGCCTTGCCCAACGTGTGCAGAACCCTCCCATTTCATTTCTCCAAATGTTGACCCAGAAACCCATAGTCCAATTCTTCCTCCCTCAGCAAACTCTGAGTCCAGTCTTCAGGTAAATTAAGATGCCCACATTTTGCTTTTCCTTTTTTTTTTCTGGCAAGTTTGGCTTGTGCGAGTTCTAAATGTCCTAAATTGGCTTTTGGCTGTCCAAGAGGATGGACCACGACATTCTGGTCTTCACTCAGGGGTAGGTTTCATTTCACCCCTTTGCTAACTGCAGCATGAAGCAATTATCACATACCAGTGTGGAATTGCACAATTCTGTAAAAACACTACTTATACCTTGAAATCTACCATGCCAACTGGGAAAACAAAATGGGTGGCGTGACAGCGCCAGGAAGTGTCACGGCAACTGCAAGCAGCTGTTGTGTGTGTGTGTGAAAAACTGGCAGGTTGCACGGCCGTCCACTGACTTGGTCCAAGGGTAGAGCGAGCCTAGGCAAGAAGGGACCTGCAAAAGGTCATTCTGTGCATGCCTCTGTCTCTGGACACACGCCACCCTAGACTTGTAGCTAGCCACTTGGCCTACCCGTTAGAAAGCTTCAGAGACGGTGATTTCCCCAAACTCCTTGAGCATCTCGCTAGCCAAGAAGCTCTCTCTAAGTCTGAACTTAATCTTTTCTGTGGCAATCGGAATCATCTTAGTTTATCCTATGCCAAAAAGGAGAGGAGGGGTGGTTGTTTGCCACCTGGTGTCTCATAGCTGAGGGCCTGGCTCCTGCTTCCTGCTAATGCAGGTGTTGGGAGGCAGCAGTGATGGCCCAAGTAGTTAAGTTTCTGCCACACACATGGGAGACCTGGATTGAGTTCCTGGCACCCAGTTTCAGCCTGACCCAGCCCCAGCCCCAGTCATTGTGGGCATTTGGTGATGGTGGAGTGGGTGGTGGTAAACCAGCAGAGGATAGGAACTCTGTCTGTCTGTGCCCCAAATAGATAACTAAAAACCTTTTTTAGAAAGAAAAATGTGGGCTGATGTGGTGCAGCAGATTAAACTGCTACTTGCACTACTGGCATCCCATGGTAGAATGCTGGCTTGAATCCTGGCTGCTCCGCTTCTGGTCCAGCTCCTACTGATGCACCTGGGAGGGCAGTGGATGATGACCCAAGTACTTGAATCCTGGCTACCTCCAGGGGAGACCAGAGTGGAGTTCCTGGTTCTTGGCTGTTGTGGCCACTTGGGACAGTGAACCAACAGATGAAAGACTACTTCTCTCTCTCTCTCTCTCTCTCTCTCTCTCTCTCTCTCTCTCTCTCTCCTTCTCTGATTCAGCCTTTAAAATTAACAAATAAATCTTTAAAAAGAGAGAGGTGAAAACTGGAAGTTACCTTTCCATTTGGGGCTGTACTAGGCAGTCCCACTGTCGTTATTAGTTTTTGCACAATATGAATCTTTCTCTGGCATCCCGGCGTTAGCCTGCTAACAGGAGGAGCTGCGACAGGCGCACTGGAAGTTTGTCCCTCCTGTATTATCCTGCCTGTTGGGTCCTTCTCACATCCCGTGTCTGTACTTCCTCCACTTGTCTCCAGCATAACAGCTTTTTCTAGATTTGTAATAGGTGACCCATAAGTAAAGATATCTTTTTAAAATCTAATTTTATAAGTGCCAACAGCTTGATGTGTGCATTTTCACAAAGTCCTAGAATCTTAGAGCTGGAGAGAAATTCAAGCCATTTAAACAAAGCGATAGGGACACTTATCACTTATCACAGAGCTCCTCGGGGCTGGTACACACACCTGGTTTGTTCCTGGGCCAGTGTGTTTACACCTCCCTTAAATATCACCTCTGATTCGTTATTTGTGTTGCTCTGTGCTGATGTTCTGGTATATCCTGATCTCTACTGGTCACAACCAGTACTTCTCTACATAAGATCTGGGAATTGTGCCTGGGGGGAGCTGTCTCTTTCTCAAACTGCACTGACAACACTCACTTTATGTATTTATCCCATCATGTGTAACACTGGGGGTTACATGTTATTCCCATTGGACAAACCAAGGAAATGAAGTGAATATAGTTGGTGTTACTGGATACAGCTGAGACACCCACCCTGGTTTTCCAGCCATGAAGACCCAGGCCTTTTCCAGCCCACCAGGCGGTGAAGGCGTGAGAAAGACCAGAATGGAAATTCAAAATATGAGGGTATTTCAGGCAGTTTGTGAAAAATGGAATCAGAAGATAAGTTTAGTTTGGTGCAAAAACGCCGTAAAACTTCTGCATACAAGGGATCTTCAGAAGTTCATGGTAAATGTGTGACGAGAAAACCATGCATGGATTTCAAAAAGATTTTGCATCAAAATATCTTATCCTTTATTCCATTTTCTGTGAACGTTTTGAAGTGTCCACATTTGAAGCAGAAGGGTAGAGAGGCTAAGGGAAGGGATGTGGAATGGTGGTTTGGAAGACACCTCAGGAAGGCTCAGCAGCCTTGCCACTTTCCTGGCCTACTGTTCTGGCTTCAGCCCCTGTCTTGTCAGGGTCATGTCCACAGCCCTCCCTGCTACACCCTGCGACAGAGTCCTGGTGAGACGTGGCATGACTTGCGCAAGGACAATCATCACCCCACTCGCCCTACTCATCTAGGACATCCCTGTGACTGGAGTCCTTGTTGGTGGAAAAAAATCCCCTTGTCTAAGCAAGTCCTCCTCTTTGGAATCCGACCCATGGCTATCGATTTTAAGCCTGGACGCTCCTCCAGCTGCTTTACTGGGATGAAATGAATGCAAGGCTTCAGGATATGAACTCCAAACTTTAAATTTGTCTTGACAGTTTGATCACCTATGCCAGCTTCCTGAGATTGCTGTGACAAAGTACCATGAACAGAGTGGCTTACAACAACAGAAATTTATTCCTTCACAGTTCTGGAAAACAGAAATCTGAAATCCAGGTGTTTTTAGGGCTGGTTCCTTCTGGAGGTTCTACAGGACAATCTGTTCTTGCCTTTCTCCCCGCTCCTGGGGGTTGCCAGTTATCCTGAGTACTCCTTGCCATGTAGACCTGTCATTCCAATCTCTGCTCCATCTCCATCATCAAGTGGCATTCTCCCATGTGTGTTTTTCTTCTTTACTTCTAATAAGGAAACCGCTCATATAATCCCATCTATTTCTTCCCCGTGTCTTATAAAGGCAGGAGTAGTAAAAGTTAGCCTAATCCAGTTTGGCCTTATCTTAACTTGATTGCAATGACCTTGTTTCCAAATGAGGTCTCATTCATAGGCATGAGGGGTTAAGACTTCCAGGCATCCTTTGTGGGGAGGGGGTGTGGAGGGGACACGATGTAGTTTCCAGCATCCCCCAGCCCATGCTTGACGTGTAATAGGCATGGGTAGAAGATGGCTGATGAGTGATGAACACACACAACAGTAGACCCCAGGGGAGTTGCCAAGCCCATTCCTGTGGACTTTTCTCCCTTAATCTCTTTCCTTGGCTCTCTTCCTGCTGGCTCCCCAGGGGCTGTCATACAGCCTTTCCCTTGAGCAGCAGCAACACTGAGAACAACAAGAGCTATCTCTATCTGTACTATGCTTTGGGCACAATGCAAAGCCCTTTTGTAAGAATTGCCTTATTTAATTCACATAGCAACACAGAGCAGCTCCCCCCCCCCCCGCCCCACAAAAAGAAAAAAAACCATTTTATTTAAGCAATACAAGCTTCCTGCATTTCCTAAGTACAACTTTAGGAATACAGTGATTCTTCCCACCATACCCGCCCTCCCACCCACACTACCACCCCTCCTCCTCCTCCCTCTCCCATTCCCAGTCCCATTCTTCACTAAGATCCATTTTCACATAACTTTATACACAGAAGACCAACTCTATACTAAGTAAGGAGTTCAACAATTTGCACACACACACACACACGCGCGCACCTGTTCTTCAAGAGTAGAGACAAGGGCTGTTCAAAGTCATTGCATCTTGAGGTTAATTTCACTTCTTTTTTTTTTTTTTTGGAAACAATTAACTTTAAAGAAGCATCATTTGTGAACACTTAGACATAACTATAAATCATGAAGCATAAGCATATCTTTCACTTAATACATTAAAAGAAAGTAAGTCCTTGAGAACGAGTTTTATCATTAATTAAGGACGCACCTAAAAAAACAAGTAATGGAGTTGGGCACTTCGGCATAGCTAAAACTTATGGGATGTGAGAATATCCTCCGTTTAATACACTAAAGTGAAATAAATCCTTGAGAACGCATTTTACTGTTAACTCTCATCATCCGACTACAGAGCAGCTCTTACCAGTTCCATTTTGCAGCTGCAAGCACTGAACCTGACAACGGGTGATTACCCTGGCCGAGAGTGCGGAGCAGGTTCCCAGCAGTTGGATTGCCAATGGAGTTGGAGTGCGCGCTGCCATTAGAAGGGCTTTCCCTCCTCTCTTTCATCCTCATCTCCTACCTCCAGCTCTCCTTAACCTTTTCCCCACACCAGCTCCCACCCACCTGGAGATTTGGGAAGAAACTGGTTAATTTCCACACGTGGAAAAGGGACCTATAATTGATTGGACCTGTGAGAGGATCCAAGGGAAGATTCCCTTTCTGGGGGGGATTTCTGCATAGTTCCCAGAGGAACGATTTTTGTGGTAGATGTGGGCCTGTTAATAGCTCATTAGAAGGGTTATTCTCCGGGCAGGGGGCGGGGGTGTCAATGAATCTCTTGGCCTCTTCCCAACAATTCAGCTCTGTAGGCTGTTGATTTCTTGGCTCAAGGTAGTTTTGCGTGGCACCTAGGAGGGCAGGCGCTGGGTCTGACCTCAGCTGTTTTTAGGTGTTAGCTTGATTTTCGGCAGCACTTTGGTTACCTGTGGCTGGGTTTCACAAGGACGTGAGTGACGGCGCTTTATCGGATGGGGTTATTGTGACGATTACATGAGTTATTGCACACCAGGCATGTGTCTGGCACTAGCCAATGCCTGGGAAGGAGTGGCTATTATTAGTAATCTGGGTTTACCTGGTGATGTCCCAGAGAGGAAGCAGAAATAAAAGACCTTATTAGCGACAGGATGGAGTCAGCGCTGGTAGAGGCGAGAGCCAAGCTGTTGAGGGGAGACCGGTCACGCTCAAGTGAGCCAGCAGGACCAGGGAGACAGCCTAGGGCAGTGCTGTCTGGTGCTCCTGCTTAGGGATCTACTGCTCCCCACGCAATGTGCCGCAGGAGGAGCAGAGATCCTCTGTGACCCTCGGGCTGGCTCCCCGCCTCCCAGCTCACACTCAGCTCTGAGAGTGTTTGGCCACATGTGTAACATGAAAGTGAGGCCACACCGAGTCCTTGCCAGTGTGAGAGCTACGGGGGCCAGAGAGTGCCAGTCACCAGTGGGCAGACTTCCCGATGGAGGTTTCCCATGCCACCCCCAAGCCTTGCTCCTGGGAAGAGAGCTCCATCCCTGCCTGTTGGCTGCTAGGTGGAGGGAGGGGAGCTTCCTCTTGCAACATTCCTGCTGAGGCACTGGGGAGGAGAGCCAGAGCAAGAGCAAGGTGGGGACATGTGGCAGGTTCACACGACAAATGCAATGTCTAATTACCTAGTTAAACTCCCAGTCCCCTTGGCCACAAATCCCTTGTTCTATCCACCATTTGTGTGTGTGTGTGTGTGTGTGTGTGGCCTGAGAGTGATACAGCCATGAGCAAATTGGGCTAATGCTGCCATACAGGGAAGGGCTATTAGCAAATTTGCCAATTAGGGCCCCCTTTGTGGCTCTATTGTATGTGAAAGATAATCTCTTCTGGAGTGAAGTAAGGTGGTAGCCTTTCAAGGCTGGGCAGCCCAGAAAATGAAGGGCTGTAATTCCCACAGTCCCTCTAAATACAAGGATTTCATCTTTCTCTGACAAGCAGTTATGACTGCAGTTCTCCAAGGAGGCTCAAGCAGAGAATTCCACAGGTGTGTATAGACTGCTGGAAATGCAGACCGAGTCCTAATTAAGGAAAGTTCTCTGTTAACATGCATTGCTTCAACCATCCATTGGCTCATACCCCAAATGCCCACAACAGCTGGGGTTGGACCAGGTCAAAGCCAGGAGCTAGGAACTCAATGCAGGTCTCCCATGTGGCTAGCAGGGAACCAACTACTTCAGCTGTCACTGCTGTCTCCCAGGGTGTACGTTAGCAGGAAGCTGGAATCCAACGCCAAGCAAGGACTTGAACCCAGACACTCTGATATGGGATGCAGGCACCCCTAGTGGCATCCTAACCACTATGCCAGATGCCCACCCGTGATATGAATCCCTTACTGTGTAGCTTGGAAGCCAGGGTCTTGCTCAGCGCTGGGTACTGGGTCACCTTCTTCTCTTACTACGCATCCTGTCTCTGGGGGACCTTGTGCGTGCTCTGGGCTTCATCCTGGGTTTAAGTGGAGAAGATTCTCAGACACAGAGCAGCAACCCAGATTGTCTTTTGAGCTTGGCTCTGCCTGTCTTTCTGACCAGAGGACGCTCCACCGAGATGTTCGTAGGTACTGCAGACTCAGCAGCATCCCCTTTGGAATCCTTATGGTTTCTTTCCAACGCAGCCCTCTTCCTGCCTTCTCATCTTGCTTGTTATCAAGTAACTAAAGTCACCAATCAACTCCGTACTCAGGGCCCCAGCTCCTGCGCTGCAGAGTGGGGTGATCCTGGCTCTCCACGTGGCCCAAGCCCTCTTCATCTATGCTTGCTCTGAGTTAGGCACTGCTGTTTGCTCTACTGTCAATAAGATTAAAAATAAGGAGCTCCCTACCCCAGGATGTACAGATACTCAGACCAATAGCTTGGGCTGCCAGGCCTGCAGGACCCTGGGGCTTTGTCCCCAGTGCCAGCCCTGGGGACTTTTCCTGGAGGCTCATCCAGAGCTCTGCCGAGCCTGCACCCCAGCTCCCCTGTGTCTTGCAGTATTGCTTCAGCATCAGAGATCCAGAGTCTTAGGGCTCTTTGAGTCCATCCCACATGATACAGACAAGGCAGTGGGGACCTGTCCTGGGCCCCAAGGAAGAGCTGCTTCCACTTTCCTTGGCCATTCTTTCCAGTTCCTCAGACCCTCCCCTGATACCAGGTAACATAGCAGAAGTAGAAACCGAGAGCCGGAATCCGCGATCCTGACCTCTGCTGCCTTAGGCCCCATCTGGGAAGTGAGCGTGATGACCTCCATCTATCTCACGGTCTGACATTGCCCCTATGTACATGGAGACAATGGACGCAGGGACAGTTTCAAAATGTGGGAGGTGCTGTGTGTGCAAATCTCAAACTTTGCGGTTACGAACTTGACATCGCGAGTGTTTCCGGTGCGACTGGATGCCTATCTCCCCTCACTGAGCTGTCAGTGGCACTGGAGATGAGCTTCTTGCCACCCCTCGCCTGGCTTCCTTTCCCAAAGCCCACGGGAGCTAAACTTATGCTGGCAAAAATGGTGAGACGTTTTCCCCTGAGGCAGCAAATGGCACAGGGAGTAGAGGTTTCAGGAAAATCAAGGAGGTGCTGTTGGGCTGAGCTTCCGCTCACCGAGCAGTTGAACTCTGCTGGGGCCCTGACTTGGACCACGTGTGTAAGGGGTGAGCGGCCTGCGGGCAATTAGTTATCTGGGAAGAGTGAATCTTTCTCCGGAAACCCTGCCTTCCCCTTTGCTCTCTACCTGTTGGCTCAGCGTTCTCCTCCGTTCTTACATTCCCAGGCATAGACTTCCATGCTCCCAAGAGCAGTATCTCTTGCTTTATTTTTTTAAATTTTTATTTATTTATTTATTTATTTTGACAGGCAGAGTGGACAGTGAGAGAGAGAGAGACAGAGAGAAAGGTCTTCCTTTTGCCGTTGGTTTACCCTCCAATGGCTGCCGTGGCCGGCACATCACACTGATCCCAAGGCAGGAGCCAGGTGCTTTTCCTTGGTGTCCCATGCAGGTGCAGGGCCCAAGCACTTGGGCCATCCTCCACTGCACTCCCGGGCCACAGCAGAGAGCTGGACTGGAAGAGGGACAACCGGGACAGAATCCGGCACCCGGACCGGGACTAGAACCCGGTGTGCCGGTACCATAAGGTGGAGGATTTCTTGCTTTATTTTTAAAAATGTATTTATTTGAGAGAGAAAAGGCAGGGGTAATTTCATATGCTCATTTCTCCTCAAAGGCACTGGTCTTCCTTGTGCGTGATAGAAATTCAACCACTTGAGCCATCACTGCTGCCTCATAGGGTCTGCCTTAGCAGGAAACTGGAGCCAGGCGCTGGAGATGGGTATGGGGCCCATGATGTGGGATGCAGGCATATTAACCGCTTGACCAAACACCTGCTCATGGTAGCTATGTGTGATTCGTGCAGGGGAGAGTAAGCAGGGCTCATTGTCCTGGTGGTGGCTCTGGCCTTTGTGAGCCTGGATGTTGGAGAGAATCCAGTCTCAGGAAGCCGTTCTTTCTGTGCCTGCTTGACCCGGCAATGGATGCATTGTCTTCCTGGAGTGTCAAAGATCCAACCTGCTCTGAATATGAAAAAAGAGTGAGGGAAAAAGAAAGGGAAGATTTCACATTGTTCAGGCTCTTCTTCATTGCCTTCCTGTGTACAGGGTTGCACGGTTATATCCATCATGCTGGGGCCTGGCTCATCTCCTGGGATATAGGCCTGAGTCAAGACATTGGATTCCCTTGGGTACCAGGGTTGGTGCTGCCAGCAAAGTTCCACACCGGAGTTTGGGGGGCGTGATAATTCTGTGGCCATTCCTGCAGTTACCCTCCTCTGATGCGGCTCTTGCCACCAACCATGGAGACCCCTGTGTGACTGACTCACTGCAGTGACTCTCCTTGGGCCCATCAATGGTACTCAACACCATTGGTTGTTGCAGTTGGCTTGATGCTCTATGCTCCTTGGGTTGCTAAGCTCCACTCCCTTCTGCTTCTCCCACATCTCTGTTTCCCTGTAACTCTCGTGTGGATGCTTCTGTTGCCGCACGATCTCATCCTCTCCCATGTCTTGGGATGTTCCAACTTTCTCTTCCGGCTGGATCTCTCTTCCTCATTGTTCTGCAGGGACTTCACATTCCACATGACAAACTTGGCTCTTACCTGTCCTCCCAGTGTGTTCATCTGCTTCTCGCTCTATCTCTATGAGGGACATGGCCGTTCTCCCCGTTACCCTAGCCAGAAACAAGGCATAAACCAGAAGCCTCTTGCTCTCACCTCCCCAGCCTCAGATAACAAGATCCTGCCACTTCTCCTCCCATGATACCGCTTACTTCCTTCTCCTCTGTCCACACTGCCTTAGAGCAGACCCTCAGCCTCTCGTCCGGGCCACTGTACCTGGCATCCCAGCTTCTGCTCTTGGTCTTTGCACTCTCCACATTGTAGCCCAATACCTAGACTCTGAAGGGCTCAGTAGATGCTGGTTGAAGGAGTGAATGGATGGGTTTTAGGCAGAGGGGACTTGCTCATATGGTTAAGGCAGGGTGATTGTGTCTTAAGCGGTGACCATTCTCCCTCTCATTTGGTCCTAGTGGAGATGGGATTCATGAGATCCAGGGATTACAGTCCAGGCTCTGCAACTTCCTTCCTACGGACAGATCTTTTCTGAGTCTAATCTTTGGCCCCGAGAGCACTGCAAATCCTAGGGCTGAGGACTTGGAGGTCCTTAGTCGCTCTGCATTTACTATGCAGCCTTCTCCTTGGGGAGGAGGAAGGACCAAGACTATGATGGAGCGTGAAGCTGGGCAGGTGCCTGGATCCACAGGCGACTTTCTGGCAGTTTCTTGTACAAGACATTGCTCTGTCCGCTCACTATCCCCTCCTGTATCACCAGATCCTCTCAGAAGTTGTCACATAGCCTGCGCCATAGCTCATTAGGCTAATCCTCCGCCTGCAGCGCTGGCACCCCAGGTTCTAGTCCTGGTCGGGGTGCTGGGGTCTGTCCTGGTTGCTCATCTTCCAGTCCAGCTCTCTGTTGTGGCCTGGGAAGGCCGTGGAGGATGGCCCAAGTGCTTGGGCCCTGCACCCGCATGGGAGACCAGGAGGAAGCACCTGGCTCCTGGCTTTGGATCTGCTCAGCGTGCCAGCCGTAGTGGCCATTGGGGGGTGAACCAACGGAAGGAAGACCTTTCTCACTGTCTCTCTCTTTCTCTCTGTCTAACTCTGCCTGTCAAAAAAAAAAAAAAAAAAAGTTGTCACACAAGCTTGCGTGCCCTCTGTGTTCCACTTTCCCTCACAACAAAGTCACCTCCTTTGTAGAGCTCTGACATTTAACCCAAATCGAGCATGTACCTACCGCACAGAAAACTCTGTTTCACGCTTCCTGCTCTCTTGGCTTCAGTGTGGGGGAGTTTATATTGAGACTGAGCCACTGGGCAGGCAAGCCCCAGGAAGCCCCCGAGGCTCTTTGGGTCTGCCGAGTAGCATCATTCCTGCAGACAGGGGACAGGACCCCGTGGTTCCCAGAGTCCTTTGTGGGTTTCCTTCTGTAATTTTCCGCTTCCCTGTGTAGTGCTGAGTGAACACGTGGTTCCCTCTCATCATGGTGCAGTCTTCTCTCTCCTTGTGCGATCTCTCAAACGCCACTGGACCTGGGTATTTGTAGAAAGACCCCGATGCACCTCTGCCACTTTTCCCGTCATCTATCCCTTGCAAGGGTTCTGCGGACGAGAGCCAGGATGTGAGGAAAGGTCACCAAAGTCACCAGCCTTAGAAAGCAGTTTAGGGGCCGGCGCTGTGGCATAGTGGGTAAAGCTGCTGCCTGCAGTGCCAGCATCCCATATGGGCACTGGTTCGTGTCCTGGCTACTCCACTTCCGATCCAGCTCTCTGCTATGGCCTGGGAAAGCCTGTGTGGGAGACCAGGAAGAAGCTCCTGGCTCCTGACTTCTGATCAGCACAGCTCCGGCTGTTGCAGCTAATGGAGAGTGAACCAGTGGATGGAACACCTCTCTCTCTCTCTCTCTCTCTCTCTCTCTCTCTCTCTGCCTCTCTCTTTCTCTGTGTACCCTATGCAAGTTGGGGTAGGCGACGACTGGATGCATGGAGTTCTCCGTTTGCACCTCCATCCACTCCTGTCCTGCTTCACCCTGCTCTGCGGAGCTCTGGAAAGCAGTGTCTGCTCTTCCCGGGCCCCTTGCCCAGCCCCTCGCAGGCTGCTGGCTGGTGGGACCACAGCAGCTGGAGCACCAAGGGAGGAAGGAAAGCAAGGTCACAGCAGTTCTTCCTTCACAGGGACCCCTTCCCTATGGGGTCACCGACCACTGGCTTTTCCCCTGAACCAAATTACTCTTGCCGCCTCTTCTGTAGAGTCCTGCCCGTCTCTGGGTTCCAGGAACTTCTCTCCCCGGTCTCTTTGCACCTGGGAGTCACTGTGGAGCTCCTGCTTTGCTTATCCCGAGGCACTGCAGCTGTAAACTCCATTCCACTACGTGCCATTTGTAAACGAATCCTCCAAGTCATTTGCTCCTTCCTAGGCTCCAAGCACTCTCCAAAGCTCTTGACACAGACTATCTCATTTAAACCATAAGCAATCCTTTGAGTATTTACCAACAGTATCCCTGCCCTACGAACAAGGAAGCTGAATACAGATTCAGTTGGTTCCCCAAGGTCACAAGGCTGGTTTCATATGTAAGTGGTCATCGTCCAGAGCCCTAGCCACCACCCCGCACTGGTTGCCAGCCTGGTTCCTGGCCAGTCAGGGCAGCATTGTCCAGGAGCTTGTTGGAAGTGCAGGTTCTGCCCTGCCTGCACCTGTTGGATCAGAGACTCGGGGTGGGGCCCATGGTCTGTTTTCCAGGTGATACTGTTGGACACCAGCTGGCTTGAGAGCTGCCACCCGACCCAACACCTCCACAGTACCATGGGAGTATAAGCCCAGCACATTCCTCCAGGGAATTCATGGGCTCTGAACCCACGGAGCCTCTGCTGTGGTTGGGCTGGCAGTGTCGACTCCACTCTCCAGCCTGCTCTGGGAAATAGGCTGCCTTGAGGGCCCACACCTTGACCTTGGCTCTGGCAGTGACCCTCTGGAAGCCCAGGTTCTCCACATGGTCAGAGCAGTGTCCCTGTTTCCCTGGGCCTGTGTGTCACTGATCTCATTTCTCTGGGCTTTTGCTTTCTTGCTTTGAACGTAGAGGTGATAAATAATGGGAGGACATGGGCCAAATCTACCCTTGGATGGCCTCAGAGAGGCCAGCATTTAAAAATCTGACCGAGAGACAGCAGCGTGGGACACTGGCTACACTTGGAGGAGGTACCCACTCTCCACCTGCCACATCAGCCCTGCTCACCCAAGGGGATGTCATCACCCACACTGGCTCCCTCCACTGGCTCACTGCACCTGCCACTTATTGGAGCTTGGGCTCCATTGTATCTGACCCAATCTGTTCTCTTTCTATTTAGAAATGCAAGGCCAGAGAGGGTGAGGGTTGACTCAAGGACACAGAGTCATTTGTTGACTCCAGGCTGGGACTGGACTATCTGGTGAGCTCCTGGATCCAAATGCGGGACTTTTCTCATCACGTGGTCCTTTGTCTGCAGCCAAAGATCTCGGCATGCCTCACTCTTCGCCAAGATCTCGTCATGAGTCTATATAGCAAGGCTGTGTTATTTGTTGGGCTGGATTCCAGGGTGGGGCCTGGAATTTGTGAGCAGGGCCAAGTAGTTGTGTCCAGTTGGGAAAATGGCAAGACGCCAAAGCGGAATTTAGAGCCCAATCCCATGGGGCCTACGCGTGATGATCTGAGTGGCAAATGTCCTAGGCGGGGACTCTTATCCTGGGGCCGCCTACACGCCGGGACCCTGTCTGCGGAGCTGCCTCTCGAGCTTGTATTCAACTATGGGAGGTTTGGGGCTACTGTTGTGGCGCAGTGGGTCAAGCTGCTGCTTTGGAGGCTGGCATCGTGTATCAGAGCGTCCGTTTGAGTCCTGGCTGCTCTGCTTCTGATCCGGCTGCCTCCTAATGTGTCTGAGATGGCAGCAGAAGATGGCTCGAGTACTTGGGCCCCTGCCACCCAGGTGGGAGACCAGGATGGAGTTCCTGGCTTCTGGGTTCAGCCTGACTCCGTTCTGGGTGTTGTGACTGTTTGGGGAGTAAACCAATGGATGGAAGATCTCTCTCTCTCTCTCTCTCTCTCTCTCTCTCTCTCTCTGTTTTGCTCTGCTTGTGAAGTGAGTGAATAAAATAAGTCTTAAGTATCTATCTCTATCTATCTCCATCTCCATCTCCGTCTCTCTCTCTCTCTCTATCTCTATCTCTCCATCTCCATCTCCATCTCCATCTCCATCTCCATCTCTATCTCTATCTCTATCTCTATCTCTATCTCTATCTCTATCTCTTTAATTTTCCTCCAAGCTTGCATCCAGAGTCTTCGTTTCTAACTGTATGACCTTGAACTGATTACTGACTTTGGGCCCCGATTTCCTTCTCTATGTCATGAGGCTCCTAGGTAATTTCTTCAGAAAGTTAGCGTGAAGATCAAGTGAAGAAACAGCGAAAACGCATCCAGCCTAAGGTCTGGGCAGCAGAGCTGGCTGCCTTGTTTGCCAAGGTCACTGTCGACTGGGATCGCCCAAGTGTGAATTCAGAAAGGCAGGCCTGCTTTGCATGTCGCCGGGAGGCTGCAGGAGAGCAGCAGACCGGCGCGGTCACAGGGACGGGAGGGAAAGGACTTCTTCGAGGAAACTTGTCTGCTCTCCTGTCTGGGGCCAGCGCCAGCAGCAGGGAAGCCCCGAGTCGCGGTGTTTGCTGACACCAGGGACCAGAGGGGAAGCCACAGTCTCCGAGGTTCCGTCTCCTCTGCAGCGCTGTCCGTCTGTCCGTCCACCTGACCCATCCAGTCATTCCTTCCACATTCACGGAGAGTGGACGCACTGTGCTAAGCCCGGGGAGTGCAGTCGGGAACCAAGCCTTGTTCGGAGGGGGTGGGAGGTCGGTAAGCTTTAACAGGGGAGTTGGGCCAAGCCTGGCTGTTGCAGGGGGTCTGTGCTGAGGGAGAGCCTACAGAAGAGAGGCTCTGGGGGACACCAGTACTAAGAAGTGCGCTCAGAAAGAGGAGCGGCAGAGCCAGCCACCCCAAAGCCTGCAAGCTCCACTTCCCGCCACCCCTTTCTCTTCCCCCCTCCCTCCCTCCCTCCTTCCTTCCTTCCCTCCTTCCGCTCTTTCTTTCTTTACTTGAAAGGCACTTGACCGAGAAGGGGGTGGGGAGAGGTGGAGAGATTTTTCCACTTGCTGGTTCACTCCTCTAAATGACTGCTGGGTCAGCTCGAAGCCTAGAACTCCATCCGGGTCTCCCACGTGGGTGGCAGGGACCCAAGCACTTGGGCCATCTTTCACTGCTTTTCCAGACACATTAGCAGGAAGCTGGGTCCGAAGCAGAGAAACTGGGACTCGAACCAGGCACTCTGATATGGGAGGTGTCTTAACCTGTTGTGCCACAATGCCAGCCTCTCTTCACATTTCTTCACCATAACTTTTTTTTTTTTAAATACAGAAGCAAAATGCAGAGCCTTCTCTTAGAATTTCTAATGTCAGCTGGGGAGAGAGGATTTCCAGACACTGGGGATGGGGCTGTGGTGCTCACAGAGGCAGAAATCTCACGTTATCTCCTCTGAGATCTTCGGACCCTCAGATCTGCAGCTTCAACACGCTGCCCTTTGCAAGAGATCAGGTGAAACACCCCATTGAGAGGTACTGTCCTCAGAATGGCAGGCTCCGTGTTCTGGGACTGGTTTCCTCCTGGGGTGCCTGACTTGGCGTGGGGGGAAGCAATGGAAGGAGACTCGATATTGGGAGGCCACCCCAGCCTCCCCAGGACTCACTGGAGCTGTGCAGGTGTGGTTTGGACAGGGGGGTGGGCACTAGAGAGGGAGGAGCTGTGGGTGTCAGGCAGAGGCACAGCAGGTGCCAAGGCCAGGGGGTACAGGCACCGTGCACGAAGGGGACTCAGAGAAGAGGGGTGGAACAGCACCGGAGTTGGGAAGCATGAAGAGGTGGGGCCATGGCAAGGAAGTGGGGAGACTTGTAAACCTCTCTGATGAATTTGGACTTTATCTGTAAGGATTCTGGGAACTCCAGGTCTGGCCTCATGGATGAAGTGTCTGGCAACAGCTGACCCAGCTTTCCTGGGCTCTGGACTGCCCGCCACGCACGCAGGGCGAATCTGAGAGCAGCAGGCAGGGCTGGGGCCAGTGTCCAGCTTGGGCACTGAGGAAACAGCTGTCCTCACCGTGTGCCCTGGGGGCTCTGTGGGGTGGAGCAGGCTGTGTGGGGCCGAGGGCGGATCTCCAGGAGCGCCTCCTAGCTGCTACATCCCTGTGCTTCTCTATGTCCTTGGCATTGACCCCCCCGGGCAGCTTGTTGAGAGGTTCATTCATCCATTCAGTCATTTGCTCCTTCTCTCATTCATGCATTCAGCAAATATTGGTTGAGCACGCCCTCGGTGCAAGGCACAGTCCTATAAGCTGGGATGCGGCTTGTGCGTGCCTGATGCTGCCGGTGTTTGTACAGCGTTCACTGCCAGTGTTTGTAGAATGAACGTGGTGGAAACAGGGGCAGGAAAAAGGCATCATAGAACAGAGCCCCGAGAGGGGTGAGAGTGAGTCACTGACATGGGGGACACGGTTGGTGCAGAGCGCCTGGGTGGGAATTCGTTCGGGGGTGTACAATGGGCAGAATGAAGGCCAAGGTGGCAGAGGCTGGACTAGCAGGCGTGGGGTGGAGAAGTTGCCTGGCCTCATAGATACGATGCTGATGCGGGAGTTTGGGGACCAGAGTCCAGAACCCCAGATCGCTGAGGGAGGGCAGATGTGCTCCTGGCCTCCCTGCTTCTCTTCGTAGAGCAGGACAAGGCTAGTCCCTTTGCCAGGGGTCAGGAGCGGAGCTGTCCTGAGAACGGTCTCTGTGAGTTCTCTTTCTTCTGTCTCTTACCCATCACCAGGAACACGCATCTATTTCCTCCTTTCAGGAACGAAGGGACCTGATGAGTGAGTTAATTTTATTTTGTATTTTAGAACATTTTATTTTTTATTTTTTTCTTTTTTAATAGAAAGTTTTTATTTAATAAATACAAATTTCATAAGTACAACTTTTGGATTATAGCAGTTCTTCCCCCCATACCTGCCCTCCCACCCCCACTCCCATCCCACTTCCTACTCCCTCTCCCATCCCATTCTTCATTAAGATTCATTTTCAATTATCTTTATATACAGAAGATTTAGTTAGTATATACTAAGTAAAGATCTGGACAGTTTGCACCCACACAGACACACAGAGTATAAAGTACTGTTTGAAGACTAGTTTTACTGTTAATTCACATAGTACAACACATTAAAGACAGAGATCCTCCATGGGGAGTAGGTGCACAGTGATTCCTGTTGTTGATTTACCAATTGACACTCTTATTTATGAAGTCAGTAGTCACCCGAGGCTCTTGTCATGAGCTCTCAAGGCTACAGAAGCCTCTTGAGTTCACAAATTGACCTTATTTAGACAAGGCCATGATCAAAGTGGAAGTTCTCTCCTCCCTTCAGAGAAAGGTGCCTCCTTCTTTGATGGTCCCTTCTTTCCACGGGGATCAAGTGAGTTAATTTGACAGGTGAATGCTTGAGAGTCTTTGAGTTGGGGATTCTGGCATGCTGTTTCCAGACCTTGTAGGCCTGAAGTCCAGGACTGCTCATTTCATGGGTTCAAACCACCCAAACCATGGGATCAATCTAGCCTCCTTGTTCTAGCGGATTTTTTTTCTCCAATCAAAACAAATTTTTGGTAAAATGCACACGGCATAAGACGTACCATCCTAGCCATTCTTAGGTGTGCGATCCGTGATCTTCAGATTCTTGATCCTGCTGCGCAACCGTTCCCACCCCCACCCCAGACCCTAGGTCCAGAAACACCGAGACTCTGCACCCACTGAACACGAATGCCCCCAAAGTCCCTCCTGAGCGGTTTCACTTCCTGTCTTCATGGCTAGGACTGCCCTGAGTGTCTCCGGAGGTAGAACTGGCTTATTTCTCTTAGCATCATGTTCTCAAAGTTCACCGCACTGTACCATTTACCAGAATGTCCTTACTTCTTAAGGTGGAATAGTATTTTTGATGTGCTTATACCACGTGTTGCTTACCACTTATCTGTCAGTGGACACCTGGTTGGCTTCTACATTTTCGCTGTTGTGACTGATATTGCTATAAATATATTTGTATATATATACTTATATATACACACATATATATACCTATATATATACATATATAGATACGTATGTGTGTGTGTGTGTGTGTGTGTGGATTCCCAGCAGATCCAAAGCCAGGAGCTTCTTCCGGGTCTTGGGTTTAGAGGCCCAATGAGTTGGACCATCTTCTGCTGCTTTCCCAGCTGTAATCAGAGAGCTGGATCAGAAGAGGAGCATCTGGGACTCGAACCAGTGCTCATATTGGATGCCAGTGCTGCAGGCAGAGGCCTAACTTATTTGGCCACAGCGCCAGCCCCATTGCAGTTTTTTTTTTTTGTCTGTATTGACTAATTTGAAGTCACCTTTTAAACAGGTTTTTGTTACTGGATTGTTGCTGCTGGCTGGCACCTCTCTGTGTGTGGCTGGAACGCTAGCACGTTGAGATTGTGCTTGCATCAGAATCTCTAAAGGAGTCAGCCACTCCTGCTAACAATCTGAGTCGAAATACATTTGATCGGAGTAAATGAGTTTTCTAGACTTAAATAGGAAGTGCCTGGAGAAGTTCGTGGAAACCAGAGTGAGAATCTAGATTAACTCGGTGTGGGTTATGGGTGTGGCCTGAAGCATGTCACTTCCTTTCTGTCTTTTTTTTTTTTTAACCTAAGAATAATTGTGTATTAATTACAGAGTTCAACCAATAGTTTTAAGTAGAATATAAAAAATACTAAAAGGGTAAAGTATTAAGTTCTTTTTTTCTTTTTTTGTTTGTTATATAGTTATTATTTTTTTTTATTTAATAAATGTGAATTTACAAAGTGCAACTTTTGTATTGTTGTGGCTTCCGCCCCCAACCTCCCTCCCTCCCGTGGTCCTCCCCTCTCCCTCTCCCTCTCCCATCCTGCCCCTTATCGAGTTTCATTTTCAATTACCTTCATATACTGAAGATCAACTTAGTATATACTAAGCAAGGATTTCAACAGGCTGCACTCACACAACCGCACAAGGTATAGGGTATTGTTCAACTAGTAGTGTTTTTAAGTTTCATAGTAAAACACATTAAGGACAGAGATCCTACGTGGGGAACATGTACCCAGTGACTCCCGTTGTTGATTTAACAATTGGCACTCTTATTTATGACGTCAGCAATCACCCGAGACTCTTGCTATGAGCTGTCTAGGCTATGGAAGCCCCTTGAGTTCACCGACTCTGAACTTGTTTAGTCAAGGCCGTGTCACAGTGGAGGTTCCTTCCTCCCTTCAGAGGAAGACGCCTTCCTCCTTGATGGCCTGTTCCTTCTGCTGGGGTCTTGTTCACCAGGATCTTTCATTTAGATTGTTTTTTGCCACCGTGTCATGGCTTTCCATGCCTGTGAGACTCTCATGGACCTTTTAGCCAGATCCGAATGCCCCAAGGGTTGATTCTGAGGCAGGAGTGCTGTTTTGGGCGTTTGCCATTCTATGAGTCTGCTGTGTGCCCTGCTTCCCCCGCAGGATCATTCTCTCCCTTTTAATTCTATCCTTCATTATTTGCTTACAGTGGTCTTATTTGTGAAATCTCTTCGACACATACCCTATCTTTTTGATTGGTTGTGTAGTTATACTTATCACTTTACCAAGTGCGCTGGCATTGGTACCTGCCTCCTTGGTAAGATTGAATTGAAATCCCCTGGCACATTTCTAGTTCCACCATTGGAGGTAAGTCTGGGTGAGCATGTGCCAACCTATATATCTCCTCCCTCTCTTATTCCCACTCCTATGTTTAACAGAGATCACTTTTCTGTTAATTTTAAACGCCTAAGAATTATTGTACATTGATTACAGAGTTCAACCAGTGGTCTTATATAGAACAAACAGAGCAACAACAACAACAACAAAAATACTAAAAGGAATAAAATAGTAAGTTGTTCCTCAACAGTCTAGACAAAGGCTGATCATGTCATTGTCTCCCATAGTGTCCATTTCACTTCAATGGGCATCATTTTAGATGCTCATTTAGTTGCCATCGATCAGGGAGAACATATGATATTTGTCCCTTTTGGACTGGCTTATTTCACTCAGCATGATGTTTTCCAGCTTCCTAGATTTTGTTGTAAATGCCTGGATTTCATTGTTTTTTTTTTTTTTTTTTTTTTTTTTTTTTTTTTTTACTGCTGTATAGTGTTCCATAGAGTACATATCCCATAGTTTCTTTATCCAGTCATCCGTTGGACATTTAGGTTGATTCCATGTCTTAGCTTTTGTGAATTGAGCTGCAACAAATATTGAGGTGCAAATGGCTCTTTTTTTCTCCCCTTTAATTCCATTTGGGTAAATTCCCTTTATCCTTTCTGTCTTACAACCTGACCTCGTGGCTTGTTCTCCTCCAGCCCCCAGCTTAGGAGTCGGATGATGGGGCGGGGACTCCGAGGGAGCAGCTGCTGACTCCTGCAGCTCTGCGGTGTGATCTCTGACATCATTGCTCGCAGTGAGGTCCTGTATGACTTGGGTGTGAAGAGATCATCGGAACACCATCTAACAAATGCACTTGAGTCTAGCTGAAGTCACAGCATGGGTGGAGTCATGGGTGCTTAGTAAGTGCATTCTATATTTGCAAGATAGGTTCTTGTCCTGGCAGCCACAGGAGGTAAGATACTTCTCGGCAAGGCGTGTGGAGCATGGCTGAGCCCTCCAGGGGAGCTGGGGTGTGTGAGCGTTCTGATGGCTGTTCTCAGTTATGTCTTCCTTCCTGCCATCGCTCTGCTCTCTCAAGGGGAGTCAAGGCTCTCTGACTGCATGGTGAGAAGTAGCCTGCTTCCCTCTATGTTCATAATCTATTTATGAACGGCGATGTTGGCCCAGCAAAGGTACAAGCATAGTGTAATCAAGGAGTCTCTACTGAGCCCTCAGCTCCATGCCAGGTATTAAGGGGGGAACAAGACATACAAGGTACTTCTGCAGGTCTGTGGAGAATGGCATTGAAAGATAAGCTTATTTCTGTGCAAAATATTTTGAAATCCATGCATGTGAGGGGTCTTCTAAAAGGTCATGGAAAACTTGTTGTATGGTTTAAAATGTTTTCTTTTTTTCTTGCACCAAAATAAACTTACCTTTAACATGTTTTTTAGAAATGTATTGAAGAGCAGAGAGGACTAGGTGTTTGCCTAGAGGTTGGGGAGCCGCTTAGGGCACCTGCATCCCACACTGGAGCATCTGGGCTGGAGTCCTGGGACTCTCCTGATCCCAGCTTCTGCCAACGCACACGCACGGAGCTAGAGATGATGCCTCAAGTAGCTGGGTCCCTGCCACTCACATGAGGCTCAGATTAAGTTCGCAGCTGTTGCAGGCATTGGAGGAGTGAACCAGCAGATAGATTTGTCTGTCTGTCTCGCTGTCTTTCAAAACAAATAAATAGTGAATTTAAATTGACCAACAAAAAAAAAAGAGAGCGGCAGAATAAAGTGGAGGGGGAGGGGAGAGAAAGGGAGAGAGAGAGAGAGAGCGAGCGAGCTCTCTATTGATTCACTCCTCAAATGCCCACAAGGCCTAGCCTGGGTCAAAGCCAGGAGTCAGGAGTTCAGTCCAGGTCTCCTATGTGGGTGTCAGAGCCCAGGTATTTAAGCCATCACCTACCTGCTGCCTCCCAGAGTGTGCATTAGCAGGAAGCTAGAATCTGGAGTGGAGCTGGGACTTGAACCCCAGGCCCTCTGATAAAAGGGATATGGGTCTCCGAAGTGGCACCTGTGCCCAACGCCCACCTCCAAACTTGTCTTTCACTTCCATTTTCCCGTGAACTTTTTGAAGTACACTCATATAAAATCTGATCACTACTCTGAAAGAATTTACTTCTTATTTCTAGCGGTCACACCTTTCATTATAGAACATTTGCCTGAGACGATTTGCTCCCCAAACAGAACAGAACGAAGCCAGTAGCTTTAGACAGTAGATGCCATAGGCCTTTAGAATAGGAGCAGGAAGAGACCCAGGGCTGGAGAAGATGGCTGGTTTCTAGTGATGGTCCCTTCCTGAAGAGCTCAATCTGGTCGTACTGAGATAGCACAGAGGAAACGAGGCAGAACAGAAGCCTAGAGAGTGGACAATTTGTAAGGTGATGAGCCAGGGTCAAGCAGCCAGCAGAACACAGCTCTAAGGGCAGCCAAAGCCACCGTGTCCAGTGCCAGCACAGGACCCAGGGAGCATCCAAAAATAGCCTCGTGGCAGCGAGTCAGATGGCAAGAGCCAGAAGTCTCCTACTCCTATGTCACACTTCAGAGTTTCCTCTAAACAGTTGCATAGTCAGCGTCTGTGCCATTGCAGCCGCGCGAGGAGAGAGCGGGCCCGTAACTGTCACTGTGTGACAGAAGAGGAAGCTGGCTTTGCACAGCGATATGAGTATGGGACATAGTGCATGCTGCCGCTGCCACTGAGGACTGCCTTCGAGTCGAGCCATACAAGGACCCTGGGCAGGACTGCACGTTGGGATTGGCTGAAGTCCCGAAGTCCGAAGGGCACCGTAAGCTTGTCAGGGGAGACTGTGTCTCCCTGCACATTTGCCCGTACAGGGAGCAGAGCGGGAAGCCAGGTGCCCAGGAACCTCCTTCAAGTCCAAGGAGAGAAAGAAGCTCCTGTTGCCTTGGGGAGGGATGTGGGAGGAAGCAGAGGGGAGCACACAGGGAAGTGTGCCTTTTAAGCCCATTGAAGAGGAAGAGCCGGGAGCCAAGCATCCAATTAACTTGACATTTCTCGCAGCCCAAATATCTGAGGATATAAGAAGAGAATTTAATATGTGGAGGCTTGGGAGAAAAGTGACTAATAGTGGGAAACAGCCCCAGTTTATTTAAAAAATAGGTCAGGCCCAAAAAATCCAATAGATTCTTTCCCAGCAGTTAGTGAACCAGGAGACAGAGGGAGTGCTGTGTGGGTGCAAAGCCATTTTGATTTGAAGCAGGCATTGCTGTTATAGCACAAAGAGACAGCCAGAGGCCAAGGGGAGGCACGGAGACACGGTGCACTGCCACCACTGCCAGCACTGTCCCCAAGGGCTGGCTTCCGTGCGAGCCACCCAGGTCCCCTGGAAGTGACTGCCAGACTTGGCCAAAGTCTCACCCAGCCCCTGCTCTTTCACGGTCATACTGAAGTGTTCTCTGGCACCTTTGGCTGCCTCTCTGCCAGGTGCCCTTGGCCTGGCTCTGACGTCATCTGGGAACCTCAACAGCATGATGGCAGTGCCAGGTTGGCATCCGAGGGCTGCGTCAGCTCAAGGGAACAGAGAGGAAAGGACAGGGCAGGTACTGTCCTCGGTCCATCAGGGCAACAACTGGGCAGCTCGTGGAAGGTGAGGATCATGGGGTCTCAGCCCTCAGGTTATTTTTTTTTAAAAGATTTATTTATTTATTTGAAAGTCAGATTTACACAGAGAGAGGAGAGACAGACAGAGAGAGAGAGAGAGAGGTCTTCCATCTGCTGCTTCACTCCCCAGTTGGCTGCAACAGCCGGAGTTGCACCGATCTGAAGCCAGGAGCCAGGAGCTTCTTCCAGGTCTCCCACGTGGGTGCAGGGGCCCGAGGACTTCTACTGCTTTCCCAGGCCATAGCAGAGAGCTGGATTGGAAGTGGAGCAGCCGGGTCTCGAACCGGTGCCCATATGGGATGCCAGGGCTTCAGGCCAGGGCATTAACCTGCTGCACCACAGCCCCAGCCCCAGCCCTCAGGTTCTGATTCCACGGATTGAGGAGTGAGCTTGAGATCCACCTCTACGATGGTGAATGGATTGGAAGGCACAAGCACTGTTTGAAATCAGAACGCAGATTGTTTTGCTCAGAACATTAATTTCTAGACATGTTTAGAGATATCTTGAGACAAGTGGTGCCTCAGGTATTAAATCTGCTGGCTCTGGACCCCTCCCGTGCCCTCTTGGAGGGTCGCACTTCATCCTGGCTAATTAAAGGCTTTAGAGGATTGCAATGAAGCAATCTCTTTAGCTCGTCTGTCCAAACGTACCTGACTGTGGAGCCTTCTCCTAGGAGGTCCTATTCTGTGCAACACAGTGTGGGAAAATGCAACCTATACCAGTGGCTGTCATCGGAATAGGACTCTGGATCAGAATCTCCTGAAGGGCCTGTCAAATGCAGGCTTCTGGGCCCCAGGCCAGGGCTTCTGGTAAGGCCCAAGCATTTGCATGTCTCTCCAGCCCCACGAGTGATGCTGATAATTTGAAAACCACTGTCTTTGAGCCTTCTTCGAGCCCTGGCTGAGCCAAGAGCTCTGGTGGGTCTCCCTGGCAACCCTGGGAGGGTGGGGACTGAGAGTGGTGCATGGCAGGGCCCAAGGGAAGGGGCTTTCAGGAAGACAGCCATGGGCTGAGGGAGCTTGACTGTAAGGCAACAAAACGGTGTGAGGATGGGCTCTGCCAAGATGCCAGAGCTGTAGTCAGAGACCCGTGAACAGGGAGGGCTGAATGGGTGACAGTAGTGGACGCTCTGCAACAGGTGTCCGTCGATGGACTCGCCACCTGTAGGCTGGGCTAGGAAAGGCAGATCTGGAGAGTGTGCCAGAGATGCCCCCTGCGAGGTGCCCTGAGGGCGACTGCTGGTGAACGAACTGGTGCGAGCCAGGGAGCCCCAGAGGCTGCGTGTGGGAAGATGGCAGCATCTTGTAGGACCAGCAGCATCTAGACCTGGCCCCTTGCCCCAGCTCTGGGCTTCCGGCCCCTGAGATAAGAGGCAGTGACTAGGGCCAATTGTAGCACACTACTTCCTCTGGGGAGGTGGACTTCAAGAATGCCTTGCTCGGAACCATCCTCCAACTCAGACAGCAGGAAATATGGAGGCAGCTCCAAGGGTGGGACGAAGGCTGCTATTGGTCAGAGGGGGACAATGGCGATAGGAAAGGCCCGAATGGCCAGCAGGGCTCTTGCTGGCCTTGCTGCTGCCTGATCTTGCGCCACTGCCATGTTCTGTCGCAGCAAACTCTGGTCCCTACCTATTGACGCAGATGGTTTAGAAGAGCTCCTATTCCTGTGACGATTAATGGCATGGGCCGCAGTTTAGATCACAGCCTTGTGCCTAGACACAGGCATGAAGAAAGGGTGACACTGGGGGAAGAAGGGGCTCTGGGCCCAGATGGACAAGGGGAGGGGGTGAGTGTGGTGGAGAAAAGATGAGGTGAAGCCTGGCCTGGAACCCTGCTCCTCCGCTCCCCTGTGCTGTCCGTACCCTGCCGTCCTCTGTTCCCTCCACGGACCCTCCAGGCCAGGCAGGCTGCTGCCAAGGACAGACAACTCAGGTTAGAAAAAGCTCTCTTGACATTTGGAGAACAGAGCAGAATTTGGCTCCTCCAGTGAGCCTCTCATTCTCAGAGAAATCGTTTGAAAGCCTGGGCTGGTGCCAGTAGAAGCCATTTATAGCCCAAAGGGCTGGGGTTAGCTTCAGCTGCCTGGTGCAGACGGCTCAGGCTCCTCCGCTCTCTGCAGCCAGCCTGCCTGCTCCGTAGACCCATCACCGCACCCTGCTTCCTTAAACCTCCCCCATGACTTCCCTGTTTTCTTGGGGGTTCCAGTTGCAGATCCACCTCTGGCTTGCTGCTGTGATCCTAGACAAATTCCTTTCCGTACAAGCCCTCGTGTCTCATCTGCCACAAGGAGCCTGCCACCTGCTCCCATTTAAGCCCAGCCGCCTTGGGGAGGTATCCACCTGCGCCCACCTTCACGGAAGCGCTTTCCTGTTTACTCAGTGCCTGTTAACCCTCTTTCTGTCCCCTTCCCCCAAGACTGGGCTTCCTGCCAGGCAGAGCTCTGCTGCTCATCTTTCTGCCCAAAATCTGGCTGCTGACCACTGATGTTAAGAGCATGGGCTCTGGTATCAAACAGGTATGGTTTACAGCCTGGCTCTGGTACTTCCTAGTTCTGGGCTCTGGCCAATCAACTAAACTTTTTACAATCTTAGTTTTCTTGTCTGTACATTTCAGCACCCCATTGAGTTAGCATGAGGATTCATGATGTGCTGTCTGTAAAATGCTTAGCACAGTGCCTGCAGCACAGTGGTCTCAGTCAGTGTCAGTGTCGTCTTCATGGCCATCACCATCACCATCCCCTTCCCCATCATCACCATCACTGATCCTCATTTTGAGGTGGAGGTGGAGGAAGTAGAAATCACACTCCCCGAATCCCCACCCTTGCCTGTGCAAATCCCACCCACCCTTCAAGGACCAGCTCAAATGCCCCTTCCTCAGGAAACATCTTCCTCTTGGTCTCCAGTTTCTGTTTCCACAACAGAGCATTTGGTGGAGTCTGGGTCTGTTCACCTCAGCAAGAACGGGAAGGCTGGGAAGATCAAAAGTCATTTATTAGGGAGATAAACTGTGCTGGAAATGCCCCCAGGAAAGGCCAACCTAGAGACAGGGCGCAGTGGTTGAAGGGTCCTGATCAGTGGTTGGCGTAGAGAGTAGAAAACCAGGGTAAATCCTGACAGTGGGTGGGGATTCTAAGCCGATCAGGAAAGCAGACAATATCAGATGACCTCCAGGAAGCAGCAGTGCCCTGGGCCTGGACCCTTGGCAGGGGGAAGGAAGAGCAGGCAGGGCTCTTTCTAAGCCTTGGGTCCCCAGGTCCCCAGATAGGACAACGCTGGGGGCGATGGTGCAGAAACCATTATCAGAGTAGACGGCAGGGCAGAGAAAACAGAACTGGATCTCAAGGGGGGTAAGGGCACAATCTCCCAAGGCAGGAGGACTGAAACGTCCATTGGCAAGGGGCTTGGGCACGGGAAGCAACCTGGAGCTGTGATGGGTGCCGCTATGGGGAGACTGAGGCACTGAGGTTCTAATCATTTGGGCTGAGCATCCCATGTGATTCCCAGGCCTTTGGCTGAGTCCTTGGCCAACACACAGGAGAGTGTGAAGGTGGCCTTCTCCCAGCTCTGGATACCGAGTGTGGCTGAGGGAAGGGTTGGCCTTCTGACTTCATTGACGACACGTCCATCATCCCCCAAGACCCATCCCTACATTCCTCACATCTTTCCAGGGCCACGAGTGGGCAGCCAGAGGAGCCAAAGGCCTTATGTTCAGATCTCCTCTCAAGGGCCTATAGGGAGACCCATCTGGATTCCTGTACAGGTTCCTATTTGCCTACAGGGAATCTATAGGGTCTATACATTCCTTGTTTCTCCCACAGGCCCCACACAGTATCTTGATGTTATAGGTGTTCCACAGACATTCATGGAATTGGAAGCAGCACCCCACGAAGCTGAATGTCCAAAGAGTGAGGGCTACTGCTGCTTCCCGCCCACTCGCGGCTTCTTAGAGAGACCACACCTGAGTCTCGGACAGAATGTAATCCTCTGTGGACCATGGTCATCTCTTGGTCTCGTAGCCTGTGGCTACGGAAGTGAATGCTCCCTGCCCCCCAATCCATGGATCTGTTTGTCTCATGCAGTTCATGGCCATGATAGACACTGTGTAAGTTGGCTGTTGGATAGAGAGTCTCAGGGAGTCCCCATGGAAAAGAACCTTGGAGTCAAAATTGAATGACAGCTAAGGGGTGCCAGAGGCCCCTGTGACCTTGACCATGTGAAGAAGTTTAAATGCAAAAGTCAGCATCAAGGTTGGAGTCACGCACTGAGGCTTCTTTAGCTCCAGAGGTGACTGCAGCTCCCCGAGCACCGTGTCCATCTGGATAGATGAGGCTGAGGGGTCTCTGGCTGAGCTGTGTGGAGGTCGACTTTGCTCGGAGCACTTGCATGGACATGGGAGTGCAATGTGTGGGTCACATAGACATGGATGAGGCGCAGTCACGGAACTGGAGAAGCAAGAACGCGTCCTCCTCACTTCCTCTCTTCCTGGGTCCCCTGGTGCCTCCACGGTCCTCAGGGGGGACCGACTCTGGCTGCTCCCCCAGGTCCATCTTCACTTCCCTCTACCCTCCTGCCCTCGGGGTCTCTCCCACCTGAATCGCATCAGCACCCCACCCCCGGATGGTTTCCAAACCAGGGTACCAGCTTCAGTTCCTCTTCAGAAGCCTGGGATGACATTTCCTTTTCTTTTTAAGTATTATTCGTTGTTCTGATATTTACAAAATAGCACTTATTAATAGCATACACTTAAAAATATAAACAAACACAAAAAGAATCAACTGCTTACAATGTAACACCTCGCAAAGATCACTGACAACTCTGGGGCGTCCCCTGAGTCCCCTCTTCACACTCGGGCGTGGATAGGTTCTCACCATGAGAATATGGCTCACACCACAAAGTCTTCTCCCTCGTGTTCTGCATTTGTAGCTCTTTCTGCAACGTTTCCAATGGCTGTCTAGCAATCTATCCAGGGGAGGCACTGTTGTTTGTTTTATCAGTCTTATTTTGTGGAGCATCTAAGTTAACTCCTATGTTTTGCCCTTGTGGGCAGCACTGTCAGGAAATTGTTACAGGGACAAATTTATGATTTTCCAAGACTATTCCTTATGATAAATTCCGTACAATATGTAATTACTGGGCTGAGGATTCATTCTGTTTACCACTTCCGGTGGGCTTTGCCAAACACCTTCTAAGGGTTCTCAACCTGCTTACATTCCCACTAGAAGAAAAAAAAAACCACTAGAAGAATATGAAAGTAGTTATTTTTCTGCAACATTGCAACTGCAGAATTTTAGTCATTTTAGAAGGGGATGGAAAGCTTAGCTAGTATTTAAAAATTATACGTGGTTTTGTTTTAATTTTAATTTGCCTGATTTTTAGTGAAAGGCGGAGTAAGAGAAAGGAGACATCTTCCACCCGCTAGTTCATGCCCCAAATGGCCACCATGACCAGAGTTGGGCCAGGCTGAAGCCTGGAGCTTGAAACTCCTTCCAGGTCTCCCACATGGGTGATAGGGGCCCAAGTACTCGGCCCATCTTCTGCTGCTTTCCCGGGCGCATTAGCAGGGAGCTGGATTGGAAGTGGAGCAGCTAAGACTTGAACTGGCACTCATATGGGATGCTGGCGTCACAGGCAGTGGCCCAACCTGCTGCACCACAGTGCTGGCCCCAGGAATCCATCTTTTATTATTGGTTTGTAAGAGCTCTTTCCATATGAAGGGTGGTGGGCTTTGTCTGCCACACACTCCTATGTCAGAACACATTTCTCAGTGTTGTTTATGGTGTTGATTGACTGGAGCCACATTAATGTCTGCTTGCTAGACATCTTTTCTTATATGACTCAATGACATTTCGAATTCCACACATCCAGATTGAAATTCATTACTTCCCCCCACCCCCAACAGCTGCCTCTTCTTGCTGACTTGCTGATTTCTGTTCATGTCATCACCATTTTCCTACTCACCCAGGCTTGAAATGTTGAAGTCATCTCTGATTCCAGCTTCCCTCTCTTCCCTTACATTCTGTCAGTTGCCAACCCCTATATATTCTATTTCTGCAATTCCTTGGCAGGCAGTCCCTTGGGCGCCCCAGTAGTTCAGGTTCTCATTATTTCTTGGCTGGACTTTGACAATCGCCTCCCAAGTTCATCCTGTGCCTCCCCAATCCCAGTCCCTCCGCTCCTTTCTCCTCCTTGTTGCTACCACATTCATCTTCCTAAAGTCGAGCTCAAACAGAGAACTCCCCAGCTAAAACACGGCAACATCTCACCACCCTCTGCAGTATTTAGTTACCACCTCTTAGCCTGGCCATGATTTCCGTTCAGCCAGATTCCCCACCGTCGCAGCCAAGCTGTTCCCAAGCAGGTGCTTTCCTGCCACTTCATCTTTCTGTTCCAACCACCCCTTCCTCTTCGAAGGCAGTGCCACCATCTCCACCTACCAAAATCCATTCACAAAACCCTACACCTTCCCCCACTGCCAGCTATCCCAGGGTTTCCTGACTCTGAATAGAATGTTCTCTCCTTTGAATGCCCAGAACAATTTGCTTGAACAACTTTTTTTTTCAGAAAAATTTATTTATTTATTTGAAAGGTAGGGTTACACACACAGAGAAAGAGGGAGAGACAGAGAGAAAGGTCTTTCATCCATTGGTTCACTCCCTAAATGGCTGCAAATTGCTGGAGCTGGGCAGGAGCCAGGAGTTTCTTCTGGCTCTCCCATGTGGATGCAGGGACCCAAGCACCTGGGCCATCTTCCACTGCTTTCCCAGGCACACTAGCAGGGAACTGGATCATAAGTGGAGCAGCCAGTTCTGGAACCAGCACCTATATGGGATGCCAGCACTGCAGCTGGCTGCTTTACCCACTGTGCCATAGTGCTGGCCCCTTTGAACTTCTTTTGTAGAACAAACCTTGTTTCAGCACCTATTGGATCAGAAAGCAGAGTTCTTAAGGGGAACAGTCCCCAGTATCTGTTTCTGCACAGTGCCGTGATGTCATAGGTGTTCAGTGGGTATGGATGGAATAAGAAGCTATGCTCCATGTAACTGAGTGCCCAGGGATCGTGGGCCTCTGTTGTTCCCTCCCCAACATGTGCAGCCTCATGGAGAGGGTGCATCTGGCCAGCCACTGGCAGAGTGCAAGTGCCCTTAGCAAGAACAGAGCTGACTGGTGGCCTTCAGAACCGGAGACAGGGCTGGAATCACCTCTTCACCCCACGATCTGTGGTTATTGCAGTGAAAGGTGCCCAAATCCATTCATCCCTGTCTCATACACATGGCAGATACTTTGAAGACTTGTTTACTTTTTATTTGAAAGGCAGAACAATAGAGAGAGAGGAGAGAAAGAAATCTTCCCTCCACTGGCTCACTCCTCCCTCCAGGGCTGGGTCAGGTTGAAGCCAAGAGCCCTGAACTCCATCGGGGTCTCCTACATGAGTGGCAGGAGCCCAACCACTTACATGGGCCATCATTCTATACTTTCCCGGGTCCATGAGCAGGAAGTTGGATTGGAATTGGAGCAGCCAGGACTTGAACTGACACTCTGATATGGGATGCCGGCGTCCCAGGCAGTGGCTTAACCCACTGTGCCACAGTGTTAGCCCTTTTGTAGATACTTCATAAGTTGCCTATTGGAGGAAGAATCTCAGGGAGCCCCTATGGAAAACGGGTTGTTGGAATCAGAGTTGAGTGACAGCTAAGGGATGCTGGAGGCCCTGATGACCTTGACTGTTCGTGATGCCTGAATCAGCTAAGAGTTTTTCCCTCCTTAATCTATTTAAATAGAGTCAATATTGGGGTCAGCTCCATGCAAAGAGCCCTTTTCGGCTTTAGAGGTGACTCTGCAGCCTGCACGGGAGTGTGCAATTGACACAGTCTATTTTTAGCCTCCTGGAGACTGTGACCAACATCCCAAGCTGGGGTGGGCACACCTGCTGCATTCTAATGAGGCAGCCTCGCTTGCCTCTGCCAGCGAGCCTGGGCTCTTGCCGACCTGAATTCTGATGTTGCTAAACTGGGAAGTCTGCTTATTTCCCAGAGGCATTAGCCTAGATACGCCAGGAAAAGGGGACCGTGACCCTCCCCTGGCTCGCTTGCCTCCAGCCTTGGACACAGACTGTGCCCCCAGCATGAGCGAGGGGCCCTACCCACTTGATTCTTGATCTGGCTTTGTCCTTGGAGCCTCCTGTTCCCTTGCAGAAAACCAGGAAGTAAGTCTGCGCTGACCCAGCTCACAGATGGGAAAATTGGGTCACAGAACAGCATTATGACCTTTAGTCTCTGTACCAGGAGCAGTAGTAATAATAAGGCACTTTGCTTCGAGTAGTGTTCTAAAGTCTTTATCTGTATAGACTCATCCACACAGCCTGACGGTTCTTTCCTGTAGGTTTTTATTAGGATCTGTGTTGTATAGGGGAGGAAACTGAGGCACAAGGATGACAAACGACTTTCCAAGGTCCCGCAGTGGAGGAAGAGCAGAGCTGGGTCTCAGAGCCAGGCGGACCGGCCCCAGGGCTTGCACTGGGAGCCAATACCTGTGCCATCCGCCTCTTGTTATCTGTTTTACATCTCACTAGAGCCAGAGTGGGATCCAGGACCCAGGTTCCCAGCCGCGGAGGGGCTGGCTCTGGACGTTGCTGCGGCTCTGCGTGGGAAAGCTCCACCCCGAGCTGAAGCCTTTCTTGTGCCCAGCCCACGGGGTCTTCTACACTCCGGGGAGAGGGCTCTTCCCTGGTGCTGTGGTCTGAGCTTCTGGGCTCCACTTGCTCTCCCTGGAAGAAGAAGCTCTCTGAGCCCCATCTTCTTCTCCCTCCTCCCCTGAGCCTGGAGGAGTCGGGGACCTAGCTGGGCTGTAGCTTCGGGGGTTAAGGGGAGCGCTGGGCTGATTGCCAGGATCGGGGGACTGAGAAGGAGCACCACTTCCTGGTGTGCAGGCGGGAGGTGAGCCACGGGGCCTGTGTCCCAGTGCTATAGGGCAGGGCGCAAGACAACAGGTGTCAGAACCCAGAACCTGCGGCCAGCCTTGGAGAGCCAGTCCCTTCTGAGCGTGGCGCTACCTGCGGGGTGGAGAGAAGCCAGGGCTAAGGACGCACTGAGCTCAGCCTTTGCTAAGCACTTTAACAACAGGAACTTGTCTAATCCTCAGGACGAGTCTAGAAGGCAGGGTCCACTTTACTGCCACTTTGGAGATGGGGAAACTGAGGCAGCAAGCAATGACTAACGTGCCCCAAGGTTGTACAGCTGGTGAGCGGCTGGGCTGGGAGTTCGGACTCAGTGGACCAGCTGTGGGCCGCACACACACACCCCTTGGCCGCCATGCCGTGCCCTGCGGCGCTGCCCGTCTTTTCTCTTCACTGGGGGCTTCTTAGTCTGCAAAGGAAGACATTACTGCCCTCGTTCACCAGAGAAGCGGATCGGCTCCGGTCACCCACTAGTAAGAGCTGCGACTGGATGAAATCCCGGTTAGCTAGGCTCCTCAGTTGGCGAGCCACCTCCTGCCAATCACAGCCACCACCCAACCGCCAGGAAGCCCGAAGGGACCATGCGTCCTTCAGGGCTGGCGGCTGCGTCTGATTGGAGGAGGAGAGGGCAGCGGTCCCGGAGGGCGGGACTTGGGCGTCTGTGTCATGTCCCGCCCCTTCTTTTCTCCTCAGGTGAGCGGTCCCCCGGCTCAGCCCCCTCAGCCTGTGGTCCCGCCCAAGCCTGTGCCCTGCGTCCACCATGTGTCCACCCAGCCCAGCTGCCCGGGACGGGGCAAACTGTCCAAGCTGCTGAACCCGGAAGAGATGACGTCGAGAGATTATTACTTCGACTCCTATGCCCACTTTGGGATCCATGAGGTAAAACATCATGGGGCTGGGGTCGGGGGGAGGGTGAACTGGGACGAGCTGGGACGAGCCAGGTCACTGCTATCCCGGCAGCAGTTTCTTCTCCCTTCAGCATCACTGAGTGGGTTCTCCCGGGGCCCCTGAACCCCTGAGCTCTTCGTCCACCGATTCCTCTGGGAGGGGCAGGACCTGGAGCAGTGAGCAGGTGCCAGCGTTGTCCGTGTGTCCCGTGGCCAGAGAGGGGGCAGGGCGGAGCCCCAGGTTTCTTTTTCATCCCGGCACCCCTGCTTCCTCCTGACCCCAAGCCTGGATGGCGTTGATAACTGCAAGGAGCTCCAATATAGGCAGCCCAAATATTTTTCTTTCTTTTAAAAGATTTATCTGTTTCTTTATTTGAAAGGCAGAGTGATGGAGAGAGAGAGAGAGAGAGAGAGAGAGAGAGAGAGAGAGAGAGAGATCTTCCATCTGCTGGTTCACTCCTCAAATGACTGCAACAGCCAGGGCTGGGCCAGGGTGAAGCCAGGTGGAATCCTTGGTTCCTGGGATTCCACCCGGGTCGCCCACGTGGGTGGCAGGGACCCAAGTACTTGGGTCATCTTCTGCTGCCTCCCCAGGGGCATCAGCAGGGAGCTGGATCAGAAGCAGAGCAGACTGGATGCTGGCGTCACAGGCAGCACCGAACCCGCAGTGCCGCAATGCCGGCCCTGGCAGCCCGAATCTTTAGGCTGAAAGGGCCTCCCAGGGGTCACGATGTGGGTTCCTTAGGCCAGAAAACACCTCCAGGGGGAGAGATGCAGGAAACTCGTTGGGACTCTGGCCCAGGTCTGACACCTGCTTCTTCTCTGGGAGTGCTTATGTCTTCATGCCTGTCGTATGCCACAGAGGGAGAGACAGATGTCAGCTTTAGAAAGAACACAGCCTCCTAAGAGAAGGTTTCCTGGCTGGGGCTGGAGCAGAGTGTTGTCCACCCTGCACACCCCACATTACAGCGCCCTCTCTCCCGCCCCCTCCAAAACAAACAAACAAACAAACAAACAAACAAAAACCTCCTAGGACTGAGTGTGTACTAAGTGCCGGGCACACTAAGTACACGACATGAATCATCTCATTTAATCCTCATGAGAACCCTATAGAGAAAATAGCTCCTTATACCACGAAGACAATAGTGAAACAGGAACAAAAGTCCACTTGCATATGAATGCATTTTAAGACCAAGTCTTCGGGGCTGTGTTTGGTGCAGTGATGAGGCTGCCGATGGGCATGCCCACGTCCCATGTCAGAGTGCCTGCTTTGAGCCCTGGCTCCTCCACTTCCGGTCCAGCGTCCTGCTAATGCACACCCTGGAAGGCAGCAGGTGACGAGGCCTGAGTACTGGCATCCCTGCCACCTGTGTGGGAGACCCGATGGCATCCTGGGCTCCTGGCTTCAGCCTGGTCCAACCACAGCTGTTGTGGGGATCTGGGGAGTGAACTGGCAGATGGGAGAGCTTTTTGTGACTTTTAAAGAAAAAAAAAATCAAATAAATTTTA
The DNA here is from genome assembly GCF_033115175.1 of Lepus europaeus. Taxonomy (NCBI): domain Eukaryota; kingdom Metazoa; phylum Chordata; class Mammalia; order Lagomorpha; family Leporidae; genus Lepus; species Lepus europaeus. The sequence continues at coordinate 101,699,903 of NC_084832.1, read as the reverse complement.
AAAAATTAATTAACAACTACCAACAAGCGTTGAAGCTCCCCTTCCAACTAGATGGGACTATAAGCTATGGCTCTGTCCCAACAGCGGTGCTGCCACTGCTGGGAGGGTATTTAATACCAACAGCCAGCATTTTGAAAAGTGCTTATTGCATACTGGGCGTTGTTGATTATTGGCCCAGTTCTGCTCAGGGCCACCCTAGGAGGTCGGTATTGCTGTCTGCACCCATTTTACGGATGACTCACACCCTTCAGAATCAGATCAAGCCTGGCTCATCCTTGTGCTGCCTTTGTGCAAGGCCACGGGCTAGAAATTTAACCCTCACACTGGGCCCCAGGGACTGCATTGCTAACCACCGAGCCATACTGCCTTAGAAACAAGTTCCCCTTCTTTCTTTCTTTCTGGAAACTTCAGAAGCACGTGGACTGATGAGTCCTGGCTGGTCCCTCTTGCAGTCCTCTGGGGAGGGGCTTAGGCTCATCACCGTGGGGAGGCTCAGGGGTTACTCCCTGAGAATTGCATTTGGCCTGGGGCCCACAGAGTGGGGGCTGGGGACTTGTGCCCGGTTCTGAGGGTCCTGACCCTGGATGGGCTGGTGCCACCTCAGGGCGGCGAGGGAAGCTGCTGTACCTTCTTTGACCCTGCTCCCCGATAGAGTGGGGCTAGCATTGGGCATGGAGCCCTGGCCGAGGCCCGGGAGAGGCTCTGAGAGGCAGAAGGGCCTCCATCAAGAGCTCCCCTCATCAAGACCAAGCCCTGCATCCCAGCATTTGTCCTTCACGGGACAAGGGCTGACAGGCCTGTGGCTCTGGGTATCTGGGAGGCCAGAGCAGTTCTGGGAACCTCAAAATGCATCCCCTTGGCTTTGCCTGAAGTCTCCCTTGAGAAATCAGTCAACCACCACCCCCTGGAGCTCAGCCCTCCCCAGTCTCCAGGCTCATCTGCCCCAGGAAGTGTGTTCTGGTTGGCTTCTCGGGTACTGCCCTCTGAATGCCTCCGTCCCTGCTGGCCACACCCTCGCCCCTGGAAGGTACTCACGTGTGTGTTACTGATCTCTGCAATTCCCTCAGCAGCTGGAGCCCCCAGCCCCTAACCAGGGTGACGGTTACAGGGCTTTGCATGCCAGGGCTTTGCATGCCGTCCGACTTGCAAAGGTCTGTTGGCATGGCTGCTACTTGAATCATTCAGGTGAGGCCTGATCAGGGCCACGACCCAGCACTCAAAGGAAATGACCTCCACTTGGGAGAGGACACCAGGGGCCACCAAATAAATGGTAGCTCAGCTTCCTTCAACTCTGCATGTTGATAACCAAACCCAACTTGCGCATGCGTGTGTAGCGCAGACTGGGCAGGGGACTTGGCCTTAGGGAGCTGCAGGTCATAGACGCGTTTCTGACCTGGAAGAGCTCTTGGCAACCTTCTCATCAGGAAGTACTTCTGCACACGCCGCTGCTGTTGTAGGCTGGCTCTGGGCGAATGCATGGGTCCTTCAGTGCAGGGCTGGCGGGCTGACCTTCCTCCACTTGCGAGGTGGTCCTTACCTTGTTTTTGGTCCCCAAGATCATCTGGTGCAGAAGGAGGCAAGGGAGCAGGTGGATGGACTCCGAACGTTGCTCTCAGCACAGCCTGACTGTGTTTCCTGTTACCAAGCACTAGGGATCTCTAGTCCGTGCCAGGCGACTTGCACCAACACCTTTGCCTTGTCGGTCTGGGCGAGACTGGTACGTCACCACTCAGAGCCGAGCTGGCTGCTGGGCAGGCTGCTCCCCATGGTTAGCAGGGCCCACATAGGTGGCAGTGGCAGTGGCAGCCTGCTCAGCAGCCGTGAGCAGAGTGATGAGGGGGCCCGGTGCGGAGTGCACTGAGTTTGATCAGGCTGTGGATACGTGCAAGAGTGCTGAGCGGGGAGGAGCACTGGTGGCTGCAGACACTGTGGACTCTTCTGCTCTTCCCCTCCCACCCCTCCACCCTGAGCAGTGGCCTTGCAACCCAGGCCACTGAGAAGAGTGCAGGCTTGGGCAGGAGCAAAGTGACAGCTATGTGCCCCCTGAGGCTTCCACGCACCGAGGTGGCGGAGCCCATGACCTCCCAGATCAGGGTCTCTGACAGTCAGCCCTGGGCTGGGCAGCTCAGCCCCCAGGACAATCTCTGCCCACGTGGCTGTGCTGCCAGCCCCCCTGAGCTCTGGGTGCCAACCCTGCTCCCGGCCAGCTCCCTGCCTTTGAGAATCCTGCTGCAGGTTTTTCTGAAATAGATTCTTGGGGCCTCATTTCCCAGCAATTAGTCAATGTGCTGTCATGCATTTAATAAGCAGGAAAGCTGGGAGACAAAACCGTCTGCAGAGAGGGCTGGGAATCGTTTGCCACAGAGTGGCGAGCTCATGTCCGACAGGCCTCAAGACTTCCCTGTCCCCCACCTCCACCCCAAGGAGGGCTCACGGGTGAGGGGGAAGAAGGGGACACAGAGCTTGCTCTTTTGGTGGACCCAGGATGAAAGCTTTACTGCATCACAGCTTTCTTCTCCCAGAACTTGTACTTGGGCTCTGACTCCTGAGTCTGGGGGCTTAAGGAAAGGAGGAAGGGGCCAAAGAAGTGACGAAAAGCGAGTTAGGAAAGGACACTTGGAGAACTGTATTAGCAAAGATAGGACCTCGAGAGGTGCTCGACCAGCCCAGTTCCATCTGGGAAGGCAGTTGGGATTTCCAACTGCAACTATGATTGGGAGATTTCTGACATCCAGGTCATTACTTGCTTCCAGTCCTTGCTCATCCTCAGCTGTTTCCTTCCACAGAAGAAAAGGGTGTGGTTATCACCAGCTTCCAGGACTAACACTTCTGTGGACTGTAATCCACTTATTTAATCATTGCGACAACCTTACATAGTAGGCGCTATGATTGCCGCATTCTGTAGATGGAGAAATCGAGGCACCGAAGGCTGATGGTCTGGGTCACAGAGCTCAACCGCAGGGGTGGTGTGGTTTGAATGCAGGAATTCTGGCCCCAGGATCTGTGTGTTTAGCCATTATGCTGATGGTCTGCCAATTTTTTGAGCACATATTATGCACCACGTTCTGTGTCTGGTGTTGGGGATGCTGTTTGGCCCCAGAGATCTCCTGCAGATATTCAAAGCCAGAAATGAACTTCATGTAAACAAGCCCCTGTCTCATGCAGCTTCTAACAAGATCGAAGACACCGACTGTGGGGTAGCAGAGGAGCTGGAGCTGAGCTTCAGATTGCTTCTTGCCCTTTCCTTTTTTTTTCTTTTTTAAGATTTATTTATTTATTCGAAAGTCAGAGTTACACAAAGAGAGAAGAGGCAGAGAGAGAGAGAGAGAGAGAGAGAGAGAGGTCTTTCATCCGATGGTTCACTCCCCAGATGGCCACAACAGCCGGAGCTGCACCGATCTGAAGCCAGGAGCCAGGAGCTTCTTCCGGGTCTCCCATGCGGGTGCAGGGGCCCAAGGACTTGAGCCATCTTCTGCTTTCCCAGGCCATAGCAGAGAGCTGGATCAGAAGTAGAGCAGCCAGGTCTTGAACCGGCGTCCATATGGGATGCCAGTACTGCAGGCGGCGGCTTTATCCGCTGTGTCACAGTGCCAGCCCCCTAACTAGCAGTTTAGAACATAGCATCCCGAATTCTAGAAGACACATTCAAGTGTACATGCAAGTACTTACTAAGATAGGTCATATGCTGGGTCACAAAACAAGTCTCAGGAATCTTAAAATTAGAGTCATGCAAAGTACTTTTTTTTTTAACATAATGGATTAAATTAGAAACCAAAAGCACTGTTATCTGGAAAATCTCCAAGTAATTGGAAATTAAGCAGCATTCTTCTAAGTAACTCATGGGCAAGAAGAGACATCACAAGGGGAATTAACAAATATTTTAAACTAAATGATAGCGCACAATGTAAAATAATTTGCGGAATGCAGTTAAAGCACTATATAGAGGAATATTTATAGCTTAAAATGCATATGTTGTAGAAAAGAGGAAAGTATAAAGTCAATGATCAAAGTTTCCACCTTACAAAACTAGAGAAAGAAGAACAAATAAAACTCATGCAAGTTGAAGAAAGAAAATAATTAAGATGCAATAAGAAATCAGTGAAGCAGAAATCAAACAGTATAAAAAATCAATAAAGTCAAAATATGGTTTTTGAAAACTTAATTCAATTGATAACAACTAAATATACTGATCAAGAAGAACCAAAACAGGAAACACAAATTATAACCTCATGAATGGAGGCAAAGACATCATTACAAGTCGTACACATAGTCAACAGATACTGAGAGACCAGTATGACGATGTTATGTCAATAAATTTGATATCTTAGATGAAACGGATAAATTTCTTGGAAAGTTATCCTGTCAAAACTGACATAAATTATATAGAAAATCAAAATAGCACTTCATCAAAGAAATAAATTGAATTCATGATCTAAAGTCATCCCACAAAAACAGGTCCAGGCCCCTGTGGTTTTACTGGTGAGTTACAGCAGACATTTAAAGAAAAATACCAATTCCCCACAAACTTTTGCAGAAAACATACAAGTAGCAATACAACCTAACTTATATGATGAGCCCAGCATAATTTTGGATTAGAGAAGCTGAGTGGAAATTATAGATCAATATTCCTCATAAATATACATAAAAATATCTTCAAGAAAGTATGAGTAAATAAAGATCAGTAATATCTTAATAGGATAATACTCCGTGACAAAGTATTGGTTCACCATTCAAAACCCCTCTATGGAGGTCAATGATTAATAGATTAAACGAGGAAAGTCATTTGCACTCAATAAGTGTAGAAATAGTGTGACAAAGTTCAATACAAATTCCTGATAGAGCTCAGCAAGTTAAAAATAGAAGGGAACTTCTTCAGTCTGATAAAAGACATGGAAAGCCTGCAGCTAAAATTATACTTGCTGGTGACAAGCTGTATATTATTGGAACAAAGGAAGGATGTCTGTCATCTATAGTTCTATTCAACACTTTGCTGGCAGTTCTTGCCAGTGTAACAAAGCAAGAGGAAAGAACAAAAAGTAAAAAGCTCACAGATAGGAAAAAAGAAGTAAAATTGCCTTTATTCCAAGTGACAGGGCCTTTTTATAGAGACATTAAGGAATCTTAAAAACCTACTAGAACTAATATGCAAAGTGATCAAGACTGCAATATATGAGGTCACTATATAAATACACTGGAAAAAATTGAAATGTCATATCTAGTGCTGTAAAATAAAACATTTAGGAGTTAATTTCTACAAGAATCTATAGAACATTCCAGGAATAAATTAAAGAAGACCTAAATAAGTGAATCCAATGTTCTTGGACTGTAAAACTCAATTGTGGTAAGAAGACAGACAATTCTCCACAAATTTATCTTCAGATTTGCTGCAATTCTAATAAACTCCAGGAAGCTATTTTGTATGAATTAACAATCTAAATTTTAAAATTTTCATGGAAAAGACAAAGGACCAGGAAAAAACAAAGTGATTTTAAAAAGAACTAAGTTGAAAGAGTTTCACTACTTGATTTCAGAATTAATATAAAGCTACAGAAAGATATCAAGATGGCCCTACAGAGGTTCTCACAAGTTGCTTCCGCCTCCACAGAGGAAAATAAAAACAACAAATAAAAACTTGTATCTCAAGGTGGGTGGCCGAGGGAGAGTTCTGGAACTCAGCGTGGAAGACATGGGAACTGTACAGGACTGTGTGGAGACTGGGTGGCAACAGAGAGAGAGAGGAGCAAAGCACACTGGCACCCAAGACCCCAGCCCCATGCTGGAGGAATCCTCATTGTGGTAAAGGTAAATGAGAGTGCATCAGAGCACCTCCCCAGAGGCACCAGACGCCAGATCTTAGCTACAGGAGGGTGTACTGTTGTCAGAGGCTTGGAGCTCGGCAAGGGAGCTGCATGATAGCAGTGACAAGGTGGAGAAAGCATGGGCCAGGCCCACAGTGCCCAGGCCGCCTCAGTGCGGCATCACCACCTTGAGAAAGCAGCCAATCTCGGAGTACACACCTCCCAAGGAGACAGAAGGCCCTGCTATACCCATCCGCGGGGTCCCACAAGCATCCTACTACAACAGCAAGAAGGGCTGTAGCCTCACAGGCTCAGCCACACCCAGCAGCCCTACAGTGACCCCAGGACCATGGCCTAAGCAATGGCCTGCACTTCAGGGGTCAGCAGGGGGACTCCTCCCAGGCCCCTCGAAGCTGGGGTACTCACCCCTTTGACTTGGGGACCCTCCTCCTTCCTCTGCGGTAAGAAGTCTTTTACCACAAGCCGTCTTCAGAAGCAATAGACACAGCTGACCCGCCGGATGTGCAGTGTGGGTGCACAGGAAGTGTGAGAAGACAAGCTAACGCGACATCCCCAAAGGAGCACAGTCACTAGAGTGGCAGACCCTAACAAAGAGGACGTCAACAAAATGGCTGAGAACGAATTCCAAAGAATGACTTCCAGGAAACTCAGTGAGATTCAGGAGAAATCAGACAGTTCAACTGAACGAGAAGAACGATTGTGTGTATGAACGAGAAGCTCAGCAAAAAGATATTTTGAAAAAAATAAACAGAAATCTTGGAAAGGAGGAACTTAATAAATCAAATAAAAAATTCAGTTGAAAGCGTCACAACTAGACCAAGCAGGAGAAAGAACACCTGAACTTGAAGACTAGACTTCTGAAATACCCCAAATCAAAAAAAAAAAAAAAAAAAAAAAAAGAATCAAGACTACCCCTGAGACCTTTGGACATCGTTAAAGGAACACACGTTCAGGTTTTTGGGATCTCAAAAGGCAAAGAAAAGGGGAAAGGCATAGAAAACCACTTCAGTGAATTCATAACTGAAAAACTTCCTAGGCTTGGGGAAGAGATGAACATTCAGGCACAGGAGTCACAGGAATCCAAACAGACATGACTACAGGGAGATTCTCTGCGGGGGGCAGCGTGGTGCAGCAGGTAAAACCTCTACCTGCACCGCCAGCATCCCACGTGGGTGCCAGGCCAGCTTCCTGCTGATGGCCTGGGAAAAGCAGCAGAGGATGGCTCAAGTGCTTGGGCCCCTGCACACTTGTGGGAGACCCACATGATGCTCCTGGCTCCTGACTTTGTCCTGGCCCAGCGCTGGCCATTACGACCATCTGGGGAATGAACTAGTGGATGGAAGATCTCTTTCTATCTGTAACTCTGACTTTCAAATAAATAAATAAATAAATATTTTTTAAGAAAGAGTTTCACTGCATTTATTATAGTCAAACTGTCAAGAGTACAAGACAGAGAATTCTAAAAAAATAAGACACACGCACCAAGTCACATTTCAGGGAATGCCCCCCTGAGACTCACAGCAGGTTTCTTAGCAGAAACCTTACAGGCCAAGAGGGAATAGAGCATTATATTTCAAGTGCTGGTAGAAAAAACTGCCAGGAAAAAAACACTATATCCATTCAGCCAAGACATCCTTCACAAAACGAAGGAGAATAAGGACTTCCCAAGACAAGCAAAACTGAAGGAATTCAGCACCACCAGCCCAGCCTTGCAAAAGATGCTTAAAGGCACCCATCATCAAGAAGCAAGGGAAAGATAACCACTGTCATGAAAACATGGGAAAGCGTACAATTCACTGGAAGAGCAGGATCGCAAAAGAGATATAGAAAAGAATCAGCTTTATCCATACAGCAAACCACCAAATCACGAAGATGAACAACAGAAAAAGAGAAAAGTTCAAAGCAAGTAGAAGAAATAAAGCAAAAGAATGAGAGTAAGTCTTTTTTTAAAAAATTTATTTTATTTATTTGACAAACAGAGAGTTACAGGGTAGGAGAAGGAGAGAGAGAATTTTCCATCCACTGGTTCACTCCCCAAATAGCTGCCAAAGCAGGAACCTAGAACTCCATCCGAGTCTCCCATGTGGGTGGCAGGAGCCCAAATACTTGGGTCATCTTCCAGTGCCCTCCCAGGCACATTAGTAGGCAGCTGGATCAGAAGTAGAGCAGCTGGGAATCAAACAGGAGTTCATATGGGATGCTGGCATTGCAGGCACTGGTTAAACCCACTGTGCCACAACTAAGGTCCCAGGAGTAAGTCTTTGTTTATCAATAATAAATGAATGTAGATAGACTAAATTCTCCATTTAAAAAATACAGACTGGCTGAATGGATAAAAAACTAAAAATACCCAATGATAACTGCCAAGGAGAAGCTCACTGCACCAGTAAAGATACATTCAGGCTGAAAGTGAAAAGACAGCAAAAGGTATTCCATGCAAACTGGGGGTGAAAGGAACAGGAGTAAGTATACTTGCATCAGACGAAGTAGACTTTAAAACAAAACTATGAAAAGAGAAAGAGAAAGTCACTATATAATGATCAAAGGATCAATTCAGTGAGAAGATGTAACTATTGTAAATATTTATGCACCTAATGCTGGAGCACCCAACTTTATAAAACAAACATCATTAGAACTAAGTAGACAGACTCCAATGTAGTGATAGTACCACCAATGAATCAGCCCAGAAGAAAAGTCCATAAAGAAACATAAGAATTAAACTATAGAGTTAAACTCTACCATAGACCAATGGACCTAACAAGACACCTGCAGAACATTCAGTCAGCGCCCACAGAAAACGCATTATTTTTATGAAACATACAAAATTCTTCGGAATAGATCATATGTGAAGCCACAGAGCAGCTCTTGACAAGTTCAAGAAAGTCAAAATGATACTTTCTGACCACAAGGAATTAAACTAGAAATCAGGGATTGGCACTGTGGTACAACAGGTTTAAGCTGCTGCTTGTGACACTGGCATCTCATATTGGAGCACCAGTTCAAGTCCCCGCTGCTCTGCTTCCAATCAAGCTCCCTGCTAATGAGCTGGGAAGGCAGTGGAGGATGTCCTTACCACCCAGGTGGGAGACTCAGATGGAGCTCCTGGCTCCTGGCTTCAGCCTGGCCCAGCCCTGGCTGTTGTGGCCATCTGGGGAGTGAATCAGTGGATAGAAGATCCCTTTATCTCTGTCTCTTCTTATCTTTCTGTCACTCTGCCTTTTAAATAAGTAAATAACTCCTTTTTAAAAAAGTTAGAAATCAACAATTGAAGAAGCTCCAGAAAACAGAACAACATGTTTTTGAATGAATTGAAAAACTAAAATAGAAATTTAAAAATTTCTTGAAACAAATGAATATGGAAACACAGCACAGCACACCAAAATTTATGGGATATAGCAAAAGCAGTACTGAGGGAAATTTATAGAAATAAGTGCTTAAAATAAAAATAAGAAATATTCCAAATAAGCAACCCATCTCAAGACCCAGAAAAGAAAGAACAAAATGAAAATTAATAGAAGGAAACAAAGATCAGAAAGAAATGAAATATAGACTAAAAACCACAAAAGATCAATGAAACAAAGAGCTCATTTTCTGAAAATATAAAGAAAATCGAGAAATTTTCAACTAAACTAACAGAAAAAAAAGAAGACTCAAATAAATACACAAAACCATAGACCAAAAAGAGAGGTATTACCACTGATAGCACAGAAATACAAAGGATCATTGCAGAATATTATGAATGACTATATGTCAATGAAACGAAAAACCTAGAAGAAAGGTAGAAATTGCTGGACATCTATAACCTATCAAAGTTAAATCATGAACGCATAGAAAACCTGGACAGACCAAAAATGAGTAATGACATTGAATCAATAGTAGACAGGGCAGGCATTTGAGCTGGTGGTTAAGACACCATTTGGATGCCTACATTCCATCTCCGAGTGTCTGGGTTTGAGTCTGGATCTGCTCCTGATTCCAGCTTCCTGCTAATGTGCGCCCGGGGAGGCAGCAGGTGATGGCTCTGATAGTTGGATCCCGGCCACCTGTGTGGAAGACCCAGAGTAAGTTCCCAGTTCCTGGCTTCTGCCAGGCCAAACTCTGGTTGTTGTGTGCATTTGAGGAATGAACCTGTGGATGGGAGCTCTGTCTCTGTCTATCTATCTGCCTGTCTCTCTTTCTTTCTTTTCAAATAAAAAACAGTAAGAAAAACATTATACCAAGAAAGTCTCAGGACAAGATGGCTCTATTGTCTATTCTATCAGACCTTTAAAGAAGTAACACCAGTTCTTCCTAGACTATTCCAAAAAACTAAAAGGGAAGGAACTCTTCTAAATTCATTCTTTGATCCAACACTATGCTAATATCAAAATCAGGCAAGGACACAACAAAATAGAAAAATGTAGATAAATCTTCCTGATGAACATAGATGCCAAAAAATTTTAACAAAATACTAGCAAATGAAACCCAATAGTACATCAGAACCATCATTCGCCATGATTGATACCCAAGGAAGGCAAAGGAATTTTAATATATGCAAATGAAGAAATGTGGGATTTGGAGCCAGTGCTGTGGCACACCTGCAGTGTCAGCATCCCATATGGGTGCCAGTTGGAGACCTGGCTGCTCCACTTCCAATCCAGCTCTCTGCTCATGTGCCTGGGAAAGCAGCTGAAGATGGCCCAAGTCCTTGGGCCTTTGCACCCCTATGGGAGACCCAGAAGAAGCTCCTGGCTTCTGGCTTCAGTCTGGCCCAATACTGGCCATTGCAGCCATTTGGGTAGTAAACCAGTAGATGGAAGATTCTCTCCCTCTCTCTCTCTGCCTCTGCCACTTCCTCTCTGTAACTCTGCCTTTCAAATAAATAAATAATCTTTAAAAAAAAAAAGAAAACGAAAAGAAAAAAGTATGGGACTGGTGTTGTGGAGCAGTGGGTCAAGCTGACCCTTGTGACACTAGTGGCCCAGGCAGCCAGTGTCTCAGTGCCAATTCAGGTCAGGCTGCTCTGCTACTGGCCCCGCTCTCTGCTGGTACAATTTGAGGGGTTGGCAGCAGAGGATGGCCCAGGTGCTTACGCTCCTGCTGCCCACGTGGGAGGCCTGGATGGAATACCAGGCTCTGCAGCCATTTGGGAGAGTAAACCAATGGATGGAGAATCAATTCTTTCTCTCTCTCTCTCTCCCTTTATTTCTGCTATTCTGCCTTTCAAATAAATGGGTGCATAAATCTAAAAAAAATCAATAAATGCAATATATCAACAGAACAAAGGACAAAAATCATATGATCATCTCAATAGATGCAGAAAAAGCACTTAATAAAATTCAACATCCCTTGCAATAAAAACCCTGAAAAAATTAGGTATAGAAGGAACATACCTTTGTGTAACAAAAGCTAAGGCTATATATGACAAGCCTATAGCCAATATCATACTGAAAACAGAAAAGTTGACAGCATTTTCTTCTAAGATCTGGAAACAGACAAGGGTATTTACTCTTACCACTCTTATTTAACATAGTACTAGAAGTTTTAGCCAGAGCAATCAGGCAAGAGAAAGAGATGAAAGGCAGAAAAATAGGAATGGAGGAATTATTCCACTTGCAGATGGTATGATTCTATATATAGAAAAATATAGATTTCCCAAAAGACTATTAGAACTGGTAAATTCAGGAAAGTTTCATGATACAAAATCAATATACAAAAATCTGTATCATTTTATACACCAATAATGAACTTCCTGAGAAAGAAATCACAAAATAAATCCCATTAATGATATCACCAAAATTAAAAATGAAAGGTAAATCTAGAAATAATATAACCAAAGAAGCAAAAGATCTCTGCAATGAAAAATAAAATTCTGGTGAAAGAAATTGAAGAAGGCACACACACACAAAAAGGAAAGGCTTCCCATATTCATGGATTAGAACAATTAATATTGTTAAAATGTCCATATTACCCAAAGTAGTTTACAGATTCAATGGGATCCCCATTAAAATATGGATGAAAGTCTTCACAGAACAAGAAAAAACAACCTTAAAATTCATATGGAAACATAAAAGACTCCAAGTAGCCAAAGCACTCTTTAATAAAGGTAAATAAAGCTGGAAGAGTCACAATACCTGATCTGGAGAAATGTCACAGAGCTGTAATAACCTAAACAGCATGATGCTGGCATTAAAAACAGATGCATTTTGGGGCTGGCACAGTAACATAGTGGGTAAAGCCACCGCCTACAGTGCCAGCATCCCATATGGGCGTCAGTTCAAGTCCCGGCTGCTCCTCTTCCGATCCAGCTCTCTGCTATGGCCTGGGAAAGCAGTAGAAGACGGCCCAAGTCCTGGGCCCCTGCACCTGTGTGGGAGACCCGAAAGAGGCTCCTGGTTCCTGGTGTTGGACTGGCACAGCCTCAGCCATTGTGGCCATCTGGGGAGTGAACCAGCGGATGCAAGACCTCTCTCTTTCTCTGCTTCTCCTTCTGTCTCTGCGTAACTCTGACTTTAGAGTAAATAAATAAATCCTTAAAAAATGAACAAACAAACAGATGCATAGACCAGAAATAAACCCACATCTACAGCCAATGAATTCTCCACAAAGGCATTCAAAGCATACGCTGGAAAAAAGACAGCCTTTTCAATAAACACTGTTGGGAGAATAGTACATTCCTATGCAGAAGATTGAAGTTTGACTCCCCCCACCTCACATACTATTAGACTAAATGATCAAAGACCTAAATGCAAGACCTGAAATTATGAAACTAGAAGAAAACACAAGGGAAACACTTTGAGGCATCAGTATAAGCAATGATTTTTGGATAAGATCCCAAAGCACATGCAAAAATACACAAATGAGATGATAGCAAACTAAACAGCTTCTGCATAGCAAAGCAAACAATCAACAGAGTGAAGACACAACAGACAGAATGGGAGTAAACACCAACAAACTGTGCATCTGAGACAGGGCTGATGCCTGGAATATATAAGAACTAAAAAGCTCAAAAATAAAAAAATGTGATTTTTAAATGGCAAATGATACATTTCTCAAAAGAGGAGATACAAATGACCGACAAACATATGAAAAAATGCTCAATCTCATTCATCATAAGGGAATTGCAAATCAAAACCACAATGAGCTGTCATCTCTCCCTAGACGGAATGACTATTACAAAAAAGAAAAAAAAAAAAACAAACGCTGGTGAGGATGTAGAGAAAAGGGAACAATTACACACTGTTGGTGACAATGTAAATTAGCATAGCCATTATGGAGAACAGAGTGGAAGCTCCCTAAAAAGACTAAAAATAGATCCACCATATGATGTCGCTATCCAGCTTCTCATTAACTCGTATATCCAAAGTAAATGAAATCAACATATCAAAGAGATACCTTCATTCCCATCTTCTCGTAGCACTTGTCAGAACAGCCAGTATGATGGGATCAACCTGTATGTCTATGGTGAAAGGATACAGCAAATGGGAGTATATACACAATGTAATATTATTCAGCCATAAAGAATAACAAAAATCCTGTCATTTGCAGCAAAATGGGTGGAACTGAAGGAAAATTATTTTAAATAAACCAGACACAGCTAAACAAATATCACATGTTGTTTTTCATAAGTGGAAGCTAAAAAAAAAAGATTGATCTGTATGTAGAAGAGTGATTACTGGAGCCTGGCTGTTGGGAGGGGGGGGGCGATGCAGGCAGCAGGAGGAGAGAGGGAGGTTGGGTAATGAGTACCAAAACACAGTTAGGGAAAAGGAACACATTCTAGTGTTCCACAGCACAGTAGGATGACCATCGTTCATACCAGCTACCTCGAATTTTGTGAAGAACTAGAAGAGAGGAACTGGCAGGCTCCAAACAGGAAGAAATGATAAAGCGATCAGGCAGCTGTCTGGTTAGCAGGTCAGACTCTGCTTGGGATGCCTACACAGCACGTTGGGTGCCTGGGTTCAAGTCCTGGCTCCACTCCTGATTCTGGCTCCTTGCTGATGTGTACCTTGAAGGCAGCAGGTGATGGCTCAAGTAGTTAGATCCCTGCCCCCCATGTGGGAGACCCAGATTGAGTTCATGGCTTCTAGCTTTGGCTTGGCCCAGATCTAGATGTTGGAGCATTTGAGTAGGGAACCAGCAGACAGATTTCCCTCTCCCCCACCCTCTGTCTCTCTGCCTCCAAAGATAAATAAATATTTAAAGAAAGAAGAAATGATAACAGAATGGAAATGCTAATCACCCAAATTTGATCAGTACGTGCTGTATAAACATGTGTTGAAATATTACACTGCATACCATAAAAATGTGCATGGTAATAAAAATAAGAACACAGTAATCAAGTTAGTGTTGAACTGTTATAAATAGAACTGATCAGTGAGGCCGCACAGGATTTTTGAGTCAGATGGTAAATTGATTCAATGAGAGGACTGATAGTCTGTTCAGCAAATGGTGCTTGAACCACTCATTTTATGAACAAAATAAGCTACACTCTAAACTTCCTCCACATACAATAATTAATTTGACATGAATCATAGATCTGACAGTAAATGCCACCACTCTGAAACTTTTGGAAGAAAACGCAGGAAAATGTCTTTGGGACTTTGGGGTAAACAAAGATTCAACATGGCACCGAAAGCAGTGGTTGTAAAAGAACAAAACTGAAAAATTCCTCTTTGTCAAAATTAACATTTTAATAAATGTTTATTAAAATATTATTATTAAATAAATATTTATTAAAATATTATTATATAATATTTATTTGAAAGTCAGAGCTACACAGAGAGAGGAGAGGCAGAGAGAGAGAGAGAGAGAGGTCTTCTGTCCGATGGTTCACTCCCCAGTTGGCTGCAATGGCCAGAGCTGTGCCAATCCGAAACCAGGAGCTTCTTCCAGGTCTCCCACATGGGTGCAGGGGCCCAAGGACTTGAGCCATCTTCCACTGTTTTCTCAGGCCACAGCAGAGAGCTGGATTGGAAGTGGAGCAGCCAGTTCCTGAACCTGCACCCATATGGGATGCCGGCACCTCAGGCCAGGGCGTTAACCCACTGCACCACAGCGCAGGCCCCACAGCTGGCTTTTTTGTTTTTTGTTTTGTTTTGTTTTTTGACAGGCAGAGTGGACAGTGAGAGAGAGAGACAGAGAGAAAGGTCTTCCTTTGCTGTTGGTTCACCCTCCAATGGCCACCGTGGCCGGTGGACCGCGCTGATCCGAAAGCAGGAGCCAGGTACTTCTCCTGGTCTCCCATGGGGTGCAGGGTCCAAGTACTTGGGCCATCCTCCACTGCACTCCCAGGCCATAGCAGAGAGCTGGCCTGGAAGAGGGGCAACCGGGACAGAATCCGGTGCCCCGACCGGGACTAGAACCCGGTGTGCCGGCGCCACTAGGTGGAGGATTAACCTGTTGAGCCACGGCGCCGGCTAACAGCTGGGTTTTTTAAAAGATTTATTTTGAAAGAATTACAGAGAGGGAGAAAGACAGAAATATTTTCCATTGGCTGATTCACTTACCAGATGGCCACAATGGCCAGGGCTGAGCCAGGCCAAAGCCAAGAGCCAGGAGCCAGGAGCTTCTTCTAAGTCTCCCACGTGGGTAGCAGGTGCCCAAAGACCTGGACCATCTTCTGCTGCTTTCCCAGGCCATTAGCAGGGAGTTAGATTGGAAGAGGAGCAGCTGCGACGGCACCCATATGGGATGCTGGCATTGCAGGCAGGAGCTTTCCCGGCTACTCCACAGTGCAGGCTCCAACAACTGTTTTTCAAAAGACAGAAAGAAAAGAAAATGGAAAGTAAGACCAGACTGGGGGAAGATATTCAAAACATGATTGAAATAGACACTTTGCAAAAGAGCTTAGCTACGGCTAGCCAGCAGACACATGGGAAAATGAGCTATGTCATTCGTCACCAGGAGATGCAATGGAGCCTACAGTATTAAACTAGTTCACTTCTATTGACAAGGCTGAAATCAAAAAGACAAAGGAGGCTAAGTTTCTAGCATGGGAAGCCCCTCAGATTCTCATATACTGATGGTGGGAGCAGACAAGGGTACGACTGTTTTGGCAATTTCTTATGAATTTCACCATGTACCATCTATCCTAAGAACCAGCAAACTCGCTTCTAGTTATGTACTCAAGCAAAATGGAAACCTATTTCTTTGAAATACTTTTACAAGGATGTTTATTCCTAATAACACAATCCTGGACACAATTCAGTTATCCATCAGCAAGTGAATGGCTGAATAACTTGTGGTGTGTTCAGACAACGGAACACTATTCAACCACAGCAAGAGTGGCAACAGAGAGAACAATCCCAGGATGCCTGCAGTAATATGATGAATCCCAAAACTTCGTGTTGGGGTTGGCATTTAGACTAAAGATTAAAAAGTCCATGTCCCAAATCGGGGTGCTGGGGTCAGTTACCCAGACCAGCTTCTAATGCAGATCCTGGGAGGCTGTTGGGTCCTTGGTACCCGCATGGGAGACCTGGATTGAATTCTGGTCTCTGCCTCAGCTGGTCCCAGCTTCAGCTATTGAGGGCATCTCTCTCTCTCTCTCTCTCTCTCTCTCTCTCTCTCTCTCTCTCTCTCTTTGGACAGGACACACGTGGCCATGCTGTCCTGTTCTCAAATAAATTTTTAAAAATTAGACACAAAAATACTGTGGTGAACCAAAGTAGCCAGGCACATACGCACACATGTCATGTAATTCAATTTATGTGAAGTTCTAGGAGAGGAGAGGAAACTTCTTTGATAGGGATTGGATGAGTGGTTGTCTGGGGTGGGGGTGAGGATTGACAGCAAAGGGGCATGCAGGGCTTTCTGGGGTGAAGGAGATGATGTGTGCCTTGGTTACAGTGTAGTTAGACCGGTCCACACGCGTACACTGAGCCACGGTCCTTGAAATCTGTGCTCTGCACTGCCTGCAAAGTATACTTCCATAAAGTTAATATTTTAAAATGTCACCCCTGTATGGTTGGTGATGAGTTAGTTCAAAGTGTTTGCCAATAGAGCAGGGGTTAGCCTGGCAGTTAAGATAGCCATGTGTCATATCAGAGTGCCCGAGTTTGATTTGTGGCTCTGGCTCCTGGTGCCAGCTTCATGCTATACAGACCCTGGGAGGCAGCAGGGGATGGGTCAAGTGGTTGGCCACTCATGTCAGAGACCTGGATTCAGTTCTTGGATACCAGCTTTGGCCCTTCCCAACCCCCAGCCATGGTGGGCATTTGGGAGTGAGCCAGCAGATGGCACATCTTTATCTGTCTCCCCCTCTCTCTCTCTCTCTCAAATAAATAAAATAATTTAAAACTGGTTGCTGATATTCTGAATGGCCAAAGATCCCCGTGCCAGCATCATGCACATGGGCTTGTTCTCTTTGGCTGGAGGTGATTTGCACAGGAAATCTAGTTCCTCTCTCATCACAGAATTCTTAATTATGGACCAAGGAGCATTCTTTCTCTTCTTGTAAACAAACAAACATACACATGGAAGGACTTCAAAAATCTGTTCACCAATGACTCTCTTCTCTGTAGCAGGCTTTGCTTTGAGTCTAACTTAAATGTCTCGTGCTGTGTTGCACTGTTTTTTTTTTTTTTTCTTTTGCTCTGGTAAATTGGAGCTTGCTGTGGTCTGGGCATGAGGTTCTCTGCTGCTGAGACAAAAGCTGGCAGAGTTAGGAGAGACGCAGGTGGTGCCGTCCCCGCTGCCCTGCCATGCTCCTCTGTGGCTCTGCCTATCCCTTCACTGAGACCCTCGAAGACTCGGCTGGGGTGAGCAGGTGCCCGTGACCCCGGCGACCTCCCAGGGGCCTTGCAAGCATTGACCCTGCCTTTGCTTTCTCCCCCCTCCCCCCAGGAAATGCTAAAGGACGAGGTGCGGACTCTCACTTACCGTAACTCCATGTACCACAACAAGCATGTGTTCAAGGACAAGGTGGTGCTGGATGTGGGCAGTGGTACCGGCATCCTGTCCATGTTCGCTGCCAAAGCCGGGGCCAAGAAGGTGTTTGGGGTGAGCACCGCCCTCCCTCCTCTCCCCGCCCAGTCCCATTCCAGAGCTTCTGCGGAGCCCATCCCTGGCCCTCTCGCAGACCCTGCTTCTTCTGTTTGGGGGGAGCCACCCTTTCAGGGGGCAGCCGGGAAGATCAGGTGTGCCCCTCAGGGGGCAGGGCAGGTCCCCGTCACCAAGGCTGTGTTTCAGGCTCCGTACCCTGGCCACTGCTGATGCTGGTGGAGGAAGTGTGCCTTTTCTCAGGCCCTGCTGGTGTCGTCGTCAGCTCTTGGTGCTGAGCCTCTGTGAGCTGGAGGAGTGGCACGGTGCGGTGACACGCACAGGGGCTCTGGTTTGATCTCTCCTCTTTCACGCACTGGATGGAGAAGCCACCTCTCTGCACCCCGAGTCCCCGTGTATGAGATGGGCACCGTGAGAGTTTCTCCCCCAGAGGCCGAGGGGAGGGTCATGGGTGAGTTTCTCACAGCGGAAGCACTTAGGACAGCGCCCGGCCTGTGGCACAGGTGCGTGCCTTTATGTCAGGGTTGAGGTGGGGCCCCGGGAGGCAGCAGAGACCCCTCCTCCTTTCTGGGAAGGAAAAGGACAAGCGAGTCAGTTTACCCACGATTTGGGCCAAAGGGTGGAGAAGCCACCAGGGTGTGGATGTCGATCTGCTACGTTGGCTGTCCCAGCTCTGCAGGCCAGAGGTGAAGCTGAGCTCCCTGGAAACCTCGCCCTACCCCGCCTCAGCCCCTCGCAGCCGCATGGCCAGGCCGCAGCGTGGCTGGACGTGTCGCAGGCCCAAAGGACACTATGGGAAAGAAGGGCCCGGGGGGCTGCTGGCTGGCATTGGGAAAGAGAAGAGGGCCTCTGGCTGGGTTCTGCTGGCAGTCAGACAACACCGGGACTCCCAGAGGGCCCGCGGGAGGGGGCTGTGGGGCAAGCTGAGTGGCATTCGGGGCTCCTCCTTCTCAGGTCATCCCGTAGCCTACCCGGGCCCTCCTGCCCCCTGCAGGAACAGCCTGTGGGGGTGGGGATAGGGGACACACGTGGCCATGCTGTCCTGTTCTGCAGAGCCTGGGTGGTTCTCAAGGTGTCCCAGGTATGTGATGGCCACGGGCCAGTGAAGCCAGCCCCTAGACCTCCCAGGCTCCTTTGCAAGTCCTCCCAAAGGACGGCTTCCCCTCCCAGCAAGGTCACAGGGCACCACAGTTGCACCTGAGGCCATGGGCTGACCCCCACGGGCCTTCTCTGTGGGGGCTGAGGCCCCACGGTGGTGGGGCTCAGGGCCGAGCAGGGAAAGGCAGTGCCACTGGTCCCTGGCTCCTGAGTGCTTGGGGGCTGCAGCCACGGAGCTGTCAGGAGGGACCCATGGGCATCCAGCTGTGGGCACTTGGCACCAGCGGTCTGCCTCCCGCCCCTTCCTCTTAACAGCTCAGCTCTAAGCAGTGTTGCCACATCAGCCTCTCCTGATGGCCCATTTCACAGGTCCTCCTGTTCCATGCACCCCGAGCCCCGGCCTCCCCTGCTCTCTGTGGGGAAGGGGGAGGCTGGGGGAGAGGCATGGAGACAGACAGGAGGACAGGGAGAGACAGGGAGAGGAGGGGCAGCCAGCCAGGGATGGGAGAGAGAGCGGAGGGGAGAAGGGGGAGAGATGGAGGGGGCAGGGGACAGGCAGAGAGGGAGACCCCGTCAGAGATAGAGGGTGACGACATCTCCGACGTGACGGGCAAAACGAGACGGAATGCTGGAAAGATGCAGAGGACAGTTAGAACACGGGGGAGAAAACAAAGCCAAAGTAGCAGGCAGAAGGGGGAAGTGAGAGAGAGAGAAGTGGGCAGGAAAGGAAAAGAGAAGGGAGGAGGAAGAGCGAGGGCAGCTGGGACGGCGACAGGCGCGCCACCTCGTCTCACCCTCGCCACGCGCACAGGCTTGGCGACACGGTGGCGGAGCCACGTGCGGTCAGGCTGCCACGCTGAAGGCACTCGTGTCTTGCAGACCTGCTAGTGTGGCAGGAGAGGAGGCGGAGAGGAGAGATGCACGGTCCTTCAGCCAGGGGCCCAGGTAGGGCTGGTCCCTCGTGGGGCCGGAGCTCTTGCCGGGGCTGCCCCCCCAGCTGCTGCTTTAACAACAGGGACCTGTTTCTGACCCCATGGGTGCTTGCACCTGTTCTCAAGGCGCTGATAGAGGCAGTTGGCAACCACTACTTCCCCAGGGGGTGGTCCCAGGGGTGGTCTGAGTTGGGACTCTCAGAGTGCAGTGAGTGGGGCCCCAGGGCCTTAGCACAGGCCAGCCTGTGTTGGACAGGCGAGGCTGGCTCTAGGCAGCTTCCCCTCCGTTTCCAGCACTGCTGGCCTCCTCAGCAACACAACCCAGGCCTCTGCCCCCATGGGCTCCTGCTCTCAGCTGATGGGCAACCAACCCCTCAGCTGCCTGAGCTCTTTGGGAGACTTGAGGAGCCTGGAGAGACCTCCAGGTGAAAAGGAATGGGTTCTTCCGCAGGTGGAGCCCGCAGGAGGGGTGTGCGAGTGCCTTGTGGGGAGGGGAGGATTGTAGGACTGTTCGGGAGCTGGTGTTTTACAGGTGCAGTGTGCGGGTGAAGGCGAGGGTGGAGTGAGGATGATGTTCAGGAAGGCTCAGGGGACCTCGGGCGTGCTCTGCCTCTCACACCCTCGCTGGCCTGCCAGGAGGCCGAGGCCTACCAGCTGTCCTGAGTCTCCAGCTCTGGTTCTCCATCTCTTGGCAAAGGCAGTCCTGTAGAGTGCATGGCAGCCGGCCTGGAGTTGGGAGGGCCGGGTGTCTGTTTTTGTGCGTGACCACGGGCAAGCCCTGGCCCGTCCCCGGGGCCTCTGCTTCTCTGTCCACTCAGCTGTGCCCGACGTGCCGTGAGCCTCGTGTTGACAGCTTACTCCTTTCTTCTGTGCCCTTCTAGATCGAATGTTCCAGTATTTCCGACTACTCGGAGAAGATTATTAAGGCCAACCACTTGGACAACAGTAAGATGCTCCTCCCGTGCTCTCCCCGGGAGGAAGGTGTCAGGGGCTTGTGCTTTCCCATTTGGGGGGCACCAGACAACCCCCAGTGGGAGGAGTCAGAGACTTGGGCTTGGGGAGGGGAACACCTGGCTGAGACCCCCCTTTGCAGGCTGTGGCACTGGGCTGCACTTGTCCTGTCCCAGCTGGGGTGACCTGGGGTGACACCTTAGTTGCCTGTGCTTGTCTCTAGCTGGAGGTAACCTGTTAAGTTCTGCACAAGCATGGCTGTCCCTCCACCTCCTCGACCCTCTCCATGAACCCCAGCTCCCCTTCTCCCATCACCCGCTCAGGGAGGTCCTGGAAGACCCCAGGATTTGGTCCCCCACTATCCACAGGCCCTGCTACTGAAGGGGCTCCCTGGGCAATTCGGCTGCAGCCTGGTTAAACTAGAGGTGCGTCTCCTTTCCCATGACATTCCCCAGTCCTTTCTCTCTGGAGCCACCCTTTTTTTAATAAAACATTTATTTATTTATTTAATTTACTTGAAAGACATAGAGGAGGGGGGGGTAAGGGAAACGAGAGAGAGAGAGAGAGAGAGAGAGAGAGAGAGAGAGAGAGATCCCAGCCACTGGTTCACTCTCCAAATGCCTGCCATAACCGGGGCTGGGCTAGGCCAAAGCCAGGAGCCCAGAGCTCCATCCAAGTCTCCCATGTGAGAGGCAGGGGCCCAACTCCTTGAACCATCACCTGCTATGTTCCAAGGTATACATTAGCAGGAGACTAGATTCAAGAGTAGAGCCAAGACTTGAACCCAGGTACTCTGTTACAGGACGCACATGTCCCAACCAGAATCTTTGCACAGTTGCACCAAATGTGCAGCCTGTCTTGGGTACACTCAGAGCCTCAGGGGCCCCTGATCGGGAGGCCCCCCGTGTAGCTTTCCTCCAGCTGCAGGACTAGGTGCAGTCACTGGGCTCTGTGCTCACTTGGTGCTGGACAGGGGGGCATGGGCACTCTGGGCGCCATGCCAGGGAGTCGCAGTGGAGTCAGGGAGGGGACGAGGGGCAGGTGATACAAAGTCACGACACGGGGCCGTGTGTTGAAGCAGGGCTGACAGAGGCGGCAGGATGGAAGCTGCCTGAGCAGTGGGCCTGGGGAGGGTTATGCCAGGAGAAAGAGCTCCCAGGCGGAGCACCAAGGCTGGGAGGGATGGGACTTGGAGGAAGGACATTCTCGAAGGGGGGCCAGGCAGCAGGCCTGGGCAGGGGGAAGGGGAGGCTGGAACAGGAGGCCAGGGTGGGGGCAGGGAGTCCATTTTCAGTGTCCCTGATGAGGGAAGCTGGTGCTGAGATACCGCCTGCAGGCTTGGCAGGGCCCCAGACACCCAAGTCAGCCCCACCTTCCCGCTCCGAGCCCGCTGAGGCTCAGCTCCGCAGATCACTCCCTGCTGCCCCACCTGAGCGCTTCTGCTCCCCGGCAGGGCGCCTCCTGCCCAGTACCCCCTGTGGATCTGACTGAGCGTCCCCCTTGCCTGCACACACTATCACTAAACCTATTTCTGTGTGGCCCCAGCCTGGCCACCTGACATGTTTGCTGCTTGACCTGCTTCGACAAGCTTCTGCGTGTGCCATAGGCTCTGGAGGTGACACAGGGGGCGAGGCAGGCAAAGGCCCTGGCCTCATGGACTCTGCATTCCAGTAAGGGTTGGGGGGCAGGACTGAGGGCAGTAACCAAGAATAACGCCAGATGTGATGGTGTGAGTGCCCTTCTGGTCCCTGAAGTAGGGTGACGGGTAGATGCTCTCCAAGGAGGCCACATTTAAGCTCAACGTGGAATGGCCCGAAGGGATCAGGCCGACTGTGTTCAGGGGAAAAGACTCTAAAACAGCTGCTCTCATTGGCACTGAGGCCTCTGGGCGGGACTGGAACCTGGCATGCCCAAGGAACCAGATATAGGCCTTGCAGCCAGAGCCTCAGGGTGAAGGGTCAGGGAGGGAGGTGGATCCAGATCGCTCAGGGTTTGTAAACTCAAAAAGCACGCTGGCTTTTATTCTCTGCACAATGAAGTCTTTTGGAGGGATTTTTTAAAAATTAGTTAATTCATTGATTTGAGACATACAGAGGGAGAGAACTGCCGTCTGCTTGTTCACCGCCCCCCCCCCCCCCGCCCCCCATATGCTGGCAACAGGGATGAGGCTGGGAATCAGGAACTCAATGCCTGTCTCCCACATGCAGGGCAGGGACGCAGTTACTTGGAGTGTCAGCCACGGCCTCCCACGTCGCACATTAGCAGGAAGCTGGAGCTGGGTATCAAACCCAGGCACCTCTGGGGGCTGGGGGGGGGGGTGGTCACCAGGCCAGATGCCTGCCCCTTTTGGAGGATTTTAAGCAAGGAAGGAGCTTTCTCCATGGAGAACAGGGAAAAGGCAGGAAAACTGTAACCAGATACCAGTTAAGAAGCTATTTCAGTGTTCTGGTGAGAGTTGCTGCAGCATGGACAAGGGTGGTGGCAGTGCAAGTGGACAGATGTGATCCCCCCCCCCCCCCACCGGCCCCGGGCTTGGAAATCGAGGCAAGAGGACCTGCTGATGGATTGGACGTGACGGTGAGAAAAGAGAGGAACGAGGCCTAACTGCTTTTGGCTTGAGCAACTAGGTGATGGTGCTTGCCTGAAGGCAGAGGACTCATGGGGATGTCAGGAGCGAGAAAAATCAAGAGCTCTCTTCTGCCCACAGGGCACCCAGGCAGACCTCTGGCATCAGACTTGGTCTGTGCATCCAGAGTTGCAGGTAGAGGCAGAGCAGGAGGTCTGCAGAGTCACCATCGTGTAGACAGGGGCTGCGGAGGGTGGGAGGGGGCGTGTGGCCTACTGGTTAAGCTACCAGGTTAAGATGCCTGCATTCTACATGGCACTGCCTAGGTTTTGTTTTTTGTTTTTGTTTTAAGATTTATTTATTTTTTATTTGAAAGAGTTAGAGGTAGAGGCAGAGAGAGAGAGAGAGGTCTTCTATCTGCTGGTTCACTCCCCAGTGACTGCGATGGCCAGAGCTGGGCTGATCCGAAGCTAGGAGCCTGGAGCGTCCTCCAGGTCTCCCATGTGGGTACAGGAGCCCAAGGACTTGGGCCATCTTCTACTGCTTTCCCAGGCCACAGCAGTGAGTTGGATGGGGAGTGGAGCAGCCGGGACTTGAACTGGTGCCCATATGGGATGCTGGTACTGCAGGCCAGAGCTTTAACCCACTGTTCCACAGCGCCGGCCCCTCTGCCTGGGTTTGAGTTCCAGCTCTGCTCCCGATTGGTTCCAGCTTCCTGCTAATGCCCACCCTGAGAGGCAGCAGGTCGTGGCTCAAAGCGTTGAGTCCCCGCCCACACATGGGAGACACATTGAGTTCCCGGCTTCCAGATTTGTCCTGGCCTAGCCCCGGCTGCTGTGGGCATTTGGGGAGTGAACCAGTGGATGGGAACTGCATTTCTGTGTCTTTCTGCCTCTCAAGTCAATGCAAGGAAAACAACCTGGGGATGCTATTTAAAGCCACAGGGTGAGGCTGCTTTTAGGGGTAATGTGCAGCTAGAGGAAAGAAATGGGACGAAGAGAGGGCTCTGGGGCATATCAGCATGTGGAGGTTAGGCAGAGGAGAGGGTGAGAAGACACACTTGCTGTAGCTGAGGAGTGGGGAAGAGAGCGCGCTGCCATTGGCCAAGGGCGGGAGGACGAGGTCGGCCGCTGGGAGTGCTGAGATGGAGTGGGAGAAGAGCAGAGGCCAGGCCATTGCATTCGGCCCCATGGACGTCAGGGGTGCTCTCAGGAACGGTCTCCACGTCGGGGTAGGGAGGGAAGTCCAGGAGAGTCGGTGAAGGAGAGATTGTGCAGTGGGGACCACAGGTGACTCCTGGGGTCAGTGCATGGAAGGGTTTTCTGTGTTGTTCTGGTGAGGAGAAGAAGGATGAGAGCATGGGGATGTGATCCAGTGCCCCGGGAGAAGGACAGAGATCTACTGCCCACCCAGAGCAGCCAACAAAGACACGGTGAGGTTCAGAGCGGGAGGGCTCCCAAGCACAGGCGGACTGCGGCCTGTACCTTAGAGGAGGGAGACCCCAACGGCAGTGACGGAGGGAGAGTGGGGAGCGCAGGCAGGTGGAGGTGGGCCTGTGGTGGGCAGCCTCCGGTTTGCAGCTTCCATTTGCACAGTGAAGAGTGAGACAGTCATTGGCCAAGAAGGGGGAGGGGAATGGAGATGCTGGGGCAGGGGTGGGGGAGGGTGTGGGTGGAGGGAAGGGGGAGGGCATGCTGGGGTGATGAGGATGGCAGGGGAGCGTCCAAGGCTCTTAGCAATGTGGGGACAAGGGCAAACAGGGAGTCCAGTGGCTTGGATGGATGCCAGTGAAGTGGAAAGGCTGCCTGGCCTGAGGCTTTGCTGGGAGGGTGGACCAGAAATGCATGAGAACCGTGGGCCATGCCATCTACGCTGGATAAGGAGGGAGGTGGGACAGGCTGGGGGTGCTGGGCAGGCAGCAGGTGTGCAGGGGCTGTGAGCAGGGCTGAGGTTCTGAGGCCTGAGAAGGGAACTGCTGCTCGGATCCCCTGACCTCTGGCTGGGCGCCCAGCCCCCTTTGGCTCCATCATGGGAACCAGGTGCCTTCTGTGCGCTCAGAAAAGTGCCTGACCTTGGCAGAGGAGACAGAGGCGACCTCTCTACGTGCCTACTAAACATGGAAAAGGCAAACCAGTGGGCTGTTCCTCTGCAAGTGAGACAGCCTGGCATTGCCAGCTTGTATCTGACCTCCTTCCCTCCTGCCCTCAAATAGGGCAACTGGTGTCTCCCATTTAACAGAGGTAAAAACTGAGGCTAGGGGAGGCACCTGGCTCACCTCTGGCCTGGGCTCTTGTTCCTGCATTCTTTTCCAAAGTGTGTTTGTGTTGATGTGGAAGCACCATGAGTGCCTCTGGTCCTGGAGGAAAAGCCTCTTAGGAGGGTTGGGTGAACGCAAATAGATGCACAGTTTCCTATCAGGGCCGCAAGTCCCAGCGTGGAGCCCAAAGGAGGTTCCAGGGAACAATGAGACCACCGCTGCAGGGCTTCACTTGCCCAGTAGCTCCTGGCTCTTAGGCTGTGCCCAGCACCCCATTCCCATCTCTTCCTTTGTGTCCCTCTTCTTCAAGATGTATTTATTTGTTTATCGATTGTTTGAACAATTGATTGAAAGGCAGAGTGGCAGGGAGGGAGGGAAGCAGAGAGAGAGAATCGATCTTCCATCTGCTGGTTCACTCCTCAAAAGGCCACAAGAGCTGGGCCTGGGCTAGGCAGAAGCCAGGAGCCAGGAGTTTCTTCCGGGTCTCCCATGTGGGTGCAGGGGCCCGAGCACTTGGCCCTTGCTCTGCTGCTTTCCCAGGCGCATTAGCAGGGAGCTGGATCGCGCTGAGGTGGGGTGTCACAGGCAGCATCTCAACCCACCCGTGCACAACGTGACTCTCCTGTTGCTGGCTCTCCGGAAATTAGTGTTTACGGCTCAGGAATCCCGATTTCCCCTGCTCCCTCCTCCAGCTTAACCCCCATGCCGCTGTGCCTGGCAGAGTGGGAGGGCCCCTAGGGGCAGGAGGCTGACACCAGCCGGGGACTCCCCATTCTCCTTGGGAAGAGGAGGTCTGTTTGGCCCTGAGAACCTTCAAAGCCCCCTCCTGTCCCCACCCCCCCTAGCCTCCCACTTCCTGTCCAGGTCTTGGGGGACCCCTCTCCTTCCCTGCTTCACACTCTTGTTTTTTCTGTCTCCCTCTTCCCTCCGGTTTCCTTTTTCTCTTTAATCCTTGAAACTCTTGAAGAAGAGGTGCAAACACCCCAGGTTCTGGCCCCTGAGCCTTCTGAGGGTGAGTCGCTGGCGTGAGGCCCCATCACCCCTGGGGGTATCTGTGCACGTTGCCACTGCTGTCAACATAGGAGGTTGACACGGACCTGTTTCCGCTCTCTAACGCTCAGGTCCTCGTCACGTTTTGCCAACTGTCACGCAGCACGGTTTATGGCAAAAGGACTCCGTCCAGACCCCCACGTCACATTTAGTCATAACAACTTCCCTCCCAGCTGGGCCCGCCGGAGGGCCTGCTCCACGCATGGTCTCATCGCTGTGGAGACTGCAGGCCCGTGTTCTGTAGGACGCCCCTCTGTCCGGGGTTGTGCATTGCTTGACTTCAGGGTACGAACCGTGGGCAGGAGCATCACGGTCAGACTGCTGTCTCTCATGCTGTGAAGTTTTGACTCGTGCTCTTAGCACTGGGTGAAGCTGGGGTGTGCCCAGCAAGGTCGCACTTTTCCCCTTTGTAACTGGAAGAGGCACTTTGAGACCATGTACATGTTCTGGTCTTCATCAAGTGTCTCTGTCTGCAACCCGGCCATGCATCGTTCACCCATCCATCTACCCACTCATCCATTCAACTCTGTACCTCTAGCTATCAATCATCTAGTATCTGTCTATCTGTCTGTCTGTCAGTCTGTCTGTCTATCATCTATTGATCGATCATCTATCTCTTTTCCTTTTTGTGAGGTTTCTTGCTTCCTGGCCCAAGATATTCCTGGTTCATCTTGGGCTTTCTAGCACTGCTCTGGAATCAGTCATTGCCCGCTGACTCCATGTAATGGAAACTAAGATCTCGGGCTGGGTGTGCTCACTGAAGTTAGGGTGCCCATGCTTCCAGATGGTTCCACCGGAGACAGTGAGGAGATTTATCTGTGTGTGTGTGTGTCTGCACATACATGTCTATATGACATTTATTTCTGTAATGTAGGTGCTCACATGCCACCTCCACGCAGGGTTTACTCCAGTTTGCTGCCTTTGTATCTCTGACATTGAAAAACCTGACTCCCATTATTTTTTTATTATTTATTTATTGGCTCAATGTCCCCATGTAGAATCAATTTCCGATCATCACCATCCCCGGCCCTGGGCAGAAGCTTCTGCCACCCCATGATGGGCAGCCTCCCCCATGGGCACTGTGCCCCTGCGACTCTCCTGCCCCATCCCAGGACACCCCTTGCTCAGGCTGTGATGGACGAGGCTGGCTGGCCGTCCAATGTAGGTTTCACAGCCTGCGCTGACTCACTGGGGCAGCCAGCCCCCTCCCCAGGGTGGCAGGAGCATCTAGCTTGCTCCTCCCCTGAGTGAGATGGCATCGTCCCGCGCTCTGGATTCTGATGGTTCACACTCGATTCAGTGCTAAGGCAAAGTCCTGACGGTGCCAAACCTTTGCCCCCAGGAGAATAACCAGCCCCATACCTATGTGTGTTCCTCACTCTCACTGGCACTACACCAAGGAGGTCAGGACCGTGGGCCCAGGGCCTTCATAAAGCAAAACTGTGTTTATTTGTATCTCCTTGGGTGCTGGTGAGGGGTCGAAAAGGTGGGTGGAGCTGGTGAGGCCCCGGGGCCATGCGCTGTAGCAGCTCACTCAGCCTTGGCAGGTGCACTCTCAAGAGGACAGCTTGACTGTGCAGCGCTTCCATGGAAATGCCTTTGAAATGCTGCAACAGCCAATTGTGTGGGTCTCAGGAGTGTAGGTGTGGAGACATAAATAACAACACGGGGCACAAAATACCTGCTTCTCGGAATCAGTCATTCTCTCTCCTTCCCACCTCCGCCCGGCTCCTCGGGCTGCCTTTATTCACATGGACGTGCACACCTGCAGGAAGCCACCTGCGGCAGACGGGCAACCTTCACGTGGCTCCTTCCATACATGTGGCCCCCACTCATGCTTCAGTCACTCGGCTCTGCAAAACAATTTTTTTATTTATTGAAAGGCAGAGTGACAGTGAGAAGCAGAGACGCACAGAGGAAGGCAGAGATCTCCCATCCCCTGGTTCACTCCCCAAATGGCCACTACATCTGGGGCTGGGCCAGGTCAAAGCCAGGAGCCAGGAACTTCATCTGGGTCTCCCACATGGGCGGCAGGGGCTCAAGGAGTTGGACCATCCTCTTCTGCTTTCCCAGGTGTGTTAGCAAGAAGTTGGATCGGAAGTGGGGTAGCCGGGACTCGAACTGGCGCTCCAATATGGGATGCTTAACCTGCTGCACCACACTTGGGGCCCTGGTGACTCTTCTCTGACTCAAATACTGACACCTCTCACTTCCTCGCCTTCTGACGTGGAAACTGGTGGGCTGCTGAGACGCCTGAAAAGGCAGAGTCACTTGTGAAAGTCGGTATAGGAGCCCCAAGATTGATGGGCTTTTTGTAATTCTAGAAACAAGAAATTGTAACTCACTTCTCAGAAAGTGAAAGCAAAGCAGTGTATCCCTCCTTTGTCTTCTTCTACCACTGCTTGTGGTGCTGCGTGAGTGTCACGGATGGAAGAGACGCTGGCATAGCATGAGACGGACAATGTAGTGACAGTGCACAGAGGGCCTTCCCCACGGGAGGACCCACCTTTCAGAGCCTCTACTTGTTCCCTTTTAGAGGAGCCCCGTCAGCACGTAGCTGGCAGGGTCGGTGGGGCATAGGAGATCATCTAGGTCAAGTGCCTGCTCCACGGCTCCACACAAGCGAGGGTACTTCAAAAAGCCAGTGGAGGGGCTGGCAGTGTGGGGCAGCAGGTTGAGCTGCCACCTGCGGCACAGGCATCCCCTACCTGAGTGTCTGTGTGAGTCCTAGCTACTCTGCTTCCAATCCAGCTCTCTGCTAATGTAACTAGGAAGGCATCAAATAATGGCTCAAGTGCTTGGGCCCCTGCCATTCAAGTGGGAGACCTGGAAGAAGCTCCTGGCTCCTGGCTTCAGCCTGGCCCAGCTCTGGCCATTGCAGACATCTGTGGAGTGAACCAGCAAGATGGAAGATATCTCTTTCTCTCTCTCCCTCTTTCTTGCTCTTACTGCCTTCTAAATAAATAAAATAAATCTTTCAAAAGTTAGTGGAAAATGAAATTAAAAAGTAAGTTTATTTTGGTGTAAAAATTTTTTGAAAATCAGGCATATTTTTTTACATGGAATTTTCCATAAACTTTTGAAAGATCCTTTATGGGCATGGATTTCAAAATACTTTACACCAAGATATAGTTATATTTTAATTCCAAGTTCCGTAGAATTTTTAAATGTTTTCTTTCATTGATCTATTTGAGAGAAACACACACACACTCACAGATCTTATCTGCTGTTTCACTCCCCCAGATGTCTGCAGCATCTAGGGCTGGGCCAAGCCAAAACCGTGAGCTCAGATCTCAATTTAAACCTCCCATGTTTGTGACACGAACCTGAGTACTTGAGCCCCATCACCTGCAGCCTCCCAGGGTGTGCATTAGCAGGAAGCTGGAATCAGAAATGGAGCCAGAAATTGAGCCCAGGCACCGTGGTGAAGGGTACAGGTGTCCCAGGTGGTGCCTGGCCTTCCGTGAACTATGCAGGTATCCTTGTAGTAGGTGGTAATGAGGGTCACTTACAGTCACTGAGGGTTGATGCTCACCTTGCTCATTCTTAGCTGCAGAGCCCAGGCCTTATATAGATGATGCGTGATTCCGTGCCCCTCTAGCTGTCCTCTGTGATGTGCAGTCACCTGATCGTGGGATGATTCTCCCGATGGGGACCTCACCACCAGCCATCGAGGCTCTGGGATTGTTAGAAAGTGCTTCCGACTGCAGAGGCAGGTCCTGCCTCCCTGCACTTCCCCCCAGGGTTCTGTTTCTCCCCTCTGGGACTCGCACACTGCCAGGCTACGCACCCCTGCTTCCTTCCCCCTTTGCTCAGGACGACTTCGGTTGGAGCCACCTTCCTCTCTGGCCGTGTGCAGTGTCTCTCTCCCCGTCAAGGTCATGCTGAGAAATGCGCACAGTCAATTAGAGGGGCCCAGACCCTGAGCTTCTAGCAGGCAGTCTAGTTTCCACCAGCAGTTGTGGAAACCCCTGGAAGCCAACTACCCCCAGTTGTCGGCCCACACACTCCTGCCACACTGGTTCCTAATCTTCACCAGGTGTTTCCAATTCAAACTGGGTGTCGCGTTTGTTATTCTTATGAGGCTTCCTGTTGTAAGATTTGGTCCTGCATTACAAACGACTGGGCCTCCCCACACCATCACTGTCTTGGGGTCCTCATTCCTGCCTTTGTGTGCTCTGTGCATTTGATGGGGGCCCTGCAGTGAGTGTGGGAGCTCCTGTAGGCAGCTCCATGGCCAGCTCTGAGCCAGCTCCTTGCAGTGAGCGCAGTCCTGTAGCCAGCTGTAGATCCACACAGTAATTTGTCAGGATGTCGTGGACGTGAGGGCTTGTCAGAGACCTCGCTGGATATCCTGTGTGGTGCACTGCAAGTCGGGCTCCCAGGCAGACCTCTTGGTCCACGCTCTGCCAGATGTAGCATAACGGACTTTCCCTGCCTCAGTTTCCTTACCTGTGAAATGGGAATAAAATAGCTCATGCCTCCTAGGGGCATTGCGGGGATTACACAGTTACTCTCTGTGAAACTGCGGTTTTTCTGGAATAGGCTCCTGACGGGATCCTGGGAGCGGATTGGTACATTTTCAGTAACTGCTAAGCAATTGCCCACACTCTTCTGTGAACTTTGAAAGTATCCGTGTAGCAGGTGTTAACAAGTTTCAGTTATAGCCATTGAGGGTTGATGTTCTCCATTAATGGAGGCGGCGGCTTTGGTGGCTTGAAATTGGCCGTGGTGGAAATATTTACACCACAGGAATCAGCAAACGCAACAAATCAAGCTTCTGATTCCCCGAAGAGCCAGTCAGTGAGCACACTACAGCAGCCTCTGTGGGCAGCGAGCAGCCAATGACGTTAGCTATTGTTGTTATTGGCATTTCACTTACCTTGACTAATAACCCCATCAAAAGAAGAAATGAGATTAATCACACATAATTGTTTTTAATGAACCTGTACTTGTGGCTCCTGGCAATTGCTCCTTCTTTCCCTAACTGCTCATGAAACAACCCATTAATAATCTTAGAAGTGAGTCGCACCGATTCACTCCTCTAAGTGATTTTGTCGGCCCCTCCAGGCCTTGTGCCAAGTTTGGGCAGTTGGCGGTGTGGCTAGGATAGAATCTTTGCTCGCATAAAGTTTGCAGTCTCACGCAGAAGCCAGCCATAAAAGCAAAGAACAAAAACTCCCCATAAGTACAAATTGTGAAAGCGCTTAGGAAGGAACAGGACGGTCTAATTGAGAAAATGGGCGGGGGGTGGTGGTGTCTACTTTTGAGGGGGTGGCCGCGATGGCGGGCTGCAGCCCGCTCACACCCCCCTCTCAAGAGCCGGTTCTGCGCAAGCGTCTCCTCTCAGCCGCACCCTGGAGACCTCACTTCCCTGGCTTGGCATTGGCTGTGGCAGGAGTGTCACGGTCTCTTTCTTTCTGGAGCGAGTTATTAAACATTTGCTAGCACAGCGAGGGGAGGAAAGGGACACTTTTCTCAGCAGGGGACATTGCAGCCTGGACCTGAAAGCTTCCGAGCCTGGCCATGCTATGGGGCGGGGGTGTGGGTTGTGTACCGAAGTACGTGCCTGCGCAGTCTTCCCGCGGTGCCAGTGGGGACGTTGGTTCCAGGACCCCCGCGGACAGCCAAGTCCACAGACGCTCAAGTCCTTTCTATAAAATGCCATAGTATTTGCATGAAGCCTACGCACATCCTCCCATGTACTTTAAATCATCTCCAGATGACTTATAATACCTAATACAATGTGAATAGTTGGTATACCGTATTGTTTAGTGAATAATGGCAAGGAAAAAAAAAAAAACCTCTGTATGGGTTCAGTACAGACACAATTTTTCTTCCTGATATTTTCGATCCATGGTTGGCTGATTCCACAGATATGGATGCTGAGGATAGAGAACGTCAGTTGAACGGGTGCCCTGTGGCAGGAGACACCTTCTGTCTGTCCCATATGTGCTCTGCTGGAGTGAGTGAGGGTGAAACCTGGGATGTTTTACTGGATACCTGAGCCAGGGGGCAGCTGCATTGCTTTTTCACATTCCCACAGCCTTCACACCCCACTCTCTTCTGAACAACCCTGCCCTCCATTGCCCAGCCAGTGCAGTCACCTGTTGCGGTCCTTGTGTTGGGTACCAGGTGGGACCATGCAAGGGGTTCTAAGTGGTAAATGGTCTTTTAGGGTGAGGGGAAGTCTGGTACGGTTTTGATTAGTCTAGCATAAGGGAGGAGAGATGCCAGGCATGGTCTGTGGCCAGGGAAAGGCGCTGGCCCAAGCCTCAGGACTTCAGAGCTCCAGATAAGCAGTCAGGGCCCTGAGATCTGAAAGGAGCCAGAGCAGGTGGGGACATGGAGCCAGGACAGTTGTGCACTGGGTCAAGGCAGGACCTCTAGGCCCTCTGTTCTTGGGGATGTGGGCCAGGAGAGGGGTACTATATGGCAGTAACCACTCTATGGAGGCTGCATGGTGCCCAGAGCTGACCCATGGCACTCCATATGGAATCCTTTGCTGCAGGATACACTAGCCTCAAGGTCTAGTGGGACTGGGATATTCTCCCATCACCATTGGCTCCAGGATGGGCTGGCTCTGACCTTGGGAGAGGTTTATCTGTGATTCTGGCCCCCCCGGGGAAAGCAAGGGCAGGCGGCCAAGGCAGGCGCTGACGTCCAGATCCAGGAAGATTGATGGGTCTGCCTCTGCATGGCTGCTAACAACGAGTCTCTCTCTCCTCAACCTACCGACCAACCTGGCCAGCCTTTGGGAAGAGGATGCCTCACCCTCTGTCTTCTCCGATTTCCTTTCACTCAATGTCCCAAGCAGTTGCTTAATGTCCACAACAACCCAGGTGGGAGGTAGGTCAGGTTTTATGAAATCCATTTCCCAGGTGAAAGAGGGGAGTGACCTGCCCAAGGTTCCAGAATAGGCTTAGTGATGGGCTCCCCAGTTTGACTTCTATAAACTTCAGTTCCCTCATTAGGCAAATGGAGTTGGGAAGCCAACCACACGGGTTCCTCGCGGGACTGCTGGGATAACACTTGCGCACTCACTCTGCGAGCGGCCATGCCAAGTGCTAGTGATTTTGTCCTAAGTAGGACTAGCTTGCAGATCTTTTGTCTCTTAATTCCGTGCTTTTTGTTCAAAATGCTCATCATCAAGCCATCTACCCGTTCAGTCGTGATTTCTGGATGTTCTTGAGGGGTCAAGGGCTCAGCTCCATCTTGGAAACAGGACGCTAAAACAGGGAACTAAGAGAATGCATTCCCGGCCAGCGCCATGGCTCACTAGGCTAATCCTCCGCCTGCGGCACCGGCACTCCAGGTTCTAGTTCAGGTTGGGGCACCGGATTTTGTCCCTGTGGCTCCTCTTCCAGTCCAGCTGTGGCCCGGGAAGGCAGTGGAGGATGGCCCAAGTGCTTGGGCCCTGCACCCACATGGGAGACCAGGAGAAGCACCTGGCTCCTGGCTTCAGATCGGCGTGGCGTGCCAGCTGTAGCAGCCATTTGGGGGTGAACCAACGGAGGAAGACCTTTCTCTCTGTCTCTCTCTCTCTCTCTCACTGTCTAACTCTGCCTGTCAAAAAAAAAAAAAAAAAAGAAAAAAAGAAAAAAGAAAAAGAGAATGCATTCCCAGGCTAGAGGCAGGTTGGGCCCTCAGGAGATTGTGCGCCAGCTGGCCTGGGTGTGGCCAGAATGTAGGAGCCAAGGGCTGAGGAAGCGCAGAGGGCAGAGCTGGGGGCTTTGCAGGATGAGGGGCGGCATCGGGCGTCTCCACGTGCTCATAATATGCTCCCTGTCCTGCATGTGACCCTCCTGCCCACTTCCCTGCAGAACAGGATCTGCTCTCTGAAACGATGAGGAATGTAAGATTGGGAGATCGCTTACTTGAGATCCTATGGGGTCAGCTGACTCTGGTGGGTGCACTGGCAGCTCAAATGAGGCAGGGTGGCCTGATTAAAAAAAAAAAAAAAAAAGGAAAAAAGCTAAATAAACAACCTTTCATCTGAATGGCTAGGTTTCTGTAATCACCATTCAACCCCCAAAAGACAAAAAAAAAAAAAAAAATCCCATTTAAAACAACCAAAAAAAAAAAAAAAAAAAAACAAATCTGGATGTCTAATTTGCAAGCTTGAAGCTACAGGGGGAAAGTTCCAGTGCATACTTATTGCTCCAGTTGTGCATTTAATTATGATTAATCCTTCCATGATGTCTGAGCCAGGGTCCTGTCACAGCTGATTGAACAAACTTTCCGTCATCCTTACAGAACGAAAGCAGTTCCAGCCAGTGACCTCCACGCAACCTTGGGTTGGCACAGCTTTGGCGATGCAGGGTCCAGAACAGGCCTGGGGTTCTGTAGCCCACAGCTTCGCAGAGCCTTAAGGCCAGTGGCTTAGAAGCCCCTGCTGAACGTCCACATGGAGAAGAGCAGACTTTGAGCCCGCCCAATGCCATCCCCTGGCCAATAGTGTCTAAGGGATTGGCGTGCAACCCATCACAAGAGGCAGCATTTTGTAGACTGGGAGATTGAATTTGTGAGTTTAAGTGGTTGCTGGTGATGTCGCAGACAGCACAAGGTATCCTTGGTGATTCACATGGGCAGCTGTACTTGGGCCCATAGACACACTGTGGTCTCAAAGGTTTTACTTATTTATTTGAGAGACAGAGCTACAGAGAGAGAAAGAGAGAGAGGGAGAGTCAGAGAGAGAGAGAGAGAGAGAGAGAGAGAGAGAGAAATCTTCCATCCACTGGTTCACTCCCCAAATGGCCACACTGGCTGGAGCTGAGCCGATTTAAAGCCAGGATCCAGGAGCTTTTTCTGGGTCTCCCATGCCGGTGCAGGGGCCTGAGTACTTGGGCCATCTTCTTCTGCTTTCCCAAGCCATAGCAGAGAGCTGGATAAGAAGAGGAGCAGCCAGGACTAGATATTAGATGCAGACTACAGCACCAGCCCCACAATTTGGTCTCCTTAAGAAAGGGCAGGCTCCATGAATTGTTGCAAGTTGGAGTCAAGTTGGACAGTGCAGGCACTAGTTCTTTATCCATGTCAGTAGTCCCTACCAGCAAACCTCACAGAATGCCTTACCCATAGCAACTTCTCAATATATATTTGAGGAATCACAGCATTCAGACACAGCAAAGGATTTCAGAGTCAATCTCTCTTTATTTCTTTATTCATGTTTAATGAGAAACTGAGGTCCCAAGGCAGAGGAAGCTGTTAGATCAAGGCTGGTTGTCAGCTGGCACAAGACAATCAGCAGCTGCCTCCAGGACCCCACCATAAAGTTGTGCAGGCTGGGCACTGCACGAAAGCTCTTGGGCAAGGAGATGAGTAGGGTCTGAAACCCAGTCCACAACTGGACTGACAGGAGATGTGTCTTTGTCCTTTTACATCTGCTCACCAAGCCGTGTGTGGGGCTGTATCTGCTTCAAGAACCATGTGCACTTGAATAGATGTAGAAAGGCAATGTTAAGTGGACAGAGGCCTGGAGTGTCGAGCATTTTGTAGGGTTCACTGATTCCTTCTGCCTTTTTGTAAGGAGAAACAGTGTGACTTTGCTTCTCTGTGGCCTATTGTATCATCTATCTACCTCTCTACCTATCTACCTACCTGTCTACCTCTCTACCTCTCTATCTATCTATCTATCCATCTGTGTGTCTATGAATCTACCTATCATCTATCATTATCTACCTATCTTCATCTATCATCATCATCTTCTATCTGTCATCTGTTTTATGTACGAATAGCCTTCAAAATGTTCATGGAAATGTGTATTCTGAAAAAAATCATGTATGATTTCAAAATGTTTTATACTGAAATATTCATATTTTAATTCCATTTTCCATAAACTTTTTGAAACACCCTTCTCCCTATCTGTCTTCCATCTGTCATAGCCCCACTGACCAGGATATAGCAGCTGGTGGGTGAGAATGAGGGTGGCATTCACTCCCTCTGGGGGCGCCCAAAGGGTATTCTGCTCACGCCTGTTTGGCAGACTGGGTGGTACGTGCTGAGCCATCCATGACCGGCAGCTCCTGACGAAGTCCTGTCCACAGGTTTATCGTGGGTGGGGCCCCAGGGTAGAGGTCCTGGGGCCCCAGAGGCAGAGGGGACATCCTCCTGGGGTGCAGGGAGGTCATGATTTAATGCAGGAGGAGGAAGTCGGTGCCCTGCTGAGGCATGAAGGTGGTAAGGAAGAGCCTCCAAGAAACAAGCAAAGACAAAGGGAAAGGAGGCCGCTGAGACGCTGTAAAAATGTTTACAAAAACAGTGCAGCCAGCTCTGCGTGCCAGGGATGAGGCAGGTGGTTCAGGCATGCGCTTGTCTTTTTTCACTCAGAACAAGAAATAAATTAGGTACTAGGCTTGTGTTTTTAAGAATCCTTTATTTTATCCCTTTGTGAATTCTCTTGGTCACCCTGGGCCCACTCGTCGTTGAGTCTCTGCCCTGGGGTCTTGGAGCTCCAGAGAAACAGAGCTTTAAGTGCCACCCCTCCAGTCCTCTCCAAGCCTTTTGGGGATGGTTAGCCCCTCTGTACTTGTTTTAGGGGTACCAGGAGGGCCACACAAGCCTAGGCCTCACTACAGGGTGATCAGAGCCAATGAGTGCGGATAAAATGTCTGACTCTTCATGGCGGAGGCTGTCTCTGATTCAACCTTGGTTAAATGCTGGATCGCGGGAAGGAAGCCATGATGCGAAGTTGCTAATGGGCACTCCATCATCCCCAGTACCTGCTACAGGGACACCAAATACAGTGCTGGGCCGTGTGCCCTTCGCCATCAAGGAGCCTCCAGTCCATGTTAACTTGCATGCAACTCGGATTCAAGACAGAGGTGGCCTGTGTGGGGTTTTACTCCTAAGTACTGGCCAGTGTTCAATTTTGCCAGCAAATCCCAGACATTATGTGATTTTCGGAGGATGTTGCATAATGAGGTTTCTTGTAACCTTTGAGAGGGAACTCTCAGAAGGAACCAGCCAACCAATGCATCACCCTGTCAGTTTAACAGCAGTAGCAAAGGTAGATTTTGCTTTGATCTTTGCAGCAATGAGTGCAAAAAAAAAGAGACTCCCAAAGTGTGTGTATGTCTATGTCAGTGGACTAAAAACCCAACTGAGAAATTTCTCCTGCTACAGTTGGACCTGAAGTTCTTGGAAGTGTCTCAGGAGCAGAGGTCCCTTAGCACATGGGCTTTGTCCCCAGCCCCAACCCCTTCCTCTTCCCAGCTGCCAGTCAGTGGGGAGGAGTGTGTTAGCACTTCAGTGTGTTATTTCATCTAATCAATACAACCATCTTCTCTGTAGACTCCACTTTCACTGGTTGTTCTTTGGGGAATTGGAATTCAGTTAGGTCAGATAACTTGTGTAAAGTCATCCAGCTGACGACGAGTGGATCCAGCACTTACACCCAGGTTTCTATGACTGCAGGGCCCTTGCTTCTGTCGAAACAGTTTGCCTTGCTCAGGAGCAGCAGAGGGCCACCCACTGGGGGCGGAGCCCTGCCTGTGAGCAGATGCACGAGCAACAGGGGAAGCATCCCTGCTTTCTCTGGGTCTGAGCCATCCTGATAACCTCACCTGGGGTGGGGACCACGATGGGAGTGTTGGGGTCACATCAGCACAAACTGGCTTGGTTCCACGGCCTCCGTTTAACCTTGGAAAGTCAGCTTTCTTAGTTGTAGATGAGAAAAGCAAGAATGTGTGTTTCACAGGTTTGCAGCAAGGATGGCCTGATCCAGCGCAGGGAAGAAGCTTAGCATGGTGCTAGGCACAGAGTAGTTGCCCAATAGGTGGATAGGCAAGTAGTTTTCTGTTATTTTCATGTGAACTAGCTTGGAGAAGGATGAGGCAGGTCACGCCATAAAAGTAGAATCAGAACAGGGCTTGAACCTGGAGATCTGGCCCAGAAGTGAGGTGTGCATGGTTCCTGAGTAGGGTCCTCGCAAAGCATGGCCTTGGGCTTCTTATTTTGCAGTCATCACCATATTTAAGGGTAAAGTGGAGGAGGTGGAGCTGCCCGTGGAGAAGGTGGACATCATCATCAGCGAGTGGATGGGCTACTGTCTGTTCTATGAGTCCATGCTCAACACGGTGATCTTTGCCAGGGACAAGTGGCTGGTGAGTGCCCCGCGCGCTGCCCCTCGTCGCTCTGCTGCCTGGCTTGCTGCTCTGGCCCCGGCTACAGCCTAGGGACTTCAGAGAGGACGTGAACTGGAAGGTCACCTCTCCCAGGGCCCTCACTATAAAGCAGGTCTCCGTTTCCAAGTGTCTAACTTCAGAATGCACCCACGGAGGTCTAACCTTGGAGTCTAACCAACCTTTGAGGTCTAGCCTCTTTTGCATTCTGTCTTGTCAAGATAAGAGTCTGTCTGGTCAACAGGTGCTGGAGTTTGCATGACTGCCAGAGGGCCATGTACACTGCGCACACTGGCTGTTCCAAGCTGATGTTTTTCACTGCTCCTCACCAGGCGTGGCCTCGCCCTACTTCACTTGTTCTATTAACTCCACTGGGGTCCCTCAAATTCTCCTTGCTCCAAAATAAACATTGGGCATCGCTATCCTAACCCCAACCCTGGCCCAGGCAACAGTCCCCTGAATGAGAAATGCTGGCAAGAGGGTGCTTGTCTGGTGACTCCATGTGCAGTTCAAAATGTGATGTCTTTATCAGGTGAATAGATTACGAGACCCATTTCCCCACAATTCGTCAACAGAAACCCGGAGGACTTATGTTTCCAGACCGGGCAGCATTGTACGTGGTAGCAATTGAAGACAGACAGTACAAGGACTTCAAAATCCACTGTAAGTCACCTTTTGCTTTCTGGAAGGGGCTTCTCTTGCATGCTGGGGGTGGGAGGCATTTTTGTGGGCCTCAGATGAGCACTCTGGGTTAGCGCACAGCGGCCAGCCCTGTGAAGTTTACCTAAGATGCTTTCTGCCTTCTAAGAGTTTCTCACTGGTCCCAAGAATGGGGAGAGCTATAGAGGCACAGTCAGCCATTCCGCTGCTCTAAGATGAGTGTCCTGGGGCGGGAGAATGAATGCAGTGGGATGGGAGGAGTGGGAGCATTGGAAGCTGGGTTTTGCAGGGAAGAGCAGGAGAGTGCTGGACGCTTGTCGAGGTTCAGCCAT
The DNA here is from genome assembly GCF_033115175.1 of Lepus europaeus. Lineage (NCBI taxonomy): Eukaryota > Metazoa > Chordata > Mammalia > Lagomorpha > Leporidae > Lepus > Lepus europaeus. The sequence goes on along the minus strand of NC_084832.1, from coordinate 101,660,131 downwards.
CCCCAGGGTCCACAGCAGGAGTCAGAAAAGTGGGGGTTGTCTTTAGATGGGCCCCTCAGCTTGAGTCCTGCCTTTGTATGGCTCACATTTGTCAAAATAATATTGATTCCCCTTCACATCAAGCCCAATATGCTAATGTCTTCTCTGAGGTTCTTCTGGAAACAGATAGTGGGGGTGGGAGGAATGGAGATTTTACTTTGAACAAACAAATGGTGTGTGTGTGTGTGCAAGCACATGCGTGCACATTACCTTTATACATGCATGTATGTGTGGAGGGACAAGGGATTCACATCTAAATGTCTATTCATAATGTCTTAACAGATGAAAGCATGTGGTTCTCTAAAAAAGTAAGGCCAAAAAGAAGTCTCCAGTTGTTTTTAAAATGAATGTACACTGTTTCTGTTTTTAAAAATATTTATTTATGTATTTGAATGGCAGAAATACAGAGAAAGAGAGAGAGAGAGAATCAATCTTTCATCCAGTGGTTCACTCTTCAAATGGCTACAATGGCCAGGGTTGGACCAGGTGGAAGCCAGGAGCCAGGAGCTTCTTCAGGATCTCCCACGTGGGTGCAGGGGCCTAAGCACTTGCTTCATGCTCCAGTGCTTTCCCAGGTGCATTAGCAGGGAGCTGGTTTGGAAGTGGAGCATGTGGGACTCGAACAGGCGCCCATATGGGATGCCAGCACTGCAAGTAGAGGCTTAGCCTTCTACACCACAGTGCCAGCCCCAAGTTTCCAATTTTTAAAATCAGCATCCAGGGCTGGGCCAGGCCAAAGCCAGGAGCCAGAAACGCCATCTCGGTCTCCCACATGTACAGCAGGAACCCAGTTACTTAGGTCATTATCACTGTCTCCTGGGGTCTGCATTAGCAGGAAGCTGGAGTCAGGAGCCAGAACCTGGCATGAGACCCAGGCACTTGGGTATGGGACAAGGGCCTCTTGACCAGTGTCTTAGCTGCTAGGCCAAATGCTCTCTCCTTTCCAGTGTTCTGTCTCCTCTTGAAATGGCAGTTTATTCTATTTGGGCGTCATTTCTCAGTGATACAGACCTGGTCCTTAATGAGATTATAGCAAGCGTATTTTCATAAGGTCAGACACAGTCGTGACTCCTGGGCCAGAACTAAACATTATCAAAGGGGCAAAGACTCACTCAAAGAAGCAAGGACGCAAATGACCAAATCAAAATCAAGAAGCAGCAGTGCCAAAACTGTCCGACAGAATCAGCAAATCTAAGATTCCTTCCCAAGAGTGTTGGGTGGTGAAGCCCTGCTCGGCAGGATGATGGCGGAGGGGTTCACAGATGTTCTAAATAACTCCCTCCTGCCTGAGAGGCTAAGAGTCCATAGCTCAGCAAGTTGTTGCTTTGTGGATCCGCACAATTGCCATTGAATTGTTAATGGTACCGGCGGGAACTCACCCGGACTGTCCTATGCAAGGTGTATTTTATGTGTACGCCCTCTGGAAAGCACAAAGTCCAAGTACGAAGTTTAGAGCCAGGTTCAAGGCAAGGCAGGCCCTGTGCCCTGGAAGCCGTCCCGGCTCACTGTGTGTCCCAGCTGGTCTGCCATGGTTTCTAATGTTCCACCCCCAAAGTGATTGCTGGAGGTAGAATTCCCTGGAAGAGCAAGAAGAAGTAGGGTGGCCTGGGTCACGTGGTTTTGTTTCGTTTTTTGTTTTTTTACATGCAGAGTTAGTGAGAGAGACAGAGAGAAAGGTCTTCCTTTTCCATTGGTTCACCCCCAAAATGGCCGCCACGGTTGGCACATTGTGCCGATCCGAAGCCAGGAGCCAGGTGCTTCCTCCTGGTCTCCCATGTGGGTGCAGGGCCCAAGGACTTGAGCCATCCTCCACTGCACTCCTGAGCCACAGCAGAGAGCTGGACTGGAAGAGGGGCAACCGGGACAGAACCGGCACCCCAACCGGGACTAGAACCCGGAGTACCGTTGCCGCAGGTGGAGGATTAGCCTAGTGAGCCGCAGCACTGGCCTTGGGTCACGTGCTTTGAAGTTTGCCAGTCCTGGGTTTAAACTTGGCTTGGCCATTTCCCAGCTAGAGAACCTGAGCAGGTTGTACCTTGGAGCCCCAGCTGGAGATGACGTCATCCACCCCATAGACTTGTCCTAAGGATTGAGTGACACGATGTGCATTAAAGGTTCTTTTGGGGTTCTCATCCCCAAGCATGTAACTGGCCCTTCCCTGCTCGTGACTGGCAAACACGTCTGACTGCCACGCCTGTTGGTCTCCAGTGGCTTGGAATCTAGGACAGACGTCCTCTCGCGGAGGACTGCAGAAACAACTTAACAGTGAGCATTGAGCAAATGCATGTATAAACAAAGCGTAATTTGCCCAGGAGCCGCCTTTTGGAGGCCTTGTGCACTTGCACTGAGCAGTGTTTTTTTAAGGGAACCTCCAACGACCATCTTGATTCTCACATCCCTCCAAATATTTACTGAGCTCCAAGCCCAGGCACAGCTCTTTAAGGAACTTCCTCCCAGTTTCCAAAACAAATGCACCTCCTCTGTGCCTCCCCTCCGCTGGGCTGGGCTGGGAAGGCTCTGGGGTGTGCACATAGGGACGAACCAAGCCCGGGCCATTTGACAGATGCCTGTCCCGGCGAAGAGCTGGCAGCCCTGCCTGGCGATCATGTGATTTATGATTCCCATTGCAATTCTCATGACTTCTGCAAAAAAAAAAAAAAAAAAAAAAAAAAGGAAAACTCAGCCTTGTTTTTCCTTGTGGAGGGCTTGTTCTGGAGTCTCTGTCCAAAAAAACTCTGAAGACAAACATGTAAAATGTATTTAAAATATCAAGTTTTATATTAATTTTTTAAGTAAAGGAAGGAAACTCATTTAGAAATCTGTTTCAAACACATGGGGATGTGGCTTACTCTGCGTTCTAAATCAAAAGTAAAGCCCAAAGGCTGCCGGTTGCCAAGGGAACAAGAGTAAGCAGATTTCCAATGGCCAAGAACCAGCTGAGAGGGAAGAATCTTAAAGAGAGGCAGGAGAGTGAGACGTGGCCAGCTCCTTTCAGAAAGGAAATGCTTAGGGAAAAGCGTCCCCTCCTTTGATGTTCCCTCCCTGCCTTTCCTTTCTCAACCACATGCAATGTGGGCACACCAGAATGCACGAGGGGCCCGTGTTGGGACGTAGGGGGTTACGCCAGGGCTTGCCACACCAGCATTCCACAGAGGAGCTCTGATTTGAGACCTGGCTGCTCCATTTCTGGTCCCGCTCCCTGCCAATGTGCCTGGGAAAGCAAGGTAAGATGGTCCAAGTACTTGGGTCCCGGGCAGTCACGTGGGAGATCCCGATGGAGTTGCAGGCTCCTGGTTTCAGCCTGGCTCAGTCCTGGCTGTTGTGGGCATCTGGGGAGTGAACCAGCACAGGGAAGATATCTGTGTGTGTGTGTGTGTGTGTGTGTATGGGTGGGTGGGTGTGGGTGTGGGTCTCCCTCTCTGTCCCTCTTCCTTTCAAATAGATAAACAATTCTTTAAACAAATTTAGCAAAATGGAGAATCTGCCCTCAACTTGCTCACCAGTTAGTACAGAATATATGTCTTGTTGAATGAATGAGGGATAAAAGTAATCCAGTAGAAGATGTTTTTTTTTAGTAAGATCATATTTATTAATTTTAAAACATACATATATTTACACACAGCAAGCCCATTGTCTCCCCACTACAACATACATATTTCATTAGCATGTGACTAAATCAAATCCAGTAGAAGATGTACAAAGTGCACTGTTTAACTGTGAGAGGAGCAAGCACTTAAAACATTGTCTGCTGTAGAGGAGATTTCTAGAATCTCAGAATAGGAAGGAAGGTTGGTGGTTGTTCTATTCAATTTCATACCCAGTGCATGGAGCTCCCCCCATACATGAATCTCCAGCTTGGTAAGAGACAGACGGGTGGACATGAGCCTATGCTGCAGAGTAGGCTGGAAGGAAGAGTTCATGGCGAGACAGCTGTGCCTACAGCTGGAGCCTGGGGGTGGGGAGTCAGTTGCTGCCCGTGAGTTTCTCCTCCATGTCCACATCCAACATCCAGAGGTTTAGCTCATTTTATGCAAGGGGCTGACTTTCTGGCTAAAAGTCGAAAACGCATGAAATGATTGTAAACACCTTTTCCCTTTAGCCTAAAAGGGAAACTGTATTGGATCCTGGTAGAACTTGCTGGCTTTCTGACAGCGTTTGGAGGCAGCCCCCATAGCCCTAGGGGAGAAACTCAAATCACTGGAGCAGCGTGAGGCAGGGGGATGTAGCTGCAGCTCTCGCCCAAAGCAGTCAAGCCTATCCCAGCCCTCCTCTTTATTTTCCTTTGGTTGTTTTTCAGATTTTTCCCCTCTATTTTGATTTTCAGAAGTTTGACTTGGAGGTGTCTAGGTGTGGTTTTGTTTGTATTTATCCTACTTGGGGCTTTATGCAATTCTTGGATCTGTGAGTTGATTACTTCATTAGTTCAGGAAAAATGTCAGCCATCATTTGTACCAATGTATCTGTCGCTCTGCTTTTCTCTCCCTTCTCCTTCAAGGACTCTCATTACAGATATGTTAGATAGTGTTTGATACTGCCCCATAGATCTTGGATATCCTATTTCTGCTTTCCTTCTTTTTTCTCCTTGTGTTTAGGTTGGGATCATTTTTTATTGACATGTTTTCAAGTTTGTTGATGATTTCCTCTGATAATTTTACTAGTAATCTCATGAAAGGATTCTTCCGCTCTGATATTGGGATTTTGATTTCTAGCATTCTCATCACCTTTTTGTAAAGTAGTTTCCATCTCACTGATCAGAGTCCACATCCATCCATGCATATTGTCTACCTTTCTCACCTTTCTTCAACAAGTTTATTATCATGACTTTAAAGTATCTGTCGGGTAATTCCAATATCTGAGATATATCTGAATCTGCTCTTATGACTATTTCTTCTTTTGATGATAGATAATATTTTGTCCTTTTAAATTAGTCTTGTAATGTTTTAATTAATACTGGACATAGTAAAAGAACAGTAGATGTGAGGTCTGTATTGTGGTGCAGCAGGTTAAGCTGCTGCATGTGATGCAGGCGTCCCATAGCGAGTGCTGGTTCGAGTCGCAGTTGCTCTGTTCCCAATGCACTTGGGAAAGCAGTGGCTACCCTGAACCTGGATGGAGTTTCTGGTTCCTAGATTTAGCCTGGCCCAGCCTGAGTGTTGCAGCCATTTGGGGAGTGAACTGAGGATGGAAGATCTGTGTGTGAGTGTGTGTGTGTGAGTGTGTGTGTGTGTGTGTCTAGCCTCCCCACAACCTGTCGCTCTGCCTTTCAACTAAATTTTTTTTTTAAGATTCTTATTTATTTATTTGAAAGAGTTACACAGAAAGAGGAGGAGATGGAGAGAAAGAATGAGAGAGAGAAGAGAGAGAGAGAGAGAGGAGAGAGAGAGAGAGAGAGGTATTTCATCCGCTGGTTCACTCCCAACTGGCTGCAATGGCCTGAGCTGCACTGATCCGAAGCCAGGAGGCAGGAGCTTCCTCCAGGTCTCCCATGTGGGTGCAGGGGCCCAAGGGCCTGGGCCATCTTCCACTGCTATCCCAGGTCACAGCAAAGAACTGGATCGGAAGTGGAGCAACTGGGACTTGAATCGGTGTCCACATGGGATGCTGGCACTGCAAGCGGCAGTGTTACCTGCTATGCCACAGTGCTGGCCCCTGCCTTTCAACTAACTATATCTTAAAAAAAAAAGAACAATAGAGATAGGAGAATAATATTTATGCCCAGAGAAGAAGCTTTCTTTTTTTCCTGCCAGGCTGTTAGAACTGGGAGTTGAGTCAGGATAGTCTGTGGTAATGGACTCTGTTGTGTCTTCAGTTTCATTGGTTGTACAGTCCATTCCAGTTTATTTTAATCCATAAACAACAGAGTTGCAGGCCCCTCTGATGTTACTTTTTTTAATCTCTGGATAATTGGTAACTGTTTCCTGGTAGCCAATGGTCCTTCTGTTTATCCATTTAACATACTTGCAGCTGAATTTTAATTGGCTTGTATCCTCTCCAGTCTCTGCTACACAGCTGGTAAAGGGGTCTGGTGGGAAATAAATGGTCAGCAGAAGCAAGGAAAAAAATCGAATGCTCCGGCTGATCTGTTCCCTAAATAACAGGGTGGATAGAAGACAGGAATGGGCTCCTAGTAAGGTCATTGAACACCCGGCATCGTGGAGCAGTGCAGGTATTAAAGGTTGGCATTGGATTTCTTTCCTTACTTATATGCAGAGTGATGTGTGGGGGGAGACAGATAAGTTCCATCCATTGGTTCACTCATCATATGGCTTGGAATTACCCATGTAGAAGCAGATTCATAAAAATCTGGCTTCCTGAGTCTCAAATCTAGAGATGATTCAGTAGGTTTGGTTGGGCTCTAGAGCCTTTATTTTTTTTAAGATTTATTTTTATTTATTTGAAAGACAGAGTTACACAGAAAAAGAAGGAGAGGCAGAGAGAGAGAGGTCTTCCATCCACTCGTTCACTCCCCAGATGGCCACAACAGCCAGAGCTGCACTGATCTGAAGCCAGGAGCCAGGAGCTTCTTCCGGGTCTCCCATGCAGGTTTAGGGGCCAAGGACTTGGGCCATCCTCTACTGCTTTCCCAGGGCATAGAAGAGAGCTGGATCGGAAGAGGAGCAGCTGGGACTAGAGCCGTTGCCCACGTGGGATGCCAGTGCTTCAGGCCAGGGCATTAATCCTCTGTGCCACAGCGCCAGCCCCCTTGAGCCTCTGGATTCTAGAACACAGAGCCACTGAACCAAAATCCTCATGTATAATTAAGCCCAGAGGAGGGGACTGAACTGCACATGGTCATACAGCTTGGATGGCAGCAAAGCCAGAGCTCAAACCATGTAACAGTAACAATGCCCAAATTCTTCCTATGTGCCAGACACGCTGTCTTGGGCATTTTACATCTGTGGTCACATTTAATCCTCATTACAGCCCTGTGTGATAGCCATCATTGTTATCATTCATATTTTAAAAGAAGATTTTATTTTTATTTATTTGAAAGGCAATGTGACAGAGAGAAAGAAGGAGAGACAGAGATCTTCCATCCAGTGGTTCACTTCCTAAATGGCCGTAACAGCCGGGGCTGAAAACCAGGTGCCCAGAACTCCATCCTGGTCTCCCAATTGGGTGGCAGGGGCCCAAGTACTTGGGCCACCATCCATTGCCTTCCCAGATACAGTAGCAGAGAGCTGGATTGGAAGTGGAGTAGCAGGGACTTGAACCAGCGCTTATATGAGAAGTTGGTGTCCCAGGCGACTGCTTAGCCCACTGCACCACAATGCCATCATTGCCATTTTAAGGGAGAAGAAACCAAAAGACAGAGAGCTCACGTTCTTGCCTAAGGACTTTAAGGCGGGATCCATGGAGGGGAAGAGTAGGTGCTCGGCTGCAGGTGTCTTCAGCAGGGCCACCTGTGTCGGGATGCGTGTGTCACCCTGGAAGAGGACCGAGGGCTATTCCCAGATTCTAGAAGGGGCTCTCCAAAGCCCGTGCTGTGGCATCCTTCCCCAGCATACAGGTCCCCTGGGAGTCTGGCCACAGCTTGGGTGCTCTCATAGGACGTAATTGGCATCTCATCTTCAAACCAGAATTTCCCAAGCGCCCTCCCCCACCCCCCACCCCCGTCTGGGAGGTGACTGCTTTCCCAGCCTTCTTCTCCCAAAGGAAGGCCTTTGTGTACCTTCAAAAGGAATCTGAGTCAGAGAAACAAAGCCCCCACTGAGGGCTCCTTCCCCCTCCCTCCTCACACGTCCACTCTCCTAAGCATTCACAGGGACCGAAGCTCCACAAGGGACCATTTGTGTGATCAGCATTTTTAAAGAAAATTGAAATTTATGAAGCGTTCGGAGAGAAGTATCTCCACTTCAAGGCATGTCTAAAAGCACCTGAATAAACAGATAGGTGCGTGCGAGGCGGCTGCCCAGTAACTGACTCTGCTAAGGACTTTCTTTTTGCAGAGCCCATGGCCTTCCTGCTGCTGTCACAGTGGGGTCTGGGTAGCGGAAGGCACAGGGGGCTGGGCTGGGCCGGAGCCCCGCCTCCACCATTGTCCTGATGAATGACACTGGGCCGGGAGACTGTATGAGAGCCGCAGGCCCGCTTCCCTCCAGCCTCACTTTCCTTGTCTGTGGCTTTGAGACGGTCTCATGGGGTTGCTGGGAGAGTCTGGCTTAGGCTTGGTGACCAGTCGATGATGGCGATTACTACTACTATTTAAGAGTGATCTGGGGCCCCCACACTTGCATCCATCTACTCACCAACTCCTGCCCCCTAAATATTTCTCCCTCCCTAGCAAAGGGTCCTCTGAGTAGCCCAAAGAGCCCAGGAGGCACAGCTGGGATGGCTGCTGCCCCACCCGGTGGTACTTCTGATGGGATGGGTCCTCCAGGAATGCTTCCCAGCATAAAGAAAGGCCGAGATGCCCCTTGCACCTGCCCAGATTGGATGCCTGAGGTTCAGAGAGGTCAGGTTATTTGCTCGGGGCCTGAGCAGCGAGTGGCCGTGCTGCAGTCCATGGCACCTGCTGAGGGTCTCTGTTTCTTCCTGCTATGTTACCGCCTCCGTGGGTGCAGGTGGGAGAAGGGAGAGAGGTGGGCCCTTCCAGGGAGGCAGAACAGCTTGTGCAAAGGCATGGCAAGTAGCCCATAGATAACAGCTAGGGGAGTTCACAGGGGCCGGGACAGTGGACACTGGCGACCCCGGTACCTGGGGTCCTGGTCTTCTCCCTGTTGCATTCTAGCTGCGTGAGCTGGGAGAAGCCGCTCTCAGCTCTAGTTCACCTCGCCACCAAGGAGGTGGTGCTAATGAGACCGTGTGAATGAGCATTTGGCACACAGCAAAGCTCCCGACCTGGGAGCAGTTCTCCGCTGACTTGGAAGCAGGGGGACACCAGTGGCCCATCCCCATCTTGAGCACGCTGCGCTGTGTTCTTCAGGGGAGCTGGGTTAGCTTCTGGGGAGTCCTGCTGCTCACCTCGAGGTCTGGTTCTGTTTCTGCAGGGTGGGAGAACGTGTATGGCTTTGACATGACCTGCATCCGGGACGTGGCCATGAAGGAGCCCCTGGTGGACATTGTGGATCCAAAGCAAGTGGTGACCAACGCCTGCTTAATAAAGGTCTGGGGACTCATCCTGGTTGGTCCCAGGCATGCTGGGAACCTGGCTGTGCCACCCTAGGAGGCCAGCCTGGGGAGGGCATGTGGTATGGGCGGTAGCAGCCTAGAGAGGAAAGGCCACGTGGGTCAGAGCCCGTGGCACTCCACTGTGAGAAGTCAAAAGTGGACTGAGCAGAGCCACCCAGAGAAGGATTGGTGGGGGCATGGCTGAGGGGCGCGGGTGGTGCTGGGGGCAGGATGGGAAGTGGGGGAGGAGGAAGGGACATCAGAGATCAGGAGGCTCTGCTCAGGTTTGTGGGGAGCTCATGTGTTCAGAGGGAAACGTCCGTCTTAGGAATGAAAGCCGATGCCTCCAGTCGCTGAGTGACCAGGCATCCTCGGGCCTCTCCCTTGCCCAGGGCCTCCAAGCCCCTTCCTGAGCATCCTTGTTTGTGCCTGCTCGAAACATCTCTTCTTCCAAGGTCTTCCCCAGTGCAGGTGAAGAGCAGCTGAGATGAGCATGCTCACCACGCCCAGCCCTGTTAGCTACAGGTGAAAGGTGCCCTATGCCTCCCCTCCCCTCCCAGCCTCCTCCCAGGGGAAACCACGAATCTTCCCAGTCCTTTTTCTATGCACTTCCCTTTGTAGATGCTAACACTTCATGCTGAAGCATATAAATTGGTGCTATTTCATTCTTTTTAGACATTAAAATTATTTACTTATTTTTTTATTTATTGTAGAGGCAGACAGATAGAGATCCATCCACTAATTCATTCCTCAAATGCTTGCCACGGTCAGGGCTGGGCCAAGGCTAAAGCTAGAAGCACTTCTTTTTTTTAAAATTTAAATGTAAAAATATATCAGTTTCATATGATTCAAGCTAATTTTCCAATTTAAAGTCATGGTTTCGTTATGAAAGCGTTCGTCCTCCCACGAGACTCTTCCCGTGCGCTCTGGTCCTGTGTGCATCGCTGTGCTCCTGCAAGTGCCGAGGCAGGGCTGGGGCAGTTCTAGCAGGATCCAGGGGGAAGAGCCCGGGGCTGGTGCAATGCGGGGACGTTTCTGGAAGGCTGATACAAACTGCTGCCATGTCCCGATGAGAACCTTCCTTCGTCCCTGGACACAGGCCACGCATGCAGAACTGCACCCCTGGCCCAGAGTGTCCCAGGTATGCAGATGGGAACCAGATGAAGAACCCCCAACAGGCCTCATCAGATGCCATTTCTCTTTTGTAAAGTTCCGCCTGAGAGGTCAAGTCCAAACCTTTGACTGTCCATCACAGGATTCTGTCTTCACCTCCTCAATTTATTTTCTTGCTGTGAAAAGCAGTTACAGAGAGACAGCTAAAGACAGAGAGAGAGAGATCTCCCATCTGCTGGTTCCACTCCCCAAATGGCCACAATGGCAGGGCCTGGGCCAGAAGCCTAGAACTCCATCTGGGTCTCCACAGGGATGGCAAGGATCCAAATACTAGAGCCATCTTCTGCTGCTTTCCCAGGTGCATTAGCAGGGAGCTGGATCAGAGGTGGAGCAGCCAGAGAGCCAGACACTCCCATATAGGAGGCTGGCGTTGCAGGCCGTGGTTTATCTGCTATGCCACAACGCCAGGCATCTCGCTGCTTCTCAGATCAGCCTATTTGGAGTCCAGACACAAGGAACTGTGCGCAAACATGCACTTTTAGTTATTCCCGCCAGCCCCTCCGTCCCTGAGGCCTCTTCCTCTCGGTTTTCCCAACAAGAGCATGGAAAATGCACTCAGAACAGGTAGCACACCCCCGAGGGAGAGGATTTCTGTAAACCTCGTAGGTAGGTGCAGTCGAATTTGCCCAAATGACACTCAGCAGTTAGCTCTGGCATTGGGCACCTGCATGGCATGGCTTCGGCTTAAGGATGACATACCTTCTTGAAGCCTTGATTATTGGTTTTCTGCCCCCGACCCCAGGCCCAGCCTGCAGGTGTGGTCACTGCGATTCTGTTTGTCTCCAGCTGGTCACATGATAGTCTGGCCTGGGTCTGTCACCCCTGGGCCACACTGGTCTCCCTCCCACCTTTCCTCCACTTCCAGACAGGAGCTAGCAAGCATGGTTCCCTTGGTTACACCTGCGTGTGTCCAGGGGCAAAGCAGCCAGACTTTTCAGGAGGGTTGAGAGATCCGGGTCTCCCACACACACTTCTCGGAACCCCCAAGGCCTCTGATTTTGTCTCTGAGCCTGAAGTGGCAGTGCTGCCCCGCCTCTCCCCCAGCCTGCACCTTCCTGCCTCTGTTTACTGAGGGCAGGCACCTGCCACCGGGACAGCCCTTCCTTCCGTCAGCTCTCTCACCCATGTGCTAAGAACTGAGCCTGTTGGGGAAACACTTGCCCTGCTTCTCACATTAATTGCTATTTTCGCCACTATTAATGTGGCAGAGTGTGACACCTTATTACAATGAAGGCTCTGTTTTGACCAAGCTTACGCTTGGAGACATCATCTGTGGCACTGCTTGGTGGTGGGCTTAGCAGCCCCCTGGTCTTCTAATTTATGCCTGCAGGGCCCTCTGGGCTCTGGGGCCTCAGAAAAGGACTGATCTGCAGATGTCCAGTGGTCGGGGGTGGTGCGGAGCCTGTGGGTCCTTTGTGTCTCAGTAGCCCAGGAGCAGCTGATCCCACCCTCACAGATGGCCCAGACCCCACCCGCCTCCCTTGTTGCCATTTGCATGTAAAGCTTCTATAGCTTCCTTACTCTCGGTCTGGAAGGCTTTTGTTCCAGTCCAGGCCCCCTATTAAGATGCAAATGTGTCTAGGACCCAATGAACAGTGTGACAGCTGACATTGGGTTGACGGACATTTGAAAGCAAGACCCTCTGGAGTTGGAATTCCTGTGAGATGGAGTGGGGTGTGTATGTGTGTGCAGGAGTATGGGTGAGGGGAGTGATAGAGAAAAGAATCAGGTCCAAATGGGAAGGTGTAGGGAGCCATGGAAGGTTGTAGGTCCTGGGGGTGGCGCTGAAGAGGTTAGTCAGGTGGCCATCACAAAGGAGAGGCCTGGGAAGGAAGGCAGTCTAAGCAGGGAGACTGGTTCCCGTGAGGGGCGGTCTGATGGTGGAGGCAAGGGCTGCTGGGAGGCCACGCAAGGCTGGTGGCCAAGGAGACCAAAAGAGGAGGCACCCGAGGGCTTTGGGAAGCGCCTGGAGCCTGGCTGGCAGGCCCTGGCTGAGAAGAGGGGAGAGTCAGCAAGTCAGGGTGCGGGGAGCCCCGTGGACGTGCAGATACCATTAATAAAACTACAGGGCACCAAAGCTTTTGCTATAGGGACTCTGTGGGAGGTTAATGAGCACCACAGAGGCTGGCGACGCTGGGTCTAAGGTTTCCCAGACTGGAACCAGGGCCCAGAGTAGCAGGATGACACAGGACCAGGGCCCTCTGCACAGGAGGTTTGGGGTGGAGGGGGGCACGGCCTTCGAGAGTGTGCCCCCAAGGAGGAAGGTGAAGGACCCCACACGGTCAGCGTCACACTGGCAGGCAGGAGAACGCATGGGGAGGAGAAAGGCCAGGGTGGCGAGAGGGCAGGCACCAGGACCTGGGAAAAATGAATGAAGATCCAGAAGGAGTTCACACTGGAGAGGAGGTGGGGAGCCCCGTGTGAGCTGGCACTGGCGTTTGTCTTCCTCTGTGTGCAGAAGTTGCACAGAGGTGGTGGTGGAGGCTCTCTTCCTTAGTCCTGGAGACAGACCCAGAGTCTGAAGCGGGGCTGCTGGCTGGGAATCCTAGAGCTTCTTGTGTTGGCTCAAAGGCTTAGCTGCAGGGGCCCTCACAGTCTGCACGCCCCTCCCAGGGCTCCCAGGGCCCTCAGCTCTCCTCCCAGGCTCTGGGCTCTAGCAATGCAGTGTACTTTGCATCTGAAAGCTGCAGCAGCCCACCAGCCCTGCAATGCCACCCTCTCCCCACCATCGGTGAGGAAGGGTCAGCTTCCTGGGGCTCTTGTCTGATTGGCTCCTTCTACCACTCTTGCTCCCCAGTCCACCCCTGCAGACGTGGGGCCTCTCTCTGAAGGCCTCAGGCTGCACTGCATCTCTTTTCCGTTATTTAGCCTGCACATTTATAGATATATATATATAAAAAAAAGCCCTCTGGCTCTCCACCGTGGAAGGAGCACAGAGCGGCCAGGCCTTCCTCACAGTACTCTCGTGAGAACTCCAGAGGCCACCAGAACCAGCTCCCCAGGACATGTCCTCATTGACCCCAGGACCTCCCAGCAGTGCTGCCTCCTGATGGTCCCACCACCTCCCCATGGTGCCGCCCCTGGGGTCGTCCATATTAGTCTCAGCCCATGGCACTATGCAGGTCCACACACTGCTATTCCAGCCACTTGCTACACAGCCGTGACAAATAGAGTTCTTCCTTGAGGACTCGAGGAATCCGTTGGCTGGCCCCTTGAACTCTTAGTCGGTTCATTCCCACCTCCCGGGAGCCAGGAAACAGCAGGTCAGCATCTATCACACAGGAAGGACCAGCGCCTTGCAAGCCTGCCTTCCATTATACTTGCTCCCCACAAGATTGATTTCCAGCCACTTCCTGCCTGAAATTGTGAGAATTATTAGTTCTTTGTGTCCGACGTTCCCCAGCCAGAGCTTTTATTTCTTTTTGAAGCCTGCCCAGCCTTGTTATAAACGGCCGGCACAACTTGCCTGAGCTCGGGCTGTGGGTTCAGGAGCTCAGATTTTTGCTCCTGGGATAAGATACTCCTGATGCCTCCATTGCTGGGGATTGGAGTATCCAAAACTCGGGCCACGTGGTTCCTGCGAATCACAGGGAGACTCTGATACAGCACGGACTGCGGCTTTGCTGGAGTACGTCTGGGAGACACTCCCTGTCCCCCTCAGAATTTGCTCCCAGGAGAAGGCAAGGCTGATCACCCAGGGAGCACACGTTGAGAATGACCAGGCGAACGCTGCAAGCCCAGGTGGACAGCACTGAGAGCTGTGGTTGGGTTTAGGGATGCATCACCCCACGAAGCTCCCCCCCGCCCCCGCCTCTCGCCCCATGGCACCATCACCTGACTGCTCTCCACCCTGGAAAGGACAGGGGAGGTCACTGGCAGGTGGCAGGTGGGCACGGCCATGCCCCTTCCCCGAGGGTCGGCCTGCGGGTGCTGCTGCTGGCCCGGACACAGCCGCTGTGGAGGCCCTAAGCTGCTGGTGTTCTGTCTCCTCTGGGCTGCAGGAGGTGGACATTTACACGGTGAAGACGGAAGAGCTCTCGTTCACATCTACGTTCTGCCTGCAGATCCAGCGCAATGACTACGTCCACGCCCTGGTCACCTATTTTAATATTGAATTTACCAAGTGCCACAAGAAAATGGGGTTTTCCACAGGTAAGCCGCCTACAGGCTCTGCAGTCTCTCCTCTCCTCTCCCAGCCTTCCCTGGGGCTCTGCGGGGAGTGACCAGGGCTGGCCTGGGTGTGGAGGGCGGGGAAGGGGCCAGGAGTTAGCCAGGGCCCTCATCTGACTTCTCATGAGCTTTCTCCCGCTGTGGGGAAACTTCATGTCCCCTACGCTTCGGGCTGCCCAAGGAGAAAATGAACAGAAGCTCTGGGCGTGGCCAGAGCTGATCGCATGCGCTGGCTGAGGCTGAGGCAGGAGGCGGGGCTAAGATTCTTCCAAAGCACCGTTGCTCAGTGAGCATTTACGGAGTATCCTCCGTGTGAGTGGGTGAGAAGCCAACTTGAATACGGTTTCTACCACTGCCATGCCGCAGGGCTCAGCCCCAGGCTGCCTTCATTAAACCCCTGTCCGTGTTCCCAAGATACCACCGCTCACTGCCTTCAGCCCCTTCCTGTTGCTGCAAGAAAATCCTTGAGACTGGGTCATGTATATCAAATACAGCTTTCATTAGCTCATGCTTCTGGGGACCGGGAAGCCCAGGAACGTGGTGCCAGAGCCTTCTCGCTGCGTGACGACGTGGTGGAGGGCTTCGCAGGGCCAGATGGGGCAGGTGTGCTGGAGAGAGCTGGCTTCTGCAACGTTGGTCCATTCTTCTGTTCCTGAAGGCAGAGCCTTCGGGCCCTAGTCATCTCTCAAAGGTACCGCCTCTCCACGATGCCACACTGGGGACAAAGTTTCCAGCACCTGCAGCTCTGGGGGACCCATTCAAACCACAGCACCCACCCAGCCCCTCTTCAGAGGCACCTTACTGCTTGCAGTCCATTAGCCCCGATTTCTTATCTTCGCTGATGGAGGACCCAGGAGCTGACCCCTGCCCACCTCTCCAGCCTCAGCACAGACTTTGTTTCTCAGCTCAGGGGTTCCTGGGTCCCTTCTTCCCTTCTGGGCCGAGGGCAGGGGTCCTTCCCAGTCTCCCTAACAGCCCCTGTGCATGTCTGGCATGGTGACGCACAGTAACAAAATGCAAGCTGTACAGTAGGGCCTGAAAAGCAGGGGATAAATCCTGAGCCTCCCCATCCCAGTCCCACTCCTTAGGGCATAGATTATTAATGATTTCTTTGTATTTTTCCAAAAAAATGTCAGTGGCTACACAAGCACACACACACCCCTTTCTTTTTGTTGTGAAATAATTGTAGATTCACAGGAAGCCGCTAAAACGGCCCACAGGGTTCCGTGGACCCTATACGTAGCCTCACCGTTGGTGGCGTCTTTTGTAACTAGAACAATACTGAAACTACTCCTCTTTAAAATCAGAGGTTGAGTCATGCCAGCCACACTGCCCTCTGCTCCCTTTTACTTATTTAACAGCACATCTTGGGGAGACTTGCCTGGCCTCATGGAGATATCTATTTTCTTTTCGTAAACAGCTCTGCAGGATCCCAGTGTCGGGTGTGCCATCACTTAGTCAGCCTTGCTTCTCTTTGTTTGCATCCCTCAGTTGCCCCTATTAAAAGGGTCACCTCTTGTTCATCTCTGCTTCTAGAAGTTTCCTTTGCCTTCCAAATGTGTGGGCTCCATTCTCTCTCCATGACCTTGAGTTTGCATTGATTTCCCGACAACAGATGTCTGTTCAGTGAGGATTTAAAGATATAGCTCCTGCCCTTGGGAGTGTGCTCATACTTATTTAAGAGTCTTCCTGGGAACTGGGAGTGCATGGTCAGGGGGTGAGGGGTCACGGGGTGCAGGTGTGTGTGGAGTTGGTGGTGAGAAGGTGAGGCAGAGCCCTCCTGTAATTTGATGATGTGACCGTCCACTTCCCAAGGCCATGATAACAATGATCCATTTTTTTAAAAAAAACATTTATTTATGTATTTGATAGGCAGAGTTACAGAGAGAGAGGCAGTGGGTGGGGGGGATGTCTTCCATCCACTGGTTCACTCCCCAGATAGCCACAACGGCCAGAGCTGCACCAGTCTGAAGCCCGGAGCCAGGAGCTTCTTCCAGGTCTCTCATGCAGGTGCAGGGGCCCAAGGACTTGGGCTGTCTTCTACTTCTTTCCCAGGCCATAGCAGAGAGCTGAATCAGCTAGGACCAGCCGGGACTTGAACCGGTGCCTATATGGGATGCTGGCACTGAAGGCGGTGGCTTTACCCACTATGCCACAGTGCTGGCCCGACATTGATCCATTTTTAGCCTGTGGACTGGGCACATGACTATTTCCTCTGAGAAAGGTTTATTCCTACAACCAGTGTCTCCAGACCACTGAGGCCAGTGCTTTAGCTCACTTTTTGTTGCTGTATTGAAGTACTCAAGAGTGGGGAATTTATAAAGAATAGAAGTTTATTTGGCTCTTGGTGCTGGAGGCTGGGAAATCCAAGAACTTGGTGCTGGCATCTGATCTGCACCTGATGAGGGCCTTGTGCTGCACCCTGACCCGGCACAGGGCATCCTGTGGTGACAGAGCAAGGTGCTAGCAAGGTCTGGCTTCTTCTCATAAGGCCACTAATGCCGTCAGGGACCCCACCCCCACGACCTCCCAGAGGCCCCACCAGCCAATACCATTGACATAGGTACTTGGGACTTTAGCTGACAACCCACGAACTCCTGGGGACACATTCAAACCATAGCAACCAGAATCATCTGGTCTCCATCAGCCAGGCCAGCACTGGTGACTCCCTGTGAAAACCAGAGTCTCCTGATCTAGGCCATTATCACCCGCTATTCGTTAAGATGAGGCACAGTCAGTGAGCTCATCCACCCCACACTGAAGGAAGGGTGAGACAGCTTCGCAGTGGTGAGGGAGTGGGGATGGCGAGGGAGCAGAGGTGGACTCTGGTCCAGGGCTGTGGCTGTGACTGGAAGCTCAGGATGGAGCCACCGTGGCTGGCTCTGCCTCTCCCATCCCCAGGTTGATGCGTAACCCCAGCTGTGTCCTGCTGCAGGCAATGATGGGCAAGCGTACTCTGGAAAGATCTCTGGGTTTCCAAAGAGTGAGCTCCAGGCCCTGTAGCTGTGAGCCAGGGTGGGCTTTCCTTCCTTTAAGATGATCTAGTTCCACTCCTCAAAGCCAAGCAGACTGCTGGGCCACTGTCCAGAGACAGCGTCCTGGGTCGATGGTAGCAGGGATGATATTCTACGTAGGCCCAGGGAGAGGAGGTTGGGTGAAGCTCAAGTCCAGAGTCAAAGAGGTTGGCTCTGGGCTCCTGGAGGAGGGCGAGAATTTGCCCTCAATGTTGAGATCTTGAGAACCCACTGGCTCATGTCCTCCCTAATCTTTGGTTACATCCTCACCACAATCCCACACAGCCTCAAACCCTACTATGAGCCTACTCCTCTGACTCTGTCCATGCGGTTCCAATGCTGTGCCCCTCCCCTTTGCACAGAATCCCTCAGACTTAGGTTCTGAGAGGACATGTGGGGGTCCTTCAGTGCTCTACTTCCCATACCTTGGTGCAGTGTCTCTCAAAGGCTGCTCCCTGGACCAACAGCATCAGCATCCCCTGGAAACGTGAGATGAATGTACATCTCAGGTCTCACCCCCAACCCACTGAACCACAGACACTGGGGAGGCCGCCCAGCGTCCGGTGTCTGAACAGGATGCCCAGGTGACTGCGGCACACGCTCAAATTTGAGAAGCACTGCTCTGGACAGGATGGCTGAGAATCTGACCAATCTGGGGTTCCTTCCCCCTAGAATTGGCCCTTCTGGAGGGGCAATTGTGTCTCCTCACGGAGGCGTACCACTGGTCTCACCGAGACTTCCTGCCTTCTGGCTGAGATAGACGCCCCTTGTCCACACCAGTCCCATGTGGGTAAAGACCAGGGGAAGCCAGCCAGTCCAGCTGCTCCCCAGCCCCCACGGCCAGTTAGTGGGGTGTGGTTTCTAGCACAGACTTCTGAATGGTTTCTGTGGGTTGGGCAGTGGGCTATGCTCAGACTGTCTACACGCTGACCACCAACGGAATAGTTCCTTTTGTGTTCTTAAATTAATACCTATTCTGGGTTCATGATATACCATTATCTTTGGGTCATGCGTGGTTCATTTTTTTGCTTCTTTATTTATCAATATAAGGAGCACCCATGAACGCATCACCCAACTCAATAACTGTAATGTAAATGTTATTATTAACTAGAATGTAATTAGCAACTAGGAGAGAATTTATTATTATTACTGTTAGAATATAAATGTTTGTTATTAAGCAGTACATTGTTATTAATTAGAATATAAATATTAAGTAGAAATACCTTATTAATGGCTGCAATATGATTATATTTATAATTAATAAATGTAAATAAATGAATTTATATCCACATAATAAATCTCCATGAACCCACCACCACTTAATGACTAAATTGCTACCAGTACCTTAGCATCTGCCTGGATGCTCTACCCCAACCTTTCCCCACCAATATCCCCTCTAGATGAACTTTATCCTACATCTAGTGCTCCCTGTTCCCTGATTATTTAGAAAAGGCATTATCAAATTTACAAATATACTTCAAAAAGTTTAAGGAAAAATCGAATTAGAAGATAAGTTCATTTTGGTACAAAAAAATGAGATCCACCCATCATTTTTTCATAGTACGCATTCTCCAGGAGACTTCTGAAGGGCCCTCCTCTGTGAGAGCCTCAACCAGGTATGGGTTGGGTGCAGCCGTCTTTGGACTTTGTGCACAGTGTAGCCTGCAATGTGTGTCTCCTCCTCAATGGTCCCCAGCTGGGTTTTCCACCTCAGCCCAGCACTGCTGGCGTTGGGGAGCCCATTCAGAAGCACATCACATCACCGTGCAGCCGAGAACCATCTCTGCTAATGGCTCTGTCGTCTCTGCAGCTCCAGGCAGGAGCTGTCGCAAACAGGCACAGGCACCCCAGTGTTCCCAGCTCTGCCAGCCAGCAGGCTTGGCTAGGCCCATTCCTTGGACATATCCTTGTTGGGGGCAGGGCAGGGAGTTGGAACTACAGCCTTAGGGGCTGCTCTTTAATCCAGGGGAGCCGTGTATGGGTGGAAGAGCAGTAGCCGGAGTAGAAGCAGACTTGGATCAAGTCCTAGTTTCCCCAGGAGTCAGCAAGGTAGGATGACTCGATTGGACATAACCTCGAGCAAGTCCTTTCTGGGCTCTGAGCTCAGGCAGTCTCTTTCCAGCTTTGCTATTCTGTGACCTTGAGTCATTTTCTAGGTCGAAGATGCTGCTTCTGGGTATATAGCCTTTATTGTCCAAAAAGCTTAGGAATCCCCCGAGGAATACAATTCCAAATAAACAGCTAGAAAAATTATTGTATCCTAAAACCAACAGCCATTTAACACTGAGAAGGGAAACCGGAAGCAAGATGGCATGCGCTTCCCAAAAGCACCACAGAAATCTTGCCAGAGGCCTGTGCCATGTGTCCCCAACCCCATCCTCGAACCCAGGCCCCACCATACTTCGTCACCATTTAGCTGAGTGTCTTCTCCTTCAGCTGACGGGATCTGCAGGGGGGCAGGGCTGGCACACAGGAAGGGAGGGAGGGGCACACAGAGCCAATGTTCATCTTGGTTGTCGTTTGCCAAACTTAGCCCCAGACCTGGCACAGGATAGACATCCTAAGTAGAAGTTTGTTGAATGAAAAACGAGTGGATGAATGGAGAACACACTTGCATGTGGATTGCTGTGGGCGGCTTGGTCATGCTCACTTCAAAATAGAGAACAAAAGCTGTCCGTAATCTAAAGCCGAGAGAGACTGGGATGAGGCGGAGGCTTGAGGGCGGGGCAAAGGAAGGCTACGTAAGAGCAGGAAGCCATCTTCGTAACAGGAAAGCTGAAATTCAGTTGTCCATTCTGGACGGTTAGAGACTGTGGTGGACTGGGGAGGGAGAGCTTTGCACACCGCTGAAGAGAACGCTGGGTGCCTTTGTAACCATCTGTGGGCTCACCTGCACACAGCAATGTTCTAGATGCTTCCCCAGGACACTCTGGCTCACCAGACCAAGGCAGCATTGCTTTGCAGGCCAGAGCCACAGCTGATAGATAAATGAAACCCTAGGTCACTTATGGAAGGCTTAAACAACTATGAGGGACACTGGTTCAGTGCTATCCTAACACGTCATAGGTGTGGTAACCCTATAATTTGCCTTTCAAGGAAGGACACTTTTCAAGTGAAAGGGAGACTAACAGGTGAAACACCAGTAAACCAGGACTGTCGAAGACACAACAGGGGGTGTGGCCCCCCCTTTGGGTATGATGTTTCCTTTTAATGTCTCATCACATCCTCACCATGCCTCAGGAGATAAATGTCGTGACCCGTAATCCACAGAGGCAGAACACGAAACCAAGGGCAAAGTGGACACTGGGAACTGGGCCCCTGGTTGCCCAAGTAAACATCTGTCCCACTCTCTGAACCCAGTGATATCATGAGCTGCACAGCAGTTTCAGCCATGGCTGTGTCTTTGCATTGCCGGGGTAGGGGTGGGGTGTTAACTCTTGCCAGGCCTGCTCCTCTCCAGATCTCTGAATTCAGGTCTCTTCGAGTTGAGACAAAACCTCCACATTTTAATCAGTTTCTTCTGATGGAGAACCAGGATTATGGAAACTGGTTTAGACAGTCCATGGCTAATGGACTCGGCATAGAAATGCGGTGTTTGGAGAACTTCTTAACCTTTCAATGTTGATGTCGAGGAAAAAAAATCATTGTCCTCCAACCCAAAGCTGGGATGTGTTTTGGGGCCCCTGTCAGAGGCAGGCTCCAGGGCTTGATGGTGGACAAATCCGAGTCACTGACGTCCCTGGGGTCCTCAGAAGGCATCTGATTAGGTGCCAGAGGAGGCTGTGTAAGTCCCCTTGCCGGGAGGTCTTTAGGAAGGGGAGAGACACCTGTCTGAGCTGGCGTGGGTGAAGTGGGGGTGGGAGTGCTGTCAATCACACACCACCAGAAGGTATCTTGTGGCAGTTTATTTAGAGGGAGCTGGGAGCAGGTGGACTTTGCAGGGAGCAGTAGACTAGAAAGGCTGGCTGTGTCTGGGGACGCAGGGCCCGAGAGGTGCCTCTCACACCTTCGTGACCTTCTTTCCCCCTCCAAATGTGCAAGCTGCGCTTTCTCCCCATGACCTCGGGTTTGCACTGATGTCCCAAATGTACACATTGAAGGCTGCTCGCTCTCCATCCAAACCACTGACATTTGATCAAGCTCGTTCATTGCAAAGGGCAAAGAAATACAGATTCCTCTTGGAGTTTCAGAAGATCTTAGCGGCTGCCTGCTCTGAGCCTGTGCATAATAAACCTTCAGCAGTGGTTACGTGAATGTCTCCAGACCTCAGGTCTGCAAAACACACCTAATTCTTCCTGGTGAATTAAAAATCTGCCTTTTGGTAATCCCCATTGACTAAACTTTGCTCAGCCTCCAGAGCCATATAGAAGACACCTGTAAGCCTTTTCATGTGACAGTTTTATATTGTATTCTCCCCAAGTCTTCTCATTGTGAGCACTGGTCCTGAGCAAAGAGGCAGTCCTGGTAGAGGAAGGAAAGATCCCGAAGCATGAAGAACTTTCCCTCAAATGGTTCTTCTCCAGTCTGTAGGTGATCCATTGCCAACCCCAATGCAATTGAACATTTTATGGGTACAGTGAAGCATCGTAAGGTATCTGCTCTTGGGGGTCTTACTTCCATATGGGTGGATGGGATGCTGTACATGCAGCAGTGAGCATGCTTGGCATGAGCTCTGGCCTCATGGAGGCTGCAGCCCTGTAGAGGAAGCAAACAAAGGGGGCGGAGGCAAAAGCATCCCCAGTGTGCTAGACACGGTTCTGACACAAGCTCAGGATCCTCTGGGGGCCCCTCCTCCAGGTTTGGGTAATTGAACGAGGTTTCCCAGGGGAAATGACCTTGGGTGAGGAGGAGCAGAGAGGCTGGTGAAGGAGTGAGGGGGGGTGTTCCAAAGCCAGCTGCTTCAGAGGACGGGGAAGACGGCCCCTAAGGCAGGAGCCCGCACACTTAGCTGGGGGAAGATACCACGTGGGCAGAGCTGGTGGGTGGGCTCACTGGGGCAAATGCAGGGGAAGTGCAAGCATCGTCGTGGCTTTGGGTCAGGCGGTGACCAAGCTGGGGGCCGGCACTGGGACCGTGAGAATCCTCCTTCATTTCTTCTGACCCAGTTAGGAAAGCACGGCTGGAGCCTCACAGCAGGCCTGAGCCAATGTGCTCGTTCAGTTCCAGAGCCCAGAGCCATGGGCAGGGGAAGCCGTTTTTCGGATGCAGCAGCAAGTTCATGGGCAAACGGAGAAGCTGAGGGAAGTGGTGTAGCTGTGGAATTTGCACAAAGCTGTCGTTTAAGGGGAGACAGGACGGGCTGCTCTACAAACCTCTCTCCCGCACTATGTAAAAGTCTTCACCCTGTGGAACGGCGGCATTTCAGGAGCTCATCTGTGCTACTGAGGTTGGCTGGCGGCACTCATCATCACTCCTTGGTATGGAGTTGGTTTCTCCTCTGAGCCCGAGCTTTGGTCAGCCATCTCGAGTGGATGGAAATCTGGTGGAAAGAGAGGGCAGTGGGACTGAGTGGAGAGTTCTGCTGGGGTCTGGAAGCTTCCCCCTACTCAACAAGAGCGTTGGGTTCGGTGGCTCCACCGAGCCCCCTGGGAAGCCTGCACTCCTAGGTGGGCTCCCAGCCTCCTCTTTCTGGAGACTTCTTCTCTGACTCTTCCCTCTCACCTGTCCCGTCCTTCACCTCCAGCCCCCGATGCCCCCTACACCCACTGGAAGCAGACCGTCTTCTACTTGGAAGACTACCTCACTGTCCGGAGAGGGGAGGAAATCTACGGGACCATAACCATGAAGCCAAACGCCAAAAATGTGGTGAGTACCAAGGCAGCCAGCCTCTGTGTGGCCGGGGCCAGCAAGGAGAAGGGGCCCGTGGAGCTCCAGGGCCCACCTGCCCAGGTTCTTGGGGGTCTTGCACACAGTCAGAGAAGTCACTGAGGAAGGCAGGCGGTGGGCACGTGTGGATGTGACCAGGTGTAGTTCAGAGCCTGCAGCCCTGGCCCCTAAAGACTCAACAGTCTACTGTGACCTCTCAGCCTTGGGGACAGCTTCCAGCTCCACATTCAGGGACCTTGGGGGTGGAGGTTGCTGTGTGGGAGGCGTCTACCTCATTTAGGATGAGCAAGGCCAGGAGCTAGGAGTCTGGTGTCCTAGAAGATATTTGGCCTGTCTTCGGCAGTCCTGATGGACCGAAGACAAATCTGATTCTCTGTGAGCAGCCCTGGGTGTGGACACGTGCACTAAACATCTACTGAGTACTCAGAAGGTTGTGCCGTAGAAGATTCTAGAACCCCAGGATGACGTCAGAGGGAATATTTTTATTTTAGAACAGGAAGAATTTAGGTTAGGCATCAAAAAACTTCCCGTGAGGATAATGAGGCGCCAGAATAGATTCCTGAGGGCTGTTCCGGGGAACTTCGTAGCTAGAAAACCTTGAGGAAACTAGGGCTACCCATCCCTGGGGCACTGCGAGGCAGCCCAAGGCCAGGGAGGGGCTGTGAGCCCCCGCCCAGACTAACGCTGGGCCCCTTTGCTCTCTCTCTCTCTTTGCAGCGAGACCTCGATTTCACAGTAGACCTGGATTTTAAGGGACAGCTGTGTGAAACATCTGTATCTAATGACTACAAAATGCGTTAGCACATGTGGGAAGCCGCAGAGAGCGAGCGAGAAAAAAAAAAACTCTCACCTCCATCTGCCGCGCTGTCCCAAGGAATCCTGTTAGCAGGACTACACACTCGAAAACCAGAGTTAGCAACTCTGCCTTGAAGATTGGGGGCCCGGCCACGGACAGAGGGCCCTGGGCTCGTCCGCTCTGCCCCGGAAGCCCCTCACAAAGGCTTTGCTGGCGCCAAGAAAGAGCAACCTCGTGTGCTGTGGCCGGGGCCTCGAAGCTGGAAAAGAACCCGTGTATCCCCCCTTGTCCTCCTTAACTGTGACTCTTTGCATGCTGCAGGCATCTAGGACAGATTGCTTCCACTAGAACCTGGAGACTTGGTGTCTTTGATAGCATAAGCCAGATTATCTGTCTGTGTGGTGGTGTGTGCGTGCGTGTGCGTGCCTACAGCATCTACACTAGTTTATCTACCCACAGACGCCTGTATATGCGTGCATATACGACCAAGTGGGTATTCTCCGGAGGGTCGTGTGCGTGCGCGTGCGTAGAACATATATTACTCTCAGAGGAGATTCTGTTGCTTTCGAATAGGACTTTGTTTTGTGATTAGTTGCCCCTCCCCCAGCCCTTACCAGATGTTAAGCAGCTCGGAAACGTTCTCTGTACTAGCTCTGGTTGTCTTTGCACTAGGCCGTGGCTCCGAACCCTGAGCATAGGACCACAGACTCTGTGAGCGCCCAATAAACACACATGAGAACGAAGCGATGGGAAGTCGTGCGTTCCTGGGGCTCGGAGGGGGAGGGCAGTGGGAGCCTAAGGGAGCAGCAGCTCCCTGTGTCACAGATGCTGGGCTATGAGTATCTCCCCTGCACACCATCAGGGTCCAGGTGAGAAGAGAGCCTGGTGCTGAGGCAGAAGCTCAGGTGCGCCCCTAGAATGCCCCAGAAAGGGAGGCCACGGACAGCCTGGGAGCAGCCAGCAGCCCAGAGACCTGTCAGAGGACATCTCACCTTTGGGGAGGAATCTCTGTGGGGTGGACTGGTCGAGTGCTTGGTCAGGCTGCCGGAGTGTTCAGATTTGGGTTTGGTTTTAGGTCCTCCCCCACCTCCTCCTCTCCCGCCCCCCCTCTCCTCCTCTCCCTCATCCACCTTCCCTCCTCCTCCCTCTCCTCCCCCTTCTCCCTCCTCTTCCTCTTCCTCCTCTTTCTCTTCCTCTTCTCCTTCTTGAGAAATAGAGAGAGTGAGGGCTCCCATCTGCTAATTCACGCCCCCAAATGCCCACGATGACTGGAGCCAAATCTGGGAGTCAGGAACTCCATTCTGGTCTCCTGTGCAGGTGACAGGAACCCAGTGAGTTGAGCTATCACCATCGCCCCCTCCCCGCCCAGGGTCTGCAGAGTCCACACTAGCAGGAAGCTGGAAACGGGTGTTGAAGCAGGGACTCTGATAGGGGACATGGGAGTCTTGACCAGCATCTTAACTATGCCTCTGTTATTCTTCAGCTTCTGAGACCATCTGTCTCATCTACAAGGGGTCACAAAACATTTCATGGGAAATGCCAATTATATATATATATATATATATATATATTATATATATATTTAAAAAACTGTGAATGGATTTGAAAAAAAAACCTTGCCAACCTGAACTTATCTTTTAATTCCACTTTCCCACAACCTTCTTGAAGTCTCTGCACGTCACCTCCCCCTGGGAGAGACTTCCTAGATGCTGGGGCAGAGGAGGGGCCACTTGGAGAAGGCAGGTGGGGCTGATGGGCCCTAGGAAGACCTGAAGCTTGGCAGTGCACGGCTGGGGAGTGGGTAGTGGTGGTGCACTCGCATGGTAACAACACAATCCAGTGACAGCGGCCCTTACATTTCCATGACCTTCTGATGTCTATGTACTTTATCAGTGTCCCCAAAGTTCTGGGTGTGAGACGTGCAGGCATCATCATTGTGACTTTGGTCTGCCGAGGCCCGGGAGGAGCAATGGCGGATTCTATCCATGGTCAACTGGGAAAAGTCCCACATTGCCAGGAGCCCAGGGGAGCCGGCAGGTTGAAGATCTGGGGGCTCCAGGCAAGCACTGCTAATCCTAGGGCTGGAGGTAGGGAGTAGGGCAGGGGCCAGGCTGAATGAGGGTGCAAGCATCACCTCTCTGTGCCGCTGGGCTGCTGAAGGGAAGTCGAGGAGCTGTCTCCCCTACCCACTCTGTTCTGCTCCAGGGGGAATCGTAATTTCCCTCTGATTCAGAGGAAAATAAGCAATATCTGGTTCTACCATGTCCTGACTGGAAGTCAGTCTATTAAATGCGGTCTCTGCATCACAGTAGAGATGCTTTCAAAGATGACTTCACTTATGAAACCTATTTTCTCTTCGACACTTTGTTAAAAAAAAAAAAGATTGTTTATTTGAAAAGCAGAGAGAGAGGGGGACCTCATGTACTGGTTCACTCCCCACATGCCCACAACAGCCAGGGATGGGCCAGGCCAAAGCCAGGAGCCAGGAACTCCATCCAGGTCTTTCACATGAGTAGCAGAGGCTCGGGGACTGGGGTCTTCACCTGCTGCCTCCCAGGGGGCACAGTAACGGGAGCTGGAGTCAGGAGCTGTAGCCGGGACTCAGGTCCAGGCTCTCAGGTACAGGGTATGGGCACCCAACTAGCATCTTAACCACGGCCAAAGCATCCACTTCTTCTCCCCTTTGGAGACCATGCAAAACCCATGAGTGACTTTCTCCCTTTCTCAAAAACACCTCCCTTCCCTTCCCAACTCCTCTCCAGACCTGCTCTGTGGAACCTCTTTTGTGAGGTGTGTGGAGGAGGGTACGTGGGCCACTCTGTGCTGTCCTGCCCTCCATCCCAGGCCTGGTCTCGCTCCTCCACTGGACCACAGGCTGCAAGGCTGGGGTCCTGCATGAGCAGGGTTGGGGAGCAGTGGCTGGTGACAAGGCAGCAGCTGATGCCAGCCCTTGCTTGATTTCCAGGGGCCACCAGGCCTGAGTCTTGTCTGTACCCCTTGGGAACCAGCAGCGTTTTCTTGGCTTTCATAAAAGCTACTGCATTAGAGCTGCCTCCCCTGGATGGATGGGAGCCTCCATCCTCTCTCTGAGCAGAAGCAAGGCCGTTGCCAGCCCTACCTGGTCCCTAGCTCTGCAGCCTTCCTCTCCTCGGGGCACTGCGTCCGGCACATCACCTGCAGGTCCAGCCTGGCTCTGGGTCTCAGTGGCCGCATGGAGGGTAGCCCTATCTGCTGTGGTTTGAAGGTGATGTGTCCCCCCCCAAAACTCGCGCTGAGGCTTGGGGAATGTAGCAGTGTAGGGAGGTGTTTGGGTGGGAGGGTCAGAGCCGTCAGGAACGGAAGGACGCCTTTCTCCCTTGAAGGAGTTGTTGCTCTTACAGGACCGGATCCGTTACCGCGAGAGCAGCTTGTAACGAAGCAAGGACCATCTCGTGTCTGTCTCTTCCACACACGCCCCTGTCCATCCACTTCCCGCCATGGATTGCGGCAGCACGAAACCCTCGCCAGTGCCATGGGCCTGGACTTCCCATTTGTAGAACCAGGAACCAAAATCAACTTCTTTCCTTCTATTGGTATTTTGTCTCAGCAACGAAAACAGACGCCACCTCTGTGCTGCTGTGCTGTCCCTGCCTGGTGTGTGTCCCAGTCCAGCGGGCAGTTCCAGTCCCTGGGCCCCTGTAACTACATGGGAGGTCTGGATGGAGTTCCAGGCCCCTAGCTTTAGCCTGGCTGAGCCCCAGTCATTGCAGCCATTTGGGAAGTGAACTAGTAGATGGAAGCCCCCCCCCCCCCCCCCACCATAACTCTGCATTTCAAATAAATCAATCAACCTTTTAAACAACAAGAAATCCCAGCTCTCCTGCTGACTAATGATGTCACTTTGGACAAGCCCCCTTACAGCTGTGAGACTCGATAGCTCAACCTACCAAAAGGAACTAACCGAGAGTGACATTAACTCAATTTAGGAGGTGTCCGGAGGCTGCGACGTGCAATGGAAATTGCGTTCCGGTCGCTGCTGTGATGAAAGTCTTCCTGAGCAGCACACCTGGATAGCCGGGCTCAGGTCTGCAAGGCTCACAGGGTCCCGCAAGGCAGCCAGCGGTGCAGTCAGCGCTGCGGGGAGAGGCTGGCCGGGCCCCGGGCCACGAGCTCTGGCCCAGAGTGTGAGGGCAGCGCCGAGGGACGCACACGTGGAGTTCGCGAGAAGTTCTGAGCAGAAGTGACCTGCTTTGTATTACTAATTCTGTGAAAGCTCCAAGACGGGCTTGTGAAGGTCTTCAAGGTCATCTCAGTCACCAGCAGCAACAGACGCCGTCCTCTGGTGAGCGCCAAGAGGTCCCGGCAGGAGTTTGGTGCTCGGTGAAGTCCCTGCTCAGTGTGCTCCGCCTGCTTCCTCTGCTGGACAGCCTGGGTTCGAGTCCCAGCCCTGCTGCTGAACCCAGCTTGCTCACTGCACACGCTGGGAGACAGCAGTGGTGGCTCCCGTACATGCGTCCCTTCCACCCACGTGGGAGACCCAGATTGAGTTCCTTGCTCCTGGCTTCAACCTGCGCTGTCCCTGGCTGTGGAGGGCATCTGGGGCCACGCTAAGTCTATTGCCTGCTTTGCACCCCACGGAGAAGAACAGGAAATTGTCTGAAGCATTCACTTGCCTTTGTAATTCAGTACATGCTACTTTTCCCAGGAGAGTTACTCCAGTCGTATTTAGTTTCCGTTAATAATATATTGAGTTTGTAGGCTCCAGCGCATATGCTGGAGACTGGCGGTGGGGAATGGGCTGGGGACCAGGCTGAGAAGCGGATCTTTGATGGGAAGAGCAGCCACATACACACCAGGGATTTGCTGAGCTGTATTTCATAGAACACAACCAATCGACTCCCCACTGTCGTAAGCTGCCGTTGATGCGACAGAGGCGTGAGCCGCCGTGGCACTGAGTCAGAAGGCCCTAGAAGGCCAGCACTTTGGGGATTCTTCTCTGTGCCTGGGGGTAGAGGGAGTCTCCCAGGAGAACACCTGTGCAGGAGAGGAGCGAAGCCTGGAGACACGGACGGCTCCCAGGAGATCTGCTGCTGTGACAGTCACTGCCTGGCGCCTGGGGCGGGCACGGCTTGCAGATGCAGTGTGGGGTATGATCTCATTCCCAGCACCACGGCCCCAGGTGCAGTTCCAGGGGCACCCAGGAGAGCTACGTGAGTGCTCCCCATCCCCTCCTCCTTCCCTTCCATGCGGAGGTCTTGGGTCCCTCCTATGCTGGGCGCAAAGACAGGGGTGCCCACAGCAGACACCAGCCTGCCCTCCTCAAGTTTCACAAGAGTAACAAAGCGGGAAGCGCAGAGGCCAAGGGAGCCAGAGAGGGCTCCAGAGAGGTGACGAGAGCATCTGTGAAGACACCACCTGACACAGAGACAGGGCAATGGGGAGAGGGCAGGAGGGCAGGGGAGACATGGAGGAAGCACCCAGCAAAAACAGCCGGTGCCGAGGAGCGCGGAGAACTTGGCAATGAAGGAGAGCCGAGCAAAGGGCCTGCGGACAGCACCGAGGAGCGAGGCTGGCTCCAGCGACCAGGGCCTCCTACACAGTGTCAAGGAGACGTTTGCCCCTGGCAATGAGAAGACACGGAAGGATTCCACCCAGGACAGTGAGGACGAGGTCTGCACGGCACGCGTGCTCACCAGTTGGTGAGCTCAACTCGGCAGTCCCTCCCCGCGGGAGGCTGGCAACAGCCTTGACCCATTGCCTACTTGGAAAATCAACGGTGGGGAAGGTAAATGAATGTCCAGTGGGAGCCGCTCTGCAGGCCACGGGGAGAGTCGGAGATCTGAGGCTTCTTTAGGTTGCCGATGCTGAAACGGGCTCCAGTGCAGATTGCTTGTTTCTGTGCCTCCTCGCTCTCCGGAAAGGAGTCTGCTACAGGCCCAGGTGTGCAACCCTGCAGCTCAGCTGTGCAACCCTGAGCTCATTGGCATCATTCTTTCTGGTGTCAGGTCACACTGCTCTTCCCACAAGGACTGCCCCCCGCTCACAGGATGTCATTGTCTGGGAAGGGGATGGCCGTGGGTCGGGGGCCCTGGGCAGCTGTTTCCAGAGACAGGGAAAGCTTGGCATTGCTTTCAAGTCCCGGGACGCATCCTTGGTGCATCTTTCCGGTGTTTTCCATGGGCCTTACTGGGTTTCTGATATTACGCCGATTGCTTTCTGGCCACGGGTGGTTAGCTCCGTTGGACAGAGCCAAGGCACAGGCTTCAGGCTCACAGCTGAGCTCCATGGTCATGGAAGATGCCTGGAACTCCAGCCAGCAGCCTTGGAGAGAAACAGTCCTGAAGTTCAAGTCTGGCTCTTCCGGCAGATGGCATTGAGACCTGCGGATTCCTGAAATCGTCCACTCACTCCTGAATCAATTCTTTCTGTATTCAGTGGGGAAGATAATAACACCTTTCGCCCAGGGTCGTTGCCAGTATGAAATGATACAGCGTCAGCTTGCCTGTGTGGGGCGTGGCTCACGCAGCTGCGGAGACACCAGCGCTCCCTGTTCTTGGAACTGAGGGCCCCAGACAAATGTGCAGATGGCTCTGGGCTCTCGCAGGGAGACAGGGAGAAGCAGCTCCAAGCAGAACCCCTCCCTGCTGGAGGGCAGAGCGCTTGCTTCATGGGGCCAAAGCGGGGAGGTCCGTGATCTTCTGTTGCTTGGAAACCATCCTGAAGGTGGACTTGGAGATGCCCGGATCAGAGATGCCGTGTGAATTCAGAGCAGGTGCCAGGCTTGTGGCAACAGAACTCAGGGCCTGTGCAGAATGGGAACAGCAGGCCCCCCGCCTGTCAATGGCAGGTGTCCTATGGCGTCCTAGGTGATGGCCACAGGGTCTCCTGAAATGGGGGATGGCATGGAGCAGGGGTTAGGAGTGCAGACCTAGGAGCGAGTTCTTCCAGCTCTGGCCATGTCACCCCACACAAGCCATATAGCCTCAGGTCGCTTCCCTGTAAACTGGCAGTGACCCTACTCCCCACCCCATAGGATGGCGGTGACGCCCGGTTGTGCTAAGCCGCACCTACAGCAGCTGCTCTCACTGCTGTTCTCACGCTGCTACTCTGGAGTGCGTGAGGCTTGGGGCACTGCCAGCACTTGGGCACCATGGCCGGTGGGCTCCCTGTGCCCTCTGGGCCCCTGCCCCTGCCCACAGCGTCTGTTTCTGTAGCTGTCTCCTGCAGACGGTGATCCCCACATGGGTCGGCCGGCTCTGCAGCTCACGTTTGTGTCGGTGTTGAGTTCAGTCCCTGGCTTAGCACAGGTGCTCACTCACTGTGTGCCCAGGGAGCAGGGAGATGATGGCTTGTTGCCCTGACCCCCGTACCGGGGTGCCTGTTGCCCTTCTTCTCGCTCAGAGAGGTGACTTTGAGCTCTCGACTCCCCTTCCCCAGGCTTCGGGTCCCCCCCTTCTTCAAAGTGGAGCTTTTAGCTTAGAATAACCTCCAAGTGCCCACCCAGCTTCGAGAATCTGAGGTTGTCTGGTTCAATGGTGCTTACGGTGTGGCCCTGGGCTCAGAGCTTTCTGAGAAGATCCTGCCCCCCCAACTTCTTAGAGGAGGGCAGAAGGGTCAGTGGGCTCTGGAGGGGGCAGGTGGAGGGTGGGGGTGAGACGCGAAAGCTCATGGAGGAAATGAAGCTTGCACCAGGGCCGCAGAAGCCACGGCGAAGGCCGGGCTGAGGAGCAGGCGGAGGAAATGGGAGGGCAGCCAGGACGCGGGACTTCCCCGGGGCCCTGATGGCGGTTTATTAGTCTGAGACTCGACGGAGGCAGGCTATCTCCTGCAGGATCATTTTAATAACCGAGAGGAAATGGAATTAAGGATGCTGGCTGGGGGTGGGGATGGGCGGAGGCTGTCCTGCAAGTGGGGAGTTAATTTGTCTCTGCTAGGGTTGCTGTTGACGATCTCTGATTGGATCCCTTTAAGTTGCCCCCGTGCCAAGTGTTTCTCACCAGGGGGAATCTGGAGAGGAGGCTTTGGGAGGAGAGAGGCTGGGCATCGGGGAGGCCAGTGTGGGGTGCCAGTGCAGGGTGACCACAGGACGGACGCCTGGCCACATCTAAATGCAAAGCCCATGCCCTGGCCTACGGGCCCTGCGGCTGGAGACGACTCGGCTCTGCCCATCGCTGGCTTCGCTCCGGGAAGTCCTCACTCTCACTGAGCCTCAATGTCCCCAAAGAGTGACGTGGAGCGACCTGTAAGGGCCCCGGAGCTGTGGGCAGTTGGGGATTTCTGTCCTTCCTTCCCTGTCCCAAACCACAGCTGCCTGTGCTCACTCCCGTTTGAGATTTAACACCTGCAAGTAATGGGTGGGCAAAGTTCCGCAGCCTGGGAGCAAGCTGGACTCCTGGCTGGCAGCCACACACAGGACACAGAACCCCGGGGGGCTGGGGATGCTTGGTTATGAAGCCCCCTATGCTGTCCTCCCTCCTGCCCACCTGGTCCTGGGCCACGCCCTCGCTGTCTGGTGCTGGGGCAGGGCCCCCCTTCCCAACAGGTCTCTGCCCTCTCAGTCTCACCCTCATCCCTCCACCCTGCTTTCGCCAGGCATATCTGCCGGTCTGACTCCCATCACCTCCTGCCTGGCAAAACCCTACAATGAGTCCTTGCCACCTATAGGATGGCGCTCACCTCCTTGGTGTCCCACAGAGGCTCTCCTGCTTGGATCTCACGTCTGCGGATCGGCTCTTGGAGCCGCAGCTCCATCCTCCACCCGAGTCACCTGCTCCAGAGCCCAGCACCAAGGAGGCTCTGGGCGAGCTCCCCCCATCTGCTCCTCTTCTTTCCCAGGGTTATTCCAGATTCCACTTGGGAATCCCCTTTCCCTATCTGCCCAAGGCCCCCCACCCCCAGACTAATCTGTAAATCCCTTGTTGGAATCCTCTTGTCCGCACACGGGGTCCTGCTCAATTCCTCGTGCCCTCATACTCTGCGTGACCCTCTCTCATTGCTGCCTGTTGGCTGGTTATAGTGTAGCCAGGTGGCAAAACCCAAGGGTTATGGCCTCACATGGATGCAACAGAGACGCACAGGTGGCGACGTGAGCCCCAGACAGAAGGGAGTCTCTTTGGGTTGGCCAAGCTGAGGCGCCACGGTGGGCAATGACAAAATCCAAGGCTGCCCAGGGTGCCAGGGGTTACTCGTTTCCCAGTGCTGCCTTCGAGGGAAGTTGTACACACGCATCAGGTTTCGAGGAAGTTGAGGGAAGTGTTAACATGCACACATAAGGGGCGCACGGTGCACATGCCCACTGAGGGGGAACGTGTGTCCAGCGGGGGGTCGTGGTGGGGGCGGTTTTGCTTTCTGTGTCCAGAGGCGGAAGCCGAGGAAACGGCTGCTGCTGCTGCAGACTCCCTGCCTCGGCGGCTGTAGTTCCTCGTTGAGGGTACTTCACCGCCTCCAGTCCATCTGCGAGGACACCGGGTGACCTTGACAGAGGTCAAACAGGCTCGGCTGTTTGCTTTGGTGGGGGTGGGCGGGCTGGGGGGGGGCTATATTATTGTGTGTAGGGAGCTTCAGTGACATTGAGTTCCTTGATTTTTTTTTTTTTTTTTTTTTTTTTTTTTTTTTTTTTGTAGTCAAGGGTGTATTGCTTGACACATGGGCTCAGATTCCAACTTGGATGCTACTTCTGGTCCTGAGCAGTAGGACTGCAGGGATGACACTGGAGTGGCTTGTGTGTGTGGTCGCCTGTGCACTCTCGCACGCGTGTTCTGAGTCCCCAGCCCCTCCTTCCCGAGTGTGCGCAGTCGGAAGGTGGCCACCGTTGGAAGCCTGGTCTGGGAGAGGCTGTGGAGCCCTGGGGAGGGCTCTGGGGACCTAAGGTGACAAACAGAGGGACACTCTCCAAAGATGATGCGTATCCTCGGGGACAGCAGAGTGTTGCAAGGAGAGGACACGCAGGCACATTTGAGGAGGTTGAGGCAAGAGGAACAGGTGGAAGGGAAAACGTGGAGGAGCGCATGGGTTGCTTTGAAACGATAAACTTTGGCTGCAAGGATCCGTGACGATGGCGGTGCCAGTCCACACTGAGTGGGCAGCTGCTGGGCAGACGTCTTCACTGAAGTGTTCTTGGTGCAAGGCTGTGGCTGGGCAGAATTCTGTGAGTTTTTGTTACCAAGCCTACGTGCAAGAGTCTCTTCCTCATAACGTCCTGGCTTCATTTCCCCATTTGACTGCTGGCGGCTCTGTTTTCATTCCGACAACTTCCGTAGGTCATCGGCTTTCCCGAACACCTGCCGCGTGGCCGTGGGCACTCACTGGCATTCTCTGAGAGTCTCCGGTCAGAAGGAGCCACGGAGGCAGAGACTCGCTGACTTCAAAGAGTGCATCCAGGGTCAAGAGGTTGTCCATGCGCATGTGAGATTTTCTACTTTGTAGTATTTTGCTCAGTTGTTGCTCCCACTGATAGCAATGTTAGCTTATTTAAAATAAATAAAATAAAAGAAAGCTCTCAGGGCCAGTGTTATGGAGCAGAGGTTAAGCCATTGCCTGTAACACCAACATCTCTACGAGTGCTGGTTCCAGTCCTGACTGCTGTGCTTCCAGTCCAGCTCCCTGGAGAAGGCAGGAGAAGATGGCCCAAGTATTTGGGCCCCTGCCACCTATGTGGGAAACCCAGTTGGAGTTTCAGGCTCCTGGCTTTGGCTTGGCCCAACCCCAGCCACTGCAGCCATTTGGGGGAGTGAACAAGCAGGCTGATCTCTCTCTCTCTCTCTTTGTTGTTCTCTTTCAAATAAACAAATCAATGTTTTAAAAATAATAAAGCTATTTCAACTTGTAACTAAGTCAATGTCTTGCAGTGGAGCTGGGAGGAGGATTAATATTATTTTTAAAAAATAAGATGGGGTAGCGGAGCTGTGGCACAGTGGGTTAAAGCCACAGCCAGCAACACCAGCATCCCATATGGCACCAGTTCGAGTCCCGGCTGCTCCACTTCTGATCCAGCTCCCTGCTAATGCACTGGGGAAAGCAGCAGAAGATGGCCCAAGTGCTTGGGCCCCTGCTCCCATGTGGGAGACCCGGAGGAAACTCCTGGCTCCTGGCTTTGGCTTGGCCCAGCCCTAGTTGTTGCAGCCATTTGGGGAGAGAACCAGTAGATAGTAGATGTCTCTCTGTCTCCTTCTCACTCTCTCTGGACCTCTGCCATTCAAATAAATCTATAAATAATTTTTTTTTTAAAGATCAGTATGGGCATTTGGTGCAGGAGTTAAAAACTCCACTTGGGATGCCTACATCCTAGATTGGAGTGGCTGGGTTTGCGTCCTGGCTCTTTCCCTGATTCCAACTTCCTGTTAACTGCGCACCCTGGGAGGCAGCAGGTGATGGCTCAGGACTTGGGATCCTGCGAGAAACCTGGATTGAATTCCTAGCTCCCGATGTTGTCCTGGCCCGGCTCTGGCTGTTGCAGGCATTTGGGGAACGGGCCAGTGAGTGAAATTTCTCTCTCTCTCTCTCTCTCTGCTTTCAAATAAGTCAAATCAATCCATAAACATTCTAAAAATAAGATTAAAAATGTAAAGTAAATGCAAATAAATAATTTTTTAAAAGTCTCCCCAGTTGATTTCAAGTGCTTCCAAGGTGAGGACCCAGAGCCAGAGCTGTCACGTGGCCTGGGTGGGCAGTGCCGTTTCTGGACAGGGCAGCTCTCCTAAATCCAAGGGCTGCAGGGCTGGCCCGGAAGCTGGCCGCCCGCCACGGACGGAGGACAGCCGGCAGCGCCGCTCCTCACATCTCCTAGGGATGATGTGTGGCAACGGGAGGGAACGTGCTTCGTTTACAGCAGCAGGAAATTGGGTTAGGCCAGGGGAAGTGGGTCAAGGCCTGGGCAGGCTTCCCGCTGAGTCCATGTTCTCTGTGATGAGCGGAAGCCTGGGAGCACCATGGTGCTGGCAGCTGGGACACTCTCCCAGGCGACTGTGCAGGCAGTGCAGGGCTGAACTGTCTGGGGGCTTTCTGAGCCCTCTTCCCAGAGCACTGGGGGGAGCTGGCCGTGGGCCTCTTCCCAGAGCACTGGGGGGAGCTGGCTGTGGGCCTCCAGGGCAGAGGTCAGGAGCCCTGGGCAAGCCCGTCCCCTGCCAGACCACAGTCTCTCTCCTTCCTCACCTGTGATCCGTGGTGACGGAGGCCAGGCTGCTGCTGGGATGGCACACAACGCTCCATGCAGGAGAGCCTGTGCGGGCAGGACCCAGCACTCACGCTGGGGCTGACTGGCTTGCTGCAGAACTGAAGGGGGAACTCAGGCTGCGGCTTCTGGGGTGCCTTGGAGAGAAAGGGAGACCCTGGCAGAGCAGGGGCTGCTCCCCGTAAATGGCACCTGCTTAGGGAGGGGGCAGGAAAGGGAGCGATGGAGAGGGAGAGAGGGGCGGGAGGCACTGAGGAAGGAACGAGCAGCCTCATCTCCTTGTTTGTGTTTCTTGTATTCAGGAGGCGACTCCTGGCATCTTTTTAAATCCATCAGACAGGAACGGCTGGTTCACACAGCCCCGCCCTGCAAAGCTGCCCATCTCCCTTGCAGGGGGAGAGGAGCTGGCGGGCTCGGGCCAGACTCCAGCTCCTCCCCGGCACCTGTTGGCAGGCAGCACGTGGGGCTGCTCTTTTAGACCAGGTGCTACCCCTGCCTGAGTGGGAACCACGGGCTGGAGTAGAGGGGGAGGCAGGACAGGTGGGAGAAGTGGGGTCTGTCCCTGTACTTCTCTCGGGCCCCTGGGCTTTCCTGGTGGCAGTGGGGCCGTCATATCCCATTTCTCTCTGACATTCCTTGGGGTAGAGTGCCTGGATCTCCGTGCCGACTGCCTCTGGAGGCAGCCGGGGCCAGCACCGGGCAGAGGTCTGAGCTATGCTTCTCCCTGGGGCCATACGGGCATCCTGGTCTCTGCATTTTCCCTGCTCCTAACCCTGCCCTCTGGAGTAGCTCACAAGCTCACTGCCAAAGTCAGCCCTTCCTCCTCAGACAGAAAGCTCGGGTTCTCTCTTCTACTCTAATCTTTCTCTGCTAGTTTCTAGTCTTTTAATTAATTGATTAATTAATTAAATGCACTTATTTAATTTTATTTATTTAATCAGAGAAAGAAGGAGAGAGAGAGAAAAGAGCAGAGCAGGACAGATCCCATCACTGGCTCATTCCCCAGAAGCTTGCAATGGCCCAGGTCAGGGACTGGAGCCTGGAGCCCTGTCCCCCATGTGGGTAGCAGGAGCCCCATTACTTGAGCCATCACTGCGGCTCCCCCAAGTCCGCAGTGGCAGGAAGCTGGAGAGAGGAGCAGAGCTGGGCGTTGAGCCCAGGTCCTCCAGTGTGGGATGAGGGGTCCCAACCAGCATCTTAACCGCCAGGCCAAGCCTGCACGTCTAGTCTTTATCACAGAATATTAAAATATAAACCTCTACAAAACGCGAACATTTCTGGGTACTAATGAATGCACTTTTCTGTTATAGCTTATGCGGTAAGATGTGAGGAGCAACCAAAACCTTGGTCATTCTTATTGTTGTCATTCGCCTCACTCCTATGCACACTGTGGGGCCGGGCTAGTGCTCTGCTCTGCACACAGGGTATGGAGGCCCCCTCGGCAGGGAGCTTGGCTACGATGGTGGAGCCAAACCCCCAGGAGAAGAGTCATGGTGGGGAGGGGGGAGCTGGGGTTGCGGCCGCCAGGGGAGGAGGCTGGGTGGCTGCAGTGCTGTGGTGGTGGCGTGTTAACGCAGACTTGTCAGCCCCTCGGTTTTTCTCTTATAAGTATCTGGATGCTGCCAAGGGCCAATGCAAGCGCGTCTCACAGCGCGTTTTTTTCTTGCTAGGACCTCAGACCAGCACAGAGTGCCCCAGAGCCTCAGTTGTTGGGGGTCCAAGAGAATCAATTCTTCATTTATTCATGGAATGTGTCTGTGAAAGTGCCTTCTTAAATTTATTATAAAATATACACAATGCAAACTTTACAACATTAATCATTTAAAAGCGTACAGTTGAATGGCATTAACTATGTTGACAACACTGTCTAGTCACCACCATCATCCATCTCTATAACTTAGAGGTTTTTTATTTTAAAAGATTTATTTTATGTATTTGAATGGCAGAATTACAGAAACAGGAAAAGACAGAGAGAGAACGAGATCTTCCATCTGCTGGTCCACTCTTCAAACGGCCACAACAACCAAGGCTGGACCAGGTGAAATCCAGGAGTCAGGAGCTTCTTCCGGGTCTCCCACGTGGGTAGTAGGGGCCCAAGCATTTGGGCCATCCTCCGCTGCTTTTTCCAGGCCATTAACAGGGAGCTGGATTGGAAGCTGAGCAGACGGGACTCGAACTAGCACCAATATGGGAGGTCGGCATTGCAGGTGGAGGCTTTATCCACTACTCCACAACACCAGCCCCAAGTTGTTGTTTTTTTTAAATTTATCTATCTGAAAGGTAGAGAGACAAAGAGACAGAGTAACAGAGACAGAATTCCCCAAATTCCCACAATAGCCAGGGTTGGACTGGGCTGAAACTAGGAACTAGGAGCTCAATCCAGGTCTCCAACATGAATGGCAGGAGTCTAACTCCTTCTTTCTTTTCTTTTTTTAAGATTTACTTATTTATTTGAAAGGCAGAGTTACTGAGAGAGGGAGAGATGGAGAGAGAGAGGTCTTCCATTCACTGATTTACTCCCCATATGGCTACAACCTTCTGGGCGGGGCCAGATCTATGCCAGGAACCAGGAACTCCATCCAGGTCTCCCATGAGGATGACTGGGGCCCAAGCACTTGGACCACCTTCTGTGGCTTTCCCAGGCCACTAGCAGACAGATTCATTGGAAGTGGAGCAGTCAGGACTGGAATCAGCACCCATAGGAGATGCCCACATTGTAGGAGGTGGCTTTACCCAGTGTGCCAGGACGAGGGCCCTGGAACCCAACTTCTTGGGTCATCACCACTGCTTCTGAGGATCTATCCTAGCCTGAAGCTGGGGCCAGGAGCTGAAGCAGGGACTCAAACCCAGGAACTCAGATACGGGAAGCAGATGTCTGAACCCACCTTAACCTCTGGGCTAAATACCTGCCCCAGGACTTTTTCATCATTCCAATGTGTTTTACAAACCATATATATAAAGGAGGGGGGAGCCAAAAATTAATAATGTGCTATCTGAAGTCTTGATTGGGCAACACATGTTTCCATCCACTCACCAAGTGTCTGTTATGTACCAGGCCCCGAGAAATACGAAAATAAATGAGACCAGAACCCTGCTGGCGAGACCTCTTAGTCTGTGATGTTGGCTGCCTGTCCAACTTCAAAGCAGAGTGGGAAGAAACAAAATGTTCTCGGATGCAGCTCTGTGTCTTGAAGGACTGCAAGTCTGACGTATTCTCCTTTCAAGGGGAAATGAAAGACGCTTTTACCTGTGACCCCAGCTTCACCCAGTTACCAAGAACCATGGGATCTTCTGCTCTCTTCCTGGTTTCGCTTTGTTGGGTCTCTTGCATGTGAACTGAGATGATAATGTAATAACTAGCATTTATTTAGAATCTTCTCCTTGACTAAGCTTTTTCCCTAGTTCTTACCTGAACCTCAGTCTACCCTGGAAGAGGGGGCAGGGCAAGGGAGAGAGCACTGGGTTGGATTGGGAAGTGGGCTCAGGCCAAGAGGCAGTTCTGGCTTTGCCCAAGGCTGCACAACTTGTAGGCAGGCCATTACTGCGAGCAGGCCTTTGGGGCCAGAGAAAGCGTTTGGGAGAGACGCAGCAGCAGGGATGGGTGGTTCCACATCAGGGAGGAGGAGAGCTGGGCACGGAAGCATCTTTTATGTTTGGAGGCAAGGAGCCCAAGTCCAATTGAGTCGTGGAGCCGCCTGTGGGTAATGCCACTCTTGGCAGCTGGGGAGGCTGCGGGGTGATGAGATGGAATGTTTTGATGGGCACCATGCTGTCTGAAAGGCAATTGCATCGCAGCAGCTGGAACAATCTCCAGCACACTGTGCTAAAAGCCAGAAGCAGCACCTCATTTGAAGCAGGGAGGCAAATGGTAGGCGTAGGCATCTATCTAGGCCACAGGGGCCCAGTTGTCCAGCCTCTGGGACCTGGGGCTCCGGTGGAGTGGCTCACCAGAGGGGTGGGCCTTGTTCTCTTGAAATGCTGCTCTGCTATCAACCACTCCTGCCACTGTGCGCCAGACAAGGTACCAAACACAGGGCGACAGAGAGGAGAGCTACTGCTCTCAGAGGAACTCTTGGTGCGACCGCTAGCATCACTACAGAGTGGCCCAGCCAAGTCCATGTCCTTGACCAGGTGCTACTGTGCTCCGTGTCACAGTTCCACAGCCACGTTTCCCAAATTCATTCTGAGTTCCACACGTCTCGATTCTTGTTTCAGAGCTGAAAAAATAAAATTCTATCCCATCTCTGTGCATGTTCTTCAGGCATTTTGGCTTGCTAGTGCAGCGTTTTTACGGCTGGTGATTATGTTTATGGGTCAGATAGCTCGAGTCGTAATTCATTATGATAGCCCAGGCCTTTCTGTTCCTAGGAGTCCTCATTTGCTGGGAAAGGAGTCTCCTGGTGTTCCAAGGGCCCGCAACTACCACTTCTGAGCCAGAGCCAGGACCTTGATGAAGTCCTGGCCCTGACAGAGGGTCAGTTCTTGGACCTGCCTCGGTGCTGGCCCCAGGATGATAAATGATACAACCTCTTCTGTGCTCTTCGGTTTCCATATTGATTTCGTGACCTCTGCCAAGCACCGTATGGCTTGCCAACCCCCGTCATTTCCAGCAGTGTTGTGTCTAAGTAGGGCACCTGGATTAAATTGGCTGCCCTGAATTGTGTGAAAGGTGGAATTATGGTGTTCTTTGTTGTTGCTGTTGCTGGTAATTAATGTGTCTATTAATGGAAATATCAACAGGGTTGGGAAGTGGAGGAGGAGGTTTGGAAAGTGTTTCCAGCCACCTCCCGCTCTGTCAGATGGAAAGGGATAACCAATGGACTAAGAATCCTGTGGACTGGGTTGAAGGTGGTTGGAATTTGTCCAGTTTCTTTCTGCCCCCGGTATTAAGGGGAGAGAGGTGGCAGCAGCCCTAGCGCCAGCCCCAGAAGCCCAGCGAGGCTTTGCCAACAACCAGCACCAGCAAGCCCCTTCGGCGTGGGTAGTGTTTGCAGGTGCACTCTGATTTCACTATTTTGAAGTAATTAAGCTGCTTCTTCAATAAAAACAAAGCTTCAGATGTGCCCTGGTTTTCAGTCTTCCCCATCCTGTGCCTTCTGAATGTCTGGATTCGTGGCAGGACAGGGAGCACAGCCCGAGGATGTCTGACCTCTCTTTGTTTCCCAAGGAACTGGGCATCTCCCCGGGGAGCTCACCTACGGCAGGGCACCTAAGCTCAGGGAGAGGTGAGGGCTTCTCAACCCTGAAGGGCCTCTTTCCTTCTCTAATCCCAGACAGGAGAGACTTTGGAGAGGACTTAGAGGTGGCGCTAGGGAATGAGACCAGGGTCCTAGCTGCGCTGTGTGGAGCACGTGGAAGGAAGTGGGCACTGGCAAGCAGGGCTCGATGTGTGCACAGGACAGGTGGCTGCCAATGTGAGCTCTTTGAGACTTTAAACTTCAGCTCTCTTAAATGTGTGCAAAGACCTAAAGAAAACCATGTCCAAAGAACTAAAGGAACTTGAGAACAATGTCTCAGTCAACAGACACTCTTAGGGAAGACAGAATAGAAATTCTGGAATTGAAAAGAAGGGGAAATGAAAAATTCCCTGAGGTGCCCAACAGCATATGCAAGCAGGCAGAGCTGGAGTTGGCTGAGACTACCCGGTCTGAGGAACACAAAGGAAAAGGAATGAAGAGAAAGGAGCAGAATCTCAGGAACCTGTGAGACACCACAAGCAGGCCAAGTCACACGCAACGGCGGCTTCCGGGGGAGAAGGTAGAAAGAATATTTGAAGAAGCAATGACTCAAAATTTCCAAATTTAATGAAAAGTATTAAAGGACACATATAAAAAGCTCAACAAGCTTCAAGTAAGATAAACTCAGAGGTCCACAGCTGGACACATCAAAATCAAATTTTTGAAAGATGGAGACAAAGGCTTTTGAAAGCACGCAGAAAGAAACAATTCATCCCGCACAAGGGGCTCCTCAGAGCTTGACAGCCGACTCCACATTGTTAGGCATGGAGGCCAGGACAGTAGGGTGGTGTAGTCTGAGAAGGCAAGGAAAATGAACCCCAAAATCGTATGTCTAGAAAAACTGACCTTTTAAATGGACAAATGAAGATAT
The DNA here is from genome assembly GCF_033115175.1 of Lepus europaeus. Taxonomy (NCBI): domain Eukaryota; kingdom Metazoa; phylum Chordata; class Mammalia; order Lagomorpha; family Leporidae; genus Lepus; species Lepus europaeus. Next base: position 101,617,746 of record NC_084832.1, on the reverse strand, counting down.
TTCCAAATACACAGAAGCTGAGGGAGTTTGTTTTTGCCAGGACTTCCCTACAAGGAATCCTAAAGGGGCCAGCATTGTGGCACAGTGGGTTAAGCTGCCATTTGCAATACCAACATTCTGTCAGTTCAAGTCCTGGTTACTCTGATTCTGATCCCATTTCCTGCTAGTGTATTTGGGAACACAGCAGGAGGTGGCCCGGGTATTTGAGCCCCTGCCACCCATGTGGCAGACCTGTATGGAGTTTCTTGCACTTGGATTCATCCTAGCCTATCAATCTGGGGGGTGAATCAGTGGGTGGGAGATCTCTCTCTGCCTCTCTCTCTCCTTTTCAAATAGATCTGAGAAAAAAAAAAAAAGAAAGAAATACTACAAGGGAGTCCTTCCTGTTAATATGAATCTGGATAAGATGGGGCTAGTGTTATGGCAGGGTGAGTAAAGCCACTGCCTGCAGTGCTGGCAACCCATATGGACATTGGTTCGAGACCCAGCTGTTCCACTTCCAATCCAACTCCCTGTTAATGTGCCTGGGACAGCAGTGGAAGATGGTCCAAGTCCTTGGGCCCTTGCATCCACGTGGGGGACCTGGAAGAAGCTCCTGGCTCCTGGATTTGGCTTGGTCCAGCCCTGGCTGTTGTGGACCTCTGGGGAATGAACCAGCAGATAGAAGATTCCCCGCCCCCCCTTCTCTCTGTCTCCCTTTCTCCCCCGCCTCTGTAACTCTGGCTTTCAAAGAAATAAGTACATCTTTAAAATAGAAAATGTATGAGATAGTAATTTAAATCAATATAAAGAAAGAAAGTATTGGTAAAAGTGATTCTTAGTTAAATATAAAAACAGTACAAATACATTTTGTTTGTAACTCCTTTTTATGTTTTTATACACTTTAAAGGACAACTGCAAAAAGCAGTAATTAAAATTCTATACTGATGCACAAAATGTATGAATATGTAATTTGTGATGACAATGGAAGTAAGGAAGAAACTTCTAGGAGCAGCATTATTGTATACATTGAAAATAAATTATTACCAATCTGGATGGTTACAAATTGAGAGATTAATGGTAATCCACAGAGCAGCTACCAAGGGAAAAAGTTAGAAATATATAGTAAATATGAGACTTCAAATGGTACACAAGGAAATATCTCTTCAACACAATCTGTAACCCCCAACCCGAGGCCAGCACCCCTGACAGCCAGCCAGCCATGCCTGACAGCCAGCCAGCCACCAGGGGCTGCGAGCCCACCAGCACCCAGCTGAAGGAGCCCACGGGGGCCTCAGCACCAGCACAAGATCATCACAGTCACGTTGTTTTCATTTTTTTTTTTAAACAGCCTTCCGGAATAAAGTAGAATAAAATCAAATGAGGTTGGTAACTAGGGACCTGGTGTTGGGCCTCCTGCCTGGGTGTCAGTCTACCCTGTTAATCACCGTGCATGATTTTTCAAAGTGCTATTTTGAGAAGCAGTCACACAATGGCTTTTCCACGGCTATGTGGGCCTGGTTGCTGTCTTCCAGGATGGGAGGCTCCGTTGGGCAGTGCATGGCTTCTTTTGCAGAGTTAAGTAGGCAACAAGCCTAGTGCTTGAACCCAGGGGTGAATTTGTCACCCCTAGTCCGTCCTGGGTCAGGGTTGTGTGGGGGTGGGGGGTGGGGAGGAGGCTGTAGGTTCTTTGTAAAGCACCGGGACACAGACACCAAGGGGGTAATCATGGCACGTGTGGTGGTCTCAGAGAGAGCTGGGTGCTGAAGCTTGGGATTAGGGAAGGAGCAGAGACCCCGGGGTGGAAGCAGGAGCAGAAAGAATTGGGTGCCCTGTTTGCTTCTCTCAACAACTGAGGTATGTCGACGCCCGTGAAGCATGCACCAGTGGCTCCCTCCGGCCTCTGGGCATCGCCCAACAGGGCTATCTTTGGCCTGCAGGAAGCAGCAAGTCTTCCCTGAACAGTTTCCATGGCAACTGCAGGGCTGGGGCTCCCGAGGGCAAGGGGGAGGGAAAGGGAGGTGGAGAAGGCACGTGGTGGCTTTTCTGGAAAAGCCCATCTGTTTCTCTCTCCCAGGAAACCAAGCTGGTGGGAAAAAATAAATAAATACATGGCTTGGGCATCGGGTCTAGAGAGAGAAGGGAGAGAAGACGCCACGATGCTCCAAGAGCAGCTCTCCCGGGGGGGTGGCTCCCTGTGCTTGCATAAGGGCAAGTGGCTGACAAGCACAGAGGTCAGATGGGCCTCGGTAGGTGGCAGCCTGGCAGGATCGGGGTGGGAGCTGTCCTCGGGCGGGGGCCTCCTCTCAGCCACAGCAGGACTTCTTCTTGGCTGGGCGGCCAACCTGGATCGTGTCCTCCCTCGCTGTGTCTTCCTGCTCCTTGAGGACCCTGGGAGGGAGGCAGGGGGCCGCATGCGGGAGCTGTGAGGCCTGGGAGTCGGCAGGTTCCAGGTTGTTGGGGTAACACGGGGAAAACCCAGCCTCCCCAGCGTGCAGGTGCATGACCGGGACAGGTGGGGGGCAGAAGGGGTCCCTGGGTCTCCGCAGCCTCTCTCAGTGAGCAGCCCTCAGCACCGTCCCCTGAATATAGCTGTGGGTTGTTCACTCTACAGAAAGGCGGTCCAAGTGACCGTAGCTCCAGATTAGAGGCAGGAAGCAAGGGGTTAAAATGACGGCAAGGACACTTCCAAGGCACCTTCACCTGAAGCAGCTCCTCTGATTCTCACAGCCTGCAAGTGGGCAGGGAGGAGCCGGCTGATGCCCCCACCTCGTCCCTGACAAAGCTCAAGAGGCTCTGCCCTGGGTAGTTGTGCCAGAGAAGTCTAGAGTTTTTTTCTCTGCGGCACATAACCTCTCCAACATGTGGAAGAGTGGTTCTGGTTCATAATTATTCAAATGAGGGGCCGGCGCTGTGGCGCAGTGGGTTAACGCCCTGGCCTAAAGTGCCGGCATCTCATATGGGCGCCGGTTCTAGTCCCAGCTGCTCCACTTCCGATCCAGCTCTCTGCTATGGCCTGGGAAAGCAGTAGAAGACGGCCCAGGTCCTTGGGCCCCTGCACCCACATGGGAGACCTGGAGGAAACTCCTGGCTCCTGGCTTCAGATCAGTGAAGTTCCGGCCTTTGTGGCCAACTGGAAGTGAACCATCGGATGGAAGACTTCTCTCTCTCTCTCTCTCTCTCTCTCTCTCCCCATCTCCTCTCTCTGTGTAACTCTTTCAAATAAAATAAAAAATAAATCTTTAAAAAAATATTCAAATGAAAGCACGTTTTAAATTTCCCAGAGTGCTAAGGGCACGCTGGGCACTGTTGAGCACTGGATGGACGTCTGTACAGATAGATGGACAGATGCATGGGACAAAGTGAGTGCCTTGATGCGTGAACGAATGGATGGATGAATGAATGCCCAAGGACTGGAAACGGGTCCTGGTGGGTTTTTGTTTTTGCAGGTTTTGGTGTCGGGAGGGCTTCGAGCACTCGTGTTTCTATGTGACCTGTTCCTCCAGTGCCGTCGCTGTGAGCATCACAGCCCCTCCTCCCCGGTTCCTCACTCTGTCCCCCAGGAACCCAGGAGATGACCCATTCTAGCTCCCCGCTGGCTGCCAGTGTGGAGGGACCCAGGAGGTGACCTTTGACCTTCCCCAGGAGCCCCGGGGAAAGTTAGCCTTTAAGGCTTGGAGCAGAATACTGTGGCCAGCGTGACCAGCAGGGACTTTTCCAGAAGGCTGCTCTGAGCCCTGTGATCCCTCACAAAGCTCCACCCTCCCACCCTCCACGGCCGACAGGTAGGGAGGCCTCCTCCAGCCCGGCCCAGCTGGACCCAGCAGGTTACCTGGCTAGGTGCAGCAAGGACTCCTTGGCGTTGTGACCGGAATAGGCACTGCATTCATAGAAGATGAGATTGTTCTCCTGGAATCAGAAGGCGGAAGGCAATGGGCAGAGGGCAGGGGAGCTGCAGGGGCCGCAGGGAGGTGAGCGAGGGCTTGTGTGCCTCCACCTGCCACGCTCACTGCCCATCACCGGCCCCTTAACTCCTCCGGCTGGCTCTGCACTCCACACCTGCTCGACTTCCACTCTAAGCATCTCCCAGGTGAGCTGCACCTTCCGCCGCCTTGGGCCCGGCCACTTCCTCAAGTGCCGCGCATCACCTGTATCACTTGGCCTTCAGGCCCAGCCGTGCGAGTCTGACAAAGACACAAAGGCCAGGGCAGGGAGACCAGGCTGGAGAAGGCGCTTGTGTTTGGTCGCTGGCAGGGCTCCCTGCAGCGTGCTTTTCCAAGGACGGTGCGTTCCTTGGGCCGCGGGCAGGCGCCGTGAAGCACTCGAGAGAAGTTCGGTAGGCCAGCCGGACAACGCGCCAGCTGCCCAGGCTGTTGGCACTGACCCCACCAGCCCAGCGCTGTGCTCAGTGTGTGTGGGGGGGCTCTGGGTCAAGGCTCGTCATATTGTACTTATCAATCCCATTAATGGATTGATTGCTTCTACCATGATGCTAATGGCACCGAGCCCTTGCTTCTGGAGGGGCTTATGGATGCCTTGTGCACGGGGGATGCAGGCTGCCAGCGCTGGCTCCCATCCAGCTCTCCCTGGCCACGCCCCACAGGCCCAACCCCCACCCTCCGCCCTTCTCCCTCAGGCCACACAGGCTACATTTCGCCCTGTCCACTCCATCAGACGCTGGCCCTAGGCCAGTCTGTCACCCAGCAGAGACTCTCGGATGGAAAGTCACGATTTGCCCGCCAGCCTCAGGTTCTGAGCCCAGCACTGAAGGACTGTGTGATCATCTGAATGAATCACTTGGACTCCTCTGGGTCTCAGTCTTTTGTCACTGACCAGACAGAGAAAAAGGCAAATGGGATAATAATACGGGTCTGCAGTTCCTTAAGCAGACTCTCTGGATCCAGATGTATTTAGGAATCCAGAAGTGTTGAATTTTGAAATGGTAATAGTGCAAGGCCTATGGAATACTTAATGCCCTCAGTGGGTCTGAGACATCATCTTATAACCAGGAAGAATGAATATTTCTTCAGTGAAAGATTTGAGTCTTCACTCAAAAGGAGGTAAAAAACACAAGCAGCTTTACGCCACTTCCCAGTAGATTTTTCTGCCAGATGAAATGCAAGATGGTTCTGTCTTCAGAGCATTTTGGGTTTTGGGATTGTGGTGCCTGGTGACCCTGCAGACACCTGCCAGGCCTTGTCCTCCCTTGCCCTCCAATCTCACGTTCCGTGTGTATGCTCGGAGGCTCTGGGCTCCTGGGGCTGTGTACAGCAAGCCTGCGAGGAACTGTGGACTCACGGAGCTGGCAAGCACCCTTGCTCCCAGATACACTGCTCCATGCAGACCAAACCGTGGCCAGAAAAGCAGCCACGGCACAGGCACTGTGTTGTTCTGCCCCACGTCCATGAAGCCTGGCTGGTCCCCTTCTTGGGTGGGAGGGCACATGTGTATTTTTTAAAATTATTTATTTATCTATTTGAAAGGCAGAGAGAGAGAGAAAGATCTTTCTTCTGCTTGTTCACTCCCCAAATGCCTGTAACAAGTACGGCAGGGCCAGGCCACCCAATCGGAGTCTCCCCTATGGGTGGCAGAGACCCAGGTATTTCAGCCACCATGGCCGCCACCCAGGGTGTGCATTAGCAGGAAGCTGGAATCAGAAGCAGGGTCAGGACTCAGAGCCAAGCACTGGGAGACTGACCTCTGGAGCCACGCCCGCCCCGGGATGCTTAGGCAGGTTTTCCAGTGTGAACCCCCTCCCCCGAGGCCATCTGGAGCTCACAGCTTTGAGAATCAATGCTGACAGGCTGAGCTCTCCAACAGCGTGGCCCAGAAGACCCTGCACGGAGTTTCTCATCGCGAAGGTGAACAAGCACAAATGCAGGCGCTGGGATTCAAGCATCAGAGGGGGCCTGGAATCAGTAACCTCTTACTGTCTCAGCCTTTATGGTTCTGAGTGCCAAGCAAGAGAGTTTAGGATACTTCCGTGCACCTCAGAGGGCCCTAACCAACTCCGCTTATGGTCTGTGGCTTAAAAATTTTTTTAAAGTGGCCGGCGCTGCGGCTCACTAGGCTAATCCTCCGCCTTGCGGCGCCGGCACACCGGGTTCTAGTCCCGGTCAGGGCACCGATCCTGTCCCGGTTGCCCCTCTTCCAGGCCATCTCTCTGCTGTGGCCCGGGAGTGCAGTGGAGGATGGCCCAAGTCCTTGGGCCCTGCACCCCATGGGAGACCAGGAGAAGCACCTGGCTCCTGCCATCGGATCAGTGCAGTGCGCCGGCCGCAGCGCGCCTACCGCGGCGGCCATTGGAGGGTGAACCAGCGGCAAAAGGAAGACCTTTCTCTCTGTCTCTCTCTCTCTCTCACTGTCCACTCTGCCTGTCAAAAAATTTAAAAAAAAATTTTTTTTAACTTTTATTTATTTGAGAAGGGGAACCGGGGAGGGGAGAGAGAGAGAGAGAGAGAGAGAGAGAGAGAGAGAGACACTCATCCACAGGTTGACTTTCCAAATGCCCAGTGACCTTGGACCTCAGTCCGGACCTCCCATGTGGATGGGAGGGACCCAGACACTTGAGCCATTATCTGCTGCCTCACAAGGTGCACGTTAGCAGAATCTAGACGCAAGAGCACAGCTGGGACATAAACCCAGGCACTGCAGTATGGGATGTGAGCATCCTAAGTGGCATTTTAGCCACTAAGCCAAATGCCCACTTGGCTTTCAAGTGCAGGAGCTGGAACTCTGCACAGCTTCCAGGGAAGATTCCCACCAGTGCTCTTGGGCACATGTCCACGTGCCCCGGGATGGGGGTGGGGGGTGGGGTCCCACCCTGTCCAGAGGGATGGAAATGCTCACCTTGGCAAGCTGTTCTCCAAGGCCTCGGGGGACTTCCCGCTCCTTCTCATTGTCAAGTTTATTGCCTAGCAGCAGCACAGGCACGCGGTCTCCCACGGCGTCCTGCAGAACAGATAATCCACCAAGTGAGAGAAGCATCCATAAGGAGCGCCCAGAAGGACAGCCTGGAAATGCTGGCTGGGGAGGTACAATCTGGCTCGAGAATCCCCAGCTGCCAGCAAAGGCCCGAGAGCCCCCTTCTGCGACAGCCTCAGTTTACCACGCTTCGGCAGGGTGCCCGAGGCCCGCCCCTGGGTGCCTCCCAGCCCTATCTTTGCAGTGGCCGCGCCATCTTCACTATGCTCCTTGGGTCTTGAATGGAAGATGGGCTCTGCAGGTGTGCAGGGGAGTGGGGTGCAGGAGGAGTATGCTCCTGCATTCAGCACCCCAGGTCATCCTGAGGGCCAGGCTTAGTCTAGGGAATCAAGGGAATCAATGCAATGTGGTCTGAGGCTGTGCTGGGGGCTGCTTGGGTTAGAAGTGGCACCTCCCGAGGCCTCCCCTTGGCACACAAGCTCCCTGATGGTGGGAGCTGAGTTGGAGTCAGGGTGCTGGGCCCGCATGGCTGCATTAAGTGGCTGTTGCATGTCCAGTTGGAGGTGGACATTACAGACCCCTGCTGCTGGGTGCTTTGCCTCTGAGCAGCTATACCTCTGGGGCCAGAAGTCCCAGGCTCTGCAAGGCGTCTGCCCTCTGGACTCCTCCAGTGGCTGTAGCATGACAACCATGGGCCTGCCTCCCCTGGGGATCTGCATCCCTGGGGTCTCTGCTCCTCCTTTGTGAAGGGGGTGCCGCATGGGCCTCTCCGGAGGGTGCCCGCAGGACCCAGCACGCTCAGTGACTCGGTGGATACAGCCTCGTTCACATCTCTGCGGGTTACTACTTTTGCTTCGTGGAATACTTAATTAGGGACTTTTCAGCACACTTTGGGAACAAACCGTGATTCCTGGTAGTGCAGTGTTTACTGCATGGAGGGGGCAGCGGGCTAACAAAACTGGGTTACTGCACAGCTAAGGTTGTCTCCATCTTCAGCTACCTCACCTCACCATTTCAAACGAATGTCCAAAGACGAGCTGACAAACACGCCTATTTTAAGTGGAAATGCAATTATGCTTGAAATGAAAGCCTCCAAGTCTCCTTAACCTGCACATTTGTATTTCCCTTCGATAGAGGGAAAAAAATTCTCATCTATGAAATGGGCGCACGTCAAACTCTCCGGGAATCCAAAAACACGTTCAGCAGCGAAGACACTGAGTAATGAGGACTCTGTAGTAAATGGCCCCACTGTTCCCTAACACTGATTATCTGGATTCTTGCCTCTAATGAACGCTCTGCTACTTGGTGCCTTATTGCCTTGAACTCTCTAAAGCTGCCATCCATTGGTAAGATGTTGATTCACGCTTGTTATAACCACTAAAAGGCACTGCAAGCTCTTAGGGTGCTCTTCTGCCCCATCAACACGGATTAAGTTATGTGCAGTGTTGCTGAGACATTAAGTGCGTTGCACCATATTCCAATTACTTGAAAGTGAGAGGCCCATATACAGGATGCTGTGGCTCCCTATTAGCCCGAGCCGTCACTAACAGGAGCGCCGCCTGTTCTCCCACTGCACACTTGCGCGAAGCAGAGTTTTTCACAGGAAAGCGGAGGAAGCAGAGGACATGGGCCAAAGGCTTGCAGTTTGGAGCACCTGGGAGAGAGATGCTGGTGGACGGCCGGGCGAGGGAGGACACGGCCTGTGGGATTTCTCGACATGCAGGCTCTCTGGAAGTAGGAGCAGCAGACTGGAAATCTGGGGTCAGACTCTAACCCGGATTCTGTCGCTACTTGGAGCGGGCGGTGGCTTCAGTGCCCCACTTGGTGAAGGCGACGGCAGGCCCCGAGTGGCCCACGGGAGTGAGGAAGGGACAGAGGCGTAAGCCCAACACCCGAGCCCTGTGCTCCAGACGCCAGTGCTGCCTCTTAGGGACAGCAGGGGCCGTGTCCTTTCCGTTTGAAAGCGATTTCTGGATCCGAGGGGTTCAGAGGTCCCGGCAGGAAAGCAGCTGGGGTTTCCGTCTTCCACAGCTACCCTGGTCACAGCACCCCCTCCACAGGCTGTCCGTCACCGTCACCCCGGCCCAAGGTCAGACTCTGACTCAGGGACGTGGGGAGGACATGCGGTTGGGGGTCGGGCTCTCATGGTCTTCCTTAACTTTAACACCCGAAGTCTTGATCTAGCTGCCTAAACTCTACACCTGTTTCATTCTAACTGGCCTTTCAGCCCAGGTATCCCTTGGCAAGTGCATGCCCATAACTGCTCCCTAATGAAGTAGCACTTCCTTTTGAAAAGGTCAAAGGGCACCTTTTTCAATCGTCTAAGGCTCTGGGGAACAAGTCTCAGGTCTGCCAATCTGTAGTGGATCCCATTAAAGGGGTCGGCAGAAAACCCCATGGGCGTGGCAGGTCAGAGTAAAGAGAGCTTAGCTCCTGAGCCAGCCACACAGCCTTTCTCTGGGAGACTCGGGCTGGTTTCTGTTCTGGGACCCGCTGTCGGAGAGGCCCTTTGACATCTTAGCTGCCTCTCTCTGAGCCCGAGCTTGTTGGAAGACAAGATTTGTTGAAATGCACACGATTACCCAATCTTGACTTTAAATAACCAGAGCTGTTGGCGTGGCACAGAGGATCGGCGTTCAGCTTAGAATGCGCAGCTGTTGGGTTTGGTGGGTTGTGGGGTGTGTGTGTGTGTGTGTGTGTTCATAGCTGTTTGCTGGGAGGCATGAAAAGCACTCAGCTGGGAGCGTGCTGCTATTTCTCTTGAGCCAAAACAAAAAAATTTCTCAGCACATGAAAGCATGCCATTGCCGTTATGCTAAGAAAAAAAAAAAAAACTGCAAAATTATATCTTGGGGGTTTCCATATTTATCCACCCCCTGGACGCTGAGGCAAAACAAGATTTATTTATGTAGTTCATTTTAAACTGCCAGCACTTCAAGCTCCACTTGGAACGTGGGGGGGAAAAAAATCAAACTGCTATTTTTTGCTCCGCGCTGTACGTTGTCACCAAGGACAGAGATCACAGGATGTAGCTGGCAGCTCAGGCGGGGAGAGGGAAGTGGGCCAGGCCCCCTTGAGCTGCACAACCGTTCTGCTTTGAGACCGAAGCAAGAAAAGCCTGAGAAAGCAGACAGATGGCCGGCTGTCCGGGGGCAGAGGTCAGCCGCGGGCCGCGTGGCTGGAGGAAAGCGCCGGGCAGAGGCCGAGCCCGGGGTCCTGATTCGGCAGGCGCCGTGGACAAGTCAGTTCCTCCCTTTGGATCTGTTTTTCTCACACTTGAAACGAGAGGTCTCTAAGTGGTTTTTCCAGTTCAGAGAGACTGGTCTAGCACATCACCTGCTCCAGTCATCTGCTTCCCCAGTGTCCGGGCTTCATAATATGGTGCTGTCAGAACGACAAAAAGATCTATACAGAAGTTCAACACCCGGGAACACAGACCCGGGGCGCTGAGGGTTGTCTGGACTTGAAGGAAACACCAGTCCACACAGGCTTCTGCCAAATCCCATTTTCTCTCCCTGCCCCAGGCCACAACGTCTTTAGAGGTCCAGTTTGTCCCCTGGCCTACCAGGGGACACTTAGTGCCCCCTCTGGATGGGAGTGGCTGGAGACATTCTAGCCAAAGGAGGCGAGACGGTTACAGCACTGCTGAGTTGGCAGCGGGGAGGAACCGCGTCGACGTCATTTGAGGTGCACAGGAGAGGTGGCGCACAGCGGGCCCCCAGACGTGGTGACGCCTGAGAGAGGATCGAGGACTTGGGTGGGTGGGGCAGGTGGGCAGGTGTAAGGTGTTTTCTTGCATCCAAGGATTTTGGTTTTCTCTGTGCTACAAGGTAACCCTCCAAGATCTCATCCCTACACAACTGCTTCGCCCTTCTGGCCACTGAGAGTCAAATGCCACGTATACTGCAGACTCGGGGCACGGTAGGTCCGGAAGTGACCAGGCTGGGAGAGTCAGGACTCCATTTGCAGGAAGCTTCACGCCTCCCCACCTCTTCCAAGAGTCAGCCTTCGCCACGGAGGGCGTGTCCGGCCGTGTAAGTGCTGCTGTCCAGGCCGAGGGCGGAAGGGGCACTGCGAGCCACCGGCCGCCCCTCCCTTCGTAACGAGCTTCAGGGCCCCGAAGGCTGCTATTAGAGCGCGCCCTCCACCCTCCCCTCGCCAGGCGAGGGAGTTGGTAAAGTGCTCGGAGCTCTTTGGAAAAATCAAGTGTGCCACAAATATAAAGCACTTATTATTTCCAGTTCCCCTCAGATCAAATTAAGTGTCAAGTTTCCATCTATCAGCTGACACCTCTGATTGCCGGTTGCCAAGGCAGAATGAGTTCGCTTTTCAAGAATTGGGAGAATAATTGCGTTTCTGATGCTCCCCTTGCACACTTTCCACACACACCCTGCCACGAGACACAGCCTCCCGCACTGGCTCCCGAATCCCCAGGCTGCTAAGTTGAATATGTCTCCAGGTGCATCACACGGCAGTCTCTGGGGTGCCAGGAGCCACAAGGCCATGTGGGGGCCGGGGAGCCAACTCCCGGCCAACAGCACAGGTGCCTTTGTACATGACTGTGGCTCACAGGGTGGACCCTGGACCAGCAGCACCGGCCTCCCCCGAGCACTTGTTAGAAACACAAATCTCAGAGCATGGCCCAGACCTGCTGTGTCCCAGTCTGCATTTTAACAGGGTCCCAGGTCATCCCTACCTGTGTTGAGTTTGAGAAGCACCTGTGCAGGCTGGGGGGGGGGGGGGGGGGCTGGGTATCAAAGGCAATTGGAGAGCTCTGGGTTTTTTTCTCCCTGGGCCCTGAATCATTCCACTGTGGGGAAAAGGGCTCTGGAATTCATGTTGGTTAAAACATCCTCCTGATGTTCATCTAAGTTAGCCATCTAGGAGAGTTTAACTGTACCTTCTCCTGAAATTTTCAAGAAGGAAAATCTTGAACTACAAATTGTATGGGAAACCCCACCCACAGAGAATTGTGATTTAACCAACCATGGATTTGCCTCCTGGCCCGGCCCCCGCACCCATGGGTGCATCATGGCTTCCAGGGGGCATTGTAGCAAGCAGGGGCTGGTGATGTTCTTCAGCCCAGGGAGGCGTGTGCTTGGTACACGTTCTGGAGAATGACCCCAGTCACAGCTCAAGGTGGCCTGAGAGTTCTTCCCTCCCATCACCAAATCTAACCTGATGTTCTCTGTCCTCTGGATCCCAGCTCTCCGTGCAGGTGTCTAGGAAGTGACAGCCCCCATGACGGCAGACAGCACAGATCCATACGCTTGTCTGCACTCACTCCCACTAACCCCAGGCCACAGGACCAGCTCTGCCCAGCTCTAGCACACATCGAAATGCAGACACTGGCTCACAATCCTGCGTCTGTGGCTGGGAAAAGAAGGGGTGGGCTGGAGAAGCAGTGGCCCCGATTTCTCCACTTGAGCATGAGACGGCTATGCCAGGTTGGAGGTGTTCAAAGGGAAACCCCTTTTGTCCACCGAAATTGTACCTGGACTTACAATGTACAAAACTTGAAGATGCAGAGCCAGCCTGACCGATAGGGGAATGAGGGGCCCAGAACTGTGGCCACTGAACCTTTCCCTGCCCCAACCCAAGCTCTGGGGAACATCAGTTGCATTCCAGGGCTTGGCAGAAGTTCTGAAAACCACCAAGTTGGGAGACCCCCAAGGTCTCTCCTGTGCCTAACTTCTGTGAGGAAGACGGATCTGCTGGTGTTGCCACAACAACCAAGAAGAGGAAGGAGGGAGGGAGGGGGAGAAAATTCATGCCACGAACACCAGTGTTTACAGAGGAATCGCTGTCACGTTCACCAGGGCCATTTCCTTCCATTGCTAGCTCGGTGTCCAGATGATCTGCTGCATTTCAAGACTCGCCTCTTCTCATACAGTGCTTCAGGTGCAGCAATTTTGAACAATAATTTGTGTTAAATAGTTTTCTGGGCTCTGGCATCCATTCTGTTCCTTGTGTTTTTTTTTTTTTGTTGTTTTTGTTTTTTGGTAACGAGAAGGAAACAGATGAGTGGAGAAAGGGAATGGCTCAACCAGTCAGAACTGTAAGAGAAAGATTTGGGTTGGAGGGGTCATAGCTCTTTGGGCCCAAAGGAGTGAAGAAATGCACAACTCTAGTTTCTGCCTTCACCACCAGAGGGCGTCCATGAGCTCATCCACCATCCGCTGGGCACTGCTTACGTGGGTCCCCATGCCACGCTCCCAGGTTACACTGCTGCTCCCAGGAGGCAGACTCCAGCCGAGGCTGTGGGTGGGTAAACACGGGACTTGCAAGGGTTTCGAGGAAGTGACCAGGGACTGTGCACGCTGCTGCAGGCCTGGAGCAGAGGCAGCTGCCCGTCAGCTCCGTGAAGGCGCCAGCGCTGTCTCGTTTGCTGCTGGAATCCCCAGCCCCTGGACAGCGCCCGGCAGTGTATCTGCACCAAACTCCGCAAACCAAAGATGACGCTGGCATAAGGGCTGGGACATCTATGTGACTGGTTCGTCCATATGACCCTTGACCTTGAAGAGGCTGCCTTGGCATGGCAGAAGAGGAGCACGAAGACAGGGAGGGAGCAGGAAACACACGCGAAGCAACACGCTGCAAGCAAGGCTGGAGACAGCAGAGTCCTCGAGATCACCCTGAATTCCAAGGGGACACCACGGCCCCGAGGCCCTGCCTGGAGCCCCCACACGGGCGGTCAAGGTGCCCTTGTGTGAAAGCTGTGACAGAGGTCCCCAGACGCAGCCCAGAGCAGCTCCCGGGAAGCACGCAGCTGGGCCCCCAGAGCCAGACTGACGCAGGGCGTGGAAGAGGCGGTGCTGAGGATGAGGGAAGACTCCCAGCCCTCTCCCAACCCAGACTCTGGCTCTGAGAGCCCACGGCAGTGGGAGGGACACAGTTCCTGGTGTCACGTGTCCGTTTGCTCCCCAGGAGGGCAGGGTCTGTGTCCGTCTCGTTCATGTCCGGACTCCCAGTGGCCAGCCTGCTCCGAGGCATTGCTGCCTGGACAGAGGAACCGGTCTGTTCTGAATCGGGTCTGGAAAGTGCAGCGGGCTAGGTGGGCGGGCGGCAGAGAAGAGGGGGTGGCGCAAGAGCAAGCCCGGGGCTCCCCGGGAGGCGGCCAGCTCACCTCCACGTTGCTCAGCCACTGTCGCACCGACAGGAAGGACTGCTTGGCCGTGAGGTCGTACATGATGATGACCCCGTCGGCTTTTCTGAAGAACTGCTGGGTGATGCAGCGGTACCTGTCGCGGAAGGGCCATGGGGTGAGGGGTGCTGGACCGTCCCTGTGGTGGCCAGGCTGGTGGGGGGACAGCTCCTCACCTCTCCTGCCCAGCCGTGTCCCACAGCTGCAGGGCCACCTGCGCATTGTCCACAGTCACGGTCTTCACGCGGTAATCGATGCCTGCAAGGTGCAATGGACTTGCTGGGGCTGCCGCACACCAGAGCCAGCCTCATCTTCAAACCAGAGCGTGCTGGCTCCAACGTGCCCGGAGTCACACCCCGCCCAGGGTGCAGCTTCTGGGAGGTGACGAGGGGACGTGGACAGAACACTGCTTCAGGATGCCTGGCTCTTGCGTTCTGGTCCTATCTCTGCCACGCACTGGCTGCGGGGTCTTGATCAAGTCATGGAGCCTCTCGGAACTGCAGCTGTCATGTGATCCAGACCCGTGGAGGGATCAATCAGATCACGCACGTGAAAGCACAAGACCAACGCAGACCCTCGTTCGTGCCCACCGGCTTACTCCCTCACTGGGAACACGGAGGAGGAGGCGTGGTGGCGCAGCCTGTGATGCCGGCATCCCACATCAGGGCACCGGTTCAAGCCCCCACTGTTCTGCTTCTAATCCAAGTCCCTGATAGTGCATCTGAGCAAACAGCACATGATATGGCCCAAATACGTGGGCCCTGCCACCCACATGGGAGGCCTATGGGAAGTTCTTGGTTCCTGGCTTTAGCCTGGCCCAAGCCTGGCTGCTGCAGCCATTTGAGGAGTGAACCACTGGATGAAAACTAGCTCTCTCGTGCGCGAGCTCTGCCTTTCAAATAAATAGATAGATTTAAAAAAAAAAAAAAAAGAGGAAAAAAGATCGTCTCCAAATTAATCTTCCTTCCTCCCTTTCTTCCTTTCTGTCTCTCTTGGCCTAGAACCCTTCCAAGTCTCCCCTAATAAAACCCAAATATCCAAGGGGTGGGTCGTACACCTGCACCATCCAATCCAGAGGTGTTGGGGGTAGGGAGAAGGAGGAAGAAGCAGGGGAGACACGGCAGGTAGAGGAAAGGACAGAAGAGAGGGGAGGAGGCGGAGGGAGGAAGGAGCCAAAGGAAGGCAGCCTTCACCCTTGAGATGGAAGCCCAGGCACTGGGCCAGGGAGAGGGAAGGAGGTCAGTGGCCTGCATTCTGTGGCCCACGCCAGCCTCGGTACTGTGATCCAGATGTTCCCCCTCTGCTGTGTGGGCAAGAGCGTTCATGATGCAGGGAGCTGTTGCAATCCTCCCCTCAAGGACCGGGCCCCAGAGCTCGCCAGGATCCCCTCGCACCCTCACAAAGACCCCTGTAGTCCTGACCTGGACGGACAGCAACACAGGAGGGCAAGCAGAGACGGAGGCAGTTGATGGGAAAAGTCACCCCGCCACGGCAAAAGCCAAGGCCACAGCAAAGGCCAAGGCCAGCCCACTAGAGACCCACAAGGAGAGGAGAGGCAGAGGTGGCCTCTCGGAGAATGTTGGGGCCAAGCGGGGTCCAGAGGCCTGTGCTTCAGATGAGGGCAGAGAGAAACCCTCCATGTAGGTGTCCCACATGGCTGCCCGGGGTTAACAAAAGTGATTCTTCCCCTTAGGGAGTGCTTTCCACTGGCCGCCTCCCCCACCTCACAGTGCACCTGTGTCGTCCACGTGAGCCGTTATCTGCAAGCACATGTGGACACACTCGTGTGCCCCACACGCACACCCGTGCATATATTCACACACACTCACATGCACACACACACAAATGCATGCGCCACGGAGAGCCGGAGAGCAGGAGTCCAGATGCTGCGCCCGCCGGAGCCAGACACCTGCAATGGTGACAGCGGAGACATGTGAACCCAGCTCACTGGCCCTCTGATTGTGTACCTCGGGCACACAGCCCCTGGCTTCTTTGTTCCAAGGACAAAGCTCTGGCTAAGTACTCGCATCAAAACACGTTGCACCTGGTGGGGAGCAGCACCCTGGGGGAGTTTTTCTCCTTGGGTAAAAGCAGTGAAGGGGCTTCAGGGTCTGTAGTCTGAGAGGAGAAGGCCAGCCACGGCTGGATCTGAAACAGGCTGGCGGGTCCAGGGCCCGGAGGACGGAGCCCTCTGCTTGTTGGCAAGGCCGCTGGCAGGAGCGCAGGTGGGTGCTGTGGGAGCGAGCAGCTGGGTCTTGGCTGCCATTGGCTACTTATTCTGCCAGGGGGTGGGAGCTTTGTCTCACTGGGAGTGAGCTGGACAGCAGAGAGCTAGAAGATGTGTTCTGTGCTGGGGTGAGCTTGGCCAGACTCCCTGCTGTACACACAAAGGACTCCTCCCTGCCCACACAGGCAGGCAGGTGGAGGAAGCAGGTGAGTAAGCCCACAGGGGCGCTAATGGATCTGAAGGCCACTAGCAGCTCTAAGATCCCAGGTGGCAGCAGACCCACGTCCTGTGTTGCCGGCTCAGTGCTGCCACTGAGCAGCAGCGGGATCTTGCTGATGCTTTACCTCGCCTCCTCGGAGGGGTCCACTTTCCCCACCCACAAACTCAGGCCACAGATGAAACGGCCATGTCCAGTGTTTACGACCTTGAGGTTCAGCTGTAACAGACAATGGTCATGTCATGGTGACCCTCACCTTGCAACCCAACTGGCTCCAAAATGACATCAAGTTGCAGCCGCCTGTCACCAGAAAGTGGGCTATGGAGAGAGACGGTGTGGGTTGGAGCTGGGCTGAAGGACCCCCGGGAAGTGGTGTTTATGTTTCTGGAAAATACGGGTGTGAGTTGCAGCAAAGCAGGAGGGGTAGAGGAGTGGGGAGCACCAGCAAGCCTTAGGGTGCTCCTAGATTTCTCTGTAGAGAAGGGGAGTGGGACAGAATCTGAGTAGTGGCCAGGAGAGGACCAAGGTAAAGCTTTGGCAAGGAGCACCTTGGGTTCTGCCTGGTGATTTAAAGCAGGGAGGCCATGACTCCCTGCAAAGGGCAGTGGAAAGAGCACTGGACTTGGAGTCCTGGGTTCTAGTGAGCCTTAGCTGCTAATATTCAGCTTGACCAGGGCTCTCGGTCGCCTCACTTACAACATGAGATGTTATGCACAGGCCACTCCCCCAGCTGCTTCTGGCTCTAGTGTCCTACAAAACCCATCATCTCATGCCTCCAGGATGTCTATGGGGCCCAAGAAGGTGCTATTTTTTTTTAAAAAAAAATTAGTTCACTAATTTTTGTTTTCTTTGAAAGGCAGAGAGATACACACACACACAAAGATCTGCCATCTGCTAGTTCACTCCCGAAATGCCCACAACAGTCAGGGTTGGACCAGGCTTCAGGCAGGAGGCAAGAACTCCATCGCAGTCTCCCATGTGGGTGGCAGGGACCCACGTGTTTGGGCCATCACCTGCTGCCTCCCAGGGTGGGTGTTAGCAGGAAGCTGGAATGGAGAGGAGAGCCAGGACTCGAACCCAGGCACGCTGAGAGGGGATGAGGGTGTCCCAAGCCGCAGCTCCACAGCTGCACCAAATGCCCAGCCCTAAGCACCTGCTATTGAAGGAGTAGGCTGGGTCCTAAGGTGGGACAGGCAGGACACTCCCAGTCACATGGTTGTGTTACAGCAACTCACTTTACACACAAGGACAAGGGTCCTCATTCCTGGGAGGGAGTGGATTCCAGGAAGTTAACAGGGACCCCTCTGGCGATGGAAGTGTGCCAGGAAGAACCACGGCACCCCCACTCCTGGACATTGCCATGGCCACTGACTGCCCTGGCCGGGTGACGGCCAGGTCCTGATCTGGGGTTGGACGGTGTGGCCTCTGCGGCCGTGACAGCTCTGTGAAGGGTGCACCTTCCAGACGGCTGCTGTGCCATCTGCTCGCCGACGTGAGCAGCAGAGCGAGCCCGCTGCGTGGCAGGGAAGCTAATCTGAGCCGCTGCTCCAGCCTGCTCGAGCGGCGTGATGGAGGGCATTCCTGATTTGGAACTTGGGATTTTTTTTCCGCTTCCTAAATTGTAGTTGTTTTCATAATTGGCCTCCTGGGAAGTGCAAATTCCTGTGACTTCCTCTTTTTCAGAGGCTTCTATCCAGGGCCTCAAGAGGGAAATGGATGCTGATTTGTGATAGAGATGTACACAGCCCTAGGGGGTGCACCTTTGAGGGCCTGAGGGCTTGGCCTCCATGACTCTGTCTCCTGTACACCTGCGTGGGGTCATGGCTCGGGGGCCCAGCCCATGGGATACCCTCCAAGGAAGGTGAGTCTGGCTTCCCTTGCCCATTGCTTCATTTTTGTTGTAATTTCCACATATTTTCACTTTTGAGTGAATGGCAGACACACACATGTATACAGACAAGAGATCTTCCATCTGTTGGTTCACTCCCCAAATGCCTGAAACAGTCAGGTATAGGCTAGACCAAAGCTGGGAGCTAGCAACTCCACCCAGGTCTCTCAGGTGGGTGACAGGGACCCAACCACTTGAGCCCCCACCTGCTGCCTCCTAGGATGCACTTTAAGAGGAAGCTGGAATCAGATGTGGAGCCGGGACTCGAACCAGGCTCTCAGATACGTGTGTTTCAAGTGGCCTCTTACCCACTGCTCCAAACACCCGCCCAGCCACCGCTTCCTGCATCACCGTGCACAGAGCACTTGGCTCACTCCCAGCGGCTGCTCTCAAGGGGAGGCAAGGCCAGGCTCCTCTGGGCTTAGCTCCCAGGCCCTACCCTTCTTCCCTGTCTGGCCCTAACTCTGCGTCTGGGGAAGTTCTCGATCTCTGGGCGGAGTGGAGCAGAAGGGGGGATGTCCCCGGTGCTGCCACGGTGTAGGAAAGGGCTCAGCAGTAAGGCCAGGACGCCGAGGCTTGTGGGGAGAGACCCAGAGGTAGGAAAACAGTTGGAAGGGTAAGACGAAGACAGTGCGGTCTCCTTGGGCAGGGCCTGGGGCGTGGGAAGTTTGTTCCGTAGAAGCAGCCTGTCAGCCAGCGGAGGTTGGCGGGGGTTTGGCCAGAGGTCCAGCCTTAGGAGCAGGCTTGGGGTGCCTGATTCAAATCCCTCATTGTTCAGATGAGGGAAAACGGAAACCCAAGGAGGGACCGTGTCCTCTTGAGGTCACACAGCTGGCTAGAGTCAGGGCCGGGGACTTCTAATGTCTCCCTGGGCCCTCTCCTGCTTCCCTCAACCGCTGTCCACCTTCTGGGAGAAGAGGGACCCAGCACTCACTGGGGGCCAAGCACGTGGTACTGTTACTGGGATGCCATGGAATGGAACAGAAACGGCGTGGGCATCAGGAAGCAGTGGCAAGCACCCGATGGCCATGTGGACAAGCCCCTTCAGCTCACTGGGCCTCAGTGTCCTGCTCTGTCTACTGGGAAGATAACAAAGCCTGTCCCCCGGCACTGTGATGAAGACGGATTGATATGAATACAAACGCCTTTGGTGGCCGGCACCACGGCTCACTTGGCTAATCCTCCGCCTGTGGTACCAGCAGACCAGGTTCTAGTCCCGGTCAGGGTGCCGGATTCTGTCCCGGTTGCCCCTCTTCCAGTCCAGCTCTCTGCTGTGGCCCGGGAGGGCAGTGGAGGATGCTTGGGCCCTGCACCTGCATGGGAGACCAGGAGGAGGCACCCAGCTCCTGGCTTCGGATCGGCGCAGGACCGGCTGTGGCAGCCATTTGGAGGGTGAACCAATGGAAGGAAGACCTTTCTCTCTGTCTCTCTCTCTCTAACTCTGTCAAAAAAAAAAAACAAAACCAAAAACAAAAATGAAAAACACCCTTGGTGAATACCCATATGGCTGACTTTATCAGTTCGGCTAAGTTACAGTACCACGTGCTTGGCCCCCAGTGAGTGCCTGGTTCCCTCATCTCCCAGAAGGTGGACAGCAGTTGAGGGAGGCAGAAGAGGGCCCAGGGGGACATTAGAAGTCCCTGGCCCTGACTCCGGCCAGCTGTGTGACCTCAAAAGAACACGGTCCCTCCTTGGGTTTCAGTTTTCCCTTATCTGTACAGTGAGGGATTTGAATCAGGCACCCCAAGCCTGCTCCTAAGTTACAGGTAGGGGAATGCAGGTGCTTTGGATTTGGGGATTTTTCAGATTTTTGAATATTTGCATAGATGAATACGTAATGAGGATGAGACCCAAATCTAAACACAGGAGACCAGGCGTGAAGTGCTCCACACGTGACACCAGCTCGGGACTCAAGTTTCAGCTTTTGGGCGCGTTTGGGATTTCAGATTTTTGGGATTAGGGAAGTTCAACTTTCAGTGTGTAGCAGGCACTCACTGTAGGCATCTTTTGTTGAGCGAGTCAGCCTGGTGGGAACTAAAAGGTCCATATGCCCTTGAGTGTGGCCCCTCATCCGTGTGCAGTGTGCACCTGCAGGTGGAGGGAGTAAAAGCCTCGACTGCATTACGATGTTATCCAAGAGCAGGGGCACCTCCCATGGTCACCCCTTAACTCAGACTGACTCATCTTAGCCAGCACTCGACGGGTTGGGAAGGAGGACAGGTGAAGTATGATGAGTAAAAACGCTGTCCAGAGCACTGTGCCCTATCCCATGCTCACACCCACACCCACACTCACACCCACACACACACAGACACGGGGCAGGGCAAGGCTGGGCAGTGGCAGCCCATTGGTGAGGCATGGGGATGTGGTGCAGTGTATGGGCCCCAGGAGTCGTCCTGGTCAGTTCTGGGGGAGCATGGTGGGGAAGGAGTGGTAAGGAGGAGGTGGGAGCTCCTGGTGGGGACAAGGGGGCTGCAGCCCCACCTTTGCCACACTCAGGTGCACACACCCAGGGCTCGAGTTGGGAAGCACTCCAGGGCCCCATCACATGCAGACCTCATTGCTGAGCAAAGCAGCTGCGGTCCCCATGACCCCCACCCCACTGGCTCCAAGTCCCTCTCTGCCCCCCCTCACATGGTCGCAGGCGCACCTCGGGGACGAGAACTCACCTACGGTGGCCACCATGCCTGGGGAGAAGCAGTCCTCACAGAACCTCCTCAGGAAAGACGTCTTGCCCACGGCGGAGTTGCCCACGAACACAATCTTGAAGAGCCGGTCTGGCGTGGATGGGCGGCGCTCCTCCTGTGGGCGGCACGCAGTCTGGCCAATGGCTGGCCATGGCCGCTGCTCCTGCTCCATCCACAGCCCACCCTCCTCTTGTCCCCACGGTGGTCCTGGGCTCCCCCCCAGCAGCAGGCCAAGACGTAAGACGGCTCCTCTGTGTCGAGTAGGTGGACACCTCCCAGATTGGGAGGGAGCCTCTTACTTCTGCCCCATCACCCAAAGCCTGGACCCAGGGCGGGACACTCTTGCCTCCCTGCACGGGGCTCCCATCTCAGCATCGCCATCTTCCTGGGGCCACTGAGGTCAGACAGTGTCCACTCAGGAACCTGGGACCCATGCCCCCTGCCTTGCAGGGCCAGCTTCAGAGGGAGGGAGCTGGGTGGTGTCAGTGTCCCCAGCGGGCAGGGCCTTTAAGGCCCAGGAGGGAAATGAGGCTGCTCCAGGACACAGTGAGCAGGGGATGGAGGACGGAGCTGACTTTCAGCACGGGGATGCTCGCCCACCTGGACCCCGCCTGCAGGGTCAGCTGAGGAGGCTTTGGAATCTATTTAAAAGTGGATTTGGGCGAATTAGCTCCCGTCGTTGAGCAAATATTATAATGCAGCGGCAGCTGATATTAGCAGTGTTGAGTTTCAGGGGAAAGTCATTAACAGGCTTTTGGGGAGGAATCAGTGCCACGCAGTTCTTAGGAGGAATTCAAGGTCAACTACAGGAATTTCAATTAAAATTAAAAAATCATTCAAAAAATTCCACACACAACTATCTCCCATCCCTCTTTCTTTATCTATACACTGCACACTCTAGCCTCTTGTCTCTGTACCTCTAATTGTCATTTGTTTCAGACTAAAATTTGGTGCACCAATCTGTTTCTCCCCGGGCCCAGCGAAGGGGTGGGGACCATGAAACCCTGGATGAGGACGAGGGTCCTGGTGGCAGAGGTGTTGCCTGACCCTGAGACCTGTCACCACTGACCCCTTCCCTGGGTAGAGCATTTTCTAAAAAAATTTTGCACAACATGTAAACCCCTCGATGGTTCAGTTTCAGGCAGAACTCATGGCATCAGAGCAGGGAACTCCTATTTGTGTCCGTGCACTTAACCTGCCATCCCTGCGGAGTGAGGGTGCACCTGCCTTGTGAGGAGCAGGGAGGGGCTGGGAACAGGAACCCTGGGCTGCCTCCTCCGGTGCGTTCTCAACTTCCCTCCCTATGTGCTTTAATTTAATAAATCTTCAAAAATAACATTAATACATGCTAACTTCTAAGGTTAGAAAACAGAAAAATAGAGAGGGAAATAATAGTTATTTGTAATGTGCCCTGCCACTGTTCACGCTTTGGTCCCTTCCTCCAGTCTCTTCTGTAAGCATGAGGGTGGTTCAAAAATTTTGTGGAAAATGGAATTAAGAGGTAGTTTATTTTTGGTGCAAAAAGAAATTGAAATCTATGCATACGTGTGTTCTTCAGAAATTTCATGGAAAATGTGTACTATTGGGGCAGGCACTGTGGCACAGCAGGTTAAAGCCCTGGCCTGAAGCACCGGCATCCCATATGGGCACCAGTTCAAGACCCGGCTGTTCCTCTTCCGATCCAGCTCTCTGCTATGGCCTGGGATAGCAGTGGAAGATGGTCCAAGTCCTTGGGCCCCTGTACCCGCGTGGGAGACCTGGAGGAGGCGCCTGGCTCCTGGCTTCGGATCGGCGCAGCTCCAGCCATTGCAGCCATCTGGGGAGTGAACCAGCAGATGGAAGACCTCTCTCTCTCTCTACCTCTTTCTGTAACTCTTTCAAATAAATAAAAATAAATCTTTAAAAAAAAAGAAAATGTGTACTATGAATGAATTTCAGCATTTTCATATTAAAAGAATCTTTGAATCCCATTTTTTTCCACGAACCCTTTGAAGTACTATAGGACAAATGTTAATTAAAGAAACCTAAGACGTATCTCAAATTGATTATATCCTACTTTATCATACATTACTAAATTACATATATGTCTGAGTCACTAAGCTTTCTGTAACTGTGATTTTTTTCACAGCTATGTAATATTCTATTACATTAGTACACCACAACTTAGGTCCCTACCATAGGTTTTTCCAATTGCTTGCCATTATAAAACAGCAGAGCCTTGAGTTGAATCTTGATCTGATTTTGGTTATTTCCATGGGAAAAACTGCTAGTTGTGCCCAATATTTTTACTTTCTTGATTCATCTCATCTAACAACGTCCCGGAAGAGTTGGGCCCATTCATGCCTGGTGGTGGGGGTGGAGGGGCTGCCTCACAGGGGCCTGGCAAAGAGCGGGCCTGCCTGGGAGCTGCCATGAGGCTTCCGGGTGATCTGTGTCCGTCTGCCGCAGTTTCTGTTCCCAGCAAAACGGCAACAGAGTGTCACGGAGCCAGCAGACGCGAGACAGCGTGGCGGGAAGGGCCGGGCTCCACGTCCCTGGGGGCTGGCCAGGCTGCCCCCTGCTGGGCTTCTGCTTTCCTATCTGACCACAGGAGCACCTGCTGCTGGGCCTCCTCTGATGACCGTGACCGTGAGAGTGAGATGCTGCAGCAGACGCGGCGCCTTGCCACTCTCCTTATCCCTGTGGCCTACCAACCCCTTGACGCCTCTCTCCCATTGTGGCGGTGTTTATGACCTATTTGTGCCCACTGGGAACCAGGGTAGTTGTGTGCACTGATGGGGGTGAAGGGTGGGGACCCCTCACTTCCTCTCTGTGCCAAAGACCTTCAAAGGGGTGACACGCAGGCATGAACCTTAATCCTGCCCAAGGTGGACGACCTATACCCAGAAGCCCCAGTCGTGGCTCCCCTGCCAACACAGCCTCTGGGGAAAGCACAAGGTGGCGATGGCTGTGTCCTAGAGAGCGGCCACGGGGTGCAGGGAGGAGCCTCTTTCACAGGTTTGCGCACATTCCTAAGGCTGCTGCCCAGGGTCAAGCGGAGGATGAGGTCACAAGGTGAGGGCCAAGGGCAGACTTTCCTATGGTCTCCTTTGGCCCTGTAGAACTCAGCAGGGAGACCTGGCAGGGCGAACAGGGTTACACGGAATGGAGGAAGAGGTGGGAGACTTGGAAACACAAGGGTGATTAGCTGATGAAGAACCAAGACAAGGGCGGGTGTTTGGCCAAGCAGTTAAGATGCCGCTTGGGAAACCTGCGCCCCATAGAGGACTCCCGGCTTTCACATCCCAGCTCTGCTTCCCGTGCAGTGCCCTGCGAATGTGCTCCCTGGAGGGCGGCTGCTGATGGCTCCGGTGGTTGAGTCCCTGCCACCCACATGGAAGACCCGCACTGAACTCCCAGCTCCTTGACTTGACCTGGTACAGTCCTGCCGACTGGGGGCATTGGGAGTGAACCAATGGGTGGAATTGCTTTGTCTGTCTCTCTGCTTTTCAGATAAATAAAAGCAATATTTTGAAAGATGAAAAGGAGAGTAGAGAGAGAGCCTCCAGCCGCTGGCTCACTCCCTATGTGGTTGAAATAGCTGGGGACCAGGTCAAGTTGAAGCCAGCAGCCTGGAACTCCATTTGAGTCTCTCAGATGAGTGGCAGGGGCCCAAGTACCTGGGCCATTTCTGCTACTTTCCCAGTATATAAGCAGGGAACTGGATCACAAGTGGAGCAGCTGGGATTTGAACTGGCGCTCTTATGGGATGACAGTGTTGCAGGCAGTGACTAAACCCTATGGGCCACAATGCTGGCCCCCAAAGCAACAGATTTTTAAAAAATGTTAAAAAGGACCAAGAGAAACATGAAGGCATGCAAACATTCACAAGCAAGGACTGGCCCTGCAGAGAGCAGTGACAACATGGGAAGCCGTAAAAGCATCTGACACTCTGTTCAGAGCCTAGACAAGGGTCAGTCTTAAGTGGGTGCTCAGTCAGGGCTTTTGGACTTGAGTCAGGAAAGCAGAGAATATGGAATGGGACAAACAGAAGAGGCTAGAAGAACACTTTATCAGGACACCAGGACGCTCAGAAAGGCAGGGGGAGGTGGCATTTGTAAGACACAAATAGGCGGCATCCTAACACCTGCCACATCTGACCTCCTTGGTGCCTCTTGGGAATATGGGTCTCAAAGACAAAGGCAGATCCCAGGCGTGATGTCTGTGAGCCAACGAGGTATGCGCTCCTACCTTGAAGAGGGCTTCTTTCCCCACAGGCTGCCCTCGGGGAGACATGGGGGTGACCTCCAAGGGGGAGGCCTGCTGGGTCCCGCCGTCCACTCCCTGGTGAGAGCCTTCCTCTTCTTCTGGGCACTGGCATAGGGGCTGCTCAAAGCCCGCCTGCAGGAGCTGCGGCACGGGGTCTTCTTCAATGGAGATGATTCTGCGGAGCCGCCGGGCACGCCCAGTCCCCAGCTCCCCCAGTCCAGGCTCCTCTTCCGTAAGGGGATACACGCTCAGCCCCAGAGAGCTTCTTCTCCTGGGGATGCCAAACACGTCGTCCTCCTCCTCTGACTGGCTGCTGGGTGGGGAAGAAAGAAGCACGGAGAACATCACCCAGGGCAGCAACACGAGGACAGACACCGCCGTCGGCTCCTGTGTCCAACACGCTTGCCCCAAGTGCCTGCCGGTGAGGATCGCCAGGTATTAACTAAAGAAGTCACGGACGTTGTCCCGGCCTCAAGGGATGTTCCACTGAGGGGGACCAAAGCAACAGTGACACGCTCACACAGAAAGTCGTTATAACAGAAGAGAGGGCTGTGAAGGAGAAGCAGAGGACTATGCACGCAGACCTGTGGAGAAAGCACCTGCTGTGCCCCCAGGGCCGGCCCTCATTAACTGTGTGTCCTTGGGTAAGAGCCTTCAACTTGTCAGGTCCCAAGAGCACCCCGTCCCCGTCCCGTCTGCCCTGCCCGCTCAGAAATGAGACATGGGTGTAAGCAGACAGAGCGTGAGCGTGAGCAGAAGCACGAGCAGTACGCTGCTCTGGGAAGACCCTCCTTCAGCGCACAGCTGGGCTCCACTGGCTCAGCTGCCCCCTTGTAGAGCGGACAGGCATCGGGGTTGGAAGGAAGCCAAGCTGGGCATCTCCATCCACCGCTCCTTCGCCATGTCCCCGGGAGCCAGAGTCAGCTGTGAGCAGCCTTGCAAGCCTACGTGCGTCCTTGCGGCGAGATGCATCTGAGCACCAAGAACCAGGAGCAGCGGTAGGAGGGGCAGGGGGAGGGACAGCTGCAGGGAGGACCCGTGCCCTGGGTGTGTGATCAGAAGGTTCAGAGAGCCCAGGCCTCACAGGGCCCTCTGAGCACACAGCTCCCCCCCCCCCCCCCCCACCGGGTCTGGGTGAGCCACTGAAGCTCCGAATGGTCTTAAGGGAACGGGAGCTTTACAGGGAGGGCCTCAGGTCACAGACGGAAATACACGTGGGTGAGAAAAGAGAGTGGGCTGGCAGTGAAGTGGAGAGGTGAGGGACCCACAGGAGAGAGAGAATGGAAGAAGGACACAGGCTGTAGGCTGGAGGAACACTCTTTTATTTTGCCCCCTGCTTACAATATGTCTCACTGCTAAGGAGACATATTGCTAACTGCAATTCTGAACAATAAATTAAAATACCATGCTTGCTCACAAAAACAGTGGATTGGTTCGGATCCCTGGATATAAAATATAGCATTAGTAGCAAGTTAAGCAGCTTTTTCTTATAAAATCCCAGTTTTTAATAAAAGCTAAATGTCTTCTTTCCAACAAACTTCCTATACATTCTATCAAGTCTATGGACCGCTTATCTGCTTCTGCACACCATTGGCAGGGCCAGCATCGTGGTGCAGCATGTTAAGCTGCCGCTCGCGGAACTGGCATCCCATATTGGAGCGTTCGTTCAAGTCCTGGCCGCTCTCTGCTTCCAATTCAGGTCCCTGCTAATGTGCCTGGGAAAACAGCAGAAGATGGCCCATGTACTTAGGCCCCTACCATGCATCGGGGAGGCCTAGATGGAGATCCTGGCCCTTGGCTTCAACCTGGACCAGCCCAAACTGTTTCGTCCATTTGAGGAGTCAACCAGTAGAACCAGTGGATAGAAGATCTCCCTCTCTCTCTCCTTTTCTCCCTTCCTTCCTCCTTCCCTGTCTCCCCTGTCCCCCACACTCTGCCTGTCAATTAAATAAATAAGTAAATAAATATTTTTTAGAAAAGAACACAACTAGTAGTCCTATCCATTTTCTCCCTGATTATTCACACAAGAGTGAATATTTGTGTGCACAAGTGAGCAAGTATTTGCACCCACAGCAGGTTTTTTTCCCAAGGGCTTTGCAGCCAGAAAAAGAAACAGCCACTTAAGCCCTAAAATGAAGCATTTCTTGGAAACAAATGCTTTACATGGATAATTTTCAAGCACTACTGACATTCTGTAATACTTTCAACTTAGCAAGACTAAGTTTGTTCTTTATTTTGTCGCCAGTGATGTATGCCAGCAGTAGGAAGTACGGCTACTTTTGCCAAAGCCTGTATTGGAATTCAAGGGCTCCAAGTGTGTTGCTTACTTGATTAGGGTCTGTTTCTTCCACTCAACTATAATCTCATGAAACAGAAATGGGTCCTCTCTGCCTGCCCTGGCACGTTCCAGCACACAGCACAGTACCTTGCACATGGTAAGTACTCAACAAACGTTTATCAAGGGAGCATTCAACAATGGACGCTAATGACAGGACACATGTCCGGTTTGTCTTCGGAGCTTTACAGAGCTCAAAAGAATGTCGGAGACCGAATAGGTAATCAGCAAGCGCCTGTTGAGTCAATCAATCAGTAAATACGTTCTGTTCGCAGGAACCAACAGGCCAAATACTACCGTGCAGAAATTTGGCTCCCGAGTTCTAGCTCATTATTCGGTTGGTTGGAGAAGGAATTCATGACGATCAGGCCCAAAGATTTTACTGCTGAGCTGAATCACACTGCCATTGCGAATCTTTTGATTTCATGCTTGTAGTCCTACAGGATCAAGTTAACACATTTTCTCCCCAAGTCTTTACACTTAGGGTCCGGCTGCCTCTCCCTGCCTGGGGCCACCCATGTGGATGGAACACCAGTAACGGGGGGGGGGGGGGGGGGGGGGGGGGGGGCTGGTTTATCTCTGAATGAGTGAGGAGTCAACCTCCTGGGTGCTCGAATTCAACCCCGTGCTGTTCAGCAGCTAGAGAACGTGTTCTCTCCGAGTTAACTGAGTATGAGTCACTGACACGACCTGCCAAGCACAGGCCACAGTCGTGCCTGTAGAACAAGTCCATGTGACACCCGGAGGCACTTCCCTAGCCAACAGTCACATTCCTGAAAAACCGCCTGCACCTCTTCTGCCCTGCAGAGGTCAGAGCGCCATCCGGCCACACACCCCTCCCTCCCTCTCTCCCCTGATTGGCTCCTTCACACACCCCTCCCTCCCTCTCTCCCCTGATCGGCTCCTCCTCCGTCCTCTGCAGAGCTTCAGCACCCCTTCCACGCCTCTGCAGGCACACAGGTGGGTGGAGTGACCTCCGAAGACAACGACCCGCCCTAGGGGATCGCTCTGCGCAGTCCCGGTCTTGCTTGCATGTCAGGAGAGGGTAGGGCATGTCCTCCAAGGCTCAAGGTGAGTCAGTGCAGCCGAACTCAAACTCGGGCCTCCCACCCAAGGCCAGCTCTCCAGGGTGCACCTGCACCGAGCATGGGCTCACAGCCAGCTCCCCCTGCAGGGTGGGATGGGTAAGTGCAAGAACAAATGGGTGATGACTTACCTTCGGAGAGCGCCTTTGCAGTCCATGTATTTGCCTATCACAGAGCCGGATCTCTGTTTCCAGCTTGCCTTGGAAGCAGCTGTGTTTGCCTTGGCTGCCTTATCTTTCTGTAGAAACACAAAAGTCCCAGAGATCCAGGCCTGCTGATTTGCCCCAGTGTTGCGGCAGAAAAGGGCCCATGGTTCCCAGCTCCTAGGTCAGGCTCTCAGAGAACCCTAAAGCAAGTCGGCAGTGACCTGGTCTCCCTGTTAGCATTCACCTACACATCCTTTTACCGTCATCCCTCACCAGAATCCCTCAATCGCCTTCCTAATAATCTAATCAAATGAACAGAGGAGAGCCTGCATGCCACCACGGGATGCTACGCAGGGGCACTGGGAATTTGCTGGAGGGCAGAGAAGAAGAGATCAAGGCTTAATGCCTAGGAGAAATATTTATAAGCATAAAAGCTTTTGTGCATCTTAAACTCAGACTCTTCTGTGTGTCTCTAATCACTTATCTTCAAAGCCCCAGATATAAGGGAAAGAAGACCAGCCCAGAGGATCAATTAACCCAGTGCCCTGTCCATAGCTTCCAGGCTTGTGTAAGGTGTATCAGGCTGAGTGCAGAAATACTGCTCCAACATTGGTAGCAGAGAAGTGGGTGGAGCAGGCCCTCGCAGTCCCCTTGCAATGCTCCCTAACAGATGTCTTCCAGGAGATGGCGGGGTGGGGGAGTGGATCACAAGAAGAATCTCTCGTGGATAGGATGAGGGGAGGAGGCGAGGCCATGCTCCCAGGGCCCCTGCAGCTGTGGCTGTGAGGTTGCCACATGAATCATTAATTATTACCCAGCGTCGAGGTGATCTGATCCCTTTTCTTTGATTTCCCCAGTGGCGTTCTTAATTCCACCCCCTTCCGAAGCAGACAGAGTTTGGCAGCTGAGGGGGAGCGCGGTGAAGTGATTAGGGTGACATTGGGTTGGAAGTTCTAAAATGAAGTTGGTGTTGTTTCTAAGACAATTACGACCATTGTCATCATCAAGCAAACATGTGTAGGCTGAAGTCTCACTCTCACAGCACACACGGGTAGGCGGCAGCAATGTTTGCTGCCGGTCAGCGGCATCAAAGAAACAATGGCAGAACAAGATCCAACAGGGAGTTCAGTTAAAAACCAAGTTGGGCCTAATTTAGGACAAACCAGATGCCTTATGTGATCATATTTATGTGGCTGCTCAGCTAAGGGTCTGGTGCATAGCGTCCTCTTTCTAAAAATCTTCGTCAAAAATCCTTATAATATGCGGGAAATGACAGGGTTCCTTTTCCTCATGTGACAGCTGGGGACTTTGTCCCAGGACACACAGGGGGCCTGTGGCCTGATAATCCTATGATTAGGAAGTTGGACCCATTTTCCTTCCCTGCAGGGCAGCCAACAGCTCTTGTCTGAAGGGGAAGATAACTGGGGGAGTGCAGGATTCTAGGTTTTGTTAAGTGTGGCCCACAGTGAAGACCTCCACTTCAACATGAGATTCTGTGTTATTTGGGACAAGTATATGGTCATGGTACTTATGTATAGATGATAAAATCAGCTATGTAAGTAGTGGGAGATTCACATCTTTAATTTATTCCATGAGAATGTAGAAATGCAGAATTTCCATTGATAGAAAAAATGTAATGAAGGGGAGAAACCTGAATATGCTGATGTAAAAGTGATAAGGACATTCCAACTGTGCCGTCTCATGGGTAGAACTATCATTTATGCATCCAAGAAACACGTCAGTCCTGTGGGGCAGAGAAACGTGCACTACTTCCTGGAAAAGTAACTGTCCCAGTAGGCTATTCTGCATCTTGATCATCTCGGGCTACTGTCCTGCCCACACAGAAAGTATCAAACGTATCCCGAGTGTCAGGGCATTCTTGGGCCAGTCCCAGCACAGACCTGGCTGCCCCTGGACCCCAGTCCTTGTCTCCCAGTGCTTCTGCCCCCTAGCAAATACCAGCCGATTACCTGGAAACGTATGTCCCGTTCATCTCGCAGGTGCTTATTTCTTTCCCTGTGGACAGTAAAGGGGAATCTATTCAGACACGGTGGACAGATCCAAGAGCAGCCAACCTGCCAGTCAGGCGGGTGCAAGGGAAGGTAGAGTGTGGAAGGCTAGCAGGTGTGTGGAATCTCCATCCTACGGGTGTGGCTTACCTGGATGATAGTTTGTGTGCCAGTCAGCGGCAGGGGGATAGACAAAATGGCCTTGTGATCCATAGCTCTTCAGGATCACTCACGATCTCTCCCTCTGTGAATGTGCCATTAAACTCTCTCCCTCTGAACCATTCATTCATTCACACAATGCATGTATTCACTCAAATGTCTCCGGAGCACCTGCTACATGCCAGGCACTATTCTATCAAGGCCACAAAAAGGGTCTGCCTCAGTGAATGTACATTGTGTGTTGGGTGGATGCTATTGAGAAAATTGAGAGCGGGCTGCTCCAAATGAGATAAGAAGCCATGGGGTTGGGGCTGGGGTAGATGGCAGTGGGTGGGGGGAGGTCAGGTTCTGACTCCAGCTTTCAAGGATCCCTCTTGAAGCTGTGCTAAGCATAGATTGTGGAGCCCTGAGAATGCATCACTATTTTCAGGGAGGTGAAGGTCACTGGGGACCTGGACCAGAACTGTTTCAGTGGTAGGAGAAGCCCAACTGGAGGGTTCAAAGCCAAGAAAGGGAATGGGGACAGAGACTGTGAGAACCCTCCTCTGTTTCCCGGATTGTCCCCATATGGGGTGGGGCAGACCTGCAGCCATTCAGGTGAAGCTCTTTTCAATTTGGTAGCACCACAGACGCACACCGGCCTCGCTTTTGCAAAGACAGGAACAAAAATCTCATAAGGTAACTGGATGATTCAAAACCACTTGCACCTTCAAAATCAGAACTTGGGGTAGGTGTTGGGTGCAGCAGTAAAGATGCTGCTTGGATCGGAGTGCTTTCTTCTTCTTCTTTTTTTAATATTTATTTATTTTATCTGAAATGCAGAGTTACAGAGAGGCAGAGGCAGAGAGAGAAGTCTACTATCCACTGGTTCACCTTCCAGATGGCTGCAACGGCCAGAGCTGTGCTGATACGAAGTCAGGAGCCAGGAGCTTCTCCCAGGTCTCCCACGTGTGGATGCAAGGGCTCAAGGACTTGGGCCATCTTCCACTGCTTTCTCTGGCCATTGGCAGAGAGCTGGATCGGAAGTGGAGCAGCCAGGACTAGAATCTGCGCCCATATGGGATGCCAGCGCTGCAGGCGGCAGCTTTTACCTGCGACGCCACAGCGCCGGCCCTAGAGTGCTTCCTTTTAATGCACTCTTCCGGAGGCAGCAGGTGATGGCCTGAGTGCTTAGGTCCCTGCCACCCATGTGGGACACCTGGATGGAGCTCCAGGCTTCTGGCTTTGGCCTGGTCCAGTCCTGGCTGTTGCAGCCATTTAGGGAGTGAACCAGCCAATGGACGATCTCTCTCTCTCTCTCTCTCTCTCTCTCTCTCTCTGTAACTCTGCCTTTCAAATAGATAAATAAAATCTTAAAAACAAAAATCCCTTGTAGGCAAAATGGAAAATTCCACCTTTCCTCACCCAAGTTTGTCTCTTCTGGCATGTGCCAGACCCACGAGCCCTGGATTCACTGCCAGGAGCCGTGGACGGCTGAGCAAACTCCACTCTTGGCACTGGGTTTGTGACTCACTCACTCATTCCACAGACGCGCGGAACAGGGACGAGCGAGAGCCACCAGCAAGGCATAGATTTTGGTTCTGGCTCCCTCGTGGGACGCTGCGTCACTGGATTAGCTATTTCATCCCTCCATGCCCGACTTCCTCATTGGTTCATTCCTGTACTGACAACTGCCCTGCATCCCTAACAGCTCCATGGAATGAAAGAGCATCTGTCTCACAGGGAAGGGATGCTCAGGAAAGCCAGGTCCACTCCTGCTGGACCAAGGACCAGGCAAGGGACTGCGGGAGCCACAGAAGAAGGTGCAGAACCTCCCCAGGAAGAGGGATGGACTGCAGCGGGATGTGGGCGTGGGTGTGAACGGACAGCACAGCGTGCGCTGGGGACCAGGAGGCTGAGGGTGCCCTCGCGGCCGCCATGCTTTCCCAGCGTGTAGGCAGGGAAGACCCTCTCTCAGATTGGCCCCTCCAACCTGAGGCTCAGGGCCGTGCTCCCAGAGCACACCCGGGTCACGCACCTTAGGAAATCCAGCTGCTTCAGGAGCCCGGACTTCTCCCGCTGCAGACTCTCGGTCACGCGGTACACTTCCCTGTGGGGGAGGCAAACAGCACGGTGAGGGTGAGCAGCTGTGGGTGGTGGGGGAGGGGAGCCACAGGGTGCGAGGTGCTGAGCTGCAAGTGGGTGGCTGGGACCACTTCCACAGGAAACCAGCAGGAGAGGCCTACACTGCGGATGGAGTGGGTTATAGGAAGATGGCTTTCTTTGGAGCGCACCTGCTGTGTGCAGGTGCACCCAGACAATTATCTCAGTCAGCCCAGGAACCTACTGGGAAGGTGTAGTTGTCCCCACTGAACAGAGGCTGACAGTCAGATACTCACGAATTGTGCTCGGGTCACACAGACCATCCACACGGAGCCAGGTTCCTCACTTGACCTTCTACCCACCCCAAACCTGTCCCCAAACCTTCTACCCACCCCAAACCTTCTACCTCCCCAACCCAGCCCCACCCCACAAATGCTGCTGGATGACCAGGGGACTGCCTTCCTGGGCTCCAAGTGACCAGGGATCAGTCAACGTTCTTCTCGAGAATGAGAGGGTTTGTGTTTCCCCTCCAAGTCCACGCTGGCATGGTCTGTTTTTCAGGAGCTCTGAAGACTCAATTCTCCCAGCCCCCAACATGGTTTAAACAGTTTGGCTTCCAGATTCCTGGAGATGTTTCAACTTAACCCAATTATGGTGTCTAGGAGATGGGCCTAGTGGGGGGCCCTGGGGTCAATGCGGATGTGACCCCCAAGGTCAGTCCCCATGAGATGGGAGTTATAAATGCCTGAGTTTGTGCCCAGCCTCTCTCTGCTTCCTGGCCTTCCACGTGACTCGTCCTCCACTCCCACTCTGCCACTGCCATCCGCCACCCTCAGCAGATGCCAAACCAATGGCACAGCCCAATCTTGGGCTCGAACCTCCAACGCTGTGGGCTAAATGATCCCCTTTTCTTCACAAGTAGCTTGTCGCAGGGATTTTGTCACAGTAACAAAATCTGACGAACCCACTCCCAGGGTTCCCACCAGTTCCTAGATAGCTGCCATGTCCGCGGCTGGACGGTCACTTCTTTGACCAGAGTTCTAATTTCTGGCTGGAGGGGGAGGTGGAGGATGCCAACTGTAATCAGTGATTTACATCACAGTGGAAGGTGTCAGTCACAGCAGGAGTTTGAGGAGAAGGTGAGAGGTTGTTGCACAGGGTGACTGGAGGGTAACCTACACAGGGAGGCAGGGGCTGAGCCCCGTACACTTGGCATAGCACCTGGTGTGGAGGCCTGGTCCACAGACAGCAGCAGCAAGAAAGCAAGGAGAGAGTCTGTCAGGGCAGGGGAGGGGGGAGGGGAGGAAGGAGGGAGAGAGGGAGGGGGACGGAGGGTCTGGGAGTTCTTCAGCACCGTGCAAGGAAGACAGGGAAAGACGACAAAACTCCAAGCAGAGTTGGGAGCCACAGGGAAACTTGCTTCACTCCAAGACTCTGCCTCCGTCTTTCCCTCGGTTTGCGGTGCCACGGTTTAGAAATTTCGATCTTTTCAACAAATGGCTCCACATTTCCAAACCTCAGCACACCTTTCAGGGTAGGGAGCATCTGAAAGCCCGGCTGACACACGGCTGCCCGCGTGCTGTCTGGGCTGCCCCGCAGGTGCACAAGGACAGCCCCTGCTCCGCCCACCCCCAGCCACGCTGCTCCTGAGCACAGTGTCCACGTCCACGGGCGCCTCCGCTGAGCTCCTAACACTCGGATTCCTTAACAGCTGTCTGCATTTCTCTTCTGTGGGCCTCTTCATAGAATAATTATGAAGTCACTTTACGACAATAACAGACTGGATCCAATTCCAGCTTCACCTTAGACATTCCTAATTCAGCAACAAAATTTCTCCAGCTCCTGCAGAGCTGCGAATTCCCGACATTTTATTACCAATTATATTTAATTTCAACTTTGCGTGAAAACGATGTATTTCCCATTATCCAAACTGGGTTCTCAACCCCCATGTATGACGTTGTTCTGATTAGCAGCGGGGTGTGTGTGTGTGTGTGTGTGTGTGACCTGAAGAGGTGGAGGGGGTGGGCAGAGCTGCCTGTTCTCATGCTGTGTGCTGGGAGCTGAAGGCTGCCCCCTCCTGGCCATCTCCTGCTCCTGCCCCAGCCCCGGGGCCTGCTTCTCTAAGCAGCAGGAAGCAGCCAGCTTTTCCCCTGATAAGGAAAATCCTCCACGGGCAATCCCAGGTCTGGGTTCTCACAGTGCTAGACTGAGTGGCCAAATCTGACACAGCAAGGCATTCCACACCTCTGGCCCTGTCCACTCAGCACCTGTTGACTACTAGAAAGATACAAACACATACGTGCATATATGTGTCCCATAGGTGCAAATACATGTATATCTATTTGGATTTTTGGACACGAGGGTACTGCAAAATGTTCATGGAAATGGAATGAAGAGATGTTTATTTTGGTGCAAAAAACTAAATCCATGCCTAATTTTGTCATATACACATTTTCCATGAATTTTCTGAAAACCCCTCCTATGTACGGATTTCAAATTAAACTTAGATCTTAAAAAGATTGATTTATTTAAAAAGCAGAATGATAGAGAGAGACGGAGAGATAGAGGAAAAAGATCTTCCATCCTCTAGTTTACTTCTCAAATGGTTACAACAGTCAGGGCTGGGTCAGACTGAAGCCAGGAGCCAAGAACTCCATCTGGGTCTCCCACCTTGGAGGCAGGAGTCCAGGCACTTGGGCCATCTTCTACTGTTTCCTCAGGCACATTAGCAGGGAGCTGGACTGGCAGCAGAGGGGCTGGGACTTGAACCGGTGCTCAAATGGGATGCCGGCGTCACAGGCCACAGCTTAGCCCTCTGAGCCAGCATGCTGGCCCCAAACCTTATTTTCTAATTCCATTTTCGGGGCTGGCGTTGTGCCTCACTTGGTTAATCCTCTGCCTTGCGGTGCTGGCATCCCATATGGGTGCCGGTTCTAGTCCCGGTTTCTCCTCTTCCAGTCTAGCTCTCTGCTGTGGCCCGGGAGGGCAGTGGAGGATGGCCCAAGTGCTTGGGCCCCTGCACCCGCATGGGAGACCGGGAAGAAGCACCTGGCTCCTGGCTTCAGATTGGCACAGCGCCGGCCATAGTGGCCATTAGGAGAGTGAACCAACGGAAGGAAGACCTTTCTCTCTGTCTCTCTCTCTCACTGTCTATAACTCTACCTGTCAAATAAATAAAATAAAATAAAAATATAATTCCATTTTCCATGAACTTTTGGAAGAACCCTCGTGTATGCGCAGAATATATGTCTTCCTCGTGCTCACAAACAAAGGCCTTTCTGAAGACACGGGACATTGCGTGTCGGACGGAGTGGCCATCGAGGTCCTTCTGGGAAGAGTGCACGGTCGACGGAAACCGAGAGCCGGAGAAGCCGCTGGTTTTGCAGCTGTTGCCTGGGGGAGGTTTATGATTCAAGAGCCACCCAGGAACTGCTGTGGGCTCTGTCTTTAGGAGAGGGATGAGGCATGGAACACTCGAGAAAATAAGACTGGCAAGAGAAATCGCAAGACAAATAAGAGTGTGGTTGCTGTGCTGCTACTCTGTAGGGAAAACCGAGTGGCGTGCATGTACACGTGTGCTTGTGTGTACACAGCACACTCTGGAAGAAGCCCTGGAAGCAGTGACTGCTGCCCTCCGGGTGTCTGGGACCCCAGGGCGTGGCAGGGCTGCAGACCCCTTTCGCGCTGTTTGAATGCTGTGTCTCCCCGTAAGCTACCTACTCAAAACAAAAGTGAGCGAAGAAAGAAACAGAGGAGTATTGCTTTTCATCTGACCTTCCTCTGAATATCAGCGCCCGCCCTGAGGGCTTTATCTGGCTTTAAAATCTGGTTTTCCTATCTTCAGAGAATAAGAAAATTAATTTTGCCTGTCCAGAATTCTTGCTGATAAACAACTAAGTCTGTTTACCTCCAAACTCCACACTCCCCTCCCAGCTCCTCGGGGCGGCAGCAGGCATGGGAATAGCCAGAGAACGAGCGGCCCTGTTTGCTGCACTAACCAGCTGTGAGGCTGAGGGCCGGTCTGCACACCTCTCTGAGCCTCCGTGTCTCCATGACACAACAAAGGGCACGGAGGTGAGCCTGAGGGTCACCTCGGCGGTGCTAGTCTGTGCTCTCATTCGTTTTTTGTTTTTGTTTTAGATTTATTTATTTATTTGAAAGGCATTTTAGAGAGAGGGGGAGACAGACAGAGATTTTCCGTACACTGGTTCACTCCCCAAATGGCCACAAAGCCAGGGCTGGGCCAGGCTGAAGCCAGGAGCCAGATTTTTTTTTTCCAGGTCTCCTACACGGGTGCAGGGGCCCAAGCACTTGGGTCATCTTCCTCTGCTTTCCTAGGTGCATTAGCAGGGAGCTGGGTCAGAAGTGGAGCAGCCGGGACTTGAACCGGTGCCCATATGGGATGCCGGCACTGCAGGCTCCATGCGGTCCCATTCTGCAGGGAAGGGGCTCAGGCTCTCAGGGCACTGCTCTCCTGGGCCTCAGCATGGCTCCCAGCTGCACAGCCTTCTCAGCAAACACTGCGAAGGTTCTGGAGTCCTATTTCTCTCTCCCCTCCCCCCTCCTCTCCAGGTCTAGCCCTGCAGAGACTGTGTGTCTGGCTTGCGTAGTGAAGACAAGCCTGGAGAAGGCTCGGCGTCCTCCCGCTCCTGCACTGGCTGTTGATAGCCCTCTGCTGCCCGAATGCTTGTGCGTTCGGATGGTTGCTGCTTTTAGAACCTGACTGCATTTTAAGAGCCTGGATCCTTAGTTCTGTTTGTAGAGTTAAGTGCCCGTGCCTGGCTGACTGCTCTTAATGAGGAGGAAGGATAGGGCTTGTTGACAGTGAAATACATTGTCCTTCCTCACCTGCTCATCCCGGAAGGAGAACAGCGGGGCTTGGGTTTAAGTCAGCTACTGGGAGTCTTTTTTTAAAACTATTATTTCTATTACTTGAAAGGCAGAGAAAGAGAGAGAGAGAGAGAGAGAGAGAGAGAGAGAGAATGAATCTTCCCTCTGCAGTTTCAATCCCCAAGTGCCAGCAATAGCTGAGGCCAGGCCAAGCCAAAGCCAAGATTCAGGAACTCCATCTGGGTCTTCCATGTGGGTGACAAGGACCCAAGGACTTGCTGTCTCCCATGTGCATGCTAGGAGAAAGTGGGTTGGAAGTGGAGAAGCTAGGACTAGAACCAGGCACTCCCATGTGGGATGTGGGTATCTCAAGCAGCAAATTAACCTCTGCATCACACATCTACCCCAATATACTCTTTTTAAAAAGATACTGGGAAGTCTTCTTTTTTAAAAAACATTTATTTATCTATTTATTTGAAAGAGCAACAGAGAGAGAGAGAGAGAGAGAGAGAGAGAACCATCTGCTGGTTCACTTCCTACAACAACTGGGTTTGGGCCAGGCGGAAGCCATGGGCAAGAACTCAATCCAGGACTCCCATGTGAGCTGCAGGGACGCAGGTGCTTCAGCCATTGTGAGCTGCCCCCAGGGTGTGCATTAGCAGGAAACTGGACTGGAAGTAGAGGCAGGACTCCAACCCAGGCGCTCTGATATGGGATGTGGAGGTCCTAAGTGGCAGCTTAACAGCTGCACCACAATGCCCACCCTAACCCTCTTTTAATTACCTGGAGACATCTTACAAAAAAGAAATTCCCAGTTCAAACACAGTTCCTCCCTCTAAGCCAGGCAATCGGTACCAAATGACCCACCATGCCACTCGTGAGCCCAACTAGCATGGACCAAAATCCTGCCAGTAGCCATACAGAGCGAGCACTTCTGCTTCTGAGCAAGTAGAATGAGCCTACGTTAAACACCAAGTGCTGCTAAGTAACGCTGCCCTTCTCCCCGAAACAGACTTCTCGTGCTACCTGGCATCATTAGGGCCCAGACACAATTCCCTTTTGCAGGATGAATGAAGAATGTACGAATGAAAGAGTGAGAGGATGATGGCCAGTCCTACTCCTGTGTAAATACGAGGGGTGGGACAGCGTTGTGACACAGTGTGTTAAGCTACCGCTTGCAATGCCAGCATCCCATATCAAAGTGCCTGGGTTTGAGTCCTGGCTGCTCCTCTTCAGATCCGGCTTCTTGCTAATGAGCCTGGAAAGGTAGCAGAAGACGGCCCAAGTATTTGGGTCTCTGCCATCCACATGGGAGACACCAATGGAGTACCTGGCTCCTGGCCTTGGCCTGGCCCAGCCCTGGCTGTTGTGGCCATTTGGGGAGTGAACCATGCAATGGAAGATCTCTCTCTCTTTCTGTGTGTGTCTCTCTCTTTGTAACTCTGCTTTTTGAATAGATAGATACATCTTTAAAATAAATAAATAAATAAATATGAGGGGACTTCTTAAAATGCACAGGAAATTTGCATGATCTTTTAATTCCACTTTCCACAAGCGTCTGGAAGCCCCCGGTGTTTTCTGGCTGGCCTATTATTTCTTGGGGGGCGTCAGCAAGACGTGTCTAGCACTTAGCATCTTGGAACAGTTCCTTAAGAGCCTTGGAGCCTCAGCGTCCTCACTTTTAATTAGAGTTGGTAATAGAACCGGCCACAGCAGGATGCTCTAAAGGTCACAATGAGTTGACGTGCGCTGAATGCTCAACACAGGCCCTGGCCTGGAACAGCTTTCAGTAAATGTTTGTCAAATGAATAAGTCATTGAACACATGGATAAATGAACAAGCAAACAGCCGTGGGCCTCAGAGGGCATTTGTCCTCCCAACCTAACACTTCCGCCGAAAGACAAGCGGCTGAATCTGCAGGGATTCACCGTGCAGCTCAAGGTGCAGACCCGCTCCCCGCTTGGTTCTTGCACAGGTGTGCCTCAGCCTGTGCTGGCCTAACCCAACAGGGGGCCACCAGAAGCAGTTCACTGGCCAACCAGGGCCACGCTGGGCCACACGGTCTGAACAGAAATGCACAGGTCAAACTATCTGTTGACCTGAGGGGACTTCCGGCTGCAGTGTGGTCCCTAAGCTGCAACGGTCGTCAGAGGTATGTGTGCTCAGTCAGCGTGGTGGTTCACTGACCGCCTCGGATTCCTGATGGACTAACGCTGTCTTTTAAATCATGTGCCTAACTTCCAGAGAGCAGGGGTGTCGATCCCAGGCAATGCTTGGCAGAGCCTGCTCTGCGCAATAGCGTCAATATCCTAGGGGGGGTCAGAAGAGGACTCGGAGTGATGGGCCCGCGTCCGCCATCTCATAGGGAGGGGACAGTCTCGGGGAGCGGGGACGTGGCGCCCAGAGCGGAGGCAGAGCTCTGGGACAGCAGAGGAAGGTGCCTGGGCCACACTCACATCTCCTTCTCCTGCTGGAGCTGCCAGGCCTCCCGCTGGAGGCTCTCCAGCTGCTGCTGCGCGTCCGCCAACTCCTGCGAGGTCCGCTCCAGCTCCCGGGCCAGCTCCTGGTTGCTGAGTTTCAGCTTGGTGTTCTCAGCCGTGGTCTCGTGCTTGTCATTGTGCAGAGCTGCACACTGGCCTTCTAGCTGGAAAGGAACGGGAGCAGAGGGGCGTGAAGAGCCCCATCTCTTGCCACTTTCCCTCCTTGGGGGCCAGGGGCCGGTCCACTCCCCTCCATGGTCTTCAGGCCTTGTCTGCTCCTTCCTTCACACATACTAGCTCCTGGAGGCTGGTCGCTTTCTGAGCACAGCTCCTCCCTCCTCTGCCTCCACGCTGGACTGCTGGGTGGCCCAGGTGGAACTGGCCCATTCCTAAGCCCACCAGCCAAGGAGACTCCACACTCCAGCTATGTCCCTCATCCCAAAGCCAGAGGGGTCTTGAGATCCAACCTAAATCCTCCTTGTTGTCATTCAAGTCCATCGTTCTTTCCCTCGGGCCTTGAGGGAGACAGAAAAGAGCTAAGTGATGTTCTTTGTAAAATTTCCCTCCAGGGCTGGCGTTGTTAGGCAGTGGGCTAAGCCGCTGCCTGCAACACCACTATCCCACATTGGAATGGTAGTTCGAGTCCCGGCTACTCCGCTTCTGGTCCAGTACCCTGCTAATGGCCTAGGAAAGCAATGGACAATGGCCCAAGAGCCTGGGCCCCTGCCACCCCATATGGGAGACCTGGATGGAACTCCAGGTTCCTGGCTTTGGCCTGGGCCAGCCCTAGCTATTTGGGGACTAAACCAACAGATGGAGAAAATCAATCAATCTCTCTCTTTCTCGTCTCCCATTCAAATAAACAAATATTAGAAAAAAAAAACATTTTGAACTGCTCTCCTTTCTTCTCTCAGCTAAATATACCCAATTCTTTTCTCTTAAATATCTTAATTATTAGACATAGTAGCAGAGAGGGAGGACTACACACACACACACACACACAGAAGAGAGAGAGAGAGAGAGAGAGGGAGGGAGGGAGGGAGGGAGAGAGAGAAAGAGACTTTCCATCCATTGTTCACCCCTAAATGGCCACACAATGGCCAGGAATGGGCTGGGCTGAAGCCAGGAGCTGACAATCCATCTGGGTCTCCCACATGCATGGCAGGGGATCAAGGACTTGGGCCATCCTCCGATGCTTTCCCAGTCACATTGGCAAGGAGCTGGCTGGGAAGCAGAGCAGCTGGGATGTGAACCAGTGTTCATACGGGAGGCAGTATTGTAGGTGGCTTCACCTGGGGGGCCTCAATGCAGGCCCCACTCAGTCCTTTTAATCTCGAGACGCTTTTGTAGTTGGAAATCCTGGAAATTCTCAGGGACTAACTACAA
This sequence comes from Lepus europaeus, assembly GCF_033115175.1. Classification (NCBI taxonomy): domain Eukaryota; kingdom Metazoa; phylum Chordata; class Mammalia; order Lagomorpha; family Leporidae; genus Lepus; species Lepus europaeus. Next base: position 101,575,920 of record NC_084832.1, on the reverse strand, counting down.
CAGGTCAAACAGACCCAGGTCCCTAAAGCAAGTGAAAAACCCATATTTTCCTAAGCTTTTCTGGCTTTGCCAAGCTTCCAACTCTCCCACCAGGGAAAGCCTCAAACCAGGGCAAATAAATGTATCCTAATAAATTTAGCCTAATGAATGTGGCCACTCGGGGGAGGCAGAAGCGACAATGAAGAGTTCTGTGCCATTCTCAAGAGGCCGCCGTGTCATCAGGCAAGCGTGCAGTAATTAAATCGAGTGGCAATCACTCGTTCCAGGGATAGAGCTTAGCTGGTAAGAACTTAATGCACGCAGCAAGGAGGAGAGAGAGCAGGAGCAGCAAGGCGCAACCGCGCAGAGAGCTGTGGGGAGGCGGCAGGCAGCTCCTGGAGGTGAACTCACCTTGCCGCAGAAGGAACACAGCCCGCGGCCACCGCCTGGGGAGGAGCAGCAGTACAGGAGCCCCCAGCACTCCAGCGTGTATCTTAACACGCGGCCCCGAATAGCCCTCTCTATTCAAACGGAAGCAATGTGTGTGGGTCTGGCTGGGGCCAGGCAGAACAGGACAGGAGCCCAGGGCCACCCTAGTCTCTCTCCCCCAAGAGCCCTGACTTTGGCACGCAGGCCCTGAGCACAAGGCCTAGGTGATCAATCTCCCTGGGGCCATTAGCCAGGGGGTTGCAACTGTAGTGACGGCTGGTCTACAGAGGGCAGGCTCAGGCCCATCACAGAGGAGGGTCTGCTGTCTGTCAGCCTGCAGGGTCACAGGACACCCAGAGGACGCAGTTGGAGGAGACAGACTGACAGCTGGAGTGCTCGCGGCCAGCCTGGAGGGAAGGAGCTGGGCAGCAGTCTCTCCCCCGAGATCTGCGCCTAGACAACATCCACATCCCTCAGCACCCCCTTCCTTTCCTACGGAGGATGCCAGGAATGGAGGCCTGTGTGGGCGCTCCTGTGGCCGCTGGCTGGAACTCTCTGACAACGTCTGCGAATCCCTCATGGGGGAGACCTGGGCACCTGGCACTTCAGACCTGAAGGTTTATCTTGGGTCACCTGTGGCTTTTTTTTTTTAAGGTTTATTTATTTATTTGAAAGTACAAGTTATAGAGGGGGGAGCAGAGAGAGAGATTTCTTCCATCCACTGGCTCACTCCCAAAAGAGCTGCAACGGCTGGGGCTAGGTCAGACTGAAGCCAGGAGCCAGGAGCTCCCGGGTGGGTGCAGGGGCCCAAGCACCGGGACCATCCTCTACTGCTTTCCCAGGCACATTAGCAGGGAGCTGGATCAGAAGTGGAGCAGCTGGGACTCAAACTGACACTTGTATGGGATGCTGGGGTGGCAGGCAGTAGCTTAACCTGCCCCACCACAGCACCAGCCCCACTCATGATTTTAAATGCTATCTTTTGGGTAGCTACATGGTTCTTCTCTATTATCAAGAAGAAAAGTCTCTAAGCGGCAGGAAAAGTGGGCAAGGGGCAGAGAACAGGCGGGCTGAAGAGCCAGGTGCCCCAGGAGCCGACAGAACGTACCCGTTTCTGTTTCTGGATGAGTTGCTCCAGCTCCTGCTCCTTACAGAACAGCTTCTGCTCCAGCTCTTGACTGCGGGCCTGAAACCTCTCCGTGTCCTGCCAGGCCAGAAATGAGGTCAGGAGGGGCTCGGACACCATGCACCAGCCCTACAGATACCCCGTGAGCTACCCAGCAGCACGGCCCAACTTCCAGACTCTGGGGTCCCACCTGCAACGCTCCAGGGCTTCGGTGACTCGCCTGCCACATCACTGAGGATCCAAGTGCAAGGGTTCAGGGGGCCACTGGGCAGACTCCCAGCAAGCTGACCATGACCAGCGACTGTGCCCTGCCACCCTCCCCCACGCCAGTTAGTAGTAGAACACTACACAGGGACAACAGGGGCTGAGTTCGAATCTCCAGCCTCAGTCTCAACATTCATAAATTGGGGGGTGGCAGAGGTCGGTGGGTGGCCTCTTTGACCCCTTCCAAGTTAGAAATGTTGCTGCACAGTGGGCACTGTCGCTGGCTCGCTAAGCTGCCCTCACTCTGGAAACAGAGTGCTCGCTGGGGACGGTCCAAGCATTTCATGTCCCCTCTGTGATGGAGCTCTCCCAGCCCTGCTCCTCCTGGTGTCTCCCACCCCCTCCCTCCAGCCCTGCACTGGGCCTCCGCCCCAGAGATGCTGAGGCCCTGGTGATGCAGGTGCAGAGGGGCGTGGCTGTGGGATGAAGGGAGAGAGCATGCGCTGTCAGGATGCCTGACACTCAACAGAGCCAGGTGGAAGGGCCTGCGCTGGGCATCAGGAGACCTGGGTTCTAGTCTCTGCCTCACCCAACTGTCTGGCTTCATTCTCTGGACCACCAGTCCTTTGCTCATAAAAACAAAAATAACCATGCCACCTGCTGCATGTCACTTACTGGAATGCAGAATGGAGGTACAAAAGGTACAGGAAGAGAGGCCATCCTCCCCTCCCTGTAACTCACGATGGAGCTGGGGGATACTGTACTGGCAGAGTCCTGGCTAGCAGGTTTGGCATGAGAATCGGCAGCAGCTGGTGTGCGGGATACAGGCCTTTGGACAGCTGTGTCTAAGGCTCAGTGTGTCTCCTTGGTTCATCATCTGCAGATGTTACCTGGTCCCTGTGCCCATTTGCAGGCAGGCTGGTGGCCAGAGGGGCTGCAGGGAGAGCAGGTGAGTGTGCTCATTGTAACTGTTTGCAATGGTAGAAGCAGGCTCTGAGCAGACAGCTCCTGTTCCCAACGCCCAGGGAGTCCGCCTCCTGCGGTAGGCAATGGGCCTAGCAAGTATCTTACTGCACCTTCTGGGACAAAGTGTTGAGGGGCCTGCCACCCAGAAGCCGGAGGGTGCAAGTGATTAACTAGTCCTCTCCTGGTCAAACACACATGTGAATACAGAGCCAGGATCCAAACCGTGATCAGAGGGTCGGGCCTTTTCCATGGTGTCATAACCTGAAATACCACTGTTCTTAACTCTATCATCCAGCAAAAGCCCGTGTATCTCAAGGTTTAATGGCACTGTCAAAGACATCTTAACTGTTCCCATGTTCACGCAAAAAGTGTAAATCTAAGCACAGAGGGTTGAAGGCATTGGTGTCAGGAAGGGAGAAGAAAGGAGCAGAAAGGGCTATGTAAGTGTATGGTATTATGGCCGGATCCCTTTGAGTGATGCTAATTTGTCTTTAAATTTTTCCTCTGGCCTCTGTCCACTCCTATCCCCCTGCCCCCATGCCTTGATCCACCTTTTGGTTCTGGGAGCGTGCCTCCTTGTTTAGCACAGTCCTTGTCCTGTCATCATAGCCAGGGCAGAGGGGCCCAAATGCCCTCAGGGAGTAAGGGGTGGCTTTCCTATTGCAGGGGTACGGAAGGCTGCTGTCCTCAGAAACTATTTTAGCGTCTGGCAATGTGCCGTGTGTGCGTTCTGTCTGCAGAATACCCATTTCCCTGTGCTGAAGGTCGGGGCCAGCCAGAGTATTCTCAAGCCCTCAAAAGAGAACAGTGGGATCGTCAATCTGGAAATACTGACAAGGCTCCAGCAGGCTCTAGTTGGGGAGTGTATCTGGATTTTTCTGAAAAGCATTCTGATTCCCACTTGGTTTGAATGACATCTGTGATAATAAACGGAGCTGTGATGTGGATAATCCCAAGCAGCATAAAATTCAAACTTGGTTCCAGCGACCAGAGTGCCAGCTTAGGGCTGAGAGGCAGGCAGCTTTCTGCCGAGAACCCCGCAATCATCCAACAACCGAGAACAGTCTCCCATAGCTTCTTTTTTTCTTTTCAAGGGAGCATGCTCATTAAAAAGGACCCTGCTTGGTTTGGTAAAGGACAGGATCTTAGCAGACCTCAGATCCCTGGGCAAACAACAGATCTTGGTAAGGGGTTGAGAAAATGACAGACTAGGAAAAGGAAGTATGAGGTTTTACATTTTCTCCTGTAGAATCTGAAGGGGATGGAATTTGTTTTTTTCTTGGCTATTAAATTTTCTAGGCGTCTAAGGGGCAAGAATGGGCAACATAGATGCTAATGATTTTCCTCTTAGAGGAACTGCTGGGCATGGAATGAAAGTGGCTGGTGCGCTGGGTGGGTCTGCCATACAGGAGACCAGCCAGTGTCACACCCAATCTGCAGACTGCTTCAGCTGATAAAGCAAGCACTTCCATCTGCCCATCCATCCACATCCATCCATCCACACCTCCATCTCTCCATCTGTCAATCCCTCCCTCCCTCCTTCCATCTGTCTATCTGTCCACCCACCCATCCATCCATCCAAGCCCTGGTCCATGTGTCTGTCCATCCATCCATCCATCCATCCAGGCACTGGTCCATGTGTCCGTCCATCCATCCATCCATCCAAGCACTGGTCCATGTGTCCGTCCATCCATCCATCCATCCAAGCACTGGTCCATGTGTCCATCCATCAATCCATCCATCCACCCACCCATCCATCCAGGCACTGGTCCATGTGTCTATCCATCCATCCATCCATCCATCCAAGCACTGGTCCATGTGTCCATCCATCCATCCAAGCGCTGGTCCATGTGTCCATCCATCCGTCCATCCATCCATCCATCCATCCATCCATCCATCCATCTATCCAAGCCCTGGTCCATGTGTCCATCCATCCATCCATCCATCCATCCATCCATCCATCCATCCATCCAAGCACTGGTCCATGTGTCCGTCCATCTGTCCATCCATCTGTCCTCCCACCCACTCATTTGTCTCCATCCATCCATCTTTCCATTTACTCACTTACTTATTCATTCACTGATGCACTATTTGTGGAGCACCTGCTATGTCCCTTGTGTAAGTAAAAGATCAAGATCACTGCTTCTGTGGTGATTATGTTAGTAGGAGGATACAGACAGCAATCAAGAAAAATGAATAATTACCGTTTATGTCATCTATGAGGGTGACAAATGCCTGGGGAAAAGAATCAAGTGGAGAAAGAGGGACTCAGCAGTGGGGTGGGCGGGCACTGCCATCTTAAAGTGAGGGAGAGAGCACCGCCGTCAGCGCCATCTCAACCAACACTCACCTTCAGCAGAAACTGCTCCTTCTCGCTCCGGATCTGTTGCTCCATCTCCTCATACAGGTGCTGGATTTCTTCGTCATAGGCGGCAATCTTCCTACACAGGGAGCAAGAGGGAGAGTCTGATGTGGTTTGCATCTACAACTCCCCACCCCACAGCGGCCACTCCCCTCGTGAGCTGGGGGAGGAGGGATGACCTCAGAGGTCAGGTCAGCTAGGGCTGCAGGATCAGGCCCTCGGGGCGAGCCGATCCTGCAGGGATTGTAGAGGCCAGAGGCCAGGCAGGACCTGCCCTGGCTGCTGGTGGGTCCCTTGTGGCCTCTCCTGCTCCCTCTTCTGGCCATCACTCCCAGATGGTCCTTATGTTCATTGGCCGAGCTCTCCTGGGCCCCTCTTCTTCTTTTCTGCTGCTTCATGTCATCTCCAAGTCCCCCCAGACTCACGATCTCCATACCTACAGATCTGAGTTTGAGCCCCAGCTGTTCTGCTTCTGATCCAGCTGCTGGCTAATGTGCCTTGGAAACAGTGGAGGATGGCCCAAGTGCTCGGGTGGGCCTCTGCCACCCATGTGGGAGACTTGGATGGAGTTCTAGGCTCCTGGCTCCCGCCTGGCCCAGACCTGGCTGCTGTGGCCTTTAAGGAGTGAACCAGCAGATGGAAGATTTCTTTGTCTCTCTGCCTTTCTTTCTGTCTCCCCCCAACCCATCACTGGGCCTTTCAAAGAAATAAAATACACATTTTTTTAAAAAGGATGAGAATGTGTTTAGTTCCTGAGCCCTCCGTAGTTTTAACCCCTAACTCCCAGGCCCACACGGGCCTCCACTTTCCCTGCTGTCCGAGGCTTTGCCACAGCCCAGCTGCTGCCGCTTCCTCATCTGCTGACCACTGGGAAGCGTCCGCCCAACGTGCACAGATTGGGCAAAGAGCAAGCAGCCATTCTGATCTGTCACAGCCTTCCGGTGCGACAGAACCCGTCCGTCTCACTCTGACAAAGGAGCTGCTGGGAGACCCCGCGGTCGGGGTCATTCATAACAGGGCGCTCGCCTTTGAGTTCCCCTTACTGGAAACTCGACAGACTGCATGATGTTGGCCCCAGGGTGTGAGGAGCAAGAGATGAGCATCGCACGTGACTGCCACGAGCAGCAGCCCCGTCTCTGCACGTGTTCTGCGTCCCTGGCACAGCGAATCTTTTCGGCTCAGTGTGCCACATCTCTTACTGGTAAATGGCAGGCGTTTGGGACTGTTACTTGTGCTCTCAGCTAACCCATAACGATGCAGAGAAAATCCTGGGGAGACTGTACAGAGAAAAGGCCACAGTGCCGAGTAGGGGCACCCCAGATGCAGTCTGAGTTAGGGAGGCAAGGTCCCTGGATCCTCCTGTCTTTGAAGAAACTCAGATGCTGGGTAGCAAGTGCGTTCAAGGAAAACCTTAGCCAGTCGTTCCAGTTATATAAATACTGGAGAACGAATAAAATGAGCTGAGAGAAACTTAAAAATGGATTTAGTCCTCCTAAAGCAATACTAATTACAGTCATTCATATAAGCTGTTTACCATTTATGTTTAATCACCGTGTAGGGCATTAATTCTGTAATACACTCAATGTATTATATCAATTGTGCACTATGCTTCGTCTGATTAAATTAATATTCTATGCTTTTCCCGTTCATGTGTCACTCCACTAATATGGAATTAACTTACTTTACAAACCACTAAAAACCAAACGGAGGGAAAGGCTGACACAGGCTCTGAGTGGCGTCTACTCGTGGCCCTTGCCTGCAATGGCTGAGGCTACTGGAGAGAGGCCCTGGGTTCCAGGTCGGCGTCAGTGGTCCTGGGCCCAGCCGGACTCCGACCTGGGCACGCTGGCATCCAGGGAGACTCTCCAGGCCTGACAAGCCTGGTTCAGGACACAGCGGCCTCAGGGATGGGAGCACTGGAGTGTGGTTCACACCAGCCGCGTCCCTAAGCCACCTCGGAGGCCTGTGTGACCTTGGGCAACGCTCTGGCCTCCTCTCATCCCGGGGTAGCACCTGCTGCACGCCCCGCCCAGCGTCACTGGGGCGGACACACAAGAAAGCCAGTGCTGCAAGCGTTCAGAGCCACAGGGCTCTAAGTACCCTTTCTTATTGTAGTTATCATCACGGGCTGCGCAGGCCAAGGGGCACTGCTCCCGAGGACAGGGTCTTAGTTTCAGCGATGAGTCAGCTGCTGAGTTTGGAAAGGCTCAGAGGCGACCAGATGATGACGAAGTCAAAGCTTAGTAAAAACCGGTGTCAGACCAACCCATTAGAGGCACGGGCTGGGGGCGCGCATGCGGCTGCACGAGAGTGCCGTGGGCCAGACGCTCTGGCGAGATCAGCGTTCAGGAGGGCAGCGTGCTGGCTGGGGCGCGCCACACTCGGCCATCCGCGAAAGAGTCGACCGTTCCCCTGCGCTTACTCTACGCATCCTGGTCGCCACAAATGCTAGAAGGCACTCCGCCCGGCTCCTGTGGGGGCTCCTCTGGGAGGACCACCCCTCACCCCCGCTCCCTACCCCCCCCTCCGCCGCCATCTCGCCGACCCTTCTCTGAACTCTTACGATGTTCTGCTTGGGACCATTGCACACTTAATTTCAAGTGGACCTGGACAACCGCCTCATTGGGGTTTATGGCCTCCTCACTAGGGCCTGTTGGGGCTGAGACCCTATGAACGACTCAGTTTACAACTTCGGGTACCAACCTAGAAACTGGCGGGGCGTACTGTGGGGACGCCAGACGTAAGGGCAGTGGACCAATGTCAGGGGTGAGAGAGCTTCCTGGTCCAACTAAAACCTCTGTCTCCAGTGTCAAACTCCTTGCCGCAATCCCTGCATCAAGTATGCAACCAAAGTAGGCCAGAGCACCCTCAGTGACAAGGAACTTGCTGTCTCTCTGAGCAGCTCTTTTCGGAATAGTCCAGCTCCTGGAACGTGTCTCCATGACCTTATCCTCCGTATGAATAAAAGACCTTAATACGCTTGAGAACAGCATCCAGAATGCAAGCCGTTGCGTCAGGCTTAGATCAGGCCTCTTCCTCCAACTCAGCCTTGTGTGATTTTAAAGTCCCTTCACCATCCCCTTGCTCTTCTCTGAATGGGCTGTAATTATCTCCCTTAAGCCCAGAGCCCTAACTTGAACATCCTGATGAGTTTGATTAGCAGACGGGAGAGCTAACTGTTGTCCCTTTTTTTTTTTTTTTTTTGACAGGCAGAGTTAGTGAGAGAGAGACAGAAAGAAAGGTCTTCCTTCTGTTGGTTCACCCCCCACAAATGGCCGCTACAGCCAGTGTGCTGTGCCGATCCGAAGCCAGGAGCCAGGTACTTCCTTCTGGTCTCCCATGTGGGTGTAGGGCCCAAGCACTTGGGCCATCCTCCACTGCACTCCTGGGCCACAGCAGAGAGCTGGCCTGGAAGAGGAGCAACTGCGACAGAATCTGGCGCCCTGACCGGGACTAGAACCCAGGGTACCGGCGCCATAGGCACCCGCCTGACTGTTGTCTCACTTGTACTAGATGCTGCCATATTAAATTCTCTTGCCAGCCACCCCACAGCCAATGAATGCTGAGCCCATTTGTCAACTAAAACCTCTAAATCTTACATCTATGGGATCGTTTTTGCTTTAAATACGGTGCTGCCGAATCGTATTTCTCCCTCTGTCCCCACTTCTGCCACTGGTGTTGGACAGAGCACAAGACTATGGACGTAATCTGGTAGAGTCCTTGTCTGTGAGTGCCTGTCGATCTTTCTACTCTGTCACGATATCAATGCATCACAATTGGTCATCCAGTTGTGCAATGACTTTCCAAGTTTTGTTATTTTAAATTTGGCTTAAAGTCAGAATGTAGGCTAAATAATCTCTACTGTAGGTTTTTACAGTTTAATTTACCTAAGAGTTATTTTGAAGTTTTTTTTAATATATAAATTATTGGTTTCTAGTTTTATTGTTTTACAATATGAGAATATACTGGTAAGGTGTCTACTTTTTGGAACCTGTTAACCTCTTCTCCGTAGCCAAAAACCTATCAATTTTTGTATAACATCTATGAAAAGGGTGCATTTTCTATTTGTAAGGCAATCTTCTATTTTCCTTTCTTAAGCTTGTCAATCAAAGGTTTCAAATACTTGATATCCTTAAAATATTTTTGTCTAATGTGTCAAATCTGAGGTAAGTTTGTTAAAGTCTTCTAAAAGTCTTAAGTCTTGCTATTTTTTTTTTTTTTACAGTCTCTGCCTTATGTTGCCATGTTGCTTGGTGCATAAAAGTTTCTATGTGGCACACCTTCTTTATGGATGGAACTTTTTATTACTACAAAATATCCCCCATTTAGTCTTCCTTTTTTCAAGCTGTTGGTGAAAATACTAAGTCAAGGTTGACACCTGTGGCAGAGTTTTCTGGGCTATTAATGCATAATCCTTGGGAATAACTATTCAATCTGTCTTCTGTTAGCCACTCTCAAAACACTCCCCCCATCCCCGACCATACTCTATTATATGATGTGATCCTAGACATCTTGAGCTACATGAGGACCGGGATTGGAGAAAAGGCAGATAAAAGAGAAGAGAGGGAAAGAGCCATGTTCCCGTGAGAGAGACGGACAAATGCAGAGAGAAGCAGCCAGGCAGAGTCAGCGGCAGCCACGAGCCATTATCTATCCTCCCCTTCCTTTTCTTTCCTCATGATGGTTGGACAGTTCCTCTATCAGGTTCCTGGATGACCTAGCTCATAACTTTACTGCCAACACAGCTATGTTTGTTCATTAATTCAGAGTTAGGAGGCTTGGGTTCAAGTCCTCGTTCTGACTTTGGCAAGCTTTCTGACCTGGACAAGTCCTACCATGTCAGGTAGCCTGAGGCTTTCTGCATTTGAAAGAGCAGATGGTGATACCTACCTGAGAAATGCATTGTTGGGGCTGGCACTGTGGCATAGTAGGCTAAGCTGCCACCTGTGGCACCAGCATCCCATATGGGCACCAGTTTGTGTCCTGGCTGCTCCACTTCCAATCCAGCTCTCTGCTATGGCCTGGAAAAACAGTGGAAGATGGCCCAAGCACTTGGGCCCCTGCACCCATATGGGAAACCTGGAGAAAGCTCCTGGCTGCTGCGGATCGGCCCAGCTCCAGCTGTTGCAGCCATCTGGGGAGTGAACCAGCATACAGAAGACCTCTCTCTTGCCTCTCCCTCTCTCTCTCTGTAATTCTGCCTCTCAAATAAATAAATAAATCTTAAAAAAGGAAGAAATAGATTGTGAAGGTTGAAAAAGATAAGGCAGGTGGAAGCAGCTAGCACACAGGCAGTAGCTACAACACATCAGATACATTCTAGTTAAGTAAGCGTCCTGGTTCTCCGGGGGCCAACGGACCCCATTTTCAGAGTCACTGCCATATACTCAGAAGTCAGCCAGGAGCCAGGTGGAACTGGGGTGGGGGTGGGGCATACAGCAGCCTGGTGCACACGGCACTCAGAAACGTGTGCAGGGATGGCAGAGTGCTAGGAGCCGAAGACACAGAGACGGAGCCTCAGACGAGACAGCTCCACGTGGGAAGAGAGAACCAACCCTCACCACCAATATTAAATAAAAAGCGTTGACCAAGCCCTTCTTAAAGTACCACCCGGGGTGAAATCACGCAGACGCGGGTTATGTTCTCTGCACGCACAGGGAGTGCAGCAAGTCCGCTGCCTCCACGGCAGGGAGGCGTCATGCACCACAGACCCCACAGCCCTTCCTTGGCTCTGACCCACAGCAATCCCTGGAAGTCAGAGCGCTGGCCGGAGAGAAGTGAAGCCGGCTTCCCGCGCTGATGCGGGGAAAGATGGTGGATTTCTCCGGAGGGAAAAGTTGAGAAATGCTGCGTCCAGCAAAAGGAGGATCTCCAGGGCACGGAGGAAGGAGTGCCAGGTACATACTAGGTATGCCACAGGGCACGGATCGGTGTGCAAGGGCGTCCTATAAAGCCAGGAGCAAAAACCCAGGTGCCACCCCGGGGCCAGCTTGTCCCCTGGGCGGCTCTGGCCAGAAGCCCCTTTCTTGAGGGAGCAACTATCAGTGTGTCGGGGGTGGGAGGTGCGTGGAGGGAGGGGAGGTGCTAGGGCACGGGTGAGCCTGGCCTGCGAGGAAGACAGGGCGGCGATTCCAATGCAAACACAAAGCTCAGACTCTGAAAGCCCCTGAGAGCTGGAAGGTGAGATGTAGTTAGCAGTCATTTAGCCCGCCAGCCTCCCACGGGGGCTGTGAGAATTAATTAACCTTCACAAAGCGCTTTGCACACGGAGAGTGGAGGCGCTACGCTGGGGCGCGGCATTAATACTGCACAGCGGCGGAGCGCTGGCACCGCGGCTGAGGACAGCCAGGCCAAGGCCTTCCCGCCTCAGAGCGCTGCAGCTTCCCGTGTTCTCGCTGCTCTGTCTCCACTTCCCAATAAAATCTCGTGGCATTTCTGGGGGTCTTGGATGGTCACTTCTGAGGTTCTAGGCAGAGGCATACTGAAATCACGCTCAGGAAAAAAAAAAAAAAACTTAAAAATGGAACATCTTGCTTCTCAGATGAGTGTGGTGTTGATCTTGGAGACAGGAAATGGCATTTTTCTACCTGTGGGGAATGTTTCGGGAGCTTGAAATCGGTCAGTTTCAGAAATGGCCACTGGTCTTGGAGGGTTCTCATGCTGATTTCCTGGGATTCTTGGTGCATGTGTGTGTGTGTGTGTGTGTTGGGGGGGGGGTGGTCTGATCAGTCTGTCTCCTGGTGTGCAAAAGACCAGTCCAAGGCAGGTGCAAAGAGGGAGAGTGTCACTGAGCTTTTTTTTTAAGATTTATTTATTTATTTGAAAGTTAGAGTTACAGAGAGAGAGACACAGAGAAAGAGAGAGGTCTTCCATCCAATGGTGCACTCCCCAGATGGCCGCAATGGCCGGAGCTGTGCCAATCTGAAGCCAGGAGCCAGGAGACTCCTCCAGGTCTCCCATGTAGGTCAGAGGCCCAAGGACTTGGGCCATCTTCTACTGCTTTCCCAGGCCATGGCAGAGAGCTGGATTGGAAGTGGAGCAGCCAGGTCTCGAACCGGTGCCCACATGGGATGCTGGCACTTCAGGCCAGGGCGTTAACCCGCTGTGCCACAGCACTGACCCCAGTGACTGAGCTTTAAGGCTCACGTTCCCAGCTCCTTCTGTTTTGCACGCGAAGGAAGAGAGGGTTGAAATAATAAAGTGACAAACTGCTAAAGGTCAGAGCAGTGGGGAGGGCTCAGACCTCTGGCTCTGGGGCCTGCGGTTGCATCCCAAACACATCTGGAGCAGCCCGAGTTGTGTGATCATTGGCCTCCTCCCTGTGCGCTCAGGGTGGTTCACATTTGCAAATTCCACCTGGAATCTGTCAGCTGTGGGCTAAGCAGGAACTAGAAATGATCACGGGAAGGGGCCGCCCTTTCCTGTGTGCACCCCAATGCGCTGGTCACAGAGTGAAGACCCGAGACCCGGAGAGAAGAAAAAGGAAGCGGGTTCAGCCTCCTAGAGCTTTGTGCTGGGGGTGAAACTTAACTGTGTTAGAGGGCTTGAGACTCACCACTGCCCCCTGCTGCCCTCTTTGGGGAGCAGCAGTCTCTGGACATCAAATGGTAGCTCTGCTCAGAAAAAAAAAAAAAAAAAAAATCCTCTTTAGGGTTTTCTGGTCTCCCTGAACTGTCTTTTCTGTCTCTGTAGCTGCCTGCTTGTCTGTGTCTCTGTCTGTCTGTCTGTATCTCTCACACATGCCCACACACACTCGATTAGAGTGCAGCTGAATGAAAAAAAAAGAAAGAAAGAAAGAAAGAAAGAGAGTTTGGAGGAAATTCTGCAAAGGTTGTGAAATCACCAATTGAATTTTCAAGATGGATGAGTTTCTCCCTAATTAGATTCTGCTGCCTTATAGGAAGCGTCTTTGCAGCTGTATCTCATCCCATAAAGCAATCCCTTTTTCATTAGTCAGGTTTACAAATCACGCCCCTGGTGAGCACAGAGCGCAAACAGCCCTCACCTTTCAATTTGCTCACAGGGCGCTGTTAACAACGTGTTGCTGCCTCACGTAATAATACCCCCATAAAGCACATCAGTTGCCGCTCATCACCTCCAGCGCTCGCCTAGGATGCCTCACCTTCACTCTGGGAGCAGGGCGAAGCACAGATCACGGATCGTTCTGGAAGGACGGGCTAGAGCAGCAGTTCTCAACGTGAGGTCTGCATCAGAACCACGTGGGGGGTGTGTGTGCGTGCTTCAGGCATGTGCCTGGGCCCCTCCCGGAGACGTACGGATTCAGAGCGGACAACTACATTCTAACTGGGAACTCCTCTGTTCACTCTGCAGTGAGCTCACGTTCAAGATTCAGGCAGCTAAGGCTGGCCACAAGGCCTGCGGGGACCTGTGGGACGTCAGGGCCATGTGTGTGATGTCACTGCCCTCAGAGGCAAGGTCAAGGACATGGGGACATCGCTCCTGTACACAGGCCCCCTTCCATCCCCAGGTCTCCATACCACCAGACTCCAAGTCTTAGACTCGTGTCGGCGTGTTATCAGAGTTGGGCTGCCTCTCAGGCTGTATGTAAGACATATTCCCGGGCTGGCATTGTGGCACAGCAGGTTAAGCCACTGCTTGCAATGCTGGCATCCCATGTCAGAGCGCTGGTTCAAGTCCTGGCTGCTCTGCTTCCAATGCAGCTCCCTGCTGATGCGCCTGGGAAAGCAGCCTAACATGGCCCAAGTCCTTGAGTCCCTGCCACCTACATGGAAAACCTGGATGGCCTTCTGGGCTCCTGGCTTTGGCCTGGACCAGCTCTGGCCATTGCAGCCATTTGGGGAGTAAACAAGTAGATGGAAGATCTCTTTCTCTCTCTCTGTCTCTCCCTATCACGCTGCCTTTCAAGTAAATAAATAAACCTTAAAAAAAAAAAAAACGAAAAGACACACTCCGTCTTGTTCTGGCATGTTCCCAGACCAGAGGGAAATCACTCTACACAGAAAGTTCTGGAAACTGACTGGGTAGGAGCTACAATTGAAGGATCCCTGAGCTCCTATGAAACAGCCTGAGGTCTGCTTCCAATGGGCAAGGTGAGACTGTGCGGATGAGACACTGGTTCCCAGGAGGGTGTGGGGCAGATGCCAAGCTTGCCAAGGCCAAGTGCGGCCTATCGGTGATGCAGCATAGGCAGCCGGCGCGGCTTTCCCAGGCTACTGAGCTGCAAAGGACACAGCCTGCGAGCTGAGGCTGAGAGGCGCAGCCTGGGGCCAGCCTTTGATCTAGACAGCACTTTCTACCAATGAGCCTACAGCACTCCGGACACAGCAACGCTGATGCCTTCACATGTAGACTTTGTGGCCCTACCTCACCCCTCTGCCGTGGGGCCCTGGCCTCCCCAGGTGATCCTGCTAAAAGGTTTGACCCCACTGCTGTCCCAAACAGCGCTACTCAATACTCCCTGGAGATTTCAAGCACTTTTTCCTCCCCAGAAAAGAATAAATGCAGAGGGTGTTTTCCACCTCCAAGGAATCCCAATTCTGATGTCCGGAAGTTCTTCTTAATGTCTAAGCTACGTCCCTCTCGCTCAATGTTAAAGTGCTTCGGGTTTCTGCACAGAGAACCAGAGGAGGGTTGCTCGGGGCACCCCAGTCCCCAAGTGTGGAGGGGTGCGTCCCACACTGGAACCTCAGCAGAGGCGCTGGGCTCCAGCCCGGGCTTCCTGCTTGTGACTTAGCGCTCTGCTGTGCCCGGTGGGACTGCGGCCAACACTGCCACCAGGATTCTGACTCAAGTCTGAGATCTCAACCTCTGCCCCAAAGCACAGAGACAGGGTGTGTGGCAGGGGCCGGGGGCAGGGCGGGCAGGGGCTCAATTTCCAGACTGCAGAGCGAGCCCGTGGAGGAGCCTGGGAGACTTCCTCCTGGCCCTCGGCTCACTGTTGTCCTCAGCGTTGTTCCAGATGCCATCCTGAACCCGGCTGTGCCCAACAGCGTCTGTACTCCCCTCTAACACTTGGATGTGCCCCTCCCACTGACCACCTCAAACCTCCGAGGTTTTCAGAGAAGCAAGGAATCCCATGTAAATGTTCTCTTCCTGGGGCCGGCATGACGCAGCTGGTTAAGTTGCCGCTTACGGAGCCATCATCCCATGTTGGAGCACTGGTTCCAGTCCTGGCTGCTGCACTTCCGATCCAGCTCCCTGCTAATGTGCCTGGGGAGGCGGCGGAAGATGGCCCAAGTGCTTGAACCATGGTCCCCCAAAGAGGAGGCTTCAAATTGGCCCAGACCTGGCTGTTTCAGCCATTTGGGGGGTGGGAGTGGTGAACCAGTGGATGGAAGATCTCTCTCCCTATTGTTCTTTCAATTAAGTAAGTAATTTTTTTTTAAAAAAAGTTCTAGATCTTATTGGGGTTTTGGTTTCTTGGTTGATGTCTTAGCTGCCCCTGTAGACCATCTAGCCCACCAGCAACTAGTTTTTTAAATAGAAGAAAAGATAATAAAAAATGTTCTATGAAAACACCAGAGTGTGCCACACATAATAAGTTTCATTTCAGGTGTACACACACACACACATATGCAGGGCTTCAGGAAGTTGATGGGAAATTTGCATTCTCTTTTTATTTTTTTAAAGATTTTATTCATTTATTTGACAGGCAGAGTTATAAACAGTGAAAGAGAAAGACAGAGAGAAAGGTCTTCCTTCCATTGGTTCACTCCCCAATTGGTCACAACGGCTGGAGCTGTGCCGATCCAAAGCCAGGAGCCAGGTGCTTCTTCCCGGTCTCCCATGCGGGAGCAGGTGCCCAAGCACTTGGGCCATTCTCCACTGCCTTCCTGGGCCACAGCAGAGAGCTGGACTAGAAGAGGAGCAACTGGGACTAGAACCCGGCGCCCATATGGGATGCCGGCGCCACAGGCGGAGGATTAACCAAGTGAGCCACGGCGCCGGGCCCCTGCATTCTCTTATAATTACAACTGCTGTGGACTTTCGGGAGTTCCCTCAAATAAGTGTGCAGGGATTTAAAAATAAAATGTGTTTCTTCTACTGAGCTGCATTCCCAAAACGTGTTTGAAAAACACCAATCCCGCGTTGTCAGTACAGAAATGGACCCACAGAGAGGGCTGGCAAGTCTGCTGGGGTCACACATCTTGGGGCTGGGCAGGAACTCCAGGCCCCCCCCCATCTCCTAACTCAGGGCTCTGCTCACGACAGCCTGCAGCCCTCTGGGGCAGCACCCGGAAGGTGCCCCTGGAATGGGACTGGCCAGAGAGCTCGGCGAGTCTCCAGTTCTGCTGTAGCTCCCTGGGCAGGTGCAGCTGGCGTGGATATCAACTGCGGACTGGCGTGGAGGGGGTGGGGACTCCAGCTGAGACAGTTGTGCACACGCAGCCAAGAGTACTTTTCAAGCAATTGCAAGATTAGGCCAAAGCGCATTGAGAGGCCACTTGAAGACGGATGGCAGGGCTAAGAGGCTCTCCAGCAGGTCAGGGCTCTGTCTCCCTGTGGCAGTGGCAGTCAGAGGAGGGCGACCTGCAGATGAGCTCCCAGGACACATGCACAGGCTGTGCTGGCCCCACTTCCAGAGCGAGACAGCACCCTCCTCTCTGGGACCGGCCACCTGACCGTGGCTGCGGCTCCTCCGGGACATCAGCTCAGGGGTCAGAGGGGAGCGGGGGTAGGGTGGGGTCAGAAACCTCTCCAGGGCCAAGTGGGGAAACTGAGGCCCAGAGAGGCCAGGAGACAGGAGAAGGGTCGCAAAGCTTGCTGGCTGTGCAGTCTCCACACCTCTACCCCGGCTGTGCAGTCTCTGCACCTCTACCACTGAGCTCCTGACTCCCAGGCCCTCACTTCTCAAATCTGCACACGAAGCCCCTGGACATCCCGCTAAAACGCACATCAGTGGCCCTGAGGCAAGGCCTGAGAAAGGCTGCATTCCTAAGACGTTTACAGGTGGTGCCAATGCTGTGCAACAAATCTATGCCACGTTGTCTGCAAGGATAAAGGGGCCCTTGAACTTCACCTCGAGTTACAGCGAGCCTCAAAGTCTCCATGGCAGCCCAACAAGCCCCCCAAGGTGGGCAAAGACACCAAAAATAGCAGTCACCGCTACTTGGACATGCACCAAATACCTGCGTGCCAGCCCTGTTCCAAACACTGGCGCGCAGTCACGTGCGGTCTGCAAGCCAGGGCAGAAGCAAGGAGCACAGTCAACTGTATCTGGTCCCATGGCTTAATCAGCTCAGGGGGATAGGGAAGCAGCTCCTTTAACCCTTCCTTTCCCTGAGCCTGGGGAGGATCCCCCAGAATGCTCTCCTCACAGTCCTTGAGCTGGGCCCTGTTTCCTCTAGCACTATCCTCCCCCCAACCCCCCACCCCAGCTGTAGACAGTCCCAGGGGAGCTCTGCAGGTGAGTTTGGGAGTGGACACTGAGGAGGCACAAGGTGCAGAGCAGCCAGGGCTCACAGGGCCCGTCTCTCTGCCCGTGGGACAGACACATGGTGATGATGGTCTCTTTCTTGGTTAGGGGCTGGGGTGCTTTCTCTGACGCTGTGGAGCACAGACTGAAACCCAGCCCCCCACAAGGCAGGACCAGGCTCTCCTAAGCCTGCTGGGAGGCATCTGCAGGGAGGGGCGTGTGGAGTGCGGGATCACCAGGCTCACAGGGCCACGGACCTGCACAGGATGCCTGCAGAATGTGAGCAGATCTCCAGGTACGCAGAGTGCAGGCGGTGGACCAGGCATCCCGGGGCAGCGCATCCAAGCCCCACCCAAACCCAGCCCTGTGCTTGGGCTTCACCATCAAGGTTACGAACCATCCTTACTGACAGCACATCTAGTTCCACGTTGCACAAAATGTGAGCCCATTGCTAAGAAATGGCAGTTACAGGGCTGAGCACCGTGGTGTAGTGGGTAAAGCCACTGCCTGTAGCACCGGCATCCCATATGGGCATCCGTTCAAGTCCTGGCCACTCCACTTCTGATCCAGCTCTCTGCTATGACCTGGGAAAGCAGCAGAAGATGGCCCAAGTCCTTGGGCCCCTGCATGCACATGGGAGAACAGGAAGAAGCTCCTGACTTCAGATATGCCCAGCTCTGGCAGTTGTGGCCATTTGGGGAGTGAACCAGCGGATGGAAGACCTTTTTCTCTGTCTCCCTCTCTCTCTCTCTGCCTGTGAACCCCCCCTTTCAAATAAATAAATAAACCTTTAAAAATAATTTTAAAAAAAGAATTGGCTGTCCCATGACCGTGAGCAAGCAGAATCCATGAGCACACACCAGCTCTCAGGAGGGGAGCAGGGCCTTGCCCCCTATTCTGTGATGCACCTGCTGCCTGCGCTGACTCTGGTTCGGTTTTCAGCTTTGGGTGCTTGGTCTCCTGGAGAGGCCTTGAAGGCAAAGAAGGCAGCAGGAGAGATGTGAGCCATGACAGGAGGGGGCTGCCCAGCAGGGCTCGGAACCACCTTACAGAACTGCCACTCTGAAAGGGAGCGCTGACCCCCTGGCTCGGGACAGACCCTGTGTGCTGTGGCCTCAGGCACCAGGCGATCTCACACTGGATCCTGGCTCTGCTGCTTGCAAGCTGTGCATTCAGGGGTGTGAACCTTTCAGTGTCTCGATTTCTACAATGATAAAATGTGGATAATAATAATATGAGTCCCCAGGGTACAGGGCTGTCGTGAGAATTAAATGAGCTTCGGCATGTAAAGGATTTAGGAGAGCGCCTAGCATATGGCGAGTACTTAACAAAGGAGATGGAGGCTTAGAAGAAGATCTCAGGACGGAGTGCAGCCCCGGCCCCGATTTTAGCTAACAGCAGCCAAGAGGGCCCCGGAAAGTCTGGCAGGAAGATCTAAGAGACAAGGCCCTTCGTGTTTCCGGCTTGCCCGCACAGGACCTGCGAGCAGCTGAGACTGGGTTACTCACTTTTGGAGGATGCACTCCAGTTCGTTCTTCTCTTCATGGGCTTCTTGGAGCTGGGAGAAGATGCTGCTCAGGAAATCCTCGAAGCTGGACAGCAAGTGGGGCTCTTCCTTTTTCAGCTGCAGCCAGAGCTGCTTCACGTCGCTCTCGCTGTGAGCAAAAGAAAGGTGTGAGTGCGGGCAGGCGGGATGGAAGCTCTGGGGGCGTCTCAGAGGGGCCTGGATCTGACAGGGGCAGCCGCATACCACACCGCGATCGTCAGCAAGCTGACATGTATTGAGCGCTTGCTGTATAGGGGGCACTTCATGGATCGCAGCTCACAGCTCCTCTGAGAGGCAGGCGCTGCTGCTGCCCCATGGGAAAGCTGCCTAAGGTCCCGCAGCAGTGAAACGGCAGGGCCAGGGCCCAGCGTAGGACCGTGCGACTCCCACCCTGGCCTCCTTCATGCTGCTGAGCACCTGGGGGATTTTGTGATGGGCTCCTGGTGCCGAGGGAGCACGGCAAAGCCCCTGGGAGTGTCTCAACGTGCCAGGAAGAAGAGAGGAGCCTGGGAGCTCAGAGCATGCTTGATGGGCCAGCAAGCCTGTGGCCATCAGGGCGGGTGGTCCTCAGAGCCGAGGCAGGAGACCCGCTGTCTTACGCGTGGCAGAGAGCAGCTGTCGCCGTGGAGCAAGGAAGAGAACACGCAGCACCCACTGAGGCCTGTGGGAACCGGGAATGGCTGACAGGTGAGAGGAAGCGAGGGAGCAATTGGAAAGGTGTGTGTGCAGAGAGCAGGGAGATTTGGAGGCAGGCGGAGACAAGCACAGTGACACACTCAGAAATGGGCACACCAGGGCATGTGGGCAATCAGCACAGCAAAAGACACACATGGGGTCACACTGACCACCGACGGAAAGAACGCGAAGGAGCCACACACTATGAGCCCTCTTCTGGAAAAACTCAAAAATCTACAGCCAATGATCAAACTGAGCCAAAGACACAGCTGAGTTGTCCCTTGTTCCGCTTCTCCCATTCTTTCTTTCTTCCACATCATCCAAATATCCACCTACTTATTTAGGCCACCCATCCATCCATCTACCCATCCATCCATCCACCCACCCATCTATCCACCTAACCATCCATCCATCCATTTGTCCATCTATCCATCCATCCATCCATCCATCCATCCATCCATCCATCTATCCACCTACCCATCTATCCACCTATCCATCCATCCATCCATCCACCCACCCATCTATCCACCTATCCATCCATCCATCCATCCACCCACCAAGTATTTATTATTATGTTACAAACCTAGCACTGTACCAAGTGACATGACAGAATCTTGGAGACAAGAGAAGGGGTGATGAGGAACCTCTGATGTTGCCCAGGATGAGTTCCATCTTCTACCACACAGAATACACTGTGGGTGTCCATTTCATTGTACAGGTAAAATGCAGATGCCACAGGGGTTCAGAGACAAAAAAGATCTCAGAGAAAAACCATGGTGACCCCGCCAGCCCTTGGCAGCCTGCTCTCTGCTGTGGTCTGAATGCTTAGGTCTCCCTATGTTGAGATCCTAACCCCTGGGGTAGAGGCTTGGGGGTGGGGTGACTAGATCTTGGAGGTAGAGACCTCACAAATGGGATCGGTGCCTTTATAAAAGCAGACTGAGGGAGCTTAGTGACCCTCCTGCCACGTGAGGACGTGGTGAGAAGATGGCTTTTGATTAACCGGGAAAAGCGACCTCACCAGACACCAGATCTGTGGCACCGTTCTCTTGGACTTCCCAACCTCCAGGACTGGGGATTAAGTTCCCATTGCTCAGAAGGTGCCCCCGTCTATGGAAGTTTGCTTCAGCAGTTCAAATGGACTGAGGTGCACCCTCCTGATGTAAATGTGTTCTAAAACCAAGGTCCACCTTGTCAGCCTCCATCTGCCCACATCCGCCAGGTTCCTGCGGGGGCCCGAGGAGCAGTCAGCTGGGCTAAGGCCCCCTGAGATTTAAATACTCATCTCATCCTCTTCTAACGCTCACGAGCCATTCAGTCCTGGCCGCATCCCCTCCCCCAGATTTCTGCAGAAGGAACAAGTCCCTCAACTCCTAGTGAAAAAGAAGCCGAAGCCCCACGAGCTGCCAAATCACTCAGCCAATCAGGCCGCCGAGAGACGTGCAGCCCAGCCTGCCACTGCTGGGCACACGGAGGCCACCTATCACGGAAGGATGGGGGAGGGCAGGCAGCGAGGCTTTTGGGGGGCCAGGCAGTCATCTCTGCTTCCAGGCCAACCCCCAGTGCATTGTGATGAGTGACATCTCCAAAGCCTCTGACGTCTTTGCAGCCTCCTGCATTCCTTCACCGGTCGCCTGGTCACGAGTACCTCCCCCAGGCTGCAACCGAAGCCCACCTCGGCTCTTCCAGACCCGCTCTGCAGCCTCCCCGAAGTCGTCTCCTCTCCGGGGCGTCTCCGTTTAGCTCGGTTCTGCACGGGCCTCTGACCTAGGTCCTCAGGGCAGTATCGGGTGAACTCTGACCCCAGAGCCCTGCCTGAAAGGTGGTGAGCCCAGAAGTGGGTGGGCAGGTGGAGAGATTCCATTCTTTTATTTCAGTGCCTTGCTTCCCTGCACTGCCCTCTCTGTTCTCCTTCTCCAGGTCCCCGGCGGGAGTCACCACGCTCTGGCCTCCTGTCCTTGGTGACACTGAGTCAACTGTCTGCCTGATGAGCTTCCCTTCACTGTCCCCCTGCCATTCCTGCCCACCTCCCCCAGGTGCCGACCCACCTGTTCACCAGCGTCTCGTAGGCCTGCCATGGAGCTGCTGCTCCTATGCTGCAGGCAGAGGCAAATTTTACTTCCTGTCCAGGGCCTCCTGCCTGCCTCTCTCCTAGGCCTTTGCCTGTCTCCTTCTTGACTGACAGAGCCTATCAAAAACTCACGAAACTAGGGCCGGCACTGTGGCATAGTAGGCTAAGCCTTTGCCTACAGTGCCAGTATCCCATTTGAGCAACAGTTCGAGTCCTGGCTGCTCCACGTCCCATCCAGATCCCTGCTAATGAGTCTGGGAAAGCAGCAGAAGATGGCTCAAGTGCCCGGACTCCTGGACCCACATGAGAGACCCAGAAGAAGCTCCTGGTTCCTGGCTTCAGCCTGGCCCAGCTCTGGCCATTGCAGCCATTTGGAAGGAAGCAGCAGATAGAAGACCTCTCTCTGTCTGTAACTGCCTCTCAAACAAACAAATAAATAAATAGAATATTAAAAAAAAAAAAACTCATGGAGCTTTGGTCTCTGTGTATTGTGTGTGGTTCCTTCTCTCTTGCTTCCTCTTGATCCTTTTCTCCTCTTGATCCCTGCTTCTCCCAAGCTCTGGGAACATCGGCTCTCATTGCAAGGCTACTCCCACCCTGCCTGAACCACACTCCCAACCCAAGACCCAGAGACTCCAAAGTAGAAAGCCTAAAGGCAAGGGGGAAGGGGACAGAAAGCACAGCATGATTTTCAGGCCCACTGCCTGGTTTCTATGAACGATATCATATTTTATTATTTGATTTTACATTAAATGTCAGGGCTTAGATCCATGTGTCTTCATATTCTGAAACACTTTTTGGGGGGGATTGGGGTGTTACTAGGGGGCCACAAAATGGCCTAGGGCCGCCTACATTCCGTATCACAACATCTGGGTTCAATACCCAGCTTCCTGCTATTGTACACACTGGGAGGCAGCAGGTGATGGCTCAAGTAGTTGGGTCCCTGCCATCCATGTGGGAGAGCTGGACTAAATTCCAGGCTCCCCAGTTCTGGCCTAGCCTCAACCACTTTGGAACTGAGTCAATGAATGGAGTCTCTCCCTGTCTCCATTTCTCTCCCACTTGAATAGAAAAAAATAATAATAATAAAGTGGAATGAAAAGATAATGTGTGTGTTTCCAGGAAGTTTTTGAAGGCCCCTAATACGTTGAAGTCCTGGCCAGCTGAATTTTCAGTCGAGCCATTGATTATCCAAAGGGTGAACCGGTAAACACAAGCTCATTTCTTGCCGGGCATCCTGCACAGGTAGAAGTTACAACTGCTTCCATAGGAGGAGCCTTTGTCAGAATAGCACCACCGGGCAGGAAAGCCGTGATGCAGCACAGCCTTATAGACCCAGGGCCGGCCACTGGAGGTGGGGATGCTGGTGACACCAGGAAGCCTCAGGGGAAAGTCACTGAGAAACCTTGAGGCCTGGTCCAGACCTCTGATGTGTGAACACCCCCCGGGTAGCAAGGCTGAACCAAGGTCCGTGATGATAAATGGACAGCTGGGAGTCAGGGGAGCAGAGAGAGCGAGAGCAGAATAGGAATGTCTGCCAAAGCCAAAAGGCACAATGCAGAGACAGAGCCTGACACATCCACCGGGCACGGCAAAGGGCAGGCTGTGTGACGCCAGGGTCCTCGCTGGCAGCGCCAAGCATGCAGGCTGCGCTGTGCGATTATCCAGACTTAACTGCTGTGGAGGGCAGGTGAGGAGGTTCCACTAGGCTGGGCTCCATCCTCCAAGTCACGGCCACCACTTACTCTTCCAGAACCTGTTGGGCTCCCAGTTTGTCCATCAGCATCCGGAACTGGGCTTCCTCGTCCATCTCTCCCTGGTCCTCTGCTCCTCTGGACTGATACACCTGCTCTTTGGGGGACTGAGCCAGCTGCTCGCTTGCGTCCTCCTGGCTTGGGTTATTCTGGCTGAAGAAGAAGTGACCTGGAGAGTGCAGGACACAAGGATCCGAATCAGACAGAACTCGCCCAGCAAGAGCTTAGCTTTCTCAGTCGCCAGGAATCGTCTGAAGTTCAAGTGACAGAAGAAGAAGGGAAACCACTGAGGGCAAAGATCGGACATCATCACTTCTGCCCAAGATGCGGGCACTGGGACATTCAGAAAACCTGACAGGCACAAGGGCTCCTTGGTGGTTCTTAATCTTTAAAAAACAGGAGTGAGGCACCTGTTCCCTTCCAAGGGCCATTTGGATATTTATAGCATCCTTTGCAGGCCATACGAAATGTTCAGATTAAAAATTAGCCTGCTATAGATCCATTGACTTTTGAGTGCCACCTGTGGCTGCCTTGGCAGGGTGAGACCAAATGATTTCACGGAGCTTATACAGCCTGTAAGAAAAGCCTGGCTCTGAACACATTTCTGTGTTGATCTCTTCTTTGAACAAGGGCCCCTCTCCCCTGCCGTCCAGCAGCGGCCTGCCTAAGAACCATCAGCATCGGCGTCAGCCCCACCACTGGTCTCACCGGTGCCGCTTCACACTCACAAGTTACTTTTCCCACGCTCTTACTGCCTGGTGCTGCCTGGGAGTGGTCTGTCTTTTCCTCCCAAGCCAGTTATAGGCTCCCGAAGGTCAGGAACGGCATCAGATGCCTCTAAGGAAATGGCACGGCCCCCTGCAGGAGGCAGACTAACAGTAACATCTGCCTGCTGCTGGATCTGATCCGACAGTGTATCTGGTTTCCTTATCTTGTTCACACCTCTCAGTGCTTCCTGGCAATACCCTGAGAATCTCTGGGAGTCCCTCTATAGCTGGAATCCATTAACCTGGAAGACTCAGGTAGACTGAGTTTGGAATGAGCCAGCCAGTCATCCACTGTTTTTCCTATTAGGACCGGAAAGGAAGGGCTGGGGCTCTCATCATGGTCCCATCTATGATATGAGCCTTCTGCCAGGGCTCCTCTCCATTCCCACTGCCACCCCCAGTGGGAGGCGGCTCGGCAGGGACAGGGAGGTGGACATGGAGTGGGCAGTGGTGCACACAGGGGAGGCGGGCGTGTGAAAAGCGGCCTGAATAACCCAGGGCTGGCAACACCAGGCTCTGCACCCCTGAGAAGGAAGGAAAACTTGTACAATGTGGTTCCCAGATTGGGAGGGGACAGGCATACACTGTATACATCTTCCGGTGCAGCCATGGCTCTAGGACCCCCCGCACCCCCCAGAACTTACTAAATCCGGTCGTGAACTCCTCTGGGGTCAGAAAGCCATTGCCATCAGCATCCAGGGCGTCAAATACATCCTCCAGGTCCTCCAGGCTAAGTGGCAACTCCTGATGGAGCCTCTGAAAATGATCGAGACTGCACAGTTAACGTTGAAGGTCACGGGCACCGATCAGATTCAGAGCCTTCTCCCAGGAAAGGTCTTGCATCTGGTCCCATCCCACAAGAGCCAGGAGCTCACTCCTGCATCGAGACAGCTTTGCCAACCTTCTCCTCCACTGCCTGGGCATCTACCAACGTGCCAGTCAATTTGAGAGGTGATGCATGAAGTAATCTCTCTTGTTATCTATGTATCTATCACCTATCTGTCTGTATCTATCACCCATCTGTCTGTCTGTATCCACCTGCATTTAATTCTCATGACAACCCTTTGATTTTATGGACCAACTCTGAGGTTCAATGACCTGCCCGTGCTGCTCCCCTGTTAAGACATAGGTGTGTGTGGTGGGGCGGGCATTTGGTATAGCAGCTAAGATGCTGCTTGGGTTGCCTGCATCTCCTATCAGAGTGCCTGGGATTGAGTCCCGGCTCTGCTCCTGATTCCAGCTCCCTGGCTAATGTGCACCCTAGGAGGCAGCAGGAAATGTCTCGAATAGTTGGTTCCTGCCATCCGCATCGGAGACTTGGGTTGGGATCCTGGCTCCTGACTTTGGCCCCTGGCTCAGGGTCTCTGCAGGAATTTGGGGAATGAACCAGCAAATGGGTGCTCTTTCTGTCTCCTGAATACATAAAAATAAATACATAAATTTTAAGAACATAACTCAGTGAAATTCAGAGAGAAACAGAGAGAGACAGAGGCAGGTGTGTGTCACTCTAAGCAGGCTTCTCTGATGGAGACCCCTCATGCCCCAGGGCCCCACACTTCAGTCCTTTAGCTCTGAGCTGACGCTGGATAAACCACTCCCAGCCCCCGTGAGTGACCCACGTCATCACCCCATCCCCAGTCCATGTCCACTCTTTTTTTTTTATTAGAGAAGCCAGGTCTAGAACCCGGCGCCCACATGAGATGTCAGTGCCGCAGGTGGAGGATTAGCCAAGTGAGCCACAGCGCCGGCCTCCATGTCCACTCTTGCTCCCTGCTGACCGACAACCAAGTCCTCATAAGACGTCAACTGCCACTGGCTGGAAGCACCAAGCCCTCAAGAGTACTTGTGTCTGGGCGAGGTGGTGTGAGGAGGTCCTAAGTCCATACGGAGCATGAGTGCTGGGCAGAGAAGGCCTCGCAAGGACGGATGGGCAGGGGCCGCTGACGCCCGAGCGGTACAGGGGCTGCCCTTGCTGCTTCCCTCTGCCCTTGCACCTGTCATGCAATGGCCCCAGGCCAAGGTTCACGTGTATCATTGAAGCCGCTGTCCTCTTAGACCCTAATAATCTACATCTCCAAACTAGGACCCCCCCGAGGGAGTTCATTATAGCTCAGTCCACAGAACCCCTTCCTCTTGAGTACCCAACAGGCAGCGCACAAAGTTGCCCCTGTGTGCTCCTGACAGCTGAAGTCAACAGAGGGCTTTAGGGGGAGGAAGCCACACACCTCTGAGCAATTAAAAAAAAAAAAAAAAAAAAGAGCTGGCAGACACGAAAGCCTGTAAGATAATTTGCAAGAACACTCGGCTCGATCTTACGGCCATCTAGCTGGTAAGCCACGAAGCTCAATTTGGCAGGTACCTGCGCTAAGGGAGACAATGATGCATTACCAAGCAGGAAGACGGGACAAAGTGGAAACCATTTAGAAGAACTGAATTAAATATGAATGTGCTTTCCACAAAGGGCAGGAGAGTGAGAACGTGTGCAAAGACTCTAGAACTGTATCTGCTGAGCATACAGCATGATCTCTGGCCTATCAGCAACCCGCAAACCAGCTGTCTTGAAAGCCACAGGGAGAGAAGAGGGGCTGAGGAAGGAGACAGTTTTGCAAGCGGGAGGTTTATTAGCTCTATTGGAAACAAAAGGCATCACACGCTGGGGGTAGGATGATACCTGAGCGCTTGTCACGGCCAGAATCCAGTCCTTTCCTTGGGGTACCCTTCCCCCACCCATCCAAGAGCTGCTGGATTTGCTCTAAAACGTGACGGCACGCACCGCAGTGGAGCCAGACGTGAGCCAGAAGGAAACTCCAGAGGCCGGTGGCACCTTCAACTTGCCCTTCACCCAGACTGTGCAGCTCTTGTTGGCACAAATCCAGCAAGGCTGTCTCTTACCTCACCCTAGGCCCCATCCATGAATCTAACAACTCGTCCAACCGCAGAGCCCGCCTCTCGTCTAATTCCGTTCCTTCTTGTCTACAGCTATGCCTGTTCGCTCTCCCTGCTGTCCGTGAAGATGGAGAAAGCAACCCCACATCTTCCACGCAACTCCCCTTCTTGTCCCGGTAAATCAGTGCCAAGCGCGGCATACGGCACCACACTGGATTCTTGCCTCTCTTTTTGTTGGCCCTACTTGAAAAGTCCTTTCATCTGAATAACCACAATTACCTCGTATTTATTTTTCTCCTAGGACCCGAGAGCCATGTAAAACCGATTCAGTCTGCTACGGTCCCCTGGGAGCCTGGTTCTGTCTACATCGTTAACGAAGTGAGATAAACGGGGTGGAAGGGAACAGTTACTTCTTCCCCATGCAACAGGCCTGGGAGGCTCTGAGACTTGCCGGAAGCCTCAGTGAAGGCCAGAGCTGGCTGAAGAACCCACTTCCCACTCAGGGCTTGGGCAGTAGTGCAGTGGTGCCCGAGTGTATTCGTTCGAAAACTCCCCGACTGTCACAGTCGCCCTGCCTTACCACCAGCACACCAGCGTCAGAACCAAGCTCACAGAGCCTGCAGAGCACGGCCGAGAACTAGCCTTCCAGACAGCCTGCCTCGCTCAGCGTTTCCACAACCCTGAAAGGACAGGCAGGGGAGAGAAAAGGAGTGGAGGAGAAGTCTGCTTGCCCCGCTCATACTGCCCACAGCCCAGAAGGGCTCTTTAGAATGCTACCGTCCGCCACAATTCCTACTCCACTCTCAACTCCCGCACCCAGGGAAGGCCACTGTGGCCCCCAGGGTATGTCAGTTCACAGAGGCTCCCACGACCATTCTCTCATTCCAAGGTCCCCTATCTCAGTCTACATTTTATACTCTGAGAAGCCAGTTGTCACAGACACGGGAACTTCAGTACTCTGAGGACAGGCACATCACTTGTGGTACTCATTCTGTGTCCCCAGGACCCAGGCTGATGTTGGCAAACACGGAGCAGTCAGGCTATCTGCTGAATGACAGAATAAGTGCATGGCTCAGAGGGACAGCAGACCATGAACGAGCCACGGACGATGGCCAGCCCAACTGCTGATTCTCCACAGCCTTATCTTTCGGCACCTTCCAGGACCCAGAACAGAAGGCGGTTAATCCTGCAGCAGCCACGCTGAGGGTTCAGGCCCCAGAGCCATGGAAAAATGATGTCTCTTGGCACACTCCGGCCACACTTGTGTACCTCCCTGGGCACTGGCCCTGTAGCACACTTTCTGTAAGTAAAAACCAGAGGGGATCTACCTTTACAGCCAGAATCAAACTCTCCTGCCTCGTGGGACACCTGTATTTTGCTCAGGCGTCTGCCCCAGCACTGGCTACACGTATACCCTTGTATACAAGGAAGGCTATACCCTTGTATCATCGGGATGAGAAGGTGAGGCTGAGAGGGTGCTGTGCCTTGATGGTCTTGGCTTGGGCTAACTGCTTGGTGTAGACCAGTGTTTCTCAAGTTCTGCACTACGGACATCTTGTAATGGATAATTCTGCATTGGTGGGGGCAGAGAGGGGTTTTGGAGAGGAAGGTGGTTGTCCTGTACATTACAGGGTATTTGGCAACATCTATGCTCTTTAAAATTAAAAAAAAGATTATTTTATTTGAAAGGCAGAGATACAGAGAGAGAGGGAGACAGAGATAGAGATAGAGATAGAGAGAGAGAGAGAGAGAGAATCTGATGGCTCACTCCCCAAATGGCTGCCATGACAGCAGCTGGGCCAGCCTGCAGCCAGGAGCCTGAAACTCTATCTGGTCTCTCACAGGAGTGCAGTGGCCCAAGTACCAGGGCCATCCTCCACTGTTTTCCCAGGCACATTAGCAGGGAGCTGGATCAGAAGCAGAGCAGCTGGGATTCGAGCCGGCACCCCCATGGGATGCCAGCATCACAGGTGTTGGCTTAGCCTGCGGCGCCACAGCGCCAGCCCCATCACCTGCACTCTTTACCTACTTGATGCTAGTAGCTCTCCCTTTCCAGTCACTTCCACCAAAAATGTCTCCAGACATGGCCAACTGTCCTCTAGGAAGCAAAGCTGCCTCCACTCACATAGCCTGGACACAAACAAGCCGGATAGCAGTGGAAGGTGTCTTTCTTCGTCTCTAAGGCAGACAGATGACTCGAATGTAAACTCACAGTGTGCTGGCACAGCCGCTGGGAAGTGGTGTCATGTGTCCTCCAACAGTTAAACATGGGAAAGCCAGATGACCCAGCAATTTCACTTCTGGGTGTATACTCAAAAAAAAATGGAAAGTAGACACCCATACAGATATTTGCACAGGCCTGGGCACAGCAGCCAAGGAGGTGGCAGCAGCCTAGTGTCTGTCGGTGGATGAGTGGTTACACAACATGTGTGACAGCCCTACAATGGAATAGTAATATCTCAGTCTTACAAAGGAAGGAGCTTCCCACACGTGCTGCTGTAGGGATGAACCTTTGGGACACTATACTAGGTGAAATAAGCCGGTCACAAAAGGGCAAATATTGTTTGATTCCACCTGTATGAGGTGCCCAGAGCAGTCAAAGTCATAGAAGCAGAAAACAGAATGGTGGCTACAAGGGGCTGTAAGTGGGGTGGGGAGGGAAGAACAGGAAGCTGGTGTTTAATGGGTAATGGGTGTCAGTTTTGTGAGATGAGTTCTGGAGATGGATGGTGGTGATGGGTGCCCACCAATGTCAACGCCACTGAATTGTGCACTCAAAAAAGACTACAATGGGGGCAGGCATTTGGTGCAGTCGTTAAGATACTGGTTGGGATCCCCTGGTCCCATGTTGGGGTGTCTGGGTTCGAGTCCTGGCTCTGCTCCTGACCCCATTTCTTGTTCATGTACACCTTGACCGGCAGCAGTGATGGCTCAAGTAAGTGGGTCCCTTCCCCCTTCACAGGAGACTCAGATACAGTTCTCAGCTCCTGGCTTCAGTCTGGTCCAGCCTGGCTGCTGGGGGCACTGGGGAATGAATCCGCAGATGGGAGATCTCTGTCAGTTTCTCTTTTTTTCTCTGTCTTTGCCTCCCCCCCACCCTCACACACACACACACACACACAAGGTTTTAATGATTATGGTGGTAAACTGTATGCTTTTTGTATTTTACCACAATTGTAAAACACAGCAGTATGGGAGACACCAGGGACTGGGCTAAGACATGGAAGTTGCACAGTGCTCTTGTGGAGGGATTGCCAGGGCCCAGGCTTGAGGCTCAGTGTTCTACATGCATAAGCTCCTTTAATTCTCGCCTAATGCTGGAAGGTGGCCATTAATAATTCACAGCTGAAGATCTAAACTCCGGAGGGGTTAAGAGATTTACACAAATTCACATTACTAGAAAGCTGCAGAATCAAGATTAAAACCCAACTAATTTACCACAGAAATCTCTTCAAGTTCTCTTGTTCACTTAAGTCAGGGCTTGGCTAACTTTGACTGCGAAGGGCAAGAGGGCTGTTTCTAGGCTTCGCGGGCCGTTCTGTCTTCGTCTCAGCAACCCAACTCCGCCGCTGCAGGTGCAAGCAGCCCCGGCAGTATGGAAAGGCATGAGTGGAGATGGGTTTCAATAAAGCTTTATTGATGAGAACAGATGGTGGGTTGGCTCTGGTTCATTTGCCAGCTCCTAAATGATTCTTGACAGTTTGGTGAAGCCAAGAACTCCAGGCAGTAGAGACAAAGGCCATGGATGCACAGGCCTCTGCTTGGAGCATCCTCATCCCCTTTCCCACCTGCCTGGGCCAGGTGCAGCGACTTGGCAGGAAGGCAGTGGGTTCGCCTCTCTCGGGTGTTCGATGTTTCTGATTACATCCCAGGTCAAAGGCAAGTGGCTTCCCTGCGAATTTATACTTGACAGTCGAAGTTCACGGTATCTCCTCCTCCCTGTACAGGAGTGGGCTTTGCTGGGGTTTACTGGGATGGAGGCAGCCTCAGGGCTGAGCTGCCCGGAGCATGCAACTGTAGCATCCCTCAAAGAATGTGAGTTCCCTTGTCTTTCTTTCTACAGGGGGCACTCAAGAGTGAAGCAGGCCACTGAAGCCACCCACAACCCCCACTGCCATGGATCTGTGAGTGACAGGTATGAGGTTCACAGATGGGGCTGACAAAAGTTTCCTGCAAGCACGCCGGATCTGGCCGTCCCCGGGGAGTGCGGCCTTGGGAATGAGTCAGCAGCAGTAACTCACTGGGGAGTCCAAGACTGAAAACGAGGGTGGGCTGAGCTGGGGTGGTTCCTGGGCCTTTCTCTTCTCACTTTGTGCAAGCATGGGGGGCGGGGAGGAGTCTAACAACTCTAGGAGAGCAGGCAAACAGCATCCCATGGGACTGGAGTACATGGCCCATGTTCAGCCCCCCAGGCCTCCCAGCTCACACAGGTGAGCAAAGATGGGGCTGACACTGATGAGGGCCTACATTTCATTGCCCATCTTAAGTGTGTTCTGATAAACTGGACTTACAGAAAGAAAACCTGACCGCGCGACAGGCATCTCCCTCTCCGAGAAGTGAGTGAGAGAGAGGTTGGAAGGAGAGAGCTCCTTCCCTGAGACCCTAGTAGGGGCTGCGCTTTTATTTCCTGCCATTTGGATGAAGTCATGACTGCGGCATAAGAGACTTAAGGCACCAAGAAACATTTCTGATACTAGACCAGGGCTGGGCCAGGGCTGCCCCTGGCTAACTCCCATCATCACCTACTTCTGTATGGCCACTGAGCTAAGAATGGCTTTTATCTTTCTAAATCATTGAAAAAATATCAAAAGGAGAAACCTATTTGGCAATATGTGAAAATTACATAAAATTCAAATGTCAATGTCC
Source organism: Lepus europaeus (assembly GCF_033115175.1). Lineage (NCBI taxonomy): Eukaryota > Metazoa > Chordata > Mammalia > Lagomorpha > Leporidae > Lepus > Lepus europaeus. The sequence goes on along the minus strand of NC_084832.1, from coordinate 101,543,892 downwards.
ATCAATAAAGCTTTATTGGAACACGGTATGCTCGTTTGTTGACACATTACCCGTGGTGGGTCTTGTGCTACAGTGGCAGAGTTGTGCAGTGAACCCCAGAGTCTCAAAAATTTAGGCTGGGACCTTTACAGAACACTGGACAGTGGCGAGCACTGAAGCTCTGCATGCCAGCTCTCCCTCTCTGGGCGTGCCTCAAGCGGTGAAGTGTGATTGGGTTTGAGGGTGAAGACAGATGAGAAACGGACCCCTGGAAACACCTTCCTCCCGGGTCACTGCACCTTACACCGCTGATTCCTGTGGCACACACAGCAGAAGAGATTTCCCTACAACCCAGAGCGTCTTCGTGGAGCCACAGGTTTCAGAAGGTCCCCTGTGTTACTACTGCCACTTTCCACGGCCCAGGGGAGTTTCCAAGCCAGCGAAATGAAACAGCTCCAAGCCTGACAGCAAATAGAGGCCAGAAATAGAACAAACCCAGGAGGTCTGGCTCCCCCTAGAGTCTGGGCTGGTGCTTCCTTCCAGGGCAGAACCGATGCTGTCTTTTCTGTTAAAGATGTCACCTCTGATGGGGCAAGCTCCAACCCAAGACCAGGAGACGTAGGCCACGTGGGCCTCCTCTTACCTGCATATCCCTCCTGGCGATGAAGCCCTTGCCCTCAGCATCGCATGTCTGGAAGAATTCCTGGGCCTTCCTCAGCATGGCCAGCTGGCCTGGCATCTGCTCCAGGGTCTCCTTCTGCTCCAGGTTGTCTGGGGGATCCATGCAGGCCTCGTTCCCCTTTGGCCCCTGGCCGGGGCTCTGGGGTCTGGAGACTGTCTTCCCATTGGCAGCAGCCATGCAGTCTCGTCTATTTCTACGTCTTTTCAGAAGCTGCACATGGAAGAGAGGAGAGTGGGTGTGGTGAGAATGGAGTGAGGCCGAAAAAGGAGAGGGGACGAGCGGCAGTGCACTGCCGCTCATGGGGGCATCCTGATAGCCCTTGGCAACCACCTTGTGATTAGCAGAGGCTTTGGACAAGAGAGAAATTGCCAGGCTTGCTAACACATCAGCCAGCCCTTCAAAGTGCAAAGGGATTGGAGAGAAAGCAATTTCCAGATCGAAGGGAGGTGAGGGAGGAAGGCTGATAATGATTTCTCCCAATAAAAGCAACCAAATGACAACAAAACAGAGCCTGATGGGCCAGCTGTCATTTACTGAGTTGTCTACCTACAGGCATGGTCTCCATTCACATAGTTCTCATATCTATCTCAGGCAGATATCATCGTCCTCATTTCAGAATAGTAGAATAGGTCCATTTTACCACTGAGAAAAGGCTGGGTGACTTGCCCAGTGACGTTGGCTGAGTGGGATTCGTCCCCCCGGAACTCATGCAGCTGTTCAAACTTGGATGTCTCAATGATCACGGCTGATGGATTAAGGGTGGAGATTTGATCCAGCTGTGGTAGCCAGGAAGTGGGACCCAGTGGGAGGTCTTTGGGTCGCTGGGGGCCCTGCCCTCAGAAGATGGCTCTCCTAAGAGGCTGATTATCATTTCAGACCAGGTCTGGCTTTGGCACCCTCTCTGCTTCTTGGCTCACCGTGTGAAGGTTCTTGTGCCATGGCCAGCCTCCATCAGACACAAGACCACGGGGCCTCCAGCTGTGGCTGTAAACTGAAATAAACCTCTTCTTCCCCAAAGAAGAAGCTTCCCTGGGTTGTTTCAGCTACAGTAATGAAAAGCAGGCTAATGCACCTGACGACACACAGCAAGTTGAGGGTGAAAGCTGAGATTTCATTCCAAGCTCTCATACATTGTACAGATTGGATCATCACTGCACCCTGTCCTAACCCTGCAGCACCGCACGCCCAGAGAGCCGGCCTTACTCGGAAGCCTCTCCCTGACGTCACTCACAGTCAACAGGTTCTTGAAGAGCTCTCACCCCACGCTGTGGCTCCCCGCCAGGGCTGTGAGTGCTACAGCTCATGCCGGAGAAAGCCCGCTCCGTCCCCAAGGGGTTCATGTTGTACTGGGCTTGCCAGGCCGAGGCCGTCTTCAGCCGACACGGCATCACAAATCATACGCCTCATGCCCATTCTAAAAGCCCCTCGAGGAGTGTTTCCAGAGTGTCTTGCAGTGGAAGAAGGCAGGCAAGGGGTCTTCACAAAGTTCATGGAAAATGTGCATTGTGGGGGAAAAAAAAAAAAAAAACTACATGTGGATCTCAGAACTGCTTTGCACCAAAATAACTTGCCTTTTAATTCTGTTTTCCATGAACTCTTGAAGGTATTCCGGTCTAGAAACCGGACTTCTAGTCCAGACTCCACTCCAGTGACCTACACGGCCTCTTTCCTCACCTGTGCAGTGAGAAGACTGGACCGCCCCCTTCGTCTCTCAGGTCCCCTCTAGCTCTGACGATCTCTCAGGTCCCTTCTAGCTCTGACAATCTGTGAGTCTGTGAAATTCCAAAGTCCTGAAACGTGGTTCATGATAGGAAAAAACTAAGCTAATCCTCTGCCTGTGGCACCAGCACACCAGGTTCTAGTCCCGGTCGGGGCGCCGGATTCTGTCCCGGTTGCTCCTCTTCCAGTCCAGCTCTCTGCTGTGGCCTGGGAAGGCAGTGGAGGATGGCCCAAGTGCTTGGGCCCTGCACCCACATGGGAGACCAGGAGAAGCACCTGGCTCCTGGCTTCGGATCAGCGTGGTGCGCCGGCCGCGGCAGCCATTGGAGGGTGAACCAACGATAAAGGAAGACCTTTCTCTCTATCTCTCTCTCTCTCTCTCACTGTCCACTCTGCCTATCAAAAATTTTAAAAAAAAAAAGTTAAAAAAAAATGAGTGCTCCTGAAATTTTCCTAAATGAAGACTTTCTGGAAGTAGACTAAGTTCAAGTTTAAAACCTGTGATAACATCTTAAAACACAGTGGCATCCAGTCGATTACAGTTGTGCGTTTTGTGGGGCCTGGAGAGTGTGATGTCCTGGATCACATTCTCTGTGTTTATGTGAATAAGAAAGGGAGAAAAATCAGTGTATCACCAGGTGGGTTTCTCTGATTGCCAGGCCCCAGGCCTCTGGCTTAGATACCCTGAGACTCCTAAGCAATCTAACTTCAGCCAACATTTCTACCTACCACATCTGCCAAGAGCTGTGGGCCACAGCTGGAAGCCCTGTTGGCCTTCAAAACGAGCTCTGCATGGTGGAGCCTTGACAAAGCAGAGCAGACGTCCCCCACCCCACCTGGCAGGACAAGCAGCTCCCACCCCGATCCCTCTGCCCAGCCCCACACCTGGGAAGTGTTCTTTCCTGGCATCCCTATGTGATGTGAATTGACCATCACCTAATCCGCCGTGGATTTAACATGTGCACTGGGACTTCCCCCAGAGACAGCTGCCTCGGATGCAAGTCCCAAGCAGGCAGGGTATCTCTAGACGGTTTTTATGTGCACAGCTCAGCACACCTACATGCAGGTCTGGGCTCCAGAAAGGCTTTTGAATGATGATGGTGGGGACAGATGAGCTCCTTGTGTGTTGTCTGCTGGGTCTCGGCCCCACACTAACCCCACCTGCTGCTCAGAAAAGACCTGTCATTCCCTGAGGGCATTCTCTCATCAGTTGCCTGGCATATGTCATCCTATTGGAACCTGACATCCCCCTTCAAGGTGGGTATGATTAGGATTCCCATTATGTAGGTGAACAAACTGACTTTTTGAGATACTAACTTGGATGAAGGTCTTTTCTCACTGCTTCCCTATCATGGGTCCCAGTTGTGGCTTGCTCTTAACTGTCTATGCAGCCCCAAAGGATAATAAACTATGTTTCCTCCCAGAAGCACACTCATCGTTTTAACAGTCTCATCTTTAATTCACCCACTCACTCTCATTCACTGGTCATCATGGAGCAAGCGCTGAGAGATGCAAGCGTGGATAGCAGGTAGTCCCTGCCTTTGTTGAATGAGTCTCTGATGGTGGGATTTCAGTCATAGCAATGGCAGTGGACAGCATTGTGGGTCGGGTCCTAAGCAGACTACATAATAAACAATTACTACTGACTCGCTGTGTGACCTTAGGTGAGCTCTTGAGCTACTCTGGGCTTGGAAATTAGCAGAGATTATCTCTCAGTTCCAAATCTGACCTTCCTGGCAGCCTCCCTTCCCTGAAGCTCTGCCAACCTGGTCACAAGTGATACATGACTGGCATGGAAATGCCAGTGTAACAGCTTTAAAGAAGCCAGCTGTGAGCAGTTGGTAGCCAGGTGTTGTGTCTGATAGATTTTAACCTCAGTTTCTAGCCTGGAATGTGATATACAGTAGGTACTCAATGACTGTTGAATATAAGTCCAATCTTTCCTTGCATTCTGCACAGGGAGTCCCAAAAACATTTGTCTTTCCTCAGGGAGCTCTAGTTATGGGATCCTGATATCATTATGAGTAAGACCAGAATTCTGTTTCTGAAAAAGTTGGAGTAATAGGGACTGGATTTATCCTCTTGGCTAAAATAACCAGAAATCTAGGTAGAATATATATTTCAAAGGTGGTTGTCAAGACACTGGACATCAGGCCATAAAGGACAGTGATCCTGAAGCAGGGCTAGGGCTATGGTGGGCTGGGTGAACCTCCTAAAGCATAAAATCAAAGAAGGCATTTATTGTCAGGCATTAACCGTATCTTGCACAACTCTAAGAGCGAGACTATTTCTAAGAGTTAGGTGCCCAGGGTACAAAATCTAAAGATATATTCACTCTTAAAGTTCTACATAAGATAATGATTAACTCCTACTAGCCTCATCCACCTCACTCGAGACCAAGCCCTATTCCTGAGAGCTAGAAAAAAATATTAAAAATGAGTTTCACTTTTGCCAGACCTTATTGCCTAAAGAGTTTTTAGGTCATGGTCCAGGGACGGGAAACCTGTAATCGAAAGCCTGGTGGCCCACTTATGTTGAGGACACCCAACTAAATGCTGCCTACAAGAAATACTGTTTAAACATATGACACAACAGGTTAAAAGTAAGAGGTCAGAAAATATAGACCAAATTAACATTAGTAAAGAAAATGCTGCATATTGATATATATTATATTGTAAAACAAAGAATATTAATAGGAATAGAGAAAGTCATTTCATAACAAATAAGCCAATTTGTCAATAGGATATAACAATCCTAAGCATTTATAAGTCTAATAACATAGCTTCAAAATTCATAAACTAAAAACTGACAAAGCTACAATACACAATCATACTCAAAAATGCCAATAACCTTGTTTCAATAATTAATAAAACAAACAGAAATCAATACTATCAACCATTTTGACTTAATTAACATTTATAGAACACTCCACCCAATAATAGTGGAATACATTTCCTTTTGAAAAGTACACAAGGAGTATTTACTAAGATAGTCCAAATCTTGGGTCACGAAGGAAGTCTCAATCAATGTAAAGGATTCAAGTTACACAAAGCATATACTCTGGCCACAATAAAATCACATTAGAAACCAATAAGAGAAAAGCTTTTGGAAAATTCCCAAATATTCAGAAACAAAATAAAACACTTCTAAATAATCCCTGGGTCAAAGAAACTATGAATAGGGAAATTAGGGGAGGGCATTGAGGCTCTGTGGAGTAAGCTGCCACTTAGGAAACCCTCATCCCCACTGGAGTGCCTGTTTGAGTCCCAGTTACTCCACTTCTGATCCAGCTTCCTACTGATACATCTGGGGAGCAGCAGATGGTGGTCCAAGTACTTGGGTGCCTGCCACCCATGTGGGAGATCTGGATGGCGTTCTGCCTCTTGGCTTCAGCCTGGTTCAGCCTTGGCTGTTGCAGGCACTGGGGAGTGAACTAGCAGATAAAAGATCTCTCTGTGTATGCGTGTGTGACTCTCTCTCTGTTCTACCTTTCAAAAATAAATAAATAAATAAATAAAACTTCAGAATAATTCAAAGTATTTTTACTAAATGAAAATAAAAGCACAATATATCACATTTTGTAGGATGTTGCTAAAGCAGCACTCAGGAAAACACTGATAGCACTTGTCATACATATTAGGAAAGAAGCAATGTGTGACTGCAAACCATAGTGATGCTATTTTGAGTCCTCTCTCTCAGAAGGGTGATGACTGCTGACCATCTGTCAACCTAATTGATATCACCCTCTAGCCATAAAGTTTAAGTGCTATCACAAGCCTATGATCAGATGGACAGCCCAGCTGGACACCTGAGTGGCTACCTAGTAAAGGAATATTGTAACACAAGTGCCAAGATCAAAGTACCCATTAACTAGCAAATGTATAAAACATTGCCCCTTCTGCCACTCTGTGTATAATAAACCTGGCTATAGTTATGTCCAGTCTCAGACCACCTGCTACCCAAGTATGGAATTCTCTCTATAAGTAGCCCTAATAAATTCTGATTCTTTTTTTAAAAGATTTATTTCTTTACTTGAAAGAGAGAGAGAGAGAGGAGAGAAAGAGAGAGATCTTCCATCTGCTGGTTCACGCCCCAAAATGGTTGCAATGGCTGGGGCTGGGCCAGGCTGAAGCCAGGAGCTTCTTCCAGGTCTCCCATGTGGGTGCAGCGGCCCAAGGACTTGAGCCATCCTCTGTTGCTTTCCTGGGTGCATTAGCAGGGAGCTGGATCAGAAGTAGAGCAGCAGGGACTCGAACTGGTGCCCATACGAAATGCTGGTGCTGCGGACAGCAACTTAACCCAACGCGCCACAGCGCCGGCCCTAACTCTCTGATCCTTATATGGAGCCTCCTTCCTTTTTGGTCTCAGGATTCTGCTAACTTGGGGCCATTACATGCTCTATTCCACCCATATTCGGGTAAGAAAGGTCTCAAATCTTGACCTCAGCTTCCACCGTAAGAAACTAGAAAAAAAAAAGATCAAATTAAACCTAACAGGAGAATAAAATAAATAATAAAGGCCAGAGCAGAAATAATAAAGGCCAATGAAATAGAAAGAAATGAAACAACAGAGAAAACCAACAAACCTAAAAGCCTGTTCTTGGGGTCAGCACTGTGGCATAGTGGATAAAGCCGCATCCCATATGGGCGCTGGTTTGAGTCCTGGCTGCTCACTTCCAATCCAGCTCTCTGCTATGGCCTGGGAAAGCAGTGGAAGATGGCCCCAGTCTTTGGGCCCCTGCACCCATGTGGGAGACCCAGAAGAAGCTCCTGGCTTCAGATCAGCACAGTTCTGGTCATTGCGGCCAATTGGGGAGTGAAACGGCGGATGAAGACCTCTCTCTGCCTCTTCTTCTCTCTCTGTGTAACTCTGACTTTCAAATAAATAAATAAATAAATCTTTTTTAAAAAAATAAAAATAAAATAAAATAAAATAAAAACTAATTACCTGTTCTTGAAACCAAGCCCCTGTTCAGTACATGAAGTGCAGACACTGGATACCATCTGGTTCTAGTCTCCCAAGGCCTCCCAGCCTCCCTCCATTAGATTCAAGTGTCCTTGCCCTGATTTTGATTGCAAATCAACCTCTTACTAAAATTAGCAAGCTGTGTTGATGGAACGGTGCAGCTGGCCCCACAAGTTTTCATCACAGGACTCATGAGGTCATTTGTTTCCCCAATAGGTAACATCTTGATGTTGGGTCTTGTCTCGAGGGGTTTTTTTTTCCAGGCCTGGAGCAGAAAGTAGCTATCACTTGCATGTAGTTCCCAGACTGCAGCCCATTCTTCCATCATCAAAATTCCATTAAGGACACAATATTTTTAACCAGTTGAAGAAGGGCCATAAGCTCTACAGAACCAGCTAGGCACTTGCACAGGAGCTGAACATGTACCTTGAGCCCCAACTTGAACCTGTGAGAACCTTCCCTGTTAACCCCTCAAGGAACCTGGAAATCCAATGACAGCTGCCCAGCTCCCTGCTCTGAATGCTGCAACGACTGCCTCCTGTCTTCCACCCCCACCCCCTCCAGTGATGGATGTTCTGTGAGTTGGGCGAGCAGACTCAGTTTGGGGGTTTTACAGCAACTCCTCCAACCAGTTGGGGGGGTTGTTCCAAATCATTCTTGGAGAAGATCAATAAAGAGAAAAGATAAATTACAATATCAGGAATCTGAGAGGTGATACTATTACAGACACTATAGACATTCAATGGCTAATAAGGGAATATTACAAACATCATGCCCATAAGTTTGAAAATGTAGATTTTATGGACAAATCCCTAGAAATACAATGAATATTATTAAAGTTCCCTCAAGAACAAAGAGATCACATGAATAACCCTCTACCTAGTAAAGAAATTAAACTAATAATTAAAAATCTTCCCACAAGAAAACTTTAGGTCAATGTAAGTTAAACTGATGAATTCTACCAAATACCCAATACCCATTCTGCATAGATTCTTCTAGAAAATTAAGGAGGACGAAATACTTCTATCACTGGCAGAGGCTGGCTTGTCTTGGTTCCTTTTCACCGACAGAGTAATGGATTATAGGTCAAAGAGATGAAAGTAGGAATAGTGAAGAAAAATTATTGACATACATCCCAGGAAGGAATAGGCCAGTTGAGAGAGCTCATGCCACATTCTTCCTGGTTTGGGATTTCTGTCCCTAAGGTAAGAGGTGTGTTGACAGGTGATGTGGTTGTGACGCTCATGGTTGGCATTTGTGATTGACAGCTGGGAGCTGCATACTTCTGGACTCTGCACACGTGGCTACAAACCACTTTTTTAGTTTGGCTGAGCTCCCATTTTATCAGGATGCTTTAACAAGTTAAACCGCAAAGTGGATGGTCTTGGGTGGGTCTTGTGTGGCTCCTCCCTAGTCGCTCATGTCTATTATCTCCCCAACACTTCCTAACACATTTTACAAGGCCAATATTCCCCTGATAACTAAACTGGACAATGATATTACAAGCAAAAAGAATAACAAAGGCCAATATCCCTCATGAATATAGATTCAAAAGTTTTATAGGAAGTTTTAGCAGGCTGATCCAACGTCATATATAAAAAGTATAACACATTCTGATCAAGTTAAGTGTTACCCCAGAAATGCAAGGAGGGCTTAACATTTCTTTCTTTCTTTTCTTTTTTCTTTTTTTTTTTTTTTGATAGGCAGAGTGGACAGTGAGAGAGAGAGAGACAGAGAGAAAGGTCTTCCTTTTTGCCGTTGGTTCACCCTCCAATGGCCGCCGCGGTAGCGCGCTGCGGCGGGCGCACCACGCTGATCCGAAGGCAGGAGCCAGGTGCTTCTCCTGGTCTCCCATGGGGTGCAGGGCCCAAGCACTTGGGCCATCCTCCACTGCACTCCTGGGCCATAGCAGAGAGCTGGCCTGGAAGAGGGGCAACCGGGACAGAATCCGGCACCCCGACCGGGACTAGAACTCGGTGTGCCGGCGCCGCAAGGGGGAGGATTAGTCTGTTGAGCCACGGCACCGGCCCTTTTGTTTTAGATTTATTTATCCACTTGAGAGGCAGAGCTACAGACAGAGTGGGAGAGACAGAGAGAGAGGTCTTCCAGCTACTGGTTCACTCCCCAAATGGCTGCAATGGTAGGAGCTGAGCAGATCTGAAGCCAGGAGCCAGGAGCTTCTTCCGGGCTTCCCACGTGGGTGCAGGGCCCCAAGCACTTAGGCCATCTTCCACTACTTTCCCAGGTCATTATCAGGAATTTGGATGTGATGTGGAACAGCCAGGACTCAAATTGGCGCCCACATGGGATTATCAGGCTGTGCCAGCCCTGGGCTTAACATTTCAAAACAATAATATAATTCACCATACTAACAATTTTCAAAAGATAAAAGTATATTCATTTCAATGGATGCAGAAAAGCATTTATAAAATCTACTCCTGGGCCGGCACCGTGGCTCAACAGGCTAATCCTCCCTCCGCTTTGCAGCGCCAGCACACCGGGTTCTAGTCCCGGTCAGGGCGCCGGATTCTGTCCCGGTTGCCCCTCTTCCAGGCCAGCTCTCTGCTGTGGCCAGGGAGTGCAGTGGAGGATGGCCCAAGTGCTTGGGCCCTGCACCCCATGGGAGACCAGGAGAAGCACCTGGCTCCTGCCTTCGGATCAGCATGGTGCGCCCGCTGCAGCGCGCTACCGCGGCGGCCATTGGAGGGTGAACTAACAGAAAAGGAAGACCTTTCTCTCTGTCTCTCTCGCTCTCTCTCTCACTGTCCACTCTGCCTGTCAAAAAAAAAAAAATCTACTCCTAATGTGAAAACAACAACCTCTCAATGAACTAGAAATACAAGGAACACCTGGGAAAAAGGGTGTCTGCAAGAAAGAACACCGGCTAACATCACGTTTATTGGGGAGAGACTGAACGCTCTCCCCAAGGCAAAGGAAAAGACAAGATCCGTCCTTACCACTGCTGTTCAGTTTTGTGATGGAGATTCCCAATGGAAAAAAGAAAACAGATTCAGATGGGAAAGGAAGAAGGAAAGCTGCCTTTATTTCCAGGCTATCTATGTACAGAAATCCAGTGGCATTCCAAAAAAAGTTACAGAAACTAATAAGTGAGTTTGACAAGGCTGCAGGACATAGGCTCCACACAGAAAAAACAACTGTGTATCCTTGTACCAGACATAAAAGCTGAAGTAGAAATAATATTTATAACAGCATTAAAATAGGAAATACCTAGGGATATATCTAAAAAAGAATTGTGATGCTTGTACAATGAAAAGTACAAAGTACTGATGCAAGAACGTAAAACCTTAAAAAAAAAAGAGAGACATTTTTTCCATGGGAAAAACTCAGTTTTATTTAGATTTCATTTCTTTTTTTTTATTTTTTATTTTTTTATTTTTGACAGGCAGAGTGGACAGCGAGAGAGAGACAGAGAGAAAGGTCTTCCTTTTGCCGTTGGTTCACCCTCCAATGGCCGCCGCGGTAGCGCGCTGCGGCCGGCGCACCGCGCTGATCCGATGGCAGGAGCCAGGTGCTTCTCCTGGTCTCCCATGGGGTGCAGGGCCCAAGCACTTGGGCCATCCTCCACTGCACTCCCTGGCCACAGCAGAGAGCTGGCCTGGAAGAAGGGGCAACCGGGACAGGATCGGTGCCCCGACCGGGACTAGAACCCGGTGTGCTGGCGCTGCAAGGCAGAGGATTAGCCTAGTGAGCCGCGGCGCCAGCCTAGATTTCATTTCTTATTCAATGATTTGTTTTAGTCCCAGTCAAAATTCTACCAGGCTTTTTTTTTTTGGTAGGAATTGCCAAACTGACCCAAAATTCACATAGAAATGCAAAGGACCTAGAACAGTCAAAACAACTTTGAAAAAGAAGAATACAATTGGAAGACTCTCACTACCTGATTTTCAAGACTTATAATAAAGCTACAGTATTCCAGAGAGTATAGTAGAGTGATAGAAAGACACACAAATAGATAAATGGAACAGAATACAGAATAGAGAATACAGAAAGAGACCAATACATAAAATTATTTTTGACAAAGATGCAGGCAATTCAGAGGATAAATTGTAGGTTCTCAACAAATGGTACTTGAATTATTGGGTACCCATTTGGAGGAAGAAATCAATTCATACTGGGTATCATACATCAAAGCTAACTCAAAGTGTGTCATAGATCTAAATGTAAAACATGAAAATATAAAGCTTCAAGAGGAAAACAGATTTGTGATCTTAGCAGACGTAATTTCTTATGTGAACTAGCAATAGCACAATTCATGCAAAAACCTTGATACACTCGAATTCATTAAAATTAAAAACTACTTTTTGAAGGACATCACTTAAGAGAATGTCACAGGGCCAGCACTGTGGTGTAGTGGGTAAAGCTGCCACCTGCAATGCTGGCATCCCATACAGGCCACCGGTTCAAGTCCTGGTTGCTCCACTTCTGATTCAGCTCCCTGCTAATGTATCTTTGAAATAAACAGAGAATGGCCCAAGTCCTTTGTCCCCTCCACCCACATGGAGACCAGGAAAAAGCTCCTGGCTCTTGGCTTCAGCCTGGCTTAGCCCCAGCCATTGCAGCCATCTGAAGAGTAAACCAGTGGATAGAAGATCCCTCTCTCCCTCTCTCTCTATCTCAAAAAAAATAAATCTTAAAAAAAAAAAGAAAAGAAAGAAAGTTAACTTTTCCAGCAATCCCACTCCTGGGAATTGACCCAAGGAAAATGAAATCAGCTTATAAAAGTTATCTGTACATTCATGTTTATTGCAGCTCAATTCACAATAGCTAAGATATGGAATCAACCCAGATGTCCATCAACTGATGACTGGATAAAGAAATTCTTATATATATATATATATATATATATATACACTATGGAATGCTATTCAGCCTTAAAAAAGAATGAAATCCTGTCTTTTCCAATAAAATAGATGCAACTGGAAACCATTATACTTAGTGAAACACGCCAGTCCCAAAAACACAGATACCCTATATTTTCCTTGATCTGTGGTAACTAATAAAGTATCAAAAATGTAATATATAGGAGTGAAATATTTTTGGTACCACTGCATTTTGATTGCAGCAGGTCACATGAGGTCAAGGGTAGACCATTCCACTTGTGGCATCATGTTGGTGCTCAAAATTGTTTCCAGGGCCATGTTGTGGTGTAGCAGGTTAAGCTGCCATCTGCAACACCTATATCCCATATGAGTGCCAGTTTCGTCTGGCTGCTCCACTTCTGATTCAGCTCCCTGCTAATGTGCCTGTGAAAGCAGTGGAGGATGGCCCAAATGCTTGGGTCCCTGCCACTCACATGGGAGATTGAGATGGAGTTCCAGGCTCCTGGCTTCAGCCTGGCCCAGCTCTAGTCATTGTGGCCATTTGAGGAGTGAACCAGTGGAAGATTTCTCTGTCTCTGTCTCTCTCTAACTATGCCTTTCAAATAAATAAATAAAATCTTTTTTAAAAAACTTCCAATTTGGGGGCATTTGGGATTTGGTGTTTTCCTGTTGGGGATGCTTATCCTATGTACACAATGGATTGCTAATCCACATGAAAGGGAATGAACTGTTGATCTAAGCAACAAAATGGATGAATCTTGAAATAATCATGTCAGTTAAAGAGCCTTATCAAAATCTGAAAAGCTTATCAACTTGCAGATATTAAATACATAGAGTTAATTGTAGGTCAATAGCTCAGTGAATACATTTTCTTAGAAAAAGAAGAATGGGTCTGGACCAGAACGCCAGGCCTTGCAAACCCAGCCCAGTCTATCGTATTTATCCTCCGCAACCTGATTCTTCCTTTCACATTCTACCGTGGCAAGCAGAAAACAGGTGAAAATCAAGCAAACCTCTCAATCCATTTGTGCAGGGAGATCAATGAACCCCCAAATAAAGAGGCAGGACAGGGCCCCTCCTGGAGACCATCTCTCTGGCCTGCTTTCTCTCACCTTGCATCCGCTGGCTTGGCCTGCAGTCTGGCTGAGCCATTTAAGGGCAAGGGGAGACCCAGCAACAGAGGAGCTTCTGCTTCGCGTTGGAAACAAAGCTGAAGCCCTGCCATGAGTTCTGCCGCCTCCCATTCGGAGAAGGCCCAAGGGCGCCTTAATCTCTGGGCTAGACACGGGTTGTTGTCTTATAGATTTTTCATTAGACCAGCAGACGGTACACCAATAAAGGGGGAAATGGTGGGGTACAAGCTGAAGGGAAGAGAGAATATTTTCTTTTTTTCTTTTTTTGGACAGGCAGAGTGGACAGTGAGAGAGAGAGACAGAGAGAAAGGTCTTCCTTTTTGCCGTTGGTTCACCCTCCAATGGCCGCTGTGGCCGGCACATCGTGCTGATCCGAAGCCAGGAGCCAGGTGCCTCTCCTGGTCTCCCATGGGGTGCAGGGCCCAAGCACTTGGGCCATCCTCCACTGCCTTCCCGGGCCACAGCAGAGAGCTGGCCTGGAAGAGGGGAACCGGGATAGAATCCGGTGCCCCAACCGGGACTAGAACCCAGTGTGCCGGCGCCGCAAGGTGGAGGATTAGCCTGTTAAGCCACGGCGCCAGGCAAGAGAATATTTTCTATCTGCCTGCTTCTGTGGGAGTTCCCAGGCCACTCTTCTCCTGTAAGAACGGCTCCATGGCTGCCTTCCTGCGCCCAGGTAGATTTCTCAGTGGCTCAGTCATTCCTAGGCTTTAGCAACTGCTATAATCAGAAAGTTCATAGCTCAAACCCAAATGCCCCCTATGGATTCTAAGCTAATTTCCCCTTTATTCTAGGCTCAGAAAGATGGGGGGGCAGCTGGTAGCATCCCCCTGGCACCGCCGCTGCACAGCTGACAGCAGCTACTGGATCACCTTGGATTCCTTTGAATCCCTCCTGCAGCAGGCGGCATCTCTAGGATCCACGGCAGTTTCTCTAACTGCCCAGGCTTCAGGGGGAGGAACACTGCATGGGCAGCAGCACCCCCAAGTCTCAGGGCTGAACTCTGAGCCGGCAATGTGGCTGGAAGGCAGGGAGAGGGTCAGGGCTTGTCACATTGCACAGGGGGCAGCAGGCTGCTGAGCCACAGGTTTCACAGGCAGCTCTAACAGGAAAGCACGCAGACGCTTGTTGTGGAGTGGGACCGAGTGGGGCCCCTGGAAAGGAGCAAGTTAAGGAAGAGCCAAGGGCCCAGAGAGGGGTGGGGCAGCTTCCTCTGGCTGCTGTAACAAGGACCAAACGCTGTAAGGCTTAACTCGGCAGAAATCCATTCTCCCATGATCCTGGGGAGTTCAAGTCCAAAATCCAGGCATCTGCAGGGCTGCCCTCCCTCTGAGACTCTGGGTAGGACCCTTCCTTGTTTCTTCCGGGCTTTAGGTGGTGGCCTCCAACCTTGGCCTTCCCTGGCTTGCAGCTGCACGACTCCAACCATCGCAGCCTCTGCCCCTGCTGCTCTCTTCACATCGTCCTCCTCCTCTTTTTTTTTTTTTTTTTTTTTTTTTGACAGGCAGAGTGGACAGTGAGAGAGAGAGACAGAGAGAAAGGTCTTCCTTTGCCGTTGGTTCACCCTCCAATGGCCGCTGCGGCTGGCGCACCGCACTGATCCGAAGGCAGGAGCCAGGTGCTTCTCCTGGTCTCCCATGGGGTGCAGGGCCCAAGCACTTGGGCCATCCTCCACTGCCTTCCCGGGCCACAGCAGAGAGCTGGCCTGGAAGAGGGGCAACCGGGACAGAATCCGGCGCCCTGACCGGGACTAGAACCCGGTGTGCTGGCGCCACTAGGCAGAGGATTAGCCTGTTGAGCCGCGGCGCCGGCCCCGTCCTCCTCCTCTTACAAGGACACCAGCTCTGCGGGATCAAAGGCCCACTCCAACACCTCATCTTAGCGTGACCTGCAATGACCCTGTTTTGAAAGAAGGTCATATTCTGAGGTCGTGGGGGGTCAGGTCTCCAACAGATCTAAGACCACAACTCCATGTATGACAGGTGTTGGAGACGCTATGTCAGTTACCTCGCCCAACAGGCAAAGGGCAGGCACGTTGATATGCCAAGCCCGTCGGTCCCTGAGTGAGCCCTGCTCCTGTAGGGAGTGAATTCCAAAGCATCTGGCTTGCCTTGCATGCTGTGGCTCTGAAGAACCTCCACCCACAAAGCAGAGACATGGACAGAAGCACCTAGAAGTTGCCAGAGGACACTGAAATATCCAGGCTCCAGGGATGGGGGTGGCTCACCGATTGCACCTGCTGCGAGGCACCCATGGGAAAGCGGGACTCTGGCCATCTGCATCGCAGACAGGACAAGAGAGAATGGGGAAAGGCAGGGAAAGGAAGCTCAGACAATGCTTTCTTCTCTTTCCCCATGGAAGACAGGGACACCACCTGCTTGGGCTCCGTGAGGGCAGTGCGGCAGCATGGTAAGTGCCAAATGTCCGCAGGTTCCAATCCTGGCTCCACCACTTCCTAGCTGCATCACTGAGTGAGAGATTTAACTCCTTCAGGCCTCAGTTTGTCCATCTGTAAAATGCAGATGACGGTGCCCGTTTCAGGGGAGGACATGGGAGGCACCTAGAAACAGCGACCAGGTGTAAACTAACACAAGCCAACAACTTTTACTGCTTAAACATAGAGCCAGGAGGCTGATGCTTCAGGCCTGGCCTGCAAGCTCCCCGCTCGCCCATGGCCTACACAAACTGCCTTGTCCTTATCTCCACTTCTTTTGCCGAGCAGGAGGACCTGGTCAGGCCAGATCCCGTCTCACTGCCTGTGGGCCTCAGGGACTGCCACAGTGAGAGAGGGAAAGAACTGTCATCCATCTAATGCCAAGCTGTGGCACCTGACACCAGACACCCACAGCTCTCTGGCCACACCAGCACCCCCTTCCTTGTAGCCCCTTTGTAAGCCCCAAAACACCCTCCCTCCAGCAGAGGGGTGACCCTGAGACCCGGATGGCTGCTGCCCTCTCATCTGGCAACAGATGCAGTGTTCTCTTTCCTCCACCCCGAGCCCTTGTCCTCATTATTTTGACTGGCACCGGGAACAGGGACTGAGCTTTTGGTAACAAAACTGCCTGGCGCACAGTCAGCAGTTGGTAAATGTCAGCTCTGATCACCATTTCTAAGGCAGTTCCTGAACTGTCCTTTTTCAGCTCACAATTCTGGTAGTGAGACGACCCCTTGGGAGGTAATCAAAGCATGAAAGACACAAACTAACAGTGACATTAATTGGGGTTTAACAAGAACCTTCATTCTGATTATTTCATTTCTATAGTGGTCCTGTGCGGCTGTCACAATTGGCCATCCCTTCTCTCTTTCAGTAATGAGAATCTCACTGTCTGAGAGGTTAAGGGAGCCTTCCAGGGCCATGAAGCGGGCAGGGTTGGAGTCCAACCTACCACCACAGTAAGTCAAAGGATCAGGTGTGTACCGGGGCTACACTTGTTTGCGGGGACTTGACAAAGGGAGGTTGTTCAGCATCTCCCTGGCAGTGAGAACACCCCAGATGTTCTGTCCTGCTGTCACCCTGCTGATGCCACCAGGGCTTCCTCCCTGGCCACCCTGTCTGGAGGCTTTGGCCTCTGCACCCACAGTACTTGCTGATCGTTTCATGCCTTAGGCATGCTTTGTCCAGCTAGTTAGATTTCCAAATGTATAAGGTCTTATTCCTTCCTTGAAGGCAGAGAGGACCCATCTCAACACAGCTTAGTCGGTATGAAATTGATATTTGATGATTTAAATGAATATATGCCCCATGGACTTCCAGCCTAGTGCCTTGCATATAACAGGTACTCAATAAACATGTGTGGCCGGCCCCGTGGCTCACTAGGCTAATCCTCCGCCTGTGGCGCCAGCACCCCAGGTTCTAGTCCTGATTGGGGCGCTGAATTCTGTCCCAGTTGTTCCTCTTCCAGTCCAGCTCTCTGCTGTGGCCTGGGAAGGCAGTGGAGGATGGCCCAAGTCCTTGGGCTCTGCACCCCCGTGGGAGACCAGGAGGAAGTACCTGGCTCCTGGCTTCGGATTGGCGCAGCGCGCCGGCCGTAGCAGCCACTTGGGGGGTGAACCAATGGAAGGAAGGCCTTTCTCTCTGTCTCTCTCTCTTTCACTGTCTAACTCTGCCTGTCAAAATAAATAAATAAAATAAACATATGTTACCTTCTAGAGAGTGAGGACTGAGAGTGCTAAGTATCTGGGGTGCAGTGAAAAATATAAATTTGATATTTGACCTGGTTTCTGGCACAGAGCTGCTGAAACCCTTGGTGCTCCCTGAGTGACAGGAATGTCTGAGGGGCCTGTGTTGTGGCACCGCAGGTTAAACTGCAACCTGCAACTCTGGCATATGGTATCAGAGCGCCGGTTAGAGTCCCAGTTCCTCTGCTTCCAATCCAGCTCCCTGCTAATGCACCTGAGAAAGCAGCAGAAGATGCTTGGACTCCTGCCACCCGTGTAGGAGGCCCGGATAGAGTTTCAGGCTGCTGGCTTTAGCCTGGCCCAGACCTGGACATTACAGCCATTTGGGGAGCAAACCCATGGATGGAAGATGTTTTTCTCTCTCTGTCTTTCCCTCTCTGTCATTCTGCCTTTCAAGTAAATAAAATAAACCTTTAAAAGAAAGTGTCTTTGATTATTCATGATGGGCTCCTTTCAACTTACTGGAGTTTATGCTAAAGAGGAGACTCTAGATGGGAACCAAACACTGATCGGAGGGTTGGAACTCTCAGCCCCGCCTACTGACCCCCGGGGTGGGGAGGGTAGGCGGGGCCTGAGTTCAGTCACCCATAGTGGATAACTTAAATCCCCACAGGAATGGAGCTGGAGAGCTTCCTGGATCCGGAAGCTCCACTTCACACATCCACTTTCCCTGGTCCATCTGGGGCTTCCTGAGTTGTACCCTTTAAAAGATGAGTAATAATGAGTAAAACGTGTTCCTGAGTTTGGTGAGTCATGCTAGTGAATTATTAAATGCACGGAGGGGTTGTAGGTATCCTTGAATTCATAGCTGGTTGGTGTGAAGTGTGGGTGAAATCCTGGGACTTTTGACCAGTGTCTGATGCACAGTCTTGTGGAACCAAACCCTTAACCTGTGGGGTCTGCACTAACTCCACATAGTGTCAGAATTGAGCTGAATGATAAGACATACATTTGGTGTCAGAAAAAAGGACAACTAATATTTAATGACCAGTCATCAGGGAGGAGTGGGGGAAAGCCCTGATCTGGCATCTATTACTAAGCTGTCAGTATTCCCACCATGGCCTGTATCAACCCCCAACCATCAGTCTTTCTTGGGAGGAAAGCGCTTTAACCAAACTCAGGCTTCACAGGTGGCCTAGAAGTTACTCATGCCTGTGCCTCTCCTAGGGGCCCCGTGGTTCTGGGCAGAGCCTCTGTGGAACCAGGAGATGAGGCAGAGGGGAGGATCCTTTCAGAGAGCAATAAAGATGCTGAGCTGCTACTCACTGGGCTCCTCCCCACCCCCATCCCTGCCCCACCCTGCTCAGGACCAAAGGATGCAGGCCAGGAAGCCCGACTGGTCCAGAAACCAGGCTATTCCCCCGCCCATAGCAGACTGTTATTGCTTCTTGGGCACACGGTGGAGAGGGGCTTTGAACAATTGCCGTCCCTTCTCTGTGCTGGGCAGCAATGCAAACCCCAAGGCCACGCTGCCCGAGTCACTATGACTAAAGAGAGGCTTCTTCAGTTCTTGGAACCCCTCTTCCTCGCCTGTGGAAGGAAGGGCCAGGGTAGTGTCACACAGGTGTTAGCTATTCTTCCTTTTCATGTGGTTGGAATCAAATGGGCTCCGTTCACCCCAGATTACTTGTACTCTAACAAAACAAAGAGAAAGAGAAAGAAAGAAATGACATAAAGAGATCTCACCGAGAGGCCTGGCATGTAACACTGCCTCCCCCGGCTGGCTGGCTGGCTGGCTGGCTGGGATTCTGGGCTGTGATCTCACCAGCCGGAAAGGAAGACGCCCTGCTAGCCCATGTAAAAGAGCAGGTGAGTAGAGGCCCCTTTGAGAGGGGGCAACCTTTCTACCATGGTGGCTGTCCTTGGTGCCTTGGCTGCAACCAGCATCCTTTCTCCTCGGATGAGGTCCGATTTCCTTGTTGCAGCCTTGAGGAAGAGGGAACCGCTGTCTCCTACCCCTGTAACATATCTCTGCAAGGTCTGGGCAAGCAATGTTAAACACCGCCCTTCATATTTCTCCTGCTGTCTTACAAGATACATTAAAGGCCCTCGATAATGGGCTGAGGTCCCTGTGAGACGGTTGCTGTTCACCCTAATTCCTCTAATAATTAGTGGTTGTAAACCACTTTGAAGATAAAAGGCATCTTCTAAGAGCTACGTCCTATTATGATTAGCTTTGCAATATTTCCTTGCTGATGCGCACATCAAAGCCAAACACAGCCACAGCATGAGAGCTGCTGGTTAATTAGATGTATTTCAAGGTGGCTGGTATATATTAAAGAAACTGCTGCAAAATTTATCAACATTAAAAAAGTATCTGCTCTCTTCCCAATAGGAACAAGCTCTTCACAAAGGCTGTCTTCGCAAAGGCTCATGCTTGCAAGACAAGCACGGGAAGAGGACCCAGTGCTAATAGGCACTCTGGGCCTGGAGGAGAAAAGCAAGATAACACCTGGCTTTGTACAACACCTTCACATTGCCGACATGATTCCACCGACCCTGCCTGATTTTGTTTTGTTTCTGTAATCATGCTGTGATATAAGCAAGTAATGGAGCACTCTCCCTGCTTCATAGATGCGCTAAGTACGTAGGATCACAGGTGGCTGAGGAGGTACATCAGGCTGCTGTAGCTGCAGACCTATTATCAAGGCAACATCATGGAGGCTCCACCCAGACTCCCTC
The DNA here is from genome assembly GCF_033115175.1 of Lepus europaeus. Lineage (NCBI taxonomy): Eukaryota > Metazoa > Chordata > Mammalia > Lagomorpha > Leporidae > Lepus > Lepus europaeus. The sequence continues at coordinate 101,523,712 of NC_084832.1, read as the reverse complement.
GGGTTTGTGTGTTCCCTCCCCCAGCTTCTCTGTGCCTTGGCTTCTAACACCTGCACCTGCGAATCTTAGAGGATAGATCTTGGTCCACATGGGCAGAGTAAGAAGTGCCTGGGAGCTTCCTCCTCCCCTATAAGTAGAAAAGTAGAAGTAGAAAAGCTTGGTGCCCTTGCCCCCAGTAGAAAAGCTCCGTACCCCTGCCCCTTGTAGGGAGGAACTCGGAGTTGTGGTTTGCCCTTTGGAACACTACTGTGGAACAGACAGAGGCTGGAAGTTTGCCCAGGATGCCTTCCTGTTTGGCTTCTTCCCTTCTCCTGTCCTGTTTCCCACTCCTTTCCCAGATTCCTTCATGAATCAATGACCTGCAGATTAAATGGGGACCCAACCCGAGACAACGCTCTTGACCCAATGACAGTATCTTACATATACGTTCTATGGAATACATTCTCCCAGGTTCCCTCAGTTTCAATCCCTCCCTTCCAAGTCTCCCACCCTAAATATCCATTTTTCTGTGCCTGACCCCATACCCTCAACTCTTACTTGCTTATTCTCAATGCCCTAGAATCATGATGTTCCAACTCCTTCTGGAAAAAAAAAAAAAAATGGGTCATTGCGCTCTGCCCAGCCACATGGAAGGCACTGACCCAGACAGATGCTGTGCAAGATACAGAATTGTATTTCAGACCACGACGTCCTCGATGAACTTATAACAGGGCAGGGGGACAGGACACAAGCGGCGGTGGCAGAGGCTGTGATAAGAGCTACAAGTGTGCACGCCTGGAAACAACAAGAGCGACAACTCTCAGGGTGGTCCCGGAAAGTGAAGCCACCCTCTCCACATGGTACGATCCTGGCTCATACCCCCTCCACACAGTATGATCCCGGCTCATTTACTTCATTTAGAAGGCAGAAGCTACTGTCAACTCCTTAAGAAAACGGAGCTCAGCCGTGGTAGAGATAATCCAAATGAATGGATAATCCCGGAAAGAGGAGGTTTTATTTAAATCTGGTTTGAATCACTACTATTATTTAAATAATGGCACTTTAGGAAGCTGCTTTAGAAAAACTAAGTAATTCACAGTAGGAAAACAGCTAATTAATAACAGAGGTGGACTCAATCTGCCAAATTTTTTAAAATCTCAGTTTCTTTATCTATAAAATGAGGCTAATGAGTCTTATTTTGCGGAATTGCTGTAAGGGCTGGCGCTGTGGTGCAGCGGGTTAGGACGCCACCTGCAATGCCAACATCCCATATGAGTGCTCTTCAAGCCCTGGTGGCTCTTCTTCTCATCCAACTCCCTGGGAAAGCTGCAGAATATGGACCAAGTACTTGGGTCCCTGCCACCCACGTGGAAGACCTGGATGGAGTGCCTGGCTCCTGACTTTGGCCTGGTCCAGCTGTGGCCATTGCGAGCATTTGGGGAGTGAACCAGCAGATGGAAGACCTTTCTCTCTGCCTCCCTCTCTCTCTCTGTCTCCCTCTCTCTCTCTCTCTCTCTAACTCTGCTTTTCAAGTAAATAAGTTAATCTTTTTTTAAAAAAATGTGCAGAGTATCAAAGATACCTGGCACATTAAGAACCACATAGTAGGTGACTGTTATTATTATTTCCAGATTTCACATTCCTGAGACGAAGTACAGTTCATGCACATTTCAGAGACTCTTAATACATGATGGCAAACTGCCTTCCAGGAAACAGTTAAACAGAGCCATACAAACTCTGCCCACAAGGGAATCTATCGAAAATGCACACTTGATTTGCTCTTGGGAGAAATCTGAAACTCATGGGGCCACGGCTGCCCCTGTAGTGTCATCCCCCGGCTCCTTTGCCACAACCTCTGCCCGCCACTCTTTTGAGCCTCGACATCACACCATTCCCTCGTGTGGCATGATCTTCCCTTTGTCTCTGGTAGCTACTAGGAGGACTTAACATCTTAGAGCATCTAGACTGAGGCAACAAAGGCATCACAGACTGGGTGGTCTATAAACAACAGAGATTTGTTTCTCCCGGTCCTGGGGGCTGACAGTCCAAGATCAGGAGGCAACAGGGTCAGGTCCTGTCAACATGACTGGGTGCACGCTGCCAACTCCTCAAAGCAGCCTTGCATAGCAGAAGAGAGCATGGAGCTTTCTCAGGCCTGCTTAATCAATAAGGGTGCTAATCTGTCCTCATGAGAGTTGCTTCTCAAAGGTTTCATTCCCTGGGACCATCCATTTTGGGGGTTAGGTTTCCAACTTATGAATTTTGGGGGACATAATTATTCAGCCTGAAATAGTCTACCCTTGCCCCCCCAAAATTCACATCTTTCTCACATGCACAATACATTTATTCCATCCCCAAAGTCTTAGCTTGTTCTAGCATCAGCTCAAAAGTCAGAAGTCTAAAATCTCATCTAAATCAGATGTGGAAGGGACCAGCGCTGTGGCGTAGTAGGCTAAGCCTGCCCTGCAACGCAAGTATCCCGGCTGCTCCACTTCTGACCCAGCTCTCTGCTATGGCCTGGGAAGGCAGTAGAAGATGGCCCAAGTGCTTGGGCCCCTGCACCCACGTGGGAGACCCAGAAGAGGCTCCTGGCTTTGGATCGGCGCAGCTCTGGCCATTGTGGCCATTTGGGAAATGAACATCAGCAGCTGGAAGACCTCTCTCTGTCTCTCCCTCTCTGTCTGTGACTTTGCCTCTCAAATAAATAAAATCTTAAAAAAAAAAAAAAACTTAAGAAAATAAATCAGATGTGGAAGAGACTCAAGGCATTATTCATTCTAAGGCAAACTGCTTCCCAGTTATGAATCTGTGGAATCCAGCAAGAATTGTGCTTCCAAAGGACAATGGTAGGATAGGTACAGGACAGACATTCCCACCCGTAGTGGGGAAAACAGGAGAGAAGAAAGGAGGGCCCAGTCCTGAGCAAGCCTGCAGCCGTAAGAGTTGAGAAGTCTTCTTTGGCCCAGCGTTCTGCCCTCCAGGCCCATGGGCTCCAGTCCTGCTGTCAGGACCCGCTGGAGTGGAGCTCCTGCCGCCGGGACACACTCAGCAGCATACTGGCACAGGGTGAGCAACAAAGGCTCTGGACAACCTTGCCCCATGGACTTGGGTGGCTTTGGCCCTGTGGTTTCGCTAGACACAGCCTACATGGCATTTCCCACGGGTCAGAGTCATGGACCGGCAGCTCTCCCAGGCTGGTCTGGCATCTCAGGGGTGACTCCACGCCCACGTCTCCCCTGAGAATTTCCCATCCCATGGCAGTTTCCTGCCTGGCTCACACATCTGCAGCTCTGGGCAGCTCCATCCTTCAGAACTTAGGCAGAGGTGGCCAGGGCCTCAGAGCAACAGTGTCGTGAAGATGTTGCCAAATGCCTATCTCCATAGAAAAGGCAGCCGTTGAGACCTGCACCGCCCAGGGGGCCACCAGAGCTGCCTGGGGCCACCGAGCATCTTGGAGAAGCCAGAGTGCAGGGGGCACACCCTCCAGGAGGTGCTGCATGGCTCATGTCATAGTTCCACAGGCACAGGGGGCCCCTCCTTTGAAATCACTCTTCTGTGCACTTGGGGCCTGTGGTGCAGGTACCAGCTGCACGGTCTCTGAAATGTCTTCGGGGTCAGTGTTCCACTGTCTTGACCAACAGGTCCAGGCTGACTGACTAATCTTCTAGGACGGTTGGCTATGTGCATCATGCTCTCTGTAGAACCGCCTCTCTCATGCTTATGGACAGGCTGGGAAGTTCCCAAATCTTTACTCTCTTCTTCCCTTTGGGTTAACAGTTCCATCTTCAGGTCATGTCTCTCTTCTTATGTTTCCCTATAAGCCACCAGGAGGAATCAGGATGCCCATTCAACTTTGCTAAGATATTTCCTTGGTCAAATACCCAATTTCATCACTTGCAAGTTGCACCTCCTACAAAACCCCAGGACAGGAACACAAGTCACCCAAGGACTTTGCCACTTTATCACAAGGATGCGTCGTCTCTGTTGCTCTATAACATGCTCCTCAGTTCTATCTGAGATCTCATCAGAGTTCTTACCACTGTTGTGTTCAGGATTGCTTAGGTCTTCTTCAGGCAGCTCTCCTGCTCTCCTGTGAGCCCTCACCAGGACTGCCTGTCAAATTCCATTTGTGGAGATGACAGCTTTCTCTAGCACAACTCACAACTCTTCCAGCTTCTACCCAGCACCCAGTTCCAAGGCCATTTCCGCATGCTTAGGCATTTGTTATAGCAGCACCCCACTCTCAGCACCAAAAATCTGTGTTCAGGATCTTCAGAGAGACAGGACCACTGGTATACATTTATGTGTGAGGGGATTTATTATAAGAAGGATGGAGGCCAAGAAATCCCACAGTCTGTTACCTGGAGAACCAGGAAAGCCGGTGCTGAATTCAGTCTGAATCCAAGGGCCTAGAATCAGGAGCTGATGGTGGAAGTCCTAGCCTGAAAGCCCCAGGGAGCACCAATGATGGACAGCAGAAGGAAGACCATGGAAAGACTATGCATACATTTTAAAATTTGTATGCACAAAAAATAAACTTAACTTTCAATTCCATTTTTCACAAACTCTATATATAATATATATAAATGATGTCTCCTGGTGGAAGCAGTTCTCCCCCTGAAACTAAGCCTCCGGGACAGCACAGCATCCGCTCCCAGCAACAGGAAGCAGAAACTTTCCCGGCAGGCCACCAGGGGCAACAGTGAATAGTGCTGCCACCTTTTTCACCCTTTGATTCCCCAACCTGTGAATCTTGGCTTTTGGAGAAATAGCACCTTACACCGGGCATTGATTCAGAGTGCCTATAGCCTTTTGGAGAACCTTACCCCAGTCATGCAAGGTACCACCTAGCTGGTGCTATAACTGAGTCCCTTCAAAAGGCCATTCCATTGTTCTATCAACATGGTAAGAACAGTGTACATGAACAGGGCCCATTGCCACGCTTGTTCTGTAGTGAAGTGAGTTTCTTGACCAGAGCAATGCAGTGTGGAATACCGTGAGTGTGTGCTGTCTATGCTAAACCCCACTAATACTAAACAACCTCACTCAAGAAGCACGTTCTCCAAGAAGCCATCCTTGACCTCAGCATAGTCTGACTTAAGTGCTCTTACCCTTGGTTTCCATAGCTTCCAAGGCTCGCATCTGTTGTAGGAATTAGTCAAGGTAAAGATCCACTTGTCTGTGCTGTTTCACCACCTCCCTCTCCCTCTCCCTCTCTGTTTCACACACACACACACACACACACACACGCAAACGCTCCCGGAGAAGGGGCTGTCCTTAGAAGAGTGTCTGGTGCGTTGAAGAAGCTAAATAAACTAAGATCTATAAAGAACACATAAGGGGAGGTAGGCAAGCCACTGTTCTCTTTTCTGAGTCAGGCTCAAGCAGAAAAGAAAGCCAAGAACCACTGCTTAACATACAAGGGCTAAGCTAAGACGCAGCAGGTGATCATCTAAAGGGCGAGAGTCTAACATGTCCTCCTGAGACGCGGACCTGGGGGAATCATCATGAGTGTGGACAGCACGCTCTTACTGTGAGTTTTAGCACTGGTAGGAAATGAGAGAGGAACACGGACAACAGTGGACTGGCCTGCAGAGAGCCCCATCTGTCATCTCGGCCACAGTTTGCCCATTGAACCTCCAGGCTGCCCCCCCCCCCGGCCCCCATTCCTGTCCTGTCTAAAGGCTGGCAGGAACATGCTGCTCTAGAAAGCTGCTTGATCGGGCACCAAAAAGTCAGGTTCAGGTGCTCGTTTCATCACCATATGGCCTTGGAAAGTTGGTACTGCCCTGAAGACGTGGGAGCCTTGCTCCCGCCCTTCCTGTCCCATCAGAGGTGGCTCAGAAAAGACAGTGGATGTGGCGGTGGGTAGCAGTGCTGTGCACTCATGCAAATACCCATCCTGGTTGCTGTGGAGAGGCCAGAGAGCGGAGAAGGGAGGGCAGAGGAGTAGGGACGCACTGCACGCCGGTGGTGAGATCTGCTCCTGGGAGTGACAAGCTGCTGCGGAATGAGAGAGGCCAGCAAAGGCTCCAGGCTCTTCTGCCCACGTGCAGAGGGGCTGGACAAACAGACAAATGCTGTCTTCCAGGGCCTCCCTTCAGGAACCCAAGTGATTCTCGCTTATTTCGGCAATTCCATAGATGGTAGAACAGACACCCTGTGGTCCAGTACTTCAGGGACTGGGTGCTCAAGAAGGCCAGGAGCAATGGCCAGCCTGATGAACTTGGCCTCTCCTGAACATGTGGTTCCTGTGAAGGCTAAGAACAGCAATGGCGGCACTGCTGCCTGCGGCTGCAGCCACGGGGCCTTGGGAAGCAGAACAAGTGCACTGCAGCACGTCTGTCTGTCCGTCGTTCCCTTACTTACTGGCAACCCCCAGCTCGCCAAGGACCCGAAACTCTCCAAGTCTGGAGGCGCTTTTGCTACCCGTGACTTGAATCCCACCTAGAAAACATGCAATAGATGAGCCACACCCTGCTTTCCACTGGGAGCCATGGTGCAAGGGGCTTCATGGCAATGTTGGAAAAACTAGGGGAGATATCTCTTGTAGTGGGGCTGCCTTATTCCAGTAAAAAAAAAAAAAAAAAAAAAAAAAAAAAAACAAAAAACAAAAAACCAGGCCTAGCTCTCTCCTCTCCCTGGTTGCAGAGAGGAGGTAAGGAGAAGCACAATGACCCCGAATCCAGGGACTGTGTCTTATAGACTCCCGTTCACGAGAAGAGGGAGGGGCCGGTACTGTGGCGCAGCGGGTTAAAGCCCTGGCCTGAAGTGCCAGCATCCCATATGGATGCAGGTTCTGGTCCCGGCTGCTCCTCTTCCGATCCAGCTCTCTGCTATGGTCTGGGATAGCAGTGGAGGATGGCCCAAATCCTTGGGTCCCTGCACCCACATGGGAGACCCAGAAGAAGCTCCTGGCTCCTGGCATCGGATTGGTGCAGCTCCAGTCGTTGAGGCCATCTGGGGAGTGAACCAGCAGATGGAAGACCTCTCTCTCTGTCTCTACCTCTCTCTGTAACTCTGTCTTTCAAATAAATAAAAATACCTATTAAAGAAAGAGAGAAGGGGGAACCTCGGGTTAATTGGGTGTTCCTTCCCAGAAGCCCCAGCTCTCAGCAGCTGCTCATTGCATCCACTGGAGCTCACTGTTGAAGACAGAGATGCAGAATTTTGACCAGAATCACTGTCCTTCCTGCCTGAGAAAGAAATGCAGTGGGATTTACAACAAGGACCTTGGGGGCAACTAAGGAGAGTGAGCTAAAAGGCACTGGCGAAGAAGCAAGTGCTGAGATGGGGTGGGGGGTGGGGTGGGGCTCCTTGATGAAGGCAGTTTGGGAATTGTGAAGACTGAACCTGGAGAGGAGCTCTCAGAGCTCTGGCCACGTGCGAAGCAGCATGGTCTGGGAGCATGCGTACAACGACTGGAGGTGACAGCGGTGACTGCAAAGGACACTGGCGCAGTCTATCATTCTCCACACTGAGGCCAAATCTCAAGCCACAGCCAGATCCGGTAGACCAGATGCATCCTACTAGTGACCCTGGCACCTGTGGAGCACGATGATGTGAAACAGATGGTGGTCAGGGGCTCCCCATGCCATGCGAGGCAACACAGCACACAGGTGCCACGTGCTCATTCAGCTTCTAGTCACCAAGCACAGGGACCCTCTTAGGTGCCACATCCTGCAGGCATTGGTCCCAGCGGGGAGAGAAAGCAATGAATACACAGACCCGGACGCCGGGCCGAGGAAGAGAACCCTGTCTCCAGCCACCCCCTGGTGTGGCTACTGTGGATGCTGGAAGCAACGGTGAGGGTGGGAGTGGCGGTGGGGGGAGCTCCACTCTCTAATGGTTTCCCAGGTAGCAGCCGTCAGCAAAGCCATGGCCCTGGGAGAGCGGGACAGAAGTGCTGCCTGGTCCTGCCCCCAGCTGCTGACAACTGGGAAACTTATTTAGGAAAAATCCAGGGAAGCTGCATGGAAGCTGTTAAATAGTGCGATTTCTAGATGGGAATCTTAAGAGATGATTTTCATTTTCTTCTGAATTTGCTAATCCTTTTGTCATTATGATGCATAATTTTTGCAATAAAGGGAGAAAGATATGTTTTTTTTAGAGAAGGAAATTGGCCTGGCTAAATTAAAGTCATTAGGAAATACATTTGGAGAAGTAGGAAGGGGCCAGATCTTATGGTGATGCATAACATCTGACCATAGCACATTATGGTTTACAAAGCAATTTCACACACACACACAATCTCCTTCAAGGCTTACAAGACTTTCTCAAGGTTACACTGAAAATAAACCTTAGTACAGGGAAATGCATGCCCTTCAGGTCCCCGGTTTCTAGACCAATGTGTTTTCCATTATTTCACAAGCCCGTGGGTAGCTGACCTCACTTCTCTTTATAGCTGGAACCTTCAGAAAGCTCCTGCACACCCGCAGGTCCTAACGCACCTCTCCCTACTCTTGCAGAAACCAAGCTGATTGATCCATGCATGTATTTTTTAAATTAGTCTTTAATGAGTCCCTATCAGATTCCGGCATTACACTGCATGTTTGTGACACCGTGCAGAATCAAAGAGCTGTCCAAGCTGCAAGGAGAAGCTTTAATAAATACATCGGGGAGGCATCTGGAGCAGCACCACAATGCTACTGGGGATGCAATACATCCATATCACAACGCCTGCTTCGAGAACCTCTCTCCCAGTCCAGCTTCCTGCTCATGCACACCATGGAAGGCAGCAGCTGATGGCTCAAGGATTTGGTTTCCTGCCACCCATGTGGGAGACCTACATGGAGTTCTAGGATTCTGGCTTTGGCCTGACCCAATCCTAGATGTTGCGGGCATTTGAGGAGTGAATCAGCAGGTGGAAGATCTCTCTCTCTGACTCTCAAATAAAAAATAAAAAGAAACAAACAAGTGAATACATGGTACAAATCACGGTAGCTGCCAAAGAAGGCGAGGGTACTGGTGGGTGACAAGCAGCAGAGGGGCTGATCCAGACGAGGGTGCTAGCCTTTCACTCAAGATCCTGCCCTTCATCGTCACTGAGCCCGCCCAAGGGAAGGCAGTCACCTGTTCTACAACAGTCAGAGCTCGCAGGAGACCAGCCTGATTCTCCAAGGATACATGTTCTGGATGGAGAGGCAGCATGTGAAGCCAGAGGAAAAGTTAATTAAGAACGCTGGGTGCACTTACATTAATGAAACGGATACACAGACCCCGTAAGCCCTCCCTGGAACAAGGCAGGGATTATCAAGCAGATCGTCAGCGACGTCCCGGGTCTACACATGACTGACCACGGGAAAGGTCACAGAAGCCTGGGCCTGGGAACGAACGGGCACAACCAGACAGAAAATATGTGGCTACTGTGGCGAGGCCTGGCCACCTTCCAGACACTGGAGGGTAGATTCCTGGGGTCTCTCCTGCCCTGAGTCTTGGGAGAGGCAGCCTCGGGTCCCCTGAGCCGTGTCTGCAGCTTTCTCAGTGTCTCCCTAACTATGTTCTGAAGATCAGGAGGACTGCAGGCCACCAAGGCTGAACATGAAGACGATCCCAGCACCAGGCGGGCTGGCAAGTGCTGAAAACACCAGCGTAATGAGCTTGCGTACACACTGGGATTTTTTTTCACTCCAATGTATTCAGAAGCAAAGCTTAACACCTTCCTGGAGCAGGGACCCAGTGGGGACAGAAAATTCAAGTCAGATCCTGCTTCCCGTGATCTGGGCTTGGTGCGCTCCCAGAAAACACCATTGACCAAACAATAGCAATAGCAATAGCAATAGCCAAATGAGGAGGACAGGAGATTTTTTTTTTATGGTGCTGTAGAGTGTACAAAAACTTTTATAATCTACGCCTATCACATGGGTTGCTATCTTATTTGTAGCACACAGACATTATCCTACGGCTTTCAAAGATTGTGTTATCTTGTTTGTAATAAAAACATGCCAGGAGTTACAGATGCTGCTCGACAGCTGGTGGAAGGGCGGGCCTGGGGATGCCGGCATGTCACAGATACTGCCTGTGCCGCTTAGTCATCATCACCAGTTGCCATTATCTCCAAAGCGTTGCAACGTATCAGGGAAACCTCTGAATAGGTGAAAGCAGGAACCACGTGCCTGCTGCATGGCCCTCAGGGGGCCTCACTATACGTTTTCCCTGCTTGGCAATGAATGGCTTTGGCTTTACAGAGCCCTGGGAGAAGGGCCGGCATTTTGGCATGGAGGGGCGTCGAGGGCTAAGCTGTCACCCACAATAATAACATTCTGTTTGGGTGCTGGTTCAAGTCCCAACCTCTCCACTTCTCATTCAGCTCCTTGCTAATGCACCTTGGAAATCAGCAGATGATGGCTCAAATACTTGAGCCCCTGCCCCCACATGGGAGACCCAGATAGAGTTCCCGGCTCCTGGCCCAGCTCTGCAGTCATTTGGGGAGTGAACCAGCATATGGAAGACCTCTGTTTCTCCTTTTCTCTTCCTCTCTGTAATTCTAACTTTCAAAAATAAATAAATAAATAAATAAATCTTTAAAAGAGAGAGAGTGAGAGGCCTGTGTTCAGGTCTCCCTAGAATTCGTGGGATGTCCAGTGAGTGAGCTACATCCTCCGGGCCTGTACCCTTCTCTGTTAACCATGGGCAAGAGCAGTGCCTCTTTAGTAGAGCTGTTGTGAAGATAATAAGACACACAGCACACGGAGTGCTTAGCACAGGGCCTGGCCCCCATGTATGCTCACCAGAGCGCTGTTCTTTTTATTACAGAGAAAACAGCACAGCAAACCCGCAGACCCGTCCGGAGCTCTGTGGTGTGGGCATTCTCCTTCTTGCAGGAGCTCAGCATGCCCCAGCCGGTGAGATGGGATGCCCTGGGCTCTGCAAAAAGAAAACTAGATTCGGGGTTTTTTTTTGGTTTGTTTTTGAAACATATTCCCTCATGTTCTCATCCGGGCTTCCATAACCTCAATTGTACATAACCACCAGAATCCACCAATCGTTTCTTTTCAAAAATGCTTTATTAATTTATTTTCTTTTTTTTTTTGAAAGGCAGAGACACATATTTTCCATCCACCAGGTCTCCCACCAGTGAGACTGGGCCAAGCTGAAGCCAGGAGTCCAGGACTCCGTCTGGGTCCCCCACGTGGGTGGCAGGGACTCAAGTACTCAAGCCATCATCCGTTCCCTCCCCAGGTAGGCGTTAGCAGGAAGCTGGATCAGAAGCAAAGTAGTTGGAGTTTGAATCAGGAACTCTGACAGGGGATGCAGGCATCCAATGTGGTGCCTCAGCCACGGTGCCAAACACTCGACCCAGTTTTACTTCTTTGTGCTGATGCACACAGCTGGAGATGGAAACCCCATCCCAGCAGGCATTCTCAGGCTAAAGTCCTACAGAGTTCCCCACTCTCCCTCTTTCTTACTCAAAAAAAAAAAAAAAAAAAAAAAAGTGAGGTTTCTGTGCCTCACCCAGATCAATGAGGTGTTTGTTTAAAGGTTCTCTTTGATTTAACTTTGTTTTAGGTGCTTCCCCTCAGAACCCAAACACCTTGCAGACTTTTTCCTTGATCTTGTAATAAAACTCCCTCAGAGGCGTTTAATTCTAGAAACAGCCTCTGCAAAGCCACGTTTTCTTTCAAGAAAAAAGACATCTAAATTACACACATCCCACCCCGCTCAGACAGTCTCAGATGGCAGCAGGCTTGTGTTCCCTGTGTCCGCTTCCCTGCTCTGCCGCCGTCCACCCCAGTGAATTCCACACCTTGCTTATGCTACGGAAAGTACCTCATACGCCTCCAGCCTCTTGGGCTCCCACGTTTGCCTTGAAGGGATGCACGTTGGGCTCGTTTTCTGCCCTGTTTATTCCCCCAGAATGTTCTCTCAAATGCTCTGCTTTGCTTTAACCTATAGCCCGCTGGGTGAATCCCCCTGACCCACCCTCCACCCCAGCCCCTGGCCTGATCCCAGCCTCCTCACACAGAGATTTCTGGAAACAAGCCTACATTATGTCTACTTTCAACCCTAGTTCCAGAGCCTCTAGATTTTTCATCCAAGCAAAGTGTCTTTTTTAGAGCCAAAACTGACTTCTCAGAGCCGAAAATCTCACCCAATTCCCCCGCCCCCGGGGTGAAATGCCAACACTATTTCTGATCAGAAGGGGTGAAGAAAGACTTGCCAGAATCAGAGGTGTCGTGCTAAAGCAAGAAAAAGTCAAATAATGGGCGTAGAGCTGCTTTTCAGAGCAGCCAGTGCAGGCTGCAGAACCCACTTCATCACCTGCCTGTGGCTCACCACTTGTCGGATCACTGGGGGCCTCTACTTCCTTCCAAGTCACTCAGCTGGCTGGCTGGCCAGCAGCCACTGGTGCTCAAGGAACACGCACAAGGTTTAAGCAACTGGTAAACTAGTTTTCTCAAAAGAATTGCTTGCTGGGGCACGCATCTGACACAGCAGTTAAGATGCACGCCATATCAGAGTGCCTAGCTCCTCTTTTTTTAAAAAATATTTATTTATTTGAAAGGCAGAGTTATAAAGAGGCAAATGGAGAGAGAGAGAGGTCTTCCATCTGCTGGTTCACTCCCCAGATGACCACGACAGCCAGAGCTGTGCCGATCCAAAGCCAGGAGCCAGGAGTTTCCTCTGGGTCTCCCAAGCGGGTGCAGGGACCCAAGGACTTGGGCCATCTTCTGCTTTCTTAGGCCATAACAGAGATCTGGATTGGAATCAGTACCCATACCGGATGCCAGCCCTGCAGGTGGCGGCTTTACCCACTAACACCACAGCACCGGTCCCTGCTCCTGTACTTCTGATCCGGCTTCCTGCACCAGATCTCTGCACCAGAGAGGCAGCAGGTGATGGTTCACGTATGTGGTCTCTGCCACTCATGTGGGAGGTCCTGACGAAGTTCTGGGCTCTTTGCTTTGGCCTAACCTATCCACTGCTGTTGTGGCCATTTGGGGAGTGAATCAACAAATGGAAGATCTCTCTTTCTCTTGCTCTCACTCTCTCTCTGCCTTTCAAATAATAAATAAATTTTTTGAAGATGACATTTGAATGCCAAAGTCAAACAAATCAATATAGTGGTTCTACTCCGCAAACATTTACAGAGCAGCTCCTGGCACAAGGGTAACAGGGAGGAAAAGCAAGAGACCCATTTATCTCTACCCTCAAACAGTTTGTGGTCTAACTGAGATAGGTGCACATAACACATGTTAGGCAGAACGAGGAAAAGGAGATAAGAAAAGGTGTGCCTGTGTGTGCCCTGAAAAATGGCTAGGAGGATTTATACCACACAATCGAGTGGTGGCTACCTGTGCTTATTGAGTTTAAGATCAATTTTTCTTCTTACTATTTTCTATATCCTCTGATTTTTTTTACAATAAATATATACAATGAATTACTTTCGAAGAAAAGTAGAACAAATGATAAAGAATGCTGATTTGAGTGATAGATTCAGACTGTGTGGAGGAACAGGTGCGCCTATCGCCCTGTGGGAGAGGCAGAGGTAGCTAGTGAGGAGATGGGGACAGGAAGGCAATTCCAGGCGAAAGGAATGGCCTGGGAAGGTCTCCAGGCTGCAGGGCGGGGGACGACGATGGGGAAAGTGTGACCAAGAGGGCAGTGTGCATCAGCACAACAAGGCGCAAGAAGTAGGGCTGGGAGGGCCAGAGGGCCTCAAACGCCAGCCTAGGTGGTCTCAGTTACTTCTTTTCCACGTTCCTTTGCCCTCTGTGTTTTTTTAATTGATCACTCATCACATTGCATTATATTGTCTGTTCCCACTAAGTTTTCAGCTCCCTGAAGTCAGGAATCATGGCTCATTCATTCTGAGACCAGCATTCCTAGCCTGGTGACTAGCGCATAACAGGAACGGACAAAATCTTCTTGGATGACCTGAAGTCTAACGGGCTTATGTCTTTATTTGTAAGTGACAAGGAGTCATCGTGGGTTTCAGAACCTAACAGACCTCAAGGAGTTAGTATGTGCCAGGCATTATGTGAGGCACCTTGATTGTCTTACCTGCTCCTACCTATCACCTTGTGTGATGCTGTCCATACTCATTCACATACAAGGCTCAGGAAGCTTAGTAACCCGTCTAAGGCTGTATGGACAATAAGGAGAGAAGTCAGGACAGCCCTGATAACAGTATGAGGACTACAGCCAAACAGGGAGAAGGGAGACTACACCAGAGAGAGGCAGTAAGGACCCAAACAAGCATAGGCACGCCGAGTGGAAGTACGGAGGGTGGCCATGAGGGGGTGTGTGGGAGCAGTGTTGACAACTGAGGGCTGACAAGTTCCTTAGACCTATGGTTTAGATATTAAGGTGAGTGTCCCACAAAGGCCCATGTGTTAAAGGAAGGTGCTAACGGGGGAGGTGGAACCATTAGCAAGCGGCATCTAGTGGGAGGTCTGCAGGTCACTGGGGACATGCCCCAGAAGGTAGTTCTTATTTGACCTCTTGAGGTCTCACTGGAGGGTTGATATAAAATCCTCAGTTTGGTCCCACCCAGTCTCTCTAATTTTTTGCTGCCGTATGATTCTTCTGCCACCAGTTCTCTGCCATGGCCATCCATAGCCCTCGTGGAGGCCAAACCAATGCCCAGTCTTGAACTGGAACCTCCAAAACCATGAGCTCAATAAATTTCTCTTTATAAAGTTCGCTGCCTCCGGGTTTTTGTTAGTAACAAAAGCTGATTAATACACTTATCTACAGCATCACACGTGTTTGGAAACGTTGATACAACTAGCCCTGACCACAAACAAACGCCAATTTCCCCAGCCCCCAACAAAAAACAGTATTGGGAGTCGGAAGTGGCTTCTGGTTCCACCCCAGTCACGGATTAATCAACACTTCCATCAGCCTCCTTCCCCACTCTGAGCCTCAGTTTCCTCATCTGTAAGCTGATTGGCTGGACAAGACATCTGCTGGAAAATTAATTAACTATTATGATTTGAGGAGCAGAGAGGCAGGGACAGAGAAAAAGAGAGATCGTCTGTCTGCTGACTTAGTCCCCAAATGCCCACAGCGGCCGAGGCGTGGCAGGGACTTAACCATTTGAGTAATCACCACGGACTCCAAGGGTGTGCACCAGCAGGGGGCTGGGGTGGGGAACAGAATGAGGACTCCCTCCCAGGCACTACTACATGGGGTGCCCAACCGCTGTAGGAAATGCCTGGCCCAAGGCCATCCTGTAGATGCGCTCACGGACTCGGGATGCTGCCTTAGCATTTTCACGCCTGTGGTCATGAGATGACTGTGCAGTCTGTTAACATCTGCTTGTCCCGCTGGACTACAAGCAGTCTGAGGCCACGGACTCCTGTTGCCAATCACGTGTCTTCCCAGAGCTCCACGAGAGTGTTGAGGCTGAACGGGCAGCTTGTCTCCAGTCTGCCCTCTCTCCGGGTTAGAACCACGGGAGGACAGCCGTGGCCTTAGGGACTTCTTGTCTTGCCAGGACTTCTCCACTGGTGCTGGTTTTCTGGTGGTCACATCTTCTCTCTGTGGCTCAGATGGTCAGTTAGAATCAGATTTATCCAACCTGGGGGATTTCTCTGGTTTTCTGACAAAGAGGAGATTTTGAAACAATTTGTATGTTTATATTCAAAATATTCTAATTCTCAGGTGGACACACTTTTGTTCATCCTCTGCTCTCGGGCCCAGGGACATTAAGGCCAGGCTAACGGGCAGCAAAGTCTCCCACCTCCGAGCCTCAGGAACCCAGCAATGGTCCTCTCTCCTGCTCCCCAACCTCAACTCCACTTCTCACTTTAATATGCCAGGCCCTTCCCTCTCACAATTCACAGTTGGCAAGGATGTGTCCTGGGGTTCTGGGAGGCAAGAGGATGCCTAATTGCAAGGGCCCCCCATCAAGGGTATCCCAAAACTGCTCCTTGGGGCCGTCGGCTCCATTCTGGCTTCCATATGGCCAGCATCCTGCAGCATGTCCCTCAACACTGAGAAGGCAGCCAATGGCCAGTGTCCCACGACAGTCCTTAGGGCAGGAGTGAGATTTCCTGCCTTGAAAGATGCTTATGCTCAGAAAAGGAAACAAAAGATTTTCTGTACCCTTAGCTCATTTCTAGGACAGGAGGCGATATCAGATTGCCACCGGGGCTGATGGCTGAGCACTAAGAACATCTGTGCAGCAGTTATACCTCAGTTTCCTCTTTCTCTCCACTCAGTCCAGGGCCCAAGCCACACCCCAGCTCGGTGCATTACAGTCCCCAGAGGTTTCTAACCAGGCAGCATTTAATGGCTTCTCCTCCACCCTTGGGCCAATTTCATCCTCAGGGTGCCCTCCCTGCTCCCACTCCATTGGCCCTGAGGTAGCTGTTAAAAACAGTTCTTGGAAAATGCACACACAAGATCCAGTGATGCGACTGGTGCAGTCTCGAACCCTTAGTTCCTGCTGAGCCAGCTGGAGGAGCTGGGGAGGACTCGGCTTCCATGAAAGCTGCACTTGCTTCAGTCTGCAGAAAGTAGGGCGTGAACCTGTGCTTCATCAAGCAGTGCCCCGTGAGATGGCTGCACAGCTAACCGGCTGGTTGTTAACTAAGAGCAGTTGGCACTGTGTGCACTTGGAAGTTGGCTGCTCTCATTCCAACTTGGTGTTCCGAAGATGGGAAGAAATGGCCTCTTTGCAGCCGCCTGTCCGAAGTGATGTGTCTTAGTCTAGAGAGCTGTAGAAGGGAGGAGCCTGCAAGATGCTGGCAGGTCCACCCCTTGATGTGAGCAATATCAACCAGGTCTTCTGGGGGAACAAACGACTTTGCTCACTTGCATAAAACCAGTGCTGAAAGGTGGGACCACTGGTGTGGGGAGAGGGGGAGAGCGACTGGACACAGTGACCAGTGAGACAACTCAGCAACAGAACCCCAAGCATTCCTATGTGCGACCTCTGACTGTCGCCTACTGTATTCTATTATTTTAAGTTCCATGTAAATCTACTGTGTTTAACGCCCTGAGCCACAGCGCCGGCTCCGAATCCACCGTGTTTTCCATGTTGCTCAGAGTGTCTGAGACCTTAGAGAAGGCTTAAAAGAGTGGTCTCCCACCCCACCAACCCGTGTCCCATTTTTATAATGAATATTTGGAAACTACCTCTTTATCACCTGAAATAAAACTCCTAGATAAGCTAGTTGACCCGCATGCATAATTGAGCCGTCATTGTAACACAGAGGGAGAGTGTGATGTGCAGTGAAATAACCTGTGGTTACACATGTAAGTGCTCAGGTTTGACTGCACTGCAACACATGCTTCCAACTCGTTCTAATGGCTAAGTGTGGACTTGAGGTCAAGTGGAAGGCCGGCCACAGAAACCAAAGGATACATGGCAACAAAGGAACAGAGGGATACAGGAGGGCTGCAGAATTGGGGAAAAAAAGTTAGCATGAGAAATAAACCCCCTTTCCTGTCTGTGAGAACAGGAAGAAGGAAATCACCCTAACTGAAGTGCGGATGACAGGCCAAATCAAATTACATATGTGCCAAGTAGAGACAACAAGGAAGGGGGTTATTCTTGTGAATGAGCAGGCCTTAGGCTTCAGTGTAGTGCTGTGATAATTACTGTACTGTGACATGGGACAAAAGGAGTAGCGTGGAAACCTGTCTCCAATCTGGGGCTCCCTCCCACGTTGCTGAGGTACACACTCGGACTTCAGCGTTAGACAAAGCTCGGTGAATGGTATCTTTTTAGCTTAGGCACTGGAGAGGAGAGGTTGGACTGGACAGAATCATTTGGTAGAGACTCTAAAGAGAATGCCAAGGAGCGAAAAAAACAAAAGGCAATCCCAAAGGAAATAACTGTGATATCTAATTTTTGCAAGAGATGTCTTATCATTAGAGTACACATATTTAAAAACAGCTCTTGTCCACTGGAATGGTGACATTTTGTAAGACTTTGCTAATTGAATAATATTTGGTTCCACGTCAGCTACACAGTCTCTAATCTCCTGTTACAAATCTGTGCTGGTTTCCTTGCCTTTGTGGTGTGTGCACTGTGCACTGGAACCCTTGCCAGTTAAACACACATTTGGAAACTCTCCAATGTAGACAAAAGGTATGAAGTGGGGAAATTCTCTCAATTGAAGACTTCATCTTCATTCTATGAAGGTTTCTCTTCAAAACAACCGTTTTCTGAATCACTGGGTTTAGGCCTAACTTCTTTGAAAACTTGTGACGCCCACTGACACAGCAACCTCGTTTAGTCTTCTGCCGAGGACACAGGGTGGCCGACTGCCTGTTGTATTCCCCTTCCTGTCGCTGCTCCTTAACAGGAAGGGGCTGGCACACGTCTCTTCTGTCTCGCACAGCTGCCAGCACAGAGATGCGCACAGGGCTGTGGCCCTGGAAATGCCTGCTGTCTGAATTTCATCGGGACTCCGGATTCTGCCTTGGTTTAAATTAAGAAATTTTTTTTTTCCTTTTGAGTAAGAGAGAGAAAGAGAGAGAGGCTACATTCTCATTCACTGGCTCATTCCCCAAATGTCCACGATGGCAAGAACTGGGCCAGGACCAAAGTGGGGAGCCAGGAACTCAGTGCAGTTCTCCCACGTGGGTGCCAGGAACCCACTATTTGAGCCATCACTGCCCCTGGGGGTCTGTATGAGGAGGAAGCCAGAGCCAGGAGTCAAACCCAGGCACTCTGATAGAGGTTGCAGTCAGCATAACTGCTGGACCAAACGCTACCCCTGACTCACCTTTTTAAACTGAAAATTAGTTCCTACTTACTCACTCACGGGAGGCACAAGCGACAGAGCCCAGCAGACACCTGCAACTGAGTTTCAACGCCTTCGTTTTGAATAGTTTCAGCACTAGCATCGGCTGCAGCTGAAGACTGTAGCATTTAAATGAAGAGCAAATGCTCCCTCTCCACCCCACTGGCCTGTGGGCCACTGTGGTTAGCATCACGCTCAGACAAAGAATAAATAAAAAGCAAAGCCCGCAGCTGTTCAAAGATAACCACAGAGATGGGTGATGCCGTTGCATGCAAACCCGGGGAGGAAGAAAGACAAACAGCAGTGGCGAAAGGCTGAGGGGGCGCGGTGACCGGAGGCCCTGGCCTGCAGAGCCTCCTGCTGATCTGTGATTCCAGAGGTCAGCTGGAATGTGGTGACCTAGGAACTGTGCCCTCCCAGGCCAGCTCCTAGTATTCCTTCACTGGGGAAGAAAGGGGACCGCTAGCTCCCTAGTGTGACATCCCCCGCCCGCCAGCGCCACCACGGGGACAGGCTGTTAAACACAGGCAGGAATGAGACAAGCAGCTGGGGCTCAGCAGAGGGAAGGGAAGTTTCCTTGTGCCTACCTCCCCCCCCCCACTCACTGGACCTGTCTCCAGAGACCTCTCGGCCAACAGGGTTGTGGGCAGAAGGGTGGCCCAATAACAACTCACGGCCTCCACGTCCGGCCCTCACTTCCTTCCTTCATCTAGCAATGCCGAATGAGGAAGACCCAAGATAGCGGGCAACCGTCCACCTGGTTACTCCAGGGTGACTGTTTCTTCTGTCGCATTCGAGACCCAGCCTGACACGTTCATGTCGCACACTTAGGTGGTGTTACCACGGCACTGCTGGCTGTGGCTCATTCCTTCCGGCTTTCACACCTCGCACAGGGCCTGACATTCAGAAGTTGCTCAATAAATATTGGAGCAAAGGGGGGCAGTGGTGCCAAACCAGGTCTATTAAACGTGCAGGGCTGTAAAAGACGAGCCGTCTCCTCTGATGGGAGGACAAACATGCACCCTCACTGGCCTTCGCTGGGGCAGGCGGCCATCTCCCCATTTTCAACAAATGCTCTTATCTCTGTCCGGACCACCTCGCCACAGCACCAGGGAAACGAACTCAGACACAGAGACGTGTGAGTGTAAACCACACCTTTTTTTTTTTTTTCCTGGAAGGCAGCATAACATATTGGCTAAAGCATCAGTTTCCAGAGCCAGAAATATCTGGGGTTAGGTCCTAGTTCCACCACACGCAAGCTATAAATCTTGATGAAACTACTTCTCTCTGCTGCTGTTTTCTTGTCTATAAAATGGGAATGGCCATAGTATTCCTCAGGCGGTTCTGACAAGACAACACGGGTGCAGAACGGCACTTTTTCCCTGTCTTGTCCATTTTGATCGCTGGTCTCTGAGCAGCTACCCCAGATGATGCTAAAGCAGCCAGAGAGCAGAGAAAGGCTGGGATGCAACAAAGCAGAGTCTGCAAACCAACTGTCCAGGAGAACAACAGAAATGAGCCGAGGCGTCAGGGGCAATGAAGCAGGATTGCATGCTGCTCCACGGCTCCCACGTTCCACTTGGGAAAGACACGTGTGCCACAGTGACTCCCCTCTCCTCCTCAGTCCCCACGAGGCACAGCAGCGTCGTGACACGAGGTGGCGGTCAACTCCCAGGCTTCGTGGCAGACAGTGAGAGCTGGTGGGGAAGCTGTCAGATGGAACTTAGAGGGACAGCTGCTACTCAACCCAACCACTTGTCAACACGCACTTATTAGAACCCGTGTTCCCAGTCATTCTGACAATTCAGAGATACATCAGAACTTAAACATGTTGTCCATGTCCAGGCACCGTACAACATGGCGGGCTTATTCACTGCATCATATTGTAATAAAGAGTAAGTTAGTGAGAATCACCTGTGTCTACCAGCGGAGTGTTGTTTAAATAGACGGATGGTGCATGTAATGGGGTATTATGCCCCTGCAAAAAATAATAATGATGATGAGGAAGTACTCAACAGGCTGGGAGGGGGAAAGTGGCAAGATAACTTGAGTGCAAACAGCAAGGTAAGAAAGAAATGTAGGGGCCGGCGTTGTGCTGGGTTAAGCAGCTGACTGTTATACTGGTATCCCATACAGGCACAGGCACCGGTTCACGTTCTGGCTACTCCATTTCTGATCCAAGTCCCTGCTAATGCACCTGAGAAAGTAGCAGAAGATGGCCCAAGTCCTTGGGCTCTGCACCCATATGGAGGACCTGGAAGCAGCTCCTGGCTCTTGGCTTCAACCTGGCCCAGTCCTGGCCATTGCAACCATTTGTGGAGTAAATCAGTGGATAGAAGATACATCTCTCTCCATCTCTGTCTCTCCTGCTCTCTGTTACTCTGCTTTTCAAATAAATAAATAGTTTTTCTAAAAAAAGAAAAAATATATATCATATTATGAAAGGGATGTAATTATGAAAGAAAGGGATGGAGATAGAAGCTATATTTGTACTCACTTGTGTTTGCAAAAAGAAACCCTGGAAGGAAACTAATAAGAAACTAATAAAAGGGGTTACCAGGGCAGTGGGCCCCTGCACCCGCGTGGGAGACCTGGAAGAAGCTCCTGGCTCCTGGCTTCGGATCAGCGCAGCTCCGGCTGTTGCAGCCAACTGGGGAGTGAACCAGCGGGTGAAAGACCCTTCTCTCTCTGTCTGCCTCTGCCTCTCTGTAACTCTTTCAAATAAATAAAATAAATTAAAAAAAAAAAAAAAGAGGAGAGGGGAGTTACCAGGGAAGGAATAAGATAGGCATTGGAGGCAGGGATAACATTTTACTACATACCTTTCAATAATGATTTGATTCTCAAACCACATGAACACGCTGCTTATTCAAAAATAACAGAAAAATGTGAACACCAGACACTGTGAACAAAGCACATCTGCAGGCAGGCTTCCAACGACCTGGAAGTCTCGGTTTTCGACCCCTGCCCTGAGGGTTCCTGGTCTAGAGAGGTGGAGCATTAGCAGCAGAGGGTCCACGTTTTACTAGGTTTAGAGACGAGCAGCTTTCAGGGCCTGGCATCTGGAACTCTCCAGATTGCGTGGCGATGCGCTCAGAGGGCCCAGGAGCTCCCCCTCTCACTGGGGAAGGGCAGCTCCCCCTGCCTCCGTGTGGGAAGGGCTGCACCAAAACCCAACTCCCCATGAAACAGAGCTCCAAGTTCTCCAGGCACTGGGCAGATGGAACTTCCCAGCATTCCCCCAACAGTTACGGCTGCCTGGAACCCAACCGATTCTGTTTGTCCTCCCACCCCATCAAGGCGTCTGCCCCATTTGTCCTATTGGCATAGAGAGCAATCGGCAGGTGCGACTCTTGTATCGGAGCACAGTGTGTCAGGGTGCCCAGCTGGACCCCCGCTGGAGCAACCTCTCCCACTAGAGAATGCCAAGGTCAGGGGGCCCATGTTCCTGCTGACCTTCCCCCAGCCCTCCAGCAGAACTGCTGAGATGTACTCCTAGCCCCTTCCCTAGCCGTGTCTCTGTGACTGATCCGCCAAGGGCGGGAAAGTGCTCTCCAAAAACAGACATATTGAAGTGCTAACCCCCAGCACCTTAGAATGGGACCCTATTTTGTTTTTTTATAGATTTTATTTATTTGAGAGGTAGTGTTACAGTCAGAGAAGAGAGAGAGAGAGAGAGAAAAGGTCCTCCATCCACTGTCACTCCCCAATTGGCCGCAATGGCTGGAGCTGAGCTGATCCGAAGCCAGGAGCCAGGAGCTTCTTCTGGGTCTCCTACGTGGGTTCAGGGCCCTAAGGACTTGGGCCATCTTCCACTGCTTTCCCAGGACACGGCAGAGAGCTGGATCGGAAGTGGAGCAGCTGGAACTTGAACTGGCACCCAAATGGGATTCTGGCGCCACAGCCGAGGCTTAACTCACTGCGCCACAGCGCCGGTCCAGGACCTTATTTTGGACTTGCATTGCTGTAGACACACTTAGTCAAGAGGTGGTTCCTGGAGCAGGGTGGCCCCCTAATTTAATATTACTGCTGTCCTTACAATACATCCACGCAAAGGGGGAGACACAGGGAGAATGCAATGTGCTGACGGAGCTCTGAGCCCATAAACCAAGGAACACCTAAGACAGCCAACACACCTTCAGAGACTTGGGGCAGGGTGGGAGGCAAGGAAGGGGCCTCCTGCCCACTGGGGACCACGACCCCACGAATGACCTTTAATTCAGACTTCTAGACGTCACAGTTGGCAGACCACACGTCGCTGTTGTTTTCAGTCACCGAGTTTGCAGTACTCTGTCGTGGCAGGTTTAGGAAATGAGTACACTTTCTCCCTCAGGCCAGCTCAGACAGCACAGTACCTGACAGTTCCAACTCGGTGTTCAGCAGGTACTGGTGATAGCTCTGCTCAAGGCAACACCAATTCTGGGACCTTAAACCACCAGTGCTAATGCATCCAAGAATGCATCCCAAAATTCCACCAATGGAGGAGGGGGGGTGTTAGGTGTGGCAGTTAAGATCCCACACCAGGCTGGCGCCGCGGCTCACTTGGCTAATCCTCCGCCAGCGGAGCCGGCACTCCGGGTTCTAGTCCCAGCTGGGACGCCAGTCCTGTCCCAGTTGCTCCTCTTCCAGTCCAGCTCTCTGCTGTGGCCTGGGAAGGCAGTGGAGGATGGCCCAGGTCCTTGGGCCCTGCACCTGCATGGGAGACCAGGAGGAAGCACCTGGCTCCTGGCTTCGGATCAGCGCAGCGTGCCGGCCATATCACCCACTTAGGGGGTGAACTAACAGAAAAGGAAGACCTTTCTCTCTGTCTCTCTCTCTCACTAACTCTGCCTATCAAAAAAAAAAAAAAAAAAGATCCCACACCAAACACTCATATCCCATACTGGAATGCCTAAGTTAGATTCCCAGCTCTGTTTCCGATTCAGCTTCCTAAATGTACACCCTGGGAGGCAACAGGTGATGGCTCCATTGAGTTGTGTCCTCAACACCCAGGTAGGAGACCCATACTGAATCCCAGGTTCCAGTCTTTGGCCTTTGGGGAGTGAATCAGCAGATGAACGGTCTCTGGCTGGCTGTCTCTATCTCTCTCTGTTTCTCTGCCTTTCAAATAAAAATAAGATAAATAAAAATTAACCAATAAACAATGACTGTGTTCTGACTTCGTGAGAAATAAAGTATTACTTCCCGCAGGAGCTGACAATGTGGTTGAAGATTCAGGAGAGACTGGTACAACTTAACACCACACATCATACAAGCCTGTTCTCTCGTCTCTCTCATACACACACGGTGTGGATGCCAGGAAAGTCATTCTTAACTAAAGCCACTGTCCTGCCAGGCACGGTCAACCTCCTACTGCATCTCATTCTAGCTGCTTCAGATTTGTGGGTCTGGGAGAACTGGGTTTCAAAGTCCTTTAGGACATTCTTTCAGATGTCTAGAAGCTTCCACCACTGCCCCTGGCGTGGAACCCGAACTTCTTGCCCACTATGGAAACCCTCTCCTGCTCAGGTCGCCATCTGTTCCCCTCATTCAAAATCTCTCCCACCAGTTTCTTATCAGCGCTCCTTTTCTACTTAAAGAGGCAGGCCCTGGAGGGACAGTGAGCCTATTTTGTGGCTCTCAACAAATGGGACAAGCAGAGTCCATGGGAGCCAGCTCTGGGAATCTGCTTTGGCCAGCTGCTGGAGTTTTTAAGGGGGAAGGAGCTACAGAAAATCAGAGATCTCAAGTGGAGATGCTGTTGTCCTTGTCATTTGCTCAGAGCTCTTTTGCACGATCGGCTTCTGCCCGTACACCCAGCACCCAGGAAGCCATAATCCACACCTAAACAAGCCTGGTGTCTAGTTACCTACCTGGGGGGCAGAGCAGGTGCCCACTGTGGCTGAACTCTCCCGGCGCTGCCTCTGAATCCCAGAGTCTGAACCTGGAGTCCGGCTCCACCACGGCTCTCTTAGGAAGACGAGGCTGTGCTGGGCGCGCCAGGGAGGCCCAGGCTCCAGAGGAAGGGCAGCTCCTCCCTGCTGCCCCACCCTTGACAAGCAGCCTAAGGACCTGCTGTGGCTCTCAGCCAGCCCCTCTAAGGGCAGCTGAGGGCAGGAGCTGCAGGTGGAACAGAGCGAGGAGAAGGCTCTTCACTCGAACCCCAAGGGACCTGTCACGGATCCTCAGGGACAGAAAGGCCCTGGAAGTCACTCGGATGGTGACAATTCTGCGGCCCGAGCCAGCCCTGGAGGCAGACACTGTGCCTGCCTCGGGAACATCTCTTTCTCCCCTGCCCCTTCCTAGTGGGACTCCAACTGCGCCCGCCCGTCACTCAGAGCTGCGACCCTTCCCCCAGCATGGGGGCCTCATCCAATCCAAACAAAGACAGGCCCCTTGCCAGGGACAGGTTAGGAGAGGCGTCTGCCCCACCTCTATTCCTGAGATCTGAGCGGGGTCCTGC
The DNA here is from genome assembly GCF_033115175.1 of Lepus europaeus. Classification (NCBI taxonomy): domain Eukaryota; kingdom Metazoa; phylum Chordata; class Mammalia; order Lagomorpha; family Leporidae; genus Lepus; species Lepus europaeus. The sequence goes on along the minus strand of NC_084832.1, from coordinate 101,498,587 downwards.
TGGGGTGCTCCTGGGAGTGCCCCCCTCAGTCTTTCCCTCTGCCGGATGCTGTACTTTCCTAACACACTGACCGGAACTCCTGCAGCCACACTGTGACCTGGAGGGGGAAACCTGAGGACTGGGGCCTTGACAGCATCCTGGAAGCGTTGCACTAGACCTCCTGGCGTCCCCTTTCATCCAGACTGTAGACAACGTGAAAGGCAGACAGACAGAGAGTTCCCATCCACTGGTTCACTCCCCAAATGGCTGCAACAACCAGGCCGGGGCCGGCCCAAAAGGCAGGAGCTTGGAACTCAATACAAGTCTCCCATGTGGGTGGTGGCAGGGACCCAACTTCTTCAGCCATCACCTGCAGCCTACCAGGTGCACATAAGCAGAAAGCTGGAATCGTAAGTAGAACCAGGACTCAAACCCACTCACTCCAAGAGAGGAGCACGTAGGTGTCCAAGCAGTGTCTTGGCCTCTGCACCAAATGCCTGCCTCTCCTCCAGACTTATCACATACAAAACTGCTTCAAAACAGTTGTGGAAAATGGAGTTAAAGGTACGTTTATGTTGGCGCAAAACCAAAATTGAAACCCATGCATGGTTTAACCACAGTATGTATTTTCCATGAACTAGCTGAAGACTCCTTGTATATACAAATTTCAAAACATGTCTGCACTAAAATAAATGTTGTTTAATTTCATTTTCCATGAATGTTTTGAAGTGCACTTGTGGGCAATAAACATCGTGATTTCAGTCCAGTGAGTTGGAAGTCTTGCTCCCTGCAGCCAAGATTATCTAACAGTATATGCACTCAGATGCTCCTGGGACCATGGGGCGACACTCCTGAATCACAACTCCATTATCCTACACAACATTCCCAAAGTTCACATCACACACACACACACACACACATTTTCTCCTCCTTTTTTCTTGGTACCCAATGCTTTCTCTAGAATAGACACATTTTACACCATTTTTTAATATAGTAATAGATTCTATAAAATACACCAATTCTGTCCTTTAATTAAGAAATGTCTTGAATCCATCCAATATATACCAACCATTTTGTTACACTCCAAGGACCCAGAATCAACGCCTGTGTCCCTGGGGCCTAGTAATCATTGTACGACAAGTACATATATCAAATCATTATGCTGAATGCTTCCCATTTGTGCCATTTTATTTGTCAATTATTCCTCAACAAATCTGGGACAAACACGAAGCCTCAAGAAGTGCACCGTGGGTGAGACACACTGGTGGTGAAGAGGTAAGGACAATCTGGGCTGCGTGAGCAGAGAGGGCTGGGAGGGTGGTAGCAAAAGCTCCTGAGAAAATCAACGTGTTCTTCAAGGGAAGGAGAGAACTATGAGCAAAAAGGCAGGAGGGAGGCGGACATTCCCGACTGAGGATCAGCGTAACACCAAAAATAACAAATGGCTGCAGCTTATAGTTCCTGAGGGCTCAGAAGGAAACAGAGTTTCAAGTGGGGTCATCGGAAATAAGACATACTCACTTCTTAACTATTAACTCACTTTCTCCTCCCCCAAAGCATTTGAGATGGCTCCTAGTATTCCCCCATTATATGGACAAGTACACTAAGGCATGGAGAGGATAAGTGAAACAGGAAATGGGTTGCAGAGTCAGGATTCGAGCCCCGCAATAGAGCTCTAAGGCTCGCATGCTTTACCAGCCTGCACCAGTGGCTCCCACAGTGACCGCAGAACCGCGGCACCAGCAGCCCCTGACAACTTGCTACCAGATCTTGGGCCTCATCCCAGGGCTGCTGGGATGCAGCCTGCTGAGTTCATCAAGCCTTCCTCATAATCCCGGTGCCTGCTAAGGTTGGAGAACCCTTGCTTGACACCATTAGCATCCAGCAGACAGACGGCATAGTCAGAGGGGTAGGGATGGGGTGAAGAGAAGTCAAGGTCGAGGGAAAGTTGCTGCATGCCCTGAAGGTCCGTAAGGAGGTTGGGCTTTATTCTCTAGCACTGGGGGATGGGAGAAGGGGAAGCGGCCGGGTCAAGCACAGTTCTTTGAGACAAAGTCTCTGGCATCAGTGCCAGCAATGACCTGGAAGTGAGAGTGGACAGAGGATGGAGCTTAGGTAAGAGCTGATGCAGCAAAGGGGCCACAGCACAGAGAAGGGAGGCATGGGGCAGCCTGGGACACCAGTGGAGCAGGGTCCACCGAGCTGGCAGGGGCATCCTGAATGACCCATGGCTTATAGCTTCAGAGATAAGGTAGATGGTGAAACTCTGAGCCAGAATGGAAATGCTGGAGGAGGAGCGAGTTTGTCCACAGAACATCAGGATAAAGGGATTGAGGAGCTGGTGCTCAGGAGTGGAGTCAGGGATGGGCATACAGGTTTGGGATTCACCAACTTAAACACAAGGTTTGAAGCTATCGCTCTAATGAAGGCTTCTCCCAGACTGTGGGAGAAAAGGAGGCTGGAATAATGCAGGACACTGCTATGTAAGGACACTCGGAACAAGTCAGCCAAGGGGGTCCAACAGGTAGAGAGACAGAAGACAACAAAGGAAATAACCATGTCTCAGAATCAAAGGATCAGAGTGTTGGAGAATGCGCCGGGTTTTATGGGTGTTAGGGATATAGGGATGAACAGGATGGACTTGAATCCAGCCCTTAGCAGGTAATGGGAAAGACAGAAAATGAACAGAAATTACCATAGTAATTATGGGATCCCAATGGAGACGTGTAACCTGATGAAGACATAGCAAGGATTTTGGCTGGGACATGTAGAGCCATGAAAGTAACCTAGACGATGAGAGCAAGAAAAAACATTGCAGCTGAGTCCACAGCAAGAGGAGGAGTGAGCCAAGGAGTGGGGGTTGGAGCGCATCCCAGGGAGAGGAGCAGCAGGTGTAAACAGCCGCGAGCAGGAGGAACGGGAGGAAACCACAGTGGCTGGAACCATTCTAACGCAGAAGAGAGTGGCAGGAACTAAAGAACAGGGGATTATGGGCCACTTTAGAGATTTGGGACTTTATCCCATGGAGTCTCAGGAAATCGCTGGAGTTAGCACTTAAAAGGTTAGAAGAAATGATACAATTTGCATTTTTATTTATTTTTTAAAAAAACCTTAAGAACTACTTATATGTAGTGTTCTTTTTTTTTAGATTTATTTATTTAACAGGTAGAGTTACAGAGAGTGAGAGAGAGAGACAGAGAGAAAGGTCTTCCTTCCGTTGGTTCACACACACACACACACACACACACCCCGCCCCAATGGCCACCACGACCGGAGCTGCGAAGCCAGGAACCAGGTGCTTCCTCCTGGTCTCCCATGCGGGTGCAGGGCCCAAGCACTTGGGCCATCCTCGACTGCACTCCCGGGCCACAGCAGAGAGCTGGACTCGAAGAGGAGCAACCGGGACTAGAACCAGAGCCCATATGGGATGCCCAGCGCCGCAGACAGAGGATTAGCCAAGTGAGCCATGGTGCCAGCCCACAGTTTGCATTTTTAAAAGGAGACTTTGGCTACTTCAGAGAATGAATCTAGGAGGAGGGGATAGGGAGTGGATCCATGGAGGTCAGTTAGGAAAACAGTAGAGTTTGGGCAAGAGAGAGTGACGGGTGGGGACCACAGCGCTCACAATGTAAATGGGAACAAGCAAACAGATTCCAAAGCACTTCAGAAGGTGGGACCAAGAGGACCGGGCAGCAGACTGGAAGGGGCAGTGGGCAGGAGAGGTTTACATGGACGCTTGGTGGTCCCCTCTCCAGCTGTTCTTGGCTATTCCCACAGGACCACTGGGAGAGAGGAACACGTAAGCCTCCGCATTCCAAGAGACCAAGGCCAAGTTCTACTTGCCAGGGCTCCAGTCTGCCACAGAGATAAATCCCACAGAGCCTTGCTCTCCTAAGGGGCTGCTAATCCCTGAGAGATAAACTGACTCCTTCTATGAAGGCCTCTTGGAAACTTCCTCATCATGTTTGGTCGCACGACTTCAGGTGTTAGGGCTCGGATCGAACTCGATTAACTCAACGAGAGACTTTGGTGATGCAAAAGCAAAGAGGCTTATTGAACAAGCTCAAGACAGAGTCCACACCTCGAACCGAACCGACACAGCGGCCTTCTGACGAGGACCGCTCCCGTTTCTCCTGCGGGGTTTATACACATTTTAGGTTCAACAGGATGTACATTCTTGTGGTTCTGGGTTACACGGCAGACACAAGTATCCCTGATTTGTTGGTTTTTGATTGGCCGGGGCCAGCTGCAGGGCTAGGGGGAGGTTTAGCTGTTTTCCTACTGGTCTTTCCTGTGTCACGGTATTTCTCAGAAACCTGACCCGTGACTTCTGAAAAAATGAAACTGAGGCCTTGTCCCCCTGGGCGACTTCGGAGGCCTGTCATGGCGTCACTTTGGTTCTTCATTTGCCCCGTTCTTATGTGCCTGTGCACTCCTGCACAGGCTCGAGACACGTCAGCAGTTGTTGCGAGCGCCTGCTGTCACACAGCTCAACAGGGCTTAGAGCGACGTATGCTCTGTTGTATCGCAGCACAGGGAAGAAAGGAACACAAGGACACAAAACTGCCTTTTTTGATGAAAGATTTTATTGCTTACACACCGAGGTTTTTTTTATCACACTACTCATCAGCATGTTCACTGAGGTCAATACACTTACCAGTATCAATATACTTACCAATCTATACTACTTAACACACTTATCTATAATCTTAGCACAACTACTTAATGTGACTTACCTACTTAACTTAGCTACTTAGCCTAACATAACTACTTATCTTAGCTTAACTACTTATCTTACTTACTATTATAACACTTAACTATCAGAATAACACTATTTCCTTAATGACTAGAGGACTACTGGAATCAATACCATTAATACCACTATCAATAATACTACTTGAACTTATTCATTAATCCACAGATCACAGTATACAGTGTTAAAGTAACTTTGAGGACTATCCAATTATAATAGTATATGTGCATCAAGGTCTCCAGCATTATTTACAGATACCTTGCATAGGGTCAAAACATAGGGTCAAAACATAGTTATATTATGTTACACATGACTAACGTTATTTGTAAAAGCTGCGTTTTCAAGGCTCACATCACGGTCACGAGAGTGTCAGTGTTCGATGTCCAGAGCTCAACGTCTCGGCAGAGACGGATCTCGGATCAGTCACTTACAGGCGGGGAGTCGTGGGAAGGCTGTCACTCTGGGCAATAGGCTCAAAGTTCCCAGGCGGACGGCCAGGCAAGAAGTTGGAGAGGTCCCCTACTGAGAGGCCTGGTCCGGCTCTGTGGTCAACTCTGGCAGCAGGCTGATAGGGACTCCAGGCAAGGCGGTGAGACAGCATCTTGGCTGGAGTTTTGATCTCGTAGTCACCTTGTGCTGCTAGCGAGCTGGCTCTTCAGCTCCAAGTGCGAGGAGATCCAGAGGTTCATACTGGGCCCTTTGTCCGTTGTCGGCTTATGCCGTTATCTGCTCTGTGCAGAGTAGCGGGCTGCCTCTTCAGCTCCAGATGTGTGGAGATCCAGAGGTTCACACACACCGGGCCATGATCCCGGAGGATGGAGAGCAGCACAAAAGACTCCCTTTTTATCCTAATTTTTTCCTGCAGCTCACCTGCTGTTCACGTGCTGTCCACGCTTGACTCAGTCCAATCAGCTCAGAGTTCCCCGAGGTGTCACCAATCTGTTGTCTGGGCTCGGGTGTCTCCCGCTCATGTCCAATCCTCGTGCAAATTGGTGAGGTGACTCCAGTAATCGCCCATAGCACACGCTTATCAGGCTGTCCAGAGATGTCTGTCCAGTCTGATGAGGGGCATTTTTCTTTTTTGACAGGCAGAGTGGACAGTGAGAGAGAGAGACAGAGAGAAAGGTCTTCCTTTTTCCATTGGTTCACCCCCCAGTGGCTGCTGTGACTAGCGCACCGCGCTGATCTGAAGCCAGGAGCCAGGTGCTTCTCCTGGTCTCGCATGCGGGTGCAGGGCCCAAGCACCTGGGCCATCCTCCACTGCACTTCCGGGCCACAGCAGAGGCTGGACTGGAAGAGGAGCAACCAGGACAGAATCCGGCGCCCCAACCGGGACTAGAACCCAGGGTGCCGGCGCCGCAGGCGGAGGATTAGCCTAGTGAGCTGCGGTGCTGGCCAAGGGGCATTTTTCTAGCAAGCGCTGAGCTTGACATGGGTGATGTCATCAGCTCCTGGCTTAGCATGAGTAACTCCATTTTCTCCTATTTTCACTTCGTGGCTAGTGGCAGTTTTTGACTCTAGATGTTTTCCTGTGGAGTTTCCACAGTTCACCTCCTTCTGCTGGTCAGGTAAGCGGTGATCTGTGACTCTTTTGGGACTTCCTGTGGGATTCTCCACAGCAGTATCGTCTCGCCTCAAGGATTGGTACTGTTGCCTGAGTACCATTAATTAGACCATGTTTAGTCGGTCCTTAATGAAGGCTACTAACTTATTCAGAATGCATGGTCCAAAAGTTAAGATTAGCACTAATAATATCCACAGGCCCAGGAGCTAGACACCAGTGTTGTTAGCCAAGGTGAGCTATTGAACCAAGACTCAAACCACCCTTCCTGTTCTCTAAGTTTTTTTCTTTTAGCCAGCCCTTCCCGAACCTTAGTCATGGATTCCCTCATGACTCCCGTGTGGTCCGCATAAAAACAACGTTCTTCTCCGAGGGCTGCACTCAGCCTCCTTGCTGAAGGAAAAGTGAATCTAGCCCTCTTCCAGTTTGTAAAGCCACTTCGGCCAGGGATGTGAGGGACTTTGCTAAATGTGCGATGGAGGTCTCAATTCTTTCTACATCTACATCTATGGCTGCTCTCAAGCCAGAACAGCATTGGCTTTGTTGGGCCAGGGAAGCAACCCCAGTACCTGTCCCCACCAGCCCTAATCCGAAAAGAGTGGTTATAGTGACAGAGGTGAAATTTCCCTTTTTTGCCTAACTTGTTGTTTGCTCTCTAATTTATTGCATATTTCATCTTCTGGATGATATAGGATTTTGGGAAATACCTGAACCAATATTCCTTTGACTCATTGGCTACCTTGCTGCTAAAACAGGGAGTGAGTAGCATGCCCACCAGCTATTGTCTGGGGGTAGAAAATACCCCTCCTGATCAGTGGGTTGGGACTGGTTGCAAAGGAAGTTCCGATCTTTTACCTGACCCAGGCACAGTCCCTTCCCGGTGACTGATTGCACTGTAAGTTCCTTTTGGACTTGCTGTTCCCACCGACATTTTTGTGGATCCTGGGTGACATTATACTCCCCTGTGACACCCACAGCCTCGTAAAAGGGTCGTTGCACGTCATAACAAAGCCAGCATGCTTGGGTCGCATTCAGGGTTAGTGGCATTAAGGTCAGCAGGCCCCACAAAGGGTGGGTATAAGTACATCAGTGGTGGCGTTTAGTAGGGGTTCGGGTGTTTGTGTTGTGGCCGGGGAGGGTCGAGGTTTTCATTTATTTTTTTGCCTGCCCCTCCGGGGTGGGTTTCAGCAGCTTGTTGGTGCCCATGGCTTCTGGGGTCTTCTGTACTGGATACCTCTGAATGGTGAACAGCCCTCCCCTGTCAGTCCCTTCCTCATAATATCTTAGTCCCCACGTTCTCCCATAGTCCCATTTGCCATCCCTAGGGTTAGTTACATTGATTTGAATTTTCTGGCACAGTTGGTGGCTGGCTAGCCCATGGTTTTGTGTCACTGCATTACTTCCGAAAGGATACAGAGGGATACAATTTTCTGGCCACCACTGTACTTTGATATCTGGGTCCTTTCCTGTCCCCTCTATCCAGAGAGGTGCTATTGTCTCACACCCCCAGGAAGGACAGTAATACTGATTAGAGTAATCACAATACGATCGTCCTTTCGCAGGGCACACATAGAATCCGATAGCATTCAAGCAGGGGCTGATGGGGACTAGCTCACAGAGGGTCGTTACGAACGATGAGGAAGCTGGATCTCCGATCGGTCCCTCTTGGGCTCTTATTACCTGGCCGTGCTCAGACCTTTGTAGCTGCCATCGGTATGAGTGGTGGCTGTCGGCCAGTTCTTCCGCTATTAGCTCTTTGATGCACACGCACCAGGCGACTGCGAAGGCAACAAGCAGATTCATGTTCCCCGTCTAGGCGGCTCTTCAGGGGATTGGCGGGATTCGCGTCTGCTTTCCACTGTTCGGGCTGAATCGTCAGCAGATCCTTTTGGGCCACTCGTCGAGCATGGCTGGCGTGGATCCACGCTGCGATCCCGTCAACCTTTAGGGCAGTGGGGTAACAAGTATTACTTGGTATGGGCCCTTCCATCTGGGTTCTAAGGTTTTTATTTGGTGTCTCCTGATCCAGACCCAGTCCCCTGGATTGAGACCATGGGGCTGTGGAATTTTATTACCCCTGTCTTCATATATTTTCCTGATGGCTGGCCAGATTTGAGCGTGAACTTTCTGGATGGCTTGAAATACCGCACCCAAGTCCCCAGTATCCGCGTACTTCCCCTCCCCAAGTGGGCAGGGCGCAGAGGATATAATGGATGGCGGTCGATCGCACAAAATCTCATAGGGGGTGAGCTGAAGCACATATGGGGTGTTCCGTGCCCTAATTTAGGGCGAAGAGAAGGAGGGCCACCCAGTCTCCGCCAGTCTCTATGGCCAATTTGGTTAAAGTCTCCTTGAAGGTTCTATTCATTCTTTCCACCTGTCCAGAGCTCTGGGGGTTGTATGCACAATGTAACTTCCAACCTGTCCGCAGGGCCTAGGCGAGCCCCTACACTATCTGGGCAACAAAAGCCGGCCCATTGTCTGACCCAATGACTTTAGGAATCCCATTCCCTAGGGATGACTTCTTCCAGTAACACTTTCGCCACTGTTCTAGCAGTTTCCTTTTTCGTGGGGAATGCTTCTAGCACCAACATATAGCGATACCCATACCGGCCCAGCCTTACCTCGGTGAAGTCTATTTTGGACATTTCCGAGCCCAGCGTCCTCTTTCTTTGCAATAGACACACTGATCCTTAGCCAGGCACCCCGCTGGGGGTTTCCCGCGTCCTTTTCTGTCTATCATTTGGGTGAGCGATGGATGGCCATTAACATCTGTGCCATTGCTCGGGCTTGCCTTTTTCCTTCCGCTGCCCTTTCTTTTTTATCTTCCGCCCTGAGTCTGTCCTCTCTGTCTTCTGCAGTTTCCCTGGTGTTATAAACTTTTCCTGCCACCGGAAATAGGTCTGCTAGGGTTTTCTCACCCAGCCTGTCTACCTTGTGCAACTTCCGCCTTCTCTCTGGTGCCGCTTGATTAATAAATGCCATGATGCTTGCGGCCCTAGTCTCTGGCGCCTCAGGATCCATGGGAGTGCACTGTCTAAAACCCTCCGTGATTCTTTCCAGGAATGCTGCCGGGCTTTCCTCTGCTGGCTGTCGGATATCCCCTACCTTTGCCATATTGGTTGGCTATCTAGCCGCCGCTCGGAGACCGGCCATTAGAGTCTGGTGGTAGACCCGGAGACACCCCCTACCTTCAGCCATATTATAGTCCCACTATGGTCTCGTTAAAGGGAAGACACGTGTGATGATATCAGGGTTCAGAGTAGGGCGACCGTCTGGCCCCGGGACCACTTGCAGGCTTCCAGTTGGCTGGGCTCCCGTTCCTCGGTGGTAATGAGGACCTGGAGGAGCTGCTGACAATCCTCCCACGTTGGCCCATGGGTAAACAGAATAGAATCTAACAGGTTAATTAAGTCTTTAGGGTTATCAGAGAAAGGGGAATTTTGAGCCTCCCAGTTATAAAGATCAGAAGTAGAAAAGGGCCAGTACTGGAGAGGCTGTAATCCATCTTGATCTACCAGGCCATATGCCTGCAGCAGCAGGACGACGGGGTCAGGGGCCGTGGGCTGGGATGAGGTTGCTCCCCTCTTCCCTGCCTCCTGACTCCGAGTGCAGGAGGCTGGCCTGTCTGGATGTTCAGGGGGCGATGGGCCCCCCTCGTTACGCTGGCTCATAAGAAGGGGTTCCAAGACCTCAAGAAATATCAAACTAGGGTAAGAGGACTCGGGGAGGGCTGGGGCCGAGGGTTATTTCTGAGGCTGGGTCCTGCCCGCGTCCTTCGCTGGGAGAACTGTGGTAGGGTTTTTGGGTTCTTGATGGATAAATGGCGCCTCTATCAAATTCTGCCACACTAGAACACAAGGAATCTGGTCTGGATGTCCACATGGTCCAGAATCAAAGACTACATCCTTCACCATCCCAGGCCAAATGCTGGGCACTCAACGCTACAACATGTGATGAGTTTTCCCTTCCGAATCTCCAGGGACAAGTTGTGGGCACGTCCTCAGACGTCTCAGAAATGATCCGTACAAAGGGTCAAAGGGGTCGCCTGCATCTGGCCCATTCCTGTTACAAAGATTAAGAGTCCATAGACCACAAAAAGCAACAAACAAGAAAAGCTGATAAACAAACACGACCGAGAGAAGACAGACAGACTTCGGCCGAGAAAAATGAAAACACCAAACCAGTACCCGGACTAACCATCAGGGTATTGTTCCCCCTCCCAAACGGCTGCCACCGTCGGCGGGAACTCCCGAGGAGACCGGGGACATCTCCCTCGGCCTCCAGCCGGCAACCCTCCAGTGCGTCCACCTAGGTCCTCTGCCAGCTATTTATCCTGGGCCCGCTACAGAGTTTTGTACAGTTTTAGGAAACCTCTGCATCGCGTCTCTCACCGAGTCTCTAAGTCTGATCCCGAACGAATTCCCAAAATGTGAGGCCTGGGGTTCAGATAGAACTCGATTAACTCAACGAGAGACTTTGGTGATGCAAAAGCAAAGAGGCTTATTGAACAAACTGGAGCCAGGGTCCACAACTCCTACTGACGAGGACCCCTCCCGTTTCTCCTGCGGGCTTTATACACATTTTAAGTTCAACAGGATGTACATTCTTGTGGTTCTGGGTTACACGGCAGACACAAGTATCGCTGATTTGTTGGTTTTTGATTGGCCGGGGCCAGCAGCAGGGCTAGGGGGGTTTAGCTGTTTTCCTACTGGTCTTTCCTGTGTCACGGTATTTCTCAGAAACCTGACCCGTGACTTCTGAGAAAATGAAACTGAGGCCTTGTCCCCCTGGGCGACTTCCGAGGCCTGTCATGGCGTCATTTGGTTCTTGACTGGTGTCTGGGCTGGTGGGGTGGGGTGCCAAGCAGAGACCACCCAGCTGGGCAAGCCACACTGTGGGTGGCTTCTCAGCAAGACAGCTCAAGCACCTTGCAGCTACTTCCTCCAGCACGTTTAGTACCATGTGGACGATTCTAGGTCCCTAAATGTCAACCTCCCTACTTTTCCTCTCACCACGTTATCACTTTTAAATAAACTTTTATTTCCATCATGACAGCAGGCAGCAAGCTAAGTACCTAGATTGACTCTCTCACTGAAAATATTGACAGTTTTTTAAAAAAATATTTAAAAAGAACATTTCTAAAAGTATTGATGAGGTGGCCAGGGACCTCTTCAGCTGGTGAATATAGAGCTGTTGACTACGACGTGTTTAGAGAAATTAAAGACAAACCTGAGAGTATGTGCAGGGAGCAAAAATTCATGCGGAAAAACTGAAAAGACAGGAGAAAGCAGACAAAGAGAGTCTCTAGAAATAAAAAATAAGTAACTGAAATGACAGACTGTGGGCAGACTTAATAGCATATCAGATACAGAAAGAAACAAGGAGCTGGAAGCTAGGTCAAAAATAAATGAACCTGGGGCCTGCACTGTGGTGAAGGGGGTTAAAGCTCCAGCCTGCAGCGCCGGCATCCCACATGGGTCCGGTTCAAGTCCCAGCTGCTCCACTTCCAATCCAGCTCTCAGCTATGGCCTGGGAAAGCAGCAGAAGATGGCCCAAGTCCTTGGGCCCCTGCACCTGCGTGGGAGACCCAGAAGAAGCTCCTCGCTCCTGGCTTCAGATCAGTTCAGCTCTGGCCATTGCAGTCATTTGGGGAGTGAACCAGCAGATGGAAGACCTCTCTCTCTGGCTCTACTTCTATCTGTAACTTTGTCTTTCAAATAAATAAAATAACTCTTTTAAAATAAATAAATAAATGGGTGAATGAATGAACCAGGGCTGGTGTTGTGGCAGAGTAGGTAAAGCCACTGCCTGCAACACTGGCATCCCATATGGATGCCGGTGCAAGTCCCGACTGATCTACTTCCCATCCAGCTCCCTGATAATGGCTAAGGAAGGAAGCAGAGGATGGCCCAAGTGTTTGGGTCCCTGCCACCCATGTGGGAGACTGGAGGAACACCCAGCTCCCAGGTTAGGTCTGGCCCAGCCCTGGCCATTGTGGCCACCTGGAGTGAACTAACAAATGGAAGATCTCTCTCTGTCTCTGTCTCTGTCTCTCTCTCTGTGTAACTCTGACTTTCAATTAAATAAATAAATCTTTTTTTTAAAAAAAAAAAAAGCAAAATGTAGCATAGAAAAATAAAGATAACATAAAAACATCAAAGAGAATTTAAGAGACGAAAAATAGACCCTGTCATGTCTTTTTCTAGTAGAAAGAGGAGAGAAGAGGAGGGGGGAAAAGAGGGATGGTAGGGGAAACGAGAGGGGAGGGGAGGAGAAGAGAGGAGAGAAAAGAAAGAGAAAATTAAATAGATGATGGCTAAGAATTTTCCAAAAATCATGAAAGACGTCAAGACACACATTCAGGAATCCCAAAAAGAAGAAACAAAAAGACATCCATAACCAAACACGTCTCAGACTGTAGAACGCTAAAGGCAAAAAGAATATCTTTTTTTAAAAAGATTTATTTATTTATTTGAAAGTCAGAGTTACACAGAGAGAGGAGAGGCAGAGAGAGCGAGAGCGAGAGAGAGAGAGAGAGAGAGAGATCTTCCATCCAATGGTTCACTCCCCAGTTGGCTGCAACGGCTGGAGCTACACCAAAGCCAGGAGCCAGGAGCTTCTTCCGGGTCTCCCACATGGGCGCAGGGGCCCAAGGACTTGGGCCGTCTTCTGCTGCTACTATTCCAGGCCATCGCAGAGAGCTGGATCGGAAGAGGAGCAGCCGGGTCTAGAACCGGTGCCCATATGGGATGCTGGTGCTTCAGGCCAGGGCGTTAACCCACTGCACCACAGTGCCAGCGCCCAAAAAGAATATCTTAAAAATGGCAAAAGCACCAGACCAGTTACCTTCAAGTGATTAACAGGCTAGCTTCACATGAGCCAGGACCAGGCCAGAAGACAATGATAAAATACCTTCACAGTGCTAAAAGAAAATAGCTATCATCCGATAATTCTATACTTAAATAAAATATCCTTTAAGAATAAGAGAAAAAGAAGGCTGGCATGTGGCACAGTGGGTTAAGCCACAACCTGCAGAGCAGGCATCCCATAAGGGTGCTGGTTCAAGTCCAGGCTGCTCCACTTCTGATCCAGCTCCCTCTTAATGTGCCTGGGGAGGCAGCAGAAGGTGGCCCAAATCCTTGGGCTCCTGCACCCACGTGGGAGACCCAGGTGAAATTCCAGGCTCCTGGCTTCAGCCTGGCCCAGCCTGGGCTATTGTAGCTATTTGGAGAGTGAACCAATGGAAGATCTCTCTCCCCCTCTCTCTTTCTCATTCTCTTTCTCTTTCTTCCTCTCTTTCTCCCCCTCTCTGTAACTCTGCCTCTCAAACAAACCAAAAAATCTTTCACACACACAAAAAAAGACATGAGTTGACCCCAAAACTCCAAAGGAAAAAAAAAAAAAAACACCGAGAGAGTTTGACACACACAGACCCTCACTGAAGAAAAAATTGTAAAGACACATTTCAGATAGGAAGAGAGGAACCCAGATGAAGACTTGGGATTAAAAAAGGAATGATGAACACAGGAAATAAAAATAGATTTCCTAGTGTGTTGTTGAGGATGGGTGGATGTCTGGAGCACTGGCTGAGATGACCCTCGGGATGCCCACGTCCCGTTCTGCAGTGTCTGGCCTTGGGTCTCAGCTCTGCTTCTGATTCTAGTTTCCTACTGAAGCACATTCCGTGGGGGCTCAAGTGCTTGGTTCCCTGCCACCCACAGGGAGATCTGGACTGATTCGGAGCTCCTGGTTTTGTCCTGGTCCAGCCCCTACTGCTGTGGGCCTTTGGGGAGGGGGGTGAACCAGAGGATGTGTCTGTCTCTGTCTCTTTGCCTTCCAAATAAATAAAAATAAAGGAAGAAAGATTTTAAAACAAAACACATTTGTAGTCAGACAGACTTACATTTGTATCTTGCTACCATCTTTAACTACCTGGCAAGCTTGAATCCAACTATTTTATCTCTGGGAGCCTTGATTTCATCTTAAAAATCCATATGGGAGTGCCACTTGATGCAAGATTTTATGAGGAATGTGGAGCAATAACATATCAATACTGCCCACATAGCTTCTGCATCTGGAGTGTGGAAATAAATGTTAATTTCTTATCCTGCTGAAAATCATTGTGAGCAGTAAAGAGTGACTCCTTCTGCTTCAGTTCTAAGGGAAAATTCGGGGCGTTTTTTCATATTCTATGAACCAGCACTGCAGAGCCAATGTTGAGTGGGTATTTCCTTTTTATCTCTCCAGTATCAAGCCTAAGATCTTTTAAGCAGTATATTTATGACTTGTTTATTTAAGAAATACTGCATGTGTACACAAACGCCCCAGGGATGTACCCTGGATTCCAGTGAACTCACAGTTTTGAGATAATTTGTTGTCACGGTTTTATAGGGTCATAAAATACATGCTGGCCCAGCCAGAGTGCAACCTGGCCTGTCCTCCCCACCTCCTGCCCACATCCACCCCCGGGACTCCCCTCTGCCTGGAAGTAGGGAGCACATAAGTGAGCCCTCTGCAGCAGCTGCCATCCCAGCTCCCAGCCCCGCCTCCAGCTCCATACGTGACTGCTCTCGGCTTCACTGAGCACAGAAACAGAGGTGAAAAACCAAAGCGTTACATGTGGCTAGGAAAAGTTAGCTGAGTTTCCCTTGGATCCTCTGCCTGATTTTCATCTGGTGACAACTTGAGGGGGACAGTAAATCCAGAGCCAAGCTTTCCATGATGGTGTCAAGGACACTGTTCCTGAAGCCCTAGCACCTGGCCCGGAGTCCTGGCCCTGCCATTTGCTGCTTACTTGGGCAAGCTCCATAACCTCTCTGGTTTGTCACCTGCGCACTAGAGACAATAATTAGGTCCTGTTTGTAGAGCATTTTACACTTCACAAAGTGTCTCCATACTCATAACTTCACGTAACATGCACAACTGGGACTATAATACCCAGTGTTAATACCGCACTGCGTTGCTGTAAAGATTCAAAAGTAGGGGTGAGCATTGTGGCGCAGGCATCCTTGCTTGGGATGCCTATATCCCGTGATGGAATGCCTAGTTCAAGTCCTGGCTTCTGATCCAACTTCCTGCTGATGTGCCTGTTAGACCCAGATGGAGTTCCGGGCTTCTGGCTTCAGCCAGGCTGTGGCAGCCATTTGTAGAATGAAAAACAGCAGATGGAAAAATCTCTTTCTCTCTGTCTGTCACTCTGCCTTCGAAATAGATAAATCTTAGAAGACAAAGATTCAGGGGCGGAGCCTGGGTGCTTCTGGGTAAACTGCAAACAGTGTTATCAATACGCAGGACCCTCACTAGGGTGCACACTCACTCTGCTATGACAGTGCGCGCTGGAGACCATGTGCCTACCTTGCAATTCAGATTGTACACTCATTCACTGTGTGACCTCTGGCCGGTCCTCAGCTCCTCACCTCTAACTTAAGGAAAATAATAATAGCACCATCTCATCGCACAGGGCTTTGGGCGTACAGGCACTCTGTGAACCAGGGTTCACTTGAAGCAGCACCAAGCCAAGTCCACGGGCGTCTGACTCACTGACACCGGCCTCCTCTTACCCTCTCTCTCCACCCTCCACACCTCTGGGCAAATATTGACAAAGGCAGCCGGACTCTAAATATCAGCAGACAACGTGGTTATTGTTTCTGGAAAAGGTCAAGGCCCTATTTTTCCACTCTGCACACTTCAATGCCCTCTCTGTGTTGGGAGAGGTGGGGGGTCCTCTTGTTGGTTTGCATGGAAGCATAGCCCAGGCTCCCTTGGGTCCCAGACAGCCAAGAGCTCACCCCACTTCCTCCTGAGAGCCGAGATTTGGCAGGCTGGTGGGCACTGGCCCAACGAGCAGCAGCCAAGACTCCATCCCCTCACTGTTCTGTGCAGTTCACTCTCCTGAGAAAAATCATCCAGGACCGAGCCAGAGCCAACCCTACATGGATTTATGATGATAAAGCAAACGGCGAGTTCAGCCCAACCTGACGAACGAATGACAACCACGAGGCTGCGGCAAAAGGTGAGCAACTGCCGTTTTAAAGCCTTTGTCTTCGAGAAGGACTTCCACTGTTTCATTCCACCCTTATCTCAGCCCCGAGAGACACGCAGGGCAGGTGAGGCCCAGAGAGCAGGCAGGCACGGCGAGCCACCGAGCCCAGAACGCGCAGGCACGGCGAGCCACCGAGCCCAGAACGCGCTCTTCTTGCCGCACACCTGGGCTCCGTAAGTCAGCCTGCTGCCAGTTCCTGGTCCTCAGAGAAGGGCATCCGGGTGTGAATCACACTGGTATTTGCATTCAAACAGGAGGCAGGGCTGAGTCACTTTGCTTCTGTCCTTAGGGGCATTCATTGAGCCCCATCGGCCTGGAGTTCACAGGCCAACTGCCATCAACAGTGGTCATCTGAGCCAGGGAGGAGGTCAGCCGTGGCTGTCAGGCCAGTCGGCCTCTCCTCGGAAGTGCCTCTGTGGCTGCCCAGCCCCAGGGGCTCCAGGGGCTGCAAGGGGTCTGTGTGGCTGCTGGGGCTGAATGCATAGTGAGGTGGGGCTGGGGAGGTCTGGACTCACCACCATTGCCAGGCCTAGGATGTGGCAGAATTGGGTACAGCTGCATCTGGCCCTACAACCAGGGCTGCAGGGAAACCCAACAGCAGGCAGGTGAGATTCAAAAGGGGGCCTGCTGCTCCAAGAGCTCCCCGCCCAGGCTTCCCCTCTCCTTCTGTTTGTGTTCACTTCTGCTGGTGAGTCAGACTGTAAGAAGAGGCTGTCTGGGAGCATGGCCCTGCTGCCTCCACCCGACAGCTCTCCAGCGCCTTCTATCTACAGGGGTATGAACACCATCTCCATCCCAATGGATCATGGTCTGCATGACACACACCCAAATCCACACCGGTTCTAGAACCCATACAGTGTCTGTCCCAAGGCGGGGCCAGCTGTGTTATTCTACGAAACATCCTATCTAGATGAGGGAGGAAGGCTCTCACCCTGGCTGCTTGCTGGGAGAAGTCTCCCATCTTTTTAGACTGTACACTGAATCAGTGACAGTAGGCAGGAGGAGGGAGTGGCCCTTAAAATAACAGGCAGGTTAAGGCTCATTTACGGCTGTTTTCAGATACTGGCTACTGAGATGCACTGGGAGACCGCAAGGAACAGTCCTCTGGGACTTCCCACCACCACCCACCTGCTGAATCCACCAAGCTTCAAGCTCAGTTCCCACCTACGTGGCTGACCGCTCTCCAAAGCCCGTTTTCTTCCTAGGGCACACACGGCCTGTCCCATCTCTGGCAAAAGTCCCAAATGCCGTCGAGAGGCTGCCTTGCTTTACTCTGTGTCTGCTCCAAAGACGTATTGCGTCCTTAGCTCTTTCTCCCAGTACGATGGGCTACACACGGTAGGTGTTCAATCAGCATCTATTGATGCATTTTAGTTTTTCTTTCTTTTTTTCTTTTTTTTTTTTTTGGTATTAACATCCCATTAAAACACATTGACTTAATCCCTAAAATACCAGAAAATTAAGACAGAATGTATGTTATAATCTGATTATAAATACAAATTATAGCTTTTCATTCTAACTCTAGTAAATAGGGGTTTGTGTGCATAAAAAAATGCTTTTAGTAATTTTTTGCTATATGTGGCTATTTAGTGGGTGCGAGTACTCTTTTTCCATTAACACTCCTTTGATTCAGCAATTCCTTTTCATGTCTTTGCTTCTAATTCAATGTGTAGTCCTCCCTTCATCTGCAGTTTTGCTTTCTATGGTTTCAGCTGACTGTGTACCAAATATACTACATGGAAAATTCCAGAAATAAACAAGTCCTAAGTTTTAAAGTTCATTCAGTTGTTAGTAGCAAGACAAATCCCATGTTACCTTCCTGCCTGGGATATGAATCATCCCTTTGTCCAGTGTAACCACGTTGTGTACACTACGCGGCCACTAACCACCCAGTAGCTGTCTCGGTTATCTGGCCAACTGTCGAGATGTTGCAATGCTTTGTTCAAGTTCTACCCCAAAAGCGCAAGAATAATGAGGCTGGCAATCTGAATAAACCAAAGAGAAACCATAAAGCACTTCCTGTAAGTGAGAAGCTGCAAGTTCTCAATAAGGAAAGAAAAACAATCACATGCTGAGGTTGCTGAACTCTGTGAGAACACGATCCACGTTTCCACAAGAAATCTGTGCTAGTTTTGCTGTCACAGCTCAACCTGCAAAAGTTTCGGCTATAGCGTTTGGCTACAAACTTCAGTACCACATGCACTATCAGTCATCCATGGGGGGTTCTGGGAACATATCCCCCACAAGAAAGGGGGCCACTCCTGTGTTCAAATTGTGTTCCTGGGGGTCAGTGCTGTGGCGCAGCAGGTTAAGCTACCGTCTGCAGTGTTGACATCCCATATGAGCGCTGGTTCAAGTCCCAGCTGCTCCACTTCTGATCCAGTTCCCTGCTGGTGTGCCTGAGAAAGCAAGGGAAGATGGCCTGGGTCTTTGGGCGCCTGCCCCTACGTGGAAATCCAGGATGGAGCTCCTAGCTCCTGGTTTTGCCCTGGCCCAGCCCTGGCCATTGTGGCCATTTGGGGAGTGAGCCAGCAGATGTAGGATCTCGATCTCTCTCTTTCTCTCTGTCTCTCCCTCTCTCTCCGTGATTCTGACTTGCAAATAAAATAAATAAATCTTTAAAACAAAAAACTGTGTCCTTGAAAAAGAAATTCCACATCAGACGTTTTAACTGGCTTTCCCCACCGCCGTGTTTCTGGTCCGTGTGTACCCAGTACAGAGCTGGGAGATTCTTGGTTCGATTTTACAGATGCATTCACAGTGCTCTGTTACCAGGCAGACTCCATAATCCAAGGGCTCCAACCCTTTATAGAAAGCCATTCGGGGGCAGGGGGTTCAACAGCATGAGTGAGGTTCATGATGTAGGTGTCTAAACCAGGCCTGGGTACGTGAATCCAAACAAGTTGTTTAACCTCTGTGAGCCTCAGTTTCCTCTTCTGTAAAACGGAGATGCTTAGACCTAGATTGGAAACAGTGGCAGGCACTTGGTGGGTTCTCTTATTATTAAGCACGGGACCCAGGTGAACATCTCAGGGTCTCTCGCTGGTTCCCCAGTGGACTTCATTCTCAGAGGTAAAGTCCACCTACGGAAGCCAGACCCCAAGCCTGAGTACTTACAGACACAGCAGGGGCTGGCGCAGTCCGTGGGGAAAGTTAATGACCAGCGATAGGAAACGTGCCAGAGGGGCCACCACGGGAGAGACAGGCATGAGGGAGGATAGCTGTCGGACAGAAAGGAAAGACTCCAAGCAGGACCCATGACCAGGACAACCACGCGCCAGGAACAATGGCCTGTGCCTGAGTAGACACAGATGCCAAGAGGGACTGACAAGCACAGCCGACCAAGCTCAGGAACAAGAACTGAGACAGGGACCACGGATTTGCCACCTCCCAGCCTGGGGAGGAATCTATGACCTTTTTATAGGATGTATATAATTTATTAAAAGGCTTAATTTAGCAGTTTGGCAAATTCCATTAGCAGTTTATCTATGGTATGCAATTAAGATGCTTTGAGAGCCGGTGTTTTGGTGCAGCAGGTTAAGCTGCCACCTGTGATTGCCGACATCCCGTACTGGAGTGTCAATAGGAGTCCCAGCTGCCCCACTTTCAATCGAGCTCCCTGCTAACGCACCTGGGAAAGCAGTGGAAGATGACCCAAGTGCTTGGGCCCCTGCCACCCCTGTGGGAGACCAGGATGGAGCTCCTGGCTCCTGGCTTCATCCTGGCTCAGCCTCAGCTGTTGCAGCCTTTGGGTAGCAGATGGAAGATATCTCTCTCTCTCTAACTCTGCCTTTCAAATAAATCAATAAATCTTAAAAAAAAAAAAAAGGAGGAGGAGGACACTTTCAAGCAAATAAATAAAAATAAAAATAAAAAAAACCACTCAACCTCTCAGAGCCTGACCCTTCACTGTAAAATGGGAGAGTGATGATAACAGTGCGTATCTCCTAAGGCTCCAGTCCAGAGTTCCACTAGGGGTAGTCCAGAGGGTTAAGCTGCTGCTTAGAACACCTGCATCCCAAACTGACTGTTGGTTCAAGTCTCGGATGCTCCGCATCCCATACAGCTCCTTGCTAATGTGCCTAGGAAGCAGCGGATGATGGTCTAAGTCCTTGAGTTCCTGCTCCCCAAGTGGGAGACCTGGATGACGTTCCTGAGCAAGGGGGGGAGTAGGTTTAGATGAGGTTCTGGGGGTGGGGCCCTCATGATGGGATGAGGCTTCTGAACTCTCTCCTAGCCACAAAATGCCCATCTCCAAGCCCAGGAGACAACCTTCCCCAGAAACCCACCAAGCTAGCGCTGGGATCTTAGGCTTCGGGCTTCCAGAGCTATGATGAGAAAGTAAAGTTCTGTCTTAAGCCACCAGTCTATCATGTTTTGTCACGGCAGCATCAGCAGGCAGACATCCCCCAACAGGACAGTACATGCTTGGTGGTGGGGACCATACCCTCCCTTCTTAAACAGATCCCCTGCAGACCCTTTGCTGGCACGGGGGACGCTCGGGAAGCACAGGTGCAGAACTCACCAGCCAACTCTGGGAAAGCCAAAGCCACCATGACCAGGACACCTGGACCATCCCGCCTTCCCCCACCCCTTAGTGCACCCGAGATGGACCGGAAGGCAGCTCTTCCCATCTCACTGAGGAAAGAAGAGCTCAGCTTTAGGTTCGAGGGCATGTGACTGCGGAGGGTCAGAACTGCGCCCTGGGCTAGGCATGCCGAGGAGGCAGGAAGGGGCTGGCATTGTCGCCCAGCAGGTTAAGCTCCTGCCTGTGATGCTGGTGTCCCATATGCGCGCCCGTCTGAGTCCCAGCTGCTCCACTTCCAATCCAGCTCCCTGCTAATATGCCCGGGAAAGCAGCAAAAGATGGCTCAAGTTCTTGGCCCCTGCCACCCATGTGGGAGACCAGGATGGAGTTCTGAGTTCCTGGCTTTGGCCTGGCTCAGTCCAGCGTTTGCAGCCATTTGGAGAGTGAACGAGCAGATGGAAGATCCTCCCTCTCTCTCTCTCTCTGTAACTCTGCCTTTCAAATAAATACACAGCAGGAAGAGGAAAGTGGAAAACATGGCCGCAAGGACGGCACCAGGCTGTCTGAGTTAAAATCCCAGCTCAGTCTCTTCACAGCTGTGTGACCTTGGGAAAACTACTCAACTTCTCAGAGCCTGACCCCTCATCTGTAAAATGGGAGAGTGATGATAACAGTGTGTATCTCCTAAGGCCGCTGGAGGGATCAAATGAATTCACACCAAGTTCTCGGTCATGCCTGGGGTATTTCTGTGCACTCCCACTTCCAAGTGCAGTGGAAAGAATGTCCCTGAGGGTGGGGCTCAGGAGGTCGGCCCCGCCCATCAGCGCTAACACAAGCTTCCATCCCAGCAGGACAGGGCGTGTGGTTATGTGGGACAGACAGGGTGCTGGAGCTGCGTGTTGACCAGAAGCCTGGCCGGCAGAGAAATCCCCGGGGCTCAATACTGAGCAAACTCTAAAGTAAATAAGGTGAAAATAAGCCAATCGCCTAGGTAATAGGAGATTTTCCTCCCGTCTGCGCTGGTAATGGAGACACCATGGCCAGTCCCCCACGCCCCAGTGCTGTTGTGGGGGAAAGGGGTGTGAGGAAGCCACCTGGCGAGCAGCACACGCGGGCTCCACCAGGAGGAAGCCAGCAGTGCTGCTCTTGCGCAGCCCTGGCAAGCGTGCAAGGCCTCTCCTCCTCCCCTTTCCTCCAAGGCCTCTCCTCCTCCCCTTTCCTCCACAGCGGGGTGCACATTAACCAGGGAGCCCATCCAGGCTCCCTGCGGGACCGGCACCACTCTCCCCCCAACACACACAAGTTCCCGGGCCGCGCCTCAAGTCTTTAAGAGAGTAAGAGCTCTTCGGCCGAGGTTTGGTGGGGACAGAGGCCCTTGGAATCTGAACTACGGGACGGACCGTCTGCTCCTATGTCCCTGCGGCTCTAGAAGCGCCAGGAACATGTCCCCGAGTAAGGCTCTGCCCAGCACTGAAGCGCTGAGCCTGCTGCCCCGGGAGTGCCTCCCCCCGGCGGCCCAGTCCAGAACACGTCTGCACTCAGGTGAGGAAAGAGAGCGCTCTGCTGGCATTCTGAGAAAGCCAGGGCTGGGGGCCAAAACAAACAGGTGCAGGAGGCGGGGCTTCCAGAAGAATCTGTCGCAAAAGAGAATTCTCCGCTCCTCAGACTGGCACTTTGTCCCTGTCACACAATGGCACCCTCTGGCCGTCCCAGGCAGCCAGGGTCCTTGAGGAACCCAAGTCTATCAGTGGCCCGCAAGAGGTCCTTGCCACGTCTGAGCCAGTCCTCCACGGCCTGCACGGAAAGGGCAGAGCAGTGCCAAGGCAAGAAAGCATTAGAACTGGGAGACCGGAAGCCCAGCCCAGCCACCGTACGAGGTGCAGAGTTGAAGAGGGCAAGCCCTCCCGAGCGCCCCCTCAGCTGCTTCATCCAGAGGGAGCACGCTACGTGGACCCAAAGGCCAGCTGCAGAGCCCTGGGAGGGGCAAGGGCACCCTTCTCTGTGTTGGAGAGAGGGGAGCCCCAGCAATGTGATGCGTAAGGCACAGGTGCCAAGACAGTCAGCCTGCCTGGGTTCCAACCCTAGCTCTACCATTGCCTGACTGTGCGACCATGAACATGACACTTTGCCTCTCCGTTCCTACTCCGCTGTACCTACTCCGCTGGGCTGTGGTGGTGCGGTCTAAACAAGCCAGTACATGTAAAGCCCTTGGACCACGTGTGGCACATAATATGCTTATGCTGTCACAAGCACGACCAGTTTTCCCAGGGTTCCCTGGCTTATTGTGGTCCCAGCATCATTATCAATATTTTCTGCTTCGCTGTCCAAAGGACCGCCGGCAGCTCTTGTCTTTTGAATGAGCCCACCTTGTGTATCCGTGTCGCCTCTCCGGGTACTGGGGAGCCAGGGCCCCAAGTGTTACATCCCCCGTGACAGCTCGGCCCTTGCCACTGTGCTGTTCATGCCGTAAATCCCATGTTCCCTCTTTCTCTTTTCTCTCTGTTGTGCCTCTTCTTCCCCTCCGTCCCTCCCCCATGGCGCCCTTTACTTCCCTGGTTCTCCCTGTCTGCCGGGTAGGGCTCTGGCAGCGCACGCACCCTGAGGTTCCTGGGGACTCCCCAGTCATGAACTTGGGACACCCCCTGACTCTAACTCAACCGTGCTTTCTCCTGGAGGAAACAACTTGAGAAGTCAAAGGAATGATGTGACCATTAGAAGGAGGAATGGGGTAGAAACACTTTCTGAGTATGTGTGTGTGCATGTATGTGTGTGCACGCATCCGTGTGCGTGCGTGTGCGTGTGGGTGGGCAGGGGAGGCAAACAAGATCAACTTAAAAGGGCTCCATCCAATACTGGGACCTGTCTCCAAAACCATCCAAGGCTGCTGGATGGGAGAGGCTGGAGGCTACTTTTGGGGGGCTCTCACCACATGTCAGGGGAGAAAGCAGAACGCAAGTCAGGTGTCCCACAGCGTGGGCCCATTTCTGCCACCCAGCGACCACTGGCAAAGAACGTGACTTTGCAAAGCTGCAGACTCCCCAGCTGTAGGACACGGCAAACCTGTCCACAGAACACGGAATTCTATGACATTGTAAGAGGCCCTGGTCTTGGGGCTGGCACTGTGGCATAGCAGCTAAAGCCCAGGCCTGTAGCACTGGCATCCCATATGGGTGCTGGTTCAAGTCCCAGCTGCTCCACTTCCGATCCAGCTCTCTGCTATGGCCTAGGAAAGCACTAGAAGATGGCCCAAGTCCTTGGGTCCCTGCACCCACGTGGGAGACCAGAGGAAGCTCCTGGCTCCCAGCTTTGGATCAGCCCAGCTCTGGCCACTGCGCCCATTTGGGGAGTGAACCAGCAGATGGAAGACCTCTCTCTCTGCCTCTCTGTAACTCTGCCATTCAAAAAATAAATAAATCTTTAAAAAATTAAATAAAGAGGCCCTGGTCTTGCTGGGAGGACCTGAAACAGCCATCGGAGAGTCCAACGCTGTTCTGCACACCTATCTCGGAGGTCTTGGACTAACGGAGGAGACACAAGAGGGAAGCAGGGCCCGGGATCAGTCACTGACCCGAACTAATTCCCACCCAGGAGCCAGGGCGGCCCCCAGGCCTCTGGACACTACCTTAGAAACACACAGTCACTCTGTGTGGCAGACCAGCAAAGGCGAGATGGGAACTCCGCGACTGACTACTAGCCCCAGGGAAGCCCCCAGCATCTCCCAGCTGCCTGCCCCACCCCCCTTCCCCACTGTGGACTCAGCAAATGGTCCTGACAAGGAGCCACGAGGCAGCCTAGACAGCCACTTGTCACCTGGCCCAGGGGCCAGTGCCTGCCTTCTGCCGGCCAGGCTGACACCCCCGCAGTCACTCAAAACTCACCACACCTGACCCTGTTCCTGGGGTTCCGTGTCCGTCAATGGCACCACCAGCCACCCAAGCCCTGGAACCCAAATGTCACTGCCACAGCCCCCTCCTCCACCCCGGTCTCTGACTCGGATTCAGCTGCCAGAGAGGCCCACTCCATCTTTCTCTTGGCTCAAATCCCTGCCACCACTTATTTGCTGTGGGATCTCAAACAAGACGCCTGATCTGTCTGGGGCTCGGTTTCCTCATCTACAAAATGGGAACAATAACAATAATAATTTCCTTATGAGGCTTTTTGGGGTTGAAGGAGGATCACATGTGAGGATCCCCTTCCACAGGCCCCGTATAGCAGCTCACCTTCCCCCCACTTCTTTTAGCAACACCTCTGCCCTCCTCTCCCTCCATTCCCACCGATCCGACCCACTCAGCCCCACACAGCCCCTTCCCAGGTTCTCCTCCAGCAACCTCCTGCACGGCACTGACCCCACAGGCAGCTGGAGACCACAAGTCCCTGGGAACCCGGCTCCAGGACATGGCTTCCCTTCTAGAATTCACAAGCAACCCCCCTGCCCCAGCCTAACAACAGAGTTCAAGTTCCCCGGCCTCACACCCACAGCCTTCCACCAGCTGACCCGGCCAGCACTCCTCTGTTTCCCACTGCGTTTTCCCTTGCTCCTGGGTACATCCCACCTCCACGACTTTGCTCACACGGGCCTCCTCTTCAAGGCTTAGCCTAGGTGCCATGTCTGGATTGTCATCTGGAACCGGTCCTTCCAGAAGGAACTCGGCCGCTCCGAACTCTCCTGCATTCTACCACCCGGTACCAAGAGGGGAAGGGATGCCTGAGGTCCCACGTGAAGCCTCCCATTTCCCACTGAAACATTATGGACAGAGCAGTACTGGTGGCAAAAACACCTCTCGGGGAGATTGCGCCTGCTCATCTCACCCGAAAAGGGCCACGCACCTGGACCCTCAAACCCCACCTCCATCCTCCATGGAGGAAGCCGCCCTGGCATCACGTGCCTGTGCCCGCAGCCAGGGTGACAATGCTCTTTGCTGAATGCTGGTTCGCTCCAGAAACGAGTTCACTGGTTCGTGGGTTAGGGTCTTCCTCTGACCTCTGCCACCCCTGGGCACTGCTGCCCTCCGGGCTCTCTGCTCCCTGGAGTCACACAGAACTAAGCTCTTGGTCTTCCTGGTGTCCTGCACCGAGCCACAAGCAGGCAGAGCCCATAACGGCTCTGTGGGACAGAGTGCTCTCCCGCGAGCGCGCACGCACATCTGGACCACAGGGGGCGCAGGGGGCTGAGTCTGCCAGGCTGACCACAGCACAGGCAGGGGCGGGGGCGGAAGTGAAGCCCCGGCTGCCGTTTCCTGGCTGCAGCTCCACTCCCCGGGGGTGGGGGGGTGGGGGGGGTGTTTCTCTCCGTGTCTGAATTCCTGTCTCTGGGTTCTGTTTCTACACGTGGTTACAGGGTGGCCGCTGCTGTCCTGGCACACGTGGCACCAGCTCCTGCCTGCGAGGCAGGAGTTTAGGTTTCCAGACCTGGGACCTTGGGCAAGTCACTTGACCACCTGGGCCTCCTCGGTGCCTGTAGGGCCGGGGCCTAGGGAACAGAGGGGCTCATTTCCTCCGAGAAACGGGCACGCTGGGAGAGACCCTGAGCTCCCTTCTGGGGCCCCTGCAGTGGCCCTTGGGGGTACTGAGCCACAGGGGTTAACTGAGGGGAGACAGCATAGGCCAGACCAGGCTGCGCAAGTCCCCAAACCCAGCTTTCTCCACCCAGGGGCGACGACCCCACTTCCCGCTCCCCCGCCACGAACGCCCCGGCCTGCACATGCACATACTTGCTCTTGGCTGCCACAGCAGCGGGCAGGCAGCGCCAGTCCGAGGGGCAGGGCGAGCGCCCACCCCCAGCCTCCCCCGCGCTCCCTGGGGCGAGCGCCCACCCACAGCCTCCCCCGCGCTCCCTGGGGCGCCACGTTCCCGCGCACCTGCCTACCTGCCCCGCCGCCGCCCGCACTCGTAGCTGTCCCGAGGCCGCCTGCAACTCCTGCCGCGCAGCCAGGCGAGTCGCACCAACCCCAGCTGCGCTGAAGTGGAAGCGGCGCCCTCGGGGATCTGCGCGCCACCAGAGGGCTCCTGGCGACTCGAGTCCGCCCTCCCGGGAGCTTAGTGGCGGGGGCGGGGCCGCGGCTTCCTTAGTCTGCGGAGGGGTTGGGCTTCTGCACCCCCTACACCCGGTGCCCTGGTCCCCCCTCACTCCGGCACTGCATAGCCCGGAAAGCCCTGGCGTCTAGTGGGGCTCCCTGGGAGACGGACTCCAGCTGTTATCTCTGGGAGGCAGAAACTAAAAGGGAGCTCGTTCTTGGTACTCTTCTGACTTTCTAAGTTCTACCGTGCCCAAGGCCCTCCCTGCACACCCTTCTCACCAGAGGCAGGTGCGCCCTGGCTGTGGCCAGACGCCAGCTTTTCTATACGGCTGGCTGTGTGGGGCTCTGCTTGACTGACAGCGCCTTCCTGGGGAGCCCGCCCTAGCCCTTTCTTGATGAGCCCATAATTCCCCTGTGATCTATTAGGACACTCCCCCCTTCCCAGCATGGATGGAAACAGTGGGCGACCATTAGTGATTGCTCCCTGGTGTCCTTTCTTCTGGTGCCGCCCACCAATGTGTTCTCCCTCCATCTCCCCAGGAGTCTAAGCTGTGGGCCGCCGCCTTGGCCCTCCTCCGTCTGGGCTTTCACCCCACCCCCGTGTCTTGCCTTTGGGAGCCCTGTTCTGGAGCAGGTCAGGGTGGGTGGTGGTCCACTCAGCCTCACCCGAGTGTGAGGGCTGGCCCCTTGCAGCAAGTAAAGCAGGCCCTGCAGTCAGCCGGGTATGGCCGAGGGAGGGGAGGGCCTCTCATTCTCAGAATCAGAGGTTATCGGATGTAACACCTGCCCTGCCCGCTAGAGGCAGCAGAGCTACCTACCATTGTAAATGACATCATACTGCCACCCTGCAGGCTTCATTCCTTTTCACTTTTCAAGGTTTATTTATTTAAATGAAAGGCAAAGTTACAGAGAGAGAGAGAGAGGACAGAGAGAAAGTGATCTTCCACTCACCGATTCACCTCCCAAATGGCTGCGATGGCTGGGGTTGCACCAAGCTTAAGCCAGAAGCCTGAAACTCAGTCCAGGTTCCCAGGTAGGTGGCAGGGGCCCAAGCACTTGGGCCATCTTCTACTGCTTTTCCAGGCACAGTAGCAGGGGGCAGGCTCAGAAGTGGAGCAGCTGGGAGTCCAACCAGTGCTCTTATGATTTGCTTGAATCAGAGGCGGTGGCTTAACCGATGCGCCACAGTGGCAGTCCCAAGCCTTTCACCTCTAAAGCAATTGCACATGTTGACGCTCACCTGCCCCTCCCAGGGCTAAGACATTAGTGGGTCTAAGCACAGGCTCTGGAGCCCGTGCGCCTGGGTTGGAAACCCCAGCGCTGACTTGTCAGCTGTGGCCTTGGTAAGTTAGTGTGTTTCTTCATCACTAAAATGTGGTAACAGCTCCTGCAGCGTGGGGTTGTTCTGAGACTCTTAATGAGAGTGCGTTTCAAGGGCTTAGAACTGTAGCTGCTACTGTAATACTGCCGTCTGTGTGTGCTCTTGCTGATGGTTGTGGCATTGCCAACTGTATCATTTCACAGGTTTGGCAAGGCTGAGATCCATCTAAGGAACTGCTGATTTTCTCACCAGATGCCATGCAATCCTTGTCTCTGACACCATTTTTGCTTCCTGTCCTCGTGTTTCTGGGTCCAAATACACCTATTTCATGGGGCAGAGAAACAGCTGTCCTGTAGCCCTTCTGAACAGCATCAACACCAGCCATCTCTTATGGCTTTTATGGGGTTGTCTCTGATTTGCTGGCACTTGCCTTCACAGAACGCCTCCTTCAGGATCACAGAAGACCTGTAGAAGCTCAGGGGTCAGCTTGTGCACCTGTGCCTCTCCTGCTCTCAGCCCACGGTGGAGAAGAGACACGGCAAAGATGATCTTTCCCATGTTCGGGTGTGGCAAGATGAGGCATAGTAGATATTCACTGATGGGCCCCTGGCTGTGTAAGCCAGCCCAGAACACAGGAAGGATGAACGTCCCTACTTCCTTTTCCCAGTGGCTACAGGAATTAGTTTGCAGGAGAAAGCCAAACACTAAACTGCACACCTAGTAGGTGATGAGCAAGCCCGAGGCTGGGGAAGGCATTTGGTGCAGTGGTTAGGACGTCCACACCCCACATCAGTGCTCGAGTCCCAGCTGTGCTTCCAAGCCCAGCTCCCTACTAAGGCGGCCCCTGGGAGGCAGCAGTGATGGCTCAAGTCATTGGGTCCCTGCCATCCATGGGGGTGACCTGGACTGAATTCCCAGCTCCCAGCTTTGGCCTGGCCCAGTACTGGCCCTGTGGGCATCTGGGGAATGAACCAGAGGATGGAAGATCTCTCTGTCTCTCTCTGCCTTTCAAATAAATAAATAAATAAAATTTTTAAGAGAGGCAGGAAGGACAGGAGCACACAAGTTGGGGGGTGGGGTTAGGGGGAGAAAAGCCTCAAAGTCTCAGAACCAGGGAGAGGGTGACAAAGTTGAAGGCAGTGGAGGAAAGTGGAGGCGGGTCCCTGTTTTGTTTTCTCTGTGACATAGGGAGATAAGTGATGGTGGAGGGTTTGGAGAGACATCTTTGGAGGGGAACACTGGGACACTTGTGTGGTGAGTTGCTGTCTCCCGTGGGGTGGGGTGGGGGTGCCCAGTGGAGGAGAGCGTTGGGTAGGAGGAAGGCTTGAAGGGCACAGGAAGGAGGTGTGCCACCTTCTCCCTGAGCCATCTTTGAGCTTCACGGCCTGCTCCCTGCTGATGTCTCTGACTTCGTTTTCCCATTTATTCCCTCACTGCTCTCCACCGTAACTTAAATCCGGGTCCTGTTTCTTGGTCCCCTCAGGGCAAGGTGGCAACCCTGACTGTCCCAGGTTTTGTATTCCATCACAGGAATTCCCTGCTGTCCCTCTTCCTACCGTTAGCAGTTCCAACATGTGGATGCCCCAACGTTCAGTATTGACTCTCCCAGGCTCCATGAGGAAGGGCAACATCGTCCCCAAAGCCAGAGCCTTGCTAAGAACAAATCCAACAGCTGCGGGGGGTCGGAGGAGTGGCCAGCTGTGCCACAGCAAGCAAACCCCAGAGAGTAATCGCTCTGAAGCCACACAGACTGCCCACCACCATGAACATGCGGGGAATGAGACATTTTACTATGAGATCGCAAGAGCCAGTTCAGGCCCCGTGTTCCGAGCTACTATTGACAAGCAGGGCTGGAGCGGAGGGCCTCCCGGAGGGGATTGAGAAAGCCACGCACCTCCCTCACGGAATTCGCAAGCCTCAGTCCTGCGGAAGCTCGGTGAGCAGGACACAAGCGACGACTTTCTCCTCTGCGTCCAGAGGCAAAAGCGGCCTTCACCACTTGGATGCGACCAGAGACTCGGAGCTCGAAGAAGCCAACGAACCCAAACTCTGGCCCCCCAACATAGGACAGACAGGGGAACCATAGTTCAGGGGGATGTGGCCAGTAGGACCCAAGCTTGTGAGGGACCACCCTAGGCCTTGGATGTGGGATTTCCTTCTATCCCCACCCCCTCCAGATGGCCTCTGGGAGACAAAGTACCTGATGCCACCTTGTGTGACATATTGTTTTTACTGTCACAAATTTCTTAATCCTACCTTTATGGATCAGGAAAAGAAAAGGCATCAGAGAATCAAGCGTATCCACCAAAGAGCTGTATCATTACTTCTCCTAAAAATGTTTAAGGCCATACAGTGAGTAATGAGTTGCCAGAAAGTATAATAAAATAAGGGTAGAGTTAGCTTCTCTGGGAATCATGAAATTAATGTTTTATAGCTGCTATTTTACAGTTCATAAAGTGTTTAGAAGGGAAAGTACAGATCTTTTTCCCTTCTGCTGGTGCTTTCTCAAGCACACAAATGCATCCGTATGAGAGTCACTTACAATGCCATGGCTACTGATATAATAAACAAGGAAATATAGGAAGGGGCCAGAAGTCAGATAATCTCAGCCACAGAGCTGGTGCAGCCAAGCAGCCCCTCAAAGCAGCAAGGACAAAGGAAAGCTGCTGGCAGGTGTACTGTGGGGGCCTCTTCCACCATGAGACGCTGTCAGGGAACATCACCAAGTGTGCTTGTCTGAACTTGAGAGACAGAGACAGAGGGAGAGGGAAAGGGGAGGGGGGAGAGATAGGTGAGAGGGGGAGGGGAGGGAGAGGTGAGAAGGGGGAAGGGAGAAGGAGGGGGAAAGGGAGGGAGGGAAAGGTGAGAGGAAGAGGGGAAGGGGAGGGGGAAGGAAAGGGGAAGGGGAGAGGGAGGAGGGGAGGGGGAGGGAAGGGGAGAGGGATCAGGGGAGGGGGGAGGGGAGGGGGAGAAAGGAGAGGGGAGAGGAGGCAGGGAGGGGGAAGGGGAGGGGGGAGGGGAGGGGGAAGGAGAGAGGGAGAGGGGTGAGGGAGAGGGAGAGGAAGAAGTGGGGGAGGGGAAAGGGGAAGGGGAGGGGGAAGGGGAGAGAGAGGAAAGGGAGAGGGAACAGGAGAGGGGGAGGGAGAGAAGAGGGAGGGCAAAGGGGGGGAAGGGGAGAGGGAGAGAGCAGGTGGGAAAGGGAGGGGGAAGGGGAAAGGGAGAGGGCAGGGAGAAGGGGAGAGGGAGAGGGCAGGGGGGAGGGGAAAGGGAGGGGGGAGGGGGGAAGGGGAGAGGGAGGAGGGAGAGGGGGAGGGAGAGGGAGAATATCCTAACCTCTAGTTTGTTCCCCAAATGACCACAACTGGGGATGGACCAGACTGAAGCCAGGAGCTGGGAACTCACGCTCCTGTGGTGTCCCATATGAGTGGCAGGAGCCCAGTTTTATGAGCCATCACTGCTTCCTTCCAGGGCTTGTATTAGCAAGAAACAGGGGTCAGTGGCTGGAACCCAGGTTATCAGACCCAGGCATTCTGATGCAGCATGAAAGCATCGTAACTGCGGGCTCATGTTCACCTCCCATTCTGTGTGGACATTTGCTGCGGTGGCTAGACTACTACCATATCAGAGTGCCTCGAGTCTGATCCAGCTTCCTGCTAATGTACGCCCTGGGAGGTGATAGTTCAAGGACTTGTATCCCTGCCAGCCATACGCGAGGCCCAGATATAGTTCTGGGCTCCTGGCTTCAGCCTGTCCCAGCTCTGGCTGTTGCAGGCATTTTGGAGGCAAATCTGCAATGGAAGATCTCTCTCTCTCCCCCTCTATAACTCTGCCTTTCAAATAAATAAAATAAATCTTTTAAAAAACTTTTAAAAATAAACTAACCATGAGTTCAAAAAAATGTATTTATGGTGGGCTGGCACTCTGGCATAGTGGGTAAAGCCACCACCTGCAAGTGCTGGCATCCCATATGGGCACCGGTTCGAGTCTTAGCTACTCCACTTCTGATCCATCTCTCTGCTGTGGCCTGGGAAAGCAGCAGAAGATGGCCCAAGTCCTTGGGCCCCTGCACCCACGTGGGAGACCTGGAAGAAGCTCTTGGCTCCTGGCTTCAGGTCAGCGCAGCTCCAGCCATTGTAGCCATCTGGGGAGTAAATGAGAAGATGGAAGACACTCTCTCCCCCCCCCCCCCCCGCCTCTGCTTCTCTGTAACTCTGCCTTTCAAATAAATAAATAAATCTTTTAAAAAAAGTATTTATGTATTTGAAAGGCAGAGAGAGAGAGAGATTGATCTTCCATCTGCTGGTTCACTCCCCAAATGGCCACAACAACCAGGGCTGGGCCATACTGAAGCCAGGAGCCTAGGATTCCATCCAGGTCCCACATGGGTGGCAGGGGCCCAAGTACTTGGGCCATCCTCTGCTACTTTTCCAGGAGCATCATCAGGGAGCTGGATCACAAGTATAGCAGCCAGGACTCGAACTGCTGCCCATATGGGATGCCGGTCTTGCAGGCAATGGCTTAACTCACTCTACCACAATGCCAGCCAGCTTCTGAGATCAATGAATTTCTCTAGATCCAATTGTGCGAAATTATTAGTTGGATTCTGAACTCTGTTAGAAACTTAGCATTTTCAAGGTGAAAGGAAACACAAAGATCACCCTGTCCTATTCCCATTGCTCTCACAGGGTCCAGCCCAGGCCGCCTTCTGCACAGAGCGCTCACCCTCTCCTGCACATGCTCTCTCCAGGCTTGGGAAAGACAACGTCAAGATGCTCAGAGAATAACTTCTGACATGAGAGTATAAAGAGGTGGTTAAAGCGTTTCCTCAAAAAGCAACCGCAATGCTTGTTCTAAACTGTCAAACACAACCATTTCATCTCCCTGGAAACTGATAGAAGGCATGCCACACGCTGAGAAGGGCTTGTTCATGAAAGCTTTGGAACTGAGAGGGAGGAGAGCAGGAACCAGAGGCGTCTTGCCTGGAGCTGCTCCCCACCTCTACACTCAGCTCTGTTGTTTGACAGGTGAAACGGGGCAGGCCAGGCTGTGCACACCAGCGTGTGTTGTCACTGCCAGAGTGCGCTTGCTTCATCTGGACCAGTAGTGGTTTAAGTGGGGATCTCATGGGCAGAGAGGGCCAGCAGCTAAAATTACAGAGCAAGCAATGGACTCCGACGAGGTGGGTATTTAACAGGGAGTGAGGCAGCCACAGGGAGATTGACAAACTCTGTACATAGTTGACCAAAGGTACTCAGGTGCTGCAGACCCAGGGCTGCCCAAGCCACCCACACAGCCCTGGCCGATAGAGCACCCCAGTTCTCGCCAGATCTACATGCAAGGACTGGCATGTAGATCTTACTGGCTCTAGTATTTGGTTACAACCTTGGACCCGTCTTGGGCCCAACGCTAATCTAGGCAGGTGTAAGTGTGGCTCGAGGAAACCAGGTTTAAGAAACACAAAGCCCAAGCCCTTAGGCCATCATCTGCTACCTTCTCCTTGGCATTAGCAGAGGGCTGGAATGGAAGTGGAGCAGCCAGGATGAAAACTGGGACGTCAGAGTCACAGGTGGTGGCTTAGTCTGCTGTACCACTGCCCCACAACACTGGCCCCTGGCAGACAAAATCTTTAAAGCAGCTAACAAAAATGTGTTTGAGAATTAAAGGAAACTATGTTGAAACATTTAGGGAATTAGAAGTCAATAAAAATGATGGAAATTAAAATAACATTAATTCTGAAACAAGGGATACCACAAGGCAGTAAAATGACACATATTCAAAGTGGTGAAAAACATCTGTCAACCAAGAATTTATACCCAGAAAAACTATCCTTCAGAAATGGAAGCGAAATAGGTAGCCAGAGAACATGCTTTATGAGCTGATGCATCTCACAAGCAGTACTGAAGGAAGTTCTTCAGGCTGAAAGAAAGTGACACCAAGAAGTAATCAACCAACAGTAAAAACAGAGAGTGATTAATCACCTGCCCTGCAAGCAATGCTGAAAGAAACTCTTCAGAGAGAAGGAAAATGACATAGGCTAGGAATTGGATCTATGAAAGGGAGATTAGAGAAGGGATAATTGAAGTAAAAATTTATTACTCTTTTATTTATTTCTTACTCGTGTTTGACCTCATATACAAGTATTTTTTAAGACAAATAATAGTAACAGTGCATTTAGTAATTATGGAATTTAGGTAAGTGAATGACAATTATATAATAAGGATTGAGAAGGAAGAACTGAGAATATACCAATACAGATGTATTTGAAAGTGGATTTAAATTAGTTGTAAACACATATTATAAACTCTAGAATAACCACTGAAGGGATTTTAAAATCTTAGTTGCTATGCAAAAGAGGAGAGAAAATTGAATCATATAAAATGCTCATTAGAAAGTAGAAAAAGAAGGGAAACTTTAAAAAGGAGAAAATAATAAGCACAACAAATAAGAGGCTGTTATAAATGTGATAGATATTAATCTAAATATATCAGAACTAACTTTAAATGTGAATTATCTAAGTACACAAATCATAAAACAGAGACTGTCATAAACAGATT
This sequence comes from Lepus europaeus, assembly GCF_033115175.1. Taxonomy (NCBI): domain Eukaryota; kingdom Metazoa; phylum Chordata; class Mammalia; order Lagomorpha; family Leporidae; genus Lepus; species Lepus europaeus. Next base: position 101,463,829 of record NC_084832.1, on the reverse strand, counting down.
GTTTAAAATCCCAACTATATGCTGCCTGTAAGAAACCAACTTGAAATATAAAGACACATACAGATTCAATTAAAGGGGTGCAGAGAGAGAAACACCTTGGTAGCACTAATCAAAAGAAATCTGTGGTAATGATACTGATTTCCAACTAAGCAGACTTCAGAACAAGAAAATTTAACGGGGATAAAGAAAGGAACACATAGGAATCCCCAGTGATAACTGGGACAATTCCCAAGTAAGACTACGAATCTTGAGATGCATGCGCCTAACAGAGTGGCAAAACATGTGCAACAAAAAGTGAGAGAATTGCACAAAGAAACAGACAAATCCACTATTCTAGCTGAAATGTCAGCTCTTTCAGTGATGGAGAGATTCAGCAGGCAGAAAATCAATAAGGCTGTGGTTGAACTGAGTCCATTAATAACTGGATTAATTGACATTTATAGACTACCTCATCCAACCAACGTAAAACACACATTATTCTCAAGTTCACATGAAACATCCACCCAGATAGACCACATTGTGGGCCATTAAACAAACTTTGATAAATTTAAGTGAACAGAAGTAATGCAAGTATGTGCTTAGCACAATGGAATTAAACTAGGAATCAGTAACAGAAAGCTATCTGGAAAATTCCCAGATACTTGTAGATTAAACAATATGCTTCTGAATAACACGCAGATGAAAGAAGTTCAGGAGAAATTTTAAATTATTTTGAACTAATTAAGTACAAATTCTTAAAATTTGTAGGATGCAGTGACAGCAGTAATTTGAGTGAAACTTACAGCATTGAGTGAATGTGAAAAAAACCAAAGTGTTAACCCTGTAATTGTCTACCTTAGGAAATTAGAAAAAGAAAAGCAAATCAAACCCAAAGGAAGATCTTACTAAATTAACATAAAATATTCATTGACTGGAAGTCTCAAAATTTTTAAGATGTCAATTCTCCCTAAATTGATCTACAGGAGCCATATGTTAAAATTCAACATACCTTTTTGGTAGAAATTGACAAGTTGATCTTAAAATTTATATGGAAAAAAGGACTGGTGCTATGGAATAGCAGGGATAATGGCCACCTGCAACACTGGCATCCCATATGGGTGCCAGTTTGATTCCTGGCTGTTCTGCTTCTGATCCAGCTACCTGCTAATGTGCCTGGGAAGGCTGCAGCAGATGACCCAAGTCCCTGGGCCCCTGCCACCCATGTGGGAGACCTGGATGGAGTGCTGGATTTCAACCTGACCCAGTGAGTGGTCATTTGAGGAATGAACAAGCAAGTAGAGATATCTCTGAACTCTTTGCTTTGGCCTGGCCCAACCCCGGCCATTGCAGCCATTTGGGGAGTGAGCCAGTAGACAGAAGATCTATCTCTCTCTCTGTCCCTCTCTCTCTCTCTCTAACTCTGCCTTTCAAATAAATAAAATAAATATTTAAAAAATAAAAAGAATTATTTGGAAATTTTAAATACGTAGAAAGAAGAAATAAAAGAATGTGCACTAACTGATTTCAAAACTTTAATTATAAAGCTTCAGTAGTCAGGGCAATGTGCTATTGGTGTAACTATCAGTATATAAATGATTAGCCACAACTGAGAGTCTAGAAATAAAACCTTTGTTCATTGTAAATTAATTTTTTTATTTTTTATTTTTTATTTTTGACAGGCAGAGTGGACAGTGAGAGAGAGAGAGAGGGTGCCGTAGGTTCACCCTCCAATGGCCACCGCAGTTGGCGCACTGCGGCCAGCGCACCGCGCCGATCCGATGGCAGGAGCCAGGTGCTTATCCTGGTCTCCCATGGGGTGCAGGGCCCAAGGACTTGGGCCATCCTCCACTGCACTCCCTGGCCACAGCAGAGAGCTGGCCTGGAAGAGGGGCAACCGGGACAGGATCAGTGCCCCGACCGGGACTAGAACCCGGTGTGCCGGTGCCGCAAGGCGGAGGATTAGCCTGTTGAGCCGCGGCGCCGGCCGTAAGTTAATTTTCAACACGAGAAAATTTACTGTGGAAAGGATAAGCTTGTTAACAACAGGATGAGCACAGGCCATATGCGTACACAATAAAATGGACTCAGATTCTTCTCTCACATTATGGATAAAAACTCACTCCGGATGGATCATAGTTTTTCATTTAAGAGCTAAAACTACACAATTTCTAGAAACCAACACAGGACAAAACGCTTTTGAGAAATCTTGTGTAAATCTTGATGGCTCCAAAACAGAAGCCATAAAAAAAGATCACTGTGCCTTAATATGTTTAAAAACTTTGTGTTTCAAAAAATGGCCCCAATAAAATAAAAATACCATCAATAGACTGGGATAAAATATTTGCAAAACATGTATCCGATAAAGGACTTGTATCCAGAATATAAAAAGAACTTAAAAAAAAAGATTTATTTATTTACTTATTTGCTCATTTATTTGGAAAGGGAGAGAGAGAAAGAATATCTTTCCTCTCCTAGTTTACTCCCCAAATGCCTGCAAAGCCAGCAGCCAGGAACTGTATCCAGGACTTCTAAGTGGGTAGCAGGAGCCCAGGCACTTGAGCCCGCCCTCCTCTGCTGCTTCCCGGGGTGTACATTAGCAGGAAGCTGGATAGGAAGTGGAGCTGCCAGGACTCAAACAGCACTCTGAGATGATGCAGCTGTCTCGAGCTGGCTTAACCCACTGCACCACAACACCTGACCCTAAAAAGAACTTTTATGGGGCCAGCGCTGTTGTGTAGCAGGTAAAGTTGTCACCTGTGGTGCTGGCATCCCATATGGGTGCCAGTTCAAGCCCTGGTTGCTCTACTTCCAATCCAGTTCCCTGCTAATGGCCTGGGAAAGCAGCGGAAGATGGCCTAAGTGTTTGGGCCCCTACACCCACATGGGAGACCCAGAGGAGGCTTCTGGCTCCTGGCTTTGGATTGGTGCAGCTCTAGCCATTGCAGCAGATGGAAGATCTCACACTCTCTCTCTGCTTTTCTCTCTCCCTCTCTCTCTATATATAAATAAATAAATCTTTTTTAAAAGAACTTTTACAATTCATTAATAAGAAAACCTGATTAAACAATGGATAGAAGACTTGAATAAATATATCATCAAGGAAAACATATAGAGGCCAGTGGTGTGGCGTAGCAGGTAAAGCCGTTGCTTGCACCCCATATGGGTGCCGGCTGCTCCACTTCCAATCCAGCTCTCTGTTATGGCCTGGGAAAGCTGTGGGAGATGGTCCAAGTCCTTGGACCCCTGCACTCGTGTGGGAGAACCAGAGGAAGCTCCTGGCTCCTGGCTTCGGATCAGCACAGCTCCGTTGGTTGCGGCCATCTGGGGAAAGAACCAGAGGCTAGAAGACCTCTCCACCCCCCCCCCCCAACCCTCTGTGATTCTGCCTTTCAAATAAATCAATAAATCTTTAAGAAAAGAAAAAGAAAACATATAAACAGCTAGGAAACACATTAAAAGGCTCAGTATCATCAGTCACATTTAACTTGAAGAAACGGCCAAATAGTTTTCCACAGTAGCCATATCATTTCACGTGAAAGGGTTCCGGTTTTTCTATATCCTCACCAATTCTGGCTACTACCCGTCTTTTTGTATTCGGCACTCTTAGTGTATAGTGATATACATTATAGTGGTACACATTACAACAGGGGTGAACAAAAAAGAAAAAAGGTGCTGCAAGGGAGTCAGATGCAAAGGCTACATATAAACGATTCCACCTACATTAACTGTGCAGAAAAAGCGAATAATAGACGAATTATAGGCTGTGCTGATGGTTGTAAGAACTCTGTCAATTCATTTAAAAACACCGTTGTATACTTGCAATGGGTGGATTTTAAGGGGTATTAATTATATTTCAGTAAGCCTGTACAAAACAACCAAATCAAACCAGAAAACGCGTGTTGAGTACTAATTCCGCAAGGGAGAGGGAGGTGACCTCTGGAAGATGGAAACTCAGTGTTGAGCTCTTCGCCTGTGCAGTGACGTCCTGTTGTGACATAAATTCTCTCTTCCCCTCCTGAGCTGCACCCCTGCCGCAGCTAGCCTTGCTTATGCAGGCTCTCTCCAGCTGCTCAGCTTCGCGGTGGACCTCAGATTTCCCTGCCAAGATCTCTGGACACTCTGCCAGGCTTCCGGCAGCACCCCGGAAACTTTTCAGCATCACCGAATAAAGATACAACCAAAAGAAACTCATTTACGGTCCAGGCTTTCACAAAACAATTCGATAAGGACTGAAATATACATTCTACAAACATATCACTCACTCCTTTTCCCCATCATGTGGTACCTAAGGAGGAAATGCTGGATGGTGCTTTCTGCGCTACCAAGAAAACTCACCAAGGGGGCCAGTGTGTTGGCACAGTGGGTTAAGCAACCACCTGCAACAACAGTACTCCATATGGGAGACAGTTCAAGTCCCAGCTGCTCCACTTCCAACCTAGCTCCCTGCTGATGTGCCTGGGAAAGCAGTGGAAGATGACCCAAGTGCTTGGGTCCCTGCACCCACTTGGGAGACCTGGATGAAGCTCCTGGCTCCTGCCTTCAGCCTAGCTCAGACCAGGCTGTTGTGGCCATTTGGGGAGTGAAACAGCTAGGAGCACTCTCTCTCTCTCCCTTTCAAATAAAAATAAATAAATCATTTTTTAAAGAAAAAGAATACTTCCCAAGCTTCTGAAACATATTAGATATTTGTCTCTTAAGCATGGAGGGGTGTGGGTTGGAAGATCCAAAAAACCTGTGTGGAAGATAGAAGGTGAAGCTGTAGTAATTTGGTCCCTGAGCTACCACATTTTCATTGAGTGACGCATCCATGACGCAATGGAAGAGTGATATCACGTCCTCTGCCAACTTTGTGTGTGTGTGTTTTAAGAAAAGCAGTTTTTTCAGGGCTGCAGCTGGCTGCCTCCAAACAGAGATCAAACCAGCACACTTCCTGCTCTGGCTTTGCTCTGTTAGTCTGAACCGTTCACCGGTGGAGTTCTTCAGAGCTTCAGAATTCTACAACTAGTCACTTCTTCATTCTCATTCAGTTCACAACAGATGTGTGCTGAGCTCCTATCAAATGCAAAAGGCTGTCCTAGAGGCTGTGGGAGATACAGGGGTACAAAAGAATAACTCTGGCCTTAGGGAGCTTGCAATCTGATCAAAGCAGGAAGTAGACAAAACGTGTATATTCAAAGAACTAAACTATTAGGTAACAAGTGAGAAGAGAGAGGCACACTGAGTTATCAGAGTTGTGAGGAAGAGGAGATGCCTTTTAGCTAAAACCATGAGAGAAGTCTTCATGGAGAAAGCACTGCTAAAATTGGGCCTTAAGGATGGCTCTGTGTGTGTGTGTGTGTGTGTGTGGTTAAGAGGCAGAGAGACAGACAGACAGATCTCCCATCTGCAGACTCACTTCCCAGTTGCCTGCAGTGGCCAGGACTGGGCTGAGCCAATGCTGGGAGCTAGGAATTCAATCTAAGATCTCCCATGTGGGTGGTAAGAACCCAACAACTTGAGCCAGGTCTGTACTGGCGGGAAGCTGGAATCAGGAGTGAGAGCCAAGCACAAAGCCAGGCACTCTGATGTAGGATACGGGCACCTTAACCTCCAGGCCAAACACCTACTCCAAGGAAGGATATAATTCTGATTTGCACAGTCGCAGGAATGTGGGGAATAAAGGTTGAAGGAATGGCATGCGCCTGGTGGAAGAGGTTTGTTAGAAATAGGAAAGATGAGAGTGAACAGCAGTGAGTCAGGAGCAGGATCAGGCAAAAACACGCTCCAGACCTAGCGCTAAAGACGCCCGTGGAACCAGAGCTGGCATTCACCGAGCTAGGGGCACCCTGACCAGCCGCAACGTCAAGTCCATGGAGAAGGTGTGTGCTGACTTGGATCTAAAAGTGAAAGTACCAGTTCAGATGCCTACCAAGACACTGCGATTCACTACAAGAAAAACCCGTTGTGGTGAAGGTTCTAAGACGTGGGATCGGTTCCAGATGAGAACCCACAAGTGGCTCTTTGACTTGCACAGTCCTCCTGAGACTGTTAAACATGTTTTTATTTCCATCAGCATTGAGCTGGGAGTAGAAGATGAAGTCACCATTGCAGATGCCTGAGCCAATCAACTGTTTTGGGTGAACTGGCTACCAGCTGTTAAAAAAAAGAAAAGAAAAGGGGCCGGTGCCGTGGCTCCCTTGGTTAATCCTGCGCCTGTGGCACCGACATCCTATGTGGGCACTGGGTTGCTCCTCTTCCAGTCCAGTTCTCTGCTGTGGCCCGGAAAGGCGGTGGAGGATGGTCCAGGTGCTTGGGCCCCTGCACCCGCATGGGAGACCAGGAGGAAGCACCTGGCTCCTGGCTTCGGATTGGCGCAGCACGCCAACTGTAGCGGCCATTTGGGGGGTGAACCAACGGACGGAAGACCTTTCTCTCTGTCTCTCTCTCTCTCACTGTCTAACTTTATCTGTCAAATAAATTTGAAAAGAAAAGAAAAGAGGAAAAACGAGGCCAGCACTGTGGCATAGCAGGTTAAGCCGCCATCTGCTGTGCCAGCATCCCATAAGGGCGCTGGTTAGAGTCCCAGCTGCTCCATTTCTGATCTAGTTCCCTGCTAATGCATCTGGCTGAGTGGTTGGGCCCCTGCACCCACATGGGAGACCCAGATGGAGCTCCTGGCTCCTGACTTTGGCCTGGCCCAGCCCAGGGAAGCAAATCAGTAGATGGAAGATCTCTCTCTGTCTCTCGTCTTTCGCTGTAACTCATTCAAATAAAAAAAAAGAAGAAGGAAGACAAGGTATACTAGGGGTAAAAATCCCATTATTTTGCTAAAACATATAACATGCATTGAGAATAAAAAAGTTAAGTTTATAAATATGAAGGCTGGTGGTCTCCAGGAAGCTAAGAACAGAAAATAAGCTCTGTCTTTTGGTGCCCTCTCTGGCCGGAGCTACATACGGCTCAGACGGGGAAGATTTAGCCTACTGGAGAACGCCAAGGGCACAGCTGGCTCAGGCAGCAGCCTCCTCTGAAGCCTAGGAGAGGAGGGGGGCTTGTTGCACAAAGCCCGGTCCTTTCGGATGGCTGGTTCTGCGTGGGGCTTCAAATACAGGGTGGGTTGGACCCCACTGCTGGGGTAGTGATAGGCAAACAGTGGGCATGCCCCACTCTGTTTTAGGATCTGTCTGATCACGGCTGACTCCGCTGTATAGACAAGGCTCTCAAGTAACATCCCGTGAAGGAACAGCAAAGTCCCAGGGAGACTGTCAGAAGAGCTTGAGAAGGCGAACACATAAGCAAAAAAAAAAAAAAAAAAAAAAATACCAGCTTTCCCTTCCAGTGCCACCCCCTAGAACACTCAGGCAGGTTGGTGGAATGAATACAAAACACCCACTTGGGTCAGAAGTCCTCTGATGGAAGCAGAAGGGAGGAGGGAGGGGGGCTGGGATTTGTGTCTCAGAAAGATGAGAGATGGAGACGTACGTGCTAGGGCAGACAAGGGTGAGAGGAAGTTAACAGTGTCATTGGAAAGCAACACACAGTTTGCCAAAGGCAGGCATTTTCCCATGAATCAAACACCGCAGCTGGAAGGAAAATGAGGTGAGGTGCTGCCTGGGACCGCTGGAAACAGCAGCTGCACCATCGGGACCCAGGGGAGAGCAGTACGGAGCCCGCCAGCAGCTGCTGGACACGTCTCCCACAGCAATCAGATGAGGTTCCAACTCAGGCCGCTCAGTGGACTGGATCGCCCCCTAGTTCAGCTACTCAGAAAGCTACTTGAATTTAATTTGAGCATGTTTTTCCTCTGCTCAACTAAATGATCGCTATCTCTAAAACTCTGCATTTCTTGACTCAATAAATTTTACTACCTGGGGTCAAAGTCTGTTAAGGATCTGAAACAGCCAAGTGGTTCAGGAGGCTTTTAATCTTTTGAAGCTAAAATCTTTATATATATATAAAAATTAAAAAAATTCAGTACCTAAGAGCAAGTGTCGTGGTGAAGTGGGTTAAGTTGCCACTTGTGACACCTGCATCCCATATCCAAGTGCTTGGGATCAAGTCCTGGCTCCAATTCCAATCCAGCTTCCTACTGATGTGCATCCTGGGAGGCAGTAGGTACTTGGGTCCCTGCCACCCAGGTAGGAGACCTGGATGGAGTTCCTGGCTCCTGGTCTGGCTGCCTCAGCCTGGCTCAGACTCTTGTGGGCATTTGGAGAGTATTTGAGAAGATGAAAGATTTTGTGTGTGTGTGTGACTCTTTCAAATATATAAATGAATAAATCTTATTTTTAAATGCAGAATCTCGATCACATACCTGAACCGTGATATTTTCCTTGACTGTATCAGAACAAACACATTTCTAAAGGTAAAACAGGAGACAAAGATTTGGAAATAAAGAAGAGAAAAGAACCAGACTTAGAAATAATATTTCAACAGGTGCCTAAATTGCAAAAATACAATTTCAGATGAAAACATCTACAATCTAGGGCAGGCATTTGGCCTAGAAGTTAAGACGGATGTGCCTTACATTGCAGTACCTGAGTTTGAATCCTGACTATGGCTCCTGATTCTAGTTTCCTGTTAATGAAGACCCTGGAAGGCATCAGGTGATGGCTCAAGTCATTGGGTCTCTGCCACCCATGTGGGAGACACATATTGGGCTCCTGGCTCCCAGTGTTAGCCTGGCCCACTCCTGGCCATTGCAGGCCACTGTAGGCATGTAGGGAGTGATTCAGGGGGTGAGAGGTCTCCCTTTTTTCTCTCTCTCAGTCCCTTAAAAATTCAAAAATTTAAAAATCTATTCTACTGTAAAACTGTCTTGAAATTCTGGCTGGTTTTATAGGTCATGCCATTTTTCTCCGTAACCTTCCCCAGCCACCTGGCTCCATCCCATGCTTGTTGCTGCTCAGTCCCCTGAATTCTGCATCCCATCAATGGCAGCACAGTGCAGCCAGCCAAGAGACGCCCTTACTCCTTTTCATCATCCCCTCTACTCATCCAGGCCCCAGGTCCTAAGGATATCCTCCTACCTGTACGTTGGAATCTCCTCCTGCTTCCCAGGCTCTGATGTACTGATTTAGCTCAAGCTCTCATCATCACTCTGTGAAGCTACTGCCACAGCCCCCTAAATGAATCGTATTTGTGTCCAGGATGCACATTTTGTGTCTTGCAAGCTCTGGGGACACTGTGGTGAATAAGGAGAAGTCCCCGGTCTCATAATGTCTGTTTTAGTGGAAGAGCCACACAGTAAAACACGATGATTGTTCTTGGAAGAAGATAAGCCCAGTGATGTGAGACGGAGTCCTGGAAGTCAGAGGGCCTACACAGCCAGGGTGGCCTAGAGAAAGAGCTGGTAGAAGCCAGCCTTGCCCAGAACATACCAGGAAGGGAGAAGACCTAGCGCAAAGTGTTGGGTGGGGCGTGCTGAAAGAGCAGTGACACTACATTGAGTGTGGTGAGCCAGAGAGGGTGATCCAGGTTGAGGCTGGATACACCGAACAGTTCATGGCCTTTTGGTCTTCAGATTGGAGTGGGGAACTTTTCATAAGTGCCATGGGTAATGGTTGATGGGTTTTAATCAGGGGAAAGATGTCATCTAACTTATGTTTTTAAGACATTATTATGGGGGCCAGCACTCTGGTGTAGCAGGTAAAGCCTCTGCCTATAGTGCCGGCATCACATATGGGCGCCAGTTCAAGACCCGGATGCTCCACTTATGAGCCAGCTCTCTGCGATGGCCTGGGAAAGCAGTGGAAGATGGCACAAGTCCTTGGGCCCCTGCACCGGTATGGGAGACCCAGAAGAAGCTCCTGGCTCCTGGCTCCAGATCAGCGCAGCTCCAGCTGTTGTCGCCTTTTGGGGAGTGAACCAGCAGATGGAAGATCTCTTTCTCGCTCTCCCTCTCCCTCTGTCTCTTCGTAGCTCTTTCAAATAAATAAATCTTTTTTTTAAAAAAAAAATGACATTATTACAATTAGTATACGGGGAAGTGGGGAGCCAGTCAGGCAGCTACTGCAGTGGTGCAAATGGAGACCATGGTTCTCGGGCCAGAGTGAAGGTGGAGGAGTTGGAGAGAAGCAGATGGATTCACGATGCATTTCAGAGACAGATCAGACTTGAAGGACCGGTGTGGGGGTGTGATGGGGAAAAAAGGATATCCAACAGGGGGTGTCTCGGGTAACTAACTGGCTGCACGGTGGCAACACTGACTATGCCAGGAAGAGGTTTGAGACAACCAGGGAAAGCTCAGGAGGCTTTTACACATCGGAAGCTGTGGGAGAGAGAGGTCCAGACCAGAGATAAAATTGGGAGTCGCCACTGGTTAGCTCTTGCTTAGGTGAGCTCACAGGCTATCGCAGTGGAGTAGGGTATAGCTAGAGAAGCAAAGAAAGGGAGACCAGAGAAGGCCTGGGACCGAGCACTGAGATCCTGCAATATTGACAGGTCAGGAAAATGAGGCAGAGGTAGCAAAGGAGGCGCCAGTGGTCTTCACAGCTCTGATCTGTCCTTGCCACTCAGGCCAGAGTGATTCAGCCTAGTCGTCAACACCAGGCTCTGAACAGGTCTTCTCCCTGCTTCTCTGTCACCCTTGCACCACAATGTAGCCCCTGAGGATGGTACACCCTTCACCATCTAACCCTCACCCAACCTTGCAGGTTTCCCTGTCTACTCTGCCGAGCACTTGAAACTTGTGTTAGGATGCTCTAAGCACACACCTATCATTGCTACTAGATGTAGCTGAAGGAGACTTGTATCATTATTGCCTGTGCATGCTCAATGCCTTGCACATCGTGGGTGCTCAGTAACACTCAGACAAAAAGGAGGGAGGGAGAGAAGGAGGAAGAATGGACAATGGAAAGGGCTGTTCTTTGTGTGAGGACCTTCACAAAAAGTGTGTGCCAACTAACATCGGTGCCTCTCTTGTTCCCTGGCATTTTTGGAGACTGTGAAATCTGAGACGGAATGAGAAGAGCCCCATCTACAGTCAGGACAATGCAGGAATGAACCTGTTCTGAAGGTTTTCCAGAAATACAACCCACTGACCAGGCGAAGATGGAACTTACCCACACTAAACCATCATTTTTGGGAAGTCACATATAAAAAGTGTCTGCCAGGGGCTGTCGAGGGTAAAGCCGCTGTCTGTAGTGCTGGCATCCCATATGGGTGTCAGTTCAAGTCCCAGCTGTTCCACTTCCAATCCAGCTCCTTGCTAATGTGCCTAGGAAAGCAGCAGAAGATGCCCCAAGTGCTTGGGCCCCTGCACCCATGGGGGAGACCCAGAAGCTCCTGGCTCCTGGTCTTGGCCTGGCCCAGCTCCAGCCATTGCAACCACTGGGGTAGTGAACCAGCAGATAGAAGATCTCTGTGTGTATGTGTGTGTGTGTCTTATTTTCTCTCCCTCTCTAACTCTGCCTTTCAAATAAATAAATAAATCTTTTAAAAAAAGTCTATCAAATTTTACTTTTTGGTAAAATCAGAAAGTGCCACGAATCACTGGATCTCTGAACTTGCTGGTGTAAGTACACAGTGGTGACTTCACACAATTAGACCTTGTGAACTTACTAGGAGGGCCCAGCTCCTTCCAGGTCACAACATAGCAGACACGCAACGATGCTCCTGTGCTGGGGGAGAAACAACCACGAGAAAGGAAGGCGGCGGGGTACACGCACGGTCCCGCAGAAACGGGTGACTGATGTCAGCCAGCTCAGCGCATGGCTGTGTGCACTTGAAAAGAACCCACGTGGCTAAGAACAATCAGCAGCTCTGCTGATGAACTGTGAGGTGCCAAGCAGAATTGCTGTGATTGTTTCACAGGTTTGCTTTTACAATTTAACAAAGAGCTGAGCAAAGGATGAGATGTGCGCTGCCATTTAAACACTGAATTGGGCCCACCTCGGAAATCACGGCAGCGGATTTTTTGATGTTCCTATTGTTATCTGAAGCCCATGGTTTTGGAAAACACAGATTGGATTTGGCTGTAGAGCCTCATTTGCTTATTTATAAAATGCCACCCTCTACTGTGTTCCATGGTTCAGTTAAAAGCATGAACTAGCACATTAAATAGAGGAAGGGTGGAACAGGAGTGAAAATGGTGAATCTCTGGGCCAGCTGTGTGACCGCAGGCAAGTCGTGTAGTGGGTTTGAACCCTGGGATTCTGAAAGGTGAAACGGGGGCACCGTGGCAGCACCCCTCCTCTCAGGATGCTGTGAAGAACAGATGAACTAATGCACGTGACAGCATCATCTTGAATGGTAGAGAAAACTTTATTGGGGTGTAATTTACATGGACTCCCACAGTTCAGGTCTTGTTGAGTGTGACTCACACTCCAATGAAAACACCGAAAATTACCCACACTCGGAAAGTTACCCAAGGCCTCTGCCCTGCTGAACCCTCCCAGCACCTGTAACACACAACCACATCTCCTGATTTTTCTCAGTCACGTGATTTTTTTTCTGCCTGTTTGACCACTCGGAATAAACAGAACAGCAAAGTGTGTAGTGTTCTTGTGTTTCTGGCTCTCCATGTCTGTGAGATTTTGCACATTGTTTTGTGGATCAGTAGAGTGGAATATCCCAGTACTTATCCTCCTCAATCTTAAGAGTACAGCTTCGTGAGTTTTGACAAATATGCATACATCCTGTAATTGCAACCACAGGGAAGAGGACATTCCCATCTCTCCCAACGCTTCCCGTGGGCCCTTTTCCATCCATCCCTCTTCCACCCACAAGTCCAGGTGCTCCTGACTTGCTTTTTACCATGATCATCTTGCCTTTTCTAACATTCCATATAAATGGAATCATGCACTATATAATACTTTGTGTCTTCCTTTTCTTAGCATAGTATTTTTTAATCCATCCATGTTATCAGTTGTATTCCCAGTCAATGAATATATCACAATTTTTTAGTCATTCATTAATGAGTGGGCATTTGGCACGTTTTCACTTTGGGGCTCTTATGAATAAAATTGATGAGAAAAATCGTGTACAAGTCATTGTGTTATATATATGTTATTATTTCTATTGTGTAAATATGTAAGAGGGGCCAGCATTGTGGAGTGGGTTAAAGTCCCAGTCTGCAGCACTGGCATCCCATATGAACGCCAGTTGGAGTCCTGGCTGCTCCACTTCCTATTCAGCTCTCTGCTATGGCCTGGGAAAGCAGTAGAAGATGGCCCAAGTCCTTGGGCCCCTGCACCCACATAGGAGATGAGGAAGATGCTCCTGGCTCCAGAGTGGAGCAACTCCAGTCATTGCAGCCATCTGGGGAGTGAACCAGCAGATGGAAGACCTCTCTGTCTGTCTCTCTCTCTCTCTCTGCCTCTCTCTCTCTCTCTCTGCCTCTCTGTAACTCTTTCAAATAAATAAATAAATCTTTTAAAATTAATAAAAATAAAAATATATGTAAGAGTGAAATTTCTGGATCATAAAGTAACTATGAGGAATTCTAAACTGTTTTCCAAAATGGTGACACCATTTTCTGCACTTCCAACAGCAATGTACGAAAGTTCCCATTGCTCCACTACATTTTCAACACTTGGCATTGTCAGTCTTTTTAATTTTATCCATTTCAGGGCATGTGTAATGGTAGCTCACTGTGGCTTAAATTTGAATTTCCTTAATGATTAGATAATATCTTTTCATGTATTTATCACTAACATATTTTCTCTTGTGAAGGGTCTAAATCTTTTGCACTTAAAAAACTTGGGCATTTTTCTTACTGGTATTGAGTTGTAAGGGTTCTTTTTATGATCTTACTATAAGTCCTTTTTCTTTTTTTTTTTCCTTTTTTTTTAAAGATTTTATTTATTTATTTCAAAGTCAGAGAGTTACACAGAGAGAAGAGAGGCAGAGAGGTCATCCATCAACTGGTTCACTCCCCAACTGGCCACAACTGCTGGAGCTGTGCCGATCCGAAGCTAGGAGCCAGGAGCTTCTTCTGGGTCTCCCACGTGGGTACAGGAGCCCAAGGATTTGGGCCATCTTCTACTTTTTTCCCAGGCCACAGCAGAGAGCTGGATTGGAAGAGGAGCAGCCGGGACTAGAACCAGTGCCCATATGGGATGCCAGCACTTCAGGCCAGGGCGTTAATCTGCTGTGCCATAGCGCTGGCCCCTATAAGTCATTTTTCAGATACATATTCTGAAAATATCTTTACCTAGAGTGTAATTTGCCTTTTTAAAATTTTAATTTAATTTCCCCCCAGAAACCTTTTTTTAAAGGTATACAAACGTCATGCATTTCATAAATATAACTTCAGGAACATAGTTATAGATAGTGATTCTTCCCACTGTACCCACCTCCCATCCCCACTCCCCTCCTTCTTCCTCCTCCTTCTCCTATTCTTATTTTTTTTTTACTAAGATCTATTTTTAATTAACTTTATATACAGAAGATTAACTCTATTCTAAGTAAAGAATTCAACAAATGGTTTGAAAAAAGAATTGTTCCTCAACAGTTTTTGGATTTCTCCAATGACCCACTGTTTATTCAGGAGCATGCTGTTCAGTCTTCATGTGTTTGCATATGTTCTAGAGATTCCTGAGTTGTTGATTTCCAGCTTCATCCCACTGTGGTCAGAGAAGACGCATGGTATGAGTTTCTTCTTCTTTTTTTTTTTTTTTTTTATTTGCTGAGACTTGCTTTATAGCCTGGCCTGTGGTCTATCTTAGAGAAAGTTCCATGCACTGGTGAGAAGAATGTGTATTCTGCAACTGTAGAACAAAAATCTCTTTAGGTATCCGTTAGGTACATTTGGTCTACAGTGTTGATTAACTGTTGTTTCCTTGCTGATTTTCTGTCTGGTTGATTTGTCCATTGCTGAAAGTGGGGCATTAAAGTCCACCATTACTATTGTATTGGAGTCTGTTGTATTGGAGTCTCCCTTTAGATCCATTAACGTTTCTCTTAAATAGTCACGTGCCCCATAATTAGGTGCATATACATTTATTAGTCACATCTTCCTGCTGAATTGATCCCTTAATCATTGCATAGTGTCCTTCTTTGTCTCTTCTAACAGTTTTTGCGTTAAAGGCCATTTTGCCTGATATTAGGAGTGCTACACCAGCTCTTTTTGGTGTCCTTTGACTTTCAGTCTACGTGCATCTTTGTTGGTGAGATGTGTTTCTTGTAGGCAGCAAATACATGGCTTTGTTTTTTAATCCATTCAGCCAGTCTGTATCTTTTAACTGGAGAGTTGAGGCCATTTACATTCAAGGTGACTGTTGATAAGTAACAACTTGGCCCTGCCATTTTTCTTTTTTTTTTTTTTTAAGATTTATTTTTATTTATTTGAAAGACAGAGTTAGAGAGAGAGAGAGAGAGAGAGAGAGAGAGAGGTCTTCAATCCGATAGTTGACTCCCCAAATGGCCGCAACAGCCGGAGCTGAGCCGACCCAAAGCCAGGAGCCAGGAGCTTCTTCTGGGTCTCCCAGGTGGGTGCAGGGACCCAAGCACTTGGGCCATCTTCTATTGCTTTCCCAGGTCATATCATAGAGCTGGATCGGAAGTGGAGCAGCTGGGACTTGAACCAGCACTCATATGGGATGCATACACTGCAGGTGGCAGTTTTACCCGCTATTCACATTGCCACAAGAACCACAGAGGATCCATGCAGTCCCAGTCCTCAGTGTGAGCATGGATCCCACAGCAATGACCCTCACCAGGGAATCAGGGAACCCTGAGCATGTGGAGCCACCCATAGTGACTACCCAAAGTCCCAGCCACACCCTGCACCCTCACACGCAGCCATAGTGTTTTCACAGCTCCAGCACACAAGGTTCCCACAGTCATGAGCACCTAGGCTCTTGTCAATTCTCCCAGCCAGACTTGGGCACCTTGCCTTTTCTCTTGATGCAGTCTTTTGAAAAGCAAAGTTTCAAATTTTGATAAAGTTTATCAGTACTTTTGTTTTGTACTTTTTCTGTCCTATGAAATATTTGCCTAATCCAAGGTCACAAAAATTTCTCTCCTAAGGTTTCTTCTAGAATTTCACATTTTAAGCTCTACATTTAGGCATATAACCTTTTATATTTTTATAACAAGTTATTTATAAATTGAGTTATTTTACATGGATGGTGTGACATAAGCTTACTTATTTCCCATATGGTTCTCCAGTTGTTTCAACACTGTTAAAAAGACTCTCATTCCTGCCATTTAATTGCCAGGTTTGACACACAAAATAAATCAGTCACTACATGTGTGAGTCTATTTCTAGGTTTTCTTGTCTATATTTCCAATATCATACTTCCTTAATAATTATGGCTTTTTTTTTCTCCTTCTTCAAAATGGTCTTAGCTATTCTAAGACCTTTGAGTTTCCATAGGAATTTAAGCATTAGCTTGATATGATGTTGAATCTATGGACCAATTTGAGGACAACTGACAGTAAGCAATATTGTATCTTCTGATTTAAAAGCATATCGTTTTTAGTATAATGGTAATGCAGATATCCTCATACACTTATTTCTAAGTATTTCATGTTGTTTAGTACTATTTTAAATATTTTTAATTCCAACTTCCAAGTATTCATTGTTGATATACACAAAGACAACTGATATTTTGTACACTGTTACTGTATCATGCAGTCTTTAATCTTTAATTCTATTTACCTTTGTAGATTCTGTTAAGATTTTATATAAGATCACATCAACTGGAAATAAGTTTTACTTCTCTTTCTTCACTTTGTTGCTTCCTTCCCCTTCCATTTATTTCTTTGTCTTTCCTTGCTGCATTACTAGGGACCTCCAGTATAACTGAGAAGGGGTTGGGGTCAGACGTTCTCAAGGAGAAAGCGGCAGTTGTCCCCTGATTAGTATGATGCCAGCTGCCATCCATTAGTTTAAGGAAGTCACATTCCAAGTTTGCTGAGCTCTTACCATCAGAGAATTTTGAATTTTTTCTTATCTTTTTTCTCTATTGAGATGATCATATTGTCTTTTTTGTCTATTAATGTGGCAAATTACTTGATTTTTAAAGGTTAGTATTGCATTTCTGGAATACACCTATCATTATGTATATTCTTTTTATACATTGATGAATTCGGTTTGTTAATATTTTGTCAAGGATTTTTGCATTTCTGTTCATAAAGGTCATTGGTAGCTCTCCAATAAAAAATTTGTTTAGTTTTTTTTTTTTTTTCAGGATAATGCTGGATTCACAGAATGAGTTGGAAATCATTCCTTCTCTTATATTTTGTAAAAGCATTTGTGTAGCATTATTTCTTCCTTAAACATTTGTGAGCAAGTTTTAAATTACAGGCTCAAAATTTCAGATATAAAGTTTTTACTTATCAATTTATTTTTTTTTAGATTTATCTATTTATTTTGAAAATCAGAGTTACAGAGCAACAGGGATAGATAGAGAGGGGGTCTTCCATCTGCTGGTTCACTCCCTAGATGGCTGCAACAGCCAGCATTGGACCAGACTTAAGCCAGGAGACAGGAGCTTCATCCAGGTCTCCCACATGGGTGGCAGGGGCCCAAGGACTTGGGCCATCCTCCTCTGCCTTTCCCAGGTCATCAGCAGAGAGCTGGAACAGAAATGGAGAAGCCAGGAGACAAACTGGCACCCATATACGATACAGGCATCACAGGCGGCAGCTTAACCTGCTAAGCCACAAAATTGGCCTCAATCAGTTTATTCTTTTTTTTTTTTGACAGAGTTAGATAGTGAGACAGAGAGAAAGGTCTTCCTTCTGTTGGTTCACCACCACCACCACCACCCTCCCCCCCCCCAAATGGCTGCTACAGCCAGAGCTATGCCAATCCAAAGCCAGAAGCCAGGTGCTTCCTCCTGGTCTCCCATGAGGGTGCAGGGGCCCAAGCACTTAGGCCATCCTCCACTGACTTCCTGGGGCACGGCAGAGAGCTGGACTGGAAGAGGAGCAACCGGGACAGAATCCGGTGCCCATATGGGATGCTGATGCTGCAGGCGGAGGATTAACCAAGTGAGCCATGGCGCCGGCCCCTGTTTATTCTTGAATAGGATTGGTAGCTTGTGTTTTTCAAGAAATTTTTCATTTCATTTAAGTTCTTAATGTATTGGAAAGAAAATGCTCATAATTTAGTTTTGGTTTCAGGATAATGCTGGATTCACAGAATAAGTTGGAAATCATTCCTTCTCTCTCTCTCTCTTTTTTTTTTTGACAGGAAGAGTGGACAGAGAGAAAGGTTTTCCTTTTCTGTTGGTTTACCTCCAATGACCGCTGTGGCCGGCGCACTGCACTGATCCAAAGCCAGGAGCCAGGTGCTTCCTCCTGGTCTCCCATGCGGGTGCAGGGCCCAAGCACTTGGGTCATCCTCCACTGCCTTCCTGAGCCAAAGCAGAGAGCTGGACAGGAAGAGGAGCGACTGGGACAGAATCCAGTGCCCCGACCGGGACTAGAACCCTGTGTGCCAGCGCCGCAGGCGCAGGATTAGCCTATTGAACTGTGGCGCCAGCCCCTTCTCTTACATTTTGTAAAAGCATTTGTGTAGGATTATTTCTTCCTTAAACATTTATTCCCTGGTTATTCTCTGAATGTCTACAGAATCTGTAGTAGAAGCCCTTTTTCCATTTTTGATATTTGGTAGTTTGTATCTCCTTTCCTTTTATCATATCAAGCCACTTAGAAGCTTATGAACTTTATTGATTTCTTTAGTGACTCTGCTCTTGGCTTCTGTTAAGGGTTGTGAGAGATTTGTCTCCCTAAACCTCATGTAGATGTTTAACCTCTCACGTCTTCATGTTAATGAATGATGGGCTAAGGGGGGAGAGTTGATCTGATCACAGCGTTTGAGAGGTGGGGCTGATGAGGTCTTTAGGTCACTGTGGTTATGTCCTTAGAGGCTGGTGTTCATGAGAGGTTTGGTTATCTGAGCTGCAGTTGGGCACAGGTTCCTTCCTGGCTCAAAACGTGATTATGCCTCTGACCTGCCAGAAGCAGCTTCCATCAGATGCCAGATTATGGGGCCACCCAGTCCTGCAACCTGCAACCATAAATTGAAATAAACCTTTTCTCGGCCGGCGCCGTGGCTTACCAGGCTAATCCTCTGCCTTGCAGCGCCGGCACGCCGGGTTTTAGTCCCAGTTGGGGAGCCGGATTCTATCCCGGTTGCCCCTCTTCCAGGCCAGCTCTCTGCTATGGCCCGGGAAGGCAGTGGAGGATGGCCCAAGTCCTTGAGCCCTGCACCCGCATGGGAGACCAGGAGAAGCACCTGGCTCCTGGCTTCGGATCAGCGCGATGCGCCGGCCGCAGCGGCCATTGGAGGGTGAACCAACGGCAAAAAGGAAGACCTTTCTCTCTCTCTCTCTCTCTCACTATCCACTCTGCCTGTCAAAAGAAAAAAGAAATAAACCTTTTCTCTCCAAAAGAAGATCCTCTCTGGTATTTTAGTTAACGTAATGACAAGTGGACTAATCCAGTTCCATTTGTTTGTCTATTGCTTTTCTGTATCATTGATTTATACTTTTATCTTCATTGCCTTCCTTCTGCTTACTCAGGTTTATTTCTCTCTTCTTATTATAGCTTGGTATGGTGAAAAACAGCATTATTAAAATTTAATAATGTTTTCTAATATGCTAATTCAATGCATTGTTTTTCTCTAAGCATTATATTAACTGCATCTCAAAAATTTTAATATTGTGTATTCTCATTTTTGTTCAGCTCAAATGATTTTCTAATTCCCTTTTTGATTTATTTTTGAGCTTGGATTAATTAGAAATGTGTTAATTTCCAATTATTCAGGGATTTTCCTGATATGCTTCTGTTATTTCTGTTGTGGCCGATGACCATACTCTCCATGGCTGTAATTGTTTTAAGTTTATTGCAACTAATTTCATGGCCCAGTATATGATCTATCTTGGTAATTGCTCCATGTGGGCTTGAAGAAAATGTGCCATGCTCCTGCTGGGTGGAAATGTCCCACAAATGTCAAGTAGGTCATGAAGGCTGATAATGTTCTTTGAATATTCCGTCACCGTATGGATATTCCTACTTGTTTCAACAGTAAATGAGAGGAGTGTTGAAGTTTCCAACTACAATCGTGTGTGTGTTTATTTCTCCTTTCAGTTCTATCAGATATTGCTTCATGTATTCTGAATTTCTACTACTATGTGCATGTGCATTTTTTAAAGATTTATTTATTTAAAAGGCAGAGTTACAGAGAGGCAGAGGCGGGGGGGGGGGAGGGAGAGAGAGAGAGAGAGAGTGAGTCTTTCATCTGCTGGTTCACTCCCCAGATGGCTGCAACGGCCAGAGCTGGGCTAATCCGAAGCCAGGAGCTTCATCTGAGTTTCCATGTGGATGAAGGGGCCCAAGGACTTGAGCCATCCTCCACTGCTATCCCAGGCTATAGCAGAGAGCTGGATTGGAAGTGGAGTAGCCAGGACTTGAACCAGCACCCATATGAGATGCGGCACTACACCACAGCAAAGGCCCCTATGCATGTGCATTTAAAATTATTTTTTCTCCTTGATGAATTCATCCCTTTTATTGCTATAAAATGCCTTTTTAAAAAAAAAAAAAGATTTATTTCTTTGAAAGTCAGTGACACACACACACACACAGAGGGAGACAGAGAGAATGTCTTCCATCCGATGGTTCACTCCCCAACTGGCCGTAATGGCTGGAGCTGCACCGATCTGAAGCCAGGAGCCAGGAGCTTCTTCCAGGTCTCCCATGCGGGTACAGGGACCCAAGGACTTGTGCCATCTTCCACTGCTTTCCCAGGCCATAGCAGAGAGCTGGATCGGAAGAGGAGCAGCGGGGACTTGAACCAGTGACCATATGGGATGCCGGCACTCCATCGGTGGCTTTACCCGCTACACCACAGCGCTGGCCGTGAAATGTCTTTTTTAGATCTTTGATACTATTCCTGGTTCTTATATACACATTATCTATTTATGAAGAAAGCCATTCCAGCTTGCTTTTATTTCAGTGTTTGTATGGTATATCTTTTTCCATCCTGATGTTTTTAACCTGTCACTGTTTTATACAAATAAAAAGGATTTCCTAAATACAGCAGAGTTGGGCCTTTCTTTTGTAACCAGTCTTACAGTCTCTTGGTTTTTAACTGGGTAATTCAGACATTTAATTTAATTTCTCTGAGTTCAAATTTACCTTCTGGTTGCCATTTTCTATTTTTTAGAACTGCTCTTTCTTCCTTTTCCTTCTTTTTCAGGCTTTCTTTAAGCTACCCGAACAATTTTTATAATTCCATTTTATTTCTATCACTGGATTATTAACCAGTCTTCTCTTTTTAAAATGTTTATTTATTATAAAAGCAGAGTAAGAGAGAAAGAAACACAGAGATCTTCCATCCACTCATGCACTCCCCAAATGCCCAGGGTTGGGCCAGGCCAAAGCCGAGAACCAGAAACTCATCTGGGTCTCCTATGTAGATGCCAGGGACCCAAACCCCTGAGCCATCACCTGCTGCTTCCCAGGCAGATTAGCTGGAAACCAGTCAAGATGGAGGCAGGACTTGATCCCCAGGAGTCTGATACAAAATGTGGATGTCCCAAGTAGAAGCTTAAATGAAGCATGTTTGCCCCATCTGCCTCTTTTTTAAAAGGACATGCTACACAGTTTATAATATCCTCTACCTTTAACTTTCACAATCCATGCTCACATAATATTGTATAAGAAACACACACTGTACTTCCACTTACCTCTTCTTTCCTGTTAGTGTAGTCATACATTTTGCTGCTCCCTATTTTACATACTTCATGATACAATTGTTTTTTATTTTTGCTTTAAACAGTCAACAGTCTTTATAAGAAATTATAAATATGAGAAACAATGTCTTTTATATTTATTTCCATATTTTCAATCTTCAGCATTCTTCACTTCTTTTTATAGATCTAGATTAACATTTGTTACCATTTCCTTTAGCATGAGGTCTTCATTTGAGATTTCTTCTCATACAAGTGTGCTGGTGATGGGTTCTTTTGGCTTTTAACCATCTGAAAAGAGGCTTTACCTTGATTTGATTTTTAAAACTTAGGTTAAAATTATTTAAGATCTATTCTAAACAAATTCTTAAGTGTACCACACAGTGCTGTTAACCTGAACACTGTACAAGTCTCTAGAACTTTATCATCCTGCATAACTTTATACCATCCATCCCCTTTTCTTCCCCAATCCTTGGCAACTGTTGACCTCTTTCATACATCTCAAGTGTGGTGTTGTCCATATTTGTCTTTCCTGTGCCTCACTTCATTTAGTAAAATTTCCCCAAAGTTCATCCAAGTTGTCACAAAAGTAGGATCTCCTCCCTTAAGGCTGACTAATATTCCACTGTATGTTACATACCATAGTTTCTTTACCCACTCATCTGTCAATGGACATTTAGGGTGTTTCCATATCTTGGCCACAGTGAATGATGTTGCGGTGACCATAACTGCTACCATCTCTTTGATATCCCAATTTCAGCTCTTTTCTTAAGTACAGAAAGATGGGATTGCTGGGCTATGCTCTATTTTTGAGAAGCCGCCACATTGCTTTTCACAAAGGTTGAACTCTTACATTCCAACCAGCAGTGTACAAGAATCTTCACATCCTCTCCAACACTTTTTATCTTCTGTTTTTGTTGTATTTTATAACAGGTATATTTGTTATGCCTGATTATAGTTTTGATTTGTAATTCCCTGATAAACAGTGAGGTTAAGTATCATTGCATATGCTTATTGACCATTTGGAGAAATGTCTATTCAGTTCCTTTGTCCATTTAAAATTTACTTATTGGAAAGAGGAAAACAGAGTGAAAGAGAGCTTCCATCCAGTAGTTGACTCCCCAGACGCCAGCAATGACCAAAGCGGGGCCATGCTGAAGCTGGCAGCTGGGAATTCAACGCATGTGGGAGACTACTTGAGCCATTATCACTGCTTCTTAAGATCCACATTAGCAGGAAGCCAGAAGCAAAACCTGAGCTCAAACCCGGCACTCAGTGCAGTGTTAGAGTGGCTCAACAGTTAGGTCAAATGCCCACATCTGCCTGGTTTTTTTTGGAAAAAAAAATTTTTTTTTAATTTATTTGAAAGAGTTATAGAGAGAGATAGAGCCAGAGAGAGAGGTCTTCCATCCACTGGTTCACTTCCTAAATGGACACAATGGCCAGAGCTGAGCCTATCCAAAGCCAGGAGCCAGGAGCTAGGAGCTTCTTTCAGGTATCCCATATGGGTACAAAGGCCCAAAGACTTGGGCCATCCTCTGCTGCTTTCCCAGGCACATTAGCAGGGAGCTGGATCTATAGTGGAGAAGCCAAGACTTGAACCAGTGCCCATATGGGATATCGGCACTGCAGGCTGGTACTTTAACCTGCTGCGCCACAGTGCTGGCTCCTCTGCCCAATTTTTGAGTAAATTCTTTTTGTTGCTTGAGTTAAAGGAGTTCCTCCTGTACTTTGGATATAACCGCTCATCAGATATATGGTTTACAAATATTTTTGCCCATTCCATAGGCTGCCTTCTCACTTTGTTAACTGCTTCCTTCATCAGGCAGCTTTGTAGTTTGATGTGGCTCCATCTGTCTATAGTTGCCTTTTTTTTTTTTTTTTTTCCGCCTGTGCTTTTGGTGCTATAGTCAAGAAATCATTGCCAAGACCAAATGCCAATAAGATTTGTCCTACATTTTCTTCTAAGAGTTTTACAGTTCTAGGTCTTACGTGTAAGTGTTTCATCCATTTTATTTCTGTTGGGGGGGCGGTTAGATAGGGATTGGATTTTGTTATTTTGCATGAGGATACCTAACTTTCCCAACATCATTTGTTGATAGTACCCTTTCTCCATTGTGTACTGTTGGCACCCTTCACAAAGATCACTTGACTGTATATGCTTGGGTTTATTTCTGGGCTCTCCCTTCTGTTACATTGATCTATGTCTGCTTGATGCCAGTTTCATACTGTTTTAATTACTGCAGATTTGTACATATTTTGAGATCAAGAAACGTGATGCCGCCAGCTGTTTTTCTTTCATAAGACTGTTTTGGCTAGTCAGGGTCCTTTGTGGCTCTTATATGAATTGTATGATTGCTTTTTCTGTATCTGTAAAAAATGCCATTGGGATTTTGACAAGGTTTGCATTGACTCTGTAAGTTACTTTGGGTAGTTTAGACATTTTTACAATATGAAATATTCCGATCCATCGGGATGGGGCATTTTCCCATTTGTGCCTCTTTCAATTTCTTTCATCAACATTTTGTAGTTTCCAACTTACAAGTTTTACATTTCCTTAGTTAACTTTATGCTTAAGTACTTTACTTTTCTAATGATATTCTAAGTGGGAATGGGCTTTTAATTTCTTTTCCTGAGAATATGTTTTTAGTGTTTAGAAATGTAATTTATATTTTGTATGATTTTGCATCCTGCAACTTTATTGAATTTATTAGTTCTAACAGGTTTTTACTCTTTTTTTTCCTCAGTGGAGTCTTTAGGCTTTATATATATAAGATCATATCATCTACAAATAGAAATAGCTTTAGTTCTTTTCTGGTTAGGATAGCTTGTATTCTTTTTTCTTGCCTAATTGCCTTCATTTTAAAAATATTTTTCTCCCTGTGGCTTTATAAATCAAGATTGACCTTTGGAAAAAGCCTTTCAGTGCTGTATAGAAGTTGTTATATTGTCTTCTGGCTTGAGTAATTTCTGGCACGTTTGCTGTCACTGTTTCTTTGTTAAGTTGATGCATCTTTTTTTTTTTCTTTTTTCTTTTCTGGTTCTTTTGAGTTTTCTAACACTTATTTTCAGAAGCTTGAAATTTATTTGAAAAGCAGAATTACAGAGAAAGAGGGACAGAGAGATCTTCCATCCACTGGTTTACTCCCTAAATGGCCACAATGGCTGGGTCTAGGCCAGGCTGAAGCCAGGAGCCAGGAGCCAGGAGCTTCTTCCTGGTCTTTTCACATGCGTGCACAGGTCCAAATGCTTGGGCCATCTTCTGCTGCTTTTCCAGACTATTAGCAGGGAGATGGATCAGAAGTGGAGCAGCCAGGACTCAAAAACCAGCACCCATATGGTATTACAGTATTACGGGCAGTGGCTATACCCACTACGCCACAATGCTGGCCCCAATATAGTGTGTCTTGGTATAATATTTACACTGCTTAAGGTTTGTTGAGATTCTTGGATCAGTATATTTATTGTGGAAACTTTTTAAAAAGATATATTTATTTTAAAGGCAGAGTTGGAGAGAGAGTGGGAGAAAGAGAGACAGAGAGAGATCTTCTATCTGCTGGTTCATTCACCAAATGGTTGCAACAGTCAGGGCTGAGCCAGGCTGAAGCCAGGAGCCAGGAACTTCCTCCAGGTCTCCCATGTAGGTGCTGGGGCCCCCCAAGGACTTGGGTCATCTTCCACTGCTTTCCCAGACACACCAGCAAGGAGCTGGATTGGAAGTGGAGCAGCCAGGACTCAAACTGGCACTCATATGGGATGGCAAGCACTGCAGATGGCAGCTTACCTCACCACAGTGCCGGCCCCTGTGAAACTTCTTGACTCCTAACCCTTTGGATTTTTTTCTCACCTTTCTATTTTAGATGTCAATTACAAGGCTTAGGTTTTGTGATGTTCCATAATTCACTGAGGCTGTCCTTTTTGTAGTCTTTTTTTGCTGTTTCAAAAAAATTACTATGCTTTTTCATTCACTACTTTTTTTTTTTTTTTTTTGCAGCTCCCAATTGGCAATTAATTCCATTCATTATATTTTTCATTCCAGGTATTTCCCATCCCTAGAAGTTCTGTGTGATCTTTTTATTTTTAAAAAACTTATTCCATATATCTCTTCATGTTTTTCTGTACCTCCTGCAGCATACTGCTAATAGCTGTTGCTCAACTGCTAATTCCAAGATCTCTCTCAGTCTAAAAACCTATTTCTAATTTATTAATTTTTCTCCTGGTTATGGATTGTATTTTCCTGCCTCTTTGGTGTCAGATAATCTCTTACTGTACGGCAAACACTATGAATTGTATAATGCTGAGTGCTGGACTCTGTTGTATTCCTTTAAAGCAGAGGTAGGGAACCTTTCCTGACAATGGTCATTTGGATATTTACAGCATCATTTGTGGGCCACACAAAATTATCAACCTAAAAATTAGCCTCTACAGGTTTGCTGAATTTGGAGTCCTTGCCCACAGCTGCCTTGGTATAGCCAGACCAAATGATTTTGTGGGCTTTATACGGTCTGCGGGCTGGATGTTCCTCACCCCTGCTTCAGAGGTTTCTTTTAATAAAGCTTGACAAAGGAGGTCCAGAGCAAACCACCACTATAAAGGCACAGTCTTTCAAAAACCTCCGCCCAGGAGCCAGTGCTGTGGCTTAGTGTGTAAAGCTGCCACCTGAGGTGCCGGCATCCCATATGGGTGCCAGTTCATGTCCTGGCTGCTCCACTTCTGATCCAGCTCTCTGCTGTGGCCTAGGAAAGCAGTGGAAGATGGTCCAAGTCCTTGGGCCTTTGCAGAAGGAGACCCAGAAGAAGCTCCTGGCTCCTGGCTTTGGATCGGTGCAGCTCCAGCCGTCACAGCCATCTGGGGAGTGAACCAGTGTGGATGGAAGACCTCTCTCTCTGCCTCTGGCTCTCTGTAACTCTGCCTTTCAAATAAATTAAATAAATTAAAAAATCAAAAAAGCCACCTCTGCCCAATGCCCTGTGTGTATTACAAGTCTTTTCTATTCTGGCTGCTGCAATGGAAACTATTCCCAACCTCATGTGAGCGCAGGAATCCTTGCCCCAGTTCTTTCGGTTGATTCTTCCCTCAGCCTTGTGGAGCTTTGTCTCACTGAAATGCAGACCAATACTTGACCAAAAACTTGAGGAAACTCCTCTGGCATCTGGAGCTTCCGCTCTGGGCGGCCACCTCTTTCTCCAGCATTCTTGAACTGCATGTCGAGCTGCCCTGGCCTCCCTGTGCTCTGCTGTCTCAGGTGGAGGCTGCTGGACTCCCTCTGTCCCGTGATCTGCACTGCAGCTGATAACCTACTCTAATCAGCAGCCTGGGGGCAGTCTCAGGGCTCACTTTCTTCCTCTTCTTCCAGGGATCATGTCCTACAGGGGCTGTTGTCCCATATATTCTAATTCTTTGGTGCAGGAGGGTAATTACCAAAGCAGTTGATCCTATTCTAAGCCCTCTACATGCAATTAATTTTCATAATGGCCCACTGAATGAGATATTATTATTATGCTCATTTACAAATGAAGAAATTAGTCAAGGAGAAATGAAAAAATCTCACTTGAACTCATTTACCTGGTAAGTGTCAGGGTTGAAATTTGAACCCAGGAACTCTGGCCTGTGCTTTTAAGCACTATACTATAGTAACTCTCACACATGTATTGTAATTAGAAAAATCTCTAAGATATAAAGATATTGAAAACAGGGCAGGTAGCCCTGGTCTCAAATTCCAAGAAGCAGATGAATGTAAAGTTATGAGCTGTAAGTAGGAGTTATTTTCATGCCTACAGAACAGCTTGGGCCTTGACTCAATCAACACAGATCAGGTGTGGACAGAGGGTACATGTTCCATAAATACTAAGAGACACCTCTTCTAGGGTAGACAGGAGGGTGAAGCATGCTTCCAAGATAGAACACCCCCTTGGAGTGACCTTGACAACATTGACATCCCAAAGAGTGATGTGTTCAATTTGCCCAACAAGCCTGAGAGTCAGCAGTTTCCAAGACAGACATGATGTCTAGACAGCAAATCAGAGAGGACACTTTGCAATTAGAGAGGCTGCAAGGGAGGCAGGAAAGTCAGGGTTCCATAGGAAAAGAGGTAACTGCTGCTGACTGTGTAGAAGGATTACTATCTCACAACTAAAGATAACACTCAGGACGCCTGACTTACTCTCCTTCACAGCGAGGGAGCTGTTGCTATTCATCATCCTCTTAGACCCATTCTCTTCTGCCAGTGAATAGGGTCTTCACAGTTCATCAAGTCCTGGCCCTTGCCTCTACAAACATCAGTCTTGCACTCTCCAGAAATGTCAAGAGTTCAGAGGGTAAACTCTACTTTGCATAATCAATGTTTATCACGATCCTTTTGAGAGTAATAACCAAGGTGGCTCCCTACAGAGTGACCCATCCTTTCATGGGTGATTTGTTTTTGACACAATTTCTCACAGGCTGAACTTCTCCATTATATATTAACTCTGTACTGAGCATTCGCTCAGTTAACCAGCTCTCAGCTTTTTCCCACAATGGCTTTACAACACTTGTCTTGCTTATCCAATATGTTGGAGGCAGACTGAATTTTGCGGTTCTATTCTAAGAGATGCTTTTATGCAAACATTCAGTTTTGCAGGTGCCAATGTCTCAGCCAATCTATTTTCTTTTGGTGTGATAATGTTTTGGGCTCCTTTTCAGTCTAGGGGTGAAAAATGTACTTTCGATTTGTGCCAGTTCTTGGTTCATTGTCTTGCAGCTCAAAATCACCTTCTTTCTCCTGCTTTGTAACACTAGAGCTAGATTCTACAGGTCGCATTTCCTCCTTTGCCAGCTGGCTTGATGCTAGGTTTTGACAGTGAGTATGGAAAACACAATGCAAGGCTGGAAGAGAAAGAGGGGCCTTTTTCTGCTTTATCCAGCTTGGCTTTTCCCTGCTGTGGGAGGCAGATCAGTGTGCAGTCATCCCAGCCACGCTGCACAGCAGTGGCAGGCTGCCCTTTGCAGTTCAACAGGGGGTACTCCCCAGCACCAGCACTGCACGAAGGCTGGTCCTGCAGCAACCAGAACTCCCCTCGAAGGACTGAGTCCAGTCTGCAGGGCCTTTTTCTCTGTGATTCTAAGCTTCTTGGTTCACTCCTCCCCCCACTCCCCGGAGTTCCACCATTAACTGTCTATCCCTTAGACTTCTTTTCTATCTCTCTTAGGAGTTAACACGTACAGTCAAGGATTTTTTATTTGAAAAATTTCTGTGATTTGTGTCTCTTGTGTAGACTCCAATTGACACATCATCTAAGGGCACCTTGGTACAAGATTTTATTTTTGGAAAACAATGACAAGAATAAAGATTTCCCTATTGGGATATATGCATGTGTGTGTGGGTGCACATGCACACATGTGCACTGGCCATTAATATCAGTTTAATAGTGGCAGTATAGCACAGTGGATAAGGAACTGAAGCCAAACTGGCCTTGCTGCTTCCTAGCTATGGTGACTTATCCTCAGTCACCTCTAAAGTAGGGACAAATAGGAATGCCAGATAAGTACAATTCGCCCAGCTAAACTAGAATTTCAAATAAGCAACAATTTGTTAGAATCACTAGGCCCCAAATATCGCACAGGCATGCATCCTGTATTTTTACTTGCTAAATCTAATGGTCATAATATAAAAGGTGAAATGAATTTGTGTACAGGAAGGGTTTGAAGCAAGCCTGACCCCTGACAAGCAGAGTAGTCAGTAGTCCCTTTGTTGCTACAGCACACTACACCCTTTTTCAGATACTCTGCTGTGAGCTGTAACATTTCAGCCTCCCTTTTGCTCCCTCAAACTGCACTGTCCACAGTTGCTCAGCTCCTATCCTTCTAAGTAGCGAGCCTAGGCAATCTTTGGGGCAAAGATGTCCACTGATTATATCAGAGTAGGCATCTGACCCAAAGTAGCTCAGTCATGGACGGAGCATCAATTCATAAGGGAGTCCAACAAAAAGGACACTGTCCTAAAAAGCCACAGCAACTGGCTAAGCTAGTCTGCAATTAGACTGGAGAACAGAGAGGAAACAGATCAGAGACAATTTTTTGTGAGAAATATTTTGAAGCAAAGAAAAACCCAAAACCGCTGAAAACCCGACTGTTTCCTCAGCTCCACTTTCCATGTAGTCCTACAATAGACCCCCTTTTCTTGAGCTAGCATCAGTAACCTGCTG
Organism: Lepus europaeus; assembly: GCF_033115175.1. Classification (NCBI taxonomy): domain Eukaryota; kingdom Metazoa; phylum Chordata; class Mammalia; order Lagomorpha; family Leporidae; genus Lepus; species Lepus europaeus. Next base: position 101,434,038 of record NC_084832.1, on the reverse strand, counting down.
CTCTTTGCAAACAGCACACATGTACACACACACACACACACCACACACTCTCGCTCTCAGTAAATGAGCATTCCCACTACACTGAACAAATCATGTGCCGGGCACTATTTGGTAAGTGGGAAACAAAATTGAGATGCATCATCTCTCTCCCAGAAGGCCTTGGAGGCTAGGAATATAAGGAGGACTTGTGTATAGACAAGGAACAACATATTTCCCAGCAGATGTTCTCTTGCTAATTAACTGTGAGATGGAGCAAATTTCTTCCACTAGGCATTGGACCACATCTAAAATGTGGTATAATAGGAATCTTTTGGAGATTACAGTCGTGGAAAGGTAAGAATGCAAAACAGAAAGCCCTAGAGAGTAGGGGAAGCAAGGCAGTTTTTTAGTTTAAGGCAATATGAACGCTGTATTTCTAAAATGTACAGATGTGCGATTCCACATTTGTGTACATGCACATGTATGCATGCCTACAGCACAATTAAAGACATACATGACAAAGACATATTGAAGCCAAGTGGATATGCCATATTTATAATGCTTAGAAGACAGCCAGATATTTCCCTTGTCAAACTTCACAATTTTATATTTATGCTATGAATGGCTAAATTTTTTTTTCTGCATTTAAAAGCAAGGTTTATTTATGTCAGAGACTTCCAGCCAGAGTGGCCTGGGGAGGAAGGGGGGCTCCAAGAGAGGAAAAACCCAAAGGGGTGGTGGCACTGGGGTTTTGAAGCACAATTTTGGGGAAGAAACTGTAAATCAGTACAGGATGGGGACAAACCCAACAAAAGACCTGATTTGTAATCGTTTTTACCCTGTCTAGCTTGCTCTAGGTAACACAAAAGAGCCATCAGAAAGGTGGAATACCTAATTTCCTTTACAGTAAACTGGGAGCTCAGAAGGACACAAACTCCTGATGACGCCGCGGCTCAATAGGCTAATCCTCCACCTTGTGGCCCCGGCACACCGGGTTCTAGTCCCGGTCAGGGCGCCGGATTCTGTCCCGGTTGCCCCTCTTCCAGGCCAGCTCTCTGCTGTGGCCCGGGAGTGCAATGGAGGATGGCCCAAGTCCTTGGGCCCTGCACCCCATGGGAGACCAGGAGAAGTACCTGGCTCCTGGCTTCAGATCAGCGCGGTGTGCCGGCCGCAGCGCACTGGCTGCGGTGGTCATTGGAGGGTGAACCAAAGGAAAAGGAAGACCTTTCTCTCTCTATCACTGTCCACTCTACCTGTCAATAAAAAAAAAAAAAAAAAAAAAAAAAGGACACCAACTCCCTTGCTATTCTCATGGTAAAATTGGAAATTCCTAAGGAATGGGGCAGGCACCACTGGTTTGGAGTTCCCTGAAAGAGACAAAGACAGATGGGGACCACCAGTCCAGAAGCCAGTAGTGCTAGGAAGCAGGCACAAGGAGATTAAAAAAAAAAAAAAAAAAACACACTAGAGACCCAGATTCATCATTGGGAGATTCAGCTAGAGGACTCCCTGAGAAGTGGGAGAAGCCAGCCAACCTATGGGAAGGTTTTGAGCATTCATGGGCTCAGGCTATGTCAAACTTAATGATAACAACCAAACAGAAAATTAGCTGTGTCCCCTAGTGGAACCCAATAGCATGGTTACGAAACAGACTTGCACACAGCACATGTGAGGAGACAACTGCTTTTCTTATTTGAGGAATTCACAGTGCCACTTCCTCTCTCAAGGCCTTTAGCTCCTTGCAAATATGCAGGACTTATACTGTAGGGATTGGAGTACCTAGCTTGCTAGATGCGGGTTTCTCACTCCAGCTTGCTTGCTTGTCAGCTGTAAGGCCATGACAGGCCTCATTCTGGAGCGGGAAGGAGGCAGGGTCCTTGAGAACAAAGAAAGTAAGCTCCCCTGGAATTTATGGCCCAATGCTTCCTGCCAGTGCCTCCCCGTGCCATCTCCTTTGTGTGGCACTTCCCGCCAGTGCCTCCCCGTGCCATCTCCTTTATGTGGCCTTCCCACCACACAACGTATATAGTCTTTACGTTTAAATGAACCAATGAACATGTTAGGCCCAATACCTTGCCATATAGAGAGTGAGCGGTAACCTACGTAGGAGATGACCTGCACCCTTGTAAGTGTGAGGCTATAAAAACCTCTCTTATGCAAACGAGAGGGCCTTTTGTCTGTGCACCGCTAAAGGGCTGTGTGCGGATAGGGGGTCCCAGCCGGCTGGTAACAAATAAACCTCTGCTTTTGCATCCGCGACTGTGCCTTGTGCATTGATTGGGAAATTCAGACTCCACAATACATAGGAATCCCTGACTGAGAAGAGTCTGTACTCTCACAAGAATCTCCCCCAAAATATTTCATTCTCTCCTGGGTCGGTCGTTCCAACCATCCATAATGGCACTCATTATAGCCTAGGATGTGCACATTACATATACAGCATTAACTCATTGAAACATCACAACAGCCCTGGGAGAGGGATTGTTTTACTGATGAAGAAGTACAGGGCAGCCACCCAGCTGGTGCTAGAGGCAGGATTTAAACCCAAGCTGTCTGGCTTCAGAGTCTATATTTCTAATCATTATGCCATGTTACCTTGGATATGGCTGTACAGCACTGGCCTTATCCTCAAAGAATTTAAAAGACCAGTGGGTATATTCCCAGAGTCTGTTATTCTTGCAAAATGGGGGCTCCAAGCTCCAGTTCCTCCTGCCCTATCATCTCTCAAGCATGAAGGATGGCAGTGGTAGGCAACCAAGACAAACACCACAGAAAATCACCTGGATTCCTTTTTCTAATTCCCACTGCAGAATAAGCCAGTGCCCACATTAATGATGAGAAGATGAGCTTCTTGGACTTTGTATTAACAAAACCTCAACTGAAGATTTCTCTAGGGTGATTTGATTCAAGAACATGATGGACAAATTAAACCACATTTTCCCAATGAATTACAGTGTAAATTGCAAGGAAAGAATTTATTACTTTCTTTAAACAGATGAATGCGTTTGATAGAAGGCAGGAGATTCACTGAGAGCGTTCAATGCAGAAGGCCCGGGGACAGAGTGAACTGCACGTGTAAGTATTTGCTGCTTCTGTACAGCAGCTAAATGCGCTCATAGTCGCAATCCTCCACGACCCAAACCTGATCAAAATCTCCCCACAGTGGATTTATGAGCCATGATGAGAACAACAAACCAACTCTTCCACTGCCTTCCTTAGGGGCATTCACAGGGGGCTGGAATGGAAGTGGAGCAGCTGGGACTCAAACCAGTGCCCATATGGGATGTGGGTGCCACAGGCAGAGGCTTAACCTACTATGCCACAGTGCCAGCCCCTCAGGTGTTATTTTTAAGCGCCTCTATAGCTTCCAGTACCTGTGAACCCCCATTCCAATAGAAAACCTGGGGAGCTGCCTGCTTTTTGCAAGCACTGAGCAAGGGCTGTGGGAGGGGCATGAAGATAAGAGCAGCTGGGATACAAGGGCCTGATACTGAATGCCAAGTGGGAATATTCCATTCCTTACATGATTCAATGTATGTGTCTACTCATTCCAGTGAACAAGATTTGCCACTCCTTCACTGAAGAGTGGCTCACTTCCTTGCATTCTTCTTGGTTTTTCATTTTGCATATTCCTGAGAGAACTTACAGGGCATTCTACTTAGGTGCCCGGCTTTGAAGTCAGACAAATTAGCTTTTTGACCCTGTACCTCTGCAAGCTTTAGTGTGCTTATTTGTAAACTTGTGATGAAGATAAGTTGTAGGGGTAACTGAAATAACTATGCACACATAATTAAAAATTACCAGCTTATTAAAGAATTCGCATTCACATGTCTTTTTTTTTTTTTCAAAAGATTTATTTATTTATTTGAGAGGCAGAGTTACCAAGGGAGGGACAGTGAGAAAGGTCTTCCATCTGCTGGTTCGCTCCCCAAACTGCCATAAACAACCAGGGCTGGGTTGATCCAAAGCCAGGAGACAGGAGCCAGGAGCTTCTTCTAGGTCTCCCACGCAGGTGCAGGGGCCCAAGCAGTTGGGCCATCTTCCACTGTTTTCCCAGGCGCATTAGCAGGGAGCTGGATCAGAAGTGAAACACCTTGCGGCGCCGGCACACCGGGTTCTAGTCCCGGTCGGGGCACCGATCCTGTCCCGGTTGCCCCTCTTCCAGGCCAGCTCTCTGCTGTGGCTAGGGAGTGCAGTGGAGGATGGCCCAAGTCCTTGGGTCCTGCACCCCATGGGAGACCAGGATAAGCACCTGGCTCCTGCCATCGGAACAGCGCGGTGCGCCGGCCGCAGCGCGCTACCGCGGCGGCCATTGGAGGGTGAACCAACGGCAAAAAGGAAGACCTTTCTCTCTGTCTCTCTCTCTCACTGTCCACTCTGCCTGTCAAAAAAAAAAAAAAAAAAAAAAGAAGTGAAACAGCTGGGACTTGAACCGGTGCCACAGGTGGAGACTTAACCTACTACATCACAGCATTGCCCCTCTGGTATTATTTTAAGAGCTGTGTTTCCAAAGAAAGGTAAAATGGTGTAGTAACAATGCAAGTATACCCAGACTACCAAAATCTTTGAACAAAAAGAGATTCTAGAGATCACTTGGGATGAGAGAGGTGCTGACAGGAAGAAGAGGGTGGAAAAGTAAGGTGAGGAATTGAGCAATTCCAAAGACAAATTTCATCTGAATTTTCACTGTTCCACTCTAAAAATCTTTCTTGAGTATCCACTAGGTACAAGGCATCATGCTAGAGATTCATTGCTCTAAAGATGGGTAGAGCCTAGTAGGGGAGGGGGGAAGAGCCTACCTTGTGCCAAGACTCATGAGGGGACACTTCTAAGTATAAGCACATGCGTGCCTCAAGGAAGAACAACTGAGCATCCTTTCTAATCAGACCTGTCAAGCTGTCTCGTCCATTTGCTTGTCTTGCCTATTGTTCCAGACCCTCAAGGCAAGAATTCAAGGCTGCCTTTGGCCACCAATTCTGTCTCAAACTCTAACAGGCAATTCTTTCCGAGTTCCAACTAAAACATACTGTATGGTAAAGCAGTGCCCCTCCAACTGTGGCTTCACTTTCTGTGCCTTCAGTAACTCACAGCCAGCTGCAATTTGAAAATATTCAAATGGAATATTTGGAAATAAATGGAAAATTCCAAAAAATCCTCAAGTTTTAAACTGCATACCTTTCTGAGCAGAGTGATGAAATCTGGTGTGATCTTGCTCAGTCCCATCGGGGTGTGAACTCTCCCTTTGTGCAGTGGACCCCCACGGTCCACACCACCAGCCCATCACTCATTTAGCAGCTATCTCAGTAGTCAGATCCTCTGTCACAGTTACCATGGTGCCTGTGCTTCTGTAACCCTTAGTTTATACAAGGATGGTCCCAAAGTACAAGAGTAGTTGTGCTGCCCATTTGGATATGTCAAAGAAAGCAACAGAAAAGGCTTCCTTTATGTCAAAAGGAAAAATTCTGACTTAATAAGAAAAGAATCACATACTGAGGTTACTAAGATCTACAGCACCAAGAATGGATATTGTATCTATGAAATTGTGAAGAAGGTAAAAGAAAGTCACACTACTTTTGCTGTCACATCTCAAAAAGCAAAAGTTATGGCCACAGCCTAAGTGCTTAGCTGATATGGAAAAGGCATTCAATTTGTGGGTGGAAGACATGAACAGAAATACATTCTGATTGATGGCAATGAGGTTCGGTACTGCCTACAGTTTCAGCCATCTGCGGGGGGTCTTGGAGCGTATCTCCCAAGGATAAGCGGGCCTGCTGTCATCTGGATCCAGCTCCTCTGGTCTGTTCTCCAGGATGAAGAGCAGCTGGCCACTGTCTTCTGCATAATAACGCCCCAGGGGCTAGAGACTGTTAGTAAGCTCCTCTGGAGCTCTAGGTCCATTATCCATCACAGACTGATGAGAAAACAGGATGCAGACACCGAGCTTCTTTTTCACGGCAAATGAGCTCCCGTGGGGATGTAGTGATGGAGGACAGTGCAAGTTGCCGTTGGCCAGGGACAAGATGTGGGGCAGGCAGCTGCAGATGGCCGCTGACTTTCTCCCAGGGACAGTAAATAGACTGGGACGCATCCTGGGAAACACTTCATCACTAGCAATTCCCACAGAAATTGATTCTAAAACTTCAGTTTTTAGAGGAAAGGGGAAGTTTGCTCCCTGTCCAGATATTCAGTCACGTTAAGTATACCAGGTGATGAAATAAAGAAACAGAAAAAATCAAGAACGTACTTTAATTCAATCCTAATTTGATTTCATACTATCAGTTTTTAAAAAGACACACTTATTTATGCATCAATCATGCCTTTTATTTTCTGTATTTTACAGTGCGTTGACATCTTGGCAACCCTGTTGGCCAGGGACACTGCCCCTCCCAGGGCTAATTCCCAGGGACAGCAAAGAACGCCTGAGTGGGCCTTGCATTTGCAAGGCAGCCAGTCCAAAGGCCACATCCCCGACATCTCCTTTCCCTAACTTTCATATGGCAAGCCAATATTCCCCCTGTCCCAAGTCACCCACGGCCAGGTGCCAGACAGCTAGACAGCCAGACGAGCCCGCTTCTAACTTAGAGCCTGCTGGGATTATGCAAGCTCTCCAATCCTGATTGGTCACATTGCCTCCCTTCTCACCCACAGGAAAGGCTCAGGACATGCTGTTTCCCACGGACGGCACCCCTTCTCCTGGGACGTGTAAGTAATAAAACACCTTTCATGGCACTGACCTCCCTGTGCCTGTCACCTGACCGCAGCCGACTAAAACACTGATCATTATGTCTCACAGTTCTGGAAGCTGGGCAGCCCAAGATCAAGGTGCCAGCAGCTGGGCAGCTGAGGGCCTTCCTGCTGCATCTTCACATGGCAGAGGGCAGGCGACAATGAACTCACTTCCACCAGCCCTGTTTAGGCAGCGTTAACCCTTTAATGAAGGTGGAGCCCTCACGACCTAAACACCTTGTAAAAAGCTCCCAACAATGTTGGGAGATTAAGTTCCCAGCATCTGAATTTAGAGAGTGCAAAAACATTCAAAAACTTGCACTGTAGGGCCAACGCTGTGGCTCAGCAGGTTAAGCTGCCACCTGCAGTGCCAGCACCCCATATGGGAATTGGTTCCTGTCCCAGCTGCTCCACTTCTGATCCAGCTCTCTGCTAAGGCACCTGGAAAAGTAGCAGAGCAGGGCCCAAATGCTTGGGCCCCTATGCCCACACGGGAAACCCAGATGAAGCTCCTGGCTCCTGGCTTCGGCCTGGCTCAGTCCTGGCCATTTGGAAAATAAACCAGCAGATACAAGATCTTTTTCCTCTCTCTCTTTCTCTTTCTCTCTCGCTGTAACTCTTTCAAATAAATAAATCTTTAAGGAAACTGTTTTTTGTTTTTTTTTTTAAAAAAAACTGCACTGGTTACAATCTTGAAATAATTTATCACGCCTTAAATCTCTTGAATAATATTCCTCAAATGGTAGTAATTTCAAACCACAAAATATTGAACACTGTTGGGATAGCAAGTCCACTGCTGCAGTAATAACTTCCAATCCCAGAAATGCCTTACTGTTTGTAAATACTGCCCATTAAGTTTCTTTACATGTTTATACTTCTTTCAAAATGTCAGTTTTCAAGAGGTACTCAGAAGGTAGCTCATTTATCATTTCCCTAATGATTTTCAGACAGATGGATCCCTTCTGCCCTTGAAGAAATCTGAAGAGGAACTAGATTTTTGTTGAGTAGAACAGTGTTTACATGGTATGCAAATGTATTATTCCCTTGCTATCATCAAAACAGAAAACCTTCATGGACATGCTTCTCAAGTTCTTTGTCAGAATTTTCATCATCCTGTTTTGCTTTTCTTTCTTATTTTCCATATTGTGCAGTCAGTGCTCAATTTCTACCTCTGTTTCTTTCCAGGTACTTAACCTTTAAGATGAAAGGATTTTGTTTTAATCCACTTCCCTTCTTTCCCAAAAGCCAATAGCATTTTGTTTGCATTATAGCTGGTCTGCTGAGCCCAGATGGCCATGAAAACCTTCAGAGAATACATTCCATTTTACAGATAGGGGAAGCAGAAGTCTTGGTTAAGTGTCTTCGTTGAAATTACACAGAGGTAAAAACTGAATTCAAGACTTGCGCCTTCTAGGCAACTGATTCTAGGCACATGATTATGTGGACTGAACGTGCCCACCCCCCAAAATTTGTGCTGTAACCCTAACCCCCGGTGAGATGATACTTGAGGTAGCACAGAGATGAGACGGGAGCTAGGAGAGCCTGCTCACTCCTGCTCTCCGCCAGGCGATGACACGAGGAGAAGACAGCCATCTGCGAATCGGGAAGCAAGGCTTCACAAGACACTACATCTGCTGGCACCACTTTGACCTTGGACATCCCAGCCTCCAAAACTATGGGAAATAAATTCTGCCATTGAAGCCCCGTGGTTGTTATTCCTGAAAAGCATAACACCTAGTCTGGCTAGAGGTAGAAAGACAGATACAATGGTCTTTTAGGGTTTTCTATCTGAATGCATTTTCTAATATACTGTTACAGATTACTACAGTGATTAAAAATATTTTCAGGTAGGTCTGGGTTACTTTAACCCAAAACTCAATGTATTCCTACATATTTATTACAGCCCTCTATACTTGCCTAATAGCATAAACACAAACATTTATTTTTTTTTAATCTGAAAGGCATAGTCACAGAGAGGCAGAGACAGAAAGAGATCTTTCATCTATTGGTTCACTCTCCAAACGATCGCAATGGCTGATGCTGGGCCAGGCCAAAGCCAGGAACCTGGAACTTCATCCAGGTCTTCCACATGGGTGGCAGGGGCCCAAGCACTTGGGCCATCCTCTGCTGCCTCCAGGCCATTAGCCGAGAGCTGGATCGAAAGCAGAGTGCCCAGGACAGGAACCAGCACTCTTACGGGATGTGGGCATCAAAGGCATTGGCTAAACTCACTGTACAACACTGGTCCCCTAGCATAAACATTTTTATCTCTTTTTTGGTAGACTGAGATGGCTAACAATTGGGCAACAAAATTAACATTAAAAATATTTCTTGAAGATGGAAGAGTGGGTCAATACCAGTGAGACAAAATTAACAGGAATACTTCCTCCCTTCCCGAAGTCACAGTCCTTTTCCCAATGGAAGGACTTCCGGCAATTTATTACAATTGGGTTAAACCCTCAATTCTCCTTCACATTACACCGTAAGTACTTTCCCATGTCACTAAATATTCCTCTGGAAGATTATTTCCACAGGCCCATGATATTCTTCCTTACGTATGTACCATCATATATTTAACATTCTCTTACTTTTGGCCAGGTATATTGCTTCCAATTATGTACGCATACATTATGCTACAATGATCATCCTCTTATATAAAAATAAATTAACAAATGTAAAGGCCTTTGTCTAGGCTTAAAAAGTTAATCATATGATTACAGATTCTATTTTTCTGGTTTTCCAGCATTTGTAGGAGAATAAAAAAAAAAAAAACTAGCATTTTTTTTGTTGTTTACAAGTGCAATATTTCCCAACTGCACAATCAATATGGTGTTCAGATCAGGGAGGCGTTGGTCCCACAGTACCCTGTGCTAGTCAATTATATCTGAAGTACTGTATCTGTTCCAGATGTCAGCCCTCACAAGCAACATGGACAAATATTTATGAATGTTCGATACAATGTGATCATTATCAGAGGAGGGATAGCTGCAAGAAGCCATTTAACCTTGAAAAGAAGGCCTAAAGTGATGAGATCCTAGATTTCAAATATAGGAAGAGAGACGAGCGGGGAGAGACTCAATCCAATGCCTGACAGCTATTTGAGGCAGATTTTAGATGCAGCCAAGAGCCGTTAACAGCAAAACCCCCAAAAGCTAGGGACACTCGAATGGCCTTCTAATGTCTTCTTCCTGCTAAGGACCATGACACTGGACAGCCTGGCTGAAGTCAGAAACAGTCTGTGTGGAAAGCTGGTCTCTCCTCCTTACCACACCTGGGCCTCGGCATTGTTTAAGATTCCACCCTTGGCCTCTGATCGATCTCTACGTTTACATTAGGTGAATTCAACTACTTGTATAGCTTTAACACCCTTTTTTCAAAAGATGGCTTTTAAATCTCTCTCTAGCCCCAACTTTTCTCTTGGGCTCCATTATCATTTAGTGAAGTCTTTTCAAATGTAATGCATCAGAATCAGGGTTAATTATCTTCCTGTGCTCATTAGTCAGGACTCATGGTTGCATGTGTCAGATTTCCTTTTCTTCTTATTACCTGGCAATTTCCTTCAAGACACAGGTAGACAGCCACCTCACCCTTAGGTCACAGGATTACCCTCTCTGGGATAACTGATACCTTGCCCTTTTTTGTTTCCTGACACTGAATCCACATCTATGCCCAGCACGCATCACATGGAATGATACACGGTCTCTTCACTAGGGCAAGGACCCCTTCATTCGTCTTTGAAGTTGGTCCCAGCATGGGGCCTGGTATGTGGTTACTGGCACACAGTGATGGTCAATAAATGTTTAATGATCAAAGTAACAATGAAATTTTTCTAATTTTTAAGATCTGCTTTGATAACTAAACCATATACTAAAAGTGTGAAGGCTTCCTTCTTTCCTTTCAGAAACCAGAGTGGATTAAAGGATAATGAATGTGTTAATTTGGTTCCATTATGTTCACGTAACACTTCAGATTAATTAAATGCTATTGTAACATTCACCACCCAGCACTGTCATGCTTCTGAAGCATTTTCCCTGTCATTTTAGTCCAAAATGTAGGTAGATTTCACCTTCCTAGGGTTTGAAAGCATATACTACCCCACCGGAAGGTAAATGAACAAGGTACCAGTAAAGCTGGCTACACGTTAGACGATTCATTAGCCTATGCCAATAAATGTTTTTAGTTTTCTTCCAAGATTAGATTTCAAGGGCAAAGATCCCAAAAATAGTCGTGAGGTTTGCAGCAAGTCAATTGTTGTTAATAAAAAAGAACCTTTATTTGCGAGTGATACAGCTTTGTTTCTACATTGGAGTTTATTGCCATTCCATCCTGTCCCTTTGCCTTCTTACATGGGAGAAAGGAATAAAGCTCATCTCACTGCATCCTGCCAGCCCAGTGTACACTTTGCTATAGACAGTGATTTACTACTGAGTTGTGCCAATTACAATTTATGCTGCATCGCACATACAGATGGGAGAATCCCTCAAGATCTAAGTGCACCTGTGAGGATATGATTTCTTCCTGTGAACATCATCCAATCTATATGGGCACAAGGGTATACTATGCCTCTCAGTAGGAGTACTTTCTTTCTTTCTTTTTTTTTTTTTTTAAGATCAATTCATTTGAAAGGCAGAGTGAAGAGAGAGATCTTCTATCTGCTGGTTCACTTCCCAAATGGCTACAACAGCCAAGACTATGCAGGGCTGTAGTCAGGAACCAGGAACTCCACACAGGACTCCCACATGGGTAGCAAGGGCCCAAGCACTTGGCTATCTTCTGCTGCCTTCCCAGGCACAAGAGCAAGGAGCTGGATTGGAAGCAGAGAAGCCAGGATTCGAACCAGCACTCCAGCATGGAACGTGGGTTGTCACAGGTGGCGCCACAGTGTCAGCCCCATTGTCTTTCCCCTGGTTAGTAGACTGGGCTCCCCAAGGTTATCTGGCAAGAGGCAGGGCCAACTTTCCTAAAACAACTCCAGTTGCACTAAAAACACCTCCATCTCGGCCACTTTATCCTTCATTGTTTGTTTATTGGTTAGTTTTTTACTACCTTCCATTTTGTGGCCCAAGCCTGATCCTAAGCTTGAAGGACTACGAGCATCAGCGGCTTTGCAGAACTGGTACCGTACTTCCATTATGAAGCACTGAGACAGCAGAAGGGGAGCAGGAGCTGTGCATCCCAGGACATCAGAGCTAGAAGGATCTTCAGACTATCCCCCCATCTTACAGATGTGGAAAAGAGAAGACCCGACTTGCCGAGCTGGTAGAAGAGCCAAGGCTACATTCCAGGTTAGCATAATTATTGCAAAACCAAAGGATACAAATGTGGGTGTTCAATGCATGGGGCTAGGTTCCACCAGAACAGAGGAATAACTCAGTGTGACCCAGAATGATTTTATAGAACAATGATGGGGGTGGGAGGGTACTCAACTGAAGTCCACGGCAATCTAGATATTGCTCCTACTGATGCCGGCAGTGCAAGGGTACAAGAGAAATCCAGAACCCCACTGATCTTACCCACAACCCAGCCCTGCCCCCATCCCATTAATGATTGTCTGGGATTGGTAAATTACAGATATGGAAGCCAGAAATGGACAGTAAGGACTCTACAGATCTATTCTCCTGTAGGTTGTCTGGTCTTTCTCTGGCTTGGTTTTTCTCTCTTGCATCCCAAACTCCTTATGTTTCTTCAGAGGTCAAGGTTAATGGTGAGATCTTATACCACAGCAGTGCAGAATGACTTCTCCTTGATCACGCAGGCCTTTGACTGTGGCCCCTCAGAGGCCCAGCTAGCAGTATTTTTTGTATCCAAGTATTGGGCAACTAGCGTACGTGAAACAGACTCTGCTTCGGGTCATTCTCACAACAGCATTAAAAGGCAAGGAAGCCACAGTCCTGATTAAATCCTCCAAGTCTACACAGCTAGGACACAGAAAATCTGGGTCCATTCCTAGGACAGTCTAACTTAAAAACCTATGGTTTTCATTAGAATATACTGTTTTTCAAACATAAGATTCTATGACACGGATCTTTTAAAAATACAAATCTTATGATACGTATTTTTTTATGAATAATGTCAGCATTAAGATCTTTGATATATTACCACAATGCAACAAGGTTACACTGAAAGATCACCAGACTTGGAACTAGAGTACGCAGGGTCTATGCCTTGGAACTAGAGTACGCAGGGTCTATGCCTTGGAACCATAGTACACAGGGTCTATGCCTTGGAACTAGAGTACACAGGGTCTATGCCGGCTCTGATGTTGCAACATGGCCTCCAGCACTCAATTTTTCCTGTCCTCTACAGTGGCAAATTATTATCTGATCTCACCTCGATTTTGTAGGAACAGAATAAAAATCACATGTTAAAAAATCTGTACCACACCAAGTTCAACTGATGTCCTCAGATTTTGAGAGAAGTGTTTCAAAAATGTGTGATGTTGTTATGTCAGAGGTGCCAATTTTAACCTATGTTTATGGCCCATTTTTTGACATACATTTTTTAAACAGCAGAAAATAACAAGTTTTAGACTACACATTGTATTTGAGGGGTTAACTTTAGGTCTGTCTGGTTAAGACCATGAGGGTGGTATATAAAGTCAGCTGAAAATAGATCTTGGTAAAAAGTAAGAGTGGGAATAAGAGGGGGAGGAGGAAGAAGGGTTGGGAGTATGGGAAGGAGGGTGGGCACGGTGGGAAGAATCACCATGTTCCTAAAGTTGTAATTATGAAGTATATGAAGTTTGTAACTATAAAGCTGTATAGTTCTGCATACATTCCTATGAACTTATTTCTAAGGGTACAGTTTAAAAATTCACCATGGGACCCCTAATCACCTTAAGCTGGGTGGTAAGAATACCATCTTAAATGTTAAAGTGATCATACAAATAGGATTAACTGTTTGGTAATAATAATAGAATTAAAAAGTAGTGATTGCTCCAACATGGAAAGCAGTCCACACAGCAGCCTCATAGAATGACAACTGCTTTAAATAGCATTCTGACCTCAGAATCAGCCCTTAAGGCATTCTAATCTGGCTGAAAAGCTCACGAGAGCATTTCAGGCATGGAAAGCCAAGACACTGAAGCAAAAAATGTCCTACATGAAGGATCTCAGTGGGTAAGACCCCAGTTGAAAGAAGTGTTCATCAAAGAAGGAGGTACTTTTCTCTGAAGGGAGGAGAAAACTCTTACTTTGCTTATAGCCTTCTCTAAATACTGACAAAGTTTATGGATTCAAAAGGCTTCTATAGCCTAGGTAGCTCATGTCAAGAGCCTTAGGTGATCACTGATACCATACGTAAGAGTGTTAACTGTTAAATTAACAACAAGAGTAACTGTGTACTAACTTCCCATGCAAGTCTTCTGTCCTCAAAGAGTTGTATTATAGCTATATCTAAGGGTTCCCAAAAGATGTATCATTCTTGGATGCTTCGTTAGTTAATTGAGTTTATTAAAAAAAGGAGAGAGAAGTCAAATTAACTTCAAGATGCAGTGACTTTGAACAGCCCTTGTCTTCAACTGTTGAGAACAGTTTTTTTGTTTTGTTTGTTTAACTGTGAAAATTTTTGAACTCTACTTAGTATAGAGTTGGTCTTCTGTATATAAAGTTAATTGAAAATGGATCTTACTGAGGAATGGGACTGGGAGAGGGAGGAGGAGGAGGGGTGGGAGAGGTGATAGGAAGGTGAGTATGGTGGGAAGAATCACTATATTCCTAAAGTTGTACTTATGAAATGCATAAAGTTGGTATTCCTTAAATAAAAGGTTTCTTTAGGAGGAAAAAAAAAGATGCAGTGACTTTGACCAGCCCCCGTCTTGGACTGTTGAGGAACAGTTTTTTTTTTTTTTTTTTTTCCATACAATTTGTTGAACTCTTTACTCTTTACAGAGTTAATCATATGTGTATAAAGTTAATAAAAAAATACATCTTAGTAAAAAATAAGAATGGGAATAAGAGAGGGAGGAGAAAGAAGGATGGAAATATGGGTAGGAGGATGGATACAATGGGAAGAATCACTATATTCCTAAAGTCATATTTATGAAAAGCATGAAATTTATATTCCTTAAGTAAAAGGTTTCTGGGGGGAAAAAAGTCCAGTGAGGAAGAAAGAAACATTATGAGAATACTTAATTAATTAATTAATTTAAATACTTAATTAATTTAAAGATTTTTACAACCCCCACCTTTTTTTTTTTTTTTTGAGAGGCAGACAGGGAGAGAAGCAAATAGAGCACTCCTATCCACTGGTTCACTCCCCAGATGCCTTCAGTGGTCACTGGAGAGGGCTGCTGAAGCTAGGACCTGGAAACCAAGTTCATCTCCATGTGGGTGGCAGGAACTACTTGAACCATCACTCCTGCCTCCTGGAGTCTGCATTAGCAGGAAGCTCAAGTCCAGATCCAGAGCCAGGAATTGAACCCATTTCAAACATAGGTCAAACAGCCCACCCCCCCCCCCCCAGGGTGAATCCTTTAAACATTAATACTGGTGGAGACACTGAAATAGCTGTCAGTCCCTGCTATGTCAAAGAAATAAAAAATAAGAGCTGCAGAATATGGCTCATACACAATCATGTGCAGTCAACAGCAGACTGCATATATGCTGGAGCTGGAAAATTGCCCTCACCTGGTGACACCACAGCCATCACAATATCCTAGTGTGACAGGTACTCTTGTTTGTGTGATACTGATGACGATACATCTACTGCACTACTGATATAAAAGTATAGTACATGTAGTATGTATAGTTCATAACACTCGATAATAAACAACCGTGTTACTGATTTATGTATCTGCAATACTATCATTGTTAGAGAGTATTGGTTCTACTAAAAAATGTTTACAGTGAAACAGTGTGTTGCATGCTGCCAGTCTGACCTATGCTATCTAGGTTTGTGTTAAGTATATTCTCTGATGTATACAAAACAATGAAATTGCCCAATGATGCATTTCTCAGAACATACCCCCTTGCTAAGCAATGCATGAATTAACTATTAAGGTTGTTAAAATAAATATACCATACTCTAAAAAAATAAAAAGGTGCTCACTTTTACTAGCAATTATTATAATTAGGTTAAATCCCTATATAGGTGGATTTGAACAAGGACTGTTCTACCTGATGACAAGGGATCCCTTCTGCAGGATCCTTTTAACCTCTTCTCTAAAATTTACAGAGCAACTCAGCGCCCAGATTTTATTGTGCTAATTCTGAAGTAAGATGCTGCCATCTAGTGTTTGTTACTCTCACACACAACAGCCTCCACACGGATCTTACCAGGATACCCCAGTAAGGTAGTCTTTGTCCTTTAGGAGGACAAAATAGACCTAAATGGCAAATCCACACAGAAAATGGAACTAATATTGTGTACTGAATTAAGAATCTAAGAAAGGCCAGTACAGTGCTGAGACAGAGAACCCAGAGTCTGCTTGCACCATACATGGGTTGCCTACCAAGGAGGGCTAACAGAACACACAGGGAACTTGTTCTGTGTGCCTTTACTGGTATGCAGAGGCCCACATGGTTGCACAGGCAGGGAGAGACTATCTATCAAAGTATGAGCCAATTTTGTAATGCTGAACATTGTCTACTGTAGGCAGTTTCTGGCCATTGGGAGGAGATACACAAAGGCCGGACTGCTTTGTGGGAAAAGTAAAGAAGGCATTTAAGCTACCAAAATGGTTGAGTGAAACAGTCATTACATTTCTTTTTATCCTAGACTGAGTTCCTCATAGGTTGTGGCCTATGTTACCCAAAGTGGCTAGTATGTGGTAGATAATGAATGTATATATTCACTTACAATTTACATGAAGGAAGAAAACTAGCCCCCCAAAAAATTAGACAAGAAAGAATAAGAGCAACTCCTGACATCTGAACACCGGCCTGGTCCTCCTGGCTGAGCCATGTTATTCTGTTGACCTTAAACTCTCTCACAGAAGACCAACCTCAGACAAGGCTACTCTGAGACCACAACAAAATGAGACCAAACAAGAGCACTTAATAATTATGTCTAACCACAGACAAAAACAAGGTCATTCTGTCACCCCCAGGACACCAAACATCCCTTCTTTCAGCCAAAATCACTGGTTGTGTCTCCTTTACCAGAGATAGCTTATCCTCAGCTAGTCTTCTCTCCTCTAGATCAACTTTACAGACATGCCACATCACAGAATTGACCATTTTCCAACAGCAGCCAATCAAGTGCAATCCCAACTCCTTAGAGCCCTCTAAATCTCTGAACCAAACCTCAGATCCTATGGTTGCTCTGATACCCTTTCACTGGGATACCATGTAGTCCCCCATGGTGATACAACACGTGATACATCTGACTGGCTTCACGTCCAGGGCTAAACTACCAGTCTTTGGCTGAATGGTACAGACTAATAAATACCAAGGGAAAAATAACTCAAGTGTATTATGAGGTTCTGTGAGGGTTTCACAAGTCTGCATGGATTCCAAATGTTCTTTGATAAACTTATGTTTAAGTCCATTTTCCACAAACTTTTTGAAGTACCTTTGTATAATACCTGGTGACACTGAGGCTTAAACGATTTACAGATATTACTTCACCAAAGTCCCACAACCCTCTGGGGTTGGCATATCATCCAGTGTTACAGATGAGGAGACAGAAACACAGAGAGTTTAAGTAACCTCCCCGAGGTCAGACAACTGGGAAGTGGCACAGTGAGAAATCAACCTGTACATGTGACTCCAGAGCCCATGCTTCAAATGAAGAGTTTTCAAGAGAGGAGGGAGGAATGTGTGTGTGTGTCCTAGGGGTGGCAGGAAAGCATGAGTGAAGGCAGGGAGACAGGAAAGAATCCCTCTACCTTAACAGCATCTTCATTCTTTTACAAGCTGTATAAAAACCTATAGAATCCCTTTTCCTCTCTCCATGTACCCACTTAGTGTTGGTTCCAGTTTCTTTACAATTGACCCCTAGGGCAAGGTGCAAGGGTTGGGAGCACAGTTTGAATGACTTTAATTTTGCCATTGAGTTTTAATGATTTAAAGAATGTTCCAGCCTGCCTCTACCCATACCTTATTTTTCTCATCTCCCCAAGGCCTTGTATGGCACAGACAGACGTGGCCAGGGGGCCACAGAACCATCCTTCCACTTCACACCAGCTCCGTATCCTATCCCAACATCATTCCTCAGAGACGCCTCCTCCAGTTCCCCAGGATAGGTGAGACCCCTCTGTCACAGGCTCTCACAGAGCCCTGCACGTCCCCTGTTATAAAGCGCACATCACTCCTGGTACGGTTTGATCTGTCCTGCTGGACTGGAAGTTCTCTGAGAGCTGGACTCGTTTACTGCCTGGCACAGCTGAACTGGAAGGGGAGTGGGGGCACTGACCAGTGGCAGAGTTTCAAGGAAAGCCAAGTCAATTCTTTTTCCTTTCTACTGAAGTCCTTGCTTCTTTTCTCTCAGTTGGATCCCTGTTCATGTACTTTCCTGACCCAAACTCAAGAACCATCCCCAGTCGGGTCGGATGCTGCCTAGAGAACTCCAGGTGTGCTTCATCCAGTCTTTTTTCTTTTACAACAGCCTGATTGGTCTTTCATGAACTTCACCTCTGAAAAGCGAACCGTCCCCATCTGGTGAGTTAGCCAAGGTCACACCTAGTCTAGTAGCCAGAAATAAAATCACAACAGTTGGCTCCCTAGTTGATGCCACATCTTCTTCTTAAAGGAACACAGGAGAGGAAATGGGCTTGCTCACTGATCCTTTGGGAGCGTTAGTCAAACACGGGCTTGTAATGCCTGCAGCTGCCATGTGTTATCTAGGAAACATGAAAGTGTAAGGAGCCCTTCAGGCACTCGTATTAAAAAAAAAAAAAAAAAAAAAAAAAAAAAACTGTAGTCTGAATTTATACTTAATGTTGCAAAAAATGATCTCATTCAAACCACGGGGTGTGACTCTCCTAACCGGGTTTACCAGTGGCTCCAGCCCTGGTCAGAATCAGTCCTAATCTCTCACAGAGGGCACAGCAAAGCTAAGCAGCCGCAGACACCACCAATTTTTTCTGGCATAAAACTTATGTTCTCATCTTGTGAGAAACCACTTAAAAAGGAGTACAACCAGGACTAAATTCTTGAGATACGCAGCCACACAGAGAAGAGTTCAAATGAAAGCCAAGCCTCTAATCTGCAGAGTTAAAGAATGAAAAGTCAAGCAATTAAATCTGAAAAAATGGATTACATAATCTCATGTGGGGCAGTTTGGATCTCGTATAGCAAGGAATTCACTGTCTGGGTGGCAGGCACACCTCAAGCATCTTTTTACCTGGGATGGATTAAGCACAGCTCAGTGTAGCAATGGACAGGAGGAAGGAGGGAGAGCCAGCTTCCATCCTAGAGTTAATGAAAACATGAGACGTAAAACAACTTGGCCAAAAAGTGAAGGTTAAAAGATGAACTTTGAAATCTTTCTTATTTAGGGCTTCTCTCTCGCAGTGTATCCCACTCACACTAATCGAGCAGCCCCATTATAACTGGGTAGTTCATATTTCTTCAAAACATTCCTTTGCTCCACCTGTGTTGCCCCAAGCACTGCCATAAAATTATCCACAGGGAAGTGAGATGGCTATCTTATTTCACCAAAACTCTTCCTGCATACAGCACAAAGGAATTAAAAACAAGTAAAATTACTTTGTTACAGTTGCTAATAAAATACCTTTTGACAAAGCTGTTATTTTTTCTTTCTTTTCTATTTTTTCATTACCTTTTATTTTTCTCCTTTATAAGCACAGAATGCATGATTTCATCTAGGTATTGATTATCTCTGTTTTAAGCAAAAGAAAGACTTAATAAAAATAAATAAAACACCCTTCTCCAAGGACAGAGGTAAATCTAGGGACTCCAGTCCAGCTAGGCCACAATAACTGTTTCTTTGCAACCCGGACCTCAAGTACCTGAATGGCCTAGGAACAAAATTTGCAAACATGTTATTCTGCTACATCATCAAAACTTAGCTGCAATTTTATCACAATGAGTCTTAATGAGTCCCACATTCCAACACACTGGGGGCATGATTTCAGCTAATGGAAAACTTGTTTCCACGGTGAGCCTTGACCATTCCGTCCTTCAATTCTTTCAGATCTAAAATTAGGACATTTTTGAGACCTTACTTGTTGGCCAACTGAACTTCAAAGATTAAACGGAATGTTTAGCTTGCTTCAACAGGAACGACTGTGGACATACCCGGAATGGCTGGAGGTTGGATGGACTGCAGGAAGCACGCTCCTCGGGCGAATGCAGACATACCCTCCAGAACTACTCCGCTGAGCCAGGGGGGCACACCAAGAACAAAGATGCTGCAGGTGCCAGGCCTTGATCTGTTCTGGAATTTTCAATAGCACAGAATAAATGATCTTCCCCACAGGTTGGCTCATGATGATTCAGACTGAGAACAAGAGACCTCCCCCATTTCTAAATGGGGATAGGAGAGTCACAGGCAACAAATTTTTTCAGGGTCCACTGAGTTTGAGCTGACAGTTTAGTACTGAAAATGCAAGGTGGAGATGGGACACAAAAACCACAGAAACATGGGGCATACAGACAACCCAGACTGGCTACGCAAAGCTTTAATCACCACAGGTCAAACAAACATATTCACGTATCAAAAACGGCTCTAAATTCTTTATTATCATTACTAACAACACTCTATAAATGAAATTTTATGCAAATACAAAACCTTCTTGTTTGTAACTTAAAAGATTTATGAAACTTTTTATAAACCCATTTTTTTTTACCCTGAGGCTAATATCACCAAAGTAAAAAATAAAAGTCATTACCAGCTGGCAATTATTCAACGCAGAGTTTTTAAAACTACTTATCATTAATCTGGAATGGCTTCCCTTCACTCTCCCACCCACACTACGTGATGGCCAGAGGGAAAGAACGCAAACGGCTGTGTGTCCAGTCTTCTTATATACCATCACATGATTCTCAACTCAATCTACTGATCAAAGCAAAGAAATACAATGTAACATTAGGTTAACTCAACATTATTGTATTTTAAAACAGGTACCAAAATCAATTCTTTCCCATAAAGGGGTAACTAACCCACAGTACGAGCTCAGACAAGAGCAACAGTACACCACTTTCTCACAATGGCTACTGCAGGGCACTCTACTCTATATAAACCAAGTATGTGAGTAAGTTTCCACTGCCTTGCAAATACTTAACTCTGGGCTGCTAGTCACTTTGAGATAAGATCTGTGCCACATCTAAAAGAAAACAATTCTCAATGTTACAAAAGTTACTTATCCATGTGCTGAGAGAGGTACACATGTTAAACTGAAAGAAAGAAAAAAAGCCATGTTGAAGAGGGAACTTTTTTATATGTAAATAAGAAATAGAACAAAAAGATTTTTAAAATCTGAATTTCTAATTCCCCAACATTATTGCTTGCGAATGAGCCTAGAGCCATTGTCCTACCTCTCACAAGGTAGCCTACTGACACTGCCTCCAAATATTTTCATGCTGATCGCTGCATGTTTTTAAAATATGCTCTTTCTAAATATTCACAGTACTTATCTAAACTGGCAGCTAGTCTGCACATCTGAGCCAAGAAATCCCTTGCCACTTTGTCTCAAAGTACCCTACAAGCAGTATCTTATGTACTATTTACCTTCCTCTGCACAATTACAGGTATTCTGCATTGTAAAACAAGTTTTGGGGTATATAACACCTAAAGAATTACCATTCCTAATCCCATGATGCCTTCCCAATTCAAATGATTGAACAAAAAATACAGGCATGGATATATAAAGAATTGTTTTTTAGGAGTTAAGTTCCTAACTCAGTCAAAATGGGATGAGTGTAACAAAGAGAAAATCTAGTACCAGAAAGAGTAACAGAAAGGTTTTCTAGGGGCCGGCATTGTGACATAACAAGTTAGGCCACCGCCTGTGACACTGGCATCCCATATGAGCACAGGTTCAAGTCCTAGGGCTCCACTTCTGATCCAGCTTCCTGCTATGGTTTGGGGAAGCAGCAGATGATGGCCCAAGTGCTTGGGCCCCTGCACCCAAAGGGGAGACTTCTAAGAAGCTCCTGGCTCCTAGCTTCAGAGAGGCCCAGCCTTGGCCATTGCAGCCATTTGGGCAGCGAACCAACAGATGGAAGACCTCCTCCCCACCCCACCTCTCTTTTAAATAAATAAAATAAACATTAAAAAATTTTTAATTAAAAAAAAGGCTTTCAGGTACAGGCTTGATACCAGTGCTCTCTTTTTCATGTAGAATTATGGAAAATCAATGTTCAAAAGACTTTTTAACAATTATACAGCAATTCTCCATAGGATACTTGCATTAACTGTATAACATTCCTACTGAGCAGCTCTCTAGCCCCTGCTAGAAGACCATTAGATGCAGGAAGCTGTTCCAATATGATTTACTCTTCTTTATAAGAGAATAACAAAACAGATGGAATAAATAAATAAATTTCCATAAATAAGATTATGCATTGTATCCAACTTTTCTAGATTTAGTAGTCAATTGCCACTCAAAAAAAGAAAATTTGTTCCAAAGATTCTATGCTTCCTGCAATGATTTAAAATAGGGATGGGGCTGGCGCTGTGGAACACTGGGTTAAGCCATCATCTGCAGTGCAGGCACCCCATATGGGTGCCAGTTCAAGTCCTGGCTGCTCCACTTCTGATCCAGCTCCCTGCTAATGTGCGTGGGAAAGCAGTGGAAGATGGTTCCTTGCACCCATGTGGGAGACCTGGATGAAGCTCCTGGTTCCTGGCTTTGGCCTGGCCCAGCCCTGGCTGTTGCAGCCATTTGGGGAGTGACCTAGTGGATGGAAGAGTTTTCTCTCTCTCTCTCTCTCTCTCTCTCTCTGTAATTCTGATTTTCAGATAAATAAATAATCTAAAATAAAAAAAAGAGGGAGATACAACTTAGTAATGTGAATTTTAAAAATCATTGTTGAATAACTGTGTGCTCTGGGGGAGCAAATAAAAACACCTTAGAAGTGGTCACTGTAGGGACTCCAAAACAAAGGGAAAATAAGTGTTTTGAATAAAAATTTCATTTTGAAGATGGAATAAACAGCTTTCACAGCCAGTCTTGCAGAATTCAAGAGCCCAGGTGGAGGAACAATAGGTTAGTTACAGTCTACAGCAACTGTCAACTCAGAAGGAAGAGAGAAGAGGAGGCCATGAGCAAGTACGAGGATCAACCTGCTATTCTAAGGCAACGGGGCACCCAGCTTGTTTGGCAGCACTGCCAGTAATGTTGTTCTGATTTCTCTCCACCCACTATGAGTGTTTCCGGTTAAACCACACCTTCAGAAGACCAACAAAGCAACATGTTGACTGGCAGACAATGACACCAGAGTTCAGTCTACAAAGGATCAATTCCTCTAAAGGGACACACTAATGTCTGTATTTTTATGCTCTGAACATGAGTGTATGTGCTGTGTCTACGTGAACTAAAATCACTTACCCTGACGACATTCATGTAAACTTTAATAACTCTAAATGACCATGTTAAGTGAGACTCAGCTGATTTCATTGTAAATAGGATCATTTACTCCTAGGTGTTAAAATGACAATGATATCAATTTTTAACAGATAAGACTATGAATAATGGACAAAAACAAAACAGCAAAAACCAACCTTCAGTAAGTCTTTTTATATGGAGGCCACTTTTTTTTCATATCTGTTTCAAAAGTATCAGATAATTAACATTTAGTGGCTAGATGACAGAGGAGCAAATCTTCCTGCAAAAAAGAATAAAACTTCCTTGACCATTGAGATTTGGAAATGAAATCAATGAAAGTCTATCAAGTACTCAGGATAGATTTGGTTGGCATCAAAAACCACAAAGATCTTTGGGTTCCAGGTATCATCCACACAGCTGTCATATAAATTCACATAGCTCCCATCTTTGGAAGGAGGTCGCATGTATTTGGAGTCTCCGTTTATGTAATCTCCAATTAGCACTCGAGCAAGAAACATAGACTTATACGTTCTAAACAGATGCCGCTGTTGCAAGCTGACACCATGAATTTGGAATGTGTTTCCATGCTTTATGTCATCTTTGCAGAAGCGACTGGAGTAAGCGGCATCTCTAGCAAAATAGGTTCCTTAAACAAAAAGGACCAGAAAAAAAAAGCCAAGATTATTCCCAAGAATATATTAAACACAAACAAAAACATTCTAATTGTCAGGAGACTAGTCAACATGGAATCATAATAAAAATAGGTGTGGAATCTCCTCAACTGCAGATCTCTCAAAGAAGAGGAGAAATCCATCTGTGCGAACAGCTGCACTGCAGACTGCCACAGGGTAGATCTGCTGGTATGGGCCAGTCCTCACCACCGCCACCACCCCCACGGCCCCCACCAAAAGGTAACAACCAGATTCTGTTTTCAAAAGAAATCTTACAAAGAAGCCAAGTAAACAAAACAGATAAAAACTGCTGTGTGACTTAGAGAGTGGCAGGGCCTGAATTTTTACTGCTAGGACCCCCCTCCTATTTCTATTTCCTTTACTGCTCTTCTTATCTGCTACTCCTGCCCAACACCCAGCAAGGCCCTGGAGAGCACAACTGGCAACACTGCTTGTGTTGAGTCACCTCAGAGATGATTTCCAACCGCAGGAAACTCGATCTCTATGATTCACGGATATTACTCTAAGTAACTGAACCCCATGCCCAGGACAAGATTTCTAAGGGAGTGCAATGCTCGTCGCATGGGAACATTCCAAAAGAATGCCTAAATGTGAAAGCTCAATAAAGCAGCAGCAGATTCTTGTGCAACGGGGGACATGAGCAATCGACAGTACTAAGGAAACACCTGCTCTAAAAATCTTTGGAAATGAATATTGATGGGACTTGGCTAACACTTTTCTGACCCTCTTATTGTAAATAAATGGGATGGCCATTTCAGTAGTTAACTTCCTCCTCTGGCTGGAGGAAAGGGAACAGAGTAAGGGCCAGAAAAAAAAACAGCCATCTCTTTCTGCCTCACCATGGGTAGTGTGCATAAATTGAAGTACTTGAACCTGTACATTAGAAATAAAGTGAGGTTGTCCCTCACTATTCCTTACAGCTTTTAATACTATTACTTATTTTCCAAAAAAACACAGAAACACTAGTATCTATAACCAGTGCACAACATAATTAATTGTTTTGTCCTTCCCTATACATTTGCTGTAAAGTAGAGCAGGGCTTATACATGGGAATTAAATACAATGCAACAGTCTCCAATATGGACATGCTACCCCATCTGGATGCCTGGGGCTGGGGAAGCTCTGTAATCTGGCAGAGGTCTAAGAGTCTTCCTTGCATCTATACATGTATGAAAGACTCGGGAACTCTGAGGGCTCAGAAACTAGCACAGGAACTTCTAACCTAATGCCCACCCAATCCCTGAAAGCAAAAAACAAGCAATTATCTGCAAAAATGGGAAATTCCTAAGACTCAAACTGGACCTGGAATTCTTATCATTACCTTTTCCAAAGAGAGCACCATGTATACCATTTATTCTCCAATCAAAGTTATGAATGCAAATTGCTTCCACAAATTCACTGCTGGTACCATGAAATAGCATTTGTTCATTAATCTGAGGCACACCTCTCCTTTTCTTGAGCTGAGCCTTTTTCCTAAAACAACAATACAAATAGACAAGAAAGCACACAAAGAAATATACTATAAATGGCACATAATTTCTAAGGAGCAAAGTTCAAGAGAAATGGTGAAACAGAAAACATTGCTTTACTATAAACCAAAAGAAGGCAACGCAACTCCAGAAAAAGAAATAATTTCAAATGCTCTTGGACAAAAGAGCATACATCATCTCATCAAAAAATTTCAGTCAACATTGAGACTTAAGGTTGGAAATTACACTCAAAACTATAGTTGTCCCTTCCACAGCAAAGGTGATGGATTGACTAAACCAGTTAAACTATAAACGCCTGCAAATGAGACTACAAACTGTGAAATGATACAAAGTTCACAGAGACTTTAGACAATGAATTCCTTGGGCAAGGGCCACATCTTATTCTACTCTTCCCCAGACAGTGGGAAATGCTGGTTGAACTATCTGGAACAATATGGCTGAAAGGGACAGTAAGTCATTCAGTTTAAGCCTCTTCCCAGTGGACAAACCCCTTCTAAGGCATAAAAGGATGACATTCAATGGTAGGACTGACAGTAACAGGAAAAACTGAAAACAACCTAAAAGTGTTTCTAGATCTTTATATTTTTATCTTCCACATTTATATTACAAATGTAAAAAGTAATGAATTATCCATGTGCATTAAAACAGTAATTCTTGAAAAATAATACTGGATGGAAAAACTATGCTACAAAAAAAGATATATATCTCAAATACTAGTATATAGGTATATATACCTAGATGGCAAAAAAGCATATATATACATATATACCTATATGTATAAAATATGGACAAGAAGGTGCCACACCAATCTCAGAAGAAAGAAGGAGAGCAGGATGGGTCGGGGTAAACAATGCACCTGTAACTGCAATGTTTTGCATTTCTAAAAACAGGATGTGAATGTGAAGAATATTAAGACATTAAATCTGACAAGTAGGTATGTGAGTGTGTTTAAACTATGTGCTACATTTTCATGTTTTAAATATTTCAGTGAAAAGATGATTTAAGACTAAACACTCTCCTCATCACCCTGACAGCTATCCAATATCTGCTTCAAGAGTGTCAAAGACTCCCTCGCTGCCTTGCAAGGCGGCACGATGTACTCGTGATCGGCTGCAGCTGTAAGGATGCACATCTCTCCCAACACAGAACCAAATCTGCCCTTCCATGGGGGTCTCACTTATTCTCTCCTGAACACAGAACAATTCTAGTCACTCCTACATAAAACAACTCTACGGATAGCCAAAAAAAACTATGGACACCCACCTAGACTTTCTTCTAGAGATTAAATGGACAGCATTCCCTGAACAACCCTTGATACTGCATAGCTTCCAGGCCTTTCTCCTAGCTGGACAGTCTTTGGTTCACAAGAATCTGCTGGACACTTTTCTAGTTTATGAATGCTGGTAGGAAACAGAAACAGAGCCCTGATATCATCAGACAGCACCACCTCTACCAGCACCTCTATTTGTTTTGTAGCCATGGCATCAAGCTGCTTATATGGATGTGTTGTCCATCAGATCTCGGAGTTTGCTGTACTTGCACAACTGATTTATAAACCCAAAGTTTACTGATTTCAGTCGAATTTTATGCTAGTAATTTAAAAAGTAAAAATGAAACAACACAGTAACTATCCATCTCAGGTGGACGGACGGTATAAACAACACACAGTTAGTGAATGCTCTGGCCTTCAATGAGGGAAATGCACCATGCAGTCTTTCTATGTGTACGCTTTCAACTACTGCATAGTCTTTTCAGATCACTGAGCAAGACATCAGAAAGGATGTGCGTGAAGCAAATACCTACTTCAAAAGAAGAACACATATTCACTAACAAATTACACCAACTTCCTTTTACAGAACTTAACGTACTATCTCATTTTTTTAAAACAATACACGTGTCCCTTTAATAACTAAGAAAAAAATTCCTTTAAAAAATTAAAGATACTTGTTTTAACCCAAATATTTGATAACACTTGTTTCGACCTTCCAAGGTCTGGATGCCTGATTCACTCACACAACAAAAAAACTACACTTTCTGGTAAGGAATCTTTCCTCAGTGTGATAGGGAAAGCTTCTACATTTTCACTCCACATTCCTGATAAAAAACACTGAAGAACTCAAGAAGAAGGCACACAGGCCACCAAAGTCACCCTCTGTGAAAGCCTTCTCACCTCAGCCTGTGAACTTCTCTCTGTACTAACATGGGCACACAGTTTTCCACCTCATCTCTATCAGGACAAACTTTCAACTGCTGGATTCAAACCAAGTTAGACTACAGCATGTACCCCTATATCAGTACAGTGATCCCATGAGTTAGTTTGTCATTTGTGAATCCATGCTGGTTTTTCTTCAAGTTTAAATATAAATATTTATATTACTCAAAGGCAGAGAGAGAAAAAGGGAGAGACAGACTCCCATCTGCTATTTCACTCCTCAAATGTCCACACTAGCCATGGCTGGTGAAGAACCAAAGCTAGGATCCAGGAACTCAATCTGGTCTCCCAAGTGGGTACTAGGGATCCAACTACTTGAGCTATCACATGCTACCTCCCAGAGTGCACTTAGCAGAAACCTGGAATGCGGAGTAGAGGTGACACTTGAACCGAGGCACTCAGATGTGGGATGCAGGATCCTAAGTGGCATCTTTACTACTGTGCCAAATACCTACCCCCCATTCTGGTTTTTTACAGATAAACATTTATTTAATATACATCCTTCTAATGTCAAGCTTCATGGTCTGTAATGATTAGAATTTACTCTGAAACTCAGGATGTTGTTACTACTTTGCAAGCACAGATTAAACAGAATACTGGTTTAACAAGTCTGTCAGATCCCATCAGTGAACTGTGGGTTAGTTAACAGCCTGGAGGGTGGGCACCGCAGGCACTGAAAAGCAGCCTGGTTACTGGACTGGACAAAGCACACAAGAGCACACACAGCTGAAGGCAGAGCAAGGTGGGGTGCTTAGAGCTGCGCATCTCTGCAACACAGTTTATTCCGGTGCCCACTATAAAGGCACCCAAGAAGTGAAGGCACTCAGACTCTAACTCAGATGTTCTAGAAAGGATCAACTTGAACTTCAGGGCCTGTGGAAATTCAGTTAAAACTGCAAGGAAAGCTGTAGGAACAACCACACTAAGTTCTTCCCAATCTTGCTGATCTGCCCAAACCCACACTCAAATTGATGACAAGTGGCAGCTGCTTTTCAGGGGTCTCAAAGTCACCACCCCCACATAAGGACTAGAGAACCAAAAGGCTCAACTGTCATGCCACAGCTCACAGCTCCACACTCCGGCTTGAAGTCTGCCTAAGTTTAAAGCAGAGGCCTCCATCCTAGCTGAACACAGGAACTACCTGCAGAACTCTGTAAAGCTAAAAAGTCAGGACGCAGGGTTCTGACTCAAGAGCTCTGGAATGGGTGGCAGACACTGCAACTTGTTAAACGGCATCACAGATGATTCTGAAACACAGCTGGGGTGCAGACTCTCTGATCTAAGTCCACATCCTTACTGAGACGGCGGCTTTCACTGCTCTTACTTCCTTGCTGCCTTGTCCTTCCAAGCACTGGATCAATAAAACCATCCCCTATCCGCTCCTACATGTGTACTGCTGCACTAAGTCACACAGCATGCCCATGGTTTCCACTACAAATGCACTTACGCCAGCTTCAGCTAAGCCCTCAGTGTGATGGGAATCCTATGGCTCCCCAGGAAACTCTACTTCCCACAGTGGCCACTTCAAAGCTCCCCTTTCCACTCTTCCTTCCTCTCATCCCCTTGCCACTTCATTCTGCTAAGTAACTTCTCTTTATTTCATCAAGGAAACTCACGGGAGTAGGAAGGAGCTCCCCAACCCAACTCCTCTCTGCATTCCCATCCTCTAGTTACCTATGAGCTTAACTGGACACCTGTCTACCTCCCTTCTGACACACGTCCCTGAATTCCATCCCATCACACCGTTTCAGAGGTCTTAACCCATCAGCTACCTTGCCCTCTTTCTTCTAACTTTCAAGCTCTCCTCTTTAATAGGCTCTTTCCAATCACAATATTATCTCCACGATTAAATTTAAAAAACCGTAACACAACAAACAGAAACACACCCCAGCCCACACATTGCTTATCTTCTCACAAGTCTTATCCTCCTCATTGTGAAGCTTCTAAGAAATAGTTTTCAACGTTTGCTGTACACAAAGCCACTACCAACACTGCTTGCAGCAAGGTTAACAAAAATCTTTGCTGCAGGACTGGCGCTGTGACATAGCAGGTGAAGCTGCTGCCTGTAGCACCAGCATCCCATATGGGCGCCAGTTTGAGTCCTGGCTGCTCCACTTCTGATCCAGTGCTCTGCTGTGGCCTGGGAAAGCAGTGGAATATGGCCAAATCGTTGGGCCCTGGCACCCACATGGGATACCTGGAAGAAGCTCCTGGCTCCTGGCTTCAGATCAGCACAGCTCCAGCTATTGCCGCCAACTGGAGAGTGAACCAGCGGATGGAAGACCTCTCTCTCTCTCTCTCTCTCTCTCTCACTGCCTCTGCCTCTCTGTAACTCTGCTTTTCAAATAAATAAATAATTAAAATCTTAAAAAATAAATCTCTGCTGCGAATTCACAAGTACTATACACACACACAATTTTTTTTTTACTTGACGTATCTTCAGTATGTGACCAGATGGATGACATCTATTTGTGTAAACAACTTTCTTCCCTTAACTCTGTAACTCAACATTTTAGGAGGGAACTTCAGAAAGTTCATGGAAAGTGGAATTAAAAATAATTTTATTTTGGTGCAAAAACATTTTGAAATACATGCATAGTTTTTTTTTCATAATACCCATTGTCCATGAACTTTCTGAAAATCCCTTATATGCATGGATTTCAAAATGTTGTGGGGGTGCTGGGGCTGTGGCATAGCGGTAAAGCCGCCACCTGCAGTGCTGGCATCACATATGGATGTGGGTTTGAGTCCTGGCTGTTCCACTTCTGATTCAGCTCCCTCCTAATATGCCTGGGAAAACAGTGAAAGATGGCCCAAGTCCTTGGGTCCCTGCAGCTGCATGGGAAACCAGAAGAGGCTCCTGGCTCCTGGCTTTGGATCGGCCCAGCTCCAGCAGCTACGGCCATTTGGAGAGTGAACCAGCGGATGCCTCTCTGTAACTCTGCCTTTCAAATAAGCTCCAGCAGGGAACTGGATTGGAAGAGGAAAAGCCAGGACTCGAACCGATGCCCATACGGGATAATGGCACTGCAGGCAGAGGCTTAACCTTCTATGCCACAGCACCAGCCCCAACAAATAATTTTTTTAAATTAAAAATAAATAAATTTATTTTTAACTTCCATTTTCCATGAAATTTTCCTTCATACTGGTTTTCGTTCACTTTCTGTGGCTGTCACTTCTGTTTCTCCTTGGGTTTTTCTTCGGCTCATCCCTTCCAGAGTTTGGTCCTTGGCCCTCTTCATTATCTACATGCACTGTAAGCAGGCGGATTCATCTTATTCAATCCTATAATTTCCTTTTTTTCTTATTTTTCCTATAATTTCTATAATCCTGTATTTTCTAACAATCCTAAAGCCTTCCTTTCTAATCTTTACCACCCTCACAAGCTCCTAACCTGTATAACAAAGGATAACAAAGGATCTTCAAAAAGTTCATGGAGGGGCTGGCCCTGTGGCGTAGCGGGTTAACGCCCTGGCCTGAAGCACCGGCATCCCACATAGGCGCCAGTTCTAGTCCTGGCTGCTCCTCTTCCGATTCGGCTCTCTGCTACACCCTGGGAAAGCAGTAGAAGATGGCCCAAGTCTTTGGGCTCCTGCACCCGCATGGGAGACCCGGAATAAACTGGTTCCTGGCTTTGGATCAGTGCAGCTCCGGCCGTTGCGGCCATCTGGGGAGTGAACCAGCGGATAGAAGACCTCTCTCTCTGTCTCTACCTCTCTCTGTAACTCTTTCAAATAAATAAAAATAAAAGTTCATGGAGAATGCATGTTATAAAAAGTTATACACAAATTTAAAAATTTTTGCATCAAAATAAAATTATCTTTTAATTCTATTTTTCCATGAACTTGTGAATTAACTGCTATTTAACAGCTCCTCCTCCTCCCATTATCTCTAGACCAGGACCTGCTCCTACACATATTCCTCTAGTCAGTTACAACAAACAAGCCAGAAGCTTGGGAGTTAGGATTCCCTCTCCCTTATCCACCCCATACACATTAAATCAAGCACCAGGCCATGTCATTCGACATCTCTAATATCTCAAAGCTATCCTCTTTGCTCTACTGCAGCAGCTACCACTTCGGTTCAGGTCATTCAGTGTGTCTCAGTTTAATTACCGAACTGATGTCCAACACTGGCCTCTTGGGGCCAGTGCTGTGGCGCAGTTAGTTGACTCCCTGGCCTGAGATGCCGGCATATGGGCGCTGGTTTGAGACCTGGCTGCTCCACTTCTGGTCCAGCTCTCTGCCGTGGCCTGGGAAAGCAGTGGAGGATGGCTCAGGTCCTTGAGGTCCTGCACCCGCATGGGAGACCCAGGAGAAGCTCCTGGTTCCTGGCTTCATAACAGCTCAGCTCCAGCCATTGCGGCCAACTGGGCAATGAACCATCAGATGGAAGACCTCTCTCTCTCTCTCTCTCTCTCTCTCTGCCTCTTCTCTCTCTGTGTAACTCTGACTTTCAAATAAATAAATAAACCTTAAAAAATAAACAAAACCTGGCCTCTTATTTTAAGCTGTGGTCCCTTTAAGTCAGACCTTAGCACAACTCATATTTTGGGCCAGATAATTTTTTGTTGTAGAAATTGTCTTGTGCACTGAAAGATGTTCAGCAATCCTGGCCTCTATCCCGTAGATGCCAAGAGCACCTCTCACCCTACCAGGTGATAAGCAAAATGTCATCAGTTATTATCAAATGTCCCCTTTTTGGGCAAAATCATCCCAGGAGAGAATTGCTACCTTAAATCTCTTCTCCACAATATAACCAGATGAATGGTTTTTCTAAAATGTAAATCAGATCCATCTCTCTCTTGCTTAAAGTCCTACAATGGCTTTCTACAATCCCAGGAAAAAGCCCAAACCCCTTAAATTCAGTTTACACAGCCCTGCATGGTCTGGGCCCTGCTAATGCTCTGATCAATTTCAATTCCAGATCAATTCATTCCAACCAAGGATTCTGAAGAAAATCACACGACCACTCCAGATATTCTACTACACATTCCTGCATACTCTGACAATTCAGCTCCTGCTACTGTGCACTCTGGGAAGCAGCATGATAGCTCTAGACCTTGGGCCCCTGCCATTCACATGGGATACCCGGATGGAGGTTAGGTTCTTGGTTAGGTTCTTGGCTTTGGCCCGGTCCAGCCCCAGCTGTTGCAGGCATTTCGAGAGTGCACCAGTGGATAAAAAGACTCTCTCCTTCTCTCTCTCTCTGCCTTTCCAATGAAGTGAAAATAAAGAACAGTTTAAATGAATTATGGGTGCATCAGATCATTTTAGAAGAACATACTTTGTTCACTGAGAATAAGATCAGTGGAGGCAGAGGTATCTATCTTCATGTAAGGGACTCATTTCTTAAACAAGACCTGAATAAAACTGTCTGGACTCAGTCAAACTCAGCTGTCAAAAATAAAAGGTGGCTTAATCCAAAGACTCAAGACTGTAAAGAACACAAGTTGAAAGCCCCTTGTTTTAGCACACACTATAATGAGAATAAATCAGAGAATGCACTCAGGACGTATAAACCAGTCAAGGACTCCACACACCGTTATCAAACAAAGGCCAGCCCGATTCTCAAGGGTGTGAAAGTGGAGAAGTCCTAGTTTGGGATTTGTTTGAAAATACCTCAGCAACAGCAATAACCACCACAGAGATGGATTGCATATGGTGGACAGTGATAAACGTTGAATCAGAATGATGGGTATGTGGGTTCATTAGATTAGACTCTTCGCTTTAATGTCTGCTTGAAATTTTTCTGAATGAAAACTTTAAAAAGTCATTTTATATTAAAAATATTAAAATCAAACCCCACCCACACGTATTACTTTCAAATATGTCAAAGAGCCATTTATTTTAAGTAATGTAAAGTATATAAGGTCATTTATTTTAAGTAATATAAAGTATATTGGCTACAACAGGCTAATTTGGACAGCATCTCTGTTATCTCGGATGGGCTTGCTTTTAGAGTAATCCAGAGAGTACAGAGAGTAATCCACTGGGTCATTTCCAACCTAAATATGGTAACGAACTGAGTTTTAAATCTACACCATAACCTTTGGGCTAGGAAGGAAATCTGAAGGTACATTTTAAGTGTTCTTTAAAACAAAATAAGCAAATGGCTACAAGCAAAACAGTGAAATTGTTAAAAATACAAAACAAACAAAAAAAGTCAAGCAAAACACAATGCTTCCAGAGATGCCTTATTCAACCTAACTGGAAGGAGAGAGCTGCTCGCCTCGCAACTCTGCAAGCAAAGCCTGGCTTTTCCTCACAAAGCAACTCTCTCCCATTCCCTGAGAACGCTGTAGCACAGTGCTGAGACCAGGTGCGGAGAGAAACACAGCCGCCTACAGCACTGAAAACAAACACCTTTCAACATCCACGCTGAACCACTGCTAAGACCACAGCGGCTCAGAGGCAAGGAGAAGATTCAGACGAGAAGTCGCCTCACCTGCAGAAGAACTCCCACAAGTCTAGATTCTGAATTCTCTGAATTCTTTTAATTCGGTTGCGATCCATTGTTTTCCCAAAGAGGTTAGCAACTTCATTATATTCATGTGTTTGGTTGTGCAGAGAAATAAGCTGGAAAAGGAATTTTGCACAGCTTTACTACAGCCTTTTCCAGTTTCCTCCACAGTACAGATGGTCAGTGCAGCGCTTACCTGATACGGGACTTCAGTATTCACGTTCTCCCAGTGTGTGGGCATAGGGATGGCTTCATTTTCACAGATGTAACTTCAAACAGCAAAGATAAAACAAATATTAGAAGCCAACTACAATTATTATCAGTGAGTCAGCCCTTCCTCCTAAGCTGACTGCTCATGTTCAGGGTATTATGACAAATGCAATTAACTGTAGCCCTTGGTTTCTTTATTTTAAAATATTTATTGAATTTCTACTGGATACTACTTTTTAGAAGCTGGACTGCTAACTTTAATGAAAAATATCCAATCCTACACATCAACAAATTTTCAAAAACAGCTGTTTAGTTCTATCTTGATTTTTTGAAATTTCTAAAATTTCTTTAAAATGTAAGGAAGATTTTAGGCAAAGAAAATCACTAAGAAGACAACCAAACTTCCTATTAAAAGAGAGAAGCCAAAAGTCTTATTTATACTTACTCACTTATATTTTTACTTATTTATATTGCATATTTAATAAAATCAAGACTCCTCAGCCATACATTTGATATCCTCCAAGATCTAATTCAAAATTAAACCTTTTTCTGTTTATTGTCTACTATTCTACTATATACGTTGTCTATAATTAATTCACTTAATGCAGTCAGCGAATCTTTGAAAAACCATGAAACATGTTCAAGCCACTGGATGTGGCCACAGAAGATGACAACGACATTGGGAGACAGAATAGTGAAAGGCTGATCCTGACACAGGACTTCCCTGCCCCTGACATCTCAGGCTTCCTGGAAGAAATGAAGAAATTTGAAACTTAGCTTTAGTTTACTTTTTTTAAACTCATCTTAGTTTCTGAAGAAATCAACATATGACTAAAATGAATGTGAACAAAGAGATGTGCCGACTCTCCCTTCTGTTCCAATGCTTGGCCTGTCCAACTCTTACTTCTTACCTAGACTACAGTACTCACTGCTTTTAGTCTCTTGGGTCATCTTTCAGAACTTCCTTAGGTGAAGTTTTCTGCCCACACAAATGGTATCATCACGTACACATATTCTGCGCCTGGTTGTATTTTGCTTAGTGTATTCTATGAGAACATTCCCTATAGTATAAAAAGGAGCCCCGTCCCTAAGGTCTCTGATGCAGATTTTATCAGGCCCCAGTCTCTCTCCCTTAGGTTGCAACTCCTCTGTGGTGATTTCAAATCAACTCCTTACTAAAGATTAGCTCAGTGGCCAGTGCTGTGGTGTAGCGGGCAAAACCACCACCTGTGGTGCCAGCATCCCACATGGGAGCTTGTTCCAGACCCAGCTGCTCCACTTCCAATCCAGCTCTCTGCTATGGCCTGAGAAAGCAGAAGACGGCCCAAATACTTGGGCCCCTGCACCCGCATGGGAGACCCAGAAGAAGCTCTTGGCTTTGGACTGGTGCAGCTCTGGCCATTGTGGCCATCTGGGGAGTGAACCAGTGGATGGAAGACCTATCTCTCTCCCTCTCTCTCTCTCTGTATGTGTAACTGTGACTTTCAAGTAAAATAAATAAATCTTTAAAATAAATTAGCTCATTAAATTGAGTGTACAAGGGTCAGGTCAGCCCTTCAAGGACTCCAGACTACAAAACTCAGAATGTAATTGTCTGTTCAGTAACTAATACAATACTACTGCTAGACCCTATTTTGAGTTGTACAGGAACTGTAAGCCCTAATCAAATAAAGCAATAACCAATCTACCCAAGAAGGGCCAAAGCCCACTCTGCATCACAGCATTTTCAGAAGAACACACAAGCCATTTATTGCTGACCAATCCAAGGAAGGTCCCAAGAACCAGGGATCAACCAGAGGCCCACACTCTAACTGAACATGTGTTGCTCAACCTCCATTTGAATCTGTAAGATCCACCGCTCTTACTCCCTCAAGGAGTCAGGGAATTAAGCCATAGCTGCTCAACTCCTTGCTCTGAGAACTGCAAAAAGACCCTCCTACTTTCTTCCACCACCCTTGTGTCAATAATTGGCTTGCTAAGTGCCAGGCAAGTGGACCCAATTTTGGGGGTTCTTTGGCAATTCCTCTAACCAGATTTGGGGAAGCACTGTAACAGGTCCATAGAAAGTATCCTCATTTCCAAAGCCTACAACAGAGCCTGGTAAACACTCAATAAATAAAAGCTGAATGAAAGAATGCATCCTATTTTATAAGCACATAGAATTCCATTGTACAGATATACCATAATTTAGCCAGACCACTACGGATGAGATTTAGCTTGTATTCAACTACTTGTTACTGTGTAAAGAATGTTGAAAAAAAAAGCTTGCCCATTTGTCATTTTACAGGTCTCCATTAGTTCACCTGCAGAATAACATCTTTAAAAT
The DNA here is from genome assembly GCF_033115175.1 of Lepus europaeus. NCBI lineage: Eukaryota > Metazoa > Chordata > Mammalia > Lagomorpha > Leporidae > Lepus > Lepus europaeus. The sequence continues at coordinate 101,397,488 of NC_084832.1, read as the reverse complement.
GAAATTTCTGGATCAAAGGACCTATTTATCACCATTCTGACAGATACTTCCCAAATGCTGCCCTTGAAGGTTAGACAACTGACATCCTCACAGGGAGTACAGAGAATGTCTAATTTCCAACAACCTCTCCATAAAGGCACGTTCTCAAACTCGAGTTTCTGTTAACCTAATAGTAAGAAACAGTCTGGTATTAATTTGCATTTCTTAATTATGAGTATGAACTATTCAAATTCTCTGCCCTAGAGTCCTACAAGTACTTCCTGTACTACAGTGATTAGCACTTCAATGGTAATAATGAATATAAACATATTCTCAACATTTTCTCACTTTGCATAAAGTATCTTTTAGCTATGGAAAAAAACTTCTTATGTAACTCATATCCTTAATTAACTCCTTGCCAAGAGGCAGTAGGTATCTTTGCCTTGCATGTAACAAAGGCTCAATCTGGTACAGCAATAAAGATTTCTCTGTCAGCATCTACCGACCTCCATCTCTCTGTTTACCCTAACTATTCTTCCTTTTTGGTTATTATCTTGTGTATTGCCCTCTACTCTGTTTAATTATTCCCTTTCCTGTGTTCCTTCTATGCTTGTAGTTAGTCTAGGACAGAAAAAAGTGCTTCACCCCATCCTGTGCCTCTTCCCCATACCAAAGGCATATCAGATATAACAACGCACAATTACAATACCATTTTCCACTATTATGTCTTATTTTTCTCCCAGATTACATATCCTTTTGAAGGTAAGTAATTTTTTTACTATACTCCTTGCACTGAAGAATGTGGCTATGATGTAGCTGGTAAGAAAAGAATATCCTCTGTATTCCACTGAAGTCCTAGAGCATTCACTATGTAACTATTTGGATAATTCTAAAATAATGATGCTAAAATATAAGCCAAGTTCTGAGAAACAAAGTATAGATACTTAAAAATATTTTTTTCTTTAATCCTTTCAAAATATCTTCTTGGAATGAACCAATGGGCATTCCCTACAATTCACATGTTACCTTTGTTGTTTTTGCCAGCTTCCTTTTAAATTCTTTGAGCAGAAGGAATTTCAATATTTGCCTGAGGAATCATTGCAGAATATAGGAATTATTGCTAGGATTTTTCCCTTCAATTCCATTCACATGAATAGCAAATATTTGTTCTCTTCTGGCATTTATATTTTAAGCTTCCAGAGAGAGCAAACAGGAAACTTTGTAACTCAGATCCAGGGAAGACAAAGCTATACTCTTGTCTCACTGTGCTACTATCTTCTTTAGGTCTCCTTTAGTTAGTACAGATTCAAAAGTATGTGCAGTGGTTGCCCTATGGGGATCAAGGGAGATGTAGACAAGTGGGCCATTACCTGGGATTTATGGTCCAGATAATTGGATGATTCTATGAAAGTCTTTTCAAGTGAACAATTCAAACTTACCTCAGTGGGTTATTTTAAGAATTTATGGCAGAGACCATTAGGTAATTACCATGCAAACCGTTCTGAAGAATTAAAAAATATAAACATACAAGGAGAAAGAAAAAGAGTATCAGGAAAGGAAATATTGACAGGAAATAATCATGTTGCTATTTCATCAACAAATGAGAGATTCAATATTTACAAGACCAAGGTTAAGATCACTGAACGCCCACCCCTGTTCTCTTTACAATACCTGAAAGCACTGATAGAAAAGGGAGCTCTTTTTATTAAGCGCTGTTTTCCAGTGGTGAGATTCATTTGCTTCATTTCTGTACACAAGGACAAAGATATCAGATGAGCCACAGGAATGTTAGCAGCCACACCATGAGGTGAGCAGGACACATGGAGCTTTGAGAGGAGCTGACTCTAAGGACTCTATACCATCCATCTAAGTATCATGTCACAGAGGTGCTCTCCAGGGGGCACAGCTCCACTGCTCGATCCAAGGTCACATAGGAACATGCTAATTCCACATACTCTCCGGAATGCAGGGAATATTCACTTCTGCATCAGTCAGGTTAAACTGAAAGCAGAACAGAAGAGTTCTGAACCTAGGCAAGTTCAGGATGCTAGCTAGAAATGAGAGTACCAAGTCCTCCAGTTGGTTTATTGCGTAGAAAAACGTATTTTGATTTCTCTAAAATTTTTGAAAAAATAAAAGACACATTATTCTTAGAAAACTTAGAACTCACAGACTTTCAAATATCTGAACATTTCTTACCTTCTCTTTAAACTGTATGCCTGAACCCAACAGACAAGCTGGCTAGACCCAACACCTACTTATATACAAGATTCTAGGTGTAAGACTAACCACAAGTATCACTTTTGCTTTCATACATGCCTTAGCCAGATCAGTACTGACTAGGTCTGGTTCTTTCATTTCTTCATTCCCACAAAGTTAAGTAGTAAGTCTTAATGTAAGATTCTGGCCAGTTTATCTTACTTATTTACCATCATTCCACTCCAAAATAAAGGGGTTCACTCATCCAGGAAAATGCTGGTATGAAGTGTGTTCTGCTCTTTGTGTATTCTCTTAGACTCTGAACACAAAGGGGCTACTACAGGCAAGACCTGTGGTGTCACCTTCTTCAACCATCTTCTTTTAAATTTGCTTTTTAACCATTTTTATAGCGAGAACCTATGTTGGCTAGAGGCCAAATGGCTGAGGCAAATAAGTTTGCAAACAGCACATGTGAAATGCTAATATTTACACCTGTTAATCTGCTTCATTACACAGAGGGCTGGGAAATCTGGATTACTAATAGATATGACTTCTACTCTTTGATAATGACATATTCTAATAAACTGTATTTTCTGTCTGGAAATTTCCACAAAGTGCAGTTTCTTTCAGAAACATGTGGCTTGTGGAATTACCTATCAGCTGCTTTGACAAACTTTGTCATCTACATGAAGCCTGATGTCCAACATGTATTGTTCTGTTTCAGTACTGCTTCAGAAATAGCATTTGCACAAGATATCAAAACATCTACCTAACACCTTCTACCTAGGTTACAGCAGAAAGACCAGTCCCGGCACTCCCTGAATGGCAGCATATTTGCCTAATGTTGTTAAAAAAGAAAAAAGTCATAGTTATTCAAGAGTAAGAATCCAATAGCTTTAACTCTTAATAGCAGCAACAACAAAAAGCAAGAACAATAACTTTGGTGGGATGGTACACATGAGATATTTGGTTGCATCAATCCCTTACTGGGCAAATCTCCTTTACCATTTCTAGGCCTTGGCTCACCCACAGAAATATCTTAAGGTTTTACCAACCTGCCCAACCATAAAACATTATTAACACTGCCATAAAGACACTCATGGAAACTGAGGAAGAATAGGTAGAGAGACAACTAAGCTGTATAGCAATCAAAATACACACTCATCGGCAATCTTCCACCATCCAGGTCTTGTCTGCCTTTGAGCACTCAATAGTGAAACCTAAGAGGCTGAATCCAATGGGCTCTTTCATGGGATACCAAAAACATGCCCATTTATCATGGACAAAATCCAAAGTGGGGCCAATGGGCAGACAAGCTGGCTAATCTGTGAAAGAGCCAATGAAAGTAGAAAATGGCAGAAGCCTTTTCCATTGAAGAAACAGTTTTATGGCAAACACACCAAGAGGGGGGTCATTCAGCTAAACCTGGTCTTGACCTATTGTGAGCTATTTATGAGTTTCTCACTTAATATCTCAGTTTGATCTTTAAAATTAAAAAGTTCCTACCTATTTCAGAAGACTAATGTGATGATGAATAAAACAACAGCTATAAGTGTTTGCAGTCCCTAGAAGACAAGCATTACATGAACTCAAAATATATGACAGTCTCCACATACATCAATACACTGAAGTATATAAACATGCCTTAACAAAAGGCAATGTTGGTCAAGAAGATTTTAACTCCTGGATTTTTCTAAAGGGATTTTTGTGAACAAAAAGGATTTACTTCACTGCTTTCAAATATATCATCTAATCTTGAACTTCAGAGCTTTTTTAGTAGATTTTACCATATCAATATACTAAAAACACACAACTATTAGGGAAAAAAAACATACCTGCAAAGTCTATCTTGTAGCTGAATTTGGAAGTAGTAAAAGAAATGGAGCCACAAGGATTTGTTTTGAAGCTTTTTTCGATATCTTCACTGCTAACTGAACACTGAATGTTGGTATCCGGCTTTAAGACAAACCAGAAAGTTTCATTTACCAGCTGTTCACATTAATGACCTGGCCACAGAGGTGGTACTGTGGTCACAGAAACAGGGAATGGATGGATGAGGCAAACTTACTGATCACCTGTTCTAGTCCCCCGCATTTAGGGAGGATCAGCATACTGAAAATCATTTATGGATTTCCAGTGAAGAAACAACCAGCTATAGTCCCTTTGTTCAAATTATTATACTTTTTACAAAATATTCTAAAAACCATGCTTTCTGAGTGGCTCAAATTAAATTTTCTTTAAATAGCTCAGTGAGGCTCAAAAAAAAAGACTGCAGGTTTTTGCATATGGGTTCAAATCTGAGCCTAACCATCTGAGTGACCCTGGACAAAGGATGTTAACTTCCCTGAGCCTCACTTTCCTTGATGGGTAAGACAGTGTTAACACCTGCTTCAGAGTTGCTGTGAGGATGAAGGAGAAAGTCTACATATGATGCCTAACATAATACCTGGAGTGTAGAAGGTGTTGACTATGAACTTGACCTTCTCGCTCTCTGTGTCTACCAAATCAAACTTGGAGTTGCTCAGACATACTGACACCAAGCAACTCTCAGTCACATTTACTCTCTGGACACACAGTGACCATGCTGTTTATCTAAATAAATTTACTCTGACAACCAGGGAAAAGAAAAGGAAAAGGACTAGATGAATTTCTAACTTTTTTCTTAGTTACGCTATTTGACTTCCTTAAGGTTCTGCACTCTTCTTATTCACTGAACAAGGGGTTCTCAAAAAGTTTATGGGAAAATGTATAATATGAAAAAACTACATGTGGATTTCAAAATGTATATACCCCAAATAATTTAAATTGTATTTTTCACAAACTCTGAAGTCCCTTCATATAACTCAGCAAGATGATACTAAGTGAACCTAAACCCCTCCTGCTAAATTCAAGGGAAGAAGGTACCTGAAACATGTGCCACTTCCCACATTCTGCCAAGTAAAACCAGCCCCACTGTGTATCTGACGTGTCCATGTCATCCATTTCACTGTCCATTGTTTTGGGAAAGAATTCTTCTGCTTTGTGAAACATCTCCTGAAAAGTCAGAGAGGGGTGGTGGAAGAAATAATCTCATTAATAATCACGGTACTTTCTAAACATCACTTTACTTCCTTACAAACAACCATATTCCAAGTGTCTTTCCCACACGGACACTCTAAAAACAGCATTCTAAATTCTATTGGCTCTGAAGAAAAACATTTTAAAATGCCAAGTATCACTACTTTAACAAATCAGGCAAATAATAATCACATTAGGTAAAATATATCAGTGCCCACTGAACTACTTAAGTACATGATATCCACATCTACATGCGCGTCAGGTTTTCAGTATATCCCGAGGAATTTCTATTTTATCATATGCTCACTAACAGTTAAGATAAAATGCACCTGATTTTTGTTCTAAAAAGTCATTATTTCATTTAATGGCATGGGAAGAGGCTATATGTATAAAATATGATCTTGAGTACAAAGTTATAAAAATAGAAACAGTTTGATCCAACTTTGATGAAAATAAATCTATATTTACCCATATGAATGTATATATGTATGTATGAATATATATATATATATATATGTTTACAGACACATAAATAAAAAAAGTCTGGCTGCATGTACAACCATTTGCCAGAATGCTTGCTAGGTTTTAAAATAATACCAGCTAATCCTTACATGGCTCTTACTTGGTGCTAAGTGCGGTTCTCAATACTCTGCACAATAACTCATTTAGGCCTCACAACCACATATGTAAGATAGGCACTATTATTATTCCAAATTCATAAATGAGGAAACTGGAAGCAGAAAGGTCATACAATGGGGAGCCAAGATTCAAAATCAGTCTGGCTCCAGGGTCTGTGCACTTGACCAGTACTGCCTTATACTTCATTATCAAGTATTGATTATAATTTTAACTATACCAATTAACTCACATACATATGACCTTTGAAAAGTGTTTAAGCACTTGTAGGTAGATATTTTGATGAAGAAGTCAGTAGAAACTGAACAAAGAGGCTAGTTCAGGAAGATTAAACTTTATATGGAATGCGCCTTCCTATCCTTATTCTTTCAGTGCACTAAAATTATTCATTTAAATCTGCACAACTAATAGACGAGAACAATGTCCTTGCAAAAACACAACATTCATGATAAAGCTGAAGACCTTTCTGATCATCACTTCCATCTCTGAGACCTCTCACCTGCCTTCTCTCCAAGGTTGGCCAATGCTATCAATTTACCATATAACTTTTAGACCTTGTCTAGGCCATGGGTCCCTCCCTACAAAATGGAAAATTAAAGGTTGCCTCCTCATCTGGATGTTATTAGAACAACAATGAAATAATGTAGGAAAGTATCAAGTACAGTACCTGACTGAGCTCAATGAATGGGCCTTGGTATCTTTTTAAATTTTATTCATGTTTGGAAACTCTCTCCAAAGAATATTTATTATTATTTTCTGGTTTTTATTTCTTCATGTTTTAAAGTTGATTGGCTGCTAAGAAATGAAAAACAGAACACCCTAGGATCAAGAACTTCAGGTTCAGGACTCCCTATTTACCTTACATATGTAACTAGATAATAAAGACAATGGTTTAACATTTCAGATCAAGTGCCCAGTTAAACATTCACAAGCTCTGATTCTCGTTTCCATCATTGGTCATTTTACTTCACTGAGACAGAAAGAGACACACAGAAAGTAAGAGTGACCGGAATTCAGTTTTTTCTTCTGAAAATAACCAGAAAATTTTAGAAAGATGAGTTTGAAGCAAACAGTTAAGATAAATATTTAGCTTATGCGTTCTTTTTTCCACTAAAAAAAGAAATGCAAATAAGAAAAGAATCCTTTATAGAGCATAAGCACAACATGTGTGCTCTGCTACTTTGCACTGTCCTTAAGACCTTACTTTAAGCCAGATGACAAGCAAAAGTGTTCTAAGGAAGTCCTTCAGGAATTCTTCGTAAGCAGCTGTGGGTGGGACCTGGGGAAGACCCCTCTTATTTTCATCCTATTTTAGAGAGGCCAGCACTACAGACAGGGAACATGATGTTGAACACACCTGAAGCACTTCAAATTTTCTAAAATTCTTTGTTTACACAACCTTTTCCTCCACAACCCGACAGGCAGGTGAAAGAAGTCACTATCTTCCACTTAAAGTCAGGAAAAGATCAAAGCACAGAATAATACCAATTTTCTGTCGAGCATCAGAGTTAGCAAACAGATTAAAGAAAGCCCAAGGCCTCCTGAGCATCGGTTCTTCCCCAATTTACCAAGCTCCACTGCCACGTTTTCACAGATGAAGAGCTATTCCTTCTCTCTGTTGCCAAGCGTAACTTCATTCCTTTGCTTCACAGATGCACTGTCTTTCAAGACTCATATTGAAAAGAATGAGAAAACCTATTCTGGAGACAGCACTAAGGGTGTGACCAAATGACCACTGGAATAGTATGAATATGAGCCATGAAGTTGCACCACAGCAGGAGACCTACCAGTCTGAACAGAAGAGGGAGGAGACAGGAAGATTTTACAGGATGGGACCACAGAGCTACATTCAGCTGCAAATACATGCTACTCTTCAAGATACAGGAAGAAGGACACGGAAAGCAATTTGGAGATCAACACGCTTGCCTCCTTGGTTTAAATGGGGGGCAAAAAAGGAAGGGTTTTCACCCTGCTTTCAAAAAGCAGAATGGCATCTCCCAAAACTAGGAAAGCAGGACCACCGAAAGCCCTGGGGGTGACACCACAACTACAGTGGGTCCAGAATTCAGGACCTTTGCCCCAGTGGGTCTGAAAGGCAGATCATCCATCCAGATTATAGTAATCTGCAACCTTAAGATCTCATGGAGCTTGCCTGGGACCAGTCATTCCTTTCTTCTTTCTCTCCCTTTTGTGCTAGAAGTCTTTCCTATGTTTACTTCACCATTGTATTTCAGAACTACATAACTGTTTGGTTTCACAGCCAGAGGGGAATTTGTCTCACGATGGGAAAAAAAAAACAAAAAAAAACCTTGAGTCTCATCCATATCTGATTTAGGGATGGCCGGCGCCGTGGCTCACTAGGCTAATCCTCCGCCTGTGGCGCTTGCACTCCAGGTTCTAGTCCTGGTTGGGGCACTGGTTCTGTCCCGGTTGCTCCTCTTCCAGTCCAGCTCTCTGCTGTGGCCTGGGAAGGCAGTGGAGGATGTCCCAAGCGCTTGGGCCCTGCACCTGCATGGGACATCAGGAAGAGGCACCTGGCGCGTGGCTGTGGTGACCATTTGGGAGGTGAACAAACGGAAGGAAGACCTTTCTCTCTCTCTCTGTCTAACTCTGCCTGTGAAAGGAAGGGAGGGAGGGAGGGAGGAAGGAAGGAAGGAAGGAAGGAAGGAAGGAAGGAAGGAAGGAAGGAAGAAAAACTTTGGGGATGACTGAGATGGGACAAATGCCAAATGCATTTTGCATGCAAGAATAACATGAATGGTGTGGGACAGAGGCAGAATGTTTGTATGTCCGCAAAATTCCTATGTTGAAATTCTAATTCTCAATGTGGTAGTTTATCAGGGTAAGATTTGGGGAGGTGACTATGTCTTAAATACAGAGTCCTCACGAATGGGATTAGGGCCCTTCTAAGAGACCCCAACAGCTCCCTTCTCTCTTCTGCCATGTGAAGACCAAGCAACACAGCTGTTTATAACCCAACAAGCAGGTTCTCCCCATTTACCAAAGCTGCCAGCACCTGCATCTTGGACTTCCAGCCTCTAAAACTGTGAGAAAAAAATCTCTCGTTTATAAGCAACCTAGTCTATAGCATTCTGTTACAGCAGCTCAAACAAAGACATATACATGTTAGAACAAAAGACAACAGCAAAAAGATCATCTTAACACATACAGAAAATGAATTTGACAAAAATCCTATAACTTCATGATTAAAAAAAAGTCATCAATTAGGAATAGAGGGAGAACTTTCTCAACTTGAAAAAGAGGATTTACAAAAAATCCACAGCTAACATCATAATTAATGTTCGAAGATGGGATATTTTCCCTCTAAGATTAGAAACAAGACAAGAATACCTGCATTTACCACTTCTATTTAAATTAGTACTGGAAGTTCTAATCATGGTAATTATTTAAGAAAAATAAAATGCAACTAGATTAGAAAGAAAGGGGTAAAGCTATATATACAGTGACATATCTTTGTGCATAAAATTCTTAGGAACCCACTATTAGAACAAACAAGTTCACAAAGTTTCAGGATATAAAAATCAATATAAAAATTTCTGTATTTCCATACATTAACAAGGAACATTCAAAAGATAAAATTAGGTGCAGGTGTTTGGCATGGCAGTGAAAACACAACTTGGGACCAGCACATCTTAGAGTGCCTGGGTTTGATTCCAGCTCTGCTTCCAATTTCAGATCCTGCTGTGCACTCCCAGGGAGGCAGCAGGAATGGCCCATGTACTTGCATCCCTGTCACCTACACAGGAAACACAGACTGAGCTCCAGCTCCTGGCTTCAGCCTGGCCCCATCAGGCTGTTATGGACATCTGAAGAGTGTACCAGTGGATGAAAGATCTGTCTGTCTCTCTAGCTTTCAAATAAATTTAAAAAGAAACTTTTAAGATGAAATTAAAACAACCCCTTTTTGAATAACACCAAAAATATAAGAATATTTAGGTATAAATTTAACAAAAGATATGTAAGACATGTGCACTGAAAACATCATTACACTACTGAAAGAAAATCTAAATACAATTTTTAAATTCCAAGTTCATGGATCAGAAGACTTAGATTTAAGATAACAATACCTCCCAAATCTAGATTCAATGCAATCCCTATTGAAATTCCTGCTGGTCTTGTTGCAATAATTCACCAGGTGATCCTAAAATTCATATGAAAATGCATGGCTCACTAGGCTAATCCTCCGCCTGTGGCGCTTGCACTCCAGGTTCTAGTCCTGGTTGGGGCACTGGTTCTGTCCCGGTTGCTCCTCTTCCAGTCCAGCTCTCTGCTGTGGCCTGGGAAGGCAGTGGAGGATGGCCCAAGTGCTTGGGCCCTGCACCCCATGGGAGACCAGGAGAAAGCACCTGGCTCCTGGCTTCAGATCAGCATGCTGCGCCGGCCATAGCGGCCATTGGGGGGTGAACCAACAGAAGGAAGACCTTTCTCTCTGTCTCTCTCTCTCACTAATTCTGCCTGTCAAAAAATATTAATAATAATAAGTTTACTTCAGTGCAAAAATTTCTGAAATCCGTGCACAGCTTAATCACACAATACATATTTTCCCAGACTGGAAAATGACCATTATGCCTAGCGAAATAAGCCAGTACCAAAAAGAAAAATATCCTATGTTTTCTCTGACTTGTGGTAACTAATATATACAGTACAAAAAAGAAGTAATGTGTATAAGTGAAACTGAGATTTGATTATTGTTTATAGCCTTTGTCTATTCTCTTGAGGAATCGTGTTTTTTCTACTTACTACTTGTTGAATTGTTTATGTAATGGATTAAGCTTGTGATTATAAAGTAAACTAAAAGTATATCATTGTAAAAATTGAAAGAAAACAAGAAAGGAAAGAGAAGAGAGGGTATGAGCAAGGGAGAGAGGGAGGGTAGGGTGGGATGTGAAGCATCATTATGTTCTTAAAACTGTATATAAGAAATACATGAAATTTTTTCCCTTTAAATAAACTTTAAAAATGAAAATGAAATTAAAAGACAGTGTAGACTGTGGACATGGTAAAGGCCTCCTTGTGTATATGGTGTAGCCTATTACTCCTAGGGCCATGATGAAAACAATACGAGGTTAAATCAAGCACAAGAGAAAATGATGCAATCAAGAAATGTGGTAATCCCAAGATGTTTGAGGTTGCTGCAGGCATCATACAGGATACTGTTTTACAGTCACCTTTATTTTTATAAGCAGGAGTACACTCTATATAATGACAAAAAGTATAGTAAATTCATTAGCCAGCAAAAGCCATTTAGCATAAGCAAGTAAATAACTGGATGTGCTGTCCTTCTGTATGACTGGCACCACCACAGACTCCTGAGCGATGCACTGCACTATGATGCTGTGACAGCTATGACACCACTAGGAGGCAGAGATTCTTCAGCTCCATTAAAATCTTAAGAAACCACTGTTACAGGGCCAGCACTGTGGCACAGTGGGTTAATGGCCTGGCCTGAAGCGCCAGTATCCCACACAGGCACTGGTTTGAGATCCAGCTGCTCCACTTCCGATCAAGCTCTCTGCTACGGCCTGGGAAAGCAGTGGAAGATGGCCCAAGTCCTTGGGCCCCTGAACCCACGTGGAAGACCTGGAGAAAGCTCCTGGATTCTGGCTTCAGATTGGCGCAGCTCCAGCCATTTCAGCCAACTGGGGAGTGAACCGTTGGATGGAAGACCTCTCTCTATATATATCTCTTTCTCTCTCTCTCTCTCTCTGCCTCTCCTCTCTGTGTGTAACTCTTTCAAATAAATAAATAAATCTTAAAAAAGAAAAAAGAAACCACTGTCACATATGTGGTCCATCTGACCAAAATACTGTTATGCAACAAATACCCTTACTCCTCAGACTTAAAAAGGAACGAGGTAGTGGTAAAATGCTACCTGGGTGAATCTTGAAAATATTTTGTTAAATCAAAGTGTAGGATGCAAAATATCACAAACTGTATAATTCCACAGAAATGCTCAGACTGGGCAAATCTAAAAAGATAGAAAGTACATACTAGTGATCTCTTAGGGCTCACAAGGAGAAAGGGTTGTGACAATTAACAGACAAGGAGTGTGGGGAGGGTGGTAAAAATATCGTAAATTTAACTATAAAGGCTGTACCACCGTGCGAATCGATGCCAGCCACAATCTGGAAAAACACAACCCCAAACACCATAAAACCCTGAATGACAGGATCCCAAAAGATCAAAATCTCTGAAGCCTAAAATCCCCAAAATCACAATCCTAAGAGGTTAAAATTCTGAAAGCCAGAATCTCCAAACTTGCAATTCCCAGAGCAGACAAAAGGGGGCCACCTAAGGAGGAGAGAAAGCTGACTTCTGGGGAGGGATTCTCCATGTGATTGACACAGCAACAAAACTGTTAAAACAGTGTAAAAATATATCACTTCCCTGCACTGGCATTCTTCCCAACTGATCAAACTCCAGCAGCTTTTAACGAATTTAAGTCACAGCTGCCTAGGCCAGTGAAATGACTGACTGATTCAAAACTAATTGTGCACAATGGAGTAAGACACACAATAGCTCTGCCGTTTGATCACTAGTACTGCTTCTGCAAAATCTGTGGTCTGAATATCAGTGCATTCATATTGAATTTCCACATAACCAAAACAACATGGGAACATGGCACAGAAGATGAGAAAACGCTCGTCAGTATACTGTCAGAAAAATTACAAAAAGAACAGTGCCAAGGAAAAAAATTAGTTGTAAACATATTCTTTAAGGAAAGTTATGCCCTAAAGCAGCTATTCATTACAATACAGAGCTTCAAAATACAACTAATGATCATGAATGCTGACCATGAACTATCTCCACGCAACTGCTCATAATCTATCCCCATAATACACTTTCTCATGTCTGAATGTTCTTTTCAGATTGGGGGTGGGAGAAGGGCTGGTTTTCTTTTAAAAATATTTTACCCAACTGTGTTAAATTGTCAACATTACAACATTAGTTTTTTATAATTTTCTATGCTATCTAAGTATTTCATCTTTATTTTTAATACTGAGGGTACAAATTGTATAAAGACTTTTGAGTTCTAATTCATTTTATATATTATTTTGAATTTGACTCAGCGGAAAATGCATTATCACAACACGGACTTCACATGTAAGAATTACAGGTATATATATAAACACTGAAATTTCTTCAATAAAAGATGCCCTTTTTGTACATCTGTACATCAGTATATGTGAAAGTAAACTGTGTCACTATCATTAGTGTATCTGAATGTTTATGCTTACAAAAATACCAATGCTATTGTTACCTATTTTACTGGGTAAAGTGGCCTTTGAAAAACTGTCATGTCTTGGGGCCCACACTGTGGTGTAACAGATAAAAGCTGCTGCCTGCAGTGCCGGCATCCCATATGGGCACCAGTTTGAGTCCAAGCTGCTCCATTTCCAATCCAGCTCTCTGCTGTGGCCTGGGAAAGCAGTGGAAGATGGCCCAACTCCTTGGGTCCCTGAACCCTTGTGGAAGACCTGGAAGAAGCTCCTGACTTCGGATAAACACAGCTCCATACTTTGTGGCCATCTTAGGAGTGAACCAGTGGATAGAAGACCTCTGTCTCTCTCTTTCTTGTCTCTACCTCTCTGTAACTCTGCCTTTCAAATAAATAAATAAATCTCTATTAAAAAAAAAAAAAGAAAGAAAGATGAAAGAAAATGTCATCTTGTTTTCCTGTTTCTCAAAAATCCATTTTGGAGCCTGCATTGTTCACAGCAGATTCAGCCATTGCTTGTGATGCCAGCATCCTATATCCGTCCCAGTTGCTCTGTTTCTGATCCAGCTCCCTGTTGTTAACTGTGCTGGGAAAACAACAGATGATAGCCCAAGTACATGGCCCCTAACACCCACATGGGAGACCCAGAGGAAGTTCCAGGCTCCTGGATTCAGCCTGAGTCAGCCCTAATAGTTGCAGCCATTTGGGGAATGAACTAGAAAATGGAAGAGCTCTCGCTGCCTCTCCCCCTTTGTCTCACTCTTTTAAACAAATAAATCTTTTTTAAAACTAAAATATCTTTTAAATAATTTTTTTCATTTCTTCAAGAATCATATTTTTGAGATTTGAATCTTTCAAGATTTTAAAATTTAATGATTTTTGCCGGCGCCGCGGCTCACTAGGCTAATCCTCCTCCGCCTTGCGGCGCTGGCACACCGGGTTCTAGTCCCGGTCGGGGCACTGATCCTGTCCCGGTTGCTCCTCTTCCAGTCCAGCTCTCTGCTGTGGCCCGGGAAGGCAGTGGAGGATGGCCCAAGTGCTTGGGCCCTGCACCCCATGGGAGACCAGGAGAAGCACCTGGCTCCTGCCATCAGATCAGCGCGGTGCGCCAGTCGCAGCGCGCTACCGCGGCGGCCATTGGAGGGTGAACCAACGGCAAAAGGAAGACCTTTCTCTCTGTCTCTGTCTCACTGTCCATTCTGCCTGTCAAAAAAAAAAAAAAATTTAATGATTTTTGATCTTTTAAGGTTCAACATTCAGGATTATTGTTTGGGATTGTTTCTTTCAAGATTATGGACCAAATCTCCTGAGAATACATTTTAAAATATTAAAGCATATACTTTGAGTGGATGACTTGTATAGCATGTGAACTACATATCAATAAAGCTAAATCTTTGGAAAGCCAATAAATCAAGAATTTGACTCCTACACAAAGTGAAAGTATATGGCATTCTGAATACGCACTTTAAAGGCAAAGATTCTGAAGGAAACAACAAAGAAATTCTAGAAAAGGTTAGTTGCCTGAACATAGAAAATAGATGAAAAGAAAAGTCCTACAAAAGTATGAACAGATCACTTGAAAGGCATTACAAGGTCTTTAGAACAACGCTAGGCCAAGTCAAGTTCTCTAACCAACTCCCGTTCTGCCAGAAACGTGGCTCTGAGACCACAGCATCTTTCACTTTGCCACCAATATCATGAAGAGTATTATGAAGTCTTAGTTTCTAGACTTTGTAGCAGAAAACAACAGGCATATTTTGGAACAACTTGATTAAGGTATATCTGACTATATACAACTTGGTAAGTTTTGATAACATGGATACACCTGTGAACCATCATCAACATCAAGATGAGGAACATATCCATCATCCTCACAAGTTTCTTCATGCCTCTCCCCTTTAGGCAACCAGTAATCTTCTTTCTATCACTACAGACTAGTTTCCATTGCCTAGAGATTTATACACATGAAGTAATACTGTATGTACCCATTTCTCTCTGGTTTCTTTAACTCAGTATGATTATCTGAGATTCCTCCATGCTACCATGCATATCAAGCATCAACTCCATGTTATTTCTGAGCAGTAGTCCACTAAGAGAACATATATTTATATATTTATTGTATTTTTATATGATATATATTATATTTTATATTATATTTAGTTTGTCTACTCACATGTTTATGGATACCTGGGTTGCTTCCAGTTTTTACCATTACAAATAAAGGTGCTATAATGTTTACCTGCCAATGCACAGCCACAGGTTCACAGAAAAATGTAATTAAAAGATAATACACATTTCCACAAAC
Source organism: Lepus europaeus (assembly GCF_033115175.1). NCBI lineage: Eukaryota > Metazoa > Chordata > Mammalia > Lagomorpha > Leporidae > Lepus > Lepus europaeus. Next base: position 101,382,072 of record NC_084832.1, on the reverse strand, counting down.
TTCTTGAAAACCCCTAATAACAAGTCTTTGTATAGACATATCCTTTCTTTTATTTGAGTAAATACTTACAAGTCCAATAGCTGATCATATGAAGGCTGTGTTTATATTCTTTAGAAACTAAAAAGTAGATGTGTCCTTTTACCTTCCCAACAGCTATTTGTAGGAGTTCTAGTTGCTCCACATCACCACCAAGACTTGGTATGACCAACAGTTTCAATTAGATAGATGTGGAGTGGTATCACCTTAAAGTGTTAATTTACATTTCTCTAGTGATCAATGATGCTTAGCACCTTTTCATGTACTCATTTCCATCAGCTTGCCTTCTTTGATGCAGTGTCCAGATCTTTACATCATTTTCCAAAAAAAATCAAGTTATCTTCTTTCTCAAGATTTGACAGTTCTTAATACACTCTGGGTAGAGGATATATGCTTTGGGGCCAGCACCGTGACCTAGCGGGTAAAGCTGCTGCCTGTTGGTGGCCCGGCTGCTCCACTTTCCATCCAGCTGCCTGTTAACAGCCTGGGAAAAGCAGGGAAGATAGCCCAAGTGTTTGGGCCCCTGCCATCCACATGGTAGACCCAGATGACACTCCTGGCCTTACCCTGGCTAGCCCTGATGTCACAGCCATCTGGGGAATGAATCAGTAGAAAGGAAGATCGCTCCCCCCCACTACCATCAACTCTTTCAAATAAGTATATCTTTTTTTTTTTTTTTTTTTAAGGTGATACATGTGGGGTCAGCGCTGTGGCATGGCAGGTAAAGCCACTACTGCAGTGCCGGCATTCCACATAGGTGCCAGTTCAGGTCCCGGCTGCTCCTCTTCTCATCCAGCTCTCTGCTATGGCCTGGGAAAGCAGTGGAACATGGCCCAAGTCCTTGGGTCCCTACACTTGCGTGAGACACCCAGAAGAAGCTCTTGGCTCCTGGAGTCCTCTCTCTCTCCTCTCTCTCTCTCTCTGCCTCTCCTCTGTGTGCCTTTCAAATAAATAATTAAATCCTTTAAAAAAAATGATGATACATGCTTTACCAGTATTTTCTCCAATCTTTGACTTTTCATTCTCCAAACAATGTGTTATGCACAGTGGAAGTTTTAAATTTTGATGATGTCCAATTTATTGTTTCTTCCATGGAGGTAAGAAACCTTGGCCTAACCAGTGCCACAAGATTTTGTTTTCTCCTGGAAATCTGCAAGCTTTAGGTTCTACATTTAGGTCTATGGTCCACTTTTAATTTTAATGTAGTGCAAAGTGTGAAGTTTTCTTGCAATTCATATTATATGCTCAACTTTTTTCACTGAATCTTACTTTTATAGAGAAAGTAGTTATCTACATATTTGTAAATCTGTTTTGATTACTTTTAGTTTTGTATTAAGTATTTTTTTTTTTTTTAAGATTTATTTGAAAGTCAGAGTTACACAGAGAGAGAAGGGGCAGAGAGAGAAAGAGGTCTTCCATCCAATGGTTCACTCCCCAATTGGCCACAATGACCAGAGCTGCGCCAATCCAAAGCCAGGAGCCAGGAGCTTCTTCTGGGTCTCCCATGAGGGTGCAGTGGCCCAAGGACCTGGGCCATCTTCCACTGCTTTCCCAGGCCATAGCAGAGAGCTGGATCGGAAGTGGAGCAGCTGGGTCTCAAACCAGTGCCCATGTGGGATGCCGATGCTTCAGGCCAGGGCGTTAACCCACTGTGCCACAGCGCCAGCCCCTTTATTAAGTTTTTAAATCAGCTGGTGTTAGCTCTTCAACTTTGTCCATCTTTTTGAGAATTGCTTTGACAATTTGAGGTCCTCCAAATTTTGATTAGTATTATATTAAATCTATCTGGAGAGACTCTGTATCTTAATAATACAGATCCATGAATGAGTTATAACTCTTGATTTAAGTCTTTGTTTACTTTTTTCAACAATGTTTCATAGTTTTCAGTGTGCAGATCCTGCATGTCTTTTATGCATGATTTCATATTTTTGAAGCTACTGTAAATGGAATTGCATTTTACATCAACTTTACTATATGTTGCCCGTTTAAGGAGATAACACTGATTTTTGTACGTGGGTCCTACATCCAACAATCTCACTAAACTCATTTATTACTTCTAGGAGCTTTTTGCAGACTCCATCACATTTTCCATGTATGTATCATATTACCTGAATATAGACAGCTTGCATTCTTTCTTGTAGAATGTTGCTTGTTGTTATTTCTTTTCCTTGCCTTTTCGAAACTCCAATATAAGTCTGATTAAAGAAAGGGCATCACTGCCTCATTCCTGGTCTCAAAGAGAAACTACGCAGTCTTTCACCATTAAGTTGATGTTAGCTAAGTTTTGAAGATGTTCATAATGCCAAGAGTCTCTACAACCCTCAGGGTTTGCCAGAATTCATAGGCCTCAGAAGTTATTGTACTCATTACTATATTACTACAGTACAGGATACAGAATAAAATGAGAAAAGGAAAAAAGCAGATGGGTGAATTCCAGAGGAACCCACGTACAAGCTTCCAAGTTTCCATTCCCAGTGCAAACACACTGGACACAATTCTCCCAAGTAAATACGTGTGACCAACAGGTGCAAAGTGCTGCTACCCGAGGAAGCTCACCTGAGCCTAGGTGGTCAGGGCTTCTACTGGGAATCAGCCACATGAGCAAGTACGAACTGTTACTGAAGCACCAAGACAGAGAGCAAGTGATTAACATAAATCATACTGCTCATAAAAACTATCTGGACAAACTAGCTTAACATGACTAAGACCTCAGGTATACAAATACATTCTTATTAGACAAAACATTCCAAGAGCTTATTTTCCTGGAAATGGGCGTAGGACCATCACAGAAATAAGTTTTTCTTGGGAATGGGCAGAATTTGAGCAGCCCTGGTCTACTGCTGAGTTAATCCGCTTTCATACACCCCTTATCAGATTTAGAAAGTTCTAAAGTTACTGAGAATTTTAATCAGGAATAGATACTGAATTTTGTCATATGTTTCTTCCACTTTAGTTGTTTATTTGAATTACAATGATTGTTATGCAAATATTAAACCAACATCGAATTCTTGAATAAACACCCTTTGTTCATGAATACCTTTGCTAGATTTCATTTGCTAAAATCTTAGCTCTCTGCAACTATGTTCCTTGCATCATGTTGATCTGCAGTTTTCTTCATTGGTTTTAATATCAGGATAATTACAGCTCACAGGATGAGTTCAGAATCACCTCTCCCTCAATTTTCTGGAATTCTGTAAAAAATTAGAATATTTCTTCCTTAAATATTTAGTACAATTTACCAGTGAAGTCATGTGGGCCCGAACTTTTGAAAGTACTTTATTTCTGGCCGGCACCGTGGCTCACTAGGCTAATCCTCTGCCTGCGTCGCCCCCACCCAGGTTCTAGTCCCCGTGGGGGCGCCGGATTCTGTCCCGGTTGCTCCTCTTCCAGTCCAGCTCTCTGCTGTGGCCTGAGAAGGCAGTGGAGGATGTCCCAAGTGCTTGGGCCCTGCACCTGCACGGGAGACCAGGAGAAAGCACTTGGCTCCTGGCTTCAGATCGGCAGCGCAGCAACGGCCGTAGCGGCCACTGGGGGGTGAACCAACGGAAGGAAGACCTTTCTCTCTGTCTCTCTCTCTCACTGTCTAACTCTGCCTGTCCAAAAAAAAAAAAAAGTACTTTATTTCTACTATGATCTTAAATTCTTTAAAAGACACTGGGCAGGGCTGGCACTCTGGCGCAGCAGGTTAATTCCCTGGCCTGAAGCACCGGCATCCCATATGGGCTTCCGATCCAGCTCTCTGCTATGGCCTGGGAAAGCAGTGGAAGATGGCCCAAGTCCTTGGGCCCCTGCACCCACGTGGGAGACCTAGAAGAAACTCCTGGCTCCTGGCTTCAGATCAGCACAGCTCCAGCAGTTGTGGCCAATTGGGGAGTGAACCAGTGGATGGAAGACACCTCTCTCTCTCTCTCTCTCTCTCTCTCTGCCTCTCTCTCTCTATGTAACTGACTTTCAAATAAATAAATAAATCTTAAAAAAAAAAAAATAAAAGACACTGGGTTACTCATGCTATCTATTTCTTCTTGAGTGAGTTTTGGTAGTTTGTGTTTCTCAAGGAATATGTTTGTTTTATCCAAGCTGTCATACTGATTTACATAAAGAATTCATAAAACTCCCTAATTTTCCTTTTAATGTTAATTATCCTGTTAACACTCTCATTCTCAATATTGGTAATTTCTGTTTTCAGCCTTTTTCTTGTCTTGTGAGAGATTTATCAATGATATTGGTGTTCTCAAAGAACCAGCTTTTGCTTTCACCAGTTTTCACTGCTGCTTCCTGTATGAGTGATCTCTGCTCTAACCTTTATTATTTCCTTGCTCTTCTTGGAGTTTGACTTGTTCTTTCCCCAATTTCTTTAAAAATGAAGCTGTGGTCATTGATTCATGATATTTCTTCTTTTCAATATGGGCATTAACTTAGCTATAAATTTCCCTCTGCTGTTTTAACAGCAGCCTACAAATACATTGTACTTTTTTTTTTTTTTAATTTGACAGATAGACAGTGAGAGAGAGAAAGAGAGAGAGAAAGGTCTTCCTTCTGTAGGTTCACCGCCCCCCCCCCCCAAATGGCCGCTACGGCCAGAGCTACACCGATCCAAAGCCAGGAGCCAGGTGCTTCCTCCTGGTCTCTCATGCAGGTGCAGGGAACCAAGCACTTGAGTCATCCTCCACTGCCCTCCCGGGCCACAGCAGAGAGCTGGACTGGAAGAGGAGCAACCGGGACTTGAATTCGGTGCCCATATGGGATGCTGGCGCCACAGGCAGAGGATTAACCAAGTGAGCCACAGTGCCAGCCCACATTGTACTTTCATAGTTTGCTTTTCTTTAAAAAAATGTATTTCTTAAAGATTTATTTATGTATTTATTTGATAGGCATAATTACATAGAGAAGAGGAAAAAGAGAGAGAGAGAGAGAGAGCAAGAGAAAGAGATGTCTCCCATCCTCTGGTTCACTCCCCAAATGGCCACAATGATCAGGGCTAGGCCAGCCTTAAGACAGGAGCCTGGAACTCCATCTGGGTCTCCCATATGGGTACAAGGGTCCAAGCACTTGGAACATTCTCCGCCACTTTCCCAAGCCCATTAGCAGGGAGCTGAATCAGAAATGGAGCAGCCTGGACTCGATCCAGGGCTTGTACAGGATGCCAGTCTAACAGGCGGTGGGCCCTATCCACTGCACCACAATGTCAGTCCCTTCCTTTTTTTTTATAGCTGACCCACAGACTACTTTTAAATGTATTATTTATGTAACGAATACGTGGAGATTTTACAGCTACTTTTTTTGTTATTGATTTGTTTAATTCCATTTTGGTCAGAAAGCATATCTTTAAAATCATATGATTTGAATTCTTTTAAATTACTTGTGACATGTTTTATGGCCCAGAATACCATCTATCTTGTTAAATGTTCTCTGCATAGCTGTGGGGAAAAAAATACATGTGTCAACTATTGGTAGGTAGTATTTTCTATAAATGTCAATTAGGTTAAATTGGTTGATAGTGTTGTTCAAGTCTTCTACATCACTGCTCATTTTCTATCTACTTATTCCATCAATTATTGAGAAATAACTACTGAAAACTCCAACCTCAATTAGGGCTTTCTGTATCTCTATTATTTAAGTCTATAAACGCTGAGGACTATTACTGATTGACCCCTTTATCATCAGGAAACAATATTTGTACCTCAAGATACCATTATCTCTGAAATATACTTTAATAGCAACATACAACTCAACTTTTCTTTTAATATAATTAACATTGTGTATATGTATTTAGTTTTATTCTATTTATCTTCATATTAAAGTGTTTCTTGTAGACAATTTACTTATGTTTTTCATCCAATCTGATAATCACTTTTTAAACAATGTTTTAAAAAAGATTTGATTTACTTATTTGAAAGTCAGAGTTAGAGAGAGAGGTAGAGGCAGAGAGAGGCAGAGAGAGAGAGAGAGAGAAAGGAGATATCTTCATCCACTGGTTTACTCCCCACATGGCCACAAAGGCTAGAGCTGGGCCAGATTGAAACCAAGATCCAGGAGCTTCATCCATATCTCCCATGTGGGTGGCAGGGGCCCAAAAACTTGGGCCATCCTCTGCAGCTTTTCTCAGGCCATAGGCAAGGCTTATATGGGTTGCTGGCATCATAGGCAGCAGCTTTAGCCAGCCAGGTCACAATGCCAGCCCAGACAATCTCTTTCAATTGAGGCATCTGGACCACTTTCATCTGATATAATTATTGACATGGTGATATTCAAGTTTATCATTTTGCTATTTGCTTTTTTTTTTTCCGATCCACTGTTCTCTGTTACCTTTTTAAAAATCTTTTTTATATTATTTTGGATTATTTTCAGGATTCCATTTTATGTCATTTGGTGGATATAACTGTCTATACACCCTCATTTATTTCTTCACTTTCTTTTTTTATTTAGTTATTTATTTATTTGACAGGTAGAGTTACAGACAGTGAGAGAGAGACAGAGAGAAAGGTCTTTCGTTGGTTCACCCGGTGCTGCGCCGATCCGAAGGCAGGAGGGGGGTCCTTCCTCCTGACCTCCCATGCGAGGTGCAGGGCCCAAGCACTTGGGCCATCCTCCACTGCCCTCCCGGGCCACAGCAGAGAGCTGGACTGGAAAAGGAGCAACCGCGACTAGAAACTGGTGCCCATATGGGATGCTGGTGCCGCAGGCGGAGGATTAACCAAGTGAGCCGTGATGCCGGCCCTATTTCTTCACTTTCTATACACTGACACACACTCTACCTTCTCACCCAATCTCTGCCACTCCCCCACCACTTAAAACCAACCAAAAAAACGCTTGCTAGGATCTCTAATGAGTTTTACACTACTGAATCCAATGCTTATTTTTCAATTCTCATCTTTTTGATCTCTCAATAAATGTCAGCTTACCCTGTCCTGAATTAGTTCTCCTCTTGGTTTCCAGGACATCATGTTCTCCATATCATCTCATATTTTTGTTCAAATTCTCAATCTCCTTTGCACCTTGAGTTCTACTCAGCCTATAACTTTCAGAGCTCCTCATTTCTCAGTCTCAGCCCCTCTTCTTTCTCAGCACACCAAAGCATGGACGTCAGAGATTAAGAAACAGTGCATGGCATTTTCAGAGGCAAAGGGAATGAAAGAAAAATTTTCACATATAATTCTGCGTAAGATGAATGATGATTCACCACTCACTGTAACAGCCCATTATTCTGAGTTGGTCAGCTCATACCAGCTGGCATTCAGTAAATATGGTGGAGGAAAACCACATAAACTTGCACATCACTTCCATACAAAGCACAAAATCCATTTGCTGTGTTGATAAGGACAGAGAAGAAAACAAGATAAAAGAAGCATCCCTCAGCTAAACAGATACAGTCTTAAAACTGCTGAGAAGCTTATCAATTCAAATTCAAGGTCAAATTTTATGCCTGAGGAAAAACAATCTATTGACAAATTTATTAAATGACTCTAATGGACATCACATACCAGTACTGTCAACAGCACACGATACAGAAGAACAAATACTATCACATGAGTGTTTCAGCATAAATTTTGTTTTACAACTAGACAAACTACTTGTAGAGGAAACACCAATCAGTCCTTTCTCTCTCTCTTGCGTGCACACACACACACACACACCAAAGTATATGAGGTAAAATTAACATTTTTGGTTCTGATTCTCAGCAAAAACTCAACAGTACATAGGAAGACAGTTTCAGTTTAGACAGGAATACTTCTGTAAATTGTTGAGAGTCTGGAAAACATGCAATTGTTCAAAATGGACAGACTGTGCTATACAAGCAGCGAGAAAAGGTGCTGCAATATATTACTAAAAGATTCTTTAAACATACAAACAGTTAAGAGTCAACAGTATGCCTCCTGACTACAACTGAGTGTTGAAGAAAGTAATGGTAACTGAATACCACCAGATCTTAACTACTCAGAGCACGTATTCTCAGATGATGTGGAAAGAAACGGCAGTGCCTGCAAGATGACTCTTCCCACTTGAATTTGCTAGCTGTCACAGCGAAGTGCTGACATAAGCTTCTGAAATGAAGGATGAGAAAAACATTTCTTCACAATGTTAATAATACCAACAAAGTTGTTCTATGAGTTCCAGTAGCCTGCTTACATGGAATGCAGTGTGTGTGTATGTGTATATATATAATTTTTTAAAAAGATATATTTATACTCAAACCTACTCCCTAAGGATCAAAATACCCCAATTTATGGTGTTGTGAATAAGCAAGCCCAGATTTTCCAAAGTCACCAAACTACCATGCAAATGGCTCAACTGCTAGGGTGTGACTCTTCCTAAAACTTGATGCTTTTCTTCACTCATTAGAGAGTGAGTCTGATTTCACGACTGTGGATGTACAAAGATCACATCCAACTGGTACAAAATAGGAGGAAATACTTTCCAGAGGCCGAAGCAGTCAAAAAATTACTTAAGAATCCATTTGTTCCCATCTTCCAAACATTCACATCTCAAACTATTTAATACTATAAGCTTGTCAATTTGGCAACTTGACATGACACTACAGATAGAAGGGCTAACTTCCAGTAACTTCTGTGTTTCATCTTGATTTTCTAAAATACCTCACAGAACCAGCCAGCCTAAGTTACAAATCTTCACAATCTATAAGTGTGGAATGTAATTTTTGTAGAAATACAGGGTGAAAAATTAAAGTGTCCAGGTCTAACCCCTGTCTCAATCTATCATAGATCAAATAGATACTTTATAAGAGGCTTAAAAAAAAAAATTTTAATAATAGAAAATTAATTTTTAAAATATTTTATTGTTTAAAACTGGTGGTCTGAACAGGTGCTCAAAGTTTGGAAAACATTTTCCTATGCTTCTCATCTACTCCCAAGATTCTTTTTTTTTTTTTTGACAGGCAGAGTAGATAGTGAGAGAGAGAGAGAGACAAAGGAAAAGGTCCTCCTTTTTGCCGCTGGTTCACCCTCCAATGGCCGTTGCAGCTGGCGCATCGCACTGATCCGAAGCCAGGAGCCAGGTGCTTCTCTCCTGGTCTCCCATGCGGGTGCAGGGCCCAAGGACTTGGGCCATCCTCCACTGCCTTCCCGGGCCATAGCAGAGAGCTGGCCTGGAAAAGGGGCAACCAGGACAGAATCCGGCACCCCAACCGGGACTAGAACCCAGTGTGCCGGCGCTGCAAGGAGGAGGATTAGCCTGTTAAGCCATGGCGCCAGCCTACTCCCAAGATTCTAAAAGCCATCTACAGATACTGAGATCCAAATTTCAATTTTTAGCTCTGCCTTCTCCTCCAAGCTCAAGTCACCAACCTATTCAACTGCCTCTACCACTTAATGCCTCATAGGAACATCACACCCAGTGGATCCAAAAGCAAACTCTTGATATCTATGACAGATCTTCTCCTTCCCCAGGCTCCTCATTCTCAGTGAAAATCTCTTCTCCTTCCTGGCTGCCTGGGCCAGAAACTTGGCATTCATCATCCAAAGCTCAGCTTGAATAAATTTACTTCTCTTCTTTCCCCACCAGCACGCACTTAGTCCAGATCATCATCATCTCTCCTGGACTATGTGACAGCCTCCCAATTGGCTTTCCCAGTCTCTATGCCTCTTACTGCCATTGGGTCTAGGAACCACAAACTTAGTGGCTTACAACACACATTTTCAAGCTTCCAGATGTTTTGCGCATGCCCTGGCATGTGGCCTCCCTCCGCTGCCACCAAGCCAGCAATGTTTATACCTCTTTGACCACTCCTTTATAGTAATTCCTTTCACTATCTTCTACTTTTAAGGACCTGTGTGAATATACTAGGACCCCCTGAACAACGTAAGACAATCTCCCTATCTTTAGGTCAGAAAACTAGCTTGTTAATTCTCCTTTGCGGAGTAACTTAACACATTCAGATTATGGAGATTTGGATATGGATACCTTCAGAAGGCTATTAATCTATTATCGTACAAAAATACAACTCACTTCCTTTTTTTAAAAGATTTGTTTATTTATTTATTATTTGAATGGCAGAGAAAGAAGTATCTACCATCTGCTGGTTCACTTCCCATATGGCTACAACAGCAAGGGCTGGCCCAGGCTGGAGTCAAGACCCTGAAACTCCATCGTGTTTCCCACGTGTGTAGCAGTCTCTCAAGTACTTGGGCCACCCTCCTCTGCCTTCCCAGGCACATTAGCAGGGAACTGGATTGGAAACAGGACAGCTGGAACTCAAACTGACACTCCCATATGGGATGCCACTGTTGCAGGTGGTGGCTCAGCTCACTGTACCACAACGTCTCTGCCTCTATAATTCATTCTCTGCAAAGGTCAGAGCGACCTCTGTGTACAACAAAAATATGTGCATGCCACTTCCTATATAACATCCTTCAGTGGCTTGCCACTTCCTCGAGGAGTCAAGATTCTGAGCATGAGCTAGTCACACTTGGCCTGTTCCTACCTATCTCCTGGGCTTGCCTCGGGCTTCACTGGGCTCTAGCCATACACCTTCTCCCTGGTCCTCAAGCACCAAGTGCTGTCAGGCCACAGGGTCTCTGCTCACCCTAACACTGCTGTCTGAACGGCTGTCCTGCCACCAAGCCAATCTTTACCTGGCTAACCCCTAATCAATCCTTCAGATCTCTGTTCAAGTGACTTTCACAGGGTGCCCGCCCTCCATTTCCCAGTCTAGTGCTGGCTCCCTACACTGTCACTCTGTTTTTTCCTTCACAGCTTTTACCACAACTCAAGCTAAATGTCATTAATATAAGTATTTGTTTAATATGTGCCTGCCTACTCCAGACTGAAAAACCGTAAGGGCTGGGGTCTTGTTTGTCACCACCATAAATCCTGGGACTTAACACTGTGTGGCTTTTAATACGTGCTCAAAAAGTAAGCCAGTGCCATTACATGCTATTTCAATAGCAAGTTTAACCCTTAGAAGGTGAGGTGCACACCCAAAGATGTCATCTTCTACGTCAGCACTTTAGGCCAGCTGGGTCACACTCAGTCAGACTTCCCATCCCTTTCCTTTACCCTCTATTATAAACATGTGCCTCCAGCCTGTATCCCAAATTCCATTTTCCTCCTTAAAACTACTAAGACTTGGCATTGTGCTGCACCTGTCACATCAGCCCTGGGAAGAACACACTATTTCCCTGCTACTGTACCGCTCAGACGTCACACCACTAGAAAGAGTTCTAAAAGCGCAGCCAGCTGGTGCCACATCAGTCACACTTCTGTGCAGCTAGCAATCTCTCCTCATCTCGGACTCCTTGTGGTTTTCTTCACAATCCAAAATCCTCGGTTGGACTGGCAAGAACATGGACTCTGGAGCCAGAAAGTTCCAGATTTAAAACCTGGCTCTGTCCTTACTAGCCAGGTCACCAAACTCTGAGCCTTAGTACATCACTACAAAATGAGGGTAGCCTAGCAGTCCCGACATCACAGGTGCACTAAACCCAAGCCAGCACTCTGCTTATCAATGCCGAGGGCCAGTAATCACTGGCAACCACAGCACTCTCTCAGTTCATGCCAGCGCGGGTGCTCTTCTGCTATTAACACAGCTTCCTGTTGAAAGGTTTCCATTTCCCAGAAAACAGTTTGACTGCTCTGAGCCTCCAACGGGCCATGCTCTAAGTCTGATACACTGTTAGAACAGTTACAAGGACTGCAAGACAGGAAGGATCAGAGTAAATGAATGTTCGGGGACACAGCTTCGCGGACACCATGTTCTCCAGACGTTTCGTTTCCAGCAGCATACCCCATCTCCATTCTCACCTCAGCCGGCGGGCATCCCTGTAAAACACTGCCTGGCTCCGAGCAGTTACCATGCCAACAACCCTCCATCCCAAGCCTCTGAAGATGCCCACACTGAGACTTCAATCGTCAGAGAGGCACTGTCTTCACTCACTGCTTTATCCGAACCACACTCACCATTCTCTTTCACCCCTATGGGCTTTGGGTATTTTGCTTCCTTTGATCTTCCCGTAAGACCACTTCCACAACTTGGAAACCTGATCCAAATCCAACTCCGATAAACCCTCCTAGTTCCCCAGACACTCTCTGACATCACTCTCTCCTACCCAACTACACTGCAAGCGCCCTGAGGGCAGGCTCTGACCTGATCCATGTTTGGGTGTCCCCCTCCCCCCGTGTCTGGAATGGTACTTTGCTGAGGGACATGAGTGAAGGACCTGTGGCTGAGCAAGTGTACATTAGATACGGTAAGTCTGGAGCATCAGCGGGACCGCCAGCAGAGCTGTCCACCCCCAGCTCCAGAGGCAGGCCAGGTCTAAAGACAAGCCTCTGGCAGGCACAGTCACCAGGGTCACATCTGAAGCCGCGGAGCTCACCGAAGTAGGATGCACTCAGAGGAAAAGAAAGATTACAGGGACAACATTTCAGGGATAGGAGAACGCAGTGCAGCTAAGTCAGGATTACAGTTAGGGATTAAATCATAGAAAGAAGAAACTCAATGGTCCTTAGAAACCAAAAAGGGAGAGTTTTAAGGAAAACCCCTCATGGCATCAAAGCTGCAGAAAGACAAGAGAATGAAGGCACGCGTGCTGACTCTGGATGTGGTGGTTCAAAGGCCCTCGGCGACCTCCTGGCAAGGGTTAAGGGAGGAAGTGGAGCTCAAAGTGCTGAGAAATGACCCCCAATGACAAAAAGTGCGAGACTGTTCCTTTTTTTTTTTTTTTTTTTTTTTTTTTTTTGACAGGCAGAGCTAGACAGTGAGAGAGAGAGACAGAGAAAAAGGTCCTCCTTCTGTTGGTTCACCCCCCAATGGCCACCATGGCCAGCACGCTGCACCGATCTGAAGCCAGGAGCCAGGTGCTTCCTCCTGATCTCCCATGCGGGTGCAGGGCCCAAGCACTTGGGCCATCCTCCACTGCCTTCCTGGGCCACAGCAGAGAGCTGGCCTGGAAGAGGGGCAACTGGGACAGAATCCGGCGCCCCAACCGGACTAGAACCCGGAGTGCTGGCGCCACAGGCAGAGGATTAGCCTAGTGAGCTGTGGCGCCAGCCACGACTGTTCTTTCAAGAAATTTGACAGCAGAAGAGAGAGAATCATAAGCTGAAGTGGATCCAGAAGCAGCTATGAAGGCAAAACAAGAGAAAAAGGTGGTCCCGCAGGGTGTGCCATGCACTGACACACACACGTCCTCAGCGCCAGCAGCAAGGATCAGAGCCATGCGGAAAGGGGACGTGGGTATTAACCACGTCATTGCAGTCACCTCAGCGAAACCACTTTCCCTCCCTCCGCTGCCTCTTCAGATTATTCTAAAACTATGAGTTAACAGATGGAATGGAATTGGGCAGAGCTTATCACTTCCTATAAAGTGAGGTGTTATTACAGCAAGCGACAGTTTGTCATTCTTCCACCTCCCTCAGGAGAGCGACAGAAAGAAGCTGAGAGTCCTCCCATCTAACATGGTCTCAGGGAACGGCTTCCCGGAAACTCAGCACAGAGGCTAAGACGATGACAGAGACAGAAGAGCCGAATAAAGTCAGGGTACCCAGAGCCACGGGAGACAGAAACCCCAGCACGTCTGTCCCACGGTCTGCAGCACTTTCTGAACCCGGGAGGCACCTGTCACAGGCTACCTCCGCGCAGGTGGGCGGAGAAGCACCAAGAGCTCCTGTGAAAACTGTCTGCTGCTCCTGTCATCCAGCCTGCCTCGCGGGAACCTCACGCTTACCTCAGGATTCCTGGTCAGTGGAAGGCATGGACAGAATCATCACGGGCCTCACGTCTGTCTCGAAAAATAAAACAAAACTGCGACCCGAGGTAAGGCTGAGTTCTCGCGGCGCGGGTGTCCTGCTGTGGTTTTTGGTTTTTCACCCCCAGTGGAATGTTGCAAGGTCAGTGGTGATGTTCCACAGTAAACCACTTCATGAGGACTGTCCACACAGCAGGGAGGCTGCCTCTGAGGAGCAACATGGTCAGCCTTGTCGTACCAACTCCTCAAAACACTTGTGAGTTAACATAGGATCGCACAGTAGGTCCAAGTGCAAAAGGAGCAATACCAGGTGGGCAGCAGGTCACAGGCAGCACACAGAGGTCAGGGAGGCCACCAAAAATATACAGGGGGAAACTTGGAGTAGTTCGTCAATTAAAACTGTTAACAGAACTATCTTGTTCAATGGAAGAAAATGGTGAACAGTGATTTAAATGGGTAACGCAAAAGCCATCTGCCATTTATCTTTTAAGATGCACTGTGGTTGGGTTTTGGGGGATTTTTAAAACTCTCCCCAAATTGTGTTTGACTCAAGGCAACATTAAAATTAATTTTTATCCCATAAGTACAGCACAACAATCAAGCTGCCCCCTCTACTAAGAGAAAGTAGCAAATTACTAGAGAAACGCACATGTAAAATGTTGAATTTTAAAAACTAACAGACACATGGACCACACTCACATGCTTACCAGGAGCTACAGTGGTCATGGGTAATAAAAGCTGCATTGTAGACATCAGAGTGGCATCCAAATGTGGGTTATGTGTGGAAGGTTCACATTATTAACAAAAATCAACTTATTCTGCTGAAATCAAGCAAAATCATGAGTGATTTCAGTGAAAACTGAGGGTTTTTTTCCTTAAATAAATGAGATAATGATATAACAGACCAAACATAAGAGGTAATCACTAATGTCTTTATAACTCTCACAAACACAGGAATGATCCAACAGCAAATTGTGATGTGTATGAGAGAATGAACAGTGAGAGCAGAGAACTTTCTAGTACAGCAGTGACCCAGTCACCGCTGTGAATTCAACAAGTTTTTACTGAGGATCTACTGTGGGCTAGGTTGTTCTGAGGTTGAGGATACTGGAGTAACCAGGCCAAACTGCATGGCCATACGGAGCCAACAATATAATGAAGGATTTAAAACATGCGCCTTTGAGCAAGTCATATAACTGGGAAAATCAAGAAGACAAGGACTGCTAATAAACTTTTATATACATCTACATAGAAACATTTATGGACTTATAGAAAATGAAGTACACTGAGAGCGAAACTGAATAGATAAGCCTACATAATCAGAGAGCGCATTCCCATAATTCTAAAGCGTCTTTGCTAAAATCGGATCCAAACAGCTACCTTCCTCGAATGTGGTTTGCCGATCACTGTTACCCGGTGAGCCGGGAAGGAATTACAAAGTGGGCATACCAAATCCAGGCCGGCAGGCGACCTCGCACTGGGTAAAAACTTAAAAACACCAAAAGACACTCACCGGCAGCCCCCTCGGCGGAAATATCCTCCAGAAACGGGAGGAGGGCGCTACTGATCAGAGCCAAGGAGTTCAGACAAGCGTGGAAACGGAGGGCGTAGCAAAGTACATCTGGGCTAGCGGCAGCTTCGCAGCCCCGCGGCTCTGCCCCTCTTCCGGTCAACTCCCCAGCCCGAGGGAACACCTGCGGGGTTACCAGGCCGCTTCACCCGGCACTGGACAGACGTGGACTCCGCTCAGGGCGGGCTGCTCTCGAAACGAGCAAACGTAAGAAAGCCAAGTAAGACGGAAATCCCCCCGCGGACACCGGGCAAACGCCACAAAAGAGCAAGGGCACGGACCTGCGCCCGGAACCGGCAGGACCCGCAGTGCGGCCCCCCTAAAGGGAACCTCCGAGACCCTCAGCCTCCAGGGCCTCAGGGCATGCAAACTGAGCCCGGTGCCACCGAGAGGGGGAAGGCAGGACGGACGGCTCCTCAGAGGCCGCCTCGTTAGGAGCTTCGAAGGCCACTTCACGCCAGTGAAACGGCAACAAGACACCAAGTTTGGAAACAGCAGTGAGGGGACGACGGCGGAGAAACCACAGGAAGTAAAACACGCCATTGAACTAGGAAAGCAATACAGCGCCGGCGAACCCACCACGCCATCCCCGCCGCTCAAAAAGGCAGAGCCTGCTGAGGCCATAAAGGCCGGGACCTTCGGGTCGCCGGAACTCAACACCCAGTCTCCAGCGGGTGCGGGGGGAAGAGTTCCCGGGAACCCCCTCCCCTCCCTCTCGCAACAACTCCGCCCACTGGGCCCGCCCCGTCCCGCCTGGCTACTCACCGGATTCGCTTCCCACATAACGGTGGCGAAATCGAGCGGAGAGAGCCTGGAGGAAGGGGCTGGCCTCGGGGTCGAGGTGTTGGGTGTTTCCAAGGGTTCCAGGGAACGAGGGCACACAGAGGCAACCTTTACGGAGACCTCTCTTCTCCCCCTCCCTGTCACAAGCCAGCGTCTTCAGCCCACCGAACCCCACGACTTCCGCCCGGAACCGGCCAATCAGCGCTAGCCCCGCCCCGTTTCCCTCCCCCCCGGAAGCCCGCCCCGCCCCTCTCGCTCCCTTCCAGGGTGGCGCGGGAGGGTCGTCAGGGGCGGGGCTTACGAATTCTCGAGTCTTGGCTGTAAAGCAGTTTAAAGATCTTCCAATGGGCCAGCCTTCGAAAGTTAAATCCCCGCTGCTGCATCACCAGGGAGTCGTCTACAAGGCGCGGCTGGCGGTATTGCCCTCCTGCAGAACCGATACTTACCGATTCCTAAGTGCGCTGGCGCTCTCGGCCAATGGCAGCTGAGACACAAGTCTAAGTTTCCATTTCCTCGTCCTCGGGACGGAGGTGACGATGCTGTGAGGTCTGAGGAAACCTTTCGCACCGTCTTTGGCATCCAGTCAGGGTCGAGCCCAGTGCCCGCCATACTCAGACCCCGCCTGGCCCCTGTAGCGTCCCTGCCCTCAAGGGCTTTGGAACCGGGGGAGGAAAACAAAAAGAAATGACAGAGCGAACTGTGGGTCAGCGGTGCTGCGGGGCCCGCGGAGCCCCTGGGAGGTTCTCCCGGTGCGGAGCAGCGAGAGGACAGATCCTCTACCTGGGGAAGCGGAGAGGGAGCAGCTGGCCGAGCGTCCTTTGGGGCTTTTCTACAAACCACCGGCACCACAACACGGCATCAGAGCAGTCGATCTAGAACCTGCTTTGTTTCCCCCGCCGAATATCTTGGGGGCTATCCTTGCATGCCAGTGTGTATAAATCTATTTAATCATTTTAAAAGTGGCGTTCCAGAGTTTGTATGGGTGCTACACTCACACAAATACCCTTAAGATCACCCACTGATACTCATTTAAGTGGTTTTCAAACTTCTTACTATACCAAAAAATTCTGTAAGAAGTGTTCTTGTACGGATGTTTCCTTCATATTTGTAGAAATGTAAATTCCCAGTAAGATATTATGGGAATCTTTGCCAAACGATTAACCACTTGCCCTGATACCATTTATTGAACAATCCATCAAAGGATGGATTATATACGTAAATTTGCATGCAAATACATATACTCACATATACATATATATTTCTGAACATCCTTGCCTGTTCTGATAACTATACACTTATTCCTGTGCTACACACAATGTTATAGTTATTAGAGTTTTATAACATATTTGCCCATAAACTCCTAGTTTTCTTCTTTTTCAAAATTTTCAAAATCATAAGCCTTCCTATTCAGGAACATGTCTTCTCATTTAGATCTTTCAATATCTCAAAATTTTGTTCACATAGATTTACACAATTTTTGTGCAGTTTGTTTCCAGGTATTTTATACTCTGAGAATGATAATTCTCATTATTGTATTTAGGGGAGACATGGATTTTTGTGTATTTATCTTATATCATACCACACTTTAAAAATGTCATTAATTCTGATGGCTTCTTAGCTGATCTCTCTGAATTTTTACGTATACAATCATGTCACCTGAAAATAATATAGTTTTCTCATTTCCTATTGCATTGGTCAAAACCTCAGAAAATCTTTGAAGAATATAGGACAAGGCAGTGGGCATTCAGCTTCAAGGCAGTAAGATAACAGGCAACCCTAGCTAGTGCTAGATATACTTTACATATACTGTCTTCAGGGTAAACATTTAGCACAACGGTTAAGATACCTGTATCCCATATCCAAGTGCCTAGGTGTGAGTCTCAGCTCTGCTTCTTAACAATGGGATCCCTGGGAGATGGTTTGGTGATGGCTCACGTAAGAACTTGCGTCCCTGCCACCAATGTGGGAGTTGAATTCCAAGCTCCTGGCTTCCTTCTGGCCCATCCCTGGCTGTTGCAGGCATTTTGGGGAGTGAACTGGCAAATGGACGATCATTCTCTGCCTGTGTCTTTCTCTTTCTTTGCCTTTCAAAATAAATAGATACATTTAAAATGTTAAAAAAAAAAAAAGCACATACTATCATTTTAAAAGAAATATGTTCCTACTGTTAGTAGAAGCTACAAACTTTTAAACAGGAAAGCTTATTCAATTTTTATCAACTGTCTCTTAGGCTCTATTTTTAAATGTATTTGTTACTCTGACTTATTAATACAGCAAATTATGCCAACAGATGCCCTAATGTTCTATGCATCCCGACGTTCCTGAAATCAACTCTGCTTTGTCATGTTGTATTATTTTGTTAATACTGTGCTTAATTCAACTTGCCACTCTTTTATTTGGAATGAAAAATTATTTGTGATTAACAAAATGTGCCCATTGTGTTTTTTTATGATTGTCTTCAGCAAGTTTGGTATCAAAGTAATACTAGCCTTGAAAAATAAACAGTTGCCATTTAACTAATTCAGGAATTAGCTTTTCCTTGAAAGTGGAGGTTTTTTCAAAGCAGGTTTAATTGGAAAGGTTAGGATCAAATGCTCAGTCATTTGTGGGCTTAGAGCAGTGCTTCCTTTCCTTGAAATCCCCTAGCTGTTGAGTGCTGGGAGAGCAAGACAGAGAAAACACAACTGCTCTGGGTGTACATTTGTCACCGGAGGAAAGGCTGTGGAAGCCGTGGGGTTCTGGGGTTCTTGTCTTCACGCAAGAAAGAATGCAGGCGTGAGACAGAGAGCAGAGTGATAAGGCTTTACTGGGGATAGGGCATCCATCAGGATGGAAGAGACAGAGAGAGAGGGCCCAGTCACTCGGATCGGGGGAGAGCGAGGTTACATGGTTGAGTGGAGAGAACACACCTGGGCAGGCCAGGCGGGCGGCTCAGCAGAGAGGCAGAGGGCTGAGTGCGCAGTCTGTTTGGACTCCCTAGGTTTTTAAGGGAGTCCTCCAGGACAAAGAATGGAGAGTCCTGGCAGAAGGGTTTGTTGGGTGAAAATTAGCAAATTCCTCCCCAGATTTGCTGGTGCCCCTCCTCCGCAGAGTAGGGGGGCTTCCCTTAGGGAGTCTGAGAAGGTGTTATTGCCCCATGTTATCAGGTCAGATAATCCACTTGGTCCTGAGGAGAGAGAATTCTCCTGGGAGCTTTCCTTGAGGGCTGGGACCACCTGAAAAGTTATCAGGGTCTGAGCAGGACTTTGAAGTGCAAGGTGCTGGGCTTCTGGAGCTTCCTCAGTGTGTGCTGGTCTTCAGGCCTTCTCACACACACATAGGCTCAATTTCTGACTTGCTACCTAACACACTTAGTAGATTAGCATTTAAAATATTCTGCTATATCACAAAGAAATAGGAAGGGAGCTGAAAATGGCTGTGCAAATTTTAGTGCTAATTTTTCTCTCCTTATTACTCATTTAGGATTGCTGAGTTAAAGGGAGGTATGGGAAGAGGCCTGAACAATTATATAGTCCTAGGGTCACAAACTAATAGCTAATAAACTTAAGCACACACAGGGTATTTGCATTTTTTTGATTTGTGGCTACTATTTTAAGACTAGGAAATTTCACATGAGACAATAGGGATCTTCAGGTTCCCTTTGGCACTGTATTGGCAGGGCAACAATTGCTTGAGGCCATGTTGATCCCTTTAGGCTAAGAACGAACTCCCTGTCTCATTGACATGACCTACCTGGTATTTGGTTTGTAACTAATGATAATCTACCTCTTCATATGATGGATCTGGAACTTTCTAAAATACCCTCATAGAAAATCACTGCACTGTTCTGGAACTTTCTCAAGGGTGGGTACAATGTTGGGGCCCCACTTCCCACAGTGTCTGGTAGTAGATGACTTTATGCCTGTAATGCCTGCAGTTTAACCCATTGTAGGGTCTAACATGTTTCCCTTTTGTCTTTGCTCTAGGCGAGTGCCACAGCTGTCACTAGGAATGCTGACCATGGTGATGGAGCCCAGGACTAGAAGCCAGCCAAGCTAACTCCACTCCACAGCTCCTTGCTGACACGTACACACCCAACAAAACAGGATGGAAGACCACTGCAGCAAAAATTTGCCAACTGGCAACAAGATTTAGGTTTTGACAAAAACAAGTTAGAAGAGGTTCCGTTAAGACTGGCCCAGCCTCCACGATAGCTAATGTGTAACCACTACATTTGCTGTTTGGAGATGATATGTAAAAGACAAATACCCCTAGACCACCTCATCTGCTTAATCTCTCTCTCTCTCTCTCTCTCCCTCCCTCCCTCTCCAAGCCCCTCTTTTCTGGGAGCGTCTCTGTCTTCTACTCAAATAAAACCTTGCTTCTCCTCTTGTCACCATTGCACACAGGCTTATGACCAGCCTTGGATGCCATGACACCAACCCAAACTCATCTCCCAGTTGTTTTCCTGCAACAATGGTCCCCAGTTTTCTCAGTAAGACTGGACAACTTACTTTATCTTTTATGTTTTCTAAATATGTGTTCCTGGTGGAGATACCCTAAACTACACTCAACCCAACCTAAGGAAAGTATTTTTTTAGGTCTTTGAATCCCAGATGGTGAGGAGGAAAGGAGACAAGGTGACATATTGGAAAACAGGAAAATCATCTGACCTTGTCCTCCATAAATTCAACTTGCTGCTCTGCTCATTCATCGGCCTGTTTTCTCCATCTGATTATTTTCACATCTCCCGGGACAACAGAAAAAGGAAAGAGAACCAAGTGAGTGATGCAGTCTTACCTATTACGTTCAAGTCATAGCATTATTGTTTTTCTTCCTAAAGGTCACCTTTGCAGCCTGGATTTGGACAGCACTAGGAATGGTTGTGGCAGATTGGCTGGGTTAGACAGACAGGAGAAGCAAGAGCAGGGAAGAAGGCGGGAAGGCAGAGACGAGGGGCCAGAAGAGGGTCTGGAGGAAGGGAGAGAAAGCTTCGTTTGTGCCCATCGGCCTTGAGTATAAAGACCCAGCCTGGCTCTGAATGAGAGCCAACAATGAGGCAGCCCCAGAATCAGCCCTGCTGTTGAAGTCTGACACGTTAACAACCCCAGCAGGAATTAAGAGGTGAAATAAGCAGATGAAACATTTGCTGAAGCTGAGATAAGCATTCCTGGGAAGGAATTTTTTACAAAAAAATCAAAATGGATCCCACAAATCTTCTTAATTAGGAAACATGACAAGGAATTAAATTCAACCTTAAAAAAAATGAAGGGCTAAATAACTCACCCCCACTAAATGGAAGGGCTCTATTGAAAATACCACTGATTATTAGTTTTCGCTGCTCAGGGAAATTATCTAAGCACAATGATGGGCATCAACATTCAGCTCACAACAGCAGTCAAAAGCAGCAGCTGAGATGTGTGGCCATCCTAATTAGAGGATGGAGAATTCTGAAAAGACTCTGGAGCTGTGACATTCCTGGCTGGGGCTTGCCTTCCAGGAATGCCACATGAGGGTTTTGGTCATCACATTGTGAAAACGGACTTAATAGGAAGGGTCCGGAAAGGAGAAGCTGTGAGGTTAAAAGCAGAAAGCAAGGAAACACTTTCCTAAGAAAGAATTGTAGAAATGAGGAGAGAAGGAGGAGAGCTAAAGCTTTGGCTGGGGTGGGGATGCGGAGGGTGAAACAGGCAGCCCAGGCTGTGCTGTCCTGGCTCGATCGCCCCCGACATATGGGGGTCAGCCCGCTGCTAGCAAGCCCCCCTCCGGCCTGTCAAGAAATGACAACAGATTATCTGACATGAATTGCTTTCCCATTCTTCATTCAACAAATATTTAGTAAGCGCCTTCCATGTTCCAGGCACTGATTCTAGCCTCTTGGATAATTACTGAACAAAACATATAAAAAACAAAAACACAAGCCCTTGCCCTTGTGAGACTGACACATTAGGGTATGGAGGGCCTTGGGGCAGGGGCCGGGGGAAGCAGATGATAATAGAATTCATGAGTGCATGGTATAATATGTTACAAGGTAAAAAGAACTATAGAGAAAATGCGGACCAGAGTATGGACAATGATAACAGTTGAGGGAAAATTTGGAGGTGAGTGAGTAGGATTAATAGACATGGAGGAAAGAGTATCTGGTGCAGAGGGAACATCAGAGTGTGTGATACATCTGGTGTGATAAGGAAGAGTCGTGGGAGAGGAAGTTGAGCAGATTTAACAGGGCCTGGTATAATAGTTAGCAAATGTGTGGCACCTAGTGTGTCCCTAACCCTGTTAGAAGCTCCTTCAATATATTAACAAATATACAAGTGACTCTAACAATAACCCTACAAAGTAGCTACTCTTATTGCCCCATATTTTACGTACATGAGCATGAAGACACAGAGAGATTAAGTAGCTCACTGAAGGTCAAGGATCCCAACCTTGATGCCTGCTCCAGAGCCTGTGCTTAAAGATGTTATTTATTTATTTATTTATTTATTTATTTATTTATTTATTTTCTTGAGAGGCAGAGTTACAGAGAGAAGGAGAGATAGAGACAAAGGTCTTCCATCTGCTGGTTCACTCCCCAAATGGCCACAGTGACTAGAGCTGAGCCAATCTGAAGCCAGGAGCCAGGAGCTTCTTCTGGGTCTCCCATGTGGGTGCCGGGGCCCAAGCACTTGGGCCATCTTCTACTGCTCTCCCAGGCCATAGCAGAGAGCTGGATTGGAGGAACAGCTGGGGCTCGAATCAGTGTCCATATGGGATGCCAGAGCCACAGGTGGAGGCTTAGCCCACTGTGCCACAGCGCTGGCCCCTGAGTCATTTACTTCTGATACCAGCTCAGATGACACAATGTCAAGTGAGCTCAGGTACCCTCCTAGGATAAAAAAGCCATGCTGCTCAGTGCATTCTCACCCGTGGCCCAATTCGGGAGCTGCTCTTTTCTACAGGTAGATCCCTGGAGTTCATCGTGCTGCTGAACAAGTCCAGCAAGTGTCTATGAGCAGAGCTACGCTTCCATTGGCAGTGAGGTGAGGGTGGTGCTTCTGCCGTTTGATAATGCCCTGCAGAGAGTCAGAGGCCAGGCAAGACATGAACTGAGCTTCAAAACCAAGTCTCCATTTCTTCCGCTCCAAAAGGCATGGTTGTGGAGGGGTGCGTTTGTAACCCAACTGTCACCAGTTCCTAGCTTCTCATGCTCACTGCCCTGTTCTCCCAAAATAGGGCACTTAAAAACTATTGAACTGTGCACTTCAAACAAGTGAGTTCAATGGTTTGTGAATTATTCCTCAATAAGGCTGTTACAAGGATTAATCATCTCTACAGGCATGACCTTGACACTGCCCTCCCCCTGGCCCCATCCTCCTTCACACAGCTTCAGGGCGAACTGGGAAAGACATACACCATCCCTGAAGCCCAAGCACGCCACCCAAAGTTACCACTTCTTCTGGACACCAGGAATGACAGTGCCACTCCAAGGAAAATAGACGACAGTTTCCCATCAAAACTTTGACAACAACTTTCCTTAATAGAAACACAGTTTCTTACAATTTTTACATTAAAACACATGAAAGCAGTTTCACACACATGAGGTTTTGTGTAGTCAGCTGCTCTTCATTTCAGGAGGTGGGAGCAGGGGAGAGGGCAGGGGTCGTGTGTTCTCCGTCATTGTGGGGAAGAGATACTGATAGGCATTGCTAGTGACTGAATCCAGTCTGGGGACTCGGGGCTTGATTCCAGTTCTGATTCTTATTTCACTTGTGGGCTTGTTTCTCACCCAAAAATTAAGGTAATTGGGCCAGAGGACCTCCAAGGTTGCCACCATCTCTCAAAGTTCAAGATTTGCTTGTGGTGCTGGGTTCAGATACATCAGCACCAAGCTGCCCAGAGCTGTAGGAAGCCGAAGAGGCAAGTACCATCCTTGGGAAACATTTCGTACCCTGAACGAGACTCAAGGACAGCCACATGTCAGTCTGGACACAGATAGAAATACACAGAACACAGGGGCAAGGGGTCTTCGGGAACAATGAATGATCAGATCCTCTTGCTTTGAATCACCTGTGCAGCTAAAGCCACAAGGAGGCTCTGTCCTTGCCAGCTCCTGGGCCCCTTGCACCAGGCTACCCTGACACAAAGGCACTCCTTGTTGGTCTTGTGGATGGCCCCAAATGATAGAATTAGCAACTCAAAGCAGAAAAGGGATCTTTGCGACCACCCAACCCAAATGCCTCCTCCTCCAATTAGGGTTCGGGATAATGCCTCTCTGGTGCTGATAGTATTTTTATTTGATGGATTCTACACGTTATCCCAAATCCTGAATAATCCTGAAACGGGAATTAGAATGTGTACAAAATCTTTTTCAAAGTCCCTTGAATGAAAAATGAAAGCATTTTAAGACACATCATGTCCTTGACACGGGGGTGAACAAGATCTGCTGGCAACCACTTCTTGGAAAAAAGGCTTGTGCTGAAAAAATTCAGTTCTTGTCCCTAGGCTTTCCTTAGCTCTCACATCGCATCTTTGCATTCCGGAGCCATTCCTCCTGCCCGAGGCTGTTTCTGGGCATTTGCGCAGGTCTCCACACACATGACTTTGCTTATCTCTGACATGCCAGGAGTTCTAAGAAAGTGAAACTAAAAGGAAATAGGACCAATTGCTTATGATGGCTCGCATTCAGCTCTTCCATTTTCACTTGTCCTGGGAGGATGTCTTTCAGCATGCCTCCTTGTTCAGGGGACTGAACGGAGCACCTCCACCCTGGGAGGCGTCTTGGGAAAGGCCCACCTGGATGGCACAGGAGCATCAAGTACTGGAGTCACAGGAGTTCCTTCTCATTCAAACATCCTGAGGCGCTGAGAGGCGTCCTGGTCCCTACCAGATCGTTCAAAGTGAGCTTTTTTTCCCCCATGGCTGGAAAATGTGCTCATTTCGAACACGAGATGGCGCTGGCACACAGGCAACAACCTCTGATGAAAACAAATGGAAGACCAGGGGCACAAACTTTCTAATCAGCCAGAGAATTCTTTTGTTTCTATAAGACCAGGTTTGGCTTAGCACACGTTAGAATAGCTTTCTAGAGTAGCAAGAATTATCAATTGTGCGACTTTATCATAAATCAACAAAGTAATGAAGACTGAATGATTTAGATACATAGATAACAGTATAATGGTCCTTAGGCAGAGAGATACTTTCAAAGAGCAGTGACTCCCTTAACTATGTAGTATCAAAACCAGAAATACCTGGTCAAGAGACTCAATTGAGCACTATCATCAAAGGTGATCATAGATTCTTACTCTGAGAGGGGATGGGTCCTCCAGAGAAAGAATGCTTGTATGGATTCAGGTAGCTTAAAATTATATGAATTCTCCTACTTCCCCACAAAGCAGATTGTTTTAACTTATCTGATGGCTCGCCTGATGAGTGACTCGCCATCACCCACCAATTATGCATAGACGGACATCTAAGTTGAGTCTTAGAACGTTAGATGTGGGAAGATGTCTGTATGGCCTCTTTTCCTCCTCACTGTGGTTGCCCAGACTGTTTAAACTCTGGGCAAACTGGCCACTCAAAGGCAGCCCATTGTATTTCTAGATGGTTCTGAGGCTTAGAATATTATGCCTTAGATTGGGCCAGAGTATGACTGATTTACTTAAAATGTGTTCTGATCATGTAGCCGGCAGGTCTGTGCTAGTTGCCCTGATTTAAACACTGTTTCGGGGCCAGCGCCATGGCTTAGCTGGTGAACTGCCACCTGCAGTGCCAGCATCCCATACGGGCAACAATTCGAGTCCTGGCTGCTCCACTTCTGATCCAGCTCTCTGTTATGGCCTGGGAAAGCAGTAGAAGATGACCCAAGTGAACCAGTGGATTGAAGACTTCTCTCTCTCGCTCTTTCTGCCTCTCCTTCTCTCTCTGTGTAACTCTGACTTTCAAATAAATAAATAAATCTTTTTAAAAAAGACACACTGTGTTTCTATGAACGAACCAACCTTTGGTCAGCTTTCTTCACAATTAGGTCACACTGCTTCTCTTTGGAATCTGTGGTCAATGAAAACTCTCATGTCCTTCGTGTGGATGTGGCAAGATCCGTCCCACCCTCGAAAATACAACCGAGTTTTAGAATTAATGTGCAGCCATTAAGCCCTCCGATATCGTGAGGATGTAAGATGATAGCTGTGGCCTGTCAACGTTACTGAAAATCATTTAGTTCAAGCTCTGGTGCCAGACACACCTGGATCCAAAATTCTCTTTCTCCCCTCACAAGCTGTGTGTATCATCTTGATCTCTTGATCAAGATCAAAAACATGGGGGTTGGTACTGTGGCATGGTGGGTAAAGCCATCGCCTGCAGTGCCAGCATTCCATATGGGCACTGGTTTGAATCTTGGATGCTCCTCTTCTGATCCAGCTCTCTGCTATGCCTGGGAAAGCCGTAGAAGATGACCCAAGTCCTTGGGCCCCTGCACCTGCGTAGGAGACCCAGAAGAAGCACCTGGCTCCTGACTTCAGATCAGTGCAGCTTCGGCCATTGTGGCCATCTGGGGAGTGAACAGGTGATGGAAGACCTCTGTCTGCCTCTGCCTTTCTCTTTGTGTAACTCTGACTTTCAAATAAATAAATAAATCTTTAAAAAAAATAAAAGGCACTTGACCTCTTAAAATGCCAGTTTCCTTGTCTCTAAAATGGAGCCAGGTCATTACCTCCCGCATGGAGTGGTATCACTTCATGTGACACTTTTGAGAAGGTCCATTTAACATAATTTCTGACACATAGTAAGTGCTCAATAACTATTGTTACTACTGTTAGTGTTACCTATCACCCCTCATTTTAACTCTCTGCCGTGTCTGTATCATATGAAAACCAAACGAGCATCTCTTCCAACACACAGACACAAATCCTAACTGGGAAGTGTGAAAGAGAGGTGTGAGCAGCCTGCCACTGCCACCAGCACAGCCACCCTCCAGGCTGATCTATGCACTAATTAGCACTCTTTAGGTGTAATTCTTACCCCAGCCATGCTTGGTTCATGGGCCATCAGCCAGTTCTTGTCTTATCACAAGGTAATGATGATAGATCTTGTCAAAGGCCACGCTGAAAGCAAGGATGGTTTTGATGCCTCTTCTTTCTACCAATCTAATATCCCTCTCAAAAAAGGAATAAATGAAGACACGTTTTGTTTCTGAGATTTGAGTGATCTCTGCTTTTCTAAAGACGTACAAAGAGTCTACTTAATAATCTGTTCAGTTGATGGGTTAAAGTGGCGAAATTGTGGGTTATTTCCTCCTTCGTTTCTTTTATTATAATAATGTTTGTGGAGTAAATAGCTTTTTAAAATTCTGTTCTAGAATTCTGCCAGGGGTAATTGTCAAGCTGACTGGCTTATAGTTTTGATAATATGCCCTTTCCCCCCTGTTGGAAAATGAGGACAACTTTGTCCTTCTCTTGTCTGTTAACAGTTCTCCTATTCGGCATGCTTTTTCAAAGATTATTGACAATGGTTCTGGGAGTTCTTTGAGCAACCTGAGACATGAATTGTCTAAGTCTGGAGATTTGAATTTATTAAGGGGGAGTGAAAGGAACACCACACTTGTTTCTAGCTCTGGCTTTGCCATTTACTAGCTAAAGGAGCGTGGGCAGGTTTTGATTTTGTTTTAGCCTAAATTTCCCCATCTGTGAAAGAAGGCATTCGGATCAGATGAAGCCGAAGGTTCTTTCAAGGTCTGCTAGCCTGTGTTCTGTGTCTCATGTAACCTAACATTTTCCTACTCATCCTTCTCACATACCGTGGCTTTGTTTCCTCTTGATAAAATGTATTCTGTCCTTTATTAATTTTGAATTTGCATTTTGGTTTACAATCCAAATACTGTAGTGTGGCACTCGGGACATGACACTCTTGGATAACCACCCCCTTCTCCCCCTTCAAACCTGACTGCCTTCTCCTCTCAGGTACAAACCTTATCTCCATCCAGGTGCACCTGGCCGTTCTTCTGAAAATGCCTGTGCATGCTGTTCTCTGTCCTTTGCTAAGGTCACTTCTCTAAAGTGGAGCATCTCCCAGCCACCTCCGCCAGTCAGATTCTACCTCTCCAGGGGCATCTGGTTTAATTACCACTGGGGAAGGAGGGGAGCGTGCTTCCTAACTACTCCATCTCATAGCACACTCCTTTTTCTAAACTTCTAATGTGTTCAGTGTGGATTGGCCGACACTGGGTAGTAATCCTGTCACGTGGCATTTGGTGTGGATACTGTATCGAATTGCACAGATGTTCCCTCCACTTGTGATGGGGCTATGTCCTGACAAACCCGTTGCAAGTTGAAATTTCATTCTTCGAAAATGCATTTACTCCACCTATCCTGCCAAACATGGTAGCTTAGCAACACAGCATGCCATTTCCCCTCAAGATCACCCAGCATCATGAAAGAGCATCTACTGCATGTCCTAGCCCAGGAAAAGACCAGACGTTGTTAGGAAAATGACACAGTTTTATCTATGGCGCGATCTACACCCTGACACCATCCTTGACTCTAGCCCTCACCGCCATTGCTGGAAGCCAGGTGGCCACATGGCCCAACCATGGATGTCAAGCCCCACCCCCACCCTAATGGGATTTGCTGCTCCTGCTTCCCTGCCTGCCCTCCAGCAAAGTTTTAAAAGGACCTGTTCCTGAACACGTGGCCCTCTCCTCTCTCTTCTCTCTGCTCCCTTCTGCTCGCTCTGTCTCCTCTTGCTCTCTCTCTCTCTCTCTCTCTCGTTCTCTCTTCTCTTCACTCTGTGCTCTCCTCTCCCCCCCTCTCTCTTCTCTTTGCTCTCTCTCTTCTCTCCTTTCTAGCTCCTCTCCTCTCTCTCTCTCTCTCTCTCTCTCTCTCTCTCTTATACTCTCCTTCTCTTTTTCCCTCTTCGCCCCTTCCCTCCGGTCTGCTGGGTTTTCCCCAACAAACCCTTCCCCTTACTCTGGTGTTTGGTGTGTTTGTGACAGCCTAACAAACTTCAAGCTACAGTGTCTTTTGCATGCACATCGCTTTCGCACCCTCGTATGTCAAGGACAGTCAGTACCGGGTCTTGGGTCATTCCCCCTAACCCCTAACACTCCTTTCTTATGTTGAGTGCTATTCTGGGGGTGCTCAATAAACCCTGGAAGGAATATTGAATGAATTTTTAAAAGCTACTGCCAGGTCCCCTCCAACCAGGCCCCATAAGAAGACTTAGGCAATTAATTAATACATGGAAGTTTCATTTTTTTTTTTTTTTTTGACAGGCAGAGTGGATAGTGAGAGAGAGAAAGACAGAGAGAAAGGTCTTCCTTTTGCCGTTGGTTCACCCTCCAATGGCCGCTGCGGCCGGCGCTTCACGCTGATCCGAAGCCAGGAGCCAGGTGCTTCTCCTGGTCTCCCATGCGGGTGCAGGGCCCAAGCACTTGGACCATCCTCCACTGCCTTCCTGGGCCATAGCAGAGAGCTGGCCGGGAAGAGGGGCAACCGGGATAGAATCCGGCGCCCCAACCGGGACTAGAACCCGGTGTGCCGGCGCCGCAAGGCGGAGGATTAGCCTGTTAAGCCAAGGGGCCGGCCGGAAGTTTCATTTTCATCTTAGAGTCATAGAAAAGTGAGACGCAGCTCAGGCGGCTTAATAATAGAAAGCACCCAATTTTATAACAATTTTATACAATTGATGATGAAAGTAAAGCTAGCTCACTTTCCTTCCTTTGCCACCATAGATATGGGATTTGGTAAAAGTTACAGAGTATATAAAACTACAAATTGGTTCAGCATCAAATTCAATTCATTGGTGCCCATCCTATCCTAATCTGTCCTTTCCTATATGGGCCAAGACAGCCTAAATCTTTGCTTGAGACCCTAGGTTCCTATTCTAGCCAAGTGGTAGAGTCATATGCCTTAAGGATAGACAAGCGCTTTGTGTGTCCTATGTCCTAGCAGGTGTGCATCCTAGCAAGCATGTACTGTATAAATACTCAAGTGCATGAGATGGGAGCATCCCTCCAGTATTTGGGAAACTCTTGTTCTCAGTAAGCTGTTGGTTGAAATAAGTATTTCCTGCCTGAACACTTTAGAACCACATCACTATTATAATAGTATCAGAGTTGGGAGAAGAGACTTGTGATGAGATTGTTAACACAGGACAAATAAAGGTTTCCAATAATCAGTGGCATTCAGTTTCACAAAGCACGTCAGAAACAGAGGCAAGAAGGTAAGTTTCTGACTTGTTCAGCAAATGTCAAACGTCTACTATGTACCAGGTCTTGCTGGGGACATGGGAATGGGATAACTAGGCTTTGCTCTCAAATTTCCTAGTCTTGGGGAAGAGACAATCAAATAAACAGATAACTCTGACTGGTATGAAAAATATCATCATGGGGATTTGTGTATCCACTGTGACCAGGGCCCAGTGTCCCAGCAAAGGAACAAAAACAAGCACCTGCACTCCCGTGGGCTGTGCCAGGTACCAGCCCTTGCAAACACTCCCCTTGTCGCCTTCCCAGAAATCGCCCCGCAGCTCCTCTTGTAGCCACTGCCTGTGTCTTAGAGGGAGGCTGCGAAGTCCAGGAGGAAGTTAGGCGCTGAGAGGCCAGATTGTGAGTGTTACTAATGAAAGCTGCAATCTCACAGGCCAGTCCAAGGCTTAGAGAGCGCTGTTTATCTACCTCTCTCATTGCGCTAGTTAGGGGTGATCAGCACAAAATTCACAGGCAGACACAAGTAAAGCTGGTGCTTAGTAAGCTCCTAATAAATGCCCTGCTGCCTACGTCACCTGCCATAGGGACATAGACCCCTGTCCCTCAGCTCCCTATTAAGCAACAATCATCCAGGAATTGTGCCACCTAGGCCACATCTCCTCTCTCTCTATGAGAGCATCGTGCAACCTTGTCATGTTGAGGCAGTGGGAGAATTTTCCCTGGGAAATTCTATCCCTGTGAAGCCACCCTCAGCCTGCCCACGCCTGAGCCCCTGTCACCCATCCCAGCCCTGTCGCCACGTGATTTCAAGTTCCAGGCCAGCCCATGGCCTGAATCATGGATTCCCCACCCAGAACCTTGTTGGCACAGCCCTCAGACACCTGCCTGCATCCACACTTAGACGTTGGGCAAGTCCACCAGAGACAGAACAAGGAAAGCAACCTACGATTCAATACCCACACATATATTCTGCACCAGCCACCCAATTGGATATGGGGAATTTTGGGATGAAAATATTTCACTTTCCCATTTCTTGTACACTATCTTGTCAGGAGGATATGGAACAATGAAAGATGTCCAGATGGAGCTTCTGGCTGTGTATTATCACCACGGAGGGGCCAGTCTTCTTTCTTGCAAAGGTGGCTCCCAGACAGAACACTCTGAGGACCGCATGGGCGTGCCACCACCTCCAGGGGCTCTTGCCTCTTCCTCGCTGTGGGACCCATTTCTGACGTCACTTATAATTCACTTAAGATTGTTTGACTCATGCTTAGGCCCATTACGTGTTTTTCTTTCATGTCAATGCGTGTGACCTTACACCCAACGACCCTCTATTTCCTTCAGGAACAGCTTAGGCCCTGTGATCAGACATCTGCCCAAACTCCTCTACTGCACCTGCTTCTCAAAAGCTGGAGACCTTCCTCCTTCCCAAACCGGTGATGTTGCTAAGCCTCCCCACCCCTCCCCACTCCCAGAGGCAGACAGCCCAGCTGAGAACATAATTTCCATTCGCCTCTCCCTTGCAGATTCTGCTACCTTCACTTCTTTGGGGAAGGGAGTGGGGTATGAACCAACAAAGCAAAGCCCTGGAGTGTCTTCCCTGCCATCTCCATTCCAACACACACACACACACACCTGCTCCCTAAGTGTGGGTCTCCTACAAGGCTCCTTGGCCTTGGCTTCTCTCGCTGTGCTCTCTCTTCCTCAGGGAGCTCATCCAGTCTCATCAGCTCTGTTGGCAGCCCCCACAGTCTCTGTTTCTAATTGGTGCACTCAGGTGCACCCTCTCGTGGTTTCAAGGGTGCCTCCACTAGGTGTCCTTTAGGATTCAGTTATCAGAAGGAGAGACGGCAACTACCCCAGGTTCCACCCCTCCACATGCCCCGTTTTCAGCATGCTGAGGAGACCAGCTATGGCTACAGGTTTCTGCTGATGCGCTTACCAGCCTGTCTGCATCTCGCTTGTGTATCATCACCATGGACGGGCCGGTCTTCTTTCTTGCAAAGGCGGCTCAAATTCAGACATCGTCCTAGCAAACGCTCCCCTTTCTCCTGAGTCCTCAATTCTCCTCTCTGGATGTGATCTGTCTCATGAGCGTTCAGACATGATCCCACTTTAAAAACAAGCAAGCAAACAAACAAGCATACCCACACAGGAAGTCTTTTAACCCCACTTCCTCCTCCAGGTACCATCCCTTCACATAGTTGCATTCTCACTCACCTTCTCAGATGTCTCTTCTTCCATTTTCTTTGTTGAAGTCATTCCAATTTATTTCACAGCACACAGCCCGCCCACTCTGTGTGACACACATAAAATCACCGCCAAAATGCTCTGACCAGAGTCACCAATAATCTTGTCACCATTTAATTCTATGGACCCCAGCCCACTCCCACCCTGCTGCCCACGCAGCATTTGAAACAGTTGACTGATGACTACATTCTTCTTTACTACATGAGGATATTTCAAAAAGCTCATGGAAACCAAATGAGCAGGTAATGCACGCAAACAACAAGTCTTGAAAAAGTTCATGAGAAAAAATGTGCATTAGGAAAAAAACTATGCGTGAGTTTCAAAAAGGTTTTGCACCAAAATAAATGCAGAATCAGTCTACTTCTGATGCTCCATTTATAATTACACGTGCACATCACCAAGCACCTATGCACAGTCTCTGATTGAAGTTAGTGGGTATCTGAATATATCCAAAACCAAACTTCTGATCTTCATACCAAACCCTGCTCTGTCATAGCCTTCCCTGTCTCGGTGGATGGTGTCTTCCTTGTTGTGCAACCTTGAAACCCATCTCTTTCTCTTTCTTCCCCAACCCACCCTCTGCAAATCCTACTCACATTAGCTTCAAAATATATGAAGAATGTAACCACATCTCACCATTTCCAAGACTCCCTCCCTAATCTGGCCACCACGTAACAGCCCCCTGACTGGTTTCCCTATTTCTCTCCTGGCTACCTCCACTCCATTTCCAGCTCTTGGAGTGATCCTGTTCAAGTGTAAGCTTGCTCATGCCCTTTCTCTCTGTCCTGTGACAATCACAAACCGTTGACATGATGGACTGAAGCTCCTCTACAGCCTGGCTTCCTGTTACCTGTCCAACCCCACTTCCAATGGCTTCTTCCCTTGCCTGCTCTACTCCAACCACTCCGGCCTCTGCTGGTTCTTAAACGTGCTGGGCGTGGTCCCACCTTAGGGTCCATGTTTCTGCTGTCCCCTCTGCTGGAATGCTCTTCCTCAAATACCTACATGGTCTGCTTCCTTTAGGTCTGTATTCAAACATCACCCTCCTGGTGAAAAGACCTCCATTCCCCTATTTAAATACCCCCTCTATCAGCCCCAAAGCTCCCCAACTCCCTCACCTTGCTTGATTTTCTTCCACAGCTTCCTCATCAACTGACATTACTTAGACTTTATTTTTAAATATTTTTAAAAGATGTATGTATTTACTTATTTATTTGAAAGCCAAAAAGAGAAAGAGAAAGAGATCTTTCATCTGCTTGTTCACTCCCCAAATATCTACAACAGCCAAGACTATACCAGGCTGAAACCAGGAGACCAGAAGTTTATCCAGGTCTCCCATGTGAGTGGCAGGGGCCCAAGTACTTGGGCCATCATCTGCTGCCTCATGGGTGTGTTAGCAGGAAGCTGGATTGGAAGCGGAGTAGCCACTCTGATAAGGGATGCAAGTGTCCCAAGCAGCAGTTTAATCCACCGCATCATGATGCTCACACCCAGGTTGTTTTTTGTTTTTTTTTTTTTTAATTTGACAGGTAACGTTACAGACAGTGAGAGAGAGAGAGACAGAGAGAAAGGTCTTCCTTCTGTTGGTTCACTCTCCAAATGGCCACCACGGCCGGCACTGCATTAATCTGAAGCCAGGAGCCAGGTGCTTCTCCCTGGTCTCCCATGTGGGTGCTGGACCCAAGCACCCTCCATTGCCTTCCCAGGCCACAGCAGAGAGCTGGACTGGAAGAGGAGCAACCGGGACTAGAACCCGGCGCCCATATGGGATGCCGGCGCCGCAGGCTGAGGATCAACCAACTGAGCCACGGCGCCGGCCCCGGTTGTTTGTTTTTTAATGGTCTGTCTCTCCTTACTAAAATGTAATCTCCATGATGGCGGGGATTTTTGTTTGTCTTGTGTATGGCTGAATTCTCATTGCTGGAACTGCCTAAATTGCCTGAATTCTCATTGCTGACTTGGGTCTGGCATGTAATGAATGCAAGATAAATATGCATCCAATGAGTAACTGAATGACCGGATGGATGGATTTCTGCCTTCCAAATGAGATTCAGATTCCTTTTATATTCTTCATTCTTAACGATTGGCCCTTGGTGGAGACTTATCTTGCCAGGTCTGTATGAGTACAATATTCCAGGCACAGGTCTGTAAGTACCACAACCCATCGGCAGAGGACTCATTTATTTATTTTTAGTTTATTGAGGGGGAGAGAGAGGGAGAGAAAGAGAGAAGCAGAGAGAAAGAGCAGTCTCACCTGCTGATTCACCTTCCCCAAAGTCTGCAATGGAGGCAGGAGCCAGGAACTCAATCCAGGCTTCCTTACGTGAGCCAGCACCTGCTGCCTCCCAAGGTCTACAAAATCAGGGAGCTGGAGTCAAGGCAGAGCTGTGATGTGGGGGACGAGCATCTAAACTGCCATCTCAACTGCGAGGCCAAATGCCTGCCCCTCCATCCGCAGAGGATTCAAACTCTCACCTGCTACTCTTGTTAAACTCCACAGTTTAAGAAACATAGCACAGAAGGTGAGTATGTGATCGGAATAAGCGAAGCAACCACACTCATTTTTTGGAACGTCTGAAGTTCCTGGGATGCCATCTTCCAGGGGAGTGATGAGGCTGAATTGGGTATAGGAGGCACATCCTTGGTTTTCACAACCTTTGCTCCCCCTTTCCCACATGGTGGAGGGATTTCTCTCAGAAACCAGCACGGCCAGCATGTTGCAAACTCCATTCGCCAGCAGGACCAAGCGGGGAACAAAAAGGAAGGAAGAAGTGAGGATTCCGGCTGCCCCAGGAGCACATGCTGTCCCTCTCTGGGCAGATCTCTTTGACTCGGCTTTGCCAGTGGTTGCTGCAGGGGAAATGTGAGTCCAGAGACTTTTTCTAAAGGAGCTGGAAACCCAGAGCTTGATGTAAAAGCTCCTAAACTGCAAATGTTGGCAATTGGTGCCACATGGTTCTGGAACACACGCTTGGGGCTGGCACTGTGGGTCAGTGAGCTAAGCTGCAGCTTGTGATGTCAGCATCTCACATTACAGTGCCAGTTCAAGTCCCGGCTGCTCCACTTCTGATCCAGCTCCCTGCTAATGGGCCTGGGAAGGCAGCAGCAGATGATCCAAATACTTGGGTTGCAACCACCCATGTAGGAGGCCCAGATGGACTTCCAGACTCCTGGCTTCAGCCTGGCCCAGCCTCAGCCATTGAAGCCATTTGGGGAGTGAACTCATGAATGGGAGATCTGTTCTCTTTTTATCCCCCTCTCTCTTTGTCACTCTGCTTTTTATTAAATACACAGATCTTTAAAAAACAAAAACAAAAACAAATACATCTCTGGCCTGAGTGGTCCTGTGGCCTGCTTACCTGGCACCTGTAAAGTAGGGAAAAGGACAATAACATGCCTAGATTTGACTCTCAGCTCTGCCTACTGGATCAGGAATGAAGTTATTATTATTATTATTGATTTACATTTTTTTAATTTGAAAGTCAGAGTTGCAGACAGAGAGAGAGAGAGATCTTCCATTTTCTGGTTCGTTCCCCCAGATGGCTGCAGCAGCCAGGCCAAAGCCAAGAGCTTCACCTGGATCTCTCACATGTATGCAGGGATCCAAAACTTGGGCCATTTTCTTTCTTTCTTTCTTTCTTTCTTTCTTTCTTTCTTTCTTTCTTTCTTTCTTTCCTTCCTTCCTTCCTTCCTTCCTTCCTTCCTTCCTTCCTTCCTTCTTTCTTTCTTTCTTTCTTTCTTTCTTTCTTTCTTTCTTTCTTTCTTTCTTTCTTTCTTTCTTTCTTTCTTTTGCCAGGCAGAGTTAGACAGAGAGAGAGAGTTATAGACAGTGAGAGAGACAGAGAGAAAGGTCTTCCTTCTGTTGGTTCACTCCCCAAATGGCCACTACGGCCACAGGTACGCTTATCCAAAACCAGGAGCCAGGAGCTTCCTCCTGGTCTCCCATGTGGATGCAGGGCCCAAGAACTTGGGCCATCCTCCACTGCACTCCCGGCCGGGACTAGAACCCAGGGTGCCGGCGCCACATGCGGAGGATTAGCCTAGTGAACTGCAGCATGGGCCCCATTTTCTGCTTCTTTCTGAGGCACATTAGCAGGGAGCTGGATCGGGACATGAACCGGCACCCATAGGGGATGCCTGCGTCACAGGTGGCGGCCTTACCCCCTACACCACAATGCCGGCCACACGAATGAAGTTGTTTTAAGTTACTTAACCTGTGCTTCACTTGTCCCATCTCTACAACCAGGACAATGCTTTCAGTATTGACATGAAAGTTAAATATTAATTTTCCATCTTTCTGAAATCGCTGCCCTCTCCCCTCTTTCTCATTGCACAACGAACCGGAAAGAACCTTTCTTCCACTTTCTCACTTAAAGCAATGAGGCAACACTTTGTATTGTTTGCCTTGTTTATCTAGGAAAATGCACCCTCCTGAGCTGAGAGTGCACAGGACACTTGCTAATCAGACCGCACGTGCAGCCCTGATAAAGAGACTGCTTTCTGTTGTAGGGGTGCGGTTTTGTTTTCCAAAGGAGAAGGGGGCAGAGGATGTCTGGAAGCAGCATTCTTTCCCAAATTAAATTCTGACAGTGCTGTCCCCCCGTGATCCTGAGTAGAAAGTGGAACCTCCCACGCTGCCAGGTTTCCAATGAGCCTGGAGAAAAGTGGGAAAGAGGGGTGCAGAATGGGAGAAGACCCCCAAGAGGGGTAGCCATCACGCTAGCCAGGCCGAGGCTTGGAGTGAGCTGGGCCTTGTGTGTTCTGAGCAGGGCAGTGCTTGGGGCAGCCGGTGTAATGGGAGCAGATGACAGCTGCAAAGCAGAATTACCCAACTCCCGCTGAGCTCCGCCTCTCTATCTCCAAGATGGATCTGCAAAGTGGAAAAGGTAACATAAACATGGTTAAGAGGAAATTGCAGCCCCAGGTGTGAAGCTCCATAGAAAAATGAATACCTGGCTTCTCTACCTAAGCTCAGATCTCTAGGCCCTGACAAATTACATCCCTGGGGACTGAAGGAACTTGTAGATTTAATCACAGAACCATCCTTGGTCATCTTTCAGGAATCCTGGGAGAAGTTGTGCCAAAGGAGCTGTCAGAGTCATCAGGCTCAAGTGCAGGTTTGAGACACTGCATTGTTGAGTTGAGCTTCGGGTCCTCAGCAAACTCTAACCTGTGTTACTAAACAGTTAGATGGTAATCGCTTTGAAAAGGAAGTGGTTATCTCAAGAAGCCCACACCAGTTATGCAGAACAAACCACGGCAAACTAACATCAGTTCACATTTTGTCTTGTTTTAAAAGATAACCAAAACTCACAGGATTTTCCCGGGAGTAGAGAACCTTTCATCAGGACTTTGGACAAAGTAGTTCATGATGAGATGAGTGGAGAACGACCGGATAATCTACAGAGGGGTGTCGGCCCAGTGGAACCAATCATAGAGGCACGGATGTCACCGGCCCCTGCTCCAGACCCTGTTCTCGTCAAAGCCTTTCGGTGGCATGACAGCTATGCCAACACGGTAATGTGGGCGGACACAAAATGGAGAAGTTCAAATCATACTCCGTGTGACAGAAACAGGATACCGTTCGCCTAAACCGTGAGCCAAAATAAATACAATGGAATTTAACAGGGAAAAATGAAAGTTCTTTATTCAGAAAAAAAAAAACAAAACACCTCAATTGTGCAAACTATTGACAATAATTAATGTGAAAAAGTCTTGAGGATTTTCATTAACCAAAAGCTCAGTGTGAGCTGAAAAAAGTAAATAAACACACATCTGACATAGCTACAAAACCACTAATGTTTGGTGGACAGCATAGGGGGAAGGCTAGTGGTCAGAGCAAGGGTGGCGAGGGGGTCCTTGGCTTGCCTGCATTTGGCTTATTTTGGGTACCATGCTTCTCTTTCGCACTAAACTTGGTGAACATGTCTATAATTTTGAATTATAAAAGCAAAGTATATGCACTGTAGAAAACTTAAAAATGCAAAAAAGTGTAAAAAAGAAAACAAAACTCTCCAACTATGTACAGATAACTACTGGTCCTTCTAGTCTTTTTTTGTAGAGGCAATTGGAAGGAAATGTTAAATATGTGAGGTATGTGAAGTCCATGTTAGGCATTTAAAAACATTAACATTATATCCCCAATTATGTCCCCAAGTCATTTCATAGTCTTTGAAAATGCAGTTCTGACAGTCACACAACGCACTACTGTATGGATGTGACTTCATTTGTTTATTTTTTTTTTAATTTTTTAACTTTTTTTTTTTTTATTTTTGACAGGCAGAGTGGATAGTGAGAGAGAGAGAGAGAGAGAGAGAGAGAGAGAAAGGTCTTCCTTTGCCGTTGGTTTATCCTCCAATGGCCGCCTCGGCCAGAGCACTGCGGCCGGCGCACCGCGCTGATCCGATGGCAGGAGCCAGGTGCTTCTCCTGGTCTCCCATGGGGTGCAGGGCCCAAGCACTTGGGCCATCCTCCACTGCACTCTGTTTGTTTAGATTGACCGCTCTTGGACATGTGTGCTGTCTGCACTTCGAGGTGGTGGTGGGTTTTAAAGAGGGTCCTGACCACAGAGTGAGCAGCCCACGCTCCTGAAGGGTTTTATAAAGCACGGTCAAGAACCCGAGAATGCTTACTTTCCCAGAAGGGCAGCCTTCGCGCTGATAGCTGGCTCCTGGGTCTTGCAAAGCTGTCCAATGGGAAAGGCAGTGAGTGAGTTAGTTATGTGCTGCTCCAGGAGCCTGAACTAAGACAGTGGGAAGAGGAGGGGGAGGGAGTCTGATCCCGGCTCCATATAGAACAATCGCTGCCGCCCACCTTTGGGCTGTGCTGGTCTGGCGAGGGAGTTGCTTCTCCATCAAGGGAAGCGTTGGGGAGACGAGATGACCACCGGGTCAGAAATGTGTAGACAGAATTCCTCCTGCCAGGGCGGGAGACTGAAATAATAAATAAGCTCAAAGATTCCTTCCAACAGGGAGACTTGGTATTTCTTCCCAAGATAGAAAATCATTCCTCCTTTGACCTAGCTCACAGGAAGAATTTACGGCAGGTAAGTGGCAAAGAAGTCAACGTCATTAATTTTACAGGCTGGAGCCTCAGAGGTTTAATACGTGGTTGTGTCCTGTACTGGCTCACATCTCCCCCCGCCTTTCACAGCGAGCAATGCATTTTCCACAGAGACCTTATCTGGCTTTGTGAAGTAGGGTGGAAGCTATCTCACTCTCCCTGAGGGCTAAAGAGAGAAAGCTCAGTCCTTCAACTCTGGTTCCCTGGTACCTTCCCCAAGTGGGTTCCCTGCTGGGTTATTATTGTGGCTGTTGTTTAAGATTTTATTTATTTATTTGAGCGATAGAGTTACAGAGAGGGAGGGAGAGACAGAGAGAGAGGTCTTCCACCCACTGGTTCACTCCCCAAATGGCCACAATGAGCCAATTCAAAGCCAGGAGCCAGGTGCTTCATCTGCGTCTCCCATATGGGTGCAGGGGCCCAGGCACTTGGCCATCTTCTGCTGCTTTTCCAGGCCATCAGCAGAGACGCTGGATCAGAAGAGGAGCAGCCAGGACACGAACCACCGCCCATATGGGATGCCGTTGCCCCCAGACTGAGGTTTAGCCCACTACGCCACAGCACCAGCCCCTGGGTTGGGTTATTTTATGGCCACCACACTCTGGTATCCGGTGTCTCTTCAGCCACCCTGCAGGATTATGTGTTCTTTTCCTTTTATGTCCCAAACCCTAGCTTCTCTAAAATGCAGATCTGATCCTGCCAGGCCCCTGTTTTCAGTTCTTCTGTGGCTTCCCATGGCCTCCCACAGGGACTGTTAGCCCAGTTGGGAGGGATCAGGGGAGAAGGGTGGGGTGCCCATTTCACAAACTTGGTGGGGGGGAGGTGAAGAACAGTTTGAAGCCGCAGGAACCATACAGTATTGTTAGAAAGGAAAAATGAACTAGCTCATAACTACATTTCTCCCTTGGTAGAGACACGTGGGCAATACTAAACTTCTCAATCCTTCCCCAAGAGTACATTATTTTGAGGGTGCAGAAGAATGCAGTAGCCTTTTATGTTTATCAGAATGGCCAGAGGTTTTGCCGTTGTTTGAGAAATACTGAACTGGGGGTGAAATAGTGTCACCTCTCTTCTATATCAAATTTTCAAATATGTATGGGCCTGTGTCTGGACTCTTGTCTTCTTCCATGGGTCTGTGGCTCCTGTACCAAAGCCATACTATCTTTATTATGACTTTACAAAATGTTTTCATCTCTGGTAGGATAAGCACCTCTAATTTATTTTTCCTCTGAAATTGTCTTAGCTATTCTTGGGCCTTTGTTCTTCTATATTAATTTTAGTATAAACTTTTCAAGTTCCTTGGGGAAAACTCGTTTAGATTTTTATGGCAACTACACTGAGTTCATAGATTTAAACTGGGGCATTTCTCTTTTTTTAATTTTAGCTCCCACATGT
Source organism: Lepus europaeus (assembly GCF_033115175.1). Lineage (NCBI taxonomy): Eukaryota > Metazoa > Chordata > Mammalia > Lagomorpha > Leporidae > Lepus > Lepus europaeus. The sequence continues at coordinate 101,341,112 of NC_084832.1, read as the reverse complement.
AAGGGAAAACATGCAGTATTTGTCTTTCTGTGTTTGGTTTATTTCAATCAAGTTGATGTCCTCCAGTTGTAACCATCTTGATGCAAATGGTAGAATTTCATTCTATTTATTTATTTATTTATTTATTTATTTATTTTGGACAGGCAGAGTGGACAGTGAGAGAGAGACAGAGAGAAAGGTCTTCCTTTGCCGTTGGTTCACCCTCCAATGGCGGCCACGGCCAGCGCGCTGCGGCCAGCGCACCGCGCTGATCCGAAGGATCCAAAGGCAGGAGCCAGGTGCTTCTCCTGGTCTCCCATGGGGTGCAGGGCCCAAGCACTTGGGCCATCCTCCACTGCACTCCTGGGCCATAGCAGAGAGCTGTCCTGGAAGAGGAGCAACCAGGACAGAATCCGGTGCCACGACTGGGACTAGAACCCGGTGTGCCGGTGCCGCAAGGCAGAGGATTAGCCTGTTGAGCCACGGCACCGGCCCTTTCATTCTTTTTATAGCTGAATAATACTCCATCGTATATGTATACTACATTTTCTTTATCCATTCATCTGACTATGCACACTGAAGTTGATTCCATATTTTGGCTATTGTGAAAAGCGCTGCTATAAACATGGTGGGGAGCAGGTATCTCTTTTTAAAATGAGGTCCTGCCTTCTGGGTCTGTATCCAGTCAGGAGACTATTGGGTCTTATGGGAGGACTATTTCTAGCTTTTGAAAGAAATCGCTGCACCGTGTTCCACCATGGCTGTATTCACTGACATTCCCAACAAGAGTGTGTTCCCTTTCTCCACATCCTCACCGGCCCCTATTGCTCTCTTTTTGGTTAGCAGCCGTTCTGACATGGGTGAAATGTGAGCTCTTATAATTTTTATTTGCATTTCCTTGGTGGTGAGTGATATTGAGCATTTATCCATGTGTTTGTTGGCCATTTTTATTTCTCGCTTTGAGAACCATTGATTTATATCCTTTGTCCGTTTTTTAGCTATGTTTGTTTTGTTGTTGTTGAGATATTTGAGTTGCTAATATACTCTTGATGTTAATCTTTTGTCAGATAAGCAGTTTGAAAATATTTTCTCCCATTCTGTTGAATATCTCTATAAATACAGTTTGTCAAGCTTTGTTTTAAATCTTTGTCTAATAGATTGATAGAAATTATACACCATGAGAGGTTTTTTTTTTTTAAGTTTTTTCCCCCCTTTTTTCATTTGAAAGGCAGAGTTACAGAGAAAGGAGAGACAGATCTTCCAGCTGTTGGTTCACCTCCCAAATGGCCACAACAGCTGGGGCTTTAGCCTGGGGCTTCTTCCAGGTCTCCCACATGGGTGCAGAGACCCAAGCACATGGACCATCCTCCGCTACTTTCCCAGGCACATTAGCAAGAGCTGGATCAGAAGTGGAGCAGCCAAGACTAGGAACCAGTGCCCACATGGGATGCTGGGCTGGTGTCGCAGGCGGAGGCTTAACCACCACAATGCCGGCTCCCCACCATTACAGTTTTAATGATTTTTGTGACTATTTTAAAATACATATGTGTGAAATTGAGCATCTTTTTGTTTCATTATTGTTTATACTTTGCCTACTTTTCCTGCTGGACTCTGGTCTTTTTACTCTTATTCGGTGAACTCTTTATCTAGTAGAGCCATTAAGCCTTTGCTTACAATGTAAATTAAAAATATGTTAGGGCCAGCGCTGTGGCATAGCAGGTAAAGCTGCTGCCTGCAGTGACAGCATCCCATATGGGCACCAGTTTGAGTCCCAGATGCTCCACTTCCCATCCAGCTCTCTGCTGTGGCCTGGGAAAGCAGTAGAACATGGCCCAAGTGCTTGGGCCCCTGCACCTGGGTCTCCCACTCGGAAGAAGCTCCAGGCTCCTGGCTTTAGATGGGCGCAGCTCTGGCTGTTGTGGCCAACTGGAGAGTGAACCAGCAAATGGAAGACCTCTCTCTCTTTCTCTCTCTCTCTCTCCTCTCTCTGTCTCTCTGCCTCTCCTTCTCTCTCTGTATAACTCTTTCAAATAAATAAATCGTTAAAAAAATATGTTATCTCCGGGGTCGGGGATGGGGAACCACATCCACCCTGGGCTGGAGCTGCAGCCCAATACTGTGGAGTGTGTCCATCGTTCATCTGGGGCTGGCAGGTCCCGTTGATGGTTGACTCACCAGCACCCTGTCTCACACTACTCCCTTTCTCTCCAGCAGAGATGGCTTCCTAGGACAGAGGCTGACAATATAATACTAGGCTCTTTCTCATCCTCCCTTGCTGGTAGATGCAATGCTGAGTCAGGGGATATGAGGCGAAGTCTGATGGGAAAAGTTTTGTTGAAATGGGTGTAAAGAGATTCTTCTTTTACTTGCTTGGGAATGGAGCTGTGTCAAGAGGATGCTACACACAGACTCTGGCTAAGACGTCCGTCCTACAGCCGTGGGGGACACACTGAGGAGGAAAGCTCTGCTGGACATGCCCCAGCAGAAAGATGGGGCCTGGCGCTGTGGTGCAGCAGGTGAAGTTGCTGCTTGTGCTGCGGGCGTCCTGTGTCGGAGCACTGAGCACCAGGGCTCTGCTTCCTCTCCAGCTCCCTGCTCATGCACCTGGGAAGGCAGACAGCACAAGGGGGTCCAAGTCCTTGGGCCCCTGCATCCACGTGTGAGACCCAGATGGAGTTCCAGGCTCCTGGCTTCAGCCTGGTCCAGCTCCAGCCGATGCAGCCATTTGAGGAGTGTGCCAGTGGATGGAAGATCATTCTCTCTTTGTCACTCTGTTACTCTACCTTACAAATAAATATAGTAAATCTTTTTTAAAAAAAGATTTATTTATTTGAAAATCAGAGTTACACAGAGGAGAGGCAGAGAGAGAGAAAGAGAGAGAGAGAGAGTGAGTGAGGTCTTCCATCTGTTGGTTCACACCCCAATTGACTGCGATGGCCAGAGCTGTGCTGATTTGAAGCCAGGAGCTAGGAGTTTCTTCCAAGTCTCCCATGAGGTACAGGGGCCCAAGCACTTGGGCCATCTTCTACTGCCTTCTCAGGCCGTAACAGGGGGCTGGATCAGAAGTGGAGCAGCCGGGACTAGAACTGGCACCCATATGGGATGCCAGCACTGCAGGCTGCTATTTTGCCCATTATGCCACAGCGCTGGCCCCAATAAAGTAACTATTTTTTTTTTTGACAGGCAGAGTTAGACAGTGAGAGAGAGACAAAGAGAAAGGTCTTCCTTCCATTGGTTCACCCCCAAAATGGTTGCTACGGCCGGCGCGCTGCGCCAATCCGAAGCCAGGAGCCAGCTGCTTCCTCCTGGTCTCCCATGCGGGTGCAGGGCCCAAGCACTTGGGCCATCCTCCACTGCCTTCCCAGGCCACAACAGCAAAATGGACTGGAAGAGGAGCAACCGGGACAGAATCCGGCGCACAAACTGGGACTAGAACCCAGGGTGCTGGTGCTGCAGGCGGAGGATTAACCTAGTGAGCCGCGGCGCCGGCCAAAAGTAACTATTTTAAAAAATATTTTTTAAAAAAGAAGAAAGATGGACAGAGCCTGGGTGTTGTTTGGCATGTTTGAGTTGCAGAATTAACCAATCCTGAACCTGCCCATGCTGGAGTTATTGATACATAATAAATATTCTTCTATGACACTTCTTGTTGGTTGTCTATTACTTGCATGTGAACACACCCTAATTAATATATCAAGGCTTTCCTCATTTCCTTCAATAATGTTTCATCATTTTCTCCATGGACATCTCACATTTTTTTGTGAATCAGACACTTTTTTCAAATTACCTATTTTAAATATTTTTTTTTTTTTTGAGGGAAAGGGGGAGAGAGAGAAAGAAAGCTCCCATCCTCTGGTTCCTCCCTAAATGCCTGCAACAACCACAGCTGCACTTAGCCAAATAGACAGGAACACAACCCAGACCTCCCACGTGAGTGGCAGGGACCCAACCCCTTGAGCATCACCTGCTGCCTCTCAGAGTCTGCATTAGCAGGAGGCTGCAATTAGGAATCAAGGTTGGACTTGAACCCAGACCCTCTGGTATGGGATGCAGGCATCCCAGCAGATGTCTCAATCACTAGATCAATTGCCTAACCCTTTAAATTACATTGTTAATTGTCTATTACTGGTGACTAAGTAGATGGTTAACTTGTCTTGTTGGTCTTACCTTTGGCAGTGGTCACTCATTAATCCCAATAGTTTAAACTGTCTTTTACAGATTATCATCTCATCTGCAAATAAAGACAATTTCCTTTTTTTGTTTTAAATTCTTGTATCAAGATATATGACATAAAATCTGAATATCTCTAGCCATCATAGAAATGCAAATCGAAACCACAATGAGGTATCACCTCACCCCTGTTGGAATGGCTAAAATCCGAAAGCCAGAGTAACGGATGCCAAGGGGGTCTGGAGAAAGGGGAAATCTTATACACTGTTGGTGCGAATGTAGATTAGTGCAACCAGCGTGGAGAACAGTATGGAGATTGCTTTTAAAAACTAGAAATAGACCTACCACATGATCCAGCAATTCCACTACTGGGTATATGCCCAAATGACACACACTCATTTTATAAAAGAGATTCCTGCTCTACCATGTTTATAGCAGCACTGTTCAGAATAGCTGAAATATGAAATCAAACAAGCTATCCATCATCAGTTGAATGGGGGAAGAAAATGTAGTATACATATACAATAGAATATTATTTAGCTATAAAAAAAGAATGAAATTCTATCGTTTGCATCACAATGGTTGTAACTGGAGGACATAATGTTACATGAAATAAGCCAGACACAGAAAAATATTGCATGTTCTCCCTATATATAGGAACTAAAAATTTTTAAATAATGAAACAAAAACAAAAAAGAAAGAAATGCCTGTATGCATCAGTTTTGCTGCAAATATAGTTTTGTCAGACTTTGTTGCCTTTGTCAAAACGTTGTTAGGAAGTATATACTACAATAGTTTAACAATCTGTGACTATTTTAAAATTTACTGTGAAGTTGAACATCTTTTCACCTGGTTATTTATTTATTTATTTATTTTTTGACAGGCAGAGTGGACAGTGAGAGAGAGAGAGACAGAGAGAAAGGTCTTCCTTTGCTGTTGGTTCACCCTCCAATGGCCGCTGCTGCCGGTGCGCTGCGGCCGACGCACTGCACTGATCCGAAGCCAGGTGCTTCTCCTGGTCTCCCATGGGGTGCAGGGCCCAAGCACTTGGGCCATCCTCCACTGCACTCCCGGGCCATAGCAGAGAGCTGGACTGGAAGAGGGGCAACCGGGACAGAATCCAGCTCCCCAACCGGGACTAGAACCTGGTGTGCCAGTGCCGCAAGGCGGAGGATTAGCCTATTGAGCCTCAGCGCCAGCTTACACCTGGTTATTGTTTATAGCCCTTGCCTATATTTCTGCTGCACAATGGTCCTTTCTAACTATTTAGTGGAGCATTAAGACTCTGAGTATAATGCAAATTAAAAATATAGTATCTTAATATTGATTTAAAGAGTTAAAAAATAAATCTTAAAATGATTAAGTACAAAAATTAAATAAAATCCAAAAAACTGTTATTCCTATGCTATTACATTTGCTAAGACTTCAGCTACCGTACTGCAGAGGAACAACTCCAGTGAACAGCTGTTTCCTCTTGAGACTGCTAAGATTGCTCACGGAGTTGCACCTTGCAGGATCTCTCCAGAGCACAACTGCAGGGGGCACTGTCCATAGCACCTTGCCCTTTTCAAGGATTTTACAATATATTTTAAAACATATTTTTCTTATGGCAAGGTGTTTCTTTACGGACCAGTTAGGATTACCCTTGGTTGCAAGGAATGCAATTAGAAGCAATAGCAGCAGGAATTGATTTCTCATGCTCAAGACATCCAAAGACAGTCAGTTCAGGATGCAAATAGTGTGCCACAGTCTCAGGTATCCAGGATCCTCTTGTTGTGTTGTTGCATCAGTGCGTCGTGAAGGTTAAATCACACACCTTCCTCAAGACATGAAGAGCATGCCATCGGATGTCTCATTGAGTTCTGGCTATTTAAGAATTCACAATAAACGAGGACCAGAACATATAGTGGAGACTGCTCATATCATCCTGATATTTTTTCTCCCTGTACTTCCTGTGAAAGATTCTTCAATCTTTTCTTCTAAATTTTCAAAGTTATTTGCATAAATTTGTCCATTTTCTCCTACGATTTGTTTAATCTCTGTTCTGATGAGGTGTGGTTTTTCCGTTTTTTTTTTTTTATCCTTGATAATGTTAATGTGTCTTTTTTTATATTTGTTAGAGATTCTTCTTTCATTAAAAATTTTAATTTTAATTTTATTGGTTTTGATTTGTAATTTATTGATTTCTGCTTTACCTCAATTTCTTGCTTTCCACTCTTTTTAGGGTCCTTTCACCTTCTGCTTTTCGTCTCTTGTTTATGAGTGAACTTGAGGCTGTAATTACCTCTTTTAATTCTGCTTTCACTGTATTATGTGTTTTAAGATGATACTTTTATTTTCACTAAGTCTAAAATGTTTTGGACTTTCTGCATTGATTTCTTCCAGATGTTAAAAATGAAGATATTTTCAAGTTTCCAAACATGCATGCATCTTTTTCATTTTTTTCCTTTCTGTAAAACTCCCCTCTTTTGCTTGTCGATGCCTAATTTAATTTATATTGATAAAAATATGTTATTTGAAAACTTTAAAAATCTTCACAACATGGTCAATTTTGTAAATGTTCTGTATATCTTCACCATATGGTCAATTTCATAAATGGTCTATATGTAATTTTATTTTTTTCCTCTGTCTCTGCCTCTCTGTAACACTGCCTTTCAAATAAAATAATTAAATCTTTTTTTAAAAAAAATAAGATGGTATTGTTAAGTATTTCTGTGTCCTGCTTGCAACAGTCCTCTACGCTGAGGCTTTGCCACTGCACATGCCAGCAAATTGTGAATTTTAGCACAGTCGGCTCTCCATGTCCACTGGCTCTGCACCCATGGCCCCGACTAACCAAGGGCCAAGAATACTGGGAAAGAAAACGTTGGCTGTACTGAACACGGACAGACTTTTTCTCGTCTTTATATCTTAAACAACGCCTAAAACAGCTGTTTACACCAGCATTGGCATTGACGTTGTATTACGCATTGTAACTCATGGAGAGGTGGTGCAAAGTACATGGGAGGGTGGGAGCAGGCTCCATGCAAACACTGGACCATTTAAAGTGAAACACGTGGGTATCCTCAGATTTGAGTGTCTTCTAGGGACAAGGGTATCCTGGAACCAATCCACTGGGGATACCGGGGATGACTGAATTTATTTATAATCTCCCCAGCCAGGCTGAGAGCTCCCTGAAGACAGACACTGTCTCTTTCATATCCGCATTCTAGCAAAGGCTTGGCGCAAAGTATCCACTCAATTTGTGTATACTGAGTGAATGAACAGATGAATCATGGGATGTGTGCACGATTCGGTGAAGTTAGAGTACATGTGGCTTGTGGCCATATAGCTACCTCTGTGGTCAGGTACTGTTTAGATAAGTGCCTGCTCTGAGCTGCACCGCTATAGTCACCCACTACATGTAGAAATAAGGGGAAAGCAGGGGATGTATTTATTTATTTATTTAGCATATTGTGGCCATTAAGCCAACTCTGCATAAAGGCAATTGAGATATCACAATATACCTTTTGCTAAAGTGTCTTTTTGATAACTGTGAAAGCAAGGCAGGACAAACAGCCTCATTTCCTTCCTCCATCTCATGTTCATCTCTTAAAAAGAGGGAGGCAGATGTTAACATAAGCTCTTTTTTTTTTTAATTTTAGAAAAGATAAAAGCATGATAGAAAAAGCCGAATTATTCCAAGCTCCGGTATGCTCTAGGGCTTTAACATCAATTTAAAAGCCCAGTTCGATCTCTCTATCAGTTATGTTTCCATCTCGGGAGCAGGGTCATGTTTTCAGTTCGTTTTTGACAAGGGGAAGATAATTTATCACGGAACGCGGTACCAAATGGCATGTGGAGTGAGCACAAACCTTTGCATAATTGTCCAACTTTTCTGGACTCTTGCAGAAGCGGATTTCTTCCTCAGGAACATAAAGCAGGCTCTGTGACGTGGAAGGAACAAAAAGGTTTTCATTCCAGTGGGAAGGCAGGAACTCGGGCGCTCTTTTCCTCCAGCTCAGTGGCAGGGCTATGGGAAAAACAGAAATTCAACTGAGTAGCACTTTTGTTCTAAGCATCTCAAATCCATCTCAAATCTGTATCTCTTCTGGGGGAGGAGAAACTCAATCCATTCTGACAAGTCCTGAGACAAACTAACAAATGTACCCGAAAACCACAGCCTCCCCCTGGCGCCTGTCTGCGCCCGCTGCTACCAGGCTCTGGGAGCTGCTCTCCACAGCCCACTCCCACCTGGCCCCGCACACATTGAGGTCTCGTTTGTTCCCAGCAGACACAGAGGATGTGTTGGGCAAGTCTGTGGGCACGTGGGTGCCATTGAATGTTTGCCTTGTAAATATTTCCAAGTAGTAAATCCCTCATACCTGGGACGGGTGGTTGGCTTGGTGGTTAAGACACCCACGTCCCATGTTTTGATACCCAGTTCTGTCTCCTATTCCAGCTTCCTCCTAATGCAGACCCTGGGAGGCAGGGGTGGTGGCTCAAGCACTTGGGTCCCTGCCACCCACGTGGGAGACCTGAATTGAATTCCTGGGGCCCAAAAAGTCAGCCTGGCCCAGTCTCCGCTGTTGTGAGGCTTTGGGGGAGTGAATCAACAGATGGGAGCACTCTGTCTCTCTGATTAAAAAAAAAAAAAAAATCTGTTGTCTCCACCCCATCCCTGACCCTCTCCCAACTAGATGGAAGTCAGCTTGAGGCATAGAGTATCCCGTATGCTCTACAAACAGCCCGGCCAACCAAACACTGCTGCAACACGTGGACACAGCGTAGAGCCATAGCTTGTGCCCAATAAGGACTGCAGTTGTATTCTAGGACCCATGCAACTTTCATATGTTGCAGATCATCTCAAGTTCAAGGTTTTTGAAGAGACTATTCAACAATTCAGGCTCCCAGCTCAGCATCCTTCCAGGAGAAGTTGGATTGCTCGCCCTTTAGCTCTTGGTCTTACATTTCCTTTGCTCCTTCCTCTCCTGCTTCCCCTCTACTGCCTGCCCTTGAGTTAGAGCTCCCAGAAACTCCATGAGCAGGATTGATCCTGAGACCCTGGGGAGGGGAACAAACAGGCCAGTGAAGCAGACATATTCCCAGGAGAAGTCAGATGCTTCATTCAAGGGCACTGCAAAACAAAGTTTCTCAACATGGACACCTGGCCTTGCTTCCCAAGACAGAAGGCCAGACCCAAGCATAAATGACAAATAAGTGAGCTTTACTCTTCACTCCGCTGTGGTCATCATTGTCTGCATGGTCGTCTCCAGCTGAACCTGCCAGCCTGCTGTCACTGGGCCGTGCTACCCCCCGGCGTGGCTCCTTCTCTCTCTGTCTCCTGCTACTTGACTTGTACTTGCCATTTGTCTCAGAGTAGCACTGATGGCTGGTAGGAGTGGGTAGGTACCCAATACCCAGAAGCGCTTGCTTTCAGCCAATCGTACAGGGATCCGAATGGCGGGGTGTTGGACTCCATGACAACAGCAGCGTCGTCTGTGGTAGTGTGGATTGTTCTGCTCGTGGGCCTGGAAGTGGAGCAGTCGGCACTCTGCTCACCGAGCTGTGCACCAGCACCCAGAGCTGTGTGGTCCTGGGAGACAGGATGCCTTTTTCTCATTTTCCCAGAGCTACTGCACTGGCAGCTATGAGCAGCTTTTGTGCTTAAGGGGGCTTGGGGGGAAGGGAAAGAGTGCTTGCCAGTCCCCCTTCAAAACCAATCTTGCCCTGCATTATCTTTGTATAAGTTCTGTGTAGCCTGGGATGTGCATATTTCAGATGATTCTTAGCTCTTGACAATGAGATTCTCACAGGAAAAGAACAGAAATACCAACCCCTGCAATAAATCTCACACTGGACCCAATGGGAATCGTCAGCCTCATGACTGCTGCGCTGACATTCAGGAGTTTTCCATGACAGGGAGAGGCCAGGGCTCCCATCGCACGCTCTCCCGAGAGCCAGCCTTTCTCAGGATCTGGGGGAAGCAGGGTCGCGTCATCAGCCCCGGGCTCCTGCAGGAAGGGCTAAAGGGACACAGCTCTGGAGATTGCAATCCTGCTGCTGAACCCTCCCTCAGCACTTCACCCCCACTGCACAGACTCACACCTTTTATTTTGTAAAGCCCTACTCATTTAAGCAACATGAGAACATTTCTGGAATAGCCCCTACCCCTCTCTCCTGCCTGCCTTTCCTTCCCAACGGTCAATAAGCAATGCTTTCATTTTCTGGTAGCAGATCCTGTGTGCCGGCAGTGGCCAAGGAAGACAGAGTCTCTGGTCTCATAGAGTCCAACATGAGTTTCCAGATGGGTTTCTCCAAACAGGAAGGTGTAGGCTGAGCTGATATTAAGGGTTTGATGTTCAGATTCCAGAGCTGCTTTTTCTCCCTTTGTGTTCTGTGACATGTTCTTCAATGCTGAGGAGAGAGGACAGTGTTGTGGCGCAGAGGGCTAAGCTGCCCCAGGCAATGCCAGCTTTCCACACTGAAGTGCAGGTGCAAGCCCCAGCTGCTCCACTTCTGATCCAGCTTCTTGCTTATGCACCTGGGAAGGCAGCAGAAGATGGCTCTAGTCCTTGGACCCTTGCCATCCATGTGGGAGACCCAGATGGAGTTCCAGGCTCCTGGCTTTGGCCTTGACCAGCCCTGGTCATTGAGGCTATTTGGGAAGTGAACCACCAGGTAGAAAATCAGTATCTCTCTATTCCCTCTCTAACTCTGCCTTTCAAATAAGCAAACTCTCTTTTTAAAGATGCTGAAGAGACTTTGTTCTAAGGTCACTGGTTACGTGTCAGGCAACACTGTGCCCAAGGAAAGGAAGCTGCTTCCTCCCTGTGTTCTTTTCCCAGTTCATGAGAACACTTGCATTTCCCAAACACCAAATAAAAGACATTGGCCCCCGAGACAGCGTGCCCGCCAGACCCCCACCCTGCCGGCTCTCTTCTCCAGGCCTTGACCGTTAAACATATCATTTAGGGGTTCATTTTTCCCCTTAAATTTTTCTGCTTTAAAAATTATTTGACGGGGCTGGCACTGTGTAGTAGGTTAAGCCTCTGTCTGCAGTCCGGCATCTCATGTGGGTGCCGGTTCAAGACCCGGCTGCTCCACCTCTGATTCATCTCCCCGCTAATGACCTGGGAAAGCAGAGGAATATGGCCCTAGTGCTTGGGCCCCTGTACTGTGTGGGAGACCTGGAAGAAGCTCCTGCTTCCTGGCTTTGGATCGGCCCGGCTTCGGATCAACACAGCTCCTCCCATTGTGGCCATTTGGGGAGTGAGCCAGCAGTTGGAAGACCTCTCTCTGTGTTTCTCTTTCTCTCTGTCTGTAACTCTACCTCTCAAATAAATAAATAAATCTTTAATAAAAAAAAAACTGTTTGAGGGGCTGGCATCATGGCGTAGCAGATAAAGCTGCTGCCTGCAGTGCTGGCAATCCATATGGGCGCTGGTTCGAGCCCTGGCTGCTCCTCTTCCAATCCAACTCTCTGCTATGGCCTGGGAAAGCAGTGGAAGATGGCCTGAGTCCTTGGGCCACTGCAACCACATGGAAGACCCGGAAAAAGCTCTTGGCTCCTAGCTTCGAACCAGCCCAGCTCCGGCTGTTGCAGCCATTTGGGGAATAAACCAACAGATGGAAGACCTCTCTCTTTCTCTCTTTCTCTCTCTCTCTGCTTCTACTCTCTATAACTCTGCCTTTCAAATAAATAAGTCTTTAAAAACAGCCTGTTTGACTACAATGTAATATTTGTGCATTTTTCTGGGCGCACAATGCAGTATCTCAGCATATACGCACGGTGGAAGCCAGTGAGGTTAGGCAGCCAGACTTTCCATGTTCTTATCTCTTCTGTTTGGAGTCTACCAGCTCCTCTCTTCCAGTTCTTTCTGCGGAATACAGCACACAGGTTATTGTGAGCTATAGTTGCCATGTGCTATGGGACACTAGAGCTTGTTACTTCTGTCTGCCTGTGTTTTCGTACCCATTATCCAACCTCTCTCCATCTCCCTGCTCCCTCTCAGCTTTACCAACCTCTAGTAATCCCCATTCCACGTACGAGAGAGAACACACAGCAACTGTCCTTCTGGGTCTAGCTTATTTCACTAAACAAAGCGATCCGCCCTTCCATCTAGTTTTGCAAGTACCACTTGTAGGCTCCTACTTACTTGTTTACCATCAGATGCTTGTTGAGCACCTACATGAATTGTGCAATGAGTTAGGAGAAGCTGAAAAATCAGTAAGACAGAGTCCCTACCAGTTTGAGACTCAGTGGCAGTGGTAGGGACACACAAGGGTAAAAACTTAAAGTCCCGTGGGAAGTCCAACAGAAGCACGGGGAACCCAGCCACTAAGGAAGCTGGAAAGTTTTCATGGAGTCTATGCGATGTGACCTGGGTCTTAGAGAGTGAATGGGAATCAACTGAGGGAAAAGCGGGGGAAGACAGCTCCAGGTGGAAGGAACCATGTGTGCAAAGTACGGAGGAAGACATCCTATAGGACACGCCCTGTGGAGGTGGATGTCCTACACAGAGATACACAGCTACTGGAAAAAATCGGAGGGCAAAAAATGAAATTATAAATTTATTTTAATACAAAAAATGTTTGAAATCCATAATTTTCCTTAATACATATTTTTATGGAATTTTTTAAAAGATTTATTTATTTATTTGAAAGTCAGAATTAGAGAGAGAGAGAGAAAGGTCTTCTTCCATCAGCTGGTTTACTCCACTGATGGCTGCAACAGCCGAAGCTGTGCCCGGCCAGAACCGGGAGCCAGGAGCTTCTTTCAGGTCTCCCACCTGGGTGCAGGGACCCAGACACTTGGCCTATCTTGTATTGTTTCCCAGGCCATTAGCAGGGAGCAGCCGGGACACAAACCGGAGTCACAGACGGTGGCTTTACCCGCTGAGCCACAACACTGGCTTTTATGGACTTTTTGAAGAACCCGTCATGGACATCATTCCTCAGGTACACGTTCTCCCTGTCTGATCAACTGTGAATTAAACATGATACTTGTCCCCCTACCCCTCACCCCCAACTCCCATTCCCAATACACAGTGGTGGAACAGGTGACAGCTACTGACACCCCCATTTCAAAAGAGGGACAGCAGGAGGCAGAGAGGGCTTCCTGGAGCATTTCTGCAGGTGGTCAGCTCCATGATCCGGGACGGAGCCTTGGGAATCCCCCCCCCCCCCCCCCCCCCCGCCATGCCCTGGGTTCCGCACCCTGCGCCATCCTTCTTCCTCTAGGGAAGGCTGGCCACACGTGCAGCTTTGCCAGACTCTTCCCACCCTGCAGAAGGTTGCTCAACAGTATCTGATGGCGTAGCGGGTGAAGCTGCTGCCTGCAGTGCTGGCATTCCATATGGGCGCTACAGAAGTTTGGGGCGGCAAAGGTCTTTTCAAACCCGTTTTGTCCTTCCTCCGTCTCTTTTCACCCAAGCTAGTGGTACTTCTGTCTGTAAAATTCTCTTAAAAGCTTTAGGAGTTTCCGATGAATTTCAGGGTGGTTTAGGCCGGTAGTGAACTCAGCCCCACCACGCATTTCTTCTCCCTGAGCCCTCTGCACCTCGGGCCTCGCTGGCAGCTGCTGAAGACTCCAGAGCGCCCTGCTCCGTGTTTTCACCTTTCTGTCTGTGTCCTCTGGTGCTGCCTTAAGTCTTTCCGAGGTCTTACCAGCCACCCCCTGGATTTTTAGTTTTGTCCACAGCTGTTTCTTTATTTAAGCTTGCTTCCCACGTGCAGAGGCAGGGCAGTTCCACATGCTGCAGACTCGGCCTTCTTTGTGTTTAATTTTTTTTTCCCTTGAGCGTCTCCGTCTCCTCTTGCAGGCTGATAGAAACAGTGAAAAGACTCCAGTGTCAGCTCCAGCCCTTCCTAGAGGTCTCCTTTGCTAGCGCGCCTGGCCCACTGAGAACTTGCTGCTTCCCACGTTCCTGCGGGCCAGGGTCTTGCTAAACTTCCGGCAGCTTCCGCGAGTCCTCCTCACTCTTGTCTGCAGTAACATTTTCCTCCCTTTCTTTGAATCCTCAACACAAGTGGCACAGCCCTCTGCCAGGGCCTCCTGGAGACGCTCTGGGTTTCATGAGTGCTGTCCTCAAGGTTCCTCCGGCTCCCGCCATCGCCTGCCCGGTTTTCAGGTTTTCTGTCGCAGCAGCATCCCACTTGGCTCCCCCGCCTGACCACCTCTCCAGCTGTCACCCATCAAGCCTGGTCTGGGTCCCGCCCAGGTAAAGGGTGAGCCATCACCCTCCAGAACTGCTGGCTGCTCTGGGAAACAGTTCTAATAGGAGCCCTCCAAAGATGGACTAGTGACAGATTTTGTCTGGTGCTATCTTCAAAAACAAACACCTTTTCAAGACATCAAATATTTCTTTTTTAAAAAATTTATTTATACAATGAATTAATTACAACAGTTTGTATTAAAAACCCAGGGCAGGATTCTCCCTGTGTTAGGAAATAGAGGCTGTTACTAAAAATATATGTTGAGGGGCTGGCGCCATGGCTCACTTAGCTAATCCTCCGCCTGCGGCGCCAGCATCCCATATGGGCACCAGGTTCTAGTCCCAGTTGCTCCTCTTCCAGGCCAGCTCTCTGCTATGGCCCGGGAAGGCAGTGGAGGATGGCCCAAGTCCTTGGGCCCTGCACCCCATGGGAGACCAGGATAAGCACCTGGCTCCTGGCTTCGGATCAGCGCGGTGCACCAGCTGCAGCGCCAGCCGCAGCAGCCATTGGAGGGTGAACCAACGGCAAAGGAAGACCTTTCTGTCTCTCTTACTGTCCACTCTGCCTGTCAAAAAAAAAAAAAAGTTATTATAAAAATACATTTCAACATGTTTCCTACCTATTGCTCTAACTGCCAGAATTCTTTTTTTTTTTTTTTTTAAGATTTTATTATTTATTTGAAAGGCAGAGTCACAGGGGCCGGCGCTGTGACACAGTGGGTTAACGCCCTGGCCTGAAGTGCCGGCATCCCATATGGGCATCCCACCTGCGTGGGAGACCTGGGGGAAAGTCTTGGCTCCTGGCTTCGGATTGGCGCAGCTCTGTCTGTCGTAGCCAATTGGGGAGCGAACCAGCAGATAGAAGACCTGTCTCTCTCTGCCTCTCCTCCCTCTGTGTAACTCTTTCAAATAAATAAATAAACCTTTAAAAAAAAAAAAGAAAGAAAGGCAGAGTTACAGAGAGGCAGAGAGAGAGAGAGAAGCAGAGAAGTCTTCTATCCACTGATTGATTCCGCAATTGGCCACAATGGCTGGCTGGTCTGAAGCCAGGAGCCAGGAGCTTCTTCCAGGTCTCCCATGCAGGTGCAGGGGCCCAAGGACTTGGGCCATCTTCTACTGCTTTCCCAGGCCATAGCAGAGAGCTGGATTGGAAGTGGAGCAGCCGGGAGTCGAACCTGCGCTCGTATCAGATGCTGGCACTGTGGGCAGCAGCTTTACCTACTACACCACAGCGCTGGCCCACAGAAATCCTAATCTTCAAGTTTAGAATAAAAATGGAATTTTAAAAAAATTTTATGTATTTATTTGAAAAGCAGAGTTACACACACACAGAGAGAGAGAGAGAGAGAGAAAGAGAGAGAGAGAGAGAGAGAGAGAGAGAGAGAGAGAACGAACTGGGCCAGGCTGAATCCAGGAGCTTCTTCCAGGTCTCTCATGTGAGTGCAGAGGCCCAAGCACTTGGGCCATCTTCCACTGCTTTCCAAGGCCATCAGCAGGGAGCTGGATTGGAAGTGGAGCAGCCGGGACTCAACCCAGCGCCCATACAGGATGCCGGCCCTGCAGAGGACGCCACAGCGCCGGCCCCGTTCAGCTCCTTATGTCAGGACTCCATGGGGACCCCCACCATTGTGTCCTTGCCCTGCAGTGTCGCTTTTGTTGGGTCCTCTTCATTACATCATCATTGTGGACAAAGTAATGCACAGGCCAGGGGAGGGGAAAGGGTGCAGGGTGCCCACGCCCCCTCTGGTGGCCACCTGCCCCGACAGCCACCTATCTGGCTAGCTAGAAGCTCCAGACCAACATTTTCAGCTCTCTCCTTGAGGGCAAGAGTCATAGAATGAAACCCATTTCTAACCTGTTAGGAGAGAGAAAGGAAATAACACAAGGCTAAATTTCAGTTAGGCCTAACGTGAGTTACTACGGTTCCACTTTTATTTCCAAACAGCATCAGACAACAGCGTGGCAGAATGGGAAAGGCCGGAGGCCAAGCATTCTTGCAAACCTATATCGATTGTGAAACTTGGGTGAGTTTCTGACCCCTGGGGAGGCCCCCTTCCCTTATCCCCAGAGTGAACCGTGATCCTCCGAGGCTGCTAGAAAAACTAGAAGAGCTACGACCCATGTGAAGGAGCCAGGGTCCAAAAATGAGCCTGCTCGCACTATGGAGCCACACAATGGCTCCCCCGTTTCCTGTGAAGCCTCGCTTTCCGGAGGGATCACAAGTTATTTCCCAACTCCCCGGGGAGCATGCGGTGGCCAGGAAGGAGCTGGGGGAAGGGCAGCTTCCATCTTGCTCTCTTAGGAATTACATTCTCTCCCATACTAAACAAATAACGAAATTTAAATATCCCAAATTTAGGACCATGGAATCTGCAAACCTCCAGGGTTCTCACTCAGTCTTTTCCCCACTGACTATGTCAGTGAAGAATCAGGACCGATTTAATGTCACTTCCGCCCTGAGCCTACCCTTGACCTCATGTCTCTGGGTTGCCCCCCTCCGTGGCCCACATTTCCTTGGTCCTGCTTCCTAGGAAAACCCTTCCATGCTTTCTCCCGAGCAGGCCTTGCAGGCAGAGGCTGGGAACCAGGTCATCCCTGGCCACAGGCACGGGCCCCGCCCCCACTGTGTTTCCAGTTGGACAAAGCATGGGGTTGGACCAAGGAGGGAAGGGGATTTGGAGGAGAAGGGGTTTTAGGAGATTGGAAAGGAGAGGCTGGGAGCCAAGGTGACGTGTGCATGGGCGGGGGTGGGAGGGGGAGACGCTGGAGGAAAGGTGGGGTTGGAAGGAGAGGAGCACCAAGTCTACTTCATGGAAGAGCTGCAGAGAATGGGTCAGGGGCAGGGAGGGGGCGGGAGGGGAGGAATTGGGTCCCGCTTCCTCCCCTCCCTCTAACCACCCCTGTCTCTGCACCATTGCACCTTCTATGGTGACACCACTGTCTGCTTTGCCCTTGCCCAGCTTAGTTCAGGCCACATTGTCTCCTGATCTGGGAACAGCTGCAGCTTCCTAACCAACTGGGCCTTCCACCCCACACCCAGCACCCCATTCCTGGCCCCATCACACTTGTTCTTCACAAGCAACCCCAGTGACCTCTCTGACCTCATCTTGTGCCCCACCCTCGGACTTCTAGGGTCAGAGGTCAAGGCTGCGCTCCCCTTGGTGCAGATCCTGCTTAGTAACCGGCCCCTGGCTACTCTCCAGCCCCATCTCTCCCAGCTCTCTGGCAGCCGCCATTCCCAGAGCTTGCCTTGCTTCCTCACCTGTCTTGCCTTGGCCCTGGCTCTCCCTCTGTCCTTTCTATTCCATCAATGTTTTATTAAAAATATGTGGCCGGCGCCGTGGCTCAACAGGCTAATCCTCCGCCTTGCGGCGCCGGCACACCGGGTTCTAGTCCCGGTCGGGGCACCGATCCTGTCCCGGTTGCCCCTCTTCCAGGCCAGCTCTCTGCTGTGGCCAGGGAGTGCAGTGGAGGATGGCCCAAGTGCTTGGGCCCTGCACCCCATGGGAGACCAGGAGAAGCACCTGGCTCCTGCCATCGGAACAGCGCAGTGCGCCGGCCGCAGCGCGCTACTGCGGCGGCCATTAGACGGTGAACCAACGGCAAAAGGAAGACCTTTCTCTCTGTCTCTCTCTCTCTCTCACTGTCCACTCTGCCTGTCAAAAAAAAAATTTAAAAAAAATATGTACTTGGTTATTTTTAAGATTTAGTTATTTATTTGAAAGGCATAGTGACACACAGAGAGACAGATCGACCTTCCATCTGTTCATGGCCACAATAGCCAGAACTGGGCCAGGTTGAAGTCAGGGGACAGGAACTCCACACCGGTATCCCACATGGGTGGTGGGAGCCCAGCGCTTGGACCACCATCTACTGCCTTCCCAGGCACATTAGCTATGGGATGCCACAATGCCCACCTCCTATTTATTTTAAGATTTAATATTTTTTTAACATTTTGCCATATTCACTTCACATGCAAATATCATCCACATCCACGCACATTCTTCTTGAAAGCAGGGATATTAATATCACATAACGTGGATTTGGGACAAGGACCGTCACACTAGGAAAGGAGGGTGTATTGTTATGCAGGGGGCATAATTCAGTGCAGATGACATTTATAATTTTTCTCTGTACCAAATACCATGGCACCCACACAGTTTTGTACTCTCTATGTATATATATTAACTTCCATATATGAGAGAAAACATGATATTTGTCTTTTGGGGGGGTTCTGGCTTATTTCACTGAGCATAATCATGTCCAGACTTTGTGTTGCAAATGTCAGGAGTTCATTTTATACTGCTGAGTAATATCCCACCATGGATATAGACCACATTTTCTTATCTAGCCATCAGCTGGTGGACAGGTAGGTTGAGTCCCTATCTTGGTTATTGTGACTTGGGCTGCAATAAACGTGGGAATGTATCCTTCAACCACTGACTTCATTTTAATTGGATATGTTCCAAGAAGTAGCATAGCTGGATCATATAGTAGATCCGTTTTAGTTTTTTGAGGACTCTCCATACTATTTTCCATAATGGTTGTACTAATTTGCATTCCCAACATACTTGGTGCCTTTGAATATAATATTCCCCTTTTTCTTTTTGAAGTATTCTTTCCCCTGTGCCCCCATCTAATATCCATTTGGTTTCTGTGTTTCAGCTCTGTCACTGTCACCTGGAATCCTGCCCAGCTGTTCCCCCAGTACACACACCCCCACTGCCTCTTACCTCTGCTCTCCACCCCCACCCCCACCAAGGCTGGCCCAGGCACTCTCGGGCTTACTGCTGTCTCAGCAACTTAGCTCAGCCCGGTCTCTGGCCTTGACTCTAGGAAGAAACCTGCCCCAGAGCAGGCACCGTCCCCTGGCAGCATTTATGGGGCCTCTCGTGGTATCTGAGCCGTAGACACATGAGGCGCCCCCTAGTGTCGATTGACTGAATGGCTGCAGGAATGCTCCCTAGTGGGAGCCAGTGCAGGAGCAGTTTGGGGGAGAGGAGATGTCTGGGAAAATGCAGGGTGGAAGAAACGTTCACTTCTGCTGCCGGTGGGAGCTTCTGTTTTAGTGCGGGAAAAAAGCACCACACCCAGGCAGCAGGTAGGTAGGGTTCTTTCTGCAACCTCTGAAGGAAGAATGGGAATGGCGGCCGGCCCTGGTGGCACAGCAGGTTAAGCCGCCTGCAGCGCCCGCATCCTGTGTGGGCCCCGGGTCGGTTCCGGATGCCCCACTTCCAGCGGAGCCTCCCTGCTAATGCATCTGGGAAAGCAGCAGAGGATGGCTCAAGTGCTTGGGTCCCTGCAGCCATGTGGAAGACCCAGAGGAGTTCCTGGCTTCTGGGAGAGCCTAGGCATTTTGGGGAGTGAACCAGCAGAGGGAAGATTTCTCTCTCTCTCTCTCTCTCTCTCTCTCTCTCTCTCTCTCTCTCCCTCTCCCTCTCCCTCTCCCTCTCCCTCTTTCTCCCTGCCTTTTAAATAAAATAAATGAATCTTAGAGAGAGAGAATGGCAGTGGGAAGGGGTAGCGGGGTCTCAGAGCTATGCCCAGCGCCACTCAGGAGCCACCTGCCTCCCTCTCCAGGTCTCTCTTCCTGGACTTCCTGACGTCTAACCTTCTTCCCCTGGTGCTAACTCTGTCCCCAGCTCGCAAGCCATCTCTCCGCACCAGGGACCAGCTCCCCCAGTCTTTTGCTCCGGTGTGCGCACTCCCACCTTGTCTATGGCGTGTGCCCACGCTGGGAGGCAAGCCTTCCGCCCTGTCCCCCCTACCCCCAGCAGGCACGGGCTGCCTCCACGGTGCAGCTTCCCAAGGCTCCCCCAGAGCGCCCGGGCTCCCTTAAGGCAGCAAGAATACCTATGAGCCTGGGATGGCCCGGCGCCTGCAGGGTGCCGGGAAGGCACCGCAAAGCCAGCCCAGGGGACAGCGTCCTCCTGCCCCGTTGCCTCCCGACCCCTCTCCTCTGCGGCAGCCCCAGCGGCCGCCCTGGCTTATTTTTATCTGTTTATTTTGCAATCAACAAAAAGAAGGGTCCTCTTTGGGATGTGCCCGGTTACCTTCACCCTCCTCCAGGCTCCCACACCGCGGTGCGGCTGCCCGCCTGCCAAAGATTTATATTTATTTTGATATAATGGAAAACTCATTGCCGGACATCGAGTTCCTCACTTTGATTTGTTTCCTTTGGAAGAAGCGGCCGGCGGCGGCGGCGGCGGCAGCGGCGGGCGGCGGCGCCCCAAGCTGGGTCATTAACATGGCAGCACCCACAACAAAGAGCTTTACAGCCGCTGCCTGTAAACCGTGGATAAAGTTCAAGCCTCGATTCTGTTTGAGGCCTCCCAGTGTCTATAAAAGCCCAGCACGATTATATGATCAGTGTCAAGACCCGCTTTTCCCTCTTTGTGCTCCGCGATGCGTTTGCTTGCCCTGTCCGTCGGTGTTGCCGCTGCAGCTGCTCCGCCGTAATAGCGACCCAAGGCACACACTATTGGAGAGTTCCTTGGGCTTTGTTTTAAACATGGTTTTTGCTTGTGTTAACTACCGCCTGGCTCTCTGACACCCGTGAATGGGGCTGTGCCGGCCTGTCAATCACCAACAATAATAATGCCATCTGGGTTTGAATAATACTAATGAGAAGAAGAAGAACAGAGATACTGTGTATTAACATAGCACCTTTGTCTCCCCAGCTCAGAGGGCGTTCAGGATAATCATTCATTCATACTCTGAGCGCGGCTTGGTGGTAGATATTATGATCCCACCGCGGGGCACTAAGACACAGAGAGGGCAAGGGGCCGGCCCCGGGGTCACACAGTAAGTCAGAGCCAGGCGGACACCTTTGTTGTGGCGAGTCCCCCAGAGCACTGGCCCTGGAAGATCTCACTGAACTGTAACTCCCTGTGCATCTGTTTTTGCAATCTAGCTGCAAAGAAACAAGCTGTGTGATCTAGCTGTTCCGTGCCTCGCGGGGTGCCGACAAGGAGAAAAGGCCAGGCATGCCGCAGGGGCAGCACAGCAGTGTTACAGGGGCGCCCATCCAAGCCAAAGGCGAGGGAGGAAGAGGGGGGGGGGGCGAGGCAGCAGCGCACCACCCCGAAGAGGTGTCTGGAGCGCGCTCATCATGACGCCAGAAAGCTCCTGGGAGCCCAAGTAGGGAGGAAGGACACTGCTACAGGCCCCCAACATTTCCGTATTTGCTCTAAAATCCCATTCTGCTCTTGGCAAATCACATCCTGGGCCTGGGGCCCTGTCTCTCCCCATCTTCATGCCAGAGGGGCGCAAGCCTGGCTCCGCCCCTTCATGGCAGTAAACTCCACCCAGCTTCTCCGGGGCTCCTGTCCACCTCGGTCAAGTGCGCTAATCGCGTCATCTTCCTGAGTTACCCAACACTTCGCAAGAACTTCGGAATCGGTTTCCCCAGCTGCCAGCTCTCCTTGGTCATATCTATCACTGACTCGTCAGGACGATTAAATTAAATCATTCATGAACTGCTTTGAATTGGGCATGAAATATTAGCTGTTATTATCATAAGTGGCAGTATGTTGTCTCCTCCTCCTCCTTAGTTAGCGAGTTGCTTATTCCTGAGCAGATAAGAAATAAAACGAGGGGCAGGCATTTGGTTACGATCCTATTTAGGATGCCCGTACCCCATATCCGGGTGCCTGAGCTCCAGTCCTGGCTCCACTTCTTACTCCACTTCCCAGCTAATGCGCACCCTGAGATGCAGCAGGTGATGGCTCAAGTAGTTGGCTCCCTGCAGCCCACAGACCTCCCTGCAGACCACAGCCCCGCTCCCAGCTTCAGACTCAGCAAGGCAGCTGATGCGGGCATGTAGGGAGTGAACCAGCAGACTGGAGAGTTCTCTTTTCTGTGTCAAATAAACCAAACACATGTTTTAAATGCAAAAAGAAAAAATAAGACAAGCACCCATGAAGGACATAGAGTGAAGTCATAAAGCCTCTGGGTGCTTACAATAACTCCCCCTGGGGAGCACTGGCTCTTCTCCCATGCTCTGTATCTTGCTTTTGTCTCCCCGATGGACCTGAACAATGCCTGGAAATACATGGAATTCTCCTCCTCCTCCTCCTCCTCCTTCTTCTTTTTAAGATTTATTTATTTATTTGAGAGGTAGAATTACAGACAGAGAGAAGGACAGAGAGAAAGGTCTTCCATTCGCTGGTTCACTCCCCAAATGGTCGCAATGGCGGGAGCTGTGCCAATTCGAAGCCAGGAGCCAGGTGCTTCCTCCTGGTCTCCCACGTGGGTGCGGGGCCCAAACACTTGGGCCATCCACCACTGCACTGCCGGGCCACAGCAGAGAGCTGGCCTGGAAGAGGAGCAACAGGGACTAGAACCGGGTGCCCATATGGGATGAGGGCACCGCAGGCGAAGGTGTAATCTGCTACACCACAGCACCAGTCCCTATCTAATTCTTCATTGGGCCCCACAGGACCCAGGACTCCCCCTGAGAAACAGCCTCTGAACAGACACATTTTGCCTTTCCCTGTTTGCTCGAACCCCTGCCACGTGCAAGCCTCTGAGCTGAGGGGTTCCCCCCACCCCGGGGTACATCCAGGAGAGCAGTTGCTCTGGGAGAAGCCCCTCCCTTTGTAGAAGACACAAGCTATGATGGGGCAGTTCTGAAACCTTAGCATGCACCGGAGGGTGTGGTAAAGCACAGTGCGCAGCTAACGGGACTCTGAACGCCCGTCTACAGCTTTCTGTTCTTATTTTGTCTCCAGTGCAATTCCTGCAAGTTTGCAAGAAGAGGAGTAACATGACCGAAGCGATATTCCAGAACTTCCACGGGAGACTGACGTTGGGGGACTTAGTTGGGAAGCCACTGCGACGTGTGACACGGTGCTGAGCGGAGTGACCCACTGACGGTTCGCGGAGTCTTCCACCACCTCACAACTGACCGCCTCATTCCTGCTTCCCTCTCCCCTGCAGGCAGCCTGACACCTGCTGCCCTATAGACTCATGATTTATGGAATCGCCCGGCCTTTGTGTCTGTCCCTGACCCAGTTTAGAGACACTTTATCACTGGCGCTGAAGCCGAGACGCGCTCTGGTTTCCAAGGCAAGCCTTCTTTGGCAAGAGACAGACAATTTACAATTCCTGCCCGGATCTTCAAGGAGAAAGATCCCCCTTTCCCAAGCACACGAGCCGGGCATGAACCCACCGGCTCCTCTCTCCCTGCTAGGGAGACTCCAACCTCGCGTCTGACCTGTGGGCTCGCCGGTTCCCTTTGCTGGTAGCAGATGGCGAACAGAGCCCATGAGGGTCCATGTTGGAGTCCCTGCTCGCCAGCGGAGCGGTTAAGACGCGGACTCCGGAGAACCTGGGTTCGATGCCCAGCTCCTGACTCCCGCGTCCTGCCAATGCGGAGCCTGGTAGAGGCAAGCAGGGAGCAGCGGTGATTGCTACGGCAGTCGGGGTTCCTCCCAACACGTGGGGAACCTGGACTGAGCTCCGGGCTCCCAGGTTTGGCCCTGGCCCAGACCCAGCTATTATGGGCATTCGGAGAGTGAACCAGTGGCTGAGCGTCTCTCCTTCTGCCTGCCTGTCTGTCTCTGTCTGTATGTCTGTCTGTCGCTCTTTCTGGCTCTCAGAGAGAGAAAGAGAGCGGGAACCCATCAGCACCTTCTGTCTGTGCAGTAGGCATGGGGCGCTGTGCGAGGCAGGTGACCAAGTGCTGTGGGGGGCTGGCTCCCGCCCCGCAAGGTCACCTCCCCTGGAAGCTGCATAACCACCCGTCCTTTCACTTTACACTGAATTCAGATTCAAACAGCGCAGCGCAGGCACACGGAGGGAAGGGGACCGGGGGGGGGGGGGGGGGGCCCTGGAGACCGGCAGCAGTGGGTCAGTCCTGGCCGGGCAGGGCTGCCTGTTCCCCGGGAGAAGGAGAGAAGGGCTTGGCAGACTGGAGGCTCAGCACCGTGGGCAGAGGAAGCCCAGGGCCTGGGGAGCGGCGCTGGCCCAGGAACCGTGCTGGCGCGGAGGGTGCTGCCGATGGACCCGAAAAAGCCGCAGCGGGGACAGTGGTTCTGCTCCCAGGCAGGGGACAGAGGCGAAGGTTCCGGAACGGTGACGTGATCCCAGAATCAGGTCTAGATGAGTCAGTGCTGTCCAGAGGGCCAGCCAGAGTTCCCCCCATGACTTGAGGCTTCTGGGACTTTCTGCCCGGTTCTGATCCTGCAGGCTGGAGCGACAGGGGCACAAGCAGGCCGCACGCGCCGGCCCCTTCCCCCTGCAGCCTCGCGCCCTGGGACTTCCCCGGACTACAGCTGCATTTCTTCAGTGTTGGAATGCTCTCTGGGGCCGGTGGTCCCCCTTCCGTCTCCTGTCCATCTGTCTCTCTGCACCTTGGGGATGGTTTTATTCCAGCCATAGCCGCATGGTCTTTGGAACTCTGCGGGCTCTTGGGAGCTCAGGATGCCTGTCCTCGCCTCTGGCAGACCGCGCGGACCCCCTCCTGCCATGGTGGGGCTTTCCTGGAGGGAACCAGCACACGTCACACAGTCACGGCCTGAGAAGATTCCATGCCGTCTGCACAGACAGAGCAGGAGCCTCTGGGAAGAGCCTGCTCCCACCTCACTCCCAGAAAGCCTTCCCTTCCAACAGGCCAGGCACTGTGGCTCTCGCTTCTGCACACGGAAGCACCGTGGGCCTGCGCCTTAGGGCTCTGGCCTTTAGAATAAATCCCGCCACCACCACCACCCCCACACACCAGCTTTCTGCAGTGTTCACGCTTGTCCCAGGGGCACCTTCCTCTCCCAGACAGCCCTGAGCAGCTCAGCCCGGATGGGTTTGGGAGGGGCCTGCCCCAGCTGCACCCGTGTGGCCTGAAGGCAGGTGGGCCTTCCCCACCAACGAGCTGTTCCCCACGTGCATTTCCACGTCAGCCCCCCCGACTCAGACGCTCTGTCTTGGCTGCTCTGCTTCAGGAAACCCTATGTATCACTCAATGTTTGGCTTCAAGGGCATGTGTGCTGATCTCCCCAGCTCCCAGGAAGAGAACTACTGATTTTGTTCTTCTCTGTGCTGTTTGGATGTGCCCCAGGGGTGGCGCTGATGAAAATGAATTGTGGTTGTTTATTTTGGGTCCCATCTCCTGAATTAGACTTGGGCTACCAGAGGGCAGAGAGGATAAGGGCATTAAGGGACAGTTGTATGAGTTGTGCACTGCACAACTCTGTGGGGTTGTCATTCACATGGTAGTCTAAATATACCCTGCAAGAACCTCAACAACAGCTTAGGGGATAGCTAAATCTGAATTTTTATAGGGCCTGACCCACAATAAAACTTTGATTATTTAACCTAATATAAGGCTGCTGCTCAAATTCTTGCTCCTCTTGTTTTGGTCACATAGAAGGAGGAAGAAATTGTCCTTAGTCCAAACGTCTTGCCATGAGAAAATGTCAGCTTCCACTCGAAGATGGACTCCTGGTTCTAGACCAAGGAGAAAACTCTAGAAGTCCCTCCTGGGCCCCTTCCATCAGCTCATGTCTGTCCCTAGTTGTCAGCAGGGTCACCTCTCAGGGCCAGGGCCGAGGGCAAGGAGGCAAACCGCGGGAAACACTGAACTGTGGCCTCTTCCGAGGCAGCATCCGGAGGTGGTGGGAGGGGACCTCCGGACGGGCTGCGGGAATGGGGCGTGGCGGCCAGCACGCCACGGCTGCCTCCCCTGGGCTCTGGCCACGCCACGGACTGTCTCACAGGACACCTGCTCCCACCTTGCCCTCAGATTCCCAGGGCCTGACACGTAGCCCGTGAATCCTTGTCCCTGCATCTCTGGCGCTTACCTGTGTAAGGACACATTTTTTTTTTTTTTTTTAACAGATAGAGTTAGACAGTGAGAGAGAGAGAGACAGAGAGAAAGGTCTTCCTTCTGTTGGTTCACTCCCCAAATGGCCGCTACGGTGGGAACTACGCCGATCCGAAGCCAGGAGCCAGGTGCTTCCTCCTGGTCTCCCATGCGGGTGCAGGGTCCAAGCACTTGGGCCATCCTCCTCTGCCTTCCCGGGCCATAGCAGAGAGCTGGACTGGAAGAGGAGCAACCCGGACTAGAACCCGGTGCCCATATGGGATGCCAGTGCCGCAGGTGGAGGATTAACCAAGTGAGCCACGGCGCTGGCCCCAAGAAACATCTTCATGTTAGGGCTTTGCGGGGTGAAGAGGAGGTCAAAGCGGAGTGTGTAATCTCCCACTCCCCAGTAAAAGAACAAGACTGTACGCGGATGGAGATGCCTCTTTTTTTTTCTTTCTCTCTCTCTTTCCATTTATTTAATTATCTGAGAGGCGGAGTTACAGATACAGAGAGGGAGAGGCGGACAGAGAGGTCTTCCATTTGCTGGTTTTCCCCCCAAAATGGCCACAACGGCCAGAGTTGCGCTGATCCAAAGCCAGGAGCCAGGAGCTTCTTCCAGGTCTCCCACGTGGGTGCAGGGGCCCAAGGACTTGGGCCATCTTCTGCTGTTTTCCCAGGCCACAGCAGAGAGCTGGATCGGAAACAGAGCGGCCGAGACATAAACCAGCACCCATATGGGATGCCGGCGCTGCAGGACGAGGTTTAACCTACTGTCCCAGAGCGCCAGCCCTGAGATGCCCCTTTGCAGTCAGCCACAGAGTGAGGTAGGTAAGACGTGGTAGGATATGATACCCACAGCAGTAGCGCTGATCATGCAAGCCTCAGGGCTCGGGCATTGAGCGGCTGGGGCGGGCTCCCGGCTCCGTGCCATCACTGGAAGAAGAATGGAGGCGCCTGGGACGGGAATCCTTGGCCCTGGAACCGCACTGCCTGAGGTCAAGCTGGCCTCGGAGCCCCAGGGGCAGGGGCGAACTGCTTCTCCCGACTCTGCCCTCTTCTTGTCCGGGGTCCACGGGCACACTCCTGTCCCAGAACCGTGACGATGAGCGCGTTCACACAGCACAGGCGCCTCCGCGCCAGCCTGGCCCGTGCTGTTTCCGGCGCCACGGCTGCTCTGGCACTGCCTGCTCCTGCGGCATCACTCCCTCCACCCATGAGGTCGGGACCACGGAGCCCTTGACGGGACAGAAACCCCGGAGAACAGACCGATCGACAGCCAGCAGACACACTCGACTCTTCCGTCACACCAACCCCCGGTTCCCTGCTCCTGAAATCCTGCCTTGCATGGGGTTCGCTAAAGCTTCCACGATATCCAAGATGCTTTTGCCATAGGCCGATGGACAGAGTGCTAGGTGTCAGAGCAAGCTCCCAAGGACACGAGGGGCTGCTCACACGTCTCTGCCTGCATTACACCCCTGACTCCGAGGCCTTTCCTCCCCCTGGCTTTCTGGCAAACTCCTATCCATGCTTCAAAGCCCATCACAACTATAACCTCCTCCGTGAAGACCTCCTTAGCACTCTTCAACCTCCACACAAAGTTAGTAACTTTGGCTTGTGGATTTTTTGTGTGTTTTATAATAGACCTCTGACCTTACGCTTTAATTGCTTGCTACACTGTATCTTGAAGACAGCAATACCGTGCTTCCTTTTCCTCTGAATTCCTGACATGCAGCCCAACACATAGAAAGTGCTCAACAAGGCTGGTTGAGTGAGAGCCTTCTTGCCTACTGGAACTATTTGAAGACTTGAGTCCCTTAAGTTTTAGATCTGCTTTTAGGTTATAAACACCAAAGAGACTAAAAGCAAATATGAGGGGCTGGCATTGTGGCTCAGTGGGTTAAGTCATTGCCTGCATGACCAGCACCCCATATGAGCACCAGTTCAAGTCCCGGCTGCTCTGATTCTGATCCAGCTCCCTGCTAATGCTCCTGGGAAAGCTGTGGAAGATGGCCCAAGTGCTGGGGCCCCTGCATCCATGTGGGAGACCCGATTGGAGTTCCAGGCTCTTGGCTTTAGCCTGGCACAGATCTGGCTGTTGCAGCCATCTGGGGGAGTGAACCAGCAGATGAAAGATCTCTCTGTCTCTGTCTCTCTCTGTGTTTCAAATATATAAACAAATTTTAAAAAATAAAATAAAAGCAAATAGGAGAAAAGATTTGTGGATAATTGGATCATAAAACCCCAGAGCAGTTTGAAGATTCTGGACTCTTTGCCTTGGATAAGTTTTACAACTGGGAGAGGACCATGTGGTCATGAGTCTTGTTGAAGATGGGGAATTGACCGGTTTTTTAGTCTCCACTGGGTCTCTTCATTCCAGGAGGGCGCGGGCAGGATGCACGTGGCTGGGAGGAAGTGGCTTGTCCCGGTGTCCTGCACCCAGGTTTATCCTCCGCCCCAGCCTGGTCACGCCCCACCCCCTCCACAAAGCCCAGTCCCTCTCCTCTGGCTTCTGGGCTCCTAATTGGCTCAGGAATACATTACTTGTCGTCACAATGGAGAACTTCTTCGAGTTAAAGAGTGTTTCTTGTAGCCTCTTGTTCCCTCCGCAATGCAGAACACATTCTGGGACACTAGCATGTGTGTGCCTGTGTGTGTATGTGTGTGTGTGTGTGTGTGTTGGCATGGCAACGCAATGTGTATAATCCGAATCGGAGATGCTGGTGTCGTACATCTGGAACAAAATAAACTCCTGGATGACATCTTCCAGTGCGCACCACGTCTCTGAAACACAGAGGTCTCAAAGAAGCAAGACCGCATGGAGCGCGCCCATCCTTTCCTGCTCTGCCCGCCCCCCATCCCCACCCCCCGCCCCCTGCCCCACATCCAGCATACAGAATGGAAACTTTCAGGGGAAAAGAATTCTGAACAGCTGTTGTGAGAGACCACACAGACTTCCCCACATCTGCCAGCACACAGCCGTGAGCTCATTTCCCGGGGATATGCAGGCTGAGGCTGGGGGGTCCGCTTGAGGATATCTTGGGAGGGGCTGAGGAGGAAGGAGGAATGGCCCCCAGGTGGAGAGAGGACGCTTCTCCGGTCAGAAAACCCACCGGAGGCAGGCCACAGGGGGTGTGATCCCCCCACACATGCCTTTCTTTCTAAGACAGTTTACTTTCTAGAGTGTTCCTGGGCTCATTATGGTTCAGAGGAGCAATTATCAAATTTACCATTGATTTATAAAAAGGCCCTGACTCCCAACAAATCCACCTCCCTCTTCCAGACAGTCCAAATCTCAGAAGCAATGGCTGGTTTGGAAAATAACCTACAGTGGGATGTGACCATGGACAACAGTATCATCCCCCAAGCTTTTTAACGTCAAAATGATCTTCTCGTTTCTGAAGCCCACTGTAGCCTCCAAGGTCCTTTCTCCCAGTGCATTGCATTCGATCCTCCTCCAGGGGCTGTCTGGGAGAGGCAGGGCAGGCATCGCTCACTGTAGTGTCAGCACCAGAACTGGCATTGGGAACGAAATTGCCACTGACAGTGGTATTAGCCTTGCTTTTTCCTGTGTGGAGGCTTAAAAAGGTTTCACTCATTGCCCAAGTTCATGCAACCGAACAGCAGCTATGGACTCGCATTTGACTTTCAACCGTGCGTCCTTCCCCTGTGGCTGGTCCACAAAGCCTCCCCTCACCACGTCCCGGCTTGCCTGCAAGTGTTCCCTCTTCCTTCTTCTCCCTGTTCTGGGAGCCCCACGCCTGCAAATGCAGCCGAAGCCCTGGGATGTTTATGGGTGGGAAGCGATCTCTTTCCAAGTAGAGTTGGACCCTCTTCCCCTAGGCAGCAGAGAGGCCCGGGAAGAAGACCCAAGCCCTCCAGAAGCCCCCCCTTCCATCCTCTGCCTGCACAGCCGTGGCCCCCAGAAGTGTAGAGAGAGGCGTAGGAGAGGGTAGGGAGGTCACGCCGTCCCTACTGTCCCAGCTGGCGCGAGTCATCTCTTTGGTTCCACGTCCAGAGCCAGAGGGTGAGGCCAGGTGATCTCTGGAGGTGGCTCTGCCTCAGTGTGGATGGCAGGGTGGAAAATCTCCCTTGAGGGCACCTGTGCCTCTGAGACCCTTCCCTCCACCCTTGTCCACTAGCCCCATGCCTGCTGTTCGCCTCGAGCTGGCCTGGCTGTGCCTGGCTTGAAGACATCATTGTGCAGCATCAGTGGAAGGTTTGGGTGAGGGCGGGCTGAGGCCAGCAGGGGGGAGACCCACTGGGCTATTTTTTTCAGATGCATATGTCCCCTCTCAGGCAGTCCTTTCAAAGCTCTGGACAATGTGCTCTTTTTGTCCCCGGCCCTTTCAGCCGCCTGTTCATTCTCTTTGCATCTGCTGTCACACAGGACATCCCGGCTGGCAGGCGACCACGGGGACACATTGTGCTCCCTTAATGAAGCATGGGGCTGGGGATACGGGGGTGGCTGGGGCCTGCAGGGGCTAGGAGAGAGCAGAGGGGCACCCCATCTTCCTATTCCAGGGTCCTCCTCGAGAAGAGGACCCTTCCCACCCCCGCCCCCTCACTTTCCCTCTCGTGGTCCAAATGCAGGGAAGGAGCTAGCTCCAAGTCAGAGGTTTGCTGATGAGGGTGTGAGACGCGGAGTTGGAAGAGACAGGGCTCATGTCCCCTCCAGGAGGGGCCCTGCTGAGCAGGTGGCAGGGAGGTCCTGGGAGAAGCAGCAGCAGAGAGAAGTATTGGGTCTGAGTCCTCTCTCCAGAGCCATTCCCCAAGCCCTCCAACATGCGGCTGGGAGAAAGGGCACCCTGGAGGGTCCCTTCCCACTTTTTTTTTTATAAGCTGACTGCCATCAGCCACCTAGGGTTAGTTTCTAAGGAGCCAGGCGGGTCAGGGACGTGACCCTCTAGGGTCCCTTCAGGTCCTGATGCTCTGTGGCCAGAGGCCGTCTCCGTTTGCAGGTGGAGAAGAAGGAAGATGGCACCTTGAGTCTGCAGAAGGTGGTAGCCAAGGGGTGACAGCTCACAGCAGCAGGTTATACGAGCAGCGGGCTTGCACAGGGAGACCAGGAACGATTCTTGCCCACCCTGAATGTTCTCTACCGAAAGTCCTCCCATCATCCCCACCCAGGCAGGGGAAACTCGATGAGGGCGCCCCTTGGTGGCTGGTGGCCCAGAGCTCTGATCTCTGCACTGAAGAAGCTGGAGCTTCCCAAGGGGGATGGCCGTCTGCCCTGGGGGTGTGGCTGGCGGCTCCAGTGTGGCTCTTGCCTGGAGATAAGGCAGCTGACCTGTTGCGGGGCAGGGGCTGTCCTTGATAGCAGGACCCCCGCTGCAGTTCTGGGGTCCGCACAGCTCCTTTGCCCTGAAGACAGCCCCTTCCTGCCAGGGCCCCTCCCGCTTGCTCCGGAGTCACCTTGCAGAAGCGCGGGGTTCCCTGCGAGGCCCTGGCGTGTGCACGTGCCCTCCCAACTCTTCCCGCAACTGGCAGTTTGTCTTTTTGGTCTGTTGACTGCGCCCCACCCCATGCCACCCCCCCCCCCGCCCACCCCTCACCCTTCCTGGCCTGCTTGCCCGCCCACCACCCAAAGAAAAAAGCCTGGGCCTTGTCCAACAAGGCCCCCTGTCCCCTTTAACAAGCGAAGTGTGCTGGCATTGCAATTGGTGGTCTTCTCCCCTGAAGGTTGTTAATTAGTACAGAATGTAGACTTCAGTTGCCTTGCCAGCCCCGATGAAAACGTAGCTGGCAGGTAGCCGAGACGGAGGAATTTGTCATAGGTTAGATGAGCCCAGGCTCTGAGAACCCAGTGTACGGCTTATGCAAATGGTTTTGCTTAGCATGGATCCGGTGTGCTTATTTCTCCCTCGAGCTCTCCCCAAGATGGTTTTTTTCTTCTTCTTTTTTTTTTTTAACTACAGGGTGGGGAGGGAGTGGGAGAACAAGCCCTTACTTGCCAGATCTCATTCTAAATCAGAAAGGAGCAAATTGCTTTCCCTCAAAAAGAAAAAGGCAGGGAAAAAAGAAGACAAAACACCCATCCTTTGGTCTAATGTCCCGAGCAGTTGAAAGCTGAATTGCTCAATAGGAAAGACTAGCAGTGAGTGTATTTGGAGAGACTATTATCCCCATCAAAACCCATTCACTCTCTCTGGGAGGCCTGCAGAGCACCTGGGTGGGGACTTGGAACGTTGGGGTTCTAGTCCTCTCCCTGCCATGGTGGTGCCGCCTCCTCAACTCTGCCCCTCTTGTCCCCACGGTAGCTGATGCGCGGTGCCAGCCTCCGTGAGGCGCCCACCAGTCCCAACACAGGGAAGGGTGATGGTGTCTTCACTCAGCACAGGCAGCAGTACCCTGACACACTACAAAGAGCCCTGGCCTCCAAGTCTGACTGACATCCAGTTATGTGCGCTGTGTGACTTGGGCCACATCACTTAACCTCTCTGAGCCTTGGCTCCCTCGTCGGCACGAATGGGGCCAGCAGCGCTTTCCCCATAGTCGTGGACCTGGCACAGGATAAGCGTTCTGTCACTGTCTGATGAGAATGAACGAAGCAAGATAAGAAAGGACACCAGCACGCATGTTGCCTGGTGCGTAGTAGATGGGGGAGTGTCGGCTGCATCTTAATTGGCATCTTAATTATGGTGAAAAGACCAAAACATTATCATAAGTTTAATTTGAAATTGTACAATGGCATGGGAGGCATTCAATTTGTTCAACGCTATGGTTACATTGAAGATGGAGGCGGGGTGGGGGGAGAGTGGGAATAGGGGAAGGAAAGTATGGCGTTAATTTAGGGCAGGATTTTTTTTTTTTACTTTAGCACTGCTGACATTGGGCAGGGTGATTTTTGCTGCCAGGGAGCCCCCTGTGAGATGTAGGCGGGTCAGCGGCATCCACTGCCTACAAGAGGCCGGCAGCACGGTCCCCAGTTGTGACAACCAAAAATGTCTCCAGACTTTTCCTAATGCTCCTTGGGAGGTAAAATCACCCTCCATTCAGAGTGCCCTAGAACCCCCCCCCCCCCCCCCCCGCCCCGAGACCAGCTGGAGGAATTGCTATAGACACCGCCAGCCTAGGTCTGCTCCCCTGATGCACAGCACGCCAATCACTGACACTGGAGAGGTGGAGGAAAGTAGGTATTCCCTGAGGGGTGAGGAGTGGAGATTCTCACAGACGGATGCTGGGATGCTCCAGGTGCCAGGTTGGTCTGCCGTGCTCATGGCCCTCCTACGATGCCTGGCCATTCGGTGTTCCGTTGCTGATGTCAGAGCGGGCTCCAGTTAGCTCTCTGCAAGGGCTCATTACCTTTTGTTCAGAGCCTGGAGTTAGCAACTCCTCCAGACAAGACCCAACATCAAGCTGTTATCTATAGAGGGAAGATAAGTGACCTCTCTGAGTGCTATGTCCAAGGACCCTGCAGCGCAGGCTGTGCCACTCCTTCAGCTTGGTGGGTCAGGGGTAGTAAAATCAGGGCAAGGGGAGAGGCTGGGGAACCATGGCGTGCAGGTGGTACCCGGCATGTGCCTCCAAGGCCCTGCCTGGATAGCGGCTCAGTTTCAAGCATGATGGCTGCTCGGAGATAATTTCCTCCGGGAAAGCTGATTAATGAGCCAGTGAACCCCATGTTCGGCAGGCATGAAGCGCTTCCATTTCAGCTACTACGTAACACATGGCAGAATGGTCACTCGTCTGAGCACTGCTGGGGAAGCCGGAGGAGGGTATGAGCCAGATTTTGTGCACGCCAAGAACGGCAAGCTTCTAGAGTTAGGATGCGTGGCCCAGCGTAGAAGGATCTTGGAGGCACCAGCCTCTTCTAACAAACAAAATGATGACCAAACTGAAAAATCAATGCTTTGACTTAAACCCATCAGAGAAGTGAGGCGACTACAGGATAAAACGCTGCCTTCAAATCTGGAGAGAGAGAGAGACGGCGACAGCAACTCAATGACTACAGAGAATCCACAATTTACCGGAGCAGAAACCACTGTGGGAAAAGGCGCCTGGGCAGGAAAAAGAAACTGTAACTGACAAATTACTGCAGGCTCCGTGTGGCCAGATCTCAGAGCCACACACTCCAGGGTGGCCCGGTTATGGTCGGGGCGGGAGTGGTAACCACGTTTGCATGGAATCCACCTCGTGGAGCTCCACCAGGTTCTTAGTTCGAGTATCAGAGAAAAGCTCCCTTGTGTTGCTGGCAGGGGGAGGGGAGAAGTCACCATTTTGGAAGACACTAGAACAGTCTGTCCCCTTTAAACAAGGCCTGCCCTTAGGGGAAGCTCTGCCCAGTCTTGGGCTTTTATCAGAACCTAGCTGAGCTGGTGGAGGGAAAATTTCCAGTTCCAGCCCCCTCTGGTCATTCTGTCCCGTGCAACGGCAGGGCGGGGGACCTGAGAGGCACTCGGGTTCCCTACAACCCTGAGGGCCCTTGTAATGCAAGGTGCCCAACCTGCATCCCACTACAAGCCTATGTACAGCCGGTGCTTCTACCCAGCGTATGACCTCCAGCGATGTCAGAATGATGAGATTCGCTGAAAAGCAGAAAACGCAGTTTGAAGAGACAAAACAAGTGTCATAACCAGACTCCAGATATGGCAAATATGTTGTGACGATCAGGCCGGGGATTTAAAATCAGCTAAGGGTTAGACAGCGTGAAAGAACAGATGGGCAATAGAAGCAGAGACATAGAACGTCTAAGAAAGAATCAAAAAGAAATGCTAGACATCAAAAACAAGGGACTAGAAATGAAGAGTGCCTTTGATGGGCTTACAAGTGGACCGGACACAGCCAAAGAAAGGGTCTCTCGGTCTGAGGATAAGTCAATAGAAACTCCTAAAATAGAAAAACAGAGAGGGGGGAAAAAAAAAGAAAAAGAAAAATCCAAGAACTGTGGGGCAACCGTAGAGGGTGCAGTGTCCCTGTAATGAGAATAACAGAGGGAGGGAACAAAGAGTCAGAGAAAGGAACTGAAGAAATATCCGACGTAACAATGACTGGGAATGTCCTCCAATCAGACACCAAATCACACGTTCACAAGCTCAGAGAATATGAACAGGATAAACGCTCCCCCCCCCCTCCCCGAAAGCTACATGTGGCCATATCGTATTCAGACTGGAAAAGCAAAGATTAAGAAAGATGCTTAAAGGAAGCAGAGGGAAAAACAATCTATAGATAAACAAGGAACATTATTACCTACAACCTCTCACTAGAAACCGTGGAAACAAAAGACAATGCAGTGGAATATTTAAAACACTGGAAGAGAAACTTCACCAAACGGGCCAGCACTGTGGCACAGAGAGTTGGGCTGCCGTCTGCAGGGCGGGCATCCCATGTGGGCACTGGTTCATGTCCTGGCTGCTCCACTTCCGATCCAGCTCCCTGCTGGGAAGGCAATGGAGGACGGCCCAGGAGCTTGAGCCCCTGCACCAGTGTGGGAGATCAGAGGAAGCTGCTGGCTCTTGGCTCCTGGCTTTGGCCTGGCACAGCCCTGGCTGTTGCAGCTGTGTTGGGGAGTGAACCAGAGGATGGAATCTCCCTCTCCCTTCTCTCTCTCTCGCTTTCTCTTTCTCTCTCTCTCTAATTCTGCCTTTCAAATAAATTTAAAAAATATTTTTAACATTTTTTAAAAAACTCACCAAAATAGAATTCTGTATCCTGTGAGATTATCCTTCAGCGATGCGCCGGCCACAGCGGCCATTGGAGGGTGAACCAATGGTAAAGGAAGCCCTTTCTCTCTTTCTCTCTCTCTCTCTCACTGTCCACTCTGCCTGTCAAAAAAAAAAAATTTAAAAAAAAGTAAAGGAGAAATAATGATTTTATCAGGCAAACATTCAGGGAATTTGTTGCCAGTCAATCTGCTTTGCAAGAAATGTTTAAAAAAAGTTTTTCAGAGAAAAGGAAATGGTATGCATAAGAAACTTGGATCTACACAGAGAAGGGAAGAGCATTAGAGAAGGAACAGTGAAGAGAAATTAAAAACGTATTTTTTCTTATTAATCGATCTAACAGATACTGATTTGTTCAAAATAATAACAATAGTGTTTTGCTCCTGTATGCTCATATACAAGTACGCAGATGGTCTCTGACTTAGGATGGTTTGACTTAATGATTTTTCAACTTTATGATCATGTGAAAGTGTGCCCATACGATCATTCTTTTTTTTTTTAAAGATTTATTTTAATTATCTGAAAGAGTGAAAGAGAAAGAGAAATCTTCCATCTGTTGGTTCATCCTCCAAACAACTGCAACAGCTGGGGCTGGGCCAGGCGGAAGCCACGAGCCAGGAACTCCATCCTGGTCTCCCATGTGGGTGGCAAGGGCTCAAGTACTTGGGCCATCCTCTGCTGCCTTCTCAGACACATTGGCAGGGAGCTGGATTGTAAGCAGAGTAGTCAGGACAAGCACCAGTGTGCC
The DNA here is from genome assembly GCF_033115175.1 of Lepus europaeus. Taxonomy (NCBI): domain Eukaryota; kingdom Metazoa; phylum Chordata; class Mammalia; order Lagomorpha; family Leporidae; genus Lepus; species Lepus europaeus. Next base: position 101,304,560 of record NC_084832.1, on the reverse strand, counting down.
AATATGCTATGCTGGTGTTACAGGCAATGGCTTAACCCTCCGTGCCACAATGCCAGCTCCTGCCCTCTACAATAATTCTATTTTTCACTTTCAGTAAAGCATGCAATGAATTAAATGAGATAGTCATTACTTTATTATTAAATAAGTTTTTAAAGAAGATCTATTTATTTATTTAAGAGGCAAAGTGACATAGAGAAGGAGAGACAGACAGAGAGAGAGAGGTCTTCCATCCTTTGGTTCACTCCCCAAATGGCCAGAGTGGCTGGAGTTGGGCAGATCCAAAGCTGGGAGTCAGGAGCTTCTTCCAGGTGTCTCACGTGGGTGCAGGGGCCCAAGCACCTGGGCCATCTTCTACTGATTTACCAGGCCATAGCAGAGACTTGGATCAGAAGTGGAGCAGCTAGGACTCGAACCGATGCCCATATCGGATGCTGGCACTGCAGGCAGCAGCTTTACCTGCTATGCCACAGTGCCGGCCCCAAAACTTTTTAAAAAAGATTTATTTATTTATTTATTTGAAAGACAGAGTTTCAGAATGAGAGCAAGAGAGAGATATCATTCTTCCATCCACGGGTTCATTCCTCAAATGGCTGCAGTGGCCAGGGTTGGGCCAGGCCCAAGCCAAAAGCCAATAGCTTCATTTGGGGAGACACTGAGGAAAATGAAGTGGCTTGATTTTCAAGGAATACAATACTGTGTTGTTTAGAACACAAGAAAACCCTCTTGGACATTTGGCAATGGTTCTTACTCCCTTAACCTTCCCTGATGGGCTTCTTAGACGTTATAGTCCAGGCCTCATAACTCTGACAGATCCAAAGAATATATACGTCTGAGGGGCAGGTGTTCATGTCTGTGTCGGCTGTAAAATTGAGCTTTTTGTAATAGCAAGAACCTGTGCGTCTCTAAATGCAGTGCCATCTCTCTGAGTCAGGATTCCTAGAACCAGGAAGGCAGCAGCATGGTTCAAAATAGACACACAGCCCATTGCTTGAGACTCGTGGGTCGTGCTCAGAGCCCGTTTATTCCCGCTAGCACGCAATTCCTATGAACCATGCTGTTTTATAAACTGCTTTCCCATGCATCACCTCACTTTGATTTTCGCTCATTTAATTTTGGGGCACTTCCTAACTTGTTGGGAGTAAAAGATGCTCCATGCTCATTTTGTCTGTTTCCTGAGCCCATCCTAGTATCAGCTAATTCCTCCAGGATCCAGTAGTATCTGGGTGTGAGAAGTGTCCATCGCTACTAGAGTGTTATGGCCTCTCAACTAGCCAACCAAGGAAATGATGTCTCTATATGAACCTGTGTATGCGTCTAAATATTTCTGTGGATAATCACCGTGGATGTGAGCTCATAATAGTGTCTCCAACCATAATGCATTGTCACATCACTTAACCTGACCTGCGCCCCTCGCCCCCGCCTGGCTATCTGAAGTCTTCCACTTCGACAGTGAAGATCTGACTCCTACCACCCACCATCCATTCACATATGCGTGTGTATCAAGCAGTTTCACATTGTGTACTCACCCCCCCTCAGGGAGCAACTTACCACCTAAAGAACAGTGTTTATGTGGTTTGTTTTGCCATTCTTCTTCTTCTTCTTTCTTTTTAAGATCTATTTATTTATTTGAAAGGCAGATTTACAGAGAGAGAGAGAGAGACCGAGAGAGAATGAGAGCCAGAACACCTCTGTGTCTCTGTTGGTTCACATCTGCTGTGGCCACAGCAGCCAGGTCCGAGCTGGGATGAAGGCAGGATCCAGGAGCTTCATCTGGGTCTCCCAATGGGAGCGGCAGGGGCCCCGACACTTGGGCCATTTTTTGCTGCTTTTCCCAGGGCACTAGCAGGGAGCTGGATTGGAAATGGAGCATCCAGGACACAAACGGGTGCCTGTATCGCAGGTGGCGGCTTTACCCGCTCCACCACAGTGCGTCCCCACCGTTTGTTTTATAGACTCCATTCCGCTGCAGAGTGAGCTAGATCACCACGTGTCCCTGCTTGCTGCTTGCTTCTGATATTTATAGCAGAGTTAGGCTGTTTGTTATACTTAGCATTTCATTCTAACCTCCCCAAGTTTTTTAAATGATTTTCAATGTGTGTGCATGAAGGTTCATTCTCGGTGCTGTGGAGTAAAGTCCAACTTATCAATATTTTCAAAGATAATGCTTTTGGCATTGAATTTTCTCTGAATTTTAAAGGATTTTCTACATGAATGAATATGCCCTCTGCATACAGAAATAATTTTATTCCTTCCTTCAAACTTTATACCTTTTATTTCTTTCCTTCTTTTTCTCCCATTGATTGCACTAGATAGGACTTCTGATACAGAGTGAAAGCCATTCATTCTACCCAGTGATTTGTAATTGATACACATGTTTACTGAAGCATGCGTTTCTATTGGGTTGTTTTCTATTGTTTCTATTTCTCTGCTAAGTTTTCCATCTGTTCATTTATTGGGAGCACATTTTCCTTGTCATATTTGAGCGTATTTGTAACGGTTGTTGGTAAACTCCTGTATGCCATATAAAGAATGTGGATTACCATGTGGTCGTCTGCAGTGATCGTGTTCTGGATTCACTATGGGCCACATTCTCATGTTCCTTTCCACGTGTAGTTATTCTAGATTGCATTCTGGAAATTGCTCATGATACGTGGTAGGAGTTCTGCATTCCCTTGTATTCCTCTGGTGCAGGTTTATTTATTTATTTTGATGGCTTTAAGAGATGGTTAACTTAGAGAGACTGATATTCCATGCTCTGCCACAATTATTGTTCAATTATTTCAGTGTTCGCTGGGTACCTTGGCGTCTGCCATATGCACCTGTAGTTCGGGGCCAACCCAAGTGTATATAAAACTTTGAGTCTTTCCCTTGGTGGCTCTCTCCACTCCTGCATTTCTTCCTTCACTTTCCAGCTGCTTCCAATGTCCCCACGTTTATCCTCTGCTTTTCCAGCTGGTGAGATTACTGGTTTCTGATTCTAGTTTTAGCTGCCCCATGTGTAGGTGTTGGCTCAGACATGCCTTGAGCCAAAAAGTCATAAGAAATGAGAAAAAGTTGCAAAAATAAATGACAAAATCCACATGTATCCAAAGCAAATATACACAGATATACCTACATCAATATAAAAAACTTTTGTGCATCAAAGGATACAATCAACCAAAGGAAAAGACTACCTATGGAATGAGAGAAAATATTTGTAAATCAGACACTTTTGTGAGGTTCACGTCCTGAATAAATTTTTTAAATTCTGGATTAAAAATATTGGCAGCCCCTGTGCACTGTTGGTGGAATTTTAAATGGTGCAACTGCGATTGAAAACAGTGTGAAGGTTCTTCAAAAAATTAAAACTAGAACCACCATAAGATTCAGCAATTCCACTTCTGGGTACATACCCAGAGGAATGGGAAACAGGATCTTGAAGAGGCAGTCCCACGCTCATGTTCATGACATACCACCTCACATACCAGAGGTGGAAGCAACCCAGACGAGTGGATGAGCAAACTGTGGTACAGACGATGGTACTTCAAAAGGTTCATAGAAAAATACACATCGCTTTTATCCTTATAGTTTGCATTTGCCTGTTTTGGGTATTAACATAATGCTGACATCATAAAATAGTTAGGAAGCAGTCCCCATGATTCTGTCTTCTGAAGGACATGGTAGAGAACTGGCAGAATTTCCTCCTTAAATGTTTTACAGAATTCTCCGAAGAATCCATCTGGGCCTGGTGATTTCTGTTTTTGGAGGTTGCTAATTATCGATTCCACGTCTTTGACAGATGTCGGCCTGTTCAGATCGTCGATTTCTTTTTGTGTGACTTTTGGCAGAGTATATCTCAGGGAACTGGTCACAGGACCCGTGCTGTGGTGCAGACAGGAAGCCACCACTTGTGACACCAGCAGCCCATTTCAGAACACAAGTTCAAATCCCACTGCTCCCTGCTAATAAGACTGGGAAAGCAGGAGAGAATGGCCCAAGTACCTGGGCCCCTACCACCCAGGTGGGAGCCTCGGATAGAGTCCCAGCCTCCTGGCTTCAGTCTGGCCCAGATTTGCTATTAAGGCCATTTAGGGAATGAGTCAACAAATGGAAGATCTCTTTCTCTCTCTCTCTCTCTCTCCTCTCTCTCTCTCTCCTGTCTCTCTCTCTCTCTCTCCTCTCTCTCTCTCTCTCTCTCTCTCTCTCTCTCTCTCTCTCTCTCCCCTTCTCTCTGTTAATCTTCCTTTCAAGTAAAAAATGAATAAATAAATATTTTTGGTAAAATAAGGATTTGGTCCATTTCATCTAGGTTATCAAATTTGTGGATACAAAGTCGTTTATAATACTCCTTTATTTTCCTCTTAATAACCAGGGGCGGTAGTGAAGTCCCCTCTTTCTTCTGATTGTAGTAATTGGAACCGTCCCTCTTTTTTTTTCCCCCTTAGGCTGGTTCAAGGATTACTGATTTTCATATTCTCAAAGAAGCAAGACCTCTCAATTTTCTCTTCCACGAACTAAGTAATTCTGACGTCTTGCTTCCAAAATCCCATGTTCTGCTTATTTGATCATTTCTAGAACTTTCTTCTGGATCACCTGCCAGACATCATCCTTGTACGTAATTGTAATCCCTTGTGTTGCCTTACGACAAGCACTGTAAACTGTTAGTTCACCACATTGACCCTGAACTCTCTCGGTGCCTGTGAGGGTAGCCCACGAAACCCTCAGCTGGGGGGTATCCGCCCTTGGGAGTCTGTTCTTTGCCTCTGACAGCCCTGGTTGACTTTTCCATCTCTGATGATGCAAGTCCTGCTCCTGTACCTCACACTCACCAGTGGCTTTGTGATCGTTGGTACAAGAATAAGTCTTCCGTAACTCCGGGCAGAACATGCATGCCTGTGGGTCACCATTGCCAACACAACACTCCACATAGTAACTCATTGCGACAATAATCCAACCACCAAATGGCGCCGCCTGGGTTTCCTTTTTATCAAGAGGGAGTAAAAATTTACAAATGTAAAAAATAAGTCAGCAGTGCAGTATAGAGTATTTTCAAGTAGATAGAGGGTTTTTTGTTTCTATGTCAGCAGAGCGCGCCCCCCCCCCCCCCCCCATTGATTTTATCCACAGACACAGGGTCTGTGTGCTTCAGGTGTCTCCAGCAGGAGTGGTTCAAAGCTTCGTTTTCTTAGAACAGGTAAAGCTGTGAGGCTACTTCTCTAAGGAAATTGCCTTGCTGAGGGTGTGGACATCTGGCCCAGCAGTGAAGATGGGGACCAGACTACTGGTCTACTTGGGACGTCCACGTCACCTATTGGAGAGCCTGGGTTCCAGTCTCCACTCTGCTTCTAAATCTGTTTCCTGCTAATGTGCGCCCAGGAAGGTAGCAGGTGATGGCTCAAGTGCTTGGACCTCTGCACCCACATGGGAGACCCAGATGCAGTTCTTCCTGGCTCCTGGCTGCAGGCTACCCCAGCTCTGGCTGCTGTGGACATTTGCCGAATGAACCAGCAAATGGAAGTGCGCTCTCTCTCTCTGCCTTTAAAATAAATTTTTAAAACTTAAGGCCGGCGCCCTGGCTCACTAGGCTAATCCTCCGCCTTGCGGCACCGGCACACCGGGTTCTAGTCCCGGTCGGGGCACCGATCCTGTCCCGGTTGCCCCTCTTCCAGGCCAGCTCTCTGCTGTGGCCAGGGAGTGCAGTGGAGGATGGCCCAAGTGCTTGGGCCCTGCACCCCATGGGAGACCAGGAGAAGCACCTGGCTTCTGCCATCGGATCAGCGCGGTGCGCCGGCCGCAGCGCACCAACCACGGCAGCCATTGGAGGGTGAACCAACGGCAAAAGGAAGACCTTTCTCTCTGTCTCTCTCTCACTGTCCACTCTGCCTGTAAAAAAAAAAAAAAAAAAAAAAAAAAAAAAAAAAAAAAAAAAAAACTTAAAAAATAAAAAAGGAAGTGCCCCTCTGAGAAACAGTGTTCCAGGGCTTGTGCAGGGAGAGTTAGGGGAGTGTCCAGGATGTGGAGCGGAGGACGCTGTCGGCCCAGGCACACCCATCTGCATACACTGAGTGTCTGAAACTCAGATTCACTTCTTGCAGCTGTCACTGGTTGACCAGTAGTCTGATGCCCTCCAAGTGCAATACAATATCTCAAGATCAGAAAACAGCTTCTGAAAAAGAAGCTAAGGAGCCCCACTTGTGTGTCAGATCCTTTGCCCCTGTGCCTGCTCACCCCTCCCTGCCTAACTCCCACACTCTTTGTTACAGTTTCTTGTTTTGTAGTCAATTTGCTCCAAATTTAAATGATTGTAAGCTTTGCAATGCCCATGACAGAGGCTTGAGGCAGCCAACTCCAGGTGTCTGGGCCAGATGGGCTGGAGACGGAGCAGGTGCTCCTCCCTTCTCTGCTCCTTCCGCTGTCTCCCTCGGGAAGAACATACACGGAGGGCACCTCCTTCCGCATCAAGATCTTTTTTTTTTTTTTAATTTTTTTTTTGACAGGCAGAGTGGACAGTGAGAGAGAGAGAGAGACAGAGAGAAAGGTCTTCCTTTACCGTTGGTTCACCCTCCAATGGCCGCCGAGGTAGGTGCGCTGCGGCCGGCGCACCGCGCTGATCCGATGGCAGAAGCCAGGTGCTTCTCCTGGTCTCCCATGGGGTGCAGGGCCCAAGCACTTGGGCCATCCTCCACTGCACTCCCTGGCCACAGCAGAGAGCTGGCCTGGAAGAGGGGCAACCGGGACAGGATCGGTGCCCCGACCGGGACTAGAACCCGGTGTGCCGGCGCCGCAAGGCGGAGGATTAGCCTAGTGAGCCGCGGCGTCGGCCCCGCATCAAGATCTTGTTCGGCCGGTGGAAGAAGCTCCTATGGAGCCTCACGGGTGCCTGTGAAGGGGGGACCGGGGCTGGCTGCAGTGATTCTGTGCATGACCGAGGAGGAGGGAGGGGTGGGGCGAAGCCAGGTGCGACTTTCGCTTAGGTCAAGTGTGCGACCCCTGCAGGGGTTGCCTGGAGAGGAAGTCAAAGGCTCTTGGACCCAAAAATGTTCCTTCCGCCATCCAATCCCTCGCTGCGCATCTTGCTCTTGTGGTACACTGAAAGCCGCTGGCAACCTGCAAAAGCAGTGGCATCCGCTACCTAACTCCAATGCTTAGCTCTGAATCAAGGGTTAGGAAATGGGACGTCAGGAGCAAGGTGGGGGAGAGGCGCCCCCTAGGAGAGTCCCCAGGGCGCCCACAGAGGCGGCAATGTGGGAACCTGAGCCCCTCGGGGAAACTGCTGGAAGGACACCCCAGACAAGACTCACCTGTTTCCCTGTGTTGCATCTGCCACCCCCGGCCACAATGGGAACCTCAGGTGGCGTGGTGTTTCCTCGGGGCGACTCCGAGCCGTGAGTGGATCTGGCCAGGTGCCCCCTGCTCCCTTGCGGAGTCACACCCTCAGAGGGCAGGTGGGCAGATCAATGTCTGGCTCCCCTGCTCGTCTGTGACTTTAGGAAGACAGTTTGGGTGGCCTTATCAGGTGGTGCTCCCCGCTTCGCCCTCCACATCCAGGGGAAGCCCTTCCGCACTGGGACCCAATGACTGAATCCACAAATAAGCACAGAACACAGGAGAAGGCAGGCAAAGGGGTTGTCAGATGACAGGGCGGAGGCAAGAGTGGCCTGGAGACCTGGAAGGGCCGCAGGGTGTGGGACAGCTAATGCTGCCGCCGAATCATTGCATTTCAGAGCTAAACACACCTTGGAGACCGAGGGCACAGCTCAATACAGACCTGGTTACTTCCAATGCCAGTCCTTTCCACTGCTGAAAACCTCAGTCTTGGAAAGCATCATTCTCGTATTGAGCCCCATACTGTCCCTATTCACTTGTGCATGACAGACCGAGTTCTGCGGGCTAGAGTTCATGATTTAGTTGTGAACTAAAATCAGATACAATGTACCGAAGGCTGCCTGCCAGCCCCTAGACTAGGAGTCCTGTGTATGCTTATCAGCTGGAACGCCCTGATCCTATTATTAGCTACATTTTGTAGATGAGAAGACCGGCTTACTGATGTTAAGTGCCAAATGCAAGGTCACACAGTGACACAAGAGGGAGAGCCAGAATCCAAACCCAAGCTGTTTAATTACAGATCTGAGCTCCTCTCTTCCACGCCCCAGCATGTAAGAGTCATTGCTATGCTTCACACCCCTTCCGGTGTCAGTCACTGGGCTACCTGCCTCGTGAGAATTCTAACTCTGCCTCTGCTCGGTTGTTCGTGTGCTGAGATAACAGCAACCACATGCCAGGCCCTGTACTGGGTTTCGGAACCGATTATTTCACAATGGCCTATGGAACACATAGATATCATTATTGTCCTCGAAGAGACGAGTCTCGGAGACGTGGAGTAAGTGACCCCAAATGAAACATCTGGTAGAGTATGGGGCCAGCGCTGAAAACGGACCCTTTCCTATACCACAGGAAAGTTTCTGAAAACAATGATGTTGTCTTTCAAGTTACCATCCTAAATTGGCCAATAACCAAAACCCTCTAGTGAACAAATTCTTTTAAAACCATAAACTTATTATAAGAAATTTGATTATTGCAGAGAACAATAAAACAAACTTTTGCCAACCATGATAAAAATATTTCTGCAATTTAAGCATGAGAAAGAAAGCAGAGCTAAGGATACACTAATATTTTTCTTAATTATGAAAGAATGCCATATATAATTTTATAATAATAAGCTGTAAGTGGAACAGATGATTTTCTCAAAGATTTACTTAAAAGAAAATCTGATTAGAACAATAGTCAACAAAAATGGAAAAGATAGTGAAAGACATGATCCCTAGATGGTCTCTAACTTTTCTACTTCTGGAAATGGGAGGTTGTTCCAGTCTGTCCTGTCCCTGAGAGTGATGGGAAGAACTGAAATAAACGACAAAGTGTTCAAAGGCACCAGTGCTATCGGGGCAGCACGTGTGTGTAGGCTCCGGATCCTGGAGGAGGAGAAGTTGGACTGAGGACTCCAGCGCTGGCTATGGTTCTTCCCTGGGAGACATCTGCTCAGCAACTGTACCTGAGAAACCGGTTACAGCTGTGCTGGCGTCCCAGGCGGCAGCAGCCTAGCCCTCTGGCAGCCCCATCAGTGGGCAGTTTGAATAACATTTTAGACACAGCTGAAGGGGCAATTAGTGAGTTGGAAAATAGGTCCAAAAATTCCAGACTGAAGAATGACAATAGATAAAAGACACACACGATTAGGAATATAGATGAGAAAAGTTACTATACATTTAATTGGAATGCCAGGAAAGAAAAAGAACAGAGGCAAGAGTGATATTTGACTGAGGGTTTTCCTGTGAAATAAAACAAGCCACAGATTAAAAAAAAAAAATGAAAAAAACCTGTGAACTTAGAGCAGATTAAACAAAGAAAAGAATAAGCCATCCCATGCCCTTTATTTTTTGTATTTTTTTTTAAGATTTATTTATTCATTTGAAAGGCAGAGTTACAGAGAGGCAGAGGCAGAGAGAGGTCTTCCATCTGCTGGTTCACTCCCCAGATGGCTGCAACGGCTGGAGCTACGCTGATCCAAAGCCAGGAGCCAGGAGCTTCCTCCAGGTCTCCCACATGGGTGTAGGGGCCCAAGGACTCGAGCCATTCTCTACTGCTTTCCCAGGCCATAGCAGAGAGCTGGATTGGAAATGGAGCAACTGGGACTTGAACTGGCGCCCTTATGGGATGCTGGCACTGCAGTCGGTGGCTTTACCCACTACACCACAGTGCCAGTCCCTCCCATGCTCTTTAAAACAACTCTAGAAATAAAAGGCACAAAAATATTAAAAGCAGCAGAGCAAAAAAAGACATTTTCTTCAAAAGAGTGAAAAGAACACTGATAAGCTTTCTTCTTAGCAAAAATGATTAAAAACCAGAAGACAATTGAATGCATCATTAAAAGGTTCTGGAAAATAATTGAAAGCTTAAAATACTATCTCAGCCAAAACACCCTTCAAAAATAAAGGTGAAGTAAAGATACTTCAAATAAGCAAAAAAAAAAAAAAAAAAAAGAACATTTACTAAGAACAGTCATACAATAAAAGAAATAGCAAATGGGGTTCTTCAGGTAGAAGGGAAAATGATTGTAAATGGAAGCATAGAAACGCAGGAAGAAAAGGGAGCCACAGAAAGCGGAAGTAGGTGGGTAAACATTATCTGCATAAAATATACTCATTAAATTTATGTAAATTTTCCAGTCATAATAGTACAAAGGGTGGGAGGAGGTAAGTGGAATTAAAGTCTTATTTTTTTAAAGATTTATTTATTTATTTGAGAGGTAGTTACAGACCGAGAGAGGGAGAGAGAGCGAGCGAGCTCCTCCATCTGCTGGTTCACTCTCCAAATGGCTGTGGTGGCGGAGCTGGGCTGATTTGAAGCCAGGAGTCAGGAGCTTTTTCTGGGTCTCCCACGTGGGTGCAGGAGCCCAAGCACTTGGGCCATCTTGTACTGCTTTCCCAGGCCATTAGTAGGGAGCCAGATAGGAAGTGGAACAGCCGGGACTCGAACCAACACTGATATGGGATGCTGGTTCCGCAGGTGGAGGCTTAGCCTACCGCGTCACAAAACCAGCCCCTTGCACAGGATCTTAATGTGTCTTGACTAATTATAAAATTAATATAGCAGATAAAAAATAATATAGGCAAAGGGTTTTTTCATATGTAGAACAGTACTACAGTGGAAATCCCCTTAGGAAGTATACAATTAGGCCTGGGAATTGGTTGGTTGACAGAAAAAGTAAATAAAATAAAAAGCAATACACACAAGGAGTTTTCAAAAAGTTCATGGAAATGTTTACAATGAAAATAACTGTGTGGTTTTTTTTTATATTTATTTGAAAGACAGAGTTATAGAGAGAGGTAGATTCAGAGAGAGAGAGGTCTTCCATCTGCTGGTTCACTCCCCAGATGGCTGCAACGGCCAGAGCTGTGCCGATCCAAAGCCAGGAGCCAGGAGCTTCTTTTCTTCCAGGTCTCCCACACAGGTGCAGGGGCTCAAGGACTTGGGCCATCTTCTACTGCTTCCCCAGGCCATAGCAGAGAGCTGGATCGGAAGAGGAGCAGTTGGGACTCGAACCAGTGCCCATATAGGGTGCCGGCGCTTCAAGACAGGACTTTAACCTGCTGCGCCACAGCACTGGCCCCTATGTGTGATTTTTAAATTTTTTTTGTACCAACCAAAATTAACTCATGCTAATTTGTTATATCATGTGTGGACAAGATCTAGTTTAAGGCAGTACTAAGGATAAGACATCAACTGGGAAAAAACCGTATCAGACCAAAATGAATTAAAACAAGAACAAGCATCAAATGTAGGGTGAAGCTTTCACTGATGCTTTTCAAAGGCTGATGGAGACAACACCGAGATCAGCGGTTTACAAACAGTTAACCCATTTTAGGAAGGGGCGGACAGTGTGGAAGATGGAGGCTGCAGCCACAGATCATCCACGTAACCGTGCAAGGAACAAAGCGATCTCATTCATGCCCTGAGTGAAGAGGACTTTACGACTTCCAGCGGAAACAAAAGCCAATACGGTGGGCATCTCACTGATCTCAGCTCACACGATTCTGATTGGAATGTAAAGGGCACCCATTTTCCTTCAGTTAGTAATGTGAAAAAGCTCTACCTGCCTGGTTATAGTACAGGACCCTCGGTTCCCTAGGGAAGGACTTTGTGCTGGTGTCATCACTTACAAGATGGCCTTGAACTTGACGGACCTCCTGTTCTGGAATAAAGGTGAGTTTCCATTTTTGTCTTGAATGCCATTTTCTCTGAACCTTTTGAAACCCTTTCATATATACCTTAAACATTTAACTGTAACGTACAACATATATGTGCACATTTGCTCACCATCCTGGATGTAAGGTCAAGATCTTTTCTTAGCATAAAAATCTTCTGATTGAATTCTCCATGACCTCTCCCAAAAATCATACACATCAGGCTGGCACTGTGTTGTAGCGGGTAGAGCTGCCGCCTGCAGTGCCAGCATCCCATATGGGTGCCGGTGCAAGACCCAGCTGCTCCACTTCCAATCCAGCTCTCTGCTATGGCCTGGGAAAGCAGTAAAGATGGCCTAAGTCCTTGGGCCCCTGCACCCATGTAGGAGAATCGGAAGAAGCTCCTGGCTTCGGATCGGAGCAGCTCCGGCTGTTGCAGCCATTTGGGGAGCGAACCAATGGAAAAGCTGCTACAAAGGGCAGGAGGAAGTGACTCTTTCTATTCTAATGTGTAACTTGTCCCCAGCGCTGGGTGTGAACTTAGGAAGAATCTTGGATTTGCTGACGGAAGGCGGGAGGAGGTGAGGAGGAACAACCATGTCTTGGGCATTTCATGGTCCCAGTAGAAAATGGATTTCCTTCCTTTGTCTCATTACTGGTGATGTTCATTTTTAAAAAATTATTAGAAATTTACTTATTTGAGTGGAGGATGGAGGGGGAGGGGAGAGAGAGAGCAAGAGCAAGCTGGCCTCCACTGGCTCATTCCCCAAATGCCCACAATAGCCGTGGCTGAAGCCAGAAGTCAGGAACTCAATCCAAGTCTCCCACTTGGGTGGCAGAGACCCAATTACTTGAGCCATCACTGCTGTCTCCCAGGGTTTTCAGTGGCAGAAGCTGGAGGCAGGAGCTGGGAATCAAACCCAGGCTAAACACCTGCTCCTCGGGTGATGTTAATTTTGATTGCTTGATTAAGATGGTATCTGCCAGGTTTCTCCACCATAAATAGTGATTTTTCTTGTTATAATTAGTAAGTGCCACTTTGACATTATATAAAATTCTAATACTCCTCCAAGTTTTTTTAAACATTGATATTTCTTTTTTATTTATTTAAACCTGGAAGCTCGAGGGTTTTGCTAAAGACAGCTTTTAGGGGAGAAGCAAGTATTTTGCACCTTTTTTTTTTTTTTTGGACAGGCAGAGTTAGTGAGAAAAGTCTTCCTTCCGTTGGTTCACCCCCCAAATGTCGCCATGGCCAGCGTTGTGCCGATCCGAAGCCAGGAGCCAGGTGCTTCCTTCTGGTCTCTCTTGCGGGTGCAGGGCCCAAGCACTTGGGCCATCCTCCACTGCCCTCCCGGGCCACAGCAGAGAGCTGGCCTGGAAGAGGAGCAACTGGGACAGAACCCACTGCCTCGACTGGGACTAGAACCCAGGTGCCGGTGCGGCAGGCGGACGATTAGCCTAGTGAGCCACGGTGCTGGCCTACGCTGTCTTAAAGAGATTTCCCCTTCCCTCCTTCCCACTCGACCTACTTGACTGCCATTTAGTCCAACTCCTCACACTGGGAGGGTTTCCCCCTCTACCTCACGCAGGCTTCTACTGAAGGTTATTTATTTAACCATTTCCCACAAGCTGAGTTTGATCAGCCACGCAGCGCTCCCACTCCCAGGTTCATCCTAACTATATCTAGGTGGCTTTACTTCCCACCTTCCTCATCCCCCCGCCCCGGCCCCCAGCGGCAGGAAGTGAGCCTCACTACTCAGCATTATCTAGACCATGATGCTGAATGAATTATTTGGAAATCGGTCCTTCGAGCATGTAGAAAGGCTTTCCAACTTCTGGGGCTGTTTCCTGTTGGGAGGAAAAAAAAAAGAAAGAAAGACCTCCCTGGGTAGGAGACCCCCAATAGATTATCTACACAATTGCAGATTGTGGATGGAGCTTGGGAGGTAGCTCACTCCCACCCTCGCCCCAGCCCCAGCCTTTTCATAAATCCACACATACATGGGGGTGGGGGTACTGCCAAAAGTTCATGGGAAAATGGAATTACAAGGTAAGTGTAGGGACTGGTGCTTGGTAGAGTAGTTCAGGTGGCCTTGGAATACCTGCATCTTCCCTTGGATTGCCTGGGGTTGGATCCCTGGCTCCACTCCTGCTCCCAGCTCCCTCCTAATGACTACCCTGGGGAGCAGCAGGTGATGGACCAAGTAGTCGGGTCCCTGCCACAGTGTGGAAGACCCAGATTGAGCTCCCAACTCCTGGCTCCAGCCTGGCCCAGCCCTGGCTGTTTGGAGAAAGAACCAGCAGATGGAAGATCTCTCTCTCTGCCTGCTAATAATAATTAAATTTCGAAAAAGCATTGAGTTCATTTTGGCATTTTTTTCATAATCCGCATTTTTCATGAGCTTTTTGAAGACCCCTCCTATTGACTCAGGCTGATAAGTAACTGTTTTCATTAAAAAGGATTTAGTATTAATTTGAGAGACACACAGAGTGATACACAGAGAGCACGAGAGAATTCCCATCTGCTAGTTTCTCCTCCAAGCAGCCACAAGCAGGATTAGGCCCGGACTGAAGCCAGAAGCTGGAGTCTGAACCAGGTGTCCCACCTAGGTGGCAAGGTCCCTGCTGCCTCCCAGGGTCTCCTCTGGCAGGAAGCTGAGTTGGGTCTGCACGCAGGCCATCCACAGTGGCACGTGGGCCTCTTGACCAGCAGGCTAAACACCCACTCCCTAAGTTACCTTTCTCTTCTGCTTTCTGGGATCCCCTGGGGAAATGACAGGCTGCCTGACAAAGCATTTGGAAAAATCTAATACCTTTGCCCAACCTTAGCCATTGCCATCGGCAGAGGGCGACTGGTGGCAGGGGCCTGGGGTAACCGGCCCTTTCTGCACTCTCTGGAGAGACCAAAGAGCCGGGGCGCGGGGCAGGGGGCAGCCTCATTCCCACTTGGTCACCCTTGGAAACTCAGCGTGACGACCTGGCCTGGCAGGAATCTGCCCAGCGGCAGCGAGGGGGCCATGGAAGCCTGCACTTTAGTGGTGGCATTCGGCTGTTCCTCTGAAATGCTAATGAGGAGTTTATTTCAGAACTGCTTGCAATGTTCTCAGACTTGTTCATGTATCACTCCCTCTGAAGGCCAGGGACAACAGCACAGAACAAATGGCTTGAAGTGCCCCAAAGGAACCATGGGCTGCCTTGAAAGGCTCCCAGGGAAAGGCGCGCTCTCTCCCCCCAGGCTCTGGCAGCCAGCACCTGGTTGGTTGCGTGTAACCCACACCTCTCCAGCTGGCTTCAACCTGCCTTCCAGCTCATCGCCCTTCTCAAAAGAACTGTGCATGTGCTCTCACATTTTTCCTCTCCTGGGATTGAGGAGGTAAAGGAGAGAGGGGAGGTGAGAGGGCTGAAGACACGGAAATGGACAGGCAGTTGGAACATTTCATCCCCTACCCAAGGGCCTCTAAGGCAGGAGGAAGGTGTCACCCGGACTCAGTTCCCCACTTTAGCTCAAGGCATCCTTGCTCTTCCATCGGGATTGTTTCCTGACCACGTCTCCAGCAGAATTCCCTGTGGGGTCTTGTTGCAGTGCAGTGGGCTGAGCCAGGGGCTTCCTCCACCTTCCATCCAGGGTCCTGCGGGTGTGCCTGGGAAGGCAGTGGATGATGTCCCAAGTCCTTGGCCCCCTGCTGCCACCTGTGTGGGAGACCCGGATGGAAGTCCTGGCTTCTGGATTCAGCCTGACCCAGCCTGGCTGTTGTGGCAAGTAAGGGAGTGACCAGTGGATGGATCTCTCCCCAACCCCCGCCAGTGCTCTGCTGTTCCAATAAATAAATAATTTTTTAAAAATGAGAAAAATAAAATAAAAATAAGAATTCCCTGAATTGAGGGAGTGGTGTGACTGGCCCAGGAAAATTCTCCAGTACTTAACATCTTCCATCTCTTCGCTCCAGGAGCTTCTGTGACCTTCCAGGACCTTCCCCGGAGCTTCGGTGCCGCTACCAAAGCACATCTACAGTCCTTGTTTTATTAAACCTCCCAGGAGCGCTGGACCGCTTTCCTTCCCCTGTATAGTCTCCCGTTCCTCTCTCCAGAGATTAAATACTGGACCTTATTAAGAACTTCCTTCTTGTCTTAGGAGAGCCAATCCCTATACAGAGGTGTTTTTATCTTCAGTCTATACCTTTCTCCTCTTGCCACACCTCTGTATTTAGATCCCAATGGTCTCTCCCACTTATGTGTTGAAAGTGCTTTGAACTTGGAATTTCCAAATCCTGAGGATTTTTTTCCTACTAAAACATGACTCTTTTCCAATGTTCCCTATTGCAGTGGAAAGAAATTATCATGCACTCTATAAGCCAGAAATCTAGATGTCATCTGTGTGTGTGTGTGTGTGTGTGTCAGATTTATTTATTTGAACAGCAACAGAAAAAGAGATAGAGAAGCCAGCGCCGCGGCTCACTAGGCTAATCCTCTGCCTGCACACCAGGTTCTAGCCCCAGTTGGGGCGCCGGATTCTGTTCCGGTTGCTCCTCTTCCAGTCCAGCTCTCTGCTGTGGCCTGGGAAGGCAGTGGAGGATGGCCCAAGTGTTTGGGCCCTGTACCCCATGGGAGACCAGGAGAAGCACCTGGCTCCTGGCTTCAGAGCAGTGCAGCGCGCTACCCATGACGGCCATTTGGGGGGTGAACTATTGGAAGGAAGACCTTTCTCTCTGTCTCTCTCTCTCTCACTGTCTAACTCTGCCTGTCAAAAAAGAGAGAGAGAGAGAGAGAGAGACAGAGACAGAGAAAAAGATCTTCCATCTACTGGATCAGTCCCTCCAATGATCCGGGCCAGGCCAAAGTCAAAATTACAAAGAAAGAGGGAGAGACAGACAAAGAGAAGTTTTCCATCCACTGTTTCACTCCCCAAGTGGTGGCAAAGGCCAGACTGAGTCAGGTGGAAGCTAGGAGGTGGGAGATTCACCCGGTTCTCCCACATGGTTGCAGGGGCCCAAGCACTTCTGCGTCTTCTGCTGCTTTTCCCAGGCCATTAGCAGGGAGTTGAACTGGACCAGGCCAGGCCAAAGTCAGGAGCATGGAACTCCATCTGGGTCTCCAAGCACTTATACTGCTTTCCCAGGCGCATTAGCAGGGGACTGGAATGGAAGTGAAGCACCTGGCACTTGAACCGTTGCCCACAGGGAAGCAGGTGACTGCCTAACCTGCTGTACCACAACACCAGCCCCTAGCTGTCATCTTTGATCAGCCACCCTCTCCATGTCTAAAGCATCACTCAGTTCTCGGTGTCCTCTTCTTCTGTTGTCACTTACCACCCTAGCGCAACAGCCCCGTGATTCTTCTAATCCAGCAGCTTCTGTTACACCCACCTCCCTTCGGGTCTCCGAGTATGTCATGTTCTTGCCCTTCCCCAGGGCCTTTGCACATGTTTCGGTAGCTCATTCCTCTCCCTTCAACTAAGCAGCTTCTGCCCTATATTTGTATTGTTTTGCTTTTTGCAGAGTTCATCTAAGTCATTACTGCACTGGGAAAACCTTCTGAGATTTTCCCGCCCTGGATGGATCTGTCCCGTGTTGTTACAGCACTAGTTACAATGGACATTCTCGTAACCAACTTCCAATTCACTGACCTCCCAGGTTCACCAAGATTTTTCCACCTGTCTGTGAACCACACAGGTTGATGTTCCTGGTAGCTGAGTGCTGGTGGCCTGTCTTGAGCATCACAGCATATCTCTGCTTTTTCCTTGCTTGCTTTTCACTGGGAAGGGTTGTTTGTATTTGTTTCCAGATTCAGTCGTCCTAGCTGTACGTTATCACAACTTAAATATTTGAATTAAATGCTTTGCAAGCCACTGAAACATGGGAGCAAAAGTGTTTATGTGGAAAGTAAGTTAAACAATTGGAAAAGATTTAACAAAGGTAAGGTTCCAAAACTTGCTGTCTATTTAGGAGTGAGTGAACCAATTATAAAAAAAGTCGTAGACGAATTCTGCAGCCAGGCTTCTTTTCAAGTGTGTCGAACTTCTCCCTCTGCTTTGAAGACATGAAAACAGGAAATCACAGATGATGCATTGTAGGTGTGGTTTACATAAGAAAGTTGACAAAGAAGAGGCATTGGCTCCACATCAAAGCTTCGTGAAGATGTGTGTACGTGTGTGCATACAAAGCTTCTGAATTACAATAAATATTTATAGTACGCACCTTCTTGTCTCATTTATATATGAAAAGCAGAGAGGCAGAGATGGAAGAGAATTTCCATCAGTTAGTTCACTCCCCAAGTGGCTGTAATGACCAGGGCTGGGCCAGGCTAAAGCAAGTTGCCAGGAATTCCATCTGGTTTCCTACATGGGTGGCAGGGTCCCAAGTGTGTGGACTGCTTTGTGCTGACTTCCAAGGCACATCAGCAGGGAGCTGGATCTGAAGTGCAGCCAGGACTCAAAGCAGTGCTCCAATATGGGATGCTGGTGTTGCAGGAGGTGCCTTAACCTGCTGCACCACAACGCCAGTCCCCACACTTATCCTTTTTTATTTAAGATTTTATTTATTTATTTGAGAGGTAGAGTTACAGACAGAGACAGGGAGAGGCAGAGAGAAAGGTTGTCCATCTGCTGGCTCACTCCCCAAATGGCTGCAATGGCTGTAGCTGGGCTGATCTGAAGCCAGGAGCCAGGAGCTTCTTCCAGGTCTCCCATGCGGGGCTCAAGCACTTGGGCCATCTTCCACTGGGAAACCAGGCCAGAAGCAGAGAGCTGGGTCAGAAGAGGAGCAACCAGGACTAGAACTGGCACCCATCTGGGATGCCGGTGCTGCAGGTGGAGGCAGGTGGAGGCTTAACCCACTACACCGCAGTGCCAGAACCCACACTTATCCTTTTTTTAAAAAAAAATTAATTTATTTATTTGAGAGGTAGAGTTACAGATAGTGAGAGGGAGAGAGAGGTCTTCTTTCCGTTGGTTCACTCCCCAGATGGCTGCAACAGCCAGAGCTGTGCTGATCCGAAGCCAGGAGCCAGGTGCCTCTTCCTGGTCTCCTATGCAGGTGCAGGGGCTCAAGTACTTGGGCCCCTTCTACAGCTTTCCCAGGCCATAGCAGAGAGCAGCCAGGACTAGAACCATCACCCATATGGGATGTCGGCACTGCAGGCAGAGGATTAACCTACTGCGCCATGGCACCAACCCCAACACTCATCTTTTAAATGATTCCTTCCCCAGTGGATGAAAACCTTTATGCAGGTAACACCACTATTGTATTCCCAGTAGAACTGGGCATAGAGTTTGTAGAGCTCAGTGCAAGATGGAAATATGAAACTCCTTGTTCAAAGCTGTTAAGAATCTCAAGATGGTGACAGCCAAGCATTAAATCAAGTGCAGGATCTGGAAAAAGCAGGGCTCTGGGAGCCGGCACAGATCACACTGGGGAAGCCAGCATGGAGTCCCATCTCCTGGTTCAGAATGTGGCATGTAGCAGGTGATTCTTTTTTTCTTATGTTTATTTATTTTCACTTATGGAATGGCAGAGAGAGAGAGATTCCCCATGCATAGTTTCACTTCCCAAATGCCTGTAACAGTCAGGGCTGAGCTAGGGAAGCCAGGAGCCTGGAACTCCATCAGTCTCCCACGTGGGTGGCAGGGAGGCTCAAGCAGTGGCATACCTCCCAGGGTTCTCATCAGCAGGAAGCTGACTCCGAAGTGAAGGTTGCAGCCGACCCTGGGCACTCCGATATGAGATGCAGTCCACTAAGAGGTGGACGAAACCACAGCACCACAGCACCAGAGCACCCCAGCAGCTGTCCCTGGAGCAGGTGGTTCTTTCACTCGGGAGGTGTTGCTTGAGGACCTCCAAGGTGCCACGGTTCCCTTAAGACTCTGGAAATACAGTGGGAAGCAAAAGGGACAAAAATCCGGCCTCTGCTGGAGCTCCCCTCCTGTTGATGATGTTCAGGGTCAGGGCAGGTGTATGAAAGTGCCTCAGGATGTTCATGAAAATGACATCGAAACATGAGTTTATTTGGGTGCAAAAAACTGAAATCCATGCATATCAGCAGTCATCAAAGTTTATGGAAAATGCTTATTATAAAGAAGTATTTCAGAATTGTTTATACCAAAATAAACTTTTTTTTTTTAACATTTACTCTAGCTATTGTAGCCATTTAGGGAGTAAACATTTTTAAAAACATTCATTCATTCATTCAAGAGGCAGAGTTACAGAGAGAGAGAGAGGTCTTCCATCCTCTGGTTCACTCCCCAAATGTCCACAATAGCAGGAGCTGGGCCTATCCAAAGCCAGGAGCCAGGAGCTTCTTCCAGGTCTTCCATGCAGGTGCAGGGGCCCAAGCACTCAGGCCATCTTCTACTGCTTTCCCAGGCAGAGAGCTGGATTGGAAGTGGAGCAGCCAGACTTAAACCAGCACCCATATGAGATGCTGGCACTGCAGGCGGCAGCTTTACCTGCTGCACCATAGCATCAGCCCCATAAACTTGTTTTTTAATTCCACTTTTTTGATGTACCCTCCAATGAAATTAACAAACAAGAAATAAGTGGGACAGTGGATGGGGTTAAAGCAGGGAGGAGGAACAGGGAGTGAGGGATTCATAAATATTTGTTAAACAAAAGCAATGAATTGTTAACTAAAAACTGCAAGGGCAAAAACAATTAGAAATGAAAAACGATGAGGCTGGTGTCGTGGTGTAGCAGGTAAAGCCTCTGGCATCCCATATGGGCACCAGTTTGTGTTCCAGCTGTTCCTCTTCCAATCCAACTCTGTTAATGGCCTGGGAAAGCAGTAGAAGATGGTCGAAGTGCTTGGGCCCCTGCACACACGTGGGAGACCTGGATGAAGATCCTGGCTCCTGGCATCGGTCTGCTCCAGCTGTGGCCAATGCAGCTGTCTGGGGAATGAACCTGCAGATTGAAAAATCTCTCTTTCTCTCAGCTTCTCTCACTCTACGTAACTCTGACTTTCAAACAAATAAATAAATACTTTTTTAAAAAAGGAAAGACACTAAAAGCTGATCCAGGGAAATAGAGATATAAGAAAAAAATAAAAACCAGGAAAAAAATAGAATAAATGCTGATTGAGCTAGAAATTTGAATCTGAAGATAAAAGACGATCAATTACATAATTCTTACAATCAGAAAAGAGAAAATATATGAAGGATCTTCAAAAATTAATAGAAATATGTACATGAGAAATCTTTGCGTGAATTTCAAAATCGTTACACCAAAACAATTTTAATTCAATTTTTCTACAACTTTTTTGAATCCCCCGGTATATGTCCTAGAAATAAAAAGTTAGATAGCAATATATCTTTTGCTTCCTTACAGAACCCAGTGAAATTGCAGCTGTGAAAATAACTTACAAAAACATAAGGCACTGTGGTATGCAGGAGGTATTAGTTTTAGAATTCTTTTATAGGATAAAAGAGAAAATGTTTCATTGAAACATCTTTGTTTTTCCTGAAAGAATGCTAAGTAAATTCACCTTTGTAGGCAAAGAAACCTTCAAATAGATGAACATCTTAAATCCAACAATCTTTTCAGCCCACAAAAATCTCAGCCAGTCTGCACACGTTCCACCAATTTCCCTTCCTGATTCTTACTAGAATAAGGAGACTGCCCAGCTCCAAGCAAGCAGTGACGTAGGCCTCCCTCCCCGCCAACCCCAGCTCCACTCCAAGTGAGGCTGAAGGGACCAGCACCTTTTCCTTCCATTTCCCCCTCATAAGGCCAAAGCTCCAAACAGGTACAGCCCCAAGGAGCCAAGCAGGTTCATCGTCAGTGGCACAGACATGTCTGTCCACACACAGACCTGGAACCCAGAAACTGCTGGTTAAGAGCAGTGAAAAATGGGGGGGGCATGCATTCTCCTCTACTTCCTGTCCCTCTCTTTCCTCTCTTCCCTTCTTCCTTTCTCTCTCTCTCTCTCTTGCTCTACGTCTCTTAGTTTTTTTCTGTTGTCGTCTTCTCGCCTCCACCATCACCATTCCCTAGGGGAAGTTCGGGTCACTTTTTTTTTTCTTTTTGCAGACAGCTCAACAGGAGAGACACCTGATCAGAAGGGGTGACATGAACACAAACAAAGCCCTGTGTGCCTTTGCCTTTCTTTGCACCTGCTATCTTGTGTCTGTGTGTTTCTCTCCCACACACTGATTGGTGTCTCTTTCAGACAGATGTTTGATGGGAAACAAACTATGAAAAGCACCAGCTACACAGACTAACCTTGTCTTCTACCCAGACGGGAAAATACCACCAACCACTACCACCAAAACACCCCCTTACAGCAGAAACATCTTCAGACCTTAAAGGGGCTCAAAGGACTCAATTTCGCGGCTATCTTAAGCATGGTTTTAAACAAAGCTACCTGTGTCGGGCTCCTCCGCAGACCAACTACAGCTGAAGAGAGGAATCTGAGGTTTTCTGGGAGAGATGCTGCCCGACTGTGAACCTGGCGCTGTTGGAATTTCCCGGTGAAATGTGCGAGAGAAAGAGTTCCCCACCAGCTGCCGTTTGTGGCATTAACAATCATCACAGGGTCTTCCAGGGGCCCCCTGTGGGTGTCCAAGGGAGTTTGCTGGTTGACTTCTATTTCAGAACCCCGCTAGTACACACGACTGTGTTCACACAGATTTGGGTCTGGGACGGGTTCAATGTCTGTTGGAAGCACACTTTAAATGTGGTCTTTGGAACTGAGCTGTGGTGCCCGTGGTCTCTTCTCTTTTTCTCCGTCATGGTGTGACCCCAAGCTGTTCTTCTGTAACTTGCATCACATCCACTCGAACACAGCGAGGATTTGGGGAGCAGCCCACTCACACCCCTACCTCCAGTGCTCTCGTGTCTGACCGTTCATAAAGTATGTCCTCTGCCCGCCGTCTCGTCTCCCTGGGAGCCCGAGTCTTCTATTCTTCCTGTCGCCTGGGGCGTGGCCTTGACCCCATTTCCTCTTTGGTGACCCACAGCGGTTCAATCTGGTCCCAAGAACTGCAGGAACCAAGGCTGGACAGGTGATCTGCTCCAGGGGCCCCCTGTGTCCGGGTGCCCACTCAGGATCACCCTCTGCTGCTGATTACCACGTCTGTGAAGGGTGTGGTTTGTTCCTCCCTGGGGTGTCCCCGCTGTGCCTGTCAATCTTACCCTGGATCTCTTTCCTTCTCTCATCTCTAGTGCCCCTGCCTTGCCCACATCTTCATCATTGTCGACCTAAATTATCACAGCAGCCTGCTAGCTTCCTCTGCCATCTGGTTCTCTTTCAAAATCCGTCTTCAGTGTTGCGAGAATGAGGTTATTGTGTCTCATTTCTAACACAGGTGCTCCTTGACTTACAGTGAGTTACATCCCAACGGACCCATCGTAAATTGAAAATACCGTAGATTGAGAACCAATACATGTAACATCACAGCTTAGCCTAGACATGCTCAGAATACTTACGTGAGCTATAGTTGGACAAGCCCATCCAACGCAAATCCACTTTATGTCAAAGGTTGACTATCTCATGTAATTTACAAGACTGGTAAACCCCAGAGCATTGTGGAGTGATG
This sequence comes from Lepus europaeus, assembly GCF_033115175.1. Lineage (NCBI taxonomy): Eukaryota > Metazoa > Chordata > Mammalia > Lagomorpha > Leporidae > Lepus > Lepus europaeus. Next base: position 101,281,310 of record NC_084832.1, on the reverse strand, counting down.
GTGTATGCCCTTGGTGGCCACAGGGCTGACTGGGAACTGGGTTCATGTGGCTGCCCAGCACTGGAAGAAAGGATTGGATCCCATAGCACGAGCCTTGGAAAAGATCAAAATTCAAAGCACGGTCTACCGAGTGTGTATCACTTTTGCACCATTGTAAAGTCAAAAAATCTTGTCAAACAATTATAAATTGTGTACAATCCATATAATATTGGAGACAATATTTTTTCCGCTAAGTCAGGGTTTCTGAATCTCAGCACTGCTGCCTCTGGAGAGCAGATAATTCATTATTGTAAAGGGGCCACGCTGATGTTAGTGACATTAATTTAAAATGACACTGTCAGGGCCAGCACTGTGGTACAGTAGGCTAATCCTCCACCTTCAGTGCCGGCATCCCATTGGAGTACCAGTTCTAGTCCCAGCTGCTCCTCTTCTGATCCAGCTCCCTGCTTATGGTCTGGGAAAGCAGTAGAAGATGCCAAGCGCTGGGGTCCCTGTACCGGAGTGGGAGACCAGGAAGAAGCTCCTGGCTCCTGGCCCAGCTCTTGCTGTTACGGACATTTGGGGAGTGAGCCAGCGGATGGAAGACCTTTCTCTCTGTCTCTCCCTCTCACTGTCTGTAACTCTACCTCTCAAATAAAATCTTTAAAATAAATAAAATGACACTGTCAGATGTCCCCTCAGAAGCAAGAGTACTTCCAGCTGAGAAACACTGTTCTCAGTATTTTATTTTCTCCAAGGATTTTTAGTAGGATTTAATTTTTATTGTGTCTAAATACGTGTTCATTTCTATATAATTTTTCTTTGACCCATGAGTTAATTAGAAATATTCAAATTCTAAACACATGTCGTTCTGTTTTCTTGAAAGATGCTTTTTTCTGTTCATTTATGTCTTAATTAGGCTTTGGTTAGAGACAGTGGACTGGACTATTTGATGTTTATTTGGGGGCATTTGTTGAAAATTACATTGCAGCCTGCTATCTTGTTAACTTTCTTATGCAAGCACTTTTTAGGTGTTTGAAAACAACGTGTGGTCTTCAATTGTAAGGTTCAAGATTCTGTAATTGTCCATTCGGTCAGTCATGTTTACTGCGTCATTTGATTCTTATCAATTCATGCCAATTTTTATAACACTTTATCTACTAATTACCACAAAGGTGTGCTATAAAATCTTCCATATTCATCAATTCCTCATTATAGTTGAGACAATTTTTACTTTCTACATTTTGAGGAGTGGTGATAATAGGGAAGTATAAACTTGGACTTGTTGTGTCTTCTTGAGTAATTGTTACTGCCACCATTGTGTAATGACCATTTTTATTTTTGCCTCAAAGACATTTATTATGCTACAGTTATTATGGCTACAGTTTTGTTTTTATTAATGTTTGCCTGGTATATCACTTTTTATCTTTCTACTATCAAACTTTTTGTCTCCATCTGTTCTAAGCACATACTGTAAAAACAGCATCAGCAAATTTTTTATTTTTTTAAGAAATTGAACCAAGCAATTGCTTTTTAGCTAATGGATCTAGTTCACTTAGATTTATTATTTCCTAATATGTTTGCATTTTTTCCCACTGTTTCTTTTTGTATTTTCTATTTACTCTTGTCTTTAGTGCCTTTTCTTCCTCCTTTCCTGTCTTCTTTTAGATCAATCTAGTTTCCTTTACCCCCCTTCCCCTCTACAAGGAGACTTCAAAACCTTCATGGAGAAATGGAATTAAAAGACAAATTTATTTTTATGCAAGAAATTGAAATCCATGCATAGTTTTTTTCATGATATGAATTTCTGCAAACTTTTTGAAGACTACTTGTAAATGAATTTCAAATTTTTGCACCAAAATTAACTTAAAATTCTATTTCCCTTGAAGTTGATTTTAATTTTCATTTTATTTGAAAGGCGGTGAGAGAGAGAGAGAAAGAGAGAGAGGGAGATCCACTGGTTTACTCCTCAAATGCCCACAATAGCCTGGGTGGGCCAGGCTGAAGCCAGGAACCCAGAACTCAATCCAGGTCTCCCTTGTGGGTGGCAGGGATCCAGACAGCTGAGCCATTGCTTGCTTCCTCCCAGGGTGCACATTGGCAGGAAGGTGGACTGGAAGTGGAGACCCGGGACTTGAACCAGGCTCTCTGGATGTGGTTCCAAGTGGTGACTTAACTGCTGCACCGAAAGCCCATCTCGCCCATGAACTTTTCAAGGTATCTTTGTATTAGTTTGGAAATTACACGTTCTATTCCTAGTCTTTTGGTCATTAATCTCAATTTTTTTGTCAAGCAGGTGTGACCTGAAGCCTAAAGTTAATATTGGCTCTTTCTTCCCAGATGATGTAGGGAATTTCTATTTTTTTTTAAAGATTTTATTTATTTATTTGAGAGGCAGAGCCACAGACAGAGAGAGGTAGAGACAGAGAGAAAGGTCTTCCTTCTGTTGGTTCACTCCTCAAATGGCCGCAATGGCCAGAGCTGTGCTGATCCAAAGCAGGCAGCCAGGTGCCTCTTCCAGGTATCCCATGCGAGTGCAGGGGCCCAAGCACTTGGGCCATCTTCCACTGCTTTCCCAGGCCACAGCAGAGAGCTGGATCGGAAGAGGAGCAGCCGGGACTAGAATCGCTCCCATATGGGATGCCGGCATTGCAGGCAGAGGATTAACCTGCTGCACCACGGCGCCGGCCCCAAGGAATTTTGATGTTTTAACACATCTTCCATGTTAGCACCATCCAGCATTTTAGATAGTTCCATCTGTTTTTATAAAACTTTTTATTGTTTTCAATAATTTTATTATTGTTGTTGTTATTGCATTTGAGCAGTTAATGCATTTTTTTGGCTTTGCCTACTTTCTTACCAAATTCTTCTATTATATTACTCCCTTTCCTCAGATTTCCCTCTGTATTCAGTTTTTTCTTTCCTAAAGTACAAATGTGTTTCAGCAAGTTTATCAAAAATGAAATCAAAACAGAAGTTTATTTTGGTGCAAAAAATAATTGAAATCCATGCCCATAGGGGTATTCAAAAAGTTCATGGCCGGTGCCGCAGCTCAATAGGCTAATCCTCCGCCTTGCGGCGCCAGCACACCGGGTTCTAGTCCCGGTCAGGGCGCCGGATTCTGTCCCAGTTGCTCCTCTTCCAGGCCAGCTCTCTGCTGTGGCCCGGGAGTGCAGTGGAGGATGGCCCAAGTGCTTGGGCCCTGCACCCCATGGGAGACCAGGAGAAGCACCTGGCTCCTGCCATTGGATCAGCGCAGTGCGCCAGCTGCAGCGCACCGGCCGCAGTGGCCATTGGAGAGTGAACCAACGGCAAAAAGGAAGACCTTTCTCTCTGTCTCTCTCTCACTGTCCACTCTGCCTGTCAAAAACAAAACAAAGCAAAAAGTTCATGAGATATGTGCATTTGCCATAGAGCCCTTATTGGGTTTTGTAAAGTAGACGTGGACACTATCTCGCTCCCAAAGGTGATAGAAGCGAGACCCCAAAGGCTAAAGAGAGAAATCCCAGTCCTTCAATTCTGGTTCCCTGGTACCTTCCCCAAGTGAGTTCTGCGTTGGGTTACTTTTTTTAAAAGAATTTATTTATTTATTTTAAAGGCAGAATTACAGATAGCTAGAGGAAGTGACAGAGAGAACAATCTTCCATCCACAGATTCACTCCCCAAATGGCTGCAATGGCCAGAGCTAGGCAGATCCGAAGCCAAGAGCCAGGAGCTTCTTCCAGGTCTCCCACATGGATGCAGGGGCCCAAGCACTTGGGCCATCCTCCACTGCTTTCCCAGGCCACAGCAGAGAGCTGGATCGGAAGTGGAGCAGCCTGGACTCAAGCCGGCACCCACGGGATGCCGCACTGCAGGCGGTGGCTTTCCCTGCTCCTGGACGGGGAGCTCTGCAGCAGAGCCTGGTTCAGATCTGCAGTTCCAGCGCCATCTCCCAGCTGCCTCTTCTGCACACCCTGCATTCCAGCTGCACAAGTAACTCAGGGTTCTGCAACCTTCCACACATCTGACAGCTGTGTACTCGGTGTCTGCCCTTCTCCTGAAGGTCTTCAGTTCCAGAAACTTCTCTCTGGCCAAGTAAACCTCCAATACTGGCTTCTCTGTAAAAGTCTCCCCCATTCACCAAGGCAACATGAATCAAGTCCTTTCCGATGCTTCCATTGCATTTATCTTTTTTTTTTTTTTTTAAGATTTAGTTATTTGTTTGAAAGTCAGAGTTACACAGAGAGAGAAAGAGAGGCAGAGAGACAGAGAGCAAGTTCTTCCATGTGCTGGTTCACTCCCCAAATGGCCACAACTCCCCAAATGTGCCGATCCGAAGCCAGGTGCCAGGAGCTTCTTCCAGGTCTCCCATGCGGGTGCAGGGGCCCAAGCACTTGGGCCATCTTCTATTGCTTTCCCAGGCCATAGCAAGAGAGCTGGATCGGAAGAGGAGCAGCCAGGACTTGAACCGGTGCCCGAATGGGATGCCAGCACTGCAGGCGGCAGTTTTACCTGCTACGCCACAACACCAGCCCCTCCATCGCATTTCAACACGTAGTGTTTATTATGTTTATCCCATGAACAAAATCTTCATTTGTTTGTTTTAACTAGATTCAGGTCTTTTGGACACTCTGGGCAAGGTTTCAGCCATCATCCCCAACACTTAGCGCAGTGTCTCTCCCACACCACACACTCATACCTGCTACACAATTTCCTTCAATTGTGAGGCTGCTCGGTTCTTGCCTGGGGCAGACCGGGGGAGAGTACAGTATCTCTGTGTATTACAAGCACTCCCATTGTTCCACATCTCCACGTGGCCGCTCACTACCAACGGTACTAGGTTTGCCACAATGCAGGGCAAATAGGCTCGTTATGGCCCCATCCACCATTGCTGTTGGATGTTGGTCCTGATTCACAACTAAGTTCCGGGACTCGATCTGACCGCGCAGGCATTTGCCCTCCAGGACACACGGCACGGCTTCAGGCCTAACGATGATACCAAGGCAGGAGCAGATGAGCTCACTCGTGGCTGTAGTCCCACGGCATGGAGACCAGCGTGGAGCAGTGCTCAACCAGCGCACGGAGGGACACGACGCCACTGCTGGACTCAGTGTGGGGCTGCGTCTTACCCACCTCTGGACACGCCCAACATCTCAGCCACACTCAGTGACAGAACGAAAGAAGCACTGAAGCGGGTGAAGATGGAATGCAGGAGAAAATTCCAGATCAAGAGTTATGGGGGGGGGGGGGCAGAAAATGACAAGGGCAGCATTTTGAATGAAGAGGGAAAATAATAATTTGAAGGTTTTGCTTTACCCATGTGTGCTAGGCTTGGTTTTTGATCCACCGATCCACTCGTCCCTCATCTGGTTAAGAAGCATTTTTCTAAGCCTCTGTCGTGAGCAAAGCATTGTGCATTGGGTTCCAGGACTTTCAGTCTGGTGTTCAGAAACCTTTGTGGAGCTCTCGTAGTAAGACAGTATCACTGGGGCCGGCGCTCTGGCGCAGCAGGTTAACACCCTGGCCTGAAGCACCGGCATCCCATATGGGCACCAGTTCGAGACCCGGCTGCTCCACTTCCGATCCAGCTCTCTGCTATGGCCTGGGAAAGCAGTAGAAGATGGCCCAAGTCCTTGGGCCCCTGCACCCGCATGGGAGACCCAGAGGAAGCTCTTGGCTCCTGGCTTCGGATCCGTGCAGCTCTGGCTGTTGCGGCCAATTGGGGAGTGAACCATCAGATGGAAGACCTCTCTCTCTCTCTCTCTCTCTCTCTCTCTCTCTCTCTGCCTCTCCTCTGTAACTCTGACTTTCAAATAAATAAATTAATTTAAAAAAAAAAAAAGACAGTATCACTGCCCTCCTGGGCATTGATGTTTCTCGGGCCTGCTGCTCTGTGAGCCAGCCGGCCGGCCAGCCATCATTTCTTCAGTACCTGTCTTTGAGCACCTCATCCCTACCAGACACTGGATGGAATGGCAGAATTCATTCCTTCTTTTAGGTGTGCATTCATTCATTAAGCAATAATTTGAGCACTCAAGAAATGCCAGGCAAAGATAGGGTCCGTGCCTGCAAAGGACAAACATCGCAACAGTGACAGAGCTGAGGCAGAACCGGAGTTCAGCTAACGGAGGGTGTCTGGCAGTGAAGACCTCCGTGAAGATGCCCAGGTGCCGTACCAGGGTGCCTGGGCTCAAGGCCCAGTTCCAGCTCCCGCTATTGCAAACCCTAGGAAGCAGCATGATGGCTCAAGTCACTGGACCCTTGCTGCTCATGTGGGAGACCCAGATTGAGTTCCCAGCTCCTGGCTTTGGCCAAAGACCCTGCCCTGGCTCTTGTGGGCATTTGGAGAGTGGATCAGAACACAGGAGCTTTCTCTCTGTGTCTGTCCGTCTCTCCCTACTGAAAACTGTTTTAATTCAGATAACAATAGAGTTAAAATGATAATAGGGACACGTTGGAGAGTGCTATGCACAGACACGAACCAGACATGGTCTCTGTCCTCTGAGAGTGATGGCTTCTAAACAGGGCGGCCACCAGATGACCTGGGTGGCTGCTGCCTACCTGGCTCCATTTGGACTGGAGTGCGTGACCTGGCCTGGGGGCAGAGGCGAGGCTCTTGGAGAGAAAGCAGCCAGAAAGACAAGCACCCCTCACCCCCGGAGGCCTCTGCAGCCCACACAGCATGTGGCCGCACGGCACTCCCCGCCCTGTGGCTCAGCTGACCTGCCCTAGCTGCTTCTAGAAGAGCAAATATCTGCCTCCGGGCCACTCGGATGAAAGCCCCACCGCATGCCCTCGGCTTGGGAACTTTGACTCGCTGACGACCTGGTTTTGAACTAGTGACCCAGAGGTGAATGGCTCCATATCTTGTTACCAGTTTCCCCCAGCCTCATGCTTCTTGCTTCCAGCCACAAGTAGGAGGGTGTGGCAAGGCCGGAGACAGAAGTCCAGCCAGGGGCCCTGAACCCATCAGCCGAAGTGCCCATCCCGGCTTTAGCCCCTGCCATCTGGCCTCCTGCCATTTCCCCGGATCCTTTAGCCGGGCCTGCCTGAACAGGCTTTGGAAGAGGCCAAGGTCAACCCGGGGCCGACCTCCACAGATGGATTCAGCCCGGGACTCCAGCTGCGGGCCTGCTCGGGCGTAACTGCTCTGCACCCACACACACGCTCCTCCCGATGGTGGACTTAAGCAGGATGAGCTCTGGCCCTCAACTAGGTGGGATCTGACTTGATGTAGAAACCATACACTCCCTGCTCTTGAGCGGGTCTTAGGCCTAGTGGTGTCCCACCTGTGTCCCACTTCAGATGGAGTGTGTGGGTTCCAATCTTGGCTCTGGCTCCTGACTCCAGCTTCCTGCTCTTGTAGCTCCTGGGAGGTAGAGGTGATGGCTCAAGTCATTGGGCTCCTGCTACCCATGGGGGAGATCTGGCCAGAGTTCCTGGCTCCTGGCTTCAGCCCTGGGCCGGTCGCAGCTATTGTGAGCATTTGAGGAATGAACCTGTGAAAGGGAGCTCTCTGCCGGCCTGTTTTTCTCTCTCTCCCTCGCTGTCTCTTGGGTAAAAAGAGTCTGCGCTTTGGCTGGACTCCCCCTTCTCTCCATGCTGTTTCCTTCTGCACCTCAGTCTCCCCACTTCCTCCTGGCTCCCCAGGCACTCTGCTCCTGAGAGATGATCGTTGCTTCTCTGAGCTCAGCGGGCCACAGCCCATCATCCTCCGAGGAACCAGGCTGGAGGAGTTGGAGGGAACGTGGGCCAGTGGTCAGGGCATCAGCTGCCCTCACTTCCTTCTCTGGCCGCCTCTGTCCACCGGGCAAGTTGGTGCGCACATTTATGGCAGGCGAGTAGAAGAGCTTCTTTGTCTTTTTGAAAATCATGACCTTCACCATGGCTCTTGGAGCATATTTTTATAAGAGCACCCATTGCCTTATACTGGAATATTTGTTTTTTTCTCCAGAAATCTTTTATTTAAGGAATACAAACTTCATGCATTTCATAAATACAACTTTAGGAACATAGTGATTCTTCCCCCCACTACTCGCCCTCCCATCCACACTCCCACCCCTCTTCCTCTTCCCTCTCCTATTCCCATTCTTATTTTTTACTCAGGTCTATTTTCAATTAACTTTATACACCTGGAACATTCTTTTCACGCTGTTTCCTCCGCTATACTGAGAGAATTCCTACAAGAGCCTTTCTGATTCATCCGTGTGCTCTCACTGGGTGTGTAAATAATGAAGAGCCCGTCTACCTAGACAGCCCACAGAGTGAATTCACACTTTATGCCACATCCCTTAGGATTTATCTCAGAGTTCACATTCAACAACATTTATTGCTAACAAGGCAAACACTGGAAAAAAAAATATGGTGCAAAAAAAGTTAGAATTTACTGACAAGACACATTAGGGGGAGATATTGTGGCTTACAAGCAATGAATTTTAAATGGTGAGCTTCGAAGCTGCCTGCAATTCTTCCCGCAGGCAATCAGCTTGCTCCGGGTCTTTGAGTTAGCACGTGCAGGTTCCCAAGAGGAGAAGGGAGCATCATCCAAAGCTGGCTACGTGTTTGCTGTGAGTGCGAAGCCCTGAGCCTCGGCTGGAACCTGCTGGTGGATATCGTGTGTCCTGGCAGCCCATCGCCCCCATCCTCAGGGTGCTCCTCAGATCCCACTGAGCCCAGGCCATCGGAAGACCCTGCCGGGACTGTCTCCCCTTTGCCCTGCAGCCCACATCTGAACCCGCACCTTGCGCTGCAGCAGCTTCTCCCAACTTTGTCTCGGTGCCCCTTCCTGGCTTTTTTGGTTTTCGTTCCTATCAGGGAAGTCACGATGTACACTGACAGCTCCTCTGGATGTGGAGGTTCTTGCTGTTCCTGCAGAGGGCGCCAGAGAGCTCCAGGGCAGAAGGAAAGGTGCCCCGGAGCTCATGCGGCACCGGCTTCCCGTGCTAGCCTTGCAGGCTTCCCAGTAAGCCTTTCTTTCCTCTCTCTTGTCTTTTCCCTGCCCTTCACCCACAACATTCAGGGAGATACGCACACATCCACAGTTCAGCCGCATGCTCAGGTAGCCAAGGTTATTTTAGAACATTTCTCCCCTCTGATACTGTATTTTTTTTTTTTTTAGATTTATTTATGTATTAGAAAGGCAGAGTGACAGAGGAACAGAGAAAAATAGAGAAAGAAAGAGTTTGCTTCTCAAATGGCCACAGTAGCCAGGGCTGGGCCAGGCCAAAGCCAAGAGCCAAGAACTCCATCTGGGTTTCCCACCTGGGTGGCAGGGGCCCACGAATTTGGGCCATCATCTGCTGCCCAAAGCTGGATTGGAAGCCGAGCAGCCAGGACTGAAACGGGCACCCTGATGTGGGATGCCGGCCTTGCAAGTGGCACCAGGACTCTGGCACTCACCCCTCCTCCCCACCCCCCACCCCCAACCTTGATCAGAGTCATGAAGCTTCCCTCGTTGGGCCTCAGTTTCTTTGCCTTTAAATGGGTGATTTCAGAGCTCCCCTTCAGCCTGGGGTGTGCTTGTCCATTCATCACAAGGTCCCAGGCCCTGGCTCCCAGTCCCCGGCACCAGGGCAGCTTACAAACCGTTTGCTGAGTGCACGAGTGAATCCAGCGATTTACCGAATCATCCATCAGTGGGGACTTGGCTTTAGGTGCCGATTGTGTCACTCTCTGGCTCGGGGAACTTGGGAAATCCTTTCCTCTCCTTAAGGCCAGAGCGGGAAGGAGGTGAACCCAAGGTCACGCACGCCGGTGAGAGCAGAGCCAGGACTAGAACACAGGGCTGCTCCTTCTCCTTCTTTTAAGATTTATTTACTTACTTGAGAGGCAGAGACAGAGAGGTCTTCCCTCCCACTGGCTCACTCCTCAAATGGCTGCAAGGAGCCAGGCCGATCCGAAGCCAGGAGCCTGGAGCTTCTTCTAGGTCTCCCACTCGGGTGCAGAGGCCCAAGGACTTGAGCCATCTTCTACTGCTTTCCCAGGCCATAGCAGAGCGCTAGATCGGAAGTGGAGCAGCCGGAACACAAACCGGTAGCCATATGGGATGCCGGCTTAGCCACAGCGGTGGCCCCCATCAAGGGCTTCTTGATACCACTTTTCTAGCTAGACTCTGGATTTGGAGCAGCAACCACAAACTCAAGAATCAGTGTGTGCCTTCAAGGAAGAGGGTCTCCCAGGGGCCTCTGACCAACAACCTCCACTTATCTGCCAGGGGATCAGCCAGCCACCAAGTAGGCTGAGTGACATGGGCTGCTCAGCCAGGGTTCCCTGGTTCCTCCCCCAGGCTGGTGGCAATGACTACAGCTCTTGTTACCTCCCACGTGTGGGTGCTAGAATCTGGAATGGGACTTGAGGGTGGGAGCTTAAATCACGACAGTTTCCTTGGACTTCAATCGTGTGCATGGGCAGAGCTGGGCCTGGCCCCGTGGCGACCTGAGGCAGGAGGAGCATGCACGGTGCCTGTAAGCTCACCCCTAGCTGTGGCTTCCCTCCCTCCCCTAGGGAAGGGAAACCTCACCTTCTCCTTACCTGGGGAAGCTTGGAATCCGACCCCGGGGCGCCGAGTTCCAGCACACAGTCCCTCACCTCCACGGCGGGGGTCACGGAGCTCGCGATGACAAAGCATGGGCTTTGGCGCCAGGCAGACCTGGATTCACATCCCTGCTGTGCTGCTTACTAGCTGTGTGAGTCAGGGCCGTGCAACGGGTTTAATCCTCCTGCTTGTGTTTACTCATCTGTAAAATGAGCACAATAACAGCGACCTCATGAGATCGTTGGCGGGATTAAGTGTAGACTATTTCTAAAACACCTAATGCAAGGTCTGAAATGCAATCCATGCGAAGTAAATGCTAGCTAAATAATGCCTTGGTCCCGTCTCCTTCTTTGGTGTCCTGAGCTCTTTCCCAGGAGTTTGAGAATTGCTCAAGGGGGTAGGGAGGAAAAGCGAGTTGGATTCTTGGCTCTCTTCTTGACCTACAGGCAACACCCTGTGGCCTGTCGCCTATGTCTAGTGCATTTCTTTTAAGATTTGTTTGAGGGGCTGGTACTGTGGCACAGCAGGTTAACGCCCTGGCCTGAAGCACTGGCATCCCATATGGGTGCCGGTTCGAGACCCGGCTGCTCCACTCCCGATCCAGCTCTCTGCTATGGCCTGGGAAAGCAATAGAAGATGGCCCAAGTCCTTGGGTCCCTGCACCCGCGTGGGAGACCCAGAAGAGGTTCCTGGTTCCTGGCTCCTTGCTCCTGGCACAGCTCCGGCCGGAGTGAACCATCGGGTGGAAGACCTCTCTCTCTCTCTCTCTCTCTCTCTCTCTCTGCCTCTTCTCTCTCTGTGTAACTCTGACTTTCAAATAAATAAATGAATCTTTAAAAAAAAAAAAGACTTATTTGAAAGGCAGAGTCGTGGGATGGAGAGAGACAAAGAGAGTAATTTTCCATCTCTTGGGTTCACTCCCTAGTGGCTGCAACAGGAGGTCTGGGCCAGGCCAAAGCCAGAAATCTAGAATGCTCTCTGGGTCTCCCACGTGGGTGCAGGGGCCCAGTTACCTGACCATCTCCCGCTGCTTTCCCAGGTGCATCAGCAGGGAGCTGGATCCAAAGTGGAAGAGCTGCGATGTGAACTGGCAGTCCCACTGGCTCCACAGGTGGGGCTTCACCCTCTGTGCCACAACACTACCCCTGGATGTTCGCTCCACTTCAGAAACAAGCCCGAGCCTCTGCCTTAGTCCAGCTTCCTTGTGTGGCAGAGGAAGAAGCAGAGGCTCGAGGGCCTTAGAAATGTCACGTGGTCAGTCCAAGGTGCTGGGGGCCGCACCCCGGGGTCCAGGAACACAAGTTCTGCAGTTCTGTTGCCTGGGTTAGGCCTTGGTCCACCACCATGTAGTTTTGTAATCTGAAGCCACTGACTTGACGTCATTGGGCCTCAATTTCCTCATCTTTAAAATGAAAGACAGGGGCCAGCATTGTGGTGCAGAGGGTTAAGCCATGGTCCATGACATATATGAGCACCTGTTTGAGTCCTAGCTGCTCCACTTCTAATCCAGCTTCATCCTAATGTGCCTGAGAAAGAATTTTTTTAAAGAAAGATTTATTTACTTATTTGAAAGACAGAGTTACAGAGAGGCAGAGAGAGAGAGAGAGAGAGAGAGAGAGAGAGGTCTTCCATCCACTGGTTCACTCTCCAGATGGCCACTACAGGCAGAGCTGGGCCAATCCAAATCCAGAAGCCAGGAGCCAGGAGCTTCCTCCGGATCTCCCACATGGGTGCAGGGGCCCAAGGACTTGGGCCATGTTCTACTGGCCACAGCAGAGAGCTGGATTGGAATTGGAGCAGCCAGGACTCAAACCGGCACCCATATGGATGCTGCCATTGCAGATGGTGGCTTTACCCAGTACACCATAGCTCTGGCCCCGAATAAATGAATCTTTTAAGAAGAGAAAGAAAGAAAGAAAGAAAGAAAGAAAGAAAGAAAGAAAGAAAGAAAGAAAGAAAGAAAGAAAGAAAGAGAGAAAGAAAGAGAGAGAAAGAGAGAGAGAGAGAAATAGAGAAAGAAAAAGAAAGAGAGAGAGAAAGAGAGAGAGAAAGAGAGAAAGGAAAAAGAAAGGAAGGAAGGAAGGAAGGAAGGAAGGAAGGAAGGAAGGAAAGAAGGAAGGGAGGGAGGAAGGAAAGGTCCTTAAAGTGGTCCCTAGCATATCCTGTAGCGAGAACACTTAGGTTTTCATGATTCTGGTTAGAACGCTTGACCTCACTTCACAACCCATCAGTGTTACCCCCTGAGCAGGATGCTATGTTCCAATCCTGGGTGCGTCACGAGGTGAGAGGAGCGCCACCAAGCTGGGACCAGCACGGAGACACAATGAGCACCGTTGGTGTCTTCCATCCCCGAAGCCCCTGGCTGGCAGGCAGAGGCGGGTAGATTTAGCTGGAGGGGGTGGGGGTGGGGGTGGGGTGCCCAAGGACATGCTGGAAAGGAGAGAGGCTCCACTCCGCACTTGATTCCTCAACAGCTCTTGGTTGGAAGGGACCTGCGGAGCTGGGAACCCTGAGGGAGAACTTGAGCACCATCTTGGCCACTAGAGGTCAGTGGGATGTTTCCTCTCCTCAGAGCGTGGGTCCCAAGGAGAGGTGACATCCCCAGGACAGTGGCGAGCCAGACACGGCCCCGCCTCCACCACCAGCACCCCTCAGTGCACCTGCGATTGGTTTGTTTCTCTGGGAGTCCCAAACATTCATGTTTGCCCTCTGTAACCAAGAAGCATTTGTAAAGCAAGGCTCTGGGGCAGGAACGGAGAATACGGTGTGTGCCTTTGTCCTCTAAGACCAGGTCCCTGATGCTCAAGAGTGTCACTGGCCCCCAGTCTGGCAAACACATTCCAGACTCATGAAGGTGCACTGGCTTCCGTCTCTCCGTCCTCTGCATCTTGCTGTCCGACCCTCCCTGCCCAGCTCCGCTCGCCCTTTCCCTATCCCATATCCACTCTTTTCAAGGCCTGCAGCAGCTGCTGTGGTGGGAAGAGTTTCCTTTAAACCAGGAATCCTACAGCACACGGTCCCTCTCCTCCACCTTGTACTACATACCGCTCTGAGGGCCAATGGCTTTTGTTGTGTTAGCTCATCTACCAGGCTGGGAACTCCGGAGGACTTGGATTATGAATTATCCACTTTTTTGTGTGTGCATAGTCCCTGGTCCGAATGGGATGTTAGTGAGTATTTGCTGAACAAACATGAGAATGCCTGCCAGCTTTTCAGATATGTCAGATATTTTTCATTGCAGTCCACCGAGCTCGCTCTCCCAGACGGGAGTGTGGGGGCCTCTGTAGAGAAAGAGAGGTGCAGATGCTTCCCAGAGGTGACCCAGTGCAGATTCGGCCTCCAGGCAAGCTGTGCCTCGGTACGCCCACTGCCGGTGCTCTCCCACGGTCATGTTCTCTTTCTCTTCCTGGACACGTAATTTAGATGGCATTTTGTAGCCTCCCTTGCGAAGATCCCCACCAATGGGATGGGAGTAAAGTGACCCATTCAAACCCACGATGTCCCATCCCCAGTCTCTGCCCCAGGAAGACCTAGAGAAGGTGGGACCACAAGCAAAGACTGCCTGCTGACCATCAGTGAGAAACGGACTTTGATAGCCCTAAGCCACAGACTATAGGGAGACCACTGGAAGGGTGGGGCCTGGGAAGGGTTCAAAGGTCAGGGATCTTCCCCCCAACCCCCATATTCATCACAGAATTTAGAGTAAAAATCAGTGTGCCCAGCCCTGAATTTCACTTAATAGACGAACAAATGGAGGATTCGGGGTGACACAACTCGCCCAAGGCCACCTAGATACTTGGAAGGGAAAACAAGATTAGAGCGGCGGCCGGCTTCCTCCAGCGCGCACTGAGCTCCGAAGGCTGCCCCAGAGGGAGCCAGACCAAGCCCTGGGGAGGCGGCTCCCTGCCTACTGCTTCCCTGTGGTGTCTGCTGCTTCGGCCCGCAGGTGCCCAAACAGCTAGTGAGAAAATGTCACATAGAGACAGTAAGTCTCTGTGCTGAGAAGACACAGAGAATGGGTCCCAGGCCTAGGATACAAGGATGGAAAGGTAAAGAGCCAAGAGCAAAACAGGAAACCCAGTTCAGCAGGAATTCTAGCTGGAATACACAAGGCGTCTGGGAAAACAGAAGCGATGCGAGCCTAAGAGAAAGACCTCTGGTTCAAATGCACCCTAGGGTCCAAGAGGGTGGTGCTCATTTTGTACAACCCCCCGTGGTGCTGGACTGGCAACCCCATGAAGAGAATTCCAGACTGTGTCACTCACAGTAGACACACCAACCGCAACATGGATGGGAAGAAGTCCAAGGTGACACTTGATCTCAGACCGGAAGTCAGAAAGGCCGGGCACGGGTTCAAACCAGTGTCTTTATAGGGGTCGGAGATAACTAAGGCATTTGGGTTTTTAAGGAGTGGGGTGAGTGCCAGGAGATCAGGCATCTCAGGTATTTTCTAAGTCATCTCCTCGGGGAAGGCCTCCCTGACTCCCCCACGGCCCCCTCTCTGCACGTTTAGCAACTTCATCTACAGAGGTATTGCTGGGGGCAACATCGGCTACCAAGCCCTGTCTGAGCAGGGTAGGAATGAACATGTGTCCTTTCCCTGTCTCCACCGAACGGAGGCGAGAGCAAACACAAAATATTCATTTGCACCTAATTCCAGTCTGCTCTGCAGGTAGCAATAACCCTCCGCGTGTTTGTGGCCCTTTGTACTGTCTTAATTGACCCTCATAATAAAGCCCATGTGCTGGGTGTGTCATCGTCCCATCTCACAGAGATGGAGCTCAGAATCCTGAAGTGGTTTGCCCAAGCTCATTCATTTCCTAAATGGTGCAACCATGGCCTGAGGCCCAGGGGTCTGGCTCCAGCCACTGAGCTGCGCCATCTTCCAGGTGTGTACACCTGCACGTGTATCCACTTGCACACAGGTGTGAGGCAGGGTGGTGGTAGGAGGACCGGGTGTAATTTCTCATGGCCACCCAAATGATTTGACTGGAAGTTCCATGCACAAGTGGTGAATTGCTGTTGCTTATTAATGCAATAACCATTTCATTAATACTTGTGTTTGGGGCCAATGTTGTGGCACAATGAGTTAAACCACAGCCTGCGATGCCAGTATTCCATAACAGAGTGCAGGTTCGAGTCCTGGATGCTCCACTTCCACTCCACTTCCACTCCAGCTCATCCCAGAGGATGACCCAAGTGCTTGGAATTCTGTCACCTACATGGGAGACACAGATGGGGTTCTCGCCTCCTGGCTTTGGCCTGGCCTGGCCTTGGCCATTGGAGCCATTTTAGGGTGTGAACCAACAGGTGGAGGATCTCTCTTTATGCCCCACACACCGTCCCTCTGCCTTTCAAACAAATAGATGAGTCTTTAAAAAAAAAAAAAAAATGGTGTGCTTACAAAATACTTATTTCTTTGAAAAATTCTTTCTTCCAGAAAGGAAGATTGGGGAAAGGGTAGGACATAGAAGCAATGGGGCTGGTCACGGGTCGCTCTCATTCATTCATTCATTCATTCAAACGTGGGTTGCATCCCTTTCTTGTACTGAGCCTGCCCAGGTGTTGAAGGTCCAGGCCCTGCCTCCTCACTGCCACTGTGCCGGAGTTGGCCTTTCCAAGGTGCGGGCTGGCAGTGTCTTGGGGCAGCCTCTGGCCAGGCCTCCCTGATACCTGTCTAGATTATTTCTGCAGCGGACATAGCCTTTGCCCTGGCATTCAGCTTCGACAAGCAAAGAATGCGCTTTCATTCCTGCCAGCCTCTACCTGGGCGTGGTGGATGCTGCTGTCACTAGGAGGCTTGGGTAAAGAAAGCCAGCTTAATCTCCTTAGCCCGAGGCCTGTGTCAGCCGGCTCAGAGCCCACAGGAAAGCGGCTCATGCTTCAGATTCCCCAAATTGTTCCAGGCTGTGGGTGAGCCACATCAGATCCCCCGAACACAGAGGCTTGCGTTGGCTTGCCCGCCAATCTGGGCATGCTTTGTGGGGGTTTCCTTATCAGCACAGAGGGTCTGAGCAAATTCCCTGGACGCCAGGCAACTGGGTGGCTGCCAGGGCCACCAGATCTCCACTTCTGCCCGCTGGGGAACTCTCCAGGGCTCACACGAGGGGGCCCAGTCCCTCAGCCTGGCCGCGATGCTCACCACAACGGGACTTACATCCGGAGCGATACAAGGGTCCCTCGTGGAAAACAGGATTCAAAGATAAATTTATTTTGGTGCAAAATTTTTTTGGAAGTCCATGCGGAAGAGCTTCTTCAAAAAGTTCACGGAGGGAGGGCGAGGTGGGCATTGGGTCCAGCAGCTAAGAAGCTGCCTAGGATCCCTGCATCCTATATTGCAGGGTCTGGTTCCCGGTCAGGCTCTGCTTTTCGATTCCAGCTTCTTGCTAATGCGCACCCCCGGGGGCGGCAGGCGATGGCTCAAGCACTTGGGGCTCTGCCACCCATGTAGGAGCCTCAGATGGACTTCTAGGTTCTTGGTTTCAGCCTGGCCCAGCTCTGA
This sequence comes from Lepus europaeus, assembly GCF_033115175.1. NCBI lineage: Eukaryota > Metazoa > Chordata > Mammalia > Lagomorpha > Leporidae > Lepus > Lepus europaeus. The sequence continues at coordinate 101,264,313 of NC_084832.1, read as the reverse complement.
CAATTGTGGGCATTTAGAGGGGGTGAACCAGTGAGTGAAAGATCTCTTTTTCTCTGTCTGTCTCTGTCTCTCTGTCTCACTGCCTTTCAAAAAAATACAAATACAATGATTTTTTTTTTGAAAGTTCATGGAAAACGCCCTTGATGCAAACACTTTGCATGTGTTTCCGTTTTTGGAAATTGTTTCATTGCCTTTCCCTTGTGTGCAGTGCCCTCGCATGTGGCGGGTCTCCGAAGCTGGTTTGCAGGATCCTCTTCAAGGGCAAGAATACAAAGCAGCCAGAGTGTTTCTTAGCTTCCAGGACAGGACCACAGATAGGACGGGCTCTAAAGCCCAAGCTTCATTACTGTCCCGAAAACATGCACGTGGCTCCCGGGTGCCTGTCCAGCCCTTGCCCTTGACTCTGACATGGACCCCTCTTCCCCGGACAACATTCCTGCTCGGTGGGCGTCTTCCACACCCTGTTTGATTCCTGCTTAAGCTTCTCGGAGATACAGCCCTGTACGTAAGGCAGCTGTCAGCACCTCGGGGTTTGATGAATGGCAATTACTCTTAGGGCTACCTTTTAATTGGATCCTTCTGTGTTTAGCACAGTGCTAGCCATACAAGCTGCAAGACTGGGAAATATTAGAACTATTTGCATACTCTACGCTACATCCCAGAGATGTTAGGATGCTAAGGGACTCACCACCCACAGTGATGAAGTAGCAGAAAAGGATGTAATTTGAAAATTGCATTCTTTCTGACACCAAAGCCTACATCAAATTTCCCTGTGTTCTTTTCTGGGTCCTCTGGTATGCCACAGTAAAGCACGGGGCCAGACACACCGTGTGATGCCATCTACAGTCTCATCCACGCATTCCTGGAGACCGGGTCCCTTAAAGCAAAACTGGGTCAAAAAAGAGGCCCCAGAAAATCCCATACTTAATGTCACCACCATACTAGACCTCCTAAAGGATTCATACTTAATGCTTATTAGTGGGCTGGTTTTTTTTTTTTTTTTAAGTTTTTATTTATCTATTTTGAGAAGGAGAGTTACAGAGAGAGGGAGAACAGAGAGAAAGATCATCCACCCGCTGGTTCACTCCCCAAATGGCCGCAATGGCCAGAGCTGGGCCGATCCAAAGCCAGGAGCCAGGAGCTTCTTCTGGGTCTCCCAAGCAGGTGCAGGGGTCCAAGGTCTCAGGTCATCTTCTACTGCTTTCCCAGGCCATAACAGAGAGCTGGATCAGAAGAGGAGCAGCCAGGACTAGAACCGGTGCTCATGTGGGATGCCAGCACTGCAGACTGGAGCTTTAAGTATGGGATTTTTCTGGGGCCTCCCCACCCAGAGGGTCTCCACTCATCTGCACTCATACATTTACTGCTCACGTCCACCTACAAAAGATTGTCCAGGCGCTGGCCATTTCTGCAATAGCAAGAACTGAGACATAAGCATCTCCCCCCAGCCCCCCACTCCCCCGCACAGCGCTGCTGTTAAAGGTTGGATGTCAGGATTGGTGCTGTGGCGCAGCGTGTTGAAGTCCCGGCCTAAAGCGCCAGCATCCCATATGGGCGCCAGTTCTAATCCCGGCTTCTCCTCTTCTCATCCAGCTCTCTGTTATGGCCTGGGAAAGTAGTAGAAGATGGCCCAAGTCCTTGGGCCCCTGCACTCACATGGAAGACCCGAAGGAAGCTCCTGGCTCCTGGCTTCAGATCAGTGCAGCTCTGGCCGTTGCAGCATTCTGGGGAGTGAACCAGCAGATGGAAGACCTCTCTCTATGTCTCTACCTCTCTCTGTAACTCTGTCTTTCAAATAAATAAAATAAATCTTAAAAAAAAAAAAATTGGGTGTCAGGGCCAGGGCTGTGGCAGAGTAGGTTAAGCCTCTTCCTGCGGTGCCAGCATCCCATAGGGGCACCAGTTTGTGTTCTGGCTGCTCCTCTTCCGATCTGGCTCCCTGCTTATGATCTGGGAAAGCAGTGGAAGATGGCCCAAGTGCTTGGGCCCCTGCACCTCCATGGGAGACCCAGAAGAAGGCCCTGGCTCCTGGGTCCAACCTGGCTCAGCCCTGGCCATCGCGGCCATTTGGGGAGTGAACCAGCGGATGGAAGACCTCTCTCTCTCTCTCTCTCTCTCTCTCTCTGCCTCTCTGTAACTCTTTCAAATAAATAAAATAAATCTTAAAAAAAAAAAGAGGAGGATTACCCATCAGACTGTCTGAGCAACATCTACACTGATCCTCCCACCATCCCTCCCAAAGAACACCAGCCTCAGGAGCTCCTGACCTCAGCTGGGCACCTGCCAATGACCTCCAGGTAGGTCACTGCCAGGGCTACTCCTTAAACTTCCTATTCCTTTGACTTTAATCCTTGTGGGAAGCTATGGCCTTTATTCTTGTATTCGCTTATTGAATAAGTAAGCAGAGAAGACTCCTCCTCTCATGAGACTTGCAGTCTTACAAGAGTCAACCACAAGAAAGAAGCACACCAACAAGATGATTTCAGGGCGTAATAAACACGACAAAAACAATGCAAGGTGCAGAGAGCGCCTGGGTGGTCAGGAAGTGGTATTTAAATGGAAACTTGAATGACAAGAATGAAGTAGCCAGGCAAACTTCTGGAGGAAGGACATTCTGAGCAGACGAACAGCACTTGCAAAGGCCCTGGGCTGGGAACCAGCTTGGTGTGTTTGAGAAACAGAAACACCATGTTCTAGCCGAGGCCCGGGTAAAGAGGGAACCCTGACACAAGCTGCAGAGAGAGGCTGGTGGGAGCAAGAACGCGTGCGGTCTTGTGGGCTGTAGCGAGGACTTCCGAATTTTGCTCGAAGTGCAGTGTGAAGATCGCGGTTGCTTCCTTGGTGGAAACTTCTGGAACTTCATGCCCTTGTCCCCGGAGTATACTCCATCTGCTTTCAACCCTCTTTTGTACCTGGGCTTTTCCCATGACAATTACTGTTCTCATGATGAATCATCCTGAGAAACCCTTGTCAAGTCCTCATCAAACTCTTGTTAGGTTTGTTTTTGTTTTAGTTTTTAAGAAATATAATGAGCGGTCAATGAATTGAGCTCAAAGAAATGAGTCCCTAACTGTAGAATACCTGGTAGCTCTGAGCAAACACCTTTGGGATCCCTTTAAGTCTTCAGGCTGGGGAACCCCCTACTTGTAAATGAGTACAATTTACTGGATGCAGACACAGTGAGAGTGGGAGAGAGAAGGAAAAAGGAGCGCCAATGAGCACATTAAAGAAAGCGAAGGAGACGGCTAGCACTGTGGCGTGGCGGGCTGAGCCTCCGCCTGCGGCGCCGGCATCCCATATGGGCATTTGTTCATGTCCTGGCTGCTCTTCTTCCTATCCAGCTCTCTGCTATGGCCTGGGAAAGCAGTAGAAGATGGCCCAGGTCCTTGGACCCCTGCACCCACAGGGGAGACCCGGAAGAAGCTCCTGGCTTCTGACTGCGGATTGGCGCAGCTCCGACCATTGCAGTCATTTGGGGAGTGAGCCAGTGGATGGAAGACCTTTCTCTCTGCCTATAACTCTATCAAATAAATAAATAAATCTTTTTAAAAAAAGAGAGAGAGAGAAGGATCGGGAGTGCCTCTCCCACTGAGATACAGGAACACAGGCAACACAGCTGGGAGAATTCCCTGCTTCACCCATAGAGCGGTTCCTGCAGACAGAGCTGAGCAGAGAAGATGTGGGGAGGGGAGCATGGTCCCTAAACTGTCTCAAGGGGTGCATTTCATGGGCTGGATATTGTTGGCGAATGGGGGAGGGGAGATGCTCATGCCCCATTGAAAAATATCCCATTGACACGGAAGAACTCTCTTTTTCTCTCTCTGCCTTGCCCAGCTGGTGGCTCCTCAGCTGTGACCAATGCAGGCGCTAAAGAAGCAGAAGAAACTGGTGAGCCCCAAACCCTTAAACCGCCCAGACATCATGCTTGCGCTCTGCCCATCTGATGGGCCCTAGAGGCTTCACACCCACTCAGGGTGGGGGACGAGGGCTTTCTCCAGGAGCTGGGTCTCTCAGCGAGGAGACGGCGTCAAGGGTCGTCGGCCATCTTTATCACAGGGCAGCCGGACCCGCTCCTGATCTTACGACATCCGGGGTCCCAGGGTCTCTAATTCAGGGGTCTTTGGAGAACCTCAGCCTGATGCCCCCTGCTCTTCTCTAAGCTGCAAACCTGGATTCGCACACTTTCCAAATAGGTGTTGTGCAGCCACAGGGCAGACACTTCGAGGGTAATTTGGAGCGCCTCTTGCTTTGATCTGTGTGCCAGGCTATCAGGAGCAAAAATCAGAGAGGAGCATTCTGCTTTGCTACGCAGCCAAGTGAGGAACCACTCAATCCCCTGGAAGGTGCCCCCTCACTTGCAGGGCCAGGGGGAACAGCTGGCATGGAGCCCAGGAGAGGAGGCGAAGAGCCTTCGCCTCCTCTTTCCTTCCAGATCTCTATCTGCAGTCTGCAACCTGCCACACAGAGATAGTGAGAGCGATAGAACTCGTGGGGAGACCGGGATCCGCCAGGGACCGGTGCCATCAAAAGTGAACAAAGCCGTGAGAGAAAGCAGGGGAGGCACGCAGGGAAGAAAGAACATCCCACACTGGTCGGAGGCGCGTTCCTGCCTGAGCATGAGGCAGGATGGGGTTTCTGAAAATGCACCCCACACACACTGCTCCGCCTTTCCAAGTTCCATTCGTTTTAATCCAGCAAACTTCTACTAAATGCCTGTGCTGTGTCAAGCGGACTCGGATAGGGTCCCAGCTCTTAGGGAGCTCATGATTGGGTGGAAAGATCAGTTAGCTAGAGCAGGCATTGGTGCAAGATAGTCCGAATCCAACCTGCTGCCCATGCTTTTTTTTTTTTTTTTTTTTTTGACAGGCAGAGTGGACAGTGAGAGAGAGAGAGACAGAGAGAAAGGTCCTTTTGCCGTTGGTTCACCCTCCAATGGCCGCCGCGGTTGGCGCGCTGCGGCCGGCACACCGCGCTGATCCGATGGTGCTTCTCCTGGTCTCCCATGGGGTACAGGACCCAAGCACTTGGGCCATCCTCCACTGCACTCCCTGGCCACAGCAGAGAGCTGGCTTGGAAGAGGGGCAACCGGGACAGGATCGGTGCCCCGACCGGGACTAGAACCCGGTGTGCCGGCGCCGCAAGGCGGAGGATTAGCCTATTGAGCCGCGGCGCCGGCCTTTTTTTTTTTTTTAAGATTTTTTTTATTGGGGCCGGTGCTGCGGCATAGCAGGTTAGGCCACTGCCTGCAGTGCTGGCATCCAACAGGGGTGCTGGTTCTAGTCCCAGCTGTTCCTCTTCCCATCCAGCTCTCTGCTATGGCCTGGGATAGCAGTAGAAGATGGCCCAAGTCCTAGGGCTCCTGCACCTGCTTGGGAGACCCAGAGAAAGTTCCTGACTCCTGGCTTTGGATCGGCACAGCTCTGGCCGTTGCAGCCATTTAGGGGGTGAACCAGTGGATGGAAGACCTCTCTCTCTCACTCTCTCTCTCTCTCTCTCTGACTCTCCTTTTCTCTCTGTGTAACTCTGACTTTCAAATAAATAAATAAATCTTTTTTAAAAAGTATTTATTTATTTGAAATGAAGAGTGGCAGAAAGAGGGAGACACAGAGAGACAGTGACTTTCCTTCTGCTGATTCACTCCCCAAATGGCCGCAATGGCCAAAGTCAGGAGCCCTGAACTGCACCCAGACCTTCCAGCATGGGTGGCAGGGGCCAAAGCACTTGGGCCTTCACCTGCAGCCTGCCTCAGCACATTATTCAGAAGCAGAATAGCCAGGACTCGAACTGGCCCTCTGACACAGGATGCTGGTATCACAAATGGTGCCTTAATCCACACTGTATTATAACGTCAACCCCCTTGCTTCCTATTTTTGTATGGTTACAAGATAAGAATGATTTTCACCTTTTTATTTGTCTTTTTTTTTAATCAATAGAGCTGTATGTTGTAGCATGTGAAAATTATAAGAAATGCACAATTGAGTGACCGTAAATGAAATTTTATTAAAATACAGTCACGCCCACTTGTTTACCATGCTGTCATCCATGCTGTTTTTGCCCCCACTGCAGCCCAGTTGAGTGTTTGCAACCAAGACCCTGTGGCACACAAAGCCTAAAATATTTACCCTCTGATCATCAACAGAAAAATTCTGCTACCCCCTGGACTTGTGTTATGTTCCCAGCAACTTTTGTGCAAAAGGTAATAACGTAAGATCCTTACCAAAGCTCAGAAAAATTCACGTTACCCAACTGTTTGGCCCCCAAAACTCATGTGGAAATTTGATTGCCAAGGTGGCAGGGGTGGGAGGTGGGACTTTTGAGCTGGATTAATATCTTTTTCAGGAGGTTGGATTAGTTCTCATGGGGCATGGATTAGTCCTAATGAGAGCAGGTTGTTACAAAGCACCCGGCTGGATTTGCCTCCTGCCTTCCACCCATTCCTGCCTACCTCCTGCCATGAGACCCTCACCAGAAGCCAGACACCAGAACCAAGAGCCAAAACTAACCTTTATCCCTTTACAAATGACCCAGTCTCAGATACTCCATTAAAGCAGCGTAAAACAATGACAGCAAGCGATGTGGGAAATGGCATTTAGTAAGTTTATTTTTGATGCAAAACAATTTTGCAATCCATGTGTAAGAACCTGGCATAAGCCTCTGTTAGGCTTCTGTGGCACTTCGAAGACTCTAGGGCATATGAAGACGCGGCCTCCCCTGAGAAGGTTCTAGGAGAGCTCAGATGAGGTCCAGGATGGAGCAGTGTGTCCCAGAGGTGAACAACTGGGGTGACACTCTGGTCTATGCAGCCCGGGTTCAAGCTGAGCCCTGCCACCGACAAGAGGGCAACCCTGGGCCCGTGGCTTAACCGCACTCTGCTTCAGTTTCAGGATCTAGAAACTGGGTGTAATAAAAATACTTACCTCATAGAGTTTTCCTAAAGATCAGTTAGCTAAAAGATACGAAGCACCCACTCAGTGCCCACCGTCTAGGAAGTGTGAACCGTAAGAAATGTCGTAACTCCCATATTTCTCTAGGGCTTACTCCCACGCCATCATTAATGACGCTGGCTAACGTTTTCAAAACCCTATTCATGGGGATGACCTGCTTGCTCCTTTCAGAACATTCTTGGGTGACCAGCTAAAGTTGTAAACGGAAAAGCAAATCTCTCCAGAGGAGAAACGGCTACAAAAACATGACGTAAGCGTCACAGGCTTCCATGTGCACACACCAAGAGCAGCCGAGAGCCAACCCGGCAAGGTGAGCAGGATGCGTCTTGGCGTGGAACATGAAAAAGAGTTTGTCTGTGGCAGCAAAACGCAGAGCAAAGGGCTCAGAGACTGAACCGGAGAAGTTACAAAACAACTGCACGCTCACTGCGACCAACAAGCGCAGACACTAGAGAAGCCAGCGTGTGGCTGTCGGCCTCAGAGGGGAAGCGCTCAATCAGAACTGTCTGATGCCTTTGAAGTGAAATAGCAACATGCTTGGCGTTTTCCTGTGCGCTGTATTATTCTGAACTTTGATCTGATTTTGTAGCAGGAGGAAACGGAGAGCATTTAAAATTTTTATTTATTTACTTACTTATTGTAAAGGCATAGAGACAGAGACTGTCCATCCACTGGTTCACTCCCCCAAATGCCCACAGGGGTCAGGACTGGACCAGGTTGAAGCCAGGAGCTGGAAATTCAACCCAGGTGTCCCATGGGGGTGGCAAGGATTCAACTTCTGTTGCTTCCCAGATGCACAGTAACAGGAGGCTGGACTTGGGAGCAGAGCCGAGGCGCCAAGCTAGGCACACCAATATGGGATGCGGGTGACCCACGTCCTGGCTTACCCACTGTGCCAAATGGGCACCCCGGAGAGCAATCTAAAGGGAGTTGTGAATTTAACAAGGAATTATGTTTTTGTGAATGACCCATGGCCACTTGGTCAAAGTTCCCTTCACCCGTAGGAAACACTCGAGGCCCTGGACCCACCACGGGCAGACATTGGCAGGCTGAGAGCTGGCAGCTACCCCAAATGCACAGCAACCCTCAGGCAGAACTCAGCAGCTTTTTGGAGGCTTGTAGCCTCCAACGTTTTGAGTCACAGTTGACATCGCCAAGTGACACGGAGGGCGGTGAGCCCTGGTGAAGAAGTCCTGAACACCAGCGCCTTCGCCGTCTGGCTGGGTGACCTTCAACGAGCCGTTCCCCTCTCTGGCCCCAGGGCTCTCCTCTGCAAAGGAGGGGATGTGGACTTGCTGAACTTTAGGTTCTGCAGATACTGTGACCTTTAAGTGGCGAACTAGTGTCGTGACTTTTGTCATCTCTGCTGCTGACGTTGGTCAGCTCTTGGGAGCCTTCGGCAGAGGCAGGTGGGGGGGGAAGGGTAAAATGACTCAGGCATTTACAGGTATTCTGAAACGTTACCGTGAGAAACGTGTAGGAAACCGAGGGTGGATTTCAACTTGACCTTTCTGCCTTCTATGAAGTAGCTGCTGTGTGCTGAGCTGGCGTGCCATGGTCCCAGTCCTGCAGAGTTCTGCTGGGGTGCAGGAATTGTCCAGAGTCCACGGCGAGCAGGGATCTCTTTTGTTGCTGAAGCTATTTAAACCACAACAGGGGCTGGCGCTGTGGCACAGCGGGTTAAAGCCCTGCCCTGAAGCGCCAGCATCCCATATGGGCGCCGGTTCTAGTCCTGGCTGCTCCACTTCCGATCCAGCTCTCTTCTATGGCCTGGGAAAGCAGTAGAAGATGGTCCAAGTCCTTGGGCCCCTGCACCCATATGGGAGACCTGGAAGAAGCTCCCGGCTCCTGGCTTTGGATCAGCTCAGCTCTGGCCATTTCGGCTCTACCTCTCTGTAACTCTTTCAAATAAATAAAATAAATCTTTTTTAAAAAAAGAGAGAGAGAGAGACACCTCGGGATGGAGTTGGGAGCTGTTGAGGGTAGCCCTCTGACTATAGGAGAGTGTGGCTTTTATTCAGGGAGCACAGCACATTCGGAGGTCTTTCACTGATTAGTAATTTATTCCAAGAAGGAATTACTGAAATGCTAAGAGCCTTGGAAGGAAGCCTTGGAATAGTATAAGTTTGTAAAACGCTTCTAAGCCAACGATCTTATCTTACAGATAAGGACACCTAGGGCCAGGGAGGAAATGCAGGACTCCCACACACCTGACCCAAGCCGGACCAAACAATAAAAACCCACCAGGGACTCCCTCTGTGAAACAGTGATCTTCAAAAATTGGGTGTCAGCAACATCAGTACAGGGGACCACGGATTGGGTGCTGCGATCCCCTCCCCTTCCTGTCTGGAAAGCGTCTCCGAGGTACAGCGCACGGGGAGGAGAAAGAGAAGCAGAACCCGTGGGTCTTCCTGAGTTGAGGAAGCGGCTCTGGGCGTCTGAGAGGCCAAGGTAGCTGGAATTCTCAGGGAAGGGATCAGCAAGGGCAGGACTGCGGAGAGAGAGCAGCAGAGCCCTGCAGAGGGGTCCCCACGGCGGTCACGCTGCTCCTGGTGAGCGGGTAGGGGACGGAGCCACCCAGATCATCTGGAATGCAGCAGGTGGCATTCCTGTGCTTGCGGCGTGATCCCATTCCTGCCAGAGTAGAAGTCCTCACAGCTCAGGGAGCAATGGAGAGAGCACTCAGAGAAGTGTGGCCTCAGAACAGGGAGACAGCCTCGTAACCAATGCTGTCCCATTCCACCTGACAAGGCTTCCAAGAATGCCCCCAAAGGGTCAAGCTGTCTTCAAGTACTTAGGTATATCCCAAAGCGAAGTTCAAAATTATTTATAGGAATGAGAAGTACGTGCCAGCAACAGGAGCAAATTCTTCATGGCTGCTGTCAAGTTCAAGAATTGCCATCTCTGTCAAGAACTAGGAAAAGAACTTCCATAGGAGGAGAAAAGTCCATCAACGCAAGGGGATCGAAACACAGCCCAGAGGCTAGAGGTAGCAAGGAAGCTGCTCAGATTTCTCCATTCAAGAAGTGAAAGATGGAGTGCGCGGAGCTCAGGTATGGAAAATTGAACAGGAGGGGCCGGCATTGTGGTGAAGTGGGCAACGCCACCGCCTGCAGTGTCGTCGTCCCATATGGACGCCAGTTCAGGTCCCTGCTGCTCCACTTCTGATCCAGCCCCCAGCTAATTGCCTAATGTGGAAGGAGATGGCCTGAGTCCTTGGGCCCCTGCATCCAGCTGGGAGACCTGGATGCAACTCCAGGCTCCTGGCTTCCGCCTGGCCCAGCCCCAACCTTGCGGCCGTTCAGGGAGTGGACCAGTGGCTGGAAGATCTCTCTGTGTGTGTCTCTCCCTCTCTCTCTGTGACTCTGCCTTTCAAATAAATAAATAAATCTTTAAAAAAAAGAGGAAAATTAAAAAGGACCCAAGTTGAACTTCCAAGGACAAAAAGATACTATGCATGCAATGAAAAAAAAAAAATGCCCTAGGTGGAATGAATGTCAGATTAGACACTGTAGAAGAATGAAGCCTTGGCGGTAGCAACCATGCAAAATGAAACAGGAAGGAAGACAAAAAGGAAGAGGATATCAGTAAACCATAGGAAGCCTTCAAGCTCTGGATATATGATGCTAGGATACTAGGGGCAGGAAACAGGCAGGAAAGTATATTTGAAGAAACGTTGGATAGAAATTTTGAAATTTGACAAAATTAAAACCAGACAACTCCAGGGAATCCAAGCACAAGAAATATATAAAACCACACAAAAACACATCATAATAAAATTGCTTAAAACCGATAACAAAGAGAACATCTTAGAAGCATCCGTAGAAAAAGTACACATTACATACCAAAGAACAAATATGAGTTCTAGCAGATTATTGGATAAAATATTGGAGGAGCTGGTGCTGTGACGTAATGGGCTAAGCCTCCACCTGCAGCGCCGGCATCCCATATGGACACTGTTCGTGTCCTGACTGCTCCACTTCCACTCCAGCTCTCTGCTGATGGCCTGGGAAGGCAGTGGAAGATGGCCCAAGTGCTTGGGCCCCTGCACCTTTGTGAGAGACCCGGAAGAAGCTCTGGGCTTCAGATCAGCCCAACTCCAGCCGTTATAGCCATTTGGGGAGTGAACAGGAGATGGAAGACCTCTCTCTGTTTCTCCCTCTCTGTCACTCTACCTCTCAAATAAATAAATAAATCTTTAAAAAAATAAGACAGTGGAAAAATACTTTTAATGTACTGAAAGAAATGTCAAGCTAGAAATTTCTACTCTGAAAAATCTTTCAAATATGAAGAATTACACGACAATGTGAGTAGAGTAAATGCCACCGAATTGTTCACCGTAAAACAGCTAATTTCTGTTACATGAATTTTGCCTCAATTTTTGAAAAAGATCAAATCAGTTTTTAAAATATTTATTTGAGAGGCAGAGAGAGATAGAGACGGAGAGACAAAGAAACCATGCTCCCTTAGACTGCTTCGCACTCCCAAATGCCGTACGGTGTAGGACTGGACCAGGCTAAAGCCAGGTCTGGGAACTCGGTCCAGGTCTCTCACATGGGTGGCAGGGACTCAACCACTTGTGCGTCACCTGCTGCCTCCTAGGCTGCACACACATCATCAGGAACCTAAGCTATAAAGTGGCTAGAAGACATGGAAGAAAGTATTAGTGACGTGCTAGCAACCGTTGTTAAATATGGCCCCTACAGGGCCGGACTGTGGCATAGCAGGTAAAGCTGCTGCCCGCAGGGCAGGCATCCCATATGGGCACTGGTTCGAGTCTTGGCTGCTCCCCTTTGATCCAGCTCTCTGCTGTGGCCTGGGAAAGCAGTGGAAGATGGCCCCTCCTAGATTTCCCCATATTTCCCTGGGAGATTCCTTGCTTCTGCACATAATTTTTAAAATTTTTATTTATTTGAAAGGCAGAGTAACAGAGATAGAGACAAGAGAGAGATAGGTTTTCCATCCGCTGGTTCACTCCCCAAATGGCCACAATGGCCGGAGCTGGGCTTATCTAAAGCCAGGAGCCAGGAGCTTCTTCCAGGTCTCCCACATGGGTTCAGGGGCCCTAGCACTTGGACCATCTTCTACTGCTTTCCCAGGCCATAGCAGAGAGCTGGATCAGAAGTGGAGCGGCCAGGACTTGAACCAGCACCCATAAGGGATGCCAACACTGCAGGCAGCAGCTTTACCCACTACACCATCGGACTGGCCCTCTTGCACATAATTTTTTAAAATTAATTAACTTGTTTGAAAGGCATAGGGACAGAGGGGGAGGAAAGATCCTCTGTTTCACTCCCCCAAATGCCCACAATAGCCAGATTTGGGCCAGGCTGAAGCCAGGAGCCTGGAAGGTATTCTGAGTCTGCCACATGGGTGACAGGGACCCATGTCCCTGAGCCATCACCTGCTACCTCCTGGGGTGTACATTAGCAGGAAGCTGGATTGAAAGCATAACTCGAACCCAAGCCCAGGGTCTCTGACATGGGATGCAAGCATCCTCAGTGGAGACTTAGCCACTGTGGCAAACGCACACCCTTGGGTTTTATTTTATTTTAAAGTGTGGAGCCAGCATGGTGGCATAGTGAGTTAAGCTGCTGCCTGTGACATGGCATCCCGTGTGGGAACTGGTTTGAGTCCTGGCTGCTTTACTTCCAATCCAGCCCCCTGAAAAGCAGCAGAGGATGGCCCAAGTGCTTGGGTCCCTGCATCCATGTGGGAGACCTAAAAGAAACTCCTGGCTCCTGGCTTTGGATCAGCCTGGCTCCAGCCATTGTGGCCATTTAGGAAGTGAACCAGAAGATGGAAGCTCATTCTCTCTCTCTCTCTCTCTCTCTCTCTCTCTCTCTGTCTTTCCCTCTCTGTGTAACTCTTTCAAATAAATAAATCTTTAAAAATAAATTTAAAAATTAAAAAAAATTCCAAAGTATGTAATATCTACAAAAAGTTTAAATAACACCAGTGAACGCACCACCTACCTAATTCAACATCCCATTTAAAATTATTTATTTATTTGGAAAGCAGAGTCAGAGAGAGAGAGAGAGAGAGAGAGAGAAATGAGAATGTGAGAGGATGCTCAGCTTCCCCCTGGATTCACTTAGCCTCTCTTCCTCTTTGACAACCAACCGAGGACCCAGGGAGAGGCAGGCAGGCACCGTTGCACAGCCCTGAGGGCCAATGCCCCCTTAAATTCTGTACCCCTAGCACTCTGCTTGCCCCAAGGGGAGAGCTTGTGTATGGCTGAGGTAAAGCTCCGGGTAAAGACGTAAAGATCTTAACCGAGTGCCCTGAGCTCCACGTCCCATCTGGTTCCTCTTTAACGCCGCTTCGGTTTGGGCTGTGCCTCTGATAAAACCAGGACTCACATCAGCCTCCCTGCCTCCTCCACTCGAGCCTCCCCCACACCCGATCGCCTCGACTCGCTGCCATCATTCGACTGTCTCAGGCTAGCTGCTGCCTTCAGCCAGGCTGCGGTGAGGATTCCCTCTGCCTGATGCTGTCCTGGCTGTGTCGGCCTGCGCCGTCAGCCACCTGGCCCTTCCTAGACACCGCCCTGCCTTTCCGGTATTGCCCGTTGTATGTATGGCCCCGTTCACCCGTGTCAATGCCCAGCTTCTCAGGTAAGTGTTCCTAGCAGAGAATTCTCAGTCGGATTGGGCGAGCCTAGCCTTGTTCCCCCTACGGAGGTGCTGATGTTGGGGATTGGCTGGGGTTTGGGATAGGTGTGAGAGGAGGGAGCGTGCTAACCGGCAAGCTAAATGCCACTGTGGGTAGAAGCCTCTGTTTTCCTGCGATCATGGGACAGTGGGACTGCCCATCTCTCCAGAAGTCAAAACATAACTTAGAAATAGCCTTTTGGCCCTGCATTCCCCAAGGCCCACAGCTCTGCTTGTAACCAAAGTCCTCTGCAGATACCAGCTCCTCGCCTGCACCCTGCGTCACTCCCCTGTCCAGACGGAGGGAGGACAGATGCCTTTCCTTTATCAAAGCCAAGGACATGACTCAGGATAACGGTATCTCGGCTTGGGAGGCTCCCCTTAAGGGTCATTTCATCCATTCCCCTGCCTTCAGCTAAGTTAGCACTTACTGCTCTGTAGAGAGACCCTGGGCTCGCTGCCCTCCCTGGAAGCAGCCCTCGCTCTCATACACCTGTTCCCATGGTTGAGAACTCCATGAACAGAGGCCAGGCTGGGAGCCCCCACCTCTTTGAGACCGAATCTAGATGTCACACACTTTATCACAACACTGTTCCTTGTGGAGAAGGGAACAGAAATGGCAGCGTGCAGGGGAAGGGTCAGGGGTTAGGAATGGAAGTTGAAACCAGGACAGCTGAGTCCAAGGCTCAAGGCACCTGGCTTTGTCCGAGACCCTTGCTACTCAAGCTGTGCTCCATGGAACTGGGCCGCAGTCTCACGTGGGAGACAGACTCGCAGGCCCCACCCCTGACCCAGCGAATCAGTCGGATTCTGCATGTTCATCAGGGCCAGCCAGCTGTTTCCTTGTGCAAGTTGAGGAGTGCGTTGCTGGAGCTGATTCTCCATTGCTCACCGTGAGCTTTTCGGCAGAAGCTAGATTGTGCATCAAACGTCTGAGCCTAGCCCTGCACAGCAAACCCCTCCCCAAGCCCTCGCTGGGGCTCAGCCAGCCGGCCCCAACCCCTTGACTTTGGAGGACGGCAGACGCGTTCCTCTAGATGGACAGATCAATCTGAACTTGACCGCTGAGGAAGTCTGTCTGTGCCCTTAGCCATGGCCATGCCCACTGCACAGCCAGAGCACCTCCATTTTGGAGCTGTTTTTGAACCTAGCACAGGCACTTGGCTTTGTTGAGTGGTAGAGGTTTTTCTTCACGTGGGTGTGATCACATGGACTTCTATTTTTTTTTATTTATTTATTTTTCATGCGGAGTTGTTTTCATGTCTTTGCAGGACGCTCTTGGGGCTCTCCGTTATATCCCAACCCCCTTTGATACAGGGCCCCTGCTTATAAGCATCAGGGCTCTGCCACCCGGCCCCGGTGAGGCATATTTAAAGCTGTTTAAATTGACAGACCGGGCAAACAGGATTAACTCCGTGGGCCCAGAAGGGCAGCGGGGGGCAGGGGCAGCGCTGAAGCCTGGTTCACAGGGCCTAGCAGGAGGACAGCCGGCTGGGCTAGGAAGGGGCCGGTCGCTCAAGCTGGCCAAGAATTCTCGATCTGGGAGGTAGGCAGAGAGTGTGCAATCTGTCGGTGATTGGATTAGACATGGTGTGAAATTCGGAGCAGGGCTACACGGCTGGGGCTGGGGCCCAGGCTGCTGTGGGGCCAGGCTGCCGAGGCCCCGCTGGGGAGACGGTGTCGGGATGCCTGTCCAGGCCCCAGCAGGCCTTGGAGACAGCGTCAATGTCACAGCCCTCGGAGGCTCCCCCACTGCTCGGCCCCGTTGTCTTCCCCACCCCATTGAGTCTTCAGTGCTTTCTCAGGGAAAGCAGAGGCCATGGCAGCCCTATTCACAGGGCCCCCCTGCCCTTGGCCTCGAGCAGTGGGCCGGGGGCTGCAGAGGAGGGAGGAGCCCCTCTTTCAAGTCCCAGGGTTCCGAACAGCTCTCTGTCTCTTGATATCTTTCTTTGCCTCCTGCGTTCATTGTCCTTCACTTTCCTCTCCTCCTCTTGCACAATCCGGTTTGTTCCGAAGGATTCCACTCCGTCTGGATTTGTTCGAGAGTCCGCATCGCTTTTCTCAGGGGTTTCGGGGGTTCTGATTATCGTCTTGGCGGCTGTTGAAGCGTCTTCCGAGACCCTATGCAAGCAACTGGGGGTGTGTGTGTGCAGAACGTATCCTTAGTGAGAAGCTGACAGCATTTGAGCTCTTCCTGCAGGGGCAACAGGGCAAGGTCGGGGGAGAGAGGCCACGCGAGGAGGGAGACGAGCAGATGGAAATGGGCTCCCCAAAGTCCACCCGATCCTGAAACGTCAGGAGGGCCCGCCTCGCGGGCGGTTGGTGACGCCAGGACGTGGACCCCTGGGTCCCTGGGCAGGGACTATGAAGCCAGGTATCTCTTGCCTTCTCCTCTGACTCCTGTCCACAACAGGCAGCTGGGAAACAACGGCAGAACTCTAAGGCATCGAGCTCACAGGAGCGAGTCCGTGACCCCACCACTGTGTCCTCAGCGGCTGTATCAGTGCAGCTCGTTCAGGCTCCTTCCTCCCAGCCTCGGTTCCACTTGTGTGTGAAGCAGTGCCTGGCCCCGTCCCTGGACAGAGGCCAGACCCTGGAAGTTCTTCTTGCCCTGGGACCGCCGCATCTCAGGGCTGGGAACTGTCGTGGGAAGAAGCTCCATTCCTTTACCGACCGTGGACTTGAGATCCTGTGGGCCCCCCGTATCACTTCTGAGCATCTGATCCTGGCACTTTCATGCCCCTCTGTTACAGGACCAGGCCTCCTCACATTCGGAGCAGAGCTAGGAGCAGCACACAGGGCGCGCCCTGCCTGCTCAGGGCTCTCCACTCCTCTGCCTGCGGGGCAGCATGGCAGGGCGTGACCGTTCCCCGTGGCAGGTGTAGCCACTGACTTCCTCTCTTAGCCTGGGATTCTTGGTGCCTCTTGCTGCCTTTTGGGCTGCAGACATCCTGCAATCGTATACAGATTTCACTTCGTGGGCCAATTCACATCCTACACCGTGTCTACCTAGGTTCTGTGTTAACAAGAATCCCAAGTCCCAGTCCAGGTCCTTTAGGGGGAAGTGTTGGGACTGACAAAGTCTGTCACTGTTGAAGGCGGGGACACTTACTGGTGACTTCTGAACAGATGTGGGAGGGGCAAGCTGGTGCACCCACCCCTGACGACACATCTGGCCTCCAAATCTGCACCAGGCCCACACACACTCCAAAGCCAGCCCTCTTCCTATCATCCAGGCTCCCTCCTACAGCAAGCAGCACTCAGGGCTTCCCCTGCCTCTGCACGGCCAGTGACAGGAGCGGTCTTCCGGTGGAGAGAAAGCTTTTCAAACAGTTCAAGCGCAACTATGCAAATAAAAACCCAATTATAGCCGGCGCAGCAGCTCACTAGGCTAATCTTCTGCCTGTGGCACCGGCACCCGGGGTTCTAGTCCCAGTCGGGGTGCCGGATCCTGTCCTGGTTGCCCCTCTTCCAGGCCAGCTCTCTGCTGTGGCCCGGGAGGGCAGTGAAGGAAGGTCCAGGTCCTTGGGACCTGCACCTGCATGGGAGACCAAGAGGAAGCACCTGGCTCCTGGCCTTGGATCGGCGCAGTGCGCTGGCCACAATGCACCGGCCGTAGCGGCCACTTGAGGGGGTAAACCAACGGAAAAAGGAAGACCTTTCTGTCTCTCTCTCTCACTAACTCTGCCTGTCAAAAAAAAAATAATAAAAAATAAAAAAAATTATAGAGTCACTGACAACCCACGGGGGCTAGATCAACATGCTGCTAATTCTGCGGGCTTCTCCCACCCACAGATCTCCATGCACTCTGTGTGGTAGTGGGTCTCCCAAGTTGGCCGCCAACCTTCTTTGCCTCCCTCTGCTCAGACACACTCCTCAGACCAATGCAGGGAGACAGAGCCGGTATTCCTTCCCTTTGACTCTGAGCCAGTCTGTGTGCTGCCTGGACCCATAGATCTCAGCAAAGGTAACCTGGAACTTTCACACCAGGTCATCAGAGGATGAGCGGCTTCTAAATCCTCTCTCTCTTTGGAAGTCAGCTGCAGTAGAAGTCCGGCTAACTCGAGCCCCCCAGACTATGAGGAAGCCCTAGGCAGCCCCAGGGAGAGGCCTCGTGGAGCAACACCAAGACATCAAACATGTAACCAAAACTCTCCTTGGACTTTTCAACCCAGTCTCATCACCAGCAGAGCGTAGCCAAGTTAACGACCCTGGTAAACACCCCACGATCCCAAGAGCTGACCAGCTGAGTCCCGCCCATACTCCTAAGCCACAGAGTTATGACAAGTACGAAGCTGTGACTGTTTTACCCACTAAGCTTTGGGGTGGTTTGGTACAGAGCAGTAGATAAATGGAGACTGAGTCCTTTGTGAGCACGGATGTGTCCCAACACCAGGCCAAGCTGTCACTTCTTGTCTGGGTGAGTAGCTGGCGACTGCCTACAGCAAAAAGTGCCCAGGTGTAGGTGGGTCCGCAGGTCCTCACTCCTTCTAAAGACAGTCCAGCTACCACATGGCTGCTTCTCGCAGAAGCTGCAAACCACCAGTAGGACGGCCTGGGTCCTTGGCATCGAGGGAGTCAGCCAGCTTTTCTGAGATTGTTGTATAGACAGGATGACGACAGGGCTGGAAAGGCACATCACTGGACAGGAGTAAGTGAGCCTCTGGCATTTCTTTAAACCCACTGCTTGATGCCGTCTCATTCAACCTTCATTTCCTTTGGCCCTTGACTACTTGTGCTTGTGTGCCTGTCTGAGGGCCACACGGCGTCCATCATCTGCAGGTGATTCTAGCTCAACATCACGGCACTGTCTCAGCCCATTGTCAGCGAAAGGCCGGTGCTGTGGCGTAGAGGGTAAAGCTGCTGCCTGAAACGCTGGCATTCCATATGGGTGCCCCTTCTAGTTCCCCCGCACCCATGTGGGAGACCCAGAAGAAGCTCCTGGATCCTGACTTCGTCCTGGCCCAGCCCCAGTCATTGGGGCCATTTAGGGAATGAACCATTTAGGGAATGTCTCCCTCTCCCTCTCCCCCTCCCCTCTCCCCCTCCCCTCTCCCCCTCCCCCCTCCCTTCCTCTCCCTCCCTCCCCCCTTCCCCTCCTCCCCCCTCCTCCTCCCCTCCCCCTCTCCCTGTAACCGTGCCTTTCAAATACAGAGCATCTGATCTAGTGGTTGATGTCCGTGCTGCACTTGAGTCCAGCACCCAGCTCTGGCTCTTGATTCCAGCTTCCCGACAATGCAGACCCTCGGGAGCTGAAGTAATCGGGTTCCTGTCACTCACAAGGGGAATCTGGAGAGAATTGCTAATTCCAGGCTTTAGCCCAGCCCAGGCAACTGGGCGGAGTGAAGCAAAATGGGAGCTTTCTCTCTCTCTCTTTCTGTCTCTCTGCTCTCAGATAAATACTTGTTTTGAAGCTTGCCAGAAATGCCCATTGTCTTTTTTTAAAAATATATATTTATGTATTTATTTATGCATAAATAAGAGATAAGGAGAGGCAGAGAGTGGGGAGGAGGGTCTTCCATCCACTGGTTCACTCCCCAGGTGACCGCAATGGCCAGAGCTGTGCTGACCTGAAGCCAGGAGCCAGGAGCTTCTTCTGGGTCTCCCATGTGGTTGCAGGGGCCCAAGCACTTGGGCCATCTTCTGCTTTCCCAGGACATAGTAGAGAGCTGGATCGGAAGTGGACCTTCTGGGACTTGAATAGGCACCCATATGGGATGCCAGTACTGCAGGCGACGGCTTTACCCACTATACCACAGCACTGGCCCCGGAAATGCACCATTATCTTTTAATTCCAATTTCCATGAACCTTTTGACGTGCCCTCATATTATCACACGATGAAATATTAACAGCTTTAAAAAAGAAAAAGGAAGACTGTAAAAATATATCCATATGAAAAGTTACACAATGCATGCTGTTATGGGGGGGAGTGACTCAGAGTCTTATACACAAGATTCTCCCCTAAAGTCTAAGGAACAACAGTAATGTTCCTCTACAGGTGTTTGTATTTTCAAAAGGAGATACTGAGAGAATACACAGGGCATTATAGCAGTGGCTACCTCTGGCAGGAGGGTAGATGGGGATACATGGGTTGAAATTAAACCTTTTTATTGTTTTGATTTTTGAACCATGTGAATTGAATTACCTAATTCCCAAAAATGTTGAGCGGGGAAGCAGAGGGTACATACTTTGCCTAATGTGATTACAGAATCACACAAGAAGAAAAACCAGGATTGGAAGCTTTGGGTGGAATCATGCCTGTTTAACTTGCCTGGACCAACTCCAGCACCAACAAAGCTGGAAAATGATAGGAAGGGAGCTGTGGGAGAACCAGGGCACCTTCTTGGGGCTTCCAAGACTCCAAAGCCAGGATGTGTGCCCCAGGCCAGCGGTGGCAGCCAGAGGCTTCTAGAACCCCAGGAGTCACATTAGACTGCAGGCGTTGAAGGATGGCTTTCCCATTTGGATGCTGGAATCTCGCACTGTTTGTGGGGATCTTGCCTGACCTTCCACGTTCTACAAGAAGTAGTCCTTGTGGCCTAGATGTTCTTTGACAGTAAACAAGGGCTCGCTTTCTAGCTGGGTTCCCGAGTGGCCTGATCCAGGGCAGAGTGGAGGGCCTGGAACCGTGCTCTGCCTATCAGGGGGTCGCGACTTGAGTGTTAAACCTGGAAGTGGTGAAGCCCATTGTACCCATTAGATCAGCTCACCTGGAGTCAGGGCTGTGGGACAGCAGGTTAAGCCGCCACCTGCAGCACCAGCATCCCATGTGGGCGCCAGTTTGAGTCCCAGCTGCTCCACTTCTCATCCAGCTCCCTGCTAATGCACCTAGGAAAGCAGTAGAAGATGGCCAAAGTGCCTGAGCCCCTGCACCCACATAGGAGACCTGGAAGAAAATCTTGGCTCTTGGCTTTGAATTGGCTCAGCTCCAGCCATTGCAGCCTTTAGGGAGTGAACCAGCGAATGGATGATCTCTCTGTGTGTCTCCCCCCCGCCCCCGTCAACTTTGCCTTTCAAATAAATAAATAAATCTTTAAAAAAAAAAGGATTGGCTATCCTAGCCACTTTAGAGGATACTATATAATGGTTTCCTGGAGACGGGGCCTACACCTCCAACTCATTTCAGTTAGCACTTGAATGAATGAATGATTTAAAACACTGTATTTACAAGTTACTGGAAAAATTATTTTCAATAAGTTTTCAGCTTTGAGTTTCAGAAACCGGAAAGGAAGGCATTGTTGCCAGTAGAGGGCAGTGGAGTCTTTATCAATTAATAAAAGAGAGTGGGGGGGGGTGTGGGTGTGTGATAAAAGAACTCAAAAGATTATTTTATCTTCAATTACAAGAGTGTACACACACACACACACCTCTTCCTTCTCTCCACACTTAGCTTCTTCCTATTGTCTACATCAAGACAAAGTGCCCTATCTTTGGTCAATACACACGCTTTGGTGATGGACAGCTGAGGCCACAGCCCTCAGCCACAAAGCCCCGTCGGCCGGCTTGGCCACCCAACTGTGTGCTGGGATGAACTTGAATTCGACATTCATACCTTCTTCATAGCATTCAGAAACGGGGGCGGGGGGGAGGTGTTTTCAGGGGAAAGAAGACACCGCCTCCTTCCCTCTCCCCTCTCCCCTCTCCCCTCTCCCCTCTCCCCTCTCAGGGCCTCTGACCCCTCTTTATCTTCTGAGCGGTACCATATCTAATCACGGGAAGGAGGGGTGGCCCCAGCAGGGCCTGAGCTCTTTCCGGGTGGAGGGAGCAGGCAGAGACAAGCACCGGCCAGACTGGAGGCCGCTCAAAAATGTCAGGGTACAAAGCAGCAGCCGCGGAGCCCTTGTGCCCTCGCAGAGGGAGAGGCGAGTCAGCCTGATAATTAACCTGCCCCAGTTCTTGCCCCCGGAGGCCTTCTCCTCCCGACGGGGCCCCCTGTACTCTGTCTGCTGGACTCACCTCAGCACCAGCTATGCTGCTTCCCCTGTGGATCGCTTTCTTCCCAAACACTGGGAAATGACACTGTCTCCGCTGGAGTAAAACGGAAAGTCCCAAAAACCTTGGAGAAGTCCTTCATTCCCAAGCTTTGCTGGGCTGCGCTATTTCATCTGATACGTGGGAGAACTGGATTCACCAATGCACCACGGGCCACAAGCGCACAGAGAAGTGTGCACATCGGGTGCTTGAAGGGCACAAATCAGCAAATCCTGGAGCCCCGTGGTGCCCAACGGGATGTCAAGACAAAAGGAATTCAGGCCAGGCCTAATGGGCAAGGGGGTGGTATGGAATATAACCAGGACGGGAACGGCGGTTAGGAAAGGGAGAATTATCACATCGTCCATGCCACAGCTGTCCTTGACATTTGGGTAATACTGACAAAGTGCTTCATGTCCAGTACCTCCCTACAAGCTCAGCCTGGACCGTGCTGGAACTTAGTGAAGGGAGCCTCGTTCTAAAGGCAAAAACTCAGGCGAAGCAACCTCCTCCTGGTTACACGGTTTGCTGGCTTCACGGCCAGTTCTCCTGGCTCTATCTTTTCTAGCTACTGAGTGAGCCTAAGGTGCTTGCAGAAGTAAACCAGGCCTTGTGCCCCGCACAGAGGAAGCTCAGTATGGAGGAGTCAGGCCAGGCTCCCCACATCACACCCCTGTACTGTGGGCCCTGAGCTGGGAGGCTTCGCTGCCACAGAGCTGGAAGGGGGAGCAGAGAGGGAAGAAGTCGTCAGTCTTGCCTTGCAGAAGCTCAGATGAGAGTCTGGCGTTCAGCATCCATTGCAGTCACACGCTGTGCCTAGCTACAGCCGATGCCTACTGCTCCGGGAGAAGCTGCATAAGAGGGGTGCACGGTGCAAAGTGAGCATCCTCCAGGGTCCTCCTGCTGCCCCGTGCAAAGAGCACCTTTCCTTTCCTAGCTGATGGGGGCGCTATAGCATTACAGGCTGGAAACCCTGCCCTAGCAGTGACCAGGAAGAGCTGTGGGTACAGGTGGAGCCAACACAATCGCGGGCGGCTGGTGCACACTTCTCTCCTAAAGATATCTCAGAAGAGCTGGAAGAAGAGTGGGTCTATCACTCCTCCCTGGGAAGAGATTCCTGAAAACACTAATCATTATTTTGGGTGGTGATGCCTTGTGGTACAGCACATCAAATTCTTCACATAGGTGCTCTGTCACGTGGTGGCCCATGGTGTGAGACACATCCGACCCGAGGGTTGTAACTATTCTCTCACAGATCAAGACACTGAGGAGCAAAGAGTCAAAGAGCTTTTGGAGCTGATCCATCACCGAGCTAAGACTCAAACACAGGGCTTCTGGCTCCAAGATAGACCTGGGTTTCTCGCTGGGGCTAGGAATGTTGGGAGCAGGAAGGGCTGCAGTGCCGCCATCAGCCCCCCAACCCTTTATGGGGTCCAGTCCCAAGGAAAAGCAGTGTCCAGCTGCCTGTGCACAGACCAGGGGCAGCTGACAGAGCCGCCCGTGATTCCAAGAGCGTTGCTTGAGTCCTGTCCGCTGCATCATGAGGAAGAAGGACAGAATGGGTGCGGGGGGAGCTCAGAAAGAAGTGAGAGGAGAAAGACCAGCCTGGGGCTCCAGGGGCTCCCGGTCCTGCCCTGACTGCACGTTCAGCTGCAGCTCGGGACAAGTCTCTCTGAGTTTCAGGTTCACCCTGTGTCGAACAAGGGGCTGGAGCTAGCGCATCGGAGTCCCTCCTGGCTCTCTCCCACCTGTGTTCACGCGCACACAGATAGACACAGAGTGCTGTGAGCGGCTCCTGAACGTTAACAGGAATCCACTTGGGAGGTCGCCCAGCGGTGCCTGAACACCTAGGGACAAACAGTGCTGATGCGAGGGCAGCACAGGCTCCATGCATAGTTGGCTCCCATTGTAAAGCCAAAATACTCCTATGGGCGTATCAATCTCTGTGCACCAAGAGGACCAGAGATTTAAGCTTGTTCTCAGCGATCTGGGCTTCCTGGACGTGGCAAAGCCCCATGCCTTCGCGCCAGCCATTAGCAAGCTAACGGAGCATGTTCTGTTGGACATTAGCTAACTCAAATGTCTAAGGCCGCACAAAGCCACAGTGCAAACCAAGTGCACAGGCTTAGTGAATGGCTGCACTTACCAAATCCCCTAGTGATGGCTGATTTGAGCCTACAACACGGGCTGAGAGATACCACGTCACCTGAAACTCACCCTGCCTCCGTGCAGCTCCAGGGCTGGAGCTGAGGAGAGCTCATGAACCGCAGTGGCCTGCTGGCAGAGACGGTTTTATGAGGTCTGGCAGGTGCAAGCGCCTGTCCTGCCCACCTCTGCCTGGTGCCACTGTGGAATGAAGCACTCGCTTCGACTTTACGGCGGCATCCGCCCTCCTAATCCCACCGTGAGTCCGGGCCAGGGTTGAGGGTGGCAGCCAGGAAGGAGAGCCAGTTTACCTAAGACACAGAGAGGTGCAGCCAGTTGTCCCCACCCACACGGGAAGGCAGCTGCAGGGACGGCAGCCAGCCCTGGAATGCGCGAGCTCGGGGCTCTGCTTCTACACACGTGTTTGTATTTCCTCCAATGTTTGTTTAATGGTAGAAACATTTCGGCAGAAACCGGAGAGCTGGCTTCTCAGAAGCTCACCTGTTGCTTTGGAATGCATTTATTTGCACCTGGGGCCCCTACGCGGCAGCAAACTGTTCCCTTCCTGTGGCCAGAAGGCTGATGCGCCCACGTCACGGTCTCCATGGCAACGGACTGTGATCTTACAAACAGCAGGTTGTGCCTCCAGGTACATAGCTAGCGCGCGAGCAGGTACAGTGGGGCCCGAACTAACTTCCTGTTTCCAGGCAAACCTCTACAAGAAGTCGAAGGTCCCACCTGCCCTCATGCCCCAGGATGCACTGTGCTTGCGAGCACAACATACGACACACACCGTGGCTTTGGTTTGTATTCCTCTCGTGGCAGCAAGAGCGTTTCTGCTTTCCTTACTGCCCACCCTCCACCCTTCCTTCTGCCCTAAGTGACTCACAGAATAAAGACAAAGAGGGCACTCCAGCTCCCCTTGGCATGGCTGTGACTGAGCGTGGAGTCGAGGTATTTAATCTTTAGGATGATTTTTTTAAATGTTATCTGTTTTCTTTCTTTTTCTTTCAGTTTTATTTACTTACTGATTTTTATTTGAAAAAGGAGAGTGGCAGAGGTCTTCCATCTGCTGGTTCACTCCCCAAATGCCACAACAGCCAGAGTTGGGCCAGGCTGAAGCCAGGCGCTTCACCCTGGGTCTCCCACGTGGGTGGCAGGAGCCCAAGTCCTCGGGCTATCATCTAGAGCCTCCCAGGGCATGCAGTGGCAGAAGCTGGATTGGAAGCATGGAGTAGTCGGGACTTGAACCATGCGCTCTGATATGAGAAGCAGGTGTCCCAAGAGGTGGCTCAGCCCATGGCACCACAAGGCCTGCCCAAAGCCTAGTGCATTCTGGTCCTGGTGGTGATGAACCACTGCGGGTCTGCATGGGCACTGTCCTCAAAGAAAAAAAAAAGAAAAAGGAAAACTGGAATGATGGAATCACGCCTCCACCTCTCAACACAGCAGCTCACTGTGAAGCCCAAAGGGGCGCGGCCTCCTCCTAATTTGGCTCCTGTAGCCCTGACTACCTCACCATTGGTTTCCTGTGACAGACAGCCTGCCCTTTGATTGGGCCCTTGGACAATCAACTTCCATCTACTCTTGGAATGTCCCATGTCACTCAACATACAGCCACTTCCTGCAACAGGACCTTCTTCCAGGGCCCCGGAAGCAAAGGAGAGGTGCTGAAAGGAAGTGGATATGAGGTGGTACCAATCCAAGCCCTCCCCTTGTCCCCTAAAACCACTCCCCTCTGACTTCTTTTTTTTTTTTTTTTTTTTTTTTTTTTGACAGGCAGAGTGAGAGAGAGAGACAGAGAGAAATGTCTTCCTTTAATTGGTTCACCCCCACAAATGGCTGCTACGGCCGGCGCACTGCGCCAATCCAAAGCCAGGAGCCAGGTGCTTCCTCCTGGTCTCCCATGTCGGTGCAGGGACCAAGGACCTGGGCCATCCTCCACTGCCCTCCCAGGCCACAGCAGAGAGCTGGACTGGAAGAGGGGCAACCGGGACAGAATCCGGCACCCTAACTGGGACTAGAACCTGGGGTGCTGCCGCCACAGGCAGAGGATTAGCCAAGTGAGCCGTGGCGCTGGCCTCCCCTCTGACTTCTTCTTCTTTTTTTTTTTTTTTTTAATTTTTTGACAGGCAGAGTGGACAGTGAGAGAGAGAGAGAGAAACAGAAAGAAAGGTCTTCCTTTGCCGTTGGTTCACCCTCCAATGGCCGCCGCGGCCTGCGCACTGAGGCTGGCACACCGCACTGATCCGAAGGCAGGAGCCAGGTGCTTCTCCTGGTCTCCCATGGGGTGCAGGGCCCAAGCACTTGGGCCATCCTCCACTGCACTCCTGGGCCATAGCAGAGAGCTGGCCTGGAAGAGGGGCAACTGGGACAGAATCCGGCACCCCGACCAGGACTAGAACCCGGTGTGCCGGCGCCGCAAGGCAGAGGATTAGCCTACTGAGCCACGGCGCCGGCTCCCCTCTGACTTCTAAGTCCTGCTTCCAGGACCTGGTTTCAGGTCTCTGGGCAATCGTAGCCAGGCTTCTGGGCTTGCAACCCTGAGGCCTTTAAGAAACTGAGCTACAAGGTTGTGGTACCATGGCTCAAACACAAGTCAAACCATGAACCCAGAGCTTACCCTACCCCCATCCTCTAGCTCTAGACCATAAAACATCGGCCCCTGAACCATCCGTATTTCTTACAGAACACACTCTTACCCATAAAGAATAACAATAATATTCATATTTTTTTGGAGAAGGTGCAGACGATGAACAATTTACAGTGTTTTAGAGAAACGGGGATTCCACAGAGGCATCCACTGTCCCCACCAGCCCTGCGTGTCCAAGTCTTTCACGTCCTGCCAGACCACAGGCAGTGGCCACTTCCTCCATGAAGCTTCCTGCTATCAGGAGCTCTTTTCCTTCTGCAGCCCACAGCACCTGACCCCAACCTCTCTCCAGTATGGAGAGAGAGAGAGAGAGAGAGGGAGAGAGAGAGAGGTGTCTTCCATCCACTGGTTCACTCCCCAATTGGTCGCAACAGCTGAAACTGGGCTGATCAGGAGCCAGGAGCTTCTTCTGTGTCTCCCACGTGGGTGCAAGGGCCCAAGGACTTGGGCCATCTTCTACTGCTTTCCCAGGCCACAACAGAGAGCTGGATTAGAAGTGGAACAGCCAGGACTCCAACCAGCACCTTTTGGGATGCCGGCACTGAAGGCGGCAGCTTTACCCTCTGTGCCACAATGGTGTCCCTGTCCTTTCCCGTCCTAAAAGCCTCCTATCCCTTCCTGCCACCTGAGAAGTTGCTATTTGATTCCCAACTGACGACGTGTGTGTTATACGTTTTCCCTCCCGTTCTTCCCCATCCTGGGTGGACATGGAGCTTAGTGCTACCCAGCCTGTTCACTTTGGGCAGTGACCTCCCCTAAAGACAGTTCTACTTTTTATTCAATAAAGGCCGAGATCTCTTGGTTAGGTCCTTGGTTAGGGTTCTAGGATCCATCCTTGAGCTACAGGCTCAAAATTACCTGATCCTTTCTTCCACACCAATCAAAGCCCAGCCTAACCTAGCACATCACTAGAACCGGCTATTTCTTCTCAATGCACTACCCACTATCTACTTATAACACTTGGGTGTATCTTTGGCTGCAGGCAACAGAAACCCAAAATATTATTGGCTTAAACAAAATGAGACTTACTGCTTCATCTCCTGGAAAAAGTTGAAGGCAGGTAGTGTAGGACACTAAGGGAGCTTCCTAGGGGGATCAGGATCCACGGTCCTCCCACCCAGCAGGCTATTCTCTCCACCTCCTGCCTCCTGTGTCAGGGTGGCTACAGAGACAAAGCAGCAGTGGAGACAAACACCCTTGTTTCCCCTCGGGACAGTTCCTGGAACCCACCCACAGCACTGCCACGAAATCCCACTAGCCACCAAGCAGGCTGACAAATGTCTTCTTCACTCTGTTTAGGTTATCCATCCTCCAATTTAGGATTCTGCTTCTACAGACGCTGAGGGCAATAGGTCCTGGGGACAACTAGCAGTCTTGGCCTCTGTCTCCGGCCTGAGCAATCCATTTTCATCCTTGAGAGGCCAGCTTTCTCACTCTCCATGGTCAAGGTGGGCACAATCTCTGGGTCTATCTCTGTTCTTCGCAGACCAGGCGCTTAGATGGGGCTGGGAGCCTCCAAGGTAGAGCAGGGTCAGGTGGTTGTCCCCAACACACAGCAAATAAAGCCAAGATGGGAGTGACACATGGTGGTCCTGGTCCCTCCTTTTAGGCCATTCAGTAGGGTCTGCGCCGAGGGCAGAGGCACGGAAGGCCTGGCCAACCTCTGGAAGCCGGAGATAAGAAATCAGTGCCCAGGAGCACTGGGTTCCAGGGTGCTCATCCAGCCACAGTGCACGGGCCTACAGCAGGCCTCCCTGCCATCCTGCCTCTCAGGACACCATCCTCCCGCCACGGTGAGAACAGCTCCCCCTGGGCAGCCCACGACCCACCGCATCGCACAGCCATCTCTTGTCCCCTAGCAGGCAGACAGCGGGGGACTGTGAGAAGCAAACCACATGGCTGCACCCATTCTTGGGGGGCCCAAGTTTCCAGGCAAATGAGTCCCTGCCTGGGCTGGTGGCAACCTGCAGTCTTTCCTTATCATCCCAGATCTGGCCCGGCCCCTCCAGCTCCGTGGCTGCCTGCTCCCTACGAGTTCTCCTCCCCAGGGCCCCAGGACAGGTATTTGAGCTGGCAGGTCGCCTGCCTCCTCTCCCCAGGTGCCGGGCCCTGTGAACATCCCACGACTGTGGGGGTGACAACTGCAGTGTTGAAACGTCTTGTTCACGTAGGACGGCAATATCCTGGGGCGGCATGGGGAGTGCCGGCTGTAGGACTGCCTTGGGCTGGAAGGGTGCCTGGATTCGAGTCAGGGGTCATTGGACCCACGAGGGAAGAGGGACACCATCCTGCCTGCGGGCCCTTTCTGTGGCACTGGGCATGTGCGGCTGCCCTTCACCAAGGTGCTCCGCCTTCCATCCGAGGGACAACACCGCCCATGTCTCCCGAGCCCATTATTCTTACCCCCTGTTTTCAGATGGGGCTGCCCAGGCCCGCTGTTAGGAAGGCTGGAATTTCTCACCCTACCCGTGTTCTTCCATAGGTCATAGACCCTCTCTCCAGGGTTGCTGGGGCCACTGCCCAGTCCAGTCCCCATGCTGGGTATGCAGTGTTGGATATGCCTTTGTTTCCAAAAGCCCAGGGCAAGAGAGCTAATCTTCAAGGTTACTTAAGCAGGGTCCCCTTTCTCTCCTCGTCCTCCTCCTGTTCCCTTTACTCTTCTCCTCCTTCTTCATGAAAATAACATCCTTTACAAATGGAACCAGGTAGGGGCTGGCGCTGTGGCACAGCGGGTTAACGGCTTGGCCTGAAGCACTGGCATCCCATTTGGGTGCCGGTTCGAGACCTGGCTGCTCCACTTCTGATCCAGCTCTCTGCTATGGCCTGGGAAAGCAGTAGAAGATGGCCCAAGTGCTTGGGTCCCTGCACCCATGTGGGAGACCCAGAAAAAGCTCCTGGCTCCTGGCTTTGGATCAGCTCAGCTCTGGCCATTGTGGCCAATTGGGGAGCGAACCAGTGGATGGAAGACTTCTCTCTCCCTCTCTCTCTCTCTCTCTCTCTGCCTCTCCTCTTTCTGTGACTTTCAAATAAATAAATCAATCTTAAAAAAAATGAAACCAGGTGACAGGGGGTGGGGGGTACGGTGGAGGGGGTGGGGCACATTGTAGCCTAATAGGTTAAACTGCCACTGGCGATGTCGGCATTCCATATGAGCCCCAGTGTGAATCCCAGCTACTCCACTTCCAATCCAGCTTCCTGCTAATGCACCTGGGAAAGTAGCAGATGGCCAAGTGCCTGGGCTCCTGCCACCGTGTAGGAGACCTGGACAGAGTTCTGGGCTCCTGGCTTTTCCTGGACCAGCCCCAGCTGTTGTAGCCATTTGGGGAGTGAACTGGCAAGTGGAACATCTGTGTGTGTGTGTTTGTGGTGTGTGTATCTCCCACTCTTTCTGGACCTCTGCCTTTCAAATAAATGAATAAATCTTTAAAAGGAATAAAATCTGGGGCAGGCATTTGGTTCAGGCATTAAGAGGCCAGTTTGGGACACCAGCACCCCATATTAGAGTGCCTGGGATCATCTCTCTCTCCCTCTCCCTCTCTCTTTCTCCCTCTCCCTCCCCCTCCCTCTCTCCTGCCTATCAAATAAATAAAAATTTTGAAAATGAAATCTTCACCATATACCTACTGTCTTCGTTCAACCCCTCCCTAAGTCCTGCATCCCACTTCTTTCCCCCTAAAAAATCCTCTTGCCAACCTGGATGCATTTTCCTGGCCCCAGTCCCCACAGTCACCCACAAGGGTGCCTAAGGAGCCTGTTTCTCCTACAAAGCCATGGGCCTGGGGAGGGAGAAATGGGTTTGAGGGCGTCCTCTTTGCACCAAATACAGTTTTTTGCTTTACACTTTGCTCCTCAAAGAATCCTCCAAGAACAGGCTCACACAATCCTTACTCACTGTACTTCACCGCGTTCTGTCTTTCGTCACTCTCTCTGCATGTCCCAACCCAGGACGGTCCAGGAAGAGGTGCCCAGGGAAGAGAACAAGTAGGCATTAGCTCCATGGCTGGGGAAGGGTATGGCAGAGAACCACAAAGTATGGCACCCATGCCCAGGGACCAGGCATCCCAGGGATGCTCCTGCTCAGCTTTGGAGAGCCCGGGCTGGCAAAGGACTGTGGGACCCTTTTTGTAGACAGGCAGAGTCAGACGGAGAGAAGGAAATTTGCTTGAGGACATTCAGACTCTTGGAGTGTGGAACGCCTTAGTCTGTCTTTTGATTTTAGGAAATTGCAGTATAATAGAAAGACCATGAATGGAGACTGTTAGGATATGGCTGGGTTCTGTCCTTCTTGTACCTTAATTAAGAACCTTAATTAAGAACTCTCTATGTCACAGGGCTGGCATTGTGGCACTGAGGATTAAGCCACCGCTTGCGATGCCAGCATCCCATCTCAGAGCACCAGTTCATGTCCCAACTACTCTGCTAATGTGTCTGAGAAAGCAGCAGATGATGGCCCAAGTACCCGGGCCCCCGCCACCCACATGGGAGACCCAGATGGGGTTTCTGGCTCCTGGCTTTGGCTTGGCCCAGCCCTGGTTGTCGCAGTTATCTGTGGATTGAACCAGCAGACAGATCTCTCTCACTCTCTCTCTGTGTTGCTCTACTTTTAAAATTAATAAATAAGTCTTAATAATGAAAAAGAACTCTGTACATGTTGTGTTGGCTTCGTATGAAAGAGAAATGATGAATGAGATTTCCAAGTTTAAGACATTCATGTTTTGAAAGGAAAGGGCCAGGTGTTAAACCAGCAACGTCAATGGAGAAGGCCTGGCTTTCAAATCTTGGTGCTTCTCTTACTTAGGGCAGTCCTGGGGCAGATTTTTATTTTGCTTATTTATTATTTATTTGTAACCTCTCCAGGTCTTGGTCCCTTCCCTATCTGCCTGAAAGCAACAAACTGATCATTGGAGAGGTTCTGAGAGCTGAATGAGATAACCCTTACCAGAGGAGCGAGTGGGGTGCCTGGCACATGACGGGTATCTGGGAACCTAGGTTTCATAACCAGTTCCATTTTTCTTTGAGAGAGGCATTGTCTTCCTCCAATTAGTTTAATCCAGTGTACTTCATGCATTTTTTTAAAAATATGGAATTCCTTCTACATTTGCGAGTCTGTGCATTGTCAAAACCCCCAATGCTAGTGACAGGCCGGAAGGTCTTAGCATAACAGTTGCAACAATGGTTCATTGAGAGAGCTCTGGGGATGGAATGAAGGGCTGAGCAGTTTCCAGATAATCCTGCCCTCGATCAGGGAGCACCCGGTCAGACGGACGGGGACAGCTGTCTCAGGGCCCTGCCCCTTCTCGTCCTCTGTGGCCTGCCTGTTCCAGGGACTCTTTAATTTTTATAAATATAATATTGACTCACTCTTGACTTCAGACTGAGTGCGGTAGCTCAAAGATTCTCTCTTGGAAGGAAAAGAGGACGGTTGTATCTCCCAGTGAAAGGCTAGTTTGTCCTAGAAGTGAGACCCAGACACTCTCCTCGCAGCTTCACCAGCCGCGGTCTTTGAAAACGCCAGCAGGGCGGCCCTGTCTAGGGCCTCGTTTGTTTTACCGTGTCTCCATGAAGGGCCCATGGCACATAGGAGTCCTCCCAGCATGAAGCTTGGCGAGGGTCTGAAAGTGGTTCAAGGTCACACAGCGGAGCCATGGTCAAACCTGAACCACAGCCAAGTCTTCGGATTCCACAAGGACGGGCCTCAGGTGTGTCTAAGGAAATGACAGAGTGCACCTTCCAGCCAGTGGGGCAACCCCAGCCTCTCAGGAGATAGCTTGTGCCCTGACCCTGGTACAATGCAAGGAATGCTAGAGGACCACCCTCCTCCCTCTCTCTGGCTTCGGGCACAAGAATTTCTCCCACTCAGATGCCTGAACTGAATCATTTCTTGGAGGGTTCCCAATCAGAGGTCCAAAGATGATCTAGGGCTGGTTGCATCAAACCCACTGAGTCAGCATGCCTGGGGCCCCCAAACCCAGGGCTTCACCCTTGTTAAAAGCTCCCCAGGTGGTACACAGCCAGGGGTTTGAACCATTGCTTTCATATGAGCCTTGCCATCCCTGCGGTCCTAATTTGAAAAGGAGGAACGCCTAGGAGGAACAACCCATAGAAAATTAATGGACGATTTCCCTGGTCCTAAGGAACAACCTTCAGTAAAAGTGTCCCCTGATCAAACGCACTTAGCAATGCCTAATCACATTTTTGCTTCTCCAAGATCCAAAGTTCACATCAGCATGGGAAAAGTACATAGAAATCTCAATAAGACCTGATTAGCACAACATTTCCCAAATACATTTAATCTAGAAACTTCCTCCATTCCTGTACCCTAGTAGCTATTACTATCCCATAGGACATAGGAGGGGACTTCAAAATGTTCAATGGAAAGAGCTGATTTTGTTTTAGTTTTTTTTTTTAAGATTTATTTATTTGAAAGACAGAGTTACAGAGAGAGGTAGAGACAGAGAGAGAGATCTTCCATCCACTGGTTCACTCCCAAGGTGGCCGCAATGGCCAGAACTGTGCCGATCTGAAGCCAGGAGCCTCCTCCGGGTCTCCCACGTGGGTGCGGGGACCTAAGGACCTGGGCCATCCTCTACTGCTTTCCCAGGCCACAGCAGAGAGCTGGATAAGAGGAACAGCCGGGACTAGAACTGGTGCCCGTATGGGATGCCTGTGCCTCAGGCCAGGGCTTTAACCCCGAGGCTGCTGGCTTTGGCCTGGCTCTGCTCCACCTCCAGTCCTTGTGACCATTTGGGGAGTGAACCAGCGGATGGAAGACTTCTCTCTCTCTCTCTCTGCCTCTGCCTCTCTGTAACTCTTTTTCAAATAAGTAATAGATTTTTTTTTTAAATAAACTTTCCTCTTAGCAATGCTCATCTCTGGTGAATGGGCTATCCACACAGTGAGCAGCAAGGGCCTGATTATTTGCCTGGTAACGAGTTTTGATGGATCACAATTGTTTCTTTATCAGAATACTGGTATTACACATTTGTCAGTAGCTTCAGAGCTCACAAAGTCCTCAACATGTTGATGCAGTATAACCCATGGAATTACTGAAGTGGTGTGCTGATAGCCTCATTTTATTGCAAGAACGCTGACACCAGGCCTTTTAAACAACTCATTTGAGAAGTGGAAAAGACCCAGTCAGAAACGATGCAGCTCAGTGGTTCCTAAGCTTGACTCCACATCAGAAAGCGTGCCAGTGTGGGCATTTGGTCTAGTTGTTTAGACACCACTGGGCATGCCTGCAAGCCATATCAGGGTGCCAGGGTTCAAGTCCCAGCTCCACTGTCAATTCTAGTTTCCTGCTAAGAGGAACCCTGGTAGACAGCATGGGGTGGCTCAAATGACTGGTTCCCTGCTACTCATGGAGGAGACCCAGACTGTGTTCCCAGCTCTTGGCTTCAGCCTGCCTGGGCCTGGCCCTTGTGGGCACCTGGAGAGGGAAACAGCAGATAGGAGGGCACGCTCTCTTTCTCTCTCTCTTTTTCTTCTTCTTCTTCTTCTTCTTCTTCTTCTTCTGTCTGCCTCTCTGTCTTTCAAAAGAAGAAAGATAAGTAAATAAAAATAGACAAAAGAAATCCTTAGTGCCCATGTTAAAATCATGGGTATCTAGAAACTCTGCCTCCCCAATCTCGGGCAGGCCACGGGTTGGTTTTGGTTAACTGGAGTTTTCTGTACCACCTGTTGATGTTCTTGGCTCTTGTGCTCTGCTCCAGCTATGAAAGCTGAGACCCAGAGAAGTAAACTGAAGGATCCCGAGTCTCGGGACAAGAATTCAAACATGAATTTCTTGCATTGTGGGAGCCCCTGGATCCTCAAGGCCGCACCATGAGCAAGGGCAGTCAGGGGGGACAAGGGCAGCTCAGGGAGGTCCATGGAAGTATTCACCTGGCCTGTCTGGAGTCAGAGGGAAAGGCCTGGGAGAGTCAGCTAATCTTTACCAAGTGCATAGGAGCCGTGCCGGTCCAAGATTCTCAGGACAACGTCGGGAGGCAGAGATCACAATGATTTTCCGAGGAGCAGGAGTAGGTGGGTAGGGCGTACGAGGTGGAATGTCTGGGTTTGCTTCCCAGCTCTGGCTCCTGACTCTAGCTTTCTGTTAACGCACACCCCGGGAGGCAGCAGGGGATGCTCCAGTTCTTGGGTTCCACGCGCACCCCGTGACCTGGATTGCATTTCTGGCTACAGACCTTGGCCCAGCCCCAGCCACTGTAGGCATCTAGGGAGTGAACCAGCAGATGGAAGCTTTCTCTGGATCTGTCTCTCCCTCTCCCTGTCTCTCTGCTTTGTACATATATATATGTATATATATGTGTATATATATATATATGTATATATACATATATATATGTATATATATATATAATAATTGTTTCCCTAAGTGAAGGAAGATTTTTCACACGTGGTGTTGATTTGTCCTTTGAATGGGGTTGGGCCTCTCACAAGTTGCCTCCTGCTTATACTCTGCAGAAGTCCTTTCTAGAATCATCTAGCCTGCCTCTTGCCTCCTCCTTGGGCCTCAGCCCCCTTCAGCGGGAGCAGCCCCAGTGCTCCCTGGAAGAGGCGCTTGTGGTTGAGCCCCGCTCACGACTGCACCCAGCCTTCTCCATAGGTGAAATGTTTGTCCTGCACGTAGTCCCAGCTCTGCCACTGACTTGCCGGCTGCCCTCAGGTCAGTCGCTTCATCACCATGTGCTTCCATTTCTTCCTGGGTCATCGGGCACTTCCGGACTGGATTGGTGTTTCCCAAGACATGTTCCAGAACACAGTTCTGCGGGAGGTTAAATGCATAAAAAAGCCCTCTGTGGTTAAGCATGTTTCGGGAACTGTCAGTTAACGGGCTGACTGGTGCAGCGCATCTCGGACCTTTTAATGTGCACCATGGAGCTCCACAGCGCTGACACAGAACCCTTTGTAGAGATACTCATGAGCTGGATATTCTGCAAAACTCCCTTGGCTACAGGCTGGACAGGAGGAGCTCCAAGGACCCTACTAAGACAAACAGATGCAGCCGGCACCACGGCTCACTAGGCTAATCCTCCGCCTGCAGTGCCGGTACCCCAGGTTCTAGTCCCGGTTGGGGCGCCGGATTCTGTCCCGATTGCTCCTCTTCCAGTCCAGCTCTCTACTGTGGCCAGGGAAGGCAGTGGAGGATGGCCCAAGGACTTGGGCCCTGCATCTGCATGGGAGATCAGGAGGAGGCACCTGGCTCCTGGCTTCGGATTGGTGCAGCTCCAGCCATAGCGGCCATTTGGGAGGTGAACCAACAGAAGGAAGACCTTTCTCTCTGTCTCTCTCTCTCACTGCCTAGCTCTGCCTGTCAAAAAAAAAAAAGAAAGAAAGAAAAAAAAAAAGACAAACAGATGCAAACAGAGGCTACGTGCTTGGGTTGAAAGCTCTTGTGCCTACAGGCTGTGTGGCAGTAGTAAGCAGGCCATTCCACCGTCAGCCCAGTTTCCTCAAATATACTTTGCAGGGTTGGGGGGGGGGGGTCATACACAAATGCGAATCACATGCCTTGAATGAAATAAAAGCTCAGAGGTGGGCACGTGGCTTAGCAGGTAGACGCCAATTAGGGCACTCGCATCCCAAGGTAGAGTGCCTGGATTCAATCCTTGGCTTCACTTCCGGACTCCAACTTCCTGTTGATGTGAACCTCAGAAAGCAGCAGTGACGGCTCCAGGGACTGGGTCCTGCCACCGACTTAGGAGACCTGGCCTGAGTTTCTGCTTATTGGCATTGGCCTGGCCCTGCCCTGGCCACTGCGGACATTTAGGGAGTAAGCCAGTGGATGGGAGCCCTCTGTCTCCCTAACACATATGTAAAAATTGTAAAAGAACAAGATGCTGAAATCCCATCAGAATGTGGCTGTCTCCTTATCTGGCTTTCAACCCATTAGCAACAGCTCCACTGCATTTCCTTTGGAAATCATTGTATGCATCAGCTATTAAACGACACACCTTTTTTGTTCTGACCATGGCCTTGACCACTGACTCAACGTGCCCCAGGCCTCGGAGCTCCCTGTCTTTCACCTACAGAATTACAACCAGACCCGGTGTTGGACACAGCCTCCTGTGTGATTGAACTTCGAGCCGGAGGGTCTGTGCACGAAGGCGCTTAGAGCTCTTCTCAGCGAGGGCGGCACCGTGGGAAACTTGCCGGGAAGGCCCTGGTCGGCTGATGAATGGTTTCAGGCAGAGAGCAGAGCGCATTGTTGCCAGCACACAGCAGCGGCCACTCATGCCTCAGGAATGTTATCACCTTTTCCAGCTGCAAGTCAGGTGTTTGTCTAGGCCAAGCGAGGGCCAGGCATACCTGAACTGAACACAGCCAGTCTTTTCCCAGAGCCAAGCCTATCTGTTTTGACCTGCTCTGGAACTGGGGGTCATCGGAGATAAAGTCTGGGGTTAATGATGGTGGCAGGGCTGGGTTTCCGGCGCCTTTTGCAGTCCATCAAGAGCCAGAGAAGTTGGTTCTTCAACAGGCGCATCCGCATGAGCTGTGCAGCGCCGACAGCTCAGTCGCTTTGGATGGTAAGCCTGTTCCAGATCTTTGCTTGGACTCAATGACTTGCATACTTTTCATCATAAAGTGGTGAGCAATTCCAGGTGCTGAGACCCTTCCACGTGTTAAATCCTTTCCTCCTCACTCGGTCATGAGGTAGGTTCTATTATCATTCTATTTTGTATACGTCCAGAGAGGTCTTGCTTCAAAGTCCACCACTGTGCTGTAGTGGTAACAGGAGCGAACCCAGAAATCGGGTTCTGTGACCTGTGACCCCACCCACTGTACAGATCCCTTCAGACTCGACAAGGCTCTCCCTCTGGGAGCGCAGCGTGCGACATTCCAGCCAGCCTCTCACAGAGCAGGGCGTGATGACTCTGCACACAGGATGGGCCGGGAAACCAGAACTTGGGCATGCACGTGTGTTCTGCTCAACTCAATGTGCTTCCCGGGCTTTCCTCTCCTGCGGGCACTGTGCTCCTGCCATACCTGAGATTTCACACACACTTGGCCTACTTAGCAGGTGCACAGGTGTTTAACCTTTACTTTGTTTTAAAAGATTTATTTATTTTATTTGAAAGGCAGAGTCACAGGGAGGCAGAGAGAGAGAGAGAGAGAGAGAGAGAGAGAGAGAGGCCTTCCACCCACTGGTTCACTCCCCAGATGGCTGCAACGGCTGGAGCTGTACCGATCCGAAGCCAGGAGTCAGGAGCCAGGAGCTTCCTCTGGGTCTCCCATGCGGATGCAGGGGCCCAAGGACTTGGGCCATCTTGCACTGCTTTCCCAGGCCACAGCAGAGAGCTGGATTGGAAGTGGAGCAGCCAGGACGCTAACTGGCGCCCATGTGGGATGCCTGCACTGCAGGTAGCAGCCCCATCCACTAGGCCACAGCACTGGCCCCTAACCTTTACTTCCATTCTCCTGGTATCTTTTCTTACCCTAGCAGGTTCAAAGAGGGAAGAATACAAAGAAATAACTTGGACAGGTGAAAAGGCCAGTGCCTGGGACATGGCCATTAACGTCTTCAGTCTGCAATGATTTTACAAGCACCTCCTGGCACTGCAAGCCCAGGCCAAGAGACATTACATCAAGGTCATTCCCTTTAGCAGCTCCCAGACTAGTAAGAGAGAAAAGATGTATGCAGTTATCAGAATAGAAAAGACAGAGTAGTTAATGCCCCATGAGAAGCAAGACAGCACTATAGGACGTGAGAGAAAAACATCTGGCTGGGATAATCCCAGAAAGCTTCCCGGAAGAGTTAGAATAAGAACTTTTGCCACTACCAAGCAGCTGTTTTAAGTTCCAGAGCCAGTCCCTGAGCCCTACTGGAAGTCCTTGCAGGATCCATCTCAAAGTTCTGTCTCCTGCATGAGGAAAAAAAAAAAAAAAACACCCCTAGGCTGTGCCAGCCCAGGACCCTGCCAGCCACGGTCCCCAGCCACTTAATTCTAAGAGAACTGTCCGATTTTCCTGAATGAGCTTTGGCCTCCAAGTGGTGGGGGCCTGGGGCTGGGTGGGGCGGAGCTCTGCAAGCCGATCCCCTGATACGCTGCCTGCTGCCTCTCTGGGTTGCCAGGCCCAGCCCCTAGCAGACAGCCTAGATGCGCAGCACGGGAGAAAGCACCCAGTCTGGAGACAGGGCCATAATGAAGTCAATGAAGCATAGCCGAGTGCAGATAAAGGCGCTTTCTTGGGTCTCACTGCCCTGGGATGACTCGTCCACTCTTTCTCCTCCCCCTCCCCCCCCCTCCCCCTGCTGGCTCTAAAGGCTCCAGACAGATGTGTGCTCAGGTTCATGGGCGATTAGCTTAGGAGGCCACCAGAGGCCCACGGCCTGGCTGCATTTACCTTCTGGCAGCCCTGTGGAAGGCGCAGAGGTAGGGAAGCACGCTGCCCTGAGCGAGCGTGTGTGAGCCTGTTTCCCACGGCTGATGGTCAGTTTTTCCCATTCCTCCATATCTTCATTCCATAGAGATTTCTTGAATACCAGCGCAGTACAGAGGCTGGACAAAATTCGGTTGCTGGCGGCCGCAGCTTAGTCACAGGGGTTAATCTCCTTACAAACTGTCACACGGCGGGGAAGGGGACAGGCTCCATGCGCTTTCAGACCCACTTCTGCGCATGTGTGGGCCTGGAGTTCCCATCGGTGAAGGGATCTTGCAGAGCATGCATGCCACACATAGTTGCTGCCATCGCGGATGTCTTTATCCATTTTGTCCTTCATTCATTTGGACAGTAGTATTTCATGCTACTGACTTTGCTCCGGTGGGGAGGGTGGAGTTTCGGATGGGGAAGCAGTCAGAGAGGGGGCCCCAAATGGAGAACCAGCCTCTCTAGCTCTGGATAGCTGCTGTCTGGCTGCGGCCCCCCTCCCCCCGCCCTGAGCCCTGCCAGGCAGTGCTGGAGGCCCCTTGTACAGAGGAGGGAAAAACAGGGCCCCTGAGGGGTCAGGTGACAGCATCAGGGTCCCACAGCTGGCACTCACACCCCAACAGATGTCCACATGGGGCCAGCAGGTGAACAGCAGGCTGAGGGGAAATGGGGAGGAACCTGAGACATCCCCACTTCCCTCCCCGGCAAGGGAAGTCCGTTAGGACCCATCCAACAGTGTAGAGGCCCCACTATTGGCCATGGGCAGTCAGTCAAAGCTCAAGGTCTTTGCTATGGAGAAAGGAAGGAAGTTACCTGGGGCTGAAGAAGAAAAGACCAAGATGACAGGACAAAGGCATCCCTGGACGGGGATCTGTAGAAGCCCTTTGGGTTGGGAAAGGCGGGAAGCAACTGGAAGGAGTATGGTTTGGTGGTGGCAACGGAAGCTGGGGTCCTGTGCACCGAACATCACATCTTCGTAACCAGGGAACAAGGCAGGAAGCAAGCATTTGGGGCAACTTTCATAAGGAACCCAACCCAGGGCACCTAGGCCGAGGCAGAGATTAGGGACGCCACTGGAGGCAAAGCAGCAGAAGTGACACAGGAAATGCCCCCTCTCCCCACTGCCGCCCGGCCTTGGCCCCAGCCACCTCAAGGTCACCCCAGTGCATGTCCCAAGACCGTGAACAGACAAGGCTCCCAATTACTCATTAGCCAGCCTGGGCGCTGGCCCCCACGTCCCTGTCCTTGGCCACAAAGAGATGAAAGCCGAGCCGCCAGTACAGGGAGAGGCAGGCCCGATAGCTCAGTAGCTATCTCAGCCGCTGGCATTATCAAAGCCGGGTGCAGCCACGTCGGAGGATGGAGGCTGGGCTTTCCAACGCTCCTGTGCCCTTTGTGTCTCCTCCTCCCCTCCCCTGCCCCTCACCCAAACAAACAGAAGGAAAAAAAATCATCATTAGTGGAAGGCGACTTTAACAGGTGGCTCCCAAGGTGAAGAGGGCTGCAGCCAGCTTCCGCAAGGACATGCCAAGGTTAGCTGCTGAGAGGGCTGGGATCCTTCTCAATGGCGCTGCACCCACTCCGCGGCCGAGGAAAAGGCCCCTCCATTGCGGCCAAGCAAGCACGAGGCCTTGGTCCTGCCCCAATGTCTGCCCCTCCTGCCCAATCCCAGGAGTCATAGGCAGGTACCCATGTACTCAGGCCCACCCTTGCTGCCCCAGGCCTCCCTGAGTTTGGGCTGGTCTAGAAAGCAGTAAGGCCTTCCCTCAACGGTGCCTGAGAGAATACCCTGGGACAACCACATCACTGACTGCTATCTGCACTCTGGGTCTTTGTCCATTGCCCATACATTTAGCTGGGAGGTTTTTCTTCCACCCAGAGAGGCTGCAGTAGAGAGAGGGAAAGGGCTGGTGTTCAGGGCCTTCCAAGCCTCCGATTTGGATCCTCAGGCTCCTTCTGCACCGGTCACTACCACCGCCCAGGACAAGTCAATGAAGGCAGCAGCCAAGATGGCAGCAGGAAATTTTCATCCCTTCCATCTCCTCAGCTTCCAGGTAGCACATAAAGAGTTTATCATGCAGGGCTGGCGCTGTGGCACAGTGGGTAAAGCCACCGCCTGCGGTGCTGGCATCCCATATGGGCTCTGCTTCGAGTCTGGGCTGCTCCACTTCCGATCAAGCTCTCTGCTATGGCCTGGGAAAGCAGTGCAAGATGGCCCAAGTCCTTGGGCCCCTGCATGGGAAGACCCAGAGGAAGCTCCTGGCTCCTGGCTTTGGATGGGCGCAGCTCCAGCTGTTGCGGCCAACTGGGGAGTGAACCATTGGATGGAAGACCTCTCTCTGTGTAACTCTGACTTTCAAATAAATAAATCAATCTTTTTTTTAAAAGGAGTTTATTGTGATGTGCTGGCTGTGGAACAAGTACATGGGTAGACACAAAGACCCCAGATCTCCAGAAGGTCCTCAGCGTGAGAAAGAGCAGCAGGAATGAGCAATCCTTGGAGCGGTGAGCAAGCAGCAACTCTGCACTGTGTTCCGTGCGGCAATCAGGCAGGGCATCACAGAGGAGGACGCTGACGCTCCAAGAGCGGAAGGCGGGCCGTGGGCTGGGAGTCGCACCCGATCTGGTGGGGCACACTTGATTCAGGACCCACTGCAGTCTGCCGTGAAGGGAGAGACATCAGGCTCCGCTCCAGCCCACAGGCTATTGAGAGGAACGCGTGGCCAAGACGCAGCGGGGGAGGTCAGTGGGTGGAGAACAACTAAGAGGACAGAAACCTCAGGGGTGCTGAGGCTCCTGGCTCAGTCCACCCAGCGGGATTCCTGCTGAAGACAGGCCAGGGTGGTCAGTGCTCTCCCGTGGGGTGGTGGAGGCTGAAGAAGGTGACCAGGCACCAAGGGTGAACAGACATCAGGGGTGAGGGCTGCTTGCTAATGTGACTTCGGCAGGGCTCTTGCTAAAAGTAGAGAGTTGAGAAAAGGTGCAAATGGCCCCAGGAGTAGGTTCAGGAGCCTGGCTGTTTCAGGCATGGAGTCTTTTGTCAGAAGAAGATGGACTTGGCCCTCTTACCATGCAGAAGTTCATCTCCTTGCCTACCGTCCTGTCTTCCCTCTTAGCTGCCCCACTGGCTTTGCCTTCTTGCCATCCCCTTTCTGAACGCTGAGTCTCGCTTCTTCTGTTACCTCGGTCGCTTTAATCCATCCCCTCAGGGTCAACCATTCCTTCCTACTGACGGTTTTCAAACCTGCCCCTCTGGCTCCAGATCCCATTTCCATCTTGGGATCCGTTCAGATCCCTGAGACCACCTGGCCACGCGCACGTTACTTTATTACAGTATCTCTTTGTCACTTGCTTGATCAGTGGCCTGAGTCCCCTCTGTTGGTTTAGTCTTTTCCTATCCCATGCTTTATATATATATATATATATATATATATATATATATATATATACTTGATTAACTTAAAGGCAGAATGAGAGAGATAAATGGATGGATAGATAATGTTCCATTGACTGAGCCTGGAGCTCCATTTGGTGGCAGAAGCTCAAGCACTTGGGTCACTGCTTTCCAGGCGCATTAGCAGGGAGCTGTGTTGGAAATGGAGCAGCTGGGACTTGAACTGGCACTAGGATATGGAATGACAGCCACTGCAGGAGACAGCTTAGCTCACCACGCCACAACACCAGCCTCTTCCCCCCAGCCATGTCTTCTTGATTTTGCCTCTTCTGTATCTCTTTTCTCACATCATCACCTTACTCAAAAGATTTCAGTGGCCCTCGCTACCTATCTATACCACTGTGCCCAGCTGCAGAGCCCCCTCTGCACTCTGGGGCCAGCTTACTGCCTATTCTCCTCTTCCCAGATCCCGCACCCCAGGGTGACTCACCACTTCCCCAGTGCGTTTCAGGACTTCTGTTCCTAGTCTTTATTTCAGACCCCTGCCCTGTCTTTTGCAGAATATACCTGGAACAGGTGTCTTTCCGGGAGCCAGTAGCTCCCTGTGCCTAGACACGAGCCCTTCCTCTCTGAATTCTCACAACATTTTTAAATTCCGTGTTCTCAGGTCCTAGGATTTGGCCTCATCTAGCAGCCTGGTGCTGGGGAAAGAGTCTGGGCTGTGGAGTTTGAATGGATCTAAATTCTGGCTCAGAGACTCCCAAGTAGTGTGACCTTTTGCCCTTTAATTTGAGCCTTTTCCTCCCTCCCATCTGTAAAATGGGCAAAAAGTTAGACCCCTGCTGTGAAAGTCAGAAGTAGTAGGGACCGGCACTGGATGCTTGTGATGCTGGCATCCCACATAGGAGTGCCAGTCTGAATCCTGGCTGCTTCGCTTCTGATCCAGCTCCCTGCTAATGTACCTGAGAAGGCAGCAAAAAATGACCCAACCACCCTGCCCCTGCCACCCACAGGGGAGACCGGGATGGAGTTTCTGCCTCCTTGCTTTATCCTGGCCCTGCCTTGGCCAATGTAGTCCTTTGGGGGAGTGAACCAGCGAATGGAAGATCTCTTTCTCTGTCTCTCCCTCTATGTCACTCTGCCTTTCAAATAAATCAATCTTTAGACAAAGAGGTAATACACATAAAATTTCCCTACACAAACAAGAGGTTAAAAGGCAGCAATTAATCTTATCATGCATGTATTTATTCCCCACTAAGACAACAATTTCTTGGGACTTGGTAGAGCAAGTTCTGTTCACGTTTGCACCAACCCGAGTCACCAGCACAGCACCAGGAATACGGAGGTGCTTCAAGCAGTGCTACTGAATGCTCAGATGAAGGAAGCAACAGCACCCCTGTCTCCTTCCCCACTGCCTGTCAATCAAATCCACTGCCTCCATGAGCTCTTCAGCCCTTTGCAACTGCCTGTCTGTGTTTCCCCACAACAAAAGGCCTCGATACCGCCCCATGCCATCCTTAGAGGAGTTATTTAGGGCTGTTGCCTGCAAGAACTGAGCTGCAGCTGAAAATGAACCTTGAGCACTTGTCAATGGCCAAGGCATCGTAAATCACTCTGGAGCTGGGCTGAAACCCTCGGAAGCTGTGCCATGCAAACTGCTATCCCCTAAACCTCTGTACAAAGTGGCGCTGGAACCCCTGGAGACCTGGCAGGAGCCTCCCTTCTGTAGCTTGGCACTCAGCTGTTCCGATACTGGCTGAACCCCAGCAGCCCCGAGGCATATAAAGACTCCCATGTCCTGGATGAGGAGGCAGTGCGAGGCCTTGGTTCCGCTCGCCCACCCGCCCCGAAGAGGAGGGAGAGCACCACGGCTCCTTGGGTTACCAACAGGGAAGCAAAGGGGGGCCGTCTATCGGGGTGGCCTCATCCCCTCCTCCTGGCCCACATCTGGTGGCATGGCATACAATCCTGGCCTAACACTGTCCATCACCCAAGTCAGCTGTGTTCAGAAACGCTCAAGGCCAAGGCCCTGGAGCCTGGGAGGGGAGCACACTGGCTGCAGATGCGAGCTGCAAGGAGCTTTGATGTTCCGAGCAGGATCCGAGGCGGCGTGGGAAGTGAGACTTCTGTGGCCCTGAGCTCCCGGGAGGGGAAGCTTTTCCGTTATCTTATAGGCCTCGGCATAGCCTAAAGGTGCTGGCTGAAGTCTGCCTTGGCCCGGAGTAAATTAGGCCAGAACCAAAGAATGCATTGGAATCAAAGTGGAAAATTAGACACTGCGCAGGGGAAAACTCTCCAAAATATATACGCAAGACGCATCAGAGAGCACCCCGTCAGTCCGGCTGGGACAGGAGCCATCAAAATGCAAATGTGGGTTTTGAGAATGCTAATGCTGGAAGTGGAGAACAATGCGGAGACAGACTTCTTGGGGCCAGGCAGAGGGCCCCGGGGCAGGATGTGGGAGCCTCCACGGGGGCAGGAATGAAAGGGGGGAAAGGAAGCCGTGTGAGAGAGGCTGGAGAGGAGAAAACAGCAGGAGAGGAGTGAGGCTGCAGGGCTGCAGGGCTGCATGGAGAGGGGAGAGCTGCCGGACGGCCAGGGGTCGCA
This sequence comes from Lepus europaeus, assembly GCF_033115175.1. NCBI lineage: Eukaryota > Metazoa > Chordata > Mammalia > Lagomorpha > Leporidae > Lepus > Lepus europaeus. The sequence goes on along the minus strand of NC_084832.1, from coordinate 101,219,573 downwards.
AGCGCTGACCACTGACCTGAGGCTGTGTGCCTGGCGGAGGGGAGGGCCAGGCTGGGGGAACGGCTCGGGACTGGCAGTCCAGTGCAGTGGAGAGGCAGGCCACACTGGGGTCCTGGCCTTGGACCTGAGGCCAACACCTGCAGGAACTAGCCAGAAGGCTGTGGGAGTAGGGGCCAGGAGCCACGCTCTTGCTTGCCTGCAACTGGCAGGGGAAGGCAGAGTGGCAGGCCGAGGCCAGACTGGGGTTCAAGTGGCTGCAGTGAGCGCTGCTTCCCTGGGTTAAATTCTGCTCTTACCCCTAGAGTTTTCTCTCTCTGTGACTCCCTGTCTTTTTAAAAACTTTTTGTTAAAGACATATTTATTTTATTTTAAAGACAGGTGAGAGAGAGAGAAAGAGAGATCTTCCATCTGCTGCTTTACTCTCTACAAGGCCACAATGACTGGGGCTGACCCAGGCTGAAGCCAGGATGCAGGAACTCCATCAAGGCCCCCCTTGTGGATGGCAGGGGCTCAAAGTCCTGGGGCCATTTTCTGCTGCCTTACCAGGCACACTAGCAGGGAGCTGGATTGGAAGAGGAGCAGTCTGAACTTGAACCGCTGCTCTGATACGGGATGTTGCATAGCAGGTGGCAGCTCAGCTCGCTGAGCCACAACACTGGCCCCTCTTTTTTTAAGTATTATTTTCATTTTGTATTTATTTGAAAGACAGAGAGATGATATGTTTCATTTCTGGCTCACTCCCTAAATGCCTGCAACAACCAGAGCTGGGCCAGGCAGAAGCTAAGAGCCTGGAACTTCATCTGGGTCTCCCACGTGGTGGCAGGGACTGAAGCACTTGACCCATCACCTGCTGCCTCTCAGTGTACCCACTAGCAGGAAGCTGGGATCAGAAGCGGAGCTAAGACTTGAACTCAGGCACTCAGATAGAGGACGCAAGTGTCCGAAGCGACATTTTAACCACCGCGCCAAATGCCTGCCCCAGCCTCACTTTTCTGATCTGGAACATGGAGATCCCTGGCCGCCGGGCCGCACTGAAGAAGTTAAAACAGAGCCGAGCACAGGGTTCCACGACTATTTGCCGTTATCTGTGAGGATGGAGAAGCTGAGACTCAGAGGATGATGGATGCTCGGTTCCAGCTCAAACCTCCTAGCGCTGTGCCAGTCCTGCCTCTCCGGGGATCCGCTGGAGGCGGGAGAATAGTCAAAGCTACCACGCCAGGAGCCAGTCCCAAAGAGGAAGCCCAGAACCTGTGAGTGATGGTGATGGGGAGAAAAAAATCAATGCTGGGAGTGGTGTTTATTTGAGGGGAGTGGAGTGCTTATTTTTGGCTTGGGGACTGGTTCACTCAGCTTGTCGGAGCTTATGGCAACCCTAGCCCATAGTTCAAGCCCAGTGAAATCACTGCTCCGGCTCCCCTCTAAACTGGAAGTTCCTGGAAGGCAAGGATTTGTGTCCCTCCAGGGTCTGGTTCAGCACTGGCTGAATGAATGGTCATTGAATGAGTTCATTCATTGAGAGCCTCTCTGGGGCCCGGCCCAGGGCCCAGGGCTGGGAACACACAGATGAATGCGATATGATCCTTGGTCCCTGCCCTGCCCTTGCCGAACTCGTTAGTCTGGTGAATGAATAAAGGAAAGAAAGAGTGAATGGAAACTGTGGGAAGGGCCGGGCCACCCTGCTAATTGCTTTATGAAGGGGGAAGATAGCACGGAGCTACACCCTTCTCACACTCGACTTTCTCTCTTCTAGCAGCAGCCGCCTGGGTCTCAGAGCTCACAGCAAGTGCTGCCTTTTCTAGGATAGGGGACCCAGCACCCCGCTTTCTCCTGCACACACTCCAGGACTGCAGGATTAAGAGGGATGAGTGGGTACCTAGAGCCATTCACATCTTCTCCCCCAAGGGCTCCGTCGGGACCACAAACTGCCGGGGCACAGCAAGCGGAGACTGTGGGAGCTGGGTTTTGCCTGGTGTGATGCTATAACCCCCAGGCAGCACACTGTGCGGGGAGGGAGGCGTCACTTGATTCCTACTGTGCAGAGCCAGCCAGCTAAGCTCCCTGGCTCAGACTGACCCCAATCGCTGCTTTTCCAGACACACCCCCCTCAGAGGTCAGTGGCAAGGTTCAAGGGAAAGGCCGGGTCTTGCGGAGGTGGGTGGGCATCTTTGGGAAATATTGCAAATATTGTCTCTTGTGCAAGGTTCACTGCACGTGGGGTTAACCTCAGAGCAGCTGGTGCATCGCTCTTCAGCGGAAGTGTCTGTGTGCCTGCGTGCGTGAGACAGGGCCTGAAACAGCCCAGGGGCATTTGCAGGCATCAGGACCGTGCCAGTAAGAGCTTCCGTGAAATGGGGCAGTACACGGAGCAGCTTCCTGTGCACACAGAAATGGTCTCCTCCACCAGGTTGGCCTCCAGTCAGAGTCCAGACTGCAGGCTCTGAACCTCTACTGTGAAACCCCAAGGGGAGTCCAAGGGACTCTAGGGCGCCCATCCAAGGGACAGTCCAAGACACACTCCAAAGGCTGGCCCACGGATATTCATAAAAACAAAAAGACAATCACAAAACCCAGTGGCTGCTTCCCTGACCCCCACATGGGAGACCTGGACCCAGCTTCCTGACTCCCAGCTTCAGCCTGGCCCAACTTCTGCCGTTGCACGCATTTGGAGAGCGAATCAGTGCATAGGAGTGTGTGCTCACACATGCTCGCGTGCACGCTCTCTCTAAGAAATAAGTAAAAGATGGCCCAGGGAGGTAAGGAGCTATGATGCTTAGCCAACTCCCAGCGAGACAGAGAGAAAGGGGAAATTCAGATACACTGAGAAGGCTCCCATCCCTGGGACCACATCCACACCCACTCTGGCTTGACTCTGTAGTACACGGGACTGCACATGGCCGGCAGGCACCAAGTTGTCAGCACTGGGAGACGAGGAGGAGCTGGTTCTTACAGACATCCCTTGCCCTCGGAGAACATGGGTGGCGCAGGGGTGGTGAGAAAGAACCCATCGGTTCTCTTCAACTCGACAACTCTCTCTTCACCATCGTCACCACAGTCCAGTTCCCCTCAGCTGGCACCTCCTACCTACTGTGTCTTTTCGCTTCTGCTCTGCCCCCTCACCCCCACCTCATTTAATGCATGCCCACACCTCCGCCAGGCTTGTTTTTAAAATGAAAACTGGGTCATAGAACCCTAACCTTAGCATTGCCCTTGCGATCCAGATGGGAACCCCACTGTGCTGTCCGGTGTAGGCTCTAGGCCCTCCTCCTCCTCCTCCTCCTCCCTCCTTGCCCCTCCAGCCACACATACTTGCCCTGGCTCCTGCCGTGGACAGGATCCCTCCTGGCGTAGGCCCTTCGCATCCTTTAGCACTCGGTTCACTCTCTCATTGGCTGGCTGTGTGGTCGTTCGACAGGTGTTCCGTTGGATTGGCTGATGGTTCTGCCAGAATCCCTCGCTGGACTGCAAGCTTTCGGAGGACAGAAACCGCAGCTAGTTCCACTGTCTTGTTAGGGCGCACTGCTGGAAAGATGCCCACGCACAGCAGATGGCCAAAAGCATCCGCTGACTAGGCGAAGGAATGGAATCCGGTCTGCATTTCATAGATTCTTCGTTGCTGGAAAGCATTGGAGACAGGTGGGGAGCTCGGTCCAAGGGCCTCCCTGCCTTACCCCTCCGTATCACTGTGACCCAGCTACCCAGCAGCGGTGGTATGTGTGCACTGTTTGTGTGTACACGCGTTTGTACAGTGTTTGTGTGGGTGTCATGCTTGGATCTGCTTGTTGTTTGTTACTGTAAGTCAATGTGTATGCTTGTGTGTGTGCATGCTTGTGCGTATGTGTGATTGTGTATGTTTGTGCATGTTTTGTGTGACTATGCGCATATGTGTTTGTATGTGATCGTACATGTTTGTGTCTGTATAGTTCATGTGAGTTCATGTGTGTATGCTTGTATGTTTGTGTTACTGTGTGCATATATGTGTGTGAAGTTGTATGTGCATATTTGTGACTGTGTGCTTGTGTGGTATATGTGTTTATGTGTGCATGTCTGTGCATGGGGTATGTGTATTAGTTTGTGTGCAAGTGTGTGTGTGGGTATGTGTAGTAGTTTGTATGTGTGCGTGTTTGTGTTTGTGTGTGGGGGTATGAGTTTATGTGAACGTGGGGGGGTGAGCGTGACTGCAGGCCCCCTCAGGACCCCTGCCGAGGCAGCAGTCCCCAGAAGCACCTCTTGCCAGGTGAAACCTGTCCTGCCTTACCACCTTCTGGAAATAACCAGGGTTGACTTCCAGGCCTCAAAGAAGCAGCAGCATAAATTTTTAAAATGTGCTTGCCAGGTTGGGGAATGCATTTTTTTAGTCCATTAAAAAATATAGGCTGGCTCCATCGCCTGTCTCATGACCAACACAGTGCCAACATCTTCTACTCCAGGCTACTACTGCTCAGTGGCTTGGCTCCTCTGGGTTCAGTCACTGGTTTGTCATAGCGCCGTTTGGCCTGTAGTAGGCGCTCCATCAACTTCTGTTGAATAAATACATGAATGGGACATTCATTGGTCTGGAAACAGCCCTTCCTGGATGGCCAGGGCAAACCGCAGCCCAGCCACGTGTTCTAGCATGTGTCTGCTCTGTCTCACGAAGATTCGGGTTTCATCACACACCTCCTAACAGAAGCAGGAGACCAGAGACAGCTCCTAACACCTTGTGGCTACTTGCTTGTGAGTAAATTACATAACCTGTCTGAGCTTCCCCAGCCTTACCTGTTAAGTGGGTACAATAATTCTTTAATTGCCTGAGGCTGATGTTTTTAAATTCAACGTAATATTTATTAAGTGCTAAGCACTGAGGATGTGCCACAGAAGAGAATGGTAGTGGCCTCAAAGAGGCATCATACAGATAAACTTGTAAAATTACAGTTTAGGACATTTGTATGATAGAAAACCACAGGGTGCCGTAGGACAGAAGAGCAGTGGACTTAATTCAGAATAGGGTGCAGCAAGGGCCTTGTTAAGAAATTGTCTTTTATGGGGTCAGTGCTGTGGCTCAGTAGGTTAAGCCGCCACCTGCAGTGCCAGCATCCCATATGGGTGCCAGTTGGAGTCCCAGCTGCTCCATCCACTGCTGATCCAGCTCCCAGGCAATATGCCTGGGAAAGAAGCAAAAGATGGTTCAAGTGCTTGGACCCCTGCACCCACATGGGAGACCCAGATGAATCTCCAGGCTCTGGTTTTAGCCTGGCCCAGCTTCAGCCATTGAACCCATTCGGGGAGTGAACCAGTGGATGCAAGACCTCTCTCTGTGTCTCTGTAACTCTGCCTTTCAAATAAATAAATTAAATCTTTTTACAAAAGAAAGTGGTGTTCATGTTGACATAGTTCCAGCCCCAGCCCCTGCGGGTGACGGCTCACGTGAATTAACAGGTTACTGCCTCCCTCGTGGGAGACCTAGGTTTCCACCCAGTTCAGTCCTGGACATCTGAGGAGTGACCCAGCACATGGGACAGCGCTGTTGCGCTCTCTCTCTCTCTCTGTCTCTCTCTCTGCCTCAATACATTTTTAAAACCTTAAAGCCAATCTGCACGCTTCCCATGTTAAGGATGAGCAAACAAGAACAGCAGCGAGCCCACTCGGTCCGTCTGCGCGCGGGGCGCAAACGGCCCAAGCCCCCTTAGATGTTTAGAAGGAGTCTGGGGGCGCGCCTGTCGCCGTGGGGCTCCACACCGCGCCCTGCTTCCGAGGGGCTGAGCGTGGCGCGCGCTGGGCCGGGGAGGACGCCCACGGCAGCGCCCGGCCGGCCCGGGACCGCTCCGCGCGAGGCGGGCGTGTGCGTGTGCGTGGCGGAGGCCTGTCGCGGCCGCCCGGCCCCGGGACTGGGAACGGCGGGCGCGCGCGTCGGTGGCAGGGCCCTCGCCCGTCGCCGAGCGGGCCCTACCTGCCTAAGCAAACAGCGCCGGCCGCGCCCCGCTGCGCCCCCGCCCGCGGCGCAGGAAGCAGGCGGCCCGGGCCCCGCGCCCGCGCCCGCGCCCGGCTAGCAACCCGGCGCTGCGGCGCTGCGATTGGCTGCGCGCGGGCAAGCGGCGCGGCGCCGCGCCAATGGCGGGCGGCGGCGGGGCGCGGGGCGCCGCATGCCTGTGGTATTTGCTCAGAGGGGCATGACCACTTTGGGCAAGTCTTTCAATGTGAGTCAGCTTTCGGCCGATCCCTGGGAAAAATTCCTTCGGTGTTGTCAGGCAGGGTTCGCGAGCGGCAGCTTTTTTTTTCCCCCCCCCTTCTTCTTCCCTCAAACAATTCAAAAGAGGATAATCCCAGTGAATGGGGACGGGCTTTCGGACCCGGTTCCCGACGCCCCTAGAGGAGGCCGCGGGTGGAGCAGGGGGACCAGGCCACCTGAGCCCCGAGATGCGCCCCCCCCCCCCGGGGCGCTGGGCTCCTCCTGAGGGGTCTGGGCGCCTTGCGCTGCGCCCCTGCGTCCCCCCAGGGCGCAGCGACTGCGGCACCAACAGTGCCCCCTGCAGGTGTGCGGCACAGCTCCCCGCCCGTGGCCTGGGCCTGGGCCCCAGCTTGCCTGGCCTCGCGTGGCCACCGCTCTCCGTTGTGTCCCTCGGGGGGGTCTGGGTTGGCCACTGGGGTCACTTTCCCCTGGCCGAGGAAGGGGCAGGCAGCAGATAAGTGCCCTGCTCTGGGAGTGTGGCATTCTCCCCGCGTGGCCTCCCCAGATGGCCTGGGCAAGCCCCTGCTGCACTCCCGGCCTGACCTGGTGCAAAAGGGTCCGCTAGGGGCCAACACGATCACCCTGAGATGCTCTCCTGGTGTCCCCGGGGTCCCCCCCCCACGTGTCTTGGGGAACAAGCCCTGCAGGCAGGCGTGGGCGCTGGGAGGAGGAAGGGGGGAAAAGACCAAGGGCAGAAGGAAATGAGCAGGGAGTTATGTGCGATTTGATTCGCAATGAATATCTTGTGCGAGAGAAGAGGCAATTTGGCACCTGTTACTAGTGAGTTACTGGCGGAAGCACTCAAGGCCTAGGAATTCCACTGTGAAGACCGGATGAGCTCACGTGGCAGCACACTGCGAGAAGGGTGACCCTGGACGGGCTCTGGACTCAACCTGGGACTCTTTTCAAGATAAAGCAGGCAGCACCCTGCCACGTTTTAGGGCCTTCTGGGTGGGAACAGGGATCCTTTTGCCTATGAAGAGCATGATCTGATAAAAGGAGCATTGCCCCCTGCTGCTGACCTGGGGGGGGGGGACCCTGAACACCTTACTTGCCTGTTGGGTGCTGCGGGATGAGGAGTCAATTCCTGGAATTCTCTAAGTCCCTTCCAGCTCCAGAGGCTCCCTGATTAAGTGGAATAATGGGTGAGTGATTGCTTTGTAGACTGCAGAGCGCTGGGGGTCTGTACTTTTCATGCAGACAAAAGTGACCTGAGAGCAAACCAGGCCATCTACTGCTGGCAGCCGGGTCGCTTGTTCTGGATCTACGGGCAGCTCCTACCTTGGTTTTGCAGCCCGATCCAGCCCCTGTTCTCACGCGGCTATGGTTTCTCTTCCTGTTGCCTTTTCCAGGTGATCCTTCTCAAGGAAGAAGAGAAATTTTCTTGTTGTGAACATTGCGTCTGGGCTGTGGGTAGAGGACATGGGCGAGGCAAGCAGACACAGGAGTGGGTGATGGGGCTTTTGGCTCTGCTAAGAAAGAGAAGTTACCAGGAGTCCTGGGAGCCTAGGATCATGACTGGTCTCATCTGTTAAGGAATGGGAGAGCAATTGCAGGGTTTTCAATAGTGAGAGAGAACTTTTTTTTTTTTTTTTCCAGATTTCAGGTTATACAGTGACTTTCAGGCCTTGAGTGATATTTTAAAAATGGAATGGATGAGTATAGAATGGAATAGAAGCTATCAGAACACATGCGTGTGGAGAGTATTGTGCATGAAATATACGTGTTTATGTGCTGGGTCTTGGTGTGAATATATACATATTTCTTTGGGCCATGGTCGAAAATTTTGAAACCCACTTGGTTTGCAGGCCTTTTGGGCTGAATCAGGGAGGGGAGACTGGAGGGGAGAGACAGGAAGTTCTTGCAGACAGGACAAGTGAGCTGCATTCTCTCCCACCCCAAGTTCTTGAGAAGGAAATTGCTTAACTTTTGAAGAGAGTTCACTGATGTCTTCCAAGGCCTCCTCCGCATGGCCCTGCAGATAACGGCGGAGGCTATGGCTGTTTTTGGTACCCTGCTTCATTGGCAGGATGCTCTGCCACCAGTGTGCTACACACCTGGGTCACAGCTGGAACTTGGTTCCTTCCATCTCTGCCGCAGAGCCCCATGGTCTTGGTGTATGTCATAACCCTGTGCCTTAACAGTGATGGTAGCTTTCCATCCTTCCAATGAGATGTTATGTGTGTGTGTGTGTGTATATATATATATTTTTTTTACCAGAGCCAACATTGGGGTCCAATCCAGCCTATACTTGGGACCCAGCATCAGTTCAGTGCAGATGGCAGGCACCGTGCACCCCTCTATGCACCCTGCCTTTCAGTGGAAGCTCATGAGAAGACTGGCTGCTTCCTAACCTCCCACGACTGGTGATACCAGTGTCGTCACACACCTGGGACAGGCATCACTTGGGAGATAGTGTAGTCACAGCACTGGTGAGCTGCCGGCTTCTACCTTAGCCCCTTCTCATGCAGTGGGGACCCAATTTCTTTCCTAGGTTTAGCCACAACAAACCCCCTTGTTGTAGTGCAACTGGGGCCAATCTGTTCCTTTTTAAAGGTGGCCAACACCATACACATGCCCTCCTCCCCATCCTTTCCTTACCCAAACCTAACCCTATGCATATGGTTTACATAACTCCTGACACACAGCCTCTTGGTTACACCTTCAGGGCAAACATACCCACGCTGCTCTTTGGACTCCATAAATGTGCATATCCTTCTGTCTGACCTGGGATTTTTCCAGGTCCCTGAATTCTGACTGGCTCCTAATTCATACTAGCAGAGCCACCTAGCACTGTTTGAACACCACTACCTCCAAGGGCACTTCAAAATGTTCATGGAAAAATAAACTCTTTTAATGCCATTTTCTGCTAACTTCTTGAAGCCCTTTGGTATGTGCCAAGCCCTGTACTAGGATTTTATATATTTAGCAAACTCCAAGAGATATTATTATCTCTCTTTTATGGATAAAGAAACTCAGGCTTGGATATTGTTAATAATTGCACGTCTAGTTAATAATCAAGTTGTTTCAAAACCAGGTTTCTGTAGATTGTAATCCTTTGACTGCTGGGACATACTGCTTTCCCTGGTTCCCCTCCATAGTCTCCTTCCATGAGAACGAAGAATGCCTTCTCTCTTTCTTTCCATTCTGTCTTAGAAAAATCATGACAACACAGGCACCTATTTGGAAAGAAAATCTAAATGGGATTTGGTTTTGCACTGGAACCCCCTCAGAGGGGGCTCTCCAAAGTCTATAGGCGCAGACTCCTGCCTCTCACAGGCTCCCCTGGCTGTGAGAAAGAGGGCTGTCCTCAGTATCAGACCGGAGAGGGCAGGACAGTTCCCCAGACCGACTCCTCCACGTCTGATGAAGCAGAACGAGGAGTCGGCCGTGTGCGCCACTGTACCCCTTTCTTCGGCATTTATTCATATTTTGTTCACAGCTTTGTCTCCCATCCCTTCCTTCCTCCGAACATCCACTGTTGCACTGGAAATGTCAATCTGTCATTCCACAAATATTGGGATGTCATCAAAGGTCCAGCCTCACTGCTGTGAATGTTGTATCCTTGGCATAGAAGTGAGTGGCAGACCCCTGGCATCACCCATTCTGCAGCTGGGAGTAAGATCAGGGCTAGCCAGATGCATAGGGAAGGGATGATATGGGAAACGTGTGTGCTTCTACCATTCTTGAGAACCACATGGTGCTGTCTTTCTTCGCCTTGGCTTGGAACAAGGCATCTAGAAGTCATGGAGTTGGAAAGACTCTTGTGGGTCATCTCAAGCAGCTTATGCCATCAGAGGCAGCACTATACGCTACAGCATCCCTTACACCCAACTTCTCCTTGAACACTCCCAGGTGGGGGCTAACTTGTGTCTGTCCACTCTATTCTGGAAAATCTTAGTCATATAATTATCAGGTTTGATCTGATTCCCCAGTCCTTCTACCCAGGGGTCCCATCTCAGCCTCTTGGCGTAACATGGAGAATTCCAAACCCTCTTCCATATGATTCTCCTACAAGTGTCTGGAGGCAGTGGCGATGTCAGTCTTGTTTTCCTCAGCATGCCCAGTGTGTGCGGTTTTGCAGCTGTGTGGGTACTCTTGGTAATGTCAATTTCACTTGTAAGGTATACTGGAGTGAATGAATGAATGAATACTGAGCTTTTACTGTGTGCCAACCCCATCCAAAGACGTGATCTAATTCAACCTAGGAGATAAGAACTCTTTCCATTTTATAGAGAAGACTGAAACTCATGGAGTTAGGGGTTTACAGGAAGGCCATCTGGTTAGAAATGGACAGAACCATCACATCACTTTATCCTGAGCCTCTTATCACACACATGCACTATTTTTCCCTTGATCTGAGTTTCACCAGGATAAGGATGGTGTGAGACAGATACAGGCCTTGCCATCCTTAGCTAAACAAGATCGGGGCAAACTCCACAACAGCAGAGCAGCAGTAGGCAGTTTCTATCCCCATGGACTCACGGACACAATATCAAAATCAAGATCGACTCTCCAGAGCTCAAAGACACGTGTTTGTGCACATACGCAGAAACTGCTCATTTCACATGCATGTGCGTAGAGCAGAAAATATTGGAGACATTTGTCACTTTTCCGTAATATTTTTGGAATACAGGAGCCCTCTGGTGGCCACAGTCGTAGCAGGAAGGCGTCCTTGGGAAAATCGATCTGAGATTTCCTCGTGAGAACTTCTCCCGCTTCATTCGGGGGTCGCCCCTCTTGGGTTCATCCTCCTACCTTCGGGTTTCATGGGCGGCGACTTGCTTTCTGTACACCCTTCCTTCACCTTTAACCCTCGAGTTCCTCCCAGTACCTTCCCCTCCAGCCCCAGCTGTCGCCCCCTGATCCCCCTGGAATCTCTCCTCGCTGCCATCTTTGGCCTCAGAGGACCCATTCTGAAAGCTGGCCAGTTCCCCTGCGGCAGGTGCTGGGTGACAGCTGCTGCCTCTGCCGCTGCTTCAGTGGTGTGGAATTCGGATCCTTTGTGGGTGTTTAGAGGCTGCACATGGATCAGTTCCTGATGCCTGTTCATCAACAAGTTTTTGCAGTGTCCTGGTAAGCATGCAGGGTGCTGGTGCTGGTGGTGGTGGAGGAGAAGTGTGGGGAGGGGGAGGGGAGCGCCCATCATTTCTTACAACTAAGTTCTCTTGGGAGAGCAGGTGAGTTTCCTCTCCCCTATACACAAAGAGATGACCACACATCGCTAATTCCCTGAGGTTGGCCAACTGTCCAGACTGGGTGATTCCAAGTTTTATTGTCAGTTCACTGTGCGAAAGGTTGCTTTCCTCATTCTTGTTTGCAAACAACGACTTTTCTTCTGCAGGCTCATGCCACACAACAACCAGCAGCGGGTAAAGACCCACAGAAGAGTGATTCCAAGTGCCCATCAGTGAGAACTGACCAGCGACTCACAGGCGGAGGCTGCATGGATGGCTTCAAGGAACCCATAAGGGAACAGGAAGCTAAGAGTGAACGGGGCAGGAGTTTTGGTTAAGGTGTTGGACAGTCACCCTGGCTTCTAGTGCAATAAGATAATGGGGCAGTATAACACTTAGAAAGCACTTTGGACTCTTGAGGAAAAGGCGTCCTATAAAATGAGCTGGTGACTTTATTACATTATGGTGCTTGACTATTAGTGGCTTAATCACAGGGCAATGGAGTGAGATTGGCCTTGCATTCCCTGCGCCGGGGAGACAGTCCGGAAAGCATTTACAGGGCCCACTGTGTGTTGCAAGAGGGCGGAGTGCAGCACTTCTGGGCTTCTTTGCAAGTGAGGCCAGAGGAGGGTTCTGCAGAGAACTAGAGCATTTGGAAAGCTACTGGTTCCCGTAATCTATGAAGGGAATGGCCAGAGAGGGTGGGGAGGGTTCCCACCGTGGGATACCATGCAGCTGAGTTTTCGTTCCCGCTGCTCCTAGGTAAACAGCATGGCCTTTGAATGCTGTGAGATGAACGTAGGCTCCTAACTCAGGATTAGGGTGACACTGGAGAGCGTCACGCAGTAGCACCTGCAGAGCTGTAGAATTCTCTTCCCTGGAGATATCCAGGGAGTGTTGATAGGTCTTTGAGGTGCGTCCGGGTGAAGCCCTGCCTCAAGGATGGATGAGATCGCTCCTGGGAATGGTGTTTCCAGAACTGTCTTTCTAGAAACATCCTGGGCTTCTTGTTGGCCGAGATTTTTTTTTTCTTTTAATTTTTGACAGGCAGAGTGGACAGTGAGAGAGAGAGAGAGAGAGAAAGGTCTTCCTTTGCTGTTGGTTCACCCTCCAATGGCCGCCGCGGCCGGCGTGCTGTGGCCGGGCTGAACCGAAGGCAGGAGCCAGGTGCTTCTCCTGGTCTCCCATGGGGTGCAGGGCCCAAGGACTTGGGCCATCCTCCACTGCCTTCCCGGGCCACAGCAGAGAGCTGGCCTGGAAGAGGGGCAACCGGGACAGAATTCGGTGCCCCAACCGGGACTAGAACCCGGGGTGCTGGCGCCGCTAGGCAGAGGATTAGCCTGTTGAGCCACGGCGCCGGCTTGGCCGAGATTTTTCTGAGTACATAATTTCTAGGTGAAAGAGTGACTGAAGTGTGTGTCTAACTCTGTCATCTTCATCCAGTCTCTCCATAGTGCTCTTTGCCCTTTTCTTTTAAAAAAAAAGTTATTGATTAATTCCACACACACACACACATACATACACAAAGACAGATCTTAAAACTGTTGGTTCACTCCTCAAATGCCCACAACATTTGGGGGGTGAGCCAGGTGGAAGCCAGGGGCCAGAACCTCAATCCAGGTCTCTCATGCAGGTGGCAGGAACCTCACTAGTTGAGCCAGCACCTGCTGCCTCCCAGGGGGCTCATTAGCAGGAACCAAAATGGTGAATGGAGCTGGACTTGAACGGAGGCACTCTGATATGGGATACAGATGTCCCAAACAGAATCCTAATTGCCCACTCCCTTCTTTGCCCACCCAACCATAGGTTCTCAGCCCCCTCCCAGTTTCTACCAGAACTTACAGGACCCACCAAGAACGCCTCTGATCAAGGTAGTACTCATGTGTGCGATTTCCCCTGGTTCAGTGTGTGTGCACATAACCATGCTGTCCTTTTTACTAGAGCGATCAGTTCTCTGTTCTCACACTCAGCTTTGGGCGAACAGCTTGGACCATGCCTATCAAATGTGCTTTTTGTAGTATCTCATCCCAGAGAAAAGTTCTCAATACATGTTTGTTTGGTTTTTTCCATAGAGATCCTATGGCACAATGAAAAGCACACGGGATTGCAAGTTAGCACTGTGTTCCTTCCTGGCTTGCCACCATCTAGCCCTGTGACCTTGAACATCTCGCTTTGCTTCTCCAGGCCCCAGTTTCCACATCTATGCAATGAGGAGATCTGGAATGAAGAAGAACCTCCAGCTCTGAAATGCACTACTTCCATAAAGGTGCCCTCCTTCCGAGCAATGCCAGCTCCTCGCGGGCAGTGCTAAGCCCTGTGTATACGTGCGAGTGCTCTCTGGCCCTAGGAGGCAGTGGTAGAGGGGTAAGGAGTGAGGGGCAAGCAGGTATGTGTTCATAGATAAATCACTCCCAGCGGCAGTGAGAGGAGACAGGGAAGACTGGTGCTGCTTCCCATACTACTTCTCATTTGCGTGCCTACTGTGTGTTTCCTCCCTCCCTCCCTCCCTCCCTGCCTCTCCTCCTCCCTCCCCGCCTCTCCTCCTCCCTCCCTGCCTCCCTTCATCCCTTCCCATCCTGCAGGAATCACTGCCAGCTGACCATGGCCCTGTATATGGAGGAGGAGAACAGAGGTAGGTAGCTGCACATTTAGCCTCACGATCCACACTGGGGGCTGGAGCTGAGCTGGGAAGACCCCTGGACAAATGCTCCTCATCCCAGTAGGGCTTGGGGGAACTCCCGTTTCTCATGACAAGGTGGGATTTTTGCTTTCCTAGGGAAGCATCAGTGTAAGTGGAGAGAAGAGGCTTAGAGAGTTCGGGCATGGAGCCGAGGCTTTTGTGGAGGGTAAGATTCCTCAGCTGTCAGAAACATCAGTGGAAGGGGAAACAGGTGGCGAATTCCTGCTTTCCTTACACAAATATTTTAAGTGGATCATAAGCCCCCTCTTTTCTCCCTACCAATAAGTCCCCAGTGTTTTAGTGCTTACAGCTCCGAATGCCAGGATCTTTTTTCCAAACCAACTGGGAGCCCTGCTTTGCTACTGATTGCTGGTGTTTGGGGATAAATAGACTTTGGCTCTAGGAGATCAGCTTTGGTCCTCTCTCAGATAAGTGACACAAAGAAGCTGGTCCAACTTCCTGGGCTTGACTGCCTTAGATGTTGTCAATGGGAACGTGTCTCACTGCATTTCTGATAACCAAGCCCAACATTAAGAAGGTATGTTTGCCAGGCAGGCGAGGTGGGAAGTCTTGGCAGCAGCTCTGGGCGAAACCAGGAAGAACATGATGAGGCCAATTGAAAGACAACGTCACCGGTTTCTAATGAGGGAGCGCATGGCAGAGGGGCCCAGCCTGTGAGGACGCCTTTGCTGAGTGTGGGGCGGTGAGGGGCGCGGAGAGGGGTCCTGCCTGCTGCTTAGAGAGAGGAAACACATGGCCCAGAGGAGAGGGCGGAGTCTCTATCTTAGGGTCTTTAAGAACCTGAGGCAGGAGTTTGTCAGAGCAGTTAAGACACCCCTTGGGACACTTGCATCGCATATTGTGTGGGTTTGAGGGTTTGAGTCCTGGCTGTACACCGGATTCCAATTTCCTGTTCATGTGTGCCCTGGAAGGAGGCAAGTGATGGCTCAGGGACTTGGGTCCCTGTCACCTATAGGGGCGACCTGGATTCTGTTCCCAGCCTCTTGGCTTTGACCTGGCCCAGCCCTGGCTATTGTAGGCATTTGGGAACTGAAGCAGCAGATGACAGATTCCTTTCTCTCTCTCCCTCTTTCTCTCTCTTCCTCTGTGTGTGTGTCTCCTTCTCAAATAAAACAGATTTATTAAAACAACAACAACAAGAAACCAGACCTTGCAGAGATAGAGGCTGATCGGCAGATAGTAAAGCTAATTATGTGAGCACGGAGACAAATCTGTTCACAAGACAGACGCGAGATGGAATCATGGAACTCAGAGCTAAGAGCAAAGCACTTTCAAGTTCTCTCCAGTCCAGCCCCTTCGTTTGACAGGTAAATAAGCCCAGGCTCACACTAACAGTGATTGGCAGGGTAATATTTTCTCTAAGTGTAGGACATTCTTAGTACAGCGGTCTATCGCTTTCGGGGCAGGGGGAAAGCCTGGGGTTTGGAGAAAAACTGACTCAAGTCAGCATCAAGATGTCAGTTGCTATCTGTGACCTTGTAGGAGAAGAATACCTACCTCTCGGGGCTCTTGAGAGTAAATAAGAAAATACCTGTGAAAGCATCCGACCTAAAGCTCGGCACTGTGCATAGCAAGTACTGATGATTAGTCATGCCCAGTCCATTCTGATTATCATGAACTTGGCTGGTGGAGTCTGTCCTGGTAGGTGAGTGAGTGAACGAACATTAAACAAGGGATTGCTATGTACCAGGAATGCTTGTATTATATCACAGGTCCTCAATTAGTAAAATCATATTAGTGTAATGAATAACTGTGAAGTAGGAACTGTTGTGCTAATAAATAAATAACAGCAGTGGTAATGGCAGTGATGCTAATAAAGAGTTGGCCCAACTGCTGTAGAGACAGCGTGGTGAAGTGAGGGGAGGCAAAAGGAAAAGTTCTTCTGGAATCTAGCTTCTGTAGTTGGCTTTGGCTTCCAATAGCAGGTGTTCCAAGGAATAGGAACGCTGGTCATTTGTTCATTCATCGGCAGACCAGTTCCTGAGTTATTATGGGCCAGTTACTTTCCTAGGAACGGAAACATGGTGGCCGACCAAAGCAAGATTCCTCCTTTAAGTGGCGATCGCGTTCTAGCTAAGGCAATAAGCACACAAGGAAATAGATAGCATAATGTTGGGTGGTGATAAGACGTGAGTGTGAGTGTGGAAGCAGGGGGTGGGCGGCAAAGGGAGAGGGATAGTCGGGAGGGGAGAGGAGGGGATGGAGGGGGGCTAGTGAATCTCATGGGGCAGGAGGTGGATTCTGGGTGGGCCAAAGCGTGTGTGAATGCCCTGAAGTGGGACAACAAGAAGGCCAGGTGTCGGGAATGTGGTGCAGAGAGCCACGGCTAGAGGTGTGTGTTCTATTCTGCCTGGATGCAGGAACGTGAAGATCTGATATACAGGGGCTCTTCCCTGGAGAACCCAGAAACAGGCTCAAGATAAGACTAACAGGGGAGAAGCAGGTCGGGGCCCCTTGCATCGTAGGGCCTTCCCGGAGGTGAGAAGGGTCCCTGAGGACCATGGGAGACTTGGCGGCAGAGTCGGGGAAGCAGCGCCTCCAACCAGAGCCCAGAACCTCGTGACCCTGCCAGTCCAGTACACCCCACTGTCAGATTCCCAAACTCTCATGAGCCTCAGAAGGCTGGGAAACTTTCCCCGACTCCCGTTTCTCTTTGCTAACCTATTCAGAATGATTGCATATCAATTTTCCTGGTTGCTTTTAAAGATATTTCTATTTCTTTCTTTTTTTTTTTTTGACAGGCAGAGTGGACAGTGAGAGAGAGACAGAGAGAAAGGTCTTCCTTTTGCCGTTGGTTCACCCTCCAATGGCCGCCGCGGTTGGCACGCTGCGGCCGGCGCACCGCGCTGATCCGATGGCAGGAGCCAGGTGCTTCTCCTGGTCTCCCATGGGGTGCAGGACCCAAGCACTTGGGCCATCCTCCACTGCACTCCCTAGCCACAGCAGAGAGCTGGCCTGGAAGAGGGGCAACCGGGACAGGATCAGTGCCCCGACCGGGACTAGAACCCGGTGTGCCGGCGCTGCAAGGCGGAGGATTAGCCTAGTGAGCCACAACGCCGGCCAGATATTTCTATTTCTTGAGGCTGGTGTTTGTCCTTGTGGTTAGGTGGCCAGTTAGGGCATCCCACATCAGAGTATTTGGCTTCAGTTCCTGGTTCTGGCTCCTGACTCCAGCTTCCTGCTACTGCAGACCTTAGGAGGCCACAGATGATGGCTCAAGTACTTGGGTCCCTGCTGCCCATGTGGGAGACCTGGACTGAGTTCCAGATCCCTGCTACCCACTCCAGCCCCGCAAAGTGCTGCTGGCATTTGAAGAGTGAACCGGTGGACTTTGTTTACTTTTCTCTATCCGTGGAAGGCCAGCTACTCCTTAGAGTTCTACGGAATGGTGGGGACAGCAGTGGGCAGGGGCACCACTTGCAACATTGATTAGTGCTGCGATCTTGTAGCTTGACCTCTAGGGACCCAGTTACTCCTCTGAAGGTGGCAGATAGCCATGTCGTGCTTTATAGGGCCCTGTAACATTAGGAAGACTCTGTGTAAACCGTCAAGTGTACATCAAGGTGATACTCATTATATCCATTACACCTGCTCATAACTACCTCCTGCCAATCATACCAATGATCTCTTGCTAAATTTTTCCACCTATGAAATTTTTATTTCTGTTTTTTTAAGTGGACAAGAGAGCACTGGGTTTGTTCGAAGACTAAATCATGCTTCTCACTCTGATTCTGATGTCTTACATTTTTATGCATCCCCACCACATCCTCCCCAACTTTGGGAAACCCTTGAGCTCTTTGGGTTCACGGCTTCAGGGAACAACAGGATCCCCAGGTCCTCTCCAAGGTCATCAACATTCAGAACCCATTTCCCTACCGTTGAAGTAATTTTAACTCAGTACACACGGAATGAGCTTCTGGGCTGGGGTGTGCGTAGCGAATGGAAAGGATACAGAACAGCCAAGGGGTGCAGGCCAAGTGGGGGTGAAGAAGGCATTCATGTTGGTGACCTCTCCCCGGAGCAAAGGGCCGTGGGATGTGGAGGAGCGGGCCATGGAAAAGGAGCAAGAGCGAGCTGGGGTCGCCTCCCTCCAGTGGGCTGTGCCTAGCCACAGAGCGGGTTCCTATGTCTGCGTGGGCAGCCTGGCAAGCGTTGGCAGCGTGGGGCTGGGGCAGAGGCAGAGGCAGAGGCAGGGAGTGGGTTCTATGGGGAAAGGAAGAGGCCTCTGCAGAGCGCATGGCTGGAGGACCAGGAGGAAGGGGGAAGAAGGCAGGGTCCGGGCTTAGAAAAGGAAACAAACTTGGCCTGGCAGGGGGTCCATCTTGCCCCAGGACCCCTTGGGGTTTTCTCCCAGGGCCTGGACCGGGAGGCTGCTCAGCGCAAGCCCTGGCAGGAGGCTTCGCCTTGCCAAGCTGAAAGGAGCCTGGGCCCTGTCATTGAGCCCATCCAGCCAGGCTCTCTCTGTCCTTTGTCAGGGCCCAGGAGGCTCCGTATCATTCCTCCCGAGCAGTCGGCTTCCCTCCGGCCTCATTACGCAGTACATTAGCTGTGGGAACTAAACCCATTACAAAAAGGAGGGGGTGGAATTGGCACACGGGGAAAGAGACCTTCTCAGATCAAGCTAACAACTTGTGCCTATTAACTAAAGAAGATCATTAGAAAATTCCCATCTCCTCTCCTCTGCCCCCCACCCCCGCCTGGCCCCACCCCCAGCACTCTCCGAGTCAGACATGCAGAGAGAGGGGGCTCCCTGTGTCTTGCCCACACACCCAACCTTAAAGGGGCCTTGCTCAGAGCTTGGTGGGAAGGGAGGCTTTGGATGGCCATGGCCACTGGCTTTGATGTTGAGTCCAGTTTCAAAAGAACAGGACTGTCCCTCTTTCTCAAAGATGGATCTTTACGGATCGATGAAGACAACGACAAGAATAAAATAAGTCCTGCTTCATGATTTTTTTCCAGCATCCTATAACGAAAGAGACAAAGGGGAAAGGCTTTGTTTTCTGCTGTTCAACAGGGAATGTGTGAGAGCTGGACAGTCACTTTGAGACGAATCTGTCATTGCAGATGGGGACCCCCGAGCCCAGAGAGGGTCGATGATGCCGTCCCACAGCTTGTGGGAACTTCATGGGTCTTCTGCTTGCGAGTTTGGGGTTCTCTTCCAACACGCTGCCTCCAGTTCGTGCATTTTTCTACTTCAGCTTTCCGCTAGCCTTCTGCTGGCCTCACTTCCTCCTTGGCTGTGTTGCCTAGCAAGGGTGGAATAATGTCCCCAAAGACAGGCAGTCAAGTACCTGTGCTAGGAGGCCACTCATGCAAAATTAGATATCAGCAGGGATTTTGAAATTTTGAAATCCATGCATATGGGGGTTAGTCTCCAAAAAGATGGTGGGAAATAGCATTGTGAAAAAACTATGCACAGATCTCAATGTTTTTTGCACCAAAAATACACTTCTCTTTTAATTCTCTCGCTCTCTCTCTCTCTCTCTCTCTCTTTCTGTTCTCTCTTTCCCACTCTTCCTTCTCTGTCTTTGTCCCATGCCTGGTTCTTTTTCCAGGGATAATCTCCACGTAGACCTCAACAAGATAAAATAGGCCTCAGGTCTGTGGGCCCTCGCCCCTCGGGAGTGTTTGGGCTTCATCTAAAACTGCTCCTTTAGAGAAGGGGACCCTAGTGCTGTGGCCATTTCCCCAACCTGGTCAGGTGACTAGAGCAAACCTGGATTGAGGACACGTGAGAAACTAGACCATCCTCGTTGTGTGGGACAGTGAGACCCAAGATTTTTCCTCTCGAGTCCGATCCCTGTGTGTGTGTGTGTGTGTGTTTTTACTATACTCTGTCAAAAGGTCTGATTAGCATTTCCTTTTCAGTTGCTCCTTCACCATCCCAGCTGCACCAATTGTGGTCAGTAAAACAGAATTGGTGCAATAGCAATTCAGGAAAACAGCTGAAAGGGAAAGAGTGAAGAAAAAACAAGGGGGTGAGTTTTCTGAGAGCTGGAAGAAACTACCCCAATTAAAAAGAGAGAGGGGGAAGAGAGGAGATGAGGTCCTTGGAGGGAGTGGATGCAAGGATTCCAAAGAAACAGGAACCTGACTTAGATTTAAAACAACGAGAAAAATGACTCAGACTACTTACATGGATAACACACACACACACACACACACAACATGTAGAAAATGCAAAAAAAAAAAAAAAAAAGAAAAAGTCTTTTTCAAAACAATGAATGGAACAGAAAGGCCTGGGGTTATAAGAAAGGAAGAAATAGAGACAGAAACTTCCTTTCCCTTGTCTTTCCTTTTATTGATTCTTCTTTTAATATGTTTTTTCTCTAATAGACAGAGGGACTTTGAGGGACTTGTGCACTGGCCGGGCTGCGCTGACCGCCCTTGCCTTGGGGCCACCTGGACTCCTGTCCAGTCTGCTTGCTGCCTTCTTCTTCCCTTCGACCCCAGCGGAAAGCTGGGTGGTGGGTGAGGTCCCGCTGGAGAAGCGTGGAGAAGGCGAGGGCGCACCAGGGAAGGCACTGCGAGTGCTCTGAGCCCGGGTTCCCAGGGTCCCTGCAGAGGCTCGCGTGGCAAACGTTGCTGTCACCACTTGTTTTTACAGACTTCTCACTTGCCTCTCAAAATGACCTAATTGGGACTGAAGGATCTCTAGCTGGCTCTCAGGCCCAAGGAGTTTGTTCTTGGAAAGCATGACCTCCCGCTTCGTCTGTTTTTCAGGGCTGTCAGAGAGGCAAAGAGGCGCCTGCCCCACTGGGCTGTGTTGTGCCACGGTGTCAGTTGTGCTAAAAGAGAGGGCCACCAACAGTTAGGCAGTAGCAGCTCCCTTCCGTCCTCACAACACAAAGCAAACAAGGAGTCCTGGGCGGGGGGGTGTCTTGCAATGTCCCTAAGCCTGGTGGTCCCTTTGGGGTCCATGTCATCCAGTGCCATTATGGATGAGTTTACCACCTAGCGTCAAGCAAACTTGTGCCTGAATTTCGACTCCACCTCTCAGCAAACGCGGAGCAATTACTACCTTCTCTAAGTTTCTTCATTTTCATGTTGAGGCTGTTTTTTCTGTGATGGATATTAAAATGCATGTAAAGTACCTACCGGTAATAAGTTCTCAGTAAATGCTAGAAATATTGAGCCAGGAGACAGGAAACCTGGTGTCGAGATTTTTGTGGGTTTGAAAACTGGCTCTGAGGTTTCCTAGCTGTGTGAATCAAGACTGGGTGTCAGGGTCTCAATTTCCATATCAAAAAAAGAGAAAAAATGGGAATAAAATATATACCTCTCTATAAGGCTACAAGACAAGCTGTACAAAGGCTGTGATCCAGGGGCCTACATTGTGGTGCAGCTGATGGGGCACACCTGCGCCCCTAGCGTCCTGTATCAGATTGCTCCTTTGAGTCCTGGCTGCTCCGCTTCCCATCTAGCTTCCTGCTAATGCGCCTGGGAAGACAGTGCATGATGACTCAAGTGCTTGGGTCCTTGCTGCCCATGTGGAAGAACAGGATGGAGCTCCTGGATCCTGGTTTCAGCGTGGTCCAGCCTTGGGTGTTTTGGCCATTTGACATGGAACCAACAGTTGGAAGCCATCTCTCTCTTTCTCTCTGTCTCTCTCTCTCTGTCTCACCCTCCTCCTGTTTCTCCCTTTCCCTGTCTCTGTCACTTTGCCTTTCAAATAAATAAATAAATAAATCTTTAAAACATAAAAACCATGATGCTTACTAAGAATACAATTCATGGTGGTAATAATTTTTTATGTATTTGTGAGATTCTGTTCTTAACCTGGCCCTCAACTATCTGTGTGACTGAGTTGGGGTGGAACTGGACATCTCCTGCCCACTAGAACTCTATGATTATATACATTTTTTACTTTTATGATTTTTATGTGTTTTGAAAATGCCTCCTAGATAGAGAATTGGGTTTCCAGGGTTGACCCCAGGATGGCTAATATACCCCGTTCCTGGGTTTCCCATCTTCTTGTAGTCCATGAGCTGACCTGGCTTAGACAAAGAACAGAGATTGCTGAAAGAAGAGATTATTCCTGCGTGTGGTGATCCTCTAGTGTAGCTGAAAACAGAGAATAGCTGGTAGATGGAGAGGCAAGAAGAAGCTTCTCGTGCAGGGCCAATCCCAGGAAGTTCGCACACCAATCACATAGGCGATTTATAGCATCAGAATCAGGAGCTGGGCCCTGGAGTCAGCCGTGGTGAGGCATTCCAGCGCTAGCACCATCTCTTCCAGGCGAGGTGCTTAGCACAGTGTGACCTCTCACAATACCAGCCATTACTATTATTAACATGGCTCTTATTGTTATCATAGTTGTCAGAGAAAGCCTCCCAGAAGAGATATGTAAAGAATTGAATTCTGAAGGTGGGGACAGAGAGTTTGGAAGTAGCCAGCAGAGATCGGCTTGTCCATGGGACATGGGTCTTCTATGAAGACCCCCAACGTCTGCCTGTCTTGCAAGCTTTCCGGGTGATTCTGACACACAGCCAAGGTTGATAAGAGGGCAAGACAGTCACAGGAAAGATTCCATCAATGTAGACCCCTCGACGGGGATTGGGGATTCTTGGTTTCTGCCAAGGACTCTGACCCCAGGTAACTGCCTGTGCTGGCCGTTACTTCCCCTCACTTGGAGCTCAAGTCCTTCTCTCATAAAGGAGGAGAGGAGATCTCTAAGTCTCTTTCCAGCTCTGGGGTTTGAGGACCGTAGCCTTCAGTTCCTGGTTGGATGGAGGGAAGGATGGACAGGATCTTGGGTGAGCCCTGCAGTGCATCCCGTCACCCTCCTCCCAGGTCACTGTAACCTAGGTCACTCGGGTCAAATCCCTGTCTGAGCAGGCCTCCGCCGGGCACCACGGAAGGAGGCCAAGGGGAAGTACAGTGTGCAGGGAGTTGTGTGGAAATCCACAGGCTGGCTCACGGAGTGGCTAGGAACTTGGTCCCTGTGTAACTTGCAGCCCCTGAGAGTAATTGCTGACGTTTCAGGAGCCCCTACGCTGTGTCGGGCACCGTATCGAGAGCTTGAAGTCTGTTACCCGATTTCATCCTCGCGAGGGCACTGTGACGTCAGCAGGATGCTTCCCCTTGGAACCATAAATGTAGACACTAGGGTGTGATGCGATTGAACAGCTGGTATGAGGTGCCAGCGAGACCCCCACCCTGGAGCTCTGCCAGGTGTCACCATTAAGGTTCTCTTCTGTTTTACCACACTACCTTCCCCAATCCACAAATCACAGTACTTTTCTTTGAGCCTCTGAGGGATCACACAAGTGGGGTGCAGGCCTGAACCCTCATGTGTTAGGCACTGCATTGGTGATGCTAGCTCAAAGGGGGCTCCTAGAAGCCATTTTCTCCTCCACCTGCCCTTAGGGCACCCCCAGAATGCCCCCAGCTTACACTTTGAACCTCATCACCTTCCAGCCATCTGTGGTCAGGCCACCCTCCGTGGAGGATGCCTCACTGCAGTGGCCAAGGGCACAGCCAATGGTCTGGCACTGCACTGTCCGATGTGGCAGCCTTGGGCTACGTGTGCTATTGGGCACTTGCAAGGAGGCTGGTCTGAGCTGGGATGTGCTGTGGGCATAAAGCCAACCACACACTAGAACGAAATTCTTTATTTGTCAAATAGCACATTGATTGCTTTGATGTTGGTTATGTGTTGAAGTGATCATATTTTTAAAATATTAGATTAAAATGATAAAAAATCAATTTCACCTCTTTTTAACGTGTCTGCCTCAATACTTACACCGCATATATGGCTAGCGTTATTGGACAGCGATTGGACAGCACTCATTTGGAGTGCGCCTGGATCTGAATCCCAGCTCTGTCCCAAGCTGAGGATGTGACCTTGCACAGGTTAACCCATCCACACGCCCCTCGATTCCCCACTTGTAAAGTGGGGGTAATGATGATAACAGTGATGAGTCCTACTTGTAAGGTTGTTGTGAGCGTTGGATGACTTTAATGTCTCAAACAGGGCCTGGCTCATTTGTTGCCTCCTGACATGACTGATTCTGGAAGAAGCCAGGTTCGTTTGTTGTGTGTTATGTTTTTCTCTCTTAGCAGAGCCCCTCCCTGCTTGGTTTCTGGGTCCTCCAGAACACTGGCTTGTCAGGACATGGCTTGTCAGATCCCTTGCGACTTTCCTCACGTCACCATCAACTTTTTTGCCTTATTAGTCATTGCTTCTGTGCGTACCTGAAATGCGGCTTGCAGCGGACCCTGAGCTGCTCGGACTCAGGGTCTTGTCTGTTGTATCTTATTTCTCTTTGTATTTCCCTTCCTATGAAATCTTTGGCCTAACAGCACCTTGTGCAAAGTGGTGTAGAATAAGTGCTTGCTGATGACTCTGCCTTCTGCCCCTATGCTAGGAAGTTGAGGATTTTCCATACTCTTATTTTTTTTTAATTTGTTTTTATTTATTTATTTGAAAAGTAGAGTTAGAGGAGAGAGAGGGAGATGTAGAGAGAGAGAGAGGTCTTCCATCTGCTGGTTCACTCCCCAAATGGCCACAATGGCCAGGGCTGGGCCAGTCTGAAGCCAGGAGCTAGGAGCTTCATCCGGGTCTCCCACATGGGTGTCAGGGGCCCGAGCACTCGGGCCATCTTCTGCTGCTTTCCCAGGTGCATTAGCAGGGAGCTGGATCAGAAGTGGAGCAGCCAGGGCTCCAATCAGCAGCCATATGGGATGCTGGCACAATAGGCGGTGGCTTAACCCGTTATGCCACAATGCCAGCCACCATACTCATTTAGACTCCTTAAAAGGGAGCCGTCACCTGTCGTCTGGTCATTCTTGAGCCACCATCATCTTTCCTGGTTATTTTCTCCAACATAGGACAATACCATTTTTGTAAGTCCTGTTGCCCTGCTACCTCTCATGCTTTCAGAATGGATGATGGCCATTATTTTTTTCTCCTAGCACGTGAATGTTGAGATCAGCTATAATTTCAAAGCCTTAAAAGAAGTGGCCTGGGCTCATTAAATTCTAATTGCACTGATTGTAAGTGCAGATAGTCGCTTTAATTAAGGGAGACCTCCCTTGGCTAGTGCTGTGGGTACCACGGCGGCGGCAGTGAGGTGTTGCTGCCGCTGCTGCTCCCGCTACCACTGCTGGGAAGCGTGATTACTTAGGTGGTGTTCAAGGTTGTTCGGAGGCCCCAGTCCACACCCTCGGGCTGCCAATCTTCATGTCTGCCAAGCATCCAGTCTGTCATTACCCTGCTTGGGAACCTAGCCCGGAGGGGAAACTTCCACCAGCTCTGGCTCCCACTCAGAGTTTGGGGAGCATGTCTTCTGGGGAAATGAAATCCCCCCAAACAGCAGACCTTTGAAGGGAAGGGGCTTGGTTTGGATTTCTCTTTCACAATTTGGCTTTTGCTAGACCTGGGCAGAGACCTCCTCTAACACTGATCCTGAAACTGTCCCATCAACAGCCCTTTCTTTTGTGTGTAGTATGGCCTCTCTCTGGGAACAAGCTTTAAAAATACTCCCTTGTTAGGGCGGGCGATTGCTGCAGTAATTCACACGCTACTTGGGCCACTTGTCTCTCACATCAGACTGTCTGGGTTCAAATCCCAGGTCCGCTTCTGGTCCCAGCTGCCATGTCCTGGGAGGTAGCAGGTGATGGCTCAAGTACTTGTATCTCTGCCACTCGTGTGGGAGACCAGGATTGAGTTCCTGGCTCCTGGTTTCAGCCTGGCCCAGCCCTAGCTGTTGGGGTGAACACAGCAAAAGAGATACTTCTGCTTCCCTCTCTCCAGCTTGTTGCCGATAAAACAAAATACTCTTGACACTCAGGTGAGGCGACCTAGTGAGCGCTGAACCCTTAGTGTGGACTCATTCCGAGACCCTGAGGGTCCAGGGTGCCGGAAGGGAGAGAATGCTGGGGAGGAATGTGAGCGGGGGGGCCTGGGGAACATTCTGCTGACTTCACCAGTTTTTGCAAAAAAAAAAAAAAGAGTGGGACCCATCTGAGTGTGGTAGATGCTGTGCCGCCCAGCTGCACTCGCCCTTCTGAATAACTCTTCTCCCCCCTGCACTGGGAAGGTGGCAGCCAGCCATCTCTAGAGCTGCCCTTGCTGGAGACAGAGTCTCCTTCCATGGACTTCCATGCCCCGTCATTGAGGACCGGTTACGTGTCTTCTGCGGCAAGCATATAAAACACTCCGAGGGACAACAGCTGTGATGAATGGGGCTGGCTGAGGTCTTGTGGCTACCCTGCTGCCCAGCCGCACCCTCTGCCCGTTTGCTCTTCTTGCTTTAGCCCAAAGGTGTTGACACCGATATCTTCCCTCCCTTTTAGGGTCCCCTTCCTGGGAACTCTGTCTTGCAACAGCTGCCCCCACTTTGGGAATGCAGGTGCTTTGAGATCGATGCCAACATCCTGACTGCGGATTCACTGGCCAGATGGTTTCAGATCCACTTTCCCCTTTCGTCTGCCCTTGCTCTGCGTTCACAGTGGAGGCCATGCTAACAGAACATCTGTGGCCCCACACAGCAACTTCAAGTTCAGTTCCTGTCTTGGTAGAGACCTGTGTGCTGTCTGCATCTCCCGCATTCCTCCCGATCCGCTTCCAGCTGGGGTCTGACTGAAGGAGAGGAATGTGTTCCATTTTCACAGCTTCCTAACACACTCAGCTTTAGGCTCAGCCTTCTTTGGGGGGGAGATGGGAAATGACTAGTGTCAGGATGGGCTTCTAGAACCCTCTCGGGCTAGTGACCCTCCGAACTTGTCACCAGAGAAGAATGTCATAGACTCCGGCTGTCAGGAGGGAACACCAAGGGCATTTACTCCAGTGTCCCCTGGGCATTTCTGAAAGGTGGTCACTCTTAATGCCGGAGCTCTCAGGGTGCCATCCAGTGTCATTGCTAAGTCCTGATCCTGAACCAACCACAAGCCCGGCACCTTAGTTACCTGTTAGTAATCCCAAACAAAGCTACCGAAAAAGCCCAGAGCAGTTAAGCCAGCCAACAGGAGCACTCAAGGGGCTAAACAGTCAGATGGAACGTTAATAAAAGAGCAAACATAACTCAATTCGGTTTGCTTATTTAAAAACAAGCCGGGTAAGCTGAACAACGCATGTCTGAATCACAGGCAGCCTTGCAAGAGTGGAGAAGTCCTCCAAAGGCCAGCTCGAGCATCTTTGGCTTAAACCTGCAAGGCTGGCAGCGCACACACACACACACACACTCACTCCTCACACTCCCTGGCCACCCCTCCTAGCGCCTTTCAACTGGGACAGGTAGACAGAAAATGCCTTCAGTTATCCAACCGAAATTCCCCTGGTTCCTGCAACACCTGTCCTCGGTCAAGGGCAGGGAAGAGCTTGTCCTTTATTCCTCGGGCACTTGCCTGCACTTGAACTGTCAGTCCTTCCTGGGAAAAGGGTTTCTCTGGTGGGGTGTGTATGTGTCCATAGCACCATTCCCCATGGCCAAGTGCCAAGTGACGAAAGTGTCGGGGCTTTTGAAATTGTCAGAGGAACTGATTTCCTTGTCAAGTCTTGTCCTGTACAATTGGAGGGCCAAATTCTACTTTCGTGTTAGCTGCCACGGAGATCAAAGGCTGCTGACAAGGAGCTGAAGGCTTCGTGCCTGGTCTGCTTCAACCTTTCCTCGGTCTGGCATGGAGAATGCTCCTGGCTCGCGGCTTTCTTGAACCTTCTTATCGATGCTCGTTTGTGGGCCGACAGATGAAGAGCCTGGGAAATGATTTTGAGGGCTCGAACTCAGAGGGGACATTCTTAAATTTGCAGTGGGAGGAAGGGCAGAGAAAGAGAAGGCAAAGGGGGAGGCGCAGGCAGATTCATCCACGACCTCCTCCACCCCCAGACGTAGCCAAAAACAAGGCAGGAATTGGAGGTCCAAGGTTCAGGGGCAATATCGAGGAGGAGATGGGGTGAAAGACCAGCCCCTGGTGGAGGTAGAAAGAGGATCTGCAGCAAGGGGATTAGTGTTCTCCTTGCTCATTTTTGGGTGTTGCCCAAATGCAGGGCACCCAGAAGCCTCTTTGTCTACCAGGTAAGCCCATGTGGGAGGGAGGCGATGAGTAATGGCCAAGTTCAGGTTATCAGTAACCCTGGGGATGTCAGAAGCTATCTAAAAGTCGGTGTGACACTGGGCAAGGGGGAGGGCATAGTACCGATGACTGCTACAGATAATGTCCAAGTACACGGTGGGGTGGGGGAGGAGGCTGTGGGATAAACTGAGGGCATGGCGCGTGGTCCCAGGAGAGCGCTTACTTCCGGATCCAAGACCACCATTGGCTTTTCAGTTCAGAGCTTCTCTTTGGACTTTCGGACAGTGCCTTCTCTTGTGCCTTTCCCTCTTTATCCCTTTTTCTTCCTCTGCACCCCCAGTTTTTCTGACCAGAAGAAATCTCTTGGGGCCAGCGTCATGGTTTAGTGGGTCAAGCCATCGCCTGACTTGCTGGCATCCCACGTGGGCTCTGGTTCATGTCCTGACTATTCCACTTCTGATCCAGCTTCTTGCTAATAGCCTGGGAAAAGAAGCAGAAGACGACTCAAGTCTTTGGGCCCCTACCACCTACTTGGGATACCTGGATAAAACTCCTGGCTCCTGGCTTCAGCTAGGCCCAGCGCTGGCTGTTGTGGCCATCTGGGGAGTGAACCATCAGACAGAAGATCGATCTCTCTCTCTCTCTCTCTCTCTCTCTCTCTCCCCCACCCCCCTCTCTAACTCTGACTTTCAAAACAAATAAGTGAATCTTCTTTAAAAAAAGGAACCCTTTGCACATATTCCTTTATCCATGGTAATCTGCACCCCTCCAATGAACCAGACAAAGTGGAGTTGCATAGTGTTTATAGGAGACATAAAGGTCTCAGAAATGGGAAGAGAAAACATCTACAGGAAAAGAGACTCTATACTGGTGTCTGAGCACAGCTTTTGTCTGAAAAGCTTGCTTTTTACCTGGCCTGATTCCTGGGGGCAGTAAGATTCCAAGGTCAGGGACCTTTTTCTATGTACATGGTCATTTTTTTTTTAAGTTTTTTTTTTAAAGGCAGAGTAATAGGGAGAGAGGATATCTTCCACCCACTGATTCACTCCCCCAATATCCACAACAACCAGGTCTAGAATGAAGGTTTAGACTGACATTTGAAGCCAGGAACCCCATCCTGGTCTCAGGGGCCCAAGTACTTGGACCATCATCTGCTACTTTTCAGGCACATTTGCAAGGGGCTGGATCAGAAGCAGAGTAGCCAGGCCTTGAACTGGCCCTCGGATATGGATGCCAGCATCACAAGCAGTTTTCTTGAGAGCAAGCACCATGTTTCTCTTTGTTTCCGCCTGGCACATTATTCACCAATAATTAGAAAAGTTACACAAAAAGGGTAGAAAATATCGGTTAGCCATGAGTGTAGATGAACCAGATCAGATAGGATTGGGCACTAGAAAGGAAAAAGCATTGAAAAAAATCAAATAAAAGCAAAACCAAATTCTCAGTCCTGGATGTCTGTCAGAATTGCCCAGGAAGCTTTAAAAATACCCTGGTATTCAGGTCCTACCCTGAACCAATCAAATCAGAATGGCGCTGTTGAACACTCCCCCACGTGATCTTAAAGGGAATCCAGGGTTGAGAACTACAGGTCTAGCATCATTTGCTGCTCCTGTATTTCTGTTCCATGGTGTACGCGTCTTCCAGGTAGTAGGTTTGACCTCTACTAGTTGACACGTGTTAGGGCATTTTCCCTGCTCGGATCTGTTGGTTTCTGTGCATGCAGCAGGCTGGGCAACACCCAGACTTGGTGAACATCTGGGCCGTTGAGAACATCAATATAACTTGATTGCTGTCTTCATTTCATGAGGGTTTGCTCAGCCCAGTAGCATGCTAGACGCTCTGAGGGTTATAAAAAGACCCAAGGCAAGGCTCCCTGTTTCTAGGTGAGAGACAACGTTAAGACCAATGGGGATGAGCTTGTGTCATGCAATACATCAACACTTACATGCCAAAGTGCATGGTGGGAATCAAAACAGTGGTAGGAATTTGGAGGAGGGGGCAAGTGACACAGGGAGCTGGGTCTTAAGGATGAGTAGACTTTGAAGAGGTGGAGTGGAAGGAAAAAGACACTTCCAATTCCAGGTAGTGTAGGGCGCAGTAGTGGCAGATTTCTGTGACACACCTCTGGCCTTTTAAATGAAATCACTGCTCTTGTTGCCTAGTGAAAGTAAGACAGGGACAGCAATATCTTCCAGGGATATAGGCAGGCTCCCTTCCCCTTCCCTCTCATCAGTCTATCCCTGCTGTCACGTTCTGATCCTTCAAATCTGGATTAAAAGCCCACCTTTACCGCAGTGCCCTTGACCCAATGATGGAGTGGGACCCCTTTCTTGGTCACACTGTCCCTTGGTTATGTACTTTGTTGATTTTAGCAATCAACAGATTGGAGAAGGACAGCCTCTACTACGTGTGGCTTCTGGACCTTGTAGTAGACTAGCTGGGCTAGTTCAATTTCCTCTCCTCCCCTCTACCAGTTACCCCAGATTTCTAAAGCATTATTACAGCCAGGGTAGTGATGCCTGTTCCTATAAGAGTTTTTCCCAACTTTCTTCCTATCATGGAACACATCAGAAAAATGATGAAACTCCTATGGTAAACAGAGCTCTTGCCATCTTGCAGTGGTGACTAGATGGGGGTTTGCCTGCCTATAACAGTTGCTGCACACCAAGTACGAAAGCCATGTCCTGAAGAGCTCTCCTGCCACCACATGTCCCAACCTCTGCCAACCTCCAGACTAGCAGAATGCTCATAGGGCACCTCCACCTTTTTTTTTTTTTGAGAAAATTTTAATAGAGATATGAATAGTCCAGCCAACATTGAGATATTTTGGCTTCATAAGCTTTGTTTTGGTATCTTGGTAAGACAAAAAACTGGTTCAGACATGGGTAAGAATGTGTCTCTTCTACATAGTTGTTGACAAGGATGAAACTCCCCAAGAGGATGAGCAGTTTTGCTTCTTCCAATGGGGGCAGGGTCTTCCTTTTGCAATATGATGTGTTATCTAGTATTTGTAGGTAGACCCTATAGCAGCCACACAGGAACTGTTATCTGGAAGTAGAGTCCCCTTCATAGTGGGAGCAAGAGTGGAGAGAGTCAAGGTCCCAGAAAAGGCTAAAAGGCTCCAACTGAAAAGTCAATCAGTGTGCAAGGAGTTTGCACAAAAATCTGCTGGGGTCCAGGCAAGCAGTTGTTGAAGGTGCCTAAGGCAAAACAGTAGAATTGGGCCGGTGCTGTGGCGTACTGGGTAAAGCAGCCTCCTGCAGTGCCCACATCCCATACAGGTACCAGCTCAAGTCCCAGCTGCTCCACTTCCGATCCAGCTCTCTGCTATGGCCTGGGAAAGCAGTAGAAGATGGCCCAAGTCCTTGGGCCCCTACACCTGTGTGGAGACTCACAAGAGGCTCCTGGCTTCAGGTCGACTCAGCTCCGACTCTTGCGGCCATTTAGGGAGTGAACCGGCGGACGGAAGACCTTTCTCTCTGTCTCTCCCTCTCACTGTCTATAACTCTACCTCTTAAATAAATAAATAAAATCTTTTTAAAAAAAAAAAAACCCACAAAACAGTAGAATGTCCCAATAGGTGAACCAAGAGCACCAAGAGATGGAAAGACAACAAGAAACTCTTTCTTTTTTTTAATATTTATTTTATTTATTTGAAAAGCAGAGTTACAGAAAGAGAGGGGGAGAGAGGGAGGGAGGGAGGGAGGGGGAGAAAGAGAGGAAGAGAGAGGGAGAGAGAATCTTCCGTCTGCTGCTAGTTCACTCCCTAAATGGCTGCAATGGCTGGCACTGGGCCAGACTGAAGCCTGGAGCTTCTTCCAGGTCTCCCATGCATATGGTGGCTGGAGTCCAAGCACTTGGGCCATCTTCCATTGCTTTCCCAGGTACCTTAGTAGGGAGCTTGATTGGAAGTGGAGCAGCTGGGAATCGAACTGGTGCCCATATGGAATGCTGGTACTGTAGGCAGCGGCTTTACCAGATATGCCCCAGCAAGCAGCTCTTGAAACCTAATGTACAGGCAGTTGCATGGTCATCACTGCAGACAGCTGAGACTCCAGGGCTGTAGTGCGAGCGAGGTGGGTGAATACTGGAACCAACTGGTCTCTCTCCACACTCCTCATGCTGAGGATGGCTGAACAGTCCTTGGATCACAAAGTCAAAGTGAGAAATCCAATTACTAGCCAGATGCTCTGGGCAAACCAAACCAGGAAGAAAGAGATAAGCCTGGAGTTGGAGAAAAGAGGGCAAGCTAAACCAGGATTCCCAGAATGGGCTCAGCGCTAAAGCAAATGGGCAGTCAAGGGTAAGTATGCTCTTCAAAGTTAAGTATCACGTCTTCGGGGCCGGCGCTGTAGCATACATAGCAGGTTAAGCCACCACCCACCAGTGCTGGCATCCCATAGGCACTGTTTGGTGTCCCAGCTGCTGCACCTCTGATCTAGTTCCTGCACATGGCCTGGGAAAATCAGCCAAGGATGGCCCAAGTCCTTAGGCCCCTGCCACCCCCTAGGAGACCTTGAAGAAGCTCCTGGCTTTGGCCAGCTGGGCAGTAAACCAGCATATGGAAGATCCCTATCTCTTTCTCTCTCTTTCAAATCTGACTTTCAAATAAATAAATCAATCTTTTTTTTTTTTTAAAGAGGATCATGTCTTCTTTGTCCCTGTGTTCCATACCTAGCACAGAGCTGCCATGTGATAGAATGAACTCCTTTGAATGAGTGAGAAAAGGTGGAGCCCAGGGTCATAATGACTAAGTGGTTCAAGCTATGGGCTCAAGGGCTGCAGGGGCTGAGAAATCAAATCAGGGCAACCTGAGAGGCATTGGCAGATGCTTATCATGTCCCTCTGGACACGTGCTGGGCGAGTGGCAAGGAGAGCATTGAGTTGGGAAGAACCAAGGCACGAAGTGGACAGCAGTAACAATGCACGGTGTGTTCAGGTTTGCAGCGGGTGCTAACGTACCTTATCTCCTGCATCTGCGCTGTACAGCAACCTCCCAAAGATGTCCAAGAACGAGCTGGATGTGCTGCTCGTCCTCGGCCCGTGCTTTCCCTCGCTGGGTGCCAATCAGATGGCGTGGAAGCCAGTGGATTGTTTACCTACAGCACATGCGGAGTGGGAAGTCAGCAGGCCAATGGAAGAAACTTTGGCTCCATTCGACAGCCAGCTGTGCAAGGAGCACTGGCGGATGAGGAACCGGGAAGCCAGAATAAATATTTAACTTTCATTTTGAAACACTGTGCTTGTGTGGCTGTCGCCATTGTGGCGGGCAAGCTGTGAGGGCTGAATATTTACCCTTTCTAATTGTTCCCACCGAACTACTGGATGTCCCCATGCTCCTGTAACTTGTCTGTCTGTCTGCTGATGGAGTCATTCATGCTCTTATTTACTGACTTTCCTATCTTTCAAATGTATTTAGTATTTGGGGAAGGAGGTTGGGGTGGGGGAAGGGAACGGAGCCCAGAGATTGAGTAAAGATTCTCTTCCATTTCAGAGGAAGGAAATCCAACCACAAGATGGAAAGTGGAGGTAAAGGAAGTGCTGACTCGCTTCCAGGTCTTTCACATCTTTTACACGCAGAGAAAGACACAGTTGCATCTGTTGTTTTGTTTTTAAACTTTTTTTTTTGGAAGAGTTTTAGATTTACCAAAATGTTGCAAGGAAAGTAAGGCAGGTTTCTCTACGTCTTTCACCCCGCTCCCTCTAATGTTAGCATCTTATATAATGATGATTCATTTGTCGAAACCAAGAACTTGACATTGGTTCAACACTAAACTCCACAGTCAGTGTCACCAGTTTTCCCACTAATGTCCATTTTCTGTTCCCGGATTTGATCCAAGATACCACATCACGTTTAGTCGTCACCTCTCCTTCATCTTCTTTGATCTGTGTCAGTCTCTCAGTTTTTTGTGATCTTAACTCTTATAAAGGGCAGCGACCAGTTGATTTTCAGACTGTCTGTTAATTTGGGTTTCTCTGATGTTGGCCTCTTGAGATTAGACTAGGTGCTGTGAGTTTACAGCGAGATGATTACAGAGCTCAGGTCGCCTTCTCAATGAATGGTATCAGAGGACACACACTGTCCATGCGACCACTGAGCACCTGGCTGGGGTAGGATCTGCTGCACAGTCACTGTCCTCCTCTGTTCTAGTCTCTGTAACCAAGCTCCTAAGTGCAACCCACACTCAAGGGGAGAGGAATTAGGTCCCGTGTCCTGGAGGGGGACTTATCTACATAAATTATTTGAAATTCTTCTGTAAGGGAGAGTTGTCCTTCCTTCCTCCTTTATTTATTCAATGATCCATGCACATCTGTGTATTAGCTTCTCAAGGATCCATGATAAATGACAGCAAACTGGGTGCCTCAAAACAATGAGACGGTATTCACTCAACCATCAGTGGGACGGGAGTCGGCAATGAAAGTAGTGGCAGGGCTGACTTTCTCTGGAG
Organism: Lepus europaeus; assembly: GCF_033115175.1. Classification (NCBI taxonomy): domain Eukaryota; kingdom Metazoa; phylum Chordata; class Mammalia; order Lagomorpha; family Leporidae; genus Lepus; species Lepus europaeus. The sequence continues at coordinate 101,185,025 of NC_084832.1, read as the reverse complement.
GCTGGTGGGAGAAGCCATTTGCGTCTCTCTCCCAGCTTCTGGTGGTTGCTGGTCATCCTTGGTGTTCCTTGCTGGTAGATACCTCACCCCAGTCTCAGCCTTCATCACCACAGTCCCTTCTCTGCAAGTGCCTCGGTATCTTCTCCTCTTCTTACAAGGAAACAAATCGTCAGGTTTAGGACCCACCCTAAATCCAGGTTGATTTCATCTCAAGATCCAAGGAGCTGCCAAGGGGCTGTTTCTCAATACGCTCATGTTCTGAGACTCCAGCGGGCACTCATTGTGAAGGGACACAGTTCAACTGATTATGTTCAGTATGGATTCATACTGAATATGGGTATCCATTTTATTACTTAGATTAAAATCTGTACATTTATTTATTTTCTCAAGTAGCTTTGACCATTGGGGAGCTCTTTTAGGTTAGCATCTGTAACATTTTGATAGTTTCTGGTTTATATTGCATCACATCAGCCCAATTCTTAGTAAAATGAAGTTTGATCAGCGGGTTAGGGGACTGTCACCCTGATCCATCTGTTGTGGCATTTTCCAGCAGCTGTTTGATGCGTGGTTTCACCACCTGTTGGTATCACATGAGTTTATTAGACATGTTATCCCCTGTGCTCGTATTAGTTGGTATTCTTCTATAAAATAGAACTTTCTCTCAACTATTTGTATATCTTGGGAAAATCAGAGTAAATGCTTAATACTTTCTCTTTATCAATTTTCGTAATAATATGTTGGTGCCCTAGCAATTTCCAATGATATTTGTGTGTTGCGGAATCATTAAGAATTCAGATTTTTTATACCTTTTGAAAATTTCTACTTATTTGAAAGGAAGAGAGACAGAGACAAACAGACCGAGATCTCCCATCTAATATTCTTCAGATGCCTGCAACATCCAGGGACAGAACAGGCCGAGGTCAGGAGCCTGGAACTCAGTCCAGGAGGCAGGAAACCAACTACCTGGGTCTTTACCTGTTGGCTTCCAAGAAGCTGGACTTGGAAGCAGAGTTAGGACTTGAACCCAGCACTCTGATAAAGGACATGGGCATCCCAAGTGGTGTCTTAATGCTTTGTCAAATGCCTCATCTTTGGACTAAGATTTGTAAAGTCTACTTTATTGAAGAATAATTTACAAAAAGGACGCTGAACACATTAGGGCAAATGTCTAATCTACCACATAACCACCTCCATCACAACCAGGAGATAGAACATTTCTGTTTCCCCAAATTTTCTTGTGCCTCTTTGCAGTCAGTCATGGCCTCCTCTTCCATCAACAGAAAGCTGCAGATCCACTTTCTCTCACTGTTGATTAGTTTGTCTAGTTCTACACTTCCATGTAAGTAGAAGTATCTGAGAATATACTGTTTGTGTCTGGCTTCTTTCACATAACATATTTTTGAGATCCATCCATGTTGTTACATATTTGAATAGTTTGTTCCTTTTTATCATTAGGTATTATTCTGTTTTATGAGTATGCCACAGTTTGTGTATCATCTGTGAATAGATAATTGAGGTGATTTTAGGTTTTGGACTATTTCAAATTAAGTTGCTGTGAATATGTGTGTGCAAGTCTTTGTGTGGATTAATGTTTTCATTTATCTTGGGTAAGCGCCTGGGAGTAGAATTTCTGAGTCATATGGTGGGTGAATATTTAGCTTACAAGACACTGCCACACTTTTTCATGGTGATTGTACGCTTGTGATTCTACCATCGTATGAGAGTTCCACTTGTTCCATACCTTTGTCAACACTTAGTTTTTCCGGTCTTTTTCATTTTAGCCATTCCAGATGATCTTAAATTGTATCTCATTGTGGTTTTAATTTGTTCTTCCTGATGGCTATCTAAGTTTTAAAGCATCCTTTATGAACTTATCAGCTATTCATATATCTTCATTCATAAGTGTCTGTTGACAGCCTTTGCTCATTTTCTTTGTTTTTAGAGCAATTTTACATTTACAGCAAAATTGAGATGAAGGAACATTTATCCCGTATAATCCTTGTCTGGATACATGCATAGCCCCTACCATTATCAATATTGCTTCCCTCGGTGGTTCATTTCTTACAACTAATGAGCCTACAGTGGTGCGTCACTATCACTCAACGAGCTGAGTTTCTTGTAGGCTTCAGTTTATTGTGCATTTTATGGGATTTGGACACGTGTAAAATGACATGTAACCACCAGTATATCTTCCCATACTGCAATTTCTCAAAATCCTCTACTATTCCTCTGTGCCCTGCCTCTTCACTCGTCCCTCCCCCACTAACTCCAGGCAACTACCGATCATTTTGCTACTTCCCTGGTTTTGCCTTTTCCACGGTGCCGCAGAGTTGGAATGATATGGCATGCAGGCGGTTCAGCAGGGCACCTCTCCTCCGTAACATGCTTGTAGGCTTCCTCCATGTCTTTTCAGAGCTTGAGAAAGTTCATTGCCTTTTCAGTTTTGAATAACACTCCATTGTCCAGAAGTACCGCAGCTTATCTATCCACTTACCTACCTGAGGTCATCTTCATTGTTTTCCGGTTTTGGCAATGATTAATAAAGCTGTCATAAACATTCCTGAGTAGCAGGGGCCCAGTACTTGGGTCATCCTGCACTGTTTTTCTCAGGCTCATTAGCAGGGAGCTGGATCAGAAGGGGAGCAGCTGGGACTCGAATGAGTGCCCATATGGAATGCCGGTGATGCAAAGGGTGGCTTTACCCACTACACCACAATGCGGCCCCCTGTATCATTTTTTTAAAATATTTTATTTATTTATTTGAGAGGTAAAATTACAGACAGTGAGAGGGAGAGACAGAGAGAAAGATCTTCTATCTTTTGGTTCATTCCCCAAATGGCTGCAATGGCTGGAGCTGCACCAGTCTAAAGCCAGGAGCCAGGAGCTTCCTTCAGGTCCCCGACGTGGGTGCAGGGGCCCAAGCGCCTGCACCATCTTCTGCTGCTTCCCAGGCCACAGCAGAGAGCTGGATCAGAAGAGGAGCAGCTGGGACTAGAACCAGTGCTCATATGGGATGCTGGTGCCGTAGGCAGAGGCTTAACCTACTGCGCCACAGCGCCAGCACCCCTTGTTTCATTTTTCACTCCCACTGACAATGCATGAGAATTCCTGTTGCTCCACCTCCTCACCAGTTTGATGTTGATGTTGTCACTGTTCTGGATTTTGGTCATTCTAACAGATTTATAACGGTGTCTCTCTCTCTCTTTTTTTTTTTTAATTTCCATCTACATATGATGCTAACATTTCTCCATATGCTTATTTGCCATCTAAGTATCTTCATTCACAGGTGTCTGTTAAGGCTTTTTTTCCACTTAAAATAAATTTTGTTTTCTTATTGTTGAGTTTTAAGAGTTCCATGGCTTTTTTTTTAAAGATTTATTTATTTATTTGAAATTTAGAGTTACACAGAGAGAAGGTGAGGCAGAGAGAGAGAGAGAGAGAGAGAGAGATCGATCTTCTATCTGCTGATTCACTCCCCAGATGGCTGCAATGACTGGAGCTGCAGGAGCCAGGAGCCTCTTCCGGGTCTCCCACGTGGGTGCAGGGGCCCAAGGACTTGGGCCATCTTCTACTGCTTTCCCAGGCCACAGCAGAGAGCTGGATCAGAAGTGGAGCAGCCAGGACTTGAACCGGTGCCCATATTAGATGCCGGCACTGCAGGCGGTGGCTTTACCTGCTATGCCACAGCATCCCCCCACCCCATATGCTTTTAAAATAAATTTGTCATGTCCATATAAGGTATACAATATGATATCATCGGCCTTGTATAGTTGGATAACGGTCTTGTTTTAGATATGTCTTTTGCAAATATTTTCTCCCCATTTGTGGCTTTTTTTTTTCATTCTCCTGACAGTGTTCTTCCTAGAGCAGACTTTTAAATTTTAATGAAATTCAACCTGTAAGTTCTTTCTTTCATGGATTGTCCTTTTGATGTGAAATCTAAACCGTTACCAGCAAAACCAAGTCACCTAGATTTTCTCTCCTGTTATCATCTAGGAGTGTTGTAGGTTTGCATTTTGTCCTCACTTATATGATACATTTTGAGTTGATTTTTGTGACAGGTGCAGGTCTGTGTCTGGCTTCAGGGTTTCATATGTGGATGTCCTGTCGATCCCACACCATTTATTGAAACGACTCTCTTTTTCCATTGCCTTTTCTCCTTTGTCAGAAATCGATTGGCTGTAGTTACGTAGGTCAATTCCTGGAATCTCTACTCTTTTCCATTGACCTGTCTATAATTTCCCCAATTCCACATTGTCTTTTTTTTTTTTTTTTTGACAGGCAGAGTGGACAGTGAAAGAGAGACAGAGAGAAAGGTCTTCCTTTTGCCGTTGGTTCACCCTCCAATGGCCGCCGCGGTAGCGCGCTGCGGCCGGCGCACCGCGCTGACCCGATGGCAGGAGCCAGGTGCTTCTCCTGGTCTCCCATGGGGTGCAGGGCCCAAGCACTTGGGCCATCCTCCACTGCACTCCCTGGCCACAGCAGAGAGCTGGCCTGGAAGAGGGGCAACTGGGACAGGATCGGTGCCCCGACCGGGACTAGAACCCGGTGTGCCGGCGCCGCAAGGCGGAGGATTAGCCTAGTGAGCCGCGGTGCCGGCCTCCACATTGTCTTAATTACCGTAGCTTTATAGTAAGTTTGACATCAAGTAAGATCAGTCATCCAACTTTGTTTTCCTCCTTTAGTATTCCATTGGGTATCCTGAGTCTCTTTCCTCTCCATTTAAACTCCCAATCAATCAGTTTTTCTGAGATTGATGAAATGGCTTGCTCAGATTGTGGCTGGAATCACACTGAATCCATAGGTCAAGTTGGGAAGAACTGGCATTTTGACAACATTGAATTTTCCTATCTCTGTAGTTGGACTATCTACCTCTTTGTTTTTCTTGGACTTGCATTAGAGTCTTATAGTTTTCCTCATGTAGGTCTGATACATATTTTTTTTTGACAGGCAGAGTTAGACAGTGAGAGAGACAGAGAGAAAGGTCTTCCTTCCATTGGTTCACCCCCTAACTGGCCGCTACGGCCAGCGCACTGTGCCTATCTGAAGTCAGGAGCCAGGTGCTTCCTCCTGGTCTCCCATGTAGGTGCAGGGCCCAAGCACTTTGGCCATCCTCCACTGCACTCCCGGGCCACAGCAGAGAGCTGGACTGGAAGAGGGGCAACCGGGACAGAATCCGGCGCCCCAACCAGGACTAGAACCTGGGGTACCTGCGCTGCAGGCGGAGGATTAGCCTAGTGAGCTGTGGCACCAGCCTTTTATACATATTTTATTAGATTTATACCTATTTGATTTTTTGAAGTGCTAATATAAATGTAATTTGTTTTCTGATTTCCAAGTCCACTTGTTCATTGCTGGTATCTACAAATGCAGGGAGGTGGCTAAGCTTTGTGTTTATTAATGTTGTATCCTTCAGTCTTGCTATCATTGTTGGTAGTTCCAGGAGATTTGGGGCCATTTTTTAAATCTCTATATTAGAAAATTATGCAACTGCAAACAAAGACAGCTTTACTTCTTCCTTTCCAATCAGCCTAGTCAGTGTCCTTTTATTTTCTCTTTGTCTTATTGCATTACAGCACTTATGGTACAATACCAAAAAGGAGTGGTGAGAGGGAACATTCTTTGTTTTGTTTCTGACCTTCTAGTTTCTCATCATTAAGTAAGGGGTTACCTACAGACACTTAGTAGCTTTTTTTTAAATCAAGAATGAGGAAGTTCCTCACTATTCTTAGTTTTTGAAAGTACTGTTTTTTTATTATGGTTGGGTGTTGGATTTTGTCAGTTGTTCTTTATGCATCAATTCATATCATCATGTGATTTTTTTTTCCCCTTCACTAGCTTGCTATGTGACAGATTACACCTGGGATCAATAGTTTGGGGGCATAACTGGGTTTTTTATAATAGAGTTTTATGTTTTATTTTATTTTTAACTTTTTAATTATTTATTTGAGAGTGAGGTAGAGACAGAGACAGAGAGAGAGACAGCGAGCACTAGAGTTTCCATCTGCTAGTTCACTCCCCATGCCTGCGACTACTAGGTCTGGGCTGGGGCTGAAGCCACGAGCTGGAAACTCAACCCAGCTCTCCCTCGTGAATGGATCACACACAAACATTTGAGCCATCACTGCTGCACGAGGAGGAAGCTGGGGTCAGGAGGAAGAGCCGGGAATCCAGCCCAGGCGCTCTGATGTGGGGTGCGGATGTCCTGACTGGCATCTTGGCCAGATGACTGTTCCTGTAAGTCTTTGTACACTGTTGGATTCAATCTGCTACCTTGCTTTTGAGGATTTCTTGCATCTGTGTTCATGAGAGATGTTGATCCTCAGTTTTCTTTTCCATAATGTCTTTGATTTTGGAATTAGGGTAATGTGTTCTTGTAGAATAGGAAGTGTCCCTCTGCTTTTATTTCTAAAAGAGATTATAAGGAATTGTTGTAATTTCCCTTTAAGTGGTTGGCAGGATTACCTGGGAGCCCATCTGGACTTCCTGTTCTAGAACATTACTATTGACTTCATTTCTTTGATAGATGTTGTCATTGAGAGATATTGTCTATTTCTTCTTGTGTGAGTTTTGGCAGATTCTGTCTTTCAAGAATCAATCTATTCACCTAAGTTGTCAAAGTTTGGGGCATAGAATTCTTTATAATACCCTCTATTATCTTCCTAGTGTCCATGGGGTTTGTAGTCATGCTCCCTCTTTTATTTCTGATATTAGTAATTTGAGTCTGATGGCCTTCAGACTCTTTCTAAATCCTTTCCTACAATATCCATTCACTGCTTAAATATCACTGCAAGTATTGCTTTTGCTACATTCTACAAATTTTGATAAGCTGAATTTTCATTTACATTTAACTCAAAATATTTTTAAATTTCTCTTGAAATTTCTTCCTTGGGGTCAGTGTTATGGTGCAGCAAATTAATTTACCTCCTGCAATGCTGGCATCCCATATGAACACAGGTTCGAATCCCAGCTGCAGCACTTCAGATCCAGCTCCCTGCTATGGCCTGGGAAAGCAGTAGAAGATGGCCTAAGTACTTGGGCCCCTGTACCCATATGTGAGACCCAGAAGAGGCTCCTAGCTCCTGGCTTCGGCCTGGCCCAGCCATAGCTGTTGTGGCCATTTGGGGAGTGAACCAGAGGATGGAAGATTGATATCTCTCCCCCTCACCCCTGTGGCTCTGTCTTTCAAATAAATAAAATAAATTTTTAAGAAAGCTTTTTCTTAAAAAAAAAAAAAAACTATGCATGGATTTAAAATTTTGCATGCAAATAAACCTATCTTTTAATTTCACCTTTTCTTTGAAGTACCTGCATATGTTAGGCAAAAAAAAAAAAAAAATCATAATAATAACCCAGGGGACTCACCACTGTGCTATTCCTTGTGTCAGAGGACCCTGGAAGATCTGCCTTCTTCTCTCTGTCGTTTGGACTCTTTTCATGTTTGTTTGATATATAATGAGTGCGCAGAGTTTTCACTGAACTTAGTGGGAGAAGCAGAAAAAAAAAAGCACACCTCCTTCACCTGTCTGGAAGCAGAAGTCAGACTTTTTACTTCTAAGTGACCTTCTTTCTCGGGATCCCTTACACCAGAGGAGTTGGCAGTTCAGCCAGCTCACACGAACGCTGGAGCCACATGGGGGAGAATTTACTTTAGGGCGAACTGCCCAGAGTCAGACCATCAGGATGGTAGGGATTCCAAGAAGAAAGCAGGCAAGCACCTGCCTGCCCGTGTGTGCTGTGGAACCTGGTGTTTGGGTAGCACCAGCGCTGAGCGTGTTGAATGAGATTGGTGGTTTGAAATTGGACTGATAATTTGAGCTATTCGGTTATCTTTATCTGCATAGACAGGCCTTATTTCCATGATATCACCACCATACTTAGTTCTATAAATTCATTTAGTGGGTTTATTCAGAGATGGATATCGCCGTGAGTCATTACACAGACGACTCACCACACGGTCCAGTTTTGCCTTGTGGACTGAGGCTGTGAGGATACAATGGAAACTCTCGACTCCTTACAGATGTCTGGTTTGCAAATGGAAAATTCGCATCTTCTAAGTGTCTCCTAGGGGCTACTCAGTTTCCTCTGGACGGACAGGGGTCTGGGATCCTCCGCTTCTGTGTGGGTGTCCCGGCAGTGTGCTCAACACAGCCACAGGCTGACAAAGCTCTGAGGGGTACAGGGACACGAGCTGTGGGCATAAGTGGGGTGTGATCTCAGTCAAGGTGTGTGTTCCACAGAGATGCTCCCCTGGGACTCCTCCATGCCTCCTGTCTCTCTGCCGCTTGAAGAGGAGGGTAGAGATTTGGGGATCTTCAGACCACAGGTCTCTCGGGATGTGCTCTTAGTCACTGTAAAGGGGCAAGATCTTAACCTAGAAAGCTCGCCTCTCTGATTCACTCTTTCGAAGTGCACAGGTGTAATTCAAACACCGGTGGCCTTCCCAGCTAAGCAAGCAGCCCCACAGGGGCTTCCAGGGGGAGTCACTTTGCTCGAAGAAGACTTAGCTGATCCAGAAGTGAAAACAAATCCATTTCTTCAGCTACCACAGCTCCTTAGGCCCCAGCTCAGCTTTCTGTAAATGTTGTTTTCTAGGAACTGTCTTGCCAGGATAGAGAATCGCCATTGATAATGGATGTTTTACTCCTAAGAGAATAATCGTGTGGTCCTACCCTATAAAGATGATCTTTCGGATAAAATTGTTTCCAGTTAGGAATTTCCAGTTGTAACTGGGACCTTGAAAAAAAAAGTAGCTTCAATGAATAAGCTTCCATACAGAGTCCAGGGGCAAGGGAGGGTGCAGCTCAGCCATTCAGTCACTACTCGGCCGCCGGCACCCCATATTGGAGTGTCGGCCACTCTGCTTCTGATCCAGCTTCCTGACAATGTGCACCTTGGGAGGCAGCAGACAATGGCTCAAGTGCGTGGATCTCTCCCTTCCATGTGGGAGACCTAGATGGGGTTCCAGGCTGCTGGCTTTGGCCTGGTCCAGTCCTGGATATTGCAGGCATTTGGGGAGTGAACCAGCAGCTGGACAGTATCTATCTATCTATCTATCTATTGATCAACCAATCATCTATCATCTATCTCTGCCTACCTCTCAAATAAAATTAAAATAAATTTCAAATTTCAAAAGAGTCCCAAGACAGACAAGATAGCAGTTGGAAGCCAGATTGACAGTTCAGGAATGATAGTACGCCAGGATCCCTTGTCCTTCTACTTCACTATTCTTCCTCTCTTGCCTCCATTCTCAAGATTGTCTTGCGGTCACAAAGTGGCTGTTGGGAGTCTCTGCAGCCCTTCTACATCCCTAGCGTTAAGCCAGTAAGTAACGAGTAGCAGCAGGCACAGATGGCAGCTCAGGTCGTCCCCACTTACATCTTGCTGGTCCCAGGTTGGCCACGTAGTCTGCCCAGTTTACACATGGGAAGGGGAAGTGGCATTTGTTTTGTGCCAGCACCTTGCCACACCCTTACTCAGATAGGGCCCTGTCAGTAAGGAGGGAGGGAGAATGGACGTCCCATAAATGAACACTGACACTTTGCTATCAGCAGGGATTCCCAGGGATCACGGATGTGACCATTTGCTATCAGTAGGGATTCCGGGGATCATGGCTGTGACCATTTGCTACCAGTAGGGATTCCCAGGGATCACAGATGTGACTGTGAGCACCCATAACCACGATGAAATCATTCAGCTTAGTGCAAGAATGTCCTCCAGCCATTGGTCCACCAGGAAAGGCCTGGAATCCCAGTGGCTTTGGCCTTCACAACTTCCCATGTGTCCTCTCAGCTGGTGCAACCCTAAAATGAACTTTTATCAAAGATTTGGAAGGCAGAGTTACACAAAGATGGAGATCTCCTGCACCTGCTGGTTCACTCCCTAAATGGCCACGATGGGGAGCCAGGAGCTCCATCCGGGTCTCCCACGTGGGTGGCAGGGGCCCAAGCACTCGGGCTGTTATCTGTTGCTTTTGCAGGAGCATTAGCGGGGAGCGGGATGGGAAGTGGAGCCGCAGGAACGCCCACGGGCACGCAACCACAGCTTAACTACCCCTCCCCCAAAGCTAATCCATAACCTGTGGAGTGTCTTACCACTCAAAGTGCCTGCATAGACATTGCCCCTCTTCCTCCTCTTGTCCCTGAATGAGATGGGGACAGATAGCATTGAGGCCCAGAGTTAAAGTGACAGGCCATGGTCACCTGGGGTGCGGCTGTGATCCGGGATGTCCCCGCCACCCCAGCGTCCTCTGGGCACCCTGGTTCTCTGACACCATGTGGACAAATACACCCTGCTTCCTCCGCCCCTTCATTTGCCCCTCATCCTGACCCGGCGAGGTGTGCAGAGCGACTCTTCACTGTGCCAGACCAGCACTTGAACCTGGCCCTTTCTCTGGGGATGAGCGCCTCCACACAAACGGGTGTACCCCGAGGGGAGCCACGCTCCTGGGAACCCCAGATCCGGCCAGGGACAGAGGCCAGGGCAGGCTCCGCCCGAGGGCTGGACTCTGCGGGCCCCACCCACTGCTGGCCGGGAACCGCACGCCCCGCCCCACCACAGGGATCCCCCAGCAGCCTCCACGGAAATCACCCGCAGGAGGAAACTGGTTCCCAGGGCCTGCCCTGAGCACTGTTTTCTTTTCCCAGGAGATATATTTGACAGCAGATAAAGGCACCGTGAGGAAAACAAACGCGCAGCGCTGGGCTTGGGGTCGCAGCTTGCTTTTCGCCTTTCTCTCTCTCACACACACCCTGGTATTTGGAGACGCGGCACTGCAAACCCGGCTCCCCTCCGTGGAGACTTGCCTGCTGCAAACCCTCTCCCTCCGGGACCACGCTTCCCCGGGGCCCCTCTGCATTGCCAAATAGGAAAAAGGAAAGAAAAAGAAAAAGAAACCCCTGCGAAACGTGCTCACATGTGTTTTGAAGAAAGCACAAAGCTTTTGGAGCTTCCCCCAGATGCCTGGGAACTTGGTAAAAATCTCTCGCTTCTGGCCTGCAACCAGTGCCGGGACAGCAGCTTCCGTGTCCTGGGTAAGATGAGGTCGCCCAGCAGGCTGCCCGGGTCCCCAGGATTCTAGCAGGGTTTGGGCACTAGCTCCTTCCATTCCACTCCTTCCCACCCCACCCAGATGAGCAAGGGTCAGACGATGGAAAGACAGCTCCAACTGTAACGTACTCTACGGCAAGTCGGATAAGACAGTCAACCGCTTCTTTGTAGATTTATCTATTTGAAAGGCAGAATGACAGAGAGACAGGGAGGGAGACAAAAAGAGAGACCTTCCATTCACTGGTTCACTCCCCAAATACCCACTACGGCCAGTCCTGGGCCAGGCTGAAGCCAGGAATCAGAACTTCTCTCCGGGTACCCCACGTGGGTGGCAGGAACTCAAGCTCTTGGGCCATCGTGTGCTGCCTCCTAGGATGAACATTAGCAGAATGCTGAATCAGAAGCAGAGGGTCCAGGACTCGAACTCAGGCACTGCTGAAATGGGATGTGGGCGTCAGAAGCGGCAGCTTAACTCTGCGTCAGCCTGCCTGCCCAAGAAAGCCAACTTCTCCTGCTTCTCAGAGGCCTTCCCTGAGCTACCCAATCTATAGTGAATTCTCTTGTTTGCTTTCGAGAGACAGAGACACATAGACAGACAGACAGCACTCCGGTACCCTAGAGCACTCCCCAGAGGCCTGCAGTGGTCCCAGGCTGAGGGTATGGGGCTGGGTGGAAGCTGGGAGTGCACACCAGGTCTCGTGTGGGTGGCAGGAACCCCGCTGCTTGAGCCATCACCAGTGGTTCCTTCCAGGGTCTATGTAAGCGGAAGCGGGACTCTGTGCTGGAGCCGGGACTCGAACCCAGGGACTGATAGCAGATGCAGGCTGCAGATCTAAAATCACCTCTTAAACGCCACACACCTGCCCCTGAATCCTCTTCATTAAATTTGGGGTTATCACTCATACTCCAGCTGCTTCTTCCATTGGATGAGGTTTGCTGCCCAGTAGTGTTAATCATCTAGCTCCACACTGGCTTCCCCCTCCCCTTGCTCCCTTTCCCACTCAGATGTAAGCTCCCTGGAGGTGCCTCCTGCACAGGGCCCCGCACTGTTGACCATCAGCCGTGGCCTTGTAACGTTCATAATTCAGCAAGCTGCCACAGCCTGGTGGTGTGCTGGGGGTTTTGCATAAATAGTTTTATTTTACTGTTCCCAACATTCTAAGAGCTATTATCATCCTCATTTTGTAGATGAGCAAATATAAGTGTCACCCAGAGCCAAAAGGTGAGCCCATTCACTCCCTAATTGGTCACAACAGCCGGAGCTCTGCCGATCTGAAGCCAGGAGCCAAGAGCTTCTTCTAGGTCTCCCACATGGGTGCAGGAGCCCATTTTGTACTGCTTTCCCAGGCCATAGCAGAGAGCTGGATGGGAAATGAAGCAGCCAGGACTCGAACTGGTGCCCATATGGGATGCCGGCACTGCAGGCAGCAGCTTTACCCGCTACACCACAGCGCCGGCCCTGTGGTCGGTGACTCTTAAGGAGGATGCCCTGTGAGCAGAGGGAATGCAAGAGCTGTGTGCTTGCTCAGTGACAGAATCAACCTTCTCTGTGCCCCACTTCTTCTCCCGCCAGGCAGCTCCTTCCACCTCTGGGCTGGGACAGTTGGCAAATTGTCACTTCCTCCAATTAATTAACAAGGGCCTCTGTTGACTTCTAGCAGAGACCCACGGTGGCCATCCAAGAAAGCTTACAAAACACTCTGGATCCCGGATGCGCTGAGCAATCCAGACCAGCTGCGTGACATTTTCCTCCCAATGCTCTCAAGGCTACAACAATGAAGGAGAAAACGGCTTGGCACCACAGTGTCGGGGTAGAGTCCAGCTCGGAGCTTGGGAGGAGCTGCCCAAGGCCCCAGCTGACCTCCCCGCTCTGCCCCTGGTGCTTCCCTGCCCCAGATGTTGGTGCCCCCCTTCTTCTCGGCACAGTGTGCCACCATGCTCTGGGTCAGTGGCTGGGCCCCTGCCTGGTTCAGCTTCTTTCTCTGCAATCTTGCAAAGAGGGCAGGGAATAGCAGAGTTTGCCAGGAATGACTGGGGGTTGGGAGATGCAGCGGGTTTAAGCCTGGGGAGAGTGAAGAGTTTCACTGGTTCAGAGTCTGCGATGACCTTGATGTGTTTATCTGTAAAATGGGAACAAAAGTTCAGCTTCTTTTTTTAAAAAAGATTTATCTTATTTTAAAGTCAGAGTTATGGAGAATAAAGGAGAGAGACAGAGAGATCTTGCATGTACTAGTTCACTCCCCAAATGTCTGCAATGGCCAGGCCAAAGACAGAAGCCAGAAACTCCATCTGGGTCTCCCACATGGGTGCAGGGGCCCAAGGACTTGGGGCCATCTTCTGCTGCTTTCCCAGGCAGGGAGCTGGGTGGGAGGTGAAGTGGCCAGGATACGAACCTGCGCCCCATGTGGGATGCCAGCATCGCATTCGGCAGCTTAACCCACTAAGCCACAACACCGGTCCCAGAGTTGAGTTCTGCAGTGTGTGACAGCCAGGGAGAGCATGTGTATCAGATCACCTGCAGGCACTGTCGCCCAGGACCTCCCTGTATGGCTTTTCCCCACTCCTCGGTGGGAATGTGAGCAGGAAATGGAATCATAAACCCTATTAGGAAGATACAGCTGTCGTGAAGCTTCAAGAGCCTTAGAGCTCATTTGGCATAAGGATATCAGACCTAGATGGAAAGTGTGTTTAGGTCGTCTGAGCTGTGACTGGGGTTTTCCATTGCCGTGGCACAGGGAGGCAGGAGCTGGTCACGTAGCAGCATCCTAGGGGTCTTGACCTGGTCCCACCAAGAGCCCTGCGGAAGAGAAGGCAGGCAGGATTGCAACACGGTCTTTCCCACTTGCTAACTGACACCAGAGCACCTTCATCAAAGCCCCAGTCAACTGGAGAGGGAACTGAAATCCAAGTCCAGCCTCATCCCCCTGACCAGGCGTCACTTGCATAAGCTACAGTGAACTTGGAGCTATCGCCAACTTCCTCTTGATATAAGATACGAGAGCTCCTTGTGGTGAGGCCTAATGCGAACAGGAAAATAGTCACTCAAAACAGATCCTAGGAGTCTGCAGTAAACAGAGAACAACATGAAAAATGACATCCTACCGATCACGGAAACAGGCCCTTGGGAAAACAAAGTGCGCCTTAGAGTATTTGCTTTGTGCAAAATCTTAGAATCAATAATGAGAATCAGCAGTGGATCTGTCTGGGCACAGCTACCCTTGCCCAGAGTTATGGAGAATAAAGGAGAGAGACAGAGAGAGACGAGAGAGAGAGAGAGAGAGAGAGAGAGAGAGAGAGAGAGAGAGAGAGAGAGATCTGTCTCTTGGCCTTGTAAGACACCTTGCAGCTCATTTTTGCCTTTCAAATTGCAGTTCTGTAGAAGGTCGCTTCATGGGTCACTCTGCGGGCTCTTCCTTGATCCTCCGATGCCAGAGCCTTGGGAAGCTCAGCTCCCCTGGTGGCTGCTCACGGCCTGCCTCAGCCAGACCCTCGCTGGTAGCTGTCTGTACTGTGATATGCGTAGTTCTCCAATCTCCCTTATCCTCGGCGTGATATGACTTGGTGTTTTTTGCAAGACTTGCAGGTGTATTTTGCAAAGATAATTTGTGTTCAGAATGGATATTTGAAGCTGGACTAATTATAAAAGAGATCAGTTCATTAACAGGTATTGTGGCGTTGGTACAACCTTATCCCAGTTTATCTCCTAACCCAAGGACTCACAGTGAGTTTTCTGATGACAAGGGCTGTTCCTCTGTTGCCCCTTTATTCCTAGCCATCCTCAGGGAAGATCAAGTTAGGTTGCATTTTTATTTAAAATTTCATTTATTTATTTGAGAGGGGAGGAGAGAGAGAGAGAGAGAGAGAATGCTCCCATTCACTGGTTCATGCTCCAAATGCCTACAATGGCCAGCACTGGGCCCAAATGCAGCAGCCAGATACTCATTCCAGATCTTCCACATGGATGGCAGGGACCCATGTGGTTGAGCCACCATTGCTGCCTCCCTCCCAGGGTCTGCATTAGCAGGAAGCTAGAATCAGATGTAGGTTGGGTGTTGAACCCAGGCACCCTGATGTGGGATGCAGGCATCTTTTCTTTTTTAAAGATTTTTTATTTATTTGAAAGTCAGAGTTACACAAAGAGAGGAGAGGTAGAGAGAGAGAGAGAGAGAGAGAGAGAGAGAGAGAGAGGTCTTCCATCTGCTGGTTCACTCCCCAATTGGTCACAATGGCCAGAGCTGTGCCAAACCAAAGCCAGGAGCCAGAAGCTTCTTCCAGGTCTCCCACGCAGGTGCAGGGACCCAAGGACTTGGGCCATCTTCTACTGCTTTCCCAGACCACAGCAGAGAGCTGGATGGGAAGTGGAGCAGCCGGGACTAGAACTGGTGCCCATATGGGATGCCAGCGTTTCAGGCCAGGCCGTTAACCCGCTGTGCCACAGTGCCAGCCTTGGGATGCAAGCATCTTAACCACAAGGCTAAAGACCCATCGCAGGTTGGATTATTTTTTTGACAAGACATCTGAGCTTGTTTGTACAGTCCTCAGCCATGCTCAGTCCCCTCTGGGTCCTGAGCTATTGGGGAAGATTCCAGGTGGGAGCTTCATTTCTAGACTTACAATGGGTGCCTGTCCTATTATCCACTTATTCCTTTGGGCCGTGCTGTGACGCAAAGACCGGTGCTGTGCTGGTAGGGAGCAGGAGGCACGGGGCAGATGTTAAGGCTTCCTTTCCACCCCTTCATTCATTCGCTTGTTGACTTAATGAGTATTGATTGAGTGACCGGAAGAAAGCAGTTTCCTCATGGGTCAGGTCATGCATCCAGCCACTCTTTTACTCAAGTAGTTATATAACAAGAGACACGTATTGAATATCTGATAAGTGATAGACACAATTCAAAATGTGTGGGTAGAAATGAGGACAATGCTGTTGTTACCTTGCAAGAACTTAAAACACAGATAGGAGAAAATGTGTATATTTGTACATAGCTTGATAGGATATTTGCTTATAGTTTAGTGGCTTCAAATACCACCCCCCCTTTTTTTTTGAAGAACATATGATTGTTTATGATTATGTCTCCTTTCATTGCCCATTCTGCCAGTTGGATTGGGTCAGTATTATTACTGTCCAACATACAGATGAGAACGCTAAAGTTCAAGAAAATTAACTTGAATTTGGTACAGCCGGGTTTCTCCCTATTGAGTGCAATCCCCAAGATAGAGCATCTACTTACCAACCTTTGTGATAAGTGCCCGAGTTATTATTTGACCACAGGAAAGAATGAAGTGAGAGAATTGACACCTGCTACAATGGACATGAACCTCAAAAGCCTTATGCTCTGTGCAAGGAGCCTGACATGAGAGCACACATCATTCCCGCGAGGTCCAGGGCTCCGAGGTCCACAGGCACAGAAAGCAGAGTGAGAGTTACCAGGGGCTGGGGACAGGCAAGAATGCCTCATGGGGACAGGGTTTCATTTTGGGGGTGATGAAAATATTTTGGAACTCAATTTAGGTTGCACAACATTGTGATTATGATAAATGACACTGAACTGTTCAGATTAAAATGGCTGGGTTCATATTGTGTGAATGTCGTTTCTATCAAAACAAAGTTAAAAATACTAGGTGAGGGACCAGCATCGTGGTGCGGCAAGTTAAGCCTGTGAGGCCAGCAACCCATATGAGCAGAGAGAGGGAGAGAGAGAGAGAGAGAGAATCTTCCATCTACTGGCCCACTCCCCAAATGGCCACAACAGTTGGGGTGGAGCCAGGCCGAAGCTTCTTCCAGAGCCAGAAACTTCTTCCAGATCTCCAGTGTGGGCGGCAGGGGCCCAAGTACGCCGGCCATCTTCCACCGCTTTTCCCAGGCCATCAGTGGGGAGCTGGACTGGAAGTGGATTAGCTGGGACTTGAACTGGTGCCTATATGGGATGCTGGCACTGCAGATCATGGCTTAACCGCTGTGCCACAGCGCCAGGCCTGATCAACTTGGCTTCAGTCACTGGCTTTCCCCAGTGACAAGATGTACAGAGGTGGGAGAGGGGAGCCCCCTTTGAAAGGGGCCCCATAGTTGCTTCTACGACTGTGCCTGGCTGTTAGGGCTCTGTCTCTCCCGTCAGCCTCTGTGCTTCCAGAGGGCGAGCCGGTCTTTCCCACATCTGTCTCCACAGTGCTAAGCACTGAGCAGACACTCAGGCATTCAAAGGGCCCTGGGTCTAGCCCTCCACCCTCGATGGCTGTGCTGCCTGGAGCAAGGTCCTGACCCTCTCTGGGCCTCAATTCCTGAGCGTCCAGCCTCAGGTGTCTTCCTCAGCTCTGCCAACAAATTTCGAATGATGATCCTGGTGACCAGAAGCCCCTGGGCGTGGAACTCACGCTGGGTTTGCCATTGCAGTCTGGGAGGAAGGAAGGCACAGGGAGGCCAGGCCGTTGTTTCCCCATCAGCGCTGCAAGATGTCTTAAAGCCTTTTCCTAAAGCTGCGGACGGAAGGCCTCAGGCCCCGACCTGGACACAGAGATCTGTGGCTCCGTTTCCTGTTCGGATGATCTCAGAGCAGCAAGGCGGGTACAACGCGTTTTCATTGTACAGATTGGAAAACTGAGATCCTAGACAAATGGCTCGTTCCCGGCCCCCAGCGAGGCAGGAGCCGGGCCGAGGGTGGACTCCGGCCCGGTAGAGGAGCCTCTTTCGGAATGAGATGCTGAGTCAGGCTCCGAGGGTCTCTCCCGTCGGCCGCCATCAGCAGGCCGGGGTCAGGGACCATCTGGAACGGGTTAGTTTCGCTGCAGCCTGGAGGCTGGAGGATGGACCGAATGACCCCTGTGAGTCTGCCCTGCGCCTCTCCGATTACCTCCTCTGGTTTCCAGCAAGCCTACTTTCTCCAGGGAAAAACGAACCCAGGGCTCCGGCTTCCCCTGGGAGCCTGTCCCTGCTTTCGCTTTGCAGCCCCGGGGACTGTGAACTCCGTGAGAGAACACGCCCGCGGCCAGCAGAGGAATATTTAGCTTCTGCTGGCAGCAAGTGCGGGCAGAACCCTTGAGGCCCCTTCCTGGGTGCCCCGGCCCCCAGGGTCCTTCATTGGCTGGGTCCTGCTGGGTGCTTGGGCCCCTCCCTACCTGGCACCAGCACTTACTGCTGTTCCGAGTCAGAGCTTCCCCCCCCCCCCAAAGCAAGGACATTCCTCTTTTTTTAAAAAAATTATTTATTTTATTTTATTTGAAAGACAAAGAGACAGAGAGAGATCCTCCATCTGCTGGTTTGATCCCCAAATGTCTGCAAGAGTCAGGAGCCAAGAACTCCATCCAGATGTCCCACGTGGGTGCAGGGGCCCAAGCACTTGGGCCGTCATCCACTGCTTTCCCAGGTGCATTAGCAAGGAGCTGGATCAGAAGTGGAGCAGCCGGGACTCAAACCAGGCACTCGGATAGGAGATGCAGGTGTCGGAAGCAGTGGCTTAACCCCTCCACCAAACGCTGGTGAGTGCCAGAGTCAGAGCTTTATCCCAGGAAGTCCAGAGCCCGTTCTATCCTCTCCGGCCATTTGTTGCCCATCTTTTCCTGAATCTTACGTCTGAATTTCTCTTTTCTGAACCCAGCCTAGAACACGTGGTGTAACAAAGGATCTCTCTGATGCACTTGGGTTGGAGGTTAATGATGATAACAGCTTCCATGTAAACTACCAGACACCTGTTTTGCAGAGAGGTGTACACGCATTATTTCACTTAATCTCACGCCAGCCACGTTCAGCAATGAGGTTCCGAGAAGTTTGTGCAAGATCGTCCATCCGGCAAGTGGCAAAGTTGAGACTGCGCTCTTGTCCTGCCAGACTCCCCTCACACACTTGGTCGTGACCCTGAACCTGGAGAAGGGCGTCTGGCCTTGCTGAAGAGTCACATAGCCCTTTTCACACCAAGACCCGGGCATTGGAAAAGGCTTTTTATAACGAAAATTTCTAAACACATGGAAAAGTCACAGGCGTGCGAAATTGTTGACCCCCAGGCTCAACAATTACCAGCGTTTTGCCATACATTTCTCCGTTTCTTCTTTTCTTTTTTTTTTTTTCTTTCCCTTTGGTACTTTAAAGAAATTCCTGACATTGTGTGTCATTTTGCCCCTAAGTACTTCCATATGTAGCTCCAAAAAGGAGGGGGTGGGGAGGAGCCAGGAAAGCGTGGTTCCTTACCTAAGTAAAGAACCAAATACCTGACAAAGAATTTCTTCTTATCACCCAACATCCGCTGCAATTCGAATTCCTCCCAGGAACTCCAAAAACACCTTTTTATATTGGGTTTGTTCAAATAGCGGTCCACCTACTGCACTTGGTTACGTCTGCTGAGGCTTTTAATCTAGAATTTTATCCTCTGTTTTTCTCTTCTATGGCATGGATTGTTAAAGAAGCTCTGCGCGTGGTCCTGTGGAATGTTTCACGTTCTGGATTTCCCGGCTGACTTCCTGGTGGTGGTGTGGAATTTGATTTCCTGTGTCTTGTAGTTCCTGAAAAGGTCCAGATCTTAAGGCTTGAGAGGGTTTGATTTTTATTTTTTATCTATTTTATTTTATGTATCTGTGGAGGGGTGGAGAGAGAGAGAAAGAGAGAGAGGGAGACAGAGACAGAGAGACAGAGCCATTCACTCCCCCAAATGCCCAAAACAGCCAGCTCCGGGTCCGGCCAAAGCCAGGAGCCAGGAACTCCCTCCAGGTCTCCTACATGGGGGCAGGGACACAATTACTTGCGCCATCACCGTGCCCTCCCAGGGTCTGCATTAGCAGGGAGTTCTAGTCAGGAGCTGGAGATAGGCATTGAACCCAAGTACGCCAATGCGGGATAGGGGCATCTTAAATGCTAGCCCAAGCGCCTGCCCCCAGGGCTTCATTTTTAGCGTGGCCCCCACGCAGATGGTGCAGAGTACTCCCTGCTACATCACCTGAGGCACGGAATGTGCACTTGTCCCAACTTAAGTGCTGAGAAAGGTCAGTGTGTTCAGATTGGCTCCTGGATTCCTGATGGCTTACAGAGACAAGAGAGAGACTATTTCAGTCCCACTCGGCTAAATGCTCACTCTGTTCACAAGCTTTTAAAATGTGAGATGCTGTGCGTCAAATAATTTTGGTTCCTACTTTCCATTGGATATAGGTAAAAGCGTAATTTCATAATTTTCTTCTAAAATGTCAAGATTGATAATGATCTGGAAGTTGTATCCTTTTTTACTCTATCATTTAACTCTCGGATGTTGACTTCCAAATAAATGAGGAAACACATGACTTTTCAACATTTCAGGTGGAAGGTTGAGTGAGCAAACAATGAAGAGGCCACTGTTCTG
This sequence comes from Lepus europaeus, assembly GCF_033115175.1. Classification (NCBI taxonomy): domain Eukaryota; kingdom Metazoa; phylum Chordata; class Mammalia; order Lagomorpha; family Leporidae; genus Lepus; species Lepus europaeus. The sequence continues at coordinate 101,164,662 of NC_084832.1, read as the reverse complement.
GAATACAATGATGACATCAGCAAGCGGGCGTGGACTAAAGGGATCATGCAATCCTAGTGAAGGTAATGGACCTCCTAGTTACTCACCCATTCCTTCAACTGCCTGTATTTGTCAAGTGGCACTTCCTAGTGACTGCTACTTCTTTTGCTGTGTGCTAGGGATATACAGGTGACACACTCAAAGTCCCAGCCCTTAGGAAGACAGTGCACAGAAAAATTCTGCTTTCTCATTGTAGCTCTTATTGTTTCTTTTCTCTTTGGAATTCCATTTGTATTTCACATCACTTGGCATCATTTGCTTCAACAAAAATATATTTAGAAATGTAATGTTTCCCAGTGCCTGTTCTAACCACAAACACTGTTTTGTGTTACATTACAATGTCAATTATTAGTAGCATAGAGATGGTCAAGAGAATATAAAATATTTGACAAATTGATTAAAATGTTTTTGAAAGATTTATTTATTTATTTATTTGAAAGTCAAAGTTACACAGAGAGAGAGAAGGAGAGGCAAAGAGAGAGAGAAGTCTTCCATCCACTGGGTCACTCCCTAAATGGCTACAATGGCCAGAGCTGCACCAATCCAAGCCAGGAGCCAGGAGCTTCTTCCAAGTCTCCCATGCGAGTGCTTGGGGCATCTTCCACCGCTTTCCCAGGCCATAGCAGAGAGCTGGATCAGAAGTGGAGCAGCCAGGACTAGAACTGGCGCCCATATGGGATGCTGGCACTTTACTGCTATGCCACAATGCCAGCCCCTGATTAAAAATTTTAAAAGGTTCTTCAAAAAGTTTATGGAAAATAAAATTAAAAGATAAGTTTGTTTGGGCACAGAAAAAAAGTTGAACTTCATGCATATGAGTGGTCGTTAACACGCTCATGAGAATGCATAGTATGAAAAAGTTTCAAAATGTTTGCACCCAAAATAAACTTATCTTTTAATCCCATTTTTCTGCAAGCTTTTTGAAGTACCCTCTTATTTTAGTACATAAAACAAACCTCACAAATTTACAAGAATTTGAACAATACAATGCGTTCTCCAACCACAGTGGACTCAAACTAGAAATCAATAACAGAAAGGTAGCTGGAAAATATCAAAACACTTCCAAATAATCCATGGGAAGAGAGAAAGTCCCAAGGGAAATCCAAAAATACATTGAGCTGAAAAGAAAATGAAAATATTGCATATCAAAATCATGGGACCCAGCTACGTGGTGCTGAAAGGAAAATATTTAGCACTAAGTGCTTACATTAAGAAAGAGAAAAAGACTCATATCAAAACCCCAATACAGCAGCTCAAGAACCGGGCAAATGAGGAGCAGAATAAATCCAAGAGCAAGCAGGAGGAAGGAAGAAAGGCAAGAACAGAAATCAATGAAATTTGAAAGCAGAAAAGTGAGAGAGGAAAAATCTTTGAAACGAAGATTGGGAAGACTGACAAACCTCCAGCCAAGTTAACAAAGGAAAGAGAAAGGGAAGACAACCATGAAGGAAACAGGGCTATCCCTGCAGACCCTACAGACATCAAAATGATAATAAAGAAAGCGATGCCAGAAACAACTTTACTGCCATAAACTTGACAACCTAGAGGAAACAGGGCCTCAGGAAGCACAAACTAGGTCCACCAAATATCAAGTAGATAGTTGGAGTAAATCTCTAACTGTCAAAAAATATATTTCCAATTTAAGAACTCTCCAAAACACAAGGCTCCAATTCTTGATGGATACCACTGAAGAATTCCACCTAATGTTTTGAAAATAAACACCACCAATTCTGTACAGTCCCTTCTGGAAAAATCAAAGAGAAGAAAGCACTTGTCAGTTCATTTATGGAGCAAAAATGAGCCTGATGCCAATACCAGTAAAAGGCAGTGCAGAGGAAAAAAGAAAACTATAGACCGATATAGTCATGAGTATGGACACAGAAATATTTTATGAAAAATTGGCAAATAGAATTCAGCAATATATTTAAAGAATTATACTTATACACCATGACCAAGTGGGGTTTATTCCAGGAAAGCAAGTCTGGGCCAATATTTTAAAACCTACCACTATAATCAACTATATTCACAAGATAAAGAATTACATGAGTCTATCAACCAATGCATAAAAATAATTTGACAAAGTTCAATTTCTATTATGATTTAAAAACCTCTTAGAAAAAAAATAGACATTGAAACTTCTGTACTTTGTTGATGATAACCTACAAAGTACCTACAGCTGACGTCATACTGAGAGGTAAGTGACCAAATGCTTTCCCTCTACATTTGGAACAAGACAAGAATGTCTGCCCTTAACACTGTCATTCAACATAGTGCCAGAAATTCTCCCCAGGGAAAAAAGATGAGAAAAGGAGCTAGAAAACCTATTTGATAGCAAGTACAGGCTAATCCTCCGCCTTGCGGCGCCGGCACACCGGGTTCTAGTCCCGGTCGGGGCGCCGGATTCTATTCCGGTTGCCCCTCTTCCAGGCCAGCTCTCTGCTATGGCCCGGGAGTGCAGTGGAGGATGGCCCAAGTGCTTGGGCCCTGCACCCCATGGGAGACCAGGAGAAGCACCTGGCTCCTGGCTTCGGATCAGCGTGGTGCGCTGGCTGCAGCGTGCCAGCCGCGGCGGCCATTGGAGGGTGAACCAACAGCAAAAAGGAAGACCTTTCTCTCTGTCTCTTTCTCTCTGTCCACTCTGCCTGTCAAAAAAAAAAAAAAAAGATAGCAAGTACATTAAAATATATCCAATATCATTAGTCATTAGAGAAATGCAAGTAAAATGATGAGTTATCGTTATACAACCATCGGAAAAGGTGAAACTTAAAAATCTCTTATTTTTAAAAGATTTATTTATTTATTATTTGAAAGGCAGAGTGACAGAGAGAGGGAGAGGGAAAGAGAGAGAATTTCATCTGCTGGTTCACTCCCCAAATGTCTGCAACATCTGGGCCTGGGCCAGGTCAAAGCCTGGAGCTCCATCCAGGTCTCTCATGGGTGCCAGGGACCCAAGTACTTGGGCCATTGTCTGCTTTGGGCCATCATCTGTTGCCCCCAAGCTGCATTAGTGGAAAGCTGGATCAGAAGTAGAAGAGACAGTATTTGAACCAGCGCTCTAATATGGGATATTGGGTGTCTCTAACAGTGACTTCACCCAATGTGCCAGCATATTTTAATTTATAAGTCAAGAATGTCCCCTCTTACCACTCATATTCAACACCATAGTGCAGTTTTTAGCCAATACATTAAGACAAGAAAAGGAAATAGGAGATACAGATTGAAAATAAACAAATGAAACTTTCTTTGTTTGCAGATGACTTGATTGTTTGTGTAGAAAGTTTCCCCCATAATGACCCAAAAACCCCTTAATGTAATAAGTTATTGCAATGAATTTGCAGGATATGAAATTAATATACAATATTTTACTGCTTTCCAATAGGGCAAAATGAACAACTGGAATTTAAAATTTTAAATGTATCATCGTTCACATTTAGGTATAAATCTTACAAAATGTGTACAAGAGCTCCTTGAGGGGGCCAGCACTGTGATGCAGCAGGTTAACGCCCTGGCCTGAAGCACCGGTACCCCATATGGGCGCCAGTTTAGTCCCGGCTGCTCCTTTTCCGATCCAGCTCTCTGCTATGGCCTGGGAAAGCAGTAGAAGATGGCCCAAGTCCTTGGGTCCCTGCACCCGCGTGGGAGACCTGGAAGAATCTCCTGGCTCCTGGCTTCGGATTGGCACAGCTCCGGCCATGGAAGCCATCTGTGGAGTGAACCAGCAGATGGAAGACCTTTCTCTCTCTCTCTCTCTCTCTCTCTCTCTCTCTCTGCCTCTCCTTTCTGTGTAACTCTGACTTTCAAGTAAAATAAATAAATCCTAAAAAAAAAAAAAAAAAAAAAAAAGAGCTCCTTGAGGAAAACTAAAACTCTGATGAAAGGAACCCAAGATTTTAAAAGGTGGAGAGATAGTCTATGTTCATGAATAGGAAGACTTGGTATCATAACATAGTAACAAGGAGAGATGGTCTATGTTCATGAATAGGAAGACTTGATATGGTAACAAAGTAACAAGTTATTTTGTGTGTATCAACAAATTGGCTCTAAAGTTTACATGGGAAGGCAATATATCCTGGTATCCAACACAAGATTAAAAAGAAGCAGCTCAGGGTTGGAGAACCAACACTAAACTTCAAGACTCACTGGAAAACTGTAGTAATCAAGATGGTGAAGTATTGATGAAAAAAATAGACAAACTGATCAATGGGACATAGACCTCAGAAATAGACCCACATGGATACAGCCATTGGATCTTTGACAAAGAACATGAGATGACTTTGTGGGGAACAAGACAGTGTTTTCAACAAATAGTGCTGAGAACAACTGGATATCCAAACTCAGGAGGAGGGGAGAGGGAGAGAAGAATGACAGAGCTTACCTCTTGCACAAACCTGATTCATAATGGATCATGGACTTAAGTATAGAAAGTTAGCCTATACAGCTTCTAGAAGACAACACAGGAGAAAAGCCAGATGACCTTGAGTTTGGTAATAACGTTTTTCATATATATTTATATTCAAAGTTACTTATTTATTTGAAAGGCAGAGTTGCGGTTAGAGAGGGAGAGACAGAGAGAGACAGAACTCTTCCATTGCTGGTTCACTCCCCAAATGACCTCAATGACTGGAGCTAGGCCAGATTGAAACCAGGAGCCTGAAGCTTCATCCAGGTCATCCACCTGGGTGGCAGCAGGCCATGCACTTGGGTCATCTACCTCTGCTCTCCCAGGAGCAGTAGCAGGAAGCTGGATAGGAAGTAGAGCAGCCAGGGCTCAAACAGGAGCTCATATGGGATGCTGGCATCTCAAGAGGCAGCTTAACCTGCTGCACTACAGCACTGGCCCTGGCAGTAACACAAAAGCATGATTCCAGAAAGGGAAATCTGATGTCTAACTTCATTCAAACTGAAAGCTGGGGCCAGTACCGTGGCATAGCAGTTAAAGCTGCAGCCTGCAGCACCTGCATCTTATGTGAACACTGGTTCAAGCCCCAGCTGCTCCACTTCCAATCCAGCTCCCTGCTGATATGCCTGAGAAAGCAGTGAAGGATGGCCCAGGTCCTTGGTTCCTTGCACCAGCATGGGAGACCTGGAAGAAACTCCTGGCTCCTGGTTTTGGACTGGTCCCGCACGGGCCATTGCAGTCATTTAGGGAGTGAACCAGTGGATGGCAGACCTCTTTCTCTTTCTCTGCCTCTCCCTCTCTTAACTCTGACTTTCAAATAAATAAATAAATCTTTTTTAAAAATCACTAAACTAAACTAAAAACTATTCTTTGAAAAATACTGTTAAAAGAATGAAAATACAAACTCCAGACTGGGAGAAAATCTTGCAAAACACATATCTGGTCGAGGATCTGTACACAAAATATACAAAGCACTCTGAAAAAGCAATGATAAGAAAATAAATAATTCAGGGCCAGGCTGTGACGCAGGGGGTTAACGCCCTGGCCTGCAGTGCCAGCATCCCATATAGGTGCTAGTCAACACCCAGCTGCTCCACTTCCCAACCAGCTCTCTGCCATGGCCTGGGAAAGCAGTGGAAGATGGTCCAAGTCCTTGGGCCCCTGCACCCATGTGGGAGACCCAGAAGTAGCTCCTGGCTCCTGGCTTCAGATTGGCGCAGCTCCGGCCATTGTGGCCAATTGGGGAGTGAACCAATGGATGGAAGACCTCTCTCTCTCTCTCTCTCTCTCTCTCTCCCTGCCTCTCCTCTCTCTGTGTAACTCTGACTTTCAAATAAATAAATAAATGTTTAAAAACAGAAAACAAATAATCCAATTAAAAAGTGGTCAAAAGATCTGAAGAGAAATCTCAGCAAAGAAGACACACACTGCAAATAAGGGCAGGAAAGAAACTCAGCATCTTAGGGAACTATGAATTCAAATAGATGATGCTTCTGCATATTCATTAGAATAATGTCTAAAGCCCAAACATGGATAAGAGCAAGTAGTGAGGAGGAGGCAAACCATAGGAACTCTGATTCGTTGCTGGTGGGAGTGCGGCATGGGAGAGACCGCCCGACAGTTTCTTACGAAGCTAAGCATAGTCTCAACCGCATTACCCAGCAGTCACAAGCCTTGGTATTTATCCAAAGGACTTGAGAACTTGTGTCCACACAAAACCCCGCACACAAATGTTTCTAGAAGCTTTACTCCTAGCTGTCTAAACCTGGAAGCTACCAAAATATCCTTCAATAGATGGATAAACAAACAGTGGTCTATACACACGATAAAAAGCAATAAGCTACCAAGCTATGACAAGACAGGGACGAAGCTCAAAAGCCTACTGCTGTATGAAAGACACTAGCCTAAAAAGAGCTACAGCCCATGTGATGCTAACACGATGACATTCTAGAAAACGAGAATCTTTAAAAAATATCTGTTGCCTGGGGCCAAGGTGGAGGAAGGTATTACTAGAGAGTAGAGGATGTGTAGGGCAGTGAAGTAATTCTGTGCGGTGTATTTGAACATTGTCTTCTCTCCGGACACTATAATGGAAGCATTTGTCAGAGCCCGTAGAACCGGGGCCAGCGTGGCGGCGCAGCTGGTTAAGTCGCAGCCTGCAATGCTGCCCTCCCCCATCGGAGCTCCAGGTCAAGCCCAGCTGCTCTGCTTCCGGCTCCCTGCTAATGCACCTGGGAAGACAGCAGAAGATGCTCCAAGTGCTTGGGCCCCAGCACTCATGTGGGAGACCCGGATCGAGTTCCTGGCTCCTGGCTTTAGCCTGGCCCAGACCTGGTTGTTGTGGCCATTTGAGGAGTGAACCAGCCAAGGGAAGATTCTCTCCCTCTTTTTCTTTCTCTGTCACTCTGTGTTTCAAATAAATAAACATTAAAAAAAAAAAAAACAGATCTGTAAAAGAGGAATAGTGAACCCTAAGGTAGACTATGGATTTTAGTTAACAACATGTCTATATTTAGTTACTAATGTATAAGCTTGGTTAGTAACATGACTGATAATATAAATAATTGACAGTTTAGTTAATACAGCAGTATGGATTCATGAATTATAGTCCATGTATTACAGGAATGCAAGACTTTAATGATGGAGACGACTGCTGGGGAGAGAAAAGAGAGAAGAGAGCTCCCCAAAATGTGTTTATTAATTAAAAAAAAACAGTGACATGTTCCCTAAAGAAGAACTCCAAGCAGTTCACGTAGCTGCTCTTCCCTCAGGGAGCTGGGGCTTAACTCTCCCATGGGGAGCCTGGGAATGATTCCTGCCTGCGCTTCTAGTGCAGCCTCCTGCTAACGTGCTGACGGGAGGCAGCAGGGGATGGTTCAACTACTCAGGTCCCTGACACCCATGTGGGAGACCCGGATGGAGTTCCTGGCTCCTGGGTTCCTGGCTCCAGCTGTTGCAAGCATTTGGGGGAGTGAACCAGCAGATGGGAGATTCATTTTCTCTCTCTCTCTCTCTCTCTCTCTCTCCCACCCTCCTCCTCCCTTCCTCCTTCCCTCCCTCTGCCTATCAAACAATTAAAAGAGCCTGTGGTTAGAGCATTGTTTTGCAGCAATAGCAATATCCTGGCTAGGACAGTGTTTGATAGTGTTGCAAGATGTCACCATTCGGTAAAGGGCACACAGGATCTCAGTGTCGTTTCTTACAGCTTGCATGTGATTCCGTAATTTTTTCAAAATAAAAAGTTCAATTAAGAAATAACTTTTTTTTTAATTTGTTGGTCTTTGAAAGGCAAGGAGGTGGAGAAAGAGAGACAAAGACAGATAGAGAGATTTCCCATCTACTGGTCCACTCCCCCAATACCTACAAGAGCTGGGGCCAACCCAGGCCAAAGCCAGGAGCCCCAATTCAACCCAGGTCTCCCACATGGGTGGCAAGAAGCTGGAGTCAGAAACCGAGCCCGGGCTCAAACCCAGGCCCTGCAGTATCGCATGTGGGCATCCTGGTCGTGTCTTCAACACTGCACGGAGTGCCAGGCCCAATGAACGCTTGTTAAAAATGTGTCTATTGATGGAATTGATACTGCCTTTTTGGAAAAAAGATTTATTTATTTATTTGAAAGGCAGATTTACAGAGAGACAGAGGCAGAGAGAGAGAGAGAGAATCTTCCATCTGCTTGTTCACTCCCCAAATGGCTACTACAGCCAATCTGAAGTCAGGAGCCAGGAGCTTTTTCCAGGTCTCCCACGCGGTTGCAGGACCCCAAGCACTTGGACCATCTTTCACTGCTTTCCCAGGGGCATTAGCAGAGAGCAGGATCGGAAGTGGAGCAGCTGGGACTTGAACCAGTGCCCATAGAGGATGCTAGCACTGCAGGTGGAAGCTTTAACGGCTACAACATGGCACCGTCCCCATAATGCCTTTATTTTTAATTAATTTATACATTCATGTCTGATATTACTTGTTAGAATCAGACAAGAGGGGCTGGCACCTTGCCACACTGAGTTAAAGCCCTGGCGTGCAGCACCAGCATCCCATGTAGGCTACAGTTTGGGTCCCTGCTGCTCCACTTCTGATCCATCCAGCTCCCTGCTAAGGGGCCTGAGAAAGCACCAGAGAGTGGCCTCTGTACCCATGTGGGAGACCCTAAAGTAGCTCCTGGCTCCTGGCTCCAGATCGGCACAGCTCTGGCCGTTGTGGCCATTTGGGTAGTGAACCAGCGGATGGAAGACCTCTCTGTCTCTCTCTGTCTCCACTTCTCCCTGTAACTCTCTCTCAAATAAATAAATAAATAAATATTTTTTAAAAAGAATTAGTAGAGAGCCTCCCTTCTAGTCTTACTTTTCATTTTTATCACAAAGTCATGCTGGGAAATTTTGTTCACATAGAATAAGTTGGGATGAAGTTTTATTATAGCAATATGATTTAACTCTCTGAACCCTGTCCAAGTTCTGTGCCAAAAATAACATACTGTTCTATCATCAAGAATTATTTTTAATAATCTATCAGCTGACAACCCGATGAAGTCCTCCTCTGATATCGTTGAAAGCAAAGAATTGGAAAACATCTGACTCTCCAACATGTATTACCAGTCTTCATGGTCACTAAGTTTCTCTGTGTCTAGCCAGCACCTAAAATACTTCACCACGACTTGCAAACAATTATTAATGGTCTCTGTTACCCTCTCAGAGGCAGCTTCTAATTTGGCAGACTCCGAAAGGCCTAGAGAAACTAAAATATTGCTCATCCAGTGCACTTTTCCCAAAATCTTTTTATGCGCTAATTTCATATTACCATATGCTGCAGATTCAGCACATTTGATTTATGAACAGCATCCACTACTTAGCCTCCTTGTTGAGGCCAAGTCCCCCTTCCTCAGTCCTTCCACGTGTGCTTAGTCTCTGATACCCCACATGCTCAGCCTTCGGTTTCCAGTCCAAATCCCTGGGGTAATACACGTCCCCAGGACAAACTATCTGAATTCTAACACCAAGGTGACAGACGAACAGAAATTGATAAAGAAGCAGAGCACGAAATACATCGTGAAATTATTACCCACCAGGGGTGGGGAATGTCGGGCCCTGGCCAGCCAAGGCAACCACAGACGGAACTCAAAATTCAATAAATCTATAGCAGGCTAATTGTTAAGTGGATAATTTTGTATGGCCCAAGAGTGATGTTATAGATAATCAAATTGCCCTGGGCAGAAGAAAGTCCACCCTCCCCCAGATGCACCCTCACCTCCCCTACCTCTTAGTTGTATTCACTTTGCTTTGCTGGTATTTGCATGCTGGCAGTAGGTTCTTTGATCATCAGTGGGAGAAGGATGGGGAGAATCCTCAAAAAGCATCATCCTGTTACTGCCACGCCGTACACCGTATCTGAGTTCAAAGCATCCACCAAACGGGTGCCCCCAGTTTCCAACGCCATGCTTTTTCCGCAGCAGAAATAGATAGACGGCAGGGACAGGGAGAAAGCTTTAGGGATTTCTGTTGCCTTCATATTTTCAGCTGCTCTTTATTTGACGCCGTGGAGGTTTGTACGCTTGGACCAATGCAACCAGAGTATTGTTTACAATGGGGAGGAGTTAAATTTTTCCTTTTGGTGAAGTGGGGAAAGCACTATAGAGAAAGGGCAGGCAAGACCAGAAAAACAACCCAACGTCTCACCTGCAGGTTCATTGCCAAGAGTAGACAAGGAGAAATGTGGAGGCCGACGTTGTGGCACAGTTGGTTAAGCTGCCTCCTGCAGTGCCGGCATCCTGTATGAGCGCCAGTTCGCGTCCCCACTGCTCCACTTCCGATTCAGCTCCCTGCCAATGCACCTGGGAAAGCAGCAGAAGATGGCCCAAGTGTTTGGACCCCTGCACCCATGTGGGAGACCCAGAAGGAGCTCCTGGCTTTTACTAGACCTACTGCTGGCTATTGGAGCCATTTGGGGAGTGAACAAATGGATGCAAGACCTCTCTCTGTCTCTCTGTCTTTAAGAGAAAAGGGTAGATGTGGAATTGAGGATCTAGAAATTGATTCCCTTGGAGACATCCAGGCCTGTGCATCCCTCAGGAAGTCTTTCCATCCCTTTAGGGAGACGCTCACACTCCAGTTGGCAAACCAGTGTTCTAGAACTCCCTTCCGGCAGGCAGGTGAAAGGTCTCGAATGTCCACTGAACTTCACAGAGACCTTGCCCGCCTGTCACCAGTTTAAGCCCTAACCATCGAAAGTATCTACTCACAGTTCAGTGCTGAAACTCACCCAGCGCCAAGGTAAGTTCGTGGGACAGAGGAGCTAAAGCAGCTCCCGGAAGTCAACAGGAACGGGAGGCCAGTCGGGCACCATGAAGCCGACACACCATGCGCCTAAGAGTATGGCGAAGACATTTACATTCGTTGGAAGGGAAGGAGGAAACTGACACAGGAGCAAAGGGGAGTGGACATACGGGGTCCTAAAGGCTGGTAGGATTTCCTGTGAATGCGTTTGTGTTAGAGATTCCAAGAAGGGCACGCATGAGAGTCGATGGACTAAGTGGTAGCCGTGGACTGACAGTGAAATGTTCTTCAACCCTTTCCTCTCACGGCTAAGACCGTGTTTTGAGCCAGACTTCCGTAGCCAATGAGAGCAGAAAGAAAGAGGGAAGATGAGAGAGGGATTTGTCTCCTCAGAATTCCCACTCTGCTTCTGGACTAATGGAAGGCAAGTGGGTTAATTCATACTAAAGTGTTAATGGCTCACCACAGTTGTATCCTCCAAAGATGTCTTCCAGATGAATGGCTCTGTGAAATGTTGACTATGTTAAGATATCAAAGTCACGAAGGTATGATAAAGAAAGGAGATTGGGGCAAGGGAACGGTGGAGAAGGCAGGTTCTCATCACTGAGGCAATCCAATCAGGAAACTGTGCAGTGACAAGAGCACACCGATAGGGCCGTTAGATACCATCTGCCAGTAGATGGCGGTCTTCAGATTAACTGGCCGCTCAGGGAGAGGGCCCTTCTTTCTTCCAGATCTATTTGTAGGCTTGGTTGGTGGACTAGGGCGCTGCCCACACAGTGTGAACTGGAGAGCCCTGGGTGAGACCTCCACCTGCTCTCTCATAGACCTGCCAGTTATGTCTAAAATTCCTATGTATTCGACCTTTTGTGGGAGAGGGCAACTGGCAGGCAAGAAGGGAAATGGGGGTTAGTCATTAACACTTTAGCAGGAACTAATTTGGCATATTAACTCAGGAGACAAGGCGTAGCAAAAGATCAGTGAGCTCTAAAAGGAAGAGCTGCCAAGCGTTGGGGCTTACATAGGGAGAACATCGTGTGTGTGTGTGTGTGTGTGCGCTCTGGAATGGCGGGAGGACCAGGCACCTGAGTTATAGCCTTCTTCTTTTTTTATTAATTTGTTTTTAATGGCCAAATAATAATTGTGTATATATCAATAATAATTTCAGTAATGAATATATGCCTTGTAATGAATCAAATGGTAGACCCATCACCTCGCCAGCTAATTATTTTGTGTCTGTGGCGAGGACATTAAAAATCCATTTTGAAGCAATTTGGCATACACATCATTATTAACTGTGGTCACCATGCCTGTGTAATAAGTCATTAAAACTTATTCTGGGAGCTGACATTGTAGCACAGCAAGTAGAGCCGCCACCTGCGGCACCGGCATCCCACGTGGGCGCCAGCTCAAGTCCTCGCTGCTCCACGTCTGATCCAGCTCTCTGCTATGGCCTGGGAAAGCAGCAGAAGGATGGCCCAGGTGCTTGGGCCCCTGCACCCACGTGGGAGACCCGGAAGAAGCTCCTGGTTCCTGGCTTGGGATAGGCCCAGTTCTGGCCGTTGTGGCCATTTGGGAAGCGAACCAGTACATGGAAGATCTCTCTCTCTCTCTGTGTGTGTGTGTGTGTCTCCTCTCTCTCATAAAAAAAAAAAAAAAAAAAAAACAAACTTATTCCCCTAGTACAACTGAAAGCACATCCTATGGTCAAAATCTTCCATGTGACCCCACCACCCCACTCCTGGGAACATACCCAAGGGAAATAAAATCAGCAAGAAGAGTGATCTGTACCCCATGTCTACGGCAGCTCACTTCACAATAGCCAGGATACGGAGTCAACCCAGATGTCCGTCCACTGATGACCGGATAAAGAAAATGTGATGTGGATACCGCATGGAGTGCTACTCAGCCATAAAATAGGATGCAATGCTGCCATTTGCAACAAAATGGATGCAACTGGAGATCATTAGGCTTAGACAAAAAAGACAAATATCATACGTTTTCTCTGATTAACCTTCTTTAAAAAGAAAGAGAAGGAAAGGTAGATTGGGAAAGATCAATTTGCCCACGATGGAGGACAGGTTCCTCACAGGTTGGCTGAAGACTGCAGACAGCTCCTTCCGTCCGTCTCGGCTGAGTCCCAGTCCAGACCGGAGGCTTGTCCACGCGGGATGGGATTCAGAGGCAGTGTGTCTTCCGGGGTCCTTTTGAAGACCCTGGGTGATTCCCTTGGCAGCTGCACTGACGCCGGTGGGTCGGCTTGGGCCAGGACTTCCTTCGTTTCTAGGAAGCCTGAGAAATGAGGGGTCACAGACAAGGGGGAGTTATTCCCAGACAGCCAGGGTGGGGAGAGGACTTGAGACTCATCCCGCAACTGTCGCGGGAGGACACTGGTGAGTCTGTCCTGGGAGCCAGCCAGTTCCCTTGCTGGGGCACACAGGGCAGGTGTGTCCACCAAGGAGACCGACCAGATTCAGGGATCTTAAAGGTCCCCCCAACACACACACACACACACACACCTTAAGAGTCATTCATCTAGCAAGAATGCCTGGAGGGCCGGCAGCTCCTAGGAATTACAGGAGATCAGATTGCAGGAAGGGAAGAGGGAGGGAGAGGAGGGACTGGAAATGGAGGAGGAGGAGGCAGAGGAGGGCAACAATCATTGCAAGCAAAGATTTTTTTAGAACCATCTTTTAAAAAGCCACGATGGGGCCAGGCGGGCTTAGCAGTCAAGATGCAGGCTGGGACACCTGTGCCTTACACGGAAGTGTCTGGGTCCCCAGCTCACTTCTCTCCGGCTTCCTCGGGATGCAGACCCTGGGAGGCAGCAAGAAAGACAAGGGATTGAGTTCCTGCCATCCACGGGGGAGGCCAAGATCGAGTTGCAGGCTCCCAGTTTTGGCTCTAGCTCAGAGCTTGGCAGGCATTGGGGAAGTAGGGAACCAGTGGTTGAGTGTATGGGTGCTCTCTCTCTCTCTCTCTCTCTAAGAGAAAGCACAATTGCAATAGGTATGGTATGGAAGTGGACAAAAAATGCTACCATCAGACCTCACAAGGTGGGGGGGGCGGTAAAATCTGGGTGAGGAACCTGGGAAACTTCCTTGGATGAGAAAAGAAGCTTTAAACCAAGACCTAAAAGCTAAGAAGCACTCAAGTGGAGGCGTCCAGGGAACAGCCCGCACGACAGCCCTGAGGCAGCAGGATCTTGGATCTTTGGAGGCTCGGAAAGAAGCGCAGCTCAAGGCGCAGAGCGGGGACCAGGAGCTGATGTGACAGGAAGCAGGGGCACCACCTGCCGCTCGTGGAAGCCACACTGAGACTTCATCCCGAGAGCAAAGGGGCAGAGAAACCATGACAGCCGCGTTTTCAGAGACTCCTGGGATTGATGTCCAGGTCCCGGTTCCTTCTGGGTAGGAAATTGCTCTTTCCAGATGGTTCTCAAGGCCCCACCCACCCGCCCCAGCCAGGTGAAGACAGAAGACTGGCTGGTCTGGGGAGCAGGTGTGGTCTCCACTGCCTGACCCCCCCCCCCCAGCCGCTGTCATGTCCAATCAGAACCCTCAGTGAGGTGTTCAACCCTGCACTGGGCAGCTTGGAGCCAGGGGGTGAGCCTGGGGTTCCCGTGCATCCTTCCACCATCAGTGGCAGCTGGGCCAGGCCCAGCCATGACCCTGAGCGAGCGCCGACCTGCCGCACTGGCCTGCCCTTCGCCTCAAGAGAAAGGCGTGGGAAGCTGCAGCCGGTGAAAAGAAGGCTGTGCTGCCAGAGAGGCAAAACCAAGCAAGGTGCAGACATCCACGGAGAAAAACTCTCAGCCGGGTAATTACCCTCAGGGCCCCAAAGAGCGAAGGGGGGATGTATGGTTCACACAGATCTGGCGAAGGACAAAGCAAGGGGGCGGGGAGAGCAAAGGGCCCAGAGTCAGGACAGCTCCGGCTAATCCTGGAAATCGAATTACAAGCCAAGTTGGATGTGGTGCACAATAACCTTGAAATCCTCGCACAGATTTTCAAGATCTGAATTTCCATGAACTCGCAGAAGACTTCTCGCACGCATGGGTTTCAGAGGTTTTGTGCTGTGAAAGAAACTTACCTTTGAATCCCACAAACGCTTCGGAGCAGCCCTGTATCTGCGGTCAAGTTGAAGGGCAGCTATGGCTGTGCTCTGCTCCTTGGTGAAGCGCTCGCTCGGGTGTAGAAGGTGGGCTCACGCGCAGTCAAGGCGCAGCCGAATGACGTTTGGGCCAAGGAAGGAACACACACCGGACGTGGCCCCACGGGGGCCCGGAAGAGCTGGACAATCCTGTCCACCTCGTGTCGTCATTGTGTCTTTTCTGTCTAAAGAAACTGAGCTACACCAACACCACGCACTGCCTTGGCCTGCACTGGGCGCGCTGGGCCACGTCCCAGAGCCCAGGGCCACGCCCCAGAGCCCAGGGGTGTAGGAGGCCTGTGTAAGCCCTCGGCGATGCTCCGATGCTGACAATGACCACAGTCACCTGACCATGTAGCGCCTGGGACGGACGCGACCCCGTCCTTACTTGAGGCGTAGGTTTGGGTTTCAAAATCCTTCCAACTGAGGTGCAGGTTCTGGCCTCAGGGAGCTTAGCTTCCAACCATTCAGGGGAGGAGGAAAAACCGCATTTCAGCGAGATTTAGATAGGAGAGGTGTGTACCAATGCAGCAAGAAAAGCAGTGCTGGTGGCCACCCGGCCTGGTGGTCAAGATGCCACCTGGGTGGCCCACGTCCCGTGGCAGAGTGCCTGGGTTCAGGGCCCGGCTCTGCTCTGAGTCCAGCTTTCCACTAATCCGCACACACCCTGGAAGGATGTTCCTGGAGGACAGGGAACCTGGCCTGGCCTGGGAAGCCTTGGGATAGCATCGTCACTTTAACCTCCTAATTCCATGCGATCCCATATTCATAATCGGAGGAGCTGACGCTTACGGAGTACTTGCAGCCGTTTAGGGACTTCGTGGTGGCGTTTCCTATCCCAGAGGGCACGTTTAGGCTAACTGCTAAGGCCCCCTGAGATGATTTTCTGCATGAAGGAAGATGGGTCTGGACACATGCTCGTGGTGGAAACCAAGCATTGTTCCCGGGGTGCTCAGAACAGCTGCGGACCACAGGAAGCTGGCGAGGCCGCGCGGGCTGCCTCTGCAGCAGCTGGCGGGGCACAGAGACCACCCCGGGCCCTTCAGCTCTCAGCACAGCTGCCCGAGCGGATGCAAGGGATGCCGCCCGCAGCGTCCGACAGCTGAAAGCAGAGGGCATGGACTTGGCCACTCCTACGATGCGTGTAGGTCAACCCTAAGGTGGAGGAAGCAGACTAAGTTCTCAAGGTCACTGGTGAGCCTGGCTCAGACTAGAAGTCTTCCAAGAGTTGTAGCCACAGGTAGGAGCTACGAGTGCTACCGAGGGGGTAGGAGGGATCTGACGGCTCAGCTTCCCTGTTGCCCTGCCTTCAGCCCTTCACCCGCCCCCCCAAGCCTGGAAGGAGCAGTGGAGAAGAAGCAAGTCCACAGCCCTGGGGAGGTGCCTGAGGGTCACTTCTGCTGCCCAGGCCCCAGGGCCCTCTGCAGGTAGCCGCGGCTCCCACCATCTCACCACACTCCAGCTTAAAATAATCAGACATGGCTTTTACCCACAAGGAATGCTTACTTTCTGGTTCTCCTCCACGTTGAGCTAATAAAGGCCAAGCAGAAAATCAAGGCTAACGGCCAAGTCTCCGTGCTCCGTCGTGGGGCAGAACTTGACTCCCAGCACTGCCATTTGCAAACAGTGCTAACTTGGAGGAGGACACCAGCCTTGCACCTGTGTGCAGGGAGGAGGGAGTCACAGGAGCCTCAGCGGGTGCTGGGCACGTGAGCATCGGGGCAGCGGCAACCTCCACGCTGTAGACTCCTTAGCGCCACGGGCACTCCCTGCACGCCCCTGCCCCGCTGCTGTCCCAGTCTGAATCCTCTGATGCTGCTGTTATGCAAGGGTTCGGCTCTCTCCCTGGCTCTGGGAGAGGGCGGGGGAGGCAGAGCAGGGAGAGGCTGCCCCCAGATATCCCAGGGGACGGGACCAGAGCCCCTCTTACTAAAGGGAGAAGCACACGGATCCCTACGGGGCTCCACCTGCGTGCTCTGCCAGCCACCTGTCCCCTCCCCAGCGCCAGGCCTCTGGCTAGCAGCCCGTCCGTCCGGGAGAGGGGACCTAGGGACAGGGACTCCTCCAGCTGCAGGCAAGTTCCTAGAAAGCCCAGTGGAATGGATGTCATTCCTTCACCGTGAGTGATCGGCCCGAACAAAGCCCACTGGTATTTCCGAGTCGGTTCCCAGTGCCCGGAGCTGGACCCGGCAGCTGAGCAGCTGTGGGGAACGGAATGCAGCTCCCTAGCCGTGGGGAGAGAGCGAGCCCGGGCCCGGAAGTGGGGAAGCACGCTGAGGGTCACCTCGTCCACGCCTCCAGCTCTGGGCCCGAGCATCCCAAGACAAGGGTGTTCGGGGATCCCCTGGAAGCCGGGAGGCTGAGTGGGGGAGTCTGGGTGCGGGGTGGGGACAGGAAGTGGTGTTCCTTTCTCTGCTGTCCCCTTGAGCTTCCAGCAGAAGGGCCTGCAGGACAGGAGGACGATGAGGAGGAAGGAGCCTTTACCCCACCCCGGGGGTCTCTACCTCCCTCCACACCTTCTACTCTATTCCCCTGCCTCCTCTGGCCTCCTGGTCCAGCCTCCCTGGCCACCTCCCACTGCCTTCTGCCCGCTTGGAGCCACAAATCTGGTTCTTTCTTTTTTAAGATTTCTTTATTTGAAAGGCGGATGTACAGAGAGAAAGGGAAAGACAGACAGAGAGAGAGAGAGAGAGAGAGAGAGAGGGAGGGAGAGAGGGAGGGAGAGAGGGAGGGAGGGAGGGAGGGAGGGAGGGAGGGAGATCGTCCCTCTGCTGGTTCACTCCCCAGACGGCCGCAATGGCCAGGGCTGGGCCAGGTACCTGGAACTCGATTGAGGTCTCCCCTGTGGGTGGCAGGGACCTGAGTCGTCTTCTGTCTTCCGCTGCTTTCCCAGGCCATTAGCAGGCACCTGGAGGGGACGGGGCCTTCCCATGAGCCGGGCGAGTCAGCCGGGGGAGCCCAGTCTTTGGCTGTAGCTCACTCGGTGGCCGTAGCAACCCTGCTGGTGAGGCTTCCCTGGGACAGACCGCAGAATGCCTGCCTCGATGCACCCCTGGGGACCTTCAGGCTCGAGGGACAGGGCTCCCTTCTGCTGCCTCTCCCCAACCCTGCTCCCATCCACAATGACACCCTTGGCCCCTGCCAGGCCACACGCCACGGTGAAATGCCCCCTCGGCCCCAGGATACACCCTAAAGTGTCTCCTCCCAAAGGTGACGATCACTTGCACCATCCTAACTGTCAGGTGGGCCTTGGCATCACCCAGAGCGGGCCCTCGGGCTACGTTCCCAGAGCAGCTTCCTCTGTGTGCACTGCCCAATGTAAGGGCCCCACCTCCTCTCCCGACCATGGCAGGGGCGGGGCACACACAGGAGTCAGGGCCCCCGCACACCTGCTGTCAGCAAACATCGCAGCGAGAAAAGAAGATGCTTGTGAGCACACAGTGGCCTGTGGTCAGCAGGGTGAGCTCAGAGTCCTGGCTCCTGGGCCGGCAGCCAGCTGCCTGGGATGGTCAGAAGGTGAAGTCTGAATGGGAGAGCGGAAGCGCAGCGAGGCTGAGTTAAGCCCATTCATGAAAAAGATCTAGTCTCACTTCCTTATTGCCAGGAGTCATGTGTGGAGCGCGTGCGTGCGTGTGTGTGTGCGTGTGTGCCTGTGTGTGTGTGCGCGGGCAGGCGGGAGCGGCTACTTTCTGTCTCACTTCTCCCCCCACCCCTTACTCTTCTCATGTTCCCCCCTCCTCAGCAATCTAAAGTTCATTCTCAGGAAACTGCCAAAGAATGTGTAGCTGGTCTGTGGTTTGCTGAAAAAAGAAAGAAAAAGAGACTGATTCATACAAAAGCAATACTGCCTCCCTCCCCCCAGACTTCATCTCTCCCTCTCTCTCTCTCTCTCTCACACACACACACTCACACACACAGGCACTCTCACATACACTCATGCACACTCACACACTCTCACATGTGCACACACTCTCACACACGCACACACATTCACACACACAACACACACATGCACACTCACACACTCACATGCGCACATACTCTCACATGTGCACACACTCACATTCACACGCACACACTCACACTCTCACACAACACACACATGCACACACACTCACCCACACACCCACTCACACAACACATATGCACACACATGCACACACTCACACACATACACACATGCACACTCACACACAACACTCACACACTATCACATACACACACACTCACACAACATACATGCACACACGCACACACTCACACACATACACACATGCACACACACTCTCACCCACACACCCACTCACACAACACACACAAACTCACACAACACACACGCACACACATGTACACACACATACACACATGCACACTCACACACAACACTCACACACTGTCACACGCACTCTGTCACATACACACTCACACACACTCACACAACACACACGCGCACACTCACCACATACACACATGCACACTCACACAACACACACACGCTCTGTCACACACACTCTGTCACACACACACTCTGTCACACACACTCTCTCACTCAACACACACACTCACGCATTCCCAGGTCCTGCTCTGTGCCCCTCTGCTCCAGCTCTCCTGGCTTGGGCTGCAGGAGTCAGCCCTGGGTGGGACGGTGGCCCACCCAGCAGAGCTGAAGTTCACCGCTTGCCAGCTTCCCAGAGGCTTTCCCTTGGGAGAGAAGGTCACTGCTGTCCTGTCAGGTCCTGCCTCAGTGGGCCCTCCGTGCCTGTCGTGAGCATCGTGATGTCCGATGTCCCAGCTCCGGGCAGCTGTCAGCCTCCCCGGGTTGGTCTGTAAGTGGAGGTGACAGTCCCCCCGCCTCCTCCCAGAACTGCTGCCGTGATGAAGGGCTTTCCTGGCGCAGCACGTGGTGACGGGAAGTGTCGTCGGGCCCTCCGAGGCAGGGGCTCCCGGCTGGAGCAAGCTGCCCCACCCCCAGCAGCGTGGAAGAGCTGCCCCCACCCCCACCCCACTGGGCAGAGTGGCCTCCTCAGCCTTTAGAAACAGAAATTGGGCCAACTACCAAGAAAAAAACAAATGTGCACCCAGCTCTGCTCGACCCCCTGCTGGACTCGCCTGGGGCCTCGCAGCCACTTGGGCGAGAAAGGCGACTTTTTGCAGGGAGGGAGATGAAACCCACGTTCTTGAAATGAATCCCTACAGCGGGACGGGCTCAGCCCCGGTTGTTTCTCTCAGCCCCGTCCAGAAGTGCTTACGGAGCAGCCGCGAGGATTTCAGAGTGATCTGGGGCGAGGCGCACCTGTCCCCACAGCTGAGGTCCCTCCGTGGGTGCAGCAGGTGGAAGGGCCCTCTGGTACTTTCCCTGCCTGCAGCCAACATCCCCGGCGCTGCTGATGCCCCGAGGGGAGCTCCGTCTTGCTGAGCCGGCACATTTGGAAGGCTCTCTCGATGACAATTATGAATCATGAAGTCCTCGCAGTGAGCGAAGGAAGTCATCAGACACGTACCAGGGGCCCTCAGAGTCCGTGGGAAATGCGCATTGTCTCTGAGAAATCTGTACGCATTTACTGCATTTGTTTGAAAAGCAGAGAGACAGACGGATGGAGAGCTAGACAGACATCCCTCATCCACTGGTGTACTCCCCCGTGTGTCTGCACCAGCTGTGGCCCAACCCGGCTGAAGCCCAAAGCTGGAAACTCCATCTGGCTCTGCCACGTGGGTCACAGGGACCCAACTGCTTGAGCCATCACCTGCCGCCTCTCACGGTGCGCGTTAGCAGGAAGCCGGAATTGAAAGCCGAGCCAGGCCCTTGATGTGGGATGCAGATGTCTCCAGCCGGCTCTTAACTGCTGTGTCAAATGCTCACCCTGTGTTATCTTTTACTTCCATTTTCTCATGAACCTTTTGGTGCCGCACCCCGTGTTATTCGCCCCCCCATTTTACAGATCAGAAAACGGACGCCCACAGAGACCCTGGTGGTTGGTGGAGGTAAAGCTGCCGCAGTTCTCCAAGCTGCAGATGACAAGGAAAGCTATTATTATGCTGTCCTTCCTGAGTTCTCCGTCACTGAACTGGGCAGAAGCTTCCAACCACCCCCAGGGTCCCCTCCCAAGGGGCCCCTGCAGGAAATGGGTCTTCCGGTGCTGCTGCCTCTGGTTTGCCTTGACCCTAACTTGGGCCATCGGATGCTTGCTAGGACTTCCGGGAGCAGGCACTCCGAGGCGGCCGAGCCCAGGTAGCAAGGGATGAGTTCCTCGCGAAGGAATCTCTCTTCGGCCTTCATTTCCTTCCTCCGCGGCCCCACGCAGTCCATCCATAGTCAAAGAGAGGAAACACCTGGTCCGGGCGGGCGCCTCCGCCCTCGTGCTGGGGGACTCGCAGGAAGAGCTGTTTGGAGGTCTCGCAAGCTTGAAATAAAGCAACGGTTCAGCGGCAGTGTCCCTCCCCTCGCCGCCCGCCCCCACCTCGGCGCTCACCCACCCTCCAGCCCCTGTCCCAAACTGCCCCGCCCCGCTGCCACCCAGCTGCCACTTCCAGACACCAGACACATCGGTGACCTAAGTGGGGCGCTCAGACGCCTCCATCAGGACAGGGAAGACCCTGGGGGTGGGGGCGCCACGGGACACGCATCTCCCCCGCCCCGCGCGCGCGCGCCCCCTTCCCTTCCCTTCCTTTCCCTCCCACCTCTCTGATCGCCAAGAACTGTCTTTAGCACAACACTCGCTCTGCGCCCGGCACTTTTACAAATCATTTCACTCATGGATCACAGCGGCTCTGCAGGGCCTGGGGCCATCTCCTCCTTACAGCCAGAGGAGAGGCACAGAGAGGCCGAGCAGCTCGGTCAGCATCGCACAGCTGTAGGCACCAGAGCTCGGCTTGCGTTCTCAGCGTCCACGCCCAGCCGTCTCTCTGGGCGCTGCTGCCACACTGGTTTCCCCACGTGCCCACTGGTATTCACGCACCAACCACCGTGAGAACAAGAACTATTCAGCCAAACTCCGCTCAGGCATGTCAATTATTCATTCATAAATCGAGTAAAAGGCTTGATATCTACCATGTGGTCAGCATATGCTACACGCTGAAAAAGAACAAAGTGTTTTAAACATCCTTCCTCACTTCCACTCGCTATGCGGTCGGTTAGGAGGCACGGTCAATGGTCTGCCAGAGTCGATATTCCCAGACTTGTCACCTCGCACTTATTCTCACCTTCTTGCTGGCCACTTAGTTTTTTTATTATTATTATTAAATTTATTTTTTTATTTATATGAAAGGCAGAGACAGGGATCTTCCATTCCTTGGTTCAATCCCCAAATGCTTAGAATAGCGGGAGCTGGGCCAGGCTGAGGTCAAGAGCTAGGAAGTCCATCTGGGTCTCCCAGGTGTGTAGCACATCCCCTGCGGCCTCCCAGGGTGTGCATGAGCAGGACGCTGGGATCAGAAGTGGAGCCAGGCACTCTGACATGGACTGCAGGGATCCCAAGCCGCCTCTTAACCCCTGCGCCAATCGCCACCCCAACTTTGTCAACTGCGTTGACAAATAGATGGCTGGCAAGCACCAAGCCCAAGCACTGTGACTGGGTGGGTGTCCAGAGGAGGTTCGCTGGGTCTCCCGCTGGCAGGCCCGCCCTAAAGAACAGCAGGAGTATTGTTAAAGGCACAGCAAGTCAGAGAGAAGGAGGGAGAGGGGCTGTACGTAGAAGCTGTGGTTTCTAGGCAGAGGGGAGACCTACACCTAGCTAAGGGGTGCCGGGCCCTTGCAGGGTAATGCCCTGAGCGACCAGCCTAGATCCTGCAGGAGGCCACATGTGGCAGAGCAGGGGTAGTGGGCGGGCTCAGTAGCTGTCCTGTGGCTGCTGTCTCTGGGTGCACTGGGGAGCGGAGGGAGGAAGAGCTCCGTGTGGGTGGAGCTGGGTGTGGCCCCAGGCTTCCCGCTTGCCCATGCGTGAGCCTGAGCGGGTTTCCCGGCCCTCTGCCCTTTGCTCTGTTGAAATGGGCATCGTCTCCCCTACTCTACAGGCTGCTGTAAAAACCCAGTGAGACGGAGGCGGCATGGAATTAGCATGGCCCCTGGCATTAAGCAGAGACTCCCAGATGGCAATCCGTCAGCCCAGAGTGTCCCCTTGTCCCAGTGCCAGTTCATGAATCGGTTGGAAATTATGAAAATATCCAGCAGCCACTGATGGGGTTCTCTCTCTTCCTCTCTCTCACACTCTCACTCTCTCTCTCTCTCTCTCCATTCCTAAGAGGACTCCGGGGAAATGCCTTCTCTAGGGGTAGCCACTTGACACAGTGGTTAAGATGCTACTTGGGATGCCCACAGACCACAGCAGAGTATCAGAATCCTGGCTCTGCTTCCAATTCCAGCTTCCTGCCGATGCATGCCCTAGGAGGTTGCAGGTGATGGCTCTGCACCCACACAGAGACCTGGATTGGATTGAGTTCCTGACTCCTGGGTGTTTAGGCTGTGAACTAGAAGATAGAATCTCTCTCTCTCTCTCTCTCTCTCTCTCTCTCTCTCTCCCTTCTCAATTAAGAGGAGGGAAGGGCGGAGAGGGGAGGGGAGGGGAGGGGAGGGGAGGGGAGGAGAGGGGAGGTAAAGAAAAGCCCTCTATTTCCAAGAAGTCTGTACATGGCTGAACACACATAGAATCTCAGTAAATTACTTGAGTGAGTGGCAAATGAAGCCCTTGCCTGTGTGGAAAGAACACTTATTGAGAACATAGCATGGGTGGATGCCTTGTGCATTGGACATCCAGAGGCACCCATTTTTCACCTCTTCTGCCCCAGAGGAACTTGGCAAGAAGGGAATCAGACTGGTCTGCAGGTGAAATCCACAAAATGAACACACAGAGCTTCGAGCAGACTTTGCAATGCCCTGCAGGGGAGGATGGGCCCCTAGGACCCCAGCCCCACTGACACCAACCTGGGAGGCTCTCTGCCCAAAACATGGCCTGAGCAGCAGAGAGTGAAGCGACCTGTGCTCTGGTCTCCAGTCCAGAGCAAGAGCACCTTGGTCCTGGGGCAGCTATGTCTTTCCTGCGGAGAGTGGATCATCACCCAATGTCATCACGCGTTTTAGCGTCAGAACTAACTTCTGTGTTTTTGTTCCACACTCACCAAGCACGGTGACTGTAACCTGACTTCCCGAGCTCCGATCCTCCAGGAGAGAAGAGGTGTCAGCCGCTCTACAGTTCCATTTGGAGTCCACAGTGGGCTGGCGGAGTGGCTCGGCGACCCCAGTAGCCGTCCCATTCACCCTGGGCCCCGGCTGAGATTCGGTGCTTGGGCAGCAGCATGGGGATGCTGGGGACACATGACACCAACTCCTACCAGGATGCACTGGGCTCCCCAGCAAGTCCTCAGCCTTCCCTATCCCCTTTGGTTGAGCATCCAAATTGTGCCTTTTGGTTCCAAAATTGATCAGAATACATCAAATCCCTGTAAATTAGGGAGGTAGCATCGGGGCCATTCTCACAAGCAAGGAGTAGAAATTCCAGTTAATTAACTTACCCAAAACCGTTCAACATCAATCAACCTGGGTAACTTGTACTTGTACCAAAGTCCATGTTCTTTCTGACTTCATGCTGTCCCTGGCTTCCAGAATGTTCCTTCCAGAATGTCTGTTACTGAGAACAGCGTACGGTGGCCAAGGTAGGAGTGGGATCTGAATGCTCACCTGCCTGAAGCTCCCCTCTGTGGCTAAGCATCAGGTTTATAGCATCTGCCTGGCTTCTTCCCTGCCAAGGGTAGCCAATGGCTACCTCTGCCTGCAGCTGCCTATGTAAGTGCTCAGCAGGGGAGAACAAAGCTGGCAACACAGTAAACCACTGCTACCCCTCCCCTTTATGGCTCCTGATCTCCACACCTTCAGTCACCCCCAAAGTGCCCCAAGGTCCCCCTAGGTGGATGGATGGCCATGAACCTGACTCCAAGCCAACAGCATAAGGCTACTGTTTCACCCCTTTCTCCCAAATAATAAGTCCTACTTTAACCGTTCATTGGTATCCCATTTCCACCTGAAGACACCTAGTGCTATCAACCCTCTGAGGTGACCTACATGTCTCTCCTGGATCCTGTTGAACTCCCTCACTCTCAGCATCACTTGTTTTTTTGTTTGTTTGTTTGTTTTGTCAGAGTGGACAGTAAGAGAGAGAGACAGAGAGAAAGGTCTTCCTTTTCCGTTGGTTCACCCCCCAATGGCCGTAGTGGCTGGCATACCACGCTGATCCGAAGCCAGGAGCCAGGTGCTTCTCCTGGTCTCCCATGTGGGTGCAGGGCCCAAGGACCTGGGCCATCCTCCACTGCACTCTTGGGCCACAGAAGAGAGCTGGACAGGAAGAGGGGCAACCAGGACAGAATGCGGCACCCCGACCGGGACTAGAACCCGGGGTGCCGGCGCCGCAGGTGGAGGATTAGCCTATTGAGCCGTGGCACCGGTCTAAAAATAGTTTTTCCATTCAGGGATGGGACGGACACTAAGTTATATAATGCTTTGCCTTTTCCCAAATGATATATACATGAAGCTGGGGAGTAAGTAGCCTTCGAATCTGGCTTCTTTCACTTGGCATATGCCTTTGAAATTCATTCGCATTGTTACAGGTGTATCAATAGTTCATTCCTTTTTGTGGCTGAGAGTTTTTCCACTGTATCAGTTTGTTTATCCCTTCAACATTGATTATCTGAGTTGTTTTCAGTCTGTTGGCAATTGCAAATAAAAATACTATGACGTTTGTGCAGTTTTTGAATGGATGTATAGTTCCATTTCTCTTGGCTTCACGGCTTAGGATTAGCTTGCTGACTCATATAGTAAATAGATGCTTGAGTTTGCAAGAAATAACCAAGCCGGCACTGATGCTCACTAGGCTAATCCTCCCCCTGCGGCACTGGCACCCCGGGTTCTAGTCCCGGTCGGGGCGCCGGATTCTGTCCCAGTTGCCCCTCTTCCAGGCCAGCTCTCTGCTGTGGCCCGGGAAGGCAGTGGAGGATGGCCCAGATCCTTGGGCCCCGCACCCGCATGGGAGACCAGGAGGAAGCACCTGGCTCCTGGCTTCGGATCAGCGCGGTGCGCCGGCCGCTACGGCCATCGGGGGGTGAACCAACGGGAAAAAAAAGGAAGATCTTTCTCTCTCTCTCTCTCTCTCTCTCTCTCTCTCTCCGTCTAACTCTGCCTGTCAAAAACAAAAACCAAAACAAATCTGGGGCCAGTGTCGCATTGTAACAGGTAAAGCCGCTGCCTGCAATGTTGGCTTTCTGTATGGGGGCTGGTTCATATACTGGCTGTTTCACTTCCAATCCAGTTCTCTGTTAATGGCTCAGAGAAAGGTACCCACGTGGGAGAACCAGAAGAAGCTCCTGGCTCCTGGCTTTGGCTTGGTCTAGCTCTGGCTGTTGCAGCCACCTGGGGATTGAACTAGTAGATGGAAGATCTCTCTCTCTTTCTCTCTTCCTCTCTATAACTATGATTTTCAAGAAAACAAATATATCTTTAAAAAAAAAAAAAAAGCCAAACCTGGACTGGTACCGCGGCTCACTAGGCTAATCCTCCACCTGTGGCACCGGCACCCCGGGTTCTAGTCCCGGTCGGGGCGCCAGATTCTGTCCCAGTTGCTCCTCTTCCAGTCCAGCTCTCTGCTGTGGCCCAGGAGGGCAGTGGAGGATGGCCCAAGTGCTTGGGCCCTGCATCTGCATGGGAGACCAGGAGGAAGCACCTGGCTCCTGACTTCAGATAGGTGTAGCACCTGCCATAGCAGCCATTTGGGGGGGTGAACCAACGGAAGGAAGACCTTTCTCTCTGTCTCTCTCACTGTCTAACTCTGCCTGTCAAAAAAAAGCCAAACCTTTTCCTAAAGTTGCCATACCCATTTTCCATCCCTCCAAACAATGTATAAGAATTCTAGGTGCTCCACATCCTTAGCAACACTTCCTATTATTTTTATTTTTTATTTAAACCATTCTAATAGGAAGATAGTGGCATCTTATTGTATTTTGCATATTGCTAATGATTAATAATGCTAAACATCTTTTCATTACTTTTTTGTAATTTGTATTCCTTTTTTAGGGAAGTATTTTTTTGGAATTTTTGGTGCTTTTTTATTAAGTTGTTTATGTGTTGTGCTGTCCTTATCTATTCTGGATGTTAACACTTTATCATCTATGTATCTATGTCTCTATCACCTTCCAGACCAATACCATAACATCTTCATTGTGGCAGCTTTATAGTAAGCCTTAATATTAGAATATTGCTCATTTGTTGGTATTCATGTAGAAAGAATTATGCTGCTGTGTATGTAGTCTTCATTCAGTTTTTAAATAACATCAAATTTAAGATCCATCCATATTGAGCAGTCTTCCTTCTACTTTTTGGCTGTCCATGACTCTCTTTTTAAAAAATATTTACTTGTTTTAAAAGCCAGAGTTACAGACAGAGAATGAGAGACACACACAAAGAGATTTTCCATCTGCTGGTTCACTCCCCAAATGGCTGCAACAGCTAGGGCTGAGCCAGAATGAAGCCAGGAGCCAGGAGCTTCTTCTGGGTCTCCCACGTGGGTGCAGGGGCCCAAGGACTTGGACCATCTTCCACTGCTATCCCAGGCCATAGCAGAGAGCTGGATCGGAGGTGGAACAGCCGGGACTTGAACTGGTGCCCATATTGAATGCCAGCATGGCATCCCTTCATGGCTTTGTTTTTGTTTTTTTTTTTTTAAGAAAGCTTTTATTTAATAAATATAAAAATTTCATAGGTACAGCTTTTGGAATATAGCGGTTCTTCCCCCCCCCCCCGCCCTCCCACCCCCACTCCAATCCCACCTCCTACTTCCTCTCCCATCCCATTCTTCATTAAGATCCATTTTTAATTATCTTTCTATACAGAAGATCAACCCTATACTAAGTAAAGATTTCAACAGTTTGCACCCACACAGACACAAAAAGTATAAAGTACTGTTTGAAGACTAGTTTTACCATTAATTCTCATAGTACAACACATTAAGGACAGAGGTTCTCCATGGGGAGCATGTGCACAGTGACTCCTGTTGTTGATTTAACAATTGACACTCTTATTTATGACATCAGTGATCACTCTTGTCATGAGCTGCCAAGGCTATGGAAGCCTTTTGAGTCCACAGACTTTGTCAGTATTTAGACAGGGCCATAAGCAAAGAGGAAGTTCTCTCCTCCCTTCAGAGTACGGTACCTCCTTCTTTGATGGCCCGTTCTTTCCACTGGGATCTCACTCACAAAGATCCTTCATGTAGGCCATTTTTTGCCGCAGTGTTTCGGCTTTCCATGTCTCATGGATTTTTTTTAACAAGTCTTCCTATCTAATCTAATAGGATAATTTCCTCACCCTGACTCATTCAGGAGTTTCTTAGCTATTCTTAGTCTTTTGTGCTTCAAACGGATTTCAGAATCAAGTGGCCACATTCCATCAAAAAAAACAAAACAAAACAAAACCCTGATTTCTGGAGTTCTTATTACAATTCCACTGGATCCAAACGTCAATCAAAGTGAGGAGAATTTACATCAGTACACAATCGAGTCTTTCTATCCATTGTCTCTTCATTTTGTCTGGGGATTCTCAATGAGTTTTTTTCCTCCTAACAACCTTGTACATCTCTGATCTATTCCTCAGTATCTTATTTTTTGCTATGCTGTGTTAGATTTTAAAGTAAAGTTTTGGGTTTTGATGGTGCATAAAAATGAACTTTAGTATAGTGATATTTCATCTTTGATAGAAGTTTCCTTTGCATCTTTGTAGACTGAAGAATACTGTAGGGTATCTCTGTGAACACTCAAATAATGTGCAAATACCACAGTTCTGTTTCTTTCCTTTCCATGCCATGTAACTTTCATTTCTTCTTCTTTCCTGTACTGAGAACTTCCAGCAAAATAAAATAAAAGCAATGAGAAGAGCAGCCTGCGCTGTGGCACAGTAGGCTAAGCCTCCACCTGTGGCACAGGCATCCCATCTGGGCACCTGTTCGTGTCCTGGTTGCTCCTCTTCCGATCCAGCTCTCTGCTTATAGCCTGGGAAAGCAGTAGAAGATGGCCCAAGTGCTTGGGCCCTGGTACCCGTGTGGGAGACCCGGTCAAAGCTCCTGGCTCCCGGCTCAGCTCTGGCTGTTGCGGCCATTTGGGGAGTGAACCAGCAGATAGAGGACCTTTCTCTCTATCTCTCCCTCTAGTGTCTGTAACTCTACCTCTCACATAAATAAATATATCTTAAAAATTTAAAAGCAATGAGAGAAAATATCCTTAGCTTTTCACTGGTCTCACAGGGAAAATTTTTAATAGTTTCCTCTGGAATAGGTAGTTACTCTGTATGAGAGACAGAGAAGGAGGGAGGGAGGAAGGGAAGGAGGGAAGGAGAGAGAGAGAGAGAACACACAGTTGCACGCACACACCCATAGGCAGATGCTGGAAAAATCTTATCAGACTCAGGAAGTCACCTTTGATTCCTAGTTGGGCAAGAGTTGTTATCATAAACAAATATTGAATGTTATCAACCGTTTTCTGCCTGTATTGAGATGGTCATACAGTTTTTCTTCTCTTACTGAACTTCTGAGGGTGAACTACATGTAGAAACTTTCTAACACTGACCCACCTTTGCACTCAAGGAATGAATACAACTTGGCCACCCTTGATTATCTTTTTAGTATACGGCCAGCGTTACAACGCTAATGTTGTGTTTAGGATTTTTGCATCTGTGTTTATCAGAGAAATGGATTCTGTGATTTTTTTTAGTTCTTTTTTCGACTAGATCTGATTTTGGTATCACAGAATGGTGATAGCTAGCCTCATAGAATGACTTGAAAAATGTTCCCTTTTATTCTACTCTAAAGGAGAATTTAAGGAATATTAGAAGTGTGTTTTTCCTTAATGTTTGGTATATCTCACCTACAAAATCATCTGGGATCAATGGTTTCTTTGGAAGGAGGTTAGTAAGTGCACATTACCCAACTTTAATGGTTTTAAGTGGTTATATTCAGGATTTTCATTCTCTCTCTCTCTCTCTTGCTCTCTCTCTCTCTCTCACACACACACACACACACACGCATACACACACGATGTTTGCTTATTTATTTTCATCTACTTGAAAGGCAGAGGGACAGAAAGAAAGGAAAAAAAGAGACCTGCCCACCCACAGGTTCACCTCCCAAATGGCTGCAGCAGCCGCAGCTTTCTCACTTAGTCCCTCTTGATGGCATTATCAATTCCAATCATCTTTCTAAAGAAGCATCTCCCAGTCTCCTTAATCCTCTCTGTCTTTCTCTTTTTAAAAGATTATTATCTTGGGGATAGCACTGTGGTGTAGCAGGTAAAGCCACCACCTGCAGTGCCAGTATCCCATATGGGTGTGGGTTCCAGTCCCAGCTGCTCCACTTCCAATCCAGCTCTCTGCTATGGCCTGGGAGAGCAGTGGAAGATGGCCCAAGTGTTTGGGCCCCTACACCCACGTGGGAGACCCAGAAGAAGCTCCTGACTCCTGGCTTTGGATAGGCTCAGCTCTGTCTGTTGCAGCCATTTGGGGAGTGAACCAGCAGATGGAAGACCTCTCTCTCTCTCTCTCTGCCTCTGCCTCCGCCTCTCTGTAACGCTTTTCAAATAAATAAATCTTTTTTTAAAAAAAAAAAAAAGATTATTTTTTTGTTCTAACTTCCTTTGCATTCTCACCTTGCTGCCATTCAGATCCTCTTCTTTGCTATTATAAAAGCTCATAGGTGTGTGTTTTCCTCTCTCCATCCCAAACCACCTCCAGTCCCGTTCCAACTTCATTCTCCCAGTCGAAATAAGTGGTGCTGTCATTGTCAGTCAATTCTAATCCCCACTACGGTTTCTTCTTTGATGATGGAGTCAGTTGGGAAGTGTGTCTTTAGGTTTCCAAACATAGGATTCTGTTCTAAGTCACTTTTTTGTTACTAACTTCTTCCTCAATTTCCTTGAGTCAGAGTAAGAGATCTGCAAGATACTGATTGGAATTTGCTGAAAATTGCTTGACCACACAAGTTTCTTGAACTGCCCAAGCAAACTTGAAAAGAATGTGTTGATTTCGTTTCTTGGGTTCTCCACTCAACATATAGAGTTAGATCAAGCTTGCTAACTGTGATGACCAAAGTTTCTAAGTTCTTTATCTGTTGCTTGCTTTATCACATAGTGAGAGAGCATATTAAGGCTTCCTCTGATGGAGATTTGTCAGTTTCTTCTCTCACATTTTATTTTACAAGTTTGGGAAGGTACGTTACCAGTTACACATGAGTTCAAGACTGTTAGAGCCGGCGCCATGGCTCAACAGGCTAATCCTCCACCTTGCGGCGCCGGCACACCGGGTTCTAGTCCCGGTTGGGGCGCTGGATTCTATCCCAGTTGCCCCTCTTCCAGGCCAGCTCTCTGCTATGGCCCGGGAAGGCAGTGGAGGATGGCCTAAGTCCTTGGGCTCTGCACCCGCATGGGATACCGGGAGAGGCACCTGGCTCCTGGCTTCGGATCAGCGCCATGCGCCGGCCGCAGCGGCCATTGGAGGGTGAACCAACGGCAAAAAGGAAGACCTTTCTCTCTGTCTCTCTCTCTCTCTCTCTCACTATCCACTCTGCCTGTCAAAAAAAAAACCTGTTAGATCCTTCTGGTGAATTGAACATTTTACCATTATGTGGTTGTCTCTCTTGTATCTAATCAGGCTTTTTTGACTTACAGTAAAATTTACCTGGTGATAATTCAGTTATCCTGCTTCCTCTTTTATTACTCTTGGCCAGGTGTATCTTTTCCCATGCTTTTACTTTCAACCTCTCAGTGTCTGTAAGTTGTAACTTTTGAGAACAAACAAGTTAGATTTTTAAATCCAATCTAGATCTTTCTGTACTTTCACAGTCATTATTTTATTCCTTTACAGGGAAAGAGTTTAGTCCATTGCATTTTTAATGATTACTGACATAATTGATTTATTTCTATCATAATATTTTTTGTCCCTTCACTTTTTTTTTTGCTTAAAAATTTTTATTGCACTTTTTCTCCTTTGAGTTTGCAAGTTGCACACTATGCTTTAAGTTGCACACTTTAGCTTAAAGCTTGCAGTGAATATTTTTACTCAACTCCTTGAGGCAAGGACCTTAGCATGTTTCAAATCGGTTCACACCCCATTCCAACATTTGATGCTTCGGGGTTTATTTTAGCTCTATCTATTTTTCAGTTCCCTCTGGCACCGCACTGCTGTTCTTGTTTTGTCCTACGTTTAGATTGGCTCCTAGAGACGCCCTTTCCTTCTGCCGCCGGTCCTACTTGCCCCTCAGTCATTCCCTCTGCCATCATTCCCTGAAATCTATCCCAGTGAGGCTCTGCAGGTGGTAACCGCAGCTAGTTCTCCTTTCTTGAAAATATCTTTCTTTTATCCTCATTCTTGAGATATTGCTTTGCTGGTATATATTTCCATTGATGGCTATTTTCTGTTTTCTAAGGTTATTCACTACGTAGTCTCCGCGGGAAGACAGTTTAGCACAAAGAGCTGCCCCTGCTTCTCTTCCTGAGACAGGGACAAGCATTAGGAGCCCATGGAAAAATGTCTCCTACCCATTTCAGATTAAAACGTAAAAATAAAAAGGGCCTAAAGAAAACAAATGCAAGTCCTAGGAAAGGTGTTTCTAACTCTCTGTTAAGAATGAGAAACTGGGGACTGGCATGGCTCACTGGGTTAAGCTGCTGCCTGTGACTCCAGCCTCCCATAGGAATACTGGTTCAAGTCCCAGCTGCTCCACTTCCAAACCAGCTCCTTACTAATATGCCTGGAAAAGCAGCAGAAGACGGCCCAAGTGTGTGGGACCCCTTCCCCCATGTGGGAGACCTGGGTGGAGCTCCTGGCTCCTGGCTTCAGCCTGACCCAGCCCCAGTCATCATACTTATTTGGGGAGTGAACCAGCAGGCAGATGATCTCTCGCTGCCTCTCTGCCTCTCCCTCTCTCTCTCTCTCTCCCCTTCTCTCTCTCTCTCTGTCTTTCAAATAAATGAATATTTAAAAAAAAAAATGGAAAATTGACTTACAGAAAAGCTAAAAGCCATGCCCTCCTCCCAGAATCTGATTCACCAAGGCTGGGGTAGGGCCTGAGAACCTGCATTTTTCAGAACTTTTTCCGAAGGGTCACCTTTGGAGCACGAATCCTGGAAGCAGCTTAGTTAAGGGCATGAACGCCCTAACTGTCCCCATTGTCACAGTCCCAGATGCCAGCACACGTGACAGGGGCCAGGTGAGTATCTGGAGAGTGCTAGAGGAGGAGCTTTATTTTTCCTCTGCTGGTCTCCATTTGCTACTTTCGATAGAAGTCCACCATTTAAAGGAAGTCTTTTTTTTTTTTTAACAGGCAGAGTGGACAGTGAGAGAAAGAGACAGAGAGAAAGGTCTTCCTTTGCCGTTGGTTCACCCTCCAATGGCCGCTGCGGACGGCGCACTGCGCTGATCCGAAGCCAGGAGCCCATGCAGGTGCAGGGCCCAAGGACTTGGGCCATCCTCCACTGCACTCCCGGGCCATAGCAGAGAGCTGGCCTGGAAGAGGGGCAACCAGGACAGAATCCAGCGCCCCAACCGGGACTAGAACCCGGTGTGCCGGCGCCGCAAGGTGGAGGATTAGCCTGTTGAGCCACGGCGCCAGCTTTCAAGGAAGTCTTTATATATATATATATATATATATATATATATATATATATATGTTTATCTATATATTTGAAAGTCAGAGTTGGGAGTGGGGTGGAGATCTTCCATCTGCTGGTTCACTACCCGAATGGCCATAATGGCAGGGGCTGGGGTCAGGCAGACTGGAACCTGGAACTTCTACCAGGGTCTCCCATGCGGATGCAGGGGCCAAGCACTTGGCCATCCTCCGCTGCCTTCCCGGGTGCATTCGCAGGGAGCTGGATGGGAAGTGGAGCAGCTGGGGCTGGAACTTGCATTCATGAGATGCCAACATTACCAGTGGTGGCTGCCGAACCTGCTGTGCCACATCCAGGACTCTGGCCCCTTAAAGCAAGTCTTAAGGGAAGGAGCTGGGTGTTTCTAGAACTTAGATGCCCATACTCAGAAAGGCGTCAGGGAGACAGACCCTCTCTACAGCCTCCTCTCTGCTGCCAGCGGGGTCTGTTAACAGAGCCTCGGACAAAAGGAGAAGTGAAGAGGAGCTAGGAGGGCAGTGCGTCGCCGCTGCCCAGAAGGAGCAGCGAGGGCAGGAGTTGCAGAAGGGAACTCTGAGGCTGCAGGCTCTGGGGTCGACCCCTAACCGGGCCAGGTGGCAGCCCCTGGCCCTGGCTGGCCTCGCACTTCCCTACAGCTGTCACCCGGCTCTCCCCAGCTGGCCGCTGCTCCCCACACCTTCTCCTGGGGAAGCAGCTGCCACTGTCCCCTTCCTGAGTCGGGTCGCGTGGACTTCCTGTCCCCCAGTCACTTGTCAGTCTGGTCCTGGGGGGACACACCCACGCACACAGGCCAGCATCTACCCCAGCGCGGAATCATGGAGCTCTCTGCCTTCCCCTCCCCCCAGGTCGGCCACCAGCCCCAGGCCAGCTTCTCTGCGGGTCCCCAGTTCCAGGGACCTGGTGCTTCCCAGATGAGGACCCAGGGGAACCGACACAGAACCCCTCACCGCCACAACGACGGTGGCGGGGAGGGTGGGGGAAGGGATGACAACTCTGCGGAATGCACTAGATTTGCAGCTCCTCAGAGAACCCAAAACTTTTTCTGAAAGGGGAAAAAAAACGCGGAAAGGCCCCAACTCCTGATTGGCCGGTGGACTCTGGAATGCCTCGCTACCGTAAATGCTCACATAGCCGCTGCTGTTGGCAAAGATGCGGATGTTGCCAAGCCACGGTGGCTTCCCCGCGAAGGTCCCCTCTCCCGTGGCGTCTCTGCCCCCGCGGGCAGGACGAAGGCCTTGGCAGGCCTAGGTTCCAGGGGCTGCACTGGAAACTATGTCACCCACAGGCGGGCGGCAGAACCGGGACCCCTCTGTCGCTTTCCCTGGAGGCTCCTCGTGGAAACCCACGCGGCCGGTTTTCCCAACGGCTTCTCTAGGCAACGATATACGGTATTTCCTGTGAGGAATGTGCTATTCACAACTACCTACCTTTTCGGATAGGGGAAGGGATTCGAGTGACCTTATAGCTGATCAATGCCTCCGTGCCTGGAGCCCTCCGCCCCCAGGGTCCCCAGCGCCTACCCAAAACCTCCCTCTCCACCCCAGCCGCCACTCCTCTTCCCACCCCAACCAGGGCCAGGAGGGCTAAACAGGGAACTGGGGAGAGAGAGCAGGAAGGGGGTTTGTGAGGGCCTGATGTGTGCTCCAGTTACCTTCCAGAGGCTAGCAGAAGGCCAAGGTGGGGAGTGGATGGGCGAGGTGAGCTGGGCCACCAGCATTGTGTTCTCTGTGCCTCTGCCATTCCTTGTTCCCGTGGACACAGCCAGGGGACAGAAGTCTCATGGGTCAGAAACAGGACCTCAGTGACATCTGCCCTGCTCATTTCACAGTAGACAGCGCTGTGGATCAGAGAGGTGCAGCCACCAGACTAAGGTCACACAGCCGGTTCTCAGCAGACAAAGGACCAGGTCTCCCAGGCAAGTGCTGATTGGCCCAGTCTTCCTGGGGTCAGCCCCACAGGTTAAACCAGTGGTCAGAGTGGCAGGACTGGGACCTCGTGCTGGGTGGAAGTGGGAAGTGCCCACTGCTAGAATCTAGGGGCAGACTCTGATCCACAGGCGACACCCCTTGGGGATCGAGGACAACAGCGGCAATCTCACAATGGCACTCAGTGGTGGCACAAACCCAGAGCAATTGACGGGAACTGAAATGTGATCTTTTTCTTTTTTTTTTTTCCCTCCAGCAGCCTATGAAAGAGCCAGTGAAAACCCCAGCCCCACACACCACACGGAGCAGCTCTGAATCATTGAGAAACACGGAGAGGAAGGCGCAGTCTCTCTTGGGCGATCCCAGGGCTGGGGGAGTGACGCCGTCGGCTTCCCCTTCTTCCTGTCGGACCCCGCAGGGCTCCCCCCTAACCTCTGTGCGTGCCACGTGTCCACGTGGGCACAGAGTCACGGACGCGGGCACTGTGTGTGTGCGTGTGCACGCGCGTGTGTGTGCATGTGCGTGTCGCTGCGTGTCCTTGCACACACACCCGCTTCCTCTTCTGCTGGCTTGCTCGCTGCCGCCGTCCTCTGTGCACCAGGCACAAGGTTTCCATTAGTGAAGCACATTTTTGTGCTATGGATGTGGAAGCGGGGAGAGCGAGCACTGTTGTGATGGATGGCTCTTCCAGCGACTTGCCAGGGTGGTCCTCAGGGGGCCCGGGAGGGAGGCCTGCTGCACAGCCTTCCCTTGTTCCTGTCTGACGGCTGTGTCGGGGGTCTGTCTGCTCCAACGCCAGCCTCTCTCCACCTCCATTCATCCCTGCGCCTTCCCCTCTGGCCCACCCCCGCCCCCCCAACAGCCCCAGCTTCCAGTTCACCTGAGTGCGGCTGTCAGAGTTCTCCTAGTAGGACAAAAAGTCCCTCTCTTGCTCTTTGTGGTGGCGTGGCTGCCCCGAGGAGATGGTCTGGGGACCGGAGCGCATGAAGTGCCCCCCCCCCACATGCACTTATTTATGTATCTACATCCTGCTTCGGAAATTCAGTTTCCACAACACCCTGATAAGCTGCACAGACAACATGACAGACAGCATGGAAGAAGCAAGGCTCGCGGGGATTCCCAATATTTTCAGAGCCCCTTGAGCCTCGGAGGCAATTAGCAGGCACTGCATCCCGGCTTGATAACAATAGCTAGGATGCTTTGGAAACTTAGTTTATAAATGACTTTCCCTGAGCTCCGCTCACCCCATTGTTTTCAAGAGAAAGGAAATGAGCTTCCTGGTGCTTAAGTGACTTGTCACATGGCTGAGGGGGGCAGCAAAGCCCTGACTTGGGGATCCGCGATGCACCCATCTTGGCACCCGTTTTTGGGGGGGAGGTACCTAGAACCACAGAACTAAGAGGGACCACTGCCCACAGAGTGCTTCCCCCCCCCCCCCCAGGCGCAGGAATCCTAGAGGAAATAATACAGAGCAATTCAGGGAAGTCCTGCTAATAATCCCACAGAGAGCTGCGGTGGGAGGATGGCCCCCGACGCAGGGGATGAATCGGACCCATTATGTCGGGTCAGTGAGGAGAAAATGGGAGCGCCGTAAAGAAAGGGAGTAGTTCACCCGAGGTCCAATCGCCAAGAACAAAGGCAAGTTAATCAAATCCTTAATCCAGCCGAAGGGTTTTCAAGGAGCTCTGCGGAGCAGGTAGGATGGGGGAGCCCGGAGGCCCGACCTCCCAGGCAGGCCTTTCAGATCACTGCCCACACCCACGGCCCTGGCCACAGCTAAGCTCCCTCCAGGGGAAAGCAGCCGAGGCCGCACAGCCCGGGAAAGTGCACTGCCGAGTCTCCTCGTGCAGTCTGAGCCTTGGAGATCTGCTTGGCAAAGGCTCTGAGAAGTCCTGCACACAGAATCACAGGCAAACAAAGAGAACAGCCCGAGGAGGAAGCAAGGGAGGAGGGCACCACGTGGCTTCACCCCGGGTTACTTGAACAGCAAAGCTTCTTTCTCCTCCCATGTCCAGAAGTGCTTGTTTGTTTCAGAAGATTGATCTATTATTTGAAAGGCACAGGGAGAGGGAGAGAGGGGGAGAGAGAAGTTACAGAGAGAAGATGGGACGCCAGTGTCACAAGCAGGGTGGCTTAACCTGCTGCATCACAATGCCAGGCCCCTCAGCTTGCAGTGGCTGTGCACCTGCTGTTTACGTACCCGGAACCGGGCATAT
This sequence comes from Lepus europaeus, assembly GCF_033115175.1. Classification (NCBI taxonomy): domain Eukaryota; kingdom Metazoa; phylum Chordata; class Mammalia; order Lagomorpha; family Leporidae; genus Lepus; species Lepus europaeus. The sequence continues at coordinate 101,127,002 of NC_084832.1, read as the reverse complement.
GACCTGGCCGAATGGGATGCTGTCTTGGGCTACGCTCTAGGGAGACTGGCAGTGTGTTTGGTGGCCATAGGAGGGTGCATATGAGGGGGAGAGAGGGGGTGCTGAGATGTCTTTAGAGAGGAGAGTGCACTTTCATGTTTATACCTGAGCTGAGAATCTAAGAGCCAGAAGATTCCTGGAATGTCAGCCTGCAGGTTGGGCCCTAAAACCATCCCCAGACAGGGGTCCCCTTGCAGGCCCGCAGATCCTACAGAGGGCACAGTACTCGGACTCTTCCTGGGGATGGAGTAGAGCAGCAGGCCTTGGCTCTACAGACAGATAGAGGAAGCCAGGCAGGACGAGACGTGCGTGTCCCAGCCACAGCAGTGGCCTCCTGCTCAGCTGAGAGCAGCCAGCCCCTGCTTGCCCCAGCCCGAGGCCAGGAGGCTCCCTGGCTTCACTGTTGGAGGGCTCTGGACAAAATGTGTCCCCTGGGATACTCAGTTCTGGTGTTGTTAATGAGCACTTTTGGGGGCCACTGCTGTGGCACAGTGGGTTAAGCTGCCACCCGCAATGCCAGCTTCCCGCATGGGCGCTGGTTCTTGTCCTGGCTGCTCCACTTCCAATCCAGCTCCCTGCCAATGTGCCTGAGAAAAGCACCCCAGGATGGTCCAAGTGCTTGGGCCCCTTGTACCCATATGGGAGACCCAGAAGAAGCTCCGGGCTCCTGGTTTCAGTCTGGCCCAGTCACCACGGTTGCAGCCATTTGGGGTAAGTACTAGCAGATGGAAGATCTCCCCCTGCCCCGTAACTCTGCCTTTCCAATAAATACATAAATCTTTAAAGAAGGAGACGTGTGTGTAGTGCGGGTGTCTTCCAGGGACTCCCCTGACTTGTCTACTGGGCAGAGGGTCTGTCTTTGGCTGGCACAGCACACCTGGCCGGGAGGGTGCACCTGAGAACTCTACCAGCCACTGTGGCCACTGGCTATGCTGCTCAGAGCGGGTTGCAAGTTAGGAGGGGACAGGTTTGGAGACTGACATGGCCCCTCTTAGGGACAGGGTCTTCCACTCCATGTCTCCAAAACACTTTGGTTGCAGCAAAAGCCCTAGGGTGATCTTGGAAAATACACATGGGTGCTAGAGATCAAGTGGAGAGAAGGGGGAGGGGTGACCTCAAAGCCACACCCGGGCCCCTTCCAAGGGGGATTCCAGGGACAGAGAGCTCCGGCCAGCCGCTGGGTGGGAGTGGAGGCTGCAGGGGGGGCTGGGAGGCCCAGGGAAGAGGTCATGACCTGCTAAACACACAGGCAAAAGGGTCTCCCAGCCTGGTCCCCAGGTGAAAGAGCAGGAAGCGGGAATGTCTCCGGGTCCTGACATGTGGTTGTGATGATCACAGAGCCCTTAGGCTCCAAGGGACCTCCGGGGTCACCTCCTCCATCCTCCTTCTTCCGGGCCAGGCCGTGTCTAAACTAGTCAGGATGTGCAGGCAGCTCCGTCCTTACAGGTCCCTGGAGAAGGGAAAAAACGAGCTCCTTGTCCCTGACTCTGAGGCCTGGGATCCTGAGTTGACTTTGCCCAGATCTTCCAGCAGGGTCCCGGTTCACAAAGGCAACATCAGGAAGGGCCTCGTGCCTGGGCTGGACATCTGGGCTCCCAGGTCATGGTCAGTGGTGTACTGCGAGCCCAAGGCTCCTGGGAAGGAAGTTCTGGCTGTCCAACCTCCTCCTTTGCTTAGGGTTTGTGCTCAAGGACAGGAATCTCGGCGGTGCCCAGCAGAGCGACCGCTGTGTATGTGTGAGAGTTAATTGTCATCGCTGCCCAGCTCCCAACTTTCGGGGGAGATGGAACTCAGCCACTCACTCACCAGATTCCTTCTTGAGAGTACCTATTGCCCGTGATGCTGTCCTCCAAGCAGACAGGGGATGGGAGTGAGGGTCTATCTCAGATGGCTTCCCTGCCTGGCCTCCCACTCCCTCTCCACTCTTGCGTTTCCCATAATCGCCACATCAGCTGACCTCTGCGAAGGGGCACTAGAGTAGGGTGGTGTGAGGGCTGGGACTGATCCTGAAATCCTGGATGCTGCTGAGAACGAAAGGGGCTACTGAGGATTGTGCGGGGCAATGGCCTTGGACCGTATCTTCCCAAGTGAAGTAGGGCGTGGGTCACCCTCACTTTGGATTTGAAGTGACCTCTCTACAGCATATTCCTTGGTTGATCTTGAACACTTTGGTTCACAGGTAAACACAGCAAGGTGGAGCAGGCATTAGGGGTGGCAGTTAAAACACCTGCACTGGGGCTGGTGTCCCGGTGCAGCAGGTAAAGCTGCCACCTGCAATGCTGGCATCCCATATGGTGCCGGTTTGTGTCCCGGCTGCTCCGCTTCCAACCCAGCTTCCTGCTAATGCACCTGGGAAAGCAGCGGAGCAGGGCCCAAGTCCATGGGACTCAGAACCCATGCGGGAGACCTGGATGAAGCTCCAGGCTCCTGGCTTCAGACTGGCCCAGCCCTGGCCATTGTGGCCATTCAGGGAGTAAACCAGTGGATGGAAGAACTATGTTTCTCGCCCTGTCTCTCTGGAACTTTGCCTTTCAGATAAATAGATAGATAGATAGATAGATAGATAGATAGATAGATAGATGATAGATAACAAACTCTATCCCATATCACAGTAGCTGGGTTCAATTGGCTCCTGACTCCAGCTTCCTGTGAAGGCAGACCCTGGGAGGCAGTGATGCTGGTTCAAGTGATTGGGTCCCTGCCACCCATGTGGGAGACCTGGATTGAGCTCCTGGCTCCCGGCTTCAGCCCCATCCCAGTCCTAGCCACTGTGAACACCTGGGGAGTGAACCAATGGAAGGGAACCCTCTCTCTCTCTCTTTCTCTCTTTTTCTGTCTCCATGACTTTTAAATAAATTAATTAATTAAAAAAAGAAAACAAAAAAACTACCAAGGTAAGACATTTGTCCTCCAAAGCAGAAGTTCCCAGCCTGGGAAAGATAAGGAAGTGAGCTACTCCCAGTGTGTGTCCAGAAGGAAGACATTGGAGCAAGGCCTAGCAATCTGCATTTTGACAATTCCCTTGAGGGGCTCTGAGAGACGGTCCAAGGACCCTTCTTTCGGGAACATTGCCTTCGGGTCACAGAAGAGCCCAGGGAAGTCCCCTGAAGATTCACCCGGCACTGGCACCAACACCAGCACCGGCACCATGGGTCACTGTGGATGCCCGCTGTCACCGGGCTGCTCCTCCCTGTGCTGCCTGTCCCCGCCCCCTCCGAGTTCCTTCAGGGCCAAGTTGCGTCTCATGGTCTTCGTTGTTGTGTGGTGTTTTTTTTTTTTTTAATTTTTTTTTTATTTTTTACAAGCAGAGTGGATAGTGAGAGAGAGAGAGAGACAGAGAGAAAGGTCTTCCTTTTCCGTTGGTTCACCCCCCAATGGCTGCTGCAGCCGGCGCACCGTGCTGATCCGAAGCCAGGAGCCAGGTGCTTCTCCTGGTCTCCCATACGGGTGCAGGGCCCAAGGACCTGGGCCATCCTCCACTGCCTTCCTGGGCCACAGCAGAGAGCTGGCCTGGAAGAGGGGCAACTGGAACAGAATCCGGCGCCCTGACTGGGACTAGAACCCAGTGTGCCGGCGCCACAGGCGGAGGATCAGCCTAGTGCGTCTCATGGTCTTTGAAGGCACAGTGGCAGCCTGGTATGCGGTGGGTGCTCTGTGTCTGAAGCCTGACTGATGTTCTCCATTGTGGATCTACATCTAGATCCACGTTCAGGGAGGAGAGGGGTCGAGAGCCGGGCCCCAGATGGTCTGGATTTGGGGGTGGAGTCAATCCCTGTCCTGTCCGTGTGCAGGTGAACAGGCCACTCCCTCGTCCAGGCCACAGGGCTGCGGACCCCTATGCCCACACCCCACCCCCAAGCTCTGTCAGGAGAGCCTGGGGGGGGTGGAGCACAGGTTTGCTGAGAAATCTGGCCCCGAGATCTGACCGTTAAATGGGTTTCATCCTGAAATGACTTTGAGTGAAAACTGAAAGTAAAACCCAAAACCACCCACTCCCCTCGGCTCCCTTCCTCCAGCAAGTGCTGAGTTCAGCCAAGCCACTCCCTGAGGCCTCGCGCCTGCCTCACCCTTCCTAGCCCCAACCCTGAGCCGCACCGACCGTTGCACCTCAGTCCCCACCCTTGGAACTGCCCAGGACTGTGTTCCTCCCCACCCCCACTGCCCACGCCGAGGTCAAAGGTTGGGGCTATGGCGGAGGACACACACCCTCCGAGTAGAGCAGACACCCCGGTTCTCTCATCAACCCTAACTCCTTTTTATACTTTGATCCTATCTATCAAATAAGAACCAATTCTTCCATTCTGAATATGTATCAAAGACACATAAAACGGCCAAAGTTTTTGAGCCACATAGTGTACTGTTAGGAGGTGCGGGTGGTGCCATTCAAGTGAAATACATAGAAACTCAGCGCTTGGAAATATCTTTACTGTGAAAGCAATGTGCATGCCGACAGCTAAAATGCAAGCAGCACAGAAATGCAATGCACAGTTCCAAAACTCGCCTCCTTTCGTAGCTCAGGGTCTGATGCTGCCACGTTGCTGCTCGTGTGACACGGGGATTCCTACTGAACGCACAGCCACCCGAGGCTCCAGCAGGTAATAAGCTCGCCCAAGATCATGGCGCTGGGGAGCGGCCGAGTCACCTGGTGGTGTAGCAGGTGAGGGGCCGCGGGCAGCAAACTCTGCCCTTAGGGCTGAGGTCCAACCACTTGTTCACTTCCTAAATGGCTGCTACGACCTAGCCTGGGCCAGGAATCTCATCCTGGTCTCCCACGTGGATTTCAAGGGCCCAAGCATTTGGGCCATCCTCTGCTGCCTTCTCAGGGCACTAGTGGGAAGCTGGATCAGAAGAGGAGTAGCTGGGACTCGAACTGGCGCTCCAATATGGGATGCTGGTGCTGCAAGCTGTGGCTTCACCCACAGCACCACCGTGCTGGCCCCAGCCTGGGCAGCTCAAGTGCATCATTACCTGGCCTCCGCCTCCGTGGGTGCCCATTGCTGTTGGATCTGCCTGTCATACACCTTCACAGTTGTCCTGGTCCCACTGTCTGGAAGAAAGCTGCACCTGTCCTCTTGCACATCCTATGTCATGGTCTGTCCCCAGTATGAATAGCCCAGGGCACCAAACAGGGGAGCACACAAAGCTGCATCACCAGGAGAAGCCTTCTTTCCCCAAGGCTGGGGTCTTGCATATATTTGTTCAGGTTAGAAATGTGAATGTTTCAGTCTGTCCTGGCACATACTCCATCTAGCCACAGGATAGAGCCAGGGCAGGAATGGTGACCACTCTTGCTTTTTCTTGCCTTCTGCAAAGGCCGGAAAAGGGTTTGTCCTATAGAAGACCCCGTGAGAGCACAGCTGAGGAGGTATCAGGATGAACTGTCTCACAGGAGGGGCAAGCCTTTTCTCTCTGTGTCTTAAAATTAGAATTCAGAGAAGAGACAGCTGTGCACCGTGCAGGGGCTAACACCTCTTTGCATTCTACCCGTCCAGGCAGCCCTGGACCACTGCTCCCATCTCTTAAGACTTGAGATGTCCCACAATGCACTCTTTCGTTCCACCTCCTGTCTTTCCTACTTACTCCTGTAGAACCGCAATCCCGATAACCCTCTCTCTCCCCTTAAAGTCCGCTGCCATGCACCATGATCTCCCTCCTTGTCCGTGACATCAATTCCTTGCCCCTCTCCTACTTCATCACATCAAGATGTGGATGCAGCTGGCGGAGGTATCCGGTGCATTCCCTGGGGCTCCTAAGAGCTCTGCAAGTCCCTCCGGCTACTGAGGACACAGGACCCCAGCCAGGGGCAGGAGAACATGGGAAGCAAAGCAGGCAACGTGGAGGCTGAAGGGTTGGGGCAGCCCCGGGTTACGTGATTTCTCAGGCTGTTGAAAACTCCAAGCAGGAAACCCAGCACTGGTGCCGAGTGGTCCCTTCTGGCACAGACCCCTGCAGATGAGCTGTCTCAAAGACCCACCCCTCGGCTGGTCATCTCTCAGGGCGCCCTGCTTCCCAGGGCTCATCTTGTATTTTCTAAGAGAAAGGATTCGATGGTGTCACCATGTCACCCTCTCAAAGGGAAAACCCCAGTGGGATGGAGTCTTTTTTTAATTTAACATGTTTATTTATTTATTTGTTTGAAAGGCAGAGTTACACAGAGAGGACACACACACTCACACACACACATACAATGGCTGGGGCTTGATCAGGCAGAAGCCAGGAGCTTCTTCCGGGTCTCCCACGCAGGTGCAGGGACCCAAGGACTTGGGCCATCTTCTACTGCTTTCCCAGGCCACAGCAGAGAGCTGGATGGGAAGAGGAGGAGCTAGGACTGGAATCGGTGCCCACATGGGAAGCCAGCATTGCAGACGGCAGCTTAATGCAGTGCACCAAAACGCTGGCCCTGGGAAGGAGTCTTTTGCTAAGCCACATCAAGGAGCCAGACCCTTGACCTGGGCAAGAGCCCCTTGGCCAGTCTTCCATGACCAGGATGGCAGAACTTGTAGCAGAGGGCACGGCCACTGCTCTGGAAAGAGCTGCTGTGACCAGCGCCTGGCTGCTCTTGGAGCGTCACAGACTGGTTCTGAGAGCCAGTTCTTGGTTTCGTCTTGCACCAGTATGGGAACTCTATACACACCCACTTTCAGGGGAATTTCGCTGGCAGTCCCCATGTCTCAGAGGCTGACTGCTGGTGTCTTGTTCAGATGCAAAAAAGGTACCCGTTCCACTCACCTAGCCCAGTGTGAGTTCATTTGCAAAGCCTGTGAGGAGACTTTGATGGGAAACTTCATGTTTTGTTTCTAACTCCCAACTTGACTGTGGAAATGACATGATGTTTCAAAGCAGGTGCATCTGGGTTCACATCCAGATGTTGTCTCTGACTGGCTGAGGCCCTGGGAGCTTACTCGAGCTCTCCGAACCTCAGTCTAAGATGGAGATAATGACTTGTTCTTAGCATGCTCTCTGGCAAGGTAACATCCACATCTGTTCGTCTACACCACCTCCCTCCCTGTGGGCAGGCAAGGACACAAGTGAATCCACAGGAAATGTTCTGTTGCTGTCTTTTGAACTGCAAACTGGGTGGACATTCGGTCTATAGTTGAGATGCCACCTGAAACCCCTACATCCCGTATCATGGTGCCTGGATTCAAGTCCTGCCTCCGCTTCCAATCCAGCTTCCTGCTAACGATCACCCTGTAAGGCCGAAGGTGATGGCTCAAGTTCATGGATCCTGCCACCTGTATGGGGAGCACTAGGTTCTTGGCTTGGGCTTGTCCTGGCTCTGGCTGTTGGAGTCCTTTGGGGGAGTGAAAAAGCAGATGGGAGATATTTCTCTCTTTCTCTCCCTTTCAAATAAGACAAAAATAAATAAATTTTAACAAGGTTCAAAACTTCGATTGTTACTTATCCTGGGACAGAAGATGGAGTTCAAGTCTTGGCATTGTATGAAGTGCTGTGGACTCTTAACTGCATCACTCCCACCTCCCCAACTCCGTGTCCTTCTGCATAGTACTGGGGACGCAGAAGTCAGATTGGCCCCATCGCCTCGCAGCCTAGCATCTGAGCTTTCAATTATCCTGATGACTCCACCATGCTTCCTCTGAAGCTGAGACAAGGACCTGTGTGACACCCAGGGTGGAAATCGGAAGCAGGAGGGGCTGCGTGGAGGAGATGCTAACGGTGATAGGGGGCCCGAGGGAAGGCAGAGCGTGCAGCCAGCCAAGTTGCTCCCCTGCCTGCTCTGGGCCACTGTCCATCAGCCTTCAATCGGAGCCTGCCAACAAGGACCTGTCCCTGGGGCGGCGGGGGGGGGAGGAGCTGCAGAGCACAGCCAAAGTCAAGTTGGAAGGCTGTAGGAGCCGAATTCTAGGCCGGCTCCGCTCTCCCAGGTGCGGCCTCCCACAAGCCAGCTGTAGTTCCTCCTCTGGTTAAGGAGGATGTCACTGTGTCCCCTGCCCTCCCCCGGGCCCTGGGAGGAGGAAATGCGCTAAGACGCAGGATATCCCCTTGTAAAGGCGCGTGCCCCAGACAAAGCTGAACTGTTCCTCCTGAGGTTGTCTTCCCGGTTGCCGTGAGCATCTCCAAGGCCGGGTGCGGGGCTGGGATCTCCTGTGCCTGCTGGGTGAATCTCTGTGACACGCCCGGCGCTGCACGCAGCTCTTCCCCTACTGTGTCTCATCTCCTTCTCACTTGAACGTGATGAGGCAGCCATCTTCATTGTCTAGATGGGGAACTAAAGCTAAAAGCTTGGTTGCTTGCCCAAAGGCCAACAGTAATGGACAGAGCCAGGACTTTTTTTCTAAGTTAATACAATTCTATTGGTAAAAATGCACGTTACGGAAGTTTATACAATTTGGGGCCAGGGCTGTGGCACAGCAGTTACTCCACCACCTGTGATGCTGGCATCCCATATGGGTGCTGGTTCGAGTCCCAGCTTCTCTACTTCCGATCCAGCTCCCTGCTGATGTGCCTGAGAAAGCAGTGGAAGATGGCCCAAGTGCTTGGACACCTGCACTCACATGGGAGACCTAGATGAAGCTCCTGGCTCCTGGCTTCGAATTGGTTCAGACCTGGCCATGGTGGCCATTTGGGGAGAGAACAGCAAATGGAAGACACATTCTCTCTCTCTCTCTCTCTCTGTAACTCTGACTTTCAAAATAATAAATAAATCTTTTTTAAAAAAAGGTTTATGCAATGAAAATCCTCTATCTATCCCTTCCTGATCTTACACCCACTACGGCCAGCTTACAAAGGCTACCAGGACCAACCAGCTTGTTCTACATCATTCTGAAAATGTTCCTTGCACATACATTGTAAGATGGATAAATATTCTTTTTCAACCCTTTTGTTCCAAATGGCAATGTGCTATTGTTTGTGCTATGCTTTTTAAAAAGAATTATTTATTTACTTTTCTGAAAGGCAGAGCAACAGAGAAAATGAAAGAAAAAAAAAGGGATTTTCCATCCACTGGTTAACTCCCCCAAAAGGCCAAAACAGGTGAGGCTGGGCCAGGTTGTAGCTGACAGCCAGGAACTCCATCCAGGTCTCCCATGGGGGTGGCAGGGTCCAAGTACTGGGGCCATCCTCCACTGTCTTCCCAGGTACATTAGCAGGATGATGAGTGGGAAGTGGAGCAACTGGGACTAGAACTGGCGCTCCAACATGCTTTCATCCTTATCCAATATTTTGAAAAGCATTTCTCTCTTTTTCTTTGTGTGCAGAACTTGGAAGTTAGCTTGTGACAGTCCTGTACTTGGGCATGTATTTGGCCTTGAAGTTAAGAGGTCCCGTCTCACACCCAGGTGCTTGGGTTCAATCCCTGGTTCCTGTTTCCAGCTTGCTGCTAATACAGACCTTGGGAGGGGCGGGGCAGCAGGTGCCTGCATGAGCCGCTGAGTCCCTGCCAACCCCAGGGAAGAGCTGCATGGGGTTCCTGGCTCCTGGCTTTGGCCCCTGGGCTGTTGCAGCCGTTTGGGAGTGAACCGGCAGATGGGAATTCTTGCTCGGTTCCCAAATGACTGCCTTTGCTGGGATGCTGGGACCACAGAAATTGGAGATGGCAGGTGATCTGATGGAGCCACTGTGGCCAACACCAGCCCAGGAGGCCTGCGAGCACAGGATGTGTGATGAGCACCTGCTGCAGGGGTGGCCCAGGCCATAGATGGAGACGGAAGTGCTGCAGCCAGCCCGGGGTGGTACCACAGGCCAGTGCCTGGAGACACCGCCCTCTGGGGGAAACCCCTGGCCTGGCTTTGCTTCCTCACCACAGAGAAATTTGGGTGTGTGCACTGGGTCTGTAGGGACACATTCATGTTCAAAAGCATCCTCTGTCCCAGCCTCTTTCCTGGCTTCACCTTCGTGCAGGTAAAGTGCCCATGAAGTCAATCCTTGGGGACCAGAAGAGCATCTCTAAGACCCATGGGTTTGGGGGTCAAGGCCACAGGAGGTACACCCGGAGTCCCCTGCACCCTGTGGGTCTCCTTCCTTCAACCCCTCCCCCTCACTGAAATTGTGCAAAATGAGAAGTTACATTTGAAGGGAACTTCCACAGCACAAAGGCTGAACAAGATTTAAAGCAACCTTTCCTGCCTTGTGTGAACTTCACTGTGAGGCTAGGAAGTGAAGGGCAAGGCTTTCCCCCAGGAGCTCTTTGGAGGGGCCAGGTCTCCGAGGAATAGACCAGATGCCATCTCCCCTGGGGGCTTTAGGGACCATGGTATTGAAGACCCGAGAAGACATGAAATTCCACGGTTCCCAGACTTTAAAAATATGTGTATTTGATTTATTTGAAAGGCAAAGTCACACACACACACACACACATACAAAGAGAGAAAGAGAGAGAGAGAGAGTGCTTCCATCTACTGGATCACTCCCCAAATAGCCACAAGAGCTAGGTCTGGGCCTGGCTGAAGTTAGCAGCCTGGAAATCCATCCTGGTTTCCCACGTGCGTGACAGGGGTCCAAGCACTTGGGCTGTCCTCCACTGCTTTCCCAGGCACATTAGCAGGGAGCTGGATGGGAAGTGGAGCATCCGGGACTCGAACCGGCCCCCATATGGGTTGCTGGTGCCACAAGTGGTGGCTTTACCCGCTACGCCACAGCGCCGGCCCCAAAATAGGCACTCTTAAGCGAAATCGTTTAATGTCTATTTCCTTAAAATTATTTTTAATCCCTCCCTCCTTCCTTCCCACCCTTCCTCTACAAGTATTGCTAAGCGTGTACTGTACACTAGGCACATTTATACCATCTTTCCTTCTACAACACATCCTCCCCTCATACCAGAAAACTCACGCACATCAGAAGCCGGGGGAATGGGTGGTTATACAGTGAAAGTTCAGCTGATGCGTGTGGGATGGCTCCACCACGGAGAACTAGAACAGCAGGAGTGGAGGAGTGACCTTCGGCAGGAAGGGGAAAACCCTCAACGTGGCTTCTGTTTTGCTCAGAGCCCCCTCAGCTCTATTTTAAGACAATTTCAAATTCATGCCTGCACCTGGGGTTCACTCCCCGGAGAGATGCATCCCAGGAAGCAGGTTGCACTTCCTCCCGTGCCCACCTGGCTCAGAGTTCACGTGCACCTGCACCCTGGGAGCACCTGCAGCCAGCAGTGCCGGTGGCCGGGCCATGCGGGTTTTCCCAGCCCCAGAGGGACCGTCCCAGGTAGAGCAGAGCTCCCGGCCTGGGTCCCCCAGCTTTTCTGCCAAGGGCTCGGTGATAGTTCCTGTGCCTGCTCCATTGCCAGGCTGCCCAGGTTTCGCACGCCTGCGCAACCCTCCTACTTGGAGCCTGCTGTTTTGACCGTGCCATTTTACAGAACACAAACTTTTGTGCGTACATTAGCATAAAACCTGTATTAAACTAATGCTTATTTTTAACTAAACACTTATGCGACCATACCCACAGGCTACTACGGTGCTGTTCAAGACAGAACATTGAGCTATGTGGAAAAATCCCCACTTCAGAGTAAGTGAACCAGAGCGAGTGCAGAGCGCCACGGAGAGTGTATGATTCATGGAGGGGTGGCAAAATCACCTTCAAAACAGCACGCGTCTTCTCTTTGGGGACGTGCAGCCCTTGGACAGTAAGCTGACAGGAAACCTGGCCGTGACCTTGTCTCTCAGTGCGGGGCAGTGAGGTCCTGCTGTCCTGCTCCGGCCACCTCTGGGCCCTGCTCTTATACAAGTTCCTCTATGTAGACAGCACTACTTCTAGAGCAACTCCGGAAGCTAGGACCCCCAGATTCTCTTCCTCACGACCCCTGAAGCCATTCACAGGCCTGTATGGGCCTCTCTTCTGCACCCATGCTCCTGACACCTGCTGCCTTGGTGCACACTCAGAGCCTGAGCCACTCCAGGGTAGGCAGGGAAGGCCCTGCCCCCAGACGCGAGAGGCTGGCCTGGCACCAGGAGACAGAGGACGCCCCACCTGGGTCCAGCGGCCTTTTCCTTCTTGGTGTGCTTCTCGGGGATGTTCCCCGCTCACCCGGAAAGCGGAACTGGCAGGGTCTTCAGAGATAACTCTTTTTTTTTTTTTTTTTTTTTTGACAGGCAGAGTGGATAGCGAGAGAGAGACAGAGAGACAGAGGTCTTCCTTTGCCGTTGGTTCACCCTCCAATGGCCGCCGCGGCCGGCGCATCTCGCTGATCCGAAGCCAGGAACCAGGTGCTTCTCCTGGTCTCCCATGCGGGTACAGGGCCCAAGCACTTGGGCCATCCTCCACTGCCTTCCCGGGCCATAGCAGAGAGCTGGCCTGGAAGAGGAGCAACTGGGATAGAATCCGGTGCCCCAACCGGGACTAGAACCCGGTGTGCCGGCGCCACAAGGCGGAGGATTAGCCTGTTAAGCCACTGCACCGGCCAGAGATAACTCTTTTTTTTTTTTTTTTTTTCATTTCTTGAAATAGTTTTATTTATAAAAAGTGAACAAACTTCATGTAGTTTTTTTTTTTTTTTTTTTTCAGAGATAACTCTTGATTATGGCTTCTGGGATGAAATTGGGCAGGGGAGGGGGAAAACGCAGACAGAGGGGAACACGGCTTCGAGTCCTCTAAGTGACAGGTGTCAAGGACTTCCTACTTTTAAAGAAAGAAAGGGTATTTTGACGACCGTGAAGGGCCACAGGGTGAGAGTGGAATTCCCCAGAAACAAAAGCCATAGCAATTAGTAGAATTTCCACCCCACTTCCACCCACTGTCTCACGTCCAGCACACACAAGCGAGCCTGAAGATGGCCCAGGAAAGTCCTGAGCAGGCCATGTGCCGCCGCGCTTCAGGGCAGCTGGTCAGAACTGTCAGCCAGGGGGGGCCACAGACCAGGGGGTTTCCTGTGGGTGGAGCCTGGAGCAAGGGCCCTCGGCTGTTCTGAGATATTCCCCAGCTGCCCTGCACCGATTCCAGGAAGCCCGCCGGGGATTGTCAGAAAACCGCTACCTGGTCCTCAGCTGTGTTCAACAAAACTGGGCAGGACAGGGAGGGGGGCCGAGCCACCTGGGCACGAAAGGAAAGAGCTCAAAGCTGGGAGGGGAGGCTCCGAGGTGCGTGCGTCTGCGGCCCTGGGCGAGTCACCGGGCTCACAACCAGGACGACCTTCCGTGTGAGGGCTGCTGTGACAAACACATGGGATAAACGACCCAGTGTGAAAAAGGGGCCGGAGACCTCAACGTACACCTCGTCCTAGAAGAAGCTGCGCCGGGGACAAATAAGAACATGAAAAGATGTTCCCCACCTTAGTCATTGGGAAAATGCAAATTCCAACAACAAGGAGACAGCACTACCTGCCCAGGGGAATGGTGACAACACGAAATGCTGGGGAGGACGCGGCACATCAGGAATTCTGCACGGCTGGTGGGAACGCGATGTACAACTGCAGCTTTGGAATTCAGGTGCACAGATTCCTGCGAAGACAAGCATACGCTTAGCAGACGGGCCGGCAATGACCTGCGCTCCTTGTCTACCCAAGGGACTCAAAAACCTACATCCATACAAAAACACGCGCAGCCACGTGTACAACAGCTTTATTCTCATTACCAAAACTTGGACCAAGACGTCCTGCAGTAGGTAACGATACACGGTGGTCCACCCTGCAGTCACCCAGCTCTATAAAGAAACGAGTTATCGAATTGTGAAAAGACATGGCACATACTTATCTGCATATTACTAAGTTAAAGAAACTGAAATGAACAGCCTCCACGCTGTGTGATGACAGCCCTAGGGTGTTCTGGAAAGGGCGAAATTGTAGAGACAGCAAAATACCCAGGATTGCTGGAGGCTGGGGGGAGGACGCACAGAGTGTTTTAGAGCAATGGAAACACTTTTTGTACTGTACTAGTGGAGACGTGTCTCACCACTTGTCCAAACCCACAGAACGTGCAACGCCAAGAATTAATCCTGGGACCAGCGTTGGGCGCAGCAGGGGTCCCCACATCCGGATTCCGGTTTCCAGCTTCCTGCCAAGGCGCACCCCGGAAGCACCAGGTGACGGCACAGGTGCTTAGGTCCCTGGCCCTGACGGGAGACCTGGCTGGAGTCTGGGCTGGCCAAGACGCAGGTGCTGTGGGCCTTTGGAGGGCAAACCAGCCAACGGAAGGTCTCTCGTTTTCTCTGTCTCTGTCTACCTGCCTCTCTTTGTCTCTTTGCCCTTCAAGTACAAACGAGTAAGTGAAGAGTCTCCTGTGGAAATGGCGGAGTGTGTTTGCTGATGTGTCCGTAGGGCTCCTCAGTCGTAGCGAAGGCATCACCCTGGTGGGAGGATGCTGATGTACGTCAGCTCTCAGGGCAGGGACGGCTCAGATTTGCTGGGAGCCTGAAACCGTCCTAAATAATTAAGGTCTTTACACCATTTAAAGGAGAAGATGAATATGAAAGCAATCTGTAAACCATAACTCAGATGCCACTTCCTCCAGGGAGCCTTCCCTGGTCCCCTATTCTGGCTGGGGGGGTGTTACTCTTGGATCTCTTACAGTTCACTGTGTAAACAGTTTTCATACCTATACACCATATTATAACTTTTGATGTACCTAGAGGAAGACATTGTTTTCCTTTCTAAAATTTTACTCATTTTTTTAAATTTTGAGAGTCAGAGAGACAGACAGATCTCCCATCTGCTTGTCCACTACCCCAAATGCCTTCAACAGCTGGGCCTGGGGGAGGACAAAGCAGGGAACCAGGTACGCCCTCCAGGTCTCCCACACACGTGACAAGGGTCCATCATCACCACCTCCAGGGTGAGCAGTAGCAGGAAGCCGGAGTCAGGAGCAGAGCCAGGACTCAAACCCAGGCTCTCCGGTCTGGGATGCAGGTGTTCCAACTGCTAGGCCAAATGTCTGCCCTGGGGTTTGCTTTGCTATTGCCAGGTTCCATGACCACGTCCAGCACGTTGTAGATACTTCACAATCACCTTGAAAGGTGGATAAGCCAATGACTGTTGTCCTCTGCCCCCACCCCTCCACTCTAACTGTCCTGGGCACCCCTGGCCTCATCCTTGCTGTAAGCCCAGGAGAGCTGTGGCTGTGACACAGGGTTTGACCTGGATTCACACAGTTCCTCTCTGCCCTCCATCTACGTTCTTCACGTGTACCATCGGGATCTGGACCCTAAGGCTCCAGGTGTCGGAAATGAATAGCACAAAACAAGATCACAATAAAACACTTAATAGAGGAAAGAAAATCCCCTTGACTTTACACACACACACACACACACACCTCTTACTCAGATCTGGCCAGGGCCTTCTGAAGTCTTGGGACATGGATTTGAATGTCAAGGGCCACAGTCCAGGCTGAACTCCTCTTCTGGGACAACCATGACTGATTTGTCCTCCTGGGCATCTCTTCAAGTGACAGGAACTCTCCGAGGCTTTGGGGAAAAGGGGCCAGCCCCGGTGTGCTGTGGTCACCCAGCAAACGCAACAGAGACAACCTCTCAGCTGCTGGCTGAACACGTCCACCAGCCCTGAGTGACAGCTAGGAGGCGGAAGGTCTCTGTGGGCTGGAGGAGGAGCAGGCTGTGTGGATGAGGTGTGGTTTAAGAGAGACACTGAGGGTGCCATGATATTGCAAAGAGCTAATTGAGCAAGAGGGGCCAGCCATGAATAGCAGCCAGTAGACAGGTGGGACCGGCCTGGGAGAGAAAGCGGGAACAATTGGGGGTGATTTTTTTTTCCAGAGTCGCTGCAAGTTTGGAGCAGGGAAAGTATGAGTGGGAGAAGGTGTTGCAGGCACAAGGATCTTGTGGGGAGCTGAGCTGAATCTATTCTGGAAGGAGGGACACAGGTGACAAGCTGACAGTAATTCATGCCCCACCTCCTTGTCAGGGACCCTACTAAACAGGTGTCCAGCCAAGAGATGTCTGGGGGTAGATCTTGATGGCACTGGCCTGGTCCCCACCAGCTGCAAGCAGAGTTTCGTTGCGACACCCATATTTGCAAGGCAACTTACCGACCATTTTGCCTGCGTTACTCACTTCCTTGACTGGCTTTTATTAGATACACAGCAGATAGACTGGGAACGTTCCTGGGACTCGTACTGCTAACCCAAGGAGTGTAGGATTCGTTGCTTTCTTGGTCTGTGAGGCCAATACAAGTCCTGCCTATTGCACAGTGCGCTTGCAAAAGCAAATGGAGATGGATGAGCTTTGGCTCAAGGCACCCCGGCGTATCTGGGCAGTGTGCTGCACCTGCTGTAGCCCTGGCGTAGTAGTGCTGGTGTCGGGCCCACCTGCTCTGGGCCCCGAGTCAGCTGTTTCCACCACGGCACAGCTGCAATCCTCATCAAACCCTGCCTTCCACTCCGCTAACTTCCTGCTCTCAGAAAAAGGACTGGGTAGGTAGAAGGACTTCCACGAAGAGCCGTGGTGGGGGGAGCAGCAATTTGGAGTCAGCTATGCTTCAGATCGTAGCCTGGCTCGACCACTTAACGTGTGATCTAGACCATGGATCTCGTCTCTCTGGGTCTCGGTTTTCTCAGTGTAAAACAGGAAAACAGGCGGTCATTTGGCCTAGTGCTTAAGATGCTCGTTAAAGATACCCATATTCAGATCAGAATACCTGGGTTCAAGTCCTGGCTCTGCTAACGCAGACCCCGGGAGGCAGCAGATGAGGGCTCAGGTCGCTCTCACCTACGTGGAGACCCACGTTGAGTCCTCGGCTCCCAGCTTCAGCCCTGCAGGTATCTGGGGAGGGAACTGGGGGATTCAAGTCCTCTCTGTGTCTGTCTGGCTCTCTCTTAAAAAACACATTTTCTGGCCAGCGCCGTGGCTTAACAGGCTAATCCTCCGCCTTGCGGTGCCGGCACACAGGGTTCTAGTCCCGGTCGGGGCACCGATCCTGTCCCGGTTGCCCCTCTTCCAGGCCAGCTCTCTGCTGTGGCCAGGGAGTGCAGTGGAGGATGGCCCAAGTGCTTGGGCCCTGCACCCGCATGGGAGACCAGGAGAAGCACCTGGCTCCTGCCATCGGAACAGCGCGGTGCGCCGGCCGCAGCGCGCCTACCGCGGCAGCCATTGGAGGGTGAACCAACGGCAAAAAGGAAGACCTTTCTCTCTGTCTCTCTCTCTCACTGTCCACTTTACCTGTCAAAAAAAAAAAAAAAAAAAAAAAAAAAAAAAAAAAAAAACACATTTGCTTTAAATTAAGAAATACATGGGGAAAAAAAAAAAAACCAGAGCCCGGGTCCTGGAGTTCGAGGAAGCATTGACACAGCAAATGCCTGCAGCAGGTGCTCCACAGAGGCGTCTTTGCCTACTCAGCTCCCAGATGCGCTCTGCGCACCCCAGCCCCCTCTCCTGAGCCCTAGCTCCCGCCACGGGAAACAGTCTCCGTTCAGAATGGCGGGAGATAGGGAAATGTCGCTGTCAGATTCCACAGACCAAAAGTCCCTGGGCCCCAAAAATCCATAGCCAAAAAGAAAAAAAAAAAAAAAGCCTCAGCGTTCCTCCCCCTCTGCTGGGTTTATGACCCCCTCCCTCTGCTTCGCTCACCAGAGCTCCCTGTCTCGGGGCCTCAGGGTCTGCGAGGGCAAAGGGGAAGGAGACGGTGCCAGCCCCTGCTCCACCAGCTGCCTGACTTCTCCAGCCACACGTGAGCTACCTGGGGCTCCGCGGCCTTCTTCACCTGCGGCTGAGGTTTCTGAGAGCGTGAACGGGACAGTTCATGGGGCCAATTACTGTGCCCGTTACTAAGCACGGTGTAACAGAAGGTTCTGTCTCAAGCCAGCCCCTCAAGGGACAAATGGAGGTTTCATGCAGGAGGACAAATACAAGGAAGACACACGAAGACAGACAGACAGACAGACACACACACACACACACACACGCACGCATGCACCAAGCATCACTTAGGTGGTTTCTAGAATAGGGATTGCAAGCAGAAGAGAGCAGTGAAAGAACTGCCCGGTGAGCACCAGCAGGTGTGCACAGAGGCACTGATACAACCGCACACTCGCGCAGGTGAAGCCGGATGTAAACACGGCACGTGCTCTAAGACCCCGTTTGTTCCCATCACAAAGCAGGCACACGGAGTGTGTGTTGTTGGGAGCCGGTGGTTGTCACTTGTCGTCCAGTAGCAATGGCGAGAGGTACAAGGGAAGCTTGGGGGAGTGCTCCTGGCAAATCCGTCTTAGTCTGTGTGTTGGTCACTGGGGTGAATGCGCTTCGTAAAAACTCATCGCAATTAGGACGCACGGGTTACACTCATGATATTAAGTCCGCACATAGCAAGTTCGTTGTAAGGAACTTTGTATTTAGAGCTGTACACTAGGATTCAGGCACTTCTCTGTATGTACAAGGGTGTACTTTATCAACCTCATAGAAAAAGGAAATTAAAAGCTCTGTTCATTTGTTCAGTTAATTTTTTTTTAGATTTATTTATTTGAAAGTCAGAGTCAGCGAGGGAGGGAGACCCAGAGCCAGAGAGATCCTCTATCTGCTGCTTCACTCCCCAAAACGTCATAACAGCCAGGTGTGGCCCAGGACACAAACAGGAGCCAGGTCTCCCACACGGGTGGCAAGAGCCCAGGCATTTGGGTCATCTTCCACTGCCTGTGCTGGGGCATTAGCAGGGCCCTGAATGGGAAGTGGAGCAGCTGGTATTCGAACTGGCACTCCGATATGGATGCTGGCATTGCAAGTGGTGGCTTAACCCACTGTGCCACAACGCAGGCCCCCCATGTTTTATACTACATGATTCCCATGAATTTTTTGAAGAATGCTCATGTATTATGTTGACACAGAAAGTCGTTGTATTAACAGAATGAAAAAAAAAAAACACACTAGGAGAAAATCTTTGCAAAGCACATAACTGATTATCCAAATATACAAGGAACCTGAGAATCAACAACAAGGAAAAAAAAATTAAAAATTGAGCGAAAGATCTGGAGAGACATCTCACCAAAAGTGATATACAGATGACAAATCTTCCCATGAGAACATCCTCAACGCCATCCGTCCCTGGGGAATCAGATTAAAACAGCAGTGAGGCACTGGAACAGCCCAAATCCCGATCCCAGCAGCACCCAAGGCTGACAGGGAGGTGCAGCAGCAGGAACTCTGTCCATTGCTCACGGCCATGCAAAACGGCACCTGCCGCTTTGGAAGACAGTTGGGCAGTATCTCACGAAACTAAATACTCAGTCCTTTCTCGTGACCCAGTAAGCATGTGCTTTGATATGTACCCAAAGGAACTGGAAACCGACACACCAATGTTTATATCAGCTCTACTCTTTTCTAAGAATTTATACATCTATTTGACAGGCAGAATGAGAGAGAGGAAGGGGGAGAAAAGACAGAAAGACAGATCTTCTATCCACTGGTTCACTTCCCAAGTGGCCTCAATGGCCAGGGGCTGGGTCAGGCTGAGACCAGGAACTCAGAATTCTATCTGGGTCTCCCACATGGGTGGCAGGGACTCAAGAAGCTGGGCCATCTTTAATTTAATTTTATTTATTTGAAAGGCAGAGTTACCGAGAGAGGTAGAGACAGAGAGAGAGGTCTTCCATCCGCTGGTTCCCTCTCCAGATGGCCACAACGGCCGGAGCTGCATCAATCCGAAGCCAGGAGCCAGGACTTCTTCTGGGTCTCCCATGTGGGTGCAGGGACCCAAGGACTTGGGCCATCTTCCATTGCTTTCCCAGGCCATAGCAGAGAGCCAGATTGGAAGAGGAGCACCCATATGGGATGCCGGCGCTTCCAGCCAGGGCTTCAACCCGGCCCCAGACCATTTTTTACCACCTTCCCAGGCACATTAGCAGGGAGCTGGATCGGAAGTACAGCAGCCAGGACCAGCACTCCCATACAAGATACCGTCTCTGCAAGTGGTGGCTTAACCCGCTGCACCACAGCGCCAGCCCCTTATGATCTTTTTTTTTTTTTTTTTTTTGACAGGCAGAGTGGACAGTGAGAGAGAGAGAGACAGAGAGAAAGGTCTTCCTTTGCCATTGGTTCACCCTCCAATGGCCGCCGCGGCTGGCACGCGGTGATCCGAAGGCAGGAGCCAGATGCTTCTCCTGGTCTCCCATGCAGGTGCAGGGCCCAAGCACTTGGGCCATCCTTCACTGCACTACCAGGCCACAGCAGAGAGCTGGACTGGAAGAGGGGCAACCAGGATAGAATCCGGCGCCCCGACCGGGACTAGAACCCGGTGTGCCGGCGCCGCAGGCGGAGGATTAGCCTGTTGAGCCACGGTGCCAGCCAATGATCTTTATTCTTAATTGCCAAAACTTGGATGCAACCAAGGTGTCTTGCAGCAGGTGAGTGGCTGAACAGACAACGGTACATTCAGACCTTGAAATATTATTTGTTGTTAAAGGAAGTGAGCTCAGACCACAAGAAGACAGGGAGGAAGCTCACAGGCTGCTGAAGGAAAGAAGCCAATCGGAAAAGCCCATGTCCTGTATGATTCTAACCACAGGACAGACTGGGAAGGGCCAGACTACGTTAAAGGATCATTGGTTGCCAGAGACAACCACGGGGGATCATTAGAGCAGTGACTGTCCCATGGGACCCTGTAAGGACTGGCACATGTCATCTTTGTCAAAACCCGCAGAACCAACAGCAGGGGAGAGAGTGCATGCTGACGCTGGTGCAAACTGCTGACTTGAGTTAATAATAAGTAGCGATACTAGCTCATCAATTATAAGAAGTGCATCTCACCCGAGCAAGATGTTAAAACCAGGGGAACTTGGAGGAGGGGGAGGGTGTAGATGGGAACTCTCTGTACTTTCCGCTCCATCTTTCTGCAAACCTAAACCTGCTCAAATACCAATTCTATTTTTTTTTCTTTCAAAAATAGTCCTGGTACCTTGAGGAGTTGCTTAACTTTTCTGGATCTTCATGTAAGTCTCCTTATCTAGGAAGTGGGGAAGTTTAACAAAGCAACTCTTAGTGTCCCTCAGGTTGGGGCCAGCTGCCTGGGGTCTTCCGTACAGAAGACAGACACCTATGCCACCCCTCCCTCCAGCACTGACAAGAATTCCAAAGGGCACTGGGGTTACAAGACAACTCTGAGTGACACAGTTGTTGGGGCGGTCTTTGCAGGGCAAACATTACTTGAAGACCTACTATGCTCCCCCACTGGAATGGGTGCTGGAGATAAGACGACCGACAGCCCTGGTGTGCCCAAGCCTCAGAGGCTTCCCAGCACGGGGAGCTGTCAGTGCTCAGACCAGGAAGACCCCAGGCCTGGAGCTCAGCACTCCGCAGTGCCCCGCCACATACGAGGACAAGAACGCAAGCCAGACACCACCATGGAGGCACAGAGACACTGCCGAGTACTGCTGGGAGAGTGTTCCTCACAGGGGCGCGGGGACACGGGCGGGAGCAGCCGGCGCAGCGGCTGGCCTCGCTTCAAATCTACCATCTCTGACCTGGGGCAGCTTCCCGGTGCACGCTGGTAAGTGCGTCTCGTTTCTCCATTTTCTTTCCCTCTTTTCAAACTTGCTGACCTCATCAGACCTGCCTCAGCACCCCTCTGCACACACACACACGCACACACACGCACACGCACACACGCACACGCACACACTCTCAGCAGAGGGCAATCTTCCTTGGTTCCTGCCACCCTGCCTGCCACTCAGCAGCACCCCGCCTGCTGCTGCCGCCTTCTGTCCAACCCGTGGAAACCGGGAGTCCACTTCTGTCTGTCCCTGACTATCCTCTCTCTCTCTCTCTCTCTCTGATCCGATTCCATGACCTCCAGCGTGTCAGAATGATGGATGGTCCTATCTTCCTAAAATACCCACTTTGCAGCAGGCATTGGCCCAGTGGTTAAAATGCCCCTGCCCCATATCAGAGGGCCTGGGTTCAGTTCCAGCTCCGGCTCCGGACTCCAGCTGCCGGCTAATGCAGACCGTGGGGGGCAGTGGTGATGGCTCCAGTGACTGTGTCCCCACCACTCATGTGGAAGGCCTGGACTGTGTTTTCAGCTTCCGGCTTCAGGCCTGGCCCAGGCCCAGCCATTGCAGGCATTTGGGAAATGAACCAGCAGATGGGTGCTCTCTGTCTCTTGGCTCCTAAAATTAATTAATTTAAAAAAAAAAAAAAGATTTATTTGAAAGTCAGAGTTCCAAAAAGAGAAGGAGGGAGAGAAAGAGAAGGAGAGAGAAGGTTCTATCTGCTCGCTCACTCCCCAGATGGTTGCAATGGCCGGGGCTGGGTCAGGCCGAAGCCAGGGACCAGGAGCTTCATCCAGGTCTCCCACATGGGTGGCAGAGGTCTAAGTACTTGGGCCATCCTCCATGGCTGTTCCCAGGCCATTAACAGGGAGCTGGATTGAAGTGCAGCAGCCAGGACTTGAACTGGTGCCCATGTGTTTGCCAGGGTTACAGGTGTTGGTTTTACCTGCTACGCCACAACACTGGCCCTGAGAACCAGGAACTTAATCCAGGTCTCCCACACGGATAGCAAGGACTCAACTAGTTGAGCCATCACCTGCTGCCTCCCAGGACAGGAAGCTGGAGTCGGGAGAGGAACCGGGTATCACACGGGTACTCCTGCATGGGATGTGAATGTCTTAACTGCTAGGCCAAACTTCTGCTCCACAGCCGTATAATCTTGTTCAGCCGTTGGTGATGCCCTCCATGGCCACTTCCTGGGGAAAGCACTCTCCAGGGCTGACCTCCTCCAAGCCCACGCGGCATTCTTCCTTCAGCACACTGGGCCGTGGTCCCTCTGAACTGCTCTCACGCCAGCCTGGGCCAGAAGCCACCAGGCAGAAGTCTGCCGATGGGTCTCAGAGCCTCAGCCCGCACGGGGCCCAGCACATGGTTAACCGGTGAGCGCCTTGTATTTATCACTGTTCTGTACCCTGAAGATGCAAAGATGAAAAATAATAGGCTTGCGTTAGAGACCTGTGCAGAGGGAGGGTGAGAAAGGTTACACTCGCCAGGGAAAAGTGTGCCGTGGGAGGGTGAGAACGGGCACGCAAGGGAGGGGTACACTCTCCCACCTTGAGTGATGGTCCACAGCAGACGCTTCTTTAACCCTCTAACTTCATTTTGAAACAATTTTGGACATAGAAAAGTTGCCACAAAAAAAAAAAAGGCTGGCGCCATGGCTCAACAGGCTAATCCTCCGCCTAGCAGCGCCAGCACACCAGGTTCTAGTCCCGGTCAGGGCGCCGGATTCTGTCCCGGTTGCCCCTCTTCCAGGCCAGCTCTCTGCTATGACCCAGGAAGGCAGTGGAGGATGGCCCAAGTGCTTGGGCCCTGCACCCCATGGGAGACCAGGAGAAGCACCTGGCTCCTGCCTTTGGATCAGCGTGGTGCGCCGGCTGCAGCAGCCATTGGAGGGTGAGCCAACGGCAAAGGAAGACCTTTCTCTCTCTCTCTCTCTCTCTCTCTCTCTCACTGTTCACTCTGCCTGTCAAAAAAAAAAAAAAAAAAAACACAGAAAAGTTGCCAAACTCTCCCGAGTTCCCTTATACGCTGTGGCCAGCATTCCCAAATATTGACAACTTAAGTAGCTGTAATCAGAGCCAGGACATTAACACTGATACAATACAATCGAACCTACAGACCTTCTTCACACTTTGCTTTGTTGTTGTTGTTGTTGTTATTTTACTGTTGGCTTTCATCAGGCCCAACACCCAATCCTGGATCCCTGAACCGCATCTAGCTCTATGTGGGCTCACACGCTGGAGTTGTGTTTCCCAAATCTCTTTAATCTGGCACGGTGTCTTTCGTTTTTCTTCCTTTCTTTGTGTATTCAAAAGTCAGAGTTACAGAGAGAGGGGGAGAGATAGAGACAGAGAGATCTTCCACCTGCTGGCTCACTTCCAGGTGGTGGCAAGGGCCAGGGCTGGGCCAGGTGGAAGCCAGAAGCCAGGAGCGCCTTCCGGGTCTCCCATGTAGGCAGCAGGGGTCCAGGTACTTGTACCATTTCCCCAGGCTATTGGCAAGGAGCTGGATTGGAAGTGGAGCAGCTGGGACATAGCTGACACCCATGTGGGACGCCAGTGTCGCAGGAGGTGGCTTAACCCACGAGGCCACTACACCAGCCCTAGTCCTTTCTTTTCCATTTGTCCTCTGTTTCTTGAGACTGGTTGTACGACATCCCCCCCTTTGGAGGGGTCTGACGGGTCCTACGATGAGATTGACCTGCTGCCTCTCTGGCAGGAACACCCCGGCAGGGAGCTGTGTCTGCCTCAGTGCACAGAGCTGGGGTTTCCGGGGTCAGCATTTCTCGTTAACTTTGGTCACTTGAGTGAGGTCTTGTCTACCAGATTTCTCCTCAGGAAAGCCACTGTTTTTTTCCAATAAATAAATCAGTGAACATCTTGGAGATCAATACTTTGAAACTACACAAATGGCCTATTTCTCTTCCCATTTTCACTCTATTTTTAGCATGCATTGACAAGTCTTACATACCACAATTATTAATTTGCCAAATTGTGCTTTTCTGCTTCTACCATTCCTTTTACATTTATTTACATCTATTCATTAAAGTGTAATTAATACGTTGTATTTATTAATTCTATAAGCAAGAGCTTTTCTATTTATATATCGATTCGATTATTTACTTGTATCAGTATGGACTCATGTATTTATTCTGATCTATTCTACTGGCTATAACCTCTTACTTTCAGTTATCTTATTATTCAGATTGTCTCAACTTTGGCTGCTGGGACAGAGTTGATTCTCTAAAAAATCCCATTATTAAAAGAACCAAACTATATCAAAATGCATACTCTCAATAATGCAAATTAAAAAACCAACCTCAAACACCATTGTATAATTTTCTACCATTCTTGGTCATTTAGGAGAAATGACTCTTGAGAGACGAATAGGTACTTCCCAGTCAGAGCGGCAAGGGCATTCCTGGCAGAAGAAGCCGCTGTAGCAAAGGCACCGATGTGTGACGTGTCCTGGGTACCAACGAAAGGCACCCTGGCCCCGGGGCAGGCAGAATGTAAATCCAGAACAGGGTCCTGGCAGGGTCAGATGTCTGGCTCAGGGTCCGTGTCTCGTGTGCAGGTGATGAGAGACCGCTGGAGGATTTTTAAGTAGAGGAACAACGTGTTTGGCTTTGTGATTTTAAATCCTTTCTCTAGCTTCATGAGAGGGGTGGATAAAAGGGGTGGAAGGCTCTAGACAGGGCAGTCAGCCGGAAGATCAGTGCAAAGGACTAGACACGAGATGGGAAGGCCCCCTCCAAGGTGCTGGGAGTCTGGATGGAGAGAAGGGGGCAGATTGGGAGACACCAGAGAGGCAGGATTGAGAGAGTCTGAGTGAGTGGTGCCAGAGACAGTCTGGGGCGGCCCTAGGCTTTCTCACTTGGGGAGCTGGAGACCCGAGGCAGTAGTGTCCTTCCTGGGAACGAGAAAATGAAGAAAGGGTGGGACAGGCTTCTCCTCCTCTCCAGAACTTCCACCCACGTTTTTCCTAGATAATCCGTGCTCATCCCAGCATGCCCTATGGAGTTTGGGGGGCTGACGGCGCAGCCAGATGGAGACATCTAACAGGAAGCTGGAAGGCTGGGTCTGGTGCTCATGGCAGGGGTCTGGACTGAAGGTGTGGGTTTTGCCAGTCATGAAAGCAGACCAGATCCCTCAGGGAGAGAATGGTGTACAGGGAGAACTCAAGAGGTGCGAGGAGTCAGCCCTGGGTTCCCAGTGGGCAGAACAAGGGCCAGAGCTGATGCCTCAGAGAAGCCAGAGGGGAGAGCGACTGGATCTACTGCACTTGGCCATGAGGAAGCCATGGGGGGGGGGGCACTCTAGAGCAGTCTCACTGTGGGGAGATGGGGGATGGACGCCCGGCTGAAGTGGACTGGCAGTGAACAGGAGAGGAGGAACCGGAGGCTGTGAGCTGGGACTGACCTCAGTGGGGGCGGTGGGCAGCATCAGATGACGGGGGCAGCTTCCCTTACTCCGCCTCACAGGGACACACGCGAACTCTTGCTTCTTCCTGTCCTCTTGACATGAATACATTTAAACAGCAGAGCGATAGACAGAAGGATGAAGACAGCCCCTGGCCAGCGCCGTGGCTTCACAGGTTAATCCTCCGCCTTGAGGCGCCGGCACACCGGGTTCTAGTCCCGGTTGGGGCGCTGGATTCTATCCCGGTTGCCCCTCTTCCAGGCCAGCTCTCTGCTGTGGCCAGGGAGTGCAGTGGAGGATGGCCCAAGTGCTTGGGCCCCTGCACCCCATGGGAGACCAGGAGAAGCACCTGGCTCCTGCCTTCGGATCAGCGAGATGTGCCAGCCGCGGCGGCCATTGGAGGGTGAACCAACGGCAAAGGAAGCCCTTTCTCTCTCTCTCTCTCTCTCTCTCTCTCTCTCTCACTATCCACTCTGCCTGTCAAAAAAAAAAAAAAAAGACAGCCCCCATCAGCTGATGCACTTCCCACAGGCTCACAACAGCTGGAGCTGGGTCTAAGGATGAAGACAGGAGCCAGACACTCCACCCAAGTCCCCCAAATGAGGGACAGGAATCCAGTCACTTCAGTGCTCATTGCTGCCTCCATGCATCAGCAGGAAGCCGGGGTCAGGAGCCAGAGCCATCAACCCAGGCACTCAGATGCAGAACATGAGCACCGTTAGTGTCTTAACTGCTGGCTGAACGCTGGCCCCACACATGCACACTTTTCATCCAGATTCACCTGTTAACATTTTACCACATTTCCTGTATCATTTGCTCTTTCACACAAACAACTTTTTTACAGTATCATATATAATTATATAATTTAAAACTGTTTTGGGGGGCCGGTGCTGTGGCGCAGCAGGTTAAAGCCCTGGCCTGAAGTGCCAGCATCCCACATGGGTGCCAGTTCTAGTCCCGGCTGCTCCTCTGCCTATCCAGTTCTCTGCTATGGCCTGGGATAGCAGTGGAGGATGGTCCAAGTCCTTGGGCCCCTGCGCCCATGTGCGAGACCTGGAAGAAGCTCCTGGCTCCTGGCTCCTGGCTCCGACCGTTGCTACCATCTGGGGAGTAAACCAGCCGATGGAAGACCTCTCTCTCTCTGTCTCTACTTCTCTCTGTAACTCTTTCAAATAAATAAAATAAATCTTTAAAAAAAACTGTTTTGGAACCACTTGAGGGTAAGTTATATACCTCATGGTCTTCTATCCCTAAATTCTTCATTGTGCATTTCCTACGAATAAAGATATCATACATTTAACCACTGTACAGCTACCAACAAAAGAAATTTAACATTGATACAGCTCTTCTTACATAGTCTACTGTTTGTATTCCAGTTTTGGCAATGGACCCAAGTGTAGCATTTAGACTTTATTGCACTTTTTTTCTCTTTCAGCACAGACTACAATCTAAGTAAGGTCAGGTGTTGCTTTGGCCATCGTGTCTCTTTAGCTTCCTTTAATCTTGAACAGCATTTTCAAATAGATGGATTACTGGAGACACAATGCAAGCCACGTTTTTAATTTTAAATTTTCTAGTAGACAGATTAAAAAGTCAAAAGAAGTAAGTGTAATTCATTTTAACCATGTATTTCTCTTTAGCTCAATATCTCAAATAAATTATCTCTTCCACTGTACATCAATATAAAAATTGTTAACGAGCTCTTTTACATTTTTTTCCCTGCAAAGTCTCTGAAGTCTAGCATGTGCTTTACAATTCTGGCACAGCTCAGCCCCACAGGCCACGTTCCACATGCTCACAAGCCACATGTGGCTGGAGGTTACCCTACTGGACCGGGTAGATAGGTGACATCTCCAAGGCTTTTCTTTTCTTTTTGTAACTTTTCCAAAAGAGAATACAGTCCTCCCCTCTGTCTTTGTAGGTCGATTGCTCATCATGTGGGTTTTCTGATGTTTTTCTGTGACCAGATTTTCAGTGAGCGTATGCTCACTGGGTATCCGTAAGTGACATGACCGTCTCAGGACACCACAGCACGGGCATGCAGTTTCCACCTGTCCCTCATTGCTGGTGTTCATTAGGATCACTTGGTCAATGAGTCCTCTTTGTTTCTCCCGTATATTTGTATATTAATATTTTATCTCCTCGTAATTTTTTAAGGGGCAGGACCAAGACTCACAAGTGACAAGTGATAGCATTGGGATTTGAACCCATCTATCACCTTGATCGACAATGTCGGTGAGCACTGGCCTGGGCTTGGGTCATGACAATCACTTCTGAAATTTAGTGCCATGAAAAGAGAAGTTGTTGGGGTTTGATTTTGTTTTTGTTTTGTGTGACACAGAACCAGACAGGCAGACAGAGAAGGAGATCCCAAATTCATCCCTCGAATTCCCCAAAAGCCTAAGTTGGGCCAGACTGAAGCTGGGATCCAGAGGCTCAATCCAGGGCTCCCGCATGATTGGCAGGGACTCAATTACTTGACCCATCACCTACTGCCTCCCAGGGTATAAACTGGAAACTGGAATTGGGTGCACAGCCAGGACTCAAACCCACTCTGATACAGATGTGGGCATCCCAAGTGTCATCTTAACTACTAAGCCAAACACCTGCCCCTGTTGGAGTTTTTTTTTAATACTTCTAAGCCTCACTGATAGGGAATGGGGCCAAACCAAGATATGTAGGCACTGCCAATTAACTCAGTGCCCCTTCAAATCTGTGTTCATTAAATATTTGTTCAATATTCTTTGACTCAGCAGGGATGCTTCCAGAAATTTGAACTACAAATGTACTCACACATATAGAGATTAACATTTGCACAATCCATTACAGTATGATTTGCAAGAACAAAAGATTAGATCCACTAATGTCCATCAATGGAGAACTGGTTAAATAAATTGTAGCATCACACAGTTGATGAAAATAATGCAGTGACTCTGCTTGTACGATGGAAATCCAGATCCAAGATACATCTATTAAAACAAAAAGAGTGAGGCTGGTGCTGTGGCATAGTGGATAAAGCTGCCGCTGTGGTGTAGCGGGTAAAGCTGCTGCTTGCAGTGCCACATTCCATATGGGTGCCGGTTCTAGTCCCAGGTGCTCCATTTCCAATCCAGCTCTCTGCTATGGCCTGGGAAAGCAGTGGAAGATGGCCCAAGTGCTTGGGCCGCTGCACCCATGTGGGAGACCTGAAAGAAGCTCCTGGCTCCTAGCTTTGGATCACACAGCTCCGGCCATTGTGGCCAATTGGGGAATGAACCAGAGGATGGAAAATCTCTCTTTCTGCCTCTCCTTCTCTCTGTGTATAACTCTGACTTTCAAATAAATAAATAAATCTTTAAAAAGAAACAAAGAGCAAGGTACAGAACGTTGTGTGTTGTGTGTCACTCTTTGTGTGTGTTTTCTAACAACTAGCCACAATCATAGTTCATACTTATTGAGCACATGCCAAACACATTCAAAGAGTTTTCCATTTAATCCTTACAACAACTCTAGAGGAAGGCACAGTACTTTCTCCGTATGACAAATACAACTTAGAATGGGAAACAGAAATGAGAAAGATCTTTCTGCCTCTAATCCAAATGGCCGTGGGGTTAATTTAATTAGCAAACTACTCTGACTCATTTCAAAGCATGCTGGAGGAGACATCACAGATAAACCCACGCACACGGGACACACACACACACACACACATGTGAGTTTGTTTACACACAGGGTCCTGTAAAAGACACACGAGACACTGTCTATGAATACTGCCTTAGTGAAGGCGTTGGGGTTGAGGGCCCCCAAAAAAGTGTACTCACTCATCCTTATTCAGTATCAACCAAAGACAGGCAGAAGAAGATGGGAAAATCATGGAGTGAAGCTCTCAGACAACTGGCATTAGATGTTCTGTGCAAGTGGGCTTGCTAGTATCTTCTGTCAACTCATCGAGTTGTCCACACATAAACTGGCTGTTTCAGCCACTCCTCCCCTCAAAGATTGTGTGTGCTCAGGTAAAACTTGTGGGAGGAGCAGGGCAAATATTCTCTGCAAGTAAACAAAGACAGCAGAAAAGAACCGAGGGCCAGGCCCAACTCCTACTCTGGTCATTAACCAGGAAAGTCCCTGGCAGAAGTGAGGGGTGGAGAAAGACAGGAGTGTTACGCTAAAAGAAGTCCCCTGACATGGAAACAAAAAGAGTTGGGAAATCATGTTCCCATCTACCATTCCCAACTCTTTGTTCTCTGAGCTCACTGGGGTGGTCCACTGAGCATACAGTTGTTAAGGTGGTCCCTGTGAGTCTGGGTAATCTTACTTCCACCATCACAAGGAACTTTTCTCAATAGCAGTCACTGCTCCTGTGAGTGTCTTCCTGGAATCATAGTGGCACAAAGTAGGTTTGGCTGCCAGAAAGTCAACAACAAAATAAAACATTTAAATTTGCTCCAGAGGCTGGCGCTGTGGCATAGCACATAAAGCCACTGCCTGCAGTGCCGGCATCCAATATGGGCACCAGTTAGAGACCTGGCTGCTCCACTTCTGTTCCAGCTCTCTGCTATGGCCTGGGAAAGCAGTGGAAGATGGCCCAAGTCCTTGGGTCCCTCCACCTGCATGGGAGACCCTGAGTAAGCTCTTGGCTACTGGCTTCAGATCAGCCCAGCTCTGGCTGTTGCTGCCATTTGGAGAGTGAACCAGCAGATGGAGGATCTCTCTCTCTCTCTTTCTCTCTGCCTCTGCCTCTCTGTAGCCCTGCCTTTCAAACAGGAAATGGATAAATCTTTAAAAATAAAATAAACAAATAAATAAATAAATTTGCTCCAATGTCACTCAGTGTTTAAGCTGGAAAATTAACTCCCATATCCATTTCCCATTGTAAATTAGAGACCAATATGGAGCCCAAAAGATTCAGCTCATTAGAGTTATAGTGAAAGTAAGTTATATCATAAAAACATTCCAACAATAAAATCTCAACAAAGAGATAGCCCAGATTTAAATATAAATCCATTCCCATTAGGAATTTCTTGAAACACATGAAGATATGAAGTCTAAATCCTTTTATAGGATAAAGTTAAAAGAAATTAACACCTAAAACAAAATCCAAAATCTGAAGTTTTAATGTTAAACTGAAGTTCAAATAAATTAAAGTCCCCCCAGATTTCTGACTCTGCTCTGCCTAAGCTGGCAGGGTCCTGGTGTGAGGGTGGGGCTGGGGTTAAGCAGTGGTCATAGCCTGGGCTATCTCAAGTGCAAACAACTATTGTTCCTTCAACGCCTTAGAAGTGATGGTGAGTGAGTCTCTCCTAAGCCTCACCTTAAAAATACCTGAACAGCCAACAAGTGGAACCCAATAAATGAACATTGTGCCAGCCTCACACGCAACAACCCCAGCACGTGGAGTGTTATCACAATCAACGTTATACTCCACAGACCCTGTGGGCAGTGCGCCCAAGGACTGGGGGAGAGCCAAAGGATGCAAGGGAAAGACACAGATCAAGCAAATCTTTCTGGGGACTGGTGTTGTGGTGCAGCGGGTTAAACCTCCACTTGCCATGCCAGCATCCCCTATGGGAGCACTGGTTCAAGTCCCGGCTACTCTGTCTGCAGATGCAGGTCCCTGCTAATGCACCTAGAGGCAGTGGAAGATGGTCCACGCACTTGGGCCCCTGCCACTTACATAGGAAAACAGAATGGAGTTTTTGGTTTGGATCTGGCCCAGACCTGGCTATTGTAGCCATTTGGGTAGTGACCAGCAGATCTTTGTCTCTCTCCATCTCTCTCCTTCTGTCACTCTTTCAAGTAAATATGTAAATACATCTTTAAGAATTGAATGCTATAATATTTGGCAAATGCTATGCTCATACTTTCCTCTTTCTGATTCTGTTAGGACACCAGTCATGTAACATTAGACTGAGCTCTGGGGTCTGCTGGAACTCAGGAGGGCCAGATCTCAGCTTAAGAAGTTACTTTTGCCATAGGCAAGTGGCAGATTGGAGTAGGTGGAGAAGTATTGCATACACAGTCTTCTCTCCTAATGGACTGTAAGGCCCAGGTAGGAGCAGACATTTGGTCTGGCAGTTAAGACACTCACAGAGTACCTGGGCTTAAGTTCTGGCTCTGACTCTTGATTCCAGGGTCCAGCTAACCATACACTGGGAGGCAGCGGTGATGAGAAGTAATTGGGTTCCTGCCCCCCAACATCAGAGACCTGGATTGAGTTCCTGGTTCCAGACTTCAGCCTAGCCCAGCCCCAGCCACTGTGGGCATGGCGAGGGATGAGGGGAATGTACATATCTGAACTAGCAGGTGAGAGCTTTCTCTTTTTAAAGAAAATATTTATTTATTAGAAAGGCAGAGTTATATAGAGAGAGGGAGAGAGAGAGGGAGATCTTCCATCCGCTGGTTCACTCCCCAGATGGTCACAATGGCCAGTGAGGGGCCAGGCCAAAGCCAGGAGCTAGGAACTCCATCTAGATCTCCCTCATGGGTGGCAGGGGCTCAAGTACTTGGGCCACCTTCTACTGCTTCCCCAGAAGTATTATCAGGGAGCTGGATGGGAAGTGGGAGACCACAGTTCATGGGGGATGCTGGTGTTGCTGGCTGTGGCTTAACCTGCTGAGACACAACGCTAATCTCGGGGTCTCTCTCTCTCTCTCTCTCCCACTAAAATAATTTTTAAAATTTTTTTGTTGCTTTTGCTCTAACTTTAGCAACTTGCAGTAATAGTAGCTCCAATTACTTGGTCTTCTGTCTTGAGTTCCTTTCGCCTGAGACTAAAAATAGTCTAACCTCTTAATGTCTACTTCCTTTGTGGCCCCAGGGTAGGCATCCCACAGCAGCAGCGTCACCCACACATTGCTACTGAGAGATCCAGGGCCGTGAAACCTGTCTCCCCAGAGAGATCCCCTCCCACCCCCAGTTACGCCTATTGGCGGATCCCTCTGGCCGAGTCCTTCTGAACGCTGAGTTGAGGCTTCTGAAATCTGAGGTCCAAGCAGTCTGGTAAGCACCAACTGCCCTGCTTTTATTTTTTTAAGGTTTATTTATTTATAAGGTAGAGTTAAAGAGAGAGAGAGAGGAGAGAGAGAGAGAGGTATCTATCTTCCATCTACTGGTTCACTCCCCAAATGGCTACAAGGGTCAGACCAAGGACAGGAACCTGGAACTCCAGTCCAGTCTCTCACACAGGTGCAAGGTCCCAAACACTTGGGCCATCCCCTACTGCTTTCCCAGGCCATTAGCAGGGAGCTGGATCGGAAGTGGAGCAGCTGGGACTCGAACTGGTGCCCATGTGGGATGCTGGCGCCGCAGACGACAGCTGCACCTGCTGCGCCACAGTGCCGGCCTCATCCCTGCCTGTGTTTCTCAAGATATTCCTTCTCAAAGCTGCTGAAGAATGTCAGCCCTAAAAACATCATTTATTCCATCATTTCTTTCTTTGCAATGGTGGGACATTGCTCCAGTGTCTTCTTTCTCTTGATCATCCCCTAATTCTTTTGGAAAAGTTCAATATTGTATCATATTTACCTATTGTCTAAGTCAATCTATTTATTTCATAGAAAATCACTCCCTTCTTTTGTTTCCCAATAATTGTTTTCTGAATGTAATTCCCTAGACATTTTTTCTTATGAGATTTCTCATACTGAGTGATATGAAAGATTTATTCTGGGTCTTTTCAAAGTAATTACTAGGGCGGGCACTGTGGTGCCACACCTCATGTGGGAGTACCAGTTTGAGGCTCCTCTGCTTCCTATCCAGTTTCTTACTAACGCGCCCGGGGAAGCAGTGGGCAGCGGATGATGGCTCACAGACTTGGGTCCCTGCCACTCATATGAGAGACCAGGATGGAACTCTGGGCTCCAGGCTTCAGCCTAGCCCTAGCCATTGTGACCAACTGGAGAGTGACTCTCTCTCTCTCTCTCACACACACACACAGAGAGAGAGAAAGAGAGAGAGAGAGAGAGAGAGAGAGAGAGAGACTGTTCCTTTCAAATAAGTAAACCCATAAATACATACATACATACATACATACATCTTGTTTTTTTCAAAGTAGGCACTATTAAGCCAAGTCTTGCCTGTCTTCCCTCAGTTGGACAAACCCCACCCAGAACTGTTCGCCCATCTAGAGTGGACTCCAGGCCTGGACTTCTGCCCTCCTGCTGCCCGGCTGCACCTCCATATGTCTCCCATTTCCTTGAGAGACCAAATTCCGTGAATTTCCCAGGTATTCGCTTAGGGACAGGCATTTCCTGGGCACCAGAAAGCTCACACAGTGGTTTTCTGGGTATTCCACACTGGGCTCTACAGCCTCACATTCTAAGTTTGTCCAAATGTCTGTGCCCACTGCGGAGAAGTGTCCCAGCCTTGAAGGCAGGTGTCGTGCTATCCTTCTTACGAGGCATTCACACTTAAGACCAAAGAAGACACTTCTCAAATTTTCCCAAATCCTGGCAACTCCCGCAAAGCCATTCCAGTGTGCTCTCTGTCAGTCTGCTTCTCTTCTCCCACTGGGCTTCACTGGCATCCGGGTCCCCTCCGTAGGAGCCGTTAGCCTTGGCTTTTCAATAACGTACAACTTTTCTCTACCCCAGCCTTAGGCGTTGTTCTGTTTCTGCTCAGGGGCTTCATCACTTTTTGTTCTTTTTTTCTTTTCTTTTTTTTTTTTTTTTTTTCAGATAGAGGTTGACAGTGAGAGAGAGACAGAAAGGTCTTCCTTCCGTTGGCTCACCCCCCAAATGGCCGCTACAGCCAGTGCGCTGCGCTGATCCGAAGCCAGGAGCCAGGTGCTTCCCCTTGGTCTCCCATGCGGGTGCAGGGGCCAAAGCACGTGGGCCATCCTCCACTGCCCTCCCGGGCCACAGCAGAGAGCTGGACTGGAAGAGGAGCAACCAGGACCAGAACCCAGCGCCCACATGGGATGCCTGCGCCGCAGGCGGAGGATTAACCAAGTGAGCCACGGCGCCGGCCCCCCCCCCCCTTTTTTTTTTTTTTTTCTTAATCAGACCTACTATTGCTCTGTGGGTGAAGCCACAACTTGCATGGCTGACATTTCGAGTTTATACTAGAAACCTGTTGAGCGCCACTCTGACATCACACGATGGGGTTTTCTTTTGAGACTGCAGGCGACTTATTTCCTCTGTAGTTCCCTCACTGGGTCCCAAAGACAACTTAAAGCGACATAAAAGAAGAGAATTTTGAGCAGCTTCTCTTACGTGGCCTGAAGACGCCTGCTGGGGACACCCTGAGACTTCCACTCACTGTTGTTATGCACTGTTGTTATGCACTGTTGTTATGAACCTCAGTTCAAAGTCCTGGGCAGCTGGCTTGAAGTCCTGCTACACCGTAGAAGGGTCCGCTCCCTGGCTTCTAAAGCACCTACATCTGAAATGCTCTCATTATTTTCTGTTGGTTTTTTTCTTAAATAGAACAAACCCATCAGCTTTATAAAGATTTATTTATTTATTTGAGAAGAGAGAGAGAGATTCTTCCATCTGCTCATTCACTCCCCAAACGCCCCCAATGGCCAGGGCTGGTCCAGGCCAAAGCTAGGAGCCTGGAACTCCATCCAGGTCTCCCACGTGGGTGGCAGGGGCCCGAGTCCTCAGGCCATCTTCTGCTGCTTTTCCAGCTGCCTTAGCAGAGCTGGGTCAGAAACAAAGCAGCTGGGCCTCCAATGCAGCCTAGCTCACTGAGCCGATGCCGGCCCCTCCCATTTCTTTTGGATCACATGTTTCTCCCAGCTCTTTTGCCCGCAGTCCATCTGGAAATCACCATCCTCGCTAGAGTCCAGCCTGCTGCTCTGCCTGGGTAAAACGGCTGCTTGCTTGGATAAACCAGGCTTCAGCCGCAGTGCCCCGCCAAGGTGAGGGTCTCCCTGGCCTGTGTTTACTGAGGCCTAAAGCTACCTGCCAGGGCTACCTGTTGAAAGCTCACTGAGTTGTAAAACACTGAGAACAAATACAACTCTACACAACAATGTGGATCTCATAAACAGAGAATGGAGGGAAAGAAGCGGGACACAGCCTGTGTGTATGTAAATTACAAAAGCCGACAAAAGTCTTCCCAGGAGTAGAAGTCAGGATATTAGTCAGTGGGCCGTGCTGGTAATGTTCTGTCTCTTGATCCAGGTACTGGTTATGTAAGAGGGTTCAGTTTATGAAAACTCGTCAAACGTTATACCTGTGACATGTGCTCTCTAAAAAAAGTTAAGGTGTTCTTTAATCATTTTTTTAAAAGACTTATTTATTTTATGAGAGAGGCAGAGGCAGAGAGAGAGAGAGGTCTTCCATCTATCAGTTCACTCCCCAACTGGCTGCAACGGCCAGAGCTGTGCCTATCTGAAGCCAGGAGCCAGGAGCTTCTTTCTGGTCTCCCACACAGGTGCAGGGACCCAAGGACTTGGGCCATCTTCTACTGCTTTCCCAGGCCATAGCAGAGAGCTGGATTGGAAGTGGAGCAGCCAGGACTAGAACCGGCGCCCATATGGGATGCCAGCACTGCAGGCAATGGCTTTACCCACTATGCCACAGCGCTGCCTCATCCCCCCCCCAAAAAGCCACTGTTTTGAAAGCCTCCTGCACAACAGATACTACCATTGCAAGGTGAAAGCCCTGAGTGTCCCAGTTGCTAAAGCCTAATGCCCTGCATTCCGGCCACTTGCGAAGCCTCACTAGAAACAAGCCACGGGCTCTGGCAGTTGTTAACCATTTCTCAAGGCTCTGTGCTCATTAATGAGAAGCCAGAGTTTGGGAAGTGTAATGCATTGAACCGAGTACCTGGGAGCCCAACAGTTGGGACTCAAAATTCTGCCTTGGTTACCGATAAAACCATTTTAGGTGATGCGCTGTACATGCCCAGCCAGCTAGCAAAAAATGCCAGAGCATCCCATTTGCTTCCCCGGACTGCAGACCTTCCTAGCAGGTGCTGGAGTCGGCTCTGAAGTGCTGCTCAGGAACAGCGAAGATCACCATTTCTCCAGAAAAGGTTCAATAGGCGGTAAGGGATGCCGGGTGCTTCCTGGGGAGGATGCAACCACCGTGCTGTCCACCGCCCCGAGCAAGGCAGCTCTGGCCGCACACTTGCACACCCGCATTCAGCAAGAGCTGATTCATTAACATCTGGCCGCCTCACAGAGCAGATTCAGGGCTATCCATTGTGATGTGACTATGCCTTGGCATGTCACCTCACAAATACACATCCAGTGGCTTCTCAAAGTATCCTGGCCATGTATGCCGCTGTCCCTAAGAGTTGTTGTTGCTGGGAAAACAGTTTGTGCTGTTGTATGTCACCGATGTTTCTAAAACGCCTTACAGCATGCTGTGGCTCCCACCTGTCTGCTCGCTCTGCTCCTGTGCTTTGCTATGGAAACCAGTGCACAGGTGTTCTTGTCCCGGGCATGGACTCTGCCAACCTGCAGAACCAAGAACAGCCTGAACAACTTCCTGCAAGGAAGACTTCTCCATGACAACAACTCTCACTTCTAACATAATCCACAGAGCCAGACCCTGAGAACAGTTGGGACAGAGAGCAGGTACAGGTCACCTTTGGGTAAGCCCCTCCAAATGGTCATCTCCAACTCCAACTCCAATTGTCAAATCGCCAACTCCAATGCAGGTTTTTGCTGTCTGTCATGTCACCCTCTCCTGGGCCACTCAACCTGCACAGAATCTGTATTCCAAAGCTGTTTTTCTCTCTCCCTACAGAATCCCACTTTTGTGGGAGATGCAAATGAAATCCATAATGAGATATCGCCTCACTCCTGTTAGAATGTCTATTATCAAAAAGAAGAAAGATAGCATGGTTGTCGAGGAAGTAGAGCAAAGGGAATCCTCTTAGGTTGTTGATGGGAATGTAAATTAGTGCAGGCATCCAGAAAACAGTGTGGCACTTCCTCAAACACTAAAAATAGAGTGAGCACATGATGCAACCATCTCACTGCTGGATATTTGCCCGAAAGAACTGAAATCGACTTGTCCAACAGATGTCTGCACTCCCAAGTTCACTGCAGCACGATTCATAATGGAATCAACCTAAGTGTCCATCAAAGAAGGTTTTACAAAGGGAGTACACAGGAGGAGCACCTAGTGGTTCACATGCTGCTTGAGGGGCCAGCGCTGTGGTACAGCAGGTTAAGCCTCTGCCTATGATGCTGGCATCCTGTATGTGCACCGGTTCAAGACCCGGCTGCTCCACTGCTGATTCAGATCCTTGCTAATGCTCCTGGGAAAGCAACGGAAGATGGCCCAAGTGCTTGGACCCCTGTACCCACGTGGGAGACCGGGATGAAGCTCCTGGTTCCTGGCACTGGCCTGGCCCAGCCCCAGCCACTACTGCCATTTGGGGAGTGAACTAGTAGATGGACGATCTCTCTCTCTCTCTCTCTCTCTCTCTCTCTCTCTGCCTTTCAAATAAATAAATCTTTTTTGAAAACATGCTGCCTGAGGCACATGTATTCATATCAGAGTGCCTGATTCGAGATCTGGCTCATCTACTTCAGATCCAGATTCCTGCTAATGTTCACCCCAGGAGGCAGTCGACGGTCCCTGCCCTCCAAGTGGGAGACCTGGATTGGGTTCTGAGCTTCTGGCTTTGATCTGGCACAGACCTGGCTGCTGTGGGCATTTGGAGAGTGAACCAGTAGACGGGACCAGAGAATGCGGAACAGCCCATTTGGGTACCAACAAGAAACATCAAGCCTGCAACTGACAGCCAGCCAGAACCAGCTGAACAAGACTGAGACTCCGCCTTGTTCGCAGACGCACCTGCCCTATCATCCTACCCTGAGAAACTGCCCAACGCCATATCTGTTACCATTGTGTACCCCACTAGCTCTGGTCAGCCACTCAAATGGCCCACAGCCTGTGTGCGGTCATGCCATTCCTGATAACCGTTATTCCTCATCCCTACCCCTATCTGAGCAAGCAATCCTGTGGTCTCTCGATTTGAACGCTGGTTAGTCAATGACGGGTAAGATCCCCTGGGGGACAACCTAAGACAGGCACAGCTGAGTACGGAGACCACATGGAAACGGGGTCAACAATGGTATGGCCAAGGATCATGCCTCCCGTTGCTCAAAAATAAACGAAAAGGGGGAAATGTGGTGGAATGAGAAGGCCATGCCAAGGTGGCCACTGGCAAGGGAGCATCAGTTACTCAGGAACGGCTTTGAAATCCACCTGGCAACGGAGCCTGCCTGGCAACAGGCTGTGATTGGTTGGGGCATAGACCGCCCCTTGACCAGATTGGCTGGTCTTGGCTATATAAGATGTAGTTCCAACTGTAATAAAAGAGTCTTCAGGCTGCTCGCCTCAAGCCTGCTTTCACCTTACTCCCGGGGTCTGTGTGTTGACTCCGCGCCTCTGGTCCCCACCACGCTGCTCCTCTCAGAAACGAATCCATTGCAACATTGTTGAGAAATCAATGGCAACAAGGACTTCCTTTCTGTCTCTCTGCCTTTCAAAGAAGTTGAAAATAAACAAATTTGAGAATAATTTTAATGTGGCGTATATACGCAATGAAATACAACTCAGTCTTTAGAAAGGAAGAAACACTGCCATTGGCAACATCGGAGGACATTATGCTAAGTGAAATAAGCCACAGAAAGACAAATACTTCACTTTCTCACTTTGATGTTGAATTTTATTTTATTTTTTTAATTTTTTTAAATTTTTTTTTTATTTTTTGACAGGCAGAGTGGACAGTGAGAGAGAGAGAGACAGAGAGAAAGGTCTTCCTTTGCCATTGGTTCACCCTCCAATGGCCGCTGCGGCCAGCGCGCTGCAGCCGGCGCACCACGCTGATCCAATGGCAGGAGCCAGGTTCTTCTCCTGGTCTCCCATGGGGTGCAGGGCCCAAGGACCTGGACCATCCTCCACTGCACTCCCTGGCCACAGCAGAGAGCTGGCCTGGAAGGGGGGCAACCGGGACAGAATCCGGCGCCCCAACCGGCACTAGAACCCGGTGTGCCAGCGCCGCAAGGCGGAGGATTAGCCTATTGAGCCGCGGCGCCGGCCCCGATGTTTAATTTTAAAACAATAAACCTGGGGGCTGGCACCATGGTGCAGTGGGTTAATCCTCTGCCTGTGGTGCCAGCATACCATAGGGGCACTGGTTCTAGTCCCAGCTGCTCCTCTTCTGATCTAGCCCTCTGCTGTGGCCTGGGAAAGCAGTAGAAGACAGCCCAAACACTTGGGCTCCTGCACCCATATGGGAGACCCAGAAGAAGCTCCTGGCTCTTGGCCTCCACCTGTCCCAGCCCTGGCCATCACAGCCATCTGGGGAGTGAACCAGCGGATGGAAGACCTCTCTCTCTCTCTCTCTCTCTCTCTCTCTCTCTGTCTATAACTCTACCTCTTAAATAAATTTTAAAAATCTTTTTAAAAAAATTAAAAATAAACATGTAATAAACAATAAAAACAGAGGCTGGGGAGTGGGGGCAACGGAGAGATGATCACTCAAGGGACCCTGGGGCTGGCGCCCTGCTGCAACCACCCTGGCTTCCCATGTCAGACAGAGTGCTGGTTCTAATCCCGGGTGCCCCACTTCCCATCCAGTTTCCCGTGAATGTGTCTGGGAAGGCAGTGGAAGATGATCCAAGTGCTTGGGTCCCTGCACCCACATGGGAGACCCGAAAGATGCTCCTGGCTCCTGTCTTTGGATGGGCGCAGTACCAGCTGTTATGGCCATCTGGGGAGTGAACCATTGGATGGAAGACCTCTCTCTCTCTTTCTCTCTGTAGCTCTGCCTCTCAAATAAATAGATTAAAAAACTTTTTTAAAAGATTATTTATTTATTTGAAAGTCAGAGTTACACAGAGAGAAGAGGCAGAGAGAGAGAGAGGTCTTCCATCTATCGGTTCACTCCCTAATTGGCTGCAATGGCCAGAGCTGTGCCTATCTGAAGCCAGGAGCCAGGAGCTTCTTCCGGGTCTCCCACGCAGGTGCAGGGACCCAAGGACTTGGGCCATCTTCTACTGCTTTCCCAGGCCATAGCAGAGAGCTGGATTGGAAGTGGAGCAGCCAGGACATGAACCGGCACCCATATGGGATGTCAGCACTGTAGAACTGGGCTTTAACCCACTGCATCACAGCGCCGGCCCCAAATTCTATTTTCCATGAACATTTTGAAGTAACTTCTACAGTAAAAATATCAATATGGCAAAAGTTACAGCATTTGCAACTATTTGAATTTTTTTCTTTTTAAAGTTCACTTAATATTTATTTGAAAGGCAGAGTGATGAGGCGGGCTGGGGGGGAGAGGCCGAGAGACAGAGGTATCTTCCATCTGCTGGTTCCTTCCTCCAAATAACTACAACTGCCAGCGCTGAGCCAGGTCAAAACCCAGAGCCAGGAGCTCCATCCGGGTCTCCCACACGAGTGGCAGGAGCCCAAGCACTGGGCCATCTGCCCCTCTCTCCCCAGGTGCACTGGAGGAAGCTGGATCCGAAGTGGAGCCAGAACGGGGTGGCGGTGAGCAAAGTGGCCGCTTAACCTGCTGTACCATAAAGCCGCCCCACAACTGTTTACATTTATGATGAAAAATCATAGACGGGTCATTTTCAAAATCCTCTTCCAACTTACCTCAGCGCATGAGAAGGCAGAGCTTCCGGAAGTCTCTCTCCTCCCCAGGCAGGAACTTCTGGTGTCTCTGAGGCGGCGACTGCCTCGCCCGAGTCGGCCGCCAGGGCCATGAGGCAGCAGCCTTCCCCACTCCCCTCCGGCCCCTCTCGCCCCTCTCACCCTGTCAAGGGCATGTCATGCTCTCACCGGCCACTTTGTCATCGAAGGCTCCATCTTTTGCAGGAAACTGGCCCCTTCTCTCCCCACCCCTCCCTCGCCTTCCCCTGCACCTCTTCTCCCCCTGCCTTTCCTCTCCCAAGTCCTCCCGGGCCCCTGGACACCCCTGACGCCCACCCCGGCCTGAGGAGCACGGTAACGGCCCCGCGGGAGGTGGGCCCGGGGCGCGTATCACCCACGTTCCGTAATGCCAGCCTGCACGTGCACAGCAGCCTCCTCTCGCCTATCTATGAGTGTATGTATTCATCTGCAAGGCATCTGAGGCCAGGGGCGCCCGGGGCTCCCACCCAGGCCTCCCCGTGCCCCTGCCCCCTGCAGGAGGGGCACCCTGGGCCACCAGACTGCTGGGCTTGGGTGGAGGCGGGAGCTCACTTCTGGGAGAGGGGTGGCCAGAACAGGAAGTGAACGTGGCTAAACTGGAATCCCCTCCACAGAGCTACACAGGCACACACACACACTCACATGCACATTCAAAAACGCATTCACACTCTCAAAAACACACTCACACTCACACTCACACCCAGAAACATACACTTTCATACTCAAAAACACACTGAAAGACACATATTCAAAAACGGTTTCACACACAAAAACATACACTCACATACATTCAAAAACATACACACACTTACACACTCACACACCCTTGAAAACACATGCACTCAAACTCATATTCTCAAAACACACAAGCACACACATACACTCAAAACATACACACAATAGCATACGCTCAAACACACTCAGAAACACACAAACTCTCATACACACACACAGGTGTCTGCGGCAGGCTGCTCCTCCCCACCTGCCCTCAGCCCTAGATCACCCACCCCCACCCCCCATCATTAACATCAAAAGGCAGGAAGGAAGGTAGGGCTGGCTCCGGAGCTCTTTCCTCCAGGCACTGTCTCACGGCAGGACAGAACCCGGAATCTCTGCACTGACATGGGGTGGACCCCACACACCTGAGGAACCCCTGTTCAGAGCTCCTAGTCCACTCCGGCGCTGGGAGCGTGGTGGTCTCTTCCTGCACTTCAGGTGGTGTCCGAATCTCCTATACTGGAGCTTCATTCCTCTGGGATCTCACCCCGATCTTCTGCTCTAAGTTCCCAAAGAGCTGTGTTGTGTTCTTGGTTTGCTGTCTGCACGTTCCAGTCATCCAGCCACCAAGTAACGGAAAATAAGGGAGAGAGGCAGATTTGCTGTCCTCCCATGTTAAACGCTCTGCACCCCTCCTCTCCACACACACACAGCCCCACCACCTCCGCCACCGGTCACCCTTTCCCAATCACAGTGTCTGACGTCACCCCTCCACCGGCTTCTCACGACTGGACGCCATTTCGTTTCCTTGTTTATTATCTGGAGTGCTCCCATCGCCCCCCGCCACACACACACACACAGGAGCGTGAGTCGCACGGAGGAGTGACTGTGCCAGCCTCCCCGTTTGAGCAGCCTTGGAATGTGCCCAGCATCCAGAAAGCACAGCTATTGGACAGCCGGAGCTACTGACACCTGCTGCCCTCTGCAGCCTTCCCCATTGGAGCTTTTCATATTAAATTATGTGTAATATATAAACCTATATGTTAGCAGTTAACATACTAGACACATATTCTGTATCTATGAGTGTATGCATTTTATGTCTGTACTTGTGTTTATTTCTATATTACATGTGTATGTGTATTTATATATTTACAACTCATAACTGTCAATGTCTTCTATACCAGACTAGGAGCTACTCAAGGATGTTGACATGTCTTGAGGCCTTTTTTTAATTTTATTTTTACTTATCTATTTGAGAGGCACACAGTTTGAGAGAGACAGATGGACAGACCTAACACCCAACTACTGGTTCACTTCCTAAATGAAAGCAATGGCTGGAGCTGGAAGGGGGCCGAAGCTGGGAGCTGGGAACATGACCCAGGTTCTCCCACATGAATGGCAGGAATCCCATTACCTGAGCCATCACCACCGCCTCCCACAGTCTGCATAGGAGGCAAGTTGGAGCCGGAGCCACAGCTTGCAACCGAACCCAGGTACTCGAGTTGGGATGTGGACTCCATCGTTAGGCTAACACCTGCCCTGTAAGCCTTCTTAATGCTGCAGAATTAGGAAGGACACCCCGCCACCTCCCTTCCTGTTCCTTCTCCAGCTTTCCCCGGGGGCCAGCTTGCCCATTCCACAGGATTCAGCTGGTGGACTTCCTCCCGAGAGCTTTTCCTGCTTCCTTCAACGAAGTGTCTGGCTCCTGCCGCCACATTCCTCCTATAGCTTGTATACACATC
Organism: Lepus europaeus; assembly: GCF_033115175.1. Taxonomy (NCBI): domain Eukaryota; kingdom Metazoa; phylum Chordata; class Mammalia; order Lagomorpha; family Leporidae; genus Lepus; species Lepus europaeus. Next base: position 101,083,119 of record NC_084832.1, on the reverse strand, counting down.
TTTATCGTAACTCTCAACCATTTTACTCGTTCGCCTTCATGCATATTTTCTCCATTGGATCAGGTACTCTTCTCAAGATCAAAACTATGTATTGTTGGAGCTGGCCTGGTGGCTCTGCTGGCTAAACCATCACTTGCAACACCAGCATCCTACAGCAGGGCGATGGGTCAAGTCCCAGCTGCTCCACTTGTGATCCAGCTCCCTGCTGATGTGCCTGGGGAGGCAACAGGAGATGGCCCAAGAGCTTGGACCCCCGCCACCCACTTAGGAGACCCAGATGGTGTTCCTGGCTCCTGATTTTGGCTGGGTTGCAACCATGTGGAGAGTGAACAAACTGATGGAAGAGCGCCCCCCCCCTCTGTTGCTCTTTTAAATAAATAAAATTTATTGAAAAACCCATGTATTCTTCATTTACACAGTCCTGTTTCTAGCATAGCTCCTAATACCTTTTAGGCTCACATCAACTGTTAATTGACTTGGTTCTCCACACCATAAGGAGCACAAGGAGAACACCCACAATACAGGACAAGCCAAGGTTTGGGAAGTCATTGCCAACCTGATGCAGGAAAGCAGGTCCCGTGGCGAGGGCTGGCTTTGTCAGCCTTCTGCCCGGGCACACAGCTGAGATCACACCCACCATGGACAGCCTCTGGCTCTGTTGTTATAGCCCGCTCTCACCATCCCCAGTGCCACTTCCGCTCTTGTCCTGAGCAACACCAGGTCTGTTTGTATGGGACGGTTCTTTCCTTTTGTGTCATTGGATCGCATCAGTAGGACTCCAAGCCTCAAAGAAGACCTCACTGGGGAAATCACAAACAAAAGGAGACCCACAGAAAAGTAGGAGCCGGCCAGGCAAAGGAAAGTGAACGAGACTATTGCAGGAAGTAATATAACCACCAGAGCGATGGCCACCTCATATTCCGCCTTCATGGCAATGGAGAGTGACAGAAAACCATGGAGCTAGTGTCGTTGCTAAAGGAACAGCCAGTGTTCAGCTTCAACATATTGTGGCCAGGCCAAAATGGTGGGAGGAGGGGTGTTCACGTTTATCCCAATTTTTCAAAAGAATCTGTAAACCTGGGTTTTTATGAGAAATTCCTTGATTTTACATGTTGGCTCAGCTTAAAAAAACAAACTGTATGTGCCAAATAAAACACACCTGTGGGTTTTAATGGGCCAAAAAGCAGCCAATTTGGGAGAGAGAGAGGGAGACACACACACACACACACACACACACCCCAGATCTTCCATCCACTGATTCACTCCCCAAGTGTCTGTAAAGTATGAGTTAGGAAGTGACTGGCAGTGAGCAAAGGTAGAGACCAGAGAAGGAGAAAAACATCAAGGCTTGTTAAGGAGGCTCACTGGTAATTGAAGGCCATTGGAGGATCCTAAATACAATCAGATTTGTGCTGGGTGCAACCTGGCAAATCAACAGGAAGCCATCGACAGTAGAAGTAGAAAGATCACGATGCAGCCATGATTGCAATAGCACAGGTGAGATCTGCAGTGGTCTCGGGTGGTAGCAGTGAGGAAAGACACAAGTAGATGCATGGGAGGGAGATTCTGGATCTAGACTCACAGGACGTTGCGTTTGGTTAGCTGTAAGGTGTGAGTAGAGAAAAGGAAGAGCCAAGAATACTGTCCAGACTTCAGGCTGTGTGGATGCTCAGGTCAGATAACAAGACAGGAAACATGCAGTTTGAGGAGAAAGGTGAGCTCCATTTTGACTATGCTGAAGGCAAGTTTGCAGAGATACATCCAAATGAAAATTTTGACAGGGCAACTGGAGTTCAACGAAAGAAAGCTGTGTAAAAATATCCAGGGCTGGGACCTGAGGGGAGACAGATCCTCTCCTAGACTCACATCATTGTTCGCAGTGGTAGGCTCTCTCTGGCTGTTGACCCGAGGCTTCCCTGGGTTCCTTGCCATGTGGACCTCCCCAACCTATCAGCTTCCTTCAGCAAACAACACACTTTAAAAAAGCAGAATAGGGGCCGATGCTGTGGCATAGCAGGTGAAGCTGCCACCTGCAGTGTGAGCATCCCATATGGGCACCTGTTCAAGTCCCAGCTGCTCCACTTCCAATCCAGCTCTCTGCTATGGCCTGGGAAAGCAGCAGAAGATGGCCTAAGTGCTTGGGAGACCTGGATGGAGTTCCTGGCTCTGCTGTGGCCATTTGAAGAGTGAACGAGCTGATGGAAGATGTCTCCTTCCCTCTCTCTCTCTCTCTCTCTGTCTATACCTCTCTCTATCCCTATTCCCCTGTCATTCTGCCTTTCAATTAAATAAGTCTTTAGAAAAAAAAAAAAAGGCAATAGAGTCTGTTAGCAAGCTGGAAGTCCCAACCTTAGCACCTAATCATGGAAGTGACATCCCGTCCACTTTGCCCTGTTTTGTTGATCAAAAGCGTGTCACTGAGGACCAGCCCACACGCAAGGCTGGGAAGTTACACAGGGCCTGAATACCAAGAGGAACCTTGCAAAAATCGGCCTACTGTGAGTAAGCTCCAGATTCTCCTGGGGCTGTGGAATGGGGAAGGGGGCGGTTTCCAGCCAAATCTAATCGTATCTTGGGAAGGCAGAGGGGCCGCAGCTTTTAAGAGCTGCGACTAACTGACGTGACTACATGCCAGTCACTGTTTTCTGCTCTGGTGTCTGTTGCTTACTGTGCAAAATGATGGGTTTTTTAAAAATATTTATTTATTTACTTGAAAGAGTTACACAGAGAGAGGAGAGGCAGAGAGACACTGAGAGAGAGAGAGAGGTCTTCCATCTGCTGGTTCACTCCCCAGATGGCTGCAACGGCCGGAACTGGGCTGATCTGAAGCCAGGAGCCAGGAACTTTTTCCTGGTCTCCCACATGGGTGCAGGGGCCCAAGTACTTGGGCCATCTTCTACTGCTTTCCCAGGTGCATTAGCAGGGAGCTGGATCGGAAGTGGAGCAGCCGAGACTCCAACTGGCGCCCATATGGGCTGCCGGCACTGCAGGCGGCGGCTTTACCTGCTATGCTACAGCGTAGGTCCCACAAAATGATGTTAAAAGGTAAGTATTTTCATTACACAGATTGAAGAGGAGAAAAGTGATTCTTAGGTGAAGTAGTCTGCAGAGTCAGGATCAAAACACACATGCGCTTGCCTGCAGACCTGTAGCCCCTCGCCTCTGGCCAGGGAAGAAGGACTTCAGCTTTAACACCGCAGAACCTGATGAGCCACGGTTTAAGGAAGAGACACTTCGCCGCAGCCCTCGGGAGAGGCAGTCCAGGGTTTGTCAAGGGCTCCGCCATGACAGCGAAGTCTCCGGCGCCTTCTGTCTTTCGGTTCCACCAATGTCAGCATCATAGGTGGTGGCAGCACCCCCGGGAGCCCATCCACATCGTAGGCAGGGAAAACAGAGCCCAGCTCTTCACCTCGGCGGCCTTGCTCTCTCACTCAGAAAAGAAATCTCCAAGCAAGTGCACACTGGAAGCCATGCGGTCCAGCTCTCCACAATCGCGCATGCTTCTACGGTGACTGCGGTTTTCACTTCCCGCCTTGCGTTACAGGAGAGACAGGAGCAGAGGATTCCGTGTGGATCAGAACCAGGCAGTTCATTCTCGGCTCCATCTTTAAGTAGGTTCTGTTGACTCCAGACACTCACTGCACCCTCACATGCACAATTAAGAAATAAGTACAATTGGGGCCAGCGTAGCAGATAAAGCTGCCATCTGCAGTGCTAGCATCCTATATGGGTGCTGGTTCGAGTCCCGGCTGCTCTGCTTCTGATCCAGCTCTCTGCTATGGCCTGGGAAAGCAGTAGAAGATGGCCCAAGTGCGTGGGCCCCTGCACCTGCGTGGGAGATCCAGAACAAGCTCCTGGCTCCTGGCTTTGAATTGGCCCAGCTCTGGCTGTCATAGCCATTTGAGGAGTGAACCAGTAGATGGAAGACATCTAACTCTCTCTCTCTTTGCCTCTCCTCTCTCAGTGTAACTCTGACTTTCAAATAAATAAATAAATCTTTTTTTAAAAAAAAGGTACAATTAAATCTGAGAAAATAAAATTATACATCGTTTTTCCTGTAAAATGCTTAAGAAAATAAGAATGGTTGAACATTTCTGTAACCTGAAGGCATCTATCCATCACAACCTAAAGCCAGTATCCTCCCAAATCGGAAATAGGAGAGGGAATCTGGCCGAGCTCAGGTGCAGGACAAGCATATTCACCATCCTCAGGACCAGAAGGTATATGGGAAGCAGCGATCAGAGCCATCAAGGTTAGCAAGCTGGAGATTGGCTAGCATTACATGTGAATTTATATTACCCTGTAATTTAAGGATGGGCTAAGTTTTTCTTTAAATGGCTGGAGAGTAAATGCTTGAGACTTCATGAACACCCCACGGTCTCTATCAGACATCTTTTCTTTTTCATTTTCCTACCAATCTTTTTAATGAAAGATTTGTTTCATTTATTTGAAAGGCAGTGTGAGTGTGTTTGTGTGTGTGTGAGAGAGAGAGAGAGAGACAGAGGGAGGGAGGGAGAGAGAGAGAGAGAGAAATCTTCCATTTGTTGGTTCAGTTCCCAAATGGCCACAACAACCTTGGCTGGGCCAGGCAGAAGCCAGGAGCCAGGAGCCAGGAGCGTCTTCCAGGTCTCTTATGTGGGTGCAAAGGCCTAGGCACTTGGGCCATCTTCCACTGATTTTTCAGGCACATCAGCAGAGAGCTGGATTGGAAGTAGAGCAACAAGGACTCCAACTGGTGTCATATTGGATGCTGGTGTCGCTGACAGTGGCTTAACCAGCTGTGCCACAATGCTAGCCCCCTATTACCAATCTTTAAAAATTTAAAAACCATTCTCAGTTCTCCTTTGTACAAAAAAACAAACCACAGCTGGATTTGGCCCACAGCATATAGTTTGCAACTCCTGATATACCCAGAAAAAAAAAAAAAAAACAGAATCAAATAAAAGCATTACAAATTCAAACAGAATCTAATAAATTCCATTTATAAATGTGGAAATCAAACAGCACTCATATCTACAAAAACAGCTCATTAGAGGATAGATAGAAAAGATACTATTTAAAATAGCAAAAATAAAATAAAATCACCAAGAATAAACTTAACAAGAAATATGCAGGATCTATAATTTTAAAATCTTCATGCCACTGAAGGACACAAAGACAGGCTCAACAATGTACCAGCTGAGTCCTTAGATTCTCAGCATCATAAATCTGCCAGAAAGACTTAATCCACAAATTTAATGTGATCCCAATAAAAATACCAAAATGGTATTTGGGGGGAACTGAATTGACTGGTTTTAAATTTCATGTGGAAAAAATGACCAAGAATAGTCAGGAAATTTTTGGAAAAATTAGAATAACAAGGGAGGTTAAACAACCATGTATAAAAGTTTATTATAAGACCTCAATCACAAAACAATGAGAATAGACAGAGAGGTCACTAAAAGCAAGTAGAAAATCCAGAAATAGATGTAAGTACATCTGAGATTTTGTCTGGTGGCTCCCCTGGATATCCGTCTGCAGAAACAATGGACATGACACCTGCTAAAGAGGTGAAAGATTGAAATAAAAACATCAAATTACAAGAAAAAGACAGGAGAAGTAATTTATAACCTCACCTGAAAGAAAGTGTGACACAGAATCGAGACACATAAAAAGAGAGTGATGAACTGTAACCTCTGCAGACACTTCCCAGGGGCAGGTGTTGTGGTGAGCAGGTTACACTGCCACTTCGGATTCCCCCATCCCCCATCAGAGTGCTGGTACAAGTCCTGCTTCCTCCACTTCGCTCCAGCTCCAGCTCCCTAGGAAGACACTGGATGATGGCTCAAGTCCTTGGGCCCCTGCCACTCACTTGAGAGACCTGGATGAAGTTTCTGTCTTCTGGCTTCAGCCTGGCACAACCCTGGCTGTTGTGGCCATCTGGGGAGTGAACTAGCAGATGGAAGATCTCTCTCTCCTCTCTCCCACACCTCCATCACTCTCTGACTTTCAAATGATTTTTTTAAGAATACTTTTTATAACTTCTGCTGGGCAAACAATAGTAATAATTCCTCAAGAAAGTCAAATGATGAACAGCAAACAGGGAGAACTATATGAAACTCATATGATAGGCAAGTGCTACACATGTATTCTTTAACATACAAATTATAAAAGTGAATAAGAGAAAAATCAATCCTCTAACAGAAAAACAGACCAAGAACAGGAATAGTTCACAAAAAAAGAAATCCAAATAGCCTTGATTATAGACAAAGATGTCGCACTCATTAGTAATAAGAAAAATGCAAATTAAAGCTATAATAAAGCACTGTCTTTCCAACTACAGGTTTAATTTTTTTTAAAGAATTTGATGACTCATTATACTGGTGAAAATGAGGAAAAATAGACATTATAGGTTTGGTGAAGTTTTTATAAGACTTATTTAATTGCTTATTTATTTGAAGGGTGGAGCTACAGAGAGAAAGAGAGAGGGACAGACGAAGGGGAGACAACAGTGAGAGAGAGCAAGGGGTCTCCCATCTGCTGGTTCACTCCCCAAAGGGCCACAACCGTCAGGGCTGGAACAGCCCAGTGTCCAATCTGGGTCTCCCATGTGGGTGCCAGGGACCCAAGTATTCGAGCCACCATCCTGTGGGACCCAAGCACTTCAGTCATCATCTGCTGCCTTCCCAGGCACAATTGCAGGGAGCTCGATCAGAGGTCGCTGGGACTCAAACAAGCACTCCCATAAGGGTTGCCATTGTCACATGCGACAGCTTAACCCACTGCGCCACAATGCTGACCCCGAGTTTTTTGAAAAGTTTGATAACCTGCTATGCTGATGAAAACGATTAGCAACATTCACGTATGGCTATGGGACAGCATATCGATGCATCTTCTAAGCACTGACATTGTCAAACCGTCAACTAACAGATCCACGCAGCCTTTTGAGTCAACAATTTCATTTCTTGGCACGTATCCTGCAAATATGCTTACACAGATGAGAAATTACAGTTTACAGAGATATTCATTAAGTTTTGATACTTTTATGCGGTGGGATACTCTGGGTCATCTATTAAAAAGCCTGCAGCAATTGTTCTGATACAGAAAAAATCGCTAAGATACACTGTCAGATGAAAAAGCAAGACACAGGACAATGCATCTCACATTCTGCCACTTGTATAAGATACATGGGTTTGTGTGTGTGTGTCCACTCGTCTAGTAACTGTGGCTGCTTTGAAAGAAAAGAATCAAGTATATGGGGAGAAGGATGAAGGGAAATGTTTTTTCCATTGAATATCTGTTTAGTTATTTCCCCAACTCTAGTTCTTTCTATTCATTATGAACAGTAAGGAAGAAAAACATGCATTTTCTCACCGTCAAAGACAACATTCTGGTGATTACCTTCCAGTCTTGTTTGTTTGTTTGTTTCTGAGTACATAATTTTTTAGTGGTGGATGTGTTAAGATTACATTGTGTGGAGCCAGCGCTGTGATATAGCAGGTGAAGCCGCCGCCTGCAGTGCTAGCATCCCATATGGGCGCTGGTTGGAGTCCTGGCTGCTCCACTTCTGATCCAGCTCTCTGCTGTGGCCTGAGAAAGCAGTGGAGGATGGTCCAAGTCCTTGGGCCCCTGCACCCACATGGGAGACCCGGAGGAAGCTCCTGGCTCCTGGCTTTGGATCAGTGCAGCTCCAGCAGTTGCAACCAATTGGGGAGTGAACCAGCAGATGGAAGACATCTCTCTCTTTCTCTCTTTGCCTCTCCTCTCTCTGTGCTACTCTGACATTCAAATAAATAAATAAATCTTTTAAAAAATTACATTGTGCTTGGTTTGGGGTCTTGACCGTTCCCTTGAACACTATGTCATGAACATTTTCCCACTTTCCACTGCAAAATGTCTTCTTCCAAGATGGGTTTCTACGTTTTTACTGGTTCAGAACTGGGATTACGTTGATACTTTCATTTCATCTTATGGTCTGTAATTAGCACCTTCTTGGGAAGAAATGCTTTTGCCTGTCACTCAGGTCATCAATATTCAGCATCCTCGGACTCCAGCTCATTGGAGGAAGGAGTGGGCAGTCTCTGGAACCCTCCTCATAAGGAGTAGTAATGTGTGGTAGGAAGAGAGAAATAGAGCGGAACACACATGTCCTGGTAGAAGACACCAATTGATGGAACAGAAGGAAGACACTGGCAATCACCCAGGAGAGTGCAGGGACTTCAGCAGCCTTCGGGAGCCAGACCCAAGGCCCCTGAGAACTAAGTTCTTTACTGTGCCACAGTCACCTTTGCTATCCCCGACAAACCCAGGAGTCCAAGAAACAGGCTCCAATGACAGCTACTGGACGCTAGGACTCCACAGTGAATAGGATCAAGACTCTTCTGCCATGTGCTCTTCTGGCACAAGAACTCACCAGGAGCAATGGAACAGTGGTATGGAGAGCTCCACGTAAAAGTGCACGAGGTGGTAGGAGGTTTGGAGCTGCCAGGGGCATCCAAGAGGCTGAAGCTGAGACCTACAGGACCGAACTTTCTCTACGGTTCCAAGGCATGGACCGTGCAACATAGACACAGTAAGGAGTGGGGCGGGGTGACCTCCATCTCTGAATATTTGATTTGTGCCTTGAAAGTGATGGCACCATGTGTCCTAGGGTTTCCCAGAAGCAGGATTGGAGACAAATATTTATTTGAAAAGTGATCCTAGGGAACAGAGTGGAAGGAACGGGGCCATATAGCAACCACTAAAGGCAACTGATGCTGCACCCTATGGGAATCTTCTGAGGAGCTTATGAGATTCGTGCCCTCAGCTCTTCTCTGAGAAGCAAAGGATGAAGCATTTGCCCCGAACTCCTGTGTCCCATTCGTCACCCAGGGTGGCTCTGCAGGTTGTGCATGCATGAGTGATCTCCCCGGGACACCTAACCTTGGGGCAGGGAACAGGAGGCACAAGTGAGCTGAGTGCTGCTGTTAGGAAAGCACAGAGCAAGCTGGGGAAAGCTTAGGCAGACCTGCTGGCTTCGCAGAGGCCAGACTAAGAGGTGGCACTGGGTGTATTCAAAATGTCACACCAGAGGGTCCCTCACACTACAGGAAGGCGACAGGGACAAGGCCCTTGGATGGGAAGAACGTCCATCAGTACATGTGCCCCAGCATCCTGGGAGAGCGGGTGGGGTTCGTGATGACCTAGAGGCTGGAAGAGATCTGGGTTGGGAAAAGTCTGCAGCGTGCTGACTCCAGCTTTGGCTTCGTGGAGATGACATGTCAGACAGTCCCTGCCTCAGTGTTGCAATGCAAGGTGCCTGGCACTTCAGTGTAATTGCTGGTTTCCACGCTCAATCACTGTGGAGCTTGTCACCACCCCCAGGAGAGACAGAAAAGGAACAACGGGGGGTGACTTTGGCTCCTCCCCAACTCCAGTGCTTTCAAGGGGGCAGGAGGTGCTTTGGAAAGGTTGTAACTCTTTCCTGGATAACTCGGGGCTTAGGATACAGTAAACCTTGAAGGAGAATCATGTTTGACTCCGAGTCTCCTGTGTTGTTTTCTTGAATAGCACTGATGAGCCTATGACACAGGCACTATTCCTGACCCCATCTCTATAGACAAGGAAACCAAGGCTTCAACACATTGCAACCAGTGCCGTGGACACAGAATTAAAGCCCAGGGGGACCTGATTCCAAAGCCCAAGCCTGCACTTTCACTCCTTCCCTCCCGCCCGTGTGGCTGGCTGGACTCATTTCCTGTGGCTGATGCTTAAGAAAAGGGAAATTTACTGCTTCACACTTTGAGAGGTCAGAAGTCCAAAGTCAAGGTGTCAACAGGACCATGGTCTCTCAGAAACTTTGCCTCTCCCTAGCTTCTGGGGGTGGCCAGAAGTCCTTGGCATGTGTTGGGATAGTTATGTCAATTCCATCTGTCCCCATCACAACATGGTGTTCTCCCTGTGTGTGTCTATGTCTCCTTTAGGTCTTATTCTTTGAAAAGTTGCTATTTATTAATTTGAGGGGCAAACACACACACACAGAGACCAAGCTCCTATCCACTGGTTCATGCCCCTAATGTCCACAATGGGCTAAAGCCAAAGGAGAGCTGGAAGTTCAATCCAGATTGCCTACATGGGTGGCAAGTACCCATTACTTGAGCCACCTCTGCTGCTTCCCAGGGTCTGCGTTAGCAGGAAGCTAGAGTCATTGGCTAGATCCAGGAATCAAACCCAGGGACTCCAGTATGGGGTGCTGGCATCCTGACCAGTGACTTAACCACTAGGCTAACTGCCTTCCCCTCTGTTTCTCTTGTTGCAAGGACACCAGGCACATGGAATTTAGGTCCACCCTACTCTAGTGCGGCCTCATCTTTCCACATTACGTTTGCAACACCTCTAACTTCCAAACAAATTCACATCCCAAAGTCCTGGAGGTTAGGACTCCAACATAGCTTTTGGGAGGCAAAATGCAACTCATAAGGCAGCCTTAGTATGCATTTGACGAACGAACTAATAGAAGAATGAAAAAATGACCTGGAGTGAAGGAGTGTAACTGGTGATGGCTGGTGTATCTAACTCGTACTCCTCCCCTCGGGTAGAGAGCTTCTATCCGACATGCTTTTTATGTCAATCATTTTCATTCATTCTCAGTGGGATTGCTGAAAAGTGACTCATTTCCGCTCTCCTTCAGTGGAATGACTCGGCCTCTGTTTTCTCCTGAGTCCCACATTTTGATCCGCGCCCAAGACCATGCATCTCGTCTCGTTCAGTCTCCACTACAGCCCCGTGTAGTTTGACATAGCGCTGTCCCGGTTCCACGGATGGGGAAGCTGTGGCAAGCCTTGTCAGCAACCGGCGAGACCGGCTCTGAAGCCCAGAGCTTTGGCTCCCACTGGCATTTTTTCTCTTTATCGAATGTCGTCAGGGAAGGCGTTTGTCCTAGCGGGTAGGATGCCAGTTCAGATGTCCATCTCCACGTCAGAGTACTGGGGTTCAACACTCGGCTCCAGCTCCTGGCTCCAGCTTCCTGCTAATGTAGACCCGGGGCGGGGGGGGGGGGGGGCAGCAGTGACAAGGGTTGGGTCCCTCATGCCCACAGATGTGTGTCCGGTTCTGGCTCTGGCTCCACCCAGCCCTGGGCTTTGCAAACATCTGGGGAGTGAACCACAGGCAGGAGCTCTCCATTTCCCCCCTCTCTCTTCCTGCCTAGCTCTCTTTCTCTCCCTGCCTCTCAAATTAAAAAAAAAAAAAAATCTACATTTTTATTATGGTTACAGTGCATGAACATATCCTCACCGTGATCCTTTTTTCCAAATCATACAGAATTACATAAACAAGAATGTTGCAAAGTCACTCCACCATCCCCAAACCCACGCTCAGCACCCCCACCCCCACCCCCACCCCCACACCTTCTCTGCAGAGCTCACCCTACCTGCGGCCTTGATCTCTCATCTGGCTTTTGATGTCCTCTGCTTGTTCTGTCAAATGCGTATATTTATGCCTATTTTTAGAACTTGTTTTTTATTTGCATAAAGAGGATGGCACTCTTCCGATAGTTCTGGGACTGACATTTTCCACTTAACAACACCCTGGAGATTTTTTTCCCCACGTCAGCAAAGTTGGTGCTCAGCCTGAGTGTAGCAGTGCGCCAGAGGAGCCAGGCTCAGTCTTCACGGTCCGCTGTCCACCCTGATGGCTCAGCGTCCATGCTCGAGCCAAGTGGCGATTTTGAATATCATCTATAGGTCAATACACACAGGTGTGCCTCGTTTGGTGGAGCTGCTGGGTTGTGTTCTATGGGGCTGCCACTGGATGCAATCACCCCAGTTAGTACACACGTAGCTTCCCAGAGCCTCACCTAAGGTAGCCCCCAGCATCCTGTGCCAGTCTGTCTGTGAGCCTAGGTGAGAATGTACAGTACAGTCATGTTCTCGTAGCCATGGTCTCCCTTTCTGTGATTCGGATGTGGGGGAACCAGGCAGGGAGTTCGATAGGGGTAGAGGAGCTGGAATTTCTGCCAGCCCTGCAATGTAACTCTATCCCCTCACCTGTCACTCTCTCGCACCCACCTGCCCAGGATGCACCTGTGTCTCATTCAGGACCGGGAAAGGGGAGACACCATCATGGCTGTAAGGGCACCACAAAACACACCAAACACCGAAGTTAAGGGAAAGATTTATTGTCGGGTGGCCGAAACGTGATGGGCTGGAGAGAGGGGGCAAAGAGGAGAGGAAGAGGGGGGTCGAAAGAGAGAGAGGGATCAAGAGAGAGAGGATGAAGAAGAGAGAGAGAGAGATCTGGAGAGAATGCGCGTGTGCAGGAGGCAGGTCCTGTGATACCTTCGCAGGGCAGGGCAATAGGAGCAGCAAATCCCGTTAGGGTGGGGTGGAGCTGACACTTGTGGTTGGGCCATGCGGTCACCTGCCTTCTAGCAATGGCACCGGGAGCTAGAGCCAAGGATGGTGTCTGGGGTGCAGATCGAGCCAAGGAAAACACCGCGCCATTTTACCAACAGTGGCCACATGGAAGTTAAGCTTCTCATAGGGGTGCCATAAGATCCCAGAAAGCTTCACGCACACTAAGCTCCAGCTAGGCTCCTAAAAGAGACGGTAGTGTGGGAGGGGACCTCATTTTGCTTGGGACCATGCTTGGGGAACCTTCTCGGGCCCCCTCCTCTCCTCCTCTCTCCTCCCAGCCAGTCATGACGGGGGTCTCTCCATGTGGGGTGGTCCACACTCACGCATGAGGGTATATTCACTCTCTCCCTCTCTTATATAACTCCTGCTCTCACTTGTGCGTTACTCGGACGCTTCTGCTTTGAATTCTTCCTCCACAGGGCAACATCAAGATACACAGGCCCATAAGGATTTCATTACCGGCTTAAAACCACGATCCAAAACTGATAATATTGTTTTCTCTCTTTCAAGAAAGAGAGAGACCACATTCACATGACTTGCAGTGTGGTATGTGGTTACGGTGGTTCTGTTTTATTATTGATTATTGTCACTGATCTCTTGTTGGGCTTAACTGATAAATTAACCTTTGTCAGCCAGCACCATGGCTCACTAGGCTAATCCTCTGCCTGCAGTGCCGGCACACCGGGTTCTAGTCCATCCCAGTTGGGGCACCGGATTCTGTCCCGGTTGCTCCTCTTCCAGGCCAGCTCTCTGCTGTGGCCCGGGAAGGCAGTGGAGGATGGCCCAAGTGCTTGGGCCCTGCACCCCATGGGAGACCAGGAAGAAACACCTGGCTCCTGGCTTCGGATCAGCGCAGCGCGCCAGCCGCAGCAGCCATTTTGGGGGTGAACCAACGGAAGGAAGACCTTTGTCTCTGTCTCTCTCTCTCACTGTCCACTCTGCCTTTCAAAAAAAAATTAACCTTTGCCGGAGATGTATAAACATAGGGAGAAACAGCATCCTCATATGTAGGGCTCGGTGCCATCAGGGGTTCCAGACCCCCATTAGGGGAACCCCCGTTCTCTCATCCCAGCCCCCTGTACTGTGACTCCTTCTAGCCCAAGACTGGGGCTGGAAGGACTCAGCTCTCTGGGCCGCTGAGTCACCGCAGGTGCGCTCATGACCACGGACAGCACCCAGTTAGGACCGCCTGGGGTGATTCTGAATAAACACTCAATGCCTGGGCCTCTCCCCCAGAAAATCAGATTTAACCGGACCATGGTGGATCCCAGGTATTGGGATGATTTTTTTTTCTTTTTTAATTGTTATTAATATGCAGAGAGCAGATTCCATGTATTCCATAGGTGCAATTGTAAGACGCTAACCATGCTTCCCTCCTTCCTCCCTCCCTCAATGGGATGATTTTTAAAAACTTCCATAGATATGGGCCAGCACTGTGGCGCAGTGGGTTAATCCTCCACCTGCGGGACCAGCATCCCATATGGGCTCCGGTTCAAGTCCCGGCTGCTCCTCTTCCAATCCAGCTCTCTGCTATGGCCTGGGAAAGCAGTGGAAGATGGCCCAAGTCCTTGGACCTAAGTGGGAGACCTGGAGGAAGCTCCTGGCTCCTGGCTTTGGATCTGCTCAGCTCTGGCCGTTGCAGCCAGTTGGGGAGTGAACCAATGGAAGGAAGACCTTTCTTTCTGTCTTTCCCTCTCACTGTCTGTAATTCTACCTCTCAAATAAATAAATAAAATCTTAAAAAAAAAAAAAAAAAACCCTCCATAGATAAATCAAGTACACACTGAAAGTAGATGACCAGGCAGCCTGAGACTTTCCTAAAAATTTGAAGCCTGAAAAGAAACAGGCACTGAGAGACAGAGGGAGACAACAGAAGGAGAGAGAGAGAGAGAGAGAGAGAGAGAGAGAGAGAGAGAGCTCCCATTGGCTGATTCCCTCCCCAAATGTCAGGGGAAAGGAAATAGGGAGACAGGGAGTAAAGAAACTATCACATCCCAAGGACACTGTGTCCAGTTGTGGAAGTGCCCCCCACCCCCGCCAGGCTGTGTCTTTCCCCAGGGATTGTATCCCCTCCTGTGAGTGGCCCTCAAATTCACGCCTGCAACCCAGGCCAGACTCTGAAGCAGTGGTGGGCTCCCAGCCTCTGTGCAGACACCAAGTGTGCAAGGTAGTCAGATGCCTGACTACCCGGATGTCAGCCAGGTGAGCGGCTGCACCAGCTCTACCCACGGTTGCACCAGTGCAATGGCAGGAACCCACGGCGTTGAGCCCTCAGACCTCGGCACCACGTTTCTGTGGGTGTCAAGCTGCTCTCAAAAATAAAATCCATCAATTAAAAGACCAGGTGGGGAGGTGGAGAGGAGAGAAGAAGACACAGCTATCCCAAGTGCTCCATTCCTCTCTCCCCTCATCCTTCGCAGAATAGTTCAGCCTTCAAGATCTTTTGATTGAGAAATTTACAGAATGGCCAAGGCCCTGTAAATGCCTTAAAATTGTTGTTTTTTTTCTTTAAGATTGATTTTATTTGAAAGGCAGAGAGAGAGAGAGAGAGAGAGAGAGAGAGAGAGAGAGAGAGAGACCTTCTATCCGCAGGTTCATTCTCACTTGCCTGCAACAGCTGGGGTTGGGGCTGGAGCTGGGCCGGGCGGAAGCCAGGTGCCTGGAACTCCATCTGGGTCTCCTGTGTGGGTGGCAGGGGCTCAGAGCACATGGGCTGTCTTCTGCGGCTTTCCCAGGCGCGTTAGCAGGGAGCTGGACGGGAAGCCTGGACTCCAGTATGGGATGCTGGAAATCATTTTTAAACAAGCAAGTGAGTAAATAAACACCCGTGGCTCCAGCCCAGCCGCATTGGCACACCTTGAGGAAAGTGTTCTGTCCCTTTCAGCTGAACCGGCCAGCAACACTTGCTGTGCTGATGGCGCCGCAGGCCTCTCCTCCGCGGCTCTTCCACTGGGCCGAGGCCATCCAAGGGTTAAGGACCTCAGGGCAGCGCGGATCCCCTCTCACTACCTCCCCCCACCCACCCAACTCCACATTTCCGGGCCCAGGACTTCTTTTTCAAGTGAGGTTAATCTGATTAGAATTGAGGTGCTAATAACTGAAATGAATGCCACGAAACAGTCCCAGATAAAATCTGCATTTAACCTGGGCTCCCAAAAGGCCAGAGGCTGGAATGACAAGCATCCGGGTAGGGCTCCAGCCGCGAGGCTGGGGGAGGGGTCCAGCCTCCGAGGCCGGCGGCTCCGTAACCATCCCCTCCGTTAGCCCAGCTGCTCAGAGCTTGTCATGCAATTTAGTAATTACTTTCTGTGAGTTTCAAAGTGTCAGCTACAGCACCCAGCACTTTAGATACATTATCGTATTCTATTTTCATAGCAACCCAATCAGACACTATTTTTCTCCGTTTTGCAGAGGGTTCTTGGGCGTGGGTGAGCTAGGAAACTTGCCAGTGTGTGACCCGAGTGAAATCCAAACCCAGCTTGAATCCTGCTTTTATCTTGTCCCTTCCTAATCTGCTGCTCCCTACTAGCTGAGGTTATACGTGGTCGAATTGCTATCACTCTCGGGTGACAGCGAGAGATGGGACCCGGGCGTGTGCACAGCCCAGCCGCCCTCTGCACGTCCTGACCTCTTCCTCCCCTTGGCGATCCTGGCTGGCCCTGGCTTTTTTGTCTTTTCCCCCCTCCCGGCCCCTACACAGCTGAAATCTTCCTCCAGTCCTGGCCCGACTCTGCCTGTAGTCAGAGCTCACACAGGCAGCTTGGGTCCGTAGACGGGTAGCAGCTCACAAACTCTTTCCATTTCCTGTGCACTCACTGAGCGCCTGGAACACGCTGAGCTTGGGCTACCAAGTATGACTACGGTGAGGTCTCTGCCCTCAGAAAGCCCCCAGTCCCGTGGGATGTAAAGACAGAAGAGTGGGCACAAGGGAGGAATTGGGGCTGGCAGCTGGCGGACAACCTGCTTTGCGAAAATCCCACATTCACATGCACGGAGTGTATTTCGACCCCAGGGCCCCTTGCACCTTGCCGGCTAATCCAGAGATGTGGCCAGGAGACAGGCTGCCAGGACACAGCAGTGTACCCGAACAACTCCGACCCATCCCTCCCAAGGTGTGCTCTACAAATGCGTATTGGCTGTTCAAGCCCTGGGGAGTACAGACGGAGGACACCCTGCCTGCCAGGAGCCTTCCTGCCAGCCAGGCTGCCGGACGATGCATTGGTTGGTTGCTTGCTTGCTTGGTTGCTTGCTTGGTTGAGAAGCTGAGAGAGAGACAAAGGCAGAGATCTCCCATCTGCTGCTTCACTCCCCAAATGCCTGCAGCATCCAGGGCTAGGCCAGGCCAAAGCCAGGAGCCAGGAACTCAGGTCTTCCCTGGTGGTGGTGGGGACCCAACGACTTGAGCCATCACCTGCTGCCTCGCAGAGTGGACATCAGGAGGAGGCTGGAGTCAGCAGCCAGAGCTGAGTACTGAGCTCAGGTATTCCCATATGGGACGCAGGGGTCTTAACTGGCATTTTAACCGCTAGGCTCAACACCTGCCCCCCTACGAAGTCTTTTTGAATTTTCAGTTTCCCAACTTGAACACTGAGGACAGCGTCATCTTCTTAAAAGTTGTTGTGAAGTTTGAAAATAGATAGTGTTTGTGAAGTACACAGGACAATGTCCAACATCTAATGAGCAGTCGGCAAGGTGTAACTACTACAATTAATTCTTCTTTGTTAAGATTTTATTTATTTATTTGAGAGGTAGCGTTACAGAGAGAGAGGGAGAGACAGAGGGAAAGCTCTTCTGTCTGCTGGGTCACTCTGCAGGTGGCAGCAATGGCTGGAGCTGGGCTGATCCAAAGCCAGGAACGAGGAGGGTATAGGGGCCCAAGCGCTTGGGCCATCTTCAATTGTTTTTCCAGGCCATAAGCAGAGGAGCAGCTGGGACTCGAACTGGCACACATTTGGGATGCCTGGTGCTGCAGACAGAGGCTTAAGCTACTACACCACAGCGCCGGCCTCTACCATTAATTCTTACTACCAAGAGCTGAGATGGCCCAAAAATGTACTCTTATTTTAATCTTATTAATAAGCCTCATTGTATTTGTATTTTGAGTGCTTTATTTTTTAACGTATTTTTATATATATTATCTTATTCAACTCTCAAAGCAAATCTGAGACTGGAGTATTATCTGGGGACATCTTCCTGGGAGCAGTATTATCCACTTTTCCCATAAGGAAATTGGAAACAAGTGATGTGTTACTCATGCCCCCTATGCTTCCTGTGCTCCTAGGACAATGCCCAAAGTCCCTGGCGGGACCACCAGCGCCTACAGGACGCCAAGGCCATCCTGTATCACTCTGCAGGCAGATTCTGTGCCCCGCCTACCCTGGTCCTCCACTTCCTGCCACAGACGCTGCTGCTTCTCCCTGGGGGGCTCTGACCACCCTAGTCCTCCTCGGAGCACCCCTGCCCAACCTAACCCAGTTACCTCCCATGGGGCCTCAGTGCCTACCAGCCTCCCCTCATACCCGCCCATCTGGATCAGATTAACGTGTAAACACTCTTATCTATTGGAAGCTCACTTTCATCTGTGAGGAGCAAAGATCCCTTTCCCAGTAATGGGCTCCAAGATGGGGCAGGGGCCCCAGAGGCAGCTAGCAGCCCTGTAAGGTACCTTGGCATGGAGGCCTCTTCCTGACGTCACCAAGGCCTTTGCGGGGCTCTGGCCATCGCAAAACACCCACTCTCTATTAAAGAGTGTTTCCAGAAATCCCACTCCATGTTACCATGTCTCGTTGGCTCCAAAATAGTCAAATAGTCACCCCAGAGGAGTAACGGGCCTGTTACTCCCCCTAACCAGTTAGGGATGCAGTGAGCAAAGAGGGAAATTGGATATGGAGGGTGCAACAGGCAACCTCTTCCACAGCGCTCCCTCCCACCGCCTTTCCTTCCTGACACTGCCCGCGGCTGGAGTCAGCCACTGACTAGACCCAGTGTGTGAGTCTTTTATTAAGCTCTCCCTCCCCCCGGGATTATAAACCCCCCAAGAGCCGAGACTCTGATTGTGTTCATTATTGCCTTGCCAAAGCCTAGCACGGTGCTTGCCCCTGTAGCAGGTGCATCACAGATATTTGTGGACTGAATGAATGAATGAGCAAGCACTCAGTTATATGGAGGCATTTTCTTTTTTTCTTTTTAAAGATTTATTTATTTACTTGAGAGGCAAAATTACTGATAGAGATGGGGGGGGGGGGTTCTTCCAACCACCAGTTCACTCCCCCAAATGGCCGCAACGGCCAGAACTGGGCTGATCCGAAGCCAGGAGCTTCCTCAAGTGGGTGTAAGGACTCAAGCATTTGGGTCATCCTCTACTGCTTTCCCAGACCATAGCAGAGAACTAGATCGGAAGTGGAGCAGCCGGGTCTCTTAGATGGGACACTGGCGTCACAGGTGGAGGCTTAACCTACCATGCCACAGCACTAGCCCCTATGGAGGCATTTTCTCCCTCTAGATATCTCTATCTTAAGCTATGTCCAGTGACTTGGTAGGGGTAAGGGTATGGTAACAACTGAATTTCTACACATTCGGAGATCTGTAGACAAGACGTAAGTCATGGCTCCCCTGGAAACAGCCTGCAGAGACAGAACATTGGATGGCTCCAGGCCACAATGTCCAAACTGGGGAATGACTCTGCCCGGCCAGTTCTGGAATGTTCCTTGGTTGTTGACCCACTGTCCGGTACTGAGCCTAAGAAGCGTGAGCCCAGGAATTCTCGATTCTACAAGTGAATCAGTTACATCATTGAAACCCAAGTCACGAACTTGGAAGTGACAGGTGCGTTTCCCTGAGCGCTGTGTGTTCTCCAGAAGCCTCCGCCTCAGTGGCATCTATGGTGATACAATGCCCATCAGTGAGGCTGAGCACCTGTGTGTTCATGACTGTCAACCACGGGAAACATCAGTCTCCAGGGAGCTCAGCAAGGACCTTGCCACATCCCTAGAGGACGTACCTGGGCCAGGAGGCACAGGGGGCTGAGCTGCTTCCCTCAGGGCACTCAGTAAACTGAGGCAGACTGAGGCCTGTAGCCCAAGGGCCCACCCTTCAGGCTCAACCATTGGAGCCTTCTGAGAGCCAGCACACAGAGTCCACAGCAAGCGGGGATCCCTTTTGTCGCTGAAGCTATTTAAACAACAGGGGCTGGCGCTGTGGCACAAAGGGTTAAAGCCCTGGCCTGAAGCACCAGCATCCCATGTGGGCGCCAGTTCTAGTCCTGGCTGCTCCACTTCCGATCCAGCTCTCTTCTATGGCCTGGGAAAGCAATAGAAGATGGCCCAAGCCCTTGGGCCCCTGCACCCATATGGGAGACCTGGAAGACGCTCCTGGCTCCTGGCTTCAGATCGGCACAGCTCCAACTGTTGCGGCCATCTGGGGAGTGAACCAGCAGATGGAAGACCTCTCTCTGTGTCTCTATCTTTCTCTGTAACTCTGTCAAATAAAATAAATCTTTAAAAAAAAGACCTCTGTCTAAACAACAACAACAACAACAATGAACTACAAGATTCAGGCAGGAGTTGTGGCACACTCCCTGCTTGTGTGCCCGCTTCAAGGCCTGGCTGCCCCATGCTTCCGATTCAGCTTCCTGCTAATGCGTGATGGTCTGAGCAGCTGGGCACCTGCCACCCACAAGGGGGATCAGGGTGGAGTTCCTAGCTCCTGGCTTTCGCTTGGCCTAACCCTGGCTGTTGTGCTATTACGGGCATTTGGGAAGTGAACAGCTGATGTAAGATTTCTCTCTCCCTCTCTTCCTCTGTCATTCTTTCAAATAAATAAATCTAAAAAAGAAAAACAACAACAACAAAAAAACCTATAATGCAAAAATATCCGTTGCGGGCAGATCCCCTTGCAAATCTCAACTCCATTTTCGTAAATTCTCTAGTGACAGATCAGACCCAATACTTGGACCTCCGATATCCAACCCCAAATATAGCTCTATCTGTGGCTCTGCTTGTCAGTAGCCACTGGATTGCATGCCTCAAACAAATGACCCCACATAGTGGTGGAAACCTGAAGTTTGTCCAGAGAGAAAAACTGGTTGCGTCCTCTACCATGAGGTGAGATGTGGCGGGGACCCCTGTGGTTTGAATCAAAGAATGACTGTTTAGCCAACATCTGAGTTAGTATTTGCATCTGAAATTCTAAGTTCAAGGTCCCAACATCACTTCCAGGAAGTTTACTGTTATTCAGTAAATGTGTCTTATCCGTCAATATTTGTTGATTGGCTGCCTAAATGAATCAATTAGAAGCTCATTTGTGATAACAACCTGTTGAGGAATGAGTTGCAAGCAACCTCAATCAAGACTGCTGTAATTACCATTTATTTATTACCATTTATTTAGCAGGTATTATGTTCCAGGCACTTTAATCCCCACAACAAACATACAAAGAAAGTATTTAAAGAAGACATGATTTGCTCAAAGGCACACAGCTTTTTAAGAAAAAGATCTGTTCTACCAAAAATTGGTTGAGCGCACAGAGACAAAGAGATAGAGAAAGCAAACTCCCATCTACTGGTTTACTCCTCAAATGTCCACAAAACCCCGGGCTGGGCCTGAGGCTAAGGGCTTAACTTACCTGCTGCTTCCCAGGGTGTGTGTTAGAAGAAGGAAACTGGAATGGGGAGCCAGAACCAGGAATTGAACCCAGGGACTCCAGGTTTGGACGTGGACATCTTGACTGCGAGACCAAACACCTACTCCCAAGCCACCTTCTGTCTTTGCAGGACACGCTGGTCCATGCAATCCTGTACCAGCCCTGCCCTCTCTACTGTGGGAGTCAAATGAAATGAACATCTTGATCATCAGTACAGCTTTTTCCATTTTCTGGCCCAGTAGGCAAGCAACTGCTTGCAAGAATGGAAAACACTTAGGGCTGAGGCTGGCGGGTGAGGAGGGCGGATCCTCCCTTCTGTAAGTTGATAGGAGGCGAGCAATGAACACTCGGTGTGTTTTCCCCAGAAAGATGTCCTTAGAGTGACAGAACTGCTCAGAAGACGCAGGCCGAGATAAAAGGGGTTTCTCAGCCCCCTTAGGAACCATGCTCTCCCAGCACTCCGTGACACCGGGATCAGAGGCCGGTCTTTCTTGTGACACTGTTTAGACAGTGCCTCACCTCTCTGGTAAAAGGAGTCCCGGGGTTGCATCTCCTGTGAGGCCTCTCCCATGGCCCTTGAATTACTGGAGCAGGACACAGATGGTGCCAACGTGGAACCAGGAATGCACAGAAGAGGAGAAGGCAAAATCCCCTGGGAACGCAGCCCATGGCTATCCATCAACCTCTGTCCTTTCTGACTCGGGCTTGTTTACAAAACCCCTCACCCTGGTGTGCCCTGGGCTGCCTCAAACAGCCCTGGCTCCTTCCTGTAGACAGAGCCGTTGCTTTTGTCGGAGCAAAACCCAAAAACCGTAACTTAGCCCTGGACAGGAGACACCCAAAAGCCACCTGGGGGCCACAGGACTGTTTCCCATGTGACTCCAACGCCCATGAAGCAGGGACGCCCTCTGCGAATGCCCTCCAAGACCTTTTCTCACTTGCCCTCTTCCCTTCCAGAGCTTAAACGGTCTAAATGCGTTCTCTCCTATGGATAAGCCGGGGGCCGCCAAGGATGGGAGTGTGAGGACACCTCCCAGGGTGAGTGCCACCAACCAAAACCCAAGAGGGTGCAGGACTGAGGGAGGCAGGCAACCCAGTGACCCAGTAGGGAAAATGCATGTCCCAGGCTCATTCAGGAGAGCAGGCATGGGGAGCTGCACCCAGTGGCATCCAAGACAGAGAGACGTGTCTGGCAACAGGGATGTCCCCTCCCATGCATTCTACCTGCTCACACCAACATGCCAGGGTACAAGTCAACCAACTGGCCAACCCTAAGGCACCATTTCTCCCGGTCTGAAGGCCCAAAGAAGTCTGCCTACAGCCCAGCCTTACTCTATGCCACATCCTCTTCCGCCTCCCACGTAGGCCGCGCTCTGGATGCGTGAGCTTTGCAGGACAGCCCTGAAGACAGGAGCTGAAGACAGACCCATGCCCTACTCCCAACAGAAACCAAACACTGTACAGAGACTGGGACGCCTCTGTCCCCACTCAGGGGACACAAAAACTTCTCTGTTGAGCAGGGTTCTAAGTCAATATGTAGGAAATCAGATTACTTGGCATAGAGATATTTAAAGGAACTGCGGTATAAAACCCTCTGTGGGGCTGGTGCTGTGGCATAGCGGGTAGAGCCGCTGCCTGAAGTGCTGGCATCCCAAACGGGCACCGGTTCAAGTCCTGGCTGCTCCATTTCTGATCTAGCTCTCTGCTGTAGCCTGGGAAAGCAGTGGAAGATGGCCCAAGTCCTTGGGCTCCTACACCTACATGGGAGGCCCGGAAGAAGCTCCTGGCTTCTGCCTTCGGCCTGGCCCAGCCCTGACTGTTGCAACCATTTGAGAAGTGAGCCAGAGGACGGAAGAGTATTTCTCCCTCTCATTCTCTCTCTCTCCCTCTCTCCCTGTAACTCCGCCTTTCAGAATAATAAAATATGTCTTTAAAAAATAAAATAAAATAAAAAATCCCTTTCTACAGCATGACCCCACATATCGCCTTCCAGCATTTCTTGGGTAGCTGTGGACATGGATGATGGCACTTTCCGGTGAGAGCAGTCTGGGGCCCTCCCCTGGGTGCCAGCCGAGCTCCTGCGGTGGGTGGGGGAGCCAGTCCGGCTCCAGGTTCAGCCAAGCATCGCTCATGGATTTCCTTGCTGTAGAAAGCTGAGCAGGCAGAACCCAAAAAGTATTTTGCCCCCAGCGTGTTCTCCTTTGATTTTCATACCTTTCTGGATTTCAAGGTTAATGTCATTCACGCGGTCTGATTCACTGGACAGAGCCCTGCGGAGTCTGGCCAGGCAGAGCTATTTGAGGATCCGGACTGGCCGGAAGCTGAGGAGGCGCAACCCAAATTCGTAGCACGAGGGAGAGTCCAGACACCATGCAGAAGCGTGTTCAACGCCCCACGTCATCCGTGGCTCCTCGCTCCCCCATTTCATCCGTGAGCACCCCGAGGTCCCGATGGGGACAGCCACCTGCCTCATGGCCCATAGGGGAAAGCCCTAAACCCTGGGCCTGCCTTTTCCCCCAGCGCTGCCCCACGCCCCAGAGGAGCAGGCTGCCAGGAGCTTACACCTGGCTGGGTTCCCCACGCTGGCAAGAATCCAGAAAAGGGTCCTCTCGCCGCTCCCCTGCCAACCTGTTTCCGTTTATACTCTGCTGTTGGCATTGAATGCCGGCCATGTCCTGAACGCCTGACCTGGGTGGCCCGGGGATTTGGGGGGGGGGAGGCAGTTGGAGGGGACACCATGTCCAACCCCACCACGAGTACTCACGGCAGCTTCTGGAACCCGCCTCCCAGCGGCCCTGCCCTGCCAGGCTTCAGGTCCCTCCGTTTCTATACTCTTATACTACGTGGGGCTAGGAGCATCCAGACACCTTGGTGCCAGAGACGACGCATCTGAAGGCAGAAGAAGAAGACAGGGTCACGGGGACGGCCAGGGCTCCCCGGCACGTCACTCAGTGCAGCAGTCAGATGGGAGCCGATGGAAACCCTTTCCCAGGGAAAACACCCTCACGTGGGGTAGGAAGTGTCTCCTTAAGAGGACATCCTCACATCTTCAGGGCTTGCCTGCTGGGACAGTAAACCGACACAGGTGGAGGAGGCGTGCTTGGGCGAGATCACGCCTGCCCCGCCTCCCCGCACAGCGGCCAGCGCTGACGGCGTTTGTCAGCTGTCCCGTGCTAAGGACAAGGGCAGGGACTTCTGTTGTGCACGGGAGCTGTGGGCCTCTCTTGAGGCTTACGGCGGTGGATAAAGGCAGCACCGCTGTACGGCCCAGCTGAGACGAACAGGCTGGGAGCAACAGGCTCAGGGCAAACCTCTCAGACAATCCACCAGTGTCTGGAGCTGTGAGATTGAAATCAAAGCAGGCCTGCCACTGTGGCTTGCGACAACCAACTATCATCACCTTCTTCATCATCTGGCACTCCTTATACACACATGTCTCACATTTCCTCCATCGATCCATCTGACACCTTATGGGAGGCAGTTTGGGGAGGTACTGTCCCATTTTACAGATGAGCAAGTAGAGGCTCAGAATCGGGTCGTGTGAATTGCACAAGCAAATGGTACAGCTGCCTCTTCTCCGTCCAGATAGAGGTCAGTGCCCTTTCTGTGATAGCTTTGTCCACCCTGGGGTTTGCTGACTTTGTTCATTCATTCGATAGAAATGGACGAAGCACCTCCCAAACAAAGGAAACGGAGCACTGGAGCACCGTTCTCTCCACGCTCATTGTGAGCTGGGGACGTGGTCCGTGAAACACGACATCATGTCATTCTCCAGCTCAGGAAACACTTCTTCATGTCACTTCATGTCGCTTCATGTCGCTTCGCGTCTCTGACACTTCTCACCACAGCAGACAAAGTCAAAATGACGCAGCCCATCTCTGACCTCAGCTCCTGCCTCTCCCCACCTCTCTGTCCGTGTTCTAAGGTCACCAACCATGCTTCCCCGTGTCTCAGGGCCTGGGGGACTGCCATTATCTCGTACATACACCTCTGGTCCCCTCTCACAATTCAGTCTGAGCTCAAACATCACGTCTTCCCAAAGAACTCTCCTGCCTACCTCGACACACACTGGCACTCTCATTCACGGCGCCTTTGATATTCTTAATGACACTTGTCACTGCCTAAAAAGTTCTCCCTTTTTTACTTTTATTTATCCTCCATCCACAGCCTCAAGAATGCAAACTCCAGGACAGCAGAAGCCTTGTCTCTCTTGTTCACCGAACTTGATTCTTGTTCTATGTTTAACATGTAGCAAGCAGCAGTAAGTACTTATCAAATAAAATGATTAGTTATGGATCTGAGCATTTACCAGTCTGCATTCGGTTGCACCATGTATGCCGTGCAGTAATGGCCATGAGCTGTAGGGAAAAAATTAAAACTGGAGCCAGTGTTTAGCCTAGCGTTTAAGATGCCCACATGCCACACCAGAGTCCCCAGACTCGGTTCCCCGGCTCTAGCTCTAGACTCTAGCTTCCCACCAACACAGACCCTGCGAGGCAGCAGGGAAGCCTCCCCTATGGGAGACTCGGATTGAGTTTCTGGCTCCCAGCTTCACCTAACCCAAACCCAGCTGTTGTGGGCACTTGGGGAGTGGATCAGCAGATGGGAGCCCGCTTTCTTTCTCTGCGTGTCTGTCTCTCAAATAGATCAATACAACCCCAAGAATGAAAAATGAATGCCTTCTTCAATGATATCCAGTTGCAAAGTCTCACAGCACCACAAGCCCTTCCTCCTTTGTCTTGTTCATCTGTGTGTTCATGTGGGCATGGATTTAGGGCAGCAGAGAGTGAGGAGCACTGACAGGTGCCAGAGGAGCCTGGCAGCCCAGCCCGAGCCCAGACCTCTAGCCCTGGACTTAGAACTTGACCCACGAGAATCAGGGCTGGCTTGCTTTCGCTCAAGGGTCTCCCTTCTCATCAGCCCATCACCCTCTGTCCTCAAGGACTTTTTGTTCTCTCTCTTTTTTATTGTCTCTCCTTTCCTCATCTCACCAGCTCTTAGAAAAAGAAGCCCAAGACAGTGCTGTGGTGCAGCAGATTAAAGCCCTGGCCTGCAGCGCCAGCATCCCATAGGGGTGCTGGTTCGAGTCCCGGCTGCTCCACTTCTGTTCCAGCTCCCTGCTGATGTGCCTGGGAAAGCAGTAGAAGATGGCCCAAGTGCTTGGGCCTCTGCACTCACGTGGGAGACTAGGAAGAAGCTCCTGGCTCCTGGCTTTGGATCGGCCGAGCCATTGGGGAGTGAACCAGAGGATGGAAGACCTCTCTCTCTCTCTCAGTGTCTCTCCCTCTCTCTGTTACTCTGTCAAATAAAAATAAAAAATAAATTTAATTTAAAAATTTAAAAAGAAGCCCCAGAAAGACAAATATCGCATTTTTCTCTTCTTTGTGGAAGTTAATATATAGAATATACAGAATGAGTATTAAAATTGTGTGGCTGCCGTGTCGTTTAGTGTTCGGTGATAAACATTGCTTCACTGAATTGCTCCATGGAAATGACAATAACTTCTTTCTCCACTTTACGATCATTGTCGTGAGTCTCTCACTCTGTGATATTATTGAGATCTCTGCTCTCAAGAAAAAAATAGTATATTTATGTGTGTGTGTTTAATGATCACATTTGAGGTGAATGCAACAAAATGTTTTTAAAAAATTGTCAAATAACAGAAAAAATTTTAAAGAAGCAAAGCAGTGGGAAAAGGCAGGTGCAGGATTCCAGTGTCGACGATCTTGACTTTGCTTCTTCACGTGTGGCAGTGACGACAACTTATTGAAGAACAAGCTCACAGCTCCCAAGAAAATGGGCGTGGCTGTGTTCTCAATTGCCAGGGCTAGCAGTGACGTCAGAATGGAGTGTCGAGTCACTTGCCTGAGTCTCCTGTGTCAGAGCACCTGCTGGTCTGTTCTTCAGGAAGATGCACTGAGTGGCTGGCGGTGCTGGAGCAGTCCACCGAGGCCAACAGGCCCATGTGGCTCCTATTCTGGGAGAGGAACGTGAGAACAAACAAGGGCGGGAGGAAGGGGGCTGTGTAGGAGAACGGGAAGGACTGGGGTGCAGAATAAAGCAGGGGGCAGGGAAGGGACGGCCAGGGCTGGCATGCAGTTCTCAGTGCTCTGGCCAGGGCAAGCCTCCCTGAACCCAGGCACCACCGATGTGGGATGTGGGTGGCCCGAGTGGTGTGTTAACCCCCGAGTCAAACCCCCATGCCCAGGTTCAAGTCTCACCTCCGTGATCTTTGGAGAACTGGCCATCCTCCCCCCATGTGACTTTGTCACCTCTACAGTAGGGCTGCGCTGATGGAACCCACCTTACAGAAATAGCAGGAGACTGAAAGGAGATGGTGTTTGTGAAGGTTCCCCTTTACCTACAGAACCACAGAAGTCTTCCTTCATGTCATAGCGATGGCATATTTAGGTCTCCCTGGGACACCCACAGAGTCACAGCTGTGCTCAGCTCCTGCTTAGGCTCTTACCTTATGCCTGTCATCCTCCATTGGGTACCGGATATTGCTATGGCCTCTCTATGTCTGTCTGTCTTTCAAATAAATGGTGAACAAATCTAAAATCTCAGAGACTTTCCTCAATAGCCATTTCTCTTTTTCTTATATTTTGCAAAATGTTCATTTATTTATTTGAACGGAGCAGAGAGACAGATAGAAATCTTCCATGTACTTCCAAGCGCTCACAACAGCCGGGGCTGGGCCGGGCTGGAGGCAGGAGCCCGGACCCCAATCCACGTGGGTAGCAGAGACGCAAGCAGGTGATCCTCGCCTACTGCTTCTCAGGGAGCTGGAGTCAGGCACTGCACTGTGGGATGCAGGCACCTGAGGCAGGATCTTTGGTGCTGCACCCAGAGCTCACCAGCTCCTCCTGTCACCACCGCCTCCACCTGACAGGTCTCAGCTGAGTCCCCAGGGGGCTGGGCAGGGGGAGCCGGGTGACCCACGTGAGAGGCCCTGGCCAGGCCGCACTGAGCTGCGCTCCTTCCCCCTGGTGAATAAACCTGAGAATCCCATCCCGCTTGTCCTCCTGGCTTCCTGAGAGACAGGAGAGACAGACAGCAAAGGGGGCGGGGCAGAGGCATTGTCTGTAGGGAATTGTAAACATTAGAGGAACTCAGGGCACAGCAAGTTAAAGCACTGCCCGCAGCACCAGCATCCAACCGGAAGGCAAAAAAATGATGGCTGAGTACTTGGGCCCCTGCCACCCGCTCACATGGGAGGCCCAGATGGGGTTCCAGGCTCCCGACTTTGACTTGGCCCAGACCTGATTTTTTTTTTTGGAGTGAACCAGAGGATGGAAGATCTTTCTGTTTCTCTCTCTCTCCCCCTTTTTTTGGACAGGCAGAGTGGACAGTGAGAGAGAGAGACAGAGAGAAAGGTCTCCCTTTTGTTGGTTCACCCCCCAAATGGCCGCTATGGCTGGCCACTGCGCTGATCCGAAGCCAGGAGCCAGGTGCTTCCTCCTGGTTTCCCACATGGGTGCAGGGCCCAAGCACTTGAGCCATCCTCCACTGCCTTCCCCGGCCACAGCAGAGAGCTGGACTGGAAGAGGAGCAACCAGGACAGAACCGGTGCCCCAACCGGGACTAGAACCCGGAGTACCAGCACCGCAGGTGGAGGATTAGCCTAGTGAGCCATGGCGCCAGCGCTCTCTCCCTCTCCCTCCTCTCTCTTCCTCTCCCTCCTCTCTCTCCCTCTCTCCCTCTCCCTCCCTCTCCCCCTCTCCTGCTCACGCCCCCTTCCTCTCCCTCTCTCTCTCTTCCTACCTCTCTCTCTCTCCTTCTCCATTCCACTGGCTTTCAAACAAATAAATAAATCTTTTTTAAAAGATTAGTGCAACTTGGGGCCAGCATCGTAGCAGGTTAAGCTGCTGCCTGCAGTGCCCGCATCCCATATGGGCGCCAGTTTGAATTCTGGCTGCTCTACTTCTGATCCAGCTCTCTGCTATGGCCTGGAAAAACAGTAGAAGATGGCCCAAGTCCTTGGGCCCTGCACCCACATGGGAGATCCTGAGGAAGCTCCTGGCTCCTGGCTTTGAATCGGCGCAGCTCTGGCCATTGTGGCCAACTGAGGAGTAAGCCAGCGGGTGGAAGACCTCTCTTTCTCTCTTTCCACCTCTCCTTCTCTCTCTGCATAACTCTGACTTTCAAATAAATAAATAAATCTTTTTTAAAAAATTAGTGCAATTAAAGTCAATCTGCTTTTTATTATTAACATGCACCTGCAGCTTAAACAAAATCAGTGGCAAAAGCCTGCCCCTCCCAAGACCAAATCTTACATTGGTCCAAGTCCTAAGTAGTTGCTGTGATTATTACATATTGACTTTAATTAAATCTGTATGTAAGTTAATTACACATAATCACCTTTGCATGACTTGCTTTTAATAAACACTGTATCTATATGGCAGTTACTTTGGAGGATTCTCAGTTACATAATCCTTTTCCCAGCCACCCACCCCATCTCCAAAGATATGTTAGTTAGCTCCCCGTGTCCAGAATCTACTCCTGATGGTGGTAGGGATTAACTGGGGTATTCTTCCATGTATGGTCCATGCTTTCACTCCTGTGGTCTCTCACATTCATGCATTGGAAACATCTAATTTGAAATCAACAGCAACAGCACAGGGGTTGGAAAGGCAAAGAAGCAGAAAGTAAGTTACCCCACTTCTGTCATCTTTTGTGAGGACTTAGAATTGTCACCTGTGTCTAAAATCTAAAACAGTGAAACAGGGGCAAGGGATGACGTATTTGTGTTTGGTAACAGTCATTTTGGGCTCAGGTATCAAGCATTGTATTCAATTTGGACAATATCTTTGATATCATTTGTCATTGTTTAAAACTAAAGTACAGGCCAGCGCTGCGGCTCACTTGGCTAATCCTCCGCCTGCGGTGCCGGCACCCCGGGTTCTAGTCCCGGTTGGGGCGCCGGTTCTGTCCTGGTTGCTCCTCTTCCAGTCCAGCTCTCTGCTGTGGCCTGGGAGTGCAGTGGAGGATGGCCTAGGTCCTTGGGCCCTGCACCCGCATGGGAGACCAGGAGGAAGCACCTGGCTCCTGGCTTTGGATCGGCACAGCGCCAGCCGTGGCGGCCATTTGGGGAGTGAACCAATGGAAGGAAGACCTTTCTCTCTGTCTCTCTCTCTCACTGTATAACTCTGCCTGTCAAAAACAAGCAAAAACCACTAAAGTACAACTTAAGGAAGTAACCATTGTTACACGATTATGATGGAAGATAATTTGAGATATACAGGGAGGAAGGGACAAAATATAAAAGCGTCTAGGTATCAAACTCAGTAGACCAGAGACTGCATCGTGCCACCAGGCGTACTGAGTCCCAGCGTGGACACATATTACTCTCACACTATAGGCCTTGTGCTATAGCTGGACTATCTGTATGTTCCCTAGGTGCCCACGTGTTACAGGCTTGGTCCCTGAAGTCGTTTGTTGATGGTTGGTGGGTTAAGGTGGAGAACCTTTGGGAAGTAGTTGGATTGGGTTAAATGGCTAGGGCGGGGCCCCCAGGATCAAGGTGGCTCTACCAGGAGAGACCCATGGACCTGCAGCCGGAGGGGGCTCCTGTGCCTCTGCTTCCAGGCTCACTGTGGGACACGACCTCCACACGTGTTCCACCGCCGCCCCCCCCCCCCCCAGCTCCCAGGCCACTGGGACCACCCGATCTTGGACCGTGCGCCTCCAAAACTCGGGCTGAAATCAACCTACTTTCTTCATCTGTATCTTCTCTCAAGCATTTTAGCTGCGATCATGAAAGGATGACTAATATACTCAGCACAACACGATCTCCACCTGTCTCAGGTGGTTTCAGACGTAGCTCCATTGGCAAGCCTGTGGGGCATGGACGGAATGGCCTCTGAGATCTGCAGCTATCATTCATTCACTCACTCATTCAAATATCGCTTCCTGCGCCCTTGGCCTGCACCTTGCTGTGTCAGAGCGCTGTGCTTGACCTTGGAAAAGGTCGGAGGGCCAAGGAAGCTAAGATGCCCCTTCTTTTTCCGAAGCTGAGAAAACCAGCAACAGAAGAAGGCTAAGTATTTTGGTCTCTAAATGGCTTCAATTACGGTATCATTTCCAAAACATACCTATTAAAAAGAGGGCCTAATGGGGAGGAAACACACACTTACAACGCAGTCGTTGATAAACAGAAAGTCCGTTTGTGTTATTATGTGTTTGGAAGATGAGTCCTGACGTGCTGTGGGGAGACAAGTAATTGGAGAGGAGCTCCCTTGTAATGGGGCACAGCACAAGCTCCGACACCATCCAGCGCCCCAGAGCCCCTGGCTGCGTCTCCGGAACACGCCGTAAAGTGCGTTCTCCTGATGTGCTTAATAAAAGCAATTCTTGCTCATTATTGCCCTTATTATCATTGCTAATACTAATGACAGGGTGTTTGAACATGTTACACTAACACTGGATTGGCCACAGGGTAGGTGTATGTCTTGCTGTCTATTACTCATCTAATAATGGAGGCCGTGAACCAAGAAGCATTGGACACGGAGTGGACAGTAAACCCTGCCTTCAGGGCCAGGAGGGGTGGCCAGGGCTACAGGTGTGTTTGTAGGGGGGTAGATGGAGGGTCCCCCCGGCAACAGGATCTTCTCAGTCCACTGGGCAGCCTCTGTGTGGTGGCAAACATCACAGGAACAAAGTGATAAAGCATCCAGCGTACACTGTGCCCTTAACCAAAGGTAACCCCTGCTCCTTTGCCACCCCCAACCACATCTACTCCATGGTCACTGCCATTACAGTCCAGCCCAAGTGGAGGCTGTAGTTCCTGGTGCTCTTCTCTGGTACTCAAAGTCTTTAGACAGATTCCTTGCTGTGGTCTAGCAATGGTCAGAATAAGAAAGGCAAAATGAGGGGCCGGCGCTGTGGTGCAGCAGGTTAACACCCTGATCTGAAGCGTCAGCATCCCATATGAGCGACGGTTCGAGACCCGGCTGCTCCACTTCCCATCTAGCTCTCTGCTATGGCCTGGGAAAGCAGTGGAAAATGGCCCAAGTCCTTGGGTCTCTGCACCCGTGTGGGAGACCCGAAGAAGCTCCTGGCTCCTGGCTTTGGATTGGCGCAGCTTTGGCCCTTGCAGCCAATTGGGGAGTGAACCAGTGGAAGGAAGACCTCTCTCTCTCTCTGCCTCTCCTCTCTCTGTGTAATTCTGTCTTTCAAATAAATAAATAAATCTTTAAAAAGAAAGGCAAAATGAAATTTTTAAAAAAATTAATTTATTTGAAAGGCGAAGAGACAGAGACAGCTTGATAGACAGCAATCTTTCTTCTGCTGATTGGTCCCTCAAGTGTCCACGTCAGCTGGGGTGGACCAGGTGGAGGCTAGGAGCCAGGAATTTAATTCAGGTCTCCCACATGGGCGGCAGGGACCCAACTGTTGGAGACATCCTCTGCTGCCTCCCAGGTTGCACATTTTTTAAAAGATGTATTTATTTATTTGAAAGGCAGAGGCAGGGAGAGAAAGAAAGAGAAAGAGAAAGAGAGAGAAAGAGAGAGAGAGAGAGAGATCTTCCATCCGATGGTTCATTCCCCAGATGGCCATAATAGCTGGAGTTGAGCCAATCTGAAGCCAGGAGCCAGGACCTTCTTCTGGGTCTCTCCTGTGGGTGCAGGGGCCCAAGGACTTGGGCCATCTTCCACTGTTTTCCCAGGCCATAGTAGAGAGCTAGATTGGAAGAGGAGCAGCCGGGACTAGAACTGGCGCACATATGGGACGCCGGCACTGCAGGCGGCGGTTCTACCTGCTATACCATAGTGCCAGCTCCTACAGATTTTTTTTTTTTGAAGATTTATTTATTTGAGAGGCAGAGTTACAGAGAGAGGGTGAGACAGAAAGAGAGGTCTTGCATCTGCTGGTTCACTCCCCAGTTTATTGTCTTCAAGTCAGGATTACATTTCTTGAGCTCAGGGCTCCTGCTTTCTGTTACTTGACAGGGCACCTACTGAGCCCCGTACAGTGCTGAGTGGATTCAATATAAATGCTTTTAGAATGCGTGGATGCTTGAAGAATAGTGCTGCATGGTTACTGGCTGAGTTTATAGCAGAAAATTTAATGATCATTATAATTATCATTTATGGAGTGCCCATTAGAATCCAGTCACTCCTCCTATATTATCTCTAACCCACACAGCAACCCCGCAGAGTGGGAATTATTATCTCTAATTTATAGCTGAGGAAACTGAGGCTCTTAGCAGTTAAGTCACTCGCCCAAGGGTCAAACAGTCAGTGAGTGGCAGAGCCAGACCCCATCGGCTCTGAAGCCCAAGTCCTTTCCTCCTCACCCTGGGTCTCAGGAGTGGGCGCAAGGACACTTCAGTTGGAAGAACTGTGTCCCGCTTGGCTGTGCACCTGCTCACACAGCTGCCTTGCCTGGACCAGAAGAGGTAAGAGTCCCTTCCCTCTTTAGCAGGCTGTGTCCTCTCCTGCCTGCAGGGCTCCCACAGTACTTGGGGTCTGCTCTGCCCGTATCACCTACAAGTCACATGATGGAGCAGTGGCCCAAAATTCCACTTGCGGGTCGGCAGTAGGAAGTAGAACCAAGTCAGGTTGGCACACGCAGAGAGCATGCCACAGGGACCGGGGCACTGTGGGCCACACTCGCCAGTCACCAGCTGGGCTCAGGCAGTGGGCAGGAGGCACAGGCAGCCCTCTGGTGCTAGGCCTTTTGCCCCAGACCTCTCTGCAGATGGACCAGAAGAAAGATGCCCTTTGTGGTCTCTTTGGACCAAACAAGACTCTGTGATCATAGAGGAATGTGAGGATGAATGCCAGCTTCCCACCAAGGGCTGGGAATGATGCCTTCTCTCTTGGGCAATTTTTCTGTGATGAAAATGTGGTGGTGCTTTCAAGAGGTTTCAAGAGCCCCAGGCGAAAGATGCCCTGATAGCAGTGGACCGGGCTGCTGCTCCGAGGTTCTCACCTCCATGATCTCATTGAAGTCTCTATTCCTTGAGGGCTAGGAGGGAGGGGCCCAGCCAACTCCCATCCTATAGGGAGGAAATTGGAAGCTTGGGATCCCAGAGCATGCTTCATTGTGTTTATTCTTTATTTGGCATAATATGACAGTCCTTAATCCAAGGAGTGTGGAGGAGACAAAGCAACCTTTAATCTTGCTTTTGTATCACAATTCAGGGGGGCCTCCCAGAGAACCGGGTATTTTAGGATTGCTGGGTGATGCTGGGAAAGATGGTGAGGACCACCGGGACCATTATCAGGGACCCGACGTCATTCAGGAAGAGCAGCACTAGGAGAAGCTCACCTTGTCCCAACCTCTCAGCACAAGGGGCCCAAAGAGCTAGGAGAAACTCCCCCGCCCCCAGCTGGGTCACAAGCTGCCCGAAAGACGGTACCCGGGGGGCTGGATGGGATTCGGCCCTTTTTTAGCTGTAGAGTCTGGATCTCTGTGGACAACTTCAAAAATATCACAGGAAGTGAAAACTAAGCTTGTCTGGGCTCAGAAAGTCTCGGAAATCCATGCAGAGCGGCTTGGTAATGTGCATTTTCCACGATGTTTTTGAGTTGTCTCTGCTGTTTTGAGTTGTCTCTGCTGCTGGATTCTGGATGAGGTCTAGCTAGCGAGTCAGCAGCAAGGGAGCCCAACAGGGGTGTCTGGCTTTGTCTGGGGGCGCTGGCAGGTGAGGACATGCCCTGCTCAGCTATCTCTTCAAAAAAAGGGAGCGTGATTAGCTGATAAGTTCTAGCTGGTGAGTGGGAGTCAGCCAGTGACTAAACACGGTGGTGGCGGGACCACCTAGTGATTTCTGTGCACTTGGGCCAGCTCTGGTCTGGAGCTACCCATCAGGCTAGCCAGCTTTGTAAGGTGAATGAGGGATCTCACGACTATCCCTGCCCTGGGCTGCTTCCTCTCCCCTTCCTTCACTCACACGTCTTACTCTCCTCTCCTAACTCCATCTCAGCACCTGCCTCCCACAGACCCTGATCAACACACTTCCCTTAGCCCCCAAAGCGTCGGAGGCACCTAGTGTCTGGCCAAAGCTAGAGACACGAGAACACTGTACCACTGGGAGAAGCAGGAAGAGCGCAGTCCCGGGGCCACCAGAGAAGACAACTGAACGGCTGGAAGCATGGACAAGGGTTCATGAGAAGCAGGCCCCGCCACCCACCCCCACCCCCATGCTCAGTAACTGCTCTTGGGAGGAAGTGCCAGGGCTCTCTGCTGTCTTGGCCTCTTTGCAGCACGGGTAAGACGATTTACCACTCTTTTTTTTTTTTTAAGACAAAGGCTGTTTTTTATTTATATTTTTTTAAGATTTATTTGTTTACTTGAAAGTCAGAGTTACACAGAGAGAGGAGAGGCAGAGGGGGAGAGAGAGAGAGGTCTTCCATCCGATGGTTCACTGCCGGAGCTGCGCTGATCCGAAGCCAGGAGCCAGGAGCTTCTTCCAGTCTCCCGCATGGGTGCAGGGGCCCAAGGACTCGGGCCATCTTCCGCTACTTTCCCGGGCCACAGCAGAGAGCTGGACAGGAAATGGAGCAGCCGGGTCTTGAACCAGCTCCCACATGGGATGCTGGCGCTTCAGGCCGAGGTGCTAACCCACTGTGCCACAGCACTGGCCCCACGTTTTACCGCTCTTAACCTTGGTTGCCCTGTATGTGAAATGGGACGGGTGGCTTGCGCTGCTCATGCCCACGTTTCGCCTGACCCAGAGATAGAAAGTCGATTAGTGGTTGCTCAGAGCTCAAGGCGGACGAGCTGTAAGAGGATGATCGTTAAAGGGTAAGGGGTTTCTTATTGATGAAAAGTTCTAAAATGGACTGTGGTGATGACTGTACAATTCTGTGACTATACTAAAAACCGTGGAATTGTATACTTTAAATGGCTGAACTGTATAATATGCAAGTGGTGTCTCAGTAAGGCTATTTAGGAATTTGTAGCTTAGTTAATGATTTTAAAATGAGTAAACCATGTCATCATTCAGCTCAAGAAATGGAACACTGGAATCCTGCGAGTGTCCCTGCCTCCCCAACAGGCACGCACTCTTTAAAAAATGATTTATTTATTTATTTGAAAGGTAGAACAACAGAAAGAGAGGGAGAGATGTGCATGCATGTGTGTGTGTGTGTAGGAGAGAGATCTTCCATCCACTGGTTCACTCCCCAAGTGGCTGCAACTGTCAGGGCTGGGCCAGGCTGAAGCCAGGAGCTCCATCCTGGTCTCCCGTGCGGATAGCAAGAACTCAAGGACTCAAGCTGTCCTCTGCTGCCTTCCCAGCAAGGATCAGAAGGAGAGTAGCTGAGACTCAGACTGGAAATCTGACATAGGTTGATCGTGTTGCTAGCCTACTGTGCCACTCACGGGCCCCAAGGGCAAGCACGATTCTTGTTTCTTTGGTCCCCGGTCTCCATAAATCTTACTGTGCATCTCTGGAAGAGGTTATTTGGAGCCATTCATTTTGACTTCAGCTGGGTCTTCAATTAAACCAGGTGATCTTTTCCTTGAAACACACAGCCGATTCCTGGTATTCCAGGACTAGAGAAAAAAATGTGGGCTCACCCCCCACCACCCCCCAGGAGCCTGAACAGTGTTGGGGAGAGGACCAATCCAGTGATGAACTGCAGAGGAGTCGGGTCCACGGAGCCTGGAGGGGAGCTCTCGCGGGGACCTAGTTGTCGTCTTCCCATTTTAAAGGTGTGCATCTCCCTGTGTCACCTCCAGGGCAGAGCCAGGAAACAAGGAGATGGGGACGGCCCGCCGCGTTACCTGGGGTACCTGATGCAAACACCGCCAAACTCCATCCTCAGGAGCCTCCCATGTATCTCGCTCTGTGTGTATTCCCCAGTCCTCACGAGGACCATGACAGGTGGGAGACTCCGTCGGACTTCTGCAGATGCACAGTTAATTGTGGAGAAGAGCGGCAGGTGGGGACAGATCACACATCTTTATCCCTGCTTTACATGAACAGGCAAAGAGCGAGGCAAGGGTGTCTAGAAGAGGAGGGGAGAGAACTGGGGAGCAGGACGTCTCCCCGCTGGCTGGGGGTGTGGCCTTCGGCACCACAGAGGCCCCTCAGCCCGTCCTGGATCGCCCCCACCTCCACCCTGGCCCCAGCCTCACTCTGAGCTCAAGCAGACCAACATCTGTGCCCAGGGATCAGGGAGCATCTCCCAGACCACTCAAGGCCAGAATGTCCTTGACGTGAAGCAGGGGAGAACCAGGGAGGCTGGCGACTTGGAGTTTGCTCATGGAAATGACTGACAGGTGAGGAAAAGGGAGGCTACCAGATGTGCGCCGGGCAGCGGAGAGCAGTACTGGTGCTCTCTGTGGCTTGGGGGCGAGCTGATTGCACGGGGTGGTCATGCCCGCTTTGGGGAAACACAGATTCCAGCTTCCATGTGTCCTGAACGTCGGCCGTGATTCGCTAGGCTGTGAGGTGAGCAGCCCTGGATCCTGGCAGCATCTTTGTGAAATAAGCCACATTGATCTTACTTGGAAGATGAGCAACCAAGGCTTGGGGAAGTTAAGTCATTTGCCTGAGCCAACACCTCTGGCTGCATGAACCTCTTAATAAAGTTTGGTCTCAAAAGCTATTTCAGGCTTCTTCAAGGTTTTTCGTCCAACCTACTGTGAGATCTCACACACACATATACGTGCATACACACGTGCACACCTGCACACATGTCACGCTGACCCCAGTCTTCGTTTCCCTGCTGTAAGCAAGAGCGTGGGAAGAAGGCTGTACAGCAGCTTGCACAAACAGCCTAAAGGGAACCAAAAAAGTACTTTTTGAAAAAAAAAAATGGCCCATGCTCTGGCCTCATTTGGGTGTAGCCTTCCATCTGGGGGCCTAATTGCTCTAAGAATTGACCCTAAGAGCAATCCCACAGGTGACTGTGGTCTGGTTCGATGCTGTCAGGAGATAGGACAAGGATCTTCTAGACCTCAAAACCAAGGTTCGATGCTTTAAATTTGCAAACACTTCTGTCTCTGAGGCTCTGGCCAAATCCTAATGACAGAAATTTGCTTTAGGCTTCTTTCAACCAAGGTGGGGAGCTATGGGTGAGGAAGCAGCCCTTGTCCTTGGATCCTATAGTACATGCTTAACAGGTGCACAATAACCTTGACCTAGCGAGGGTACTAAGGGCCCCTGGAGTGCTGAGTGCTCGCCCAGCCGCCCACTGCAAGCCCCTGCATCCTGGCACGGGCCCAAGCTTCTAAGCCTTATCTGTCAGAGCCTTCATAAAAACGGAACAGAATCCCAGTGACCCACGGGCTAACTCGGGCTCCCGTCTCGCTCATTCTCCTCGCAGCCCTCCCACCGGCCCTCCAAGCGCTGAAGGAAAGGTTTTCTCCACTCCGTAAAAGGCCACAAGCGTCTCTGTCTTCTATTAGAGCTCTGGCTTGGAGAAGCTGCGTGTCTTCAGGCTGGAAGAGCTCTGCCCATCCTTCCATCGCCCCCGCGGGCCCTAGCAGGCACAGCAGAACACTCCCTGGGCCGCTTTCTTTAGGTGCACATCTGCGCAGGCTTTGCGAGTCCTCTAATCAGATCAGCCAGGCGGCTCCAAAGATTCTCACCATCCCGTGCCAGCCAGAAGCTTAAGGCAGGGACAGAAGGGGCTCGGGGCTTGCATCTGCTACCTGCTGCTTCAGATAGCACCGATCTGGAAGTGAGCTCCCCCTCGGCCGCTCCCCCCACCCCCCATGCTTTCCCTCCTCTGTGGGCTCCAAGCAGACTGCTGTGTTCAGCTCTTCTAGCAATCCCTTGTGGAGTTCGGTTAAGTTCTCCAGAGAACATGGCTCATAGTCTCAAAGGCGATCTACTCACCTTAAGGAAGGAGGCCATTGCCATCTTCCTTTTGTGCCTGACCTTGCAATTGGCCGGAATACTACCCGATGGGAGCCACGAGCCGCTCCAGAACACGGGGACAAGCACTCTCCTTCCATGCGCTCAGCTTAGCTCGCCCGGGACCCCAGGAGTTACTGTTGCTACCATTTGAAAGGCTGAGGATCAGGCTCATGCAGTGACTCGCTCTTCCAAGTGATGGAATCTGCAGCCTGGACCATCTGAGAAAAAGCCATGCTGGTCCTCCAGTAACCCATCCTCTGAAACGCGGCTGTTTTCTACCACCAATGTCCATTTCTCATCCGTGAAAAGACAGCGCCAGATCTGAGTGTGTCTCCTCCTGGGGCCACCCTGTCTCTGTCACCCAGTGGCTCATCCACCCCAGCAGGTGGCCTTCATTATCAGATTGCCCCAGAAAGACGGGCTTGGGGGATGTGCAAGGGTTTACCTGGTTCTCCCTGAAGATGACCTTGGACCATATCACTTCTACCACCCTTCCATGAACAAGTCTCACCTGTGGTCCCTCCTAACCTCACTGGGAAGTGTAGACTTCTCTGCATCCAGGAAAGAGGAAAGAAAGGGATAGGGAAACGCTGACCGCCGCTGCTATAAGTCAGTGTGCTTTGAGGGTGCACCTGCCAGTTGGCCTCTTAAGCTTAAAAGAAACTGATGACATTGCCACTGGATACAAAAGGGGCTGGCGCTGTAGAGTAGTAGACTAAGCTCCACTGGTATCGTGTCCTGGTTGCTCCTCTCCCAATCCAGCTCTCTGCTTATGGCTTGGGAGGGCAGTGGAGGATGGCCCAAGTGCTTGGGCCCCTACACCCACGTGGGAGACCCAGAAGAAGCTCCTGGCCCCTGGCTTCAGCTTGGCTCAGCCCTGGCTGTTGTGGCCATTTGGGGAGTAAATCAGTGGATGAAAGACCTCTCTCTGTCTCTCCCTGTCTCTGTCTCTGACTCTGCCTTGCAAATAAATACATAAATCTTTTTTTTTTAAGATCCAGAGAGAGGAGAGGCAGATAGAGAGAGAGAGAGAGGTCTTCCATCCGCTGGTTCACTCCCCAAATGGCCACAATGACCAGAGCTGCACTGGTCCAAAGCCAGGAGCCAGGAACTTCCTCTGGGTCTCCCACGTGGGTGCAGAGACCCAAGGACTTGGGCCACCTTCTGCTGCTTTCCCAGGCCACAGCAGAGAGCTGGATGGGAAGTGGAGCAGCCAGTCTCAAACCGGCGCCAATATGGGATGCTGGCGCTTCAGGCCAGGGCGTTAACCCGCTGAGCCACAGCGCCGGCCCCCAATAAACCTTAAAAAAAAAAGAAAAAAAAGATTCCAGTGGGTGAGGTGGAGGTGGGGGAGATGGAGGAGCTGTCCACTCTGGAGGAAAGGGCCAAGAGTTTGACACATTGCATCAGCCCCCAGATTCCCAGGTTAATTATGGGCCACAGAGAGCATGTGCACAGCCCCTTCCTTCCTCTCACACGGACAGTCGCCCTCCTGTGCCTTCTCCTTAAGGTTCCCCTAATACTCCTTGATGTAACCCACCCTCCCGCATGGGCACCTGCTGGCTGTGGGGTCCCCAGCAGAGAGAGAGAGGCGAGACAGGCAGGAGGCAGACATGGTCTCCGCGACACTTCGCAGCCCGCCCAGGGCTGCCCACTACGGTTTCTCATTCAGCCCTCATGCTGTAGCTAGTTGAGCTCCTGGTACTTCCACGCGTTGTAGGGTGCAGGAAGCCAAGACCCAGAGTGATTAACTCACCTTTGCAAGCTGTCATGCTGAAACCTTCTACGCTGAATCCTGGATCTTTATCTTTTCCACTACACCCAACACAAGGCTGTTCCTCATCCCATCTTCCCTACTTCTCTCATGCAACATAATCAATGTATGACACACTGGTTCATTCGTGTCAACACTGTGCAATGTTCCATTGTGTGCAGCATTCTACATAAGGGTTTTTTTTAAAAAAGCTTTTTTGTTTTATTTGAAAGTCAAAATTACAAAGAGAGAGGGAGAAACAGACAAAGAGACATCCACTCGTTCACTCCTCAAGTGGTGGCACTGGCCAGAGCTGAGCCAGGCAGAAGCCAGGGTCTCCCACATGGGAGCAGGGGCCCAAGCACTTGGGCCATCTTCTGCTGCTTTTCCCAGGCCATTAGCAGGGAGCTGGATTGGAAGTGGAGCAGCCAGGACACAAACCACAAAGGCATTGATATGGGATGCTGGCGTTATAGGCGGTAGCATTGCCTGCCATGCCACAATGCCGGCCCCAGTAACACAACTGATTTTCTGTGCTAATTTTGTATCTTACAAGTTTGCTGAATCTGTTCACAGTTTGATTTGTTCGTTTGTTTGCTTGGTGGAAGTTCACATCTTCTGCCAGTACTGTTATTTTACTTCTTCCTTTCTCATGCGGACATCTTTTATTTCTTTTTCTTGCCTAATCACTCTGGATAGAATTTCCAATATTATAGACTAGAAATGGTGAAAACAGGTATCTTTGTCTTGTTAAGAGCAAATCTCTTTTTTCCTAAAAAATGGGATTCTTTCACTCTGCAGTTAGGAAGCTCAAAATGCATCTGGAAAGACATGTGGGGTAGAAATTCACAATAACAAGTGCATGACTCATAGTAGGCCTCCCTTTGGGACGATTCCTAGAAGGTCGGAACTTGCAGGAAACTTAGACATCGCGATCATTGAAGGCCCAGAGAGGCGAAATGAGAGGCGTCAGCCCACACAGTGAGCCGAACACCAAGCCAGGACCGGTTGCCAGGATTTCTAACTCTGATCAAGTGGTATTCATGTCCTGGCACACAGAACAGAGGCCTATGCGGCTCCAAAGCTGAGAAACGTCTCCCGAGGAGCAGGAGAGGCCAGGGGTGGGGAGAGGATGGGAAGAGCCACATGGGTTCTGAGGGCAAGGCCTCCGGACTTCACGATCTGGCTCGCATGCCCCCAGGAGTGAATGAAGGCACACAGTGGCTACCTGCCGCGGGCTTAGGTTCATTCGTTTAAAAGTACACGGACTCCTACTGTGTGCCAGATACTGGCAACGGAGCATTGAACAACACGGACTGGGTCCCTGGGTTCCAGGGCCGATCATTCCCAGGCACGTTTCTGGCAGTTCCTTCCTGTCTTTTCAGTCTGCATGAGGCGAGCCAGGATGTACAAAGTGAGACATTCCGAGGCCAGAGGTGCTCGTTAGAGGTCAGATGGTGAAAATAACAGCACAGGAGCTACAAGGGACTTCGGGGATCCCTCAGGGATATGACCTCTGTCTCCTCCACGCATGGTGGAGAGTTGATCCCACGGCTGGTGCTGAGCCCTGGCTGACGGACTGGCAGGGGTCCTTCACTCCGTCCCTGTCTAGGACGTCCTTGGAGTTCACCCTCCTGCCCCAGGTTAAAGCTTCCACTGGCGCTGTGGTGCTGATGTAAAGCTACCGCCTGTGAGGCCAGCGTCCCATGTGGGCGCAATTGATGTCCTGGAAGCTCCCCTTCCCAGCCAGCCTCCTGCTTCTGGCCTGAGAGAGCAGCTGAAGATGGTACAGGTTTGGGCCCCTGCTACCCATGTGGGAGATCCAGAAGCAGCTCCTGGCTTTGGCCTGCCCTCCTCCCCCCCCACCGGTTGTTGCAGCCATCTGGGAAGGGAGCCAGCAGATAGAGGATCGATCTCTCTCTCTCTCTCTTCCTCTCTCCCTTTCTCCCTCTCTCTCTCTCTGTAACTCTTTAAAATAAATATTTTTTAAAAAGATCCCACACCAAACCCCAAATATAGTTCGGATACCAATCCTATTTTTAAAACGTATTTATTGGGGTTGGCACTGTGGCATAACAAATAAAGCCGCCACCTGCAGTGCTGGCATCCTATATGGGTGCTGGTTCCAGTCTCGGCTGTTCCACTTCCGATCCAGCTCTCTGCTATGGCCTGGGAAAGCAGTGGAGGATGGCCTAAGGGCTTGGGCCCCTGCACCCTCCTGGGAGACCCAGAAGATGCTCCTGGCTCCTGGCTTCAGATTGGCACAGCTCCAGCTGTTGCGGCCATCTGGGGTGTGAACCAGCGGATGGAAGACCTCTCTCTGTGTCTCTACCTCTCTGCTTCTGCCTCTCTAAAACTCTGCCTTTCAGATAAATAAATAAATCTTTTTTTTTCCAAAAAAAAAAAAAAAGCTTATTTATTAGAAAGAGAGAGAGAGAACTCACATTTGCTGGTTTACTTCCCAAATGTCCACAATACCTGGGGCTGTGTTGGGGCCAAAGTTGGGGTTCAGTGACTTAACCCAGTTCTCCCACTTGTGTGGCAGGAACCCGAGCACTTGAGCCATCACCTGCTGCTGCCCAGGCTGCTCATCTGTGGAAACCTGGAGCCAGGAGCCGGAGCTGGGTATCGAGCGCGGGTCCTCCAGTGTGGGCCAAGCGCATCCTAACTGGCGTCTTCACCACCCGCCCCTCCCAGCCTTGCCTCTGAGAAAGACCTGGCGTGAACCTGAACCAAGACACGCAGGTCCTGGCGAAGGGTTCAATCCTAGAAGCTACGGGAAAGCAATTGTGAGACTGGTGGGCGGAGCCGCCCAGCTGCATCGTCCATATTTTACAGCCATTCCTTCCCTTCGCCACAGCTGGGTCTCTCCGCTCCTCCTGTCTCTGGCGGCTGTTCCGCTCTCTGCTCCAGCCCCAGCCCTAGACAGCGAGAAGGAGGAGTGGGAAGCTGAGAAGGCCTTTAGAGGCTAGGGTCTCAGGGCCTCCCACACCTGCAGTTCAGAGCAAGGCAGGAGGCAGGAGGCTGAAGACTAGGGTTGTAGCTTCATTCATTCTTTAGCTTGTTTGTGTTCCTGGAAAAAACTGACTTTAGTGTTTGTGACTTCAGCTTCCTTATCTGAAAAAACAGGGAACTGCAATGCTTAAAAACGCGCTAACTACTATGGCAGTGTAGCGCCGCGTCCAGGGGCTTAGGGCAAGGGAAACTTCTCACTCACTTAACGTGGGGCTGGCCCTGAGGACGGGAGTCACTCAAGACCTCAGCCTGGCGGAGGCTCTGCCCTCTTCTCCACGGTTTCCAAGGCTGCCCCTCTGTGGCCACCCAGCTGCCAGACATGG
This sequence comes from Lepus europaeus, assembly GCF_033115175.1. NCBI lineage: Eukaryota > Metazoa > Chordata > Mammalia > Lagomorpha > Leporidae > Lepus > Lepus europaeus. Next base: position 101,039,193 of record NC_084832.1, on the reverse strand, counting down.
GGAGGGAGGAGGTGTGAGAATTTCACAGGAGGTAACTCAGGGGCCCAGGCCTGAAAATGACCTGTGTCATCCTGTGCGTATCTCGCTGCAAAGCAAAGAGGGACCAAAGTAGAGCCACGTGCCTGGGAGGTAGGGCAAGCAGGTTGCAGGAGCAGGAAGTCCTTCTCTGCCCCCCGCCCCCCGGAACCCAGGCACTTGGGGAGTGAACCCAGCCTCTGCTCAGTAGAGTCCTGGGATGGTGCGGAATTGTACTTGATGCTAGGTTTCACGAAGCTGTGAAATATTCATGTTGCCATGCAAAGTGTGGAGAAGACAACAATTATGATAATAGCAACTGCTCCGTATGTGCTTATTTGATACCGACTGCGTGCTCAGGGCACTGGCAGCCGAGCTGACCCAGACTCCGCTCCTCAGGGTCTTGCTGCCCAGTGTGGTCCGTGAGCCAGGGCAGCATCATTGCCCGGGGAGGCACCAGAGCAGCTCGGACCCTAGCCCAGACGCACTCCGTCAGCGTCTGCCTCTCAGCAGGAGCCGCAGGTGGCTGTGCCCACGTCAGGTTCAGGAGGAATGTTCTAGTGAGGGGAGATGGGAACATGGTCAAACACCCCAGATTACTCAGTGGAAACGAACAAGAACCTCAAAGTCCAGTGAACCGGACTGAATCCCGTTTATTAGCTGCACCATCTCGGGCAAGTTACTTGTTAAAGGGTCAGTTATTCCGCTGGGAATAATAATGGGGTTCTCAAGTGATACTAATTATTGAATGAGGGGGGCCGGCACTGTGGTATAATGGGTAAAGCTGCTGCCTGCAGCGCTGGCATCCCATATGGGCACCAGTTCAGATCCCAGATGCTCTGCTTCCAATCCAGCTCTCTGCTATGGCCTGGGAAAGCAGTAGAGGATGGCCCAAATCCTTGGGCCCCTGCACCCACATGAGAGACCCGGAAGAAGCTCCTGGCTCCTGGCTTCAGATCGGTGCAGCTCCAGCCATCTGGGGAGTGAACCAGCAGATGGAAGACCTCTCTCTCTCTCTCTCTCTCTTCCTCTCCCTCTCCTTCTCTTCCTGTGTAACTCTGCCTTTCAAATAAATAAATAAATCTTAAAAAAAAAACCCTCTAATTATTGAATGAGATCATTCGTGCGAAGCCCTTATCACAGTGCCTGGCATGCAGATTGCGCTCCACACAGGCTAACTACTATTAATCTTATTGCTGCTATGGCTCCCGTGAAAGTGATCCCCTCCCCTTTCACAAACCAACCCCAGCACGAAGATAGCAAATACTAGGCCTGTGTCTCACTCCTTTACTCTCCAGTGTGCACGGCAGACATTGCTAATCAATCAAGACACTCTTCTCCCAGAGCCCAGACTCCCTTAGACTCTCACACAAGGCTCCAGAGAGCTGTTGTGAATTAATCAAGGCACACACATACGGTAAAAACCATTTGCCATTTCTGGTTGCTTAGGGATTCCCCAAGGCCAAATCTCCCTTTTTATAAAAAAAAAAAATTTATTTGAGAGACAGATAGACAAAGCTCCCATCTGCCAGTTCATTCCCCAGATGTCTGCAACTGCTGGGGCTGGGCCAGGCTAAAGCCAGGAGCTGGGAACTCAGTCCAGGTCTCTGACAGAGGTGACAGGGACCTAGGTACTTGAGCCATCAGCTGCTGTGTTCCAGGGTGTGCATTAGCAGGAGGCTGGAATCAGGAGCAGGCCTGGGACTCAAACCCAGGCACTGCAATATGGGATACTCGGGCTTCCCAACAAGCGGCTGAACTCCTGGGCCAGATGCCTGCCCCCGTCTTCCCCTGACTCCCCATAACATTGCTGTACTTATTAGTGACTGAAATGGGGAAAAGGAAAAGGAGCAGGCGAAGACCGAGGGAATTTTCCAGCCTGGGAGAGGATGACGGCGCTGGAGCCCTAAGCAATCGGGGGACGCAGGAGAGAGAGTCGTTCAGAGGAAGGCATCCTACTGGGGTCTGTCAAACTTGCAGGGCCTTCCAGATGTCCTAGCAGAAACATCCAGAAGGGGCCGGCGCCGCGGCTCACTAGGCTAATCCTCCGCCTTGCGGCGCCGGCACACCGGGTTCTAGTCCCGGTCAGGGCACCGATCCTGTCCCGGTTGCCCCTCTTCCAGGCCAGCTCTCTGCTGTGGCCAGGGAGTGCAGATGGAGGATGGCCCAAGTCCTTGGGCACTGCACCCCATGGGAGACCAGGAGAAGCACCTGGCTCCTGCCATCGGATCAGCGCGGTGCGCCGGCCGCAGCGCATTACCGCGGCGGCCATTGGAGGGTGAACCAACAGCAAAAGGAAGACCTTTCTCTCTGTCTCTCTCTCACTGTCCACTCTGCCTGTCAAAAAAAAAGAAAGAAAGAAACATCCAGAAGGGAGTTGAAAATACAGGTCTGCATGTTGGAGAAACGTCTGGGTTACAGACACAGGTCCAGCCATCACCCACGGCGCATGGATCGTCCAGTAGGTAGCCCCACTCCGTGGCTTACAACAGCCCACTTTGGTCCATGTGTGAACAGCTAATGTTTTCCAAGACTGAATCAGAGTCGAGCCTCACATCCTACCCCTAGCAGATGAGTCTTGATTAACCCAATAAAATCAGATAATTCCACTTGTATTGCAAACATTTAAGATTTGAAATGCAATGCAATAGTTCTCAACAACAAAATGCCAGCAGAAGTCTGCAAGGAGGATTCTAGAAAGTTGTTGTTTTTAAAAAGAAATGGAGAGAGAATCGTCCCTTTGTCTGTGCCTAGATATGGCTCTGTGAGAATGCATGGCCCAAGGCTGCTGCCCCTGTCTTGTGACCATGCAGGACAGACCTGCAGGCAAAAAGCAACATGCTAAGGGGGGCAGAGTAGAAAGACGGGAAGAAGCAGGGTGGCCAGTGATGTCATCAAGCCACAAAATGATCCAGCTCCAGACATGACCTCAGGACCTCTTGCTGTGTGATAATAGGTGTCCCTCTTATTTCAACCCATCCCATAGCTACATGACAGAGGTGACCGCTAAAGCTAGGGGGATTTTTTAAACTCAAGGGAGCATGCAGAGGAAGGAAAACAAGCAACAGGGGAGGTCAATAGGATGCAGGAAGAGAAGAAAGAGAAACAGCAAATGGCCAGAGAAACAGCACCACCATCGTGGGCAGAGAAAGGTCAGAACATTCTCAGGGGAGTTTTCAAAAAGTTCATGGGAAATACATACTATGAAAAAGCGATGCATGGGTTTCAATTTCCTTGCATCAAATAAACCTATCTTTTAATTCCATTTTCCATGACTTGATTTTTAGATTGTCATTTTATTTGGAAGGGAGAGAAACAGAGTTTTCTTTAGTCCACTGGGTCACTCCCCAAATGCCCACAACAGCTAGGGCTGCGTCAGGCTGAAGCCGGGAGTGCAGAACTCCATCTGGGTCTCCCACGTAGGTAGCAGGGACCCAAGTACCTGAGCCATCCGCTGGTGGCCTCCAGGGTGTTCATTAGCAGGAAGCCGGAATCAGAAGCAGAGCTGGGACTCTGATACGGAATGCAGGCATCCCAAGCAGGCTCTTGGCTGCTTTGCCAAACACCTGCTCCCTTTTTTCTCCATGGGGTTTTTGAAGCCCCCTAGCATGTCAAACACATTAACGGAATGAAGAGGTTCAGAAAGAAATACGCACTAAATAAAAGGAAATCCCATGCTGACATAGGCTGGATGAGTTAAGCAACAGCAAAATGATGCAAAAACCAGTGGGCGGAAGTGTGTGTGTGTATGCGTGTGTATGTGTGTGTGTGTAGGGGTGGTTACTTGTTAGTTGATTGACTGCTGGTATGATGGATTGCCTGTTGGACCGCTTGGCACCCCAAGGGGGCTGAGATGACACCGGCAGCGTCTGGGACTTGGGAAGCTTTGACCCTGGCCGGGCTAGGAGTCCGCTCCAGACTTGGGAGTTCACAGAATGCTGCCCATTGTAGAGTGAGGGACCTGCCACCTGGTGCCCAGCCTATCTCCAGCAGACAGCATGCGAGGCAGAGCTTTGTTTATCAGCCCCAGCTGGGAGGAAGTCACTTTGTTGCACTCTAGTTACCAGCTCCGGACCAGCCCCACTTCCTGGCACTTCTCCCTCCTTCTTCCTTCCTCCCTGCCCCTTTAGTATCCAGGCCGCCCATGTCCTTCCTCCTTACCCCATCTCTATGGGTTAGAGATCTCTTCCTGCCCTTCCAGATGGATCCCTCCCCTAGGAAGCCCAGCCCTGTCTCCCCAGGGAGAAATCATCTTAGGCGCTTCAGCAGTCCCATCACTCTCAGGCTTGTGCCTCTGATCACCTAGGCACCAGACAGGAGGCCTCTGGGGGGACTATGTGTGGTCTCCCGGGAGCCAAAGACAGAGACCTAGAAAAAACACCCTGTACAAATCCACACAGACACAGGGCAGACAGACCTGACCGGAGTCTCTTCTCCTGCCTCCCACCTGCCTCTCCCTGCTCAGATGCCCTTGAGGTGGGGACAACGGTGCGAAGCCGCCTGGATGAGTTCCGACCCTGGCGGTGAGCAGCTCTCCCAGGCCTGCCCCACCTTCTGACGGTAAAGGACCCACAGGCCTCCAGACACATGTCCACCTCTTTTCCGGTCAGCTCACCCTGCAGCCGTTGCTCCTCCTGACCTCACTCCATCCCTGCCCCCCCCCCCCGGCCCCAGACCCAATGTCTGGCCACTCTGCCTTATCTCCCTTTCTCATTCTTTTTGTTTCTTTCTCTGTCTGCTCATCTCTCTCAGACACTGGCCTTGTCCTTCCTCACTCCCTAGTCTCCTGATTGAAAGGAGGATCCTCCAAAGAACACAGACAGGTTTTCTGCGTGCAAGAAGCGAGAAGTGCTCCCAGGTCCTGGGGAACTGGGAGAGAAACCTCAGATAGGCAAGGCCGTGGCATCCTGAACTGCAGAGAAACTAGCATGTGTTCTGCAAACTTGATTACAGTTTGGGGTGCAAGCACCTCTTGGGATCCAAGAAGCCTGAACCAGAAACACGATCGGTCCCTTGGCTAATGACTGAAATGGGTGGCCTCCATTTTTTTTTTTTTTTTTTGACAGGCAGAGTTAGACAGTGAGAGAGAGATAGAGAGAAAGGTCTTCCTTCTATTGGTTCACCCCCCCAAATGGCCACTACGGCCGGTGCACTGCACCGATCCGAAGCCAGGAGCCAGGTGCTTCCTCCTGGTCTCCCATGCGAGTGCAGGGCCCAAGCACTTGGGCCATCCTCCACTGCCTTCCTGGACCACAGCAGAGAGCTGGACTGAAAGAGGAGCAACCGGGACAGAATCCAGCACCCCAACTGGGATGGACTAGAACCCAGGGTGCCAGCACCGCAGGCGGAGGATTAGCCTAGTGAGCCGTGGCACCGGCCAGCTGTGCTGCTCTGATATGGAAACATGTGTCCATCATAAAACATCTGAAAAAAAGACTATTTGAAGGATTTTAAAAAAATTTGTTTATTTGAAAGGCAGTTACAGAGAGCAAGGGAGAGGCAGAGAGATCTTCCATTCACCAGTTCACTTTCCAAATGCCCACAACAGCCAGGGCTGGGTCAGGCCAAAGCCGATTCCCTGGAACTCTGTCTGGGTCTCCCATGTGGGTGACAGTGGCCTAAACACTCAGACCGTCTTCTACTGCTTTGTCAGGGGCATCAGCAGGGAGCATTTGTCACAACTAATGAACTAATACTGATATGTCATTATTAACCGATCCCCCTGTTTTATGGTGGTATGTTTATTTATTTTTATTTATTTGAAATGCAGAATGACAGAGAGAGAGAGAGAAATTTGTCCATCCATTGGTTCATGCCCCACTGCCTGCAATAGCTGGAGTTGAGCCAGGTCAAAGCCAGGAGCCTGGAACTCAATCTGAGTCTCTATGTGGGTGGCAGGGACTCAAGTACTAGAGCCAGCACCTGCTGCCTCCCAGGATGCATAGTAGCCGGAAGCTGGATAGGGAACAGTGCAGCTGGGGACTCAAACCAAGTACTTTAGTATGGGAGGCAGGCATCCCGTGTGGCAGCGTAATCAGCTGTGCCACAACACCTGTCCCTAAGGTGGTTTTTTGTTGTTTTTCTTTTTTTAAGCAATAGAAGTTTTTTTTATTTTCTTCCTAATTTCGTGCACATTGTGCAGCCCTTGTGCTATGGGTACGCTATGGGGAGACCATTGTCTTCAACGCTCAAGACCCGTCTGTTTCCTTGGTATCCCCGGGGAAGAGTCCAGAAGCTTCTTGGAGGTGATGCCAGAGAAGTCAGGTGTAGCGAGGGGAAGCAGGGGCAGCCGTAGCCAAGGGAAGAGTGAGCCATGCACAGACCTCACGGGTGGGAAGGGGCAAAGCCGAGGTCCAGATGGTGGCGAGGGGCACCCTGGCTTGCACTGGGAATGTGTGGAGCTGCACGGGGCGAGGCCAGTCGTCCAGCTGGTGGGCAGCAGAGCCTTGCCTTGAGTCTCAGGGACTTTCCTTGTGGCAGAGCCTGCGTGTGTTTCTTGGAGCCCAAGGCACTGTCTGCTCTGCTGTGCCCTGTGGGTCCTGGCTCCTCAGTGAAGCAGGGGGATTTTCCTTCATCCTTGGGAGCCTCTGCATCTGGAGGGCAGCCATAATTCTGCATAAAATTCACAGCAAGTTCCCCTTCCCAGGACAGACCACAAGATAAGAGCTATCAAGGAAGCCAAAGCCTTCTCTGCCGCCCCTACGGAATGGACCCCCTGCGTACAAATCCCTTATTGGCAGCTTCTGCTCAAAGGCTGCCTCCCAGAAAGCAGCAAGCCCAAGGTTCCCTGTGGCTATGCAAGCAGCCTGCTGTGGACGGAAGGAGTCCAAGAAACAGGGCTCCTGGGGTCACCTGCGTTTTTTTCTCATTTGGGGAGAAATGAGTCCAGGGAGTTGTGCCTGGTGGCCCAGCAACCCAGCTGTCATCAAGGCCTGGCTTCTAGAAACAGAGGCCAGTGACTAGGAGGTTGCAGTCACGAGTGGAAGGAACACAAGCACTCTCAACACACAGCATGCAAATAACCTATTTATTTGTCCAGCCTCACTCATGGCAGAACCGAGTGGCACCCAGGGATCCTGAGCCCTGGGTTTTAGTGTCCTTTCGATTATTCTGCTGGTTCAATGGGTGCAGAAGAGGACATGGAACAAGAGAAGACCTCCATGTGGGAGCCAGTGTTGTGGCACAGCAGGTTAAGTCCCTGCCTGCACCACGGGTATCCTATATGGGTGCCCGTTCAAGTCCCAGCTGCTCCACTTCAGATCCAACTCCCTGCTAGTGGCCTAGGAAAAGCAGTGGATGATGGTCCAAGAACGTGGGTCCCCCCTGCCACCCACAGGGGAGACCTGGAGGAAGCCCCTTCTTGGCTCCTGGCTTTCACCTGCATGCCATTGCAGCCATCTGGGGAGCAAACCAGCAAATAGAAGACCTCTGTGTCTCTCCCTCTCTCTCTCTGTAACTCTGCCTTCAAATAAATAAATACATATTAAAATTTAAAAAAGACCTCCACATGGAGTACCCTGGCCCCTATACCTCATCCCTCCTCCTGTCCATACCCCATAGCTCTGCTTCCCCCTGGAGCCAGGAATAAGAGACAACAAACAGAGGAGATCATGGACAAAGGGAATTATTTTTTCTTTTTGGAATCTTCTTCAAGGATGGGCTCCGGGGCCGGCACTGTGGCGCAGTAGGTTGATCCTCCACCTGTGGCGCTGGCATCCCATGTGGGCATCAATTCTAGTCCCGGCTGCTCCTCTTCCCATCCAGCTCTCTGCTATGGCCTGGGAAAACAGTGGAGGATGGCCCAAGTCCTTGGGTCCCTGCATCCACGTGAGAGACCCGGAAGAAGCTCAGGGCTCCTGGCTTCGGATCGGCGCAGCTCTGGCCGTTGTGGCCATTTGGGGAGTGAACCGGCGGATGGAAGACCTTTCTCTCTGTCTCTCCCTCTCACTGTCTGTAACTCTACCTCTCAAATAAATAAATAAAACATCTTTTTTTTAAAAAAAAAAAAAAGGATGGGCTCCAATTTTACCACTGTAAATGTTTCTAAAACAATTTTTAAATTTTATTTTCAATTGAAAAGCAGAGAGAGAGAGAGAGGAGAAAGAGAAATCTTCCATCCACTGGTTTGTTTTCCAAATGCCCACGACAACCAGGCTGAAGCCAGGAGCCAGAAACTCAACCCAAATTCCCCCACACTAGTGGCAGGCACCTAAGTACTTGAATCATCGCCTGCTGCCTCCCAGGGTGCTCCTTGGCAGGAAGCTGGAATAGGAAGCAGAGGCAGGATTCAAGCCAGGCACTCCAACATAGGATGCCAGTGCCTTAACCCCTGTGCCAAACAGCCCCCACCACCACCACCCTAAACCGTGTCTTTAATCCAGGCAGACACAGCACATAAAGTTAGTATACTTAGTAAACTCTCTCTGGCACAAATGAGTGATTTGTCAAATAATTGCCTCCCCACAGTGGGCAGGAGGATTCTTCATCCTCCGTGTTCTGGGACACAGGTCCTGGCCTCCGCCTCCCACATGTCCACCTCTTCCCTCCCTGCCTTCCCTCTGAGGGGCTCCCTGCAGGCGCCAGAGAAGTCGCTGCTCCGCAGAGCTTCAGCAGGGGGCATGCCCTCCGTGGCTTTCTCCAAATCCTCCTTGCCACCTCTTCCCACCCGCTCCGTGCCTGCCCTCTCTCAGTGCCGCTGGGATTCTTCTTCTGGGTCAAGCTGAAGCCAGGAGCCAGGAGCTTCTTCCAGGTTTCCCGTGTGAGTGCACTTGGGCCGTCTTCCACTGCTTTCTCAGGCCATACGCAGAGAGCTGGGTCAGAAGAGGAGCAGCCAAGGACTTGAACCGGTGCCCATGTGGGATGCCGGGGCCACAGCTGGAGGCTTAGCCCACTACCCACGGCACCGGCTCCCCACTGGGACTCTTAGATGGATGGTATTTGGCAGCTGCATGGGTTTCCCAGGCAGCCACTACGCCCCTAGACTCAGTACTGGTAACCTTTGCCCTGACATGGCCGTGACCCTTGAGCTTGGAACCAGAATCACTAAATGCATCGCCCTCTTACTCTCCAAGTGGGTGGCTGATTTCTCGGAAGCATCTGAATTCCCCACCACGCTGTGCGACCCTCCGCTTGTGGCTCCAGGCAAGAATAAAATAGTCTGGGTTTGGGTCCTGGAGTGGGTCCCTGAGAAGGCCTTGGCTCATCAGCCTGAAAAATATGATTGCCCGCTGTCAGATCACCCACACATCCGTACTATTCCGAGGAAGAACCGGCCCAGGTAATATAAAGTCATGAAGAACCTCAATCCTATTCCGTTTGGCTTTGGAGACCTTTCTGGTTTATTTAGTTATTCTTTTCCTGTAGCTGACTGCTCTGACTCGAATGAATATTCAAATCCAGGCATTCCTGGGATACAGAGGGAGGAAGCTGATTTCCAATGCCACCTGGCTACAGTCAAGCCTCAAAACAGACACTGCGCATGGAAATAGACCAGAGACTGTTCTCTGAGATTGTAGAAAGTCACAGGAATAGACGAGAGTCTAAGTGATGGCCACGTTCACGGGTTTCTCTGCTTTGAAAATGAAGTCATAACGCGTCAGTGCTGGAGGGGACTTGGCAAGGCTGTCAGCCCCTTCTTATGTGGGTGAGGAAACTGGACCCCACACGGGAGGGTGGGGAGGCTGCAGCTGGAATGTGGCAGCACTTTGAGTCTCACACACTGGCGCCCAAACCAACCTTCTTACCCAGGTCCCTTCCCTCACAGCTCTGCAGCTCCACATAGAGATTTCTGTCCAGTTGCCATTGGTGACACCTGCTGATGTGTCTTCTTCCATCTGTGCCAGTCTGCACCTGTTAACGACTTATTTCTCCTATTAACCTATAAGCTGGGAAAACTGGGGCCTTTGGTCTCTCTTTCTTTCTGTAAACTCCACACTAACGACTCATTAGCGACTCGACACAGAGCACCTACACCAAATTTTGGCCAACCTCTCTCTGGCAATCTAGTGCTGCCCAGCAGTGACCCAGGGTTCAGATGGTTCTAGTTCTGTGATCGTGGTCAAGGGAATTACCTTCCCTCTAGAAGTGGTACCCAGGAGTGGCTTGGTAAAGGAAGCTTCTGTCCCCATAATTCCCCAAAACTTTCAATCTGCAAAGTCAGAACAACGCATAGGGAAGCCCAGCCTTGGGGTTCAATGCCCTGGTCCTCCTGCCCGCAATCAGATAAAACCAGTAAGTCCCTTCTGGGGATGAAAATTCTGGAGCTACCATTGCTCCCTCTCAATTTCCTTCTGGAAAATGAGGGCAAGTAATATATTTTATATAAAGATTTATTTATGTATGTATTTATTTATTTTTGACAGGCAGAGTGGATAGTGAGAGAGAGAGACAGAGAGAAAGGTCTTCCTTTTTGCCGTTGGCTCACCCTCCAATGGCCGCTGTGGCAGGCGCATCTCGCTGATCCGAAGCCAGGAGCCAGCTGCTTCTCCTGGTCTCCCATGCGGGTGCAGGGCCCAAGGACTTGGGCCATCCTCCACTGCCTTCCCGGGCCACAGCAGAGAGCTGGCCTGGAAGAGGGGCAACCGGGATAGAATCCGGCACCCCAACCGGGACTAGAACCCGGTGTGCTGGCGCCGCAAGGCGGAGGATTAACCTGTTAAGCCACGGCGCCGGCCAAGATTTATTTATTTTATTTGAAAGGCAGAGTTACAGAGAGAGAAAGAGAAAAGTCTTCCATCCACTGGTTCACTCCCTAGATGGCTGCATCCCTAGAGATGCACCTGTCTGAAGCAAGGAACCAGGAGCTTCTTCCAGGTCTCCCACATGGGTGCAGGGGCCATTTTCTACTACTTTCCCAGGCCACAGCAGAGAGCTGGTTTGGAAGTTCAGCAGCCAGGACTCAAAGTGGCGCCTGTATGGGATGCTGGCACTGCACGCGGTGGCTTTACCTGCTATGTCACAACAAAAAATAACATCTTAAAGGGTAGGTAGGTAAGTCATGGAAGACAATGCATAGTTTGGAAAACTGTTAGCACCAGGTTTCGTCGCTGGAGCGGGAAGATCGTGATAAATCAAACCTGGCCTCTGCCCTCAGATGCTCACAGAGCAGAGGAGGCCGGGGTTGTATGAGCCAAGTGGGGAGGAAACGGTGCTAACCAGAGGACAGGTCCAGGCCCACGGGCTGTTGAGGGCGGTCTGGGAGAGCGCTGTAGAGGCTGAGATGCTGCAGCAGGAATCCGGAGTGAGGCAGGAGTTTCTTAAGCAGGCATGTGAGTTCTACATTGCTGGAAGGAATATCCTGTTTTTACAAAAAAAAAAAAAAAAAAAAAAAAGCCAGAGGCCCTGAGTGCCGAGCATCTTCAAGGTGCATCCCTGAGTCAGGAGGGTGGTCAGCAGCAGGTGGTGAGCCCCAGGAAGAACCAGTGTGCTGCACGAGCTGGGGAGCAGGCAAGGCCGGCGCCAACCACGGCTCCCCGGCCATCGGCCTGCAGGACACGATCCTTTTCCCGCCCAAGCAGCCCTGGGCAGGGAAGCCGCCATGGAGTGGGCCCGCCTGGGGAGAGAGGCCAGTGGGGTTCAAACAGGCACTGGGCTGAAGCTGAAGTCAGTGGCTCAATGGCCACGTGTAGAAATAGCTGCACATTTTGTTTTGTCTTAATTATTTATTTATTTATTTGAGAGGCAGAGTGAGAGAGAGAGGGAGAGAGACTCCCAGCAGACTTCCATCTGCTCGTTCTCTCCCCAAATGGCCACAACGACTGGGGCTGGGCCAGGCCAAAGCCAGAAGCCAGGAGCTTCCTCTGGGTCTCCAAAGTCGGTGCAGGGGCCCAAGCACTTGGGCCATCTTCTGCTGCTTTCCTAGGCGCATTAGCAGGGAGCTGGATTGGAAGTGGAGCAGCTGGGACAGAAACAGGTACTCATATGGGATGCTGGTGCTGCAAGCAGTGGCTTTAACGCACTGCACCACATCGCCAATCCCCACATTTTGGCTTTTAAAACCCTGTCATGTGCTGTTCAAATCGGTCCTAAAATGTCATCTTTCGTACAGCATGGGGCCCTTTTACAATGGCAGCGAGCTGGCTGCAAAAACCCTTGACCAGCATGGAGGAGGAGGCAGGGGCGTATGGAGGCTGACCCAGACAGGGTGGCGCAGGGGTAGCTGTACCCCTCAGCTGGCCTGTCTGCACCCTGCGTTCCCACGGCCCCTGCTCCTGAGGGCTGTGTGTGGAGGGGAAGGCTCTGGGGGGCTCTGGGCACCTGAAGCAGTGTGGGGAGTCTGTGGCCTTTTCACGGTAATTCTAGCTGTGCAAGGAGCCCCCTCCATTGCAAGAAGAGCCAGCCAGGGCCTGCCAGGCTCACTCCAACTCCCCTTCTGGTTGGTTCTGGGCCCTGTGCACCTTACGCCCCGCCTCCTGGCCCCAGGCCTCCTGGTGCCCCACCCTCAGACTCCCCACCCTCGACCTGCCTCACCTCGGAGCCCCCCACCAACTGCCCCAGCTGAGCCCTAGCTCGGGCTGGCAGGAGCCCGGCTCTGACAGCCTGTGGCTCTCTACCCTCCAGCTGTCACGCTCCTGCCATGCCCACTGGCACCAGTTGGCAGGGCCATCCCCACCCCCTCCTCAGCCTGCTCCAGCAGGCACGGCTTAAGTTTCCACAGAAAGCCTGCTTTTCCTGGGGTTTGGGGCAGGCCAGGCCAGGAGGGTGGGGGCGGTTTCTGCCGGCCACACTCCTCTCTGGGTTCCAAGGGCTGCTGGCTTCTGGAGCCCTGTCCTCCCACGGCTTCTGGCACAGCCTTGGCAAATGCTGGCAGCAGGGGGCGGGGCAGCCGGCACACACCGAGTGTCCCTGGTAACCTCCAGGCTGCATCTCCCTTGGTCCCCATGATTTCCTAGGAAGGCCCGTGGGAGGCCAGGAGAACACAGGCCAGAGATCGCAACGGGACGGGCGGCACCTTCCCTGCGGACCTGCGGTGCCATGTGACACTCCCAGAGAGAGATCCTCCACCATCCCGTCTCTCCCAAAGAAGGAAGCCCTCCTGGGCTTGCCCGGCTGTGGGCTCTGAGATCCAGCCTGCATCCTGGGTGGCTCTTTCTCTCTATGGACAGTGGGAGCAGACTGAGAAAGATGGGATAGGGAAGGAAGAGGAGAGGGGATGCTGGCATTGGCTTCACAGACCCCCTGGGTGGGGGGTATGGGAGACGGGGAGATCCTGGTGTGGCCGCAGGAACTTGGCCCTCCTCTGGCCTCAGCTGAGGATGCCTGCAAGAATCATTGAGCCCACAGCTCCACCTCCACGCAGACCCCATCCCTAAGCTCCCCAAAAAGATGAGTCTGGATCCCTGTCTCCCAGATATCCAGAGCAGGAAACGCCTTGATGGTCTCTTCCTAGACTCCGATGGTTCTTCCTTGCGTCTAACCTAAATCTTTCCTGCTGTATTTTTAAAAGATGCCTTCTTTGGCTCTCTGGGGAGGAGAGCAGGCATGGTGCCAACAGGCAGGAAATGAAATCACAGCTCTGATCGTCTCCCTCCCTGCCCCCCGCCGCCCCCGCCCTTGGGACCGCTTGTCAGATGCGCTGACTGTGATGAGCAGCGCCTTTGTGTGCTGTCGGGTTTTGCCGTGAGCCCTCTCCTGGCAGCCCTGACAGGGGAACCTCATAATGACGGATTTCACGGAGCTCCAGAAGCTTGGAGGCTTTTCTTTCCATCTGTCTTACTTGACGCCTTGACCTTTCTGTTCCCACGTAAGGCAGGATCAGGAAGAGGCTTGGGCTGGGCAGTGCAAATCTGGGTTTGGACCCAGGACAGGGCTGGGTTTGGAGACTGCGAAACGGAGACAAGGGAGAAGGTATGTGCTTCACAGGGCGTGGATGGGAGGCAGGGATGGGGCTGTGTACGCTTATTTTTTTTTTAAGATTTATTCATTTGTTTATCTGAAAGGCAGAAAGACAGAGAAAGAAGGGGGAGACAGAGAGAGAGAGAGAGAGAGAGAGAATCTCCCATCTGCTGGTTCACTCCCCAGGTGGCCACACCAGCCAGGGCTGGACCAGGCTGAAGCCAGGAGCCAGGAACTCCATCCGGGTCTTCCACATGTGTGGAAGGGCCCTCAGCACGTGGGCCATCCTCCACTGCTCACCCAGGCACATGAGCAGGGGGTAGATCAGAACTGGAGTAGCCGGGACACGAACCAGTGCCCCAGGCTGGGATGCCGGTGTCACAAATAGTGGCCTCACCTGCTCTGAAGCCCCTTGGGTTTAGAAAGAGGCCCCCTCCGGAACCAGGAAGGTAGCATAACCTGGCCCAGCCCTCCCTGGCCAGAGACCCAGGCATCATTTTCACTGAAGAAAGCCGAAGCTTCATGGTCCTCAAATTCCGGATTTGCATCCTGGCTCCACCACTTGCTTGTGAGGTGCAGCCACCTTGAAAATGACCTTGCGAAGCCACCCTGGCTGAGTTCCTCCACTTCCTTGCACCCTCAGCTACCTACTCTGAAGACCAGCGGCCGCACGGCCGGTGCTGCGGCTCAATAGGCTAATCCTCCACCTGCGGCGCCGGCATCCTGGGTTCTAGTCCCGGTTGGGGTGCCGGATTCTGTCCCGGTTCTCCTCTTCCAGGCCAGCTCTCTGCTGTGGCCCGGGAGTGCAGTGGAGGATGGCACACGTGCTTGGGCCCTGCACCCGCATGGGAGACCGGGAGAAGCACATGGTTCCTGGCTTCCGATCAGCACAGCGCGCTGGCCGTAGCAGCCATTTGGGGGGTGAACCAACGGAAGGAAGACCTTTCTCTCTGTCTCTGTCTCTGTCTCTCTCTCTCTGCCTGTGGGGGGAAAAAAAAAAAGACCAGCAGCCGTACTGCAGGCTTCGCAGAGAAAGGCAAAGAAGATCCAGGGCTCCACACGGCACCTGCGGCCAGGCAGCGCCATACGCATCCAGGGTGGTGGCAGGCATCTGCATCCAGCTGAGGACAGGACCTGGACAGCAAGGGGGAGATAATAGTCACAGCGAGCCCCAGCCATGGCCTCGCTCCTGGCAGAACCCCCCCTCTGCCTTTCCCAAGGGGCCTCCCTGAGGGAAGGCGAGCCGGGGGGCTTTGAGGCCGGCAAAAGGCCACCTGCTCCCCGACTCTCCCATGTTGGGTCAACGGGGAGACTGGGAAAATAAAAGCCCAGTCTCCGAGGCTCCAAGAGGAGATCCCGGCCGGGCCCCGCTTTGCACAAGGATTTTGATGGCTGGAGATGCTGGTGACATTTCATCTTGCTTGAGATCCTGTTCAATTACCAGGGCTCTTAAAACCCTTTTGTTCAGTGACGACAGAAAACATTCTATCTAATACCAGAGCACAGCTGTTCAGCGACAGGACGACTTAGGGGGAAAGCACGGAAAAAAATAAATAATAAATACATGAAGGAAGGGGAGAAAGCGCCAGGGACACAAACATGGGAAAAGCAAGTGGGGGCTGAGGCGCGGCGTGGCGAGCAGCAGCTTCCTAACAAGAATCCGCTGTCTGGGGACGGGTGAGACAGGGCCTCCGCAAGGACTGGGTAAACACTGGGCCCAAGGCAGGCCCCAAGATCGGGCTCCTCCTCTCTGTAGGGTTCCTGGCAATCCCGCCCGAGGCCCCAGCTGGGGGCCCCTAAAAATGTTTGAAGTAGGCATGCAGCCTTCAGTAGCATCTTCTTAAGGGCCAGTGTGGCTGGAAAAAAAAAAATCGCTTAGTGGAAAACTGTGTCCATCCCTGGCCACAGAACACCAGGAAATATTTTGTAAAAAGGGCTTTGATTGCTCCTGAAAACACAGGACAGAGTGAGCAGGGCCAGGCCTAGGTGGGGCTGTGTGGCGTGGGCCCTTGGCGGTGTCAGGTCAGGGTAGACAGGTCCTGGGTCCAGGACCGACTTCCAGCTTTGTATTACTGAAGGGAGTCATGGAGAACTTCAGGAGCTTGGCTAAATCACACCCGTGTTTATGAAATGTATGAATACTGGAATGTTTTTAAAAGGTAATTTAAATGCAGGCCAAATTCTAAAAGAGAACAGGGATAAAGCAAATTGAGAAAAGGTCATTTATTTCCGAGATCGAAATGGAGAACTTCTGTCTGCTGATTCAGTCCCGAAGTGCGCACACTGACCTGGGCTGGGCCACGAACTCAATCTAGGTCTCCCGGGGGTGACAGGGACCCAGTCGCTTGAGCCTCACGGCTCCCTGGCAGGGTCTGTGTTAGGAGAAAGCTGGTGTCAGGAGCCACAGCTGGATACTGCCCAGGCCCTCCCACACGGGACACCGCGTCTCAGCCGCTAGTCAAACACTTGCCCGTCACAAATTCTGTAAAATTACATTTGCTTTATTTTCTTCCTTAATTGAAAGAGAGAGAGAGAGAGAGAGAGAGAGAGAGAGAGAATCTTTCACTTGCTGCTTCACTCCCAAAATGCCTGCAACAGTTGAAGCTGGGGCCGGGCCAGGTAGAAGCCAGGAGCCAGGAACTCCATCTGGGTGCCCCACACGGGTGGCAGAGGCCCAAACACGGGAGCCATCGCTGTTGCTTCCCAGGATGCTGCCATAGCAGGAAGCTGGAATCAGAAGAAAAGCCAGGACTCCAAAGCAGGCTCTCCAGTACGGGACACAAGCATCCCAAGAGGCGTCTACACCGCTGTGCCGGTGTCCGCCCCTCCCATGCGCTTTTTCAGTAACCTGGTGGATGCATGGACCAGAGGCTTCCCACACAGGTGCCCGTGGAGTCTTTATAGATGAAACGGCCTGGCTTTGGACTTGCTTTAAAGTCATCTGAGCAGGCGGGGGGTGGGGAGGGGGTGGGAGGGCTATGGTTGGTTAGGTATCAAAGAAGATTGGCCATACACGACGTTAAAAATTGTAGAAGCTGGCCGGTGCCGTGGCTCAACAGGCTAATCCTCCGCTTTGCGGCGCCGGCACACCGGGTTCTAGTCCCGGTCGGGGCGCCGGATTCTGTCCCAGTTGCCCCGAGTCTTCCAGGCCAGCTCTCTGCTGTGGCCAGGGAGTGCAGTGGAGGATGGCCCAAGTGCTTGGGCCCTGCACCCCATGGGAGACCAGGAGAAGCACCTGGCTCCTGCCATCGGATCAGCGCGGTGCGCCAGCTGTGGTGGCCATTGGAGGGTGAACCTACGGCAAAAGGAAGACCTTTCTCTCTGTCTCTCTCTCTCACTGTCCACTCCGTCTGTCAAAAAAAAAAAAAAAAAATTGTAGAAGCTGATGAGTGGGTGTGATAGGATCACTGGCAGTGACAGGATATCTCCTACTTTTATGTGCAAACATTTTCTGTACCAAAAGGGAAAAGCGACCCTAACAAAACCAAGATAGGGAAGCAATGGGGAAACAGCTGTGAGGGCAGCGGAGGCTCCAGGGAAGAGGCCTGCTCAGGAGGGCACAATGTCTCGGGCACAGGAAGATGCACAGTACCTGGAGAGAGCTGGGAAGTGGACATCTGCCAGGGACCCACTGACCACCTCCACAGCGTTAGCACAGTGCAGCTTTTAGGGGTCTTAAACAAGCGGGTACTTTTTACCGGACTTTCTGAATCAAATAGGAAGGGCTTCAAAAAGTTCATGGAAAAGTGGGATTAAAAGACAAGTTTATTTTGGTGCCAAAAAATGTTGAAACCCATGCATAGTTTTTTTTTTTTTTTCATTTTTTAAGAGTTATTTATTTATTTATTTATTTGAAAGTCAGAGTTACATAGAGAGGGAAGGAGAGGCAGAGAGAGAGAGGTCTTCCATCCACTGCTTCACTCCCCATTTGGCTGCAATGGCCAGAACTACACTGATCCG
The DNA here is from genome assembly GCF_033115175.1 of Lepus europaeus. Classification (NCBI taxonomy): domain Eukaryota; kingdom Metazoa; phylum Chordata; class Mammalia; order Lagomorpha; family Leporidae; genus Lepus; species Lepus europaeus. The sequence continues at coordinate 101,021,385 of NC_084832.1, read as the reverse complement.
AAGCCAGGAGCCAGGAGCTTCTTTTGGGTCTCCCATGTGAGTGCAGGGGCCCAAAGACTTGGGCCATCTTCCACTGCTTTACGAGGCCATAGCAGAGAGCTGGATGGGAAGTGGAGCAGCCAGGACTCGAACCAGCACCCATATGGGATGCCAGCACTGCAGGTGGTGGCTTTACCAGCTATGCCACAGCACTGGCTCCAATAATCCACATTTCCTATGGCCCTTCCAAAGACCCCTCGTAGATAAGGGTTTCACCAAAAAAATTATCATTTGATTTCACTTTCCACCAACTTTTTGTAAAAGGCAAAAGATTTATACGATCTGAAGCGAAGCAGGAGCATACCCACCAACTTTTTGAAGCGCCCTTGTGTATAAATCTCACCTTCAACTCAGTGAAATCATTCAAATGCAGCAAAAGTGCTATTTCTAGAAGCACCAAGAGAATGCCTAGCTAAGAGCCAGTGTTTTGTTCCCCAATTCATCTGGGGCTCCAGATTTGCTTGTTACAGGAGAAGGTCAACTGACCCGAACTTGGAGAATTTGAAGTTCTTCCAAACCCCACTATTAGGAACTGAATAATAACTTGAGGGGGAAAAAGTCCTTTGTGTTTCTTGCAAAATCGGGAGATTTCTCTCAAAAATAGGAGCCTACTTTGCTATCTTAGCAAGCATAGTGCAAGGAACACACCCTTCTGGGTGGTCTCACAGGGATCTGGCTGGAGACCACCACTGGGTGCCAGGCCTCACAGCCCAGGACTGAAAACATAGATGGAGGGCATCAAGTCCACGTGAACGCCCTGGCAGCATCTGCAAGGTGCCTTATGTTTGCTTTCTACTGAACTCTCCAGTTTTAAAAACATTAATATTAGGCCAGCGCCGTGGCTCAACAGGCTAATCCTCCGCCTTGCGGCGCCGGCACACCGGGTTCTAGTCCCGGTCGGGGCACCGGATTCTGTCCCGGTTGCCCCTCTTCCAGGCCAGCTCTCTGCTGTGGCCCGGGAGTGCAGATGGAGGATGGCCCAGGTCCTTGGGCCCTGCACCCCATGGGAGACCAGGAGAAGCACCTGGCTCCTGCCATCGGATCAGCGCGGTGCGCTGGCCGCGGCGGCCATTGGAGGGTGAACCAACGGCAAAAAGGAAGACCTTTCTCTCTGTCTGTCTCTCTCACTATCCACTATGCCTGTCAAAAAAATACATAAATAGGGCCGGCTTAACAGGCTAATCCTCCGCCTTGCGGTGCCGGCACACCGGGTTCTAGTCCCGGTTGGGGCACCAGATTCTATCCCGGTTGCCCCTCTTCCAGGCCAGCTCTCTGCTATGGCCCGGGAAGGCAGTAGAAGATGGCCCAAGTCCTTGGGCCCCTGCACCCGCATGGGAGACCAGGAGAAGCACCTGGCTCCTGGCTTCGGATCAGCGAGATGCGCCGGCCGCAGCGGCCATTGGAGGGTGAGCCAACGGCAAAAAGGAAGACCTTTCTCTCTCTCTCTCTCATTATCCATGCCTGTCAAAAAATAATAATAAATAAATAAATAATAAATAAATAAAAACATTAATATTATTTAAAATGTGTTTATTGAGGGCCAGAGATAGAAGGAGACACATTGCCAGCTGCTGGTTCACGCCCCCCAAATGCCCACAACAGCAGGAGCTAGGCTGAAGCCAGGAGTCAGAAATCGAATCCGGGTCTCCCATGCGAGTGACAAGGCCCCAGTTACTGTGTCATCACTGCTGCTTCCTGGAGCCTCCATCGGCAGGAGACAGGAGACAGGAGTCAGGAGCTGAGCCGCATACCGAGCCCAAGCAGGCCAATGTGGGATGCAGCCGTCCTAACTGGTGTTTTCACTGCCAGGCCAAATGCCACTCCTGGAAGGGGCAGCATCACCGAGCCAGTGTTATGTTTATGGTATGTTCTTCCACAGTGGAAGAAAGAGGAAAGAACAGTTAAAATAGGTTCTGATTGGATGAATCAAGCTTTTTTTTTTAATAAATATTTTCTCTCACTCTGTGATTCTCTTTTCACTTTTTTTTTTTTAAGATTTATTTATTTATTTGAAAGTCAGAGTTACACACAGAGAGGAGAAGCAGAGAGAGAGAGACAGAGAGAGAGAGAGAGAGAGAGAGAGAGAGAGAGAGTTCGTCCTTCTATCTGCTGGTTCACTCCCCAATTGGCCGTAATGGCTGATCTGAAGCCAGGAGCCAGGAGCTTCTTCCAGGTCTCCCATGCAGGTGCAGGGGCCCAAGCACTTGGGCCATCCTCCACTGCTTTCCCAGGCCACAGCAGAGAGCTGGATCGGAAGAGGAGCTGCCGAGACTCGAACCAGCATATATGGGATGCTGCACTGCAGGCGGCAGATTTACCCGCTACACCACAGCACCGGCCCTGTATCAAGCTTTTACTGAAATGAGTGGTCTCCATGGATCGCATTTTCCCAACTCACATTTTTATTCTTTTGCTGCCCTAAAGACTTAGAATACAACTTCCTAGGCTACGGCCTGCAAATTTCTCTTTCACATCTTTTAAGAAGTACCTCATGTGATCTATAGCAAAGATTCAACAGTATTTAGTCTTCCCAAGAGCATCCTATTCACTGACTATTGACAAAAAAAAAAAAAAAAAAAAAGCAAACTAGTAAAACCGAGTGACATGTTCGGAAGTCAATAAACTTTGGGGTTCTAGTTCTGGCTGCTCATCTTCTAATCTCTGCTATGGCCTGGGAAAGCAGTAGAAGATGACCCAAGTCCTTGGACCCCTGCACCTGCATGGGAGACCCAGAAGAAACTCCTGGCTCCTGGCTTTGGATTGACTCAGCTCCGGCCATTGCAGCCAGTTGGGGAGTGAACCAGCAAATGGAAGACCTCTCTCTGTCTCTCCCTCTCATTGTCTGTAACTCTACCTCTCAAATAAATAAATAGAAATCTTTTTTTAAAAAAATAAAAAATAAACCTTGGTTTCTTGAGCAGCTGCTCCGTGTGGACCCTTGTTAGAAGCTAGGAGAGATACAAACAGCAAGAAGGTCCTGGCCGGCGCCGTGGCTCAACAGGCTAATCCTCCGCCTTGTGGCGCCGGCACACCGGGTTCTAGTCCCGGTCGGGGCACCGATCCTGTCCCGGTTGCCCCTCTTCCAGGCCAGCTCTCTGCTGTGGCCAGGGAGTGCAGTGGAGGATGGCCCAAGTGCTTGGGCTCTGCACCCCATGGGAGACCAGGAGAAGCACCTGGCTCCTGCCATCAGAACAGCGCGGTGCGCCAGCCGCAGCGCGCTACCGCGGCGGCCATTGGAGGGTGAACCAACGGCAAAAGGAAGACCTTTCTCTCTGTCTCTCTCTCACTGTCCACTCTGCCTGTCAAAAATTTAAAAAAAAAAAAAAAAAAAAAGAAGGTCCCTGAGTTCTTCCTTGTGGAGCGACAAGCCAGACACTTCCGGCTAGGGTCCCAACACTGTGTCCAGCCCCCAACTTGCTCCTGAGCCCCTGTGACCTTGGGCCTCTCTTTCCTTCCTGGTAACACAGTGATGAAAGCAACACCGACTTGTAGGATGTTAGGGCTAAAGGTTGTCTGAGCATTTGAGAAGCGCAAGCAGCTCCCAACACCAGGAGCCCCCATACCAGGGAGGTGCCCTGAGATGCTCAGCGCAATGCCAAGTGAATAGCAGAGAGGGAACAGGGGCTGTAAGATGGAGTGTGTTACGGAGGGACTGGGACCCACCAGGCCCATTTCCAAGGTGTCTGAGGCTCCCACACCCCAATGACCTCAGCATCCCAGGACCGTCCCCTGCTCTGCGTGAATGCTGGTCTTGACCCCAGGGCACCCATGCTTTCTGTCCCCTGGCCAGAACTGTGAGTTCTGTGCGTGTGGGGGGATGGTCAGTGCGGCAGGGCGTCACAGCCGAAGCAGCGCTGGTACCACGGCTTTGCAGATGGACAGGGACCCAGAGGGCCAACGGACAGCTTGCAGCGGCTGCATCCCTTCTTCCCCGAGGCCTCACCTGTGGCCCCCCTGTCCAGGACTGAGCGCTATGCAATGCTGGGGACACATTCCCCACTGTCCCTCTGAAACCCCCCCTGCTGTTGTCCAAACACTGTTTCGTGCTGGCTCTTGGGAGAGCCACCACCAAAGTCCGCAGGTGCACAGAACAGCCCTTCTCACGTCTGAGGGCTGAGGCTGCGCCCGCCCTTGCTTGGGGCTTCCTCTGCTGAGCCCTTGAAGCCGCCATTCTCCTCTGTGCACGCTCTCCTCTGTGCAGGCTTGTGGCTGCCGTCTCCCAGCCCTCTCCACCACCCTGCGTTCTCCACACCTGTGGGGTCGTAGCTGTCCTCCCCCAGCTTGGAGACTCTACTTCCAATACCCTGGCAACCCATTCGGGGCCGCCCGGAGAGGTCAAGCGAGACACAGAGCGAGAACTGAGCAATGTCTCCTTATTTTACTCTGAAGCGGAAGCAGCAAGACATACAATGCCAGCTCTGCCACTTACCTGCTGGGCGAGCTCAGGAAAACTGCACAACCTCTCTGTGCCTCGGTGTCCCAGTCTGTACAGCCGTGACAAGAGCGGTCATCTCTACCACAGTGTGGCTTTGAAGAGGAGGTGTGGAAAACACTGCCTTCAACAATATTCGGGTGTGTTCTTGTTAATTTTACAGTGCAGGATATTGAATCTGGCAGATTTCGGAGGCATCGAGGAACTTGTCTTTCTGTTGCTTCATCTTCTAAAAGTGGGGAGCAGAGGCCGGCGCCGTGGCTCAACAGGCTAATCCTCTGCCTTGCGGCGCCAGCACACCGGGTTCTAGTCCCGGTTGGGGCGCTGGATTCTGTCCCGGTTGCCCCTCTTCCAGGCCAGCTCTCTGCTATGGCCCGGGAAGGCAGTGGAGGATGGCCCAAGTCCTTGGGCCCTGCACCCGCATGGGAGACCAGGAGAAGCACCTGGCTCCTGGCTTCGGATCAGCACGATGCGCTGGCCGCAGCGGCCATTGGAGGGTGAACCAACGGCAAAAAGGAAGACCTTTCTCTCTCTCTCTCACTATCCACTCTGCCTGTCAAAAAAAAAAAAAAAAGTGGGGAGCAGAATGATGCCTACCACCTTAGACAGCAGGGGATCAAATAAGGGGATGAGTGCTAGTGGGGGCTCTTTTTTTTTTTTTTTTTTTTTTTTTTTTAAAGGCGGAGAGAGAAAATACACACTGTCCCATCCACCAGTTCATTCCACACATGCCAGCAACAACTAGGGTTGGACCAAAGTCAGGAGCCAGAAACTCAATCTGGTCTCCCACATGGGTGGCAAGGACCTAACTGTTCAAGCCATCCCCTCCACCTCCCAGAGGGCACATTAGCAGAAAGCTAGAAACGGAAGCAGAGCTGGGACTCGAACCCAGGAACTCTGGTTTGGCTTGCGGACATTCTGAGCAGTGTCTTAACCACTGCACCACATACCCACCCCACTAGCAGCTTTACATTAATGATTTAGCGCAGTATTTGACATATAGGAAGTTAGAAAAAGGCTTGTTCTTTTAAAAAAGGAAGAACAACTTTGAACGAAAGGAGAGGAGAGGAAGAAAGAAAGAGGGGAAGTTGGCATTGTGGCACAGCAGGTTAACGATGCCGCCTGCAATGCTAGCATCCCGTATGAGCACTGGTTCAGTCCTGGCTGCTCGGCTTCCGATCCAGCTCCCTGCTAACACACCTGGGAAGGCAACGGAAGATGACCAAAGTACTTGGACCCTACCACCCACTTGAGAGGCCCGGATGGAGTTCCAGGCTCCTGGTTCAGCCTGGTCCAGCTCCAGCTGCTGCAGCCACTTGGAGGGCAAATCAGCTAATGGAAAAAAGCTATCTCCCCCCACCCCTGTCACTGCCTTTCAAATAAATAAAATAAATTTTAAAAAGAGAGAGAGAGAGGCCACCACCACGGCTCACTTGGCTAATCCTCTGCCTGCGGTGCCGGCACCCCAGGTTCTAGTCCTGGTTGGGGCACCGGGTTCTGTCCCGGTTGCTCCTCTTCCAGTCCAGCTCTCTGCTGTGAAGGCAGTGGAGGATGGCACACGTGCTTGGGCCCTGCACCCACATGGGAGACCAGGAGGAAGCACCTGGCTCCTGGCTTCGGATTGGTACAGTGCGCTGGCCGTGGCTGCCATTTGGGGGGTGAACCAAAGGAAAAAGGAAGACCTTTCTCTCTGTCTCTCTCTCTCTCTCTAAAAATAATAATAATAATAAAATGAATAAAATAAAATTAAAAATTTAAATTTAAATTGAGAGAGAGAGAGAAGGAACAAGAGAGGAAGAAAGCAACCAAGCCCTGGCTATTAAAAAAAACAACAACAACAACAACAAAAAAACATGGCCAAGCTCATCTGAGATCTATGAAGACCCGCAGGCCGGCCTCTAGCCCCAGCCTCCTCCTGGGCAGCCACTGTGCCTGGGTCATCCTCACGCTCGTGTCCCCTCATGTGCCTAGCCTGGGGTCCTGCACATCACAATCACTGTGGTCAACTAGTGTGGAAGGAACGGCATGTTTGGATAGAATCTGTTTTAGAATGCTCTGCCCTGGCTCGGCACCCGGCACTCCACCATCTGGGAGGGTGGCTGTGGTGTGAAGCAGCCACGGGGTAGTGTAGTGAGTGTAGTGGCCAGAAGCCTTGGCTTTGGTTTTGAAAGACTGTGCCTCAAGTCTCAGTTCTGTCACTTACTCATTGTGTGATGTGGGCATTTATTTATTCATTGTTTTTATTATTTGAAAGGCAGAATTCCAGAGAGAGAGAGAGAGGGAAAGACAGAGAGGTCTTTCATCTGCTGGTTCACTCCCCAAATGGCTGCGATGGCAGGAGCTGGGCCAATCCGAAAACATGAGCCAGGAGCTTCTTCCAGGTTTCCCATGCAGGTGCATGGGGCCCAAGTACCTGAGCTATCTTCTACTGCTCTCCCAGGCCATTAGCAGGGAGCTGGATCAGAAGTGGAGCAGCTGGGACTCGAACCAGTGCCCATATGGGATGCTGACGTTACAGGTGGAGGCTTTATCTGCTGTGCCACATCATTGGGCCAGTTTCCTAATCCCCCCCAACCTCAGTTTCCTCTTTCATAAAATGGGAATAGTGAAAATTACCTTCTCACACAGATGTGAGAATTAAATGAATTAAACGAACCCCATATAAGTTGCCCAGCATGGAGCCTGGTAGATGGGATTGCTTAGTACATTTTGGCCATTATCATTAACTCGGGATCTCCCACTCCCTTGAAGAGAACAGGGCATTGTACTCACTGTCTTTGGGGGAAATTCTTGTACCTTCTTAATTTTTCTGGCTGGGGCAGGTAGGGGTGGGGTGGGGGAGGGAGCAGTCAGGAAAAGAAGGGCATGGCCCGTGGCCTGTGTCCTTGGATTCCGTCTTCCCCTGGCCCAGCATCACAAATCACCATCCTCCCTTTTCTGCTGCGATTGTCACCCCCTCGCCATCAACACCCCCTCCTCCTGCAGAGATGGTGAGCGCTCTGGCATTGTTTTCTCCAGCCAGCCGATGGCTTCTCTCCAGCCCGTGAGTGGTACCCCCGAGATTCCATCACAATCCAGGCATCCCAGCTATGTCAGCGTGACTCAAATTGTGTGTATCTGACATCCACATGGCCCCAGAGAAGGCGGGCTCCGGCGAGAGGTTATTTGGAACACTGCTAAACGCTTGATGGCTGTGGAGTTATCTTTTTGGGGTTAGGCCATTAAAGCCGCCATCTGATGTTTTGTGGAACAAAGGAGATAAACGACACGTTGAAGAAGAATTTTTAAGGACATAGACAACACAGAGGCAGCTAACATTAGCTGGGTTGTTTTTCCCAAAAAGCTTTGTAGTTTTTCTTCCACATGGCTATTTCGCTGGAATTCAAAGCAGAAACAATCCCCCAAGGTGACATGCGGAGGCTGTTGTAGCAACAGATTCAGTAAAACCTGGGGCTGCCAGGTCACCTGTACAGAACATGGCCCCAGCTACCCAGCTCAGGATCTTCCTACCAGACAGCTGTCTGCACCGCCCTTAAATTCTCCGCCCTGGGACTGGCAGTGTGGTGCGGCAGGCTAAGCCTCTGCTTGTGGTGCCTGTATCCCATTGTCAGGGGTGCGGCTGGCATCCCAGATGCTCCACTTTCAATCCAGCGCCCTCCTGATGCGCCTGGGAAGGCGGAGGAAGATGGCCAAGTGCTCGGGCCTCTGCCACCCCTGTGGGAGACCAGGATATAGTTCTTGGCTCCTGACTCCTGGCTTCAGCCTGACTCGGACCTGGCTGTTGTGGACCTTTGGGGAGTGAACCAGCAGTCTCTCCCCCATCACCCTGCTTTTTGAGTAAATTTTAAAAAATCAAAATTCTCTACCCTTTCTTCACCACATGCCCCGAAGGAAAGTCCCCCTCCTAGGAACCCCAAATCCATGCCCCTGATGCCTTGCTACTGCCATGCCACCCCAGGGCGGCCCGCGAGCCGGCCATGCCAGCCAGTTCTTGGACCTCTGGGCACACTGTGCACTTTCCCCCGAGCTGTGTCCCTCCTTCCCGTCTCGGTCTGCTAGTCACACTACCAGAGGGTCTGAGCAAGAGTCCAGCCAGGTGACAAGCACACCGTGAGGACAAGCCAAGCAGGGCTCAGAACCCTCCCACCACGGAAGCCCGGACTCGGTGAACACATCCTCCAGGCAGTCTTCTTGGTCACCCACTCATCTGAACACCTCTGGCTCCCTCTTCTTGGATTCCTCCCCTCTTACACTAATGTAGAAGCTATGTATGGCCCTGCTCCCTGACACGGAGAAGCTGTTGAAAATGGGGATTCAGGATGCTTGTTAACCCTTCTTGGACCACTGAACTAACAGAATCCAGACCTTGAGACTGTCTGCCTCACACCAATGCCCCACTGTACAAAGAATGATGCTTGCTGTAGTGTAGCGGGTAAAGCCACCGCCTGCAGTGTCGGCATCCCATATGGGCACCGGTTTGAGTCCCGGCTGCTCCACTTCCAATCCAGGTCTCTGCCATGGCCTGGGAAAGCAGTGAAAGATGGTCCAAGTGCTTGAGCCCCTGCACCCACATAGGAAGACCCGGAGGAAGCTCCTGGCTCCTGGCTTCAGATCGGCGCAGCTCTGGCTTCAGATCGGCACAGCTCTGGCTTCAGATTGGCGCAGCTCTGGCTATTGCAGCCAACTGGGGAATGACCATCGCATGGAAGACCTCTCTCTCTCTCTCTCTCTCTCTCTCTGCCTTTTCTGCCTCTCCTTCTCCCTCTGTGTAACTCTTTCAAATAATTAAATAAACCTTTCTTTAGAAAAAAAAAAAAAGAACGATGCTTAATGAAACATTACTTTAAAAGCAAACAGTTGGGGAGGGAGGGCCCTCAAATGCCCATTGGCATCAACATCCTTACAGTTGAGTGACGCTGTACTTGCAATGAATGGAATAGATCTATAGGCATTGACATGGAAAGACGCCAAGAGATTACTGTGAACGGAAAAAAGCTGTTACAGGCAATATGTTTGCCGTGATCCAAGTGAGCTTTCAAACTCTTAGTTCAAATAAGAAGAAGGAAAAAAATCATTAAGACTTCTCTGATGGGACTGGGAAGATGGTAGGTTATCTGAAAATGCTGGGAAAGTGAGAAACCATAAAAAGTGAATCACACATCCTTTAACCATTTTTATTTGAAGTTAATGCACACTTACTTCCCAACCTCTTGATGTCAGTCCAAAGCGTATTTCTAAGTATAGGCCTGATGATTAGAGCCCTGCGCCATCTTTCATGTATAAGCCACTCATCAGGCATTGTCTTTAAAGTACAATGAGAACGTAAAGATACGGATATAGTAATTTGAGTGCAGAGTCCTAAATTAAGCTGTGTGATCTACGCAAGTTAAGTAAGCTCTGCAGGCACCGATTTCTAATTTGTAACAGGGTACAATTACAGTACCCGAGGGTAGCTGAGAGGAAAAGAGACGATCCTGCATGGACAATCCCTCGTACCCAATGAGGTTCAGCTAAAAGATTGATTAAGTATTTTATGTAACTATCATTACAGCACCGTAAGAAGGCCAAGCAGCAGTATCTTCTAACATGGGATGTTGGCTGTCTTCTAATTCAAAGATGTTCAAAGGCCACAGGTACCAGGGAGAACCAAATATCCTGACAGGAAGTCAAGATGAATGACAGCTTACTACCACCAGGTCTTTCCCAGGTGGCACGGAGACATAGAGCTTAGTAATTTAGTTTCTGTCCAAAGGACATGATAAGCTAGTGACAAAGAGTTGGATATCAAGAGGGAGGTAACAATAAAAGAGTATCGATTAGAATATTTTTTTGTTGAAAATGATACAAAAAAATTAGTTTAAATACCAGAATTTTTAATTGGCTAAAGCAATGAAAAATTCCAGAAGCCAGAGGGACTTCAGCAAGTACTTGACCAGCCTTCTGGTGCCAGGTCCTTTGATTTTTCTCAGTTCCGCCTTCCTGCATGTGTCAACTTTGTTAAGAAACAGGTCTGTGACAAAACCTATACACATTTTTTAAAACGAAGATGAGAATCCGTGACTTTTCGTGCCCAGGGGAGTTCCCTTCCCTTCTCTTGGTTTCATTTTTCTATGGCACATTCTGCCATGGACAAATTCAAGGCGAAGGATGCCAGATACTCCCGAACTAAAAAGAGTTACTTAACCCCCCTCTCTTTGTCTCTCCTCCTCCCCCAAAGTCAGCAACTCAGAGGAGGGAAAAGTATCGTAGAAGGAAACTATCAAAATAAGCACGGGACAAGAAGTGGGGAACCCAGATTATGTTTCTTGTTCTGCCGTGACTAGCTCGGTGATCTCGCCCGATTAGACCCCAGCTGACTCACCTACAGAAGTAGAGACCTGAACAGGATCTTTTTCGGTTCCCTTCCAGCTATGAAATTCTAGGAAAGTAGTCCTCTCTTAACACTGCAGTAACTTTTCTGCATAAGAAAATATTTTGTAGATTCAAAATCAAAAATAAAAAAAAAAATTAAAAGTAAAGGAAGACCTAAGCGTTGCCTTCAAATACTTGAAAACCTGTCTGGTCACATAGAGGCTAGAGTTAGAGTGTAAGAGGCTCCAGGGGACAGATCTAAGAGCAAGGAGTTAGAAACAGAGACGCAAGTTTCTGCTCAAGACAGAACAGCATCGTTGTTATCAGGTGCATACATGTTCTGAATCGTTAGGTCTTCCAGATGGATGGACCTTTTACCACTTTTTGTCTCTAGTAACAGTTTTTTCCTTACAGTCTGCTTTGTCTGGTATTAGCAGGTACCCTGCTCCTTTGCGGCCACTATTTGCAGGGCGTATCTTTATTCATCTCCGGATCTAACATGCGTCACACAGACAGCATACAGTGCAATCATTCTCTGCCTTTCACTGAGATGTTTGGTCAGTTCTCATGCTGTGGAATCGCTGACAAGATAGGATTTCTGTTTTCCATACATAACTTTTTTTGAACTATTCCTCCATTACTCTTTCATATTAAATACATATTATTCAGTGTGCCATTTTAATTCTCATTGCTTCATTTCCTTTTTTTAAGATTTATTTATTTGAATGGAAGATTTCTCTTTCTCTTCTTCTCTCTCTCTCTCTGCTTTTCAATTGAAAAATGAAAATAAAATTTAAAAATTGTTTTAGAAACATTTACAGTGGTAAATTTGGAACCTATCCTTTTTTTAAAAGATGCTTTATTTATTTATTTGACAGGTAGAGTTACAGACAGTGATAGGGGGAGACAGAGAGAGGTCTTCCGTCCACTGGTTCACTTCCCAAATGGCCGCAACGGCCAGAGCTGCGCTGATCTGAAGCCAGTAGCCAGGAGCTTCTTCTGGGTCTCTCACATGGGTTCAGGGACCCAAGGACTTGGCCCATCCTCCACTTCTTTCCCAGGCCATAGCAGAGAACTGGATCAGAAGTGGAGCAGCCGGGACTCGAACCGGTGCCCATATGGGATATGAATGGTGCAGGCAGCTGCTTTACCTGCTATGTCACAGTGCTGGCCCCTCATTTCCCATTTTTAAAATTATTTTCTTAGTGGGTTTTCTGGGGATGACAATTAACAGCTTAATTTATAACTACCTAGTTTGCATTAATACTAACAATTTCACAAAAACTTTATTCCACCCCCTTTTTTCCTCCATGCTCTTACTGTCATACAAATTACATCTTTATAGATTGTAAGTCCATCAGCACCATAGTATAATTGTTGATTTATGCAACTGTTTTTAAAGCAGATAAGAAGAAACCTCTTATAAAAAAGAAAAAACTACATCGATGTTGTCTTTCACAGCTGCCTGCATAGTTTCACTTACAAGCGCTTGTATTTATTTGTGTGGATTTGAGTCACTGTTCAGTGTCCTCTCATTTAAGCCACAAGGACTTCTTTCAGTATTTCTTGTAGGGAGGTGTGCTAAGAATAAAACTTCTCAGTTTTTGTTTCTCTGGAAATATCTTAATTTTCCTTTCATTTTTAAAGGATAGTTTTCCCAGATAGAGAATTAAAAGTTATCTCACTTTTAAATATGTTATTATTCTATTCTATTCTAATTTTAAGAGCAGAGTTACGGAGAAGGAGAGACAGAGATATTGATCTTCTAGCTACTGGTTCACTCCTCAAATGGCTTCAATGGCCATAGCTGGGCCAGGTTGAAGCTAGGAACCGGGAACTCCATCCAAGTTTCCCACATGGGTGGCAGGGGCTCAAGTACTTGAGCCAACTTTAGCTGCTTTTCCAGGCACATCAGCAGGGAGCTGGATCAGAAGTGGAGCAGCTGGGATTAGAACCGGTGCTCGTGTGGCAGGCAGGGGCTTAACTCATCGCACCACAATGCAAGCCCTGACTGTCTTTTCTTTCAGCATTTTGAACTTCGTACCCCACAACCTGAGGGTCTCCATGGTTTCTAATCAGAAGTCAACCATTACACTCACTGAGGACCCTCACATGGGATGAGTTGGGTTTTTCCCTGGGTTTTTTCAAGTTTCTTTCTTTGTCTTTTGAAGGTTTGACTATGAAGTATTTTAGATGTAGCTGTCCTGCTTTTAATTTTACTTGGAGTTTAATTCATTTCTCGCATGGGTAGATTCATGTGTTTAAATACATTTGGGGCATTTTTTTTATTAAAATTTATTTTATTTATTTCAGAAGCAAAGAGAAGAGAAACACAGATACAGAGAAATACAGACAAACGAGTTCCCATCCATTGATTCAACCCTCGAGTGCCTACAACGGCCCCTCCCCGGGATTGAACCTGGTAGCTAAGAACTCAGGCTAGTCTCCCACATGAGTGGCAAGGCCCCAGTTACTTGAACCATCATCTCCTGCTTCCCAGGGTGCACATGCCAGAAGACTGAAATCAGGAGCAGAGTCATGACTTGTCCAGGCAGGCATCCAAAGGGATGTGTACTAGGACAAAGACCTCTCCATCATTTTAAATTATCTATGGAAATGTAAAGGGTCAAAAATCTTTTTTTTTAACTTGTATTTTGATGAATATTTTTATGAATTTTTTTATTAAACTTTTATTTAATGAATATAAATTTCCAAAGTATAGCTTATGGGTTACAATGGCTTCCCCCCTCCCATAACTTCCCTCCCGCCCGCAACCCTCCCCTTTCCTGCTCCCTTTCCCCTTCCATTCATGTAAAGATTCATTTTCAATTCTCTTTGTATACAGAAGATCAGTTTAGTATATATTAGGTAAAGATTTCAACATTTTGCCCATATAGCACCATAAAGTGAAAAAACTACCATTGGATTACTAATTATAGCATTAAATAGCAATGCACAGCACATTAAAGACAGAGATCCTACATAATTTTTTTTTCAAATTAATTAATTTTCTATGCCATTTCCATTTTAACACCAGGTTGTTTTTTTTTTTTTTCATTTCCAATTCTCTTTATATACAGAAGATCACTTCAGTATATAATTAGTAAAGACCTCATCAGTTTGTGCCCACACAGAAACGCAAAGTATAAAAATACTGTTTCAGTACTAGTTATAGCATCACTTGGCTTTAGACGACACATTAGGGACAGATCCCACATGGGGTATAAGTACACAGTGACTCCTGTTGCTGATTTAACAATTTGACACTCCTATTCATGGCGTCAGTAATCTCCCTAGGCTCTAGTCATGAGTTGCCAGGGCTATGGAAGCCTTTAGAGTTCGCTGACTTTGATCTTATTCCGATAGGGTCATAGTCAATAAATACATTTGGGGCATTTTCATTCATTATTTCTTTAAATATTCTTTCTTTCTGCTCCTTCTGGGAGCCCAATTATGTATATGTTAGGAAACCTGATGGTGTCCAACAGATCTCTAAAATTCTATTTTTCTCCACTGTTTTTCCTTTCTGTTTTTCGGATTGGATGATCTCCATGAACCTATGTTTAAGTTAGGTTCTTTTTTTTTTTTTTTTTTGCTACCTCAAAACTGCCATTGAGCCTCTCTCATGAATTTTAAATTTAAAATTTTCATTATGTACTTTTTAAAAAAAAATATTTGACAGTCAGAGTTACAGAGAGAGGGAGAGACAGAGAAAGAAAGAGATTGTCCATCTGCTGGCTCACCCCCCCAAATGGCCACAACAGCCAGGGCTGGGCCAGACCAAAGCCTGGAGCTCAGAGCTTCTTCCAGGTCTCCCACATGGGATCAGGGGCCCAAGCACTTGGGCCATCTTCCACTGCTTTCCCAGGTGCATTAGCAGGGAGCTGGATTGGAAGTGGAGCAGCTGGGACACACAGTGGCTTTACCCAATGGTCCAAAGGCTGACCCTGTGTATTTGTTAAGGTAATTCTTGTCTCTTTCTGAATGCTAATTCTTTAGAGATAGTTTTGTTTGTGCTTTGATCATACTGACAATGGTTTATTTGCAGTAGGCGTCAGAGCACATCTGAGCTGCCTCAGGTCCAGTGTCTTTTGACTGCATTTTTCCCCTCGTGTTTAAGTCACATTTCCTGTTTGTGCATCTTATAATACTTTTTTAACAATTGAAAACTGGGCTTTTATTTATTTATTTATTTTTTGACAGGCAGAGTGGACAGTGAGAGAGAGACAGAGAGAAAGGTCTTCCTTTTGCCGTTGGTTCACCCTCCAATGGCCGCCGCGGTAGCGCACTGCGGCCGGCGCAGCGCGCTGATCCGATGGCAGGAGCCAGGTGCTTCTCCTGGTCTCCCATGGGGTGCAGGGCCCAAGCACTTGGGCCATCCTCCACTGCACTCCCTGGCCACAGCAGAGAGCTGGCCTGGAAGAGGGGCAACCGGGACAGGATCGGTGCCCCAACCGGGACTAGAACCCGGTGTGCCGGCACCGCAAGGCGGAGGATTAGCCCAGTGAGCCGCGGTGCCGGCAGAAAACTGGGCTTTTAAATAATATAATGTGACCAACCTGGACACCAGGGCTTCCTTGCCCCCACCCCCTGCGTGGCTCATCGTTCTCACTGCTGCGGCCATGACTTTCCTGAGCTAACTCTGCGAAGTTCGGATTCTTGGTCCTGTGCAGCCACTGGAGCCTCTGCTTGGCCTGTTGCATGGTCAGCCGATGACCAAACCCACGTTTCCAGAAACACCTTACACCCACGTGTCCCCCAGCCTTCACTGAGGGACTCTGAGTTGGTTTCCACAGCCTGGTAGGCACTTCAAGTTCTTCCTTCACGGTCAGACCCTCAAGGCCAGCTGGTGATGGGAGATGGGTGGCTTCTCAGGTGCGCAGTGGGCAGGCACAAAGCTGTGCGTGTGGCTTCTGAGAGTCTCAGGGATATGTCCAAGCTTTTCAAAGCCCCCTGTGGATAGCAGATGCCCTCGTTTTTCCTCTCAGCATTTTTAGGTCGCCTCTCGCTAGCCCCAGTTGGCATGGCCACCCCAGGTAGTTGAAAAGTTACTGCTGATTGCTTTGGCCAACGCCCTGGGGATAGGGCTGTTTGCAGAGAGCATGCTAAAAAATCAAGTCAAATAATGAGAAGCCCTGAGAATGGAGCTTTTCCAGAGAACTGTCAGATAAGCCACACAAGGCAGAGACGTTTGGAAAGGTGATAGGACAGAGGCAAAGCCAGGGAGAGAGGCAGAGGGCACAGGCAGGCATGGTTTGGGGGAAGATAGAGGACTCCACGCAGAAGTCTGAAGTATCCTGAAGCAGAAGACAGCAACAGGAGGCATCAAAGCCATGCAGGGAGCCTAACGCATCTGGGAAACAGAACAACAATGCGGGAAGGTGCTGGCGAGAATGAGGGAATCACAGCCATGCTGTTGCCACCCGCAGAAGCCATGCGGAGCCTAGACTTCTCCCGCTCCGGGAGTGCGGGTGCTGCTTTGGCGCCAGCTCCCACACCGACAGACCATGTGGCCGCGGGTGGAGGTGAGCTGCCCGTCCCACGGGTCCTGAGTTCTCCAAGGCAGAGCAGGGGTCGCATTTGGCCAGATTTTAGTTCTCTGCATACCACCTTCCTGCTTCTTAAAAGCTGGGCTGACTTTTGACTTCTTCATTTCACCGAGTTTTTAAAAACTGGATTCCTTCTTCAAGCATCCTTGTAATATTTGTGAAATCGTGAGTTTCAAATGTTACACTTTTTTTCTACCACTCACGAGAATGAACTCCCGATAGCCCCTAGCTCACTTTGGAAAACACGGAATTCAGAATCTCAGTCTTCCCACTTGCGGGATTATGAGGGTGGGTTTTCTGCAGTTCTCTCTGCCGCAGCTGGAAGATGACCTCTCACTGCGTGTCCGTGTTATTTAGTCTAGAACAGATAGGTCTGAGATTCAACCCTGGGGGCAGCAACTGATACGCAGTGGTGGTGGGTCTGTATGTACCCCCGTGGGTGCAGACACCCCAGAGTTGAGATCTGGTACAGAAATTCCCACATCTCACAGAGTAGAAAACACATTAATAATTCCGCAGGCTGCCAGGGCTGAAGTGGTTCTAAAAGAACACAACACACAACGATCCTAAGGTTCACTCAGCTTTATTTCAGTGCTTATTCTATGCCAGGGCACTCAGCTCAACTTACTATAAACATTTATTCCTTGCAGCCACTCTTCTGGGTAGGTATCGTCATCCCCATTTCACAGATGAGGAAACCAAGGCTCAGAGCAAAGAAATGACTGCTCAATCCCCTCATCCCGCCCTAATGAGCTACCCTTGGTCCTCTGCCTGATTACTCGAGGCTCCCCTGCCACGCTGGGATGCCTTGCAGAGGAAGCTATTTAAATGAGCAGAAATACGCTCCCTTCTAATGCTTTATCAGAGACAGGAGTCTGTTCTCTGGGAACAGAGAACCTAGACGAGGTAAGATGATCCACCATTTGATTCGCCCAATTTAAGGAAAAGAAAATAGAGTACAGTCTTGAGTTTCGTGAATGCCGTCAGCCTCTGGCAGATGGGATAGCCATTTTCTCTTTCCTGGTCTAGACTAACACGTCCAGGGGATGCTTGCACCAGGAGCCTGCAGGAGGAAGAGGCGAAGAGGGCACAGTCCACGGCCCCACCGTGTTCCAGAGTCAGTGCCAGGATCAGCCACGCACTAAGAAGGCACCCACAGGGATCAGCGAACCAGTCGGGATCCAGAAAGGGTAGCCTGTTGGCCAGGGGCTACCATCCAGCTAGGGAGGAGGTTCACGCAGGGGAGAGAACACAGAGCCACCCAGCCCCTGCAAGTAACAGACGGCGGGTCAGCGCAAGTGAGGGAGACGGCTTGTTCTGCCTTGACAGCACTCACGGATAGACTGCCAGGAAGCAGGAAGTTCGACCCCTAACTAGCTGCCTGACCTTTACTAAGTCATTTATCCGATTTGTGCTTCAGGACCCAAATGTAGCATGGTTTGGAGGAAGATTCTATAAAGAGCCTAGCTCGGGGCCCATCACACAGTAGGAAGATGGTCACTCGTAGAGCTAAGTTTGGACTTGGAGAAGTAGCTGGCTTAATCCAAGACAGAAATCTAACACAGAACGGCTAGACACCGGGGCTCCCTCAGGGCACAGGAGCCCAGCAGCGACAGCAATGTGTGAGCAGAGGCACCATTAATACCTTTCAGGGGCACTCTGTGGGGTCCTCCACGCCAGACAGGAGCCTGATGGGGGGGGGGCTTGGGTTTTCTTAGAACCCCCAGTGCTGTGATCTCAGCTGTGTCTTGCCCCAACTTACACTTCTCTCCCTTAACACATCTCCCCAACCCCAAGTCCAGCACTCCCTTCACAGTACCATGTAGCATGCATTTTTTAAAAAACAATTTTCGTAGAGAACACTATGTAGAAACTACCCCAAGTGTCATTATTCATCACCTACTACAAGTTTCTCATTCGCAGTAGCCACACTTTGAAAACAAGTACAAACACCATTTTGTAAAAGCAAATCCACTCTACGTGGCCAGATTCTGTTGGCGTGCAGAGAACACGCAGGAGTGGGGTTTCCCACATGGTCAGGGCACTGCAAGGAGAGGCAAGAAGTGGGAGTGGCAGAAACCCTTCCTCCCTTGCTCCCGCCACTGGCACAGGCTAGCGAGCAGGAAGAGATGTCTGCTCTGAAGATTGCAACGTGGGGAAATTTACTTTAATCCTTTTTCACCAAAAACAAAAAAACAAAACAAAAAAAACAACATGAAGTTCCAAGAGTTCCACGGAATGAGCCTCATTTTAAAAACCCTGCCAAGGCCACAAGCGGCCACTGAGTCACCTAAATAGGGAGCTGAGAGGTAGAGTCTGTTCCAAACCATGTCCATAGGTACCTCAACAAGGGTTCTGCTCGAGTTGTAGGAACAAGCATCAGGCTAGTTTGATCTGTTCGCGAAGATTCACTGATGTGCCCTGGAATCATGTTATATTGCTATGTTTTCAGTTTCTAATTTTTTTTTAAAGATTTATTTATTTATTTGAAAGGCAGAGTTACAGAGAGGCAGAGGTAGAGAGAGAGAGAGACAGAGAGGTCTTCCATCCACTAGTTCACTCCCACAAATGGCCACAACGGCTGGAGCTGAGCTGATCTGAAGCCAGGAGCTAAGAGCTTCCTCTGGGTCTCCCACGTGAGTGCAGGGGCCCAAGGACTTGGGCCATCTTCCTACTGCTTTCCCAGGCCATAGCAGAGAGCTGGATCAGTAGTGGAGCAGCTGGGACTCAAACCAGTGTCCATATGGGATACCAGCACTGCAGGCAGTGGCTTTACCCGCTATGCCACAGCACCAGCCCCTCTAAATTTTTTAAAGACTGACATTGCTAGTCTCTTGGCTTAGGACAAGGAAAACGATAGTTTCCATCAGCGGTCAACATGGACCAAGTGCCCACCTATATGGGGAACTGAATTTACGGCTCTTAACCCTTGATGCATTACTATCTCCCAGATACCTAGGAAGTGAGAACATACCTACATCCACAATTTCAGAATGCTCACACAAAAACATAAAATATATTCAAAGACGACACACCGATTTGATCGCTGTTTTGGTGACGATAATGGTTTCTAAAGTCATTGTAGTTTTAGTGAATTGGAGTGGGAAGGGAACTTCATGATCCTTTCTACAGTTAGCTAATTTCGTAGATTATTAAACTCAATCTTGGAAACCTAGAAGCTATCCAGAAGTCAAAACCTAGTTGAGGACAGAGCAAGAAGCAGGATGGAAGTATGGCGACTTCCAGGCATCGTCGGTTTCCCCCAAAGCACAGCTTCTGCGTGGGTTCTAGGAGCTACCCAGCCTCATACTCAGAGGTCTCTGTTCTGCCCTCAATGTCCACGCGACCCAGAACAAGAGAATGAGCGCTGTGACCTCCAACTCCCTAACGAAGGGAGGGGGACACTCGTGGATACCCTGTCAGCTACGGGGAGGGGCTGCTCAAACACAAACCAGGTGCTCTGCGGGATGTAGCCTCCCAAAGAGAGGAAGGCGCTCTGGGTGACGGGCCAGGAAATGGTTCTGGCTTTGGCTACTCGAGAAGACAAAGCAAGCCCCAGACCCGAAGACAAAGCAAGCCCCAGACCCGTAACATGTGACCCAGACATCCAAGCAACTAGGTCCATGGGACTAGTAATCCATTAAGAAAAGTTTTAAAATCATGATGGAATCCAAGTGATGGTAACTTTACTATAGAGTAGGTTCTAAGAGAAAATAAATTTCTGCCTCCTTGCTTTAAGGTGACTTGTGTGAGAAGGAGGGAAATGGCACCTTTTCCATGCCTCCCACTCTATGGTTGCACTATTTTTTAAGAGACGTCCACAAAACTGGGATATTCTTCCCATGCTTTATGGCTAGACAATGTGCTACTCCGGGGGTAGGAACTGTATTATTCAATCCTTTTTCGTTCACGCCTGTCTTCCAAAACATTGATTATCTACCTTATGCCTACCCAATGTCTGGTAGAGGACTTCATTTTAATGCAACAAGTGAAAAAATTGAAAAAGTCAAAGGCATTGTCCAAAGCCCAGAAATTTCAGCATATTTGACTGCTCCCTAAAAACCACTTAAATTCTGCTTCACAAATGTGAACCATGCCCCCGACCCGGCCCGATGTCTCGGTGCACAGACCCGTGATGTTATCAGTTTAACACATATGTGATCTCTCAGCATGAGTAACCTCAGTGAATGCTATATAGAGTTTCAATCGCACACTTGCAAACACAGAAGGCATATTCTGTGACTGGCCAAAATGGCATGAGGTCCTCTGGTCCCCGGCTCCCAGCAAAGCCCACATCCAGTCTCTGGTAGAGACCGACGCTGTCCTAAATCTGAACGATTTCCACTGAACAAAGCCTACAGTCTAGGGAAAGTTTTGAGTGTCTAAATGGAAGGTCGCACTTTGATTTCGTGCAGTAAATATGGTTTTCATGCCAAGTGCAGCAAATTTCACTGGCGCTCCATTATTGGGCTATTTAAATCCTTCGCTGGATGACATAAAATTGTTAGCAATTACACTACAAAGAGTGATTATACGAACTTTCCTTGGACAAGAGCAAATAAAGTTGAGTCTCACTCACTGTTCTGTTAAGGACATTTTAAAGAAAACATACCATCTTACTTACAAAGAAACATTGCAAGAATAGATACTCATCAGAAAGGAGAGAGTAGAAAAACTTGCTATTTGCTGCTTTACTGGAATCATACAACAGGGACCGTGAGCGACTGCTTGATACAACTGAATTTTCTCAGTAGAAATGACTTCAGCATGCCTCGAAAGCAAAATGGCCTGCACAGACCTAACTTAGGAGCTTGCCCCTCCTCTCTCAAAATATCTTTTTAAAATAAAGTCTCACAATTCTAAAATAATTGGTGGCCACGGGATGCCAGATGTGAGACATTTCGTCTGGGTCCTTATGGAAATGCATCCAGAGCGTCTGCTTCCTTGACACCAGGAAAGAGTTTGGGTCCTGGCTTTGCATTTGCCCGGTGGACCCGGCTGGCTGCCCTACAAAACGGAAACATATGTGGGCACGAGGAAGGAAAGCTTCTGGAAATCAGGCAGTGGAATTCGGGAATTTTCTGGTTCCCTTTTCAACTCTGTGAGTTTTTCCTCCCCTTAGGCAAAAGGTGTGCTACATTTTTGTGACTCTCTGTTTTCACAAGCATGAGACTGCTCCTTCCCAGAACAAAACCCCAACTTTCATTTCTTTACAATTTGATAACAATTTAAAATGAAATGACACATACTCATTGCAAGATTGAGCAGAATTACTGTTATCGTCGGCGTGATTATTATTACTAAACAGGGCTCAAAGGCATTCACTTCCACACCTCACAAACAAGGAGTTGCCCTGGTTGATAGTCCACAGGACCACAGTGAAAATGTGCTTTGAGAGAACTAAAAGCAGAAATAAATTTGAATTTTCTGCTCTCATTCACCTTCCACATAAACCTCCCTGTCCCAGAGTTGTGCTTCTCTAAGCTGTTTACACAATGTACAGGCGCAGACTTAGTTCAAGTTCATGTAAGAGCAGATATCCTCACTGAAGGCTGAGCAGAGAGGAAATGCATTCCTCGGAGGGGTCTAGATCCAACCTAGCTTGGACTGTCCAGCACACTTAGACAAAGCTCTGGCTTTCAGGTCAATCCTAAAATAGAAAGACCCCCTCACTCCAGAGGTACACGTGTGGAAGACTGCACAACTTTTAAAACAGCTTGTTTCATTTTTTTGAAACTCAGTCTTTTTAATGCCAACAAAGAACACCAGGAAAATAATTTTAGAAAAATTTTCAAATTTACCTCCTGAAATTTGCCACCAGGAAAAGAAAAATAAAAAGATTCTAGAAGGAAACTATTTCTCCGTTTTTTATTAATTAGTTTCTCAAAGTTTGGAGAATATGAATTCAGCATGTTGTGGAATTATGGTATAAATTGTACTACCAGATGCTGGCAACCCTGATGCTTAAAGATTGAAAAATAAAATATTAACTAAAGAATATTTATTAGGAATTTTTATATTGTTACAATGTGTAACGGACACAGCTGTGCAAAACCCTGAAGTCAAAAGAATATTCAATCACACTGGGGAAGTGAGTATTTTTTAAAAAGGAAGGGATGAGTTGGAAGAAAAGTGAAGTGTTTAGAAAACAAATGAAACTGACTATTGCTCAAAAGAAAATTCTGGTGGTGGTAGTCTGGACATTTGTCAAAGAATTTACATCTACAAAGTGCTTAACTTCACCTCCACACCTTACATATCTCAAATCAAGCTGCAGCAAAATTCGAAGGGCATTTTTCTTTTTTTGGTTTTTTAAATACTTCCTTTGGCTCCCTCCTTTGTAAAATTTTTCAAAATTTATTCCACTTTTCTGCCTTTGTGCACACACACCAAGTGTCCATCAAATCAGGCACCAAAAAAAGCAAGCCCCGTGCAACACAGTTCGCCCAGGCTGAGCCTCTGCAATGGTTGTGGCCCTTTTTAATCCATCTCTTTTCCCTTTTTCCAGAAGACACAAAACAAAATCCCCTGGGTCAGACTAGCCATCATTCAACGAAAAACAAATCAATAATGAGTTAAAAATAGAGAGGATGTGTTCAAACGAAGGAAGAAGGTACTGCTCACAAGCAAAGCCCATCAGCTTAAAAAAGAAGCATTTCCACAGTTCATAACTGATTCAAACAGAAAACTTCTCCCCTACTTTTGAAACAAGTAATTCCACCTCAAATGCACATTGTCAAGGCAGCCCCTGGCTTTCGGCACGCGGGTCTCCGCACAGTCCCTTCCCCGCAGTGGGGGGACGCTGCTACACCCGAGTTTTCTCTCCAGTGTGCCCACCCAGGCTGCCTCTCCAATGCCGCATCCTATCGGGACTGTCACCGTGGGTTTAGAAAATAAATGACACAGTTCAGCTCTCTCTCCCCAGATGAAAAAGATTAAAGTGCCCTTTGCCCACGTTTAGGGGGAGCGGGGGGCGCGTGGGCTCCCCCGGCGCTTGCAGCTTTCAGCTGTCCACGTCTAGAAGGTTCTGCAAGCGTGCAGACGCCACATGGGTATCTGGCGGCCGGGCGGGGAGCCTCCCTGCGCTTTCTGCCTATCTATTTGTAGAACGTTTCACGGGGGTGTTTCTGGACCGACTTGCTCTCTCAGTGCAGCAAATTTCGTCCAGGGTCGCTCACGGGGGACTCGCGTGGCTCGAGGGTCGCCCCACGCGGCGGCTACGGCCGCCAGGGTGGGGTGGGGGCGGGGAGGCGCGGGTCGCGCGTGGGAGGCTCGGGGGGGGGAAGCAAACGCAGAACTCACTCCCCGAGGAACCGAAAGGTCCCCTCCAGGGCCGCGGGTGGGGAGGGCAAGGGGGCGGGGGTCGCGACCAGCCGCCGCGGTACTCCGTCCCAGGTCCCTTTCACGCGGCACTGGACCACGATCCAGAGAAATAAGTTGGTGTTTTTTGTTGTTGTTGTTGCTTCTTCTCCCCCGGAGCCGAGAGCGGATCTCGACTTCCAGAGTGGAAAATCCGAGTCCTCGGGGGCAGTGGGGGCAGGGCGGCCGGGCGGTTCCGGGCCGAGGGTCGCCACCGCCGCCCGCCGACGCGGCGAGCCGCCTGGGCCCGCGCCGCCCCCTCCCCCGCCGCTTCCTCTAGCTCTCCCAGCCCCTTCCCCCACGTGTGGGTGACGTCAAAATTCCGCGAAAAAGCCGCGTGGTGGCTCCCCGGGCGGAGGCGCGATTCCGGGGGCGCCCGGGGCCGGGGGGCGCCAGCAGGGCCCGAGGCGGCCGCTGCGCCCCGAGCCGGGCGAGCCCCCCTCCCGCCCCAGATCCCCTCGGAAAATTCACTTTTCTAAAGTAAATGCATTTCCAGAGCTATTTTCGGCCCCGTGAGGCGTGTCCTGTGGCTGAATCAGACAGGAAGAGGGGGAAGTTCGGGTCTTTTTCATTTTTTTTTCCCAAGGGAGGGGAGCAAGCCGCGAGGTGGGTGAACAGACGGCGGGCGCCCGCCTTCGGAACCCACTCCGGCCGCCTCGGCCGCCTCGGGGAGCCAGCCCCCGGCCCCATCTGCGACCCCCTCCCCCTTCCAAGGGGCTGCTGGAGTAACCAGGCCGGGCCGCCGCTGCCCCGCGAGGCCCGCAGAGCCTGGGCGCGCGGGGCGGGCCACCCGAAGGTCCCGGAGCGCGCTCGGCCCAGGATGGCACCGCCCGGGCGCGGGGGCTTCGAGGGGCTGCTACGCTGCCGCCCGGGCTCTCGGGCCCCCGACGTTTCCCTTCTTGCTTCTCGCATTGCTCTACCCTGCCGGTGACCGCCCTGTTGCTCTTTGAGTGCCCGCGTGCACTTGGCCATCAACACCCGTGGGTGGGCTGCTGGGCTTGGATTTCCCGACCGTCCATCCCTCCCTGGAGAAACGCGAACGCTGGAGAGCTGCGGGGAGGTTAACGGCACGCATTCCCGAGCCTGTGCACCGGCCCCTGCCCCCTCGCGTCCCTGCGTGGAGGCTTCGGGGCTCGAACCTGGCTGCTCCCCGGCTTTGGGCGGCCGCGGGATTACCTGGCTGGCAGACACCCGCCAGGTGAGCTCGGGAGGATGTGTGCATGGCGTTGCAGGTTCGTGCAAAAAAAAAAAAAAAAAAAAAAAAAAAGTGCTTATAAACACCCAACACCAGGCTGCACCCTACACCTACAGGGTTTTGTACACTTTCCAACCGAAACTCCCAAAACTCGAGCAGTGGGGTTGGGGTGGGGGTGGGGAGCCGGCCCGGCACGTAATAAAGTCC
Organism: Lepus europaeus; assembly: GCF_033115175.1. Classification (NCBI taxonomy): domain Eukaryota; kingdom Metazoa; phylum Chordata; class Mammalia; order Lagomorpha; family Leporidae; genus Lepus; species Lepus europaeus. The sequence continues at coordinate 100,996,253 of NC_084832.1, read as the reverse complement.
AATAAAACTTGCGCTCGCTCAAGTTTATCGCCGATCCTACGAAGGGACAGGATCTGCCCCCCCACCTTGAGGGGATGAAAAAAGAATAAGGAAGAATCATCACTATCTATTTATTTCTTTTTTCAGGGACTTCCAAGGCACTGAGCCCAGGCGCGTGCGCTTTCTCCAAGCCTAAGTCTGCGCGCAAAGAAACCGCGCGCCTCTGCCCAGTGAGGCAACGTGCCTTTTCCCGCGTGCTAGGTGGAAGATGAAGGTTCTGACACGTGGTCGGAGGGGCCACCGAAGGGGCAGCCGCCCGTTTCCAGGGCCAGCGTTCCGGGGACCTGGCTGCCACGCGGTGCTTCCTCACGCCCCACTCCACGTGCTGGGGACCGCAGAGCGGCCGGGACGTGGCGGGGACGGATTCGATGCGAGGGTCACGGTCGGGAACGGGCCGAAATAGGAAGGGGAAGTGAATGGGGGAACTTCCAGAGGCGAGCCTGCCACGCGGGAAGCGCCCGAACCTGCGCGTCGGCATGAATGGAGAAGGCGGCGGGGGAGGGGGCGCCCGGCGGGACCCTCTCCGCCCCTCCCCTCGCCCCCACCCCCTCCCCCAGGAATGTGCCTGTAAAGCTAGACGCGCGTAGGGGGGAGGGGCGGGGGGCCCCCGGCTCGCTCCCCAGACGTGAGGACCCGCCACCCAGGCTCCGGCCTCCGGGTGGGCCAGGCCCGCGGGCGACCACCCGCCTCTTCCCCGCCCCCGCCGCCCGACTTCGCGAGCCGAGCCCGGGATGCTTCGGGCGCTGGGGAGGGGGGGGGTACCGCCCTCGGTCGGCGGCTGGAAGCGCTCGCCGGCCACGGAGCCTGCGCGCCGGGTGCGGCGCACGCTGCAAACACCTCTGTCGCCCCTACTTTGTGCCCTCTCCCCACGGAGCCCGCTCTGATCCGCTCGGAGGTGGCAGAGGGGAAGTCTGAGTAATCCCTTTATGGGGTCTTAAAATGTAAGCGCGTGAACGTCTTTCTCCGCGGTGACTCAAACGCTTCGGCCGGGCAGTCCAGGTTGAGTAAAATCAATAGGTGGGGCGCACGGTGCGCGGCCCGGGTGTCACCCGCCGCTCGGCGCTGTTTCACTTTGAGTTGCTAACTTGGGTTGCTCGGGCAGAGCTTTCTCTACCCGAAAGCTAATGGCTTCCACGGCAATTAGGCATTTTCCTCGCCTGCCCCCTCGCCTCCCCTTTTCTTTCCTTACAGGAGATGGGGCGCCTCATTCCCGTGGCCGTGGATCAGGTCGGAGGCGCCCGGGCCCCTCCTCGGCCTCCGCCCGCTCCGGTCCCCGCTCTCCCTCCGCCCTCCCCTGGCTTCCTTTTGATGTAGCGGGGAACGCGTCCCACTAAAAAAAAAAAAAAAAAAAAAAAAGTAATCTGCCCGGTAACAATCAGCGCGCAGTAGCAGGAGCCCCAGAGCTATTGGCTATGCAAATAGAGGGAGGGGAGACGGCGCCCCAAACTCTTACTCACCCTTTTAAAGCGATATCCCCCTCCCCCCCCAGCCACCCCTTCCGCCCCACCCTCGTTTAAAGGGGCTGCCTCCGGGGCCCGAGTGCGGCGCGTGCACCTCTGGTTCCCTCGCTCCCCCTCCGCCGTGCTGGGAACCCAGTGAACAGCTCACCCAGCCCGGCCTCCACCCCCCCTCCCCGCTCCCCGCGGCTCTCCGCGCCCCTGCTTGGGCCCCCTTTCTCGGAGCGGCGGGCAGTGGCGCAGCCTCGCCGTGCCCGGGTTGCCCCGACCCACGCCACGCTCGGTGCACGTGCCAGCTGGGCCACGGCGCTGGGGGCGCCCAACGCGCGCCCCTTCCTCCCCCCCCCCCGCCGTAAAATGCACCGAAAAGACAGGCTGTGGCGGGGGTGGCGGGAGGAAGGAGGCGAGGAAGCGCCACCGTGTCCCCGGGAGAAACAGCCTTGACCCCAGGATGCGTTCGAGCACGTGTCAGGGCTGACCGCGCTGGCAGCGTCTCCATCCGGAGAAAGCCCTGGCCCGCGAGAGAGGCGCGGACCCGGAGGGGTCGCTGAGGATGCGGGCGAAGGACCCACGCAGGGAGGCAGCCTGGGGCCTCCGGGGAAAGGTGTCGGCGGAGGGGGAGCCCGAGCGTGTCCCTCCCTCGCCCCCTCCCCCCGGGCTATTTCCTAGAAAGCGGTATCAGCGCGGCCACGCTAGCGCACACACCTCGGGCGGCTTGTGGGCAGATGCCGGGGCGAGGAAGCGGGTTTTTTTTTTTCCTGCGTGGCCGCCGGCCGCCCAGAAACCGCTGGCGGCCCTGCTCACGGCCCCTCGCACCCGGGGCGCTGCGCCGCGTGGCCAGTGGCGCCCGCAGCGCCCCCAAGAGCATCCTGCCTTCAACTCGAGGGTCCTAGTCGCTATCCAACCAGAAAAGCGGCCCCCTCCGTCCTAACACCCACTCTTTCCTCTTCTTCCTCTCCACAAACAGCTGCAAGGGGGTAGTGGGGGGGGGCGACATTGCTCCGGTCCCTTTAATTAGGCTTTTGCAACAGCTTCCAGGTTATCAGGAGCACAAACTTGAGGGACATAACCTTCACCTCCGGGTATGCGAGGTTGCTATTCTCCTCACCTAAAGGGTCTTTCTCAATTGAGCCCACCCACCCTCCGCCATCTGCCCTCCATTCCTGGGGCTGGAAGACGTGGGCAGAAATATTAGCATCAATTTCGCGGAAAGCACGGTTGGAGGGTCGTCTTTGGGTGCGACACACCCACGGAGTGTGCAGAATCAGAGCGAGGAGAGAGGAGTCGGTGGGTTTCCGTGGGTCCCCCTCTCCGGGGCCCCCCGGCTCGCTCGCGGGGCTGGATGCAGCGAGAGGGCCTCGGAGCAGGGTGGGGTGGGGGGGCGGGGGCCGCGTTTGAAGTTGGGTCGGGCCAGCTGCCGTTCTCCTTAATAACAAGAGGGGAAGGGAGGAGGGAGAGGTTGAAAGGAGGAGAGGAGGGGCGGGAGGGGAGGGAAGGGGAGGAGGAACCCGAGAGGGGAGCGAGGAGAGGGAGGAGAACCAACTGCCCAGCCAGCTTGCGTCACTGCCTCAGAGGCGAAGAGAGCGAGCTGGAGAGAGCGAGACAAGTTTGAGGGGAGGACGGGTGCGAGGCAGGCAGCCCCCGAGGCTCTGCTCGCCCACCGCCCAGCCCTTCCTCTCGGCTCCTCCGCTTCTCCCTCTGCCCTCGCCTCGGCCCCCGAAAACTCCCTATTTAGCCAAAGGAAGGAGGTAAGGGGAACTTTCTCCCCTCCCCCTCCAAAAAAAAAAAAAAACAAAACCTAACTTTTGCAGTCCGGAGAAGGCAGGGGAACGAGGGGTCGCCCGGCTGGCCATGGAGCTGCTGTGCTGCGAGGTGGACCCGGTCCGCAGGGCCGTGCCGGACCGCAACCTGCTGGACGACCGCGTCCTGCAGAACTTGCTCACCATCGAGGAACGCTACCTTCCCCAGTGCTCCTACTTCAAGTGCGTGCAGAAGGACATCCAGCCCTACATGCGCAGGATGGTGGCCACCTGGATGCTGGAGGTAGGGCTGCCAGGGGCCCCCCACGCTCGGACCCTAAGTCTGAAAGAGGGCCACCCCGGCGCTGGCCTCCCGGCCTGGCTGCGCGAGGGTGTCCCGCGCCCCTGGGCGAGACGCGTGGCCGCATTTCTGTTCCCGGTCCCGGGGAGTGGGGGGGGGGGGCGAGGAGGGAGAGGAAAATCTGGGAGAAACGAGGCTGGCCCGGGGTTGGGGGGGGAGCATCCCGCGCGCGTGCTGCGTGCATGTGGCTTCCTCGGCGCCCCCCTCCCCCGCCGACCTGTCTTTCCCGAAGCCGCGGCAAGGAAGGGAGTGGGAGCTTGAAACGGGGACCCCGGGTCCGAAAGCAGCCCCCCGACCCCCGCCAAGGCAGGAGCCCGTTCGCCCCAGCCTCAGGTCCCCGCGTGTGGTCGCGACTCCGCGTTGGCACTTCGGGGGGGAGGGGGAGGAAGGAGGAGGAGGGGGGAGGAGAGAAACGGGGAGTTCGGGAGCCCCGGAAGTCGCCCTGGAGAAGCGTGTGCTTTAGGGGAACCCAAAAAGAACCACTTCTTTCGCCTCGCTGCAAGTCTGCGCCTTGCGAGCCCCCGTGCCCACGTATGCACGGCTCTGGACCTGCCGTGGTTTCGCCATGTTGCTTTCCAGACTCGGGCTGCGGAGCCCGGGAACCGCGGCCCGCGCCCCCGCGCACCCCCAGACCGCGGCCGGCCCTCGCGGCCGTGCCCGTGCCCCCGACCCCCGCCTCGGGGAGGTTACTTACAGTTTGGCTTCCCAGCTTCCTCGCTGCGGAGGCTTGGGCGGGGTAGGGTCGGGGGGAGGAGGAGGAGGAGGAGGTGTGTGTGTGTGTGTCCGTGAGGCAGAATGCGGGGCGCCCCTCGGCTGGCGGCCGGAGCCCCCTGGGCCCCGGTCCTTGCCCGGTGGTCACCACGTCCCCAGCTCTGCGCTGTGGGCCGCCGCTGGACACTCCCGCCGCGGCTCACAGCCGCTGCGAGTTTCCCCCGCGGGATCCGCAGCCCCGGGGGTCGAGATGCAGCCCGCTGCAGCCCCCGAAACCCGCGTGCCAGGGAGCCTGGATCCTCTGGGGGGTTTTCACGCCAAAAGGGTTTTGCTGGGGTATTTCCTCGATTTTTAATTATTTTTTGAAGGCGTGCCCCCCTGCTCCGAGCGCCGGCGCCGCGGCTCTTCCTCCTCTACACCCTCCCCCTCTCTCCCCAACTCTCCCCACCCACCCCCCCATTAGCGGCCCCTGGGCCGCCCGGACCCCCTCGGGCATTTTTTTCAATTGTCGGGAACGGTAGAGCAGGGTCTGGGGATCCGGATGGGGCCAAGAAGTAGACCCCCGGAGACTCCAGAATATTTTTATTGATTTTTTGAAAAGATGACGAAATCCAAAAAAGAGAGTGAGTGAGTTCCGAGTGCGCAGAGAAGGGAGCGGCGGGCGCCGCGCGCGCCCGCGGCCCCGCTCCCAGCTGCCAGCGCCCGCGCACCCGGGGCTGCGGACACTTGCCTCAGTTTCCCCAGCTGTAGTACCCTGCCTCTTCCCGCAAGAATATTAAAAAAAAAAAAAAAAAAAAAAAAACTTTGCAGAAATGAACTTTTTCTTTGCGCTTCTCTCTCCCTCCCTCCCTCCCTCTCTCTGTGGACACTGTCCTGTGTGTCGCCCACCCCTGTCGCGCGTGCCCACCGCAGGTCTGTGAGGAACAGAAGTGTGAGGAGGAGGTCTTCCCGCTGGCCATGAACTACCTGGACCGCTTCCTGGCCGGGGTGCCGACTCCCAAGACCCATCTGCAGCTGCTGGGGGCCGTGTGCATGTTTCTGGCCTCCAAGCTGAAAGAGACCATCCCGCTGACGGCCGAGAAGCTGTGCATCTACACCGACAACTCCATCAAGCCCCAGGAGCTGCTGGTAACACGGCCCCTCCCGCCATGTGCCCCCTGTCTTGGGAGCCAGAGCCCTGCCCCGGCTCACAGGGCCACCCTCAGCGGCACCCCATGCTCAGGATCCCAGGCTGTGGCCTCCTGTGTCCCTACTGTGTGCCCAGCACGTACTGAGCCCTCTGCCTCTGCCCGCAGAGCTGTGTGTGAGCTCGCATGCTGCTGTCTGTGTGTGTAGGGACACTTTAATGAAGAAATAATATTCTAATTCCAACTCCTCAAACACTGACCTCTGGGAAACATAGGCTGTTTTCCTGGTGTCAGAGGGGGCTGTGTGCAGGAGATAGGAATGTGCCATGGTGTGGCTGGAGTTCAAAGGTAACGTCCTGTACATCGATACTGTCTCCACACAGAGCAGCCCTTCACGAAATACCAGCTCATTTAACCTGGAGGACAGCCAGAGCTCGGCCCTGGGCTGGAGGGGGCCAGGGGGAAGGTGACCTCGGTGCAACCCCAGGGGTCCTGTCTTGCCTGGGGCACCCTTTTGCCCACCCTGGGGCATGCTTCCCAGACCTGCCCTACTGCAGGGGCCGGGCTGGAATGGTGCAGGGCTCCGAGGCCCTCCACTTGCAGGGGCTTGCGCACCTTTCTCTGCACTGTTTGCAGAAGCGCCCCCTCCCCCTGCCCTGCCCGCCTTGGCTCCCGCAGCCCCCTGGCCAGGCCTGCCTGCAGTGCACTGGGCCGAGGCCGGCTGGGTGAACTGAGCTCTTTGTGAGCCTCTGTCTTCCTGGGGCTGTGCTGACACCTAGTGGCAGACACGCGCAAGGTTGGGGGAGCAGTTCCCGAGCACGCAGAGGGGCATGAATGACTTCACCTTTGAACTGCTGCCAGATTTCAGCTGCTTCTGGTTTGGTCCGGGAGGCCCAGAAAGGTGCTTTCTGCTGGGAGATCTGCTTCCTTTAATCATGGTGCCAGACCCGCGGTTTGTGCTCACATTCCCCTGCGAGCAGGAAGGGCCAGGGTTTCGAGCCGTCTTTGAAGACGGCAGTGGTTTTAGCCCTCTGCTGCGGGCTCCAGCCTCGGCCCTTTGCAGAAAGCCCAGGCTGATACAAAAGCTTGCGAAGAAAAAAAAAAAAATCGTGAGAATTGAAATCCGGTTTGTTTTTCCGTCCAGGAGAGCAGGAAAAATAATCCTCCATTTGTTTCCGTGTGGTGCCAGATGAAATGACATCACACCAAGCAAAAACCTGCCTTTTCCCCATTGCCTGTCTGTGCCAGAAGTCAGGCATCAGAAAACGAGCCCTCCTATTGTCCACACAGTGCTGAGGCCCAGAGAAGGAAAGGGGGTAGCCCCAAGCCGCTCAGCAGCGTGCGTGCTGCAGGCCTGGGGTTCTGGTTGCTGGCCCAGCATCTGGCCCCGGGTTTGCAAATGCTTCTGGGTTTTTCCGTGGAGAGTCAGTCTCCCGGGCTCCTGTTCTGGAGAGGACTGGCTGATGGGCGTATTTCCCCCCCAGGTTGCACGTTTTTTAAAAGCTTTTTTCTTCGGCCTGTTTGCCTTGGAGCACAATTTCCTATAGGTATTGCTGTAATAAAAGGGTGAAGGCACTGTCTTTGCACTGGCTGGGCCGCTGGGGAGGGACCCAGCAGATGCAAGGCTGTAGGCTGAGGGGTCCTGTGTCCCTTCCAGAGTCCCTTTCTCTTGCCCCAGGTCCCTTCCATACGTCCCAGCCCTTTAGTCATTACAGCAAAGAACTGGGAAGCCCCGAGGCCAAAGCTCAGAGCAGCCGACCCCCAGGCCTTCTGCACGGTGTGTCAAAGGGGAGACACTTTTAACAGCAGCGTGAAAAATGGCACTTTTGGCACTAAGAGAAAGCCGGCGAATTGGTTGCCGAGGAGTTGGGCCAAGCAGTGTTATGTGCATGCCTCGTTTTTTTCCACTAGGCTAAAAAAGACGATTAAGCCCGCGATGGAAAGGTATACAATAAATTACTAGCAGAGGGCCGCGGCGACCTTGGCTGGCTGTGGATCTTCCTGTCGGCCTGGCTCTCAGGGTGGTCAGGCGGCAGCCCTGCTCCGTCCCAGCTGTCTGGGCTGGGTGAGGGCTGGGTGAGGGCGGAGAAGAAAGAATATGGCACCCTGAGTTAGGGAGCCCTCCTGGGTGACTGTGTGGGTGCCCCCCGCCCCCCCCCCCACTCTGCCTCTCTTCCTACTTTTGTCCCCAGGAGTGGGAGTTGGTGGTGCTGGGGAAGTTGAAGTGGAACCTGGCTGCCGTCACCCCTCACGACTTCATCGAGCACATCCTGCGCAAGCTGCCGCAGCAGAGGGAAAAGCTGTCTCTGATCCGCAAGCACGCGCAGACCTTCATCGCGCTCTGCGCCACCGGTGAGAGCGTGGGCAGGGGGAGGGGAAGAGATGGGGGAGGGGCGCCGGGGGTCTGGGGTCGCATTCCTGCGTTTGGAGCTGCTCCATTCTTTTTGCTCGGCTGAACTCATAAATGGTTTATGAGGACAGGTGTGGTGAGGGGAGAAAAATGAGTACCTGTTAACATATCCTTTATGATATCTAAAGTGCTCTTTGAAGCTTACCTGTACTGCTCACTCAGTGGGGCTCAGATCTTTAATCTTGCGAGGAAAAGGATGGCTTGGAGATAAGCCCAAGAGGAAATTTGTTTGGGGCGGGAGCACAAACACAGGTCCCCAGGAACAATGTCAAGGTGAACACGCCTGGCTACGGTAAGTGGGGGGGGGGGGGGGAGGCCAGAGGCATTTATTGCCTTGTCTCTCTCCGGGCTGCGGGAGGGAGTGAACTTGCCCAGAGCTCTGGGTTCTGCCCTCACAGCACCACGTGGCTTTGTTGTGATTTGGGCTGTGGCCTTGAACATGACAACTGCAGGTGGCATTTTGCATCCCTTACCAGAGAGAGCCAGCACTTGACGCACAGTTCTGCCCGGCCCGTTTGCATTTTCCAAATAAACTAAAGGAGTTGGTTTGATGTTGTCTCACTGGACTGAACCATGGCCAGCTTTTTTTTTTTTTTTTTTTCCTTGGTGGTCAGGGTAGAGATGTCAGGAGTTCATGCTAGTACAGTCAGAAGCCTTAAAGAGCCCCCACGGTCAAGTGTAGCTGAATTGTATAGGCACATCGGGGAGTTAACTTCTTCAACCTTGTTACATGCTGCCCAGGAGTTAGCTCCGAGATTATATAATGTCTAAGAGTGTGTGTGCTCTTTGTTGGCAGTCAAAAGGTCAGGCATTGCTACTTCTCACTGAGTGACCTGGGAGAGAACCCCAGCTGCACCTGCAGAACCCTGCCGTGGATACTTTTTCCCCACACACAGCTCTTGCCCCCGGGTCAGGAAAACTGTTGCCACTGACCTGGACTCCAGGGCTTCATGCTTGCAGCGCTCCGGAGGCTGGAGCCCTCCTTGCTGGTTTTTCTCAGCCCCGCCCTTGCAGAGCTCCGAGGTCCCCAGGCTTGCACAGGGTGCACTGGGGGCCGTGCGCTGCCCTTCCTGGGCCCCCCAGGGCCGGGCCTCGGGATCCCTGTGCACTCTGGCCGCCTGCTGGACAGAAGCCATTCTTCGCCTCCTTCCCTTCTGCTGTCTGGCCTGGGCAGCTACAGGTCAGACCCCAGGTGACCTGTCATTGTCTCCCAGGCTAAGCTGTCTCCTTTTCACTGGGGGGGGGGGGGGGTCAGCCAGTCCTTTTTCCCTGGCCTGTCGGCTGCCTACCTCCAGCCCGGAGCTTTTTCGGTGCCCAGCTGTTGATAGCCAGAGTTATGCTGTGACCTTGTCTGTTGACAGACAAGATCTTTTAGGTTAGGGGTCTGTCCGTTCCGGCCTCCTCTCTGATCTCGGACCGGGGCGGGGCGCTGGGTGGAATTACCAGGCCTGGGCAGGTCCCCAGAGTCTGTATGGGCCCATTCTCTGAAGTTGGGGATCCCATCCCCCACCCATGGCCTTCTTGCCCAGATCCTTGGGGTGGCTGCCAACTCTGGGGCCGGAATAGGGAGCCTGGGATTCAGAGACTCAGAACAGAGCCCAAAGGGAGGCAGAGGCAGTCAGACAGGCGCTGCCTGTCCGGGGGTGCTGCCGGGGGGGTGGTGCCTGGAGTGGGGCAGAATAGGGGGAAGAACACCTCCCGCCCAGTGGAAACCCAGTGCCAGGCCCTAAGCCCCAGGCACCGAGGGGTCGGAGCAGAGGGGCTCTCTGGAGGCTCCTGGCTCTGGAAAGGGTGGGCTGAGCTCCTAAGGCTTCTCCTTCCCCATGTGCCCCCGGGGTTGTGCACTGTGAACAGCCTAGAGGTGGAAGGCATGTGGCCGGACAGCACCAGCGCCCAGCGCTGCTTCTCCTGGGGGAAGCTCCTGGGGAGGCCAGAGTCTGCCTTCTAAGGCCAAGACAGGGCGAGTGGGTGCGACCCCAGCACTGGGTCCGGGCAGGGGCAAGGAGCAGGTGCCAGGTGGTGCGGCGAGCCTTGACCAGCAAGGCACAGAATTAACGGCACGAAGATCCTTCTTCAATCACGGTTTATTGAGACGCCACTTGGTTGTCAGTACAGATGTAGGCGGAGAGGCGCTAAACACATTTCTTCCACTGCTTATGTACCCATCCCCTGTCCCAGTACATAGTCAAACATTATCTTAAGTCTAAACATGGCGAAAGAGCAGCACAATACAGACCCACAAAAACAGGAAACTTTAGAGTAAACATGTCTTACCAGGGGAGCAGGAACTGGCCCTGTTAAACATTAGTGCCTTCACATAGACACTTATCTAAAGCTGTTTGGGAGAGTACACAAGCAACTTTTACTCCAGCACGTAGGCATGCAAGCAACTTTTACTCTAGCACGTAGGCATGCAAGCAACCTTTACTCTAGCACGTAGGCATGCTGCCACAGTTCCCCCTTTTTTGTTTTTTACAGCAAATGAGGTCTTATCCCCGATCAGGCCTTCACCTCATGATGTGCTGGCCGATCAAGGGGCGCCTGTGCTCAGGGATACTCCCATTCCGGTGCAATGAGCAAAAGCTCTCGGAGTGCTAAGGCAATATCCCAGATGAAAGAATTCCTTATCAGGTGCAATGGCACTATGGCCCCTGAGTGCAAGGACATTCTTTAAGCTTCTTTAAACATGCTGAGCCAAACCGCGGGGGAACTGCCTGCCTCAATTGCGGCCATTGCTTGCAGGAGAGCAATTTTTTCGCGCTTGCGGCTCCGTACTAATCGGAAAAGAACAAAAAGAGTACACAATAGCCCTGATAGTAATACAGCTCCGAACAATCCAACCCCCACCCATTCTTTGAACCATTGTAACCCCTGTAATATATAATCAGAAAACCCTTTCAGAGTGACAACAGATGCTCTAGTTTCATTCAGCTGCAAAATCATGATAGTAAGATTTTGCTGAAGTTCCCCAAATTCCATAGACCAGTTCCCTGATAGATAAGACCCAAGTTTTCTTGACTCATTTAGAGAGGCTGGATATGGCGTAACACACATATGGTGCAGTCTCTGAACGCAACCTAGGCTGGTGACTTCAAAAAGATCTTCCATAGCTGCTTGCAGCAAGTCCATGCGTTTATTTAATAGTAGCACCCCTGAAGCCAGATGATCATTTATGCGTTCCTGGACAAATAGAGCGTCTGATGATCTTTTTACGACGTCATTAATAGTCTGCACAGTTTGAACAGTGGAAGCCATGGCCACTCCCGCCGTAACAGCCGCTGCGGCAGAGGCGACAATTGCCGTTACAATGGCTATAATCCCAAAGTCCCGTGGCTGTCGAAACAAAACTGCCAGAGGAAATTCCTCTGGGTCAGTCACTACTGGTATAGGAACATAGGTAGGTACACGCATTACTACCATAGTTTTCTGGGTTCCATTCCAACACTGGGTTAAATAGCATGTATCATTTCCTGCACATTCTATTATCGTCCCATTATCTTGTTTATCTGTCAAAAGAAAAATAAAGGGAGGATCGACACAAACATGACTAGACAGGAGGCTCATATTATGCAAAGAATGCGATGTAAAGTTACTGAGTACGTGACTAGTTATGTTATAACTGCCACTAGCATTATAGAGGCTTATATTAATAGAATCAAGCCTTGCCAAAGGGGACAAATCCATACTAGCTCCACGTCTATTCCACAATACCCAGGAGGCTAAAGGATTGCCCGCTCTGGGTTTCTGATATAATTTGAATTTAGGAGAAAATTTATACGGTTCTTGGGTTTCTACATTTTCTGTGCAATCACCAAATCGCGGGGGATAGCTGAATTCCCGAGTGATGCACTTTGGTACAGGTCTAGATATGTTCCATGAAGCACTGGAATTGGTTCCTGTCTGTATTAAAAAAGGAACTGTTATGTTGACTGTGATCAGGAGTGTAGTGACATTAGCCACGGTGCTATTACCTCCTCCTCCTGTTCCATTTGTGCTCCCTAGAGCAATCTTTGTAAGGGCCTCGAGCACCATTGGGATCGAGAGGTCAGGATTTAGATATTTAAAGGGATCATATATCCAACTAAGGTTATATGAAAGAATCTGTATACAGGGACTCTGCGAGTTCATAGAAAAACACAAGCTATTATAGAGGGTAACATTAGTGGCATTATATCGCATTTGTTGCATATTTTGTGGTGTTTTGCACGGTATTTCTAACTGACAGTCTCTATTATACAATTGAGGAAACATCTTATCACTAGAGAACACTGGCTTAGGTATTGGCCATGTTCTCGCAATGGCCCACAGGGTCACATCCTTTGATATCGTCATGGGAAATGTCAACCATAGTCCCATCAGTATCCATGTCAGACGTTTCATTATCATGCCTCGTGTTCTCTTGTCGTTCCTCTTCTTTCTTATCTGTCACTCTCCTTGTCAGTCTTTCTGGAATCCAGATCGGGTCTGGTCGTTCCTGCGGAAAAACACAAATTGCTCCCCTGGATCTCTGTATCACAGGATCCGGGCCATACCATTTGTTATCTAGTACATCTTTCCACATGACCTTTTGGCTAGTTTGTACAGGATTTTTTGTATGCCTCATGGCCGCTGATTCATTCTCTGTATTAAAATGTAAGAAATTGAGAGTGTATAATGCAATAGCGAGGCGTTCTCTGGGGGTTGCATGGAGCGCAATTCCCCCTTTCTGTTTTTGCAATGTTTCTTTTAGGGAGCGATTAGCGCGCTCCACAATGCCTTGGCCTTGAGGATTATACGGTAGGCCAGTTTTATGAGCTACTTGCATTTGTGACATAAAGGTAGCGAAGCCTTTTGAAGTATAGGCGGGCCCATTGTCAGTTTTTATGAGGGCAGGCTTTCCCCAAGCTGCCCAAGCCTCAAGACAATGAAGTTTCACCTGTGCTACACGTTCCCCAGACAAGGAAGTGGCATGAATGACACCAGAATATGTGTCCACTGAGACATGTACGTATTTTTGCCTACCGAATTCTGGGATGTGTGTAACATCCATTTGCCATAAGGATAAAGGTTTTAGTCCCCTAGGATTAACACCAGAATGTGGCGGATGGAGGAATATTGCACAATCTGGACAGGCCTTTACAATTTGCCGAGCTTGTTCTCTGGAGATATGAAAGCGCAAGCGCAGCGTATTAGCTGGAACATGAAAAGAGGCATGAAAGTTTTTTGCTAGGTCAACAGAAGTCAGAGATACAAAGACACTATTACGGGTTGCGATATCTACCTTGGCATTAGTTTTACTCATAGGTCCAGGGAGGCCAGAATGAGCTCTTATATGGCCAATGAAAAAGGGCATACGTCTAACCAGGATAGCTTGCTGGATTTGTCGAAATATTGGGGCTACCGTGCTATGCGACTGTATATGAGCTACAACCTCTAGTGAACGGACAGCATTTACCACATATTGGGAATCTGAGATAATATTAATGGGTTCATCTGAAAATGTGCGAAATACTGTCAATACCACTAAGCACTCTACCACTTGAGGGGCGTTAGGGCGAAAATGAAGAATCACAGGCTCTGAATCAGTTGTAGCATACGCTCCACGACCAGTCTTGGAACCATCAGTATAAATAGTTGTTGCAGCTGGAATGGGTTTGCTCTTTGTAAGTTTAGGAAAGTAAACTAAATTTCGCTGCACAAAAGTTAATAATTTGTCCGCTGGCAAGTGATTATCAATTACACCTGAGAAGGCAGTTAGAACAATAGGCCAAACATTAGTGGTACCGGCAAGAGTCTCAATTTGCATTTGAGTATAAGGTACAATCAGCTCATCAGGATGTTTACCAAAATGCATTGTGCAAAACTTGAGACCCAGAAGAGCATAATGAGCTACTAATTCAGGATAATACCGCAATGTTCTTACACCCGCTGAATTACCATGTATCCACCATAAAGGAGCATTTTGCCACACCACTCCAGTAGGTGTAGTGGGCGTAGCAAGAATGCATAGTAGTAATTTTTTAGACGGATCAAACCTACATAGTTGGGCTTTACTAATGGCCTTTTCTACGAGTTGCAGAGCTTTAACGCCCTCAGGAGTAAGTTGACGAGGAGAGGCAATATCTGGATTGCCCTCCAGAATAGAGAACAAAGGTTGCAGGTCGTTTCGGGTCAGCGGTAAATATCCACGTAGCCAATTTATGTCCCCTAGCAGTTTTTGAAAATCATTCAGTGTGCATAGGTTTTGAGTGCTAATGCAGAGCTTCTGTGGCCGAATGGAAGTTGTAGTAATTTTTGCTCCTAAAAATTGCACCACATCAGATTGTTGTATTTTTTCTGGGGCAATAGAAAGACCATATGCGTTAAGGCAGGAGGAGAGCAATGCAAAGGCCTTATCTACTAATTGCTGTGAATGAGCTGTGATAAGAATGTCGTCCATATAATGAATGATACGGACTTGTGAAAACTGTTTTCGTACTGGTGCGATAGCCTGATTAACATATAATTGGCAAAGAGTAGGGCTATTAGCCATGCCTTGAGGCAACACTTTCCATTGATACCTTGCGTCAGGCATTTCATGATTCTCTGAAGGGAGAGTAAAAGCAAATCGCTCTCGATCTAAAGAATGTAAAGGTATGGAAAAGAAACAATCCTTAATGTCTACCACTAGCATAGGCCAGCCCTTTGGAAGGGAAGACAGAAGAGGCAGTCCTCTCTGTACTGGTCCCATCAATTGCATCTGTCTATTGACTGCTCGCAGATCATGCAAAAGCCTCCATTTGCCTGATTTTTTCTTTATGACAAAAATTGGAGTATTCCAGGGCGATACTGAGGGCTCTATATGTTCTAACATCAGCTGCTCTTGCACAAGTTCTCCAGCGGCGGCGAGTTTTTCACGACTGAGGGGCCACTGGGGCACCCACACTGCCTTATTCGTATTCCAGGGAATACGTAATAGCTTTTCCTCAGTGGCCCCTAGGAAAAACCCACGCCTTTGCGGTCTGTTTTTTGAACTAACTCCACCGGTTCTGATATACCCTGAAGATTTTTCCCTAACCCTTTATTGGGCATATATCCTTGTCTTGCCATGATATTTTTGCTAGTCTGCGAATACTCATTAGTCAATATGAGTTTCATCTGGGTTTGTATATCCCTACCCCATAAATTTATAGGTAAATCTACCACAAAGGGACGAAAGGTGCCTTGTTGTTTATCGACTGTCCAGTGGAGTTCCTTAGAACTTATTTCTGGAGCCTGTCGATATCCCAATCCTACCAAGTCTTGAGAGGCATGCTGCAAAGGCCATCCCTTTGGCCAAAATTGTTTGCTCATAACACTACGATCTGCTCCTGTATCCACTAAGCCTGAAAAATGTTTACCCTCCACCTCTATCTGTAACATTGGTCGGTCATTTAATTCCATGCTTAGACATGCGAGATCGATTCCTGTAGATCCAAAACCAGATGCGCCACGGTTATGTGACCGGGCGGGGTATTTTTCATGACCTGATTGCAGTATCAGAAGTTGTGCTACGCGATCGCCAGGGGAAATGGAAATTACTCCAAAAGGGGAGTAGCACATTACTTTAATAACACCCTCATAGTCAGGATCAATTACTCCTGGTAAAACAATTAACCCTCGTAGCGTTGATGATGATCGTCCAATGATTAATCCTGCGGTATTCTTTTCTAATGGGCCCTGCATGTCTGTATCTATTATCTGTACTCCCATGCTCTGTGTTAATACCAAGCCGGAGGTGGCACGGAGGTCCAGCCCTGCGGAGCCCGCGGTTGCTCTGCGGACTTCGGGGGTGGCTGCATGGAAGGTTCCTGTAGTGCCCCATATGCTTTCGGGCCCTGGGGACGGGGGCCCCGATATCCGTTTTTTGACTCCTTTTCTATTGTCTCGAGGGGTTGTCCATTAATGTCTTTTACTGACCTACATTCATTAACCCAATGCTTCCCCTTTTTGCATCTGGGACAAGTGCCAGGTATTTGTCGCACAGGATTGTTATGCTCCTTTTGTTCTTTACAATTTTTCTTAAAATGACCAATTTTCCCACACTTAAAACATGCACCATTATTGTTATTACGTTTTGTTGCAGTTAAAATAGCAGCAGCAAGCCCAGCATTAGTTAATGGTCCCCCAATTTCCCTACATGCCTTCAACCAGGCTTCTAGCCCTTTTCCTTTCCATGGAGTTATGGCTCGTTTGCAATCTTTAGTAGCTTGCTCATATATAAGCTGCTGAATTAAGGGCATTGAACTCTCCACGTCCCCAAAAATTTTTCCCGCTGCTTCCATCATTCTACCCACAAACTCTGAAAAAGGCTCATTGGACCCTTGAATAATTTTTGTTAAATTTCCCGAGACCTCACCTCTTTTGGGTAAAGTCTTCCAAGCCCTGAGATATATGTCATTAATCTGTCTGTATACTTCAAGGGGGTAGCGAGTTTGATCAGCCGCCCATTGTCCTTGTCCTAAAAGCATATCTGCTGTCCAATGCGGCTGACCATCCCGCACATTTTGTCTAGCCTGTGTATGTGCAGCATCGGTAACAATGGATCTGTAATCGAGATATTGTCCCGTGCTGAGGCTGCCTCGTGCAATCTCAAACCAATCTGAAGGTGTCATAGCATTAGTGGTTAATCGTCCTAACAAAGTTAAAGTATAGGCGGCATTGGAACCAAATTGGCGCGCGGCCTCCACTAGATCTTTTAACTGTTTATATGGTATAGGCTCATGAAATCGGCGTTGAGTTTGTTGTTCCTCAAATACCGGGAAGGCTGATGCCAATTGGGCCCACGTTTCCCTTTTAATAAAATGACTGCCTTTACTGTGCTTAACATAAGGGGGAGGGCGCACGCTAGCAGCCTGAATTTTATTATCTGCGCCCTGTTCCTCAGTCTCACTGAAATCATCATCCAAATCTTCTTCATACTGCTCCTCTTCTGCCAATCTAAGATCCTCAAACTCACTTAAGGCGGGGTACAAAGGTGCTGAAGGTTTTTCTTTTTCTGAGCTCAAAATTTTCTTCATTTCCTCGCGAGATCTCTCATCTTTTACCTTGCCTTTTCTTTTGGTATGTTCCCTCTCCTCTGTAATACTTTGTTCCGACCAACTATCCTGCTGGTCAGCTAATGCTCTTCTCCCTTGTTTGATAATTTCCACATTTTTACCAGTTTGTAAGCAGGAATGTACCAATTTCCAAAACGGAAAGGTTCCTGCCCTAAGCGACCCCTTTTCTTTAGCCTGCTCCAAATCCTTTCCTAATTTTTCCCAACATTTCAAATTAATATCTCCAGTGTAAACAAACCAAGGGGCTTTCCTGTCTATATCTTCTAAAATTGTCTTTATTGTTTTTGTGGAAATTTTTAATCCCCTTTCTTTTAAT
Organism: Lepus europaeus; assembly: GCF_033115175.1. Classification (NCBI taxonomy): domain Eukaryota; kingdom Metazoa; phylum Chordata; class Mammalia; order Lagomorpha; family Leporidae; genus Lepus; species Lepus europaeus. Next base: position 100,979,037 of record NC_084832.1, on the reverse strand, counting down.
AATGCTTGTATGGGATCCACGAAATTTTCACTTTCATGACTATTGGCAGTACCCATATCTATGATTCTAAAAGGCACTGTTTCCTTTTACTCTGGGCCGCACACAACTTTAGAACTAAAACAATAATAAGAGAGAAGGCAAAAATGATAATAACCAGGAGAAATTCTTCTAACATACCCTTCCTCGACGTCGACCCGTCTCCCGTGTGAAGTTCTGGACCTTACCTCTCCAGTCGTGCAATGTTACGCGTCTGGTTCGAGTTCCCGGGTTTCGGCACCAGCTGCGGCGAGCCTTGACCAGCAAGGCACAGAATTAACGGCACGAAGATCCTTCTTCAATCACGGTTTATTGAGACGCCACTTGGTTGTCAGTACAGATGTAGGCGGAGAGGCGCTAAACACATTTCTTCCACTGCTTATGTACCCATCCCCTGTCCCAGTACATAGTCAAACATTATCTTAAGTCTAAACATGGCGAAAGAGCAGCACAATACAGACCCACAAAAACAGGAAACTTTAGAGTAAACATGTCTTACCAGGGGAGCAGGAACTGGCCCTGTTAAACATTAGTGCCTTCACATAGACACTTATCTAAAGCTGTTTGGGAGAGTACACAAGCAACTTTTACTCCAGCACGTAGGCATGCAAGCAACTTTTACTCTAGCACGTAGGCATGCAAGCAACCTTTACTCTAGCACGTAGGCATGCTGCCACAAGGTGGGTAGAGCCGGGTGGGGCGTTCCCTGTCCCCTCCCCTGAGCCTGCTGTACTCAACCTGCTCCTTACACACCCCGGCTTTGGCCCCAGAGCTGATGGAGCACCTGCAGCCTGGGGCTTGGAGTCAGGGGCAGAGGGGAGATTCCGGAAGGGACTGTGTGGCCAGTTCGTGGAGAAAGAGGGTTGTGAAAGAGCTGGCCGTGGCTGTGCGGGGGGGTGGGGAGCGGATGTGTGTGTGAAAGGGGAAGAAGGGAGCGGGAAGGGCAGTGGGTCCTCAGCTGTGGGGTAGGACGGTAGCCAGAGAGAGCGGTGCCCCCTCCCCTCTCCCTCCAGTGGCTTGAGCTGGGGGAGGAACAGGACTGCCACAAGTTGTCCACCATCAGTGCGGGCATCGGGGTGGGGGTGAGGGGACCTCACACGACAGCTCCCCGCACGCCCTTCCGCTGGCCTTTTAGTGCTGGGGAACCAGCCCAAGCCATGCCCCACCCCCAGTTGCAGCTCTGCTGCTCAGAGCCCCCAGGTCTGCCCAGGAGATGAGTCAGGATTGCACCCTGGTGTTGGGAGCCTTGAGACATGATGTCATGCTCGGACAGGCGATTGCAGTTAGTCCAGGAGAGCCGATGGCGTTGGCAGGACGGGGGCTCCTCCTCCCTCCCGGGGCTCTCTTGGGGTGCGGCCTCTGGTAGCGCCCCTCCCCGTGTCTGAGCCCCTGTGAGGGTGACCCCGCGCTTTCCCAGCCCCTCCCTGTCTTAAGGCAAGGTGCTTCACTAGTTTACCACCTGTGTCCAGAGAGGTCAGAAGCCTTGCCCTTGACCCAGGATGGGAGGTCAACCTTGGTGGTGGTGGGAAGGGCACCTTTCCATCTGTGAGCCCCTGAGCAGGCCGGTCCTGGGACTGAGGGTCATGTGTACAGCCCTGGGGACAGGTGCCAGAGCCGGCTGCTGCTCCTCCCTCCTAGGCCTCTACAGCTGGATCAATGTTCCCCGGGCACTCCTGTGTGCCAGACCTGCCCTGGGGGTGGCAGTGAGGTGCGCGCTCAGTGACGCCATTGGCATCATTCGGTGGCCCAGTTCTGGTCCCTGAAACCTCCACCAGACTGCGATTGGAGGAGGAGAGAGGGGAAAAGACTGACCTGGGCTTCCCCCACCCCTTCAGCCTTAGAGCAAACAGCGTGCTCGCTCCCCCCCTAGTGGCGAACAAGAGCAGAGCAGCCCTCCCGGCGCTGGGAGGCCCTGGTAACCATGTGCAACCCTTAGTTTTAAACCCATTGAGTTCCGGATGCTCTCAGCAGGAAGCGAATACACTAAGCTGATGAACACAGAGCACCTCTCAGCTTAGGGGGGCCACGGGACCCTCAGGGTGCATCCTCAGGGGGTTGTCCCCCGGCACTGAGCAACTGCTGACCTGTGAGAGCAGCAGGCTTTCCCTGGGGCCTATGGCGGTGGCCGTAGAGAGCTCTGGGCCTGGGGTCCGAAGTCTGCCTCTGCGGGTGACGCTGGGCAAATCGCTTGACTTAACCCTTGAAGATTTCATCGGGTCACCTGTGAAAGGAGATGCTGGAGGGAGAGGCATAGCAAGCCCCTTACACTCAGAATTCACTGGCGTCCCGCAGGGACACTCGTGAGGGTGGCCCGGAGGGGGGTGGCAGCCTGGGGACTGTGCTCTCGTGTGCACTGTCTTAGTTATTCCTGAGAACGACGCTGTGAGGTGGGTATACTCAACATCCTTATCTGCAGGTGAGGCGACTTCTTAGCAGTGCCCTGGCCAGCTGTTGTCTGCAAGACACGTCCTGTCGGATAGATTGGGGTTTCAGCCTGGGGGAGACTGGGGGCTTTGCTGGGCACAGCGCTCTGCGTTTTCAGGGGTCTCCTCTGTGCTGTCAGACCAGGAGGAGCACCGTGCAATGGTTTGGTTGGACAGAGGCCCCAGCAGGACCACACGCACATGCGCACACACACTGCCCCAGCATCTTCTTCATGAGGCAAGGAGGGAGGTAGAGGGCCCCCCCCCCCCCCGTGCACTGTTCTGCCCTGGCACAGACCACCCACACCCGCGGCCTTCTCGGCGCTAATTCACACACCAGAAGTAAGTGGGTTTCGCCAGCCCCGAGACCACAAAGACGGGCGAGGCTGAGGTGTGCTTCCTGGGCCAAGGCCTGTGGCAGAGGGGAGGGGAGCCGGGGAGCCTTGCCTGCAGGCAGGGTTTTCGTGGGCCCAGGGCCATGGGCTGGCTGCCTGCTTGTGTTATGAATGTCACAGGGGGAGCTAACGAGGTTATTGGGCAGAGACGCGCTCTCCTGTGACCCATGTGGAAAGGACCTACAGCAGAGCAGGGGGCAGGGAGCCTGGCATTGTCACACCCCCTGCCCCGAGGACAGGAGCTGGTGACAGTCAGCAGGCTTTGGGTGCCACACGTTCAGCCCTAATGGGGTGGAAACGGTGACTGGGCAAAGCAGAGAACGCCAAGGAGACAGACAGATGGACAGATGGCCAGGCTGGCTCTGTGGTCCTGATTCAGTGAAAGGGGAGGAGAGGCAGGTGCACGGTTCAGTGGTCTCCAGTGCCTCTGAGAAGCCCGCCAGCGTGCTGCTGGGGCATTGGGCTCCGGCTCGCCATTAAAGGATGGCTCCGTTAGAAACACTTTTTTTTTTTTTTTTAAACAGAGCAGTGTTTGGGAAGAAAGGGAGATGGCAAGGTGAACTGGCTAAGGGCAGCAGGTTCAACCTGATCATTTCTGCTCTGATTTGAAGTGTGACCTCTCCCCCAACATGCACCTTGTGCTGCTAAGTAGGGTCAGCTCACGGGAGCCTTGCTGGAGACAGCGCTGCGTGGGGTTTGGATTTGCTGCCCTCTGGGGCTGTGGCGAGGAGGAGCCATGAGACTGTGGCTTCTTTCACGGGTGGGGACTAAGCAGCTCGCATTCCCAAGTTGGGGGTTTTCATGTGCTCACGTGCGCCGGCCATGGTTGGTGTGTGTTAGACGGGCTGTGGGGCATGTGGGCGGCAGGAGCCGGACGAAGCTGTGGCCGTGGTTATCTCCCCTTCCTGGGAGGGGTCTTCCAGCCGAGCGCTGTGCCCCTGTGCAGCATCCGTGTGTCTGCTCTCCGAGGAATGGGAGCAGGTTGATGAGGATGCCGCTATTGGTCCTTGTCACCCGGGGAAGGTCCTGCCCTCCCTCCTGGTGCTGTGGGCACCCTAGGAGTGGAGAGCCGGGTGAAAGTCACCCCGTGGCGTCCATCCTTCATTTCCTTTGTAGAATAAAAACACTTGGTTGTGTTTGTTGTTTTGAGCCATGAGGGTCCTTGATGCCCATCAAGAGACTATAGAGAGTGTCTCTGGCTTCCCTTTCTTCCTTATACTGGGCTGATCGCACCTGCTGCTACTTTGTTCGCTCCCTCCAGCATCTGAACTCTGGGTTTTCCCCACTTATGTGGCACATGTGGTGTCTTTCCTGTCCTGGCCTCGGACTTCCCTCTGTGCCCGCCATCACCCCCAGAGAGACAACCCTGCTGCCCCCCACACCGGGGCCAGACCTAGTACTGTGCACCTGCTGACTGCTCACGTGCTTCCCATGGGACTCGGAGGGTCGAGATCCGGAGTCCTCTCTGAACCCACTGTGTGCACCCAAATAAGCGCTCTTTCTGCCCTGCCTCAGTCTCCTTGCTTGAATCTGCCGTGGCCACGGTGAAGGAAGGCCTCAAAGGAAAGCGTGCTCTCACGGCACGGTGTCCCACTGCCGCCATCTTGCCGCAGGCTGGGGAGCTCCTGGAGCCAAGTTCATTCTGTGTCCTGACCTTCCGCCTCGCATTCCTTGCAGACTTCAAGTTCGCCATGTACCCGCCGTCCATGATCGCGACTGGAAGCGTGGGGGCAGCCATCTGCGGGCTCCAGCAGGACGAAGAAGTGAGCTCGCTCACTTGCGATGCCCTGACCGAGCTGCTGGCCAAGATCACCAACACGGATGTGGTAGGTGGCCGCCGCCGTCTTGGTCGAAACCAGATGTCCGTTCCCAGCTCGGGAAGGGTGCATTGGCTTGATGAGGATGTCTCTGGGGCGTTGTGTGTGTGCGTGTGTGTCCATGATAAAGCCAACATCCGGGTAGTACCAAATGCAGCAGGTGGAGGCTCCTGTTCAGGTTCAGAAAGCCTGTCCACCACGGAGCACAGGAAAGAACTCGGCAGCGAGGCTGGGGTGATGGGAAGAGGACTGTGTGGGCCCCCTAGCGTGCCTGCTTTCCAAGACCCAGGATTCAGCATTCATTATTTAACTAAAAACCGAGCGTGAGCATGGCTATTGGGATATAATGTGCATGCCACTGTTCACCTAAAAATTTGAGACCTCAGTGAGCCCCAGGCTGGCAACAGGTACCCTCAGAGGCTTGTTCACTCCTCTTGAGTATTTCTTTCAATTTTGTTTGTAATTTTTTTAAAATTTCATTTCTTTGAGAGACAGTGTGAGTTCCCATCTTCTGGTTCACTCTCAATGCCCACATCAGCCAGGGCCTGGCTGAACCTGTGACCAGAAACACGATCCAGGACCCCTACGTGGGTGGAGGAGACCCAGCTACTTGAGCCATGGAGCTGGGGCTCAGACCCGGGTCTGCCCTGACACTGTGCTTTGTGGGAAGGCTTGGGCGGCTCTGGGCCCGGCTGGCTGTCGTGCAACCTCCCAAGGGGCTCAGCCTCCTCCCATTCGGAAGAACATGGGAGGACCACCGTTGAGGGTGCAGTAGCACTCGGCGGGAGGTGAGGTGTGTCTCCGGGCTCACTTGCTCTGCATTCATTTCTTTGAGTTGTACTGTGGTTGGTGCAACACTGGGAGGTGGAGGGATGAGCAAGGCACGGTCCCCAGATGCTGCAAGGCAGGGTGGGCAGGCGTGGGAAATAGAAGGTGAGGGTTCTACCTTCAGCAAACATACAGGAGTCAAGAGTGAAACATGCAGAACCCCAGCACAGTAAGATCCTGGGTGACTGCATGCGTGTGCTGTGTGATGGGTTAGAAACGCAGTGGGGAGATGGACGTGCAAGGCCGGCCTCCCAAGCACAGAAGATGGGCTTGGAATGGAGCGGCAGAACGCAGTCCGTGGGTGCTGCAGGGTGCTCTTCAGCCTTAAAAAGGAAGGGAATCCCAAAACCGGCACAGATGGGTCTCGCCCACAGGACGGTGGGTGAGGTCGGTCAGACACCAGGCGGCAGAGCAGAATGGAGCTCACCAGGCCCGAGGGAGTTGGAGCCTCATATGGCTGATGAAGTTCAGAGATGGAGCGATGGCTGTGCCGACTGTGTGCGTGCTTACTGCCACTGTGCATTTAAAGTGGTACATTTTACTCTTAAGAGATTACACACACACGCACACGTGTGTGTGAGTGTGCACCTGTGTGTGTGTGCATGAACCTGTATAAAGCCCTGGCCATGCCTGTGCTGAGCTGTCCTTTGCTGGGGTGCTTTGTGCCCTGGCCCTGGTGTACAGGTGGAGAAGTTAGCAGAGGGAGCCGACGACTGAGGCCCCCACTTGCCCTGTCGCTGGCATCCCTTCGGCCACTTTGGGCGACAGACAGGTTGGGGACTTGCAGGATTCGGCTGTCCAGAGAGCGTCCCCTGCGTTGGCCTGAGATGGCCGGACGAGCGTCTCTGGCTCACGGGCCGGCGGCAGATAGCCCTTGACGGGAGGGCCGCGGGCAGCCCTGAGAAACTCGCTCTCCGTTGCTCCGTCCGGTTGCCAAAACAAACCGGAATGCTTCATTCCAAAGAGAAAGCTGAGTGAGAAGCCCGACAGTTTTACAGGGAATAAAAGTCTCCGAGGGTGGTATATTTTAAGTACTTTTTCCTTCCAGCTATAAGAGTTGCTAAAAACAGACAGCAGCCAGAGAGGCAGCTCTGGCTTTCGGGGGTGGGAACTTGTCCCCGGCTTCCGTTGCCAGGGGTGGGTTGGAGAGGAGGGACCGGTCCCCAGGTCCCCGGTGAACCTTGCCCGCTTCCTCAGGCGGCACCGGGTTCCTCTTCCCATCCGCTCCTGCTCGGTGCCAGCGTCCATCTCCCTGTCCGCTTGTCTACAGAACCTCTTGAACGAGGCCCAGCTTTGACTTAGTTCTTTATCCAGCGCCCCTGGCAGAGTCCCTGGGCAGTGACGCCGAGGAGAGGGAGGGAGGAAGGAAGGAACGGAGGCCAAGGGCAGGCAGAGGGGCTTCCAAGTGCGTCGCGCGCTCCTCCGGCTCCTGGGTCTTTGCAGAGCTGTGCAGGTGTGCAGGTGCATGGCGTGCACCTCCGGGCCCTCTGCGCCACACCGGACTTCATGTTGGAGCCGCCCCCGAATTCTCATGCGACATCGCTTTCCTGACCGAGGTGCTGAGCCGAACAGACCTCAGCCGTTGGGTCCTGCAGTGCATCCTCTTCTGTATGGGTCCCACGCCTCCAGCGTGGTCCACAGGAGCTTCCTGGGTGTCCCTTCCTCAGGGCCACCCTGGCTGTGAGCAAGCTGTCGGCCTAACCCTAGCAGGGCAGGGGAGCAAGCCGGGGTTTTGAGCACGTGCTGGCCCTGCGTGGTCTTGTCCTCCTCCTTAGCTGGCCACACCTTGGCCTTGAGGCACCTGTTGTTGATTCTGCCTTTGGTGGCCTTCCCAGGGCCTGTGGTCAGCAGCCGCGTGGGGGCTTTTTTGGAGGGGAGCTGGGGGTGAGGAGGTGGGACAGGGCTGGGGGGGGTGGAGGGGCTGGTTCTTCCTCTCCTGGAAGCTGGGGGTGGGGAGGTGGGACAGGGCGGGGGGGCTGACGTCTCCCTCTCCTGCCTCGTTTTTTTCCTGCGGGCCTCATTGGGTATGCAAGGAAATCAACCGAGCCGCCTGCGAAGAGAGGAAGAATGAGATAGTTTCCTAAGTCGTCCCCGCTGGAGTTGGCCGCGGGTCTGGGGCTCATTCAGCCTTTTGTGCCCCTGTTGAGTGCAGTGCGTGTGTGGTGACAGTGGAGTGATGCAGTCACACTGCGAGCGAATGGTAGGAGTTCCGTCCGCCCATTCATGGAGGCCGAGGAGGGTGCAGGGCGCCGAGCCCGAGCCAGCACGCAGAGGAAGTCAGGGGCCCACCGGGGATCACAGACACTCTGTCAGGGCTCCGAGGCTGGGGGGTGGGGGCCGGGGGCCGGGGGAGCTGGAGGCCTGCCGACCTCCAGCGCTTTGGAGTGCCACCTGTCCGGGCTGACAGACAAGAGCCTTACAGCTTTCCTTTTAATCAGCTTAACGTCGGGCATCTCGGGCGCAGGGGCTGGTGCTCTCCCGGAGGCTGCCGGAGACCCCTGCGCCAGGCCCACTGTCCTTTGCGGCAGCCGTTTGGGCTGTGTCTCCCTCCCCTGCGGGCTGTATACCTTTACTGAGAGCAGAGGTGCGCAGGGAGGAGGTCTGGGGTGGGACCTGCTGAAAGCCGGGCTCAGTTTTCATTGAACTTGATGTCACGGGATGGCCGGCTGCTGGAGGTCCCCAGGCTGCTGCTCCCAGCTGGGAAATGAGGACATCTGGCTGTTTGAGCTCCAAATCCTGCGGTTCTGGGGTTACTGGTAGATGTTGCCTTGTCTGATGCTGCCCTCTTGGAAATACACTAGCCCCAGTCTTCTCTCAGCCCGGCTCCCTGCCTCCTTCCTCCCCATCATTGTTCTCCACCCCAGCCCCTTGCGCTCTCCCGCCCTCCTGTTTGGGGCCGGAAAGGAGCTCTGTGGAGTTGGGCTGCCCGGCTGCAGGTAACAGTGCCACTTCCCCGTGCCCTCTGGGGTCCAGGAAGGGTTCCTGCATTGGTCAGCCGGGGCGTTCTGTGCAGGGAGCCAGCTCTGACACAGGGCAGGTGCTACTGACTCCGTCTTTCCACCATCAGACGGGAGGAGGTTTGACATGATCCGTGCAACACAGGCTCTGGCTCCGAGGCAGCTTCTTAACCTTGCCCAGCCGAGGAAGGGGATTCACGTAGTCATTATCAAAGTGCCGAAGGGTTGCGTGGACGCCGGAGAGGTTCCAGGTCCTTCTGTGTCCCAGATGTCCAGGAGAGCAGGGAGTGGGGCTCGGGGCCCGTCAGCCGTGGAGTAAGTGCTGTAGTGATCCTCTCCTTCACTGAGAGGGGTCAGAGAGCAAGTGGCCGTGGTAATGACCTGACTTGAACCTGAGATGGGGCGGATAAAGGACCTCATTCATATGCACTGTGTACCAAACCTTCATCCGATGTGTTCGGAAAAGCGTGGGTACACATTTTTGGCTGAAACTTGAGAAAGGTTGTGGAGAAGTGGAATTGAGAGATAAGTTTATTTTGGTGCAAAAAAAATTTTTTTTAAGCTCATGCATGGTGTTTTGCTAACACGCATCTTCCATGAACGTGGTGAAGAGCCCTTGTGCACTTGATCTTGTGCTTGTCTTGAGGCCCATGGCTCTGAAAGTCCAGTGGAAGTGACTGTCCAGTGTCCAGTGTCCTGGGCCTCCATGTAGGATTTTCTCGATGCTGTTCCTCTGGGGCAGGGGCCATTTGGAGATTTAGAACATCATTTTTGGGCCGTACAAAATTATCGACTTACAAATTGGCCTGGGGTAGGTTATTGAATTTCAAACCCTGCCTGCAGTTGCCTTAGCAGAACCAGACCAGACGGTTTTGTGGGCCTGGATGGCCCCCAGCCTGGATGTTCCCAGCCCCTGCTCCAAGGTCTCAGGTGGCCAGAGGAGAGGCAGAATCCACCCCCACCCCAAGACTAGGAACATGGGTGACCCAAACAGAGGAGTCGACAGTGCCTGAAGTCAAGTTCCCTAGCTTTCTGCAGCCTTGTGTTCCCCTGTGGAGGAGCAGCTCTGTTGCGGATGCTGGTGTGTTTGTGCACTGATGGCCATGGGTCCTAGGTTGGTCCTAGCACCTTAGTATCACAGATTCCCACGGCACAGGGCCTGAGAGGAAAAGACAGCCCAGCAGGACGTGCAAGGAGGCCCTCCATGTCTTGTTGGGCAGCAGGGTCTTCCACACTAACTGTATCATGGGAAGTATTCACCATGTGGTTACACCATCTGAGGCCCACTTTTTTTTTTTTTTTTTTTTTTTGACAGGTAGTTATACATAGTGAGAGAGAAAGACAGAGAGAAAGGTCTTCCTTCTGTTGGTTCACTCCCCAAATGGCCGCTACAGCTGGCGTTGCGCCGATCTGAAGCCAGGAGCCAGGCGCTTCCTCCTGGTCTCCCGTGGGGTGCAGGGGCCCAAGCACTTGGGCCATCCTCCACTGCCTTCCCGGGCCACAGCAGAGAGCTGGACTGGAAGAAGAGCAACCGGGACTAGAACCTGGCGCCCATATGGGATTCCGGTGCCGCAGGTGGAGGATTAACCAAGTGAGCCACGGCACCGGCCCAAGGCCCGCTTTTAAATTAAATTTTTAAAATTTATTTAACTTCTTTGAAAGGCAGAGACGCAAAGTCTCCCGGTGCTGGTTCACTCTCCAAATTCCCACAACTGCCGGGGTTGGGCCAAACCAAAACCAGGGGTCAGGAGCTCCGTGCAGGTGTCCCATGAGGGTGGCAGAGACCCAAGTTCTGTGGCCACCCTCTGCTGCCTTCTAGGGTTCGCGTTAGCAAGAAGCTGGGATTGGCAGTGGAGCCAGAACTGGAACTCTGGATGCAAGCGTCCCAAACAGCATCCGCACTGCTGCACCCAGCCTCTCCCCGCGGGGCCCCCTTCGAACCCTCCTCCTTCTGACCCTTGATGGGCAGTTCTTTATGAATTGAACCGTGCAGAGCCATCGTCTGCTCCACACCACCCCCGACACGCACATACACGGTCTCTCCATCAGCTGAGAAGCCAGCTGTTTTCTCTAGGGAGCAAAAGCTTCCAGGCTGCTCTGATACAGGATGCCGGCGTCCCAAGTGGCAACCGAACCCATAGCACCAAGTCACCTGCCCAGCCTTAAGGTTTTTAAATCTCATCTGCTGAAACGCTAACGCCCCTAGAAAGGATACCTTCTGCCTTTCCCACTGAGCAAGTGATGAGCTGTGCGCACCGCCGCGCCTGTGGGGTGGGCCTTGGAGGCGGGCACGGGGAACAGCCACGCCTGGGGGTGGGCGAGACCCTGCACTCCTCTGACCACCTGTGACGGGCAGCGCTCACGCAGGCGGGAGGCTGGGCAGATGGCGGAGGTCTGAGAGGTTGACTTCCTCTTCCCTCTGTCTAAGGTGTATGAGACCTCAACTGCTGGACTGGGTCTCTCTAGTTCATGTCCCCAGCACCAGGCACACAGCGCTCCCTCCACCCATCGGGGGTCAGTGCTACTCCCTATGTCATTTGAAAGAGATTTGGCCGGCGCCGTAGCTTAACAGGCTAATCCTCCGCCTTGCGGCGCCGGCACACCGGGTTCTAGTCCCGGTTGGGGTGCCGGATTCTGTCCCGGTTGCCCCTCTTCCAGGCCAGCTCTCTGCTATGGCCCGGGAGTGCAGTGGAGGATGGCCCAAGTGCTTGGGCCCTGCACCCGCATGGGAGACCAGGAAAAGAACCTGGCTCCTGGCTTCGGATCAGCGAGATGCGCTGGTCGCAGTGGCCATTGGAGGGTGAACCAGCGGCAAAGAGGAAGACCTTTCTCTCTGTCTCTCTCTCTCACTATCCACTCTGCCTGTCAAAAAAAAAAAAGAGAGAGAGAGAGAGAGATCTAAAGAATTCTTTCACATTCCAGGGCACATTTGTCCTACTGGACAGCTGGCATTTATTGAGTGACTAGTTAGCACGCAGTGCTCTCCCAGTTGTTCTTTTTTGTTTCATTATCATTTTAAAAACGGGGAAACTGAGATCAGACGTTAAAGAACGTAGCTGCTGCCCACAAAGACGGTGCATGGGCGCACATACCACCTCCGTCTTTCCATCATCCTGGCACTCCAGGGGCATTCGTGGTCTGCCATCGCTCCTCATCTTCATTTTCCTTAAAAGCAGTCGTTTCCAGTGTGGACCAGGTGAGAGGCAGGAGGGAACGGTGATGATGCTTTTGAGCTTGACAAAGTGCTAACTTGTCGGTGGCGAAAACAAGGAAGGGGCTGCGCACTGTGGGAAAGCACCAGGAGATTCCGTGTCCGAACTCCCCACCCACATGAGACGCCTGGGCAGGTGCAGAGAGGCAGCTTTGCACAACAGAGGGGCTGGGAGAGGGCTCCTCAGCTTGTCTCCCTCTGCCTGGTGTGAGCTGTGGTCCTCCCCGGTGACAGCCGTGACAGCGGGTGCATTCCATGCCACCCAGCTGTGAGACGCTTCTGCCTGAGGCAAGCACACTCCACAGTTTCCCTACCAAATATAGACTAATAGAAGCAATGCTGCAGCTTCTTCCTTATTCCCCAGTTGGACAGCCCAGGCGTCCAGAATGTTTGGTAAACATTCTGTATTGTATTTTTATGAGAAGTAAAGGAATGGTAAATAGGCAGAACGTCGGGATTTTTGTTTTTGTTTTGTTTCTAAGCACCAGTGTATGTGAGGATCAGCATGGTTTCCTTCTCTGTCTTCTTTCTCATGCGTGCTCCAGGTGCTGGGAAAGTCAGGCACTACGAAAAGTTCATGGGAAAATGGAATTCAAGCATAAGTTTATCTTGGGGCAAAGAGATTCTGGGATCCGTATGTACATACTTTCATCGTTCATATGTTCCATGAGCTTTTTCAGGACTCCCTTGTATGTGTGGATTTGTAGATTTTTTGCCCCAGGTAAACTTACCTTTTAGTACCATTTCCCCCATGGACTTTTTGAGGTTCGCTTTACTGTAGTTCTGCTGGTGGCCTCTCCTCTGTTCTCTGCTACCTCCCGGCAGCACAAGCTGGATCCAGTTGGCCCCTTGATTACGGCCATAAATGGAGCAGCCAGGCCATGCTGCTGAATGGGAGTCACCCAGGCTCTGGCCGAAAGGCAGGTGCTCGTGAGACTGGTCGAGGTGTTGGACTCTGCAGGTGTGACAGGCTCCCAGGTGATGCTGAGGCTGCCAGCCGGGGGCTGCCCTGGGGGCCCCTCTGCATCACTTCACACTGAGTGGATATTTTGCCTGGAAAACAATCATGGAACCGTGGGGGTGTGCATTTGGCACAGCCACTAAGATGCTCACATTCCAAGTCGGAGTGTGGGGGTTGAGTCCTGACTGTACTTCCTCTTCTAGCTTCCTGCACCCTGGGATGCAGCAGGTGATGTGGCTCAAGTACTTGGGCCCCTACCCCCGACGCGGGAGACCCAGACTGAGTTCCACGCTCCTGGCTGCAGCCTTGCCCAGCCCCAGCTGTCGGAAGCATTTGGGGAGTGAACCAGTGGGTAGAGGATGGATCTCTCTCCCTCTTGCTCTGCTTTTTAAAGAAATAAGCCCAAGCCCGCCGCTCTGTGTCCTGATCGCCTCGCTGACTGCTCTGGTCTGGCCCACTGTCTTTCTAGGATTGTCTCAAAGCCTGCCAGGAGCAGATTGAAGCCGTGCTGCTCAACAGCCTGCAGCAGTTCCGTCAGGAGCAGCGCGACGGATCCAAGTCGGAGGATGAACTGGACCAAGCCAGCACCCCTACAGACGTGCGGGACATCGACCTGTGAGGATGCCAGGCGGGCCGAGCGAGAGGGGCGTGGTCGTCATCTGCACTCTCCTCTCTGGTTATGTTTTGTTCTTTGTGTTTTAGGATGAAACTTAAAAAAAAAAAAAAAAAAAATCTGCCCCCACGTAGATCATATTTAAAGATCTGTTAGAAGTGAGAGAAAAAGGTCCTATCCAAACTATAATTAAAAGCGTGTGGTGCCTATTCAAAGTACAACATAAGGGAATCCCCTGTATATGCGAACAGTTGTTGTTTGATTATGTTAAAAGTGATAGTACAATGCTTACCAGAAACCCTGCAGAGTAGCTAGACAGTATGTACGCCTGCAATATGGGAACCAATTAGAAGAGACTCTTTGTCATGTTATGAGCTAGTGCATACACACCCCTTTTTGTAGTGGCATTTCAAGGAACTGTGTAGGCCATTTATGGAATGATTAGATTGCCAAGCAATGAACTCAACAAGGAATTAGAAATAAGGAGGGGGGGCATGATGGGGAGGGAGTACCAAAAAAAAAATCGCTGTGAGTGAACCACGTTGGACGGAGAAGCGCCTCCAGTGTCCACCAGCTGTGGCAGCACGTGGCTGGTTGGACAGGGGGGCTGGGTGATAACCCCACCTCTCTTGCCACACTCGGCGCTTCCCCTTCCACACGTGGCTCATCCCAGACTCCGCCGTATCATCTGGGAGAGAAATGCAGCAGCTATCGGGCCCTAACCAAAACTCTTTGGGACATGGAAACAGAGGGTGGGATCCGGAATGGGATCTTTTCTCCTACTGTTTGAGAGAGGGTACAGCGACCGTGGCATCCCGTATTAGGAAAAAAACTGATCTTTTGGTGCTGATTGGCATGTCTGGTCCACAGTTGAGCATTGTTATAAACCATTCCATTCTTAAAGCACTTTGAAAATTTGTTCCCGAGGGGTAGATGGGATGGTTTATGCAAATCAAGCTGACTCCTCCCCTCTTCTCTCTGGCCCCTCCCCATCCTGCCCCCAGTCTTGAGTTCTCCGGTACCCACCCCTTCCGCTGGCATTCCCATCACGACATTCCTCGGAAAAAGTCTGAACGAAGCCCTGTTAGCACGTGGATGGCGCGGAGGGCTCCTCCGCAGCTCCAGCTTCTCCCGACGGGGAGGGGCAGGCGTCCTCACGGACGGCTGGACAGGCTGGACATCGGTGTGGCGTGCGGCTCCCTGGAACGTTGCGTTAGTTAGTCTCACTGCAAAGTCGTATTCAGCGTACTTGAATTTTCTGTTTCCTCTCCACTTCTTCGAGGCATTCAGTTAGCAGAGAGGTTGGAGCGACAACTTTTTTTTTTTTTTTTTTTTGCACAATTGTCATTGACAGGTAATGAAGCTATTTGTTACAATATTTGCCTTTTTTAAGTAAAAAAAAAAATCAGAACAGGGCTACCTTGAAGAATTATTTTATACACAGATTCTGCCTTGTTTCGTAGTGTGAGGGTTGAAGATGGAGAAAAATCTAAGGGTCTCTTATTTTCATTTTATTTTGTTCAGTTTTTTATTATTTTTTTTGCGCTGCTAAGAAGCTGAGATCGTTCATCCTTACTCACATTAACAGTACCTAGCTGTAATGTTTCACCAAGTGTGCTGCTATTTTATAAACATTTTTATAATATATTATTTTACTGCTTAAGTTCCAAGTCCTGAAGTAGATGGTTAAGATATGAGTTCTTCGTACTGGAAAAGCCCTCCCATCCTTTGTTCCTTCCGGTAGCATATTCATGGTTAGTGGGTTTTGTTTCTTTCTTTTTGGTTTTTGGTTTTCTTTTTTTTTTTTTCCTCTGATCACATTCTTCAAAGACAGTGCATTGTTTACCTCAGGTTTACTGGACAAAATCAATAACTACAAAAGACAACGACTTTCTTACCTCACAGCCGAACACTTTCTGCTTTGGGAGCAAGTTCCCGGGAGGGCGAGGCGAGGCTGGGTGGGGAGGAGGACTCGCCAGGCCCCGCACCCAGGGGCCTGTCCATGCTCACAGGCCATCGGGCTCCCGTTCTGACTCCGGTATCCTCCTCATGATGGAAAAACAATGCATTGAACCAAGGGACCCCCACCCCCCCACAAGGCAGACCTTGAACTCAAGCTTGGACCCAGCAGGCATTGGCGCGGGAGTTGTAGGTGTCAGGAAGGCAGGGCAGCAGGCGCAGGGCTCGTGGGCAGCCGTCTCCCCTCTGGCTCCTGTGCTCCTGTGCACAGACCCCCACCCCCACCCCTCCCCCATCATCTCTGAAGCTGTCCCAGGTCTCAGGCCTGCAGCTTGCAGCGTGTGTGGTGCTCAGACCGGGGTTAGGCAAGCAGTAGGCCGAGCCAGGTCCTCGGCAAGGCCGGACCGCGAGATTCCGGGGTTCAAAATCACATGATGGAGTTGGCACAAAGAACAGACGGGGTGGGTGAGTGTGGGGAGGTGGCTAAGAGGCTGCAGGAAGTGTGATGGCAGGGGATTGGGACTCGCTGAGCTAGCTCGACCCTGAGATTCTCTGCGGGGGGGGGGGGGGGTCGCTGGTGGGGTGCGGCTGGCGCATCCTGCGGTTTGGGAGCAGAAAATGGAGCTGCCAGTGTTCACCCAGAGCCTGCGCTGTGCGGTACGGCGTGGGGAAGACCGGGTCCCTGGGGTTCTTGGGGAGTCCTGGTGCAGATTCAGCCCTCGGACGTGTGCCGAAGCTGACGGATGAGGGAGGAGCAGCTCTTCCAGCCTCTTCCTGCGGTCTGGGTCTTACTAGCTTCTTCTCTCCTAGCCGTGGGGCCACAAGGGATGGCTGGTGCCAGCAACAGGGCGATAAGTTTTCTGTGTCCTGTATAAGCAAAAGCAGGGGCCCTGGATTTGTGGAGGGACGCACACCCTCTCTGGGTCCTGGTCTCCCCGTTGGAAGGAGTTTTCACCCCAGAGAGGTTCAGATCTGCTCATGGATTTGAACTTTTTTTTTTTCTCCCTCTGTCTCACCTCCCACGAACCGGGTTCCACATTTATTCTGATCTTTTTTCTTAATTTCTAAGTTTTTTTTTTTTTTCTCCATCAGTGGGGGCTGAGTTGTCCTCCCACCCCCAGCTTGCCAAATTTTAACCCTTCCCCTATTTTGGCCCAATCTTGTGGGGGAGAAATTGCCAAAAATACATGCTGAGTGGGGAAACACCGTGCAGGTGGGGGTCAGCCAGGGAGGAAGTGGGGGCAGCTCTCTGCAAACCCCTTGCCTCAGGTGCGCTGGGAGGTGAGCTCCTTGGAGAGGGGGCTTCGGGCTGCCCTTGGGCCGGGTGCTCTGTCCTGGCTCGGGTGGGCGGAGGCTTAGGAGGCCAGAGGAGTAGGAACCCACCGACTCCTCCCTGGGCCAGCCGCAGGGCTGACTGTGGAGAGGGAGCTGTGGCTTTCCTGTGGCCCGGCACGTTCAGGGCCCCTCCAGGCTGCCCGGGGAGCTCTGGCACCCACAGGTGAGGACCGGCTGAGTCCCTCCAGGAGGGCAGGGGGATTTTTTCTCCACGGGCCACGGGGGACGGGGCTGGGAGAAGAAATACACTTGCACCTTATGTCGTGTAAATACTCAGTTTCTAGTTCAAGAAGATAATCCTGGTTAGTGCGGGATTGGAGGTAGGAGCGAGGCGGACGTTGGAGCGCGCCAGTTGGCGTCCACACCAACAGGATTCCTCTTTGTTTATCTTTGAGACAGTCCAACCTTGGGAATAGCTTTAAAAGGGAAATTAATGCTGTGACGGTAAAGTCCCCTGTGCAGCCCTGGATGGAGCGCAGGCTTCCGTGGCTGCGGACCCGGGGCATTGCTCGTGCAGTCAGTCGTCCGTCCGTGGGTACAAGATTGGGTGGGAAGGCGCAGGAGGGTGTTTCTGGCTTCTCAAGTGGCTTTGCATGGTTCCGGGCTCTGAGCCACCTGCGGGAGTCCCTCGGCACAAACTCTTGTGCTGCCTTCGCACGTCCCCGCGTGTCAGCGTGGCTGGGCCGGGAGCCTCCGTCCCTGTCCCATCCCGTCCCGTCGCCTGCAGGGGACGCAAAGTGCCTTACCGACCGTAGCCTTACAGTTTCCCATGGACGCTGACAGGTGCCTGTCCTTGAGAGGAGAAAAGCGTCTGTTTTGTTTTGAATCGGTTTTAGTTTCTTACTGCCGGCCAAACTCCTACATCCCCAGCTAATCCCCGGGCCACTGGTTGTTTCTCCATTATGTTCATTACCTTGTACCATGTACCTCAGATCTCTCTCTCTCTCTCTCTCTCAGTTATAGTTTTTCATCTTGGCCTTTTTTTTTTCCCTTTTTATTCTTTTTATTTTATTTTAATTTTTTTTTTTTGCTTTAAAACGAGTGTGATACCATAGCAAGTCCATGTTAGCCTCTCACCATGTACTCTGTAAGAGGTGTGTGGCTGTTTATCTGGTCGGGATGCTAGACAGTGCTAAGTAGTGTGATGGATGTAAACGAGGTCTTTAGGAAGTGTGGCAGAATGTTGGCTGTGACAGTGACACGGTGTAGTCAGCTGCCTCTGACGAGGCGTTCTCTGTTCAGTGTTAAGTGATTTAAAAAAAAAAAATCATACCCTGTTCTGACTTGGTTTAAAGATGGAGTAGAAGGTGGATTTGAAAATGGTTTGGGATGCAATTAGGTTATGCTATTTGGACAATAAACTCACCTTGACCTACATTGTCTGGCCACTTGTGACTTATTTAGAGACTGGTGTTCCTCGGAATGGAATACACTGGTCTCCCAGCAGGACTCCCGAGGGCAGGGATTGGCACACCCTAACCCAGAAGGTAATCCACCTGTGCCAACACAAGGAGCTGGTGACGCCGTGGTGTTTTCCGTTTGCGCCTCCTGTGCCATCTGATTGTACAGCAGAAGCCTCCGTCTGTTCCCCGAGGTGGCTAAGTCACCGGCAGCGTGACCAGGCCTCCGATGCCAGCCCCAGTGGCCACCTACCCTGAGCCGTGAAGGAGCGCCCCCTGGCTTGGAAGCTGTCAGAAGCCCCCCGGTACTTGTCCTGACCCTGGGGAGTCTCTGGGGAACCCCGCCCCTGCAGCTTTCTTAGCAGCTCCTGCCTGATTCCTGATGCTCTGTGCCTCCTTCATGTGAGGGCCTGGGATACAGCTGCCCTTGGTGGAGGCTGGTGAGGCGGAGCCAGGGAGGGGGATGGGACAGTCACCCTCACCTCTGCAGAAAGCGCCAGGTCCCAGCTGCTCTCCAGCCTTAGCTTTCCCAGCAGAGGGGGATGGCTGAGCCATTTCACCAGTACTAGGGTGACTCATCACTGCAGTTGCTGTACCTTTCCAAGCCACTGAAGGCTGCTTCCCGGTTCCATTCTGCACTGAGCTGCAAGCAATAAGACGAGATCTGGTCTCTGGGGCAGGCCAGAATGAGGTGGTCCCTGCTGATCTCAAATAGTCCCAGTTCATGTGCGTGCCCGTACATTTTCTCTTGCTAGAATGGAAGTGTGGGGGCTGGGAAGGCCCAGAGCTGGCGTCTGGTGTGGGCATCGCACGGAGAGACAGAGCAAGCCCGCCTCGTGCAGCACGGGTGCCGTCCTGGGGACCTCCACCCTTATGACTCCAAATGCGAGACACCTCCTCCAGGCCGGCCTCCCAAATGCCCTCAGCATGAGGTGGAGGGTTAGGTTTCCAGCACACCAGCTTTCGGGGGAAGACTGCCAACTGTAGCAACATGGCGCTGAAGCTTAGGAGGAGTGGAGAGTCCTCCTTGTCCCCGTCTTTCAGACTTCTATCAGTCTTGGAGACACCAGAGCTAACGTTTTTCCCTTGCGTTTCTGCCTGGTAGAGTCCACATGTAGGAGCTCCCAGAGCCTGGGCACCATCCTGGAGATTGCCCCGCACAGCCCACCAGCTGGGCCCCTCTCCCCTCCTCCTCCTCTCCAGGGTCAAAGCCCCTCCTCCCAAATGCGAGCCCAAGATCTCACTGGCTTCTCCCTGCAGGACAGCGCAGACAGCAGGTGTCATGGTCTGCACGGCTCGGAGGAGACACCGGCCTGCCCTGCCCCTGTGCGCGCTCCTTCAGGTCCGGTCACCCATCACTACAGGACCTTTGTCGTTCTAGTGAGCACCTGGGCCTTCCCAGCCACTTTCCAAGGAGCCTGAAGTGTCCATTCAGCACACAGAGGTGCCACTCCAATGAACGAACGCCCTCGGGGGCAGGCATTTGGCCCAGCGGCTAGGACTCAGGTTGAGGTGCTCACATCCCATGAATATCAGAGGGCCTGGGTGTGAGTCCCGGCTGTGGCTCCTGGTTGCAACTTCCTGCCGATGCAGACCCTGGGAGGCCCAAGTAGTTGAGGTCCCTGCCAATTTCACAGGAGACCTGGATTGAGCTCCCAGCCCCTGACTCCAGCCATTATGGCCAATTGGGGAATGGACCAGTGTGTGTGTGTTTGGAGGGGCTCTGTCTGTCTGCCTCTCCTATTAGTCAATAAATAAATGAGTAAAACAAAGCTTTCCGGTGGGCTTAGCGATCATATTCTCAGCACTGCCATGGAGCGCTCCCCAGTGACTGCTCCCTCCCTCTTCAGCAGTAACCACACAGCACAGCTGCTGGTGGCTGTGCGCACGCGGCTTCGGTCTCCGGCGTGCTCTTGGCCAACCCGGGTGCAGGCCTACACTGGACCTCAAGGCAGAGAAGCCAACCCCAGGTGCCAGGGTTTCAGAAGTGTCCTCGGGCCTGTGAGGCTGCCCAGAAGTAGCCGAGCCAATGCCGACGAGCCCGAGTTCCACCGAGGCCGCGTTGGGGGAGGGCTCTTGCCCAGGAGACTGGGTTTGCCCCAACTCGATGTCCGTGTGGGGGCAGCAGCATTTGGAAACAGTAGGAACAGAGTCTTGACCTTTTCCAGAAATAAAGGGTGGGAAGTGACTTTTTTAAATGAAGGGAAACTATTCAAATAGGCAGCTTGAAGAGCACACACAGCATAATGGATTTTAAACACAGAGGTCGCTCTCCCGAAATGGGATGCACTTGGGGCCACAAACACTGACTTGGGATTACCACCTAGCTCATTTCTCAGGAGGCCTGGAGGAAGAAGGCTGGGGGGCACAGGGAGATGACTGGTGGCTTTCACTCTCTCTGGCCTCTGGGGGCCTGCTGTCTGCGCTGACCACAGACTGAGTCAGCCAGAGCTGGGCAGCCTGGGAAAACAGCAAGACAAAGCTGGACTTATTTCCCTCTGACTCCCATCTCATTATCCCAGTGCAGCTTATCGAAAACACGGTGTGGCTCCCGTTCCTGCGGACGAGCCCTTGGCTTTCGGGGTGGGGGCCCGGGGAGGGCCCTCAGGGTTCCCACACCCGCACCTCCATAAATCACTCCGGATAATTTGCAGGGGTCCACGCGGAGGTTTAGATGTACGGCTCTTCCAGTTCAGTCCACTAGGTGGCACCAGTGCCACAGTGACGAACCAACTTACAAACCTCAGCAGTGCCCTCCACGTGTGGGAAACACCTCCCACCGGCAGCCCTCTCACCTGGCGCTCCTACCACCTCCACGTCCCGCCCTCGTCTCGGGTGGCTGGTGCTGACTCATCACCTCTCTGATCTTGCCCGAATCTAATCCCGAGATGGCGAACTGGCAGCCTGCAGACATAATTAGTTTGCCTCCCACAGTGATTGAAATTGTCTTGGACCTGCTTGCCAATATAAGATGAGAGCTTTCACATGAAATTCGGGATTTTAACTACTCTTGGGAAATCTAAGTCCGGGCAACCACAGGCCTGCGAGGCAGCGAGGGCTGCCCGCTCCCCGGCCCCCGCGGCTCGCTGAGCCCTCCCGTCTGGCGTGCAGCTCGCAGCCCGATCTGCATAGGGCGCACAACTAGGGTGCAGAACGACATATCTTTTTTTAATGTAAGAGGCAGAGAAGAGAAACATTAACAGAAAGAAAGAGTTCCCATCCACTGGTTCACGCCCCCAAATGCCTGTGGCGGAGTCGGGGCCAGAGCCAGACGCAGGGCACACAATCCAGGTCTCCCATGTGAGCGGCAGGGGCCCAGCGCTGCTTTCTCCCGAGGGCTGCGTTAGCAGGAAGCCGGAGCCAGAGTCGAGAATCGAACCCAGGCACTCCAAGGTGGGACGTGGGAGTGCATCCGCTAGGCTTAAAACGACCACTCCCTGGACCAGCTTTTTGAAACTGTCTCTGAAACCCAACTACTCGGCCCCACACTGAGGTCTGCAGTGTGCACACAATCGGACTGGCCCGGGTTAAAGATCAGCTTTTGCTGTTTCTGTTCTGTGTATGGAGTCCTGTTCGGGTCTCATGACGCCGTCAGGGTCCCCTAAGAAGTCAAACTTAGGAGATGTAGGGGTCCCTGGGACAGTGCAAATCCCCAAGGCTGTGTTTCACTCAGCCCACCCATCCAACATCGCATTCTTCACCACCTCATTGCACACGGGGGGCTCCTGGGCACTGCTGGGTCATTGAACCGATGAGAGTTGGACGTGGGCCAGGCGTGCTGTCCAAAGCCCCTCACTCAACAGGTGCTCCTTTGGCACCTCCTCCAGTGCCGAGGGCCCTGCAGCCCTGGGCTCGGTGGCTGACGGCTGAAACAGACAAGGCGTCACTGCTGCTCCGTGGTGGCCTGGTGGACTGCCTGCTCTGAAACCCACGCAGGCATCCATGAGCTCTGTAACCTGCAGCACGTTACTCAGCCGCACCCAGTAACTCACAGGTCAACTCGGTGCCTCAGTCTTTCATCTGTGACATGGGGTTAAATAGTAACAGTACCGTCCTCTAAGACTGTTAACCAGAACTGAGTGAGTTCATTCCAGCACTGAAATAGTCCCTGGCCCCTAGCCAGGGCCTGAACAATGGGTGTTGGCTGTCATTAGCCAGAGCAGAGCACAAGAGAGACACCTGATTCGGCCTTTCTAGAGATTGATTACACACAGGGAGGTGTGCCGGCTAGTGGCTGACACAGCCATGAAGACACCGCATCCCACATCACAGGGCCAGAGTTCGCTCCTAATTCCAGCTTCCTGCTGACGCAGAGCCTGGGAGGGAGCACTGATGACAAGCCTCTGGGCTCCTGCTGTCCACCTGGGAGGCCTGGATGGCGTTCCAGCTCCTGGCTTTGGCTTGGCCCAGCCCCGGCTGTTGCAGGCATTTGAGGAGTGAACCAGTAGATCAGGGGCGGAGAACATTTTTTCTGCCCAAGGCCATTTGGATATTTATGACATCATTTGTGGGCCATACAAAATATCAACTTGGCACGGGCTCTGTGGTTTAGCGGGTAAAGCCGCCGCCTACAACACCAGCATCCCACATGACTGATGGTTCAGATGCTGGCTGTCCCACTTCCAATCCAGCTCCCTGCAAATGTGCCTGGGAAAGCAGCAGAGGATGGCCCAAGTGCTTGGGCTCCTGCACCCATGTGGGAGCGTGGAAGAAGCTCCTGGCTCCTCGCTTAGGATTGGCCCAGCTCTGGCCATTGCAGCCATCTGGGGAGTGAACCAGTGGATGGAAAATCTCTCTCTTGGGCCGGTGCTATGGCTTAACAGGCTAATCCTCCGCCTGCAGCACTGGCACCCCGGGTTCTAGTTCCGGTCGGGGCGCCGGATTCTATCCCGGTTGCCCCTCTTCCAGGCCAGCTCTCTGCTATGGCCCGGGAAGGCAGTGGAGGATGGCCCAATGGGAGACCAGGAGAAGCTCCTGGCTCCTGGCTTCGGATCAGTGTGATGCACTGGCCTCAGCGGCCATTGGAGGGTGAATCAACGGCAAAAAGGAAGACCTTTCTCTCTCTCTCTCACTATCCACTCTGCCTGTCCAAAAAAAAAAAAAAAAAACCTCTCTCTCTGTCCCCTTCTGTCTCTCCTTCTTTCTCTCAGAAACTCTGCCTTTCAAATAAACGAAATAAATCTTTCAAAGATTTATCAACGTGAAATTCAGCCTGTCATAGATTTGCTGCATTTTGAGCCCCTTGGCAGCGCCAGATCAAAGGACTGTGAGGGCCTTACACAGCCTGCAGGCCCCATGTTCCCCACCCCTGCAGTAGACGCTTCTCTCTGTGTGTCCCCCACACATCTCAAATAAATAAAAATTATTAATCAGATAGGAACCAACCTTTCAATTACTCACCAAAACCTACTGCACTGGATAAAGAACTTTTTAAAAAATATATTTATTTACTTGAAAGGCAGAGTTATAGAGAGAGGAAGAGACACAGAGAGATTGATCTTCCATCCTCTGGTTCACTCCCCAAATGGCCACAACAACCAGGGATGGGCCAGGCTGAAGCCAGGAGCCAGGAGCTTCTTCCAGGTCTCCCATGCAGGTGTGGGGGCACAATGACTTGAGTCATCTTCCACTGCTTTTCCAGGCCACAACAGAGAGCTGGATAGGAAGAGGAGCAGCTGGGACTCAAGCTAGCGTTCATATGGAATGCTGGTGCCTCAGGCAAAGACTTAGCCTACTACGCCACAGCCCAGTCCTGATAAGGAGACTTTTAGATAACCAGCCACTAAGTGCACTCTGTAGTTTTAAAATATTACCTCTCATGCAGTCTTCACAACTCCCTGGTGAACTTCAGCCTTCCTGTTGCAGCTAAGTGAGCTGAAGGTCACAGCCATCACTCGGCTCACAGTAAGGGGTCTGGCCAGGATGGGAACCCATGGGTAGCTGGCTTCGATCTCCATGCACCATCCACGGCACTGGGCTACTTTGCGTATCTATAGTCTGCCCCCTAAGGAATTGGGCTGGAGTGGTGGAATGGATAAAATGATGATAGAAAGTCACATTCCGAAAAAAAAAAAAAAGAAAGAAAGAAAGAAAGAAAAATGAAACAAACAGAAAAAGAAAGTCTCCTTCCGTGAAAACAACACCCAAGCAGAAAGGCAAGGGTCTCAGAGAGCGGGAAGCTCAGCAGTGGGTTTACAGCCTGGGGAGCGGGTTCTTTTCGCCCACGTTTTTGCCCCCAGCCTTGGTTACTCCACAGTCGCTGTCGCTGTCACTCTGCGCAGGTTGCTGGCTGTGCCCTTGGTGTGCGAATGCCTGCTCCTGCGCTTCTCTGCCCCGGGCGCCCAGGTGCCAGGAGGTAAGTGCTTTCTCCTAACACCCCGCTTTTCACCGGGACAGCCTGCATCTCAGCCGCCCACAGTTCTGGTCCCCTCTCCAGTTAGGCTTTCTTTGCTTAGCCGCAGCATCAGGGTGGGACGGAGGGCTGGGGGAGGCGCTGTGGGCTTCAGGCCTCCAGGGCACGCCTCAGAGCCCTTCCAGGACCCGTGACCTCGGCATACTGCCAGAGGCAGGCTCTGAAATTCTTCTTCTTCTTCTTCTTCTTCTTTTTTTTTTTTTTTTTTTTTTTTTTGACAGAGTTAGACAGTGAGAGAGAGACAGAGAGAAAGGTCTGCCTTCCGTTGGTTCACTCCCCAAATGGCCGCTACAGCCGGTGCACCGCGCTGATCCTAGGGCAGGAGCCAGGTGCTTCTCCTGGTCTCCCATGGGGTGCAGGGCCCAAGCACTTGGGTCATCCTCCACTGCACTCCCGGGCCACAGCAGAGAGCTGGACTGGAAGAGGAGCAACCGGGACAGAATCCAGCGCCCCAACCGGGACTAGAACCCAGGGTGCCAGCGCTGCAGGCGGAGGATTAGCCCAGCGAGCCGCGGCACCAGCCGACTCTGAAATTCTTACACTTCATGTTTGCAGTCACCAAAAAATTGAAAGCTGCCATTGGCCACTCCCTCACAACTTGGCCACCAACTTAGAATGAAAGCAAGTCGCCACATCTGGATGTTTGGCAGACAGAAAGCAGGCCCTCCCACACAGCTCGGGGCATCGTCGGCGCCTGTGACAGCCTGGCTCCGTCTACACCAACCCCTTGCCAGAAAGCTTCTTTCTACACGGCAGGCATTGTCAAGGTGAGAGCCTCTCACCTACAGAGTCAGCCGCAAGCAGCTCAAAGACCTCCCAGTCCTGCAGATGGACAGCGGGCTCAGCTCACCCCTGATGGCCCAGGTCCTGGTCCCCAACCCAAGACTACAGTGCAGTCTCCTGACATCCTTTGCTGTCGCTGTGGTGTAGCCGGTAAAGCTGTCGCCTGCAGCACTGCTATTCCACATGGGCACCAGTTCAAGTCCCAGCTGCTCTACTTCCGATCCAGCTCCCCATTAATGCACCTGGGAAAGCAGTGGAGGATAGCCCAAGTGTTTGGGCCTCTGGACCCACATGAGAGACCCGGATGAAGCCCCCTGGCTTCTGGCTTCGGATTGGCCCAGCTCCTTTATGGCCATTTGGAGAATGAACCAGAGGATGGAAGATCTCTGATTCTCTGCCTCTGCCTCTCTGTAACTCTGCCTTTCAAGTAAATAAATAAATAAATAAATCTTTAAAAAAAAAAGTAAGATGCAGAGTCTCTAAGATGTCTACCGAGGTCAGTCCGCCTATCTCTTTCTCATGAGGCCTCTTTCTAGCTTGTATCACAACCGTCTGGCTGCTGTTCTCACCCGGACCCCTTGCGAAACTTCAGAGTCCCAGTGAGGAAAGCACTCCTCAGAGTGTAGACGCAGGTCAGAGAAGTTCCTGTGGACCGCGAGTGTGTTGATGAGGCCGCCGGTCGTCCAGCCCTGGTGGGGGGGTTGGGGGGAATATCCTTGTCTACACTGCGTCCAGCCTGGATGTCCAGGTCTCCTCTGAACTTCACACATCAGACTGGACCCCTTGCCAGTGGTACTAGCGCCCTTTAAAGGGATCCCAGGGGGCTGCCCTCTTTGCTCTGGGTGAGGATGCATCGAGACATTCACGAACGCCCTCACCAGCACCTGACCGTGGCCTTCAGCCTTCAGAGCCGTGGGAAGGAAGTGTCTGGTGCTGCAAGCCCCCCGGCACCGTGAGCTGATCAAGACAATTGCCTGCGGCCTCCCTCGGTCACACCAACACGCGGAGAATTTGGAAACGTTCTAGGGAAGATTGCAAACCTCGTGATGCGGCTTTCCCCGTGACGTTCTTCCTATTCCTAGATGCCAAAGAAGTATCCTGTCGCTCCCACACCATGCTGGGGCTCAGAGCCAAGAGACTGTCCATGGCTCTATCTAGAGTCACTTCCCGGCTGCTCACTATCTCTATGGGTCTCACCTGGGAAAGGACCATGGGTTGTGTTTTCCTCCCGAGCCCCCAAATTTACATTGCTTTAAAAAAATCACATCTGTGGCCTGTTCCTTTTGCTCAGGACTCCAGCATCCTTGCAGTCACCGCTTCTCCAATTACCTCTCCCCCGGTACTTAGCCCAGAGAACCACTCCAGGCCAGCAGCAGGCAAGCGCACGCTGTCTTGTCACCATGGTCTCCCAGGTTTCAGCTGTGTCGACTCCTTTCACTGTCCTTCAGGAAGAGAAATTATGCTCCTTGTCGCTTTGTGCTCATCTTCCCTGCCATGAAAAGTGGGCCGTAGGATGAAGGGCTCAAAAAATGTCAGGGAAAACACCAAAGGAACCACACTGATTAATATCCCAAAATATTATCCTGCCAAGGATGCGAACACCTCCATCCCTGCACAGGAGAAGGCCATGTTCAGGATCACCCAGCAGTGTGGGGATAGAAGTGCAAAGGCACTCCTGGCCTCTGGAGATCTCCAGTCACTGCCCAGCCCAGGGAGCCTCCCGACACCTTGATCACTACAAGCCGGGTGTCCCCAATCCAATCGCAAAATCTGAAAGCTGTTGAGCACTGGAATGATGCTTAAAAACAAACAAACAAACAAAAAAAACAACTCAGCTTCCAGAGTATTTTGGGTTTGGAGATGCTCAGCACAGTAAAATCTGAGCAAATATTCCAAAATCGAGAAAACTCCAACATCTGAACTGCTTCTGGCCCCAAGCATTTCAGATAACAGGTACTCAACCTGGACTTTTCTGGAAAGCCCCTTGTATCTGATTTTTTTGTTTTGTTTTGTTTTTTGTTTTTTCTTTTTTCTTTTTTTTATTAAACTTTTATTTAATGAATATAAATTTCCAAAGTACAGCTTATGGGTTACAATGGCTTCCCCCTCCCAAAACTTCCCTCCCACCCACAACCCTCCCCTTTCCCACTCCCTCTCCCCTTCCAATCACATCATGATTCATTTTCAATTCTCTTTATATACAGAAGATCAGTTTAGTATATATTAGGTAACGATTCCAACAGTTTGCCCCCATATAGCAACACAAAGTGAAAAAAAATACTGTTGGAGTACTAGTTATAGCATTAAATAAGAGTGTACAGCACATTAAAGACAGAGATCCTAAAAATATATTTTTTTAAAAATTAATTTTCTATGCCATTTCCAATTTAATACCAGGTTTTTTTTTTCACTTCCAATTATCTTTATATACAGAAGATCGATTCAATATATAATTAGTAAAGATCTCATCAGTTTGTACCCACGCAGAAACACAAAGTGTAAAAATACTGTTTCAGTACTAGTTATAGCATCACTGCACATTAGACAACACATTAAGGACAGATCTCACATGGGATGTAAGTACACAGTGACTTCTGTTGCTGTGTATCTGTATCTGATGTTTTAAAGGCGGTCACTCATGGCCAGCGCCGTGGCTCAACAGGCTAATCCTCCGCCTTGCAGCGCCGGCACAGTTGGGGCGCTGGATTCTGTCCCAGTCGCCCCTCTTCCAGGCCAGCTCTCTGCTGTGGCCCAGGAGTGCAGAGGAGGATGGCCCAAGTGCTTGGGCTCTGCACCCCATGGGAGACCAGGAGAAGCACCTGGCTCCTGCCTTTGGATCCTTCGGATCAGCGCGGTGCGCCGGCCGCAGCGCGCTGGCCGTGGCCGCCATTGGAGATTGAACCAATGGCAAAGGAAGACCTTTCTCTCTGTCTGTCTCTCTCTCTCATTGTCCACGCTGCCTGTCAAAAAAAAAAAAAAAAAAAATGCAGTTACTCACTCAGAAAGGGGTCTTCAAAGAGCTCATGGCAACTGCTGAAAAACGCAGCTTGTGAAAAAACTACGAATGGACTTCAGAGTGACTTTGCACAAAAATAAATTTATATTTTCAGAATATTTTATTTATGTATCTGAGAGGCAGACAGCTAAGAAAGGGAGAGAAAGAGACCCGGGAAGCTGGAATCAGGAGCTGGAGCCAGGACTGAATTCAGGTACTCCAATATGGAAGGCAGGCGCCTTAACTGCTAGGTCAAATGCCAACCCTAAGTTGACCTCTTAATTCCGCTGCCGTGAACTTTTTGCAGTACCCTACACGTTCCCTGTGTCGCTGCAGAGCCCAGCTGAAGGCACCATGGAGGATGTACTTTGCTGCAGCATTTCCTACTGTCTTAACTTGCCCTACGCTCCAAAGCTTTTAGTATTTCGCCGGGAGTGCAGGATTTTAGAGCCTAAAGGTCTTTTCTTTGCCTTAACATTCTGCCAAGAGCAAGAGCCTTGGCCTTCCCAGTGCACACTCCCTATGCATGTCCTCGCTGGCAATGTTACTGACTGCATCACACATCCATCTGCCGCGTACCATCATCGTGACCGCGAGAGTCAGCATGCTGTCGGGGGACAAGAGCTCACGTACACAAGAAGACTTGAGTTTGCATCCTCGCTGTATAGGATCTGAGCCTCTGCTTTTCTTTTTTTTTTTTTTCCCATAAGGTAGGAAAACTTGGATTATTAAAAGGATTCAATGAGGTCGTCACTTAAAGTGCCCAATCCATGGGAAACTTCAACAAGAATCACCTACTCTGATGCTGTGTTAATCCTTTCTAAAGGCCTTATAGATGCGGGTGTTGTTTTGCCCGAAAGGCAGGGTGCAGGCCCGTGTGCAGCTTTCTGTGCGTTCTGATGGAGGCTGCTTTGATGCGACTGGAAGCATTTACAACGTTTGTGACTTCCCCTCCCTGCGTGCTGCTGCCATTCTCCCAGACAGCAGTGAACTTGGGCTTGACGGGCTAAGAGGCAAGGCATGAAAAAGGATTACTGGCTGCCTGTATGCAAATGAAGGGGCGTCCCCCGCAGCTCATCGGGCTGAGAAGGCATCCTTCAACTGCCCATCAGCAGAAAAGCGGTTGGAGTGGCAGATATGATTTTTTGGAACCAGCAATAATGGGGACTTATTGGTGACAGATGTCAGCTGTTGGCCGAGTGGCTGCCAACACAAATCTCCTTCCACCTTCAGACAGCAAGCTGATGGAGAGCTGGGCACAGTGGGACTGGCAGCCCCTGCTCGCTTGGATCATTGGTCACGTTATTATTCCTCAGTCACTGGACAAAGCAGATGGTTTACCATGTATTCGTGACTTTCTGTTGGCCAAGAGATTCTGTGCTTCCATCTGGATCCAGCATGTAATCAATTATGACAGTGGGTGGTGCAAGAAAATCCCAGCCAGTAGAAGTTCAAGTCTTTCTCTTTTTATTAAAGCTACATGAATTGCTACAATTTCCCATGTTTAACCTGTTTTAAAAGTTTTTAAGCAACATAAAGAAAACAGCTAAGTAGTAGTGTTGGAAACAGCTGGAGTAGTTGCGAGACACATTGTCAGTTGGTCCTGGAAATTCTGTCTGTAGTCTGATGTTGATTGTACCTGTCCATTTTTAGTCTTAGGCTTAAAATTCTCTTGTCTGTATTCTGGTGAGTCTTAGAGAGAGCCTTAACCTAAAATCATAAGTTGACAGAATTAAAAACAAACATAACATTCCCAAAACACCCATACTCACCAACTAAACTTTTTCTTTAATACTCAGTTGTACTCTTTTTTAGTAGCAAGAGCAGTAACCCAGCTGTCTCACTCGGTAGGTATGATGTCCATGAAGCAATACATACTTTGTTCTTCATCAACCATCTGGATAATTTTCTTCTTTTAAAAAAAAATTCATTTACTTGAGTGGCAGGGAAAAACAGACAGACAGAAGTTCTCATCAGCTGGTTCACTTCCCAAATGACCACAATAGCCAGAGCCAGATCAGGCCAAAGGCAGGAGCTGGGAACTCAGTCCAGGTCTCCCACATGGGTGGCAGGGACCCAACCACTTACGCCCCACCCGCTGCCTTCTCGGGTCAGCTTCAGCAGGAAGCTGGCATTTGGAGCAGCGCGGGGACTTGAACTCAGGCGCTGCAATCTGAGATGCAGGTGTCCTGAGTAGCATCTTAACCACTTTGACAAACACTCGCCCCTGGATCATTTTCTTGGCAAAAAAAAAAAAAAAAAAAAAAAAAAAAATCCTGCTTAGTTATTGTGCATATATCTCTGGAAAAAAATTAGGACAGAACAAGCACTTTCAACATTATAACTACCACCCAGAGAAACCCTTGACACAAATGACAGGGCTTTTTTCTTTTCTTAAAAAAAAAAAAAGTGTTTTTTTTTTTTTTTTAAATCAGGTTCATTAAGAATTGATGGTTTTTTGTCCTGCTCCCTTTTTAACCACATATTAGGGGAATGTTATCAGACTATGACATATTCTTTCAGGACGTGTTCTCCACTGATAGTAGATATTGATTGGGTTTCTAAAATGTTTCTGGTACTCCAGGTGCTGGAGACGTAGAAGAGACTAGTTAGCATAGTCCCTACTGCAAGGAGACAGACACTGGAGCTGGAGCGCAGTCAATGATTTCATTTCAGACCTGAGTACTATAAATTAGGGTAATACAGTAACCAGTGAGGCTGCTCTGCCTGAGCGAAGCCCCCCTGAGGAAGGGACATTAGAGTTGGTTCCTGAAGGCTAAGAAGGAGGCAGCCATGCAGATAGCTTGGGAAGGAGCTTTGGGAGGAGAAGGAATGTAAAATATAAAGACTGTGAGAGAGGAGCCAGGGGAGGGCGTCACATAGGCCTTGCGGGAGCCAGGACTTTATTCCAGCGCAGTGAGAACCCACTGGAGACTCTTCCAGGAAGGCAGTGACGTGGTGCGATCATAGAGACATCACTTTGATGGATGAATATGAGAACAGACAGCAGAACTGGGCTAGCCACCTGTCACCGCTGTCCCAACAGGAGATGATGAAGACTCAGCCTTAGGACACCGAAACACAGCGCCCAAGTCCATCTTTCTGTTGCTCTGACGGAGCACCTGACACAGGGTGACTCAGAAAGGGTAGAGATCGACTTTGGCTCACAGATCTGGAGACTGAGAAGTCCAAGAGCCTGACGAGGGCTCTGGTGAGGGCCCCATGCTGCTCCAGCTCATGGGAGAAAGCAGGAGCAAGTGAAAGAGACAGAACACGAGCGTCTGCCTTGCTCTGCCACACCTGCTCTCGTCTGGGGTCCAGTCTTGCAAGAACACCATCAGTTCCTCTCAACGACCCACACTGCAACCAGATTTCAACATGAGTCTCTACAGAGACAAACCATATTCAAACCCTAGCAGGTCACACAGAGAAGTGGTGGATTCCGGACACATTTGGGTGAGTGACCCCACGGAAATTTTTATTGTTTACTTATTTATCGAAGATCTCAATCACACAATCAACTTGCTTCAGACATACTTGGACATCTATAGAACTCTGCATCCAAAAATGAGTGACCCCACACTTTTCACAACCACACATGATGCAGTTACACAAAATGACTATGGACTTGTCTACAAAACAGGTCTCCACAAATTTAAAAGATATGTATCTTTAAAAATCCATGATGGGGGCCGGTGCTGTGGCGCAGGGGGTTAAAGCCTGGCCTGAAGCGCCAGCATCCCATACGGGCGCTGTTTCTAGCCCCAGCTGCTCCTCTTCCAATCCAGCTCTCTGCTATAGCCTAGGAAAGCAGAAGATGGCTCAAGTCCTTGGGCCCCTGCACCCACATAGGAGACCCGGAGGAAGTTCCTGGCTCCTGACTTTGGATCAGCACAGCTCTGGTCGTTGCGGCCATCTGGGGAGTGAACCAGTGGATGGAACACCTCTCTCTTTTTCTGTCTCTACCTCTCTCTGTAACTCTTTCAAATAAATACAATAAATTTTTTTTTAAAAAATCCATGATGGTCCAGAGATTTGACTTTATAACTATCTTAGCTTTACTACCAAAATAACTCTTGTGAAAATAACTTTCAGCATTAAAAATGATATATAAGGGGGGCTGGGCTGTGGTATAGTGGGTAAAGCCGCTGCTTGCAGTGCTGGCATCTCATATGGGAGCTGGTTTGAGTCCTAGCTGCTCCACTTCCAAGTCAGCTCTCTGCTGTGGCCTGGGAAAGCAGTAGAAGATGGCCCAAGCACTTGGGCCCCTGCACCAGTGTAGGAGACCTGGAAGAAGCTACTAGCTCCTAGCTTCAGGTGGGCCTAGCTCCAGACATTGTGGCCACTACTGGGGAGTGAACCAGTGGATGGAAGACTTTTCTGTTTTTCCCTCTCACTGTCTGTAGCTATAAAATATTAAAAAAAAAAAAAAAAAGAAATAATAACTCCTACCCTGTAGAGTTACTGCTGGCATTAAGTGAGACAAAACTTTATTTAGACTTTGGAAATGTGCTTGGAGCACCTTAAAGAGAAAGGGGTCAGAGGTTGGTGCTGTGGCTAGGGAGGCTAAGCCTCCGCCTGCAGCACCAGCATCCCATATAGGCTCCAGTTTGTGTCCTGGCTGCTGTGCTTCTGATCCAGCTCTCTGTGAATGGCCTGGGAAAGCAGCAGAGGACTGATCAAGTGCTTGCGCCCCTGCAACCTTGTGGGAGACCCAGAAGAAGAGGCTGGCTCCTGGCTTTGGATTGGCCCAGCTGCGGCCCTTGCTGCTATTTAGGGAGTGAACCAGCAGGTGGAAGACCTCTCTGTGTCTCTCCTTCTCACTGTAACTCTGCCTCTCAAATAAATAAATAAATAAATAAATCTTAAAGGGTGGGGGGAGGGCTTACCTGTTAAAAGCTAGAACCTACAAGGTCTCTGTTACCATGGCAGCTCAAGGGACTAGTGACTAGGTATTAAATGTGTTACTCATCTGTGTCTGTGTTTGTGTCTGTGTGAGGTTCTCACAAGCTCTCAGAAAATGTGTATGAAACAGCTATGCATGGATTTCACTATTTTGCATCAGAGTACATATTATGAAAAAACTATGCATCTATCTCAAAATATTTTTTGCACCCAAATAAACTTTTTTTAAAAATTTTATTTATTTATCTGGAAGGCCCAGTGGGAGAGAAGGGGAGAAACAGAGCAATCTTCCATCTGCTTGTTCATTCCCTACATGCCTACAATCTCTGGGGCTGGCCCAGGCTGAAGCCAGGTGCCCAGAACTCCAGCTGGGTCTCCAATGTGAGTAGCAGGAACCCAAGTACTTGGACCATCATCCACTATCCTCACAGGTACATTAACAGGAAGCCATATTGGAAGCAGAGTAGCCAGGGTTCAAACTGGCACTCTAATGGAGGATGTGGGCAGCCCCAGCAACAACTCAGTTCACTGTGTCACAATCCTTGTGTCTAAACTTAGCTTTTAATTCCATTTTCCATGAACCTTTTGAAATATCCATGTAATTATATGGTTCTTCTAGTATCTCACTTGTTCATAGCCTGTCCTCTGTTTTGCTCTCAAGTTTACACCATTCCTGGTTTCTGTTTCACCCTGCATGCCTTCTCCCAGCCCCGGCTCTATCTCAGGGCTTCCCTCCATCCTTGCATTCTGCTTCAGCCCTTGCAGGTAACTACCAACTTCATTTCATTTTCCAGTTCAAATTGCTAGGAGAACTTGTTGGGCTGAATGAATTGACTCACACATTCAGATCACTTATATGGTGTACCTGTGGGAACAGACGGTGTGCCACCGTGGCCCTGTTATATACCCTTCCACCCTCATTTGGAAATGCCTCCTGCTGACCTGGCAGCTATTAGCAATGATGACTTTGGCCCCTTCTCCAGACTTTCTAAATCCAGAACCTGCATTTTCACAAGGTTCCCAGGATAGTTTCTGATTTTCTTGCACATTCGAGTTTGAGAAGCACTGCTTTAAACTTCCAGCTCTCAGAACCAGTAGAAGGGCCTTCACAAAGCTCCTGGGTAACGTTCACTGTGAAAAATGATGCACGGATTTCCAATTCCTCTTTGCACCGCAATAAACAGATCCTTTAATTTCATTTCTCATGAACTTTTTGAAGTACTCTTGTAGCTGAGGATTAAGAAACTATCAATTGCTAGGTCTTTTCTCCAGAGGTTCACAACTAATTATTCTTTTTTTTTTTTTTTTTTTGACAGGCAGAGTGGATAGTGAGAGAGAGAGACAGAGAGAAAGGTCTTCCTTTGCCGTTGGTTCACCCTCCAATGGCCGCTGCGGCCGGTGCATCTCGCTGATCCGAAGCCAGCAGCCAGGTGCTTCTCCTGGTCTCCCATGCGGGTGCAGGGCCCAAACACTTGGGCCATCCTCCACTGCCTTCCCGGGCCATAGCAGAGAGCTGGCCTGGAAGAGGGGCAACCGGGATAGAACCCGGCGCCCCAACCAGGTCTAGAACCCGGTGTGCCAGCGCCGCAAGGCGGAGGATTAGCCTGTTAAGCCACGGCACCGGCCCACAACTAATTATTCTAGGGAGCAGTCTGGTCTCTAGATGATTCTAGTGTACAGGTGGGTTTGCAGACTTCTGAGCCAGCACTGTGTCGCCCCAGACCAGCTATGTGAGCCTAGACATTGCTAAGTTCACCTGCAGGTCAGACCTCTGATCTCTCAGGTGAAGATGATATGGCCTACGAGGAGCAGCCGGGACTTGGGCCTGCACCCTTATGGAATGCTGGCACTGCAGGCGGAGGTTTAACCTTCTGCAGGAAAGCACAGAAGGGGGTTGGGATAGGATTGTAGGCTGCCTAGAGTGTGGTGGGGTGGCTGAAGGAGAATATTGAGCCCTGTGGGCAATGGGCGGCAGCTTGTTTATGTTGTCTTTTGGGAGGGGTTCTGCAGCAGAAGGGCGTGGTAAAGTCCCTTGTCTCAGCAATTTGGAGTGTCTAGGTGAGGGGCTTTCCCAAGGAATAGACAGTCACTGAGCTTTGGGTTATCTGTGCATGGTTTTATTGAGTTTTTATTGGGTTTTGGGGGTTTGAGGCACCAGTGACCCACGTGTTCCATCGGACCTTAGTGGCTTAATAAGTTCTTTTTTCTCAAAGTACCATTTTACTGTGATCTCTTGTTCATTCCTCTAAAATATTTATTTATTTGAAAGAGTTACAAGGAGAGAGAGACACAGAGATCTTCCATCATTGGTTCACTCCCAGGAGCCAGGAGCTTCAGGCAGGTCTCTCATGTGGGTGCCAGGGGCCCAAGCACTTGGGTCATCCTGTGCTGCTATTCCCAGGCCATTAGCTGGGAGCTGAGCGGGAAGTGGAGCAGCCAGGACTCGAACTGGCACCCATATTGGATATATAACAGATTCTAACACCTACCTAACGTTACCAAGTTTTAACCATGCCATGGTTAGGTTATCCCAGTTCACCTTTACCAAGGGTTACAGAGGTTGAGGAACTCTCTCAAGGCCCTGAAGGTTGTTGACGGTAAATTACCCAGCTGAGCCTTGTTAAAAACTGCAAGAAAGGCCTTATTCAAGACCTTCGTAACAAGGATCAAGACTACTGCAATGGGACAGAGACTGGAGAGATTTACAGCCAGGGTGCAGGAGGGACGTGGTGAGGGAGAAAATCACCAAGAGGAAGCGGTGAGGTTTCCACGGCAACAGGGAAGTGGCACTAGATAACACCAAGTTTGTTTGAAAATCAGCTGAGTGGATTCTTGACCAACCGGCTTAACAGACCAAGGATGAGGCTCGGTCCAGGAGAGCAATCAGAGGAGGTCGCTACAGTTTAGTTACGGAAGCAGGCTTGGTCAAGGAGGAGCTGGGGCTGAAGTCGGGCAGGTCCAAGCCTGCACGGCTCGCTCGTTCGCCCTGCTTCCCCAAGGTCCGGGGACATAGTTTGGGGAGGTATTCATCATATCGAGCAGCTATAAAAACTACTGGTTGCATCCCAGCCTCAAATCAGTTCAACCCCAAATCAAAACACTGGTTACCTTATCTACCCAGCCCGCAGGACGCACATTTGCTGGGGCAAGAATCCCACAGCCGGACTCCGGGGGCGGGGCCCGCACGCACCTGCCACGAGCCAATCACAGGCCCGCGCGCAGGGGCGCAAGCGCCGCATCCCTGGGCGGGGCCCCATCGTGCTCCAGTCTCCGCCGCCCCGCCGGCCTCCTCCCGCTCTGATTGGCCATCTCGGCCTGACGTAGGGGGCCGCCTCGGCCTATGGCTGCGGAGCCGGCCGGCCTGCCGGGTTGGCGGAAGTCGTGTGGGCGAGGTGATCCCGCAGTGCAGGAGCGGCGCGGCTCGGAGCGGGACGGCGGCGGTGGACAGGCTGTGGCTGTTGCTTCTCGTGCCTCCGGCCGCATGAGGATGACGCGCTTCGCCCTGACCGTTGTCCGCCAGTGAGTGTTGCTCTCTCGCACCGGGCCTTTGCCTCCGCCGGTGTCTTCGCTGAGGGTTTCTGGGCGGGTGAAGGGAACCTCGCCGGCAGCGGTTTTCGCGGCGCTTGCGTCTGGGTTGTCTCGTTTCCGTCCCTCGTGCAACCCTAGCCGCGCCGGAAAGGCAGGTGCGGTGTTTCCCCGGAGCCGCTGATGGAGGCCCCCAGCCCGGTCCTTGGACGGCAGGAGGCGCCGCTGTGGGCCCCGAGGGTCTGGCGATCTGGGTGCTGGCTGCCTCCCGCGGGCCGGCAGCCCCACCGGTGTGAGGCTGAGGTTGATTCCCCGCCTCCAGCCTGGGGTTCTGGGAGAGATAAGAGGACCTCAGCCCTTGCAGACTTGAGCACACGCTTTGCCTTCGGGTCACCCACAGATGAGCGCGCAGCACAACGTCGCCCGTGCTGTTCCCTCTCAGCACATGTGCACCAGGCGTCCACGCACAGAGTTTTTTAAATAAAACAGACCTGGGTGGGACTCGAGGCTGCAGCCTAGGAGCCTGGGCCCCAGAGAACCCAGCTAACCCGACCTTAGGGTCCTGATCCACAAATGAGGTTGATGATAGCTCCTGGGCTCTTGTGAGCATTCGGGGGGGGGGGTGTTGGGTTTTAGGACTTTTAGGGCTGGAAGAGGCTCAGAAAAGACTTTGGTTGTAGAAAGGACAGCGGAGGGGGCTGGGGACTGGATTGCAGGCCGCCTGGAGAGCTGGCGAGGAGGCTCAAAGTGAGTATGGAATCCCCGGGCAATGATCAGCAGCCTGATTATGTCATCTCTGGGGAGGGGTCTGTAGCCCAAGGGCGTGGTAGGTCCAGTGCTTAGCAGCGTCTTGTCTCAGCGAGTTTGAGTGTCCAGGTGAGGGGCCTTCCCAAGCGACGGCCATTCCGCTAACCTTTGGGCTATCTGTGCCCAGTTGTATCAGGTTTGGGGGCTTTAGGGCACAGTGAGGTTCTAACAGGGAAAGGTGAAGTGTAGAGTACAGCAGAGGGGAATAAATGTACCTGAGAATTCAGTAGCTTCTGCAAGGACAGCCAATAGAAATGCAGTTGGCTTTGAGCCATTTATGTGCAGTGTATCATAGCAGCCTGTTGAATAGATGTTTTACAGTGTGGCGGTGACGTGGGTTCTACAGACGGGAAGATCAGCTTTCTGCCTTCATGGAACACTAATGGGATTTCATCCCTCAGCTGACTTCTAGCTGCTGTCTTTCTGTGTTCTTCCTTTCTCTCTCTCTCTCTCTCTACATATATAATTTTTTTTTTTTTTTTTTTTTTTTTTTTTTTTTTTTTGGACAGGCAGAGTGGACAGTGAGAGAGAGAGAGATAGAGAGAAAGGTCTTCCTTTTTGCCATTGGTTCACCCTCCAATGGCCGCCGCGGCTGGCGCACCACGCTGATCCGATGGCAGGAGCCAGGTGCTTCTCCTGGTCTCCCATGCGGGTGCAGGGCCCAAGGACTTGGGCCATCCTCCACTGCACTCCCGGGCCACAGCAGAGAGCTGGCCTGGAAGAAGGGCAACCGGGACAGGATCGGTGCCCTGACCGGGACTAGAACCCGGGGATGCCGGCGCCGCAAGGCGGAAGATTAGCCTATTGAGCCGCGGCGCCGGCCCATATATAAATTTTTAAAAGATTTTTTTAAAGGTTTTATTTATTTATTTGAAAGGTAGAGCTACAGACAGAGGGAGAGACAGAGAGAAAGGTCTTCCATCTGCCCGTTCATTCCTCAACAGTTGCACTGCAACAGCTGGATCTAGGTTGATCCAAAGCCAGGACCTTCTTCCAGGTCTCCCATACGGGTGCAGGGGTCCAAGGACTTGGGCCGTCTTCCACTGCTTTCCCAGGCCATAGGCGGAAAGCTGGATCAGAAGAGGAGCCTCAGGGACATGAACTGGCACCCATATGGGATGCCAGCACCCTAGGCAGAGGCTTAGCCTACTATGTCAATAGCACCATAAATTTATATATTTTATTTGAAAGTTACAGAGAGAAGAGACAGATCTTCCATGCACTGGTTCACTCCCAAATAGTTGCATCGGTTGGGGCTGGGTCAAGCTGGAGCCAGGAGCTTCTTCCAGGTCTCCCACATGGGTGCAGGGGCCCAAGCTCCTGGGCCATCTGCTGCTTTCCCCGCATATTAGCAGAGAGCTGGATTGGAAGAGGAGCAGCCAGGACTTGAACTGGCGCCCATGTGGGATGCAGGTGCTGCAGGCAGTGGTTTAACCTACTGTGCCTGTTCTTCCTTTATAGGAAGATAATACTGGGACTCTGCCAAAGTTGTTCTTTACAAACCACAGGTTTTCAGTAGCAAAACTGGAAATGCATTTCCACCCTAACTCTTCTTAACCCCTCTCCGTTTTTTGGACTACTTTATGGGGGCGGTGACTCTTGACTGACTTAGGGTCATGCCAACAGGGATTCAAATCCCTGTCGCCCTTCCCCTGAGGTTTGGTACGCTTTCGGGACCTAGCCAGCAGGGTCAGATTTACCTTTTTTTTATAGAAAAGTTTTTTTTAATAAATATAAATTTCAAAAGTACAACTTTTGAATTATAGTGGTTCTTCTCCCCATAACCACCCTCCCACCTGCAAACCACCCCATCTCCTACTCCCTCTCCCATCCCATTCCTCATTAAGATGAATTTTTCATTAGCTTTATATACTCTAAATTGAGTATTCTATACTCTGTACTGAGTATATACTCTATACTGAGTAAACATTTCCACTACAGACACACAAGGTATAAAGTACTGTTTGAAGATTGGTTTTACCGTTAATTCTCATAGTACAACACATTAAGTTCAGAGGTCCTCCATGGGGACTAAAGGTGCACAGTGACTCCCGTTGTGGATTTAACAATTGACACTCTTATTTATGACATTAGTGATCACCTGATGCTCTTGTTGTGAGCTGCCAAGGCTATGGAAGCCTCTTGAGTACACAAACTCTGAGCTTATTTAGACGGGGCCATAATCAAAGTGGAAGTTCAGATTTACCTTTGAAACTTAAGAGTTATGGGGCTGGCACCGTGGCTCAACAGGCTAATCCTCCGCCTTGCGGCGCCGGCACACCGGGTTCTAGTCCCGGTCGGGGCGCCGGATTCTGTCCCGGTTGCCCCTCTTCCAGGCCAGCTCTCTGCTGTGGCCCCTGAGTGTAGTGGAGGACGGCCCAAGTGCTTGGGCCCTGCACCCCATGGGAGACCAGGAGAAGCACCTGGCTCCTGCCATCGGAACAGCGCGGTGCGCCAGCCGAGGCGTGCTGGCCGTGGTGGCCATTGGAGGGTGAACCAACAGCAAAGGAAGACCTTTCTGTCTCTCTCTCTCTCTCTCACTGGCCACTCTGCCTGTCAAAAAAAAAAAAGAGTTATGGGACATCTGGATGAAGGCACCATGTTCAGAGTCCTAACAGAGGACAGTTGCGTGCATGTGAATTTCATTTCTTTCTTGCTGTTTAGAAAGAGCTTAATTTGGAGGCCCTCAGGAGACATTGAAAGAATGGTTACACGTCAGGCACTTGTGTAACGAATCCCCCTTCCCCCATATGCAGTATATCCGTGGTAAGAACTACTACCCTGTATGTGAGGTGAGGAAGTTGACTCAGGCCCTGTAACTTGCTTAAGGTCCCATGGCTAGTGGGGAAGAAGATAGAATTTGCTTTTTTAATTTTTAATCAGTTTTTAATAGATTCAATATGCTTATAGATACAATTCCTTTTTTTTTTTTTTAAAGATTTTATTTATTTATTTGACAGGTAGAATTATAGACAGTGAGAGAGAGACAGACAGAAAGGTTTTCCTTCCGTTGGTTCACCTCCCAAATGGCCGCTACGGCCAGCACGCTGCACTGATCCGAAACCAGGTGCTTCCTCCTGGTCTCCCATGTGGGTGCAGGGCCCAAGGACCTGGGCCATCCTCCACTGCACTCCCCGGCCATAGCAGAGAGCTGGCCTGGAAGAGGAGCAACCAGGACAGAATCCGGCGCCCCAACCGGGACTAGAACCCGGGGTGCTGGCGCCGCAGGCGGAGGATTAGCCTAGTGAGCCACAGCGCCGGCCACCTACAGCTGTATCTTATTTGTTACATTACTGTGATATTTGTTGTCTGGGGATGAGGTTGATCAGTTGGTGAGAGCCTTTGGGACTAGGGCTAATCTATATATAAACCAAAGTATATCATAAGCTGAGTATCTTACAAGTTTATTTTTTTCCTTTCAAATCATCGAAAGTGTAAGTTTCTATATTACTAGCTGTTAATCTGTATTCACAAGCGAATTAATTGGTGTAAAGGAATAAGGATTAAACTACATTCATGAGGAGCCGGTATTGTGGCCTAGCGGGTAAAGCCACTGCTTGCAGTGCTGGCACCCCTTATAGACACTGGTTCAAGTCCCAGCTGCTCCACTTCCCATCCAGCTCTCTGCTGTGGCCTGGAAAAGCAGTAGAAGATGGCGCAAGTCCTTGGGCCCTGCACCCTCAAGGGAGACCCAGAGGAAGCTCCTGACTCCTGGCTTCGGATCAGCCTAGCTCTGGCTGTTGTGGCCACCTGGGGGTGGGGAGGGGGGTGGGTGGGGTGAACCAGTGGATGAAAGACCTTCCTCTTTTTTTCCTCTCTTTTTTTCTCTCTCTCTGCCTCTGTAGCTCTCTGCCTTTCAAATAAATAAATCAGTCTTTAAAAAAATACTGATCAATTTATAAAAAACTATATTCATGATTAAGTATCAAGTGAGGCTTCACGTTTCCGTCTATAGTAAATCCTATGTGCTTTGTAAATGTTCCCCAAATGTACACTCATTTTTCATCATGTCTTGGGACAAAACAAATTGCTTTTGAAGTTGGATTCTGTAGAAAGATATAATAGGGGAATTAAGTTTTCTATATGATTTTCTTAAAAAAAGAAAAAAAAAAAGCCACAGAATGTGAGTCAGGACTAACAAACTACCCTTGCAGTGGGGAGCAGTGGGTCACTGGCAGCATGAGTGATGCACATTTGCAGGCCTATAAATGGCTGCTCACAAGACTTCACTTCTTGGCAAACGCGTTTGGATTCCTGCAGAGCTGGTGTTCTGTTTTGGAAATGGATCTCACTGCAGAGTTTGAAAAGGAGTGGAGTTACTCCTGACCCCTTCAGAATATATCCTCTGACCTTTCAGCTTGCCCTACCTTGTCTGCAGCTTTCCTAGCCAGATTTGGGTTAAGAGAGGTAGATTACTAGGAAAGCTGTGTTAGCCATCTACTCTC
Source organism: Lepus europaeus (assembly GCF_033115175.1). Lineage (NCBI taxonomy): Eukaryota > Metazoa > Chordata > Mammalia > Lagomorpha > Leporidae > Lepus > Lepus europaeus. The sequence goes on along the minus strand of NC_084832.1, from coordinate 100,937,230 downwards.
CCACTTCAGAACAAACTAACTTTAAACACTTGCTTCAAGAAGTTATATAACCCTCTTGATAAAGCTGATCAAAGCTATAAAACAAGAGATGGGGGTTTGGGAGAAAAAATCAGTTTTGGGACTTCTGCTTTGTTATATTTATAAAGTGGTTTGAAGGCAAAAATGCCTAATAAGCTAAATGTGGATGCCAGTGGTTAATGATGCTATGTCTGCACCAGCCTTTCCTGACTAAAGCTAAATGGCGTCCAGATATTCTTCATTGTCACAGCTATTTTTCTCCTTTCACCAAAAATTGTTGGATGGTGGAGCAGAGCCTTTACAAAGCCATCAATTTACTGGGATTTTAGCTTTGATAAGGTAACATTTTGAGAGTATGATAGTTCATTTTAACTTGAGTCTTTCATCACATCGGCTATTGAGATTAAATTAATATCTTGAGAGCTGGTAAGGGTACAAAAGCTGATCATCTCTGCTGAATTTGCATGGTTTAATAAAGACTTGAGCTTTTTTGGTGGTGCTTGAATGATTGTTTTGGGTGAAAAAATGTAAAATTTCTCCTCACCCTTGATTTTCAGTTTAAGGAATATATGCTCCGTTGGCTCCTGCTGGAGGTTGGTTGGCTACACAGGCGCTGTATAAAGAGTGTGTAGCTTGTATTTAAACAGCAGTTCTTTTACCCTTGGTTCCTTTCAGTGTTTCTTTGTACAGGTCCAAATATTTATCATTTCCCTTCTTGCTAAAGAGGTGGCACCCTGTACTTTCATATTATATTCTACTCTATTATTCTGCACTTTTTTCTAATTAATCATATATCTCTAGTGTTTCTGTATCTATACTTAGGATCTCTTTTTAAAGGACAGTTACAGGGCCGGTGTTGTGGTGTAGCAGGTAAAGCTGCCGCCTATGACACCGGCGTCCCATATGGGCACCCGTTCATGTCCCAGCTGCTCCACTTCCGATCCAGCTCCCTGCTAGTGTGCCTGTGAAAGCAGCAGAGGATGGCCCAAGTGTTTGGGCCTCTGTTAGCCATGTGGGAGACCCTCCTGTCAATCCTGTAAGGTTTTTATCATTGTACTTTTTTTTTTTTTTTAATTTTTTTTTAAATTTTTTTCTTTTTTTGACAGGCAGAGTGGACAGTGAGAGAGAGAGAAGAGAGAGAGAGAGAGAGAAAGGTCTTCCTTTGCTTTGGTTCACCCTCCAATGGCCGCTGCGCACCGCGCTGATCTGCCGGCAGGAGCCAGGAGCTTCTCCTGGTCTCCCATGCGGGTGCAGGGCCCAAGCACTTGGGCCATCCTCCACTGCACTCCCCGGCCATAGCAGAGAGCTGGCCTGGAAGAGGGGCAACCGGGACAGAATCCGGCGCCCCAACCGGGACTAGAACCCGGGGTGCCAGCGCCGCTAGGTGGAGGATTAGCCTGTTGAGCCACGGCGCAGGCTTATCCTTGTACTTTTAAACTGGTGCTTCACCTCAAAGCAGAGGCGTGATGGTCCTCCACCGTCATCAGGAAGCACAAGTTAAAATCACGGTGAGGTGAACCGTTCAGGGACGGATGGGTACAGATGGAAAGCTCGTGTGTTGCTGACTGAGGGGCAGGCATTTGGTGCATTGACTGCAGGGTGCTGCAAATTGGTACAGCCTCTTGGGCATTACCTAATAAAGTGGGGCATCCGCATGCCCTGTGTAGGGCCCTGTAACTGTAGTGCCAGGTGCTCTTGCACATCCCTAGGCGTGGGGCAGCAAGCCTTGTAAGCACAGAAGGATGTGAGTGCAGTTCCCCCGATTCCATTCTGCTCGCCCCAGACGATTGCTCTACTGCAGCTCTGCCCTGCCATCCGGTCTGGGCTGTGACCTCCCTTCCCTCCTCCTCCTCCCAGTCTCAGTTGCCCCAGTGACTTTGTGATAAGGTTTCGACTTCTTCCCACTTGTTTGGGTGCTTCAGGGTTGTTAGGGTTTATTTTTGTTCCTTTAATTCCTCAAAGTACAGAACCCAAACCTCAGTTCCTGGTGCGTTTGGCCAGGAAGATGACACTGCTAACTTCTAGGGACCAGGAGAAGGTAGGGGTTTGGAAGGTCTGTGCTGTTTGTTCCCATTCCATTTGGATGCCCTTGCACTTGCTTATTCAGTCCAACAACAAGAACTGATGTTTTGGCCCTGTTGCATGTTCAAGTAGTTGGAGTTTTAAAAAATCATTCATTTGTTTGAAAGGCAGGGAGAGAGAGGTCTTCCATTCCCTGGTTTACACCCCCAGATGCCCACAACAGTTGGGTGAGGCCAGGCTGAAGCCAGGAGACAGATTCAGTCCAGGTCTTCCACATGGGTGGGAGCTTCTGGATTCGCAGGAAGCTGGATGGGAAACAGCCCTGGGACCAAGCCCAGAGACTCCACTATAGACCTGGGCCAAATGCCTGTTCCTGAAAGTAGTTTTGATCAATATGCTTATTTTTAGCAAGGTTATTTAGAAAAAATATTTTTTTAAAAATAGAATTTTCTACCTGCAATTTGCTTAAAGATTAATTCCTAAACTGTACAGTTTGGGACACTTTGAGATTCTTACCTCAATGTTATTAGTTTAGAATAAACTGTATTTCTATGTGTTAGATTATGGGCTACGTTACAAGATTCATGATATAGGGGCTGGCACTGTAGCACAGCAGCTTAAGCTGCCACCTGCAGAATTGGCATCTCATGGGCACTGGTTTGAGTCCTGGTTGCTCCACTTCTGATCCAGCTCCCTACTAATGCGCCAGGGAAAGCAGGGAAAGATCCAGGTGCTTGGACCCCTACACCGGCATGGAAAACTCAGAGAAAGCTCCAGGCTCCTGGCTTTGGCCTGGCCCAGCCACGACTATTGTAAGTGTAAGTGTGATATAAAAAAAGTATCTTTATGAATATCATTACCCTTCATTGCTTACTTTTTTTCTGACCTCTCAAAAGCAACATAACTTGGTAATAAAATTTTTCTCCTTTTTCTGTTTTAGTGGAGAGACAAGATTTAACAAACAGAAAATACTTCAAGGTTGGTATGATCTGATTGTGACTTTAGATTTGTCCTGTGGTATTAATGAGATCTGCGACTTAATCAGATTTGGTGAGTGGGCCAGGGTAGGGGAGGTTGCTGAGGGCAGCTCCAGACTGGGATGGAATTGAATTGAGATGCAGGAATGAACGCCTTTATCCGCGGAGCTGGGCCCAGAGCAGCTCGGACCGGAGGAGCGGAGCTCGTGATGGAGCTGGTGTGAGAATGGCTCTCCAGCTTGCTCTTTCCACGCCTTCCCAGCACCCGGTCAGCTGATGAGAGGGAGCTATATTTGGTGTAGATGTCTTAAAATACGACTGTCTGGGTTTAAGAGGATTTCATATTTGGAAACGTGTAGCCTACTGACTGGCACTAACAGTGTTTTTCTGCTAAGATAAGGTATTTTAATTTTAGTAGAAACAAAGGAGAGGTTTAAAAAGAGCTATTCTTGCACATGGTTATTATTGGAGTCTGGAGAGATTCTCCCGCCTTGTTCTGTTAATCTTGACTTAGATCTTTCAATTGCCCTATGATCCAGCTAGTCTGGCTTTTTATATCTTATCACTATATTCCTAAAGTTGTACTTAGGAAATGCATGAAGCTTGTATTCCTTAAATAAAAGGATTCTTTTGGGAAAAATAAAAGAGGAATAAAAAAAGACTATCTTGGGTGCTCAATCAGCTAGACACACTATTTCTGTGCTGTGATTAGAGAAGCATCTAGTTTTTTTTTTTTTTTTTAAACGTTTGGGATTCTGGGATTTGCAGATACTGATTTTCGAGCCCAGTGGGCCTGACTCCCTTTCCTGGAGACTCAAATGGGGACACTTAAATGAACCTTTGTTTTTCCCACAGCCTGCACCCCACCCATGCCCTCCTTCAGACCCTGTGGCCTGCCACCTGTCCCTTAGCACCTCCCATTTGTCTTCCTTCATTAGAAGCCAGCTGACAGTGAAATATGAATATGAATTTTCAGGTTTTTTGTCTTTTCCTGCCTTTGTAAGTTGAATGCTTAGTTCTTTAAGTTTTTTTAAGAGTTTAAGTTTCATATATTTCTAAGTACCATTTTTTTTTTTAAGATTTATTTTATTTATTTGAAAGACAGAGTTGCAGAGAGGTAGAGACGGAGAGAGAGGTCTTCCATCCCAGATGGCTGCAACGGCTGGAGTTGCGCCGATCCAAAGCCGGGAGCCAGGAGCTTCTTCCAAGTCTCCCAAGTGGGTGCAGGGGCCCAAGGACTTGGGCCATCTTCTACTGCTTTCCCAGGCCATAGCAGAGAGCTGGATTGGAAGTGGAGCAACCGGGACTAGAACCTGTGCCCATATGGGATGCCAGCGCTTCAGGCCAGGGTGTTAACCTGCTGTGCCACAGCGCCGGCCCCTCCAAGTACCATTTTGATTTCCTACCTGCAGTTTTGATATACAGTGATTATATAGGCATTCAGCACTATTTTAAATTTCTCTTATGAATTCTTTCTTGACCCATGTGTTCAAAATCTTTAGATTTCCTAATGAATGGGCCTTTTATTTTTGTTTATCATCTTTTGTAGTTGACTTCCTATTGAATTGCTTTGGATTCCAAAGATATGGTTTAGCTGATAATACTTCTTTGGCATTTTTTTTTTCCCAGAAACTATTTACTTAAGGAATACAAACTTCATACATCTCATAATTACATCTTTGACATTTAAAGAAAATTTATTTAAGGTATACAAGTTTCATATATTTCATATACAGATTTAGGATTGACATTTGTTAATGTAGTTCTTATAATTCATCTACTGTATACTTGACAAAAATCTGTGCTCTCCAACAGTTGGGATTAGAGTTACATATCAGTGAATCTTGACTTTATTTTTCAAATCTTCTAAGCTTTACTAGTTTGCAAATCTACTAATTTGCCTACCTGACCTAAATCATTTATGAGTGAAGTATGTTCAGCTTCCCACTGCAATGGCCAGGTTATCCTTTCCGAGAGCTTCCCGCCCTCTTTCTGCCATGTGACCGTACAGAAGGAAGTTGGCAGTCTGCACGCTGTAGAGGGGCCCTCACCAGAGCCCAGGCTGGCCAGCGTCCTGATCTTGGCCATCCCCCAGCCTTGGGGACTTGATTGGTTATGAGCCGCCAGCGCCAATCTGTGATCCTTTGTTAGAGCAGGCGCACTAGGACAGTGCCTGCTAGGAGTCCTTTTCCCCTTCACATCTCTAGTATTTCTAAGATGTGGCCCATCTCTTTTCCTCTGTGCTGTTCTCTAGGTAACACTGTCAGTCCTGCCTTTGAGTTCTTTAAGCCTCCTTTTCAGCAATCTCTCCTAACCATTGTGGGATTCCCTGCCTGTCCCCAGCAATTCTATTTTTCCTTACTAAAATGACCTATTTGGTTCTTTTAGAGAGCTGATTGTTTTTTGAAATTTCCTGCTAATTGCTTACTTTTGTGATTCTATCTTCATTTTTTATTCAAGGTTATTTTGGCCCCTGTTGGCTGCTTGAATCGTCTGTAGTCTTAATAATTCCTAATGTGTTACTTGTTGTTTCTGCTTCTTCATGGGTGATTTTCTACTGAAGGAACTATTATTCTTTTGCAGTTAGTGGATTAGCCTTTGTTGAGAGTGATTTGCTCTGGGGAGGATTAGCTTTTGCCTTTTTTTTTTTTTTTTTTTTTTTAAGATGTATTTATTTACTTGAAAGTTAGAGTTACACAGGGAGAGAAGGAGAGGCAGAGAAAGGGGTCTTCATCTGCTGGTTCACTCTCCAGTTGGCTGCAATAGCCAGAGCTGTGCAGATCTGAAGCCAGGAGCCAGGAACTTCTTCCAGGTCTCCCATGAGGGTGCAGGGGCCCAAGGACTTGGGCCATCTTCTATTGCTTTTCCAGGTCATAGCTGAGAGCTGGATAGGAAATGGAGCAGCCAGGTATCAAACCAGCACCTATATGAGATGCTGGCACTGCAGGCAGCAGCTTTACCTACTGCACCACAGCGCCCGTCCCACAGCATTTGCTTTTACCCCTGGCCTGGGACTGTGTTTGCCTCCCTGCAGAGACCCTACTTCCAGGAATGTTGCCTTCCCGTTTTTGTGTCTCCCTCCCCCTTACTGCCCTGTGCGGCAGCCTCTGCCCTCACCCCACAGCTGGTGCTCTTAGCACGGCAGCTCCGTTTCTTCTCAGGTCGGTTTCCTGCTGTGCTTGGTCCCTTGCAGATGTTCCCTGTACATCCCAGCCATGCAAAGCACACCACGTTCGGTCCTTTTGTAGTAAGAGGGCTCTTCCAAGTGTCTGCTGAGCCTTCCTCGGGGAAGTAGAGAGGTTCCAAAGCATTTTATTTTATTTATTTTTAAATAAGAACAAGAAAGGGAGGGCAGAAGGAAAAAAGAAAAGTGATACTGTTAGAATACTGAATAGCTGGACAGTGGAAATAAAGACAGGGCAACTTGTAGGTACTAGTCCTGCCACCCTAGCACAGCACCTGGCAGCTCAGAGCCAATGTTAGAAAATACAGCTAAGGAGGAGATGGGCAAATGCAAGGGAGGGGACACCTCTCATCATCATCCCATTTCCGTTAGGCAAACATTCTTTAGGAAAACATTTGCATCCCTCAGCCTTTAGAGAACTGTAGGCTGATTTTGTAGTATTCTCTCAGCTGTGTGAAAGTTATGTGGAAAAGCACCCCAGGAAACTTTTCCAGTAAATACAGATGGACTCACTGTGTGTTCTTTTACATGTGATTTAATTTGCGTCTCTTACGTACGTTGTTGAGTGTTGTCATTCCTTGTAAACACCACAGGACAAGGAGTAGATGAACCGCTTTCAGAAACTGGATTTAAACAAGCAGCCGCCGCCGGTGTATTTCTGCATAATGTGAGGTTTTCACATGCTTTCTCCAGCGACCTCACGAGGACGAAACAGGTAAGTTCAGGATCAGGGTCTTGGGCCTCAGGTCAGGAGTCTTAACAGTTGTGTAAGCTTGAAAAATCTGTCAGAGTCTGTAAGGAATTAAGTAACACACAGCCATTACCTCCTACCTCCCAACCCCCCAAAACAACTCATGCCATTTAAACAATTTTTACTTTATATATTTTTGGGAGATTCATTTTAAAATTAGAGTCCATTAGGGAAATATCTAAGAATACAAATACAGTGTCATGAGAAAGTGCACCAGCAGAAACAACAGGCAGGAGAATTTAACCCAAAATACAGCCCATACTAGAATGACTGGATGTAGTAAAAAACCATGTTACTGTACAGAAATGGAAGACACGTTAGAAAAATCCTTAGTGCACAGACTGCTGTAAATATGATGCCAGAAATTTTACAAAGAACCAAACCAACCTGTGCAAACTCAATGACACGAGATTTTTGTGACTCACCACGACTGGATGGTAGGGGTAGAGTTTTGCCTCCCCCTAAACAACCAGCAAACATGGGCAACTATGTGAAACGGCTGTTGCCAGGCTTTGGGCATCTGGCTCTGTGGGTCTGGGATGGCGGAGTGAAGGAGAACCAGGTGAGTCCTGGGTTTGTCTTGGGTTTTGCAGCTGAACCAGTTCCTATACTCTGGTAGGGGAAGCCAGACAGAGCTCAGTAGTCTCACTGAGTGGAGGAGACAAAGCCTCTTGGAGCTTTGGGAGGTTAACAGCCCCGAGCTGGTTGAGCAGGGTCCTGGAAGAGAGCTGGAAAGGGACAGCTCTCGAAGTGTGTAGGGATCCCCTTAAATCCTCTGCAACCTAGTCTTGTGCACATGCGTTGGGGGAGCTGCATGAGTCCAGACTCAACAGCCCCTCAAGGGAGGGAACAGTCAATGCAGCGCTGTAAGCAGAGCGATTTCCAGAGCTCACACAGGGTGAGGGCTCACTGGACTTCCCGTCAGCCAAACCGGAGAGATTTAGTTGAGTCCCTAGAGCGTATAGTATAGATTCCAGAGGAATCACACCTTAGTAGTGAGGAGAAACTAACCATGGAGGGAAATAATTAGAGAAATAGAAGATAGCAAAAGATATATATCTTTTGAAAGAACCAAATTGACCTAGAGATGAAAAAAAAACAGTATTCTGAAATGAAAATTTCACAGCATACTAGATACTATGGAAGAAGATCAATGTACTGCATGTGTAGTTGGAGTCCCAAAAGGAAAAGGAAAATGGGGGAGTGGGCACAAGGATGAGTATGGAGATATAAAAAGTATTTTCTTTCATGTAAAAGTTAAGGAACCAAAAATAGACCCAATCAATTGTTTTGTTTTAGTTTTTGTTGTCAGTTGAGTTTTGGTGGAGATGCCAAGGTAATTCAGTGGAGAAAGAGTAGTCTTTGATATCTGTGGTGAAACAATGGGGTTACCATGTGGAAAAACATGAACTGTGAATCTTCCCTCCATATACAATAGCTGCCTTGAAATTGAACAAATCTAAAAGCTAAATATGTAAAATTTATATGAGAAAATGCTGGAGAAAAATCTACAACCTCGCGTTGGCCAAAGATTTCTTAGAGGATGAACCGTAAAAGAAAAATTTGATAAATTGGATTTTTTTTTTTTTTTTGACAGGCAGAGTGGACAGTGAGAGAGAGAGAGAGAGAGAGAGAGAGAGAGAGACAGAGAGAGAAAGGTCTTCCTTTGCCATTGGTTAACTCTCCAATGGCTGCCGCGGCCGGCGCACCGCGCTGATCTGAAGGCAGGAGCCAGGTGCTTCTCCTGGTCTCCCATGCAGGTCCAGGGCCCAAGCACTTGGGCCATCCTCCACTGCACTCCCCGGGCCATAGCAGAGGGCTGGCCTGGAAGAGGGGCAACCGGGATAGAATCCGGTGCCCCAACCGGGACTAGAACCCGGTGTGCCGGCACCGCAAGGTGGAGGATTAGCCAATTGAGCTGTGGCGCAGGCCGATAAATTGGATTTTATTCGAATGAAAATTTTCAGTTTTTTAAAGGTAAATTTATAAAGTTTTGAAATCCAGGCATAATTGTTGCATGATACACATTTCTGAACTTTTTGAAGATCACATTATACATAGACTTAAAATTTTTTTATTAAAATAAACTTAGATATCTTTTCCATTTTCCCCCCAATGTTCTCATGTTATATATATATATATATATATATATATATATATATATACATATATATATATATTGTGTGTGTATCCGACAAAGTGTATAAATTCTTTGAACTTTGTATTTGGACAAATATCTGCTTTAAAATGAAGGTTAGAATTTGATCAGGTACATCCCACGAGAAGGTGACAGGAAGGCCAGTAAACATGAACAGATGCTCAGCATCACAGGTTGTCATGGAAATGGAAATTAAGGTCACAATGAGATGCTATTGTACATTTGAATGACTGATATTAAGACACAAGACTGTAGATCAGTTAGAAGTCAGACATTGCTGATGCAATTGTAAAGTGAACCAAATACTTTGGAAAATTATTGGACAGATCCAAATACACTTACATTATCATGAAGCAAGTTTAAACCCAAAAGTTTATCCAAGAGAAATAAGAACATATATCCACTTAAACACTTGCAGACAGTTGTTTCATAGCAGCTTCCTTGTAAAAACCCAAAAGAGTAGAAACAAACCATGTGTTTATTGGTAGATGAGTGGACACATGAATTGTGGTACATATGTGCAATGGAATACAACTCTGCAGATAAAGACTGAGCTAGTGATTTCCATGATTAAGGAGAAAAAAATCATCACTAAAGACCAAGAGTTAGGCTGTCAGCAAGCATTCCGTATTGATAGTGATTCTTTTCATATGCTAAGAGAGAAGGATCAGCCTAGAATTTTGTACCCAGCAAAATGAAGACTTTTCAGATAAGCAGACCATAAAGTAAACTTTCAAAGGATAATTGGAAGGGAAGGAAAATAGCTTCCAGAAAGATCTGAGCTTCAGAAAAGGTGGTGAGCAAAAAAGTTGGTGAAGGTAATAGGTTAATATAAAGAAATATGGCAACGTGGAGCAGGCATTTGGCCTAGTGGTTAAGCCTCATCAGAATGCCTGGGTTTGTTACCTGGCCTGAGCTACTGACTCCAGCTTCCTGTTACTGCACAACACAGAGAAGCAGCAGTTATGGCTCAAGTAGTGGGTTCCTGCCACCCACACTGAGAATGGATCGAGTTCCTGTCTCCCAGCTTTGGCTCCAGCCCCGCCCCAGCTGTTGTGGACATTTGGGAAGTGAACCAGCAGATGGAAGTGCACTCACTCTCTCCCTCTCTCTGTACTCTGTCTCTCAAATAAATAAAAACAAATCTTGTAAGATTTATTTATTTGAAAGACAGAGTTACAGAGAGAGTGGTAGAGGCAGATTTTCGATCCTTGGTTCACTCCCCAAATTGCTGCAACGGATAGGGTGGGGCCTGGCCAAGGTAGGAGCCAGAAAACTCCTTCCAGGTCTCCAATGTGGGTAGCAGAGGTCCAAATTTGGGCCATCCTCTGCTGCTTTCCAGGCACATTAGCAAGGAGCTGGATCGGAAGTGGAGCAGCTGGGACATGAATCAGTGTGCCATAGGTGGTGGCTTAACCCACTATACCACAATGCTGGCCCCAATAAATAAAAATTATCTCAGTAGTGATAATCTATAGAGGGTATGCAAAAAAACAAGGCAGATTGTAGACTAAATTTCTGCAGTTTTGCAAATTACAGCGTCTTTTGCCAGAAGCAATAAGACATACGATGAGAGAAAGAAACATAAAAATGAGCACATAAAAAAAGATGGGTGCTGTTTGGCCTAGTGGATAACATGCTAGTTAAAACGTCTGCACCCCACATTGGAGTACCTGAGGTTGATCCCTGGTTCCAGCTGCTGAATCCAGCTTCCCTGTTTTTCTGCCTCCCAACTGGATAAATAAAAACAACAACAGAGTCACAGCAGTTACCTGGTAACTAGTCCCCAGACTTTAACTTAAATATTTTGGGGCCAGCATTGTGGCACAGCAGGTTAAACCGCATTCCATATGGGCACCAGTTTGAGTACCAGCTGCTCCACTTCCAACTCCGCTACCTGCTAATGCACCTGGGAAGGCAGTGGAGGATGGCCCCTAAGTGCTTGGGCCCCTGTACCCACATAGGAGACCTAGAAGGAGTTCCAAACTCCTGGCTTCAGCCTTCCACAGTCCTGGCTGTTGTGCCTATTTAGGGAGTGAACCAGCAGGTTGAAGATTCCTCTAACTCTGCCTTTGAAATAAAGAAATAAATTTTTTTAAAAAATTACCATTTTATGCATAGGTGAAAGGTGACATTGAGGATTTCAACAGAGAACTGTAAAAAATAAACAGGAATCAAATGCTAGTTCTAGAATTGAAAATCATATTGAAATTAATGCCCAGTAGGTGGGTTTAACAGAAGTTTAGACAGATTTGAGTGGAGGATGAAGAAACAAGCTTTTTTCTGTGAAGAGCCAGATTACTATCTATTTTAGGTTTTCTGGTTCATGTGACCTCTCTCACGGCTGTCCAGCTCTGTTGCCGAGTACCAGAGCAGCATTGGCAACACCTAAATGAATGGTGTGGCTGTGTTCTGATAAGAGTTTATTTACAAAAGCAGGGGTGGTCTGGATTTGGTCTGTAGGTTAGAAGAAAATATCAACATCAGGCATCAAGGGACAAAGAGCAGAAACCAGTGGAGGCAGCTTCTGCAAAGGAAAGTGACTACCGAAGCTGGTGTGTACTGTACTGACATTCAGCGAGAATGGCAATCACTCTTGTACGAAATGAAACTTGTCTTTTAAAATTTTTAGACTATGCATGGTATTTTGGAGAAAAGCAAATTTTGCAAAGATATGACAGTAAAGTATGATTCAAGACTTCGGGAAAGGGTAAGTGACTTTTTTACAAATTGTTCTTTACCCCAAACTATCAGTTAGTCTCCTCCGTTTGTCATGTGACTGAAACTTAAATGTGATCCCATCAGGGATTGGGAGCTGGCTAGCTAGCATATGCTACGATGCTACTTTGTGACCCATTGTTCCATGCTCTTGTATGTTGTAGTACCTTAATTATTAATGAAGTTATTGAAATAAACATCTTCGAGTATAAAGGAAGGGACACTCAAATGAACTTTGAGTTGAAAAGTGAAAAGTTGTCACTTCGCAATCCTCCCCAGCTTACAGCACACATGGTTTTCTCGTGCCCACTTCCTTCACCAGATAGGAGTCTCCCCGAGGCCATGGTTTACCCAGAGCCGTGGAGCAGTGTCAGAGGTTTGAGCCCCGGTCCTTCCTAGAGCAGTATGTTCTCTGCTGTATCCAGCTGTAGGCTTACCAGTGCCCCTGCCAGCTCTCTGATGGCTCCTGCAGCTGGGTAGAAATGCCACACAACACCTAGGGCATTTCTGAAGGATTGCTGTGCTCGGCTTTTGTGTGGTCTCTGGCATAGTTCAAACTGTATGCAAGTGTTTCAGCTTAGATTTCTTACCTGAGCTGCGTGCTCCCACAGCACACTGTCTGCTCTTTGTGCATGTGCCCTGCCGCTCATTCCAGCTCAGCACTGTGCACCTGCTGCTTTACCCAGCCAGTCGAACCGTTCATTCTCACCTCTACACTGGTTGGTTCTCGCACTGCGCAGTCTATTGTCGCTTTGTCAGTTGAACCTCTACATAGCGCTCAGAGCTGCTCCATTCTCTGTAAACCCACTGCTGCCGTGCCAGTGTCGTTCTTCACCTCCACTGAAGCCGTGATTCTCCTGTTTTCTCTCTTGCTCCCTCTTGTCCCGTCTGCTCGTCACACTGCAGTTAGCGCCATCTTTGGAAAGTGCAGTTGTTTCACCCCCGGTATAAAGCAGTTTACTAGTTCTCTTTTACTTCAAGAGGTTGTGAAACACTCCCCTACCTCCCACCCCCTTTATAAAAAGATTTATTTATTAGAAAGGCAGAGTATTAGGGAGAAAGAGAGATTCTGTCCTCTAGCGTTCTCTCCAAGTGCCCAGTGGCATTTGGCTGGGCCAGGCTGAAGCCAGGAGCCAGGAACCCCACCCATGTCTTGCACATGGATGACAGGGACCCAAGTACTGGGGCCTCCACCTGATGATGGTGGCAAAGTCTTTGGTCATCATCAGGGCAAACCCTACCTGCTGACTTGGCTCCTTAAGTACTTCCTTATACAAGTGATCCATGTTCATTGTAGGGGATTAAAAGAGAGAACAATGTAGAAAAAAGTCCAGCCAGCATTTCTACTGTGCACACATAAGCGCTGTGAGAATTTTGGCATGAGCGTTCCTGACGTTTTTCCATGTTTGGCTGGCTGGCTGCCCGTCCATCTATCTGTGTGTGTGCGCTTTTCTGAAGAAAATCACACTGTCTGTACTGCTTTTAAGCCAGCCTTTCTCATTTACAGTGTAATGATTGTTTTTCAGTCTTGTAAATTGTGTTGATATGATTACCTAATTAGTGGCTCGGTGTTTTTCTAGTCTATGGATATTTTGAAAGTTATGCAACCAGCTACTGCTGACAGCCATATATTAAATGAACTTTTGATGTAAATAATAAACTAATAAATGTCTATTTAACTTGTTTCTGTATCAGGTATTTTTTCACCTGTCATACAATTTTAGATGCAGGCATTATGAGTGTGCATTTTCTTTTGCCTTTTTTTTTTTTTTTAAAGATTTATTTCATATGAAGGGCAGAGTGACAGAGGGAGAGACAAAAGAAAGAAATTTTTTTGTCATTTGTTTACTCCCCAAATGACCGCAATGGCTGGGGCTAGGGTGTCAAGGGCCCAAGTCTTTAGGCCATCTTCTGCTTTCTTGGGCACACGGGCAGGGTCCTGGCAGCTGGATCACAATTGGAGAGCCAGGACTTGAACCAGCGATGGTATGGAATGCTGGTGTTGCGGGCTGTGCAGCTCAGCCCACTGCACCTCAGCGCTGACCCTAAGTGTGTATTTTCTTCAGGCTTGTATGCGTATCGCTACATTGCCTCCCAGAAAGCGCCCATTCATCCATCTTCTTAGGAACGACCCAGGAGAGAGCGTGTGTTCTACACCAACACTCGATGCTCATTAGGCTCTCGGACCTTCCCTTCTAAGAGCTGACACATGTCGTCGTTTTAATTTTCACATTATGGATTCTTAGGGCAGTAGATTTCCCATGTGTCTTGGCTGTATTTCTCTTGTGACTTATGTGTCCTTGGCTCGGGCTTGCTCTTCATGAACCTGGGAAGTTAATGAGCTTTGAAGGCACACAGCTCTGGGCTTGAATCCTAACCTTGCTGATTACTGGCTGTGAATCTGCAGGTTGCTTCACCTCTCTGGGACTCGGCGTCATCCCCTGTAAATACGGAGGTGTATTTAGGTGTGTGTGTGGTAGAGCCGGGTGTATGAGGTGATCTCTGGGCCCACACTCCGGGTACTTTGCCAGTGCAGTCCCACCGTCCACTTAAATTACCTTCAGGAAGTTCTTCCATGCAGCCTACTCAGAGTGTGCACCTCAAGACATAGACCATGTCTTCTAGGGTTAAAGCCCTTCAGAGAGTACGTTCCCATGAACAGTTCAGATAGGAGGAAACTAAACTTATTCCTGGGGTGTTTTTTCCAAATTTGCCATGAACATGCCCTTAATTGTTGCGTTGCAAATCCATTCGAGGCACCTTTATCTGTTGGCCTATTGCAGAAATACGGGGTTGCAGAAGGCAAGGCACTCAGCGAGCTCAGGGCCATGGCCAAAGCAGCCGGGGAAGAATGCCCTGTGTTCACACCGCCCGGAGGCGAGACGTTAGATGAGGTATGTAGGCCAATGGCAGGAGGGCCAAATCTCACTTGTTCTGTAAATTAGCTGTTTGTGAATTATGGCTAAGCAGCTTGAGAGTTGTTTGGTTCATAAAGCACGATGCTGTATCTTTTTTGCATTTTAAAGTTATCCTGAATTTCTCATTCACAGGTAAGTTGTCAGTCATTATTGATAATGGATTTAAGGAAATGTGTCATTAGGTGGTACTCGGAAGAAATGGGTGAAGCTGCCGCCTACGGCGCCGGCGTTCTATGTAGGCACCAGTCCGTGTCCCAGTTGCTCCTTCCGATCCAGCTCCCTGCTGATGATCTGGGAAAAGCAGCCAAGGATGGGCCAGGTGCTTGGGCCCCTGCCACTCATATTGGAGGCCTGGATGAAGATCCTGGATCCTGGATCCTGGATCCTGACTGTGGCCTGGCCCGGTCAGTGCAGGCCGTTGCAACCTACTGAGGAGTAAGCCAACAGATGGATATCTCTATCTCTCTGTAACTGACTTTCAAAATAAATAAATCTCCTTTTTAAGTAAATGGAAAATTCCTTGAATGTGAAGCAGTGCCATGAGCAGCAGCAGGGGTAGCCAGCAAAGCGACTGTAGTCATATTCAAGGACAGAGTGGACAAATCACTCAAGAAGCAAAGCGATTCAAAACTGGAACTTAATAGGAGAAAGATCTGTAGTTCTCGTTCCAGCTGAACAGAGTGCCAGCTCAAATTTCCAGGCCAGCACTGCTTATGGGTTTCTGGATGCTTATAGATTTCCTGCCTGGACCAGGAGTGCTTTGGAGTCGGGAATTAGGAGCTGTTTCCCACTTGCCTTTGTGCCCAGTGTGCTCATGGAAATAAGATGGCGTGATTAGAAATAGAAGTCAAGACTTGTCTGTGTGTGTGGTTCTCAGGTTGACAGATTAGAGAAATAGTTACGTTTGTATTTTCGGGAAGTCATTAATGTCACTTGATTTCACCTTGTATTTCTCTCCTTCTAGGTGAAAATGCGTGGGAAAGACTTCTTTGAATTTCTTTGTCAGCTCATCCTGAAGGAAGCAGGTGCAAGAGAACAGTGTCCCCAGGGAGCTCCCAGCAACTGTCTGGAAAGTTCTTTGGCAGAGATCTTTCCTTTAGGAGAAAGCTGTGACTCCGAATTTAATTCAGGATTAGCGGCCAGCGTCTTAGTTGTGAGTCACGGCGCCTACATGAGAAGCCTGTTTGGTTATTTTCTGACTGACCTCAAATGTTCCTTACCAGCGACTCTGAGCAAATCTGAACTCATGTCAGTCAGTCCCAACACGGGGCTCAGTCTCTTTATCGTAGGCTTTGAGGAGGGAGGGGAAGCGAAGCCGACAGTGCAGTGTGTCTGTATGAACCTTCAGGATCATCTCAATGGAGCGACTGCGACCCACTCAGTTTGAGTCTCCATCGCGGTCTCATGATTTTGAGCTTCTGAAGGGAGTGCCTTTCGCTTTATTTCTTTTTTTCTTTTCTTTTTTCTTTCTTTTTTTTTTCTGTCCTCTGCTAGTGCTGATTTGCAAAGAGTTAAGAAGTGGGCGCCGGGGGATCATAGCCACACAAGACAGTGATGGAAAACCATGTTGGAGTGGCTCCTTCTGTCTGAGTCCTTTGGCATTTTCCCAGCCTGCTCAGTTACATCTCTGCATGTAACTTGCTATTGCAAATTGGGGAATTAATACCTGGATTACTATATTCCCACCCTCACTTTTTTTATTTTAATCTTGACATTTTTCTTTAACATCTGAAGAAGTCTAGCCCATTTTATTGACTCTTGGAAAGATACTCTATGTTTTTTACTATTGCATCCAGTGTTTGGAACAAAGAACTATTTATAATTCCCACTGTATATTTATAGTGACTATGCATTATATCAAAAGTCCTTTCAATGAAATATCTACCATCGTGAGTTTATGTAAAGTGAAATGATAAAGTAACACTGAAACACTTTATGTAGAGGTGAATTGTTGGAATGTTTTATTCTAGCGGGCTCAAAATGTGGGTGCTGATGGTTGTGGGACGCCTGGGGGAAGAAGTTAAAATATCATTCGATTTAAAGCACGCTAACAAAGCGCGCTGAGCAGGAGATGCAAGAACAACTTTGTCTGAAAGGTGTCTTGGACAAAGCAAATCTCTGGAAACCAGGAAAGCCAGAACGAAAAGGAGAAAGAAAAATGTTTGACTTCAAGCCAGCGCTGCGGCTCACTAGGCTAATCCTCCGCCTTGCGGCGCCGGCACACTGGGTTCTAGTCCCGGTCGGGGCACCGGATTCTGTCCCGGTTGCCCCTCTTCCAGGCCAGCTCTCTGCCATGGCCCTGGAAGGCAGTGGAGGATGGCCCAAGTGCTTGTGCCCTGCACCCCCTGGGAGACCAGGAGAAGCACCTGGCTCCTGCCATCGGATCAGCGCGGTGCGCCGGCCGCAGCGTGCCAACCATGGCGGCCATTGGAGGGTGAACCAACAGCAAAGGAAGACCTTTCTCTCTGTCTCTCTCTCTCACTGTCCACTCTGCCTGTCAAAAAAAAAAAAAAAGTTTGACTTCGAGGTTGGAGAAAAATACCCACCTCTTGCTTTTCTCAGGCTCTAAACAAAGCAAACGGTTAATAATACACTACAGGAAACCTCAGGATAAAAGAGGGAGCATTGTCCTGGAGAAGAGTGGTGGTCTCAACCACAAGTGATTTTTGGTGGAAGCTACAGATGCCGTGACTGCTTCCTCCACCAGGGGGCACTGGCGGAAAGGTATTTTGTGCAGGCCTTCAGAAACCCCTGTGCAAACGGAGAGAATGTTGTCCATGTGGTTTCTTTAAGCCACCAGGTAGACGAATGCCATGAGTCTCAGCTAATAAGAGGAGCGATACTAGAGATGTCGGTAAAGGCAGAAACGATGTGTGACCAACATGTGCTTTGAGTGTCTTTAAATCATACGTGAAGTTCAGGATTGTTCTTTTCTCAGTGTCCAGCGCTGCCAGTTCCTCTGCCAGTGTCAGAACATGGCGTGCGTTTGAGCAGAGGAAGGACACTAAATCACTTGAAAAGATAACTGAAAAGGACAGAGCACCCACTTTCCCACATGCAGAAGCAAATCACTTCTTTTGTTTAAATAAATAAATAAAGATGTAAGTAGAGTTCCTTTTAGCCGGATGTCACAGTCTTGTGCCCGCAGAGGCAGCTGGTACAGTGGGTCTGAGTGTGTCCATCTGTTCCTGCCTTCTCGCCTCATGTCTGTAAGGAAACAGTATTTTCTGATGCTTTAAAAAAAAAGTACACTAAATATCTGGATGTCTGTATGCTTTATTCTGTCTTGGTATTCTCTCTGTTGATTATGTGTAAATTAGTTCATGATAGCTACTGTATTCTGTGGAATAAATACAAAACATTTTGTTTATTGCTGGGTTCCTGAGTTTATTCATTACTTTCCTATAAAAATAAGCTATAGGGGATTGTCATTTGCATGACTCCTTCTGCTGGTCATAAGGTACAGATTGACGCTATGGTGTAGTAGGCTAAGCCCCAACCTGCCGTGCCGACATCCCATATGGGCGCCGGTTCGTGTCCTTGCTGCACTTCTTCCGATCCAGCTCTCTGCTGTGGCCTGGGAAAGCAGTGGAGGATGGCCCAAGTCCTTGGGCCCCTGCACCCATGTGGGAGACCTGGAGGAAGCTCTTGGCTTTGGATCCACCTGGTTGTGGTCATTTGGGGAGTGAACCAGCGGATGGAAGACCTTTCTGTCTCACCCTCTGTAACTCTGCCTTTCAAATAAATAAATAAATAAATAAATCTTTTAAAAAATGGATCTTCAAGTTCTACAAAGCCAGATGGCTCTTCAGAATGGCCACACTGACGGGCAGCACTCAGAATGCTACTTTATTATTTTTTGAGAGCCATGTGAGAGATGGGTGTCTTACTGTTGGACTAAGTGCCTTCATCTAGAATTCCTGTTTCCTAAATCCTTGTCAGCCCTTGATGCTGTGCAAAATTTGCTAATCTAATGAGTGAAAATTGCCTTGTTTTAATAAGCTTTTCCATGACTGCTAATCAGCAAACTCCCCACCCCGCATTTGTATACTGATGATCTGATCTCACTGGTGAGTCATTGGTACATACTTTTGGCCTGATGTTCTCTGTGAGTGTTTGGCTTTTTTCTTAGTAGCAGAAGTAATTTGACCATTCTGGGTAGGAGTCCTGCCTCTGTTACACACATTGCAAATATCTCCCAGTGTGTTGCTGGTCTCTTACATTTGTTTATGATGCATACTTTTCATATATGTGATAGTGATTTGTAAGTGTAAAGTGATTTGATTGTCTTTTGTCAGGTTTTTCTGGTTTGGGTGTTTGTTTTGTTTTTTAAGATTGATTTATTTTAGGTTGCGGGCGGGAGGGAAGTTATGGGAGGGGGGAAGCCATTGTAACCCATAAGCTGTACTTTGGAAATTTATATTCATTAAATAAAAGTTTAATAAAAAAAAAAAAAAAGAAAGGCAGAGTTACAGAGAGAAAAGGAGGGAGAGAGATCTCCCATCTGCTGGTTCACTTACCAAATGGCCACAATGGCCAGGGGTGGGCCCAGCCAAAGCCAGGAGCCTGGAACTCCATCCAGGCCTCCCACGTGGGCCCAGGCATCTGCTGCTGCTTTCCCAGGTGCACTAGCAGGGAGCTGGATCAGAGGTGGAGCAGCTGGGACTCCAAACAGTGCTCCCTGGGGAAGCTGGCATCAGTGGTGTCTTACCCTTCTGCACTACAACTCCTGGCCCCTGGTGTATTTTTTTTTTTTTTTTTAAGAAAGCTTCTATTTAGTAAATATAAATTCCATAGGTACAGCTTTTGGAATATAGCAGTTCTTCCCACCCTACCCCCTCTCCTGTCCCACCTCCTACTCCTCTTTCATTCCATTCTTCATTAAGATTCATTTTTAATTATATACAAAAGATCAACTCTATACTAAGTAAAAGATTTCAACAGTTTGCACCCACACAGACACACAAAGTATAAAGTACTGTTTGAAGACTAGTTTTACCTATAATTTTCATAGTACAACACATTAAAGACAGAGGTCCTCCATGGGGAGCAAGTGCACAGTGACTCCTGTTGTTGATTTAACAATTGACACTCTTATTTATGATGTCAATGATCACCCAAGGCTCTTGTCATGAGCTGCCAAGGCTATGGAAGTCTTTTGAGTCCACAAACTGACATTATTTAGACAAGGCCATAATCAAAGTGAAAGTTCTTTCCTCCCTTCAGAGAAAGTTACCTCCTTCTTTGATGGCCCCATTCTTTCCACTGGGATCTCACTCACAGAGATCTTTCATCTAGGCCATTTTTTGCCATAGTGTCTTGGCTTTCCATGCCTGAAATGCTCTCATGGGCTGATTCTGAGGCCAGAGTGCTGTTTAAGGGTGTTTGTCATTCTATGAGTCTGCTGTGTAGCCTGCTTCCCATGTTGGAGCATTCTCTCCTTTTTAATTCTATCTATTATTGGCAGAAACTTAATCTTATTTATGTGATCCCATTGATACTTAATCCTATCTTTATGATCAGTTATGCACTTAACATAATTACTTTTAATTACTTTAGTAAGATGGCATTGGTACCAGCCAACTTAATGGGATTTGGAGTCCCATGGCAAATTTTTAGTTTTACCCTTAGGGGTAAGTCTGAGGGAACGTGTGCCAGACTGTACATCTCCCTCTCTTATCCCCACTCTTATTTTTAATAGGGATCAATTTTCAATTGGATTTAAACACCTAAGAATAATTCTGTGTAATGAGTTCAACCAATGGTATTTTTTTTATCAAAGTGCCCTGCTTTTTTAAATTTATTTTTTTATTTGAAAGTCAGAGTTACACAGAAAAAGGAGAGGCAGAAAGAGAATCTTCCAACCACTGGTTTACTCCCCAACTGGCCACAACGGCCAGAGCTGCGCCAATCCAAAGCCAGGAGCCAGGATCCTCCTCCGGGTCTCCCACATGGATGCAGGGGCCCAAGGACTTGGGCCATCCTCCACTGCCTTCCCAGGCGATAGCAGAGAGCTAGATGGAAGTGGAGCAGCTGGGTCTCGAACCGGCGCCCATATGGGATGCCGGCGCTTCAGGCCTGGGCATTAACCTGCTGTGCCACAGCGGCGGCCCCCAACCAGTGGTATTAAGTAGGACAAGAAAATAGTAAAAGGAATAAAACAGTAAACTGTTCCTTGATAGTACAAGGGCTGATCAAGTCATTGCTTCTCATAGTGTCAATTTCACTTCTGCAAGTTTCTTTTTAGGTGCTCAGTTGTCACAGATCAGGGAGAACATATGATATTTGTCCCTTTGGGACTGGCTTATTTCACTCAGCATGATGTTTTCCATATTCCTCCATTTTGTTACAAATGACTGAATTTCATTTTTTTTTTACCACTGTGTAGTATATTCCATAGAGTACGTATTCCATAGAGTACATGTCCCATAATTTCTTTATCCAGTCTTCCGTTGACAGGCATTTAGATTAATTCCATGTCTTAGCTATTGTGAATTGAGTTGCAATAAGCATGGAGGTCTAGATAGCTCTTTTATTTGCCAATCTAATTTCCTTGGGTAAATTCTGAGGAGTGGGATGGCTGGGTCATATGGTAGGTCTATATTCAGATTTCTGAGGTATCTCCATACTGTCTTCCGTAGTGGCTTTCCTAGTTTGTGTTCCTACCAACAGTGGATTAGTGTGCCTTTTCCCCCACATCCTCGCCAGCATTTGTTGTTTTCTGTATGAAAGCCATTCTAGGGGCTGGCGCTGTGGCGTAGCAGGTGAAACTGCCACCTGCAGTGCCAGCATCCCATGTGTGCTCCAGTTTGAGTCCCAGCTGCTCCACTTCCAATCCAGCTCTCTGCTGTGGCCTGGGAAAGTAGTGGAAGATAGCCCAAGCCCTTGGGCCCCTGCACCCACGTGGGAGACCCGGAAGAGGCTCCTGGCTCCTGGCTTCGGATCAATGCAGCTCTGGCCATTGTGGCCAATTGGGGAGTGAACCAGTGGATAGAGGACTCTCCCTGCCTCTCCTTCTCTCACTGTGTAACTCTGACTTTCAAGTAATTTGATGGTGTCGGGTTATAGATTTAGATCTTTAATCCATGTTGAGTGGATTTTTGTGTAAGGTAGGGGTCTTGCTTCATACTTCTGCATGTGGAAATCCAGTTTTCCCATCACCATTTGTTGAGTAGATTGTCCTTGCTCCAGGAATTGGTTTTAGATCCTTGATCAAATACAAGTTGGCTGTAGATGTTTGGATTGATTTCTGGTGTTTCTATTCTGTTCCCTTGGCTATCCACATGTGTTTGTACCAGTACTATGCTGTTTTGATTATAACTGCCCTGTAGTATGTCCTGAAATCTCGTATTGTGATGCCTCCAGTTTTGTTTTTGTTGTACAAGATTGTTTTAGCTATTCGAGGTCTCCTGTGCCTCCATGTGAATTTCAGCATCATTTTTTCCAGATCTGAGAAGAATGTCTTTGGTATTTTGATTGGTATCACATTGAATCTATAAATTGCTTTTGGGAGAATGGACATTTTGATGATATTGATTCTTCCAATCCATGAGCATGGAAGATTTTTCCATTTTTTTGGTATGCTCTTCGATTTCTTTCTTTAAGATTTTGTAATTCATCGTAGAGATCTTTGACGTCCTTGGTTAGGTTTATTCCAAGGTGTTTGATTGTTTTTGTAGCTATTGTGAATGGGATTGATCTTAGCAGTTCTTTCTCAGCCATGGCATTGTCTTTATGTACAAAGGCTGTTGATTTTTGTGCATTGATTTTATATCCTGCTACTTTACCAAACTCTGCTATGAGTTCCTGGTGTATCTTTAAGAAGCCTTCTGTACCATGAGATCCTAAATTAATCTCCCTTTTTCTTAACACTTTAGTGGATTTTTGAAAGTCAGATCTTTATGTGGAATGTGTTTTTTGCAGTTAAGGTAAAAATTCAATGGTACGGTTTTGCTGGGAGTAGTGGGAGTAGTGTGGGAGTAGATACCCCACACCATTGTGAGGAGTCCACTTTGCGAAGGCTCTGATTCTGTGCCGTGCATGCTGGGGGCTGTGTGTGGGCTGTGTCCTGTTTCACTGAACTCTGTGTTTTCTCAATGTAAATTTTATTACTGATCAGTTCCTGGAAAGCTTCTGTGACACATTTTCCTGGGATCACATTCATTTTTTAATCTAGTATCCAATAAATATGTTTGAGTATTGCACACTCATTAGGTATTATTAACTATTACAACTGTTGTAGCCACAGCAGAACTACAAAGTCACCATGCTTGTGGGACTTCTACTGGGAAGGGGTGGGTGAGGAGAGAAGATTGGGGGTGGGGTGCTGCTCTTGGAAGGATGAGCAGGGAGGGACCCTGGGTGGGAGCTCTGCTCGGCCCAGGGAGAAGAGCAACCCAGAGGTGTGGGACATGCAGAGGCCCTGAAGTGTGGAGCAAGGGGAGTGGGGGAGTGGGCAGACAGCCACAGGGAAGAGGCACACAGGCAGAGGCCACAAGGCTTTGGACAGGAGTGGCAAGGTGAGACGTGTTTCGGTGGGGACCTCCCTGGTTGCTATGTAGAGCACCAGCTGTAGGGGGCACTGTGGGAGCATAAGAAAGGAGGCAGGGAGGATGAAAGCTCTGAGCCACTTGGAGAAACAGGGCCAGGGCAGCCAGCAGGGGCCTGGTCATCCGCAGTGGACCACTACAGTGATAGACTGAGGAGCCTGAGTGTTGAATTTCCGAGTAGTTTAGCAAACAGTCATCTCCCCCTTTAAGAACGCCATAGATCTCTCCGTTGTTCCGGGTCTCATTCAATGTTTTGTCGTTTTCTTTGCCTGTTTTTTGTTTACTTTTTGAGTCTTAAGTTTTTATTTTAAGATTTATTTGAAAGAGTTACTGAGATAGAGACAGAGAGCTTCCATCCACTGATTCAGTCCCCAGATGGCCACAATGGCTAGAGCTGCGCTGATCTGAAGCCAGGAGCCAGTAGCTTTTTCCGGTCTCCCATGTGGGTACAGGCACCCAAGGACTTGGGCCATCTTCCACTGCTTTCCCAGGCCACAGCAGAGAGCTGGATTGGAAGTGGAACAGCTGGGTCTTGAACTGGCGCCCATATGGTATGCTGGCACTGCAGGCGGCAGCTTTACCTTGTTATGCCACAGCACCGGCCCCTGTATGTTGATTTTATATCCTGCAGCTTTACTGAATTCATGTATCAGTTCTAATATTCTTTTGGTAGAGTCTTTAGGATTTTCTATATAGAGAATCATATCATCTGCAGTTAGACAATTTGACTTCTTCCTATTTTATGCTGTTCTTTTGTTCTGTTGTCTAATTGCTAAAATTTCAAGTACTTTATTGAACAAGAGTGATGAGACTGGACATATTTGTCTATGGTTCTGTGAGGAGTCAGATAGGTTAATAGGCAGTTAGGTGAATCCTGGTTGAAATTGAGGGTGCAAAATGCTTGCTTCTCCCCAAAACTTATCTTTTTTTTTCTTTCATTTGCGTTTATTTAAACACAGTTCTCAAAACATTTGAGTGAAATTGGGTCTCCTTTGGTAAGCAAAGGACCTGAAAATAATATTTAAAAAATGAACAGGCAAAGTCTTCAGTTTATCCATGACACAGGTGTAGTGTTCCCTTCTCTTATCCCGTACTTTGAAGCACCCAGTTTTTTCATATGGTCTCAAAGCTAGAACAAGAGTACATTTGTGGTGGAATGTATTGTTGCTTGCTGATAACTAGTTGAAATACCATTATCCCCTGTAACAGCTTTAAGAAAAAGCCTTTTAAAGGCATACATTGTGTAACTCTTCTTATTCCCTGCTATAAATAATACAGGTTACATAAAGGCTGACAGATCCACATTTGTATAAGCATCAAGCGTTTGCTGTATTGAGAGAGTTTTAGTTCTAATGCTAGCAGTACAGAGTTACAGAGCGTAATTTTTAACACTTAACTTGCAAGTATAATAAGTATGGTATGTTTCATGGACTGGAGACATAACGGGCATTTTTGTCTTTAAATTCACTACTGACAACTTTTTTTTTTCCATTTTTTTTTTTTTTTTTTTGACAGGCAGAGTGGATAGAGAGAGAGAGAGAGAGAAAGGTCTTCCTTTTTGCCGCTGGTTCACCCTCCAGTGGCCACCATGGCCGGCGCATCGTGCTGATCCGAAGCCAGGAGCCTGGTGCTTCTCCTGGTCTCCCATGCAGGTGCAGGGCCCAAGCACTTGGGCCATCCTCCACTGCCTTCCCGGGCCATAGCAGAGAGCTGGCCTGGAAGAGGGGCAACCAGGATAGAATCCGGTGCCCCGACCGGGACTAGAACCCAGTGTGCCGGCACCGCAAGGTGGAGGATTAGCCCGTTAAACCACAGCGCCAGCCAACACTACTGACAACTTAACCTGAACTTTCTGCTAAGCATTGATATGTTAGAAAGAAAAGTAAAAACCAAACTGTTTATTGTTGCTTTTTGCCATTTGGTAACATTTTACACACAGGCTTCGATCTTCAGAATACCCTGGATTCAGTAGAAAAACCTTTTAAATGAAGTTTTGTACAATAGAAACTTCTCAGCAGTCAAAATCTAGACTGTAAAAAAATACACGCAAAACATACTTCTCTGAACACACTTAACTTTGAACAAAGCACCAAACCACACAAATGCAGAATGAAAACGGCATTTCAACTCCACCAAAAGCAGTCATAAAAGGTGTAAAAGTCACCTAATTCGCTAGGCACTGTTCACTTTTTAAACAGGAGACAATAAAAAAATATTGTCCACAAACAACATCCCAGCTCTAGGGCAGGTTTCAGAGTGTTCAACTTCATGCTTCAATAGGTGAGTAGGACCGTGATCTGGAACGTGATCTGTATCCTCCACGACTATAGTAAGGGGAAGGTGAGCGCCTTCTATAAATCTGATCTCTATCTTGAGCAGCTCTCCATCCGCCTCCTCCACCACCACCTCTATATGACCTGCTACAGTAGTCTCGATCATCATAGCCTCGATCATACCCTCTGTCGTAGTCATCCCGACGGCGTGACCTGCCATATGTAGGTCTCCCCATGTAAATTCCTGGTGTTGGAGTATGTGGTCTTTTTGTTATAGAAAAATCAACTCTGATTCTACGCCCATCAAGCTCCATTCCATTGGCACATCCTTTAGCTTCCTTAGCATCATCTACATTTTCAAAATAAACAAAGGCAAATCCTCTTGAACACCTAGACTGCTGGTCATATACAATAGACACATCAGCATTGGGACCATACTTAGAGAAAACTTCTCTTAGATCTCTTTCTGTGGTATACAAGCTCAAACCAAATACTCCAAGCCAACAGTTGGGGTCAGGATTTGCCCGAGTCCCAACATGACCCCTGCGAGTAGACATGGGAGAATGACTGTGGCTATGCCGTCTACGATAATCTCGACTGTAAGACCTGCTGCGGAATCGTCTATGAGAACGGAACCGAGACCATGACCTTGTATAATGCCTTCGAGAGCTGCTTCTGGATCTAGACCTAGATTCAGATCCGGACCTGGACTTTGATCTGGAACGCCTGGAATCTTCCTTGGAGCGAGACCTTGCAGGGGTATGCCTTGCAGATTTCCCCGATCCGTGAGCACTTCCACTTCTGGAAGCAGAACGGGATTCCCGCTCGCCGTAGTTCTGCTCGCCGCTGTCGCTCATGACTCCTGGCTGCTGTCGCTGCTCGCTGTACTTCAACCGAAGCTGTCAACCTCTTGTGCCTTCCTTAAAGAGGTTCCGCCGAAGCCTGAAGCCTCGCACGACGCTGGTGTCCGAGCTGCCCAGAGCCGAAGCGCTCTGCACCGCCTCCGCACGGGCTCTCCAAAAGTTATCTTTAGCAAGATCAAAAGTGCTGATTGAGAGCTTCCAGGAAAATAGCAAGGGAGTGGCGATTCCATCCTCCTGAGCTCGGTTTATTGTGACAACGGAGTTACCTGTCCCACCTCCAGATGGCATTTTTGTTTTATCAGGAGCAAGCCAGACAGGGCAATAAGATTACAGGTCAGGTCTTTTGATGGGTTTTGTTCCCACCTTGTTATCAAGGTTTTTTTCTTCCCCAAAATTGTGCTTAAAGACCACCGTACCACCAGCCCCTTCTGGTTTTGCCTCTCTTGAAGACCCCCTCTGGCCACTCTGCCAGGAGGTCTCTGACTTAAATAAATCTTGCTTTTAAATGCATCTTGCTTTTCTCTTCCTTGTCTGCTTGGAAATTCTTCCATGTGAGACAAGGAACCAAGGTAATCTTTTTTCTGCCGCTGTTTCACCTGCTACAGTTCCAGATGTTTTAACTTTGCACCATTTAGTATGATATTGGCTGTGGGATCATCATATGTAGTCTTTTGGATTTTATTTTTATTCATTTGAAAGGCAGAGTTACAGAGGGAGAGAGACGGAGAGACAGATCAATTTTCCATCCGCTGGTTCACTCCCCAAATAACTGCAATGACTGTGGCTGGACCAGGCAGAAGCCAGGAGCCAGGAGCTTCTTCTGGGTCTCCCACATGGTTGCAGGAGCCCAAGGACTTGAGCCATCCTCTGCTGCTTTTGCAGGCACGGCAGCCAGAGCTGGATTGGAAGTGGAGCAACTGTGGTATGAACCAGCGCCCATATGAGATTCCGGCACTGCAGGCCATGGCTGGCCCTGTGTTGTTGAATTTTACTTTGAGCTTTTTCTACATCCATTGAGATTGTTACTGGGGATCGGTTGCCCAGGGTTCTTTGCACAAGAAAGAATTCAGACATGAGACAGAGAGTAGTGGCAAGGAAGCTAGCAAAGTTTAATGAAGAGTGTGCACCTGTCAGAACAGGTGGGCATCTCAGTGAAGAACTGAGAGCTCAGACTGCACTTTCTATAGATTCTGGGTGTGGGTCTTCTTTCTCCTCCCCTACACCCTCTCTGGAATATTGTGGGGTGGAGGGCTCTCTGGGTGTGGAATCTCTCCCAGAACTCCCTAATAGTCCCCTTGGTGAAGAGCAGCTGAGACTCCCCTAAGCTGGCCTCAGGGAGAGGGCTGGGTCGCACCCTACCAGGTCATTGAACTATGGTGAGACTTTTTGGTATGTGAGTGTTGGTTTGCTTCCAAGGTTTCCCAGGCTGCTGTCTCTAAGATCATCACAAAACACGCCAAACACCGGAGTAAGGGAAAGGGTTTATTGGGGAAACCCAGCAGGCTGGAGGGGAGGGGTGAAGAGGGAAAAAGAGAGAGAAGGCGAGTATAAGAGAGAGAGAGACAGAGAGGAGAGGAGCTAGTGAGGAGAGAAGAGAGAGGGAGATGGGGAGAGGAGAGGAGAGCAGAGAGCGCAGAGAAGAGAAAGAGAGAAGACAGAGCGAGCAGGAGGGAACAGAGAGAAGAGAGAGGAGAGGGCCACGTGTTCAGGAACAGGTCCTTTTAAAACTTTGCTGGAGGGTGGGCAGGGAAGCAGGAGTAACGAATCCCATTAGGATGGGGGTGAAGCTGACACCAGTGCTGTGGCATAGCGGGTAAAACCACCGCCTGCAGTGCGGGTATCCAATATGGGTGCCGGTTCCAGTCCCAGCTGCTCCACTTCTGATCCAGCTCTCTGCTATGACCTGGGAAAGCAGTAGAAGATGGCCCAAGTCCTTGGGCCCCTGCACCCATGTGGGAGACCCAGAAGAAGCTCTGGCTCCTGGCTTCCGATCAGTGCAGCTCTGGCCGTTGCAGCCAGTTGGGAAGTGAACCATCAGATGGAAGCTCTCTCTCTGCCTCTCCTCTCTGTGTAACTCTGACTTTCAAATAAATAAATCTTAAAAAAAAGTTTGGCAGAGCGAGCTAAGCTGCTGCCTGCAATGCTATGGGGAGTCAGATGGTCAACAGGCAGTCATGTTGGTCCCGGTGGAAAATGAGGGAGAGGGGAGTCCCTCTAAGAGAGTACAGCATGTTTGCCTTCCCCCAAAAGTTGTCTTTAGCAAGGTCCCCACTCCTTGGGAGCTTCCAAGCTTATGAGACTAGCAAGGGAGTGGTGACTCCACCCTTCTGAGCTCCCAGTTTACTGTAAAACAAGTCACCTGTCTCACCCTTGACTCTTGTTTTATCATGAGAGATAAGAACCTGGATGGATTTTGTCCCCGTCTTGTAACTGATCATTGGCTGATAGGTTTTTTCTCAAAACTGTGCTTAAAAACTCCAGTACCACCAGCCCCTTTGGGTTTTTCTTCTCTTGGAGCCCCCTCCAGGCCACTTTGGCAGGAGGTCTCTGACTTCAATAAATGTTGCTTTTCTCTCTGCCTGTCCCTGTGGAAATTCTTCCATGTGAAGTAACCGTTTCCCGCTGCTGTTTCACCCGTAACAATGCCAGCATCCCGTATCGGAGCACTAGTTCAACTCTTGGTTCTCCACTTCCAATCCAGTTCCCTGCTTATGTGCCTGGGGAGGCAGCAGAGGATGGCCCAAGTAGTTGGGACCCTGCACCCATGTTAGACCCCAAAGGAGCTCCAGGCTCCTGGCTTTGGTCTCGACTATCCTGCCTGTTGTGAACATTTGGGCAATGGGTGAGCAGATGGAAGATCTCTCTTTCTCCCTCTCCCCCCTCCCCATCAGTCTGCCTTTCAAATAAATCGTTATTTTTTGAAAAGTTTGGTAGAATTCAGCAGTGAAGCCATCTGGTCCTGGGCTTTTTGTTGGGAGAGTTTATTGCTGATTTAATCTCATTACTCATTACTGATCTGCTCAGGTTTTCCATGTCTTCATGGTTGTTTGGGTGGGTTATGTATGTCCAGAAATATATCGATTCCTTCTAGGTTTTTTTTTTTTTTTTAAAGATTTATTTATTTATTTGAAAGTCAGAGTTACACAGAGAGAAGAGAGGCAGAGAGGCAGAGAGAGAGAAAGAGAGAGAGAGAATCTTCCATCTGATGGTTCACTCCCCAATTGGCTGCAACAGCCAGAGCTGTGCTGATCTGGAGCCAGGAGCTTCTTCCGAGTCTCCCACGTGGGTCCAGGGGCCCAAGGACTTGGGCCATCTTCTTCTGCTTTTCCAGGCCACAGCAGAGAGCTGGATGGGAGGCAGCTGGGTCTCGAACCGGCGCCCGTATGGGATGGCGGCGCTTCAGGCCAGGGTATTAACCCGTTGCGCCACAGCGCTGGCCCCTTCTAGGTTTTAAAATTTGTTGAGATGTACTTCTTTATGATAGATCCTAATGATTCTTTGTATTTCTGTGGGGAAGCAATGATGAAGGTGACCAAGTTCTTGTCTCCTCATGGAGAAGGAGAATTTCCAGGCAGGCAGGACGGTGAGCAAAGCAAGGTTTATTTAAGTCGGAAACTTTCTGCTGCAGCAGACGGGAGAGGGGTCTTCAAGGAAGGAGTTGCCCGGAAAAATTGTCCGGGGTGAGATCTTTTAAGCACCGTGTTGGGGGAGTAACAGAATAACAGCTAACAAGGACTCAAAGGGTGGGGACAAAACCCATCAGAGAGCTGGAATCGTAAAACAGAAAAGCCATCAGAAGGGGATTCTGGGTAACTTCTTTCTATTCTCATGAAAAACTAGAAGCTCAGAGTGAAAGAGACTGGTATTTTGTCTTGCTAAAGGCATCTTCTGGGCAGAAGCAAGCACCCTGTCCTCTCTTAAAGGGACTTCCCCTTTTCTCAGTCCAACAGGGACTTGTCTGAACTGCCAATTTAGGCCATCTAACTCACCACAATATGATTTTGATTTTTTTTTTTATTTGTTAAGATTTGTTTTGTGGTCTAATGCTTTGTCTCAGAGAACTGTGTGCTAATGAAAAGAATTGGGGGTGGGTATTTGGTGTAGTGGTTACGATGCTTCTTGGAGCACCTGCATCCCAAGCTGGAGTGCCTGGTTGGAACCGTGGTTCCTCTGCTTCCAATCCAGCTTCAGGTCACTGCCACCCACTCCGGAAACCTGGATGAAATTCTGGGCTCCTGGCTTTGGTTTGACCCAGCCCTGGCTATTGTAGGCTTTTGGGAGTGAACTAGTGGATGGAAGTTCTTTCTTTGTACATCAGTCTCTTTACCTTTCAAATAAAATGAAAAATAAATAAAGATTAAAAACAAGAATGTGTATTCTGTAGCTGTTGGATGGACTCTTTCATAAATTTTGTAATTGTGTTGGGTCTATTGGTCCACTTTAGTTTTTTAAATAAAATATTTATTTATTTATTTGAAAGGCAAAGTGATAGAGAAAGGAAGAGAGATATCTTCTCCCCCCTAAGACTGATTTATTCATTTGAAAGTCAGAGTTACAGAGAGAGAGAGAGAGAGGTCTTTCATCCACTGGTTCACTCCACAAATGGCCACAATGGCTGGGGTTGGGCCAGGCCAAAGCCAGGAGCTTCTTCCCAGTCTCCCACATGGGTCCAGGGGCCCAAGCATTTGGCCCATCTTCTACCGCTTTCCCAGGTGCATTAGCAGGGAGCTGGCTTGAAAGCAGAGCAGCTAGGACTCAAACTGGGTCCCAGATGGGATGCCAGCACTGCAGAGGGTGGCTTAACCTGCTGTACCAGAATGCCATGTTGAGTTTTTGTCTGTTTGGTCTGTCCAGTTGATATGGGTGAGGCAGCAACAGTGAATAGACAGCTCAGTTCTTTGTCTCACATGAAAGAATTATCAGGCAAACAAGGCAGAAAGAGAAGAAAAACAGGATTATTTAAGTTGGAAACCTCCTGCCAAAGTGGCCAGGAGGGGGGTTCAGGAGAGGAAGATTCGGAACTGGCCTGGCTTGCTCAGGATAAAACAGTAGAGCCATCGGAAGAGTGGGATAGTTGTTTTCTTTTCTTCTTCTTTTTTTTTGACAGGCAGAGTGGACAGTGAGAGAGAGAGACAGAGAGAAAGTTTTTCCTTTTGCTGTTGGTTCACCCTCCAATGGCTGCCGCGGCCGGCGCATCGCGCTGATCCAAAGCCAAGAGCCAGGTGCTTCTCCTGGTCTCCCATGCGGGTGCAGGGCCCAAGCACTTGGGCCATCCTCCACTGCACTCCTGGGCCACAGCAGAGAGCTGGCCTGGAAGAGGGGCAACCGGGACAGAATCCGACACCCCGATTGGGACTAGAACCCAGGGTTCCGGCGCCGCAGGTATTGAGCCACAGCGCCGGCCGGGATAGTTGTTTTCCAGTAAACTGGGAGCTCAGAATGGTGGGGCCACCATCCCCTTGCTGTTCTCATGAGGCTAGAAGCTCCCAAGCACTGGGGCAGGCACTTTTCACCTTGCTAAAGATACCTCTTGGGGGAAGCAAGCATTTCACACCCTTAATTTCCACTGGGAACCACCTATGAACCCATCTGACTCCTCACACTGTGATGAAAGTGGGTGTTGGAGTCCCCATTATTAACATATTGAAGTCTATCACTTTAGATGTAATAATTTTTGTTTTATAAAGCTGGGTACTACAGAACTTGGTGCACATATGTTTATAATTGTTGTTTCCTCTTGTTGAATCCATTCCTTGATCATTTTATAAAGACCTTCTTTGTCTCTTTATATTTTTTGTAAAGGTTTTTTTTTAAATTAATTTATTTTTTTAGACAGGCAGAGTGGACAATGAGAGAGAGAGAGAGAAAGGTCTTCCTTTGCCGTTGGTTCACTCTCCAATGGCTACCGCAGCTGGTGCGCTGCGGCTGGCGCACCGCGCTGATCCAAAGCCAAGAGCCAGGTGCTTCTCCTGGTCTCCCATGGGGTGCAAGGCCCAAGCACCTGGGCCATCCTCCACTGCACTCCTGGGCCACAGCAGAGAGCTGGCCTGGAAGAGGGGCAACTGGGACAGAATCTGGCACCCCGACCGGGACTAGAACCTGGTGTGCCGGCGCCACAAGGCGGAGGATTAGCCTATTGAGTCGCGACGCCGGCCTGTAAAGGTTATTTTATCTGATATAAGTAGAGCTAAATCACTTTTGGTTTCTGCTTGCATGGAACATCTTTTTCTATCCTTTCAGTTCCAGTCTTTGTGTGTGTCTTTATTGGTGAAGTGAGTTTCTTTTTTTTTTTTTTTTAACTTTTATTTAATGAATATAAATTTCCAGTGTACAGCTTATGGATTACAATGGTTCCCCCCCCCCCATAACTTCCCTCCCACCTGCAACCCTCCCCTCTCCCGCTCCCTCTCCCCTTCCATTTGCATCAAGATTCATTTTCAATTCTCTTTATATACAGAAGATCAATTTAGTATAAAGATTTCAACAGTTTGCACCCACATAGAAACACAAAGTGAAACATACTGTTTGAGTACTAGTTATAGCATTAAATCACAATGTACAGCACATTAAGGACAGAGATCCCACATGAGGAGCAAGTGCACAGTGGCTCCTGTTGTTGACCCAACAAATTGACACTCTAGTTTATGGCGCCAGTAACCATCCTAGGCTGTCGTCATGAGTTGCCAAGGCTATGGAAGCCTTCCAAGTTTGCCGACTCTGATCATTTTTAGACAAGGTCATAAAAGACAGAGTGAGGATAGTAACCAATGATCCTAAGAGTGGCATTTACCAGGTTTGAACAATTATACAGCATTAAGTGGGGAAGAGGACCATCAGTACACACATGTTGGGAGTAGAGCCATTGGTGGTAGAGTAGAGGTTATGATTACAAAGGAATGAGGCCCAAGTGCACTAGACAGGGCCTAGAACAAAGGACAGAGTCATTATTAGAGGAGCTAAGAAAGGTGCTGTCTAAGCTACAAGTAATTTTTCTGATTGAGAGGCAAATAGAACCTGATAGAAGGGGCTTGATAATAATCTGGTGGGCTTTAGGCCTTGTAAGTTAAGAGGCCCAGACCTATCTATCTCTTCACATGGGGTATATCCTAAGGGAGGTGTGAACCTCCTAGGGGAAGGCACTCTGTTGACTTTCATTACTTGGCTGGCCTGGGAGGAGAGCTGGCCAGGTAAAGGCAGGGGGCATCTCTAACAAGAAATTTACAGTTCTGCCTGCAGTGTTGCTGACCCTACTTGACCATCCCCTCAGCTGCAGTGGTCACATTGGAAGTTGGGCTGAGTGAAGGGCTTTTCAGCTTAGAGCCAATAAGATCTGTGGCTCTGACCTGGGCATCCTTCGACTCCAGGGCAGGTCCATTTCCAGTGATCCAACTCTTGGCAGAGCTGCCAGGGCTCATGAAGTGAGTTTCTTGCATATAATTGGGTTTTGTGTTTTTAAAATCCATCCATCCAATCTGTGTCTTTTAGTTGGGGAATTTGATCCATTTATATTCAAGATTATTATTGACAAGTAAAGCCTTAATCGTATCATTTAAAGAAATTTCTCCCATTTGTTTTAGATATCCTTTGTTGTTTCTCTTTTGCACATCGCTTGTCTCGTGTTTTTGTAGTGGTAGTTACTGTTCTTTCACTTCCGGACACAGAGCTCCTGTAAGCATCCCCCATGCCCACTGTCGTTGTGTCAGCATTGGTGCAGTCTCTGGGGGAGCAAGCCTGTTTCAGCTTTGACTTTGTTGTAGGTTATTCCTTTTCGCTGGGGTTAGTCCATGCTTAAGAAGATACAGCTTTCTGGGAGCAGGAGTCTGGCCTGGTAGGTAAGGCACCTCCATCCCATCCTGGTTCCAGCTCCCAGTTCCAGCTTCTTGATAGGGAGGCAGCAGTGATGGCTCAAGTAGTTGGATTCCTGTCACCCATGTGGGAGACCTGGGCTGAGTGCCTGATTCCTGGCTTCATCCCTGCCCAGTTCTGGTCCCTGTGGGCATTAACCAGCAGATGGGAGCTCTGTCTGTCTCTCTCTGTTTCTACCTCTTGACTTGGAAAAAACAATGCTGATACACTCAGTGAGATTCTTCACTGGGGTCTGGTTGGGTTTCTGATGTTTGTCAGCACTGGCGGCCTTGGGAATCACTCACTGCTCTTCTAATGCTGCAGCAGGTCAGCTTTAGAGCTTACTGCTTGTTTCCTTGTGCGTGTGCTATCCAACCGTTGGCCAAAGCCTCCTGTGAATGCTCATTCAGACTATGGAAGGCTCCCTCTTCTCGGCTACCCTGCCCTGCAAAGGCCAGCTTCTCTGTCAGCTCAGTGACACTGACACTCGGCTGGGTCCTGTCTCCTTGTGCTGTGGCTCTCAAGCAACCCTGAGGCAGAAAGTTGGGTGATTGTGGCACTTAACTCCCGAGTTATTTTTCTCCCGAGGATCATAGCGTTGAGCTACACCATGCCTGGAAACAACTACTTCCTATTTACATATTTCTGTTTTATAGTTTTTGGCAAGAGAGCAGATCTAGGTAGCATTTACTCCATCATGACTAGAAGAGGAACCTATGTGATTCTCAATGTTGGATGAGTTATAATGCAAGAAAGATCTATATAGGAGTCGCTGCTGTGGCTTAGCAGGTAAAACCGCCGCCTGCAGTGCTGGCATACCATAGGGCATCAGTTTGAGTCCTGGCTGCTCCACTTCCAATCCAGCTCTCTGCTATGGCCTGGGAAAGCAGTAGAAGATGGCCCAAGTGCTTGGGCCCCTGCACCTGCTTGAGTGACCAGGAGGAAGCTCCTTGCGCAGCTGAGGCCATTGCGGCCATCGCGGCCATCTGGGGAGTGAACCAGCGGATGGAAAACCTCTCTCTCTCTCTCTGCCTCTGCCTCTCTGTAACTGCCTTTCAAATAAATAAATCTTTTTTTTAAAGAAAGATCTATATAAACAGTAAATCTCCATATATATATATATATATATATATATATATAGGTGTTGTGATGACATCTTTGGCAAGGATTTGTAATTATGTAAACAGGATAAAGATTGGGCTTTAAACACTGGAAACTCTGCCTATGGTGAGGTTGTTGAAGCCTCTAGCAGTCAGTTTGAAATATATAGAACTGAACACACACACACACACACACAAACGAGTCACACTCACGACATTGATGTTTCTGTTCCCTTACCCCTTCCATCCTCACCCCATCTATTGCTTTGTGTTAAAGGCTCTGCTTTTCCTTTCTTTAGTCAGGAATGACTTTCCTGCAGAAACAAAGGAACCCCGGAAGCCTGTGGAAGAGAAATGGCCACAGTATCTCTTTTTTCTTCTTCTTCTTCTTCTTCTTCTTTTTTTTTTGACAGGCAGAGTGGACAGTGAGAGAGACAGAGAGAAAGGTCTTCCTTTTGCCGTTGGTTCACCCTCCAATGGCCGCCGCGGTTGGCGCGCTGTGGCCGGCGCACCGCGCTGATCCAATGGCAGGAGCCAGGGGCTTGTCCTGGTCTCCCATGGGGTGCAGAGCCCAAGCACTTGGGCCATCCTCCACTGCACTCCCTGGCCACAGCAGAGAGCTGGCCTGGAAGAGGGGCAACTGGGACAGAATCCGGTGCCCCGACTGGGACTAGAACCCGGTGTGCCGGCGCCGCAAAGCGGAGGATTAGCCTAGTGAGCCGCAGCGCCGGCCTTTTTTTTCTTCTTCATTGCTTCATTCTCCCGCTGTAAGCAGATGAAGGCCTGTTTATTCCCAAGAGCTTATTTGGCACTGCTCCATTTCTATGGGTTTTTGGGTCCAGTGGGCCAAAAACAAAATGAAGAATCACTTGGCCCTTCTGCCTTTTCTTTTGGTAAAGGATTTATTTATTATTTATTTAAAAGAGTTACATAGAGGCAGAGAGAGAGAGAGAGAGATCCTCCATCCACTGGTTCACTTCCAAAGTAGCCACAATGGCTAGAGCTGAGCTGATCTGAAGCCAGGAGCCAGGAGTCTCCTCTGGGTCCCCCATGCAGGTGCAGGGATCCAAGCACTTGGGCCATTTTCTACTGCTTTCCAGGCCATAGCAGAGAGCTGGATCGGAAGTGGAGCAGCTGGGACTCAAACTGGCGCCCATATGGGATGCCAGCACTGCAGGTGGTGGCTTTACCCACTATATCCCTGCTTATTTATTTTTATGTATTTGAGAGGCAGAGACACACACACAGAGGGAGAGACAGCGACAGACACACTGAGATCTTCCATCCGCTGTGTCACTACCCAAATGCCCTCAACAGCTGGGGTTGGACCAGGCCAAAAACCAATAGTCAGGAACTCAGTCAGGATCTCTGGCATGTGGGTTTCAGGAACCTTGCCAAGTACTTGCGTTAACACGAACCTGGAATCAGGAGTAGAGCCAGGCACTTTGATATGGGATGCAGGCATCCAATAACCACTATGCCAAATGCCCACCCCTTGAGAGAACTTCGGAAGGAACATCAACCAGCCTTTGAAAACTCTGTTTTTTTTTTTTTTTTTTTTTTTTTGACAGGCAGAGTGGACAGTGAGAGAGAGAGAGAGAGAAAAAGGTCTTCCATTTGCCGTTGGTTCACCCTCCAATGGCCGCTGCGGTAGCGCGTTGCGGCCGGCGCACCGAGCTGTTCCGATGGCAGGAGCCAGGTGCTTCTCCTGGTCTCCCATGGGGTGCAGGGCCCAAGCACTTGGGCCATCCTCCACTGCACTCCCTGGCCACAGCAGAGAGCTGGCCTGGAAGAGGGGCAACCGGGACAGGATCGGTGCCCCGACCGGGACTAGAACCCGGTGTGCCGGCGCCGCAAGGCGGAGGATTAGCCTGTTGAGCCACGGCGCCGGCCAAAACTCTGTTTTGTGTGATCAAAGAAGATCAGCATTTCAGCCTGTGCCTCTGGGTCTACCGGGGATGGTGCTCCTGTCCCCTGTTCCTTAGAATGGAAAGCTTTAGCATGCAGACTCTCAAGGGAGACATAAGAAGAAAATTCCCTTGGGAGACTTGGTCAGAAGGTGGTTTGAACACCAAAGTGGTGAACCACTACGTATTTTTACATTAATTATTAAAAGGGAGGAGCTGATAGCTAAGACCAGGTCATGAAAAGCCAACTATGGCTTGAAGGGCTGTGAATCCCATGTCAGTGTGTCAGGAGCGTCTTTGCGTCCTGTGTTTTGCTAGTCTGATGGAGACCAAAGGGAGAGCTCTGAGAACCCCAGCCATAGAAGGACAGGGTGCGCAGACTCCTGAACTGGGTGACATCCTACCAAGTCTCACAGGGCAGCAACTCAGCTGATGTCTTAACTTTACGAGACACTGCTGTGGCTGTATCAGTGTGCATTTTTCAAATAAAGATGATTTCTCTCTTTAAAGAAATTACTTCAGGGGCAGAATGATCAAAAGTCTAATACCGGTAAGATTTCCTTGTTTTCAATAATTCTATCTGGATTAATAAAACTTGTTTTCTTAGTCTGCTTATACAGGGGAAAAAATCTGAATATTTAAAAATTCCAATGCCCCTTTTCAATTTTTGCTTTCTCTGGATTTCCCCAATGCTCTACTCCCACCATCCCTTTTAAAAATTTTTTTTAAACTTCCCAAACAAGTCAGTTTCTTTTTTTTTCTTTCCTTTTTCTTTCTTTCTTTTTTTTTTTTTTAAAGATTATTTATTTACTTGAAAGAGTTACACAGAGAGAAGGAGAGTGGGGGAGGAAGAGAGAGAAAAAGAGAGAGTGTGAGAGAGAGAGAGAGAGGTCTTCCACCCGCTGGTTCATTCCCTAATTGGCCGCAACAGCCAGAGCTGTGCCAATCTGAAGCCAGGAGCTTCTTTGCAGTCTCCCACATGGGTGCAGGGGCCCAAGCACTTGGGCAATCTTCTACTGCTTTCTCAGGCCATAGCAGAGAGCTGGATCGGAAGCGGAGCAGCTGGGACTTGAACCGGCACCCATGTGGGATGCTGGAACTGCAGGCAGCGGCTTTACCCATTATGCCACAGCCCTGCCCCCACCACCATCCTTTTTATCCCCTTGCCCTGACATGCTTTCATGAGTGATACAGAAAAGCAAACACTTTGAGAAGCTGAGATGAGTTTTATTTTTCTCTTAAACAGAAGAAAAAAAGTAGGGTTACATTTTTCATAAATATATATAAATACGGAGTGACAGGCAACATTCTTCCAAATAAATAAATAAATATTGCCACACGCTAAGGGACATAAAAGAAGTGATAGGGGCCACCTTGGCTCTGCCCAGAAGAACCCCTCATGGTGGTGTTGAGGTTGTAGGATTACAATCATTTTTCTACCGAGGTCCTTTTGAGATTTTTTTCCACCTAGTTGTCATTATGGGGAGCCTCTACCAGCTGGCATACAGGATAGTATCCCCAACAGGAAATGAACACTATTAAAATAGTTGCTAGGCATGGCTATATACTATGGTACACAGGTTTAGTGTTTCAAGAGAGGAACCGGCCCTTCAAGTTCAGCTAAAAACTATCAGGAAAAAAGCAGTTGTCCAATGCGAGTAGACAAAGGCTCGATTGGCCTATATGGTGGCAGTTACAGACGGTGGCGACTGGCACGAAGCTGTTGTTGGGATCTGTGTTTCAGGTGCATATTCTGTAGTTTAGGTGGGCGCTAAAATAGAGGTAGGAAAATAAGGCCCCCTTGTAGGGCCGACGTCAATCCCAGCTCTTGGGCATCCCTACTTGAGGCTTTGTTCTGCTCAGTATAACGCTGGGGCTCCTGGGACAGGAAGCTGTCTTTGGTTAATGCCCCCAAAATTTCCAAGTGGATTGAGACCCAGGTGTGCCTGCCTAGCAGTGTTTAAAGTAATCCAATAGCCGCTACTCCACAGCGCGAACGAAATCATGGTCAAGATCGTTTCCTAATTCCTACAATTTAGTCCCCTGGTTATTGGACTTCTGCCCGCTACCCTTGAGCCCTCGATGCCACTTCACTTAGGAAAAGGGACACAATCTTTCAGTCCACAGACGGCCTACCCCAGAGCAGCCCGAGCATCTCAAGGCCTCTGCCCCAGTCCCATTTTTGTAATTCATCCAGGATGGATGGTTATGAGCCTGGAAGGAGAGGCTTAACAAAGTGCCTCTAGCAGAGTTTGAATGCCTTTGCCATTTTGTAACGCCAATCTAGATTTTCATGACCCTGTACTAAAGCTGGTCCTTGGGCCAGATTCACTAAGGGCAAAGATGGGGCCCAGAGGTGAGGCGAGCTCCCAAGCCTGTTGGGAACAGGGTCATTTCTTGCTTTCTGGCTCTGGCTGCACAGAGGGAGAGAGAGGGGTAAAGGGCGCCTCCCTCCCGGCAGGGAAGCTGAGTTTCCCGGCGTGGTTTCCGACACCAGGCACCCTAGATGCTGACTTCTGAGCAGACTACCGCCAGCCTTTTCCCACAGTTCTTCTCCAGAGATGCTTGAGAAAGAACAAAGCCTGGAGACCCGTGTTTTCATCACTTGCCCAGTCCAGCTGTTAGCAGCAAGTCCTGCAGAACCAAATGCCAACAGGATCAGGGCAGGAGCACATACCCTCGCATCCATGGAGAAGCTGCCGGAATTCTCTCCCACCCTGCACCTTGCGAGTTACTGAGCTCACCAAGCTATTGCTTTACCTTAATGCCAAACTGAGTAAGAAGAGAGGCCGAGGGAAGAGATATATAAGGGGGACGGGGAATGGGGAGGAAGGAGTCCCTTCTCTCCCTTGTAAGGAAGGAGATGTTTCTCATTTACCTGTTGGGGTTGCTCATTCAGAAAGGTAGGGTTATAGGGGTGAGGAAGGTGGTGAGACGACTCTTGGGGAAAGGACTGGAGAGAAGCAGCTGATTCCACACCACCTTCCCCATCCATCGAGGGGCAAGGGAGCTGGTCCCTATACAGAGTTTAGTTTGCTAAAGGAGAGTTAATGAGGCTCCCTTGGCATCCCTAGATGAATTTGGGGAAATGGTGGCACCTTTCCGGGCCCATCCTGTCCCCGTGCATGTTCACCCTATTGCCCCGGAGCACTCCGAAGGGGTCGCTGGCCACCAGGCCATTGTCTTCAGCACTTGGGGCCTCCTGTGAGCAGGAGGCTGGGGCCGGGGTCAGCCGGAACCTGGGCTTCAGCACGTTCAGCGGGTCCTGCTCCCAGGCGTCCTCGGCGCTCCGGGTGTGCCTTCGTGGCCTCGGCGTGTTGAAGTGGATCAGGGGGATCTCGTTCCTCCGGGACAGGAACTGGGAGTAGGGTGGCGGGTTCATGCCTGGCAGGAAGGGCCTCTTGGCCCGGCCCAGGCTGACCAGGAAGTGATGCTCCGGAGAGTGGTAGACGTCGTACCCATTTTCCAGCGTTCTGTGTCTGAACCTGCAGTTCTGGGGGTCAAAGTAATGCTGGAGAGGCAAGAGGGAAGAGGGTGAAGGCTGGGGATGTGGGCCTGGGACCCCAGACTCCCCCCCGACCCGGGGCTTTAGGCTGTGTGCCAACCGGCCCAAAGGCCCAGAAGGCTCTCTTGTGTCCAGCTTTGACTTGTTGGCTTAGTCCACACACCATTAAGTTGCACTGTTTAACCTCCTGGGTCCCTTCTGGGGGACAGTGATGTTGATAGACGGCTTCTAGGTTGCCCAAGCACTGAATATAGTCCCAACTTCCAGGGAGTGGCTGCTCCTAGGGTGCACAGCTCATGGCTTTGATACCTGGGCTGGGCAGCACCCCAGAGAGAGCTGACACCAATGGCTGCATTCAGGGTTTGGAGCCAGGGCTGTCACACGTCACCTCCCCCTCCCCCACCCTCTACCTTTTTGAACCCTCTCCTAGCTGGAAGCTGATGGGCTTGTGTCCTTGCCTGGATGGGGTTTGCACAATCAAAAGTGAGTGAGAGTAGTGACATCAGAGAGAGCACGCGGCTTGGAGATCAGTGGCAAGAACTTTACTGAGCGCTGGCTGGGCTTGAGTACTCGATCCGCATCTAGTACTGAGTGAGGCTTCCTGAGTGCCTATGAAGGCCTTTACGTGTATTTCATTTAACTTTTTTTTTTTTTTTTGACAGGCAGAGTGGATAGTGGGAGAGAGAGACGGAGAGAAAGGTCTTCCTTTTTGCCGTTGGCTCACCCTCCAATGGCCGCTGCGGCCGTCTCATTGCACTGATCTGAAGCCAGGAGCCAGGTGCTTCTCCTGGTCTCCCATGGGGTGCAGGGCCCAAGGACTTGGGCCATCCTCCACTGCCTTCCCGGGCCATAGCAGAGAGCTGGCCTGGAAGAGGGGCAACCGGGATAGAATCCAGTGCCCCAACGGGGACTAGAACCCAGTGTGCCGGCACCGCAAGGCGGAGGATTAGCCTGTTAAGCCACGGCACCAGCCTCACTCAACTTTCAAACTCCACACAGTAAATGTTTTACAGTTAGGAGCCGTGCTCGTCTAGATGTTCCGATGTTCCACAGATAAAGAGTGTCCTTCTGGGCAGGCAGTTAGGATCGGACACATCCCACACCCCACATCCCACATCGGAGTGCCCAGCTCTGGCTCCTGACTCCAGCCTCCTGCTAATGCACACCCCGGCAGGCAGTGGTGACGGCTCAAGTCATTGGGTCCCGGCCACCCACACAGGAGACCCCAAATGAGCTCTCAGCTCCTGGCTAAGGGCTGTTGAAGGCATTTGGGGAGGGAACCAATGGATGGTAACACTTGCATGTGCTCTCTCTCTTAAATATAAGTAAGTAAGTAAGTAAATAAATAAATGTAGATCCACTCTGGCTAGATAGTATTGTAGGAACTGGGACTTAGCAGCTACCCAAACAGAAAATCCCTGTTTTGTGCCATCTCTCTGAGTATGCCTGGTGGTAAAGAGAATCCTGAAATAAGCAGTTCTACTGTGTCACTATCTCAAAATCCACTGGATATGCCAGCAGGCTTGATTTTGGGGAACCTTTTGCTTGCCAATCTGAATGACCAGCGATCAGACTTGTGACAGAGGTGCTCCCTAATCATGTGGGCCACTCCACCACATTTTTTTTTTTTCCCAGTGAAAAAGCTGAAGTTTGGGAAAGTGAGGGGACTGGTTAAGGTAGCAGCTTGTAACAGGTCCAAGCAGACACCATTGGCCTCTTGCCCATTCTAATGTGCTTTATGACACGCTTTTACGTATCTCTATGACCTAAAACTACACAGAGGTCTGTGTTAGATACAGGAATGGGCACCCATGGGCAGTGCAGACAAGGGACTGAGGGGTTGGGTTCTGGGGCCAGGCAGACTGCCTAGGTTCAAACCCAAGTTGTATAAATGTGAACATTTCAGACCAGACAAAAAAATGTTCACTAAGAACAGATGAGCAAGGCACCCACAAATGGAAGCTTCAAGCCAGAAAAGTCCATGTTTTCTGTTTTCCCGAAGTAGATAACTATTGGAAAATGCAGATCCACACCCACTGCCCCCCCCATGCACGCACACACACACGCACACACACACACACGCTCACACTCACCGATCCAAAAATGTTGCCTCTGAAATCCATACAGAGGTACCTCCTGCTCATGACACCTGTTATCACCACGAAGCCAGCATCCTCCGATCTGATCATCAGGGCACCTACAGAGAGAAGCATCCTGGTCAGAGACTCTTTGCACATCCAATTCCCACCTTCAGGTACTTGCACTCTCATGAAACCTTCCTGTGTTGGTGTCGAAGATTGACGACGGCGTCACTCAATGAACTCTTTCCACATCTCTCTCTGTCTCAATCTCACACAAACCCACTCCCTGCCACACCCCCCTCCTGCTGCTTGGGGAACTCTGCAGCCGGCGCATCTCGCTGATCCGAAGCCAGGAGCCAGGTGCTTATCCTGGTCCCCCATGCGGGTGCAGGGCCCAAGCATTTGGGCCATCCTCCACTGCCTTCCCGGGCCATAGCAGAGAGCTGGCCTGGAAGAGGGGCAACCGGGACAGAATCCGGCACCCCGACTGGGACTAGAACCTGGTGTGCCAGCGCCGCAAGGCGGAGGATTAGCCTGTTAAGCCACGGCGCCAGCCGGGAAACTCTGAACTTGCAGCATTCTCTCACCTGTGCTGTATACCTGTTTCTCTCTCTGCACCTGCACCGTCTCTCTCTCCTGTTGCCTGGCTAATGCCTCTTCCCATCAGTGGTAGTGGTCATGTTCTTCCAAGCCTTCTGTGTTTGTAATGTTTAAGGCTGTGCTGAGATCTCTGTCAAGGGTGCAGCCCTGGAGGTAGAGTCCGGTTCTCCACCCAGCCAGCGGTGTAATAGTCTAATGCATCCCATAGCGCTCATCATGTGTCCAGAACTGTATTTGAGTCAGCCTCTCTCTCCCTTCTCTGCTAGTGTTGTGGCAGGAGCCCTACCCACCAGACTCTAACTAGTCAATACCTAGTCTTTAGCTCCTTGGCAGTGAGCTACAGGGGAGCAGAGGCCTTGTCTTTCCATGCTGAATGGCAATCAAGGTTGGATGGAACATTTTTCTTGGGTCCTCCTGGCTGTCCTTGGTCCTTTCTCATGTGGTAGTTCCCATTCCATAGGCAGCCCCCTGTGGTCTTTCAGTGTCTCCTCTCAAAGGCTGGTCTCCAGCCAGGGCCTGAAACGTATTCATGCTTCCTACACCATAAATAATTGACAGTAGCTTTAAGTCTGACCCCCTCACCTTCTGCCTCCATGGAGACTGGTTCCAAGCTCAAAGGTCATGGCCATGTCAGGGCAAAGATTACCTGTACTGAGTCTAGGGGCATAGCGGCTGCCTGGGAAACCCACGAAGCTGCCAAATGCTGTCCATCTGAGTCCCAGTGGGGGTCAGTGGTGTGGCTTAGTAGGTTAAGCCTCCACCTGGGAAGCCAGCATCACATATGGATGCTGGTTCGTGTCCTGGCTACTCCTTTTTTTTTTTTTTTTTAAGATTTATTTATTTGCTTGAAAGGCAGAGTTACAGAAAGGTAGAGACAGAGAGAGAGAAAAAGAGAGAGAGAGAGGTCTTCCATCCACTGGTTTACTCCCCAGATGGCCACAATGACCAGAGCTACGCCGATACGAAGCCAGGAGCTTCTTCCAGGTCTCCTACATGGGTGCAGGGGCCCAAACACTTGGGCCATCTTCTACTGCTTTCCCAGGCTATAGCAGAGAAC
This sequence comes from Lepus europaeus, assembly GCF_033115175.1. Classification (NCBI taxonomy): domain Eukaryota; kingdom Metazoa; phylum Chordata; class Mammalia; order Lagomorpha; family Leporidae; genus Lepus; species Lepus europaeus. The sequence goes on along the minus strand of NC_084832.1, from coordinate 100,892,704 downwards.
TGGATCAGAACTGGAGCTACCAGGACTCGAACCGGCACCCTATGCCATAACACCAGCCCTGCTCCTCTTCTGATCCAGCTCTCTGCTTATGGCCTGGGAAACCACTGCTTAGGCCCCTACACCTGCATGGGAGACCGGGAAGAAGCTCCTGACTCATGGCTTTGGCCTGGCCCAACCCCAGCTGTTGCGGCCATCTGGAGAGTGAACCAGCAGATGGAAGATCTCTCTTTTCTCTGTCTCTTCCTCTCTCTTTGTAACTATGACTTTCAAATAAATAAATTAAAAAAAAAAACACACACACAAATATTCCTTAGTTGTTCTCTACCCTTTCTTTCTATGGGAGTCAGAATAATGTGTCATCATCTATTCTCAGGCATTTTAAATCACATGTAGCCTTTTTATGATTTATTTATTTGTTTGAAAGGCAGTTATGGGGGAAGGGAAGAGAGAGAAAGAGAGAGAGATCTTCCATCCACTAGTTCACTCCCCAAATAGCTGCAACATCCAGATCTGGGCCAGACTGAAGCCAGGAGCCTGGAGCTCCTTCTGGGTCTCCCACATGGGTGGCAGGGGTCCAAGCACTTGGGATATCATCTGCTCTCTTTCCAGGTGCATTAGCAGGGAGTTGGATCAGAAATGGAACAGCCAGGACTAGAACTGGAACTCATATGTGATGCCAGCATTGCAGGCAGTGGCTAAACCCATTGCACCACAACGCCGGGCCCAGATCACAGACAGTTTTGTAGAGGAGGCCAAGGTGGCCTCCCCTGAGAGGTGCAAACCTGTGTTGCCTAGAAGTTCGAGAAGGCACTGCCAGGCAAGAAGGGATGGCAGACTAGAGGCTGTTGAAGAGCTCTGTCTTCCCTCTCCGGATCATTCCAGACATATTGTAGGTCCTACTTAATACCCACTGAATACCAGGAGCAGGACTGTGGTCACATCAAGTAGATTCAGATTTAGTTCAGATATATGCTGTTAGACTCAAACTCAGCTTCAAGAATAGTGACTCTGAGTCCTGCTGTATCTCCTTTGCTTCTGGCACCTGCTTGAAATTTGGAGAGAACTCCCCATCCCTTCACTGCCTGTCAATACCCATTGAGCCTTTGAGGTTTCCAAGGTTGGCTCTGTGTGTGCATGTATCATGCTACCAGGCTTAAAAAGCATTGATACCTAGCAGAACAAATGCTTTGCACACAGCAGGGTCACAGCAAGATAATTCCTTACTCTAGTCCAACAATAAAGGAGAACCCATAATTCCTATGAGAAGTTTTTCAGTTAGAGATCAGGATTATTCCTTCATTCCTTTGACCTGAACTATTTTGAGTCAGTTTTCATTTTTCTGTGTCCTCGGAGTAATTTAACATGTCCTCCTAAAACAGAAGACCCATCAAGACGCACATCCCTTCTCACTCCTTTCTCCCTCTTATAGGTACACTTATAGGTACACTGTTGTGGATTGGGATCCAACGTCCCCCAAACCTAGTCTTTGAAAACTTTCCAGTGTTCTCATGTGTCCAGCGAGTTCCCAGTTAGCTCACCTTGACACTGCTAGGCCAGATTTGAGCTCCACAGAGAATAGTCACCAACTCACCCTGGACTCCTGCAGAACATGAGTAACCCCGTCGGGCAAATGGGTGCATGGACAAATGAGGACATGAAAGGAAGGGCTCTCGGTCGGACTCACCAAGATACAACACCTGGGCACTCTGCCCTCCATCTATTCTTCCGAAGAACAATTATGAGGCCAGAATATTAGAAGCTAGGAGTTGGAAGCAACCTCTTGATGTGATAAGCAATCTTCTTTATAATCTCCCTATTTAGCAAGTCCAAAAAAGCATACTGTGTTCATCTATCTATCTTCTCTTCTTCCTAGATTCCTTGCGTTTCTTTTCCATACCTTTTTTTTTTTTTTTTTTTTTTTTTTGACTCCTTGGCCAAGGCAAAGGGAAAGCGGGCTCTCATTGTGGGAAGAGGGGTTTTAGCTAAGACAAAGTATTCATGTTGAGAGAAATCAGTAAGTATTCATTAGGCAGACTCTTCTAAGGATAGCACACACACACACACACACACCATGAAACGGTTCCTGGGCAACACATTTGGTGGCTGGACTAGCACTCTGGTCTAACCCAAGCCCTCTCCCAACTCCCCGTAGTGGACAACAGGGGAAGTCCCCGTTCTTCCCAGCCAGAAGCCCCTACTCACTGTAGATGGTCTGATGCGGTGTGCCATCCACTTGGCCGTCCTTGTGGATCTGCAGGTGGTAGCTGTTCCTGGCGGTGGCCGTGTACAGGTGGGTCAGGCCAGCCCAGCTGGAGCTGAGCAGCGGGGAGGTGTCGGGGTAGGCTCGGACCACGCACCAGCTGCACACACCGCCCAGGGCACAGACCAAGAGCCGGAGCCGGGCCCCTAACATCGCGCCTCTCTCTCCGAATGGCAGATGCTGAGACTGAAACCTGAGACTCCCCTCTGGGCTGAACTGAATCTTGCAAGTAGCAGAGAGGGACGTGAGGAGCCTCGGCTGCATTCCCTCCTTTGGCCCCCTAGACTTTTAAAGGGTAGCAGTGTGACATCAAACAGGAAAAACCCCAGCGTCCACATCCTCTGTGTTGTAATCAGCCCATTCAGAGAAACTGGAGTGACTCCTGAGGGTCACGGAAGGCACGTCGGTTACACACACACACACACACACAGAGTTTCAAGCCAGCACTCTAAAAAGTGAATGATGTGTGGGCAAAAGTTATCTGTGACTCTGGCTGTCTGTTGACCTGCCCCACTTCCACCAGGAAATGTGAAGGCAGCCAGCGGTTCCGAAAACATCCAGCCACAGTTGTGCAGTATGCGGACAGACGCTTTCCATCTCCCACCTCGTCTCCCAGTCCTTGGCACTCCAGTCAGCAAGTGTGCTTCCGGCACTCTCTCTGTGTGCAGCAGTAGGTGGCTCTCTGGAGGGACACAGAGCTAATGTGACACCACCAGGCAGCAAATGGCACCCTCCGAGGTCCCCACCTCATAAAGACAGGCGAGCTGACAGCAGGGGGACAAGGGATACAGTTGCCACCCTGGGAAGATTTCAGAGCAAGAAGTGCCGAGGGTCGATTTCTTGGCTTCTCTCGGGTGGATTGTCTGGGGGCCACCCGACGGGTCCTCTGGTCTCTCCCAGGTAGGGAGACCAAGTCCTAGGAGATTGGAAGGCTGCTGGATGCCAGGGGTTCACAGCACAGGCAGGGGCCCAGGAGCAGAGCCTCGGGACAGGAAGTCTGCCGTTAGGGTCCATAGTGGGTGGACTGCTGGTGGCTGCTCACACGTGTGCCCTCCGGGAGGCTGTATCTGACGCTGGGGGAATGGTCCAAGCCCATACAGCCGAGGTGGAGCAAGCTACAGGAACACGCCAGGAAATCACACACTCCAGGGGACAGCTGCTCTTCCAACCTTGTGTTTACTGAAAGTGTTCCACGTGCAGGCATCAAACTCGACAGCGTGGTCGACACAGGAGAGAGCAAGATGGGATTTCGGCCTCAAGGAGCTCACATCTGATAGGGGCGACAGATAAAAGGATTCATCGTGGGAAGCACATGCCATCACACAGGTGTTCCCTACATGGCAGAGCGAAGGAAGGCGCGGACTTGGGATAATTCTTCCCACTGGACGAATGGAAAACTTGAGAGCAGAGGTGAGGATTTGGTTACCATGCACAGAATGTCCAGCACCTGCCCGGACTCACGACCAGAGGGTTCCCAACCAGAGGAGCTCTGATGCCCTAACGCCCCCAACGCTGATCTCAGACGCTACAGAATCTGTAGGGGCAAAGCCCACCACCCATGCTTTCCTCAGAGCCACCTGGGAGATTCTAATCAGCCACCCTGGGTGGTACTGATACCCAAGTACCTATCACAAGCAGACTCTGGCTGCCAATCATGCCCTGGAATTAGTACACAGAGCCAGGGCCACCCTCAGGGGCCGGCCCAGTTTCCCATGTCATTCTGGAATTTCCAGCCAAAGTGCTGGTTAAGATGTAGATGGGCCTTTCTGGGGAGTTTAGGGCTGGGTACCAATCAGCACCCACTGCCTACAAGCAGCCTTTCCCGGAGCCTGGGCCGTGGTCTTCTCAGAGGCTTTGGGGAGGCGAGAAGCGGGAGGCAGGTCGGTTCCTGGCCTTGGCACCTAGAGGGCACTCCTCCATCACAGTTCTGATTGTAGGATCGGGAACTAGGCTGACCTTGGGAGCCAAAAGTGAAAGACACCAGGTGGGAGCAGGAGACACAGGAAGGAGGCTTTTTGGATGTCACCATCCACAGTTCCCAGGTAACTACTTGGATCTGCGTCGGAGGCTGGGCCCATGGCAGGTGGAGTACCTGATCTGGAGTCAGGAGAATTTGCCCTGGGAGTTGCGTGGAGGCCTCTGGGCCAGTCCTTGTGCTTACGTCCGTGGACTCTGTCTCCACACAGGACTGGGCACTCTAGGTATCTATTTTCCCATGGTCCTCCATGTCCTGACATATCTTTCTCAGACTCCACTGTGAGACAGGATTATCTCACTGGAATCATACAGAGATACTGCAAAGTGTTGGTGGCAAATGAAATGAAAAGACATCGGGTGGGTGTTGTGGCACAGCAGGGCAAGCCGCTGCTCAGGACACCTACTCCCCATGCTGGAGGGCCTGGGTTCGAGTCCTAGCGCCACTCCTGACTCCAGCTTCCTGCCAATGCATGCCCTGAGGGAGAGCAAATGATGGCTCAAGTTCTTGGGTCCCTGCCAGCCATGTGGGAGACCTGGATGGAGTTTCTGGCTCCTGGCCCAGCCCTGGCTGTCATGCGTATTTGGGGAAGTGAACCAAATGATAGAAGAACTCTTTCTCTGTCTCTGTCTCTCTGTAGTTCTTCCCTTCTAATAAATGGCAATAAATAAATAAAGACACAAAAATGTATTCATTTTGGTGCAATTTTTTCACAGTATGTATTTTCTGTGAACTTTTAGATAACCCCTTGTAGCTATGATTTGAAATTGCTTTGCACCAAGATCAGTTATCTTTGAATTCAATTTTCAATGAACTTTTTGAAGTATCCTCAGGTTCTCTCACTGTGAAGACTTGACACCAATATCCAGAAAATAACACAGACCTGACTGTCATTAGACTAAGATGAAAAATGTTGGTGGCAACAGGGGGAAGAAAAATTCACAGGTAGGAGAGGAGGTGGTCTCAGGATGGTTCAGTTTTCTCTTCTCTTTGAGAGCCTGTCCAAGGCTTTGTCCACTGATGGCTAGACACGGCAGGCCTCCGTTCTCTGTACCTTACCTCCTCACGATTGTAGTGGATACTTCCCCGTCATCCTCTCTTCTTGGGGACTACCTTGTTGTGTCCCTGCATCCAGGCAGATGGGTATCTAACCACCAGGACAACAGTTGTTCCTTGTCTTCTTTTTATTTTTTTTTAAATTTTTTTTTATTTTTGACAGGCAGAGTGGACAGTGAGAGAGAGAGAGAGAAAGGTCTTCCTTTTTGCCGTTGGTTCACCCTCCAATGGCCACCATGGCTGGCGCGCTGCGGCTGGCGCACCGTGCTGATCTGAAGCCAGGAGCCAGCTGCTTCTCCTGGTCTCCCATGCGGGTACAGGACCCAAGCACTTGGGCCATCCTCCACTGCCTTCCCGGGCCATAGCAGAGAGCTGGCCTGGAAGAGGGGCAACCGGGTGCCCTGACCGGGACTAGAACCCGGTGTGCCGGCGCCACAAGGTGGAGGATTAGCATGTTGAGCCACGGCGCCAGCCTCCTGGTCTTCTTGAAGTTGCCTGGGCAGGTGCCCCAGCCCTACCAAAAATGCTTTTCCTATGTTTCATCATGTTCACAGTTAAAACGTGCCTCCTCTTGTCCAGTCTGGTTCTCTGTTGTTTTAGTGCATCTACTCAGTAAACACATTTGTTGACAAAAGCCTGTTCTGTGACAGGTGCCTTATAGAAAGTATTTACAGAGTGGAGGTGCTGTTGTGGCTTAGTGCGTAAAGTCTTCACATATGGGCCCTGGCTCCTGTCTCTGCTGCTCCACTTTGGATTCTGGCTCCCTGCTAATGCCTGGAAAAGGCAGAGGATGGCTCAAGTGCCTGGGCCCATGCCAGCCAGGTGGAAGACCTGGATGAAGCTCCTGGCTTTGGCCTAGCTCAGCCCTGGCTATTGTGGCCATTTTGGGGAGTGAAGCAGCAGATGGAAGATTGCTGTTTTTCTGTATCTGCCCCGCCCCCCATAACTCTTTCAAATAAATCAATCAATCTTAAAAAAAAAGTCTTTAGAGCTGCCTCTATGATGTAGAATTCACATCTATTGTCTCTTTTTAAATTATTTATTTATTTGAGTGAGGAGAGAGAGAGAAAGAGAGAGAATCTTCTATCTTCTGGTTCATTTCCCAAATGGCCACAAAGGCCGAGCTGGTCCAGGGTGAAGCCAGGAGCCTGGAGCCTGGAATTCCATCTGGGTCTCCCACATGGGTGGCAGGGGTCCAAGGACCTGGGCCATCTTCCACTGCTTTCCCAGGTGCATTAGCAGGAAGCTGGATCGGAAGTGGAGCAGCAGGGCCTTGATATGAGATGCCAGTGTTGCAAGCAGCAATTTAACGCTGTGTTCCACGATGCCAGCCCCTAGAGAAGTGTCAATCCTTTCAGAGGGATTCCTACTTTTCTCTTGGGAGTGCTGGGTTACCAAGTAGGCAGGATGACAGCTCCTCTCGGTCTCTCTCATGCACCTGCTTCCCTTTTCTGGTTTTCCTATGTGAGTGGAGCTGCCTGAGACCCTCACCAGAAGCAGAGGCCAAGGCTGCCTCCACATTTTTGAGCTAAACTCTTTCCTTTATGAAGTAATGAGTCTCAGGTGTTTTGTTACAGCGATGTAAAATAAACTAACACACACACACACACACCACCCCACCCCCCACACACGCTGGCCCTGCGAGGGGTGTGTTGGCGGCTGAGTCGCCACAGTTCTCTGCCACTCCCAGCACTTACCACCTCTTAGTCCTCTCCTCTGCATGGCTTCTTCCCCTCCAAGTGAGATATTCCATTTTCTCCTCCCCAAAGACAACTTCCAGCGTATTTTTGTCATGGCAACCTTGCCTAAAAAAACTCTAAAAATAGAAGCCCAGGGGAGGGTTTGTCTTCAAGGCAGCCCCTTCTCCAACATCGTGGGCAAGGGAGCCTAGAACTCATGCCGAGTGGGACCTAGGGCCTAGAAAGGGGCCCAAGTCCCCTGTAAAACGCTGTGCTGCTGCACCGTGGCTCAGCGAGGAGTGGTTTTTACTCCTACCAGGGCCTCCTCCTCCAGCTTCCAGTGCTCCTGAACGGCCACACTCATTAACTTATAAATATTGACGCTGACACTGGGTGGTGAATGTTGACAAGAAGGGTATAGGCATCTGAGTATGGCTTACTTAATTTGAAATAAGCTCTGATTTTCAAATGTGTAGCATTGAACTTTCCCACTTTTTTTTAAAAGATTTATTTATTTGAAAGACAGAGTTACAGAGAGAGACAGACAGGCAGACATCAGAATTCAATCTTATATCCTCTGGTTCGCTCCCTAGGGTGGTTGCAATGTCCAGTGTTGGGCCAGGCCAAAGCCAGGAGCCAAGAGCTTCTTCCACATGTCGCATGTGGGTGGCAGAGGCTCAAACACCTGGGCCACCTTCTGCTGCTTTTCCTAGGCCATTAGCAGGAAGCTAGACCGGAAACAGAGTAGCTGGGACACGAACCCACGCCCGTATGGGATGCCGGCATTACAGGTGGCAGTGGTGTTACCCACTATGCCACAGTGCCAGCCCTGTCGCTGCCTACTTTGAACTTAATACAGAGCATAACAGATTTTACAACGATAGCAAAGGTTTGAGAGTATTTCATAAGATTATGCATGGCTGAGTGCTTGCTTATTCACAGCACAAACTGCCCTGCACTCAGGATCAGAATTCGAGTGTGAGAATCCTGAAGGACTTGAGACAGACCTGGTAAAGGGCCTGATGCAAGGATGCTGAAGAGAGAAGGCAGCAAAGCCACAGGTGCGTCAACAGCAGGTGCAGGTGAGAGCACTCAACCAAAAGCTAATGGCGGCATCCGAGGACACAGTTACAGGCTCTGCAAGGTGTTTGGGGCAGGATACACAGAATGGATACATTTTGTGTCAGCACTTGTGCGTAGGAGTCACTGTCCATTATCTGAGTACAGGGACAGTCCGCAGACCAAAGAGCTTGAGCACGGGAGCTTTTTTCACTTTTTTAAGTGAAACAGTTGTGTATGCTACAGTAGTTATGGATATATGATCTTACACACTTGTCAAAACCCACACAACCAGGGAACAGATGAGCGAATCCTGCCGTAAACTATGGAATTCAGCGAATAACAATTTAAAAAAAGAGAGACTTCCCCACCCTCGCTCACTCTTGTGTTATTGTCTTATTTTCTTTTTAAAGATTTTATATATTTATTTGAGAGGCAGAGTTACAGAGAGAGGGAGAGACAGAGATCTTCCATCCACTGGTTCACTCCCCAGATGGCTGCAATGACCAGAGCTGGGCTGATCCGAAGCCAGGAGCCAGGAGCTTCTTTGGGGTCAACCACGCAGGTGCAGGAACCCAAGCACTTGGGCCATCTTCCACTGCTTTCCCAGGCCATAACAGAGAACTGGATTAGAAGAGGAGCAGCCGGGACACAAACCCAACCGGTGGCCAAATGGGATGCTGGCACCGCAGGCAGAGGCTTAGTCCGCCACAGTGCCAGCCTCTTACTTTATATTTAAATAGGTTAGAATACTCACGTAATGGTTCTCCCCTTTGTCCCTGGCAGAAATCAGCTGCAGGGAGAGACACTGCCCCCACTCTTGCTCCTGCAGGTCGGTGCCTGGCTGGAGTCTCTCCCACTGCATCCCTTGTGCATGGTGAGTGTCGCTGCTTGGTGCCTGCCCACATCAAAGCCCCATCTGGAGTTCCCAGAACTTGGCAGACTTGTGAAACCTGAACACACTCCCTTTCTCTGCTGTTTCCTTCCCCTCCCAGTACCCCCAAGCAGGGCTGACCACGGGGTCCCTTCTGCCTCGCATCCTCTCCTGCTGGGAATCAGCATCTCAGAGCCGTGTTGGGAACCACGGAGAGCATCAGTGTGGCCCCGAGGGCACGTGGCTGGGTGGAGTGGCAGAGACTGGGGTGAGCACAGGGCTTTGGACCCTGGGCATGGAGTCCCCGTCTGCTCAGTGCAGGGAATTCGGCCACTGTGTCCTGAGCCCGACTGGTGACCACCTGGTGTTCCTCTTCTCATCTTTGGCCTCATTCACGCCACCTGGCATTCGGGGTGCTTTGGAGATAGAGGAGTTGGCTTTGAGGGGTGGAATGAGCTCTGTCCTGCCTCCCTGGTCCTAGCGCTGACGCAGGGGCTGGGAGCTTTGGTTCCCATAGCTTCCCTTGCCCTGTCTCAGGGGCAGTGACTCCTTGTACCTACAGGGAAGCAGTCACCCGGCAAGCCGCCTCGGGCCAGCGTCTCTCGGGATCTCATTTCCATCCTTTGCTGAAGAAAAGGATTCCGCCGGGTAGGGGTGGGCGTCGGGGGTAGTGGGAGGTGGCTGCTGTTCCTGGAACGCCCAGCTCTGGGTCCTGTCTGCCTGGCTGTGCTAACCAGTTTCCTGCTAACATTCAGGAGATCTGCCTCCTGCACAAGTCTGTAGAACTTCCTGAGCTGTAAGCCCATGAAGGTCCCCAGGGGTGCCCAGTGCATGGTGGTGTTGATGCTCTTACCTGGTCACCTGTGGAGACCCCCCAAGTGTCCGATGTGACATACAAACAGTCATTTTCTGAGCTGGGCATTTAGCCTAGCAGTTAAGACTGGCTAAGCTAGCTGTATCCCACATCAGAGTGCCTGGCTTCGATTCTTTTTTTTTTTAGAGATTTATTTCATTTATTTGAAAGCGTCACAGAGAGAGGTAGAGACCAAGAGAGGGCTTCCATCCATGGTTCATTCCCCAAATGACCCTGATGGCCAGAGCTGAGCTGATCCAAAGCCAGGAACCAGGAGCCAAGAGCTCCTTCCGGGTCTCTCGTGTGGGTGCAGGGGCCCAAGCACTTGGGCCATCCTCTGATGCTTTCCCAGGTGCATTAGCAGGGAGGTGAATCAGAAGTGGAGCAGCTGGGACTTGAACAAGTGCCCATATGGGATGCTGGCTCCGCAGGCTGGGGCATTAACCTGCTGCACCACAGCACTGGCCTCTGGCTTTGATTGTTGGCTCTGGCTCCTGGCTCCAGCTTCCTGCCAATGAAGGTTCCTGGAGCTCATGTGGGAGAACTGGATTGAGCTCCTGGCTCTTGGCTTGAGCCCAGGCCCGGACCCAGCCATTGCAGGCATTTGGGGGAGTGAACGTGAGCATGCTCACTCTCTGTCTCTCTCTGCATCTCTCGAATAAACCCAAACTTTAAAAATGTAAATATTTGATCGTGTTTATGTGGGTTCTGTTGAGATAAGATTGGAAGGTCACCACCAGCCACTGCGGCTGCAGGAACAACCTGCTGAAGGCTTTCTCAGACCTGCTGAGCCCCACGGAGGATGCCAGGGAGGGAGGGCAGCATGAGACGTGTCCATGACAGGCCCCAGATGCTCCGTAAGGGAGGCTGGGGCCGGACCCTGCACCATGAGCCTCACGCAAAGATACATGCCATCTATTAGCATCACAAAGAAGTCCCCAGACTGGGGCATAGCAGGTAAAACCACCAGCTGCAGTGTCATCATCCTATCTGGGCGCTGGTTCGAATCCCGGCTGCTCCATTTCAATCCAGCTCCCTGCTAATGTGCCTGGGAAAGCAGCAGAAGATGGCCCAAGTACTTGAATGCACATGGGAGACCCGGAGGAAGCTTCTGGCTTCACCCAGCCCAGCTCTGGTTGCAGTCATTTGGGGAGTGAACCCATGGATGGGAGATTTCTCTGTCTCTCTCTGTAACTCTGCCTTTCAAATAAAATAATGAATCTTAGATAAAAAAAAAGTCCTCTCTGGAGCATTCTCTGTCTGACTTGATTTCCCCAGTAGCCCCACAGGTGTTATAAATCACCACCTTTCCTGTGCAGGATGCCAGGATCAATTTGTGACATGCCCAAGGTCACACACCTGGGCTGTGACAGGTCCTCCTGCACAGAAAGCAGGGATCTCAGCACCGCCACGTCCCCTTCTGGAATGTCCCTGCTTCCAAGAAGGCGTCCACCCCAGTGAAGGCACTGGGGTGGGAGCCTGCTGGGCGGAGGGCCAGGGAGCAGGGAGATGGGGGAATTGGGTACAGTGGGAACACTCTTGAGGGTGAGCGTGGGGTGTTTGTTTGACTTTGAACCTTTGGTCACTGGTCTGCGGTGCTCAGCCAGGCTGCTGTCCTCCCATTATCCCAGTCTAGTCCTTTGTTCCAGACCAGAGCCATGACAGTCGCACTTCCAAAGCTGGGATAAGAGAAACTTTGGACTGCACAGGGGCTGCACGTGCGTGTGTGTGTGCATGTGTGTGTGTGTGTGTGTTAGTCAATGCAGTCTTCCCGAACTGATTGGTGCCCCAGGGCTGTCCTAGAGGGCCTGGCCTGCCCTGTCAGGATGCCTGGGGTTTGTCACGCAGCCCACAGTAGGGAACACACATCCTGGCTCCCACTCACCTCCCTGGATGGAGCCCGTGACCCAGGCTAGCCCACCATCCGGGCTCATGTTATCTCAGGGTCCTGGGACTCACTGCCCTGCCTCCTTGCTTCCCTGTGGACACGTAGCCGCTACCCACTTCTCGGAGGGCTATTTCTAGCCAAGGGGCCGGTAATCCAGCCCCAGCCTGTTAGCTCAGGCCGGCTGGGCGCTGCAGCTGGGACGGGCCATCTGACACTTCGTGGGTTCAGCAGAGTGCAGGATGTTGGGGCTTCCGGAGGAGGCACCCCCTCAGCCTGCTGGAGGTCAGGGTTGCTGAGATGTGGGGGTGGGGGCGGACAGGATGCTCCTGCCACACGGCTGGGAGGAGCTGGGGTCCCCGGGGAGAGGTGAGCGCTCAGCCTCCTCCTGTCTCCAGTCGTGCCCTGTGCTCTGACCCTCTGCGGCCCTCTCACTCCCAGGACCATTTGCGAACTCCCAGCTCTGCCTGGGATAGAGCTGGGCCAGGCCCGTCACCTTTGTCAGCTGCTTCACGTCTGGAGCTTCCGACAGGTGCTAACTGCACCTGCCACATTGCGCCGTTGCCGCCGCATGCTATCAGGACACCTGGAATGCTTAATCTTGCAGTTTGTTGCATGCTCCTTGTGTGCTTGTTACAGCTACTGTCATCTCATTTGTGGCCTCAGCCTCCTGGCACAACCCCAGGTGGTCCCTGCACAGCCCTTCCCTCCCGGCAGAATTCCAGGCCGGTGACTTTCTACATGATTACTGTTTCTGATGCCTGGCGCATTTTAAGCGCTTAATCAGTACTCACGGAACGAGAGTGAATCCTTCACATGATGTGACAGAAAGCAGAGTGAACCTAGAAAGAAAACAAGAGCAGAAACAGAACCTGGGTTCAGATCCCGGCTGCGCTTGGCCAGTGTTGCCAAGGGGCCGAGCTCACAGCTTCCCGACGCTCTGCAGTCTCCTGTCCACCCAGTAAGGATCGTGGCTCCCGTCTGGGCTTCCCTCCAGGGGCATGAGCACAGCCATGTGTAGGGCGGGGCACTGTGTGGGAGCCTGGGGTGCTGGGGGCTCTGTGCACGCCAAGGAAGACCGTTCTTTCTCTCTGATTACCGCCCACTCCAAGTTTCAGGTCTCCCCTCCAGGAAAATAGCCTTGCTCTGTGGCACCTCCTGTCACATCGCCAGGTCTCAGCCAGTGCCAGGGTTTGCCTTTGCTGTCTTCAGTCTCACCCTCTTCTTCTCTTCTCTCCCTGTTCTTCAGAACTGAACCAACTCACCTCACCCAGGAAGCCTCCCCAGCAAGTGCTCCCTGTATGGAGGCATTGGGTGGCACATCTCCTCTTTGGGGCAAGCCCTTGTATTCTTGAGAGATTCATTTGTCTGACATATTTCCACGGCAGTCCTCTAGGCACCTTCTGCTCCCTTTCAAAGCAAGGCCACAGAATCTGGCCTGCACATCACCACAGCTGGGGAGGGAAGTAAGACTGGCGATACTATACCCATTTTACAGATGAGAACACTAAGACCTAGAAAAGGTTGTTGATGGATTCCAAATCTCATGAGCAATGACTTATGCCCAGCTTTCTGTGCATTCCAGTGGGGCACCCTATAGGTGACATGGGCCAGGTCACATGGTGTGGGAGCAGTGGCCCCACGTCTGTGAAATCCCAGAGTTTTGAACTCTGCCCGCCCTCTTACTAGCTGTTGTCTTGGACAAGTTACCTGATGTCGGGGGCCGGTGCCGTGGCTCGCTTGGTTAATCCTCCGCCTGCGGTGCTGGCATTCCATATGGGCACCAGGTTCTAGTCTCGGTTGCTCCTCTTCCAGTCCAGCTCTCTGCTGTGGCCTGGGAAGGCAGTGGAGGATGGCCCAAGTGCTTGGGTCCCTGCACCCGCATGGGAGACCAGAAGGAAGCACCTGGCTCCTGGCTTCGGATCGGCGCAGCACCGGCCATAGCGGCCATTTTGGGGGTGAACCAACAGAAAGAAGACCTTTCTCTGTGTGTGTGTCTCTCTCTCACTATCTATATCTCTACCTGTCAAATAAATAAAAAATGAAAATAAAAAAAAGTTACCTGATGTCTCTGAGCTTGTAAACATGACTGCAGAATGAGGATATACTATCTACCTCGTACACAAGCTATCCAGCCCATAGTAGCTGCCCAGTGTGTTTTTCCATTCTTTGTGCAATGGCACTCAACGTGGGAAATTCACATTATCGTCTCCTTCCATTTCCCATGGGCTTTCTGAAGCACCCAGCAGCCTCTAAGAAGTGTGTGTCCGTTCATGGTGTATGTCCATCCCACCTCATGGAGGTCTCCCAGGGTGAGGCAAGCTGAATATTTATCCAGTTGCTTGGAGACTACACCCTGTGTGCCTAATACACCCCAAAGCCACACTGAATTAGGGGGTGCAGGGGTGAAAAGACAAGTCCTGGCCTTCAAGGAGCTTCCACTCGGGTAGGGGAAGCACCTGCGGGAGAGGCAGCTCCCGGAGGGGACCTGTACCACGAAGGTGTGTCCGCGGGCTTTGGGAGCTGGAGGATGAGTATCCATAGGGACGCTGAGCTTCGCAGAAGCAGCTGGGCTTTGAGGGAGCAAAGTGGACACATGGGACGTAGGGAGAGTATTTTAAAAGAGGGGCGCTCACCCGTGGAAAGGCATGGGATTGTGAAAGAACAGGACAGCTCTGGACAGCTGCTAGGATCTCCGTAGAACCACGGTATCACAGCAGGTGCGAGGGTCGCCAAAGCAGGCAGGAGAGGTGGGCAGGACGGAACCCCGAGGGACAGTGGAGGAACTTGAACTTCAGCCTAAAGGATGCCCTGTGACTTCCAAGTGGGGAATTAGCATTCGAATTTGTGTTCCTGGGTGATCACTCTGGTAGCCCATGGCATGGTGAATGAATTGACACGGGACCATACTGTATGAGGATATTTCAGGAAGTTCATGGAATTAAAAGAAAAATTTACTTTGGTGCAAAATTTTTTTAAAGCCAAGTATAGTTTCTTTTAATAATACGTATTTTCTACACACTTTTTGAAGACCCCTCTTATGCAAAGAAAAACCAAAATGAACTTATCTTTTAATTCTATCTTTCTATGAACTTCTAAGGTATACGGGCAGATCAATTTGAAATTGTCTGAAATATTCTAGATGAGAGATGATAATGGACTGAATTAAAGAACTGTTCATTTGAAGTTGGGGGAAAAAAATTAAGAGTCAGGAGAAATCCTAGAAAGATGAACTCCCAGGAACAAATGATTGATTGTAGAGGGGGCCGGGGGCCAGTGGCGAAGCAGCTAAGGGGGATCCTTGGCTTCTGGGACTGGTGCTGCCATTGCCAGATAGAACATACTGGAAGGGAGTAGGCTTGGTAGGCGAGATGGAGGCTTCAGCCTGGGAGGAGGGAGATCTCGGAATTCAGGAGTTCTGTGGCTCTTGGGAGAGAGCTCAGGCCTCCCGGGAGAGAAATGGGAGTTGTGTTCACAGAAGTGATAGTTGAAGCCATCTTAGGGATGGGGCAACCAGGGAGAGGGCGTGGACTCACAAAGGCAGACCTCAGATGCAGAGCAGCAACAGTTAGGAAGGGGGTGGAGGAAGAGCTGCCTACTGACGGAGACCAAGAAATTAGCTCCTCACTCACGGTTGGGCTGCGAAACCTGAGCCACCCGATTCCTGCCTCAACCTTTGCTTGCAGTGGATTTCAGAGGGAGAGAAGCTGGTTGGACTGTACCCTGGGCGTGGTCCTGCCTGTCAAGAGCCAGACCTGTAGCTGGTGAGCTGTGCGGGGCAGTGTGTGAGCCTACGGGTCTCACAACTAACTGGAGATGTTGACCCAAGGCGGAGGCAGCTGCTTCAAGAGCTTCTGTTGTGCTTTTGCCCCTCGGGGTCTCACCTTCCCAGTTGCCAAAGGAGATGAATGGAGACCTGTAACTAGAGGGAGATTGCCAGCGCCTTTCCCAAAGGCTGCAGCAAAGCCCACTCAGCTCCTTCCTCCAGCCCCGTCCTGGCGCCCACCATGTTTCAAGCAGGCAGGAAAGGGCTAAGGGGGATCTCAGTGGTGTGGTGAGATTGCCCCATGCCACTTCTGAGTGGTTGATGTAGCTCTCCCATTAAAGCGTTGCAGTTGCTAGTATCAACACCCCAGTGTTGGGGCCGGCGCTGTGGCTCACTTGGTTAATCCTCCGCCTATAGCGCCAGCATTCCATATGAGTGTTGGGTTCTAGTCCCGGTTAATCCTCTTCCAGTCCAGCTCTCTGCTGTGGCCCGGGAAGGCAGTGGAGGATGGTCCAGGTTCTTGGGCCCCTGCACCCGCATGGGAGACCACGAAGAAGCACCTGGCTCATGGCTTCGGATTGGCACAGCGCTGACCATAGCGGCCATTTGGGGAGTGAACCAACGGTAAAGGAAGACCTTTCTCTCTGTCTCTCTCTCTCACTGTCTATAACTCTACCTGTCAAATAAAAAGCAAACAAACAAAAAAACCGAAAAACACCCCAGTGTCTAGCTCTAAGAGGAAGAAGCCCATTTTGTTATCGAGATTCCATTCCCCGGGGGTGGAGCTAAGAGGTGTCCTAACTCCCTCTAGAAATCCGAATGTGTCCGTAACCATAAGAATGGGAGAGTGAAATGTTAGGGAAGCCGGAAGAAGCAAGATTTCCAGAGAGAGGACGTGGCCAACCACGGCACACGCTGCAGGAGAGACGTCAACCGCAGGGCCCGAAAGTCTGCAATTTTGCACATGCTGATTTTGCAAAGAGCTGCTTCAGTCAAGTGAGAGGGGAGTCCTGAGGAGGGCTGGGGACACGCAGCTAGAGCAGACCCACTTTGGAGGGATGGAGAGGCGATAACGGGAGGTAACACAGGGTGATGGTCTGAGCTAAACTAGTTAACAAACGCGAAAGGAAAATGCTGTGTTCATCAGATGGCAAGAAGAAGTATTTAAAAAAATCATTTTCATTTGAAAGGCAGAGTCAGAGATGCAGAGGCTGAAAGAGAAAGAGAGAGAGAGAGGTCTCCTATCTGCTGATTCACTCCCCAAATGGCCGCAATAGCCAGAGCTGGGCTGATCTGGAACCAGGAGCCAGGAGCCTCCTCCAGGTCTCCCATGCAGGTGCCAGGGCCCAAGGACTTGGGCCATCTTCCACTGCCTTCCCAGGCTGTAGCAGAGAGCTGGATCAGAAGTGGAGCAGCTGGGACTAGAACCAGCACTCATATGGGATGCCAGCACTGCAGGCAGCGGCCCTACCTGCTATACCACAGTGTCAGCCCCCAAAATTCATTTTTATTTATCTAAAAGACAGGGTTAGAGAGAGAGGGAGAGACAGAGTGAGAGAGATTGTGCCATCCACATGGCACAATGGCCAGGCCAAAGCCAGGAGCCAGGAGCTTCTTCCACGTCTCTCATTTGGGTGGCAGGGACCCTTGGACCATATTCTGAGGCTTTTCCAGGTGCATTAGCAGGGGACTGGATTGGAAATGGTGCAGCTGGGACTTGAACCCATGCCCACGTGGGATGCCATTGCTGCAGGTAGCAGCTTAACCCACTAAACCATAGTGTCAGCCCCAAGAAGAAAACTTAGAGACACATCACCCAGTCCTCATTTTCCACGTTGATTTCACCCATGGGGTTCTGTGCTTTGGGAGGACTTATAAGGTGAATGTGTGACTGCCTTCTCTAAGCAGGGACTACCTTCTTCTGCATTTCACAGTAATTGCCCCTGAAAATGTCGGTGTATCACATAGCCCGACAAATACGGCAGAACCCGGGGATTCCATCTGGGAGATTAAAAGCCGTCACAGCGGTGTTTGCTGTGGGACTAACTTCAGCCTGTCAGTCTAACAGGTACTGATTGCGTAGAGTTGCTCTGTGGTACTTGCACAGTAAAAAAAAAAAAAAAAAAAAAAAAAAAAAAAAAAAAAAAAAAGGCACTTCCTCTGTTCTCAGGGTGGTGAATGTGTAGAAGGAAGGAAAGACAATTTTATGGATCACATTAAAGTGCAACAAATGCTACGATAGGAGTGGAATATGGCGAGGGGGCCTCTCCAGACAGAGCAGCCAGTGAGGGACTAGGGAAAAACCGTGAAAGATGGACGCCTTTGGAGAATACAGAAGGGAGGGGGGTGTGAAAGACCCAGTCTCTCCAAGCATAAACAATTCTTTCACGACACAGTAGTGTATTTTCCTCTGATCTGTCTTTCTCCAAAGGTGACTTTGTGAAAATAACACTCATAAATACTGTAAGGAAAAAAGTAAAAAGAAAATGATTAAAAAAAAGAAACCACACCACGCATAAATAGCCACCCTGGAAGGAATGCTATTTTGGATCTATTTGTCTATCCGTGTATCTATCTATCTGTCCATCTATATGATTATCAATTTTTTTTTTTTGCTAGGAAGGCAGGTATAGGTGTGGTGTTAAAGGTATCCTTTTCTAAAAGCAGGCTCATGCCACAAATGCTAATTTTTAAACAAGTGTTTAATTAAGATCCTGCTTTTGCAGAAGAAAAAGAAGTGGACATCAAACTGGAGGAACTGATGAGCTTCAGTTAGCTGTGTTTGCACATGAGATAGTGTTTCAGTAAAATACTTCCATATTTAGGAAAATATGAAAAGCATCATAAACATTAAGAGGGTAGACTCACTGGCTATATATTGTTTTATGACTGATTTAAGTTAGGCAGTAGGGATTGGGTAAATGCTATGAAAAATAACACAATTCGTCCTCTCTTTAAAACTCCTTAATTTTGCTAATTATTAATTTGACAGTGTCAAAATTTATCAAAGTTTACATTGTCAAATTTGTTCTGTAATCTTCATTCCCATGATGGTCTAGTTTTTTGTTCACACATCTAATGATCTGATATTACCCCTAGTATTTTTTTTGTTTCTCTTTTCTTGAATTTTTATTTACAGTAAATCCTTTAGTATGTAGACTTTTTTTTTTTAAAGCAAGATTGTGCTTCTTTATTTTTTTAAAGATGTATTGATTTATTTGAAAGGCAGAGTTACAGAGAAGTAGAGACAGACAGAGAGAGAGAGAAAGACTTCCATCTGCTGGTTTACTTCCCAAATGGCTGCAACGGCCAGAACTGAGCCTATCTAAAGCCAGGAGCTAAGAGATTCTTCCGGATCCCCCACGCAGGTGCAGGGGCCCAAGGACTTGGGCCATCTTCTACTGCTTTCTCAGGCCATAGCAGAGAGCTGGATCGGAAGTGGAGCAGCCGGGACTCTAACTGGTGCCCATATGGGATGCCGGCACCGCAGGCAGCAGCTCTACCTGCTATACCACAGCGCCGGCCCCAGTACATAGACTTTTATAACCGAGGAGTTGTTCCTGCCCACATAGGCGTATTGGGTGCTGCCTTCCTAGGTTCTTTCAGAATTTGAAAAATTCTGGTTTGAGTCTTTATGTTGAATGACTTCTTGATAAAAACAACTCAGGGGACCAACCATCCTTTTTCTCCGAACTCTGTCAACATTGTTGCATGCTGGACTGTAGCTCTGTGTAGGTTAGTGGCTTCCTTGTGAAGCAGCAGGTTCTGTCACAGCTGTTGTTAATCCTGGAGTTGTATTAATTGGCCTAACACTTCCGATCAGCTTCAGGGTGCCTGCAGAAGTCCTCAGGTTCAACAAGCAAGCAGGGTGTATCCTGGTGATGAAGCTCCTGTGCCAGCTTTCCAAGGAGCCACTGTTTTCCCGTTCTGTATCGATTCCTCCTGCGTTTCAGGGAAATTATTATTGTAATATTTCTATTCCATTTCTTGGTTTCTCTGCCTCAGAGACACCAGGTGGCTTAAGCTGAGCTATCTTTCACCATTCTCCACATCTAGTATTTCCTCTCAAATTGCTTTTAATGCCTACCTTTGTCTTCCATATGCAGTAGCCCTGAGTTTTCGTGCGTATTATGTTGATTCTGTTTCTTATGTATTTACTACTTCTGCAATGATTTTGTTTTTCTCCATTATTTTTGCTCTACAATCAATCCGCATCTCCTTATTCTCCTGCCTTATTATCTTATCTTTGAATTCTCATTTTTATTGACAGTGTGCTCTTTTTAGGCTTTTTTAGAACACTTGTGAAGCATTTCCTTCTGTTCCTGGGGTTATATTTTCTTCTAAACTGAGTTCTTTGTCTTTTGACTACTGTGATTCTTTCTTTGCTTTTTCCTTTCTTTTCTTTTTTTTTAAAAGAAAATTTTTATTAACTTATTTATTTGGGAAGGGGAGAGAGAGAGAGAGAGAGAGAGAGAGAGAGAGAGAGGCACAAAGAGAGGTCTTCTGTCTGATGGTTCACTCCCCAAATGTTGAAACAGCTGGGGCTGAGCCAGGCTAACGCCAGGAGTGTGGAACTCAGTCTCTCACGGACCCAAGGACTTGAGCCATCAGCTGTTGCCTCCCAGGGTGCACATTAGCACGAAGCTGGACTCAGAAGAGGAGGGAGGACTCAGACCCGGGCAGTCCGATGTGGCTGCAGGCGTTCCAAGTGGCATCTTAACTGCCATGCCAAACCCCCACCAGTCTTCCTACTTCTTAAAATCTCTGTGGTACGCTGGCATCACTTCCATGCCATTTCTTTTTTATCTTCTTCATGCCTAAGCAGCTCCATCCAGACCATCTGTTTGCTCTGAGTTGGCGATGAGGTTGAGGAAAGCTCTGTGGAACCTCTGCAAGTTTTTGTTAGATTGTGTAACTCTCTTCTCCCTCCAAGATTTGGTTAAATGTCCTGTACTGGCCGTTACTCTAGCTTCTAGTCACTCTAGACCTGCTTTACAGCTGGATAAATCACTGGGTGGCAGATTAAATGTGGCTCCAATTCTTGGCCATTGCTGCTACTGGCAGTCAAAGTCTATCTGCTCTGCTCTTGAATGCGGGCTGATTCTGTTGTTTCAGTCAATAGATTCTGACCCCAGGGACACTGTACAACATCCAAGGCTCAACCTCAAGAGGAATGCGTCCTCTGCTCTTGCGTATGTGGGGAGTGCTCCTTTTTGGAAGCCAGCTGTTGTGTATGGAGTCTAAATGCCATGACACTGCCATGCTGTGAAGCAGTGTAAGCTAGCCTGGGGTGGGAGGGGAGGGGGAGAAAGAGAGAGAGACGAGAAATAGAGAAACACCACCAGACACATGAATGGACCCTTCCTAGATCCTCTAGTTGGCCTCAGTCACTAGCTAAACACAAGTAACTAGGGGCCAGCGCTGTGGCACCGTGGGCTAAGACTCTGCATCAGTGTCAGCATCCCATATGGGCTGCTCCATTTCCGATCCAGCTCTCTGCTGTGGCCTGGAAAAGCAGTGGAAGATAGACCAGGTCCTTGGGCCCCTGCACCACGTGGGAGACCTGGATGAAGCACCTGGCTCCTGACTTTGAATCGATCCAGCTTCGGCCATTGCAGCCAATGGGGGAGTAAACCAGCGGATGGAAGACCTCTCTCTGTCTCTCTCCTTCTCTCTGTAATTCTACCTCTTAAATAAATAACTAAATCTTAAAAAAATAAAATAAAATAAAAGAAGAGCTCTAGGAGCCAAAGGGCTCCCTCTCCACGGTCCGTGGGCCCAAGAAGGGACAGGGATGCTTTGAAGAGCCTGCCTTCCAGAAGGGTGGGGAACGGTTTTCCTGCCAAGGGCCATTTGGAAATTTGGAACATGATTTGTGGGCCGTACAAAATTATCCACTTAAAAACCAGCCTGCCATAGATTTGCTGAGGTTTTGAGTCTCGCCTACAGTTGCCTTGGCTGGGCCAGACCAAAGGATTCTGTGGGTCTTCTGTGGCCCGCGGGCTGGACGTTCCTCACCCGAGTGACACGGGGTCCTGAGACCCAGAGGGCACCTTCGGGTGTTGAGGTTGGGGAAGAAGGCACGTCTGGGCCAGACACCTTCATGAAGCAGACACCTTCATGGTTAAGGGGTCAGGGGCAAGGACCGCCCTTCAACCGCCGTGAGCCAGAGCTCTGCTTTGGCAAAGATCATTTAGTCTCTACTGTTTCCATTTTCTGCCATTACATCCTGTTTCACTTCACCTGGGGACCTGGTCAAGTTTCTTCAGGCAGTGGTAGCCTGCCTGTGCTGACGTCAGGGTCCTGTTGGGTGGGGCCCAGTGGGGAGACAACCCCACGGAGGTGATGAAAATGTACAGAGAAGTACAGTGCAGAATTGTTCTCCAATATCCAGTTCCGAACACCAGAGGCACAGGCTGGCCCTGGGGAAGCTGCGCACCTGCTGCTCCCTTCGCTCCAGGAGGTCTTGTGCATCTGCCACGAGAAGAGCGGTCCGTGCCAGGTGTGCCCGGCCTTCCTCCATCATCGCTGTGAGTCTGTGTGTGGCCACAGGGCTCCGGACATGGCAGGGTGGCCTCTGTGAAGTGGCTGTGGCTCCTGGAGTGCTGGCTCATCTTGGCTTTCGCCCTATCTCAGAGCACGTGCCCTCTCTCAGCCAGCAGCGCTTGGCCCTGACTCTCCTCTGGGGTGACGGCCACTGCTCAGCTCAGCTGCCACCGCCCACACACTTGCCACGCAGCACCGACCCATGAGCTTCTGTCCCTGGAGCCTCAGGAGCTTCCGAGCCTCCTCGGCCCCTTCTTTCTGCACTTGGCCTTCTCTGAGCCTTTGATTCCCGTGTTGACGGGAGAAGCAGTCAAGGGTGAAGGGGCTGCTTTGGCTCTGTCTTGAAGTCTGCTGGTGGGATGTGAAGTGTTTGCTCCCAACTCATTAACAGCTTTTTTTCAAATGTGAGGATTTTCAGGTCTCTTGTCTGTATTGTGGGGTGTTCATCACTGTTCAAGGATAACAGGACAAGTCCCACCCAACATGCACAAAATTTTAAGACAGATCATCCCTAAACACTCCTCTACATTTGGTTTAAAAAACATCTTGAAGCTATTTTTACAGGATGTGGGAACTAGAAGCAGCAAACTAGCTTACTATATATATGGATTGTTCTACTGTCCTTGGACTTGGCCATGGAGGTGGCAGAACGGGCTGTAGGATGACATCATTCCTGTGGAGGCTCCCAGGAGCTGGCAGGTAGGGACCCAGGTCTTGGTGCTCTACACAGGGTGTGGAGTAGGACAACCCCAGGGTCCCTGAGGCCTGGGAGCTGATGAGCTCTGGCACAACCAGAGCCTGAACTCTGGGCACTTGACTTGAAGGCAGGCTCTGACTTCGTTGGCTGGCAGTTCTTCCTCTGTGCTTGTCTCAGAAGGTTAAAAAGAATCCAACGCAGGAGGGGACTTTTGTGGGTTTTTAATAAGAGCATTCAAGAACTTTTAACATTTATTTGACTGTGAGGAATACTCCCATCTGCTGGTCCACTGTCAAGAGCCAGGAGCCCAATCAGGGTCTCCCATGTGGGTGCAGGGACCCGACCCCCTGAACCATCGCTGCTGCCTCCCAGGGTCTGCATTAGCAGAAAGCTGGAGTCAGGAGCTGGAGCCGGGAATCGAACCCGGGCACTCTGATGTGCTTGGCTGTTACAAGTAGTGTGCTAGCCACTGCGCCAGATGTCCACTCCTTACTGTGAAAGTGCCTTACAATTGACAAAGCACGTTGGCAGGAGGTCCTCTCAGTATTCCTGCATGGCCGTGTGTTAAGAGTGCACTGGTTGCCATGAACAGAAAGCCCAGCCACAATGGCTTGGGCGCCGAGGGGTTCTTTGCTGGTAACTGTTCTGCAGCTCGGGATGTCAGGGCTGACCTCACTGTGACCTTTGGCCTTCACCCCATGGTTGGAAGATGGCCGCTCCAGCTCCAGGGCTCCGTACTCATTTTCAGGTCAAGATCAAAGGGAAACAGGGTGGGGGTGCCTCCAGAGCCCTGGGTTGAGTTCTGCTCGGGTCTAATTGGCCAGAAGATCGCCACGTGGACACCTCTGGCTACAGAGAGGCTAAGCGAGTGAGTATTTTGCTTGAGATTGGGAACAGTGCTGGCTCAAGCAAAACTGAGTTTCACTGACCAAACAGCCAGTGGTGCCAGCCATAGGTGGCTCCAGGCTGCTCCTTCCCTCTTCCCCACATGGTAAATGGTGATGTTTGGTTTTGCTGTGTTCTTATTTCCTCTTTCCATCCCAATCTGCTTGGTTAATGACCTCTATCCCTTCCTTGATTACAAAGGAAGAAAATTCTTATTCTAGAACCTGGAGTTTTCTAATTCCAGAAAATAGCAAAATCATCAATAGCCTTATACTGAGGAATAATACCAAATATTCACATCTTCATGATACTTCCTGAAATGTCCCACACATGTGTGTCATATTATCTTACGTACTTAGTATTAGACTATGCTTTTTTACTCAATAATGTATTATAATCGCTTTTTATATTTTTTCTGATGGCCAAAGTGGCACATGTTTGTTATAAATATGCATGAATACATCTGTTGTACATCTTTATGAATGAATATGTGAAAAGTCTATGACTACTCCCTAGACTCTCCCCTCCAGAAGGAAGAAGCCCTGATGAACAGCCAGCAGCTGGAACAGACTGTATTCAGCTACTCCCTTATTACTGGGCATTCATTTATTTATTTAATTCATTATACATTTATGTCCAGATTTTTATTATTGAAGACAAAATGTTGATGGCACATGGATTCTACTTGCATTTCTGATTATTTACTCTGTGTAGATTCCTAGAAATGGAATTACTGGGATAAAGGATATGAACATGCTCAAAGCTCCTGGTTCCTGTTGCCAAACTACTTTTTGGAAGGACTGTGCTGCTTTGCTGTAGTCAGCGTTTTAGGGGACTAACTCACTCCCACCTCACCAGCATTTCTGAATCTCTTTTAGCCCTTTTGCAAAACCACGTGACTTAGCAGGAATCACAGCAATGAGCAGTCAACTGTTTTTGACTAGCAGTCAGAGGTCCTGATTTTAGGTCCTGTCTCTACTGAAACGTGTGTGTGACCTTGCGAGAGTCACTTCATTTCTCAGTTTCGTTAAAAAGAAAAAATAAAATACCGTGGGGGCAGGCATTTGGCCTCACGATTAAGATGCTGGCATCCCATATCAGAGCGCCGGGTCTGATGCTCAGCTCAGACTTTTTTTTTTTTTTTTTTTTTTTTACTTATTTGACAGGTAAAGTCAGTGAAAGAGAGAGACAGAAAAAAGTCTTCCTTCCATTGGTTAACCCCCTAAATGGCCGCCGTGGCCGGTGCTGCACCGATCCGAAGCCAGGAGTCAGGTGCTTCCTCCTGGTCTCCCACATGGGTGCAGGCACCCAAGCACTTGGGCCATCCTCCACTGCTCTTCCGGGCCACAGCAGAGAGCTGGACTGGAAGAGGAGCAACTGGGACTAGAACCCGGTGCCCATATGGGATGCCGGTGGAGGATCAGTCAAGTGAGCCACGGCGCCAGCCCCCAGCTCAGACTCTTGATTCCAGCTTTCTGCCAATGTGGACCCTGGGGAGCTGCAGGCAACAGCTCCAGCAGTTGGGTTCCTGCCACCCATGTGGGAGACCTGGATTGAGTTCCTGGCTCCTCCCTGCTGGCGCCCCAACTTGTTCAGATAGCACCTCCCCTCTGTGTAGCCTTTGAACCTCAGGGGATGTGGGGCCCCAGCCCCAGTGGGTGGGTGCTAATTAATCCAGTGGTGGTCCTCAAATGTTTTGGTCTCAGGTCCTTTTTAGCATCTTAAAAATGATTAAGAAACCCGAAGAACTTTTACTTATGTGGATTATATCTACCCATGTTTATAATCTTTGGCCTTAAAACTGAGAAACTTTTAATTGCTTATCAATTTGAAGATAACAATAAGCCCATTGTTTGATAACTGTGTCAACATATTTTAATGAAAAGAACTACATCTTCTAAAACTAGAAAATTTAGTAAGCAGAGTGGCATTGTTTCACATTTTTGTTATTATCATTTTAAATTTGAGTGTGTGTGTGTGAGAGAGAGTGCTGTTGTCTGATGGTTCACTCTCTAAATGCCTGCAATGGCTCTGGCCAGGTTGGGACTGTAGCCAGGCACCAGGGATGCAATCCAGGCCTCCCCTGTGAGTGGCAGGGCTCAATCCCTTGAGCCATTGCTACTGCCTTGCAGGGTCTGCATGAGTAGAAAGTTAGAGTTGGGAATCAGAGTCGGGTATTGAACCCAGACACCCTGATGCGGGACACAGGCCTCTTAGTGTCTTACCCGGCAGGCTAAACACAGACTCCATTGTTTTACATTTCCACAAATTTCTGTACTGCTTGGGCTAACAGAAGACGGCTGGATTCTCATATCTGCTTCTGCATTCAGCACGTTGTGCTGCTACCCATCAAATTCTCTGGAAAAAGGCAATGATGTTAAGAAAATTGCTTTGTAACATGAGCGTCTTTAAAGAATCCCAGGGACTCCAGGGTCTCTGTCCTCTCTTGGAAAGCTGCCGTGTTGGTCCCACCCCTTTTGCTAGGAGTGCACATATACCCCAGGTTTACCCAATGAGGCGTTAGGAGAGGCTGCTGCGGTGCTTTCTGGGGGAGGGGGTAGAATTCGTGTTCCCAAAGACAAGCCCAAGAAAGATGTTGTCATCTCTATGCTGCAGCAATTTCTCTATCAGCCTGAGGATGAAGCCAGTACCTGTAGGAGGACAGAGCCGAGAGCCAGCGGGCCAAGCCCATGTCTCATGGATCACCTCCGGGATCCACTCTCACTGAGCTAAGCAAATGTACAGAAACTCCAGTACAGAACACAAAACAAAAATGAATTCTTTGCAAAATTATCCACTGCACACTTCTTTTCCTCCTTTCTTTTAAAAAAAAGATTTATTTAGGTTATTTGAAAGTCAGAGTGACATAAAAAGAGTGAGAGACAGAGAGAGGGGTCTTTCACCCACTGGTTCACTCCCCAAATGCCTGCAACAGCCAGAGGTAGGCCAGGCCACAGTCAGGAGCTGGGAGCTCCATCTGAGTTCCCCATGTGGGTGGCAGGAACCCAAGCACGTGGGCCATCATCTGCTGCCTCCAAGGCACAGTAGCAGGAAGCTGGAGCTGGATCAGAAGCACAGAGTAGCTGAGATCTGCACCCAGGCACTCCAATATGGGATGTGGGTGTCCCAAGCCATGGCTTAACCTGCTGTACCACAGTGCTGGGCCTGGGTTCTTTTAACTCCCCATTGCATCTGACCTCAGAGTGTTTAGCCCTATACCCTGCCTCTTCAACTGCTCCACTGGCAGGCATCTCAGATTGGTGGAATCGGATGGGACTTGGAGATCTTGCCATACAATGCTTCAGCTTCTAGGTGAGGCCCCTGAGGCCCGGGGAGGGATGGTGACTTGTCTGACCCCAACTGTCTGGGGTCTTCACAGTGGATCAGGGTCACAGTGACTGGAACCCCACTTTTGGCTGCTGGCCCAACAGCCCTTGATGGTAACTCGCCCATTAACACAACTGAATTTCTTGCCTATCAAGAATATTGTCAACATTTGGCATTCTGCATCAACATTTACACAGGTGCTGCTCAATAACTGTACCACCTGTGTACAACTTGGTAGCACTTTTAGTTTGCTTTTGTTTTTTCTGCAGCTGTTAGGAGTTTGAAGAGGGGCACTTAAATTCTAGTATTTTGAGATGTACAGTATCAACACACTATTTATTCTAATTATTCTTGGTTACTTTGGACACTCTGATCACATCCTATCCTGGCTTTTTTCTTGGGATTTGCTTTTTTTAAAAATAAAGGTTTATTTATTTACTTGAGAGGCCTAGTTACAGACAGAGAGAGGGAGAGACAGAGAGAGAGGTCTTCCATCTGCTGGTTCACTCTCCAAATGTCTGCAATGGCTGGAGCTGGGCCGATCTGAAGCCAGCAGCCAGGAACTTTCTCTGGGTCTCCCACGTGGGAACAGGGACCCAAGCACTTGGGCCATCTTCTACTGCTTTCTCAAGCCATAGCAGAGAGCTGGATGGGAAGTGGAGTAGCCGGGACTCGAACTGGCACCCATATGGGATGCTGGCATGGCAGGCAGATGCTTAACCTGCTCCACCACAGTGCTGGCCCCCCTCCTTTTTTTTTTTTTTTCTTTTTCTTTTAAATCTCTTTAAGTTGATGGTAGATCTGGGCTGATCTCAAAGAATCATGGGATTTTAAATCTAGAAAGGACCTTCAGTACTTGATATGACTGTTCTATAGTGTTGGCTAAGTGATCTTGCTCATAAACTGGCAAAGAATAAGTCTACCTAAAGTACTTATCACGCAAGTTTCATGCAGCAAAACCATTTCGCAAAGACGGCTAAGAGGATGTTAATCGGCATTGAGTTTTCTTCTGGAAGTGGTCCCCTGATTTCTCCCCATTCCTCCTGTCTTCCCGGTAAGACGGACAGACGGCTGTTGGAGGACAGGGGCAGATGTTAATTCTGCGGTCACTGTGGCCCTCTCCGTGGTGCTAACGGTGGGCTCGGCAGGCAGGAGGCGTGTGATGAATGTTCTTACCAAGTGAATGGACGGACGGGGTGGATGCAGCCCCACCAGGGAGAGTCCTCCGCCTTTACGGTACAGAGGGAACATGGCATCAATAACATGCTCGTTCCAGAAACAGCAGTGAGGACAGCATTCCAGTAAAGGGTCGGAGTGACCTGCTTCCGGCTCGCATCTGCCAAAGCTGGTCCAGGAAAGACAGGAACGGTGATCATTTCTCGGAAAATGCTCAGATACCATCGTCCCGGGAAACAGAGCCGCACAGAGGCGCGGAGGCCTCCCCTTTCCTCCATTCCCACTCTCTGCCTTTTTTCCCGCCCCTACTCATCAGCAGTGTACCCGTGGGGGTTCCAATTCCAAGAACCTCTGGAACTGGGAAGGGCCTGAATCACTGGCACAGGAGGAAACAGGGACAACACCCGGAGGCCTGGCACGTTGCACTGTGGGAATCCACCAGCTGTCTGTCCTGTTTCCTTGCTGACAGAGAGAGGTGGAGGTATGGGTCCCATGGAGAAGCAGAAACTTCATAATCTCATGCACAAAACTTCAGGAGGCCCTTGAAGAAGTCTTGGAGCCATACCTGCTCCAAGGGGCGCACGAAGTGGGCGGTTGATCAACTTGGCCAAGTCTGAGCAGAAGAGCCATTCGGTTCACGCTCGGGTAACCTGGGCTGTTTGGTTTGGTTCCGATTGTTCAACGAGCTGTGTAGTCTTCTGACAGTTTGACTCTCTCCAAGGGACTTGTCATTCTGGCCATCTTAAGGAGGATAACTACGCATACAAAGTGTGCAACAATTGGGACCCATTCCTAAGAGAGCCTCACGTGTTGAACCCATCTATCGTAGGGCATACAAGGCCAGAACATTTGGCTCTTGGTATAGAATGGGTTGTACCCACCAAGATGGGAAACATTGAACTCTTTCACTTTTTTCGTATTTATAACTTTGTGACTGCTGTTCATTCTTTCCTCCCGTCTGCTTGCAGAGGGCTTGAAGAAATTAAGGGTAACTTGTAGCTTGTGAAAAGGGCAGGGGGGGGGTCCCAGCGCAGGGGTCCCCTGAGTTCAAAGAGGAAGTGGAAGCTCATTATGATATAATTATAGGGAGTATTGGGGGCAGTGCCAACCACTGCCTCCCAGGCTCACACATGGGAACCAGATGTAGTTCTGAAAAGCGGGATTGTCCCCACCTCCTAGTTGGAAGTGACCTCAAATGAGTTCTCCCTTCTGGCCTCAGTTTTCTCCGGTGCAGAACAAGGGGGCTGTCTGGGATGGTTTATTCTCTCTCCACCTGCGCAGTTGCACAGGACAGCAGAGTTCAGGCGGCACCCCACACGACTGGTTCAGAACCCAGAATTGCTTCTGGGACGACCTGGCACCCATGTTTTGAAAAAGCCCCACATGTGGGCTGGTGCCGTGGCTTAACAGGCTAATCCTCCACCTTGCGGTGCCGGCACACCGGGTTCTAGTCCCGGTCGGGGCACTGATCCTCTTTCAGGCCAGCTCTCTGCTGTGGGTGGAGGATGGCCCAAGTCCTTGGGCCCTGCACCCCATGGGAGACCAGGAGAAGCACCTGGCTCCTGCCATCGGGTCAGCGCAGTGCGCCAGCCGCAGTGCGCTACCGCGGCGGCCATTGGAGGGTGAACCAACGGCAAAAGGAAGACCTTTCTCTCTGTCTCTCTCTCACTGTCCACTCTGCCTGTCAAAAATAAAAAAAAAAAAGAAAAGAAAAGAAAAAGCCCCACATGTGATTCTACCGTGAAGCCAGACTTGCCTTGGGCACGCTACTGCTCGCTCTAATGAGTCGCTGAACAACAGTGCCTGCATGGGAGCCGCTCTTTCAGTTTGGAAAGTACCTCTGAGGGGCCCTTGTGGAAATGTGCTTATTCCATAGTTGGTGCTGGACAAGGTCACTGTTTTGTAAAACACTGGTGGCTTTGATTTTACCCTGGCCGTCCAGCGACATCGGTTCTTTTCCTCATGGGGTGTCTGATGAACCCGCTTCTTATGACTCTGGAAAGTGGGCAGTATGGCATCATTGGTTGAAGAGTGGTTTGATGATCTGGTGAATCAGGTAAAGAGGGGAGCTTCTGGAACTGTCCTGTAGCCCATCCAATCATTCACCCCCTCCCAATGCCTACTGAATGGCTGTCTTTAACGTAAGGTGCGGGGCCAGGTCGACATCTGGAGTTTGCTCTGTGAGCTCTCTGGAGCTCCTGTTAGGGAGCTGCTCCCAAAGCCAGGGCCAGTGCCTGTGCGGATGCTCTGCTCTCTGTGCAGCCAGCATCCCCCACAACCACAGAGTGCTCCACCTTCCGCACCCCCAAGGGCATGTCCGCCTCTGTCGTGTCAAACAGCAGCAGCTGGCTGTGCACCCAAGGCCTCACGTCACCCCCCCAGCCACGCAAGGCTTGTGTTGCCCCCAGAAATCATCACTTGGAAAACTCTGATTCCTCCTGTAGTGGTGGCTGGGGGTGTGGCCTTCTGGAGGGAGTCAGGGTCAGGTGAGGTCACGAGGGTAGAGCCCTCAGGACGGGATCAGTGCCTTTCTGGAAAGAGGAAGAGACACGGCTCTCTCGTGGGGATGCATCCGGAAGCCGCCTTTGCCAAAACCTGACCACACTGGCATCCTGGTCTTGGACTTCCATCCTGCAGAAGTGGGAGAAACAGGCCTCTGCTGTTTAAGCCACTTGGTCTGTGCTAGCTAGACTTGAGCTGACTAAATTGAGCTGACTAAATGATGATTGCTTTTTATGGGCGAGAAAACCAAGGCTTAGAGAGGCCATTTGACTTGTCCAAAGTGACCTGGTTAAAAAATGAGGCTTGGAAGGCCAACCAGGACTCTCTGACTCCTAGGCCACGCCCACATTATTCCCTCCATCCTGGAAGGACGGCTAGGCTGCTCTGCCCTGCCTCCCCTGCAAGCTTGCTTCTCTGGCAGGGCCAAGGTCAGGGTCAAGGCTCACATACGCCGCGCAGCCTCCTCCAGCCCAGTCTGAGGGTCCCTCCTGCACTGGTCCTATTCTGTGCTGGGCCTGTGTGATAACTGACTTTTCATGTTTCCACACATAGGGAGCTGGGGCTATGGCAAGCTGAAGCTTGGAGCCAGGAACTCCATCTGGGTCTCCCACATGGGTGACAAGGTCACAAGCACTTGAGACATCTTCTGCTGTCTTTCCAGATGCAATAATGGGGAGCTGGGTTGGAAATAGAGCAGCCGGGCCTCAAACTGATGGTGATATGGGATGCCGGTGCCCCACTGTGCCACATCGCCTGCCCCTGGCTTGCTTTTCTACTCTGCTTCACCTGCTGCACCGTTCCAGGCTCAGAGCTAGACCCATGTTAAGACCCAGCACGTGTTTTTACAATCGATTGAATAAATTAATAGATTGATAAATATTCTGGATTCCTGCTTCCAGAGAAAGACTCCCTCATGTTTATTGAACATATGTTGTGTTCCCAAGTAAGCATTTCCTTTGCAAAAATTATTAAGTGGATGGGGCCGGCGCTGTGGCGCAGTGGGTTAACGCCCTGGCCTAAAGTGCCGGCATCCCATATGGATGCCGGTTCTAGTCCTGGCTGTTCCTCTTCCAACCCAGCTCTCTGCTATGTCCTGGGAAAGCAGTACACATGGGAGACCTGGAAGAAGCTCCTGGCTCCTGGCTTCGAATCGCTGCAGCTCCAGCCGTTGCGGCCACCTGGGTAGTGAACCATTGGACAGAAGATTCTCTCTCTACCTCTCCCCTCTCTGTGTAACTCTTTCAAATAAATAAATAAATCCTTAAAAAATTATTAAGTGGCCTCAAAATGTACTTTCCCACTTGAGCCCCCGTCACTCACATGGGAGACTAGAATGGATTTCCAGGCTCCCGGCTTCTGCCTAGACCAGCCTGGTCCGTTGTAGCCCTTTGGGGAGTGAACCAGCAGATGGAAGGTCTCTCTCTCTCTCTCTGTCTCCTTTTCAAGTAAGCAATTCCTTTTTAAAATCTTTTTAAAAATATGCTTTTCTACTTTGTGAAATAAAAGCAGCAGTTAAGTGTACCCCTGTCTTCTGAAACTTGTGATTTCATCATTAATGAGAGCTTCGCAAATCTGAAAAGACAAGTATAAACCCCAGGACCCAAGGATGTGGAACAAATTGCCCAGAAAATTCCAGGGCTGGGGTGAGGGTTAGGGTTAGGGGAATTTGGGCCTCCTGTTAAACCTCAAGGCTTTTTCTGTCTGGACACGTAAGGCCTAAATGTTTCTACTCTGACTGGGCATGCACAGAGCAAGCCTTCAACTGCTGGCTTTGCTGGGTCCGGGGCATCACTTATCTTGGTGGGTGTCTCCCCAGGCCCTGGCCGGCAGAGAGCACCTTGGCCTGGGTTGATTGCCCTCACCAAGAAGGAACAAGCGAAAGGGTTCTTGGTAATGGGGTTTCTTTATCTTTCCCACTCTCCTCTAGTTGTGGGCATGCGCTAACGCTGCAGAGGGACAGACACAGACAGAGACTTCAGGAGGCCAAGGATCTAGCCCCTACTTTTGCAATTAGTGACATGTGCGATTTGGGCAAGTTACCTAAATCTTGTTTTTCTCTGCAACATGGTGAAGCTTTGTAAGACAGAGGGGAAGATTCCTCCCAGCCCTAAGCGTTTCATTACGGTAGCAAGTTGTTGTCTTAGTGCCTCTTGTGCCTATATTTCTCCTGAATGAGTTAGAGTGAAAAGCATCCTATAGCGAGGCGTGGGTGGGAAGCCTGTCTGTGCTTACTGAGCATGCCTGGAGCGTGACGGGGCCAACGGGAGCCAGGCCCTGCTGCAAGCCCTAGAGATCTCTGTACCAGGTAGCTCGGTGCATAGCAGGAGGAAGGCACCAATGACACATGCATCCCACCGAGAGGGAAACTGAGTCTCAGGGAGGCTAAGGCCATGCAGCAAGGGAGAGATGAAGCCAGGATTTGGACCCAGGAGTCTGTGGTAGGGGCAATGTCACTTCCCCCAATTCTCCGGCCCCTCTTGGGTGTAGGGAGTCTGTCTCACATTCTTTAGCGCCTTCCCTCAGCACGGGGCCAGAAAATGAATGAGATGGACTAACCTGAACGGACTGTGATGCTGATTGTGGGTGAACCCCTTCACTGCAGAACCTTCCAGAACAGACACCCCAATGCAGCTATGAGCCTGTCCCAAAGAGCCAAGGACACAGCAGGTATTTGGGGGGGGGGGGTGTGGTCTTGAGGGGAGAGGTAAGCTTGTTGGCCCCTGTAGGTTCTTTCCCAGCCCAAGGATTCAGTATCCCGCCTGATTCCTAGAACTGTTTGTTGGCTGAAAGAGTAAATGCTTACGATAAACCACGGCACGGGATCAAAGGTGACAGGAACCGCGCGTTTGGCCTGATGTTTATCTTGTGGGCCAGCCAGCATCAGGCAGCCACTTCCCCATTGCGTAGGGCTTTCCCCACCGGCTTCCTCTCCTGTTACTCGCAACCAGTGTAATGGCGGCAGGGAGGAGGCCCAGTGGGGGCAGGGACCTCTGTCCTAAGTGCCACCGTGACAGAAGCCAGAGAAGCCTTCACACTCCTGAGATGAGAGCCCTCCAGGCCATCTCTAGCTGGACTAGAAACCTTGGTGACCTGCTTGCTCTCACCCAGAACCAGAGCTGAGTTAGTGACACACATCCTTCATTTCTGATGGCTGCACTCTCTCAACAAACCGAAAATGGATGCATGCATGCCACTGGTTTGGCCCATTCTTTTCTAGATCACGCCATGTCCTCCATGCATGTTCATGCATTCAGCTAATCTTCCCATGCATATCTCCCGGGGAGCACCTGCCACGTGTCCACCAGTGGGTGTGGGGCTGGGGGTACAATGATAACTGCCACTCAACTCCTACCATCAAGAAGCAACCAGTGAGCAGGAGACACCGGGAGAGACGGTGCAGGGAGGAGAAGTGGGTGCAGAGACTTGAAGGGAGTCCAGGCTAGAGGCTTCCAGAAAAGAAGGCTTCTAAGGGGGGTGACTTGTGAATTGCAGTGAGTAGGAGAGAACATTCCAGAAGGAGCAGGATGTTGGGGGATGGTGAGTGCTGTGTGAGGCTGTGAATAGCGTATAGGAAAGGTAGTGGAAGTCTCCAAGGGTTCTACTGGGAAGGGCTTGCAAAAAAGGGCTTGGAAGAGAGGTGAGATCTTCGTGTATAGGAGATGGGGGCCAGAGAAATCTCAGCTGAGTGGCCGCGGGGGGTGAATTGTGGAGGAACAGTGGGGAAGGCTCAGAGGCCATGGTCGGGAGCAGCAGGGCAGCACGAGGCACTCGCCAGGGGTGCTGTGCCTGTGCAGCCGAGATAAGGCGGTGGTGCGCCGTAGGGGACAGTCACCCCTCCCTGGCTTTGCACCCAGCTCTTTCCTCTTTCTCACTCGTGGAGCATGGGCGGGTTCCTCAGCATCTCTATCCCTCAGCAGGGGAACGGCCATAGCATTAGAGCTGCTAGGAGAGGATGTGGGGCCACGGGGCCTGCTGGTGGTAGTGGTGCGGGCGGGGTGTCTATCCAGACCCACGATGGCTCTTACCGTCACAGGCGGAGCAGAAGAGCTGTGGATGGATGCCTGTCTCCCGCAGCCCAGTGGATGAGAGTCGTTAGCGAGAAGAGAGTGATGCGAGAGGAGGAACAGGTTTGGATGGAGGAGGCGGAGCAGCGTGAGCTGTTGAGTTGGGTACAGGGTGCGAGGGCTGGCTGTTGACGCTGAGAAAGCCGTGATGCGGCACCTTCCTCCGTGCCGCTCACTCCACAGTCCTCTGCCCCAAGACCTTTGCCTGTTGCTCTGCTCCCTTGTTCCACTAACTGTAGCTGTAAAACAAGTCGCGCCTTCAATCAGCACATCCCGCAGGTGTGGGGGTGACTGCGC
The DNA here is from genome assembly GCF_033115175.1 of Lepus europaeus. Taxonomy (NCBI): domain Eukaryota; kingdom Metazoa; phylum Chordata; class Mammalia; order Lagomorpha; family Leporidae; genus Lepus; species Lepus europaeus. Next base: position 100,857,803 of record NC_084832.1, on the reverse strand, counting down.
TCTGCTGGTTGGTTCCCGCTCGGGGCCTCCCGAGTGGCCACAGTCAGGCCACGAGTGGCACAGGAGACATGGCAGAGGCTTCCTCCTGCGTTGGCAGTGGCCGAGGCTGGATGTCCACCTGACTTCAGCTGAGGTTGTTGGTCAGAGCACCGGCAGGTGGGCTCTCCGTGTGGCCTGGGTTCCCCCACAGCACAGCAGCTGGGTTCCAAGGACGAGAGCCCAGGAGGGCCATGGGGAAGTTGGTCACTGTTTATGATGCAGCCCCAGAAGCCACACTGAGTCACAGCAGGTGGAGGGCATCAGATACCATAGGAGGAGGGTTCCCGTCTGGCACGCGGGGTGGCGGCTCTTGCCGTGGCTGTTTTTGGAAACGCCGTCAGCCACCCCCTGCTTGAAATGTTCACGTTCTCCCTGTAACCAGCTACCCATGGCCCCTCCTCCTTTTATTTATTTTTTTTAAGATTTATTTTATTTATTTGAAAGACAGAGTTACAGAGAGAGGTAGAGACAGAGAGAGGTCTTCCATCCGCTGGTTCACTCCCCAGATGGCCACAATGGCTGGAGCTGCACTGATCCAAAGCCAGGAGCATCTTCCAGGTATCCTATGTGGGTGCAGGGGCCCAAGGACTTGGGCCATCCCCTACTGCTTTCCCAGGCCATAGCAGAGAACTAGATAGGAAGAGGAGAAGCTGGGACTAGAACCGGCACCCATATGGGATGCCGGCGCTTCAGGCCAGGGCTTTAACCTGCTGTGCCAAAGTGCCAGCCCCGGCCCCTCCTCCTTGACCTTGGTGTGGGGGAGGTGAGGTCTCTCCACTCCCTCATCAGCCAGTGGCTCCCCTAGCACAGTTCTTGCTACCTGTCAGCTACTGATCTGAAGGGAAAAAAAAAAGGTTGGGGGGAGGAAAAAGAAGGGAAGGGAACAGATGGGAAGGAAAGGGGGGCAATGGTTCTAGCAGGCAGGCAGCTTAGGGTCTGGATTCCAGGCCTCACGCCCCAGCGGGGCAGGACAGAGCCCGAGCAGTTGGGTGTGCGTATCTGGCCACAGAAGGAGAACAGCCGACTGTGGAGGGCTCCGTGAGCCTCCGCTCACTGCCTGTTGTCCTTCCAGCTCCCTAGTACCCAGCAGGGGCCAGATGCTTGGCTGCTATCTGCTGCTTTCCCAGGCACATTAGCAAGGAGCTGGATGGGACGTGGAACAGCCAGGACTTGAACTTGAATGGGATGTCCATGTGGCAAGCCACAACTCTGGCCTCTACCACTTTTTTTTTTTTTTTTTTAAGAATTCAATACAAGGTCTCAGAGGAGCTCCAGAGGGAGTCCCACCAGCTGGCACCTGGGTGGCTCTGGACCTGAAAATTATGGAGACACACATGGAGTTAAGGCTTCTCCTTGCCAGAGACCTCAGCAGCATCGTTCCAGCCAAGAAGAGGAGAGGTTCGTGTGACTCAGCTGAGGTCACACTGCAGACAGAGGCTTGGGGAACCCAAATCTCCCAGCCTGCAATGCGGGGATCACTCCTCTGCCGTAGAGGTCCAGGTGTGCGTGGCCGTCCTGTTCCCTCGCCCCTCCGCCCCTGCCGTGAGGAGCTGATCTCTTAAAAGATCTTGGAGCTCATCTCAGAAAGACACTCTATAAATGCAGCATCTCTCCCTCACCCTGCCTCAGGGTGACGGCAGATCGCCAGAGGCATCCACATGGGGACCTCAATTTAGTCCAGACAACTCAGCTCACTGACTGTGACAGCCCTGGAAGCTGTCCCCAGGAATAACCACCAGAATATTGGTTTTTTTTAATTCACCCTTTGGGCCTTATCCTGCCCCCATCACAGCATGGAAGCAGCAGAGATTAATAAAGGGTTTTGGGAGCCGAGCGTGCATCTGTATCTTCAAATATTAGGACGTCCTCCCCGGTCTGTAGTTGAGGTGCCCAGACTGCCCAATCCTGCCCAGACGGAGCTAGTTGCTGCTGGGACCCTACAAGGCGGCTGCAAGGCCAGGGAGGCACGTGGGAAACCATTTCAGCGCCAGTGCTCCCCCTGCTGTGGTAACAGACCGCCAAGGCTCTGGGGAGCTCCAACCTCAGGTGCTCACAGATCACCAGGGCTTTGGAGCGATTTAACCTCCCGGTCTCTAGTGAGGTTAAGTGAACTAGTTAAGTGAACGTGGCAATCCTCTCCCCCGTCACCCCCATGACACTTTTAAAAGCAAATGTTTTATAACAGCATCTTTACTATTTAAAGTGAAAATCAAGGTTAATTGGTGGACACTTTTTAAAGTTCATGGAAAATGGAATTAAAAGATAAATTATGTTGATGCAAAAAAATTAAGATCTGGGTATAGTTTTTTCATAATAGGCAGAGAAGCCTATTATGGACCCCTTGGATAACTTATGTTACATGTACTATCTTTTAAACATCAATATAATGCCTAAACTGTAGGTAGAATAAGAGGAAAGTAGCCTAAGATACTCTGTGTTTCAATAATTAAATGCTCAGACATGGATACATTAAAAGATAGTGGTGGGGCGGGTATTTGGCCAAATGGGTTAAGACAGTTGGGACAGTCACATCCATGTCAAGAGTGCCTGGGTTCAATTCCTGACTCTGGTTCCCGACGCCAATTTCCTGCTAATGCAGACCCTGGGAGGCAGCAGCGATGGCTCAAGTAGTTGTGTTCCTGCCACCCACATGGGAGACCTGGGTTGAGTTCCCAGCTCCTGGTTTTGACCCCAGCCTAGCCCTAGCCTTTGCGGGCATTTGGAGAGTGAATCTGAAGATGGGATCCCTCTCTCTCCCCCTCCCCCCTGTTTCTTGAATAAAGACAAATAAAAGCATAGTCAGATGTTTGTACCCAGTTATATGACATGTATTTGGATTCGAGAACAGCAAGAAAATGTTCTCTGGTGTGGGTGGTTGGCATAGCAGTAAGTTGCTCTCTGGGACACTTGCATCCCCTGAGTGCCTGATTTGAATCCTGGTTCTGCTTCTGATCCTGCTTCCTGCTAATGAGCACCCTGGGAGGGGTCCCTACCTCTCATGTGAGATACCTGGATTGAATAATTGTAGGCTCCTGGCTTCAGCCTGGCCTAGCCCTGGCTGTTGTGGGCATTTAGGGAGTGAACCAACATCCATATCTTTCTCTCTCTCTCTTCCTGCCTCTCAAGTTAAAAAAATGCAAATTAAGAAAAAGGAAATCATATAAAAATTGCATCCTTTCTGATCTTTGAAATAGGAGTTAAGTACAGCCGTCTAACTGTACGTATGGGGAGAGCGAGGATCACTGTGAAGGAGAGGGCTCCCAAGGCAGCCATGCTGGCAACTCAGTGCCTTTAACACAGAGCGCATTTTCAAAATGCTGAGCAGCTCTTGGAAAGATTCAAGCAAAACAAGATTTACACCCTAGTTGGAAAACTCATTGTATATTGATCTAGAGAGAGACACTTCCTATTTTATGGAAAGCCCAGTTGATCCTAGATTCAGACTTAAAAAGCGATGTTTCATCTACCTGACATTTTCAAAACGGAGCAGAGTGCAGGAGAAGTCTGCATGCCAGGGGACAGCCCTGCGTGATGCACATGTCCCTTGCGTGTGGCTTCTGCCCGCGAGTGCCAGCAGCATCCCCAGTTTACTCTGCCAGTCCCACATCCACTGACAGCTGCTGGTGTAACAGTTGCGAAAGTGCCTGGCACGTTCAGAAATATTTCCTCCTTCCTTCCCTTCCATCTTTCTACATGATTCTAAAAGGTGGGGGCAAGGCAAAGGAATAGAATAGAGTACCTCTGTCTGCCTTGTTGTGTGGACAAGCTAAGGGAAAATCAGATGAGCCATCTGGGAGGGGACCCCAGGGACGCACTGGGAATCCATTGCCACTAGGGACTTGCCCAGGCACCCAGCATCATTCTTACTTCTGCAGTGACTGACACTTCACAAAACTCTCCCCAGCACAGCCCCTCCTTGGAATCCACCCACTGACTGCAGGACGAGCAGGACAGGAGTGTAATCTGTCCGTAAGAGATGAAGAAACTGGGGGACTGCGTCATGTTGCAGCAGGTCGAGCCGATGCTTGCCCCACTGGCACCCTGTAAGCGAATGCTGGTTCCGGTCTTGGCTGTTCTACTTTGGATCCAGCTTCCTGCTTCATGCACCTGGGAAGGCAGCGAAGGTGGCCCAAGTCCTTGGGCCCCTGCCACCCATGTGGGAGACCTGGATACAGTTTCTGGCTCCTGGCCCAGCCCTGGCTGTTGCAGCCATTTAGGGAATGAAGCAGTGGATGGAAGATCTGTCTCTCCCCCATGCCCCTGATGCTCTGCCTTTCAAATAAATACATCCAAAACAAACAAACAAACAAACAAAGATGAAGAAATCGAGGCCCCGGAGCCTGCATGACTCACTTATCCACGGACATTTTCTAGCCCCATGATTGTTTTCTTGCCAGCCCGCCCGTCATGGGCGCTGATGTCCCTGTGTGTGGTGACTGGGTGGACATGAATGGAAGCTCCCACGGGCAGGGACCTGCTGTTGCTCGAGTTCACTGCCCTTCACAAGCACTGGCATCATTATTGAAAACCAGTATGATTAAAATAAATATCTACTTAATACGTGGCTTAGCCACTCCCTTCCTTCCCCTCCTCCTCACAGGATTCTCATCTTAATATAGGACCTGGCCACACCACTTTTTTTGCAAAAATCGGCAGTGGTTTACCACTGTCTGCAAGGAAATTTTGAGCTCCTCAGCTTGGCACTCAAGACCTGTTTCCAACTTGCATTCCCCTCCCAGCCCTCTGTGCCAGCCATCCTCTGACACCTGCCCTGCTTGCCATTAGCATCTAGCAGTCACTAGCGCTCATTATGGGCCAAGCACTGGGTGTGTGTCATTCCACTTCATCTTCACAAGGACTCTGTGAGATACTACGATTATGCTGGTTTTATGGAAGAGGAGGCTGGGGCTTCAATAACTTAAGATCACGCAGATCTCAATAGAACCCCCCAGATTTGGACCCCTGTCCATCTGTATCCACATCCACACTGTAACCCCTACTCTCAGCTCATTTTGTGCTTTTTTGAAGAAAATTTATTTATTTGAAAAGCAGAGCACGAGAGAGAGAGAGAGAGAGAGAGAGAGAGAGAGAGAGAGAAACTTTCATCTACTGGTTCTTTTCCAAAATGGCCACAAACAGCAAGGTGTGGTTGGACCAGGCCAAATCCAGAAGCCAGAACTCCATCCTCATCTCCCACATGGATGGCAGGGGCCCAAATATTTGTGCTGTCTTCCATTGCCTTCCTAAACTCGTTAGCAGGAAGCTAAACAAAAAACTAGGGCTTGAAATGGTCCTCCCATGTAGGATGCTGGCATCTAAGGCAGTGGCTTAATCCGCTGCACCATGACCTTGGCCCTTCAGCTTGTGCTCTGACGCTTGGGCTTGGGCCCGTGCTCAGGCCTTCTCCCAGCCTGGGATAGCCCTACTTCCCCCTGTACTTTCACCCTTGCAGTCCCAGCTCTACTGGCCCGTCATCCCTGAGTCTTTGCACCCTCTCCATTCTGACCAGTCACATTTTCCTCTGCAGTTTCATATGCATTTCTAATTGAGTGCAGGTATTCTAATTACCTGAACAGGTGCTGTCCTCCACACAGGTCTGTGAGCTCTTTCCAGGCAAGGATCTTGACTCATTCTTTCATAAAATCAACATCCAAGTTCCAACTCACAGTTGGGATTGAGTGCATCTGTTTTGAACATCTAGGGATGTCATCCAAGGATGAAGACGTCGTTAAGGAAATAACCACAAGGGGGCAGTACCAACAGGTCCAGTGCAGAATGGCCTTTACTCTTCCATCTGGGAGCAGGTGTCTGGATTAAGAGACCTACCCTGCTGAAACAACGGCCCTCAGGGGCAGAGGAACAAAGCAGAAAATGATGGAATGATGGAAATGCGCTCGGTCAGAGAAGGCAGCAGCATTGTGCAGCATGGGGGGAGGACTGGAAGGCAGGAACAGGATACTATTTCGGAGACTTTGAAAAGTTTTGAAAATTAAAATAAAAAATATTTGGAAAACACAACGAATATAGCTTTTTTTTTTAAAAAAAAGATTTATTTATTTTTTCCTGGAGAGTCAGAGTTACACAGAGAGAGGAGAGGCAGAGAGAGAGAGAGAGAGAGAAAGGTCTTCCATCTGCTGGTTCACTCCCCAATTGGCTGCAACGGCCAGAAGCCAGGAGCCAAGAGCTTCTTCCAGGTCTCCCACACAGATGCAGGGGCCCAAGGCCTTGGACCATCTTGTACCGCTCTCCCAGGCCATAGCAGAGAGCTGGATCGGAAGAGGAGCAGCAGGGACTAGAACCGGCGCCCATATGGGATGTTGGCACTTCAGGCCAGAGCGTTAACCTGCTGCACCACAGCGCCAGCCCCACAAATATAGCTTTTTCTGCAGAATGTGCTTTGTTCTTGCTTTACAAATGTTACATCTTGAGTTTTATAAGCATAATTTGATTAGCAAACCAGGAAACAACACATTCTGTGCTATTATGGAAGACATGCATTTAGATCTATAAAGAGGGCTAAAATAATGCTACCTCCTGTTATTCTCCCCAGATTTTGTCATTTCTCTCTCCCTTCTCCTAATTTTCACCTATGGGTTTTAAATTTCGAATTATGGGCTATTTAGTCTTCATGTTTTGTTACTGTTGCTTTGCTGCATTGTCTCCAGTTAAAAATGCATAGGGGGGCACAGAACTTTTGAGATATGTTGTTTTCCTAGCAATGTTGGAGATTGGGGGGACCCATAGCTGATTCTGGAGGAACAGGAAACCACAGAGCAGTGGCAGGTGTTCTGGGACTCTGCTCAGGAATTCGTGAGATTCTGGGGTGGCTTTCTGGCCCATACGTTAAGGTATCAGCTGAGATGCCCACATCCTACATCAGGATGCCCGGGTCTAAGTCCCAGCTCTGCTCTTGACTCCAGCTTCCTGCTAATGTGCGTTCTGGGATGCAGTGGGTGATGGCTCAAGTATTCGGGCCCCTGCCACCCACGTGGGAAGCCTGGATCGAGTTCCTGGCTCCTGGCTTTTGGCTGACCAAGCCCTGACTGTGGTGGGCACTTGGCGACTTGCACCTAAGCACTCTGGTGTGGGATGTGGGTGTCCCAAGTGAGTTGTTAACTGCTGCGTTCAGTGCCTGCTCTGGGCTGCTGGTTTGTTAAGTGGCTGAGAACAGAGTAGGCAAAAGTGATTCCAGCAGATCCCCCATACAAGCCCGTGAGCCCTTCCTGGAATGGCGTTAGAACAGTGCCATGTGTGAGAAAGGCTTCCCCGGGTGGCAGTGGGCGCTGGTGCAGACTGAGTGTCTGTGTCCCCCCCAACAGGACACACCCTCTCGCTCCTCGTGCACAAAAGCAAGGCCATATAAGGACAGAGCGAGAATTCAGGAAGAGAGGCTTTGCCCGAAGGCCACCCTGCCAGGCATCGACCCTGGGCTTCCTGCCTCCCAGGCTGTGAGAAAGCGAAAGTCTGTTGTGGAAGTCACTCAGTCTGCAGCAGCTTTTTTTTTTTTTTTTTTTTTTTTTAACATTTATGTATTTGAAGTCAGAGTTGCAAAGAGAGATGGACAGAGAGAAAGAGATCTTCCATCTGTTGGTTCACCCCCCCCCACCCAGGGGGCAGCAACAGCCAGTGCTGAGCCAAGCTGGAGCCAAGAGTCAGGAGCTTCATTTGAGTCTCCCATGTAGGTGGCAGGGGCCCAAGCCCTTGGGCCATATTCTCCTGATTTCCCAGGCACATTAACAGGGAGCTGGATTGGAAGTGGAGTAACTGGAACTCTAACTGGCACTCATGTAGGATGCTGGTGTTGCAGGCGGCAGCTTTACCGGCTACAACACAATGCTGGCCCCAGGCTGTGGATTCTTCTTATGGCTTTGTGAGCTGTCTGAATCAGGCACTCAATGCACTTCTATGGAAGCAAGGACAGCTCTCTATGGCCCCAGACTTGCTAGGTCTATGTGAATGGAGAGTTTCCCACCAACACCAGACAGGAAGACTCTTGTGTTCCTTGCAAAAACAATGTAATGGGGGCTGGTGCTGTGGTGCAGCGGATTAAAGCTCTGGCCTGAAGCACTGGCATCTCATATGGGCACCAGTTCTAGTCCCGGCTGATCCAGCTCTGCTATGGCCTGGGAAAGCAGCAGAAGATGGCCCAAGTCCTTGGGCCCCTGCACCCACATGGGAGATCCAGAAGACGCTCCTGGCTCCTGGCTTCAGATCGGCGCAGCTCTGGCTGTTGTGGCCATCTGGGGAGTGAACCAGCAGATGAAGACCTCTCTCTCTGTCTCTACCTCTCTCTGTAATTCTGTCTTTCAAATAAATAATAATAATAATAAAAAGAGTAAATGTGCATGAAGGATCTTAAGGAAGCAATGAAAATGTCCTAACTCTGATTTATGGTTATGACTTCACTTAACAACTCATTCAGCTGTCTCTACACTGGATCCTCTTATCCACCCAGATGAGCTCCGAACTCTGTTCTGTGCTCCACAGAGCACTCGAACTTTCTCCTTCAACCCACTCCTCCCCTTTTGCTCTCAACATTTATTCAGCACCCATCTTTCTTGCCAATCTATAGGCTTGTATGTAATGTGTCACAGGGATATTTTGAGGCCCCAATGTGGCACCTGACATACGGGAGGAGCTTAGAACTACAAATTGCGTGAATGAATGCAGGAATGAGGTGGGGGCCAAAGGAGCAGGCAGCCCTTCCAGGAGCACATAGATTCATTCAGAACCCAGCGCTGTTCAACTGAAGGGGCAAGGCGATCTCCCCAGGGAGGGCATGAGGAGGGGCGTGGTGGGGGGAGGCTGGAGTAGGAGCATGGCAGAGGCATCTCCCACCGCTGAGGAAGAGGAAGGGCGAAAGGAGGGAGGAAGCTCAGGAGACTGCGGTCCAGGAAGGAACTCAGCTCTGGGTCATCTTCATCCAATCTCTAAAAGAGCTCTTATAATTTGGGGAGTCTCCCCAAGCTCAAATGTTCTGGACTCACGGTCATCCTACTGGACAGTGCTTTTCAACGTCAGAACTGCCTGGGGCTCGTGTGAATGAAGTGTGAATCCTGGGACCCACTCCATCCTCTGGGGCCTGAGTCTCGGGCAGTGAGTAATTATTTTTAAGTGAAAATTTGTGGGAGGATGGGGACTGGGTCCACCTTGTCCACTCAGGTATCCCCCAAACCTAGCCCAGGGCAGGGGTGAGGTGCTCCATAGGTCTTTCTGGGTGGATGGGCAGATGAATGAGTGGATTCTACAGGCACAAGAATATGTTTATTTGACTTTGACTAAGGCAGAGAGAAGAGCTGCTGCCTCCCTGGGGCTTAGGGTTGCTTCTTCTCATCTCCTGGGCCAAATCCCCCGTTGATAAGATGGGGTGGTTGGGCTAGGGGAGCCTCGGTAAGTGGCAGCACCATGGATCTCTGCTTTCTTCTCTTGCCTTGCCTGCTTTGAGAGGGAGGGAACGAATCAAGGTGAATGTCAACCACATTCCAGAGCTTTGTTGTCAGTTTTAATAGGAGAGGAGGAGGCAAACAGTTTAGAGAAACGTATAAAAAGACCTTATCCTTTGGGGTTGGAACATGATATGGTTTGTGCATAGCACATACATATTAAAAAAATAGAAGCATCACATTTCACAAGCACACGATTGAACAGTTTCTGGGTTTCCTGTCTGCTGCTCCCACACTTGAGGACAGCTCTGCACCGGGACCCAGCCTGAGGTTCCTAATGATGTACAGAGAGAGAAGACCGCATCAGGACACGGCTGCCTGATGCTGGAATTTCAGTAGTTCGATGAGGTATACAAACGCGGTTCTGTATTGGCTATCTGCAGGAGGGACTGGATTCGGGAGCTGCTGAGGGCACTGTCATGTCCTCGGGCTGTCTAGGAGGCGAGCACCGAGTGAGTACTTCTACCTGCTCTTCTGACCTCGTCCCAAGCATTCCTATCTTTGGAGTGTTTCTGGGAGCTCTCAGCATGGGTGGCTGGCTCCTCGAGGGGGAAGAAGGGGGAGGAGCAATCTTGGAGGTGCACTTTACAGTTAGAAGAGTGTCAAGTAGCACTCCCTGGTGACCCCTGACCCGCATCTTTGGGGAAATGCATAGGGATGAGAAGAGTTCTCTAGCTATGTCCACATGCAAAAGGTAAAAAGGGCACAGAGGGTAGAAGAGACACCTGGGTATCTTGGGAGCCAGCGGTCGCATCTGGGAGGTATGTTTGCACGGGTGACTGTGGGACAACACAAGCAAAGGCAAACGATGTCAGACACAAGACTGGACTCAGGGGGTCTCCCATGTCTTTCTTCCATCAAGACTTGCAGAGAGTGAGAACTTGAAGGATTTGGAGTCTCAGGACAAGAAAGGGGTTCAGAGCCCACAAAGGAAGGAAGAATCCCAAACTCTCCAGGGTAGGACAGAGATGGGAAGAGAATTTCAGGAGAAACCTCAAAAGGTTAGAGAGGTTTGTACCCTGACTCAGGGGACCAGAGCAAATGTCCTCTTTCTTAAGGCGGAGAATGGCCCTGACCAAGGGCTTGGACATGCGGGTTAGGGAGGGTGTGTTGGAGGTATGAGGACACAGGCTGGCAGAGGGGAAGGCTGGCAAGGATGATGATGAGGTATTAATTATGAAATGACACGCTGATTTCCCAGAGGGGCTCACAGATGTATGGGAAGCGAGAAGGAAGGAGGGTTAGAAGGCACGAACAAGGCATTTGGAATTCTCTCGTTTCCTCTGAGGTCCATTCATTGCCCTGAAGGTGGTGGAGACTGCGTAAGCGGCCTGGGCTCCCCTTCGTTTCTGAGCTAAGCTTTTCCAGCTGAGAAGTCTCGTTTGCTCTTGGGAGAAGGACGAAGGCAGCCTGCTGGCTTTTGGAACCCCAGGTCATTCCTAGCACATCCTCAGTGGGAGGGAGGGGCTCCCTCTTCTTCCCCTGTCCATGGCAATGTGTTCTATAACCGCTGGATTCAGTGGGACTGACAGCTGAGTGCAGGGCTTGGTGGACCTGTGGCCAAGGAGGAAACAGCTTCTCGTGCCTGTGCACAGTAGCAGGAGAGAAGGGTCTGACGTGCTGTCAGACTGACCTTACTCCGCTCTGGTTCCTAAGCCCACTTCTCTGGATGGGCATTGGCTTTGCTTAAGCACCAGATGCTGTCAGGCCAACGAGAAATCCCTCGAGGTGATTCCCTTGCATGGGAAGGGTTCTGAGGAGTCAGTCACACATCGGCTGCATCCAGGGGTGATTTTCAAAACCCTTAACGACTAGCCCAGCACAGGTCCTGACATCAGTTATTACAGGTGCCTGCTTCTCTTAACCCATGCCAGGTGGAGATAATCGCTACACAGTGGCTGAGCATCAAGCTTGCTTGAGCGTGGACATTTTATAGCTTTTCCTTCTCACCCTTGGCATGAAAAGTGGGAGTGGACATTTGGGGAAACTCCTGTTTGGGACTGGAGTTTTCGGAGCCCCTAGAGAGATATACAGAAGGTCTAGCTGTCCAAGGCTTTGTGGACTCTCTTTAGAAGGTCACTTTCTTTCACATCAAATTAGCTCAAAGATCGAGGAATAAAGGAACTAGTAATTTAGGAACCTAAACCTTTTTTTTTTTCCCTGACCAGATCGCAGTCCAATCGCCCACCTCGCCACCTTCCACTCCCAGTTCTGTTGGGAAAAAATATGCACCTCAGATTGCAAGTGCCTTTGTTTCTGATGTAGTCCATTAAACAGACCGAGCCACTGGGCAAGATCCTGAATAACAATCAGCTTTGTCCCCTGCACTTCCATATTCCAAGCAGTCAAGGTGGGTGGGAACCAACGTTGTGCCCCTTGCGCGTGATCCAAGACCCCGGCTCCTACTCGTCTCCATCCAAGGCTTGACCATGTCCACACCTGATCCAGAGCTCCTGCCATCTGCTCGGTCTCCGCTCACCTTGGTTTGGCCTTTGCGTCCTCCTCACCCGGCACACGCCCTCTTTGACACCAGCAGGGTGGAGGAGGTGGCCAACATGGCGTCCCTCTCTTGGATCGCCAAGCTCCATCTTCAGCTTCGAACCCCTCAGCCCAGATCTATCTATAGATGGGTGCATCTGCAAATAGACAGGTTGAAGATGAAGGCATTTGCAACAGATGAGGGATTGTCTTGCAGGCCGGGGCCCCTGAGAGTAGCACAGGGTGTCAGGTCATTTTGTAACTCGATGGTTGACATATGCCAAAGATATCTGCACTCTGCTACGGATCTCTCTGGTTTCAGATTTAGGAACATTCCAGTGGTTCAGGAATCTGAAGGCTCCAGCAGACAACATTTATAGCCACTTGGGGAACCTCTGCTTTAAATACTCTCAAAGGACAGACGGCAAGAAGGCATTGTGCAGCGGGGAGCTGCTTCGGCTTGGCGGCTTGATTTCATGGGATTATCACTCCTCTCCTACTGTAGGGAGGAAGAGGGGGAAACGCAGGAGGTCACAGTGCCCATTCGCCTGCATCCAGGCCGCAGTGTGTGTGCGACATGAGGACGAAAGGAAGTGAGAGTATCAGATGAGAACTTGGGTGAGTTTCCTGGACACAGTTGGAGAGGAATTCTCATCCGTAGTCCAAGGCCTCTCTACTTCCTCCATGCCCTGCTTTGCACCCCCACCCCTCTGCCCCTCGCCAAAGAGGTTGCCATTATTAGGATCCTTGTCATCTGAGGTTAAAATAAGACCCAGTTCAAAGTGAGGAAAAGTTGTGGGCAGGCAGCCTGGCCCCTGAGTTCTCGGAGCCACACGTAGCGCTGGGTGCTCCAGGCAGAGTGGCTCTCAGAACATCCAGTCCCTTCCGCCGCCTCCGGCAGCCCTGCCTCGGCTGAACCACCCCTCTCCTGCAAGAAGGGGACCCCTTCCCCAAACCCTGGCTTCCCTGACGAGGCATCAGAGGGTCCCCAGAGCCCTCCCAGGCAGGAAGTGTGGGGGTGCCTGGTCACTCTCTTTCTGGTTTGCAATGAAATCTGTTACCCTCTGCCCCTGCCCTTTGGGCACTTAGGGGACAGCTGCTGCCCGGCACCCCTGCTCAGTCGGTGGAAAGGTAATGGGAAAGAGGCAGCAGGGGAGCGCACACATCCATCCCACTGGTTAGACAAGCCACATTCTTGCAAGCCAGTTCCTGCAGCAGTGATGCCGGGAGGAAGAAACCCGATGCTCTGAAATGCCTGAGCTCTGAGGATATCTCTGTAAAGACGTATGGATCTGTATCGACACATACATACTCCCACCCTGGCCTTCTCCTGTGCACACGGTCACGCGCTACGAGGGTCATGTCCACCTTCCTTCCTCAGGTGAGGGCAGGACACAGGATCTGCTGCCGTTCTAAGATGTTAGCTGCAGCCCCTCCCTTGGGTGTGTGACATACCATGGGGTCCGTAGTCAGGGGGCACCAGAGCCATCTCCCCGAGCTCAAGATAAAGCCGGACTCGGAAGCCATAGAGGGGCAAGGGGGACCGTTCACTTGTGCAAATTCCAACAGGAAACGATGCAGCTTTCACCCCGCGAGCCTTCTTCCCTGGGTCCTCATATCCTGGGAAGGAAGTGAGTGACGGTCATGATCGGGGACACCTTGCTGCCCCTCTTCACCCGTCCGTACTTGCTCAGCGCAATGTAGGTCCCACGGTACAAGTCGGACTCATAGGCGTTGTAGTTGTTGGGCAGGAGGGTTTCTCTGAACTTACATTCCTCTTGGAAGCTGGGCTGCAAAAGAGACGGACAAAGAGCAGAGGCCCAGTTAGGAACGAGACGGGCTGCAAACGCCAGCCGAGAGGAGTGGGCAGGGCCAAGCGCCCCTTCCCTCCTCTTTGCAGGACAACTGTTGCGAGGTCTAAGCTGTCCCGGGTGGACAGAATCAGCAAAGGCGGGAGCAAGAGGAGACTTCAGGACTCTTGTGGCTCCTCCTTAGGGAGAGGGAACCAAGGGCCGGGGATGTAAGTGGATGGTTTGTGTCACAAAGTGGATGGTTTGTGGACCTGAAGCCACCTCTGCTCAGATCTCCTGACTCAAAGCTCAGGGTCCATCTACGAAGCCCCATTCAGAGAAAAGTCCTAAGCGAGAATACAGTGAGCTGGTTTCTCCAGTCCACTGCGAGAGGGAGCCCAGTGGAGTAGGACTGAGACCCAGGGTTCCTGTCACTGACTTCTCCACTTCCTACTTGTGTGACCTTGGGGAGGTCCCGCCCCTCTCAGCCCGTTTCCGTTCCTGCAAACCGTGTCTTGCAGGAAGAGAGCTTCCTCCCTCTCTAGGGACAAGCAGGGACAGAGAGGCGAGGAGCTGCAATTTTTCTCAGGGAAAAAGAACCTGGTTCCTGATGTCACCAATGGCGCCAAGGAGTCCTGGGGTCAACGAGGAATTGCCCGCTTCCGTGCTAATTGGGTGGAGGAGTGTGTGGAGGCCACTTGTTCTAATGCATCTTGGACTTCCTGCCCCACACCAATGCATTCATTGCCAATGCATCACCAAGTCCTGCTTTCTTCCTAGGAAAGTGGGCCCTTTCCTGCCTGGCCTGCCGAGACGCTGCCCTGCCCGAGTCTGTAGCGATTTCTGGGCAGCTGAGGTGGCAGTCAGGAGATCTGGGATCTAGTCTTCAAAAGAAATAGTTGGGGCCAGTGCTGTGGTGTAGTAGATTAAGCCTCCCTGCCTGCGGCGCCGGCATCCCATCTGGACACCAATTTGAGTCCCAGCTGCTCCACTTCTGATCAGCTCCCTCCTGATGGCCTGGGAAAGCAGTAGAAGATGGCCCAAGTCCTTGAGCCCCTGCACCCACCTGGGAGACCTGGAAGAAGCTCCTGGCTCCTGGCTTCAGATTGGCACAGCTCCAGCTGTTGGGGCCAATTGGGAGTGAACCAGCAGATGGAAGACCGCCCCCCACCCGTGTGTGTGTGTGTGTGTGTGTGTCTGTAACTTTACCTTTCAAATAAATAAATAATTTTTTTTTAAGAAAAGAAAGAATTAAATCAGACTGCGAGAGAGGTGGGGCATAGTTTCCAACTGTTTGCTGCTGCCGGAAGCTCCAAGAAAATCCCACTCAAGGAGGCGTCCTGCTGCAGCTCAAGGAATCCTCCCTGGGCGTGGCAGCCTCCCCAGGCAGCGGGGTAGACGAGAGCTTTCTGGACAGAATGGAAACGAACCCTGTGAGTAGACCTCGCTGATCCCTCTGCACACGGTTTCTCCCCAGACTCCAGGATCCCCAAGGCAAGGGTTGTGTCTTGGAGTGCAAGTGAGGCTGAAGGCATGATGACTTAAGGAAGACAACACTGAAGCAAAGGACACGCTCACACTGGGGTCTCTCCTGGTGCAGCATGCGAGTGGCCTGGGCGGCGCTTGAACCCTCCCCCCTTCCCCCCAGCAGAACACGCCGTCTCCTTTGCCATCCACAGCGCCTTCACCTGTGTGGGTTGGCTGGTGGTGGATGTCTAAGCTTTTGCCGCCAGGCCAGCTGGCTCCTAGATGCCACACCAGGAGGTTTCCATCTTTCCTCTGCCTCCCTTGTTGTGGGTGATCAGTAAATGAATGAGCCAGGAACTGTTCTAATGGTGGGAACAGCCCATCAATGAAATTCCAGAAAGAGTGCATTTGCATGAGGTTAGACTACTGAGGGCTACTCTTTAAGTTAGCAATGTGCACTTGGCCAAGTTCCTTGTTTCCTAAGCCTCAATGTCCTCTATACAGTGGGAGCCATAAAATGATGATGTCATAGAATTGGAGTGAAAATGAAATACGCACGGGGCACGGAAAACTCTGGAAACAACGCCTGGCACTTAGGAAAACAAAATAAAACAAGATGTTATTATCAGTGCCATTCTCACTCTCCAGCTGGATCCTGAAGTCTCGCTGTGGGCTGAGGTCTGCAGTCTTTGACTGCGTGGCTGGGAGACCATGAGCTGGCATGCAGGGGCGTGGAGCCGGGAGGATGAGAGACGCCACGCCAGCCCTGGCACTGGGCTAACCCCTCAGACAGGTCCTGGCCCTGGCTTCTGAACCTGCACATGGGGTGTGCAGGGACTCAAGTGAGTGAAGATTGTTAACGGGTCAGGCTCAGGAGCAGCAGTAGGATGGAAGATCAGGCTCAATCTCAAGGGCAAACGTTAACTGAGAATTAAAGCAACACTAAGTAAAGGCCTGGTGCCGATCAACCAACAAAACAGAGTCCAGACGACGCCGTCTTCAGATGGATCACAGCAGACACAGATTAGGAGAAAACCATGCATGAAGTGCAAAAATGCTCGTGACCAAGTTTTAATTCTATTTTGTAATGAAAAGTTTGAAATATCCTCATATGTGAGCATAAAATAAAAACAAATCTGAAATGAATATAAAGCAGCATTTGAACTCACTGGAGAAAACAAGGTGTTAGAACAACTGGATAATATATATATATATATATATATATATTTTTTTTTTTTTTTTGACAGGCGGAGTTAGACAGTGAGAGAGAGAGACAGAGAGAAAGGTCTTCCTTCCGTTGGCTCACCCCCCAAATGGCCGCTACGGCCGACGTGCTGCGCTGATCCGAAACCAGGAGCCAGGTGCTTCCTCCTGGTCTCCCATGTGGGTGCAGGGCCCAAGCACTTGGGCCATTCTCCACTGCCTTCCCTGGCCACAGCAGAGAGCTGGCCTGGAAGAGGAGCAACCGGGACAGAATCTGGCGCCCCGACCGGGACTAGAACCTGGTGTGCTGGTGCTGCAGGCGGAGGATTAGTGTAGTGAGCCATGGTGCCAGCCGATAATATCTTTTAATAATAAAGTATGAAGTATGACTTCTTTCTTTAAAGCAAAATACGCTCCAAAAGAAGCAAAGATTTAAATGTAAAAAAAGAGAACCAAGAAAATCAAAAAAAAAATTTTTTTTAAATCTTGGAATCATGAAGATCTTTCTAAGCAGAACACACAAAAAAATCAGAAGTTATAAAAAAAACTCATAAATTTGACTTCTACTTGAAAAATATTAGCTTAAACCAAATGAAAATATAAATGGTGAACTGGATAAAAAAATTTAAAATATACATAGGTTAAAGAGCCCATTGTTATTATATTCAGAATCCTTAACTTGCTGGAAAATGAATGGCATTTATAAGTGAATATCATCAGAAAAGGAGATATAGATGGCATACAAATGTAAGAAAATATGCCTAATAGGAACAATATAAATCTTATATATTAAAATATAAATTACCCTACATATTAAAATATAAATATATATATATATACACACGAGGTTACATTTGCAATAGTCAGATTGCAGACAGAAAAGCATTTCTTGTCAAACTTTCATTGATGAAGGCAGAGAGATTAGGAATTCTTATTTAATGTCCTTTGGTGTATGTTATTATTATAACCCCTATAAAGAACCATTTGACCATTAAAAAAAAAAAAAGAACCACCTACCAGAAAAAAAAATGAATATAGCAATTGGTCATCAATCTCACTTCTAAGTATTGGTCTTCCTAGGGGCTGGTGCTGTGGCGTAGCTGGTAAAGCTACTGCTTGCAGCACTGGTATCCCATATGGGCACCAGTTCGAGTCCTGGCTGCTCCACTTCTGATCCAGCTCTGCTATGGCCTGGGAAAGCAGTGGAAGATGGCCCATGTCCCTGGGCCCCTGCACCCACGTGGGAGACCTGGAAGAAGCTCTTGGCTCCTGGCTTTGGATTGGCTCAGCTCTTGGCTGTTGTGGCCATTTGGGGAATGAACCATCGGATAGAAGACCTCTCTCTCTCTCTCTGTGTAACTCTTTCAAATAAAATAAATAAAAATCTTCAAAAAAATAAAAAGAATTGGTCTTCCTTGTCCACCCCTCCCCCCCATGCACACAGAAGTTACTGAAGCGTCGTTTGTTTCCAATAGTAACAGCTGGAAAGCAAGGAGGAGTCATGAGAAGGGCAGTGCAGTACTAGAAGCCGTGAGAAACACAGATCTCTATTGTCTGCACACATGAAATGGCCCCAAAGACACAAAGCTCAGGGAAGAAGAGAGGCCTAAGTGGTGTGTGTAGCATGCTTCTTTTGGTGTGACTTTTAAACAACGTCCTGGTGTGCACATATGTGTGCGCGTGCACACACACACACACGTTATCCCTGGAATAAGGAACAAGCAGCTGCCTTGTGGGAAGAACTCGGTGACTTCAAGACATATGTAGGGGCAGCCCGAAATTTCCGTAGAATAATCGTCTGTGTCTTCTATTCTTACACTGTTCAGGGGTTACCTGTTACCTACTGCCGGGAAATGGAGTGAGAGAGCATCCTTAGCAGACGCTGGTGGTCTCTGCTTGCACGGCCCCTCCGCAGGCCTGCCAGCCCCCTTGTTCTAACTTTACGCCCCCCGCCCAGCCAGTTTCCAGGAGCATTTATTTATTTCTGACCTGGACCGTGGTTAAGGGAGAGGTTCCGTGTGTTGTTTGCAAACCCAAGAGAAGAAATCAAATCTTGGGGCAGAGGGTGTGGGGCAGAGGCAGGGGACGGGGAGGCACTGAGTCACCTGGACGCACTGCCCGCATCCTGCTGCTAGGACCTGGACCGTCATCTAAGCAAGTGCAGTGCTTGCACGCAGGATTTCAGTTCTGCTTCTGCATCGTAATAAGTGCCTCCCTCTGTTCTCATTTTCCATGAACTTCTGTGAAGCGCCCTTGCGTTTTGTGTCTGCTTTTCAGATTTTGAGTATTCGAGTCCCCCCATCTTTTTTGTTTGTTTGTTTACTGCTTTTGTTTCTCTTTGTATTGTCCCCTTTCTCCGGCCTGTCTCATGCCCCTAGCCTTCCCTGTGACTCGGTGTCAACCTCAGGGGCGAGGGTGGGATGGAGACGAAGTCCACCTGAGCAGCTCTCTGCTTCCCTTGTGGGCTCCTTTCAGCTTCCTGCCACCCATGGATGGGGTCCAGTGGCGCTGTAGCTGGGACATGGCTGGGACATGTGCCCCAGGGGTTTGTGTGCTGGCAGCCTGGTCCTCAGGGTGGCAGTATTTGGAGGCAGCATGGAATCTTCCAGAAGCATTCAGGTCCCTGAGGGTGCTGTCCTCAGATGGAACTGATGTCACTTTTGTGGGATCCCAGCTAGCTCTCATGAGGGGATTGCTACAGAAAGAGCAGGCCTGGTTCCTGCTGTCCCTGGCTTTTGTCTCTGCATGTGATCTCTGCCCTTTGCATGTACTCCTGCCTCTGTGACGTCATCTGGCTCGAGGCTGTCTTTGCCAGCACAGAGCAGAAGCCAGCCCCATGCTCTTGAATCTGCAGAACTGTGAGAGAATAAACCCCTTTTCTTTATAAAGTACCCAGTCTCCGGTATTTCCTTATAGTAACGGACAACAGACTAGCATGGTTGCTAGGAGGCCCATAGCACGCTGGGGAGCACCACATTTCCCTTGAACACAGCCCAAATGCTCCAGGCTGGCAGGATTTTTCCCACTGGCCAGCGTGATGCTCCAGACCCAGCCCCTACTCCTCTCCATCAAATCCCTGAGCTGGGAGTTCTCATGGCTCAGGAATGTTGGCTCCTCAGCTCTGGTGAGAAAAGCACTCGAGCCAAGCGAATGCCGTGTTAATAAAAGCAGCTACCGTATATTATTACTTGAACAAATGAAAGTAATTCCACTGGGTCACATTTCCCGGGTCTGCCACGCTTGAGCCGCAGCGTGACAATGTCTGAAATTCCATGTGGGTCCAACCAGACTTATGTGGGACCAAACTCCACTCAAAAGAAATGCGTTCAGAGGGGCACAGACAGCCGCGGGTGGCTCAGGGTGCAAGGCTGCTGGCAGAAATGCCCAGAAAGCCCGAGACGACAGACACCCGTCCTCTTGTCTTTAGACAGAGTCGAGTCACAGGGACTGATGGAGGTCTAGTTCCCTCTCCCAAGATCTTCACTCTAGCTGCTTTGGCCACTTGCCCCCTTACTCCTGGCTGTGTGTGTGTGGTGGGGGTGGTGCACAGGGTCCTGAGTGTGGAGGAAGGAGGTGACAAGGAGGAAAAAGAGAGAAGAAAAGCAGCGCTTCCTGCTGGGACTCTCCCTTCTGCAGCCCTTACCTGCCTCTTTCTCTGTCCTTAACAGACACGCAGGAAAGTCTCCCAGCTCCGAGAACACCTGCAGGCTTCCAAGTCTTTTTCCTAACACCCAATTGCACAGTCAGCTAGGTACGAAGGGCAAGTTTTCAGCAGCTAGATCGGCCTTTTGACTTTTTTGCAGCAGGCAGAGATCTGTGTGCAGGGCCTCAAGCCGCCTGTTACTGCAAACATGCACCTCCCCTTGCACTTCCCCAGGGTGGGGGGCCTCTGCGTCTTTCCCCAGAGACCGCTACTCTCTGCTAGATAAGAAGGCAGCTCACGGAGCAGGGAAAGATTTAGTTCTCTGCTCCATAGGCGGATGCTCTAGATGTTGAGGCATCTGCGGATGAAGCCAATTGTGTACTTTGATCTTATCATAGGACTGCCAGTGATCACCTGCCGTCATGACCCCAACACTAAAACCATTGAGAAGCATGACTGAGTCCCAGATCATTTTGTTAGTAGGTATTCATATTTTCCATACTGGTGTTTTTCTCAAGCCAAGGATTCTAGCAAAACTGCCAGCAGGTGGAGGAGACCCCTGACGTGTTGCTTTCCTAGTTTTCAAGAACAAGGGGGTTGCAATTCACAGATTTCAGCCTCTGTCTACACCCAAGTGGGCAGAATCCAGGACTCGAGAAGTTATTATTCTTGGTCCTCTGCTCCCAAGGCAGTGACAAAGGCCTTTGTAGAGGAAATTGTTTTGTGCTATGTCAAATGCTCCTGTGGGGCAGGCCTGCACGCAGCTGGGGCTGGATGGGAGACCCCGGACACCAGTGTCCCCATCTGCAAGAGGAGGCTAAGGACCAAATGCACCTGCCAGAGGCGCCCTGAGCCAATGCCTGGAAAGCACTCTGCAGGGAGCTCCACAAACAAGAGGTGCTCAGCACTTGCCTGGCCTAAGGAGGGAGCTAAGCTGCCCGGAGGCTCGGCAGCTTTCTTTCTGAGAGAAGAGGAGATGTGGGAGGCCACATCCTCTGGGTGGGTTTCCTCGTCCCTCCCTCTCTGACCACGAATAGCCGCCAGGTCTCCTCACCCCCACCCGCGCCCCGCACACTTCCCCTCCTCCCCGTGAGAAAGCCCACTTAGCGGCAGCAGCAGCTGAGCTGCCAGGAGATGAGGCAGCTCAGGGGGCTTACAGAGAAATGGTGTGAATGAAATCATCACCCGGCGGGAGTCTTCCTGGCTCCGGGATCAGCTGGCAATTGTTTTTTTAGACTGCGATAACAGGACGGGCCTCTGAGGGCCCCAGCAAGGGCAGGGTGGGGAGGGGGGGTAGGAGGGGTAGGCCTGGGCAGGGGCACCTGGTGCTCAGCCACACCAGGTGCCCCAGTTTGGGCTACAGCTGCCCAGCCCGGCTCTCTGCACCCAGGCCTGTCCAGCCCTGGGGTCGGGGAGCCGGATCTCCCAACTAGCAGAAGACACTCTGTAGCCAAATGCTGTGTGGGAGGGAGGGGAAGGAGGGTGCAGGGGAGAGGGGGGCTTCTTTTTGGAAAAGCCCTCCCCCTCCTCCTCCCCCTCCCCCTGTTTCTCCTGGACTCTGTCCATTTAGGGAGCCCTGAACTCATCTGCCTACTTGACCCTGCTAGCGTCAGCCCAGCCACACAGCAGAGCGCCAGGCCCGTGTCTGGTGGGCATCCACGCAGCTCACACTCCAAGGATGGCTCCTTTCCCCTTTGCTGTTCTGCTTTTTGCCCTCTGGTTGCTTTCTCTGCCCGTTAAATCTCGCATTGGAGAAGAGGTTATGTAATTGTGTTTCCCTTCGAGAAATGTCTCTGCTACAAGCCCATTGAATGGAGTCCTGTAGTCAACAACCCAGTTCTCAGGCCACCAGTTACGGGCGATTCCTGGCGCTGCGCAGGCCACTGAGAAGGGGCCCTGTGGAAGGAGTCACTGCCACGAGGGTGGCCCCTGCACCCCCAAAGCCTAGGATGGAACCTGCTGCTTCCTGACCATCTCATCGCCTTTCCAGAGTGGTCAAAAGGGTGTCTGAGAACTCCAAGTGTCAGGCTAGGTTTCATCTCTGGGCAGGTGTACCATGGAGGCAGGTACGGGGGCGAGATGATTCCTTGCCCCCCAGGAGTGCTGTTTCCAGCAAGCCTGGAAACAGGTCCCCAAGCCTGCCTGTGTCCCAAAACACAAGAGACATTTAAAAATAAAAGTGACACATTATAGCAGAGCTGGTAAAGCCGCCGCCTGCAGTGCCGGTATCCCATATGGGAGCTGGTTCGAATCCTGGCTGTTGCACTTGAGATTCAGCTCCTTGCTAATGGCCTGGGAAAGCAGGAGAAGATGGCCCAAGTGCTCGGGCCCCTGCACACACATGGGAGACTTGGGCTCCTGACCTCAGCCTGGCCCAGCCCTGGTCGCTGGGGCCATTTGGGCAGTGAACCAGCAGATGGGAGCTCTCTCTCTCTCTCTGTCTCTCTCTCTCTCCCTCCCCCTCCCCCTACCCACCCATAACTCTGCATTTCAAGTGAATAAAATAAATGTTTAGAAAAAAAAAAAAGAAAGCAGACATTTCTAAACTAATCTCAGCCCTACTGAGTCAGGGTGTCTGAGGAAGGTCCCTGGATACCTGAACTTCCACAGATTACCAAAGTGATGTGGATGCAAACTGTCCACAGAACTGTGTGGCACGTCCACTGATTTTTCTCCATGCTACATATTCATGCAAATCAACCAGAGATGCTAGCCCTAGGATGACGGGCCACCTGGTCAACCATTCACATGTTTCTTGACCCTCCTCTGTTGAGATCAGTGCCTGGAGCCCGACACCCATCCCAGAACTATTTGTTCAGTCCCCGATTGTCAGTTTGCCCTCCACGCCCTCCCCATAAATAACTCTGCTTGGTATTCCTTGAGGATTGTTCTGGGGCTGTCCTTTTTAGCCTCCTTATTTCTGTACTCACAGATTCTTCAGCTCTGCAGGGATGTCTTCCCAGCCCATGTTTCTGGAATACGCCAAATCTCAGACTGCAGAACCCTGGGCATGAGTGGCTCAGAAGCCAGAGGTTTTGGCAAATGTGTATGGTGGGTGGCTACATGAACCCAGGGGCCGGTGTGTGCCTTCCTGGGTGTGACCCAGGTGGTGCAGGGACAGCTAGACTGGGGCTGCTCAGAGAGCCCGACAGGGAGATGCATCAGGGGACCTCTGAGCTCAGCACGAACGGAGGTGCAGGGAACCAGCCCCACCTGTGCCCCGGGGAACGGCTTCACACCAGCACCAAGGCTTCTCTGCAACCCAGAGCTCCCTGAGCTGTGCTTTCTGATTCATTTCAGAGGCCCTGGCATGCGGGGTCAGGAGAATCACGGCCCAAGGCCAAGGCTGACCAGATGGAAGCTTCAAGGCTCAGGCTCCTTGCACGGCTCCTGCTTCCCTCATCTGAGATAACGATTCCCTTCCTCAACTTGGGATTCCGTGTTCTTTTCTTCAATGGGGCAAGGCCAGGCCTCTCCTACCCCTGCGCATCCCCCTACCCGGTGAACTCACCGTCGTGTACAGTCTTCCTTTACTATTCATGGCAATGAAGAGGGCGCTTTTCACTCCAAAGAGACTCACCACGCCTCGCTCCACTGTGGAAATTTCCAGCAGGCCTGACAAAGAGATGGGGAGCACGTTACCCAGGGCGTGTGCGCATCAGCCTGCCAGGAGTGACTATGTCTGCTCCCCTTGCTCCTAGAAAGTCAGACGCTTGCCACCTGTGTCTTCCATCCTTCTAGCTTTAGGAATCCTGGGTGCGAGTCCTGCCACGACACCGTTACAGGTTCAGTTCTGCAGGGAGAAGCTCTGCACAGCCCTCTGCGTCTAGTTGAGGTGGGTTTTAAATCTGATATTTCCCTGCCGTAATCAGGCAGGTCCTTGTTGTGGGCAAAACCACACATTTCCTGTTTATTATCATTATCATTTAATGTCCAGCTCACATGCATCAACCAATCTCGCCCCCTCTAAGCTCACAAACACTGGAGTGGGTCCTGCAGCCCCCATGCTCCCCCCAGGGCAGGAGACCATCCATGCAGCAACCTCTCAACTTGCAATTAAAGACCTGGGGACAGAGCAAGCAGGCTGAAAGAAAACGAAGGGTGTGCTTCAGCCAGAAATTTTGCAAACAGCTTGCCTTTCCTTCTCCTGAACAAAAACAAGCCGGTGTCTAATTTGGTCCAAGGGTCCAGATTCATCCTCCCCACCCCAGCTTGCGGCATCCACGCCTGATGGTTCTTACCAGGCCTCCGATGGACCCACAGGACACCTGGATACTTGGGCCCGAACCCATTTAATCTGCATCCAGGCAGAGTCAGAAGGAGCCATCCGAGGGGTAACATCCCCCCCCACCAGAGCAAGGCCCCCGGGTCTGTCGGCCGTGCTCCAGCCTGAGCCCCCCGCGTCCCCTCGGGCTGCAAGGGGCACTCACTGTAGGGACTCTCCTCATGGACTCCACTGACCCGGCCGTCGGGAGGCACCTGGAGATGAAAGCCGATGCCCACGTTGCAGTAGAGCCTCCGCTGCCGCTTGATGCCCACCAGATAGCCACTCTCCCAATTCACCCCGGCGATCTCTCCGGCCAGCCCAGCGCGGGACCTGGACAACAGGGCGCCCCAGCCTCTGGAGGCCAGCAGCGTGCTGTTGGCGCGAGTGCCGGCCGGCGAGGGCACCACCATACCCACTAGGACGCCGAGGAAGACGAGAGCCCGCAGCGTGCCCTGAGGCCGTCCTGCTCCCCGGGACATAGTGATGAACAGCCTCTGTCCCCGCGCCATCCACCTTGCCTCTCAGGCACGTGGTCAGAATTAATGGCCCTAAAAATACCCCCCTTCTTGTTTTTCTCCCCTCAGCATGGCGGCAGGGGCTTATTTTTGGAAGGCAGATGAAGGCTGCTGACACGAAACCAAAGCCTGCTCCGGGCACTCGGGCTGAGAGCAGCGGGACCCGAGCTGAGCCGCGGCCGGTAGGGACCATGGCTTGGGGACGCTCTCTAGGTGGCCTGCTTGCTGTGTCCCGAGCTGATTATATTGGATTTGATCTATCTTTATAGCTCAGCAGCCCAACCCTCCCCTGCACCCATCAGCACCCTGACGCCAGCCGGCCCCGCTCCCTTGCCCAGCCCTGTAACATTAACCTGCCCCTGGGCCTGGCTGCCTCCCCAGACCCCCATCACCCTCCCCACTCCCCAGGGATTCTGGGAGCCACTGTCATTCCAACTATGAGGCAGGAATGAGGTTAGCAGGGAGCATCTCTGTGGGGGGAGGGGCAGCTGGCTGGGGGCCCAGGGGGAAGAGGGAGGCGAGAGGCCACCCAGGACCCAAATTGGGCAGGAGTTCTTGGGCTGGCAGTGCCAACTTCCTTATTTAGAGGGCAAACGGTAAAGACAGGGATGAGAGAAGGCTTGGAGGCAGACGGTGACCGTAGCCTACAAGTGTCCGGGAGACTTTTCATGGAAAGAGATCGTGGTGGAGAAGGGAGCTGAGAAGGCAAGCCCTTTTGCAGGAGGGCATGGAGATTCTGGTTGGGGGCCACTCTTAGGCATCCTCCGGTTACAGAGGATGGGAAGGCTGAGCCCAGTCCACCTGCTCACCGTCCTGGTGACGGCAGTCACCCCGCAGGGGGGATGTTGTATCTGGACTTGACATAGCTCACTGATAACTCCCCTACCTGCGCTCCTCCTTGGCCTGTACCCTGTGTTATTCCCATCATACAAGGGAAGAGGCTAGGGCTTAGGGATGGTGAGTGTCTTGCCTGCGTTACCACAGCTTGCACGCAGCCAGGTCGGAAATCGGAGGTGCGCCCGCACACGAAGCCTGTGTGTGATCATCCCTAGAATCAGTGTGTAGATTTCCGGGCTGCTCCGCCGAGTGGGTTTAGCTCACTCCATCCAGGAGTACATCATGGGATTATTTCAGTAGCACAAAATGACGCGTTTCTTTAAAGATCCTTCCCGGGGACCTTTGACGAGCCTGGTATTTTCTACATATGCCAGGCTGGTATTACAAACAGAAAGTAGCAAAAACACTGCAGCTAACAAGTTTTGCCTACACCCAATTTTCTTCTCCTGTATTGCTTTTAAATAGATTATATGTCTAACTGATGTAACAAATCCCTTTTTTAAAAAGCTACCAAAAAAGCCTCATCTACAAATTGCTATGTAAATGTAAGAAAGAAGAAATTATGTTTCTGAAGGCAAAATGATTCTTTTAAAGGATTTATTTATTTGAAAGGCAGGGTTACAGAGGGAGGGAGCAAGAGAGAGGCAGAGAGATGGATCTTCCATACACTGGTTCATTCTCCAAATGGCTGCAATAACTGTGTCTGGGTTGGGCAGAAGCCAGGAGCCCAGAACTCCATCCTGGTCTCCCATGTGAGTGTCAGGGGCTCAAGCACTGGGGTCATCATCTACTGCCTTCCAGGCACACTAGCAGGGACCTGGATGGGAAGTAGAGCAGCCGGGACTTGAACTGGCACTCATAGGGGATACTGGCATTGTAGACTGGAGTTTAATACACTACACCACAACACGGGCCCCATGAAAGTGAAATAACAAGGGCCACGCAGGAAATGAACTCTAGCTTAAAATCTAGGCTTCTCACCTTTCACCCGAGGTCTTCATCAGCACCAATAGGGAGGGCTGTGTGGATGGCGGCAGGGGCAGTAGACATGGGTTTGAGCACTGTGTGCGGGCAGGAGCTGACCCAGCTGACAGACCTCACCTGCGCGCCACACCCACACTGCAGGCAGCCTGGGAA
Organism: Lepus europaeus; assembly: GCF_033115175.1. Lineage (NCBI taxonomy): Eukaryota > Metazoa > Chordata > Mammalia > Lagomorpha > Leporidae > Lepus > Lepus europaeus. The sequence continues at coordinate 100,830,984 of NC_084832.1, read as the reverse complement.
AGCCCTGGGAGAGTCCCTAGCTCCCTTCTGAGCCTGAAGCTCCTGCCGTGCCTGGGTCCCTGCCTCTGGTCTGTGGCTTCCACCTTCCTCCTGCCCATCTGTCTCGCTCGTTCGGACTGATGCTTTGGCTTGAATCTCTGTCACACTGTGTATGTCAGTCTCGCCCTGGACATGCTCTCCTAGAACCCTTGAAGGCAGGGCATCGCATTGCCCTCCGCTGGGAAACAGAGTGGGGGAGACAACTGGGCTCCATTGCTTGCTGGAACCCTCACCCCAGGGCCCCACCCAGCCTCCCAACCATCCTAGTCCTGTCACCTCCATTGCCTCGTGCCTGCTCTTCCCATCACATCCCCACCACAAGGAGAGACTGGAGACTTGTGGGCACAGGTGAGGCCTTATCATTGGGAAATCATTACACATACACACACCCACACATAAACACACACACATACACACACAAGAGGATTTGGAAGCATCTTTCTGCAGAGTAGGTGGGCCATGGATAATCCAAAGACAACATGGTCAAGGAAAAGGACTTTCCTTTGGCTTTTTGGCCTGATTTTGTATATTTAAGCTTCGTGTATGCAACAGCAGTGGGCACACTCTCTTAGCGGTGTTTGGTTTGGCATCTCGTGCTAACTCTCTGTGTTCTAATGACGTCAGGAAGAAGCAATCCTAAAGGGCTTTGGATGTAAGGAGAAACTAGCCAGGTATTGACACTGACCTTGGATAACTACAGATGGGCTTTTCAGGAGAGGTCAGACCCTGGGGTGTTTCCTGTAACCATCCCTTTGGGATCAGCCCTGGAAGAAAGATTGCACTGTAACAGGGTCCATGCTGCACATCAGTGAGAATGGCAAGTCTCTGCCTCGCCTCAGATCCCTCTCTGTCACAGGGAGTGTGGATGATGTCTTATAAAACCCTGGGCTGTGCATGGCGGCACCTGGACTTCAATCTCGGCTCCACCATTTCTTAGCTGTGTGGCTTTGGGCAAGGTCTGAACCTCTCTGGGCATCATTGTTTGATTTCCTCTGCAAAATAAGGTCAGTCCGTCGTGAGGTTGTTACAGGCGATTAGTGATAATGTATGCCCAGCACCAGGGAAGCGCACAGCCCATTCTCTGAAACACACTGGAACTCTCTCACCGCAAGCGGGAAGGACCAGCTCTCATCCCGAGGGCGGGAGGGGCACGTGGGCCTGCAGGTCTTAGCTGCCGTCCAGCACAGCATATGTTGTGATGGCTGTTAACATATGCACGAGCAGGCAGCCCGGATTCCTAAAATATTCTGAAAACCAGTAATAGCCTCGGTGTCGTCCCCTGTTAAATATAAAACTTAAGTAATTCATTCTATTAAAAAGCCTGGGTCTTATTTTTATCAGGTGATGTGATGAGGCCCTGTTCTAAATGCGCCTCTGTACCTGTCTCCATGGCAACCCCACTGTGCTCGTATATCCATAGATTTCTCCTGGAGACTAATTAAGTTGACAACTGCTAGGGCTTCTTGGTTTACCAGATTTGCACTTGACCCTTCTCTTGGGGCTTAGGGACCCCTATGGATGTGAAGTGATAAAGAAAAGAGTAACAGGTGGAAGAGGCCTCCTCGTGGACCCCTCTTTCAAATAGTTGTCCAGCAGCCTTTGGGGGTTGTCAATCATTTTTGCTGGATGAGCCAAGATTTAGTGGAGGTGAATGGGAAAACACATTAATGTCTGTCTCCCTCCTGCACAGGGCACCGTGCAGGGTACATCAATCCACTTGGGTGGCTTAGCTGCACCCACCTTTCTTATCAGCTGCACGGCAGAACATCTCTGATACCAACAGGCAGGCTACCCTCTATGACTCCTATTTATTACATAATAAAGTTTAAACACCTCTGGAGTGACCCAAAGGGCAGGTGCACAAAGAGACATAAACTTGTAGCTTGGGGAGAACTGTGCTTACTGGGCATTTCTTCCATTAGGTTTTGAGAAAGTGAGGTTTGCCTTCCTCTGTGGATATTTGGAGAACAGAGAAAACTCCAAGGTAGGAAGTAAGGTTGCTGCTTGTGCTTGGTGTCATCAAATCTCTAGTGTCAAAACCTGTCCTTGACCACTCTGACACAGGGTCCTCGATGCCTCCCTCTGTCCCTTCGCCTGGTCTTGTGTGCACAGGCACCTCCACACCCTTGTTTCATGGTGGAGGTTGCTCACGGGACTTCATCGGTATGGGATGGACGAAGGGCAGAGGTGAGTGGCTAAGAAGAGTCCCTGCCCCAGACCTGAGCAAAGACAGGCACGGAAAGCTCATGAAACTTGCTGCAAAAGGGAGAATTCAAGGGGGGGAGAATCCGGTCACATTGACCATCCCCTGCAGGGCCGAGTCGGCTATTGCCTTGCTCACTATTCTGAGCAGGAGCCTACACGAGCTTTGTTCTTCCTAAGGCCTGCCAGTGGGGCTGGGGGTCTATGGGCCCCTCAGCTGTAGGTACAGTGTCTGTCACAGCAGGCTGCCAGCCATGGCTGCAAAGCCTGTCTCCAGACCGGCCACCATCTCCCCCACTAATAGCTGCTAGTGCCACATGTGTGACCTTGCAGTTTTAAATCATGCCTTCAGGGTGGGTGCAATCTTCCACCCAAAGCTGGCAGAGGAGGGGGCTGAGCCCCTGGGGAGAGTCGGGCTGTCTCCAGGAGACCCCCGCTATCTCTGTGAACCCCAAGCCAATCAACATATAGTATGTGAACATCCCTCTCCATCCAATGGACACCCCCAGTAGAATGACCCAATGAAGAGATAGTAATGCCTTAAAAACCCTGGGTACTTCCTCAAAGCCAGTGTTCCGCTCGGGCACTCCACTTGATCTCCTCATGGAACAGATGCTTTTTCTGTCCTTTGCCAATCAAATAAAAGTTTCTGCTTCTTTGCAAATTGTTTTCTGGATTTTTTATTTCTATACTGAGCCAAGGAAAAAAAAACCCACGAAACTCGCTCCAGCAAACACCCTCTCCAATGTGACCGGTAACACTTCCCCAGTGAAACTCAACCACCCCCAGCTCTCACAGATGTAAGTGACAGCCCACGAACAGCCATAACCCTTGTCTCCCCAGTTCTTGCCTCCACCAACTCACGAGGGACTTCACCCACAAGAAATCACCTGCAGGGTATTCCTGAAGTTCCAGAACCTGTCTCACGGGTGTTTGTGAACATGTGACTGCTCCTGCCTTGGATCCCCACAGAGCATCTGCATGGACCATCTTGTCTACCAGCCCTTCCACCTGCTGCCGGATGGCTGATGGCCATGACCTTTCTTACTACAGCTCGGAAATGGAAGCCCTCAAGGAATCGAAGCTGCTTTCTGTTGAATTTCCAAGCCAGAGAGAATCCTTTAGACCCCTCTGCACGCTCTGCCTGAGAAAGGACTGACTTGTCTGAGTTGCATTTTCAGACGAGCTGCCAGGAGAGATGCAGTCTGGTGAGGGGTCAGGCTCATCGGGTTGGGTTCTCTTTTCCTTCCAGGTTATGTTTTCTCCGGGGCTCCCCAACCCTCAGACAGACGGACATTTGTGGGGCCAGTTGGGCTTTTTCCGGCTATGTCTGATACACAGCCTGAGTTCACACCAAAGACAATGCGGGGAGGAGGGGTCCCAGGACACACAGCTTTGGGGGCTGGTTGCCCAAGGGGCTGCAGTTTTCTGGAAGAGAGCCACTGCCTCATATCTACCCTAGAAATCATCCTTGGGATAGTGTGCTTCATGGTCTAACCTTTCCACCTGAGCGCCCAGCTTGCGGTGTGACTTCCCATCACCCGGTTCACACATGCGCGCGCTCTCTCTCTTTTTCTCTCTCTTGCTTCCTCAGTCCCCATATATTCAAGCCTAGAGGGGTAGCCAACTGCCAAGGAGGCAGCACCTCAGGGTTGGCTGACCACCATGACTGCACATCTCAGCTGAATTTGCAAAGGGGCAGAGGACTCAGATAACTTTCTAGAAGCTCCGGCCGGGCTTTGGCTCTGCTCAGAGTTTTGTGGTTTCTCAGATTTGCCTGTGATGGTCATCATCTAATAATACCTACTGCGTGCTTAGCCGGGCACGCACCCTGCCAGCGACCGCGTAGAGTTATGTAAAAGACTCAGGCCTTAATGGCAGGCTCCCCAGTGTGGCACGAAAGGCCCCTCCCTGTCCTGACCTCCTCTGGCCTCTCCAGCTCCAGTCCCCTGCCTCTCCCTCTCTGGGAACTTTTGCTTCAGCAACTTCAAATGGCCTGTTGTTCTCAGGCACGCTTTGTGCTGCCTCTGCCTCGTGTCTTAGCTCACGCCGTCCTCTCTCTCTGCCTGGTGGATTGCTTCCCATCTTCAAGGGCTCAGCTTAAATGTCACCTCCGGAAGCAACCATTGACGACCTGCCACCTGTCTCTGAGCTGGATTTGATGCCCTGCCTCCCCTTCTCCCCACGCCTGCTGCATTAATGCTGTGCACATGTTTCCTGCAGTGGTGCACAGGGGATGAGATCTGAGGAGCTACTTGCTTTGACGGTGGGAGCCGCAAGGCAGCGAGGGCATCGTGCGCGTCCTGATACAGTCAGGACTGAGCGTGGATCCATCTGCCGCATAGCACGCTCTAGGAAATATTTGTTGAATTCAAGTCTTTCTGGTTTTCACTAGACAAGCGATTCTGAAACAATGCCTAAGCCTTCTGTGGAGGAGTGGAAACAATTTTAGTGCAGGTAGAGCCAATTAATTTGCAACTGGCACTTTCATTGTTGGGATTTGCCTTATGCCATTAGAAATTGTTATGCTAGAAGCTTGTGCTTCTGCTCTCAGAAAGAAACTTGTACTGGACTTGTTCTCCTATAATGAACAGCAGGAAACATCTAGACAACAGGACAAATCTGTGAACCAACTGTGTTTAGACACTGGATTGGAGGCAGCACAGGACTGCGATCCCTGGATAAAAACCAAGAACCAGTAGGGCAGAGCCCGTGGCCGCTCCTTCTCTCTGCCCGGAGGCACACGCACTGCAGCCCAGCAGTCCTAGCGAGTTGGCAATTCAGAGTTTGGGGAGGCCGAGTGCCCGGAATTTGCAGGGCAGAGGACCAAGGAAGAGGGGGTAATGCAGGGAACGAACTCCAGGAATCTGCCCTTGAGGTCGCTGCTGCACACGAAGCCTCACAAGTATAGGGGGAAACCCTGAGACCAGGAAAACCATCACCAGTGGAGCACTTTTGAGAGCGCTCCCTGGGGAGTTTGTGTTCAGACGAGCTGTGTGGGGAGAACTGGATGTTCTCAGTGGAGAATATTCAGCAGGAACTCGGAAGGACCACAGGAAGCTGGACCAGCAGGGAGCTGGGTCAGCAGGTGCATTAGCAGGGAGCTGGATATGAAGTGGATGCCGGCATCCTAGGCAGTGGCTTAGCTCACTGTGCCACAATGCTGGCCCCTTAACTTATTTTTAAAATTCCATTTCCACTTGAACTTTTTTCTAAAGTACCCTCATACTCTCTTGCCCCAAATAACGAAAGAGCTGGAAATATTATTTCAAATAATATTTTTGAAGACATTCGATGTTTCACAGCAAACAACAGTGGTCCTGGAGAAACGAGACTCTCCTATTGGAGAATCCGGAACCCAAGACTCAGCTTTGCCCCCAGTGCCAGCTTCCGGCTAATGCACACCTGGGAGCCAGATGGGGATGGGTCCCTGCCACCCACAAAGGAGGCCTGAACTGATATAACTGGCTCCTGGCTTCAGCCTGGCCCAGCTCCAGCTGTTGCAGGCATTTGGGGAGTGAACCAGCAGATGGGAGATCTCTCTATTTCTGTTTCTCTTTCAAATATATTAGATAAAATATAAAAGATAAAGTGTTGAGAGAAAAATCCATCAAACTAGAATTCTGTACCCTGATAAATTATCCTTTGAATGTGAAGGAGAGTGGCTGGTGTTGTGGTGTGGTGGGTTAAGCCACCAACTGAAACATATCTCATATCAGAGTGCTGGTTTGAGTCCTGGCTGCCCCACGTCTGGTCCAGCCCCTGCTGCCCACATGGGAGAACTGGATGGAGTTGCTGGCTCCCAGCTTTGGCCTGGCCCTGCCCAGGCTGTTGTGGCCATGTGGGAAGTGAACTATCAGATGGAAGAACTCTCTTTCTGATCCAGATGGAAGATTTCTCTCTGATCTGGATGAAAGATCTCTTTCTGATCTCTCTCTCTCTCTCACTCTCTCTCTCTCTCACTCCCCCCTCCCTTTCTCTGTAACAATGCCTTTCAAATAAACAAATCTTCAAAAAAGAAGAAAGTGAAGGAGAAATAAAGACTTTCTCAAACAAAAATTGAGGGAATTTGTTGTCAGTAGATTTGGCTTGTGAAAAATTTTAAAAGAAATTCCTCAGAGAGAAGGAAAAATGATATAGATCAGAAACTTGGATCTACATAAAGAAAGGAAAAGCATCAAAGAAGAAATAAATAATGACAATATTTAAAAAAATAATTTCCCTTGTTCTTTTTTTTAATTGAAAGAGTTTATTAGTTTTAATGTAGTCAAAGGCTTAATGCAATGCTAAACATACTTTTCTTTTTTTTAAGATTTATTTTATTTATTTGAAAGACAGAGTTAGAGAGAGGCAGAACCAAAGAGAGAGAGAGGTCTTCCATCCACTGGTTCACTCCCCAAAGAACTGCAATGGCCAGAGTTGAGCTGATCTGAAGCCTGGAACCAGGAGCTCCTCCCGGGTCTCCCACATACGTGTAGGAGCCCAAAGACTTGGGCCATCTTCTACTGCTTTCTCAGGCCATAGTAGAGAGCTCCTGTCTTCCACTTGGCCCAGCCCTGGCCATTGCAGCCATATGGGGAATGAACCAGTATATGGACGATCTATTTCTCTGTCTCTCCCACTCTCGGAAGTGGAGCACCCGGGACTCAACCCGGCGCCCATATGGGATGCCGGCGCTGCAGGCCGGGGCTTTAACCCTCTGCACCACAGTGCCAGCCCCTTTCCTTGTTCTTAAATGATTTAACAGGGGACCAGCACCGTGGTGCAGTAGGTTAATCCTCCGCCTGCAGTGCCGGCATCCCATATGGGTGCTGGTTCTAGTCCTGGCTGCTCCTCTACCAATCCAGCTCTCTGCTATTGCCTGGGAAAGCAGTAGAGGATGGTCCAAGTGCTTGGGCCCCTGAACCCACATGGGAGACTTGGGAGAAGCTCCTGGCTCCTGGCTTCAGATCGGCTGGCACAGCTCCATCCGTTGTGGCCATTTGGGGAGTGAACCAACGGAAGGAAGACCTTTCTTTCTGTCTCTCCCTCTCATTGTCTGTAACTCTAGCTTTCAAATAAATAAATAAAATCTTAAAAAAATAAATTATTTAACAGATAACAATTTGTTCAAAATAATTGTAGCAAAAATGTATTCAAGCATAATGTATATAATATGCATATGTACAGGTGAAATGAGTGAAGGCATTGATACAGGTCATGGGAGACAGGAACTGGGAATATTTTATTATTATAAGGCATTTGTACAATCTGTGAAATGGTAGAAGTTTATTTAAAAGTAGACTTGGATTAGTTCTCAATGTCTATTACAAACTAAAGGCCAACTACTAAAAAGTAAAATAGAAGTACAATTGATATGCTAAAGACACAAAATGGAATTATATAAATAAATCGATTACAGCTATAAAAGTCATCAAAAGAGGAGACAAAAATAAGAACAAAGAATGAAGGCCGTGAATACAAAATAATGACAAATAGAGGATATGAACCAGCTGAATGAAAATCATTTTAAATGTCAATGGTCTAAATGCATCAATTAGAAGACAAGAATCGTCAGAATGGATCTAAAAACAAGACTCAAACATTAGTCTCCTTTAAATGTAAATATAGCTATTGATTAAAAGAACAGAAATGGAGAAAGATATACTATGTTAACACAAATCAAAATAAAGTGGGAATAACTATACTAATTTCAGACACAGCAGACTTCAGAGCAAGGAAATTTATCAGAGATAAAATGAGACATAATAGAATAGTGAGGGTGTCACTATCACAAGAAGACATGGCAACCATTAATAGATATACCCAGGACTGGGCATTGTGGCACAGTGGTTAAACTGCCACTTAGGATGCCTACATACCACATGGGAGATCTGGTTCTAGTCCCAGCTATTTTGCTTCTGATTTAGCTCCTCACTAATGTATCGAAAGCAGTGGATGATGACTCAAGTACTTGAGCCACCCACAAGGGAGACCTGGAAGGAGTTCTGGCTCTTGGTTTCAAATGGCCCCAGCCCAGGCTGTTGTGGTCAGTGGGGAGTGAACCACTGAAAGAAGATCTCTCTCTCTCTCTCTCTCTTTCTCTCTCTCTCTTCTCCTGCTCGTCCTCCTCCTCCCCCTTTCAAGTAAAAATAAAGATTTGATTTATTTATTTGAGAGGTAGATTTACAGTCAGAGAGAGGGAGAGACAGAGAGAAAGATCTTCCATCTGTTGTCTCACTCCCCAAATGGCAGCAATGGCCAGAGCTGGGCAGACCTGAAGCCAGGAGCCATGAGCTTCTTCTGGGTCTCCCACATGGGTGCAGGGGCCCAAGGACTTAGGCCATCTTCTACTGCTTTCCCAGACCATAACAGAGAGCTGGATTGGAAGAGGAGCAACCGAGACTCGAACTGGTGCCCATATGGGTTGGTGGTGCTGCAAGTAGAGGCTTAGTCCACTAGGCCATAGTGCTGGCCCCAAAATAAATCGTTTTAAAAAGAGATGAATCCACTATCACAGTTGGAGACTTCAGCACCCCTCTATCAGAAATGGAGAGTTCCAGCAGGCAGAAAATCAGAACAGACAAGGTCAAGGTCACCAGCCTCCTCAATCAGTAAACTGCAGGCATAGCAGACGTCACCCAACAGCAGAACAGAAATTCCCTCCATCTTACCAGGAGCAGTGACCAAGCTGGTCTGCCATCTGGGCCCTGAGACACACCTTCCACACCTTACCAAGTTAGACAGGCTGTACATCATACAATGTCTGCTCTTGGACTGGGTGGAATTAAGCCAGAAATCCATAACAGAAATATAGACCAAAAAATCCCAAATCGTTGCAGATTAAGCAAAACATTTCTAAGTAATGCATGAGTTAAAGAATTCTTAAGAGAAAATTACAAAGGTGTTGAATGAAATGAAAATGAAAATATAACTTGGCAAAATGTGTAGGAGCAAGAAAAGCAGAGCTTAAAGGGACATTTTTAGCATTGAGTTAACATATAGCAAAAAGGAAAGATCTAAAGTAAATCATCTATCCTTCCATTTAAGAAAACTGGAAAGAAAATCAAATTAAATCCAAAATAAGAAGAAGAAAAGAAATAATAAAATTTGAGCAGAAACAATAACACTGGAAATGAGAAATCAGTAGAAACAAAAAAAAGTAAGTAAAAGCTGATTCTTTGACAAAATCAGTGATGTGCACAAGTATAAGCTTCTTACCAAGCTAACTAAGAAAAAGAGAGGGGAGTCACCACATTGGAGAACAGTGGGTTATGCTGCTGCTTATAACACCAGCATCCCATATCAGAGTGCTGTTCAAGTCCCTGCTACCCTGCTTCTGATACAGCTTCCTGCCAATGCACTTGGGAAAGCGGCAGAGTGATGACCTGAGTGTTTAGGCCCTTGCCATCCACATGTGAAAAACCAATAGAGCTCCACTTCCTGGTTTCAGCCTGACCCAGCCCATGCAGCCACTTGGGAAATGAACTCAGTAGATGGAAGACCTTTCTGTCTGTCCCTCTCTTTCCTTGTCACTCTGCCTTCCAAATAAATAAACAAATCCTAAAAAGAAAGAGATGACACACATTACTACTAACAGAAATGAAAGAGGACATACCACTGCATGTTCCAAGGACGTTAAAAGGATACTAAAGGAATGTAAGGATACTTCAACATTTTTGTGAAAAAAATGGAATTAAAAGATAAGTTCATTTTCGTGCAAAAAAAATTGAGATTCATGCATATGAGTGTACTTCAGAAAGTTTATATAAAATGTGCATTTTGAAAACTGCTTGGGGGCCGGCACAGTGGCATAGTGGGTTAAGCAGCTGTCTGCAGGGTCAGCATCTACAATGGTCACTGGTTCAAGTCCTCGTTGCTCTACTCCCAGTACAGCTCCTCGCTAATGTGCCTGAGAAAGCAGCAGACGCTGTCCCGAGCGCTTGGGCCCCTGCACCCAAGTGGGAGACCAAGATGGAGTTCCTCCTCCTGGCTTCAGCCTGGCCCAGCCCTGGCCGCTGCAGCCACTTAGGAAGTGAACCAGAGGACAGAAGTTTCTCTCTCTCTCTCTGTAACTTTGCCTTTCAAATAAATAAACTTTTTTTTTTTTAAAGAAAAAACTACTCTTGCATTTCAAAATTTTGTGCTGAAATAAAATTACCTTTTAATTCAATTTTCTTATTTTTTTTAAGATTTATTATATTTATTTGAAAGGCACAGTTAGAGAGAGAGAGAGAGAGAGAGAGAGAGAGATTTTTCCTTCCTCTGGTTCACTCCCCAAATGGCTGCAACAGCCAGGGCTGGGCCAGACCGAAGCTAGGAAAAGCTTCTTCTGGGTCTCCCATATGGGTGCAGGGCCCCAAGCATGTGGGCCATGTTCCACTGTTTTCCCAGGCTGTTAGCAATGAGCTGGATGGGAAGTGCAATATCCAGGACTTGAATCAGTGCCATGTGGGATGCCAGAGTCACAGAGAGTTGTACCTGCTGTGCCACAATGCTGGCCCCTTCCCACAGAATTTTGAATTATCATTGTAGTACAAACAACTCTTTACCAAAAAATTTGACAACCTCAGTGAAATGACCCAAGCCCCACACATAGTCTGCCCAGACTCAGGGAAAGAAGTAGACATTTCATGTAGGCCTGTATCTACCGAAAGAAGTTGTCAATGACTAATAGTTTTTCAAAACAGAACATACAACGCCCAGATTCATCTAGTGAATTCTCTCTAATGTTTGAGGCAGAAATTATATTAATTTAAGGCCTGTGTTGTGGTGCAGTGGGTTAAGTTCCTACATGCAGTGTTGGCATCCCGTATGAATGCTGGTTTGTGTCCTGGTTGCTCCACTTCCAGTCCAGCTCCCGGCTAATGGCCTGGGAAAGCAGAGGAGGATGGCTCAAGTGCCTGGGACCCTGCACCCAGGTGGGAAATCTGGATGGAGTTTCCTGGCCCAACCTTGGCCATTGTGGTCATCTGGGGAGTAAATCAGTGGATGGAAAATCTCTGTCTCTCTGTTTCTCCTTGTCTTTCTGTAACTTTGCCTTTCAAATAATAAATAAATCTTTTTTTTAAAAAGGAAATTACGTGCAGCAATCTTTTCTATAAGGTAGAATCAGAATATTTCTGAATTCATCCTGTGAGGTCAGCACTAACCTAACACCAAAGTCAGACCAAGATTTTATAAGAAAACTACAGATTTCTTTTGAAAACAGATGCAAAAATCCTCAACATAACATTAGCAAGTCTAATCACAGTGCAAAGAGAATGATCTACCACAATCCTGTGGCATTTGTCTGAGGTGTGCTAATCTGTTTCAGTGTTCAAAAAGCAATTAATGTGATTCATCACATCAACAGGCTAAAGAAGAAAAATCACAATGCATGCAGAGAAAGCATTCGACACAACCCAATACCCATTCATGATAAAAACTCCCGGCAGAGTGAATAGAGGGGAACTTACGCAAGTTGATAAAGAACAGTTACACACCTATAGCCAGCATCATTCGTGTTGTGTCAAACCAGAAACTTTCCCATTACAATCAGGAACAAAGCAAGGATATCTCATTTCCCCACTGCTTTCAACATCAGACTGGAATTCCTAGGTAATGTAAAAAGAGGAGACAGAGTGGGGAAGGAAGAAATAAAACTGCCTTTGTTTGCTGATGACATTGTCTGTGGATAAAAGGCAAAATCATTGACAAAAAGAGGACTTTCCTGGAACTGGCACATGATTACAGCAAGGATGCAGGATATGAGACATGAGGTTAATGAACAAAAGCCATCACTTTACTCTATGCCAACCAAGAGCACACAGAATTTGAAATGAACAAAACATTACAACTTATATTATCACCCCTCAGAATGGAATACTTAAGTATAATAAAATATTACAAGTGTTATATGAGGAAAGCCATAAAACTCTAATGAAAGATATTGAAGAAGAGCTAAATGAATGGAGACATTCCATATGATGGATAGAAGCTTCCATATTGTCAAGATATTCATTCTTTCCAAATGGATCTCTAGATTAATGCAAAGTCAATTAAAATCTCAGCAAGTTTTTTGTGGATATTCAAAACCTTATTCTTTTAAAAAAGATTATTTATTGGAAAACCATAGTGACAGAGAGAGAGAAAAAGAAAAACAAAAAGAAAGAGAGAGAAAGAAAGAGAGATCCTCTCTCTGCTGGTTCACTCCCCAGATGCCTGTACAGCTGAGTCTGGGCCAAGCCAAAGCCAAGACACTGGAACTCTATCCTGGTCTCCCACATGAATGGCAGAGGCCCAGTACTTGCACCATCTTCTGTTGTTTTCCCAGGTGCATTAGCAGGCAGTTGGATCAGAAGCAGTGCAGCGACCTGATTCAAGATGTCAGCTTAACCCACTTCGCTACAACTCTGGCCTCTAAAAATTTATTCTAAAGTCTGATTGGGGTGGCAAAAGACTCGGAATAGCCAATGCAATACTTAAAGAGAGCGAAGAATTGATGGTACTTTACTCAAGTCTTCCCATAGAACTACGTTAATTAAGATAGTGTCGTATTTGTGGAAGAATGGACAAGTAGGTCACCGGAAGAGAATTGGGATCCCAGGAACAGACCCACACACATCTAGTCAACTGCTCTTGACAAAGGAGGAAAGGCAATGCCATGGAGGAAAGACATTCTTTTCAATCAATTGTGCTGAAATATTGGACATTCACATGATTAAAAAAAAAAAAGAATTTGGGCAGATGATATGCTCTTTGCAAAAATTTACTCAAAATGTGTCACAGTCTTGAATGTAAAATGCAAAACTATAAAACTCCTAGAAGATAACATAGGAAGAAATCTAGATGGTTTTGGATATGGTGGTGAATTTTGGCTATCACACAAAACACAAGATCCATGAAATAAATAATCGGGAAGTTGGGTGTGTTAGTCAGCTTTGTGTCACAATGAAATACCGCAGCTCACTTATAAAGATAAGTTTATTTAGCTCACAGTTTTGGAGGTTCCAATCCAAGATCCTGTAGCTCTGCTGGTTTGGCCTCTGGAGAGTGGCAAAAGGCATGGAGGGGGAGCCGGCACCGTGGCTCACTAGGTTAATCCTCTGCCTGCGGTGCCGGCATCCCATCTGTGCACCGGGTTCTAATCCCAGCAGCTCCTCTTCCAGTCCAGCTCTCCGCTGTGGCCTGAGGTGGCAGTGGAGGATGACCCAAATTCTTGGGCCCCTGCACCCACATGAGAGACCAGGAGGCAACTCCTGGCTCCTGGCTTCTGATCAGCATAGCTCCGGCCGTTGCGGCCATTTGGGGGGTGAACCAATGGAAGGAAGACCTTTCTCTGTGTCTTTCTCACTGTCTATAAACTCTACCTGCCAAATAATAATAATAAAAAAAAAAAGGCATGGAAGAGGACACATATTGGAGGAAGGGGCCTTGTCATCAGCTAGGAGCTGAGATGGGGAGGGGCCAAGGTCAGATTTTATAGCAACCCTCTCAGGAGACCTACACGCCAAGGGCAAGCCCTCAATGGCCTAAGGAACTTCTGCCAGGCCCCATCTCCTGCAGAATCCACCACTTCCCAATAGCGCCCCACTCGGGACAAAGCCCACAGTGCAGTGGTAATTTGTGACAGTTGATGAACCTACATTTATGCATCATTCTAACCAAAAGTCCATAGTTTTAGTTAGGGTTCACTCCTGGTGGTATATATTCTGGTGGTTTTGAGAAATGTGTGATGACATCATAGGGTCATACACAGTAGTTTCCCTGTCTTAAAAATCTGCTGTCTTCTGTCTGTCTATTCATCCTTCCACATCCTGGCACCCCTGATCTTTTGACCATCTCCAGTTTTGCCTCTGTCATATAAGTGCAACCTACAGTATAAGAGGGTAGGCTTCTTTCGCTTACCAATATGCTTGACATTTCCTCCATGTCCCGCCCTGGCTTGATAGTTCATTTTTCTTAGTTCACGTTCCTTTGTCTGAATGAACCACATTTTACATATTCATTCACCTACTGAAGGATGTCACCAAGTCTTGTCAATTATGAATAAAGCTGGTATGGGCTTTCTTAGGCAGGCTAGGCATTTCCAATTCATCTGAGTTAGCACCAAGGCATGTGACTGCGGAATCAAGTGGTAAGGATATGCTTAGCTTTTTTTCTTTTAGAAACTTACAAACAGTGGCTGTGGCGTTTTCCATTTCCATTGTCAGTGAACAGGCATTCCTCTCGCTCCACCAGCATTGGGTGTGGTCACTGTTTGGGATTTTTACTATTCTAATAGGTATGTAGTGATATCTCATTGTTATTTTAACCTACGACTCCCTAATGAATCGAAATTGAAAATCCTTTTATATGCTAACTTTGTTGAAGTTTCAGTAAGTCATTGGCACATTTTTAAAAAATCAGATTGCTTATTTTCTTATCTAATTTAAAGATTTTTTTTGTATACCTTGGCAAACAGTCCTTTGCTGGATGTTTCTTTTAGTAGTATTTTCTTCCAGTAGGAAGCTCGTCTTTTCATTAGCTCGGTGTTCTTTCCTATTGTAGAAGTTTAAATTTTTTTTAAAGATTTTTATTTATTTACTTGAAATTCAGAGTTACACAGAGAGAAGGAGAGGCAGAGAGAGAGAGAGAAAGAGGGAGAGAGAGGTCTTCCATCTGCTGGTTCACTTCCCAGTTGGCTGCAACAGCTGGAGCTGTGCTGATCTGAAGCCAGGAGCCAGGAGCTTCCTCTGGGTCTCCCATATGGGTGCAGGGGCCCAAGGACTTGGGCCATCTTCTACTGCTTTCCCAGGCCACAGCAGAGAGCTGGATCAGAAGTGGAGCAGCTGGGACTGGAACTGGCGCCCATATTGGATGCCTGCACTGCAGGCGGTGGTTTTACCGGCTATGCCACAGCACTGGCCCCAGAAGTTTAAACTTTTAATGAAACCCAGTGCTGTGGTTTCAGTGTTAAATGTTGCACATGGGTTCAGCAGGTGTGGCACATCCCTGCAGTGTGGGATGTAGCTGTGCAGGGACAGGTGGCAGATGGGAAGTCTGTACTTCCCAGTCAGTTTTGCTGTGAACCTAAAACTACCCCTTAAAAAGTAACGTGTATTGATTTAAAAGAAAATGAACAAAGCATCATTTGAGAACAGGGAAAGTGATAAAAAAAAAAAAGAGTTTAAAGGCATAATCACTCCAATTTTTCAAATTTGACAATAAACTATAAAGTCACAGATCTCAGAACCTCAACAACCCCACAAACACAAGACACATAAAAAAATAACTGCAAGGAACATCACATTGACAAAAAATAGTGACGACAACAAATCTTAAAGCAAACAAAGGGAAAGCACATACTATGTACTCAGAACTAAAGATGAGGTGACAGCAGATTGTTTTGTAGGATATACTGACATTTGTTGGGTACCAATAAACTGGCAGAATTACACTCAGAGGTTTCAATGCTCCCAACAATTCTGAGAACAATTAGACCAAAAGTCACGAAGGATCGAGAAGACCTCGACGCCGCTACCAATCAGCCTGACCTCGCAGACACTTCTTCACTGGCACTTTCCATCCAACAAAGCCAGAACACCCAGGTTTTCAAGGGCACATACTATGTTTACCAAACTAAATCCTGCCTTCTTCCATGGCAATTTCTATCCAGCATTGGAGGAATAAATAACATCCGTCTTACACAAACATTCCAGAGTGTCCATGAGGAGGAATGACTTCCCACCTTGCTCTATGAAGCCAGCATTTTTCACCTTCTAAAAACCACGTAAAGACATTACAATTATAAGAACTACAGGTCAATATCCTCCTGAACGTAGCTGAAAACAGTCTTAACAAAATCGCAGCAAATCAACTGCGAGAACATATAAAAGGAGAATGCCCCATGATTACGTGGGATCTTTCCCAGGAATGCAATCTCATTTTAATATTCAATAATAAATCAATAGAGTTCTCCCTTCAACAAACTATAAAGATTATTTCAATGTACTCGGAAAAAGTCCTCAACCAAATAAATATCCATTTTTAACAAAAATTCTTTGAAACTTGAGCATAAACCAGAATTTCTTCAACTTGGTAAAGGGCCTCTGAAAAACCTATCTTAATTTTATACGGAATGGTGAAAATTGAATATTTTCACCCCAGTATGAGGAACAAAGCAAATGCATTTGTTCTCACTACTTCTACTCAACATTGTAACAAAAGTTCTAGCCAGTGAAATTAAACAAGAACACACGAAAGCCATTCATACTGGAAAGGAAGAAGTAAAATTGTCTTTATTTGAATGTCCTGTGATCAGCACTGAGAAAAATCCTAAGGAGTTGGCAGCCACCAGAAATCTAGAACCAGCAAATAAAGCCACACAGTCAGAGGCATCATCAACATGCAAGCCTGACTTGTGTTTCTGTGTATTAACAATGAGCAGGCTGCAAACGAAATAAAACAATTCCATTCACAATGCACCAACAAGAATAAACTAATTCCATTTACAACAGCACCTTTAATTTGTTTTTCTTTTATTACCCCACTGACGCACTGGAAGTTCAAAGAAGATTTAGTGTTGTAAAATAAAGTGAATTACACTGTTGTTTAAAAGAAGAGAAGTTTGTGCTCTGGATAGCATCTTTAATTTTACACTTAAAATAAGGACATTTTATAATGCACAGATTACATGTAACAGGCTGATCAAATAATAATACATTTTATACTATACATATTATAAAGCTGCTAAAAATCCAAGAGAGATTTTTATAAAAATTGACAGTTGATACCAAAATTTATAGGAAATGGAAAGATCCAAAATTACCAAAATGATTTTGAAAGAGAACAAAGTAGGGGGTCGGTGCCGTGGCTCACTTGGTTAATCCTCTGCCTCCGGCACCGGCATCCCATATGGGCGCTGGGTTCTAGTCCTGGCTGTTCCTCTTCCAGTCCAGCTCTCTGCTGTGGCCCGGGAAGGCAGTGGAGGATGGCCCAAGTGCTTGGGCCCCTGCACCTGCATGGGAGACTGGGAAAAAGTGCCTGGCTCCTGGCTTCGGATCGGCGCAGTGCCGGCTGTGGCGGCCATCTGGGTAGTGAACCAACGGAAGGAAGACCTTTCTCTCTGTCTCTTTCTCACTGTCTATAACTCTACCTGTCAAATAAATAAAAAAAAGAAAGAGAACAAAGTTGGAAAACTTACACAATCTGATGCTAAGTCTTCTCTAAACCTGCAGAATTCTAAGAGGCTGTGATGCTGGGGTAAGACAGATACGTAGATTGGTGCAAGTAAATGGAATTCTGAAATGGATTTTTTTTTTTTTTTTGGCAGGCAGAGTGGATAGTGAGAGAGAGAGAGACAGAGAGAAAAGTCTTCCTTTGCCGTTGGTTCACCCTCCAATGGCCGCTGCAGCCGGCGCACTGCGCTGATCCGAAGCCAGGAGCCAGGTGCTTCTCCTGGTCTCCCATGCGGGTGCAGGGCCCAAGCACTTGGGCCATCCTCCACTGCCTTCCTGGGCCACAGCAGAGAGCTGGACTGGAAGAGGGGCAACTGGGACTAGAACCTGGCACCCCAACCGGGACTAGAACCCGGTGTGCCGGCGCCACAAGGTGGAGGATTAGCCTGTTAAGCCATGGCGCCGGCCTCTGAAATGGATTTGCATGATGACGGACAACTGGTTAGAGTAGAAATACCATTGAAGGCATGATCTAGTTTGTTAAACATACCATGTGCCTGAACATATGGGTTTTGTTGGATGGTTTTGTTGGATGGAAAGTTCCAGTGAAACAGGTTCAGTGAGGTCATGCCTGCCCCCAGTTCTCTGTCATGATGGTAGTGGCTGGACAACTTCTTGCCCCTTTAACTCTTACATGCCTGCTGTTATGTACACATTCCAGACTGCATCAGGCCTGGGTTTTCACAGAACTAGAGAACTAGAGTGGACAGTGGAAGGGGATGGCACGACTGTGTATGAAGGGGATGGAAGTGTCTACCTCGTTCTCTTGGGGATGACTTAGGGGGAAGCCGGCTGCCACTCTGTGAGGACACTCAAGCCAGCTGCGGAGACACCCACGTGGAGAAGACCGGAGACCTCACACGAGGAGTCAGGGGTAGCTCAGGGGACATGTGGTGCAGGTCATCCAGGCCTGTCCACCCTTCAGATGACTGCAGTCTGGCTGAATCTCAACTGGACCTCGTGTGAAACCAGGAACCAGGAACCTGACCACCTGGCCAAGACATCCTTGTGAACCTGATCCAGAGAAACCATCAGCTAGAATGCATACTTATTCTTGTTTGAAGTCACTATGTTCCATGTGAATGTGTTACCTAGAAGACCAACAGAGTTAGCCAATCCTTTTATGTCAGGACCCAGCTTGTGCATCTCATTCTTGCTGCCAGCTGTGCGCATGGTAAGTGCCCAGGGCCCTGCCTGAAGGCTTCCCAAGCTCACCCACAGATTCCTCAAACTGGGATTTGTATCCTCTGAGTACCCAGATGTTCCCATGTTGTTTTCTGTTCTAAAAACAACTCTACTCCTTTTCTGCCACTTCCTCCTCCTCCTTCCATTCTCCATCCTGATTCTGCACTTGGCCTACACATTTCAAGATTTTTCAAAACAAGATTCTTACAGTATTAAATCACGCAGGACAGGGCTCAGCCGACTGTGGCCTACCAGCCATATCTGTCCCTCTACCTGCTCTTGTAAATAAAGTTTTATCTGGGCCAGCACCGTGGCTTAACAGGCTAATCCTCCGCCTTGCGGCGCCGGCACACCGGGTTCTAGTCCCAGTTGGGGCGCTGGATTCTATCCCGGTTGCCCCTCTTCCAGGCCAGCTCTCTGCTATGGCCCGGGAAGGCAGTGGAGGATGGCCCAGGTCCTTGGACCCTGCACCCACATGGGAGACCAGGAGAAGCTCCTGGCTCCTGCCATCGGATCAGCGCGGTGCGCTGGCCGTAGCGGCCATTGGAGGGTGAACCAACGGCAAAGGAAGACCTTTCTCTCTGTCTCTCTCTCTCACTATCCACTCTGCCTGTCAAATAAATAAATAAATAAATAAATAAATAAATAAATAAAGTTTTATTGGAACACTGCCGTGTCTGATTGTGACACACTCCCTGTCTGCTTTTGCAGGGTAAGGGCAGGGTTGAGTGGATGGAACAGAAACCATGTGGCCCTTTGCTGGAAGACTTTGTGATCCAAGACTTAGGGTTTCTAATATTTCATATTGCATTCCATCCCTACAAAACTCCTGCAGAGAAATGGGCACAGCCCATCTGCACGGGGTGGCATTCACCCTCATTTACCTCCAGCACCTCACCTCTGCCCTGTGGGAACCATCAGTGCCCTCACAGGTGGACCCACTGCCCTTTCTGCTCTGTTCATGCTGGAGTTCTCGATTCATACAGGAACTTGTCAGGTGCGAGCCTGCTTCTTCCTCTTTTCCCTTCTTTCCTTCCTCCTCCTCAAAAAGGTTGGGTAAAATCTCACACACACACACACACACACACATACGCCATCCTCATGTTTCGATTCGTTACACAAAGGGACTGACACCTGTGGTGTAGCAGGTAAAGCTGCCACCTATGGTGCTGGTATCCCATAGGGGCGCTGGTTCAAGTCCTGCCTGCTCCATTTCTGATCCAGCTCTCTGCTATGGCCTGGGAAAGCAGTAGAAGATGGCCCAAGTGCTTGAGACCCTGTACCTGAGTGGGAGACCCGGAAGAAGCTCCTGGCTCCTGGCTTTGGATCGGCATACTCATCTGGGTAGTGAACCAGTGGATAGAAGACCTCTCTCTCTCTCTCTGCCTCTGCTTCTCTGTAACTCTGCCTTTCAAATAAATAAATAAATCTTAAAAATATATTATTACACATGAATTGAGAGACAGTGCCAGGAGATGGGAAGATTTTGCTTCTGGAAGCAGACACACACACACACACACACAGAGAACTGGGCAAGTGTGGCACGGAGGTTCACTCCCTGACATATAATCACAGAGCACTTCTCAGCTCTGGCCTTTCAAAGAGGAAGAGGAACAAGAGTAATTCCAGCTATTACAGGCTCCTGGGCACCAAATGAAACACTCGGCTGTAAATTGTATATAATCAGTGAGGAAGACTTTCATTTCTCTGTGGTTGCGAATGGGGCTTTTCCTTCCTCTTGTCTAGGAGGAAAAGAACTGGTTTAGATCAGTCTGGGGGAGTTTCATTTGGCCAAGATGACCAAAAGTCTCCCTGGATCCTAAGAGTCCCTGTAGTGGGATGGGAATCCTTTGTCTCCTTTGTTATGCCCAAGTCTCCCTCCTGCCTGCACATGATCTCCGTTTGTGGGAGCAAGCCCATGACTACAAGATGGTGGACATTTCCAGACGGTTAGAAGTGATGGGTGCAGACCATTAGCTCCTGCCCATCCTAACGCATTTCTGCAAGTCTGTCCACAAAGTGTCGGCCCTCTGGGAGCTCACGGTTTTGTGGGGGAAACCCGTGTTCTGTAGGAGAATGAGGAGCTGTAGAGGTCTAAGCCCTGAGGAAAAACAGGCCAGGAGGGGTGATCAGATCCTGCGTGTATATTTCCTTGTGTCAAGGCAGGACAGACAAGTTCCCCTGAGGTTTTGCTTTTAGGAACGGCACTGGTGGGGGGACCGGTGATGTCCTGCAGGGTGGGTGGCGACAGTGACAGCTGGAGGCTGGGCTGCTCTGCACCATGGCCGCTTTTCAATACATTTCCTCCTAGCTCCACGCTGGGTGGCATGCCAGCAAGGGAGGGGGAGACCACGATTCGTGGGATGCAAGGCTTTTGGAATGGAGACAAGACTTACATACACAAAACAGCCAGAAAACCAACAGAGGAAAATAGATCTCTGTACCATTCAGAACAGAGGACAGGGAGTTCCCGAGCAGAGAAGAGAACGACATGATCCGGAAGTCAGAGTTCAGGGCACTGCGCGGCGTAGGCGTGGGGTGGGCAGGGAGGAGGTGGCAGGGCTGGGGCAGAGGGCCGTCCACGCCACACGCTGCAAGCCGTTCCCTCTCTGCTGACCTAGTTCCTACACCTCACTCCCTCGTGTCTTCCATTTGTTTTTCCTGTTATCTAATGCAAGTTTTTATATTTCACTCTGGGTTTATCATCCATAGGAGTTGCTCTCTCTCACTTGTATAATCTGACCAGTTAATATTTGCCACCATTTTTCTCTATATATAATTATTCTCTATTATTATGTGATTTATTTAATTCTCAATGTTTTACTTCCTGCCTGTCATTTATCTCCCTATTTCATGTATTTCTCCTCCCTGTTTAGTATCTATTTTATTTAAAGATTTATTTATTTATGGCCGGCACCGCAGCTCAAAAGGCTAATCCTCTGCTTGCGGCGCCAGCACACTGGGTTCTAGTCCCGGTCGGGGCACCGGATTCTGTCCTGGTTGCCCCTCTTCCAGTCCAGCTCTCTGCTGTGGCCCGGGAGTGCAGCGGAGGATGGACCAAGTGCGTGGGCCCTGCACCCCATGGGAGGCCAGGAGAAGCACCTGGCTCCTGGCTTCGGATCAGCGAGGTGCGCCAGCCACGGCAGCCATCAGAGGGTGAACCAACGGCAAAGGAAGACCTTTCTCTCTCTCTCACTGTCCACTCTGCCTGTCAAAAAAAAAAAATCCAAAAGATTTATTTATTTATTTGAAAGGCAAGAGAATCAGAGAGAGAGAGAGAGAGAGAGAGAGAGAGAGAGAGAGAGATCTTGCATCCACTGGTTCACTTCCCAAATGGCCACAACAGCCAGTGCTGGAGATCATCCAGGTCTCCCACATGGGTTGCAGGGGCTCAAGCACCTGGGCCATTCTCCACTGCTTTTCCAGGTACATTAGCAGGGAACTGGGTAGGAAGCGGAGCAGCCAGGACTTGAACCAGCGCTCTGACACAGGGTGCTTGTGTCACAAGTGGTGGCTTAACCTGCTGTACCACTATGTCTGCCACCATCTGTGTTTATTTTCATGCCCTCTTTTTTATGTATAAATGCTGTTTATCTTAAACATTTCATGTCCGGAAGTTAGTCTGTTTGTAAAGACATGGATATATATATATACATACATACATATATATATATACACACACACACTAACATATACTAGAGTATGTATATATATATGTATATATATATATATATATATACACTAAAAATGCCACAAAAAGCTGTTCAAACTAACAAGCAAATTTAATAAAGCTGTGGAATACAAAATTGATACCATTTTTGTACACTGACAATGAACTATCCAAAAAGTAATAAACAATCCCATTAGAGTAGCATAAAAATAAACAAACACTTAGGAATAATTTTAACCAAAGAAGTAAAAG
This sequence comes from Lepus europaeus, assembly GCF_033115175.1. Lineage (NCBI taxonomy): Eukaryota > Metazoa > Chordata > Mammalia > Lagomorpha > Leporidae > Lepus > Lepus europaeus. The sequence goes on along the minus strand of NC_084832.1, from coordinate 100,808,457 downwards.
ATCTGTACACTAAAAACTATAAAATACTGATGAGAAAAATGAAAGAGAAAACAAAAATTAATGGAAAGATTTTTTTGTTCATGGGCTGGAAAAAGTAATATTGTTAATATATTCATAGAATGGGAAGTAATCTACAGACTCAATGCAATCTCAATGAAAATTCCAATATAGAAGGAAAGAATTCTAAAATTCACACGAAACTACAGAAGGCCCTGAATAGCCAAAGTGATTTTGAGTAAAAGCAACAAACTAGTGGCAACACATTGTTTGATATCACATCTATTACAAAGCTATAGTAATCAAAACGGTATAGTACTGGTGCAAGAACCAATAGAACAGAGGAAGCACCAAGCGGTTAGCATTAGAGATAGCTAAGAATAGCATTAGAGTGAGCCCAGAAACAAATGCACACATGTATGATGAGCTGATCTTTGACAAAGGTGCCAATAATACAATAGGGGGAGAATAACCTCACCAATAAATGCTGTTAGGAAAACTCAATACCCACATGCAGAAGAATGAAATTGGGCCTGGATCTCACCCCATAGACAAAGAGCAACTAAAACGAATTAAAGGCTTAAATGTAAGATCTGGAACTGTACAACTATGAGGAGAAAACAACGGGAAACTTTCTTGACATTGGTCTGGGTAAAGATTTCTTGGATCTGACCCCAAAGCACAGACAACAAAAGCAAAAATAGACAAACGGGACTGCATCAAACTAAGCTGCTTCCTACAGAATGGGAGGAAATATTTGGGAGCCAAACACTGGATCAGGAATCAGTACTCACAATACATAAAGGATGCAAATACCTTGGTAGTAAGAAAACATAACTCAATTTAAAACCGAGCCAAGGATCTGAAGAGACATTTCTCAAAAGAAAGCATGGCAAGAAATGCATGAAAAAAAATGCTTAATATCGCTGTTTATCAGAGAAGTGCATTGAAACCACAGCGAGATGGCACCTCAGATAGCCTTAACAATACAACAAGAGATAGTGTTGGCAAAGAAATGGAGGAAAGAGAACCTTGTACATGATTGGTGGTGACACAAATTAGTACAATCATTAAGGAAAACAGCATGGCGCTTCCTCACAACATTAAAAATAGAATAACCAACCTAGTCAGATGTTTCACCTCTGGTCATATATCCAAAAGAAATAAAATAAAATAAAATTCTGTTTATATATCCAAAATAAAATAAAATTAGGGATACGTGCACTCTGTGTTTATTGTAGCACTATTCACAATAACCGAGATATGGGATCAGCTTTGAATGTCCATTACCAGAGGAATGGGTAAGGAGGTTCTATTCAGTCTTTAATAAAGAAGGCAATCAGGACCTGCAAACACAGGCATCCCATGTGGGCGCCAGTTGGTGTCCCAGCTGCTCCACTTCTGATCCAGCTCCCTGCTAATGCACGTGGGAAGGCAGCGGAAGATGATCCAAGTGCCTGGGTTCCTGCTTCTCTGTGGGAGACCTGGATGAAACACCTGGCTTCAGCCTTGCCCAGTCCTAGCCATTGTAGACATTTGGAGAGTGAACCAGTGGATGGAAGATCTCTCTCTCTCTCTCTCTCTCTCTCCCTCTTTCTTTCAAATAAATATTTTTTTTTAAACACGGCAATCCAATCATTTGCAACAACATAGGTGATTGTGCAGGACAGTATGCAAAGAAACACAAAACAGCATGTTTTTATTTATATGGGGGTACCTTTAAAAAGAAAATGGAATTAAAAGGTAAGTTAATTTTGGTGTAAAAATTTGAAAATCATAGATATGCAGGGTCCTCAAAAAGTTCATAGAAAATGCATATTTTGAAAAATTATGCCTGGAGTTCAAAAACCTTTGTGTACCAAAATAAACATCTTTTAATTCCATTTTCCATGAACTTTTTGGAGTCCCTTTGTATGTATAATCCAAAAAGTTGAACTCTTGGAAGCATAAAGTAAAAGAGTGGTTATCAAGGGACTAGGAAGAGGGAAGGGTTGGAGAGATTTTGGAGAAAGGACACATTTTCAGTTAGTAGGAATACATTCAGAAAATTTATTATACAATATGGTGACCATAGCTAATAAAAATGTGTTTTATAGTGAAAATTGCTGTAAGAGTATTTTAAATGTTCTCATCACAAAAAGGATCAGTATGTGAGATAATGCATGTATTGATTTGATTTGATATTTCCAATATATATATAGTATATGTATGCCGTAACATATACAATCTTGTCAATCAGAAAATAAAATAATTTTTAAAAAGATTTATTTATTTATTTGAAATGCAGAACATCAGAGAGAGAGAGAGAGAGAGAGGAAGAGACAGAAAAAGAGGGAGGGGGAGAGACAGAGACCACTGGTTCACTCCTAAAATAGTTGCAACAGTCTGGGTCCATCCTGGTCTCCACATGGAGATCCAAGCACTTGGGCCAACATCCATGCCTTCCCAGGTGCATTAGCAGGGAGCTGGGCTGGAAGTGGAACAGCTGGTACTCAAACCAGCACTCTGATATGGAATGCCAATGTCATAGGTGGTGGCTTAACCTGCTGCACTGCATTGCTGGCTCTCAGAAAAAATTAATTTTTAAAGGTCTCTCAACCTGAACATTTTCTTTGCTTTCCTATTTTTTCTTCTTTCTCCCTACACATTTTCCCACTCTTGTTTCCACTCAACACAGTAGTTCTCCTCTCCTATGGGAAAACATTCCACCTCCTGCCCTAGTGACTTATTTCTCTCTCAGTGATTAGTAATAAAAACTACCTAAGTGCTACCTATGTGTGTTCCTTCCTGTGTGTTCTGGGCACTGTTAGAAGTATTTTGTAAAGGTCATTCATTAACTACTCAGAAATACACCACGTGATAATTGATTCCCATCCCCATGCAGAGCAACCCAGATACAGAGAGGTAAAGTAACAGGCCCAAGGTCCCACAGCTAACGCACAGCGGAGTCACAGCGCAATCACAGCCAGTCAGGCCCCAGAATCTGTGCTACTGACCCTGACGTAATACAACTTCTCAAGAAAGTACACACTCTGGCCAGCACCATGCTCACTTGGCTAATCCTCCGCCTGCACACCAGTACCCCAGCTTCTAGTCCTGGTTGGGGTACTAGGTACTAGTCCTCGTCGCTCCTCTTCCAGTCCAGCTCTCTGCTGTGGCCCGGGAAGGCAGTGGAGGATGGCCCAAGTGCTTGGGCCCCTGCACCCACATGGGAGACCGGGAGGAAGCATCTGGCTCCTGGCTTCGGATTGGCACAGTGGCGGCCATAGCAGCCATTAGGGGAGTGAACCAACGGAAAGAAGACCTTTCTCTCTGTCTCTCACTGTCTATAACTCTTTCTCTCTCACTGTCTAACTCTGCCTGGCCAAAAAAAAAAAAATATATACACGCCTTTAGCTTCTTTAAATGTGACTTTGAGCTCCATGCTGCCAAGATGGTGCTGTGTAACACAGTCCTCATGGGACCCAGCCCCCTGGGTAGGGAAAATCCTAGGAGTTTTATGTGGGGTAGAATACTTAGAGGTGCCCCTTCGGCTCTCAGTCCATTTAGAATTGTTGTGCTCCATGTCCATGACTTGTCATCTTTTGGGGCCACAAGAAGGTTGCTGTACCATTCTTGGATGTAGGATTCCTTTTGATACCCTGGGACCTGGACTCCCACCTCCAGGAGAGAGCACACTGCCATCCTGCTGAGCCAGAAAGAAAGCACTCTTTGGCTGGTCAAAGTTTTAGGGACCAACCCCCTGCCTTTGCTTCTCTCTGTTCTGTCACCTTCAGCTCCTACTGCTCCAAACAGGCTCTTTCTATTCCTTCCCCAGTACAATCACAACAAAGAGCTCAGAATTCCTACAACAGAGGTCAGGGAAGGAGGTTGTCCAGAGGTGATTTGCTTTTTTTTTTTTTTTTTAATTAAAAAAATTTTTTTTTTGACAGGCAGAGTTAGACAGTGAGAGAGAGACACAGAGAGAGAGAGAGAGAGAGACAGAAAGGTCCTCCTTCCATTGGTTCACCCCCCAAATGGCTGCTACAGCCAGAGCGCTGTGCCGATTTGAAGCCAGGAGCCAGGTGCTTCCTCCTGGTCTCCCATACGGGTGCAGGGCCCAAGCACTTGGGCCATCCTCCACTGCCTTCCCGGGCCGCAGCAGAGAGCCAGACTGGAAGAGGAGCAACTGGGACAGAATCCAGCGCCCCAACTGGGACTAGAACCCAGGGTGCTGGTGCTGCAGGCAGAGGATTAGCCAAGCGAGCCGCGGCGCTGGCCAGGTGATTTGCTTTTAGCCTCACTTCCAACTGATGACACAAATAGCCACGTTTTTGGAACTAGAGAAGCAAATACAAGGCAACAAAGCTACGGATTACTATTGCAATAAACTATCCTGTCTTAAATCCAGCGGTCTTGGGTGGGATGAGAAAAGCCCAGAAAGCACACGGCCCTGTGACCTATTCTGGTGCAGGTCTCCAAGCCCCTGAGCCCGTTAGCCTACCTCCATGGCCAACTCCATGTCTCTGCTCTTGTAGCCAGAGAAAGCTGCATGAGATACAACTTTATTCCATGAATTCTCTGTCCTGAAATATTCAAAAGGATGTTATCTGTTCTGGAATTAGATTGTGGTAAAAGTTATATAACTTTGTGAAAATACAGAAAACCACTGAGTTTTAGGGAGTGTGCGTTGTAGCTGTTTTAATGAAGAGGAAGGCTGTCACCCTCTCCCCTCCTTGGAGTTAAATTGAGGATCTGATCCCTTACTGCCCTGCCAGCTTTGTTTCCTGCTCCTCAACTCCCCTCCTGACTGCATCCAGTCCTCCACACCTCCAGCCACATCATCTCATTTAACTGGAATTCTTTTCTCCTTTCATTCATTCCTTTCTCAACTCCCTTCAAGACCAGTCCAAGTCCTATCTCTCTGGCAGCTCCAGCCTTTATGGATTTCTTCACACTCAAAACCCTCTTTGCACTTGTAATCTTCCGACTTCTACATTCATTCTTTAGATGGGCAGTTGCTTGCACACAGGGATCCTTCTTGTCCATCTTTGTAACCCAGCATCCCACACGGTGTCTGATACTGAGTAAATACTTACAAAGCTACATGAGGAAATGAAGAAATTGCATTTTTACTCATCTCTAAATGGCTCACATGTGCCTGTCTTATTTTTTCAACTAGACCATAAGACCTTGCAGGAAGGGTTTAGGTTTGTGCCCGGGATTAACACCTGTTCACGACAGGACCCATCGTTGACCATTCAGCTGCTTGATTGTCTGAAGGCTTGGCAGAGAATGCTGTCCCTTTTACACTTTATTGGTGATGGCCTGGAAAGGGAGGACCTGGAACAGGCGAAGAGAGTCCCCAGGATGCCCGGCTGAATGGTGGTTGCTCCACCCTTAACCACAATGGTTCAGTGCCCACCACTTTTGGCATTCACAACAGCATTTGGAAAGAGATGTAGTAATTTCCCCCTCAAGGCTTATTTTTAAAATCAGCGGCTGAGAGTGCTTGCAGGAAGTGGGGTCAGACAGAGCTGAGAGCTCCGAGTTGCCTCCTGGAGGAGCTGGGTGCTACCCAAGCAGAGATCCAGTGGTTGGTCCTTAATTTTGGACCTCTGTTGCCTTGGAGGAAAAAGTCAGGCCAAAGGGAAGAGATGGATGCTTTGCCCAAAAAACAGATCCTAGCTTCCATGGAGATATGACTACCTAGCCAGCTACTGTTTCTCAAGCCCTACATTTTTAAGACCAGGGCTGGGTGAGCCAGAGGGTCTCTGGTCTTTCATTTGCTCAATGGAAACAATAAAAGTTTTATTTGAGGCTATAGTGCTTAGTCCTCTGCTCGGCTTTAGAGACTAGAATGTGGACATGACAGTTTCTGTGCTTAGAAAGGTTACAGACAGGTGATGGGATCGTTACAGACATGAACAAGTAAATACTTTAGCGTGGTAAGTGTAAAACTGGTGGTAGAGAAACAGGGAATCTGGGGCAAGAGTCCCTGAAGAAGTGGCATCCAAGATGAGCGTTGGTGATGAATGGAAGGTAGTCAGATAAAAGGAGGGAACATTCCAGAGACAGAGTATGTGGTATTCAAGAGATGAAAGAAAATAGCATATCCATAAATCTGTAGGTCAGTTGTCTAAAGCAGAGGTCACCAAATAATGGCCCATGAGCCCACGCCAGCTAGGCACCTGTTGTTTTGATCAAAACTGGGGTCGGGTGGGAGGGTTGGCAATGGGGAGACTGGGAGAAGTCAGGAGACAAACCGTGAAAGGACTTGAAAACCAGATGAGAGCCTTTACTCTCTACTTTAAAAGCAAGAGGAAGCACTGGCATGTTTTAGGTAGGGACACGACATAATGGCATTTGAGTTTTAGATAATTATGTTGGGATTCAGAATGGAGAAGAGGCAAAACCAGATTTGGGGAGACTAGCTGGCAGAATGGCTTATAAGCAAGAAATGGTGGTCTTGGTTAGGGAGGTACCAGGGGGAGGCAGAGAAGTAGACAGATTTAAAAGATAACAGGGAGGATTTGTGATTGGATATAGGGTTGCATAAGGATCCTCCATGGGCAACTCTCTATTTAGAATTTTTCTAAGGTTGTGATACCACAGTCCTTTGATACTTTGGGGCTTATTTCATTTGCTTGAATGCTCCAGAATCTTCATTGTTGTCTCGTGACTTTTTAAAATATTTATTTTATTTATTATTTTATTTATTTGAAAGACAGTTATAGAGAGGGAGAGTCAGAGAGAGAGGTTTTCCATCTGCTGGTTCACTCCCCAGATGTTCGCAACGGCTTTCCCAGGCCACAGCAGAGAGCTGGATTGGAAGAGGAGCAGCAGGGACTAGAACCGGTGCCCACATGGGATGCCGGCGCTTTAGGCCAGGGCTTTAACCCGCTGCACCACAACGCCAGCCCCTGTCTGGTAACTTTTGATGTAGAGACTTTGTTACCCTATAGGCCTGGCTTTATGTTGTAGTTGTTTTATGCATTCCATCCACGTATACTGTATCTTCATTGGACACTGTTACAATTTTTTTTCTTTTTCATTTCTTTCTCGGATTTCCATGTTTTATTCCCACAAGGCAGCCAGGGTGGGGGCAGTGAGCTGAAGCCGGGCGGTCCTGGGACCTTCCTCCAGCAGGGTACACGCGGTGGGCTGGTTTGCAGGCAGACAGTCCTGGGGGCGGGGAGAAGGCGCTTGTGGAGCTGGAGACTGCAGGGCAAGTGCCTCTCTCATCAGGGCTCCTCCACAGGGCCGTCCCGCTTCCCCGCGCAGCCGTCCTTGGTGAGCTTCTATTGGACGGCGTTCCGCAGGGTGCCACCGTCTTGGGGCTGCGCTCTCACCCACTGCCACAGCACCGGTGCGCTGTCGCCGTTCCCGCAGGTCTTGCTGCGCGTATCGAATTTGCCCTTATAGCCAGCGGTGGGCTCTTTGATCTCTGCCTTACTCCCCGGCTCCTGCCTCCCCACCTGATGGCAGCGGAAGGCCAGGATCCGTCATTCGCACTCAGCGTAGCTAGCACGCGTGCAGGGCGACGAGCTGAGTGTCACTCACGTCGGTTCTGCCTCTTTGAGAGGCCACGTGGGTGACGATGCACACCAAGGCCCAGTGCTTGTCCAGGCGAACCATGCGCCCGTCGACGTCATTGGCTGAGAACTCGGGCGTGGAGTGCGCACAGCGCTTACAGTGTTTCACTGTAAGTAACAACTTGGTGTTCCCTGGTTGCTTTCAGGAGTTTTTAGTTGTCTTTAGAGTTCAGCAGCTTGGTTCTAATGCTTACGGGTGTAGATTTCATTGAGTTTATCCTTTTGGGGGCTTACTGCACTTCTTAAATCTACAGGTTTATATTGTTCACTAAATTGCGGAAGTTTTCAGCCAATGGCTCTTTAAGTAATTTTTTCAGCACCACATGCTCTCTGCTTTTCTTCTGAGACTTCAGTGACATGAGTTTAGGTCTTCTGGTGTTTTCTCACAGAGCCCTGATAATGTTTTTTCTCTGTGTTGTTCAGTATGAAGAATTTCTAGTGATCTACTTTCAAATTCATTGGCCACTCACCCTTTATCATTTTTTCAAAAGTTATTTATTTATTTGAGAAGTAGAGTTACAGAGGGAGAGACAGAGATAGAGGTTTTCCATCCACTGGTTCACTCCGCAAATGGCCTCAACGGCTGGAGCTGGACCCATCTGAAGCCAGGAGCCAGGAGCTTCTTCCAGGTCTCCCACAAGGGTGCAGGGGCCCAAGCGCTTGGGCCATCTTCTACTGCTTTCCCAGGCCATTGCAGAGAGCTGGATCAGAAGAGAAGCAGCTGGGACTTGAACTGGCACCCATATGGGATGCTGGCACTGTAGGCGGTGGCTCTACTTGCTACACCATGGTGCTGGCCTCGTCTTTATCATTTTGATGCCGCCTCTAACTTTATCCTGTTTTCTTCTTATTTTTTTCTTTTTCTTTTTTAGATTGCTAGTTCCAAAACTTTCATTTGGTGCTAGTATCTATTAATTTGCTAAGAATTTCCCTCTTCCTATTCATTTCAAGTGAGTTTGCAGTTCTTTTAAAAGCATTTTCAAAATTGCTGCTCTGATGACTTTGTTATATAATCCCACCATTCCTGTCATCTCAGAACAACATGGCCAGTCCCATAAACACTTAACATCAGATCCGTACTGCACTAGCGCATCTCTAGGGAAAGCCCAGGAGTTCACAAATAACTTTATGGGATAGCTTTCATGCTCTGTCTTTGTTGATTTCCTTGGTATTTGCCTTGTGTTTTTTGTTTTCAGTCTTCTAGGCAGATATATATAGCTTCATTTTCTCCTACTCATTTGTATACCTCTTGTGACTGTTGGTTTTATTTTATTTTTTTTCTCAACCAGAGAAAGCATCTTCCTCTATTCCTTGTATGCTAATGACTAACAATATGTCAGGTCTTACCTTAAATGTCATTTCTTCCTGGAGGCTTTCTCTTATTCTCATATCAACTGTGTTCCCCTTGTGATTTTCTCATAGGACCCCCTCATCTATAATTACATATGTATCTCATACATATCTCTCCTTCCGGACCGGGAATGGGATGGTATCTGTCTTGTTCACCAGTATGTAATGTTTCCAGTATCTAAAACAGTGTGTGGTACACAAAAGATATCCAATAAATATTTATTTAGGGTAGAGTTCTATTCTTCTTTGCAGTAACACATTCACCCCTCTATGCCTTTCCTCAACTAAAAAAAAAAAAAAAAAGATAAAAAATCCTCATAATTAATGTGATCCTTCTCTCAAGAATCAAATTAATCCATTTGTTTTTAGAACTTTATAATCTCTCTTCCCATGTTGCTTTTTTCTTGTGTGGTCTATGCAGTCGAGAAGGGGGAAAGGTGTTAATCATGTTTTAGAGACATGGAGCTAAGAGATAAAATAATGCACCCAAGGTCACAGGTAGTCCGTAATGGAGGCAATGGACAGGGCTTGTGTAGCTGGGTATAAAATGTTAGATAGGCACTTATTTGCCCTCAGCACTAATCATTTTCTGGTGATGATAACTAAGAAACTTAAAGTCTTTGAAATTTTCATTCAAATCTCTTTCTTTGATATTTCAAAAAAATTAAGATTTATTTACTTTAGGCATTCTGCAGTTTTACCATGAAAGGTCTAGTTGTAGGTTTATTTGTGCTTTTCTACTCAGAGCTTCCTCAACATGAAGATTCATATCCATCTGTTCTACACGATTTTTTGTCATAATATGTTTGATGATTGTATTCAGCCTACATTACTCGATACCCAAATAAAATTGGATGCTTACCTCCTAATACACAAAATTAAGTATCAGATGGATTAGAGGCCTGAAAAAGAAAAAGCAAACCATGAGGACTCTTAGGAGCACACATGTGATAGCAGTATTCCTGGGGGGATTAAAAGGATGTCCCAAGTGAGGTACAGAAAAGCTAAACCGTAAAGGAAAAGGGTGATCAGTCATACTACATTATAATTGGAAACCCTGCAAAAAAAAAATACTAGATAATAAAAGTGGAAAGCCAAATCATAAACTGGGAAGGGAGATTTGCAAGAGCAACTTACAAAAGTTTACTGCTCAACATTTAGAATCTAGAGTGTCTGCAAAATTAATATGAAAAAGGCTAACAATCTGTGGGAAAAATATGGAGAAACAATTTGAGCAGGCAGCTCATGAAAAGGGAGATGGAAGTGGCCAACAAGCACGCCATGCTGCTCGTCGTAAACAGGGAAAGGCAAACACAACACCCCAGCAATGCTATTTCATATTTCTCAGGTGATAAAATTAAAAATTCTGAATATTCCTGCCTTGTTTATATGAGGATTTGGAGAACAATGAGTGTTCAAGGGAATGGGGGCTGGAGTAGAGGCTCATTGGGTTAAGCTGCTGTGTGCAACACCAGCATCCATATCAGAGTCCCTGCTCCTCTGCTTCCCATGCAGCTCCCTGCTAATGTGCCTGGGAAGGCAGAGGAAGATGGCCCAAGTACTCGGATCTCTGCCCCCATGTGGGAGACCTGGATGGAGTTCCTGGCTCCTGGCTTCAGTTTGCCCCAGCCTCGATGATTGTGGCCATCTTGGGTGTGAACCAGCAGATGGAAGATTCTCTCTCTCTCCTTCTCCTCCTCCCTCCCTCACTCTCCCTCCCATCCCCCTTTTCCCCCTCTCTGTCACTCTGCCTTTCAAATAAAGGACATAAATCTTTTCACCAAATGAGAGAATGAATAAGAAATTAAATTGGGCTATAGGCATATCATTCAGAGTATACAAAAGCAATATAGTGAAACCAAGGTTAATCAAGTGACTGTGTGGTTACCAGCATGGTTATGTCCTAAAAGCATGATACTGGGTCAACAAAAGCAAGCAAGCAAGCTGTTGAATGATATGTAGAAGACAAAGCTTTCAATACATTATATACAGCTTATGGCTACACTGTGCATTAAAGCTACAAATAAAACCCCTGAGAATGAAGAACAATAAAATCAAGATAATGGTTTCTGCTGGGGAGAGAGAGAGCACAACACATTGATGGCTAAAATATTCCCAACTTTTCTTCTTGTCCTGTGTCCACACCCTTTGCAATGTGACTTTTGTAGCACTTCTTATCAACAGTGGAGTCTGTTACGCCACCCCTGAACCTGGGATGGCGTGGTGACTTGTTTTAATCAGTGCAATTTGGTGGAAGTGATGCTGTGTCAATGCTCTCTTTCCCAACCCCACTATGTGCACAAGGCTGGGCTGGTCTCCTGGAAGATGCAACCCAGTGAAGAGAGGTCCAGCTGTCCCTCTGAGCTCATCAGCTCAAGCCCTCAGTCAGCCAACCCCCAAACCTGAGAACGAGCCTGGCCAAGATCACCAGAGTGGCCTACTTGCCCCACAGCTGAAGGAAGGCTCATAAATGAGGCCAGCTGACAGCAGGACTGCGGAGGTGACTGGTGGGGCCACGGTGAACAAAACGCATGTTGTTTCAGTCCCGCGTGTCCCGGCGGCTCATTGCTCAGAAGCAGCTGACATAGGATGCAGGACAGACCTGGTGAGGAGTTAAGGGGAGCCTTTGACCTGTATCAGTGATGTGTTATGTGCCAACAAAGAGGGAGCCTTAGAGCAAAGATGCAAAATGTTAAGGTTTAACAAATTAGGTAGCAAGTATGGGGGTATTTGTTATAATAAAATTCTCCTAACTTTTCTGTATATTTGAAGTATTTCACAAAACCAGAAAATTCAGATAGAATAATAGATGTGCTGGACTTTCTAAGACAGACAAGAAGATTTTCTTCCTTTCCTTCTTTCTTTCTTTTTTAAAATATTTATTTATTTGAAAGGCAGAGTTACAGAGAGGCGCAGAGAGAGAGAGAGAGAGAGAGAGCACACAAGCTTCCATCCGCTGGTTCACTCCCCAGATGACCTCAAAATGGCCAGAGCTGGGCCAGTCCAAACCAGGAGCCAGGAGTTTCCTCCAGGTCTCCCATGTGGGTGCAGGGGCCCCAGCACTTGGGCCATCTTCCACTGCTTTCCCAGGCCATAGCAGAGAGCTGGATAGGAAATGGAGCAGCCTGGACTCGAACTGGCATCCACATGGGATGCCGGCAATGCAGGTGGCGGTGTTACCCACTAACCCACTGTGCTAGCCCCAGCCAAGAAGATTTTCCAAAAGAACACAGAAAAGTGCTTCTCCCATCGCTCCCTTCCCCCTCCATCACCACCATCCAAAGCAGACAATTTAGACTAGTGACTTCTAAACTTTACCCCCTGTCTCTCATCTCGGGACATAGTCTCTATACCTTCCTAGCTTTTCATCCTCTTGGTTCGGTTGTCATCCTTAGGCAGGAAACGGCTCATGGGTTCACTGGCAGGAGAGTCACACGAGAGGAACTAGGGAAGCATTTCCTCATTAGAGCTGCTACGGGAGTAGGAGACTTAATTCCATAACGACTTCATACTATTGTTATGTCTACAATCCAGGTTCACTTGATAAAAATATGATAGTTCTTCCTGCTCCACTCAAATACAGGGTTAGTCACCTACCCTGTGACTTCCTCCTGACATTCTAACCTGCCCTGTCCTTTGTAGCTGAAGCTGTTGCCATTACTGGCACAGGTGGCATTCTGTCTGCCTGCCATGTGGATTTGTGCTTGACCTGCGAAGAGGGACAAGGGCTCTCCGAGGATACCCCACAGAAAGGCAGAGCTAAGCAGTCTCCTCTCAGGGGTTCAGTATCTCTCTTGCCCCCAGTGCATTGCTAATGCTTCTGTTCTGACCCGCGCATTTGTGTGTTTTCTTCTGCACTGACTGTATATGCTTAGTGCATGCTGGCTGCTACTGTGCTCTCTTACCAACCCAATTAGGCTGTGAGCTCCTTGAGGACGTGGTGTTTCGAGTGACTCAGTATCCCTACTATCTAGTGAAAGGAAGGAAGGAAAGGAGAAAGGTGAGACGGAAGAAAGGAAGGAAGGAAAGAAGGGGAGACAGGAAGGAAGGAAGGAAGGATAATAGCAGCAATTATTTATAGAACGACGATATGCCAGGTAGTGTGCACTTTCTTAGTTAATCCTCCCAACTACTCAGTGAGGTAGATCCTATTATTAAGTTTTCCTAGCTTACAGAGGAGAAAACATGCTTAGGAGGGTTAGGTAATACGCCCAATGTAACAACCCACAGGGAACAAAATTGGAGAGCCAGCACTGGAGTCAGCTTAATTCTAGGGACAAAATTCCTGATCTCTGATGCTGTGCTATTGCTCAGAGAAGAGTTTGAGCTAAGAATGAGAAACTGGGAATCCTTATACAGAAAGGAAAAGGCAAGAAGGCTGGGGAGAGAGAAGGGAGGGAGAGATGCCTCAGTACGATCTCCTCCTGAGGTAGTCAACCTCAACCTGAGACAGAAAACGCGGTTTCTGCTGAATTCCTAAACATGTCCAGAAAGGATGTGTGGGCTTCTTAGGGGTCTGTTCCAGCTTTCATTCTTCAAGTGTCAAAGATTTCCGCAGGTAGCTCTTAAGTGCTCTTGCCCAGGAGAGAAAACACGTCGTCGTGTTTGATGAAGTTACCGTGAACAGGGGCTGGCGTTGTGGTGCAGCGGGTTAAGCTTGCTGCATCAGCATCCCATATTGGAGCACTGGTTCAAGTCCCAGCTGTGCTGCTTCTGATCCAGCATTTTTCCTAATGCATCCTGGGAGGCAGCAGGAGATGGCTCAGGTACCTGGGCCCTGCCACCCAAGTGGGAGACCCAGAAGGAGTTCTGGCTGTTGTGCACATTTGGGGAGTGAACCACAGATGGAAGCGCTCTCTCACTCTTCCAAGTAGAGGAAAATAAATAAATTTAACTTTATGGCCGGCGCCGCGGCTCAATAGGCTAATCCTCCGCCTAGCGGCGCCGGCACACCGGGTTCTAGTCCCGGTCGGGGCGCCGGATTCTGTCCCGGTTGTCCCTCTTCCAGGCCAGCTCTCTGCTGTGGCCCGGGAAGGCAGTGGAGGATGGCCCAAGTGCTTGGGCCCTGCACCCCATGGGAGACCAGGATAAGCACCTGGCTCCTGCCTTCGGATCAGCGTGGTGCGCCGGCCGCAGCGCGCCAGCCGCGGCGGCCATTGGAGGGTGAACCAATGGCAAAAAGGAAGACCTTTCTCTCTGTCTCTCTCTCTCTCACTGTCCACTCTGCCTGTCAAAAAAAAATAAATAAATAAATTTAACTTTAAAAAAACTAAAATGAACATCAAACCAGTGAATACTAAATCATTGCTCCTAGAAGAAACACAAGGTTAGATTCCTGCAAGCCTTTGTCCACATTTTCATTATCTGACCAATATATAAGCTTTTGTTGGAAGTTTTTCTTTTTAAAGACATTTCTTAAAATATATACTGATGATGATTCTTACACTGCTGCTGATTCTCTTGAGCTAGGCAGTCCAATTTAATCTAAATGGGAAAAATAAGCCACCGAAAAGGAGCTGGCATTGTGGTATAGTGGGTAAAGCTGCCACCTACAATGAATGCCTGCATCCCATATGGTTGCCAGTTTGTGTTCTGGCTGTTCCACTTCGGATCCAGCTCCCTGCCAATGGCCTGGGAAAACAGCAGAAGATGGCCCAAGTGTTTGGACCACTACTACCCACATGGGAGACCTGGAAGAAGTTCCTGACTCTTGGCTTCAGCCTGGTCCATTCCTGGCCATTTGTGGCCATCTGAAGAGTGAACCAGCAGATGGAAGATCTCTGTCTCTCTCATCTCTTCTCCTCTCTGTGTTACTCTTTCAAATTAAAAAAAAAAAAAAAAAGAAAAAAGAAAAGGCGGGGGCTGGTGCTGTGGCTCAGCGGGTTAACGCCCTGGCCTAAAGCATCTGCATCCCATATGGACGCTGGTTCGAGACCCGGCTGCTCCACTTCCAATCCAGCTCTCTGCTATGGCCTGGGAAAGCAGTACAAGATGGCCTAAGTCCTTGGGCCCCTGCACCCACGTGGGAGACCTGGAAGAAGCTCCTGGCTCCTGGCTTCAGATGGGCGCAGCTCCAGCCGTGTGCAGCCATCTGAGGAGGGAACCATCAGATGGAAGACCTCTCTCTCTCTCTCTGCCTCTCCTCTCTGTGTAACTCTTTCAAATAAATAAATAATAAATCTTTAAAAAAAAGAAAAAGGCATAGAAAAGCAATTCCTTTCACTTATAAACAAAAATCCATGAGGCTCTGCTCTCTGAACTCTGTCAGTTCTTCCAAGACAGCTCTGCAGAGCCTTTCCTAGGACAGCAGTGTTCCTGTGAATTCATCTTTCCTTTCAAACACACTGCTGCTCCTTGTGATCATTAGCCGGGATCCAACTGAATGCCACAAAGGATGGCGAGCATTGTGCCGACAAGAGCCCTGCGCACTCCCAGGCAGGCCAAGTTGCTCCCATTGACATTCTTTTTCATGCATTTCTTCCACTCTGGTCACACAGTCATGCAAAGGAGCAGCTGGTGCCACACTTCCAGATCAGTGGCAAGGTTACAGCTTTGCTTGGTTTGGTGTTTTAAGAGCAGACATGGGGAAAGGACAGGCCAGAGCAGTGCAGAATAGAAACCTCGGGCTCAGCGCCCCTGCCTCATTTCCCTGGCATACTTTGAAGGTTTTGAAGACTATACTGTCATCTGTTAGGAATACTTAACTTTTGATACAAGTAGAAAACAGGAGCCGGCGCCGTGGCGTAGCGGGTAAAGCCACTGCCTGCAGTGCCAGCATTCCATATGGGTGCTGGATAGAGTCCCGGTTGCTCCACTTCCGATCCAGCTCTCTGCTGTGGCCTGGGAAAGCAGCAGAGGATGGCCCAGATGCCTGGGCCCTTGTACCTGTGTGGGAAACTGGGAGGAAGCTCCTGGCTCCTGGCTTTGGATCGGCACAGCTCCAGCCATTGTGGCCAATTGGGGAGTGAACCAGTAGATAGAGAACTCTCTGCCTCTCCTCTCTTTGTGTAACTCTTTCAAATAAATAAATTATTAAAAAAAAAAAAAAACCAAGTAGAAAACATTATGCCCCTTGAAATATTCCTCTCGTAAGGCTCTTGTGGTCAGCTCCTCTCAACTTGCTGGCCGGCTATCGCTGCCTCTGTTCTTTTCTGTCCCTCTGCACTTTGTACTGTGAATGCCCTCCCCAGTCTCAGCCTGCTAGGGCACCTTCTTTCACTTACCATTCGCAAGTGGTCGGAAATCACTCCCTTCCAATAAAACCCTGTGGAACCCTCAGGAAAAAACCCACAATCTCAACTTTGCCAATTACAAAACTCCAGACTTCCTCAAGTACTGCATCCCTAAAATCACCACCACTCAAATGCGTGTAATTAGCATTTTAAATTACGCACTGGTTTTCAGTTTGGTGTTTTCATCCGGGTAAGCAAGCTTTTTCTATTCTTACTGCTTCTGAATGTAAAACAGCCCTATATAAAAAATGGATACTCCATACATGTGTTTTGATTTCATAGGCCAAATAGTACCTCACAATTGTGCTCAGGAAAAGCCACCCGATCCTAAGTAACTTAACAAAGCAGCCTTGAGGTGACAATGTGAGGGCTAGGCAGCAGCATTCACCCACTGTGAACGAACACTTGCTCCTATACTCTAATACCTGGCCACTTTTCAAATTGGTGGTTGCTCCTAGAGGAGTTACAGAATTCTGTGGAAAGATTATTTTTCCCTGAGAGGCAGGCAGGGCATGGGTTGGGGGGTAAGATATACACACACTTATACACGTACACACATAGACATTGAGACCCCATCCACTGGTTCACTCTACAAATGCCAGCGATGGCCAGGGTTGGGCACTTAACCCAGATTTTCCACACAGGTGACAGGAACCCAAGCATTTGAGCCACCACTGCTGCCTCCCAGGGTCTGCATTGGCAGGAAGCTGGAGTCAGGAGCCAGAGCTGGGAATTGAACCTGGGTACTCCAATATGGGACATTGGTATGTTAACTGCTAGGCTAAATGTCTGTCCCCTGGGACGATTCTTCATGTCTCTTTGAATGATGCTTCTTGCTCATCTCACTGTACCCACTTCCAAGTTGACTTGCAATCTGTTCATCTATGAACCAAAACAGTCTGACACTGCTCTCCCCTACCCCTGGGCCATGTTTTATATTAGTCTCAATGAGAATAGTCTTGCCTGGAAGACCATTTCTCTAAAGTATAGACTCTAAGGGCAAAATATCTATACCCATGTGGGGTAATCATCAGCTCTCTGACAAAGAATTTGGAAAGAGTTAGTGTCTGATGGACATACTGCTGGGGTTAGGTGTCTCTTTAGGGTTCTTCTTAGCACTGTGGCTTGGACCCACCCCTTTCCTTAGGTAGAAAACCAGGATACAGTCAGTTAGGAAGAGCACTTTGCATTGACATTGGTTTCTGTAATACCTATTGCATTTAGGAATACTGAATTAGTGCTTTTTGTGTCTTGTAATCAAGCTATGCCATTTTATCACAATGCCAAAGACCCTTCATTTCATTCTACTGGCCAGCTACAACATCCACACAAAAACAGTTTGATGAAACTATTGCTTTTATAAATGTGTGCTTTTGCAAATGCCTTTGTTTAATGTCATCACAAGTCACAGAAATCTATTAAAGATGGGATAATGAGTGATATGTAGTGTCCGGGAAAGTGGCACTGCAAGGAAAGACAATGGAAAAGAAAGCTACACAGTAAAGACGAAGTGGGGACATAGTTATCAGCAACTGAAAGCAAGGAGTAGAGGAAAGGTTAAGGGGCCTGAAATGTAGGGCCAAAGACAGAGAAAGAAAAATGATCCTCATTGTCCAATTGTCATGTTAATAAGACGAAAATGCTGCCAGGTGCTGGTTTAGAATAACTTTACATCAGGCTTGCAAAAAAGAACACACTATTTTCCCAGCCCATGAAATGCTATTAATAGACAAGGCAAGGTCACAGAGGGAAGCTGAGACAGAGGTAAAGAATCCAAAGCCGTTTCTAACTCGAACAACCTTAGAAAGAGTAGATTAAAAGCACGGGTTTGAAGCAGGAGAATTTAAAACAATAAGCACAATTGTCTCATATATTTGTTTCTACAATTTGCACAAGAAATCCATATTTGCAATGTATATTACAGTGATTTTTAATTTTGATTTGGCACACAGACAAGGAAGATTTTACTTATATGTTTAATTTAAAGGCTTACACCTGATATAACTCAAGCCTGTTACAAATCAAATGTCTTCCCGAAAAATGCAGTAAACAGTCTCCTAGGGTAACTGTACATGGGTAATACTATGTAAGCTTTCACACACCCATATTCCAAGATGGGAGGTACCAGTAGAACAGAGAGAGATTCTTTCAGAAAGAGCCTACATGTGGAAGGCGGGGGCCGACCACTGGCTCCGTGCGGGATGGAAGGCTTTGGAATGTGGAACAGACGTGGTGTGGTGGTTTGATTTGTGGCTCGGGCTGCAGCTTCTCTTTCTGGGCATCTTTCTATTGACAGAATCGCAGCATAGCTCAAGTTCCTGGAGAGTTTTGCAGTCCTCCTCTGCCAGCACGTCCATCTATTAGGGTCTAGTGCTTAGATGTCAGCGTCAGCGTGGATGAAACTCGGAAGATCTGGGGCAGCATGTTACTGAGCTGGTAAAACATTTCTTCAGAAATACTCTGTAGGAGGTTAAAAAAACAGCTATGTATGTGTTCAATCAACACAGACTTTTATTTGTAAACTTGAAAAGCGCTTTAAAGTATGAACTTACTTCTCGATATGGAGTGGGATACTTGAGAATGAGCTTTTACGGCTGATTTAACTGCACAGCTATGGACAGGGCTTGCTTTTCTGGCTCCATCTTTTGAGACCTTAGCTTGTTGCTGTCAAGTAAGCTTGGTTACCAGAGCAATCCCTACAGAACTCCTGTGCAATCCCTATGGCACCACCACTAAGTTGGCTACATTCTATACAGGACACAGACTCATTCTCTGCGAATGCCCTGCTTGTGAACACTTTGTCATCTACACAGCATCCATGGGGAGAAGACAATGGAAAGACCAATCACTTTGGTTTGGGGGCTACATAACAGATCCCTTGAGAGGTACATGCCGATATCTCTGACAATAAACCAAGTGCTTTATGGCATCCAAATGCTCCCCTTACAAGAGAGGAAGTGTTAACATTTTAGTTTTAGGAGTTTGGGACAGCGTGTCTAGCTGTATGTGTGAGGAATATTCTATAAAAGACATTGAACTGGGGTGAGACATATGCAGATAACAAACCTGTGGAACCAGAAACTGCACGGTTCTGGAAATTCCACCATCCCATGAAGCCATTTCCATCATGAACCCTAAAACAGAGCAATAAACTTTGCTGCATTAGGAGTTCCGGTCTTCACACCTGCCAGTCACGCTCTGAAATAAACTGCGTTTTCACTGTGGGGTTTCGTGTCTTGGCTTTCCCTGCTAGCCGCCTGCCTGCAGGAAGGCTCCGCCTACAGGACAGACTTCGGCAGTTTCTAATCCTCCGTGACACAGAGGCTTTAACACAGCTCTGTCAGCACACCCTTGCGATTTCCCAGTTAGTGCGCACTGAGCACGCCCATTAAGTGAAGTAACAGAGGTGATGAAACGTTAATTAAATAAGTGGCTATTTTCTGCTTTTTAAAAAAAAATGAAAAGCAGTAGAGAACAAGCCGGAATTTTATATGTATATATATATATATATATATATATAAGATATATAACATATACATATATAATAATATATACATATACTATATACATATATGTAATATATTATATATAAATCCAAATATATATTATATATAGATATAAATATAAATATATTATATATTATATATAAATCCAAATATCTTTTATTTCAGAAGAGCTGGCAATTTATACTAAAAAAATTAAAAGCAATTCTGAAATACTTTCTTGCTAAACATTTCAGCGAAGTCGCAGGGGCCAGGAGTAACAATTCCAGGCCTTCTGCATTGCTTTATATTTAATATTTGGAAGGAGATACAGATGGTAGTTGGTGGACAGAAGGGGAAGCTCACCTTTGACACACTTAAACACAAGTTCGGCTCTCCTCAAGCACCAGGGGATAGTCATTTCCTAAAAACAGAAATGGAACAAATACTTTGTAAAAGACAAAACATAGGCAGATGTTTATTTGTCTAAACGTGGACTGTGCACACTGTGAATGGGTTCAGGCTGCTCTTTGCTAACCATAATTGTGACTGAGTGGCTTTCCTCTGACTCTTAGGCTAGAACCTCTTCTAGCTGTTACACCAGTCTTTACAATGTGAACCAATTTAATGAGCCCAATAAATAAACTAAAAATAAACATATCCTTAAAACTTCTTAGATAATGAATTCTACAGACTGATATAAGTGACATAGCAATTCCACCTACTGCTTTCAGGAACAGCATTAATATTTCTGGATAAGCAATAAAATATTTCTATTATATACCATATTAAAATATTGTATACTATATTACATATTAAAAATGTAATAAAATACCCACCCCAGCTACCTAAGTGCATTCACTTTTCTAAGCTATCTTTCTTTTTTAAAAGATTATTTACTTATTCAAAAGTCAGAATTACAGAGAAAGAGGGAGAGAGATAGAAAGTGGTCTTCCATTCACTGGTTCACTCCCCAAATGGCTGCAACAGCCAGAGCTGGGCCCAGCTGAAGCCACGAGCTTCTTCCAGGTGTCCCACGTGGGTGCAAGGGCCCAAGCATTTGGGCCATCCTCTGCTGCTTTCCCAGGCACATTAGCAGGAAATTGGATCGGAAGTGGAGCAGCCAGGACTCGAACTGGTGCCCATATAGGATGCCGGTACTGCAGGTGGTGGCTTAGCCCACTGTGCCACAAGGCTGGCCCCTATTGCAAGTCTTGAAATCAGCTGGTGTAAATCTCCCAACTTTGCTTTCAAAACTGTTTTTTCATAAAATTTTTTCAAAATTTGCATTTTTTTTTGAAAGGCAGAGAGACAGAGATCGTTGATTTGCTGGTTTACTCCCCAAATGACTGCAACACACAGGGCAAGGTCATGCTGAAACCAGGAGGCTGAAATTCAATCCCGACCTGTCATGTGGGTGGCAGGGACCTCCAGCTCAAAGCCATCACTTGATGTCTCCCAGGATGATTAACAGAAACCTACAATCAGCAGCAGAGCTGGAACCTGAATCCTGGAACTTTTGATATGACATGCAGGTGTCTAAGGTGGTGGCTTAACCACTTCACCAAACACCTGTCCATTTTGACTGTTTTAGATTTTGTGTATTTCTATATAAATTTTATAGTTAGTTTGTAAAATCTTCAAAATGCCTTATTAAAATTCTGACTGGGATTCAAATCTATAGATCAACTTTAGGAAAACTGTTATCTTAGTGCTGAATCTTCTAACCCATGAACAGTATACATTTCCACTTATTTAGGTCTTTTACAATTGCTCTCACCACTTTTTTTGTAGTTGATAGGTCATTTTGCATACCATCCTTTTTTATGTGAAGACATTTTAAGCTTGTCTTCAAGTTTTTAAATACAGTAAGCAATTACTCTGTTCTGTGCGTCATAACTCCAGTTCCTCAAGTATTTCTGCATCTGTTTTTATGTTTGGTTGTTTCTGCTGGTTCTCATTCATTGTCTCATTTCTTTAAGGACTTACTTTTCTTTTACTTATTTTAAGCACTTTGTTCAAGAGTCATCATAGGAATGAATGCTAAAGCCATAATTGAGCATTTGCATCTTCTTAAGATACTACTCAAAAATATTTTTTGAATACCACACTTAGTAATTGGAATCAAGGATTATTTTTTTATATTGTTTTAAAGTGCTCATTTTAATATAAAAAGTATTATCTGTTTACAATCTATAGAGCTGTTTACTGATATCTATGATTAATCTTTGAATAACTTCAGGCTAAAGTCAAGTCTAAGGGCTCCTACTCATGTGAGGAAAACTATTACTGTGAATAGAACTTTTGAACACCAACACACAGACTATATATTACCCCAATACATTAAAATCAGGATAGCACTGGCAGTGATAAGACTGTACAACAAATTAGAGTACTAATGGTATGACCAAAAGCATATAGATAAAAACAATCATGTCCTTTCATTGCCGTTTGTCCAAAATCATCACATTTTATCCAATCATACTATATTTTCTTTCCTTTTAAATGTATGTGGTTAATACACCCAATATCTATGGACAAATTAAGAACTTCATACTCTTTAGAATGATGTGAGCTGATGATAAAATTTCATCAATGCTGTTTAGAGACTGTACTAAAATATCAATTCATGGCAGGCTCCCAGTATCTTTGAAGTGATACATAAATTTAAATGTCAATTTAATTTTTAGATGATATATGCTCTCATATTCAGTTAATTTTAACCTAGTGCTGTTTAGCAGCATATGAATCTGAAAAGAAATGCTAGACAGCAGCATGTATATGCCCATATGTGCACATATGTGTATATACACACACACACATCTGAAGTGTTTTCACATTTTCCCATAAGCCTAGAGAATCTGTTTCAAGCTTAAGGTAGATGTTTTCCAGTTTTTTATTCTGTCATTTTATCTCTAATTAACATCAGCACCCAAGAAGAATGGCTTCAGGTACTTAGAAAACATAACCTGTAAGCTTTAGAAGCTAACAAGTCCATCAGAAGACATGCTTTATTATTGGATGTCATGGGATGTGGCCAGAAGTTCCACAAACAGCTCATTCTGCAAATAGATCTTAGTAGATACCATCCACTAGATGGGATATAAATCCTAGTGGGGCAGGTAGTAGTCTAGAATGTTTTTGGTCATAGTTCTAAGTAATGGCAAACTAAGTCTTGGTGACATGCTTGAGAGAACAGATTGTGGAAGAGAGCCACTGAAGGAAGCTGATGGGTCATATAAAACTCTTTAGACTTTGGAACAGAGGCAGAAAACTGGGCTCTCCTGTTATACATTATAACAAGTGGGTTATACAAGTGGGTACTACATACAGATTGATTCTATCAGCCCTTAAGGCATCCTGGTCTGGCTGAAAAGCCCATGTGAGCATTTCAGGCATGGAAAGCCATGACAGTGTGGCAAAAAACGTTCTACATGAAGGGTCTCTGTGAAACCCCAGCGGAAAGAAGTGGTCATCAAAGAAGCATGTACTTCCCTCTGAAGGGAGGAGAGAACTTCCACTTTGCTTATGGCTTTGTCTAAATACTGACAGAGTTTGTAGATTCAAAAGGCTTCCACAGCCTAGGCAGCTCATGTCAAAAGCCTTGGGTGGTCACTGATGTCATACATAAGAGTATTAATTGTTAAATTAACAACAAGAAGTTACTGTGCACTAACTCCCCATGCAGGACCTCTGTCCTCAATGAGTTGTATTATGAGAGTTCACTGTAAAACTTGTTCTCAAACAGTTTGTGTGTGTGTGTGTACACAAACTGTTGAAATCTTTACTTAGTAAGGAGTTGGTCTTCTGTGTATAAAGTTAACTGAAAATGAATCTTAATGGAGACTGAGACTGGGAATGGGAGAGGGAGGAGGTGGAGGGGTGGGAGTGTGGGTGGGAAGCGGGTATGGTGGGAAGAATCACTATATTCCTAAAGTGGTACTTATGAAATTTGTATTCCTGAAATAAAAGGTTTATTTTGGAAAAAAAATTGATTCTAAACCTCTGAAATGGAAATTAAAAACTCAATTTTGTTTATAACTGAGACAATACTTTCCATCTAAAGTTAATGGACAAGTGTTGCTACTTGACTTGATTCTTCTGAGTAGGGTACGACTGAACCACAGAGTTAGACAGCATGTACTCTGGAGACTTCACTGTATGCCTTGCAAGTGGATAAAATAAAGTGTGGCTTTGTTTATTATTTTCACATTCAAAAGCAATAGAGTAGGTACAATTACTTTGGAAAACTATTTGGCTATATCCACCCAAATTAAATCTGTATATATCCAGAGACCTCACAATTCTATCCCTAGGTAAACTGCCAACAGAAATGTCAAAGACATGTACTAGAATGTTCCTAGCAATACTAGCTATAAAAATCAAAATCTGGAAGCTGGGGCTGGTGCTGTGGTATAGCAAGTAAAGCCGTCGCCCATAGTGCCAGCATCCCATATGGGTGCCGGTTCTAGTCCCGGCTGCTCCACTTCCAATCCAGCTCTCTGCGATGGCCTGGGAAAGCAGTAGAAGATGGCCCAAGTCCTTGGGACCTTGTACCCACATGGGAGACCTGGAAGAAGCTCCTGGCTCCTGGCTTTGGATCGGCCCAGCTCTGGCTGTTGTGGCCACTTGGGAAGTGAACCAGTGGATGGAAGACCTCTCTCTCTTTGTCTGCCTCTGCCTTTCTATAATTCTACCCTTCAAACAAATAATAAATGAATCTTAAAAAATTATCTGGAAGCTCCCAAAATATTCGTAAGTAGTAGAATATCTCAATAGTTGTGGCTTAATCACACAATGAAATAACATAACCATGAAAATAAACTATCTACAACCACACACAACATGGATAAAACTAACACATAATATTGAATAGGAGAATTCAGCTACAAGATAAACTACAAAAATAAGCATAATGAATCCATGCTTTCTGGGGTGCAAACAGTGGTCATCCTTGTGGAGAAAATGTGACTCAAGTGACTGAAAGGGAGCACAAGGGTACTTCTGGTAACGTTCTGCTTCATTATCTGGTTGTTGGCTTATAGGTGTTCAGCTGTGACAATCTGAGTCGTGGACTTATATGTACTATATGTGCATTATACTCCAACAAAAAGTTAAAAAACAAACAGTATCATCACGGACAACTACAAAACTAAAGCCTAGCAGCTTAGAATCTCCGACTTATTCAACAAGCTAACAGTAAAACTTAAAGGAAGTCAGTAGGTCAGAATTCCTGACCTGCAGGTTCCTGCCTGTTGGGTTAGATTGATTCTAATAGGACATTATCTTCAGATCGCAAAGATCTATAGAAATAAAATTGGTGTGTCTTTCCTCTTGCTGATATTTTTCCCTTTTAAAATGTAGTTACCTTCTACAGCTCTTTCCTCTATTATAGGACATGAACTGCTTCAGACATTGTCATTATCTTACACTCACCAGGATGGTGAGTGTCTGGCATTTCTGTTTGTTAGAGGAAGAAAACACCACCTGAAAATGCTCTGTGATTCCTGCATGAAAGCAAAACCAAATATTACTTCTATATCCTGTGTAGTATTTGTATGAGTTTGCAGAATAAACTTCTTGACCTGAATGGATTTTAAATAGAAAAATGGGAGCATCCTGGCTCAATAAACTTCTGTGTATTAAATTGGACACTTAGGAAGCAAACCTAGTGTTCTGCAGCTGGCTGTCCCAATTTAAAACATGTAACTTTTGCAACATTGTGGGAGAGGGAATGCTAGTAGTATCAGATGTCTGGAAGTAAATCCGAACTTTGTGACTTTTGGAAACACTGTTTTTGAGGTTGTTTCCCACCTACATACAACCATTTTTATAAACTGGTTAACCAGGAGTCCAGCTGCAGGAATGTTTGGATGTCTCCTTGTGGCAGGAATTCATCATAAACTTTGTCACTCCCCAAAGACCCTTTTATAGACTGTATGGACCAGTGATTTATGATAACTTAACAATAGCTAAAAATTCCTGATGAAACTAAAACTTTATAAAGCTACAGCGGGGAAAAACATGTTTGTCCAACTTCCCTGATGCCATATTAGGTATGACTGAGGCTACAAAAGTGAATGGACTGAGAAATGAGGTAGCCTGATATGCATCTTTCATGGGATGGCACAGAATTCTCTTAATTAAAACAATAATGTGTCTGAAAATACACTGGACTCAACCAAGTGAGAAATCATTTAAATCATCCCATCTTACATGGAAATGAGGTTATATTCTTACATAGGATACTTAGCAAGGCTTCCTGTAACACAATGAGTCTAAGTGGGGATTTAATCTAAAAAGTATGGTGTAAAATCTTTTACATTGCCCTATACAATCTTATTTCTATAAACCTTTTATTTTGGTAAGTAACTTTTAATGATCAACAATCAAACTTCTTCCTGACATTCACAATCTGCACTTTTAGCATTTGGCAATTATTTTTTATAGCCTCCTTAAAGCAAGCAGGCCCAGCATTGCTGATACTGGTCTTTTCATCATCAGGTTCACTGCTGGCTGCCCGTCTGCACCCACTGGGCTTGAGGCTCCTCTGCTCCTCTAGACTTGAACTTGAGTCTTTCTGTTAAATTATGTCCTCTACCCATTGTTATGTGAGTGAAGAGAGAAAGCAGGCTGGAAAACAGTCATGAAAAGAAGATTTTTTAAAATAAAAAATGTCAGATAAATAGCAGTATGTAATAAAGTAGGTAAATGATTATGTCATATGTTAATTGTAGAGGCCAATACTTTTATCCTGGAGAAAATGTTAAACTGAGGCTGGTTTCTTCCTGTCTTCTGGCATCTCTTGTCATTATTTATTAATGCATAATTAGAGAATAAAAATAATCATAATGTTAGCTTGAGTCCAGTTTAAGTGGGAGGTAAATTGAATGCAACTTAAGACAAACATGGGGGAGAATGAAGAGGCAGCAAAGGAGGAGGAAGGAGAGGAACGCATGTCATGTCCAAAGGTAGAGATAATTTTGATATTCTAGTATATCTACTGTGGGACAACGCTGTCATTCTCCAAACACAATGGTTAAGAATTATTCAGTTTTGTATTATTTGTCACCCAATTCTGCTTACCAGATAGGAGATGCAAGGTCCATAAATTACAAAAAAGTGTTTTTGGGGCTGGCACTGTGGCGTAGTGGGTAAAGCCTGCACCTGCAGTGCCAGCATCCCATATGGGCGCCGGTTTGAGTCCCATCTGCTCCACTTCTATGGCCTGGGGAAGCAGCAGAAGATGGCCCAAGCCCTTGGGCCCCTGTACCCACATGGGAGACCCAGAAGAAGCTCCTGGCTCCTGGCTTTGGATCGGCACGGCTCCGGCCGTTGCGGCCAATTGGGAAATGAACCAGTGGGTAGAAGACCTCTCTCTCTCTCTCTCTCTCTCTCTCTGTGTAACTCTGACTTTCAAATAAATAACCATATCTTTTAAAAAAAGTGTTTTTAAAATTTAAAGCCTGTTATAATATTAATACACAACATATTAATAAACAAATTAATACTCATAAAACTAGGGAAATTTTCCATCTACTTACCTCAGACATATCATGCACCAACAAGAGAGGAATGCTTATAGTTGTGATGTCATGGGTACAGCAAACTTTGAGTATATTTCGCAGTCCCATAATGGCTGGATCCCGAGCCGTGATATTTCCTGATTTTACATTGTCATCCACACAAAGATGAAAAGCAACATGGATTTCTGAGAGATTAGAATGCCGTGTAATGTAAAATTCTCCTGGAAACAACAAATACAGTCATGATTTTCAAAGGCACATCGCACTCATCCATGTTGAACCAGCAGAGATGTATCAGGAACCCACAGAGAGCTCAGGAAGCAACTGTGATTACTGCTCCTTAATTCTTGCAAAGAGGGTAATAAAGACAAGAAACAATAGACAGTTTTTCAATGAGCTCATAAATTGGTCTGAAGTGACCACCAGGTAGCAAACAAATCAAAGGATCACGCATCATTTTTATTTTGATCTAAATGCTTCAGTGTGAAACTCAACATGCAAAACTCAAATAAGATTACCTATTTCCTCCATCATGTCTTCCTCATTTCAATTTATAGGACCAATCTTTGTCTAGTTAATTGCTCAGGACAGAAATAGAGACTCTGGCCTTAATTCCTTTTTTCCCTCTCAATGTACATTTCCCCATCTACAATGCAATCCAGCACCATCGCCAACAAACAATCCCACTTGAGCATTCCACCCTTCCTGCTATCACCCTTGCTCATGCTACCATCATCTGTCGACATTCTCTTCCTTGAATTCTTTGCTCATTCTTGCCCACCTACAAACCATTTCTTTTCTTTTTTTGACAGGCAGAGTTAGACAGTGAGAGAGAGAGAGAGAAAGGTCTTCCTTTTCCGCTGGTTCATCTCCCAAGTGGCCGCTACGGCTGGCACGCCATGCCGATCCGAAGCCAGGAGCGGGGTATTCTTCCCGGTCTCCCATGTGGGTGCAAGGACCCAAGTACTTGGGCCATCCTCCACTGCCCTCCCGGGCCACAGCAGAGAGCTGGACTGGAAGAGGAGCAACTGGGACAGAATCTGGCACCCCCAACTGGGACTAGAACCCGGGGTGCCGGTGCCGCAGGCGGAGGATTAGCCTAGTGAGCGGCGGTGCCAGCCCCAAACCATTTCTTCCCTGTAACCAAAATGATTTCAATACAAATCAGACTCTACAACTCTCAGACTTAAAAGCATCCAACAGGCTCACATCAGATGGAGGAAAAAGCCCTAACTCTGGGGCCGGCATGATGGCATAGTGGGTTAAGTGTCCATATGGGTGCCGGTTCATGTCCCAGCTGCTCCACTTTCGATCCGGCTCCCTGATAACATGTCTGGGAAGGCAGCAGAAGATGGCCTAAGTACTTTGGTTCCTGTCATCCACATGGGAAATCCAGATGAAGCTCCTGGCTCCTGATCTGGTCTAGCCCTGGCCGTTGCAGCCATCTGGGGAGTGAACCAGTGGTTAGAAGATCTCATTCTTCTATTCCCACTCTCTCTGTAACTCTGCCTTTCAAATAAATAAATAATTTTTTTAAAGAGACTTCCCCACCCTCATCACTCTCTTTCATATTATTCTTATTTTCTTTTTAGCACTGAAATCTATTTGTATGTAGATTGCTTTAAAGATCACTGTTGCATGACAAGTGGGGTTTTGTCTATGATGTTTCCTGTTATATCTCTAGCATATAGAAGGTATTCAATGTAAGTATTAGTTGAATGAATGAATGTTTGAGACTGAATGCTAGGACAGTATTCTCACATCTTAAATTCCTTGCTTCCTACACCAATTCCTTTTTTCAGGTAGCCCCATTAGCCAAGAAAAAATATCTCACCAGCTTTTATTTTCTGTGGTTTCTGTCAATACAAATAACATATAAAGAGTATGTTTTTATAAATACACACGCCTGAAAAAACAAAAAAACACATGCTCACTGGAAATTCTGCTATGTCCTCCTAGGGAAAGCTGGCTCACTTCTACAACCCTCGCCCCTACACATCCTGCTTGACCTTACTGCAAAGGCATGATTGTAGGATTTCAGAAGTCCACAGAATGTTTACAAGTACTTAATAGATTTTTAGCACCATGTTTAACATTTCCAGCTTACCAGTGCACATAAGTTATACTCGTAGTTGCCTCTAATAGCCCCAGACAAAGGTTTCCTAAAAAAA
Source organism: Lepus europaeus (assembly GCF_033115175.1). Lineage (NCBI taxonomy): Eukaryota > Metazoa > Chordata > Mammalia > Lagomorpha > Leporidae > Lepus > Lepus europaeus. Next base: position 100,779,125 of record NC_084832.1, on the reverse strand, counting down.
AAAAAAAAAAAAAAAAAAAATCTTGGGGGCCGGCACTGTGGCACGGCAGGTTAACGCCCTGGCCTGAAGTGCCGGCATCCCATATGGGTGCCGGTTCTAGTCCTGGTGGCTCCACTTCCGATCCAGCTCTCTGCTATGGCCTGGGAAAGCAGTGGAGGATGGCCCAAGTCCTTGGGCCCCTGCACCCGCATGGGAGACCTGGAAGAAGCTCCTGGCTTCAGATTGGTGCAGCTCTGACCATTGCGGCCATCTGGGGAGTGAGCCATCGGATGGAAGACCTCTGTCTCTCTCTGCCTCTCCTCTCACTGTGTAACTCTGACTTTCAAATAAATAAATCTTTAAAGAAAAAAATCTTTAAAAAGATAAAGGAACTAGACAAATAGAAAAAGAAATTAAAGAAGGAGCAGTGAATGAGACACCAAAATGTTGCCAGTGAAAATTTCCATGGAAGGCAATCAAAGTCACAGGCTGCTTCTCAGAAACCGGGATCGCATGAGACAAAATCCTTCTGGGCCCATGAAGTGTGTTTACCCCCTAAACTCCTACTGATAACTCACATGGTGGAAGTCATTGCATTAAGCACGGGCTATGGTCCAATGGTGAGGCAAGATGACTTAGTGCACAAGTCAGGTGCTCCTAATCCTCAAGCTGGCACTGCTTTGTTTGACCTTACATGACTTGCCTCTTGGCCTCATCTTACCCATTAACAAAATGGGGGTCATGCAGGTGGCAGTAGTAATCAAATTCATACGACACAGTACAAAAAGGAATATATTGGGTGTTAAGAAGTGCTGGCCTCTAGCACTTACTGGCTGAATGATCTTGGGCAAATCAGCTCAGCTTACTGATTTTCTGTTACTTTGTGCATGAAATGCGAAAAATATGCCTGACTGCTTTCCTTATAAGGTTATCTTGAGAATTAGATGACATAAATTGTAAATACTTAGATAATGACAGAGTAAGCTACTGTTGGCTTAACACTGTGTAGACAGAACTTTTTCTTACAATTTTTAATGTAATATAAATAATTTGTGTAAATAATGTGTGATTTAGATCTCTTTACATCTCTTTGAAATCCTAGTTGTGTAGACATTCTTTAAGTGAAGATTCACATGTTATTATAAAGTCTAACTGAACAATTTAATACTCCTTTTCTAAGTTAGTTTTATTACACATCTTCCTGTTTGGGAGTAGTAATGGGATACTAACCTATAGACTTTCCCCCAAAAAAGAGTAAGGAAGGAAACACAGTAATAAAGAATTAAGTTTTTAAAAACCTAGTTATCAGGATCTCCAGAATAGTAATAAGATTGGCACATTTTAAGAAAGCCACAAAATATGGATGATTTAAATTATGGATCTATGAAGAGAAACACAATAAATCCTTCCCTGAAGGTATTTTTAGATGGAGAGGAGGATGGTTTCCTGTTCCACAAAGTGGAGGAAACAGCATGTGGTGATTCTAACATTATCCACTAAGGTAGGCTATCTGAAGGTGGGAGGAAATTCGGAGGCTGATGACCACAAGCTAACTGGCTACGACTGACAAGATGAATACCAGAAATGGGCATAATACTCACTTAGATGACACATAATGTGACCTACATGTCAAAGAGTAGGGAAGGAAATGTGAGGAAAGTACCTTAAAGGAGAATAGACAACATTCAAAAGATGACTATTTCTGAAACTGTCAAATTTGCTATTCACTTTAAGAGACTTCCTACTTGTATAGCAAACAAATAGGCCTTCCTTGGTATGTCCTCTTGTACAGACACGATTAAGGGTCATCAGAGTGACTTAAATCAGAAAGAGGGTTAACGGACTGAAGTACTAATTGTTAAAAAAGAAATATCCAAGAATAAAAGAAATGAAAAGCAGGGAAACAGAAGTAAGACCTTAGATGAGACAGTCCAAGTTCTTACTACAAGTTCGACAATTTATATCTCTATGTGCCACTGTTTATATTTCAAAGTAAAAATTATTTCTGATTTATTCCACAGAAACTAAGAAGCAATGTATAAAAGAAAATCTGAAATAGCAAAATAACGATGACATTTATGCAACTTTTCTTTTTTCAATTAAACATTTCTTTTTGTACAGATCTAAGAAAAAGTGTTAGTATAAGAATTAAAAAGATTTACAATGGAGAACATTTGTGAAAGTGTATCATGGAAAGTCAGATGTTATTTTAAGTGATTATTGACATTTTATAATGCACACCATAAGAATTTTTGTTTTCAATCTAAGATTTTAGTGTATGTGATTATAATAATACAATCTTTAAAATAAATAACACTTACCAGGTAAAATATTTAAGTAGTTTCTCTCAGCATTCTTAGTTTTATCGTCACATCCTCCATTTTGGTTCCCAGAATCTATTCATAAGAGAATGTAACATGAAAGAAGACAACCATAGATGAGAACACATTACCACTCCCATTTCCAAAACAATCACAATGACAGCAAGAATTTCCAAAGGGCCTCTGTGTGTCAGACACTGGGCTAGATGCTTTACATGGATGGCCAAGTATTTTATTCCTTTTTTTTTTTTTTTTTTTTTCAGATTTATTTATTTAATTTGAAAGGCAGAGTTACAGAGAAGAAGAGGCAGAGGTAGAGAAAGAGTTCTTCCATCCGCTGGTTCACTCTCCAGATGGCCACAACAGCCAGAGCTGGGCCAATCCGAAGCCAGGAGCCAGAAGCTTCTTCCAGGTCTCCCACGTGGGTGCAGGGGCTCAAGGACTTGGGCCATCCTCCATTGCTTTCCCAGGCTACAGCAGAGAGCTGGATCAAAAGTGGAACAGCCAGGACTTGAACTGGTGCCCACATGAGATGCTAGCGCTGCGGGCGGCGACCTCATCCACTAGACCACAGTGCTGGCCCTCAAAGTATTTTATTCTTACAACAGCCCTATAACTGGAACGTTGTGAGTTAGGTACTATTATTACCTTCATTTTTATAAACAAGGAACAGAGGCTTAGATAGGTTAATAACTTAATCAGGGATGCACAGGTAAGTGGTAGAAGCAGATTTTGAACCCATATACAGAGATTCTAAATCCTATGGCCTTCACCACTTGCCAGTACTCTACTTTTCATCTGAGAGGTTCAGGGTACTAAGCTAACTACACATAAAATAACTTCATTAGATAGTTGTAACGTGGCCATCTCTATTTTTAGAATCTGAGTCACTGTTGTTGATAATAACTTGTTCAGGACTACAAATAAACGGTTAGTAAGCACCAGGAATTGCTTTACAGTCAGCCCATTCCTGAAATTTATTTCTTATGTGACACTATATATGCATATAATTAATTCCAGGGGTGAGACTCTGTTTCAAACAGAAAATTTTTTCAGATATTCAATAGTTTTTCTTATTTTTTCTTTCATTTTTGAAGTCATTATATTTCCTAGAAGGATAAATACTGGTAAAATAAGCATAACTGAACATACATTATTAAGGCAATTTGTATGTATGCAAATTACTTTACATACATACAAACATACACTTTTAATATAAGACACATTTTAATTTTAGAAGAATACCATCAGAACTCACAAATGCAAAATGAATATTAGCTTTCAAAGTAGCTATTTTTAATTATGTATTTATTTAAAAGTCAGAGAGAAAGATCGATTGGTCAGTCTTTCATCCACTGGTTCCCTCTCGAAATGCCCAAAACAGCCAGGACTGCGCTAGGCCAAAGCCAGAAGCCAGGAACTCCATCCTGGTCTTCCACATGAGTGGCAGGAACCTGACTACTTGGGCCACCTTCCCCTGCCACCAGGTGCAAATCAGAAGCTGGACCCAAACTGGAGGTGGGTGGGACTCAATCGCAGGTACGCTGATAAGGGGATACAGGTGTTGCAAGCAAATTAAACTGCTAACCACAATGCCTGCCTCTAGAGCAGTGATCTTTAGGAGGCCGTATACTTACTCCAGTAGAATTACAACTATTTAGAAATCCATTTTGGAATGGCCTTCAGCATCAGAAAATCACATGAAAGCAGTCAGAACTTAAAATAAGTAAACTGCAAATACCAAAGTAGAGTTTCCAAAATGATCTGAATAAAAGGTAACCATATTTTCATCTAATGATTACTTTGATGAATTGATTCATAACTTCCTATCTTTTAAACACACATATTTTATAAACCAAGAGACCGAGATACAGGCACAGAGAGGCAGAAGGCTGAGTTGCTTGAGTCCTGATGTAATGTAATATTCATTTCTAATACAGAGTCATATAATAGGTTTTGCATAAGTGTCTGATCATAGCACAGATTATAAATAACAATAAATAAGGACTCTAATTTTGTTCAGAGGGTGTCTGAACAAAGAGAAACCCTGCTGGGATGGATGTTAGGGCGCTATGGGTTTTAAGTTGTTGCTTGGGAAGCCCTCATCCCATACTGGAGTGCATGTTCTGGGTCCTGGCTACTCTGTTTCTGGTCTAGTTTCTTGCTAATGCACCTGAAAAGGGAACGGATGATGGTCCAAGTACTTGGGTCCCGGCCATCCAAGTGGGAGGTCTGGGAGAAGTTATGGGCTCCTGTTACAGGCATCAGGGAACCAGAAGATAGAAGATTTCTCTTGAGCTCTCCTTCTCTCTTCTCTTCTGTCACTCTGCCTTTCAAATAAGTAAATAAAATAAATCTAAAAAAAAAAAGAATTTCTGCTAAATAATAAATAAGAGTAGTTCATAGTCCATTTCCCTTTCATATCTTAATGGTGATAGCTTGTTTGATAATACTAAGATGGCTATTATTTTTACTTTTTTCAAAAAAGTATATAAAGGTGCTAATATAACAACCACAGTAAGAAAAATAATGGAATGTCTTAGAGAAAAACAGGTGCTTACATATTAGGATGTAAACATGTACAATTATGTACGCACGAATAGAGAAGAAAAAGATGGAGAAAGTATTTTCACAAAGTTCTTCTCTAACAACATACAGGTTCCTTTAAGAAAGTTGTTTTTCATAAACCTACTTGCTTCACTGACTCACTTAAACACAAAGTAGCTGCTTGAACAAGAACAAAAGAATACTATGATATACACATACTGCCTTAATGGTATGTGCTTAAAAACTTTCCTGGCATTTATTGTATACTTTCTATCTCCCTTAAATATACTTAGAATCTTCCCCCTCCCACATGTATTATGATCTCAATCTTTATGCTTTTAGTCTCTACTAAGAATAATATTGAGGGGCCACCGCTGTGGCATAGCTGGAAAAGCCACTGCCTGCAGTGCTGGCATCCAGCATCCCATATGAGCACCGGTTAGAGTCCTGGCTGCTCCACTTCGATCCAGCTCTCTGCTATGGCCTGGGAAAGCAGTGGAAGATGGCCCAAGTCATTGGGTCCCTGCACCCATGTGGGAGACCTGGAAGAAGCTCCTGGCTCCTGGCTTTGGATTGGCACAGTTCCGGCTGTTGCGGCCATCTGGCGAGTGAATGAGTGGATGGAAGACCTCGCTCTCTCTCTCTCTCTCTCTCTCTCTCTGCCTCTGCCTCTCTGTAACTCTGCCTTTCAAATAAAAAAATAAATCTTTAGAATAATATTGAAATGCTTCTGATCACATTACTAGTTTTAATGACCTGGAAGAAGATGGCAAAATAAGAGGCACACTGGAATTTTCTGAAAAGGTTTTTGTTAGGATATATTTGTCTAGTGGTTTTTCTGATATTTGGCCTGGCTTTGACACTTAATATGCAAATGACCATGGCAAAGCCACATTTATCTTTAGGGAGATTAAAGCTGGTGGGGTCGTTAGGGAGAGCAGTTGCTAACACTGTCAAAGTTATCAGTGCAGTCCTTTAACCCAGGGACTTCTCCTCAGGGATCTGTTAAACAGATTGGCTTACTGCTCATCCAAGGATTCATGTGCAAGGTTACCCATGCACTGCTACATAAAATAATAAAAAATTAGGAGTAGATCAAGTGATTATAAAGACAGGACTGATTAATAATAGGATATTCCATAATGGATTATTATGCAACAGCAAAAAGGTCTAAGGATGGTCTTTATGAACTGATATGGAATGAGCTCTGGGGTACATTATTCAGTGAAAAAAGCAGGACAGAGAATAGTACATATGAAAGTTCACACTTGTGAAAAAGGGAAGTAAATCTACACCTACATATGCTTACATAAATAGAACATAAACATGTATCCGGAAGGCACATATGAGACAGCATGGGCTGCCTCTGGAGAGAGAAACTGGATGGCTGGGGACAGACCTAGGGAGACTCACTGTGTGCTCTTGTACAGCTTGAATCATGAATCTTGAGAATGGTTTACCTACTTAAGAAACTTTATAAAGTTACAGAAAACAGAAAATATTGTTTTTATTTTGCTTTGTTTTTAAGATTTATTTATCTACTTGAAAGTAAAGATGGACAGGGAGAGTGAGAGAAAAAGAGATCCTGCATCAAATGGCCACAATGGCTGGGCTGGTCCAGGTTGAAACTAGGAGCCTGGATCCCCATCTGGGTTTCCCACATGGCTACCAGGGGCTCAACTTGGACCATCTTCTGCTGCCTTCCCAGGTGCATTAGCAGGGAGCTGGATTTGAAGTGATCCAGAGCTCCAATATGGGATGCCAGCATTGCAGGTGTCAGCTTAGCTCAGTGTGCCACAATGCCAATCCCAGAAAACATTCGTAAAACTCTATGGAATAGGGGCTGGCACTGTGGCATAGCAGGTAAAGCCACTGCCAACAGTGCCGGCATCCTATTTGGGCACCAATTCGAGTCCTGGCTGCTCCACTTCCGATCCAGCTCCCTGCTATAAAGTGCCTGGGAAAGCAGCAGAGGATGGCCCAAGTGCTTGGGCCCCTGCATCCACATGGGAGACCTGAAGGAAGCTCCTAGCTCCTGGCTTTGGATTGGCCCAGCTCCAGCCACTGCAGCCATTTGGGGAGTGAATCAGTCGATGGAAGACCTCTGTCTCTACCTCTCTCTGTAACTCTGTCTTTCAAATAAATAAAATAAATCTTTAAAACAAAACCAAACAATTGACTTTGAGATAACACAACATCTTTGAAACACTGGAGTCGCACAAAAGAAAAAAAAAGGTATTCAAAGTACAAGAAGTAGATTTAAAGGTCTGAGAAGCCCAAAAGTTAAAACTTCCCATATTTTATCTCCTGAACACCACTACAAAGTTTTTATTTAAAAATATATATTGTGCATTCATTCAAGCCTGGCAAGAACATGTATTATGATTTTAGTCTGTGATATTACATGAAATGTCAAGGGCCAGCATTATGGCACAGTGGGTTAAATCACCATGTGTGACACTGGCTGGCATCCCATATCAGAACGCTGGTTCTAGTACCAGCTGCTTCGCTTCCAGTGCAGCACCCTGCTAATGCGCCTGGGAAGTCAGCAGAGGATGGCCTAAGTGCTTGGGTCCTGGCCATCCATGATGGAGACCCAGATAGAGCTTTGGGCTCCTGGCTGTAGCCTGGCCCAGCCCTAGCTATTGTAGCCATTTGGAGAGTCAATCAAGTCTGTTCCTCCAGCTCCCTCTGTGGCTCTGCCTTTCAAATAAATAAATCTTTAAAAAATACATGAAGCATCAGAAAAATACAAAAACATTTTAAAAGAATATAACCCTGATATTCAGCTCGTAACTAAAACAACTTACAGTAACAATTTAATTGCTCTTTAAGCTTTCATTTTCAATTTAAGAAAATGCATTACTTTGTAATTTGAGTCAGTTTTTTAAATCTATGTCTTTTCCTTTAACTCTCCTTCCATGTGTAGATCAAAGTTTTTGAAGAAAGATGCCGAGAACTGTCTCTACGTTTTATTTATTTATTTATTTATTTATTTTGACAGGCAGAGTGGACAGTGAGAGAGAGAGACAGAGAAGGTCTTCCTTTTGCCGTTGGTTCACCCTCCAATGGCCGCCGCACCAGGCTGATCCGAAGCCAGGAGCCAGGTGCCTCTCCTGGTCTCCCATGCGGGTGCAGGGCTCAAGGACCTGGGCCAACCTCCACTGCACTCCCAGGCCATAGCAGAGAGCTGGCCTGGAAGAGGGGCAACCGGGACAGAATACGGCACCCCGACCAGCACTAGAACCCGGTGTGCCGGCGCTGCAGGTGGAGAATTAGCCTATTGAGCCACGGCACCGGCCTCTACATTTTAAAAACATTTCACAGTATACCCATTTCTAAATAAACAAACAAATAAGTAAATAAAACTGTCTTGATCCAGCCATCCCATCTTTATGTATAATATTCAAAGGAACTGAAATTAGTATCTTGAAGGGTATCTTCATTTCACCATTCACAATAGCCAAGATATGAAAACAATGTAAGTGTTCATCAATGGATGACTGGATAAAGCAAATAAATTTTTTTCAACTCACAGATAGAATTTCTTGTGAGGAACACTTGGGGTCCCAAGTATTTCAGATAAGGAATGCTCAATGTGTAGTTAGCAAGGATGTTATATTGTGGATAAACATATAAAAAGCAGTCATTCAAGGACATAGTGACTAAAAAAAAAACCCAACTCATGTAACTGACTTTATGCTACTCAAGTCAAGCAAAGATGGAACACAGAAAAAGCATGTATTTAACGCTGCTCTTTACAATTTGGATCAAAAGATCACCAACTTTCCAGAGAGTGCCTGTTTCTACTGTAATTACAGTACTGAAATTTTAAAATAATTTTCACTGAGAATCTTGACAAAAATTATCCCAAAAAAGAAAATTAAGGACAGAATTCAACCTTATGATGATTTTAAGTTTTGTTCTTAATTTCCTTCTTCCAATTTCCGGAAATAAAATATGATTTTAATGACCTATATGCCATTCGCTCTAATGATTATGGACAGAATATACTAAGAGAGAAATATTTTATAAACTGGAGTTTTACTGACCATGTGATTCCTTCAGCTTACTCCTGCGCTGGGTTCTGGCATAGAGGACCACCTGTTGGACAACTTCCAGTTGCTCTTCAATCCGGGGGAAATGGAAGTCAGTACACTCTTGGCAAACTGTGGCAAAATCTAAGGAACCCAGAACATTTACAAACTTATAAGTGTGAACTACCAAACATGTAGTTTTCTCTTGCAAACCGAGATAGAGGAGAAATAGAAAATAAAACTCAAAGTATGATTTCTTACATCTATCCTTTCAATAATAATGCTTTAAGTGAGGGCATTGTAATTTTGCTTTTATCAGAAACTTAACCTCTCAACCACTCAAGAGTAAACAATTAACAGACAATACATTTTAATACGAGGTCAATATAATCCAAGTCTTTAAATAATAGATACTTTGATCATAATATATCCCTAAAAGTGCTACAGCATACAAGAAGGTAAGTAAATTCTACTCAGGCTTTTTCAAAGACAGGTATAAATTTCAATACATTAGATATAATAAAAAATGTATAAATAATCATAAAAGTGTTTCACTAAGAGGGTAGGTAGAATTTTTCCTAGCATATTTAAGAGGTAGTTTATTAGAAAAAAAAAGAAAAATGCAAGAACTAAAATCCACTGAGCCAGAATCTGCTTCTAAATTGAAAAGTATATTTATATGTTGATTACTTTTTCCTTACACGGACATAAGAACCTTATAAGAGTGGATTTTGTAATACAATAGAAATTTAAGAAAAATTAAATATTATGACACACACTAAAAATGTTTAAGTATGAAATAACTATGGCGGATACAACTATTTTTGGTCTACTTGAATACTTGGAGTGATTACATTTTTTTTCAGTTTTTCCATACTTCTTTTATTCGTAAGAATGGCAATAGGAGGAGAAATTTAAGGAAATAAATATGTATAATGTGAGGGCTGTTGCTGTAGCTCAGTGGTTTAAAGCTGCGGCCTGCAGCTCTGGCATCCCATATGGGCATCAGTTCAAGTCTCAGTCGCTCTACTTCGGATCTAGCTTCCTGCTAATGAGCCTGGGGAAGCAGCAGAGGATGGCCCAAGTGTTTGGGCTCCTGTACCCACGTGAGACCTGGATGAAGCTCCTGGCTCCTAGCTTAGGCCTGTCTCAGCCCTGGTTGTTGCAGTGATTTGGGAAGTAAACCAGTGGATGGAAGATCTCTATCTGTCTCTTTCTCTCTCTCTGTAACTCTACCTCTAATAGATAAATAAATATTTTAAAAAATAAATATATATATAATGTTAACTTACCTCTTTTAATACCACTATAAGAATTAATTCGATTATCTACTAGTAAAACCAGGCCACAAAGAGATGTGGAATAAAGTGATAGTGCTGTCTGAAGCCGATGGAGTTTCACACCACTTCGATGATTTCTTTTATGTTTACAGAAGTCCAGCATATCTGCTCTGAGCAATCTCAAATTATGCATGGTCTTCAGCTGGGCTCCTGTGGGTAGGCAACAGTCCCAGAAAGATACTTAAACTTCTGCAAAAATTCAGTATAATAGCATGCAAGTCTCTACAGCAAGAACACAGATAAATCTGTGCTACGCATAATAATTAAAGATCGGCCTTATGTACCAATGCCATCTCACTAGTCCAAGTGATCAATTTCTGTTCACAATTAATCATAATAATAGGACTAAGCGTCAAAGGGATCACATAAACAAGACTAGTGTCTGCAAATACTAACCGATAGAATAAAAAAGGGAGAGAACGATCCAACATGGGGAAGCAAGATACACAGCAGATTCATAGAATGGCGGATGTCCTAAACAGCACTCTGGCCTCAGAATCAGCCCTTAAGGCATTCAGATCTGGCTGAAAAGCCCATGAGAGTATTTCAGGCATGGAAAGCCAAGATACTCTGTCAAAAAAACAACAACAACAAAAAAAAACCTAAATGAAAGATCTCCATGAGTGAGATCCCAGTGGAAAGAACAGGTCATCAAAGAAGGAGGTACCTTTCTCTGAAGGGAGGAGAGAACTTCCACTTTGACTACGACTTTGTCTAAATATGATCAGAGTTGGTGAACTGAAAAGGCTTCCATAGCCTTGGCAATTCATGACAAGAGCCTAGGGTGATTACTGATGCCATAAACAAGAGAGTCAATTTGTTAAGTCAACAACAGGAGTCACTGTGCACTTACTCCTCATGTAGGATCTCTGTCCTTAATGTGCTGTACATTGTGATTTAATGCTATAAATAGTACTCAAACAGTATTTTTCACTTTGTGCTTCTATGTGGGTGCAAACTGTTGAAATCTTTACTTAATATACACTAAACTGATCTTCTATATATAAAGAGAATTGAAAATGAATCTTGATGTGAATGGAAGGGGAGAGGGAGCGGGAAAGAGGAGGGTTGCGGGTGGGAGGGAAGTTATGGGGGGGGGGGGAAGCCATTGTAATCCATAAGCTGTACTTTGGAAATTTATACTCATTAAATAAAAGTTAAAAAAAAACAGATCAGCCTTATAAATTCCCATTTTAATAGCAATTATAACTTTATCTACAAAAAAAGATATGTAAACTAAAATGGGAAACTTAAAGCCAACAAACTATAGGCTTTGTTGGAACAAAAGGTAAAATGACATGGGTACAATCAGATGCTAGGAATTTTTCCATTATAACAAATCATAAGATTTTACAATAAATTAAAATTTTAAAAAAATGAATACACTTACCTAAATGAATGGTGAAACTTTCTTCTAGTTTTCTTTGTTCCTCATAAATCCTTCCAATTGTTTCTGCTGATTCTCTGAACTGACTTGGTTGAACTTTAATTTCTTCACTGGAATTAATGAAATTATTGATATGCTTTGTTTGCATGTTTGTGAAAAACTTTTCTTGAAGGAAAGCAAGATTTTTAGTAAAATGAGAGAAAAACGAAGTTTGAAAGTAGTACTTAATGGATTCCTAAACTTATCCTTAATCCATGGTGACAAGTAAGACTATAAGTAACAAGATTCTAAAATTCCTACTTGTTCTTTCAGTTCCCCACAGAAGATAATGCAGAGTATTCTTTTTAGTAGTTAGATGATAAATCATTAGATTACTACATAATATTTCTTAGTGGCCTAAGAGAATGATTACATAAAATGACTAACATGTTACTTTAAAATCAGTTATATGTACTATAAACTATATAACTATACCAGGGGTAGCTCTAGGCAAAATCAGAAAAGAAGTGAAGTGATAACAAGGAGAATTTAAAAAGTTAAATAGCCCTTAAGGCATTCGGATCTGGCTGAAGAGCCCATGAGAGTATTGTAGGCATGGAAAGCCAAGATACCATGGAAAAGAAAAAAAAGAAGAAGACTTAAATGAAAGATCTCTGTGAGTGAGATCCCAGTGGAAAGAACGGGGCCATCAAAGAAGGAGGTACCTTTCTCTGAAGGGAGGAGAGAACTTCCACTTTGACTATGACCCTATCGGAATAAGATCAAAGTCAGCGAACTCTAAAGGCTTCCATAGCCTTGGCAACTCATGACTAGAGCCTAGGGAGATTACTGACGCCATAAACAAGAGTGTCAAATTGTTAAGTCAGCAACAGGAGTCACTGTGTACTTACATCCCATGTGGGATCTGTCCTTAATGTGTTGTCTAATGTGCAGTGATGCTATAACTAGTACTGAAACAGTATTTTTACACTTTGTGTTTCTGTGTGGGTACAAACTGAAGAAATCTTTACCAATTATATACTGAATCGATCTTCTGTATATAAAGATAATTGGAAATGAAAAAAAAAACTGGTGTTAAACTGGAAATGGCATAGAAAATTAATTAATTTTTAAAAAAATATTATGTAGGATCTCTGTCTTTAATGTGCTGTACACTGTTATTTAATGCTATAACTAGTACTCCAACAGTACTTTTTTCACTTTGTGTTGCTATATGGGGGCAAACTGTTGAAATCTTTACCTAATATATACTAAACTGATCTTCTGTATATAAAGAGAATTGAAAATAAATCTTGATGTGAATGGAAGGGGAGAGGGAGCGGGAAAGGGGAGGGTTGCGGGTGGGAGGGAAAGTATGGGAGGGGGGAAGCCATTGTAACCCATAAGCTGTACTTTGGAAATTTATATTCATTAAATAAAAGTTTAATAAAAAAATTTTAAAAAGTTAAATAAAATAAATGGAAAAAAAGTATGATTTCTATTTTGATGTATATACATCCTCTATTTTTACCACTAACATTCTCCTCCCACTAAATGACTTCTGAGTTTATTCTGCTCTTTATATTTCCTGAAAAGCTCTCCCCAGAGGAGTCAAAACCACACAACTGTTCAATTCAGATTTCATGGTATGCCGAAGACAATAAACTGTAACAGTCATCCATTGCACTGACTACATTTTGGAGAGGTGAATCCAAACAGCCTCTTTAGTTTCACTAACTGGCTTCATCAGTGATATGATAAATTTAAACTTAAAAATAAATTTATATTAATAAAATGTCCAAATGTTAGGATGTAGACAGCCTCAAGAGAATATTGTTCCCACATAACAAAAAGAAAAAGCCAGATAATTACTAATTCAGGATTTTTCTGGAGCCCATAAAAGACTCAAGGTAATAAAGGCAACAGAGTAAATGGAATTGCAATGTGGGACACCCTCCTCCAAGGACGGATAGGACCCACAAAGTTTCCTCTCTGTCACAGCATGGTTGAAACAGGTTGCTGTTGTGCAAGGGGATAAGAAGAAATGTTAACATTTTACTGGATTCTTAAAGGCCAAACATGGACTAGTCTGTCAATTTAGAACAGTTAGCATCACAGACGAATCACTGGCAAAATCTTTTCCGGTAGCATCCACCAGGTGTTTCCAAGAAAAGATTTGTGGAAGGGGACAAGAGAGCTCTCTTGGGGCCACAGGCAGAACTGCTGTGTATGCCTCATATTTGGGGCCGAGATGTGGCTTGCCCAAGACAACAGAGCTGCACAATAGCTAGACGATGTGACCTGTCTAAAACCAAGTAACAAGCAGTCGTTACTGGGAGGATGAGAAACAGCAGAGAAGGAGACTCCATCTGCAGCAGGCATGCCAAGGCTACTGGAAGCTGCAGATGGAGAAGAGTGACAGAGAAAACCCTCCGGAAACCCACGTCTCACTCTAAGTACCAAGGAGCATCAGAGAGTAGATAATGAAGCCCGAGGTATCCTGAAGGTATGGACAGACACACAAAACCAAGCTCAGCTCAAGAGCTGCAAAAATCTGTACAACTGTCACATTACTGGCCTATTCCTCTCTGGATACAAATAACATCTCAGACTCTTCTAATACCACAATATCCAGAACTTAGTTAAAAACAGAAGGAAGAAGGAAGATGGAGAAAAAAGGAAGGGAGAGAGGGAAGAAACAGGAAAAGAGAGAAGGAAGGAAGGAAGGAAGGAAGGAGGGAGGGAGGGAGGGAAGATGGATGAAGAAGGACAAGAAAGGAAGAGAGATTCAAAAAGGAAAAAAAACTGACAAGATCAAGCGATATGGCAGTCAAGAGAAAGAGACTTTAAGGTGACTGATGTGGGCTTAAAGAAATGGACTTCCAAACAGCTACTGAAATGCTGAAAGATCTAGTGGAAAAGGCAGGCAACTCTGCTGCTGACCTAGCTCCTTGCTAATGCTCCTAAAAAGCAGTAGGTGATGGCCCAAGTACTTGGGTACCTGGCACCCATGTGAGACATTTGATGGAGTTCCTGGCTTCTGGCTTCAGTCTGGTCCAGTCCCAGTGGTTGTAGCCATTTGGGGAGTGAACCAGCATATAGAAGACCTCTCTCTCTTTCTCTTCTCTCTAACTCTGCCTTTCAAATAAATAAAATAAAAAACACATGTCTATATATAAAGGCCTCTACATGAATGTTTATAACAGCTTTTTTTTTTTATAATTACCCAAATCTAGAAATAGCTCAACTGTCCATCACCAAGTCAATAGATAGACAAAGGTATAACAGAATACTACAGAATAATAAAAAGGAAAGAACCACCGACATATGGAACATCATCAACTGAATCTCAAAAGTACCATGCCAAGCAAAATAAGCAGATACAAACTGCTAGAGCCAGTTTCATTCCATTTATATAATATTTTGAGAAAAGCAAACTTCAGGGACAGACAGGGGCTGGGCAAGGCAAAAGTGTGGAATATAAAAAGGAAATGCTGAATCTTGATTGTGGTGATAATTTATAACCAAGTTTGTCAAAATTCATCAAGCAATATAACTAAAGCATATTTTGCATAATATAGTTTGTCCTGCAATATATCTGACTTTAAAAAAGACAAAGCAAAAAGCAAACCAATAAAAACAAAATGTCTGTTATCAGTCTCATATGGGGGTCTTGTATACAGCTGTGAACATAGGTTTCCACTGCTCATGGAAAAAACACAGCAAAATGGAAAGCAAACAAAGTCACTGTAAAACATTCTTTCATGATAATATTTGGTTTTTAAAAGAAGTAGCCAAAGGCAAATATCCATCCAATGGAATTGATTATATGGAATCACTTTCTGAAACTATAGTAGCAAAGTGACAGATACCTTTTGTGAAAGGGGCTTTCTCAGCTTCCTTAAGTCAGTGACTTTCTATCTTTTTTGACTGCTATATACAGCACATTCTTTACATTTTGGGTCAATACACACATTCATTTATAGAAAGCTTCATTCATGATGCAATCTAGCATTGTTTTATCCTATCCTATCCTATCCTAACCTATCCTATCCTATCCTATCTTATCCTATCATTTTATTGTTCTTTCTAAAGGTTGGTTGTAGAGTAAAGGATCTAGAATGGTCCCTAGCATGCTGCAAACAACAGTTTGTAGAAAATACTAAGGCAGGGGCTGGCACTGTGTCGCAGCAAGTTAAAGCCCTGGTCTAAAGCGCCGACATCCCATATGGCTGCCGGTTCTAGTCCCAGATGCCCCTCTTTCGATCCAGCTCTCTGCTATGGCCTGGGATAGCAGTAGAAGATGGCCCAAGTTCTTGGGCCCCTGCACCCATGTGGGAGACTGGGAAGAAGCTCCTGGCTCCTGGCTTCGGATTGGCACAGCTCTGGCCGTTGCTGCCATCTGGGGAGTGAACCAGTGGATGGAAGACCTCTCTCTCTGTCTCTATCTCTCTCTGTAACTCTTTTAAATAAAATAAATTAAAAAAAAAAAAACTTTAAAAACAGAAAATACTAAGACAATTGAAAGGTTACATTATTTAGATAAAAGGTGATATAGATCAAGTGAGGAGTTTAAAAACAATCCACTCACATGTCCCATAAATATTTGCTGAGCATGCATAAGTGCCAGCATCAAGAGCTAAATACTTTAGAAGGAGCTGGGGAGGCAAAGATAAAAACCCAGACATTCCAGACATGATTCTTACTTTCAAGGCAAGTCTAATGGAAAGGATCAAAATTACACAAATAAAATACTATTTTAAAAATGTTTAGAGTGGCCGGCGCTGCAGCTCAATAGGCTAATCCTCTGCCTGCGGCACTGGCATACCGGGTTCTAGTCCCAGTCAGGGCACCAGATTCTGTCCCGGTTGCCCCTCTTCCAGGCCAGCTCTCTGCTGTGGCCCAGGAGTGCAGTGGAGGATGGCCCAAGTGCTTGGGCCCTACACCCCATGGGAGACCAGGAGAAGCACCTGGCTCCTGGCTTCGGATCAGCGCAGTGCGCCAGCCACAGCACGCCAGCCGCATCGGCCATTGGAGGGTAAACCAATGGTAAAGGAAGACCTTTTTCCCTGTCTCTCTCACTGTCCACTCTGCCAGTCAAAAAAAATAAATAAATTTTAAAAATTTAAAAAAAAAGTTTAGAGCATATACTAGTACACCCTGCAAATAGGTTTACTGTACTGTACTCACTGTTATTTGTAACTGAATACACTTTATGATTTAAAAGAAGATAGAAATTCTCAATAATACATATATATATCCAGGAAGTAATATAGGCACGGTCACATTCTAAGGCAATATGCAAAATACTATGTATTCAACTCATATGGTGTCATATAGGTTATGAATTACAACAAATCCTCTATATACTATTCTCTACCTCGTACATGTTTCTCTTATTGTACATATCACTCTATACAGTATTATTTTATTTGCAGGCCATTCTCTTTCTAGAATATAAGCTCCACATGGGGAAGTATCATTTTTGTTTTTCTGCTTAGAGAATGTTTGGTGTTCCACTTATATTTATTGCACTGAACAGACACCAATTGAAAGAACTAAGAGACAATATTTAGGTGTTTAGGTATGCCTACCTAAGAGATTGATACAGCTGAAGTTCTAGGGAAGGATTTTAAAGTAACCAAACCCCTCCCATCAAAATAATCCACATAAAACCAGTAAGAGAAAAGGCATTAAAAGAAGCATATGATTATTTGGAATTTTATCTGGAAATTTAAAAATATACTCAACTAAGAAGGTTCAATTTTTCAATAACTACACTATTATTTACATGGACTTTTATATGAATAAGAGCAAAACATGACTGATTCTACCTGAGGGAGCTGTTGTTGGGGTTTTTTAGGTCTTGGTGAAGTTTTATCACCCATTCCTGATACTCTTGTTTTTGGATGGCAGTTGACTGTTTTAACTCATTTGACCATTTATTCTCTAAGTCCTAAAAGAGACAATGTCACAAATGATTAACTGTTTCACAAAAATAAATAAAAGAAAATGCAGCTGTGTATCTATAAGTCATTGCATGTCACTTACTTGCTGGGATTCAAAATGCTGAGCAGCCAGCGAATTCACATCTTGATCTGTGAGTGATTTTCCCAGTTCTTGCATCACCTTTTCCATTTCAATACCTTGTCTAAAAAATAAACAAGCAAATCAGACATATTTATCAAACTTTCCAAGTACATGACCACTTCAGAGCTGTTGAACAATCCCTACAAAGTAAAACTAAAACTTTTATTTTCTAGGCATTATAATACCTGGAAAGCACTTGGAACTCTTAGAAGTGGAGACATGGAGATAACAATGATGTCATATGACATCAACATTTGTACAGCTAAATTTTTAAAAAAAGATTTTATTTATTTGAAAGGCAGAGTTACAGAGAGGGAGGGAGAATGAAGGAGAGAGAGCAAGAAACCTTCTGTCTTCTGGCTCACCTCCCCAATGGCTGCAATGACTAGGGCTGGTCTCCCATGTGGGTGGCAGAGGCCCAAGGATTTGGGACCATCTTCTGCTGCTTTCCCACGTGCATTAGCAGGTAGCTGGATCAGAAGTGGAGCAGCCAAGACTTCAATCTGTACTCATTTGAGATGCTGGCATTATCAGTGGCAGCTTACCCTGCTGCAACATGCTGGCCCCCATATAGCTACATTTTAATCAAAATTTAATGTATAAATGAAAACAGTCATAATCTAAGTGACCTTCCAAATATTATAGCTAATATTCAAAAGTCCAGACCTATTTTTATCTGCAAATTTCCTCAAAGATACTCTGCAACTATAGCTTAAATAGATTTTCAACTTATTTGTATATGAAGTGACTTAAACTTCTGAATGTTAGTTTATGTTATATCCAGAAAATGTCAGTTTGGTTCTGTAAGTCAAATTGTTACAAATCCCTACAAAATAATTTTTGATGATGGAAAAGAAAGGAATCAAGTGCTAGGGGCTGGTGTTGTATGTAGTACAGTGGGTTAAGTTTAAAGTCAAAAAATGACCTTTACAGAGGAATGTATAGTCTGACATATGCTATTGTCCTACATTCTTCATTTATCTAAAAAAATAATATGTAGGCCGGCGCCGTGGCTTAACAGGCTAATCCTCCACCTTTCGGCGTCGGCACACCGGGTTCTAGTCCTGGTTGAGGTGCCGGATTCTATCCCAGTTGCCCCTCTTCCAGGCCAGCTCTCTGCTATGGCCCAGGAAGGCAGTGGAGGATGGCCCAGGTCCTTGAGCCCTGCACCCACATGGGAGACCAGGAGAAGCACCTGGCTCCTGGCTTCGGATCAGCGAGATGCGCCGGCCGCAGTGGCCATTGGAGGGTGAACCAATGGCAAAAAGGAAGACCTTTCTCTCTGTCTCTCACTATCCACTCTGCCTGTCAAAAAAAAAATAATAATAATAATAATATGCAGAAATTTAAGTTAGTTTTCCCTACAGGAAGAGCTAATTAATGATGTGAAAAGTACAGATAATGATTATTTAGGGAGGAACAGGTGTAGTGACTAGGAAGGCTTGAGGGAGGCTTCTGCAATATTCTGGAAATATTCTATGTCTTGACCTAGGTGACAGTTACATGTATGTTCTTACTTTGTGAAAACTGATCTGGACACCACAGTTTGTTGCCTTTTCTGTATGAATAAGTTCATTTAAAAATTAAAAATTATGTTCTAATATAAATGTATGCAAAAAGTTTGTTCTAAAATATATTTCAAACAAACTGGGGAAGAACAAAATGCAGACAAAGGCTAAAAGAATTTTACTATCATTCTAGTTAATTTAATTGTTCTTAAAAGTGAATTTATATTTGCAGCAAAGATGTTCATATATACAAAAAATGAAATGCATTCATACAAGTTATATACACATTTCTAAATACACCTTCTGGGCTTAAATATTCAGTACCACTTAATTCACTTAGTTCTAATATGGATGATTCTACTAACTCTTTAATAACTACCACAGCTCAGATGATTACTGTTGCAAGTGAAATTTTGACTTACAAATTGAAATAACTGCTAAGCACTTATAAATAAAAACAGACATAAATATATATTAATATTGTACATTACACATGTTCCCTCTAGTGGATAAAAAGTATCATTGCCATTTTTAAATTTAAAGAAAATTTTAGAATCTGGTTTTCTGAAAAAAGCAAATTTCATGCGCGAAAGGAAAAAAAGACAAATTAAGAATACAACAAATAAAATTTCATGAACATTTACTTCAAATTAACATGTCCAAAATGCATGTAGCTAAAAGATACAGTTAAAGATATAAATATTTCTTCTGATTAAGGTCAAAGCAAATTTTATTGTATTTCAGATGAAATACTGGGTAAAGATCAGCTCAGTATATCAGACTTGGCAACTGGTTTACCTTGAAAACACTTAGAGAAAAAAGACCATTATACTATGCTGATGCTATGACAAGAAACTGTCTTTTAAAGATGTAAAATGGCATTCAGATGGAAGGAGAAATAAGAAAATGTGTCACTTGTGGTCATGAATTACATAAACAAATTAACCACTAAAATTCTGAGTCAGCATTCATGGACACCTGTGACTTTCACTACCTTGAGGAATGATAACCTTTGCAGTAAATAGTTCCTGCCTGAGGAATACAGCTTATTTTTCCTTGTCAAGCTAATAAGTCAGACATACGAAAAATAAATTATAAAAATCTTTTAAAAATAGATGCATTTGTAAATTATTTATATGTCTGGATATGGGGGGAAAAGGCAAATCTCCACCAAGAAATTTGGCTGAAGGACACTTACAACAATAAACCAAAACAAATCCCTACAAAACAATTTTTGATAATAGAAAGAGAAAGAATTAAGTGCTAGGGGCTGCTGCTGTGGTACAGTGGGTCAAATGATGGCTTGTGACGCCAATCCCCAGATGCTCTACTTCCAATCCAGCTCCCTACTAATGTACCTGGGGAAGCAATAGAAGACAGGCCCAAGTACTGGGGCCCCTGCCACCCATGTGGGAGACCTGGATGGAGTTCAAGGCTCCTGGCTTTGGCTTAGTCCAGCCCCAGTTGTTGCAGACATTTGGAGAGTGAATCAGGAGATAGAAGATCACTTTCTCTCTCTGTCTCTCCCTCTCTCTGTCATTTTACATTTCAAATAAATAAAATAAGTCTTTTTTTAAAAAAAGAATTAAGTGCTGATAAATGCAGATAATTAGTTAATTCAGTTTTCTAATAGATGAACAGTCAGAAGGAACAGGAATCTTTCTCTAATTTAGCAAAAGAACCATTATAGACTTGGAGTTTTCTAGAAGTAGGGAGTAGGCTGCAAAGTCTACTCCAACTTAGAGAAGTTCACCAGCTGATGAAAGTACTGGTAAAGGAAGTCCAGGTAGCCGAGATGGGCATTTATCAACACACTCAAGGAGGCAGAATGGAGTGCAAGGCTCAGAAAACCTGAGATCAGAGAACAGGTTCAGAATGAATTGAAGGTTAAATTATTTGAAGCCTAGTAGGAAAATAAAACAAATGAAATTTAATAGAAAGTACTTAAGTCTACAAAAGTATTTATTCACATATTTTTAAGAATCTAGTTTTTCATTTTCTTTTTTAAAAATACTTTCACAATTTTATTTGTCACATAAAAAAAAAATAGAAACAAGGGGCCAGCGCCGTGGGGCAGTAGGTTAATCCTCTGCCTGTGGTGCCAGCATTCCAGATGGGTGCCGGTTCTAGTCCTGGCTGCTCCTCTTCCAATCCAGCTATCTGTAATGGCCGGGGAAAGCAGTAGAAGATGGCCCAAGTCCTTGGGCCCCCGCACCCACATGGGAGACCGGGAAGAAGCTCCTGGTTCCTGATCGGCGCAGCCCCAGCTGTTGGCGGCCATTTGGGGAGTGAACCAACAGACGGAAGACCTTTCTGTCTGTTTCTCCCTCTCACTTTCTGTAACTCTCTCAAATAAATAAAAAAAGAATAGAAACAAAATCAAGTTTTTATTTTCCTCCTGGACACAGCTTCAACTATTTCCTTAGTGGCACTCACTTGCACTGCAGGTGTCTAGAGAGACAGAAACTACCTCAATACAGTTGGTCAACAACTCAAACCTGTAGGAGTGCCAACCTCTCACAATACCACGTTCTTTGTCAAACAGACTGTTCTAATATTTAACAATAAATGGTGGTTAATAATTTTGGAGTCAGACTTCCTGAATTTCAAATTCCAGCTTCCACTGGACTAGCTAACTTATTTAGCCAAGGTTTCCTCATCTGCAGTAGAAACAGGATTACAGGAAAGATCAAATGAGACAGGCACCTGCAGCACTCCACACAGCACCTGGAACAAAGCCAGCCTTCAACAGTGGCCATCTAGTCGCTCTATCCGAGATGAGACTAGACTACGTAACGGCGGCATAATTTACCTAGGTTAATTGCTTGAGAAGTTCTCTAATCCCATGAGGACCCTCCCAGCTGAAATGACACATTTAAAAGTGCAAGGAAGTTAGGTTCTAATACTAAAGAACTTTTTGTATCTTACCCTTTAATTTTATAATAAATTAAAACAAGTTATTCTGTAACCCATCACCTTTGACAACATAACACTGAGTTATAATGCAAGAAATTCGAAATACCTTTCTCTTAATTTTTTTAGTTCCACATCTCTTTCACCAATTAGTTCTGAGATGCTAACAAAATAATTGTGTTCCAGATTTAGAAGTGTTTCAGAGGCAGGAGAATGAATGAGGTCATGGTACACGTCTGCAAAGTCTTCATCCCAGCTGGGCTCTTCTGGCCTCGCATGCTCTAAAGTGGTCTGCAGAATGATACAAGCATTTTAAATCATGACACGGTATTTTTATTTAACATACTAGCAGAAAATATGTATGTTGTAATTCCATTTTTGTATGTCAAACAAGGACAGAAAGACTATTTATACATATGTATATTTGATATATGGGATGGTCTGTGTACAGAAAAAAATTGGGCAGAATATAAAGTAAGTTAATATAAGTTACCCAGGGGCAGGGATGAGGCAGAAGTTTTAATGTGGAGGAAGAATAGAACTGCTCACAATTAAAAAAATAAGTATGCTATTATGCTATTTTTATTTATTTATTTATTTATTTTTTATGACAGGCAGAGTGAGACAGTGAGAGAGAGAGACAGAGAGAAAGGTCTGCCTTCCATTGGTTCATGCCCCTAATGGCCGCCATGGCTGGTGCACTGCGCCAATCCGAAGCCAGGAGCCAGGTGCTTCCTCCTGGTCTCCCATGTGGGTGCAGGGCCCGAGCACTTGGGCCATCTTCCACTGCCCTCCCGGGCCACAGCAGAGAGCTGGACTGGAAGAGGAGCAACCGGGACAGAATCAGGTGCCCCGACCGGGACTAGAACCCAGTGTGCCGGTGCCGCAGGCGGAGTATTAGCCAAGTGAGCCACGGCACCGGCCTATTATGCTATTTCTATGAAGTAACACACGCACACACACACAGACATACAAAGGGATGATCAACAAAATGCTAATGGTGCCTATTTAGGGACAGTGGACAATGGGAATTCTGATTATCTTTATTTTCTTTATATTCTAACATATAACACAATAAATTTCACATACAAATCATATAATCAGAAAAACTTTTCCTTATAAAAAATTAACTGCTGAAAAGTGTTTACAGGTTATATGATGGAATTCTTTTAAAGGTTTATTTATTTATTTGAAAGAGCCACAGAGGGGCCGGCACTGTGGTGCAATAGGATGAAGCCTTGGCCTGAGGCGCCGGCATCCCTGATGGGCACTGGTTCTAGTCCTAGCTGCTCCTCTACCAATCCACCTCTCTGCTGTGGCCTGGGAAAGCAGTGGAAGATGGCCCAGATCCTTGGGCCCCTGCACCCACGTGGGAGACCCGGAAGAAGCTCCTGGCTTCTGGCTCCTGGCTCCTGGCTTCGGATGGGCAGAGCTCCAGCCATTGTGGCCATCTAGGGGGTGAACCAGCGGATGGAAGACCTCTCTGTCTCTACTTCTCTCTGTAAGCCTGTCTTTCAAATAAATAAAATAAATCTTTAATTAAAAAAGAAAGAAAAAAAGAGCCATAGAAAGAGGGAGAGGTAGAGACAAAGAGAACTTCCATCTACTGTTTTACTCCCCCAGTAGCCAAAACAGCCAGGGCTGTCCAGGAAAAGGCCAGGAGCCAGGAACTCCATCCTGGTTTCCCATATGGATGGCAGGGGCCCAGGAACTTGGGCCACATTTGGTTGCCTTCCCACACACATTTGTAGGAAGCTGGATTGGAAATGGAGTAGCCAGGACTCAAACCAGCACTCCAGTATGAGATGCTGGTGTTGTAAGCAGTGGCTTAATCCACTGTGCCACAATACTGGCTTTAGTACATGAAGGAATTTCAAAACATTTGTGGGAAAATGAAATTAAAGTATGTTTATTTGGGTGTGAAAAATTTTGAAACCACACAGTGCTTTTTCATCAGATGTATACCCCACAAACTTTTTGAAGACCCCTTGTATACCTAGAAATGAAGTTACCTGGGGATGGCATCATGGTGTAGTAGGTAAAGCTGCTGCCTGCAGTGCCAGCATCCCATATGGGTGCCAGTTTGAGTCCTGGCTGCTCCACTTACAATCCAGCTCCCTGCTAATGTGCCTGGGAAAGCAGTGGAGGATGGCCCAAGTACCTGGGCCCTTGTACCCACGTAGGAGATCCAGAAGAAGCTACGGGCTCCTGGCTTCGGATTGGCTCAGCTCTGGACATTGCAGCCATTTGGCGAGTGAACCAGCAGATGGAAGATCTTTCTTTCTCTCTCCCTCTGCCTCTCTGTAACTCTGCCTTTCAAATAAATAAATAAATCTTAAAAAAACAAAACTGAGGTTATCTTGGCATCTTGGAGAGTGAACCAGGGGATGAGAGTACTCTCTCTGTCTCCCTGCCTCTCAAATAACTTAAAATAAAGAAACTAAACAACATAGTATTAAAAATAAAAGATTCAGCATCAAGTTTATAGCCTTCCTCTCTGCCCCACATCCTGTCAACAACCTGGGTCACTTGGATGCCCACGTGGACAACTTATCCAATGGTCTGCCTTCTTTCCTTCCTGAACTCAGGTCTTCAGTAAGTTCTCCACACTACCTCAGCCACCTACTCAGTATCCTCCCTAGGAATAGGTCAAGTCTCTGTGTAAACCTCCAGCCAAGACTTCTCAAGGACTCCTAGGCAACTGGTTCTCTAACCTCATCAGAACCTCCACAAACTCTCCCACCTTATCATTTTTTATCAGCCATCAGCTCCTGCCTAGCTCCACTTCCTTCCTTACGGGCCAGCATCCTGCCAATATCCTCATTTCCCTTGATTGATGTTTTTTTCTCTTATCCACTTACCAAAAACCCTAAACTTCATCTTTTTCCCTATGTCTACAGATAGGTTGTAGAGAACTGTAGCAGAAAAAAACTACAAAACACCACAGTTTATGGTGGCAAACTGATGTCACTCCACCATTACCCTTCAAAGACGTCTGACAACTCAGACAATTCTGACAATTCAGGAAAGCAAAGAGTGAGGTCCAAGAGCTCTATGCCTTTTATCTGCTTCCAAAAGGGAAGTGGTCATGTAGTCTGATTGGCAGGTGGGTGTACAGGTAAAGTCAGGTAGGGACATGAGATCATGAAAAGGGGGTAGGGCAAAGGCATGGTCTTCCAGTGTATGAGTCTAATTGGTTTAATCCTATCTGACTGATCTATCTGATCATGACTGTCCCTCCCTCTCTGTAACTCTGCCTGTAACTCTGTAACTCCCTGCTCAGTTCTCTCACCCAATTATATCATTACCCAACCCCACCTCATTTCGACAATCTGCCTTTCCTATTTCTCAGAGAAAGCTGAAAAAATCAGAGAGAATATTGTCCACTTCCTGCTACTAAATTAGTAAAATTTCCTGAATTTATATCCAGCCTTTCTCAATTCTCTTCTGCTATAATGGAAGAAGCTAAGCTAAGATTAATTCTTGGGTCTGGTGAAGTGGTGTAGTAGGTTAAGCAACTGCCTGTAGTGCTGGCATACTATATAGGTGCTAGTTCAAGTCCCGGCTGCTCCACTTCCAATCTAGCTCTCTGCTATGGCCTGGGAAAGCAGTAGAAGACGGCTCAAGTCCTTGGGCCCCTGTACCCACATGGGAGATCCGGAAGAAGCTCCTAGCTCCTGGTTCCTGGCTTCAGATAGGCACAGCTCCAGCTGCTTCAGCCATTTGGGGAGTGAACCAGTGGATGGAGGACCTCTCTCCCTCCTCCCTCCTCCCTCTCTCTCTCTGCCTCTCTGAAACTCTGCTTTTCAAATAAATAAATGAATCTTAAAAAAATAAAATAAAATAAATAAAAAATGATAAATTCTCCACTTTAGTTTTAGACTCAATCCCTCATAGTCTTCAACTGTACCATATTAAAGACAAAACCAAACCTCTGATCCTTGGTGGGCATGTAGCAAGTACCCCATCTTTCTCCTTTCTACAGCCAGACTTCCTGAGTTATCTATACTCATTCTTCCTATTTCCACATGCCCACACATTCTTAGGATCATTGAAATCTAGTTTCTGCACCCACCATTCCATGGAAATTGATCCTAATCCACCACAGACAGTATTACTTGATAAACAAAATTGATGTTTTTGAATCTTTATTTTGCATCTTACACCTGGCGGCCTTTTGGCATTCTATCATAGTCTATTTGGTGATGTTCTTTTTAATAAATAAAATAGTGATGCATTTTACAATCATGGCATCTTAGACTCTATGAAAGAGGGCATATATTTAGATAGAAGAATAATGATATTATATAAACAATAATAACAATGAAGATAAGTGAAAAGATGAAAGTAACCAGAAGTTTAAAATACATTACTGTTGCTGGTTTAGGGCTGCTGGATAAAACATAGGACATCTGGTTAAATTAAATTTCAGATAAACATGATTTGTGGAGCATACTTATACTAAAAAATTATTCATTTCTCTGAAATTCTAATTTAACTAAGTGTTCTGGATTTTCAGTGAATAAATTTGGTGATCTGTGCTGGATACAAAGACAAAGGTAGCCTCCCACTTTATACAGGTGTTACATCAGATGCACGTTGTCTTAGCTGCTCACCCTGATCTAGGAAAGAGGCACAGAAGCTCCAACATGGATTGTCCATTACTGGAATGTGGAGAAAAAAAGAGTCCACTACCATTGAGTATTATCTTAACTATTAAAAAATCCTCAGCCAGGGGCCAGTGCTGTAGTGTAGTGGGTAAAGCCACTGCCTGCAGTGCCAGTATCCCATATGGGTGCCAGTTAGAATTCTGGCTGCTCCACTTCAGATCCAGCTCTCTGTTATGGCCTGGGAAAGCAGTGGAAGATGGCCCAAGTCCTTGGACTCCTGCACCTGCATGGGAGACCCAGAAGAAGCTCCTGGCTTCTGGCTTCGGAACGGCCCAGCCATCTGAGAAGTGGACCAACGGATAGAAGACCTCTCTCTCTCTCTGCCTCTGCCTCTCTGTAACTCTGCCTTTAAAATAAATAAATAACTCTTTAAGAAAAGAAAAAACAAAACAAAACAAAAAAACCCTCATCCAAGCCCAGAATACCCTTGAAATGTCCAGTCTGACCCATGTCCTCACCTCAGCGTAAGCTTTGGCCCACATACTTGCCAGCTGGTGCAAGTCCACTTCCCCTGACTTCACAGCTTCCAGGGAGGCTTCAGCCTCTTTGTCATAATCTCTCAGGGATTCTTCCTCTATAAACTGGCTCAGAGCTTCTTTTAGGTCTGTCACAGGGTCAACAAAGCCATTGTTACAGAAATCCAGAAATAAGTAGAGGACATTTTACCTAGCTAAGCAATCCAATAAGAAATTTCGTTTTGTTACGATTATACTCATAGCAGAATCTCTAGATAATATAAAATCCGCTTACGGGATCATTTAATTTCACAACTATTTTTCCTTACTCTTGTAAGTTATCACATGGAGAAAGGTCAAAATTTTTTACTCTTATGTATAACCTGATTCTAATTAAGCAATGTTTTTTCTTTGATATATATTTTATTTAAGTTATACAAGTTTCATATATTTCCTTTATACTGTTACAGGAACATAGTGGTACTCCCCCTCCCTCCCTCCCACTCACGCTCCAAACCTTTCTTCTCCTTCCTCTCATATTCCACTCTCAATTTTTGCAATGATCTTCTTTTTGTACACTTAATGCTCATATAGTTAACACTACCCTAAGTAAAAGAGTTCAACAAATAGTACAAAGAGAAAACAAAACAACAAAATACAGTCCCTCAATGAAAGAGACAAGGGCTATAAACCATCATTGATTATCAAAATGTCTATTTCACTTCAATACATTTCAGGTACTCTATTCATCGCCTCTGATCAGGGAAAACACACGATATCTGTCTTTTGGGGACTGGCTTATTTCACTAAGCATTATGGTTTCCAGTTGTGACCATCTTGTTGCAAAAGACAGGATTTCATTCTTTATTTTACAGCTGAGTAGTACTCCATGGTGAGTATCTACCATAATTTCTTTATCCAGTCATCAGTTGATGGCTAATTAAGTAATGTTAATATCTAAGTCTGATACTACAGTTTAAAACTCAGCAGGTACAAGCACATAAAGGAAAACCTACAGATTTTGAGGGTCTGAAAGTTACTGTATTAAAGTGAAAGAGTTTCCTGTATAACTCTAAAGGGTGTGTTGCCACATCTTTTGATTTTGAGAAACTGACCAGCATATTAAAATGTATTTAATTCAAATGATCTATGACTTCAATTTTTTTTTTTTTTTTTGACAGGCAGAGTGGCAGTGAGAGAGAGGCAGAGAGAAAGGTCTTCCTTTACCATTGGTTCACCCTCTAATGGCCGGCACGCTGTGGTTGGTGCACTGCGCTGATCCGAAGGCAGGAGCCAGGTGCTTCTCCTGGTCTCCCATGCGGGTGCAGGGCCCAAGGACTTGGGCCATCCTCCACTGCCTTCCTGGGCCACAGCAGAGAGCTGGACTGGAAGAGGGGCAACCGGGACAGAATCCGGCGCTCCGACTAGGACTAGAACCCGGCGAGGATTAGCCTATTGAGCCGCGGTGCCAGCCCTATGACTTCAATCTTAGAGACACTTCTTTGAGATCATATATAATGGAACGAGCACTGAAACAGAAGTCATAATTCCTGGGTTCTGGCTTTGGCTCTGTCACTACCTCCGTTGACTTTGGATAAGTAAGTAGTTCACAACTTTCCATGTACAGCAATTAGATCTCCTAGAGGGATTTAACACTCGGTGTTTTTTAAAACAGAGTGCATGGGGCTGGCACTGTGGTATAGCAGGTAAAGCCACCATCTGCAGTGCCAGCATCCCATATGGGCAGCAGTTTGAGTCCCAGCTGCTCCTCTTCTGATGTAGCTCTTTTCTATGGCCTGGGAAAGCAGTAGAAGCTGGCCCAAGTCCTTGGGCCCCTGTGCTGGTGTGGGAGACCTGGAAGAAGCACCGGGCTCCTGGCTTCAGATCAGCCCAGCTCCAGCCATGTGGCCATCTGGGGAGTGAACCAGAGGATGGAAGACTTTCTCTCTCTGCCTCTCCTTCTCTCTCTGTGTAACTCTTTCAAATAAATAAATAAATCTTAAAAACAAAACAAAACAAAACACCAGAATGCAGTGCCACCCCCAGATTGAGCTAGAATGAGAAGGGATTCAGAACTGGCAGTTCTTCCTTTTTGTTTTTGTTTCTTCTTAAAGATTATTTATTTATTTGAAAGGCACAGTTACAGAGACAGAGAGGGAGAGATAGATCTTCCGCCCACTGGTTCACCTCCCAGATGACTACAACTGCCAATGCTGGGCCACACGGAAGCAAGGAGACAGTTTAATCTGGATCTCCCAAAGGGGTGGCAGGGTCCCAAACACTTGAGCCATCTTCCTTTGCTTTCCCCAGGCCATTAGCATGGAGCTGGATTGGAAGTGGAGCAACCAGGACAGGAACTGGCGTCCATACAGGATGCTGGCATTGCAGGCGACTGCTTTACCCACTCACCACAACACTGGCCCCAGAACTGGCATTTCTGACAGGTTCTCAGATGCTACTGTTTCTGCTGACTAGGGGACCACATTTGGAGAACTCCTGCCTCAGGGGAACAATTTAACCTCTTCATGATCTAGCTCCCTTCTTTGTACGGTGTGATAATCCTAGAAAGTTTCTAGGTTCCCTTCTAACTTTCTATAATCCAACATATTCTCAATTTAAAATTTTTCCTAGTCTGTGAGATAGAACATAGACCTTTCAAAATGGTTTACCACAGATTGCTTTACAGAAATAATTTAGGAAAGCAAAGACATATACTCTTCTTCCATGTCATCTCAGAAACTGATGACCAGACCATTGAAAAGTCAACCAATTTAACAATAAAATTCTATTACAATTATAATTAGTCAGAACTGAAATGTCTCAAGAATCCACCCAACTAAATTCAGAGGTTAAGAGTTTTAATCTAGACTTTGTAGCTCATTTTTCATTATGTAATTTTTATCCTCAGTTGCTTTATAAAGACCTACAAGGGTTAGAGGGAAAATACTCCATAAAACAAGGGTCTGGGGAACTTTTCTTGTTCATAGAAGCAGTTGAACAATTCATATTTCATGGCTCTTTCTAATGCTTCTTAGGAGTACGCTTTCTAACAGGAAATGTCTAATGATAGACACTATAGGAAAATAATAACATGGTATTAATTAAAGAAACCCAGTCCTCACCATTTTCTACAAAGCACGGCAAATTGTGCAACGGCATCAGACGCCCATGCAGATGACTGACGTTCTCTTGAACTGGAAATTGGAGGGGCACCTTCAGTTCCAAGCATTCTCGTCCTACTTTGAATTTATACACGAATTCCCTTTCTTTGTGGCACACTCTTTCTCTGTTTTTCTTCATAGTCTTTGCCAGGACTTCTATAAATTAACAAAAACAGCAATGGGTTATAAATACATAAGAGAACCACGATGTTTCATTATTGCTACATCAATTCTAAGACAACGTTTTACCACTGATAGATTTTATATGTGGGGCTCTGGCCCAATTATCCTAGTTTTTTCCAAGTGCTTATGTCTGCATTTTCATCTTTGTGATAAAAACAAAGTTCTTCCTCTTCTTCTTTTTAATAAAAACACTGTTTCTTTCAAACTTCATTTAAGAAAAAAACATGCCCATAATTTACTTTGTATTCTTGGGCAGAGTGCTCAATACCATGGAAGGAACATGGAGAGGAAAGCAAAGAGGATTGTTAGGAAGAGGTGCAGGGGTGAGGCAGACACCGAGCTTATGAAACTATGGTGAAAACAAAACCCAAGAAATGAATCCCTGATCTTGAGGGTCTTAGAGGTGTGGTCTTGAGATCTGATTGGTGAAGGGCAGGTAAGGAAGTGCTAGAAAGACTTCCACATAGGAGTGTAATGAGTAGGAGACAGTCAGAAAAACAAAGTACAGGATGCCTTCCACAAGGCAAACTGGACACTGTTCAGAAAGACAACCTAGGTAAAGGGAGTAAGATCCAACACCAATTACAGATGTAGTCATCAGCCTCCGAACGGGACTCCCTGTGGCTAGGCATTCCTCTGTCAAATCAGCTCTCAACTATTTTCTACAGTGAACTCACAGTCATCTTTCTAAAAAAAAAAAAAACTAAATACAGTCATCTCATCACATTGCTCATCTACTTAAAATCTTTCAATGACATTCCATTGCTCTCAGGATAAAATCCAAACTCCTTAACCCAGCTGACAATGTCCCTCCCTGAATCTCCAAACTCTCCTCCCACCATCTGCAGCTCTCTTCTCCAACACAGATTCACAGACTTTATATGCCAGCCACATTCAACTCTGTCAACACCAAACTTCCCTTTCCACTCCAAGCTTTTGGACTTTTCCTTTAGAGCACTTTCACTCATCTTATTTCTCTTGGATAACAAGCAGTTATTCTTCAGGTTTCAGCTCAGATAGCCCCCAGGAAGCCTTCTTCATCTTTCTAAAGCTGTATAGGGTCCCCATTATAGGCTCTCATAGTATGAGCCTGTGTGTATCAGAATCATGGCTCCTACGGCACTCTATTTCTCATACTTGCTAGAACCATTTACTTCCAGTGGGAGGAATTCTTTCTTCTTCTATTTCATGTGCCAGGCAGGCTGTTGGGAATATAATGGTTATACATACTTGCTGAATTGTACAATGTTTTGATTTTCTGGTTCTCACTGGGAGAAATGAAGTTAACAATTATTCGTATTTTTCTTTAAGAAGAGGTCACCTGAAATATAAAAATAACTCAGACAAAGGAGTTTTTGAGGGACGGATTTGATGAATTATCCAGACTATATTTTCAAATATGCATACATAAAAATTTTAAGTAAAAATGTATAAAAATTTTGTCTATTTCATACTAATACAAAGAATGAGTATGTATGTTTTACTCACAGAATGGGTTAACCCCCATTTATTAAATATATAGCAATGGAAATATGTACAACAATTCTATAAAACTGACAGTAGCTACCAACAGTAGCCGGTACGTTCAATGATGCAGAAATTCCATTCCTGGGGCCAGCATTGTGGCACAGAAGGTTAAGCTGCCACTTGTGTCACTGGCATCCCATACTGGAGTGCCCGTAAGAGTCCCAGTTGCTCCACTTCTGATCTAGCTACCTGCTAATGCACCCAGGAAGGTAGTGGAGGATGGTCCAAGTACTTAGGTACCTGCCACCCACGTGGGCGGTCCAGATAGTGTTCCTGGCTCCTGGTTTTGGCCTGGTCCAGACCTAGCTATTGCAGCCACTCATGGAATGAACCAGAAGATAGAAGGTGTCTCTGTCTCCCTCCTTCTGTCACTCTGCCTGTCAAATAAATAAATAATAAACCTTAAAAGGCAAGGAGGGGTGACAGAGAAAGAGAGAAAACACTTTCTAATATTGAATAAATAGATTTTACCTCTGGGAAATGTAAATTCTCAAAGATGATGCAACATGTGAAAACACAATTTTAAAAAAGTTAAAATGTATGATTCTATTAAGTGCAATGTACATGTACGGAAAAATAAGGGTCTTACATTAAAAATCTTTCTGATGGTTAAAACTGAAAGCCAACTAATTTGTAGAACCCAGAGCTATGTGCCATCAGAAGTTCTGAGCTCAGCCAGCGAGGGGAGAATACGATACAAAAAGATACCTCCCACTGACTTCATGTGTAGCATCATCACCACCACCTGGTCTGGATTAATTAAACAGCCAAACAGAATTCCCTGTGGCCAGTGGAAACACAACCCCACCTCTCCATATTTTAGACTCCCTCCACTTAAAACTCCGCCCTACCTCCTCCCAACACTCCCTGACATGGCATCCAAGGCCCCCCCGCAGGATCTAACCCCTACCGACAACTCCAGCTTCATATGAACCAGGGTGCACACGGACCCCAGGCAAATGTTTACTGACAGAGGACAGTGTCGCGATCGGAGAACAGGTGCCTGACTCTGTCATTCGAGGAGTTCAAATCCTGACTCCACCGTTCACTCGCCGTCTCAACAACTATCAGCTGGAGATAATGTCACGTACCTCGCAGATCTGTTACGCGAGTCAAACAACGAACACAAAGCATCCGACCAACGTAAGATCGATATGCGCAAGGCAGTGACTATAAAATACACTAGGAACACATCAGCATAAAATCCACGGGTTATGGCCAGCGCCCCGGCTCACCAGGCTAATCCTCCGCCTTGCGGCGCCGGCACACCGGGTTCTAGTCCCGGTTGGGGCTCCGGATTCTACCCCGGTTGCCCCTCTTCCAGGCCAGCTCTCTGCTATGGCCCGGGAAGGCAGTGGAGGATGGCCCAAGTGCTTGGGCCCTGCACCCGCATGGGAGACCAGGAGAAGCACCTGGCTTCTGGCTTCGGATCAGCGCGATGCGCCGGCCGCAGCGGCCATTGGAGGGTGAACCAACAGCAAAGGAAGACCTTTCTCTCTGTCTGTCTGTCTCTCACTATCCACTGTGCCTGTAAAAAAAAAAAAAAAAAAAACCCACGGGTTACTAACTGAATACACACAATAAAATCAGAGCAGCAAAGGAACACTGCTGCTGGGCATTGAAATTTGCGGAAATAAGGGCTTTGGGTCTGACTAGCTCAGAAGCATTGCTTTCGGTAACCAATCATTAGCTCCGGCTTCAGCCGATTCAACGTTTAGACTCCTGTTCCAAAAACGCACATTTTAGTTACTTCTGACTACTTTGAAGCCCTTGCCTCACTTTTTAGCAGCCGTGATATCATAGAAGATACAAAATCGGAATAGGAGGAGGGCCAGACTCAGCTCACACAAGCCCGAGAGCGGAGTCTGCGGCTCGCGTCGGTCAGGGAACGAGATGGCAGCCTGCCCGGCGCAGGGGCTCCAGCCAGGGGAGGGAACAAGTTCGGCTACTGCAGGGTTTCAGCCGGAAGGGTATTCCTAGCTCTCGGCTGAGGGCTCACCTCACCTAGTTCCGAAGCGGCTCGCTCACGCCGAGCTGTCAGAGAGCCTGGGCACCAGAACCGTCAGCTGACTTACTCTTGTTTTTATAGCCGGCAGATCCGCCACGGCAGATTCGCTCACGCCTGTTCCATTTTTCTGGCACTTTGTAGAAGAATCCTCGGTCCAAGTACCCTTTTGTTCCAGTATGCTCATGTTTAATCATTTGAAAGATGCAATAATGTGTATTTCTATTGTTACTGTGTATATCAGAGAGAACGCAGAAGCCCCTCAGCGTGACGAAAGTGCTGCGGAAATACACACACTCGGTTCCGGCTAGCCGGATGCTAGGGCAATGCCTGGGGAAGGCCGTGAGGTCACGCGCTCTTCTTAGGGCGCATGCGCCGCCGCGGGTGGCTGGTGGTGATTGGATGGCTGCTGGCCGCGGGGCGGAATGCGGGATGTCTGATTTTGGGCGGGAATTGAAACCGCCGCGGCGGACCCGAAGAACCTGAGAGCCGCGGGGTTTCCAGCGTTGAGAGCGACCATGGTGCGGCCTGTGAGGTGGGTGGCTTGTGACGCCCCGCCGGGGTGGGGAGAAGGAGCGGGGAGACAGTGTAGACCGCGTCGGCCCCGGATGGAGGGAAAGGGCCGGGTAAGGGGGTGGATGGGCGGTTGTTGGACCACGCTAGTCCCCGGGAGGAGCACCGGTGGCCTCCCTTCGCAGCTGTTGCTATTCCTTTTGCTCACCGCACCCGAACGAGGCCGTCTGCAAGCGTGTGAGCAGCGCTTCTGTTTCCCCGCACGCCCGCTTGCGTGTTCCTCTCTGCAATTCTCGATACAGGAGACGTAGATCTCCCTCTCTTATCGATTGCCAACTGCTGGGCCAATTTACCTGGGTCACACAGCTTGCAGGTGGCGCAGTGCGCAACCCTGAGTCGTCGGACCCCAGACCGTTGTACTGCGCTTTCCATTATATTCTTGAAAGTCTTCCTCCGCTTCGTTGCACGCCAGTGCTTTCGGAAGCCCCAGTCAGCCATTCATGCAAAAGCGTTATTGAAGACACTTGCTTTTTCTATACCGTACCAGGTGCTGGAGGGTTCCTTCTAGGGGGAGGGGAGGTTAGGGCGCCGAAAATAAACATGGCAACGCGACAGAGTGGGAAAGAGGGGAGCAGGATGGCGAGGGCGTGCTTTCCAAGGAGGAAGACGTGTGATGGACACGAGCCAAGAGAAGGAGCTAGTCTCCTAAGAGTAGGGGACACTCCAGGTAGAGCGAGTAAGAGCCAAGGCCCCGAGCTTGATGCGTTGAGCGACAGCCGTGGCTCCATAGGGGATTAGGTTGGTGAAGTAGGCTGGTGTCTGAGTTGGTAGGACCTTGTCAGCCTGAAGAAGGAGTTTGGATTTTATCCCAAGGCCAGCGGAAAGTCAATGGAGACTTCATAAGAAAAATCTAATTTTGCTGTTAGAGATGACTGGCAGCTGGTGGAGAATGAGTGGAGGATGGGGTGACCAGAATGGGAGTAGGAAACCCAGTTAGGTCATTGGGCGGTGGTTTGGACTGGGGTGTTATTAGTCGATATAGAATGGAAGGTGAAGCTGGGATATATTCTGCTGGTGGAACTTGCTAATGAAGTGGATGAGCACGATCCCTGTGATGAAGTGGTTAAAAAAAAAAAAAATCAAGGATGACTCCGTAGTATTTCTGAGCCACTGAATGGATGTCTTTTGTACTGAGTGGTATGGGAAACACCAGAAAAATGACATGTGGGGAATTAGAGACATGCTCAACTTGAAGTGGGTTTTAAGCATCCAAGTAGCAAAGAGATAGTCTCTTTGTTCGGAGAAATGATTGTTAAAGTATGTTCTGCCAGCCGTTGTCTCGACTGTTGAGGAACAGTTTTTTTTTTCTCCTTTGTGCAAATTGTTGAACTCTTTACTTAGTATAGAGTTGGTCTTCTGTGTATAAAGTTATGTGAAAATGGATCTTAGTGGAGAATGGGACTGGGAATGGGAGAGGGAGGAGGAGGAGGGGTGGGAGGGCAGGTATGGTGGGAAGAATCACTATATTCCTCAAGTTGTACTTAGGAAATGCATGAAGTTTGTAGTCCTTAAATAAAAGGTTTCTTTGGCAAAAAAATAAAAAAGCAGAAAACCCACAATTTGCCAAATAATCCTTTACACTTCAAGGCATTTGTGTGTCAATATCATGAAAGCTTAGATTCGCTTTCATAAAAAAAGAAAAAGGTATGTTCTGCTACCTCATGGGGTCCCTGAAACTCTCTCCGGTCTTCAAAGGTAAGGCTATTTTCATAACAATCCTCAGACATTATTTGCCTTTTTCACTGTTCGGTCATTTGCCCTGCAGTGATTAGAAAGCTTGCGGGCACCTCAGCACGCGTGGAGACAGTGGCATCAGACTGCTCACAGTGGTGGCATTCTTTACTGCTAACCTTCAGAGTGGGAAGAAAATCAGCTTCATTTAAGAATATTCTTGATAAAGCAGTGAGAGTTACTGTATTCATTATACCTCAACCCTTGAGTGTATTCTTTTTCAAATAGGTTTTCAATTTCCTTTTACTATTACTGAATCTCAGGATTTCTAAGGTTGGGGGTCCTGTGTTTTAGTCAGCTCTGAAATTCTGTAAAACTCTGGAGAGTAGGAGAGTAACGTGAGTACGCTTTTTTGAAGGTTGGGTGTGAGGCAGTAGGCAGTGCACCTAAAGCTCTTCTACATGCTGAAGTGTGGATGCTTATCTCAAGGAAAAGCATTTGTGAGCTCGAATCGACAGTGGAATTTGTTTCTTTTTCATGGAACATCATTTTTGCTTGAAGGAACAGCCAACTGACCAACTAGCTATTCCACTGGGATGTTTGACAGAAAGAAGGTAGAAGCCAGGACTAGAAGACCATTTGAATCATTTAGTGCTTAGAGGCACAAAGACGGAAATGCTATTTTTTTTCCTTTTGATTTTCTTCTAATGTCCTCATGTAGCTTAAAGATTCATTTCAGCTGTCCCGGTTGCCCCTCTTCCAGGCCAGCTCTCTGCAGTGGCCAGGGAGTGCAGTGGAGGATGGCCCAAGTCCTTGGGCCCTGCACCCCATAGGAGACCAGGAGAAGCACCTGGCTCCTGCCATCGGAACAGCGCGGTGCGCCGGCCGCAGTGCGCCTACCGCGGCGGCCATTGGAGGGTGAACCAATGGCAAAAGGAAGACCTTTCTCTCTGTCTCTCTCTCACTGTCCACTCTGCCTGTCAAAAACAAAAATAAATAAATAAATAAATAAATAAATAAAAAAGATTCATTTCAGGTGGTAGGAACAAGGTCACTCACCATTTTTAAAGAGCCCATTGCATAAAAAACATTATTTTGTATTGTGGAGACATCAAAAAGGATGGATTGTAGTATCAAGAAGTTTCTAACTAGGGCCAACGTGGCATTAACATAACAAGTTAAGCTCCACCAGCAATGCCAGCATCCCATATGGGCACCGGTTTGAGTCCTGGCTGCTCTGCTTTTGATCCAGCTCCCTGCTAATAGCCTGGGAAAGCAGTGGAAGATGGCCCAGATCTTTGGGCCCCTGCATCCACGTGGGAAACTCAGATGAAGCTCCTGGCTGCTGGCTTCAGCCTGGCTCAGCCCTGGCTGTTGTGGCCATTTGGGGATTTCTCTCTCTATCTCTGTAAAAATCTTTTTTTTTTTTTTTTAAGGTGTAATATAGTAAGAAAGATAGAATGCACATACAAAACAAAAAAGGTCATACAAGAGTAACTTACAAATGTCCAATAGCAATTAAACAGCATATAAATTGTAATTGTTAATTATGTGGGTTATTCTTACAAGTTATCTGAATTTTTTCCATATCAGGTAAATCAGGTATAATTATACAAGGTGCCTTCAGAAAGGTTGTGGAAAATGCAAATTATGAAAAAACTGAATAGATTTAAATTTTCTTTTTATACCTCCATTTTCAATGAACTTTTTTAAAAAAGATTTATTTATTTATTTGAAAGACAGAGTTACAGAGAGGCAGAGGCAGAGAGAGATCTTCCATCTACTAGTTCACTCCCCAAATGGCTCCAGTGGCTGAAGCTGGGCTGATCCAAGGTCAGGAGCTTCTTCCGAGTCTTCCATGCGAGTGCGGGGGCCAAGCACTTGGGCCATCTTCTATTGCTTTCCCAGGCCATAACAGAGAGCTGGATTGGAAGTGGAGCAGCAGGGACTCGAACTGGTGCCCATATGGGATGCCGGCACTGCAGGTGGCGGCTTTACTTGCTATGCCATAGCACTGGCCCTACATGAACTTTTTTTTTTGTCAGGCAGAGTTACAGTGAGAGAGAGAGACAGAGAGAGAGAGTTAGAGACAGAGAGAGAGAAAGAGAGAGAGAGAGTTAGAGACAGAGACAGAGAGAAAGGTCTTCCTTCCGTTGGTTCACTCCCCTAATGGCTGCTACGGCCAGTGCTGCACCAGTCCGAAGCCAGGAGCCGGGTACTTTTTCTCGGTCTCCCATGCGGGTGCAGGAACCCAAGTACTTGGGCCATCCTCCTCTGCCCTCCTGGGCACAGCAGAGAGCTAGACTGAAAGAGGAGCAACTGGGACAGAATCCAGCACCCCAGCCGGGACTAGAAGGGGCGGGGGGGGGGGCACAGGGGAGGATTAGTGTAGTGAGCCATGGCGCCGGCCCTTACATGAACTTCTTAAAGTACCTTTGAGGGGCCGGCGCTGTGGTACAGCGGGTTAAAGCCCTGGCCTGAGGTGTCAGCATGCCATATGTGCACTGGTTCTAGTCCCGGCTGCTCCTCTTTCGATCCAGCTCTCTACCATGGCCTGGGATAGCAGTGGAGGATGGCCCGAGTCCTTGGGACCCTGCACCCGTATGGGAGACCCAGAGGAAGCTCCTGGCTCCTGGCTTTGGATCGGCGCAGCTCCGGCCATTGTGGTCATCTGGGGAGTGAACCAGTGGATGGAAGACCTCGCTCTGTGTCTCTCCCTCTCTCTGTAACTCTTTCAAATAAATAAAATAAATCTTAAAAAAAAAAGTACCCTTTGAACTATTTCAGTTAATGCTAAATCCCTGTTGTAGAAATGCAGATCGCATTTAAGTATTTTTAAGAGAATCCAAACACATTTTTATTCAAGACTGTTAATAGTCTTAAGGAATGCAGATGAGAAATTGACAAGTGTTAATGAAACATTTCTGTCTTGGTCATAGACATAAGAAACCAGTCAATTACTCACAGTTTGAGGACTCAGACAGTGATGGTAAGTAGAGCTTCTTATATTTGTTTTACAGATGTACAAATTTATTTACATGCCATTTATAGCTCATATATCTAACATATCCTCCAGTTGCATTTGAAGTTAGTTGGAAAAAGAATTTCCTAAGGATTTTGAATAATTAATGCTGATAATTACACTGATAGGAATGGTGTAGGTGAATGATACATGAATATATGAAGTGATAAGTGGCACTTTAGAGCTTAGCTGCTCTCTGTTTCTGAGATCAGGTTTTGTCTCCTCTGTTCCCCAAAGAAGGAACATTTTTTTGTGATGCAAATATATTACAGGGTATTATATAAAAATTTCCATTAATTGCAATATAAAATAAGACCTAGAAGAAAGGTTGGCCTTAAGCTATGCCATATTGGTTGTGTATTTACTTGTCTCTGCTGTAAGAGCACTTTGAGAATTTTGAAAAACTTTGTATCAGATTGCATTATACTTTGAAGTAAGTTGTATGTTTCTTTCTCAGACCTCCAAAGTTTTCTGTATGTAAAATAGTAATTCCTAGGTTTGAAGGAATCTGGTTTTGCCGTGGGTACAGCCTTATGTACGTATGCCTACAACATGGGAGAAAATACTGCAGAGTGTAACTGAGCTTTCTGTTACCACCATCAGTCACTACATAGTTATAAACTGCTATTTATGTTCTGGGTGTTGTGCATAGCTTAAGGGCACAGCAAGTCATAAGTTACATATGTCCCTAGATAGGAAACCCATGTAAGAGGCAACATGTATTAATAAATGCTAAAGTATATGATTAAGACTACATTGGCCCTGAAGGTATGGTATGTATACAGGTGTCATATATATGTTTAAAAGCCACAGCAGCAATTTTATATTGAGTGTCCAGAGAAGAATGTAATAGTTCTGAGGATTAGTAGGACAACAAAACAAAACAAAAAAACCTAGAAGAAACAGTAATTGCCTAGAAAGGAACATCTCTTTACCAGAAGTTACTTTGGTAGGAACATAGGGAGATCAATATGATAGTGGACAGAAAAGAGTGCTATTGTGGAATAGGAGCGTCTGTCCCTTTCCCGTGA
The DNA here is from genome assembly GCF_033115175.1 of Lepus europaeus. Classification (NCBI taxonomy): domain Eukaryota; kingdom Metazoa; phylum Chordata; class Mammalia; order Lagomorpha; family Leporidae; genus Lepus; species Lepus europaeus. The sequence goes on along the minus strand of NC_084832.1, from coordinate 100,738,726 downwards.
TGCTCCTTACTTTAATAGCTTGGTTCATGTAGAAGGAAAAGGTAATGGGCCTTTGAAAGCAGACATTTGACTGCAGTGTGTAGTTGCCATAAAAATAATTTCTTTTCACTTTTCAATATGATAAAATTCTACAATTTTCTTAATGGCTTTATAGGTTTTTTATTAAGCATATGTTTTACATTTAGATGCTACCTTAATTGCCTTTGCAGTTTTTAAAGTAAATTGTTTTTTGATGGATTGGTATTTAAAAATAAAGGCTACAAAAGCAAAGAGGAGTTAAAACAGAAGAGTTAGAATAAAGACAAGAAGAATACCACCCATGATTTTTAAATTGTAGAAAACTTGAACATCCACTGTAATGAATTTCAATTGCCAAGAAATCAATTTTATTTATTTTTAATTCCTACATAAATAGATGATTTTGTTTCGGCAACTATACCTTTAAACAAGAAATCCAGAACAACACCAAAGGAGTTAAAACAAGATAAACCAAAATCTAACTTGAAGAATGTCCAGAAACAAGACATCCCACTCCAAGAGAAAACCCCTAAAAAAAGGTGAGAGGTAAGACAGACAGTAAGTATATGACATTAGATGTGTTCATTTAAAGCAGACACAGATTTAAACTCGTGGTTTAAGTTAGAACTCATAGAGAATCATACATCTTATTTAGTGCATGTAGGATAACAAGGATATACCATGATTCCCTTCTTTTTTTATTATTATTTTTATTTGACAGGTAGAGTTACAGACAGTGAGAGACAGAGAGAAAGGTCTTCCTTCCGTTGGTTCACTCCCCTAATGGCCACTACAGCTGGCACTGCACTGATCCGAAGCCAGGAACCGGGTGCTTCCTCCCCGTCTCCCGTGTGGTTTGCAGGGCCCAAGCACTTGGGCCATCCTCCACTGCCCTCCTGGGCCACAGCAGAGAGCTGGACTGGAAGAGGAGCAACCGGGACTAGAGCCCGGGTGCCTGCGCCGCAGGCAGAGGATTAGCCTAGTGAGCCATGGCGCCGGCCCATGATTCCCTTCTAACCAGTTGAGTTAAAAAAAGAAAATTACAATTATGAGATACATATTTAAATATTAAAACAATAATAATTACAAAGTGTAGAAGTGATGGGTGGCTGTTGTAAGACCACATACCTGTCTCTGAAGTCCTCAAATCTTACAAGACTCTCTACTTTATTAAAAATTATAATTTTTAAGAACTGTGGCTGGCGCCGTGGCTGCCTACTTAACAACTGTCAGAAAAACATAATGGGGTAAGGAGGTGCTTTTTTAAAATCGTTCATAGACTTCTGTAAAATGCAAGATAAATGAAAGTTATTATAACAGTGATTCTTTCAAAAAAAAAAAAAACTGTTTTGGAGAGTTTAAAACATTTGTTTTCCTGTAGATAAAAGATATTTTTCCTCATCTTGTCCACACTTGTCTAGCAGTGAGAAGGTCCTGTGGTTTCTAGACTAGACCTGGAATTCTATTTTAATTCCTATGAGGGAGTTGAGAATGAATGAAGTCCTAAGAGGCCCCAAATTTGTAGCAGGGAGAGGAGATGGGCAAAAGAGGAACATTAAATGATGGAATATCAGTAAACACCGTATTATTGCTACAAGTTGCTCTAATTAACATAGAGAAACTTACCTCATGTCATGTTTACTTTTTCTCTTATGTTTTTAAAATTTCTTGTACTACATTTTGAATATAAGGAGAAAACAATCCATGGGTGAAAGAAAAGACTTGCAGATAATATAACTGATATGAGAATTGTATCCAGAGTATAAAACAACTCTTTTTTTTTTTTCTTCAAAGATTCATTGTTTATTTGAAGATGGAGTTGCAGAGGCAGAGAGAGAGAGAGAGAGAGGTCTTCATTCACTGGTTCACTCCCCAAGTGGCCACAATGGCTGGAGCTGGGCTGATTCGAAGCCAGGAGCCTCCTTCAGGTCTCCCACACAGGTTCAGGGGCCCAAAGACTTGGGCTATCTTGTATGCTTTTCCAAGACATAGCAGAGAGCTGGACTGAAAGTGGAGCAGCCAGGACTCGAACAGGTGCTTATACAGGTTGCTGGCACTACAGGCGGGGTTTTACCTGCTGTGTCACAGCGCTGGCCCCTAAAACTCTTAAAACTCAACAGTAAAAAGAGATTTGCACAAGAGATTTGAATGGACATTTCTCCAAAGGAGATACCTAAATGCAACATCATTAGCAATCAGGGAAATTCAAATTCAGATGTTTCTCAAAATGTTAAGCATAGGGTTGTTCTATGACCAGCCTAGAAATAAACCCAAGAGGAATGTAAACATGCCCACACCAAAGCTTGCACATGAGTGTTGAGACCAGCCGAAGTGGAAGAGTCCAAATGTCTATCAGCCCGTGAATGGAAAAACAGAATTGGGTGTCTGTACAATGGAATAGTACTCAGCTGTGAAAAGACATGAAAGCATACTGAGGAAACAAGCCAGACACAAAAGATCACATAGTATGTTATCCTATTTGTAGGTAATATCCAGAATAGGCAAATCCCTACAGATAGAGAATAGGTTAATGATTGCCAGGACCTGGAGATGTGGACAGTGGGGGGTGACTGTTGATGGTTATGTGGTTTCTTTTGGGGATAGTGAAAATGATCTGAAATTTGGTAACTGATTTTTTCATGACTTAGACTACACTAAAAACTGTATTGTACACTTCAAACAAATGAATTTCTTTTTTTAAGATTTTATTTTACTTATTTGAAAGAGTTACAGAGAGGTAGAGACACAGAAAGAGGTCTTTTATCTACTGGTTCACTCCCCAAATGGACCAGGCTGAAGCTAGGAGCCTGGAGCTTCTTCCAGGTCTCCCACATGGGTGCAAGGATCTGAGCAGTTGGGCCAACTTCTGCTTCCCCAGGTGCATCAGAAGTGGAGCAGCTGGATCGCGAACCGGCACCCACAGGTGATGCTGGCAATGTAAGAGGAGGCTTAACCAGCCCTGGTTTATAACAATTTTAATATATTTTATAAATAAGTAGAAGGGAGGAATTTAAAGGTTCTCAACACAAAGAAGAATGAAATCTTTGAAAAAGAGAGACATGCTCACTACTCTGATTTGATTATCATGATTGTACACATGTAACAAATTATCAGATGGAAGAGTCTCTTTCTGTAACTCTGCCTTTCAAATAAATAAATAAATCTTTTAAAAAGTGCCCTTCAAATAAATTAAAAATGTTTTTATGAAGTTGTTACAAACCAATCACCCTTCTGTGTTGTAGAACACTAAAACTTTCTCCTGCCATTTCACTGTATTTTGGTAGTGATCTCCTTATACTCCCTCCCCCCACTCTTCGTAGCCCCTAATGACCACTATTTGATTCTCTACACTTTTTCTAATGTATTTACAAAAGACTTACACCATTACTAAAGGGGTACTGGTGAGGTCAGAGGAGGTCTAAGTGGAAGTGAAATCTGAAGCGAGTCTGGTTTAGTTTGAGCAGGTGCTTCCCATGTGGATGGAACTGGTGGTTAAGGAGAGAGATTACAATTAATGGGAATAGTAAGGGTGAAGGTACAGGCTGCTCCTGTTATGCTATATTTAGAACGTTGTTGGTATATTTTAGGAGTCTTACCATCAAAGATCAATTAACCTATAAAAACATTTTTGTGAGGTGCTGGCACCGCTTGCAATGCTGCCATTCCATGTTGGAGTGCTAGTTCAAGTCTCAGCTGTTACATTTGTGATCCAGCTTCCTGGTAATGTGGCTGAGAAGGCAGAAGATGACCTAAGTCCTTAGGTCTCTGCCACACATGTGGGAGACCAGGGTGGAGTTCCTGGCTCTCGGCATTTGCCTGTCCCAACCTTGGCTATTGCAGCCATTTGGGTAATGAACCAGGGATTGGAAGAGCTCTCTGTGTCTCTCACTCTCTGTTGCTGTGCCTTTCAAATAAAAAAATAAATGTATAGAAAAAAATTTTTATGAAATTAGCAACTCTTAAATAGTTATTTAGGAAAATCTCAAACTTTGCTATTTAGTTAGCTTGATGTTTTTGAAAACTCGTTTTTATTTCTATTTCAGGATGGCTTTAGATGATAAGCTGTACCAGAGAGACTTAGAAGTTGCACTAGCCTTATCAGTGAAGGAACATCCGACAGTCACCACTGGAGTGCGGACGTCTCCAGACAAAAGTAAATTTCCTATACATTAACCTTGAAAACTTCCTTATTGCTCTTGTAATCATTTCTTTGGATGAGTTTTCACAAGGGAAAGAACAAGCTTTGAAGACTTGGAACTGTAAATAGTCAATTTGCCAAGCATACAGTCGGATTTAATTCTTTATTCAGCTTCATAAATTTCATACAAACATACAAGCATCTCTGCTTAACACTCGAAGCTCCAGGATGTGGACTAGGAGCCTACATGTTCAAAGTCCATCTTGGTTTAAAGTGAAAATTTAATTTCTTGATCAAATGAATTGATGTATCCAGTACTAACAATCTGCTGCTTTTTCTCCAGTTAATAACCTAATAATGATAATTTTTATTATACTAGAAGGTTAAAAGTGCTAATTTGGCTATTAAGTTCAGTAGATTTAGAAAATGACTTGAATGACTCTGGATTTTCTTTGATTTTTCTGGCAGCTATGCAGCAGCAGATGGTAATGTTGACATTCTGGAAAGACAAATCATTATTCCTGGAAAAGATGCTCAAGCTGCCAAAATGCTTTTTGGATTAAATTGGACTTCAGTTCTCTTATAAAGGGAGATGTTTTAGCCCATTATCTTATTTAGGGGTATAACTAGAGTTTTGTATGTGTGGTGTTTTTTTTTGTTTGTTTGTTTTTTTTTTTGACAGGCAGAGTGGACAGAGAGAGAGAGACAGAGAGAAAGGTCTTCCTTTTGCCGTTGGCTCACCCTCCAATGGCCGCCACGGTAGGCGCGCTGCGGCTGGCGCACTGCGCTGATCCGATGGCAGGAGCCAGGTGTTTATCCTGGTCTCCCATGGGGTGCAGGGCCCAAGGACTTGGGCCATCCTCCACTGCACTCCCTGGCCACAGCAGAGAGCTGGCCTGGAAGAGGGGCAACCGGGACAGGATCGGTGCCCCGACCGGGACTAGAACCCGGTGTGCTGGTGCCGCAAGGCGGAGGATTAGCCTAGTGAGCCGCGGCGCCGGCCTGTATGTGTGTTTTTGAAATCAATACTGCCTCATATTTAAAAATGAAACAGTTAGATTAGAGAGATGTTTAATAATCAAAATGGAAGAATCTTTGAAAGCTAATTGTCATGTATTATATCTACAGTTGAGAAATTGAAATCCATCTCTTATAAGACATTGAGAAAGCATAGCACTTAGAAATGTCACTACTCAGTGGATGATGTACTTTTTGGCATTGGCATTTAGTATCAATTATCATGACTTAAAGCTTTGTTAAAATGCTTTAGCTTATTTTAAGGTTATTATAATGATTGGGGAATCCTTATATTCCAAAAAAAGCATAAATTTGCCTACACAGAAGTGATTGTTAAAATTTAGTATCTATTTCTTGTGTGTTGGGCACCATAACCAGCAATTTCCACATGAGATCAATATTTAATCTCCCATAATAACCTATGTGACTCTATTTTTTATCTCCATGTTATAGCTGAGGAAATTAAGTCTTAGCAAAGGTAAGCAACTTGCCTGTTGTCACGTAGCCAGTTTACGTGGGAGCCTGAATCTGGACCTAAGTGATTTCAGAGCCCAGAATGCTCGTATGCTAACCTCTCCAGGCCGTCCCTGAGCTAGTCTGTGTGTGGGATCATATGTCTCTATCTAGATACAATTATATATATATATATATATATATATATATATATATATATATATATTTTGACAGGCAGAGTGGACAGTGAGAGAGAGACAGAGAGAAAGGTCTTCCTTTGCTGTTGGTTCACCCTCCAATGGCTGCCGCGGTAGGCGCGCTGTGGCCGGCGCACCGCGCTGATCCGATGGCAGGAGCCAGGTGCTTCTCCTGGTCTCCCATGGGGTGCAGGGCCCAAGCACCTGGGCCATCCTCCACTGCACTCCCTGGCCACAGCAGAGAGCTGGCCTGGAAGAGGGGCAACCGGGACAGGATCGGTGCCCCGACCGGGACTAGAACCCAGTGTGCTGGCGCCGCAAGGCGGAGGATTAGCCTAGTGAGCCGCGGCGCCAGCCCGATACAATCATATTTTAATGCTAATCTTCTAACCTCTAGATTAAGGGTGGGGAACCTTTTATTCTGCCAAGAGCCAATGGATATTTATAATGTCATTCGTGGGCCATACGAAATGAACAGCTTAAAAATTAGCTTGCTGTAGATTTATTGGATTTCAGGTCCCACCTGCCGTTGCATAGTCAGGGCAGACTGAATGATTTTTGCAGGCCTCATGCAGCCTGAGGGCCAGATGTTCCCCACCCCAGTTCTATATGATGGTTAAGGTAAAGCCTGAGTTTCCTTTTTTATTCTTTGTTTTTAGGCATTGAAAAATATGGCAGTAGTGAAACAGAAACAATGAAAAAGTCTCCTCATCTCTCTAATTGCAGTGTGACCAGTGATTATTTAGGTAAGTTTTTTATATTAATGATTTCTTCTCAACCATACTGTTTTTCTGACTTTTCTTTAAATTCCTGAAACTGGCTAGAACCAAGGTGTTTAAATTTGTGAAAGACCCTCTTCACCTCCTGGCCTTTGTGTCTTTGTTTCTAGCCTTGTTCTCATCCACTTTTAGCCTTCAGTAATTGACCCCAGAACAGACTGCATCTTCCCAGTTGCAGTTTGAAAATTCTTGGGCAAAAACTCAGTTCAGGTCTTGAGCTAATGCTTAAAACCAGCTTCTGTTGCCAGGGTACTGATGTACGGTATTTGACCCAGATTGGACTACAAAATCGATTACTAGAAGCAGGGGAGGGACAAACCTGGGCAGATAAAAGCAACAGACGTAACAGTGTCCATTCTGCTATTCCCAAAATATTTGCTGTTGGAAGAGGTCTTCCACTGACTTTTATTCATCTTCTAAAGATTTGGATAAGATCACGGAGGAAGATGGTGTTTGTGGGGCTAACAGGAAGCGGAGGGCAGCATCCAAAGCTCAGCTGCAGCAGAGGAAGACTTCTCGGGAAGGAAGTGATGGCAACAGTGCTGATGACACTGACCCAGACTTTGCAACCAGTAAGTTATAGCCTGCCGAAACACAAATTCAGAGGGAATCCGGTAAAGCGGCCTTGGAGGCCATGGCACTGTGCTGAATCTCTGGGTATGCAGACTTGAGGAACACACAGGACAGTTGAATTAGCTATGGCATTTAGGGAAAAAGCTTTGAGTAGGAGGTAACCTTTAAGCCAAGCCTTGTAAAATGAGCAGCATTTAGACCAGCTGAAAGAATGGAGTAGCGTTTCTGACCTATATGGGATGCTGACATGGGAGGCAGCTGCTTTACCCGCTATGCCATAGCACCAGCTCTTGTAGCAAAATATTGATAATCATTGAATCTGGGTGGTGTTTTATTATATTATCTATTTTGTAGGTTTGAAATGTTCTTTTCTATATAAAATATATTGTGTCATTTAGATAGATAGGTGAGTATTAATATGTGAGGACAGCAAAGGTTATCTCCAAGTAGTAAGATTAGAGTGAAATTTTTTTTTTTTTTTTTTTTTTTAGATTTATTTATTTATTTGAAGAAGTTACAGAAAGCCCTCCCATCTGCTGGTTCACTCCCCAAATATTCCCAATGGCCAGGGCTGGGCCAGGCCAAAGCCAGGAGCCAGGAGCTTCTTCTGGTTCTCCCATGTGGGTGCAGGGGCCCAAGCACTTAGGCCATCTTCTACTGCTTTCCCAGGCCATTAGCAGGGAGCTGGGTCGGAAGTGGAGCAACCAGGACATGAACTGGCACCTATAAGGGATGCCAGCACTACAGGTGGAGGCTTAACCTACTATGTCACAGTGCTGACCCTGAATTTTCTTTTTTAATACTTTCTAAAAAAATATGGCCTACATTTCCCCTCCCTCCTTCCCTCCCTCCCTCTCTCTCTTGCTTGCTTGCTTTCAGATTTTATTATCTATTTGAATGGCAGGGTTAGAGAGAGAGGAAGAGACAGAGCAAGAAAGAGATCTATCTGCTGGTTCATTCCCCAAATACCTGCAACAGCCGGAGCTGGCCCAGGCTAATGCCAGGAGCCTGAAATCTAGTCCCAGTCTCACAAGTAGATGGCAGGGTTCCAAATATTTGGGCCATTTTCCACTACTTTTCCAGTCATATTAGCAGGGAGCTAGATTCAAAGTGGAACAGCTGGATCTTGAAGTGGTACAAATATAGGATGCCAGTGTTACAGGCAGTAGCTTAACCCAGTGTGCCACAACACAGACCTGCATTTTTTTTATAATAAGTATGAAGGTACTTCAACATGTTCATGGAAAATGTAATTAAAAGATAAGATTATTTTGGTGAAAAATTTGAAGTCTATGCATAGCTTTTTCATAATAGGCATTTTCCATGAATTTTCTGAATATTCCATGTATGTACTGATTTAAAAAATTTTTTGCACCAAAATAAATTTCTGTTTCCCATGAGCTTTCTGAAGTATGCTTTGTTACTTTTCATTTTACTGAGCATTTTCTGCAATAAGCATGTATACAAAGTTTTAAATGAAAAAAAAAGTTTGTATAAATATAAGACTAACACTTTACACTTACTTTCTTTTTTTTTTTTTTTTTGACAGGGAGAGTGGATAGTGAGAGAGAGAGAGACAGAGAGAAAGGTCTTCCTTTTTGCCGTTGGCTCACCCTCCAATGGCTGCTGCGGCCGGCGCATCTCGCTGATCCGAAGCCAGGAGCCAGGTGCTTCTCCTGGTCTCCCATGTGGGTGCAGGGCCCAAGGACTTTGGCCATCCTCCACTGCCTTCCCGGGCCATAGCAGAGAGCTGGCCTGGAAGAGGGGCAACAGGGATAGAATCCGGCGCCCCGACTGGGACTAGAACCCGGTGTGCCGGTGCCGCAAGGCGGAGGATTAGCCTGTTAAGCCACGGTGCCGGCCTATTTTTTATTTTTGATAGGCAGAGTGGACAGTGAGAGAGAGAGAGACAGAGAGAAAGGTCTTCCTTTGCTGCTGGCTCACCCTCCAATGGCCGCTGCGGCCAGCGCACCGCGCTGATCCGAAGGCGGGAGCCAGGTGCTTCTCCTGGTCTCCCATGGGGTGCAGGGCCCAAGCACCTGGGCCATCCTCCACTGCACTCCTGGGCCATAGCAGAGAGCTGGCCTGGAAGAGGGGCAACCGGGACAGAATCCGGTGCCCCGAGTGGGACTAGAACCCAGTGTGCTGGCGCCACTAGGCGGAGGATTAGCCTGTTGAGCCACGGTGCCGGCCTACACTTACTTTCAAGAGTTCATTATCTACTGGACATGGTTTTCTGATCTTAACCTTCCCAAAATAGATCATTGCTTAACTCTCAGGGTGGACAAAGCTTTTTCCAGAGCAGCTGCAGCACTTTTACATCACTGGCCTATGTTATCCCATATTATACAGAAGAGAGCCTGTGGGAGATCGAGGTATGTCCCAAAGGCTGTCAGTGAAGATTGTTGTGGCATGATTAGTCTCTTAGACCTCTATTCTAGAATGTTGAACGTTATGGGATTATGGTATACAGATATTACCATAAATGTTTTGAAAGACTTATTGTCATACCCTACCATTTTTTTTTAGAAGTTACCAAGTTAAACTGGTAAAATCTAAAGTAATGATTTCCTTTTTAAAGATTTATTTATTATTTGATAGGCAGAGTTACACAGAGAGATCTTCCATCCACTCGTTTACTCTCCAGATGGCCATGAGGATTAGGAGGAGGCCAGGAGCTTCTTCCAGGTCTCCCATGTGGGTACAAGGGCCCAAGAACTTGAGCCATCTTCCTCTGCTTTCCCAGGCGCATTAACAAGGAGCTGGATTGATAGTGGAGCAGCCAGGTCTCAAACTGGCACCTGTATGGGATGCCTGCACTGCAGGCCGCAGCTTTAACCCACTGAGCCACAGTGCTGGCTCCTAAAGTAATGATTTCTGATGGGAAAATGATCATACTCATGGTAACAGCAGTTAGAAAATTTTTTTTGCCATCCACTAGTTGTTATTCTAAATACTTTATGTAGGTTGAGTTAATCTGCACAACAACCCTGTATGTGGTTTTGTAGTTATCACCCTTTTTGAGATGAGAAAACTGAGGTACAGTGCAGTTAGGGAATCTGCCTGGGGTTACACAATGTGGAAGTATAGGGGCTGGGATTCAGACCCGGTGCCCACAGTGTCAGCCTTCGCAGCGTTCTGCTGCCAGCAGAGGTGTCCAGGAATGTGGTGTGAAAGCTGTGGGTAGAGTTGGGGCATCAGAAACCCACTTTCTAGAACTGAGGTGAAGTCTGTGCTCTTGTGTTGTAGGTGAAGATTCTGCAGATGATTCTGATTATGGAGAGAGTGACGATAATGATGAAGACTTCACTATGAGAAAAAGTAAAGTTAAAGAAATTAAAAAGAAAGAAGTGAAGGTAAAATCCCCAGTAGAAAAGAAAGAGAAGAACTCTAAATCCAAATGTAATGCTTTGGGTAAGCTTGGTCCAAAATATTTTCATTTTCTCAAGGCAGTTTATTTGTTTGGTTTATTTGCTATATTTTTCTGACCTTTACCTTTGTTCTCCACATCTTACCAGTGTTCATTTCTGGTTAAAATACATACAAGAAAGCAGGGCAGGGCTGGGCAAGGGAGGAACGCAGACAAGCCTGAGCTCTGCTAGCGGTTACCATGCATTCGCCTGCCTCAGGCCTTAACGGCCACCCTTTGTGGTAGCCGGGTCACCTGGATTGTACAGGGAGAAAAACAGAAGCTCTGAGAAGCTAAAACTGGGGAATTTTACATTCGACAGGGGAAGGGGCCGCGGCTGATATTGGAACCCAGTGTGTCGTTTAGTGGCAAGCTCAGTCCACTGGACCACATTTTCTCTGGGTAATTAAACAAGGATGCTTGCATGGCTTTAATGCCTTGCTGTTGTGCTTGACCTCATCTCTGATTTGAAAGCTCTTTTGCCACATGGTTAGGGCACCTTTTTGTGTTTCTTTGCCCCAAATTTAGTAAAAACCATTTTTACAATAAAACTTCTGAAATTTGAGACTGCTTGAGCATGAAATACCTGCTGCTTATGTATAGGAGGTTAGGATATTTTTTAGTTCGTAACATATGATAGATTATTGTAAAATACAACTTCTATTAACTGAATTTTCTTGATTTATTGATATCTATTTTATGTCATGTTTATTTTTTTTAACTTATTTAATAAATATAAATTTCCAAAGTACAGCTTTTGAATTACAGTGGCTTTTTCTCCCCATAACTTCCCTACCACCCACAACCCTCCCCTCCCCCACTCCCTCTCCCGTCCCATTCACATCAAGATTCATTTTCAATTATCTTTATATACAGAAGATCAATTTAGTATATACTAAGTAAAGATTTTAGCAGTTTGCACCCACACAGAAACACAAAGTGTAAAGTACTGTTTGAGTTCTAGTTATATTGTTAATTCAGATAGTACAACACATTAAGGACAGAGATCCTACATGGAGAGTAAGTGCACAGTGACTCCTGTTGTTGATTTAACAATTGACACTCTTGTTTATGGCATCAGAAATCACCCTAGGCTCTTGTCATGAGTTGCCAAGGCTATGGAAGCCTTTTGAGTTCGCCAACTCCGGTCTTATTTAGACAAGGTCATAGTCGAAGCAGAAGTTCTCTCCTCCCTTCAGAGAAAGGCACCTCCTTCTTTGATGGCCCGTTCTTTCCTCTGGGATCTCACTCACAGAGATCTTTCATTTAGTTCTTTTTTTTTTTTTTTTTTTTTTGCCTCAGTGTCTTGGCTTTCCATGCCTGAAATACTCTCATGGTTACGTCATGTTTAATACAAATGCTGTTTGCCATTTTTCAGACTTCCTTTTTTAATAGGGAGAATTGCTGTTACCTTAAATAGCATGGCACTCACTAAGATTTAAAGACTGATTGTCCTTTCTCTGCTAGATTCTGAATTAATGAGGGTTAGAGGTTTTAGAGGTTTTTGGATGTTTTGGTTCTTTTTTTGTTTTGTTTTGTTTTAAAGATTCTTATTTATTTATTTGCAAGACAGAACTATCATTTGCTTTTTCACTTCTCAAATGCCTGTCAATAGCTGGAACTGGGCCAGGCTGAAGCCAGGAGCCAGAAACTCCATTTGGGTAACCCACATTGGTGGCAGGGACTCCAGTACTTGAGCCATCATCTGTTGCTTCCCAGGGTGCACACTAGGAGGAAGCTGGAGTCAAGAGTGGAACCAGGACTCAAAACCAGGCACTCTAGTGTGGGATGTGGTATTCCCACTGGCATCCCAATTGGTGGCTTAACTGTTCGGCCGGACACCCATCCCAGAATGTCATGAATTCTTGAGCAGATTCCCAGAGCACCTACCGCTGTTGAGTATGTAGTAAAAATGCTCAGGTTCATATGCATTTGGATGCCTCTTAGGAATCTCAAAGCAAGCATTGTCTGGAAGTGAATTTATATTCCACCTGTGCTCCTGTCTTGTCCTCTTATATCTCCTCTCATCCTTGTGGCCGTTCTGTAGGTAATGGCACCATGGAGCCATTGCAAGTCATGGATCGTTTCTTCGTCTCCATTTGAACTAAACATGAAACTAATGTACTGCTTTCCCTTCCCTCTTCACTTTAGTTCAGGCTCTCAGCACTTGTTTCCTGGGTTCCTACAGTGGCCTGCAGGGCAGTCTGCTTGCTCTACACTGCCACCATAAAGATGTCTGTAAACTCTTGTGAAAATAAAACTTATGCCTGGTTGTGACCAGCACACACTCCTTTTCTTGGTCTGCACAGCTCATCACAAGTGATTGCATCCTCTCTCTCTCACTCTCACTCTCCAGACACACACACACACACACACACACCTCTTTTCTTGAGATTCTTGCTCCAGCCACACCAAATCAGTACTGGTTCTGGAACTTGTCTCATTCTCCAATTCTGCATGCTCTACTTCTGGAAAACTTCCACAGCTCGTCTTCTCTTCAGCCTTGGTTCAAACCATCCTCACCTCCCCCCTGTGCTGTAGACGTGCGTACTAGCTATAACTTCCTGTGCTACTAGGCATGCCTCTAGAGTCTGTCATTTCCCTTAACACACCGCATTAGACACATCTTTCTATTTTCTTGTCCTTCCCACTGGAGTTGAGTGACTGGACCATGACCCCCTTGGGAGCTGGATCCATGAGTTCCTGAGTTACTCTGTGTTCCTCTTGAACCTAGTACATTGCCTCGCTGACACCTACTGGTGAGACACTGTCACATAATTGTTCAAGGATGGACTTTGGAGTCAAATGTGGTTTCTAATCCTGGCTCAGACACACCTGGCTATCAAACTAGAGGCAGATTACTTAGCCTTTCCATTGCCTTAGCTGACAGAGGGGCCAGTAATGTGTATCAGAATTGTCATAAAGGATTAAAGGCAATGTATGTGGTATGTTTCACACATTGGCTGGCATGTAAATAAATGCCTATCAAGGATGGTTATTCTTGGGTGTGCAATAAAGGTTTCCACATTTGTGATACTGCCTTTTTAATTTTGTGTAAGATTATGTAACTATAATTTTTATAAATATGTACTAGATTCTTCTATTTCACAAGCTCTTTTATGTGTACTTTTCAAATAAGTGACTTCAGTAGACTCTGCTGCAGCTGCTGTCAAATCAGAACCTCAGCCCTCACCAAAGCAGGTTTCCCTGTCTTCAGAGGCCGCTAGGAAACCGTTACAGATATGCAGCCCTTCTGCTGAAAGCAAGAGGCCCAAGTGGGTCCCACCAGGTACTGCATGTTATGTGTGATCAAGGGCAAGGGCTTGGAAGGCTACCACTGGTAGATTATTTTGTCGTAGATGCCGAAGAAATATCTGAGCATTTCCCTCTATTAATATTCTTTAAAACCAAGTTTTAAGTTGCTATATTTATTCCTCGTTTGTTTAGCCATTCCCTTATTATTCAAGTTGTTTAATTTTTTTTCTTGCTGTTTCAAATTTTGAAATTTAATGCTAGGCAGAAAGAATTGCTATGATAAGGTGATAGTATACATGAAGCGAGTGTAAGATTTTATGTCTTTATAACCAGTGTTATTTGCTCCCAGCTTCCTGTTTCACCTTTCATGGTTAAAGTTTTGATGTCATTACCTTGGCTTCCAGGAATGTTTGAAAATAGGCACAGCCTTTCTGCTCTTTAGTGCTGTCATTCTATAGACCAAGTGTATTGGTTAATGGACCCTGGAAAGCAGAATGATGCTTACCTAGCTTTTTTCTTCTGCTACTTTAAACATTAATGTATATTAAGAGATTTCAGACATAATCAGCATCACTTATTTTTTCTTTCAGCGGCATCTGGAAGTAGCAGCTCCAGGAGCAGCCCCCTAGCAGGAGCGACAGTTAAGTCTCCAAATCAGAGTCTCCGCCTTGGCTTGTCCAGATTAGCACGAGTTAAACCTTTGCATCCAGGTGCCACTACTGGCTGAGTGTGGTGGCACAGGAATGTGTGATTGAGAGAATCACAATGTCTCAAGCATGTTTCTGTTTGATTTGTGTTTATCCGCGTATTTGAGGGGGACATTGAAATGTATCGTGTCATGTTGTATAAATGGACTCTACCCACTTGGTGATTCTGTTCCCTGTGAAGCTATTCAAGACTTCAGTAAAAGGTTTATTTATATGGATTATCTTCTCATGCGATTTCCTTCTGAAGAGCGTGTTCTATCTTCTTATGCATCATAAGTCACAGTCATCACCTGTTTGCCAGTGTGACAGGGAGGAAGTCCGTGTCACATGCTGTTCTTGTTCTGTGCTGTTCTCTAGCCTTGTCTAGTTTCTGACACCTTAGCTTTAACTGTTCAGAGTTTTTATCTGGCCGGGGGAATCATTTCCATTTCTTTCAGGAGACATTTCTGAAACCTTCCTATTAATATTGCTACTTAAGCAATATTAACCGTCAGTTTTATTGCAAAAATGTTTCATATTTTACCCAAATCATTTTATAGTAAGAATTCAGAATTATTTTACATATCAAAGTGATTTAATAGTTATGTCTCCTACTTGGAAATAGATGGTTATTGTATAGCAAACAGAATTTAATGACATTTTATGAAGTCTTCATTATCAAAAGCCTCTAATAAAAGTGAAAAAGCTCTTTTCCCTATTTCTTTTATATTTCTCTGATTGTGTACGTTTCATGATAAGATGAGAGCCTTGCAAGGAACATTAACCTTGTAAGCATAACCAGGGGAAGCAGTTTCGTAATCACTGTGTGTTCAGCCAGTACTCTGGAGAACAGCTGTCCAGTACTCGGTCATCCTGAGTATTCTATTAAAGAATATAGATTCTCAGGAAACTCAGCTCTGAATTTATTGTGAATAAAAGCAGTAATGAGTGTTTTATGGTAAGAATGATCACTTTTTAATAAAAATTTTCAAATCATGTTAACCACTTAAAGACATTAATACTTAGCTCTTGCTTTATGGAAACATTTGTCTTAACCTGAAAATAAGTAATTTGAAGTTATGATTAAAGTGTTCCTTTACATATTGATAGTGTACATTTTTCCCCTTATCGAGTATATTTTATTTGCCACCTCAGTTACCCCATCACCCAGCTTTTGGAGCCGCCGTATTGTCTAGTCACATAGTGCTGAGGTACTGTCTGTGGTCCGTATCAGCAGTAAACATTAAGAGGCTGTACGGTACTGATACCACTGACTAACCACCTGGCAGCAGCTTGAGACCCTGTTTTTGCTGTGTTGTTTCATATTCATCGTTTCTTCCTATCTGAAACTTACCTCAGACTGGCCTGACTGCAGGAGCAAGGGCCTTCATGGTGCCAAGCCCGGTGTCGTTGGTTTTCGCCTGATCTGATGAGCCCTGTTCATCAGACCCTGGTGGAGGCATTCTGTTTTCTTGGGTCACAAGCCACTTTCTGTGATTTTTCTCCCCACCCCCCTGCCTACTCTTCATTAGTTTGCTGCTTTCTAATCTCTCCTGTCACCTGCTCCGATTCTCTCACTGCAGGGTCACGTAGTGTACA
The DNA here is from genome assembly GCF_033115175.1 of Lepus europaeus. Lineage (NCBI taxonomy): Eukaryota > Metazoa > Chordata > Mammalia > Lagomorpha > Leporidae > Lepus > Lepus europaeus. The sequence goes on along the minus strand of NC_084832.1, from coordinate 100,722,602 downwards.
GTTCCATTCTCTTCCCCTGCTTTCTCTCTGCCCCACCTTGTTTGACTTTAGGTGACTTCACGCTCCAGTGCCTACTTATGCGATAGGAACTCTCAAGTTAGGGTCTTTTTTTTTTTTTTTTTAAGATTTATTTATTTATTTGAAAGTCAGAGTTACACAGAGAGAGAAGGAGAGGCAGAGAGAGAGAGAAAGATCTTCCATCCACTGGTTCATTCCCTAGATGGCCACAACAATCCGAAGCCAGGAACGTCTTCTGGGTCTCTCATGCGTAAGGACTTGGACATCTTCTACTGCTTTCCCAGGCTAACGAGGAGAGCAGGATCGGAAGTGGAGCATCCGGGATTCGAACCGGTGCTCATATGGGATGTTGCACTGCAAGCAGTGGCTTTACCTGCTACCTCACAATGCCAGCCCCTCAAGTTAGGGTCTTTAACCACATCTTGCTTTTGACACAGGACCCATTGCCTGGTTCATTGACAGTTTGATGTAGTAAGTGGGTCACTAATTCATATTCCACTGTCCCTAACGTCTTCCTGTATTTTCTGTTAGTAGATGGTACTCCTATCAACACAGATGCCCAAGGTATATAATCCTGAGATTTAGTCTATTCTTTCACCCTTTGTTTCCAGATACTGCATTCTATTCCATATCTTAAATTTCTGAAAACTGTTCTTCTATTTTCCTTTCCTGATTCTGAAACATTGTCACTTCTGACATCCTTGCCTTGATTCTTAACCTACTCTGGCCACCATTATACTGGGGTTGCCACCAAGAGTTTAAACCTGAGCATGAACACCCCCTGCTTGCAATCCATGCACATTCACCTTGGCCTGTTTAGTTCACAAGCTACATTCTGTCTGTCTGGCCCCTACCTGCTTCTTCAACCTGGTCTCAGCTGCCCATGTACACCTTTGACCCCTGTCCCACCACACTGAGTGCTGGCACCAGTGATACCAAGCTTTCTTGGTACTAGCTCTGCAGATTTGTTCTTGCTTTCTTTACATGGCTAACTGCTACTTGTTCTTGCATACTACAATTCAACTCAGCTCTTTCAAAAAGCTTCTTTTGGATGTCTGTCTGCTCTCTGGGTCAGCTGTGCACTCCAAGCCAAGCGACTGCCATTCACCTGTAACTTTCCTTCCTTTTTGTGCTTCTTGAAAACCTGATACAGAGTCTGTGCCCAAAAATGTTCATCTGAGAGCAAATTTATATGAACGATTTTTGCTAAGTGCTTCTGTTGATCACATAGTTTATGAAAAGAGAATGGGGATAACTCCACTTGTCTTCTCAGCCAACTTGAGTCAATCTATGTGTCCTGGGATTTCGTGTGGTTCTTACTCTAAAGACTGGGGAGTGAGGGAATGGGGTGGGCTCTGTGGTGCAACAGCCACACTTGGGACTTCCGCAGCCCAAGCCCAAGTGCCCTTGTTTGAGTTCTGGCTCCTCCAATTCCCAACTAACTTCTTGGGATGCAGCTAAGTATTTGGGTTCCTGCCGTCCACGTGGGGACACCCAGATTGAGTTTCAGGCTGTGGATTCTGCCTGGCCCAGTTCCCACTGTTGTGGGCATTTGTCTTTGGCTTTCAGTAACGTGGGCGGGGAAAAGGATCGAAGCAAGAGAAGGGAAGTAGGAGAAGACGAGTCCTTTTAGGCTGATGTTTAAGCTGATTTATTTGGGACTGGACCAGAACCTGAGCCCTTTTCAGCTCCAGAGTCACAAAAAGGGCGGAAGCTGTTGCCATGGCGACGAACAGAGGGTGTGGCCCCCCGCGGACCGAGCAGGTGACTTGTAGCGCCCGGGGCGGGCGGTCCGCTAGCCTCATGCAGCTCCTCCCACCCCCGACCCCCACCGGAACAAAGTAAGGACCTGGGAGTGGGAGGGGGCTTGGATGGGTCGGGCCTTCCAGTCTTAGCCATCGGGGCCCGTGGAGCCCTTGGGGCCAGGGATATGAAAGCTCCCGCAATGAAGTGTGAGTTCACAGAGGGACTGGGCTGCCTTAACACTCACCCTCGGGTGCGGCGTCCTGCGTCCTCCCTGACTGCCCTGTCAATAGAATGGCGCCTGCGGGCCATTCTAGGGAACTCGAGACCTGCCCTGAACCCGTGCTTCCAGCCAAAGCCGACACCTGGGGGGCGAAACTTCTTGTCTTTGCGCCTTCACCGCCAGGCCGCCTGGCATTCGCAAGCGGGTCCCACGACCGTGCTCTGGGGGGTGAGGCTGTGGCACACCCTGTGCCCCGGCACCTGCGTGCTCAGCCCGGTAACAAAGCACGCTGAGGTGTGGTTGTTTCACACCCCGGGCCACGCAACTCTAGGGTGTTCCCAGGACCAGCAGTTTTTTCCCCTAAACAAATTCAGACGCTGCAAAACCCGAGCTGTCTGTCAGGGCTTCCGACACACGAGACTCCTGTGACATTTGAAATAACTGACCACATCACCAGTCTTAACTCCAGCCCTACTCTTGGGGCTTAAGTAGAGACTTGGCAAAAGGTCACACCCACTTAGACGGAAAAGCCGGAACTAACACACGGGTGGTGAGTAAGTAGAATCCTGGCGTTCCGAGGGATCCTTCAAACCAGGATGATCCCTCCTGGTGGCTGTGTCACTGAAGCCTGCTAGTTCCCTTCTGTTTTAGCCCCCATCAAGAGAGCATGAGATGAACCAGGAATCCGTCTGTCTGGCAGTCTGCCAGGCTCGCCTCCCTTGCCTGGCCCTCTACAGCTCCATATTCTTGCAAACAGGCTAAATGCACACTTCTCAAACTCGCAGAGGATCCGGTGCCTCCGACTCAACATGAGCCTGTTGTGGGATGATGCTGATAAAGGGCAAGTGCTGATGTAGACTGTGATTAATAGAAATAATAACGAATAGATAATTAATAGTTAACTGTGACAGTTAATAATAGATTTATAATTAATATTAATAGATAATTAATAGTTAATAATAGCTAATAGACTATGTCAAGGGATGTCAAGTTCTTACTGGCAGACTTAGCAATGATTAGAACATAACCTAGACTTTAGAAAACTGAAGCTACTTTAAGAGAAATCGTTAAAAGAAATTAAAAATAGAAATGACCACGACACTGGCCCTCTGTCATGCCTGGACATTCTCTCATGGAAGGAAGGTTTGAAAAATAAGCGTTAGGGGCCAGCTCCATGGCGCAGTAGGTTAATACTCCACCTGCGTAGCCGGCATCCCATATGGGCGCTGGTTATAGTCCCAGCTGCCCCTCTTCCAATCCAGCTCTCTGCTATGGCCTGGTGAAGTAGTAGAAGATGGCCCAAGTCCTTGGGCCCCTGCACCCATGTGGGAGAACAGGAAGAATTACCTGGCTCCTAGCTCAGATTGGAGCAGCTCTGGCCGTTGCGGCCATCTGGGGAGTGAACCAACGGAAGGAAGACCTTTCTCTCTGTCTCCCTCTCACTCTGTAACTCTACCTCTCAAATAAATAAATAAAATATTTAAACAAACAAAAATAAGCAAAGACAACTCAGAATGCCTGTAAGATGAGCAGGTGCAAGGGAAGGAAACGAGCTTTTTTGCTAGTTAAGGTTTGAACGTTCAAGAACACTTGTGTAGGAAAGAGGGCGGATTTGTTCCTCATTGCAGGAGATAAGGAGGGGTAGAAGATACTGTGCTCAATATAATTTAGTGTTTGATCAAATATTTACCAAGCACCAACTATATGTAAGTTAATAGTGAAGTGTACAATAATGGGTTGCCTGGAAAAATAGCACATTCTGTCGCAGAAGTATTTCTTGAGACTTAAAATCAAGATGAGACAAAAATACATGCACCCAAGATAATTAACACTTAAACTGTTGACTGACAAAATGAGCTCAAGAGACAAAAATGCTGTGGGATTCCAGTGGGTCGAGCTCAGTGTTGAGAGCTATGGGAACTGACCTGCATGTAAGATAAAAATGAGCTTTCTGAATTTTCAGTTCATTTTAGTTCTCCAAAGCAACATTGACTGTAGCTCTGAGCTAGACTTATTATTTATGTTCATTCATGCAGCAAGATACAAGCAATATGAAATATTTTATTTTTTTTCTTATGTAGTTTACCACATGTAAAGGATAAGCATTTGCAAGATGTTGAGTGGGGGTTAAATATTATTGTTGGAAGCCAGATTGAATGCGTAAAGACGCACACCAGAGTTTTTGATAACCATAGAATTAGCCAAGACAGGGAAATTATGGATTCAGTCCCAACAGAGTAATATTTTCCCAGCTATCACAATCTTTCCACAGAATTAGAATGATATTTAGAACCGGAGGGGACTTTACAGATTATCTGGTCCATTCTTAGCATTTTGCAAATGGGAAAACAGAGTACAGAGAAAACAACTGACTCATTCAAAACCATGGCAGTATTTGTTGGGCAGCCCTGAGACTGGACCACTCCAAGACTCAGCATGTTCTCAGTGCTTGCCTCTTCTCTTTACCTATAGAGCCGCCAGAACTGAACAGAGGAACGAGTTCCAACTGTTTGGAGAAATGCACCTTGACTTTTATAGTCAACCATGGCCCTGGGAAGTAGCTGCAGGCAGCACTTGATGCACAGTCTTAGCAGGGAAATTTTCATTCATTTTCCCCTAGTGTTGTATTGGCACAGCCCCATGTTTAGTTGATGGCCAAAATTCTAGCTGTGTGGTCTCCCAGTTAATTCCCAGATTTGTCCTAGATTCTCTGCTGTCCTCGGTATCATTACCTTGGTTGAGGCCCGCATCACTCTTCTGACTTCTGGAAAAGGCAATGCTGTTTCATACTTTTGTTCTTTGTGCAGCCTCAGTCACCTGCCCCTGACTCCGTGCCTGTCCTGCACATTCGTCAAGGATGGTTCTTCTCTGCTCAGGTGTGAAGGCCTCCGCAGCTCTCCTGGCAGAGTTGGTTTTAGTCACCACCTTGGAATGTGCTCCATGAGCTCTTACACAGGCCTCTGTTAATGCAACCATCACATGCATTGTAATGGTCTGTTGCACACTGCTCCTCTCTTGGATAATGAGTTCTTGAAGCAGAGTCTAGGTCTAGTTTGTTGGTGGAACTGTCTGGACAAATGTTTGTAGAAAGAAAGGTAAGGGGGCCGGCGTTGTAGTATAGCAGGTTAAGCCTTGGCCTGCGACGCTGGCATCCCATATGGCACCAATTCAATACCTAGCTGCTCCACTTCTGATCCAAGTCCCAGCTAATGCACCTGGGAAAAGCAGTGAGAGAAGGCCCAAGTGCTTGGCCCCCTGCACCCACGTGGGAGAGACCTGGATGCAGCTTTGGGCTCTTGGCCTCCACCTGGCCCAATCCCAGCTGTTGTGGCCATTTGGGGAATGAACCAGTAGACTGAAGATCTCTCTCTCTCTCTCTTTCTGTAACTCTGTCTTTCAAATAAAAAAAAAATCTTAAAAAAATAAAAAAAGAAAGGAAGACAGGAAAGAAGGGAAGGAAGAAGTGAAACTGTTAGCAAAGAAACAATTTTTACTTTGTGTTTGCTTTTGCATAAGATTTTTCATACTGCTATGTGTGTAGTGTGTATTTGTGTTAAATTTAACCTTCCCACTCACCTCTCCTAGCCCCACTCTTACCTACTACGGTTCATTTCTACCAGATCCTCCTATATGCCTGTATTCAGACATGCAAACATCTTACTTTTATTAAATAAGTAATATGGGTTAATACTACACACATTGTCCTACTGTATTTGCTCAATATATCATGAACATACACAAAGATATACCTCATTTCTTAACAACTATATCACATTCCATAAAACACATGGACCATATTTTTTTATTTTATTATTTTTTTTTACAGGCAGAGTGGACAGTGAGAGAGAGAGAGACAGAAAGAAAGGTCTTTCTTTTCCGTTGGTTCACCCTCCAATGGCCACCGCGGCCGGCGCACCGTGCTGATCCGAAGCCAGGAGCCAGGTGCTTCTCCTGGTCTCCCATGCAGATGCAGGGCCCAAGCACTTGGGCCATCCTCCACTGCCTTCCTGGGCCATAGCAGAGAGCTGGACTGGAAGAAGAGCAACCAGGACAGAATCTGGCGCCCCGACCGGGACTATGAACCCGGGGTGCCAGCGCCGCAGGCGGAGGATTAGCCTATTGAGCCACAGTGCCGGCCAACCATATTTTTTAACTTCCAATTATACATAGACAAGTTATTGTTTTTGAATATGTATTCTGCAATAAGTGTTAATTTGACTTCAGTCTTCTAAAGAATGTCAAATTCATGGTGCCACCATCGCTGATTGTAGTGTCTGTGATAGTTTTCCAATGGAGCAATTGACAGAAACCATGGAACCATTTGTATGGGACCCTGTTCTGCCTCCTGGTTCCCTTAGCCCTTGTTAGGGTTAGAGGTTGAGAAGGCAGTGACATGGGACACAGGAGAGTCTCAGTAGTGCTCTGCTAACCTGATAGAGTGTAAGTGTCCCTAGGTCCCTCAATTCACCTTCCACTTACATAAATTTCCACTTCAACTAGAGTCCATACGCTTCTGCAACTTTTCTCATCTTGCTGTGAATTATTCGTAAGGCTGTGCTCTAAGTGCATGTGCAAAAGAGCCAGATGAGGTCCTGGGAAAGCATTTCCTCCAGCTGTCCCCTTCTCTTTTTCTATAGGCGTTGCAGTGTCCTAGTAGCCCACCAATACATGAATATGGTGGGGGAATATTGTCACAGCCGGACACTGAGGTTTACTTCCCAGTTAGTAGGCTAGAAGGGTCTTTTTGCTGGGTGTCTTAAACTCCTGGCCCCCAGCCACCTCCCCTTCCTCCTCCTCTGGCTCCCGTTGCTTCCTCTGCCCTCCTGACCTCAGCTACCAGAAGGGAGATGAGGAGAAGCAAGGCTGGGCCTTCCTCCTGCCAGCTTCCTTCCTTCGAGCCTCCCCACTTCCGACCAGCCCTGTGTGTGTGGGCCCTGTTTCACTCCTACCGCGGATTCATTTTTGGACTCTTCCCTCCTGCAGGACTCAAATGGATGCTAAAAAGCCACTGAAACAAAGTGTGACTTCCTTCCCGATTTTGAAAACAAGGAAGAAGCAAAATTTCACCTCTGTGAAGGTAAAGGTCCTTTTGTTTCAGCTGGGGTAGGAGGGGTTGTCTTGAAGATCTGAGGACTGCAGACCCGGGGAGGGGGGTGGCGTTGCTGTACCCCAAATGCCTCTGAGGACAGGATGAGGGCAAGGGTGTGGCTACCACGCTGGCTGGCAAAGCCAGGCTAGGCTGGCTGGGAGCAGGGCCCACTTCCCAAGGACAATCTAACAGGGGGCTTGTATTTGAGGAGCCCCTAGTGCCTCCCTGGTGTCTGTTATCTGTCTTATATACTGCAGCCACACCAGAGGCTGGAATAGCTCTCAGGAGCATTTCAGGATATTCCCAGGAAATGTCTGGGTTTCTGCCTTGTTTTGTTTGCCTGACACACACACAGTGTCTGACCTTTTTCACTGTGCCTCAAGACCTAGGGAACTGCCTCAGCTCCGAAGGTGAGAGTGTGACATGGTACCTTTGTAGTTACCATCTATGAAGATGCTTCCAAAAATTCATACGGGGGCTGGTGCTGTGGCGTAGAAGGCCAAGTCTCCACCTGTAGCGCCAGCATCTCATACGGGCACCTGTTCAAGTCTCAGCTGTTCCACTCCCATCCAGCTCCCTGCCAAAGTACCTGGGAAAACAGCAGAAGATGGCCCAAGTCCTTTGGCCTCTTCACCTGTGTGGGAGGTCCAGCAGAAACTCCTGGCTCCTGGTTTTGGCTTGGCGCAGCCCCAGCCATTCAGCCATTTGGGGAGTGAACCAGTAGATGGAAGACCTCTCTCCCTCTCTCTCTCTCCCTCTCTCTTTGTTCTTTCTCTATGTCTGCCTTTATTTTGACAGGCAGAGTGGACAGTGAGAGAGAGAGAGACAGAGAGAAAGGTCTTCCTTTTCCATTGATTCACCCCTCAATGGCCGCTGTGGTTGGCGCACGACGCTGATCCGAAGCCAGGAGCCAGGTGCTTCTCCTGGTCTCCCATGCGGGTGCAGGGCCCAAGCACTTGGGCCATCCCAAACTGGACTGGAAGAGGAGCAACCAGGACAGAATCCGGCGCCCCGACCGGGACTAGAACCTGGTGTGCCAGCACTGCAGGCGGAGGATTAGCCTATTGAGCCACGGTGCTGGCCTATCTCTGCCTTTCAAATAAGTAAATACATCTTTTTAAAAAAGTTCATATGAAAATGGAATTTAAAAATAGTTCATTTTGGCACAAAATAAAAATGAAAGTCTTCAAAAGTTCATTGAAATGCATGTTATGAAGCAACTGTGCATGAATTTCAAATTTTTTTGCACCAAAAGGAACTTATCCTTTAATGCTGTTTTTCATGAACTTTTTGAAGTACCTGTCTGTAAGACCAACTTTTTTTTAAGATCAACTTCTAAACCGGTTGTATTTTTCTTTTCTTTTTTAAAAAATATTTTATTGATTTTATTTGAGAGGCAGAGTTAGAGAGAGAGGGAGAGACAGAGAGAGAGGTCTTCCATCCATTGGTTCACTCCCCAAATGATCACAATGTCCAGAGCTGTGCCGATCCGAAGCCAGGAGCCAGGTGCTTCCTCCTGGTCTCCCATGGGGTGCAGGGCCCAAGCACTTGGGCCATCCTCCACTGCCTTCCCAGGCCACAGCAGAGAGATGGACTGGAAGAGGAACAACCAGGACTAGAACCCGGTGCCCATATGGGATGCCAGTGCCGCAGGCGGAGGACCAACCAAGTGAGCCACAGCGCTGGCCCCAGGTGTACACGTTTTGTTCACACCTAAGACATATTTCTTCTGATAGAACAAAAATTCCTATCATGTATTTTTAGTAATAAATATACAGTAAGATGTGATACTATAGCAAAGGTAACATTCTTTAGTACAGATTTTAAAAATATTGTGCAACAGAATGTCTTGGTCATGATTTCACTTTGGTAAGAATTATCATGAATTTTGCAACCAGCATTCTTTTCTTTTTTACCCTATTTGAGCTCACAACTGAGTGCTTAAATGACTCTTACATAAATCTTAGAGGTAGGTGCTGTTATTATCTCCATTTTATAGATGAGGAAACAAATATAAAAGCAAGATTAACTAGCCTATTGTCATAAGCCAGTGAGTGCAGGAAATATCTCAAATCCCTTTTTCTTAACTATTCTGTCCCATGCCTTTCTGCTGAGTAACACCAACTCTGTTACCTGTTGTTCTATGAAGTTCTTTGTAAATTAATTTTAAGAAAATCAAATTCTACTGCAGCTACAGTGAGAGAGATTGTCAAAGATAAAGGGGTGAGTGTTGTGGCACAGAGGGTTACGCCGCAGCTTGTGATGCCGGCGTCCCGTATGGGAACGCTGGTTCAAGTCCTGGCTACTCTGCTTCCAGTGCCGCTTTCTGCTGATGCTCTTGGGCCGGCAGCAGAGAACGGCAACTACTTGGACCCCTGCCACCCACGTGGGAGACCAGGATGGAGTTCTGGGCCTTGCTTCCGCCCGGCCCAGCCCCTAATGTCATGGTCATTTGGGGGAGTGAACCAGTGGATGGAAGATTTCTCTCCCTCTGTCTGGCACTGCCTTTTAAACAAACAAACGAACAAACAAATGAATCTTAAAAAAAAAATGCACCACATTCAACATCAATTCATTTATGTTGTTTTCTACCATGTAACTAGCATGAGGTGCACAATACCACTTTTTTATTTCTAACTATTCTGGTGAGCCTTAAATAAATGCCTTTTCATTGTCTACTGATTGGCCCCAATAGACTTCTCATCATTGAATTTAGTAGGTTTAAGGAAGGAGATGGAAACATATCAATAACTGGCCTCTATATATGAAATTTTGAGCTCTAGTGGACAATTATGTTAATTGGAGGATGAAAATGAATTATATGAATTATAACCTCTTCATCAAAAAAAAAAGTCCCAAGCAGATGTACAAACAATATTTGAAATACTTAAATAAATGAATGATCATTTATAATTTTCATAGTATTTAATATTATAAATTATAAACAAAATTTATAATAACCATCAAATATTTAAATACCTTATAAATAGCTATACTTCAGCCAAGGGTGCATTAGAATATGATTTTTTAAAAAGATTTATTTTATTTATTTGAAAGGCACAGTTACAGAAAGGCAGAGGCAGAGAGAGAGAGAGGTCTTCCATCCACTGCTTCACTCCTCAAATGCTGCAATGGCTGGAGCTGGGCGGATCCAAAGCCAAGAGCCTGGAGCTTCTTCCGGGTCTCTCACATGGATTCAGGGACCCAAAGACTTGGGCCATCTTCTGCTGCTTCCCCAGGCACATTAGCAGGGAGCTGGATCGGAAATGGAGCAGTTGGGACTTGAACCGGTGCCCGTTTGGGATGCTGGCATTGCAGGTGGCGGCTTTACCAGCTACGCCACAGTGCCGGCCCCTAGAATGTGATTTTTAAAAACTAATTTCACCTGCCTTTTAGCCAACAGTGTGTTCCTCTATATTGTGATGTGGGTTTCTTTTCACAAAGCCCCGGTTCATCTGGCTGAACTCTGAAAAAAATGTTAGAACGCCATCTTCCTGTGAGAGTTCTTTGTCTTTAATGCCCACGGAGATGCCCATCCTTTCTGCTTAACCATCAGGGATCAAGGAACTCTCCCAGGGCCCTCAGTGCCCTTCAGGAGAATGCTCTGTGTTGTAGCTGATCCTACAGCACAGCTAACTATGACGCCATCTGAGCTAGTAAGCTGCAGGCCACCTGGCTTCTGTCTGTCTCTAGTCAAAGAGAACAGCACTGCTGGGCCCAGACCAGCTAGCAGGGATCCAGGGTCTCAGATTAGGCCATGCTGGCAGGAGACCCTGGGGGCCTGGGGCCTGGGGCCTGGGGAAGGGAGCTCTGTTCATTTAGGGTATCGCTTTACCATCTTCCTGACCATTGATGAGTAGGTGCTGTGAAGTAGATCTGGAATCTTGCCAAAAATGCATTTTCTGTTTTTAGCACTGGACGCGCAGGGACTTTTTCTCTGTTAGTTTTCTTAAATCCCCCCTGAATCGTTCGATTGCTAAATGCCACCTCTTTAGCTAGGCCTGCCTTTCCCAGCCTTTCACACCATGTATTTGTTTACTTGTTCATTATCTGCCTCACCCTCCAGAAGCCCGTGTCTAATAAGGTAGCCATGGGCCACATGGGACTGTGGAGCCCTTCACAGATCTTTCGGCCAAGGGAGGTGGTATTGTGTGAACACCAGACTTCAAAGACTTTGTGAAAGAAACGAATGCAAAATCACTTACGAATAGCTTTTTAATGGTGTGAATTTCAGAGTATATCAATGAATACCTTGATAAAGCTGTAAAAATACTTTAATATTGATTCATGTGAAAATAAGATTCTGTATGTATTGTGTTCAATAGCTATATTATTGAAATTAAGTTCACCTGTTTTCTCTTTTACTTCGTTTAATGTGGCTATTAGGGAATTTAAAATTGTGCAGGTGGATTGCACGCCTAATATTTCAATTGGAAAGTGCTGCTCTAGATTGAACGTTCCACAGTGGCAAAGGTATCCTTGGACTGCTGCGTTGCTGAGCCTCCAGCACCTCGGACAGTGCCTGGCACAGCCTTGCACTTGCTGTGCCCTTGTGGAATGAAAACCGGAAGCCTGTATATTCATTTGTGCTGTCTGTCTCTTTATCGAGTGCCAACTCATTTCAGACATTTTTTGGGTGTTGGGGATACACTGGACAAAACAGACCAAAAAAACTTTCATGTGTCTTCAAATAGGGATTCATTGTGGAAGACTAGATGTTTCCATTCCAGGCCAAGCATGATAATGACCAGCCCTCATTTTCTATGTGGCTGAAAAGTTGAGAGTGAATGGTTTAGTGGTTCCTAACCTACTTTGTATATTTAGAGGTACCCAAGGAAATTTTATAGACTACTGAAACCAGAATTTCTAGGAGTCACAGGCTTGTTTTTATTTATTTTATTTTATTATTTTTTAAAATATTTATTTATTTACACAGAGAAAGAAGGAGAGGCAGAGAAACAGAGAGAGAGAGGGAGAGAGGTCTTCCATCTGCTGGTTCACTTCCCAGTTAGCCCAACACCCAGAGCTGTGCCTATCTGAAGCCAGGAGCCAGGAGCTTCTGGGTCTCCCACATGGGTGCAGGGGCCCAAGGACTTGGGGCATCTTCTTCTGCTTTCCCAGGCCACAGCAGAGAGCTGGATTGGAAGTGGAGCAGCCGGACTCAAATGGGTGCCCATATGGGATTCTGACACTGCAGGCAGCGGCTTTACTTGCTATGCCATAGCATCGGCCCTGGCTTGTTTTTAAAGTTCTTTGCTATCCTTTGGAGACCGATGTCTTTAAATACACTGACTGTGAGCCGGCGCTGCAGCTCAATAGGCTAATCCTCCACCTGCGGCGCCGGCACACCGGGTTCTAGTCCCGGTCGGGGCGCCAGATTCTGTCCCGGTTGCCCCTCTTCCAGGCCAGCTCTCTGCTGTGACCAGGGAGTGCAGTGGAGGATGGCCCAAGTCCTTGGGCCCTGCACCCCATGGGAGACCAGGAGAAGCACCTGGCTCCTGCCATTGGATCAGCGTGGTGCGCTGGCCGCCGCACGCCGGCCGCAGCGGCCATTGGAGGGTGAACCAACAGCAAAGGAAGACCTTTCTCTCTGTCTCTCTCTCTCTCACTGTCCACTCTGCCTGTAAAAAAATAAATAAATACACTGACTGTGAAAGCTTAGTTAGGTCATTAAGTCTCCAACTCTTTACTGGTTGTAAGAAAAATTATCCATACAGCCCCTGATGGCATTTCTCTTAATGTGCACTCTGGCTGATGCTGAGAGTCTAATAAGTATTGATTCCTTTTATCATTTATCTCCCCTCCTCTCTTCCCATATAACAGAAAGTGATTTCCTCTAAAATAGACAGGCTTGTAAGTGAATCTCACACAGAGGAGTATCATTTTTGTGTCTCATGAGCACTCCATATACAAAAACACAAAAATGAAACAAAACAAAACAAAACCTGAGCTGACCATTTGGTATTGCAAAGGAATGCAAATTACAATCAAAGCTGAAGAGAGAACAAAAAGCAGGCTTCACTTGCCAGTGGGGTCTAGGTTTTTCGGGTAATGCCTGAGTGTTTATGGTTATGAACTCACCTTTTTTTTTTTTTTTAAACATTTACTTACTTGTTTGAAAGTCAGAGCTACAGAGAGAGCAGGAGAGATAGAGAAACATCTTCTATCTGCTGGTTCATTCCCCAGATGGCTGCAATGGCCAGGGCGGGGCCAGGTGAAAGCCAGGAGCCTGGAGTTTCATCCCAGTCTCCCACTTGGGTGCAGGGGCCCAAGCACCTGAGCCATCTTCCGCTGCTTTCCTAGGCACATTAGCAGGGAGCTGGGCCAGAAGTGGAGCAGCGGAGACTTGAACCGGTGCCCATATGGCATGCTGGCATCGCAGGTGGTGGCTTGACCTGCTTTGCCACGACGTGGGCCTCAACTCACCTTTTCAGTGCCTATGGGGCCTCAGACTAGAAGGACTTGCATCGATCCTAGAAGTAAAATGTTAAAACATTGACAGTATAACCACGATCAGCCAGTCTCAGCTCAACGACAGAAAGGGATATGCCACTGTGGAGTCTCTGTGGGCCACAGTGGGCGGGATCTGGAGTGCTGCAGGAGGACAGGGCTTACCTGTTTTTCTCCATTCTGCCCAGGGCCCCACTCTTCCTCCTGAGATCTACATGGTAAGTACCGCTTTCTGTGCCCTGCACTGCCGCTGGTGCTCTAATCTGGACCTACAATTGCCGTGCGAAGGCTGTGAGGCCCACAACCCTAAGGGGAGTGAATCTGAGCTCTAGAACTAATCAGAGCCAACAGATGCTCCTGGGCAAAGCTGCTTCTTCAGGCCACGGAAGGGAGCATGTGTTCCACACTGGAGGTGGGGATAAGGAGATGCTGGAAACAGAGCAGCCCTGCCCTCCCTACCCGTGTTTAGCTTTTTTTGTATTTGCGCCTTTCACTGATGTTGAGGTAGCATCATCCCCATTCCACCAGGGAGAAATTGAGACTCAAAGAGGTGAAGCAAGGTACCTAGCATCATTCTGCTAATAAACAGCTGGAGTCAGGATTCAGATCTTGTCCTGTAATTCATGAATGCTTTTTAAAGTTTTTTTATTATTAAATGTTGAGTAGGTATAAAGTAATATTAAAGATCCATAGGTAAGGTATAAAGAATCATACAGAGGTGGGTATTTGGCCTAGTGGTCAAGACATGTCTCATTATCAGGGCACCTGGGTTTGATTTCCTGGCTCCAACTTCCTGCCAACGCAGACCCTGGGAGGCAGCAGATAAAGGCTCAATTAATTGGGTCGCTGCCACCCCCCTGGGAGACCCAGATGGAATTCTCCACCCCCAGCTTCAGTCAGGCCCAGCTCAATCCACTGCTGGAATCTGGGGTGGGGAGTGAGTGAACCAGCAGACGGGAGTTCTGTCTGTCCCTCTGAAAAATATGAATATATATGAAGAATAAGAATACAAAGAACCCCCGCTGCGTGTATCCCATACAAAGTTAAGAAAGAAGCCCCGTGTGTCCTCCCTCCGTGTTGTATCTCATCCGTTCATCGTCCCTCTGGGATAGCTGCGCTTTTGAACTTTACGGCTATTATTCCATTGCTCCTTGTTACACGTTTCTCCACCTCCTGAAGTCTGACTTGGTTGTTTTTGCATGATTTTGTGTTTGATATACGTGCACAGGAACTCAGACTGTTCATCACCCCTCTGTACCTTGCTTGTATGTTCAGGAATAAGCCAGCCCTCACTGGCACAGCATCCGGCTGGCTTTCACTTGAATGGATCAGGCCTCTGGGCTGATTATTATCTCAAACACTGGTTACCCTGAGCCTTCAGATGGTGTGAATGTCACCTTTGTTCTTTTTTATTTTTTAAGATTTATTTTGTTTATTTGAAAGAGTTACAGAGAAAGAGAGAGATCTTCCATTTGCTGGTTCACTCCCCAAATGGCCATAATGATTGGAGCTGAGCTGATCTGAAGCCAGGAACCAGGAGCTTCTTCTGGTTCTCCCAAGTGGGTGCAGGGGCCCAAGGACTTGGACCATCCTCTGTTGCTTTTCCAGGTGCATTAGTAGGGAACTGGATCAGAAGTGGAGCATCTGGGACTCGAACTGGCACCCAAAAAGGATGCCAGTGCTTCAGGCCTGGGTTTTAACCATCGACCCTGACCTCTGTTCTTGAGCTACAAGTTAACTGCTGGATTCCATTGTATGGTCATACCATACCTTTTGTCAGTTTTACAGTTGATGAACATTTAGGTTTTATTAATGTGTTTTTGCTATTAAAAAATATGAATAGTCTTGTGCATGTCTTCTAAATGCATGTGTGCAGACATTTCTAGGTATTTACCCAAGAGAGAAATTGCTAGTCAACAGGGTATATGAAACCTTAACTAGATAATTCCAAACCATTTTTTTTAAGATTTATTTTATTTATTTGAAAGACAGAGTTACGGAGAGAGGCAGACCCAGAAAGAGAGAGTTACTCCATACACCAGCTTACTCCCTAAATGGCTGCAAAGGCCAGAGCTGAGCTGATGCAAAACCAGGAGCTAGGAGCTTCTTCCGGGTCTCCCACGTGGGTGCAGGGGCCCAAGGACTTGGGCCATCCTCCACTGCTTTCTCAGGCCATAGCACAGAACTGGATTGGAAGTGTAGCAGCTGGGACTCAAACTGGCACCCATATGGGATTCCAGCACCGTGGGCCAGGGCTTTAACCGGCTGCACCATAGCACCAGCCCCAAACTGTTTTTCAAAACAACCAGCAGTGTATTTGAGTTCCAGTTGTTGTATGCCCTTTTTATTGTTTGATATTGTGTGACTTAATTTGCATGTTGATGATTTTATAAATGAGATGGAACGTCCTAGCATGTGTTAACTGGCCATTTCTGCTTCCTTGTCTTTGGAGTGTGTGGCCATGTCTTTATTGCTTAAGTAACTTTTCTATTGTGCTGTCACTTTCTTACTGCCTTGTAGAATATTTTATATATTCTTTCTCCTAATCCTTTGCCAGTTTTATGTGCTGCAAATGCCTTCTCCCCATTACCCTTCACAGCTTCTCTATTAACATTTGCATTAGTGTATAGTTAAAATTGCTGAACCAACATTAACTCTAGTCCATAGTTTACCTAAGGATTCACTTTGGTGTTGTATGTTCTATGGGTTTTAACAAATGCACAATGTCCTGTGTCCTTCACTCTATATTCCATACTATTCTGTATAGAAACACTATCCTGTAGTGTGACACAGTTTCACTGCCCTAAAAGTTCCAGCTAATCCAATTACTTATTCCTCTCTCCTTTTACACTAAAACCCTCTTTTTACTGTCTTGGTAATTTTCCTTTTCCAGAATGTTGTATAGTTGGAATCCCCTTCAGATTAACTTCTTTCAATAAACCGTATATCATTAAACTTCCTCCCTCTGTATCTTTTTGTAGCTTCATAGCTCATTTCCTTTTATTACTGAACAATACTGCATTGTATGCATGGATTTCCAATTTGTTTATCCATTCACCTACTGAAGGACATTTTGGTGGCTTCCAATTTTTTGACAGTTATACATAAAGCTATTGTGGACTCTCCATGTGTAAGTTTTTGTGTAGAAATGTTTTCGGTTCATTTGGGGGAAATACTAAGGAGGATGATTGGTTGTGTTAAGGCTACTTGTAGCTTTGTAAGAAACTGCAGAACTGTCTTCTGAAGCGGCTGTGCCATTTTGCCTTCTCACTGGCAGTGAATGAGAGTTCATGTTGTGCATCATCCTTGCCAGTATTTGGTGCTGTCAGCGTTTTGGATTTGGGATGTTCTAACAGGCATGTGATTGCATCTCATTGTTTTAATTTGCAGTTACTAAATGATGCAATGATGAGTATGTTCTTCCTATGCTTACATGTGTCTCTTCTTTGTAGAGGTGTCTGTTAAGATCTTTTGCTCATTTTTTTGTAAAGATTTATTTTATTTATTTGAAAGTCAGAGTTACATAGAGAGAGAAGGAGAGGCATAGAGAGAGGGAGAGAGAGAGGTCTTCCATCCACTGGTTCACTCCTCAACTGGCCGCAACAGCCGGAGTTGAGCTTATCTGAAGGCATGAGCCAGGAGCTTCTTCTGCATCTCCCACGCGGGTGCCGGGGCCCAAGGACTTGGGCCATCTTCTACTGCTTTCCCAGGCTATAGCAGAAAGCTGGATGGGAAGTGGAGCAGCCAGGACTTGAACTGGCGCCCATATGGGATGCTCACACCGCAGGTGGCGGCTTTACCCACTATGCCACAGCGCCGCCCCCTCCCCCTTTTGTGAAGATTTATTTTAGCTTTTGCTCATTTTTAAGATTAGATTGCTTTCTTGTTGAATTTTAAGGATTCTTTACATAGTTTAGATACATGTCCTTTATCAGATGTGTGTTGTGCACAAACTTTCTCCTCACCTGTGTCTTGTCTTTCCTTCGCTTAACAATACCTTTTGGAGAGCACAAGTTTTACTTTTTTAAAAGTAGCTGGGATAAGTCTTATTTATTTATTTATTTATTTGAAAGTCAGTTATACAAAGAGAAGGAGAGGCAGGGAGAGAGAGAGAGAGGAGAGAGAGAGGGGTCTTCCAGCTGCTGGTTCACTCCCCAATTGGCCGCAACGGCTGGAGCTGCGCCAATCTGAAGCCGGGAGCCAGGAGCTTCCTCCGGGTCTCCCACATGGGTGCAGGGGCCCAAGGACTTGGGCCATCTTCTTTTTTTTTTTTACACAAACAGTTGTATTTTTACTTGTAATACTCCAAAACTAGAAACAGTTTAAATATCTGCTTACCGGTGAATGGCTAAACAAACTGTGGTATTTTCATACAGCAAAGCCATGCAAGAAGGATGCATACTACATGATTATATTCACTGAAAAGCCTAAAGAATAAATATTTATCTTTTTTATTTTTTATTTCATAAATGTGAATTTACAAAGTGCAACTTTTGTATTGTTGTGGCTTCCCCCCCCCAACCTCCCTCCCTCCCGTGGCCCTCCCCTCTCCCTCTCCCATCCCGCCCTTTATCGAGTTTCATTTTCAATTACCTTCATATACTGAAGATCAACTTAGTATATACTAAGCAAGGATTTCAACAGGCTGCATTCACACCACCGCACAAGGTATAGGGTATTGTTCGACTAGCAGTGTTTTTAAGTTTCATAGTAAAACACATTAAGGACAGAGATCCTACGTGGGGAGCATGTACCCAGTGACTCCCGTTGTTGATTTAACAATTGGCACTCTTATTTGTGACGTCAGCAATCACCCGTGACTCTTGCTATGAGCTGTCTAGGCTATGGAAGTCCCTTGAGTTCACCGACTCTGAACTTGTTTAGTCAAGGCCGTGTCACAGTGGAGGTCCCTTCCTTGGGCCATCTTCTATTGCCCTCCCAGGCCATAGCAGAGAGCTGGATCAGAAATGGAGCATCCGGGTCTGGAACCAGCACCCATGTGGGATGCCGGCACTGCAGGCGGCGGCTTTACCCACTGTGCCACAGCACTGGCCCTGAGAGCAGAAGTTTTACTGTAACAAAACCCCACTTACCATTTTTTTCTTTCATGATCCTGCTTTTTTGCATTATATCACCAAACCCAAGGTCACCTAGATTTTCTCCTATGCTATCTTCTGGAAACAGTTTTTCCATTTACATTTAGGTCTGTGAGCCGTTTTGAGTGAGTTTTTATGAGATGATCAGATACTAGTTCTATGTCTAGATTCATTGTGTGTCTGTGTGTGAATGTCCAGTTGTTCCAGAAGCATGGTTGAAGATATTCCTTCTTCTACCGAACTACTTTTGTTCCTTTTTCAGTGGTCAATTGACTCTCTAAGGGTACTTTGAAAAGCTTGTGAAAAATGGAATTAAATAAGTTTATTCTGGTGAAAAAGTGTTTGAAATCCATGCATAGTTTTTTTTTTAATTTTTATTTATTTATTTATTTTTATTTTATTTTATTTTTTTTAACTTTTATTTAATGAATATAAATTTCCAAAGTACAGCTTATGGGTTACAATGGCTTCCCCCCTCCCATAACTTCCCTCCTACCCGCAACCCTCCCTCCTCCCGCTCCCTTTCCCCTTCCATTCACATAAAGATTCATTTTCAATTCTCTTTATATACAGAAGATCAGTTTAGTACATATTAGGTAAAGATTTCAACAGTTTGCCCATATAGCAACACAAAGTGAAAAAACTACCATTGGAGTACTAATTATAGCATTAAATAACAATGTACAGCACATTAAAGACAGAGATACTACATAATAGTTTTTTTTTAAAAAAATTAATTAATTTTCTATGCCATTTCCAATTTAACACCAGGTTGGTTTTTTTTTTTTTTCTTTTTTTTTTTTACAGGCAGAGTGGACAGTGAGAGAGAGAGACAGAGAGAAAGGTCTTCCTTTTGCCGTTGGTTCACCCTCCAATGGCCGCCGCGGTAGGCGCGCTGCGGCCAGCGCACCGCGCTGATCCGATGGCAGGAGCCAGGTGCTTCTCCTGGTCTCCCATGGGGTGCAGGGCCCAAGGACTTGAGCCATCCTCCACTGCACTCCCTGGCCACAGCAGAGAGCTGGCCTGGAAGAGGGGCAACCGGGACAGGATCGGTGGCCCGACCGGGACTAGAACCCGGTGTGCCGGCGCCGCAAGACAGAGGATTAGCCTAGTGAGCCGCGGTTGTTTTTTTCATTTCCAATTCTCTTTATATACAGAAGATCAATTCAGTATATAATTAGTGAAGACCTCATCAGTTTGTACCCATGCAGAAACACAAAGTATAAAAATACTGTTTCAGTACTAGTTATAGCATCACTTCACATTAGACAACACATTAAGGACAGATCCCACATGGGGTGTAAGTACACAGTGACTCCTGTTGCTGACTTAACAATTTGACACTCCTGTTCATGGCGTCAGTAATCTCCCTAGGCTCTAGTCATGAGTTGCCAGGGCTATGGAAGCCTTTAGAGTTCGCTGACTTTAATCTTATTCCGATAGGGTCATAGTCAAAGTGGAAGTTCTCTCCTCCCTTCGGAGAAAGGTACCTCCTTCTTTGATGGCCCCGTTCTTTCCACTGGGATCTCACTCACAGAGATCTTTCATTTAGGTCTTTTTTTTTTTCCATGATATCTTGGCTTTCCATGCCTACTATACTCTCATGGGCTCTTCAGCCAGATCCGAATGCCTTGAGGGTTGATTCTGAGGCCAGAGTGTTGCTTAGGACATCTGCCATTCTACGAGTCTGCTGTGTATCCCGCTTCCCATGTTGGATCTTTCTCTCCCTTTTTGATTCTATCAGTTAGTATTAGCAGACACTTGTCTTGTTTGTGTGATCCCTTTGACTCTTAGACCTATCAGAGCCATCAATTGTGAGCTGAAATTGATCACTTGGACTAGCATGCATAGTTTTTTCACAATATACAATTTCCATGAACTTTTTGAAGAAGCCTTAGTAGTTGTGTTGGTCCATGTATAGGCCCTCTTGTATCTGTCCCACTGATCTATTTGTCTGCTCTGCAATGCCACACTATCTTGGTTACTGTAGCTTGAAATCAGATAATCAGTTCTTCAGTTTTGTCTTCAGTTAGCATTGGCTGTCCCTGGTCCTTTGCCTCTCCATGTGACCTTACAATCAATTTCTTGCTAGCTATCTTTAGGAACATTTGATGAAGTTTTGACTGAGACTGTATTGAATCCACAGATCAAGTTGAGAAGAACTAAAATCTTAATATCAAATCTTCCTAGCCACAAACATGAAAAAATCTTTCTACTTATTTAGCTCTTCTTTGATTTCTTCCTTCAGAGTTTTGTAATTTTATTTACATATTTTGTTAGTTAAATTTGTGGCTAAATATTTCCATTTCTTGAGGGTACTAATATAAATGATGGTGTGCTTTTACATTCCAATTTTTTCATTGCTGGCATATAGGAAAGCGATTGACTTTTGTATGCTAATATTGCATCCTGCAGTCATGCTATAATGTTGGGTTGTCTCTTTATTCCCCTTATGTCATCTTTAGATGAACAGAAGTAGTAAAGTAAAAACAGGTACATTGGGGATGACATTGTGACACGGGGGGTTAAGCTGCCACTTACGATGTTGGCATCTCATATTAAAGTGCTGGTTCCCTGCCCACTCACCTGGGAAGGCAGCAAAAGATAGCCCAAGTACGTGGGCCCCTAGCACCCACGTAAGCAACTGGGATGCAGTTCCGGGTTTCTGGCTTTGGCCTGGCCCAGCCCTAACTGTTGCATCCATTTGGGGGGTGAACCAGCAAACGGAGGATCTCTCTCTCTCTCTCTCTCTTTGTCCCTCTGTCTGTTTCTCTTTCTCTCTCTCTCATTGTTTCTCCCTTTCCTTTCTGTCACTCTGCCTTTCAAATAAGTAAATAAATAAATAAATCTTTCAAAAAATAAAAGTAGGCACATTTATGGATAGCACTTTTTGTCTTCAGAAATCAATCTTCACTCAAATAATAAAGATATAGATATTGCCTTTGAAGAGTTTCGAAACGTTGCCTCTCATCAGCTTTGAGAATTGTCCTGGTCATTTTGTCTTTGTGTACCATGTTCTTTCTCTCCTTCTGAAACTCCACTTAGACGTATGTTAGATGTCAATCCCTCCTCCATGTCTGTCATCTCTGACCATAGTTTCATATCTGTCGCTCTGCTGTTTGCCAGCTAAGTTCTTCAAACCTGTTTCTTTCAGTTCACTGGTTCTATCTTTGGAAATGTATACTGTGTTATTAGGTCACTGGGTTTTAAATTTCAATTATTATAACTTTATTTTTGAAAGTTCTAATTTGTTTTTAAACGTGTTGGGTCATTTGTATGGTAACTTAAACTTTTCTCACATTTTTAGTCTCTTATTTCACTAAGAATATTATGTATAATTATTTTATAATTTTGACCTAGCAATCTTAATATTTGAATTTTTTAAAGAATAACATCTTATTGTACTGGTAGTTTCTGCTGGTTCTCATAGTGCCTCAATTCTTTATGTATTTAATTTTTTTTACTGTGAGGTTACTGGTTTTGTTTTGCAGAAAGAGGAAACTGAGCCCAAGATGGGGGAGCAGTGGCTGCCAGGGTCACATAGTGAACATGGCAGGGAAGAGTCATGGTCAATCTGTCTGACTCCAAAGACCATGTACTTTTTTCTTTTTTTTAAAGAGATTTATTTATTTGAAAGGCAGAGTGACAAAGAGAGATATGATGGGGGCATGGGTTGGGGGAGATGGGCAGAGATCTTCCACCAACTGTTTACTTCCTAAATGGCCATAATAACCAAGCCAGGCCACAGCCAGGAGCCCAGAGCTCCATTGTGGTCTTCCATATGGGTGGTAGGGGCCCAAGCCCAAGCACATCATATACTTCTTTCCCAGGTGCATAAACAGGAAGCTAGATTGGAAGTGGAACAGCTGAGACTTGAACCAGCAATCCAATATGGGCTAATGGTATCACAGGCATGGCTTAGTCTGCTTCAACACAATGCTGGACTCTGATGAGCTTTTTATTAGTCATCCCATAAATGATTATTGGGAACTCACTTTGGGAAAAAAATAGTCATTGGTGCTGGGATAGTAAAATGAACAATTTATATCCGCCTGTGGCACAGTCTGCACAGTCTAGTGGGGCTATGAATGTGTAAATAGAAAAATGACAGAAGGGATGGTGAGTACTCTCACTGAGGTAGCAGCAAAGTTCTGTAGGAGCCTAGAGAAAGTTCTCTTACGTCATTGGCCACCACCTGGGACACTATGCCGTGCTTCCCTCATGTGCCAGTCAGCTGTAGTCCTGTCACATGGCATCGGTACACTTTGTTCTAGGTGGATGCCGCCCCCTGGCGTTGTGTAAAGAGGCTGTGTGTGAATGGCAGGGAGGGCATTTCAGGCAGAAGAAAACAGCAAGTGCAAAGGCATGGGCTCAGTCTAAGTGAATGGAAATAGAGCCTTGGGAACCATCTGCTCTACCCCTCCTACAGGATGCACAGACCCACCTTGTATTCCAGGGAATTTGGTGTCTATCTATAGAACAAGCGCTTGGTTTCTTGAATGCTTTTATCCATTGTCATCTGTTTCCAGGCACCATCAGAAGAAAAACATGATCTTGTTTTTGATCAGAGCCTCTTGGAAGGGAAGTGCTTTATAATCCCTTATCATCAGTTTCCTGACAATGCAGAGAGGTCAGAGGAGATCAGAAGATGGTAGTGTGCCATGGTGAAAAGGCACATGAGGGCTGAGGTTCTAGACTCAGGTTCGCTACTGTCGGTTGTGCTATTCTGGAAAAGTTGCTTGGATGACTTCAGTTTCTCTTTCTCCATCTGTAAAACGAGGGCCTGATCCTGTAGGTTCCCTAACGTCACTTCCAGCATCCTGGTTCTTCAGAGGCCCAGAAAGGGAAGTATGCCCTCCTAGGGTGTTGCACTAGAAAATAGGTGTTTGGACATCCAAGCTTATAGGCTGTTGTCCTTCCCTCAAGCGTGGTCAGTCATCTCCTGCACATCCACCAGGGGGCAGAGGCTGGCAGGCAGAGCTCCAGGGAGGACACTGCATTCATGAGCCCAGAACCTGGGCTTCCCCAGTGGCTGGTCACGTTCATTCCGTTAATGGGTCTCCCGAGCCCAGAGTGGGTATAATCAGCAGATGGCTCCTGGCTCTCCGGGCATCCTGGGCTCCCTCATGCACAAGCTTTACAGGCATTCCCTTAGCTGGAAGTAGCAGTGACAGCCACGCTGTGATGTGCTTAAGATCTATGGGAACGATGCAGTGATGGGTGTCAATCATTTCGCTGGGGGCATGAGGAACCCAGGAACCTCCTTCTTTCTCCCAGTTCTTTGCAATGCTCTGCAGGGCCTTATTGTGTGCTGTAGAGAATTCCCCAAAGATTTTTCTTCTCTCTCTTCGTCACACCTCCTTCCTGTACTAATTTGTTTTGAACTCTTGGCTGTTGTGGCCTCTGGTAAGGAGGAAGCGGTGAGTTGCTATCACAGAACTTGAGCTTCACCTGCCCATGCAGCCATGACCAGGCACTTCGGGAGGTGTTGTGTCTCGTTTTGTTTTTGATGAGGAAGAAGAGAAACCAGCTGAGAAAATAGGAAAACAGCCTGTGAGGTATGACTGAGGCTCATGGTCTGCACAGCCTGGGTGGCCTGGGGCTGGGGGTTGGGGCCTGGATGCCTGCTGGGAGCCCAGTTGCTTTCTCTCCTGAACTTCGCAGGTGATGGGGGTCTGCTCTACCCAAGCCTGAATAGGGACCAGACCTATTATCCGTTAGCTCCCAGAGTCGGAGCGCGTTTGGTCCTTGGTGACCCTTGGGTAAACATTTTAGGATTTCCACCCAAGGTGAGGGTACAGATCAGTGCTAGCATGATGAGAATGTGAACTGAGCAGGGGAAGGCAGAGTGCCCTGGGGAGAGGACACCCACTGATATGAGACATCCCGTTGGGAGTTCCGTCCTCTGTGCCTCTCTCTGCTCCACTCTGATGCAGAGGGTACATGGTTGGGCCAGTATGGTTCACACCGGGAATGGGCCACTGCCTGATAGGGTTTGTGAGACCTCATTTTCCTAAAATGAACCCTTTCATTTATCTAATCTTCCCCCAGCATCTGAAAATCTTTGTAGAGACTTCCTTATTTGGAACAAAGCATTTATTTTTCCATGCATTCTCTTTGGCAAAGCAGATGCCCTTGAGAAGGGGTACAGGAGGGGGGAATTCTTTTGGGTAAATTAGCTTATTAGGAGGCTTTCTTTCCAAGAAAGAGGTTCCAGGGAGCAGGGAGCAGGAGAGCACTGGCCCTGGTAGGAATGGAAGTCACTAGGAGTGGGAATGAGGCTACAGGGGAATGGGTGGACCGCCAAGGGGGAGGGGCTGAAAGCAAAGCACTTAAATCCTTCAAGACAGTTGCAAGGGCTTTCTGCTCCCTCTCTCCCTCCTTTCCTTCCTTCTCCTCTTCTTTCCATTGTTCCTTGAGCAAATATTTAAGAAGCCTACCATGTTAGGCTTTGAGATTCCAAGATAAGACCCAGCTCTTTTGTTAAAGCATTTTATAGTTCTGCAGATGGCAGATGTGCAACAACCTTACCCCACACACCTTGCAGGTGCTGTGATGGGAGTGTGTCCAAAGCCTAGGGTAGGCAGGGTTAAATATAGAGGGAGTGGTCACAAAGACTTCCTGGAGAAAGTGACTCCTGGGCCTCAAATATGGGTACATTTTCTAAGTGAGTGATGGAGGGGTGGGCGGTTGGAATGGAGGAAGTGGTGGTGGGGTCAGTGATGGGAGAATATGCAAAGCCGAAACAGACAGGAGCGAAAGTGCTGACAGGTGAAGCAGCATGGTGTTTGAAGCTACATGCATTCTAGCGGGAGCCAAAAGGCAAGGCATGGCCATGACTAGGAATCAGGCTGGGTAAGTTTTGTATGCCGGAACTTCCATGCCCCAGGCAGTCGCTCAGGGCATACAGTGGACATTGTAACATGGTCGGATGTTGACATTTCATTTCTAAGGCCACTCAGGTGGCAGAGCAGAGGATGGGCCACAGAGGGGCAGGCACACTGCTTAGGAGATCCTTGCAATGGATGCCTGGACTAGGAATATGGTGGACAAGGAGACTTGTAGGGTATCTTTACCCTCCCACAATTAGCCATTCAGGGCAAGAAATCTTCAGTGGCTGTCTACAAATGTGAAAAAGTATTCCCACGCTCACTGCTGAAAGGGAGAAGGTGTGCATACCTTAGGCAGCTTGTGTTGTTAATATGGGTTTGCTATGGAGAAACTTCCCTGTGACATCATACAAAGAGGCAGATGACAGCAGACCCTGCTCCCCCAACAGGGAAGATGAACTTCATGCAGACCCTACCCTCATCTGAGACACTCAGCCAGGCCTGGTTCTTGTCTTGACAGCATGGATGCTGACACCCAGGTAGGCACCTTGGGGATCCCCAGATGAATTTACCAAAAGGGATTGCTGGAGGTTCTAGGACTGGCATAGAATAGTGTTGTGGGGGGGGGGCAGATAAGAAGAATTCATAAAAAATGAGAAAGGTTACATAAACACCCAAGGCATAAAGGAAAGCAAAAGTTCAGAGGTGGGAGACATGAATTCCAAAGGAGACTATTGCATTGGAATATGGCTCCAAACCTGGTTTCATAGAACTCACTGGGGGAGCTTTTAAAAAAATGTATATTAAAAAATCTTTTTGATTAACATGTACTACTTGAACGTTTTTATGGGACACACATTTCCAACATAAACTGATCAACCAGGCAATTAATATTTGTTCCTTGTCTTTTATGTTTAGAGCCTACTAGCTTCTCTTTTCTGGTTCTTTATGCAAAATATATCATGTTATTGTGAACTACAGTCACCCCTGTGCTGTGGAGCCCCAGAGCCCGTGATTTCTATCTGATTGTGTTGTGGTACCTGTTATTCAACCTCCCTCTACCTCCCTTTCTCTACCTTTCTCAGTTTCTAGGATCAGCCCAGCTTTTGAAATGCCCACATATGAGAGAGGACATACAGTATTTGTGTGTGTGGCTTATTTCATTTAACATAATGACCTTCCGTTCTGTCCATTTTGCTGCGAATGTCAAGATTTCAATCTAATTTTATGACTCCCTTGTGTGGCTGCACCACGTTTCCTCCCAGTGGTGGACACCCAGGTTGATTCCATATCTTGGCTACTGAGGCTAGTGCTGCGGTGAAGTGGGGAGTACGGTGCCTCTTTCACAGGCTGATTTCATTTCTTTTGGGGGAGCTCAGTGTAAAATTCAAGTTTCTGGGCTTGATCATTAGGGAGTCTGGACCATAGGACTGGGCTTAGCACGGTGCGTGGCACAGAGAGATGTGCTCAGTTAATCTGTTCAGAATGACTGCATCTCTCAATTCTGTTGTCAAGTATCTTCCTGGCTCTGGGAGGCAAAAAGAAGGGCTGGATCACAGGAACTGGACCTACCTGGGCTGGCACTTTTAAAGCTATTTTGCATGAATGCCAGGTGAAGTGTGAGGAGTAGGAAAGTTGGCTTCAACTTCCCCTCCTTCCTCCTAATCAAACTGGACTCAGCTTTTATTTGGGAGGGATGAGCTGGCTTTTGCAAGGCAGTATGATAAAGAGTTAGCCTTTTGTGGCAGAGGGGAGGGCTAAGAAAACAAAAGAAGTATGAGAACACAAGTGCCTTGCCTGGTGCAAACTAGTGAACCAACTCAGCAAACGGAGACCCGAGAGAGGCCGAAGAATGACCAAGGATCAGGACTGGAGACTTGAGGCCTCTGCAGCCCGCCTCACTGCGTGTTCTGGCAGCTCCTGGACCCACAGTCCATCACCCAGGGATGTCAATTGTAGCCGGACACCCCGGGGGAACCCTGCCCCCACACTCCATCCCTGATTCAAACATGGGCCTGGATGTGGGAGAGTCTTAACGACCTTGGCTTCTTCGTGAGCACACCTCCTGCTCCATCTCTCCATCCTGCCGACGCTGTTGCCACCTTCTATGGCCATCCCAGCCCAGGGCCCTCGGTGCAGAAATGCCTAAACCACAGAGTCTAGGCTCTCGTGGACAGACGAGTGCTCCCTGCTGTCGGGACTGTCTCCTTTTCCCTTGCATCACAAGGGACTCTGGATCATTATCTGTTGTGATACCTTTTGCTTTTCAGCAATGATAATTTTAAATTACAAAGTAGTAGTACATTCGATGCAAAAAGTTGGGAAAGTAAAGGAGTCTGACGGTTGACTTCCAGCTGTTGAGGGGACTTCTGAGAACTGTGACACATGCAAGAATCAGAACTGGCGTCCTTGCATGTGGATCTCCTGTCTTGTTTCCCAGCTCCTCCCTCCAGAGGCTTTATCTAGCCAGTGTCCAGTGCCCAGGTCTTAGCACAGAAAGCAGCATCCATACTATGTACTCCCGTGAATAAAATCTTTGTACATAGGAGATTCTAAATGTAGACACAGAGCTCGGGACTGTTAAAGACATTTCTGTTATACTGGCTTTGACATCAGTGTGGTGGCCAAAGTGCCAATATCATAAAAGCTTACTTTCTAAAAGAAAAAAAAAACATTTCCTTTTGCTACTATGAATATGGGACATCACAGCCTCTTCCTCCGGCCCCCTGGGGCTGCTGTGGAGGGATGCAGTGTTGTTAGGGAGCTTGTGTGCCTCCTGAGGAAGCTGCTGGAGAAAGCAGGCAATCAGCAGGTGCATAAACCTGTACCATAAGCCAGTATCTGGAAGTAAGGTGAAGATGTGCAGAGGGTAGCAGCCACCGGTTCTCACTGCAGCTGGAACTCTGGGCTTGTAGCTGCTGGTCTGAGTCACCTCACCTCTTTACCCTGGGTTGCTACGCGAAGATTATGATTTCCTGTGTCCAACCATGATGTGACAAAGGTTGGGAAGCATTGCTCTCAGCCTTGATTCTCCAAGATGTTGAAGGCTTCGTTCAAGACACAATCCCAGAGGTCTTTTTTTCTTTTTAGATTTATTTATTTATTTTGAAAAGTGGAGTTATAGAAAGAAAGACAGAGACAGAGACAAAGAGAATCTTTCATCTGCTGGTTTACTCCCCAAATGGTGGCGATGACTGGGGCTGGGCCAGGCCAAAGCCAGGAGCCAGGAGCTTCTTCTGAATCTCCCATGTGTGTGTAAGAGCCCAAGCACTTGGACCATAACTCCACCTTTCTCCAGAGGTCATCTGAATGAGTCTTAGGGACTGAGAGACTTGGGAAGGTACATCCTGCCCAACCCTTGACTCCAGGCACATTGCCCACAGATGTTTGTTGGGTGGATTCTGGTATTACAAGTGATGGAGAGCTCACCACCTCACCAGGACTCCTTTTCTACCCATGGACAGCACCTAACTTTAGGAAATAACTTATATTGAACTAGATTCTACCTCTCTATAATTTCCAAACTTTCATCTTCTGTCCTTTGGACTAGGCAGAACAAATTTTAATTTTGTCATAAGTGATAGCCCTTCCAACAGATATCTAAGTTTATTTTCTCAGGACCTTTTAAAAAACATTTATTTATTTATTGGAGAGGCAGAGATACAGACACACACACACACACACACACACATAGAGAGAGAGAGCTCTTCCATCTGCTGGTTCACATCCCAAAGGGCCACAACAGCCGAAGCTGGGTTGATCTGAAGCCAGGAGCCAGGAGGTTTTTCTGGGTCTTCCACATGGGTGCAGAGGCCCAAACACTTGGGCCATCTTCCACTGCTTCCCCAGGTCATTGGCAGGAAGCTGGACCAGAATTGGAGCAGCTGGATCTCAAACTGGTGCACATATGGGATGCTGGAGCCATAGGCGAAGGCTTAACCTACTGTGCCACAGTGCCAGCCCCTTCCCAGGAATTTTTTAAAACACATTTGTATTAACTCTTTTAATCCTCACCACAAGTCCATGAGGTTGGTACTGATACTATCCCTATATCACATGAAGGAAGGTTGATAACTTGCCCCAATCCAAACAGTAATTGAGTAGTAGGGATGAGATCCAAAATGAGAATGTGCATCCATACCCAGGAACGTTATTTTATGCCATCTCGCTGCTTTGGAAGGGGGCCTTTCTGCAGTGCTACTTGGCAGGTGCAGCTTCAGGCATGCATGCAAACTGTCAGTGGTTCACTATTTTTTTAAAAAAAGAATTATTTTATTTATTTGAAAGAGCTACAGAGAGATAGAGCCAGAGAGAAAGAGAGAGGGAAAAAGAGGTCTTCCATTCAGTTGGTTAACTTCCCAAATGACTGCAACGGCCAGAGCTGAGCTGATACGAAGCCAGGAGCCAGGAGCTTCTTCCTGGTCTCCCATGAGGGTGCAGGGGCCCAAGCACTTGGGCCATCTTCTACTGCTTTCCAAGGCCACAGCAGAGAGCTGGATCAGAAGAGGAGCAGCCGGGACTTGAACTGACAACCATATGGGATGCCGGCGATGCAGGATGGGGCTTTAACCCACTGCGCCACAGCGCTGGCCCCTAGTGGTTCACTATTGCCCATAAGATAAAGACCAAGTATTATAACCCAGCTTTCCTTAATCCATAGTCAACTCTCTACTCCAGCTTCCCCAGTGTTATCAGGGAAGACCAGCAGAGGCTGCCCTCATGCTGTTGGTTCACCTGATGAGCATGTTCTCTACCTATTTTCTCAGCTAACGTTCTGCCCAAGCCTCATTCATTCCAATCAGCTGCCCCCTCCCCACCACCCCACCAGCCTCCTGGGATGATTGCATCCTCAGTTATCCTTTTTTGTGGACAATCATAGTCTGTACCCTTAGTCTGGTATTCAGCTTGGGTTTGTATTTTCTTAATATATTTTTCATTTATTTTCCCACCACGTACTCAAAGCCAGCTTGTGATGACTGATGATGCTTATGAATTTTAATCCCCGCAAGTCTATCTAATGAAAAGCTGAGACTCAGTGAGATTTGTGCTATCAATATTTGCTTGTATACCATCATGGTCCATCTGAGTAGACAGCCAAATCCTGCATATGGCACACATTAGCAAGTGAACTCACATGGTGTGAGACCTTGGCCCAACAGATGCTCTCTCTCTCTTTCTCACCACCTCCCTCTTCTAGAAGGTATTGACTATTCTAAATAGTTCCCAATCATTATAGCTTGGTGAAGGGAGGTAGCTGTGTTGAATGATACTAAGTTGAAGTGCTGTACCCAGTTCTTATTTTGGTGTGGCTAAACTTTATGGAGGTGGCTCTGGCCCCAGCTCTGTCTCAACTTTGGATAAATATCCTTTTCCCTAGGGGTGATCTGGAAGAAGGAAACCCATAGGTTCTTCTTCAAAGGCCAGAACTTTGGGTCAAGCTGTAGCCTATTTGCTACACTGTAGTCATTTCAGTGCCGCCTTTGTCATATCTATATAGTACTCACACTCCATTTTATTTATTTTTACTTAAATTTTATTTTCATGTTGAATAATAATCACAAATTTACCAACTTAATATTCTGGTTGTATTTTTTCAAGTTAATATTAAAATAAATGCGTAACCATTGGACAACTGTCTGTGTGCAACACACAGCAATTGTGTCACCTTCCTCCAGCGTGTCCCAAAGGGGACACTGCTCTAGGACATGGGTCTTCTCTGCACCCCTTTCTAGTCATGAAGTTTCTTCTGATCAGGTCACTGGGGTTCAGCTTGGGGTTCTGACAGGTTCCACTAGGGCAGCTTTACAGCCACTGTGAGGATACAAAGAGTTCTGGGCAAGGCTGTGAGCATTTTTTTTTTCTACAGAGTAATAGCAGCTCAGCTTTTATTCCTTTACATGTTGAGTGATTCTACTTAAGATTTTGAGAAAAAAAAAAAGAGAATTATATTGATCATTTTTTAAGCGTGGAAACCATCAGACAAGCTATACTAGGACTAATACTTCTGGAAAGATCATTTGCTTGAGTAGTCATTCCTTCATACTTTATTGAATAATTCTTTCAGCTTTTCTTGGTTCTTCCCAGCTTTGGAGTCAGGGCCTCTGGCTTCAAGTGTATCTTGTTTATTGTAGTGAAACAAAATAAATGTCTAGGTAGCTTGGGGGGTGAAGCTATGCAAAGCACTATTACAATTCTCTTACACTTGATCTAGGTTGAGAGTAAGCCTTTGATTCAAGCCCAGAAACCATCTTCCAAGATTAAGAACTTCAGAATGGCTCGATTCTTGAGTAAGGTAGCGTCGTAGTCCAATTTGCTGTAAGAAAATATCTGAGGCTGGGTACTTTGTAAAGAAAAGACGTTCATTTAGCCCACATTCTTGGAGCCTGAAAGATCATGTGGCCCCATCTGTTCTGCCTCCGAGGAGAGCCTCATGGTGGATGGTATCACAGTGATGGGCACGTGTACAGAAGAGATCACATGGGCAGACAGGAAGCCATGGAGCTGCAGGTGCCAAGTTCATGCTTTTATAACAACCTGCTCTTACAGGAACTAATCAGAGTCTTGTGAGAGCTAGTTTAGTCCCAGAATGGTTTCCCCCAGTGACCTAATTACCTTCCATGAGATCCCATTGCTTGACGATTCTACCACCTTCCACCATCGCCATACTGGGGACGAAGCTTCCAGCATATGAACCTTTAGGGAACACACTCAAACATATCCAAATCCCAGCAGGTAGGAAGTCATGGCTAGTGCCTTTTCTCTACAAGAAACAGAGGGCAAGCAGATGGCCAGTGTAATTTTTAACAAGCATTTCTTCCCAACTCAGCATCACACTATGAGAGCACTCTATTCATATCACCATGCCACATCTCCACACAATTTTAAGTGTTATTCATTGGCAGTTACACTGTTCCTTTTCTCACTAATCAATCAACCAATAAATCAGAAGGGCAGGACACCAAGTGAGTAGCTGTAGAAAAAATAGGAGCTTATGTTGCACCAAGGAATGTTTGGATTATATAGCTCAAAGAACTTTCCCAGGGCAGGGTGGTAAGACATTGGAATGATAAGAATGACTATGTGGAATAGTCCACATAGCCTGCCTCCTTTACCTAACAGAAGCCTAATAAGGGAGTGCCCATTGTCCCCGTGGTAGTGATCAAACAACTGAGGCCTAGAGAAAGAGCTAACATGACCTGTTTGAGGTTTGTAAATAGTCATGGTGGGGCAGAAATTGTGACTCAAAGAGCCAAATCCCTAGCTTACTCTACTTCTGGAATCTGCTTCTTTTCTCCAAAAACTTTATAAGTAGGTTTAGGCCCAGACTTTGGATGGGCTCCATCCTTTATATTTTAGGGAGAATGCAAGAAGAACTGACCCTTGAGGACACTTTTTTTTTTTGACAGGCAGAGTGGACAGGGAGAGAGAGAGAGACAGAGAGAAAGGTCTTCCTTTTGCCATTGGTTCACCCTCCAATGGCTGCCGTGGCCGGCACGCAGCAGCCAGTGCATCGCGCTGATCCGAAGCCAGGAGCCAGGTGCTTCTCCTGGTCTCCCATGGGGTGCAGGGCCCAAGCACTTGGGCCATCCTCCACTGCACTCCCGGGCCACAGCAGAGAGCTGGCCTGGAAGAGGGGCAACCGGGACAGAATCTGGTGCCCCGACTGGGACTAGAACCCGGTGTGCCGGCGCCGCAAGGCGGAGGATTAACCTATTGAGCCGCGGCGTCGGCCTTGAGGACACTTTCTTGCTTATAACTTACCGAGTTTCTCACTCTGTAGAGTACAAAGACCAGCATTACTTCGCTCCCTTTTGTGGATACCAAGGGGAAGAAGAACATGGTTAACTTCCCATGCATCAGCAACAAAATCCTGCTGAGGACACCCCTGCTGCATCAGGTGAGTACAAGGCGGTGGACATGCCTTGGGTGCAGGAGAAAGACCTGGCTTTGGTCCATAACCAAGTTTAGAAACACCCAGGATGGAGGCAGGGGAAGTACAGTGTTAGTTGAAAAGTTGGGTTCTAGTCTTGTCCTCACTCTGAAAAGAATGTAAACTTGACCAAACAAGTCACTGACCTCTCATCCCCAGAATGGGTTTTCCATTGAGTTAGCATGAGGCTTATTGAGGAGAAGAAAAATGAAGATCTCGTGTACAAATGGTGGAATGATACAAGTATTATTTTCCTTCTATGTCATCTTTTTTTTTTTTTTTCCTGTGCAAGTCCCGAATGAAGTATTCTATGGGGAGTACCAAATTAAAGAGATGATACCGACACATAAGATCAAGTTTATATGCCCTTGGGCAAGTCAGTTCATCCAGTCGGGAACTGGCCTTCTCAAAAGCAGCAGTGAACCAATTCCTATTTCTTCCTACAGTGACATATTGCTGGGCTTGTCAACTGCATAGTGTAATGTACATGGGTCCCCCCAGGGCATAATGTGAGAGCCAAACACTTTATTTTAGAGTAAGATTGAGAAAAACTATTCTCTTATTGTCTCTGCAGGGTTAGGAAAAGAATCTGGCTGATGTACCATCTTCTCTAGGGGTTTGTGACCCCTAGAGAAGGTTAAGTCGTCCTTTATTGCTAACTTCTTTCTCTGGACAGGAGAATCAAACTCACAGTCACATGCTGGTCTCTGAGCTCAAGGCTTTAGAAACATCTTTCCACTCTGGACTTAAAACCCAAGATCCCAAGTCAGAGAAGAAATCACCAAGGAAGCACAAGGTGCCCCTGACAGCATCAGGTATGCCTTTGGGGAGGTCGCAGGGTGTGGTGGCTGTGGTTATGGGTGGTTGGGTTGTCCAGAGCTGAGCCAAGCTGAGTTGAGCTAGAAGGGGCTAAACTGCCAGGTGTGAGAATAGCTGATTAAGGCCATGAGACAAAGTGAAAGTAGAAATTAAGTCTTCGATCTCTTAATGTGATTGTGGAAACAATAGGCTAACTAAGAGAAAGCACCAGCTCCCTACTGCTCCATTTCCTCCCAAGGAATGGCCCCAGGCAAGTATCAGATGCATGGGCAGACAGAAGGCATGGGCTGACTGTCGGGATGCCCTACCAAAAGTCTCCTGCTATTTTGTAGACCCAGGGACTAGGAGGAAGAGAGAGGAAGGGAAAGTATTGCACATGAGTCAAGATGAGGAGGTCTTGGCAGAGGGGGCTGAGGAAGGCTCTGAGGGGGCTCCTGGGCTAGGAATACAGATAAGGCACGGCCAGCCCAGGGGCCTAGCCCTTGGCTGCCACTCCCTTCAGAGAGTACCATAGCTGCTGCCATGGCTGTGTACCAGGTCTGGCGAGGGAAGGGCAGCTGCCCCACCCTCCACCCCTAAGAGACCTTTGTGATTACCAGTGGTTGGTCCTGAAAGATCACCTGTAGGTGTTTGGCTGGGAGCCAGACTCCTCAAGAGATCCTGAGTCTCATAACCTGTTAGGATCCAAAGAGAGAGACCCAAATCCGTTGAGCAATTACTATGTGTCAGCATTGTCCAGTGCTTGCAGCTCTGTTACTCCAGCTTTGAAACTGAAATTGATTGTGGTGTTGCTACTTAAACAAACGTGGAAGCTGGCCATGATGACATAATTCCAGTTCTGAGCCAGTGCTGCCTTTACAGAGCTGGTGTCTGCCTCCCTGCTCCCTTGCTTGGGTCCTGGTTTAGTCCTCTGGAAAAGAACATGCTTATTTAGCACACACACGACTTCATGACTGTCCAGCTCACATATGAAGATGGAGGTCTTATCCCCCGTAAGCCTTTTTGTGTCTCCTTGGAGTTCCTTCTCTAACTCCTCAGAAGTTCATCAATAACAAGCTGCCCTCTCCCCTGATCCTGGCTTCTCTTGGGGAGCACTTTCTCAATTAAAGTGTGAATTTCACGCCCAACCGTCACCCTTCTGACAAAACCCCAGCATCCTGTTCTGATCTGGCCAGGGTGGAGTAGAGAAGGGCTAACCCGATTCCCTCCATCTAGTCCGAGATATCCACTAACCGAGCTGCAGATTTGAATGGAAATGCTTTCTGGGCCTTCAAAATTGCATTTCTGTTACCTGTATGGCCCTTGAAGACATTCAAGGTTTCGAACACTCTCAGGATAGACTATTTTTGTAGCCTAGGTCGACAGTAATTTGGGCAGATGGCACCTTAACTGTATATGAGGGAACTAAAAAAAGTTTGTGGGGAGCAGGAGCTTAACCTAGCAGCTAAAATGCCCACATAGCATACCATGCCAGAATACTTGGATTTAATTTCTGGCTTCCTTTCCCAATCCCAACTCCTGCTAATATAGACCCTGGGAGGTAGAGGCGAAGCTCAAGTAATTGGGTTTCTTTCCCTAACATGGAGACCCGGATTGAGTGCCAGGCTCCTGGCTTCGGCACTGGCCCATCTCTTACCCTTGTGGGCATTTGGGAAGTGAACTCTGTCTCTCCTAAATACAAAAATTTTAAGAGTAGGATTTGTGGACAATGGAATTAAAAGATATGCTTATTTTGGTGCAAAATAATTTTGAAATCCATGCATCAAAAATGTCATGGAAAGTTCACATTATAAAACAATTAATGGATTGACCAAAAAATTGTACCAAAATAAATTTATCTTTTAATTCTATGAACATTGTGATATACTGTCATACCGTTGTCAACACTGTTTACTCCTGATTTTTTTATGCATGCTGCTGCAACCCATTAGCTCTTTGGGAGAAGAAATTGCCCCTTTTCCCTTCTTTGGGTTTTGCTGACATAAGTACAAGACCTTGACTTTGCCTTGTGACATTTCCCACTTGTGAGATTTCAGCCGTGTGGTTCTCTAGACTGCCTGGTTGAACTCATGCTCATGAACTGGAAGGGATGCAAGCCATCATCTGCTCCCTGGGCAAATCCCCAGGTTCCCTCAACCTAACTGACAACTGTAGTGCTTTTCACACAGAGGCCCTAAAGTTTTTTAAGAACCAGCTGTCCTTGTATGAGCGAAGTGAAATCCTGGGCTACACAGAGTTATGGTTCCTGGGGCTTGAAGCCGACAAGCTCAACATGGCTTCTGAGAAACTGAGCAAGACAAGTTTTGATGATGAACATGGCTCCTACATGAAGGTAAGGGGGAAGTGGGTCATAGGGAGCTCAGGGGCTTGTGAACAAGGCATTGTCTGGAAAAGAACAGTATTTCATGCTGATACAGAAGGGACCAGGCACCCTGAAGGAGTCCAGTAGGTGCTAGGCTGAAGGAATGCCATGTTTGAAAATGGGAAGGCATGCAAGTTAGTATGCAAAATGCTTTATTAACGGAGCACCGATTTTGTCCATGGTTATTTGTCCAGGATGCACACTCAGGGGTGTGCATCCTGAGTGACCTCCCACTCCTCTGTGTGACCTTGCAGTCACTTGAAAAAGCCAACCTGGAATCAGATGATCTCCCTTTGTTGTCTCTTCCACACAAGCCCCTACAAGTCCCTCTTCTATTTGAAAGTAGATGACGTTTTCCCCCCAGACAAAACAGTTTTTGTCCCTGCAGTCCCTAGCGCTTAGTACTTACTTCTGTTTTCAAAAACTTGATCCCAACAACTCTTTCTTTTCCTCTTGGACTGTACCTCTGGGGTAACCCGGGGTCCCCCCAGGACAGTGCCTGTTCTCAGCCTGAAGGTGACATCTGGCAGTGGCTTCACGTCTGCCGTGTCTGATGTGTGAGGCTTGGTCCGCCAGCGTGGGCTGTCAGGAGTTTCTTTTTCTTTTTTTTCTTTTTTGACAGGCAGAGTGAACAGTGAGAGAGAGACAGAGAGAAAGGTCTTCCTTTGCCGTTGGTTCACCCTCCAATGGCCGCCGCAGTAGGCGCACTGCAGCCAGCACACCGCGCTGATCCCAAGCCAGGAGCCAGGTGCTTCTCCTAGTCTCCCATGGGGCGCAGGGCCCAAGCACTTGGGCCATCCTCCACTGCGCTCCCAGGCCACAGCAGAGAGCTGGCCTGGAAGAGGGGCAACCAGGATAGAATCCGGCGCCCTGACTGGGACTAGAACCTGTGTGCCGACGCCGCTAGGCGGAGGATTAGCCTGTTGAGCCACGGCGCTGGCCTAGGAGTTTCTTTTTCTGCGCACTTCTTCACAGCTTGGCTTTAGGAGACAACATGAGTCTTTGATGACTTCATCGAGGAGGAAGCTTTTCTTCATGGCATTCAGGGGCATGTTTCTCAAGCTTTCCTGTGGACATCACTTGGCACTCTTGTTAAAATCCAGAGGTTCTGGAGTGAGACCTGATGTTTAGCATCTCTAAAAGGTTTCCAGGTGATATCTGGACCATGCGAGGAGAGCAGGGATTTAGTTTTTGTGACACAGCCTCTATCTACAGCCATGGTTCTCAACATTTTTAGGCCAAGGATCTTTTTGGGAGTCTAATAAAAACTACATATTTATCAGAAAGGGCAATCTGCACATACACAAAATTTCAGGGGATCAGTGAGTCCTTGCTTAAGAATCCTCAATATAAAGCTTACCTCCACTTCAGTCAGACACACTCAACCCCTTCCTCACTACTCCATCCCTCACCCCAACCTACCTGAACCCAGGGTCTCAGGATGTCAGTGCTGCCTCTAAGTTAATCCACTGGGACTCAGTTCCTCAATCTCGAGTCTTAGAGAGCTTTGCTTTTCGTGACGGAGAGAGAGGGGCAATGCATGCTTTCCAGAAGCTCCAACTTTTCATATTGCATTTCAGAGCACAAACATAACACAGTGCACCTAGCCAAAAGCTCAAACAAGTGACCCGGCTGCATTCTCATATTATTTCTAACAACTAATGTTAACCGAATACTTATTTACTGAGCAACTGTCATAAACTTTGGCATCTGCTAAAGACTTTGGAAATAACAAGGGAAGAATGAAAACCAGGGCAACACGGTCCTTGCTCTCAAGTAACAGAATCAATGCCAGCCCTGACAAGTGAGCGAATAATGATGATATGGTCAAACTGGTGATACTTAGGAGATATGTACAGATGCTAAGAAAACACACAGGTGCCTGCCCCACTCTCACGGCTAGACCTTTACAAGTATCCAGACCCACTTCCAAATGTCGGTAAAGTTATACAAGTTCGAATGCATGGTCTTGAATTCTCCTGCATGAATAGATCCCCACCTCACATTTACATACACATCCTGAGAAATTGTGCACAAACACCTTTCATCTCTCCCAGGCTCATAGTACAGCCCTAGCAATCAGAAATTCACAGAGCTTGAGGATTTTAAAGATCATGTTTTTGTTGTTGTTGTTAAAGATTTATTTATTTATTTGAAAGGTACGGTTACATAGAGAAGGGAAGAGAGAGAAAGAGAGAGAGAGAGAAAGAGAGAGAGAGATTTCATCCACTGGTTCACTCCCCAAATGGCCACAATGGCCAGGGCTGGGCCAGGACAAAGCCAGGAGCCAGGAGCTTCTTCCAGGTCTCCCATGTGGGTGCAAAGCCCCAGACACTTGGGCCATCTTCTGCTGCATTCCCAGGTGCATTAGCAGGGAGCTGGATTGGAAAGGGAGCAGCTGAGTCCAACTAGTGCCCGTATAGGATCCTAGTGCTGTAGGTGGTGGCTTAACCCACTGGCCACAATGCCAGCCTCTGAAGATCATCTTATCCAGAGTCTTCCAATTACAGATGAGCACTCTGCAGCTCACAAGGGGCTAAGTGCCTTGTCTGAAGCCACCTAGCTCAGTCTTCAATTAGAAATTTCCTGTGGCTTTGACTAATCGCCTGCTCCCTAGTTGTTAGCACAAGGAGAGAAATGGATGCTTCTGGCCGGTGCCATGGCTCACTTGGCTAATCCTTCACCTGCAGCGCCAGTACCCTGGGTTCTAGTCCTGGTTGGGGTGCCGGATTCTATCCCGGTTGCCCCTCTTCCAGTCCAGCTCTCTGCTGTGGCCCGGGAGTGCAGTGGAGGATGGCCCAAGTGCTTGGGCCCTGCACCCGCATGGGAGACCAGGAGGAAGCACCTGGCTCCTGGCTTCGGATTGGCACAGCATGCCGTCTGTGGCGGCCATTTGGGGAGTGAACCAACAAAAGGAAGACATTTCTGTCTCTCTCTCACTGTCTAACTCTGTCAAAAAAAAAAAAAAAAAAAAAGAAAAGAAAAGAAAAGAAAGAAAGAAAGAAATGGATGCTTTTGGCTCTTGGAAAATATTTTACTTCTTGGACAAGAAATGTCAAAATTCTGAATTGCTAGCTCTAGAATAATTGCTAGCTCTAGCTCTGGATCAGTCCAAAGGGCATCCAAATCTGGCCAAGGAGAGGCAAAGCAGACATAAAGCATCTTGATTTGGTGACACATCAAGGGTCAGACATAGGAAGTCTGGGGCCTGCACTGTGGTGTGGCAGGATAAGCTGCTGCTTGTGATGCCAGTATCCCATATGAGCGCCAGTTCCAGTGTCGGCTGCTCCACGTCCCATCCAGATCCTTGCTAATGCACCTGGGAGGGCAGTGGAAGATGACCCAAGTGTATGGGCCCTTGCCACCCACGTGGGAGACCAAGATATAGCTCCTGGCTCCTGGCTTCAGCCTGGCCCAGCCTTGGTTATTGTGGCTATTTGGGGAGTGAACCAACGGATGGAAGATCTCTCTGTGTCTCTCCCTCTCTCTCCATAATGCTGCTTTTAAACCAAAATGACACAAAACAAAATAAACAAAAACTTCCCCCAAACTGGAGCTGCTGTTCAACTTCAAGAATCACAGAATTCCCTAATAGGAAGGGACCCTCAGAGCTACTTACCATTCAACCCTCCTACTTTACAGGTCCTAAAACGTGCAGGAAAATAGAGCAATAGAACTGGAATCTGAGTTTACCAAATGCCATCTGGTGTTCTTTGCATTGTTTGCCATGAATCAAGCCCATGGGGCTTCCCCTGGAACCGATGGGTGGGCTGGGATGCAGGCAACAGCCTAACCATTGCAGTAGCAGTGAGGTGGGGTGGGGGTAGCACAAGTGCTCCAAGCAGTTCAGCAAATTTCCCACGGGAGTGAGCCACGAGCTAGCCAGGGACAGGTTTGCAGAGTCAGGGAAGCCCCGGGACCCGGGACTCTGCTCCTCACGCCTGACCTGGCTTCCGCAGGTCCTACATGACCACATTGCCTATCGCTACGAGGTTCTGGAGATGATCGGGAAAGGATCCTTTGGACAGGTGGCCAAGTGCTTGGATCACAAAAACAATGAGTTGGTGGCTCTGAAAATCATCAGGAACAAGAAGAGGTGTGGCTTGGTGGATTGTGGGTCCTAGAAGAGGGGCTGCGTGGCTCTGGCCCCAGCAGATTTCTGACATTCATGACTTGGCCCTTTCCTCTCATCTTCCTCCTCCCTTTCCTTTCACTCTCTCTACCTGTAAGGTTCCAAGATGGGTCAGAGAGGAGGCGAGAATGTGGGGATTTTTTAGTGCTCTCTGCTGCCCTAGATGGCCTTATTGGGATCTTAGGGAGGGGCTGAGGACCCGGGCTTGGTGCTGCAGCGATGACATGACAAAGACACCTGTTTTTTTCTGTCTCCATGTCTCATCCTCCCTGCCACTCCCCAATCCCCTTAGATTTCACCACCAGGCCCTGGTGGAGTTGAAGATCCTGGAAGCTCTCAGGAGGAAGGACAAAGACAACACCTACAACGTGGTGCACATGAAGGACTTCTTCTACTTCCGCAACCACCTCTGCATCACCTTTGAACTCTTGGGGTCAGCTGCTATCTTGAAAAGTTCATTTCCCTTTGAAAAGTTGCTTAGGTGACGGAAGAGAAGCTTTGAGGTCAGAGCGCTAGATGTTCCTTGGTGCAACTAGTTAATGACCAGAGTGGACACAGCGGACACTCACTTATGCAGAAGTCCCAGGAGCACGGATGCTAGGACCAAAAGTTGCCTTCTTACCCTGCCCCTCCGTCTGCACCTGCCAGCATACCCTAGATGTGCTTCCCTAGGCTCAGTGCTGACTGGGTGAGGCAAAATGAGGCCCTGGCTCTCAACCATTAAATTGAAACGTTCTGAAAATGATTTTCCTTGGCTGCCATTGGTGCAGAGGTTGAAAGCCAAAGGAACAGGCAGTTGGCTGCTCAGAATGGGAAAAGAGCTTAGATATTGAGCAAATATGGTGAGACAACAGAACACTGACAAATAGATTTCCTGGCCTGACTGGGTATCAGCTGAAAAGTTATGCTGATTGGAAGGGCATGCTAGTTTGATTACTTTTCTCTCTGAAAGGGCTGTCTGATGCAATTTAAATAAAATCCAAAACTCAGAATGCATTTAGCAAAGGGGAAAGATCAGGGGTGAGCTCTCAGAACCCAGTGTTCCTGGGCTCACTGAGCTGGCACTGCTGCTCTGGGACACCATCTCTGATGGGGAGGTTCCAGGAGCCAGCTCAATCGGAATCCAAGGGAAAGCTGGCATTCTCACCATCTCTGGTGATTATAAAATGTGGTCCACCTGCCAGTAGGAAAAGGTGAATTATCTTCTCTGTGGCAAACTGGATAGCCCAGGTTGCCCTCCCGGGCCCTTCATCCCAGCATCCAGTCAGAAAATCCTTGTACTTAAATGAACTCAGAGAGGTCAAGAGAGCCAGGTATGAAGAGGGAGAAACCAATGCCAAACATAGCTTGATGAGCTGCCCAGGGTCACAGGTCAGGATGAGGCCAGAGCCACACCTCACTTCTCCATTGTATCCCTCAAGAAGGACCGGCCTCCTAAAGCCTGCCATTAGATCATCGCAGACATGAAGGGTTAGGAGGAGCCAGCAAGAGGCGACCCGGGATCATTTCTGGATTCTGCTATTTCTCGCCTCTCTCATACCGGAAGCTCAAAGCAAGGCTTGCTTTTTAAAATGGCTTCTCTTGGCCTACATTTGTAGGTCAGTGGCTTCTTTATACTGTCACAGGCTTCAGCCACTCCGGAGAGTTGATGGTTCTCTGGTAAGAGAGAGCCTTCACTCCTATAAGGCAGCAATAGGATG
The DNA here is from genome assembly GCF_033115175.1 of Lepus europaeus. Lineage (NCBI taxonomy): Eukaryota > Metazoa > Chordata > Mammalia > Lagomorpha > Leporidae > Lepus > Lepus europaeus. The sequence continues at coordinate 100,680,210 of NC_084832.1, read as the reverse complement.
GGACCTAGCAGATGCACCTGCTTCCGGTGGGGCGGGAGCCCTCTATTTTGCCTCAGTCCCATCCACCCACTGTCTTGTTCCATTATTTGTCAGGAACCTGCGGTCTGTGGACAGCCTGGGTGGTGGGGAGAGGGCACTGCTGGGTTGAGTGACTTGTGGGCTCCCTGGATTCCTGTCAAAGGCCTGAAGCATGACTAATATTTCAGATGTCTGGTCCAACCTCTTCACCCCAAGCATAGCCCAGTGCTTCAGTGACCTTGTCACATGAGAGGGGACATCTGAGAGAGTAGCAGAGTTGAACTTCACCCTGGGCTTCCCATGAATCATTAGGAATGCTGAGTTAATGGGACACAAAAGGCCTGCCTCCTAGTCTGAGTTGACTACTGAGGGAGACCAGGTGGCAGGTGCACACTCAACCTGAGTCTTTGGATACCCACAGCATCACCTCTCCTCTCTCTTCCCCAGAATCAACTTGTATGAGTTGATGAGGAACAACAGCTTTCAAGGGTTCAGTCTGTCAATAGTTCGTCGCTTCACCTTCTCTGTTTTGAAGTGCTTGCAGATGCTTTATGTAGAGAAAATCATCCACTGTGACCTCAAACCCGTGAGTACAACCCTTGTCCTGTCACAGGAGCAGGTTCCCACAGTTCCCTAGTGGGAGCTGGGCAGCCAGCACGGCCCAGACTCCAAAGTAGAAGCCACGCAGTCCTGTTTATGGGTGGTGTAAGCCCTGTGGGGTTCAAAACCAAGGCATGAATAGTGGAAAATGGAGACAGAGGTGGTGTCATGGCAGCAGCCAGGATCAGGAAGGTCTGGGGGCAGCCTATAGAAGGGTTATGGTGGCAGGTGGTGTCTTGTGCATCAAAGTAAGCTGCAAGAAGTCCTGAGGTCTAGGAAAAGGTTTCCTTCTTTTGCCTTTCTCAGTGAGACAATCAACAGTCACCTGCCCTTTGTTAGAGCGGTGCAGGGTGTCACTGGCTGCAAGCTGAGCTTACAAATAGAAAAATATACCTCAACTTTACCTCATTTCCTTCTCTCCATCTCCAAAGATGATTAATTTTTTTTAAAGCTCCAACTCATTGGGTAAGTTGGGGGATATTTGTATAATTGAAGGTTGCTAAGATAGAGCTGTCATCTTTACCTGGAGGCAGGTACACTGACTTTCTGTCCACATCCAAGTTTCTAATCCTCAGATGTGCAGCTCCTAAGGATCACAACACACATGAGCCTTGGGCTTAGGGGACTGACACTCACCAGAAAATTCACAAGACACTTGATAGTCAAAGTGTCAGGTAACGGATTTCCTGGAGAAATAAATAAACTAGAAAATGTTTGTTTGTGTATGGAAATACACAGTCAGGACATTGCTAATTTTCTGCTAAAAATTTTAACGGGCATATAAAAACGGTATTTGGGGGTACCATGTAATGTTTCATTACCTGTACACATTGTGAATATTCAATTAGGGTAAGCACATTCATCCTTTTTCAAGTGTTTTCTTTAAAGTGAAAACATCCAACATCCTATCTACTAGGTTCTTTTTAAACAGAGAAATACGCAGCACATTAATATTATCTATAGTCACCCTACTGTGCAGTTGAACTAGCTATAACCTAGTACCCATCAATTAAACTTTTCCCATCCCCCCTCCCTGTCCTCTTCCATTGCCAACCTGATAATGATCATTATATATATATATAGACATATATATATTTTTTTTTTGACAGGCAGAGTTAGACAATGAGAGAGAGAGACAGAGAGAATGGTCTTCCTTCCATTGGTTCACCCCCCAAATGGCCACCACGGACAGCGTGCTGTGCCAATCTGAAGCCAGGAGCCAGGTGCTTCCTCCTGGTCTCCCATGCGGGTGCAGGGCCTAAGGACTTGGTCCATCCTCCACTGCACTCCCAGGCCACAGCAGAGAGCTGGACTGGAAGAGGAGCAACCGGGTCAGAACCAGCACCCCAACCAGGACTAGAACTCCAGGGTGCTGGCGCCGCAGGCGGAGGATTAGCCTAGTGAGCCGCGGCGCCGGCTGATCATTATATATTTTTTAAAGATTTATTTACTTATTTGAACGACAGAGTTAAAGAGAGAAAGGGAAAGAAAAAGACAGAAAGAGATCTTCGATCTGTTGGTTCACTCTCCAAATGGCCGCAATGGCTGAGGCTTGGCTAGGCCAAAGCCAGCAGCCAGGAGCTTCTTCCAGGTCTCTCCTGTGGATGGCAGAGGCTCAAGTACTTGGACCATCTTCTGCTATTTTCCCAGGCAGATTAGCAGCTAGCTGAATTGGAAACAGAGAAGCTGAAACTCAAACTGGCGCTCATAGGGGACGCCGACATTGCAGAAGGAGGCTTAACGTGTTGCACATGTTTTTGACTTCTGAGATCAACTGTTTCTTAGGTTCCACGTGTGAGTGAGATCGTGTGATGTCTTTCTGTGCCTGATGTATTTCACCGAACATAATGACCTCCAGTTCCACCCACATTGTTGCAAATGACAAGATTTCATCCTCGGCTGGTGCCGCTGCTCACTAGGCTAATCCTCCACCTGTGGTGCCAGCACCCTGGGATTCTAGTCCCGGTTGGGGCGCCAGTTCTGAGCCGGTTGCTCCTCTTCCTGTCCAGCTCTCTGCTATGGCCCGGGAGGGCAATGGAGGGTGGCCCAAGTCCTTGGGCCCTGCACCCGTGTGGGATACCAGGAGAAGCACCTGGCTGCTGGCTTTGAATCAGTGCAGTGCGCTGGCTGCAGCGGCCATTAGGGGGTGAACCAACGGAAAAGGAAGACCTTTCTCTCTGTCTCTCTCACTGTCCACTCTGCCTGTCAAAAAAAAAAAAAAAAAAGATTTCATCCTTTTTACGGCTGAGTAATATTTCATGGGGTAGATGTACCACATTTTCTTTATCCAGTCATCAGTGAATGGATGGACACTTAGATTTTCCAGTCTTTTGGTCATTGTGAATGCTGCTGCAATAAACCTGGGAACATAGATGTCTCTTTGACAGATAAATGTCATTTCCTTTGGCCATATACCCAGTAGGTATTGCTGGATCACATGGCCAGTCTATTTTTAGTATTTGGAGAAACCTCCATAGTGTTTTCCATGCTGAATGTCCTAATTTACACTTCCACTCAAGGATGTGCAAATGTTCCCTTTTATCCACATCCTTGCCAACACTTGTTACCTTTTGTCTTTTTGATGATAGTCAATCTTACTGGAGTGAGATAATAGCTCACTGTGGTTTCAATTTACATTTCCCTGATGATTAGTGACTTTGAGCATTTTTTTCATATACCTGTTGACTATTTGTATGTTTTTGAGAAATGTCTGTTTAGATCTATTGGCAATTCTTTTAAACGAATTATTTTATTGATTTGAAAGACAGAGTTACAGAGAAAGGTAGAGCCAGAGAGAGAGGTCTTCCATTAAGCTGGTTCACTTTCCAAATGACCGCAATGGCCAGAGCTGAGCCAATCTGAAGCCAGGAGCCAGGAGCTTCTTCCAGGTCTCCCACGCAGATGCAGGGGCCCAAGGACTTGGGCCATCTTCTACTGCTTTTCCAGGCCACAGCAGAGAGCTGGCTTGGAAGTGGAGCAGCCAAGACTCAAACCGGCGCCCATATGAGATGCCAGTGCTGCAGGCTGGAGCTTTAACCTACTGCGCCACAGCACCGGCCCCTGTTGGCCATTTTTAAATTGAAATTTTTTGCTATTGGGTTGTTTGAGTTCTTTATATATTCTGGATATTAAGCCACAGGTATGGCTTGCAAATACTTTCTTCCATTTTGGACATCTTCTCTTCACTCTGTTATTGTTTCCTTTGTGTGCAAAAATTCTTTGGTTTGATGAAATCCCATTTGTCTACTTTTGCTTTTATTACCTGCACTTTTGGATCTAATCTAGAAAAATCTTGCCTGTTCCAATGCCCTGTTGCTCATGCTGAATGATATTTTTAATGTGCTGTTGGATTTTTACTTGCTATTATTTTGTTGAAGATTTTTGCATCTATGTTCATCAAGGATAATGCCTTGTAGCTTTCTTTTTGTTTCGTGTTCTTGTCTCATTTTGGTTCAAGGTAATGTTGATCACATAGAATGAATTTGGAAGAATTCTCTCCTATTTTTTTTTGAAATAATTTAAGAAGGTTTGGTGTTGATTCCTCTTTAAAGTTTGGTAGAATTCAGCAGTGACTCCATCTGGCCCTGGGATTTTCCAGGGAAGTGTTTTGTGAGTGTAGGATTCAAGAATCAGGGAGTTTTTCTTGTGGACTTAGTGATTAGTGTCAATGAGCTGTGAGTGGCCATTGCATTCATCCTCTCTAGAGATGGCCACTTCTGCCAATATTATTGGAAGGCCAGCCCTAATTAAGGAGACTTTCCAGTGGACTGGAGACATGCTAGAAATTCTTGCTATTTTAAGGCCTTGATCAGCCTCCTTCAGTTAACACTTTTTTTTAGGAAAGGTACTGTGGACTACATTTTTACTTTCTTACTTTGTGGTGCCAGAGGCTTCAGACCACCCCTCTTATGCCTTCTCTCTAATGTTAGATACCCAGTAAGCAGTCATGAAATTGTTCCTCTGATACTGAGATCCTTGAACACTGAGATCTTTGAAAATTGGGACTTTAATCTTCCAGCCTTAGCCAGCACACTCTCACGCTGAGAGCAGACCTAGAAGCTCTGCCTTCTATTCTACAACTGTACTGAAACAACCCATTTCACATTTTCCCCGAAGTCAGCATAAGAATTGCTGCTTTTGAGGCAGGAGGGGTCTTCTTCTGTCATAGCAGTATGTTCTTGAGGGCATTTAATGGAAGCCTCAAAGAAACTCATTCAATAGCATTCCCAAGACCTTATACAAGCAAGATATAAAACCAGATGCCAGAGAAGATAAAAATAAGTCCACAATCAAAATGGGGAGAGAGGCAAAATGTATGCCAAACAAACACTGCCAATGCCAATCAGTGACTACTGGGTCCAATTGACCAGATGTCACCTGAAGGTCAGAGGAGGGGAAGGATAATGGGATGCGGATAAGATGAGGAAGAAGGCTCCCAATTCGAGGTGGTTGTGTTTGAACTGGGCCCTGGAGAACGGCCAGAATTTAGGTAAATAGAGCCCAGAGCAGCCTAATTAAAACTTGACATATGTATTGTCTTCTTTGTAGGAAAATATAGTGCTATATCAAAGGGGCCAAGTCTCTGTTAAAGTTATTGACTTTGGATCAAGCTGTTACGAACACCAGAAAGGTAAGCCCCAAACCAGTCTCTGAGTTTTCCCTTCACAGTTGTGGTCACCTGGCTTCTTGCCTGTTCTCAGCTTGTTTGAGCCCAAGTGTTTTCATAGGGTTCAAACCCCATAAGGGACCTTTGAAACTCTCCTGGTCTATGGATCTTGAGTAAACTAATAGTATTAGGTCCCAAAATCTAACTAGATGTGTATCAGAATCATTCCTAAACTCTGAAAAATGGTATTTTCAGTGTCTTGTCCCAGATGCTCAGAGTCCAAATTTCCGGAGAATAACCAGAACTCTGTGCTTTTAAAAAACAAAGCCATTCTGAAGTTCGACTGTCTTGGATTAAGTACACTTTTAAAATTTTTAATTTAATTTTTATTTATTTGAAAGAGAGAGGAGAGAGATCTTTTATTCACTGGTTCACTCCCTAAATGTCCCAGGGCTGGGCCATGCCAAAGCCAAGATCCTGGACTCCATTCAGGTATCCCACATGAGTAGTAGGAATTCAAGCACCTTCTGCCTCCCAGTGCGCACATTAACAGGAAGCTGGGTTGGAAGTGGAGAACCTGATACTGGAACCAGGCACTCCAATATGGGATACTGTTGAGGTAGATTTCTTCTGAGAGGAGGAGCGTGGTGGGGGCAAGAGGCGCAGAGTCACCACACAGACCCCGGGGAGTTGGGTGAAAGCAGGCTTGAGGCAAGCAGCCCACAGACTCAGTTAGTACAACAGCTTATGTAGTCAAGACCAGCCAATCCGGTCAAGGGGAGGTCTAGCCTCCAACCAATCACAGCCTGTTGCCAGGCAGTTTCCAAAGCTATCCAATCACAGCCTGTTGCCAGTCAGGCTCTTGTTGCCAGGCAGTTTCTGAAACCATCCAATCACAGCCTGCCATCAGTCAGGCTCTGTTGTCATGTGGTTTCCTCTGTTGCCATGTGGTTTCTGAAGCCATCCAATCACAGCCTGTTGCCAGGCAGTTTCTGTTGTCAGCGGCCATCTTGGCATGAACTTTTCACCTCAGCAGCCATCTTGGCATGAACTTTTCACCTCATTCCACCACAGGATACGGCCATGACACCCACCCAGATTCACGAGGTTTTATGGCTTTTTCAAGCTGGAATCCAGAAAGGAGCCCTGGCAGATATTTGCACAACCTTTACTGAACTTGTTTTAATCATCTGTTCCTTTGACTTTTCTGGAGTTTGATGTAGAGAACTTGCGACATTGAGTGTCTGCTGTGTCAGTCAATGTCTTGGGTACCAGGAACAAAAAGATGAACATTTCCTGTCTGAGGGCTGCTTGCAGTATAGTGCAGGGATGTCAAACAGAAAGATAATATGCTAGGCATACTGTACAGACATATACACAGGCTGCTTTAAGGGCCCAGGGAAGGGTGATTTGGGGACCAGCCTTTAGAGTGGTGAGGAATGTCAGAAGCAGCCTCCTGGGGTCAGCATTGTGGTGCAGTGGGTTAAGTCACTGCCTGCGATGCTGGGAGCCCATATGAGCACTGGTTAGAATCTGGGCTGCTCTGCTTCTGATCCAGCTCTCTGCTGATGTTCCCCAGGAAAGATGGCCCAAGTGCTTGGGCCTCTGCCACCCATGTGTGAGTTGTAGATGAAGTTCCTGGTTCCTGGTTTTGGCCTGGCCCAGGCCTGGATGTTGTGATCATTTGTGGAGTGAAACTGAATGAGGATGGAAGACTCTCTCTCTAAAGATTTATTTATTTACTTGAGAGGCAGAGTTATAGACAGAGGGAGGGAGAGACAGAGAGAAAGGTCTTCCATCTACTGATTCACTCCGCAGTTGGCCAGACCTGGGCCCATCTGAAGCCAGGAGCCAGGAGCTTCTTCCAGATCTCCCACATGGGTGCAAGGGCCCAAGCACTTGGGCTATCTTCTACTGCTCTCCTAGGCCATCAGCAGGGAGCTGGATCAGAAGTGGAGCAGTCGGGACTGAAACCAGCACCCATATGGGATGCTGGTGCTGCAGGCAGATGCTTAACCTACTATGCCACAGCACTAGTCCCTCTCCTCTCTAACTCTTTCAAATAAAATAAATCTTTTTTAAAAAAAGCAGCAGCAGTAGCCTCTCGAGGCTGATGGAAGGACAACCAGATGGATGTTTCTAAGCACAGTGCAAGACCACTTTGAGGATGTGTCACCTACATGTTTTCTGGATGGATCCTATAAATAGAAAAGAATGCTTTCCACAAAGAAATGTACATTTACTCACCGCAGGTACTGGAAGCTGTGTAACCTAGTAGACAACATTCATCTTAGGTTCCTTGTCTTCAAAATGGAAACAATGATAGCACCTGCAACAGAAAGAATTCTCACATATAAAGCGTTTGTCACAGCTAAAAACTATGTAAATCCCATTAATTTCATGTTCTGAAATACTCTATGTATATGTACTTTGCAAGTACCTCACATCTATTTTGGAAGCAGGCAGGGTATTAAATTCATGTTTATTAAATGTTTGTGTTGCTTTAAGTCACTGAATTGTTCCATCCTTGCTATAACCAACTGACATCTCCCGTCCAGATGTGTGGAAGTAACTTCATGTCTCATTTCCCTGGCTTCAGTCTCCTCATCTATCTTTTATTCACCCTCAGCTGCTGAGATTTCATTGAACTCTGCTTTCCATGTTGTGTGTTATACACACAATACATGCACATAACGTATTGAATCTACATTTAAAGTGATGCATTTTGCATGCTTCCTTTCTCATTCCAGTATGTCACCTCACTTGCCAAACTACAATACTCTCAGAAGATGTCCAATTAAAGTTAATCTGGCAGCATGAAAATTTATATTAGTTTTAAGTTTTTTTAAATCTTCAACTTTATTTATTTGAAAGTCAGAGTTACACAGAGAGAGGAGAGGCAGAGAGAGAGAGAGATATCTTCCATCTGATGTTTCACTCCCCATAGCCGGAGCTGTGCAGATCTGAAGCCAGGAGCCAGGAGCTTCTTCTGGGTCTCCCACGCCGGTGCAGGGGCACAAGGACTTGGGCCATCTTATTCTGCTTTCCCAGGCCATAGCAGAGAGCCAGATTGGAAGTGGAGCAGCTGGGTCTCGAACCTGCATCCATATGGGATGCTGGTGCTTCAGGCCAGGGCGTTAACCCACTGTGCCACAGTGCCAGCCCCTAAGTTTTATGTTTAAAACATTGGCCTTGGCTGGCGCTGCGGCTCACTAGGCTAATCCTCCGCCTGCGGCACCGGCACCCCGGGTTCTAGTCCCAGTTGAGACGCCGGATTCTGTCCCGGTTGCTCCTCTTCCAGTCTAGCTCTCTGCTGTGGCCCAGGAGTGCAGTGGAGGATGGCCCAAGTCCTTGGGCCCTGTACCCGCAAGGGAGACCAGGAGGAAGCACCTGGCTCCTGGCTTCGGATCAGTGCAACGCGCCGGCCGCAACACGCCGGCCGCAACACGCCGGCCATAGCAGCCACTTGGGGATGAACCAACGGAAAAAGGAAGACCTTTCTCTCTCTCTCTCTCTCTCAGTGTCTAACTCTGCCTGTCAAAAAATAAAATAAAATAAAAATAAAACCTTGGCCAGCTCAGTTGCATCCCTGAAACAGTGCCTACTTTGGAGCTCTTGATGGATAAAGTGGGGATAATAACACTGGCGCTGTAGTCGGGTTCCTGTGAGGATTTAAAGATGTTAGCTGTGTCATGTGGCTCATGAATGCTGGCCTGTTGCCCCTCTGCAAAATCTCTGAAAAGCCCACCGGGTAAGATTGAGGGCTGGAATCTAAATTATTGACCATCCTCAAACGTGAAGGTCTCAAAAAAGAAATGTTGCAGGGAGGAGGAGATTTTTCCCACGTGAGCTGTTCTCTCTTTGCGCCCTCAGTGTACACCTACATCCAAAGCCGGTTCTACCGGTCCCCAGAAGTGATCCTGGGCCTTCCCTACAACATGGCCATCGACATGTGGAGCCTGGGCTGCATCATGGCGGAGCTCTACACAGGCTACCCTCTGTTTGCTGGGGAGGACGAAACGGAGCAGCTGGCTTGCATCATGGAGGTGAGGGGGTGGGCTGGCCGCAGTGAGAGCAGCTTGACGGCTTCTCTCAGACCTTAGGTTCATCACAGCTGTGAGAGCTGGTCTGCGTACTTTTGTTGTTGTGGAGTGTGTTATTGTATACTGTTGAGTTGACGTCTAACACTTTTATCAAGAATGTAAATAGTTGCAAAGGATGTCAATTCCATCATCTTGTAAATAATGACATTTTGAATCAAAACTGCTATAAGGGTCTTTTACAAGGCTAAAAAAGAAAAAAATCTAGGGAAACTGACGCTCACAAAAAAGCCTATCCAAAAAGTACGGGAACAAATTCTCCTTTAAGAATTTTACTTTTCTCTCTCTTTTTTTTTTTTTTTCCTCCTTGAACAAACTCTCATTTCTATTCTACTTCTTCCACAAGAGTGTTCTTTCAACTTATGATTGAAATCTATCCATCACTGTAACTTAAACATTTTCCCATCACCATAAACTCCACATGTAAAAGTTTTCTTCCTGATGAATTATTAAAATATAAGTAGTGTACAAATTTTGGTAATGAATTACCAGACACAAAATATGAAATTCTATTGGTCTTACAGCCCTAAGAAAAACAGATAGGGCCATATTTCCTCTTCCACATGATTCCTGTGCCTGTAGGTGAATATTACTTCTTGCGAACTAGATTAGACAAAATGGGAAATAACCCTAAAAAGTTGCAAATTATGCATTCTAGGATTTTCCTAGTGAACAAAGATATTTTGACTGCAAAAACTATCTTTTTATATCTAAGATGGTACTTCAAAAAGTTTGTGAAAAAATGGAATGAAAATATGCTTATTTGGTGCATTTTTGAGATCCATGCATATGAGGAGTCTTCAAAAAGATCATGGGAAGTATGCATTATGAAAATTCTATGTGTGACCTCAACATTTTTCGCACCAAAATAAACTTGCCTATTCATTCAATTTTTTTCATTAACCTTTTGAAGTCACCTGCTCTCTCTCTTTGTGTGTATGAGAAATTTCTATTACCTAGATTGTCTCAAAGTTGCAAGTAGACAAACATACCCTTGAGAATTACTGACTGTAAGTAATTTCACTTCATGGTTGAAACTAATAATAAAACACTAATATAATTAGGTAAGCTTAGCCTTAAGTGATAGCCTTAAATGATGTGTTGGACTGATAAGGAGAGGTGACCAGGGTGGTCCAAGTAATTGCTGTGTCTCCATGCAGCCCTAGAAGTTGCAGTAGGGCCAGGCAAACAAGTAGGTGCTTCATTTCCCTTTTCAAGATGGTGTTTTATAATAATGGTGCAATGCTCATGTGATGATTTTCATCTCATCTCTCTGCTCTCCCAGTGCTGCAAGTTGGAGTATGTCACCCCTTAATTCAGTCATGGCCAGTGTATACTGACAATGAGATCTGGCTGCTAACAGCAGTGGCCTACCTCGACTCTAGTTGGTGCTGATGCCTATTTAGAATAACATGGCCAGTGTGGATTCTTAGGATACTGGAACAGCCCTGAATTAGGAGTTAAAAGACCCAGCCTCTGGGTGTGCTCCGCTACTGATTTGACATTATCATTTGATATCCCTGGAGTTCTTGTCTGTGGGAGGCAAAGTGTGGCCAAAGTCCCGCCTAGCTCTAACAGTCTTTGACTGCATGACTCCACAAGGAGTGAAGTAGTTTCATTGTACTTGTTGAAGGTGCTGGGCCTGCCACCAGCCCGCTTCATTCAGATGGCCTCCAGGAGACAGACGTTCTTTGGTAAGTCCCCAGGTCTAATTCTCTTTTTCCTGTTGTATCTAATGGGGGTATCACAGGCCTGAAGACACTTTCCATTCCCTAAGTCCCATTTAGTGACCCCACACAAAAGCAAGCTGTAATTAGGAGCTTCTTTCAGAAAAGTAAAAAAAAAAAAAAAAGATGCTGAGAAGTGGCACAGCTGGTGTGGTGGACATGGGATGATGCAGTGGGGCTGGGAACTCAGATCATGTTGGGAATGAGGCCTTCACAGTGCAAATGTACAGTGACAGGACAGTGACAAGGTTCATGTTTGGAGTAGACTAGAGCACCAGCCCTCTAGTCTACTTCTATGTCATTTGGTAAAGAGCCACAGCCCCAACTCTGGACCCAGCTGCAAGCACACCGGCCCCTCTCCTGGGACTCCTTGGACCTCCCATGATGCAGAAACTAAAAGTTGAAGGCCCAGCCACTCCATGATCCTACTGTAGTGCTAAGGTTGTCATCCTCTCTGATTAGTTGGTCCCATGCCAGTCCAATGGTTAAACCTTTTAAACTCACTTATGATCATGGCTGGAGCTTTGAAGACCATGCCTCTGGGCAGGACAGTGTCCAGGTTGCCTTGGAACAGTGCACACACACTAAGCTTGCTCCAGGTAGTGTGTGAGGGTAGGCAGAAGCTGTACTTCTCTATAAAGCTTATCAGAGAGCAATGGGATGGCTCTTTTGACCCACATGTACTTTTCCCATCCACCACTGATAATTCAGCCTTTTGAGTTTTGAAGGACTTGGTGGAAGAAATGGTTCAACTTTTCTTTCATCAACTCCTTCATAGAATGTCGGTGGGGACTAGAAGGAAGGGACATCAAATTGGGAAATGAAGAGTCATTCTCCCACAATGCCTTTCCTGTTACACACTGTGGATGTCCCAAATTCTCACTTTGTTGGGCTAGCAGGAAAAAAGCAAGGGTGAACTCACAGACAACCCAAGAATAGACAATATCCTTTTTGTTCAAAACTGAATGTTTCTGTCACTTCAGATTATTGTCATTATCATAATTATTTTACCTTGGTTAATGTGAAACCATTTAAGCAATTTTATTTGGGGAGAAGGTGGTGGGATGGAGGCACAGAGCACACGGTAAAAGTGCCTGAGAGTTAATTGTTTGTATCGAATAGTCTGCATGTGGTCACTTCAGAATGGCTGAGGCTGTGTGTTTGTGAATAGATAGTAGAGGTGGGGATGGGGCAGGTGAGTAGAGCAGAAAGCAAAAGATCTGTTAAAGACCACTCCAGGGGGCAGCTGGGCTGTGACCACAGGTTCCTTACACCTGTAACTAAATGCAGAATGTTGTATCTCTAAAGATTCCAAAGGGTTTCCTAGAACCATAGCCAACAACAGGGGGAAGAAAAGATACCCGGATTCCAAGGATCTCACGATGGTGCTGAAAACCTACGACGCCAGCTTCCTGGACTTCCTCAGAAGGTGTCTGGTGTGAGTTTGTTGGCCTGGCTTTGCCTCTGGGTTTCCTGTTAAACACTGTTAAACACATTCGCCTGTAAAAATCTAAGGCTGGGAGAGACTTAAGAAAAATGACAATGATAAATACCGACAACAGAGCCTTTACATCAGCAAAGTGCTTTCACATCTGTTGTCCTATCACACGGCTCCCTCCCCTGTGTGATGGTCGCGGTGAATGAGCTGCTCCATTTTGCCAAAACCCAAACTGATTAGGTGAGTTGTTACACAGCGTGTGGGTGATGCCTGCCATCTTCCTGGCCGCAAGCCGCTTGGCAATGAGAGCGTGGGCAAGTCCTAAATGCCTTCTGCTTCCATGATCTGAAGCCAGCCTCTTTGTGTGCCTGTTGTCACTTGTACACACACACAAACTCAGGGTAAAGTAGATTCGGGGCTCATCCCACCCCCTTAGGGTTTTGTGTCCAAATCCTGTAGTATGGAATTAGGGGAACAGTGGGCTACAAACCATTTGTTCTGTACAACTTTGTACAGTCCATATGCATGCCTTGATTCTCAGAAATTGGGTTCTGTGCCTCAGTGAAGATGTGGTTAAAAAAGATGTAACACATAGAGCACCCAGCGTAATGCCCTGTGTAGAAGGTGTTTGGAAGATGCTAACTTGTCTTACTGTTTCACTACTATTCAAGAAGCTTTGGAAATTTCTCCACTGAGCAGCAAGTTGATTAGCTGCATGATACTTGGCAAGTCATCGCTTCTCTCTGAGCTCGGTTTCCTTTTCTATAAAATGAGGTATTACAAAGGCCCCTTCCAGGGATGCCTGAGCTCTCTCAGTCCTGTGGCTTGTTTGGCATTTTTAAAAGACCATATCTTCCTACTCTGCCATTCTTCTAGTGGTATGGAGTAGTAGTAGTAAAACACTCTCCTGGCATTTGTGCACTCTGGAATTTAGTTACCAGCACAGAGGGAAACCCTCTGGTAACATCAAAGTATTCCCACCTCGGGGGGTCATGCTGTGTACACACCTGAGTAACTGAGTTAGAGGTCTTGTACCCCATCTTCACTCACACCGTGCCCCCAGCCTCATGCTTAGGCTCTAGGCTGCCTGCCTCTCAGCAAATGACAGAAAGTGGTTCCAGAGATGAGGTATCCAGAAACCCCACCCATCCAGAACATGGCTCCCTAGCAACAAAGACATTACTGCCAGTGTTTTCTTTTAGTGCAAAGGACTGCTTGCTCACAACTTGGAAGAGGTAGCCAAACCAATGTGACCTGGTGCCTTATCCACATGTTGCTCAGTAGCCATTCTTTGGAATGAGAGACAAAAAGTTTTGAGTCAAATCTGTTAAGCCTTGTGTCTAGGTTTCCTAGGCTAACTCCAGTAGTTCATGAGAGGGGAGATGTAGTCTAAAGCAGTTCACTTGACAAAGAACTGGGAGCTGGAGTTGTTTATGACCTTGATGAGTCTAGAAGGTCAATAGCATCTCCCTGCAGTTCGAAGCTGGTGCTGGTATAACACAACAGCTGAAATCTCCTGTCTTGGAAGGTGACCAGCTGGGGGAAACCACAGCATATGATGAAGTGTTAGTAGTGTTGTAAATGTTTTCCGATAGTTGAAGGACTCTGACATAAAGGAAGGATTAGCTATATTGTTCTGTGTAATGCCAATGGGCAGAATTAAGACCTACTAAAACTTACTGGGAAGCAAGCCAATTTGACTCACTAAAAATGAAGAACTTGAAAAGAAGCAGAGTTTTGGAAAACTAGAATAAGTGCTTCTGTGAGTTAGTTGACTTGGCACTGAAATTAACTCCAGAATGGCAGGGAGATTCCACGCTGGAAATTCCGTTACCGTATTCGAAGTTTTCCTGAACTATATCCGGGACCTCTTATAAATCTTAATACCCTAGAATTCTATAATTTTATTTGTGATTTATTTGGGGACCCAAATCCTGTAGTTAGGGAATTTAAATTAAATATCTCCTCATTTTTATCTCCTTAACCTAGCAAACCCTATATCATTGGTTAAGATTCCTTTATATCTTTTCTTATAAGGGAATTCCTAGGAATTCTGTAAGATTTGGATGCTAATATATTCCCCAGCCTGTCATAAAAAATTGTCTAAAAAAGATTATTTCCAATGGTTATTTCTAGGAACTTTCACATTTTATGTTATAGTCCCTCTTCTATGATGTCTGTGTGATACAACGTAGGTTAAATGGAAACATACTTACTAGGTTTAAAAAAAGTTTCAATCTTAACATTACAGAAGTAAACTGATCAACAGTCACCCACACCAGGCTTTGTTGGTGCACAGGTGGGACCCTTCTCTGAGAATGACCCCTGAGCAGGCCCTCAAACACACTTGGATCCACGAGTCACGGAACCTCAAGCCACGAGCCAGGCACCAGACCTTGAGGAAATCCAGTTTCTGTTTGCCTCCTGAGACAAGGAAGGATAAGGTTCAAGGATATCAGCTGTCCAGCATAAAAGGTACAGCCCTCGAACAGCCAGACCTACCCCCGGGGTCCAGAATGCCAGGCTTTGTTAGAGGACTTGCACGCCAACATCCCTGAGCTCAATCTTGCATCATCTTCTGCCTTCCTCATTACTTTTGGGATTTTCCTTCCTTTTTCAAGGAACTTGGCTCTAGATGGGTTTTTTTTTTTTTTCCACCTTATCATCAGGATTTCTTATTATTCTTCTGTAGTCCTTTACTCTTCCCTCCTCTTTCACTGTGTCTACTCTCTTTGTGCCTTTTGTTTATATTTTGAATTTTTCTCAATGGCACATGATGGTATCCTGCAAAGCTTTTAATATGCAAGAGAATCCAGTGGTTAAACATAAGTCACTGGAGTCTGGTTCCCTGGGGTTAAATTCTGGCTTTTCCACTTACCAGGTGTCCTTGGGCAGTTAGCCTTTCCTCTCTGTATCTCAGTTTGTTAATTTATGTTATGGAGAATGATACCTACTCTCCAGGGAGGCTGAGAGATCTAATGAGTCAGTATATGTAAAGTGGCTAGAATAGCCATAGAGCATGTTTTACCATGAACTTGTTTTAAAAAATATTTATTTACATCTACTTGGAACCCAGAGAGAGAGAAAGAGAAAGAGGGAGAAAGAGAGAAAATCTTCCATCCACCGGTCCACTACCCAAATGCCCACAACAGCCAGGGCTGGGCCATGCTGAAGCCAGGAACCTATAACTCCATCTGGGTCTCCCATCTGGATGGCAGGGACCTGTGCACTTAGGCTATTATCTCCCAAGATGCATTAGCAGAAAGCTTGACTGGAAGTGGAGTAGCCAGGATTTGAACTGGCACTCTGATATGTGATGTCAACACCCCGAGCAGCAGCTTAACCTGTTGCATGCTACACCTTCCCCGAACTGTTTTTATATCATTACAACCATGATTTCCCCAAGGTGATATACAGCTTACTGGACAGTTAGGAAATATAACAATTCACATTTGAACACTTGTTTTTCCTGTCTTCTCTCTCCTTCAGCAGACGAGAGGACAGAGAAAGTAAAAGACAGTGCCACTAAGCATATCCAGAATGCAGGTGATCTGAAGGACTCTGGCCAGCATGCAACTGACACAGTCCAGCTGCCTCACCTAGCAGAAGCTCCTGGAAAATCAGAGGCAGTCGTTGGGCCCGACGGAGCCGTGACCACCACAGGACAGCAAAGCAAAAACTCCTCCCCCAAGAACACGAATATTTTACCACCTATTGTATGACTCTTGCTGAGGGCGTGTCCTGTTCCTTCCTACCAATGATTTATACTAGAGATGGCTCTCAGATTGTACAATACTTCAGATTGTTTTTTTAATGCATAAACATTTGTTTAAAAAGAAAAACAAAACATACAACTCTAGTCTCGTGGCCAGTTGCCTTGATTTGCTTAGGAAGCATAGAGGTGATGTCCTTGCACCTAAACTTAATCCTTATGTCTTTTGGGGGGAGGAGTAGTTTTAAATACTCACTGCTATGGCACCATTCATAGAACTCTAAATAAAAGAAAAAAAATTTTTTCTTCTTGCCTATGACTACCAACCTATGTCAGGATTTATGACATTATAATAAATTCATATACTTGTATATATATTTTTTGGTTTTTGTGCATGGTTCCTGGTTCATAACTCACCTTCCCCCTTGCCCACTGAGGAAGGCCATAGAACTAGAATTTCTCTTCTCTCAGGGGAGGTCAAAGAAACTACAATGTTCCCATCTTTTTAGCTAGCCACCAAGAAATTCTCAGACCTCCCCTGGTCCGATCGATCTGTGAAGACCCTCATTTTAGTGCCCCACACCTGCAAGCACTACCCAGAGGCCAAGAAGAATCTGAACAGAGAGGCTCTGCTGGGTTTCCCGAGCCAGTCTATTAGCATTAGATCGTGCCCTTGTGGAAGTCTCCTTTTACAAACTTGCCCATGCTTCAGGCATGCAGTGAAGCCTCCCAAAAAACCCAAGGGGACATCGTTCAGAGAGCTTCTAGATAGCCGAACATGTGGAGGTTCCTGGAGGATGGCAGCCAGAGAGGGCATGGGTGTTCCGTGCCCCTTCCCCATACTTTACCCTACACATCTCTTCAGGTGGATACTTTGTAATCAGTCAGTCAATGTGTTTCCCAGAATTCTGTGAGCCACTCAAATTAATGGACTCTGCGCGTGGGGGGGGGGCATAGGATTTTGTAATTTGTAGCTTGGTTGGTCAGGTTGTAAAAGTAGCCTGGGGCTTACTGGGGAGCCTTCCACTTTTGGGAGCCCAGGCTATCTCCAGGTAGACAGTGTCAGGCTGGGGTGAATTAGACAACACCCAGCAGATGTCTGCTGCAGAATTAATTGCTCCCTGGGGCTTCTGGGGTCACAAGTGTTCTGTTGTATGGTTTTAAGGCTGAGGAAAAGTGGCCTCCCCTCCCCCCTCCTTCCCTTCTTCCCTTCTTCCTTTCCTCCCTCCCTCCCTTCCCCCATTCCTTCCTTCCTTCCATCCTTCCTCCCTTCCTTTCTTTTAGATTTATTTGAAAGGCAGAGTGGCAGAAACAGAGAGAGACACAGAGAAAGAGAGATCTTCCATCTGCAGCTTCACTTCCAAATGGCCACAACAGCTGGGACTGGGCCAGGATGAAACCAGGAGCCAGGAATTCCATTTGGGTCTCCCACGTGGGTGGCAGGGACTCAAGTACTTGAGCCACCCTTCACTGCCTTCCCAAGCATATTAGCAGGGAGCTGGATGGGAAGCAGAGTAGCCAGGACTTGAACCAACACTCCCATATAGGATGCCAGTGTCACAAGTGGTGGCTTAACTCACTGTGCCACAGTGCTGGCCCTAGGAGAGTGGTTTTGCTATAGGCAGAATTCTTTCTGAAAATGACAGAAGCTGAATTCAGACTGGTGTAAATCACAGGACAACGTTTAGTGGTTTCATTGGTGCATCAGGAGAGGTACATGTGGTTTCAGGCATAGGAGGATCTAGCAATGCAAACATGGTCAAAGGTCTGAGACCCCTCTTTATCTATTAGCCTTGCTTCTCTTTTTTGGTTAACGTTATTCTGAGGACAAGCTCTTCCCAAAAGTTACAGGGACCACCAACGACAAGTCAAAAGATGCAGTCTTCCCTTGCTGGCAGGGAAGCCTCCGAAGTGCTTGTATTTGGACCAGTCTCTGTGTCCAAGAGATTGGGATACTGGGATTCCCAGCCTGGGTGCCAAGTCCACGTTCTGATGGTGGTGAAAGCACCACATCTCCTAGGATGGAGTGGGGGATGGAGGGTTTCCCAAAGGATGGGAGGCTGAGTCAGCAGCAGGGTATGTTCCCTCATCTGCCACACCCCACCCCCAAATCTACTCCTGTCCACTTACCGCCCCCTCTAGTCCTCATCTACAAAATGACATACTTCCTATATGCTTGTAATCATAGGACAGCTAACAGTTTGCACGAAATGTAGTTTCACAACATCACAAGCAATGTGGAAAAGAAGTTTGGCTTTGTGGTTTTCATTTACTTTGCTGCATAATGTTCCACGTAAGGAGACATCAGGGAACTGAAGCTATGGACTGGGATCAGGTCCTGCAGGAAAGGTGATGTGGACAGTAGCAGAAGATCAAGAGAACATCCTAGGAAAGATAAACATAAGGAGTTGACAGAGGGGCTGGCGCTGTGGCAAAGCGGGTAAGGCCACTGCCTGCAGTGCCGGCACCCCATATGGGTGCCAGTTAGGGTCCTGGCTGCTCCACTTCTGATCCAGCTCTCTGCTATGGCCTGGGAAAGCAGTGGGAGATGGCCCATGTCCTTGGGCCCCTGCACCCGTGTGGGAGACTCAGAAAAACTCTAGGCTCCTGTTTTCGGATCAGCACAACGACCATTTGGGAAGTGAACCAGCAGATGGAAGACCTCTCTTTCTCTCTGACTTTCCTTCTGTCTGTGTGTAACTCTGATTTTCAAATAAATAAATAAATAAATCTTAAAAAAAAAAAAAAGGAGTTGACAGAGTTGAGTAGAGCTCCCAAGAGATGTCGAGAAATAGAAGGAAATTTCTAGAAGGAAAAAAAGGATCAAGAATATACAATTGCACAGAAAAGTCAAGAACACAACCTCTCTAGGAGAGGCAGTAGGGACAGTAATGACAGAGTCACAACAGGTAACCTGTTTAGACCCTACTGACAGAAAACCATAGAACTGGCAATAGAACCGAGGCCAGAACTTTTTTTTTTTTTTTTTTTTTTTTTGGTTTCTGTCTTCAACCATGGATAAAGTTGGAGATGACATTTGTTCTGCAGCTCAAGAGAGAATGAGTAAGAGGCCAGGGCCTTGAAATCAGAATGATTTTGATTGGGTATTAGGAGCTATTATCTGAGTTTCATGGTTATAGTAGCTGAAGTGAAGTCTTGATAAGCTATGGCTTATTTTGAGGGGTGAATTTAAAGACAAAGGGGATACAAATTGTGGCACAGAGGCAGGATAAACAGCACACACCGAGCACCCTCTGCCAGTGGCTCTCAGTCTAATACTATTTCGCCTCTGCCGTCTGATTCGTTTTTCCCACTCCTATGATTCCTTTACCTTATGGTCCCACCGGATCCCAAGGAAACCAAACACCTGGTGCCCTTTAATTGTAATTTTTTAATTTTATGTCCTTGCTCGCATGGACAGGAAAATCTGCAAAATCCAGTGACTAGCATAAGATGACATGTCTTTGCTGTGAGTGGTATGAAGATAATGTGAGGCCTCTGGGAGGATGTAGAGAGGAGGGGAACCATGGAAGTGAGGAGGAAGGGCAGGGGGAGGGCTGGGCCCACCGCTGCAGGAAGGGGAGCAGTGTGTGGTGCCGGTCACAGGTTCACCATCAGCCAGTCCAGCAGCTGCAGCCGTGTGACGTTTCCCACTGCCTCGTCCAGCTGTCGCTCCTTCTCATAGCGTAGCACCGACTGCAGGACCTCGCCCACGCTGCGTCCTTTGTCCACAGCGGCAGCCGAGAGCTGAAGCAGCTGTGGAAAGGAAAGGAAATGGGAGTCAAGGGGCAGGGTGTCCCGTGGCAGGCTAGGAGGAATTTGCCAGGGCGAGAATGAAAGAGGCCAGGAAGACTGGGCTACTGCAGCTAAAGGGACTCCAACCAGATGTTGAGAAGACTTCTGTAACTGCAAAGTTGGCCCGGCTGTTTGACAGAAGAAAGTTGATGGCAGCACCCTGAAAGGAGATGTTAACTCCCACCTGTCTGTGACATGGAAAATGAGATTCCTCATTAAGACTAAAATCTTCCCATGTTTTTTCTCCCAACAAGGCTCTGCTCCTAGTGAGTTGTTTATCTGCTCCTAGTGAGTTGTTTATCAAGCGTGTTCTTGCTCTCAAATGATTTTAAGGTTCTGTGCTCACTTGATATCATAAAACATCCCCATCATTGTCCTAAGACTCAATGGCAAGAGAGGAAATACCCGATGTGCAAATGTGGATGCTGCATCCATGCCCCATAGGCCAGAGGACCTAGAGCAGGAAGACACCTCAGCCATCATTTCCCTCTTGTGATGATGTCGCCTAGAGAGGTGTAGAGACTGTCAGAATTATGCTGTTAGCAATCAGAGCAAGACTCATCCAGATCTCAGGACCTTAGGCTTGGTTCTGTTTCCAAGTCAACATGAGAATAAGGATCAATCAATGCAACCATTCTGGTATGAACACAGCCCATTCCCATTCACCTGGGGTCTAAAGGCAGCAAACTATCTCAGGTGACCACGTTTTGGTTCTGTGCTTTCTGCTCTTGACACTTCATGAGAAAGGGTCAAAGAGCCAGCGGGCCATTTACCAGGGGCCTTTTTAGGAGGAACAATTCCCAGGTGAGAGACTGAAGTCCATGTGGGTATGCCTGAGAAACACAGGAAGCACAGAAAGTCTCCACGAAGAAATAAAAGATATAAATAGCAGCTGGATGGAAACTGCAGAGCTAAAACAAAAGCAACAAAATCTAAGACATAAATGTAGTGGATGCACCAAATAGGAGAAAAAAAGATGAGAGAGGAATGCGAAATGATGGAAATTATCCATGCTGAATAAACATTAAGTGACTGGAGGTTGGAAAAATAAACAGGATTCAGGGCTCTCTGGAGACAATACTAAAGGGTTAGGCATTTATATCATTAGAATCCCAAAGGAGGGCTGGCACTGTGGTGAAATAGGTTAATCCTCTGCATGTGGCACTGGCATCCCATATGGGCACTGGTTCAAGTCCTCTTCTGATCCAGCTCTCTGCTTTGGCCTGGAAAAGCAGTGGAAGATGGCCCAAATCCTTGGGCCCCTGCACCCATGTGGGAGACCCAGAAGAAGCTCCTGGCTCCTGGCTTTGGATCAGCCCAGCTTTGGCCATTGCAGCCATTTGAGGAGTGAACCAGCAGATGGAAGACTTTTCTGTCTCTCCCTCTCTCTGTAACTCTACCTCTCAAATAAATAAATAAAATCTGAAAAGAAAAAAAAAAAAGAATCCCAAAGGAAAACAGAAAGCGGTGATGCAGAAAAATATTTGAAAAAATAATGGATGACAGTTTCCTTAAATTGTCAAAATATGCTAACCTATAGATTCAAGAAGCTCAGTGTACCTAGAATAAAATAAACCCAATAAATTCATTCCAAGATCCATGAAATTGAATTGCTGAAAACTACACAAAAAGAAAAAGAACTTGAAAGCAGTCAGAGAAAAACCACAATATTTATAAAGGAACTACAATTCATGATGCAGGTTTCTCATCAGAAACCACTCAATCCAGGAGGAAGTAGCACATTTTAAAAATGCTAACAGTAAAGGGTTGCCAAGCCAGAATTCTATACCCAGCAGAAATACACCTTGGGAATTAAGGTCAGAGAAAGACATTTTCAGATTAAAGCAAATGCATATGGGAGATTTTCTAGGATAGATCATGCACTGGGCCACAAATGAGGTCTCAGTCTATTTTTAAAAAGTTGAAATCATATGATGTATCTTCTCAGACAACAAAGGACTAAAACTATAAATCAACAACAAGAACAACAGAATACTCATAAATACATGGAAATTGAACAACATGCTACTGAATGAACAATGGGTCAGTGAAGAAATTATAAAGGAAATAAAAAACTATCTTGAAACAAATGAGAATGAAGACACAACATATGAAATCCTGTGGGATACAGTAAAAGCACCATTAAGAGGGGAGTGTATAGCATTAAGTGCTTACATTAAAGAGAAATGGCTCAAATAAAAGATTTAATAATACATACCAATGACTTAGTAAAAAAAGAACAAATCAGTAGGAGGTAAGAAATAATAAGGATCAGGGTAGAAATACGTGAAACTGAAACTAAAAAAAATTAAAATATCAACAAAGCAAAAACTTTTTTTTTTTGAGAAGCTAAACCTTCAGCTAGACTAACAAAGAAAAAGTGGAAAACGCAAATAAAATTGAAGATGAAAAAGGAGACATTACAACTGACACCACTGACATACAAAGGATCATAAGAAACTACTGTGAAGAACTATATGCTAATAAACTGAAAAGAAATAAACTTGAAGAAATGGATAAATTTCTGGATACACATAACCTACCAAGATTAAATCAAAGAGATATGGGCAATCTAAACAGACCCATAACAAGCAATGAGACTAAAGCAGCAATCAAAAGTCTTCCATCAAAGAAAAGTCCAGGACCTGATGGCTTTATTCCTGACTTCTACAAAACATTTAAAGAGAAACTAACTCCAATGCCTTTCACACTACTCCAACAAACTGAACAGCATGGAGCCCCTCCCAAACTCTTTTTATGAGGCCAGCAACAATCTGATGCCAAAATTGAACAAAGACACAAAACATAAGAAAAAACCCTACAGATCTATATCCTTGATGCACATAGATGCAATGATTCTCAATGACTAAATAAAAAAACATTAAAAAAAGATCATGCATCACGATCAAGTGGGATTTATCCCAGAAATTCAAGGGTGGATCAACATACACAAATCAATAAATGCCATAAATCACATGAACAGAATGAAGAACAAAAACCATATGGTCATCCCAGTAGATGTGGAGAAACCATTTGATAAGGTTCAACACTCCTTAATGATAAAACACTACACATTAGGTATAGAAGGAACATACCTCAAAATTATAAAGGCTATCCATGAGAAATCATCAGCCAATATCAAACTGAATGGAAAAAAGGTGAAATCATTGCCTCTCAGATCTGGAACCAGATAAGGATGTCCACTTTCACCACTCTTTTTCATTGCACTAACTGTGTTCCAGAAGAGTGACTAAATGAAGTTCTTCAGAAGCAGAGATGATGATGCAAAAGGAATAAACAGGGATGGTGATATGACAAGTAGCAGAAACGGTAACACTTTTGTTATAAATAGTAGGCTTTCCTTTTCCGTTTTCAAAAATGTTTTGTGATTGATAGCAAAAATAACATTGGTTGAATATTTTTTCAATGTATGCAGGTTAAATGCATAAGACAACTAGAATATAAAGGAGGAAGGATAAAGGAACAAAAATGGTAGCAATATATTACATTGCAGAGTATGTGGTGATCGATTCTGTGAATTGCCCAGACTCTGAAAAGTAGCTATATTGTAATCAGATAAGCCATACCACACAAAACCTACACAGAGGTACAGTAAAATATACATTGAAACGCAATACTAAGAAAAGTTCAAATAACCCAAAAGCAGAGAGCACAGGGAAAACAGGAAGGCAAAGCGAATAGAAGCAAATAGTAAAATAGTGCTGAGTAGACTTAAACTCAAACATACCTATAAAGTAGGCAGCAGACAACTGTCAGAATGGATTTAAAAAAAAAATGACCCAACTTCATGCTATCTACAAGAAAACTCACTTCAAATATAATATACTGGGGCCAGCACTGTGGCATAGTAGACTAAGCCTCTGCCTGCAGCACCAGCATCCCATATGGACACTGGTTCATGTCCCTGCTGCTGTTCTTCCAATCCAGCTCTCTGCTTATGGCCTGGGAAAGCAGTAGAATATGGCCCACGTGCTTGGGCCCCTGCACTTACACAGGAGACCCAGAAGAAGCTCCTGGCTCCTGGCTTCAGATCTGCACGGCTCCAGCTGTTGCTGCCATTTGGGAAGTGAACTAGTGGGTGGAAGACCTTTCTCTCTGTCTCTCCCTCTCGCTGTCTGTAACTCTGCCTCTCAAATAAATAAATAAAATATTAAAAAACCCCTCACAAATATAATACATTAAGATAACTATGGTTAAAACCAATTAATTGTATATATTAAAATAGCCAGTAATGTGAATGTAAGGTTTCCCAACACAAAGAAATGATAAGTGTCAGAGGTGATGGAAATCCCAGTTGCCTTGATGCGATCGTTACACATTGTATATGTGTACTGAAATGTCACACTGTACCCTACATGTATTTACAATGACTGTGTCAACTAAAAATACATTAAAAATATGACATCAGTTAAAAATAAAGTTATAGAAAAAGATGCACTATAAAAATATCAATCAAAAGAAAGCTTGAATGTAACACTGTCGGAGGCCACCCGACAAACCACACGGCGACACGCAGCACTCAGTCAATTCATCACCACGTTTATTGCCTCATCGCGTTCCAGGCCAAAGTAGGGGGCCCGGCGAGAGGGACTGAAGGCAGTCTCCCTGAAGAAACTCTTCAGCCTCCAGCCCCGAGCACACAGAAAGACAAGGTTATATACCCCAGGCCCCATACAGATAACATTCATTGTGTGTAATCATGCATAGCACAGGAACAGAGCAAGTTTACAAAGTAGCAATGATCAGGGTACAAGCTCTGCAGATAGAGCAAAGAACATCATAGACCTTCATCAGAAGTCACATCCTGCCTGCAGGAATATGGGACGAAAAGTCTTGGAAACAGGATTAGATAAGGGACAGCCTCAGCCTGCTGCATCTCATGTCGGGCCAGGGCCACTGGCCCCGACATAACACTTATGGTCAATTTTTATAAAAGAGATGGATAACTCAGAGGGGTCAGATACCTATTTGTCTTTTCAACACATGGTGCTAAGACACCTACATGTTATATGCAAAATAATAAATCTGAACCCTTACTTCACATAATCCACAAAAATATAACTCAAATAATATCATAATAAGAGCTAAAACAATCAAACATCTAGAAGAAAAGAAAATCTTCATGACCTTGGGATAAGTCAGAGTTTGTTGTTATTGACTTTATGGACCAGATAATTCTCTTTGGTGGGGCTGTAGGATGTTTAGCAGAATCATTGGCCTCTTCCCACCAGACTTCAGTAGCAAACCTTTCCCTATATAACAGCCAAATATACCTCCAGACATTGCCAAATGTCCTTTCAGGAGGCAAAGTTGTCCCCAGTGAGAACCACTGGGTAGGCAAAGACTTACTACATATGACACCAAAAACACAGTGATAAAAGCAAAAGATGTTAACTTAGATTTTGCCATTAGAAATTTTTGTCCTTCAAAAGACTCCTTTAAGAAAAAAAGACTTGGGGCCTGCGTTGTGGTGCAGCAGGTTAAGCCTCTGCCTGCGGCACTCATATCCCATTGGGCATCAGTTCATGTCCCAGCTGCTCCACTTCTAATCCAGCTCCCTGCTAATATGTCTGGGAAAGCAGCAGAGGATAGCCTTAGTACCTGGGTCCCTGCACCCATATAGGAGACTAGGAAGAAGCTCCTGGCTTCAGCCTGGCCTAGCTCTAGCCATTGCAGCCATTTGGGGCATGAACCAACAGATGGAAGATCTCTCTCTCTGTAACTCTGCCTTTCAAATAAATAAATAAATAAATAAATAAATAAATCTTTAAAATGGAGCAAATTAGCTCTGTACACTGAAAGAAAATGTTTATAAATCATATGTCTAAAGGACTTGCATCCAGAATATAAAAAAGAACTCTCATAATTCTAAAGAAGAAGAAAACAACCAAATCTAAATATGGGCAAAAGAGTTGCACAGACATCTCAACAAAGAATATCTGGATTGCAAAGGTCACATAAAATATGTTTAATATTCTCAGTCCTGTTACTGTACGTACGACAAATCAAATCCACAATGAGAAACCACTCTAATGGCTATAAGAAACCCAAAAATAATGTTGACAAGGATGTAGAGAAACAGAAATTCACATAATTGCCAGTGAGAGTACAAAATGGTCTAACTTTGGAAAACCAGTTTTGTAATTGAAGAACTTATACTTTTCATAAGATGCAACAATCTCACTCCTTGTTTTCCACCCAAGAGAAATGAAAACATATCCATACAAAGATTTATATGTGAGTATCCATAGTATCATTACTCATAATTACTAAAAAAACAATGGAAACCATCAAAATGTCTATTGAATGATGAATGGACAAATAAAAGGTGTGTATCCAGGTGATGGAATGATACTCAGCAGTGAAAAGGAACTGAACTATTGAAAGATACTACAAAAAGGATGAACTTCAAAAACATTGTGGTATATGCATGGAGCTAGATGTAAAACCACTTATTTCACAGCCTCATTATATAAACATCAAGGAAAGGCAAGTCTACAATGGTAGAAGTAGGTTAATGGTCACTTACTAATGAGGGGTGAAAGCTAGGAGATGTAAACAGGCAAGAGCCCTGAAAATTCTGAGATAAAGAAATGAGGAGTCTCTAATACTATTAGATATTTTTGAATATTAAAGAATTATAGCAATTAAAACAGCATACCACTGACCCAAGAAGAGATGGGTAATGCAATGAAATATTATAGCTCAGAAAAAGAACCAAGGATGGATAGCCATTTGGAAGAAAATAAGAAATTGCATCCATATTT
Organism: Lepus europaeus; assembly: GCF_033115175.1. Taxonomy (NCBI): domain Eukaryota; kingdom Metazoa; phylum Chordata; class Mammalia; order Lagomorpha; family Leporidae; genus Lepus; species Lepus europaeus. The sequence continues at coordinate 100,653,426 of NC_084832.1, read as the reverse complement.
ATACCTTATATAAAAATGAATTCAAAATGGACCAAAGTCTTAAATATTTTAAAGCATTATAAAAGTACTAGAAGAAAATAAAACATGGGAAATCTTTGTTAAGTTCATACAATTGAGGATGTTTTCCAAATTATGACATGAAACCCATCAAAAATAAAAAGGAAAAATGCCTTAACCAAGCTAAGACAAAAAATCACCAATTGAAAGACCAATGACAAAGGAGAAACTTATACTTAACATCAAAAAGGCTGATTCCTTGTAATATATTAAATTCATACAAAAAAGTTATTCAAAGTAATACAACCATTGGCAGAGGTTATGCACAAACAATTCATTCACAAAAAAAAGGGAAATTCAAATAGCTCTTTAACTATGCAAAGACATTCTCCCTCCATACTAATGAGATAAATGTGAAGTAAAGGCAACATGGGGCAAACATAAAAAATTTAGTAGCCACTTTTGGTTAATATGTGGGGAAACAGGCACTCTCTTGGGTTTTTTTGTTTGTTTGTTTGTTTTTTGTTTTGTTTTGTCTTTTGACAGGCAGAGTTAGACAGTGAGAGAGAGAGACACAGAGAAAGGTCTTCCTTTCGTTGGTTCACCCCCCAAATGGCTGCTATGGCTGGTGCACTGCGCCTATCCGAAGCCAGGATCCAGAGGCTTCCTCCTGGTCTCCCATGCGGGTGCAGGGCCCAAGCACTTGGATCATCCTCCACTGCCTTCCCGGGCCACAGCAGAGAGCTGGACTGGAAGAGGAGCAACCGGGACAGAACCGGCGCCACAACCGGGACTAGAACCCGGGGTGCCGGCGCCGCAGGTGGAGGATTAGCCTAGTGAGCCGCGGCGCCAGCTCTCCTGCTGTTTTAATAGGTAGGCAAATTGGTACAAGCTCCTTGCAAGGCAACCTCGGAATATACATAAAATGTGTGCACATTCATGGTGATCTTGCAGTTCCTTTTTTTATTTTTTAGCACACACATTTGCACTTGTGCAAAATTATGTATATTCAAGAATATTCATTACAACACTGCTTATAACAGCAAAAACTGTAACTGAAATGTCCACACACAGGGAACTGATTAAGCAAGTAACAAACTTTTATACTGAAAGTAGTATGGAGCCATTAGAAAAAACGTGGCAGCTGTATATTTGCGGAAGTGTATGTGTGTGTGTGTGTGTGTAATTATTTGAACATTTTTTATATAAGTACTGCTCATGTATGCATATATTCTCTGAAAGAATAAACAAGAAATTGATCAGAATGGTTTCTTTCTCACCAGAGGAAAATGGAATGGAGGATATGAATGAGGAAAAAATCCTTCATTTTCACTTCACATCCTTTTGTACTATTGGATTTTGAACTACACACACATACTACATATTTAAAAATAAGTACAAATGTATTTACAGTGATTGCATTGCTCACATGCACCCCAAGTGTCACCAGGTTCAGTCACCTGCATCAATATGAGAACATTTGTGCCCATTAAAACTTTCTCCTCTCCCAAAAAATCATTTTTGGATAGTTTCTTAGGTATATACATCATCCAATTGTTCTAAAAATATGCTGATATGAGGTACACACCTATTCATTGGTTGAAGTTTGAATATGCTGCTCCCTCTGTTTCCCCACTCTTTTCCTTTAATAGCATCAGCAATTGTATTTACCAGACTGGAAAAAGATGTGGTAGTGCGTGTGTGTGTGTGTGTTTGTGCGTGCGTGTGTGCAGAAAGGCCGGGGGATTGCAAGTCTACTTTCCCCACTTTAGATAAATACGTCACAGACATTTCGATTCAAAATAATCTCAAACATATTATGTATGTTGTAGATGATGAATCTGACTTAAAAGATGGCTACAGAACAAAAGTGTTTTGCACACATTGCACACATGAAGGCTGTGTTGTACCAAAACAGATGTTGTGCAGACTGGAGACCCTGTAAGGAGACAGAGCTTGGCAAGGGCCCTAAGGATACATCTGGTATTAGGACTTCATGTTCTGTCCTCCAGCCCAGATGGGAATGTACACACAAATCACCTGGATAATTAGCTAGAATGACGACTAATATTATAGGTCTGGAGGGATTCTACACTTTTTACAAGCTCCCTGGTGATGCCAAGGCTGCTGGTCCATAGACTACCCTTTGAACAGCAAGTATAGTCTTGCTAAGACTAAAGTCAACATCATGCATTTTTTTTTTAAATTTAGACTTGGTATAGCTTAATCTGGATGTATATCATCCAGTGTCTTTCTACTTATCAGATAAACCCAATTATGAGGGTTGCAATACCACTTATTAAACAAAGAATCTCACATCTTCTAGTTTCTATGAGGATGAATTTTTCTAAATAATCTCAGCCTCTTCAGCAATGCCTTAACTAACTGATAACAGCCACTGTTCTAGAGCAGACACTGAGCGATTCCCTCACCCCAGTATGAAGCAGCAACTTGGGGAAGTGTGCATGCTTTCTAGACTCAAACTTGGACTTGGTGCGAAGTTCCACAGCTCCTCAGAGGCCTTTGGTGAAGAAGCAAGGACTTAGAGGGTACATTTACTTCTAACAGTAGTAACTGCCAAGTTGGTTTCCCATTTGCCTGATTCTTGCATCTTAATTCTCAACTGATTTGGGACTTAGGGTGAGGGGACGTGGGGAATTGCTTATTGAATCCCTTGAGATTCTAACACCGTCTAGACAACAAACTAAGAGGGTCATGTCATTTCAGAGAGCATAAATTCAGAAATTTGTCACTGTAGCCAGTGCATCACAAGGGTGCTTACCAACAGTTCCACTTCAATCTGTAGGTAATGCTGCCACATCCAAGGCAGCCTAAAACCTAGAGTTACGCTGATTCCTTCAGTGCTTTTCTTGGAGGTTCTTGATCTGTGCCATTATACCAATAAATTCAGAAAACAGAGAAAGCCATCATTTCACCTCTCCCTTTGCTCATCCTCATGCTTCTTAATGGGTGAAATCTAAGTTTATGTTATCCATTATCTCTGCTGAGAGACATCATCTTAAATTCCTGCTGTTCCTATTCTATCCCTTCCTGGGGCTCTGCCTGTTCAGAAAGGAATACCAAGTGAACCCTTAGTAAATAAAGACTTTCACACTCCTCTGAATGTTCATCCTTACCTTCTCCTGGATCCCTTCGTCATCACCAGCAAAGTACAAAATAGGGACATTGAGCTCAGAGGCAGCTACCCACTGAAGGACGGCCTGGAGTTGCTTGTTCTGAACTGTGTCAGTGAGGTTGTGATTGCTGACTATCACCTTGGGTGCACACCCTTCAAGGGGCTGCCCTGAGATACCTCTCAATTCATTATGGATTGCTTGATAGGCATTCTGCAGGAGAGCTTCTGCTGTCCCTGTGCCTTTGACTGGCAAACACTCATAGAGATTATCAGGGAAGGCAGAATTTGGCCTGCCGGCATCCCCAGACTTGTCTTCGGCTAGTTCTGCCAAGGGAGAGTCGCAAGACTTGGCAATTATGAGGCACAACTTCATCACTGAGTCCATCAGGTGTTCTACCATCTGCCCATTCATGTGGCCATCCAGCTGGTTGGCAACCATCTTGGTCAGCCCAGAAAAGGTGCCCCCAGTCTCATCGCCTTCATTTAGTTTGATGGGAGAAGGTGTTACAGGTCTCTCACAGTGGCGGCTACCTTCTTCCTTAGCTGGCTGTTCTGGCACCTTGGGTTCAGGGCTATTGTCACTCTTGAAAATGGTTTCCCCAAGTAAGTTCCGGATAAAATTGAAGAAGACACTCATGAGGTCCTTCTTTTCGGCTTTCTCTTGGTCACCGACCACATGAGGAATCTTAAGGCTGGACTCGTCAGGAACTACAGGGCACTTCTTGGTGGGAAGGTTGGTGCTGCCCGCAGCTTCTAGGAAGCTCTGTGCATCCATCCTTCCGCCCTGGGCGAGGTGGTATTGAATCAGAAGTAGAGCAGATACAATCAGGTCTTTGGCCCAGGAGTCTGACTCATACATAAAATTCTCAGGTTGCTCTGGTTGATGCAGCAGGGGGCTGAGGGTGCAAGTATCCTGGGGAAACCCAAAAGGAATGTCTGGTGCAGGTTTATACTGTTTGTTGGGAGCTGAAAATGTTACATGCTCAAAACCTGGAGACTTACGTTCAAAACCTGGAGACTTACGTTCAAAACTTGGAGACTTACGTTCAAAACTTGGAGACTTACGTTCAAAACCTGGAGACTTGCATTCTTTCTGTTGAGTTTTATGCCACATGGTCAGTCCCTCTTTGATAATGTGCTCACCCAGAGTCTCCGCACAAGTCTTCTCCTTCTCAGGCTTGGGGGCAGAATACATTTTTTCTCTCAACTTAGCTTCAGATCTCATTGCAAAGTTTACATTTCGGTTTCTAGGGTCACCCATTCCTTTCATGGACGTGAGGGAATAACTCTCTTGCTTGTCCTTAGTTTTCCTGAGGTTCTCGGGAAATTTCTTGGTAAACATCACAGTGTATAGCTTACCCAGCATGGCATCCATGATATCCGTGGCCTTTTGGCTTCCATGAGAGAAGAAGCTTCTTTTCACAGCTGAGACAAAGTCTGTGTCAGTCATCAGGGTCCCTGTGACATTGTGGAGGTTCTTCATGAAGGAGTCAATGAGATCTGAGACCACTTCTTTGGCATGCTTGATCAGTACCTTCTTCAGCAGGATGGTGGCAATGGTTGTATCTTTCACTTGGATCCTCAGTGTCTTCATGATGGAGACCATCATGTCAGATACCACGCTATTAGCATAGGTCATGATCCCTTGACTAATGGAAGTTGTAAAGTCATCAGGCCTTTCCTGACCCCTGAACAGCTTCCTCTCTCCAGGTAACCTTCCACCCTCTCGGGCATCACCTGCATTACGAGACTCAAACACTTCCTTATAGAAGAAAGACTTCCGAGAACCAGGTTTATCGTCTGCACCCTTGCTTTCCATGGTGCTCTCCTTGATCTTCAAAGTAGACTTTTTTTTCAAATTTGGGAGATTGGATGATCCAGAGGCTCGGTCTCCAGAACCGGGAGCCTTGTCTGAGTCATTATTCTTGGAACATGCAGAGACAGTCTCATTCACCAGCTCGGATGCTACCTTACTCAGGCTTTTGGCGGGTGCAGGTTCATCCCCCATGTACAATGACTGATGAATGCATTTCTTTTCTGAACCATCGATCTTCTCATTGATCTCTTTGCGGGCCATAGCTATAACTAGATTTGTGAGGCGGTTGGCATAGAAGGAAACTTCATCTACTGATCTTCCATTGCCAGGTACAGCACCGGGGCCCTGGGCAGGACTCTCTTTGTGAGTTATCTCAAAATGAAATCTCCCTGGGCTGCCTTTGTTGGTGGTGTTGTAAGCATCCACAGAGAAACCTCTGTGTGGGTCTCCTATGTTGGTCGTTTCTTCGCCGAATGGTGATTCTCCAGGCTTGAACCGAACATCTTGGAACCCTGCTGTACTTTTTTCCAGGTCTCGGCGGAGCCAGCTGAGCACTCTGACAGGATCTTTTGAGACTTCCTTGAGAACAGACAAGGATTCATCTGACTATAACAAAGCAAAGATAGGGAAGGTTCAGGACAACCTCAAAAGGCAACCACAAGAACCGTCAGCATCCCCTCCTCTGCCCCCCCTCCCCCTGCAAGCTTGCTCCATCATCACAAGAAGAGTAACCATTTACTGAGTGCTCACTGTGTATCAGGAACTGCTCTAAGTATCTTAAGACTATTATCTCATGTAATATTGTTCTCATAACAAACTTGAATATTAGCTTTCATATTATATGGACATTGAAGAACTGACTGGTTAAACTACTCATATGAAGTTATCCAGCTGATTGTTGATGAAGTAGGAATTCCAATCTAGGCAGTCTAACTCCAATGCCCATACTCTCAGCTATTACATTCTGTTACTTCTCACTATATACAAGGGGTCTCCATGGAGGCATGGGCATTTGAAATAGAGTTTAAGACATGGCTTGGGATGCCTGTATCCCATACTGGGGTGTCTGGGTTCAAGTCCAAGCTCTGCTCTTGATTCCAGTTTCCTGCTAATGCACACCCTAGAAGGAAGTGGATAATGGCTCAAGTAGATAGATCCTTGCCTCCCACGTGGGAGACTGGGGTTGAGTTCCTGGCTCCTGGTTTTGACTTGGCCCAGCCCTGGCTGTTGTGGGCATCTGGGGAATGAACCAGCAGATGAGAGTCCTCTCTCTCTCTCTCTCTCTCTCTCTCCCTTTCACAATAAATAAAAGTTAAATAAATTTGAAGAACTTTTGAAGTTCATGAAAATATATATCATGCAGAAATATGCATGGATTTCAAAATATTTTTGAACTGAAATAAGCTTGTCTTTTAATTCCACTTTATATGAACCTTTAAAAGTACCTTAAGATCTCACAGTCATCAGCTGTGTAGAGTCAGCATTTGAACTGAATCAGTATACTTTTTCTTGTATTGACATTGCTATTTTCACATTAATTTCTATTTTCTTTGTGGTTTATCTCATTTTATTTAGGTCTCTTATTAAAAACATAGTTTTCTAAAAAGGGAAAATTATATGTAGTTAATAACTTTGCTGGGTAATTAATAACAGCACAGTCTGATATGCAAAATGGCTTTCAGTGGACTAGGTGACATTTCTTAACATGACTTATAACTGGGAAGTTAATATCTGTGGGCAATTTATTAGTTTTGTGTGATGGACCCATTGATGTCTTTGATAGAGATTAAAGGTGACAAGCACATGAACAAATGTACGTGTTTCCATATTATAATCTATGTGAGGAAACAACTCTTCACTGGAACCTAGGATACAACAGGATGATGCATGTGAAAGTGACCTACTTGTCAAATGTAATTACCCAAGTTCATGCGTTTATCTGGGAATGACCATAAATACTGCTCCTCTCTAAAAAATAATTTAGTATTTTTATTACTGGATAGTGTCCTACAGTTACTAGCTCCTATGTGTTAAATACTTATGTTTGCCAGGCACTGTGCTAAATGTTTTACATAAATTATTTTGGTTAATCCTAATACTCACACTTCAAAGGTAGGTTTTACTCTTGCAGTTACACAGGTAAGAAAACAGAAGCCTGGAAAAGTTGAGTAATTTGGTTACCATCTCACAGTTAGTGCATGATTGGGGCTAGTGTTCAAAGCCAGTTAATTTAAAACAAGCTTTATGTGGGAGAGGCAGAAAGATAGAGAACTTCTACTTGCTGGCACTCCTCAAATGCCTGTAATGCTTAAGGCTGGACAGGGGATCAAGATGGGAATCAGCAACTCAATACAGGTCTCCCCGTGTGGGTGGCAGTAACCTAATTGCTTGAGCCATCATCTGCTTCCTCCCAGAGCCTGCATGTGCAGAAAGTTCTAGTCAGGAGCCAGAGTCAGAGAACAAACCCACACACTGTGATACAGAGTCTAGGCATCTTAATTGGTATCTTAAACACTGGATCAAATGCCTGCCCTTCAAATCCATTCTGAGTGCTCCCCACCATTCCAGTACCATATGTTTTTGATGACTTTGAAGGTTAGAGAAGCAGATGCATGAGCACTCTGCAGGGCTGAATTAAGGTTCCTATTAACCACGTTGGGGTTAAGGGCCATAGTGCTTGGTTCAAAATTCTCTCAAATGGCTCTCCAAATGTGAATAATAGTTACTCTAGGGAAAATTGTGTGCTTCAGTGGAGAATACACATTGTCTATGGCATACCTTCCACATCATCAGATTATCTATAGCAGCAGATAACTGACAACAATGCAATATAATTCCTGTCTACACACAGATGACGAGAGCTTGACTGATTTCCTTTCCTCCTATAAAAATTTTCAGGTTTGTCCCCTTTTGTGTGCCCACTCCAGTATTTCTGATCTATATTATGTGTCTTTTGAGCCTCACCAGTTCCTCATTCACGAGTTAAAAAAGATCCGTGTCCATTTTATACAAGTATAATTATGAGGGTCATGATTGTATCATTCTCTGAAAACTATCTTTTAATGGTTTTGGAAGTTTTCCACCAAGATACCCAACAGATTCACCCAAGGTCATCATAAGTGATGGGCATCATCAGGTGTGTCTTTTCTTGGTCCTCAGAGCGGCAATAGAACTTTCCAGACCTTCTATTTTCCTAGTTTCATTTTTGCTTTTAGTTTTGGTCCATTGATGGTCAGTAATTACTGGTGACAGCAATGATGATGAGTTTCATTGTCTGATCATTGAGTAACTGCTCTCTTTTTCAAAAAATAATGGTGAGTTGAAACATTTTTATTTTTCAAAATATTTTCGTTTTATTTATTTGAAAAGCGGAGTTACAGAGAGAGGGGGAGAAACAGAGAGAGAGAGAGAGAGATCTTCCACCTGCTGGTTCACTCCCCAAATGGCCACAATGGCCAGGGCTGGGCCAGGCCAAAGCCAGGAGCCAGGAACTTTACCCTGTTCTCCCACACGGGTAACATTGGCCCAAGTATGTCATCATCCACTGCCTCCCAGCAATATTAGCAGGAAGCTGGATCAGAATTGGAGTAGCTGGGACTAAAACTCTGATATGAGATGCCAGCATTGCAAGCAGCTTAACCCACTGTGCCACCACACCGGCCCCTGGGTGATGTCTTTAATGGATCATTGATTTATAGAGATCTATCCTCTGTTAGGTGAGAGACAACAGAAAATCTCTTTTGCTAGTATTTATTTTTTGGTCCACGATAAGCTCAAGTCACTGAAGAATTCTGTGCCTACTTGGAAGAAGAGCTCTTTGGTATCTGGACAGTGAATTTTCTATTTCTGTGTTTACTTTTGATGCATGGCTGAAAGTTTAAAATTGAAGCTATAAACTGTTTTCATCAGTGTCTGTATCACTATGTGTGTCTGTAATTCAGAAAAGCACCAACGTCTTTCCACTTCCAGATAATACTAGTAAGTTATATTACAAGGTCTCTTAAAGAAACTCTATTCTGATTGGCATATATATGTATATATATTTATGTAAATTGAATATTACTGAGATCCCTAGCAAATAAGGAAGTTGAACATCTAATATTTTAAAGATGCTATGAAAAAAGTATTTATAGAAACTATAAGAAACATTTTTTGAATTCAAGTTCAAGTCTGGGAAATCTTCAGCAAATGAAACTAGTTTAATCATTTTATTTAATGAAAATAGGTATGACATTTTTAATTTATTAATGTTAAGTATAACACAAGTATAAATTTTTACAGTACTGACATATTATTAATAAACTTCTTGTTTAAGATATGAAAAAATAAATTATGAAAAATTTTGGCTGGCGCCGTGGCTTAACAGGCTAATTCTCTGCCTTGCGGCACTGGCACACCGGGTTCTAGTCCCGGTTGGGGCGCCGGATTCTATCCCGGTTGCCCCTCTTCCAGGCCAGCTCTCTGCTATGGCCCGGGAAGGCAGTGGAGGATGGCCCAAGTCCTTGGGCCCTTCACCCGCATGGGAGACCAGGAGAAGCACCTGGCTCCTGGCTTTGGATCAGCGAGATGCGCCGGCCGCAGCGGCCACTGGAGGGTGAACCAATGGCAAAAAGGAAGACCTTTCTCTCTCTGTCTCTCTCTCTCTCACTATCCACTCTGTCTGTCAAAAAAAATTATAAAAAAATTAAAAAATAAAAAAAAGAAAAATTTTATTTCAAGCTACTATTGTTTCATAGTATATCAGTTTGATGATAAATTTATAACATCATTATGTAACTTAAAACATTGGATTGAGTGAGTTAATATATATTCATTGGATATATTTCTAAGTAAGACAAAATACTGAAGCTTTGACAGCTAAGCATAAAGTTTGTACACTTTTGCTTCTTTCATGACTATAGACAGGCTGTATCTTTGAGTCTGTTCCTGAATGTGTTCACTTTTACTTTAGGTTGTACCATAGATACACGGGACTGTAGGAAGTTGTCTTCGTGTGTGTTCATGAATTCTGCTGGTCTGTTGTTATGTGACAGTTCATAGTATAGGCTACCACCCCTCCTCTCAGATACACCCCTCCCACCATCTTCCTTGTGGAACAGAATAGAAAATATTTTGGTTAGGGGTGGGTGTTTAGTGCAGTGGTTGGTAGGTTTGCAACCTGTATCAGAGTGGCTGCTTTGAGTTCTGACTCCGTTTCCCATTCTAGCTTCCTGCCAATGCATATCCTGGGAGGCAGCAATTGATGGCCCAAGTTCTGGGGTCCTTCACTCCCATATGGAGACCCAGATGGAGTTCCTAGCTCCTGGCTTTGACTTGGTCCAACTCCGGCTGTTGTGGCCATTTGGGGAGTGAATCAGCAAATGGAAGATATTTCTGTCTCTGTCTCTTTGTCTTGCAAAAAAATAAATTTCTTTAAAGGTCTGTGAAAATAGAACTAAAAGATAAGGTTATTAAAACATAGCAAGTACTTTGGTTAAAAGTTATGATTAATACAGGTTGTTGAGATTACAATTAGGAACAAATAGTTTTAGAGAAACTTGTACACATGCTTATTTTTCTAGGGACTGCAGCTCAATCATGGTGGATTGGGCCTGACTTTCTAGTCTCAGGGTAGAAACTAATCTAAGCCTTAAAAAGTCTTTCATAGCCTCCTTATGAAAATTTCCAATAAAGTAAACTTGTGGATGCCTATCTAGTTGTTGTATGTACATAAAATAATCAGGCCAAATCTGATGAAACCAGTCTTTTGTCATCAAGAGTAATGTTACCTTGAGCTTATCTTTAATCAGAATGAAGGAGAAATTTTTCAGTAAAAAACTATATGCATTGTCTGTATATAAAGCATTGTCTACAGCCATCTACATGACCTGATTCTTATTTTGATTCTGTAGGAGTTATATTGCAGCTCTGTGAACTGTAGGTAATTGAGAGCAATGCAAAATAATGGATTTTGGTACAGTGGTAAAGACACTGGTTGGGATGCCCACATCCCATATTGGAGTGCCTGGGTTGGAGTCCTGGATTGGTCCCCAATTCCAGTTTCCTGCTGATGTGCATATGGAAAGCAGCAGGTGGTGACTCAAGCACTTGGGTCCCTTCCACCCCTGTGTCATACATGGATTCAGTTCCTGGCTCCTGGCTCTGACCTGGCCCAGCCCTTGCTGTCACTGGCAATTAGGGAGTGAACCAGTGGATAGTTTATCTCTGTCTCTTCGTCTATGGCTTCTTTCTCTCTCTGCCTCTCAAATAAATAAATGATTTAAGAAGTGATTCTTGTCTGTAGACATGTAAGTTCTATCTGGTAGAAGCTGAGTTCAATTCCCCGCTGTGGACAGGGATTGTTTTCCTCCATTTGCACCATTCATTTTAATATTCTGGATAACAAATGCATCTTTTAAAAAACTCTCCTTTGACCTGGCTGTTAACACTTCACCAATTTCCTCTTATGAGTTAAATAAAGTACTTAACATGCATTTGCTTTCATATCTGAATGGAACAGGAACATACGCCTAAAAATAGGCAAGTTTCCGTAACTGGGCTGTAATATATACGGTATAGGAAAGCCTTATTATAATGAAGATATGGTATTTATTCTTTTATCTTTTTCAATTATTTTCATGGAACATTAAAAAGGAAACAAAAGTAGAACCTTGCAATAAACTCTGCAGAACTGTGTTAGCTTGCTGTGTTTATCGGTTTTTTATTTATTTATTTATTTATTTTTTTTTGACAGGCAGAGTGGACAGTGAGAGAGAGACAGAGAGAAAGGTCTTCCTTTTGCCGTTGGTTCACCCTCCAATGGCCGCCGCGGTTGGCGCGCTGCCGCCGGCGCACCGCGCTGATCTGATGGCAGGAGCCAGGTGCTTCTCCTGGTCTCCTATGGGGTGCAGGGCCCAAGGACTGGGGCCATCCTCCACTGCACTCCCTGGCCACAGCAGAGAGCTGGCCTGGAAGAGGGGCAACCGGGACAGGATCGGTGCCCCGACTGGGACTAGAACTCGGTGTGCTGGCGCCGCAAGGCGGAGGATTAGCCTAGTGAGCCGTGGCGCCGGCCTGTTTATCAGTTTTTATTGTCTGGTTTCTAAAATCTGAAATATGTGTACCCTGTATCTATTATTCCACTGGATTAACAAGAATTATTGCAAAAGTGGTTGCAGGTCATAGTAGCTAAGATTAAAAAACTAAGCACCTGCATTTCTTCCAGGGCTGTCAATGAACACCCTCTTATAACCTTTGTCTTCAGGATCCTGAGCAACTTGGGGAGAAGGATGCCAAACTGCTTCTGAATCAGGCGAATTTTCAAGTCCATTTAGAAGAATATAAGAAGGGTCAATGGCCCTAATTTTCTCTGCTCGCCTATCTTCTGCTTCAGCAGCTTAGTATAAGTCGACTATATACCTCCCTGTCCCATTTCTCCTCATCCAACTCAACTAAATGCCTTATAAAATTTTCTTTTGTCACTGCCCAGTTTTTAAATATAGGCATTTTTTTTAATGTTTCACTTTTTTGTTTTTTTCCATTTATTTGAAAGGCAGAGAGAGAGAGAGAGAGGCAGAGACAGAGAATCTTCCATCACTTGTTCATTCCCCAAATGCCTGCAAATAACCAGGGCCAGGCTGAAGCTAGGAGCAGGGAACTCCATCCAGGTCTCCCACATGTGTGGCACGAGTCCAAACACTGCTGCCTCCAGGAGGCATTAGCAGGAAGCTGTATTGGAGGTAGAGGAGCCAGAACTTGTTCCCTGGAACTCTGATATGGGAGGTGGGTACCAAGCAGTGTCTTAACGTGCTGTGCCACAATGGCCACGCCCACCTCCCATTTTGAAATGATTCATTCTTTAAGCATCTACAGCAATTGTCCAGAAAATCTATTTGGCACATAGTCATGAACTGTTTTTTGTTAATGTCCAATTATTGTTTAAAGCTCTTAAATTATATTTATATTGTCATGTATGGGTGATAAAATTCATGGAGGCAGAAAATATTTTGTTATTTTTTGCATCTCTCATTGTGCTGCTCATTTAGTGAAAATCAAAGGATTTTTGTTTCTTTGGCCTCCCATTGAAACTGATCTGCCTTTTTTTTCTCCTCAAAATGAAAAGACAGAGATAAATATAAGATTAAGTAGAAGCAGTCTTAGTTGGCCTTTCTAGTCATTGGATATTGTCTAAGTATATGTCTTAATATCTTGCATAGATCTGTGTTTTCTTTTAGTCTAAATATAGATAGACCAAGTAAATTTTAGACAAAAGACAGTGGGTCATCCAACTGGTGTTTAATAGGTATTTTTAAGATAATTAATTGAGAATAGAAAGAGAGAGACAGCAACAAACAGAGCATTCCTATACACTGGTTCATTCTCTAAAATGCCTGCAATGGCTTGGGCTTGGTCAGGCTGAAGCCAGGAACTGGGAATTCAATCCAGGTCTCTTATGTGGTTCTGGCAGGGACACAAGCACTGAACCCTTACCTGCCGCCTCCCAGGGTGCTCATTAGTAAGAAGCTTAAGTCAGGAGCAGAGCCAGGGCTCAAGCCCAGGTATTCCAATGCAGGATCTGGGCATTCCAACTGGTGTTTTAACAACTATGCCTAATCTCCAATTCTTTCATTTTTAAAAAAAATTAATTTATTTGAGAAGTAAATAAGATAGAGAAAGTGACAGACAGAGGTAGCTCTTATCTGCTGGCCCGCTCCACAAATGCCTGCAATGGCTGGGGCAGGGTGGAGTGGGTGGCTGAAACTGGGAGTTTGGAACTCAAACAAGGTCTCTCACATGGGTGGCAGGGACCCAATTACTTGAGCCATCATTGCTGCCTCTCAGGGGCTGCGTTTTCAGGAGACCGGAGTCAGGAGGTGGAGTTGGATATCCAACCCATGTATTCTGGTGTGGGACACAGGTATCCCAACTGGCATCTTAACTGCTGGGCTAAAAGGCCTGCCCCTGACAAATGCTAATACTGAAGATATGAATTATAGTGCTGATTCCGTTTGATTATGAGGTCCTTAAAAGGTGAGAATTTTGCCCGATTTTATATTTCTGACCCTAACACTCAGCACAGGTCTCAGCCAGTTATTGATTTATTACCTCTCACTCTAAATTCACCCTTTGCCTCCCTTTGGGATACCAGAACTCGATCTTTTAAACATTTTTCCTTTGGCAGTAGAGGACACAGGAGGAGCACAGCACAGCTATGGTGAGAGGCAGTGGCTTCCCATCTGGCCCTACTGCATCCTTTGTGAAGCTTCCTGTGGCAGGAAGAAACTGGAAGAGCCTTGGGTGAGGGAGAGGGAACTTCTGTGAATTCCAGGTTTCTTCCTTTGTACCTCTCTCAGTCTAGGGATAGTAACTGCCACCTGCATTTGGCGTTTCTGGAACTCCTGGAGTCCTCTTTTATGCCCTCTGGGAGTTAAGTAGTCAATGTCAATGATTTCTTCCTAATAACTGGTGTGTTTTCCATATTCTCACTGGACCCTAATGGATACAGTGCCTGATACTAAGTATTTAATAAATGTCTCTTGAATGATGAAGGCACAATGACAATGTTATTGAAAGTTTAGAGTTCTGAGCATTTTAAGGCACCTCACATTTCAGAAAATATATTCTACAAGCCCTAAGTACATTTTTATCTGTTGGAAGATGAAATGAAATTTTACAGCTCTAATATATATGCTTCTTGAATTAAGAGTATATTCTTGGGGCCAGCGCTGTGGCGTAGTGGGTTAACGCCCTGGCCTGAGGCACCAGCATCCCATATGGGTGCCAGTTCTAGTCCCGGTTGCTCCACTTCCGATCCAGCTCTCTGCTGTGGTCTGGAAAGCAGCAGAAGATGGCCCAAGTCCTTGGGCCCCTACACCCATGTGGGAGACCCGGAAGAAGCTCCTGGCTCCTGACTTTGGATTGGTGCAACTCCAGCTGTTGCAGCCAACTGGAAAGTGAACCATCGGATGGAAGACCTCTCCCTCTGTCTCTACCTCTTTCTGTGTGTAACTCTGACTTTCAAGTAAATAAATAAATCTTTTTTAAAAGAAGAGCATATTCTCCTGCCAAAGATATACACAGGATAGACAATTTTTAAAAAACACTATAGATGGATGGGGCTGGCACTGTGGCACAGTGGGTTAAAGCTCTGGCCTGAAGCGCCAGCATCCCATATGTACACTGGTTTGAGTCCTGGCTACTCTACTTCCAACCCAGATCTCTGCTATGGCCTGGGAAAGCAGAAGGTGGCCCAAGTCCTTAGGCCCCTGGACCCCCGTGGGAGACCTGGAAGAAGCTCCTGGCTCCTGGCACAGCTCCGGCTATTGCAGCCATCTGGGGAGTGAACCAGCAGATGGAAGACCTCTCTGTCTCTACCTCTCTCTGTAACTCTTTCAAATAAATAAAATAAATCTAAAAAAAAAAAAACACTGTAGATAGAAATTTTTGTTATAGAAGAACTAACTTTTCTTCCAAGAATTCCATCTTCAAAAATAAGAGATGCATAGTGGGGACACCCCCACATATTTCTGGTGTGAAAAAGAGGTTTAACCTTACCATTTTCCAGTCCTGGGTCTGGTTGTCTCCAGGTGAATAGACATCAACTTTGCATACTCCATTTTGGCTTTGTAACCAGTCCACCCTCTCTGACATCTGGAAGTAGAAAAACAAAATGAGGAAGGTTCATCACAAGGGCGGATTATATGAATGTAAAGAAGTAAGGTGAACGGTGGAAGTGTGAAAAATCAGAGCAATGCTGGCTGGCACCATGGCTCACTAGGCTAATCCTCCACCTGCGGCACCAGCACCCTGGGTTCTAGTCCAGGTTGGGGCACCGGTTCTGTCCCAGTTGCTCCTCTTCCAGTCCAGCTCTGTGGCCCAGGAGGGCAGTGGAGGATGGTCCAAGTGCTTGGGCCCTGCACCCGCATGGGAGACCAGGAGGAAGCCTCTGGATCCTGGCTTCGGATTGGCACAACACCGGCCGTGGTGGCCATTTGGGGGGTGAAACATCGGAAGGAAGACCTTTCTCTCTGTCTCTCTCTCTCATTGCCTAACTCTGCCTGTCAAAAAGAAAAAAAAAAATCAGAGCAATGCCTTCATTGGGAACCTGACCTGAGAGCTACTTTAGAACCACTGAACGCTGGATATCTGCGTCCTCAGCTCTCAACTGCCAAATATTTCTTATGCAAGTTTGCATCTCTAGTGTTGAGGCTAGTGCCTGGTACACGCTGTAGGTGCTTGATACATATTAGTCCTGTGAATGAATATCAGCGCCCATGTCTTACTCTTTTTGTTTTTTTTTTAAAGATTTATTTATTTGTTTGAAAGGCAGAGTTACAGAGAGAGAGAGAGAGAGACAAAGAGAGAGAGAGAAAGAGAGAGGTCTTCTATCTGCTGGTTTACTTCCCAGATGGCTGCAAGGCTAGAGCTGCACTGATCTGAAGCCAGGAGCCAGGAGCTTTTTCTGGGTCTCCCACGTGGGTGCAGAAGCCCAGGGACTTGGGCCATCTTCTACTGCTTTCCCAGACCATAGCAGAGAGCTGGATCAGAAGTGGAGCAGCTGGGACTCGAACCGGCATGGCAGGTGGCAGCTTTACCCGCTACACCACAGCACTGGCCCTATTCTTTGTGTTTTATTGACCATATCCACTCCCCTGAATTCTCAGTAGATGCTTAAAATTCAATGTGACAAAAGTAGGATTAATTTACATCTCCCTTGCCTGTTCTTGTCCCTGCCAGTTTATTTTTATATCAAAGAAATAGATGTTTTATTTTTAGTTAATTTCTAGAGCACTATCTCATTCATACTGGCAGTGTCTAGTATCTCTTTTTAAGACCAATCCCTTCTCCAATTAGTTAGCCAAGGGTCCTGGGGAATTCTCAGTCTCCATGGCAACACAAGAACAGCAATGTCACATGAACCATCCAATGTCCACAGATGCAGTGTTACCCTTGCTGATGTAGATTCTTTCACACTCTGCTCTATCCTCCACTCGGAGTGAGGGCACCATCATCTGCCTGGCCTTCCGAGCCAGGAAGCTGAGATGTGTTTTAGTTGTCTTCTTCTACCCCAAGCTTCTTTCTAGCCGCTACTCTCTTCTCCCAGCTGTAGCCATTTTTCTTAAAATGGATTGCTTGTATTTGCTGCTCCCACTGCCTCATCTCCCAACTGAGTATCACAGTCCCTATTTCATGTACTTCCTTGGCCTTTGGCCTTAGTCTTGTCAATTTTCTACAACACTGTATCTTAGTTAGTAGTCTGAAACAAGGTCAACTGTCGTGATGACTTAAGAGCCATCCACTGATAATCTGAAAGTATGAGAAGTTTCTCTTTCCCTCTTTGTTCTGTGCCAGTCATTCATTTCCAGGCTTCCACACTGAGATTTTCCTTCCTTCATCACAAATGTTCCCAGATCTGTACTGCTTAGTAAGGAAAGTAGAATAAGATGGCCCATTTTTCCTCCCTAATATCCCAAACATCTTCACAAAGCAGTCATATAACACTATATTTTGATTCCAACAAAATATGAGACTCTTTTATAGTAAAGCCCAATATCTTATCCTAAAATTTTTATACTGCAATTGAGTTTTATAAAGAATTCCTTGGGGGGGGGGGGCAGTGCTGTGGCATAGCAGGTAAAGCTGCTGCCTGTAGTGCTGGCATCCCATATGGGTGTTGGTTTCAGTCCTGGCTGCTCCACGTCTGTTCCAGCTCTCTACTATGGCCTGGGAAAGCAATGGAAGATGGCCCAAGTCCTTGGGCTCCTGCACCTGTGTGGGAGACCCAGAAGAAACACATGGCTCCTGGCTTCGGGTCAGCACAGCTCCGGGCATTGCGGCCATCTAGGGAGTGAACCAGTGGATGGAAGACATTTCTCTCTCTCTGTAACTCTGTAACTCACTGCCTTTCAAATAAAATCTTAAAAAAAAATCCTTGAAATAAGTGGAACATTATTAGGAGATTAGCATCTACTTAAACGGAAATATCTGATTTTTTGTTTATAAAAAATTTATGCCATACAATATGCCCACTCAGGGAGTACAATTCCATGGCTTTTAGCCTATTCACAGATCTGTGCAAGCACCACCACAATCAACCGTGGAACATTTTCATTACCCGAAATGGATTTCCTCTTCTTTTTTTAAATGATTTTTAAAAATTTATTTGACAGGTAGAGTTATAGACAGTGAGAGAGACAGAGAGAAAGGTCTTCGTTCCATTGGTTCACCCCCAAATGGCCACTACAGCTGGAGCTGTGCTGATCTGAAGCCAGGAGCCAGGTGCTTCTTCCTGGTCTCCCATGTGGGTGCAAGGGCCCAAGCACTTGGGCCATCCTCCACTGCACTCCCGGGCCAGAGCACAGAGCTGGACTGGAAGAGGAGCAACCGGGACTAGAACCAGCGCCCCATCCAGGACTAGAACCTAGGGTGCCGGCGCCACAGGTGGAGGATTAGCCTAGTGAGCCACGGTGCTGGCCTGAATTTCCTCTTAAGGACAATCTCCTGGTGACAAAGTCCTTGGCTCTGTTTGTCTAAACCCATCTTGTAAGATATTTTCTCTGGGTGTGGATTCTAAGGTGATACTTGTCTGTCATTGCAGTTAACATTCATTGTAGCTGAGACAACTACGGCTCTCTGTATCCTTGCAGGGTAGGGTGGCTTCCCCTCTAGCTGAGGTCTTTTTGTTCTATGATTTTATTAGGATGTGACTAGGTCTGAATAATTTTAAATAGGTCTGTAACCTGACAGTCCTCCCTTCAGGAGGTAGAACCCATCGCTTCTCCCTGTGAGCATGGCTGAACAGACTGTCTTCTAACAACCAGAGTATCACTCTCAGGACCATGCCCTAACAAGGCCCTACAGCTTCCTCCTTCTTTCTTAGATGGCCACTCTGGGAGAACCAGCTGCCATGTCACAAGAACACCCAGTGACCCCCATCTTGGGAGCCTTTAGATAACTGGAGCCTCCCAAGAGACTCCCTAACTAGATCCACCCAGCAAAGTCACTCCTGACTCCTAACACAAAGAAATTGCAAGATCACAGTTGTGATTTTAACCAGCTGAATTTTGGAGGATGGTATATGCAGCAACAGAATGTAGAACCATTTTAACTAATTTACAGAACTAGAATAAATGTAAAAAAAAACTGCACAGAACATGTATGTATTAGCGCAATGAATATGCCTAAGGTAAAAGTACCCATTTAATCACCACTAAGATCAAGAAGTAGCATATGGATATAGACTTCTATTTATTGTTATTTTTCCTCTGCAAGGTGCTGGTCTTCTTGGATCTGTGGATTGATTTTCAACAGTCCTGGAAAGTTCGCAGCCACTGCTCTTTTAGTTTTGCCTCATCCATTTTTGCTTTTTTTCCTCTGGGAGCTCCCATCCCATGTTGCATAGGATTTTCTCACTCTATCCTCCTCATCTCTCAGCTTATCTGCTTATCTTTACACTAATCTGCTTATCTTGCTGGGCTGCATTCTGGAAAATTTCTTCAAATCTGGTTTTCCATTAACCTACTGTCTCTTCAGCTTTATTTAATTCACATACATAGCGGTATTTTTTTTATTTCTAGATCATCTGTCTTGTTCTTTTTCAACCTTACTCCTTTTTTATCTTTTTTAAAAACAGATTTATTTATTTGGAAGGCAGGATGAAAAAGATAGGTAGAGAGAGAGAGAGAGAGAGAGAGGGAGGGAAGATGAGAGAAAGAGAGAACCTCTACTCACTGGTTCACCCCTAAATGGCCACAACAGTTGGGGTTGGACCAGGCCAAAGCCAGGAGCCAAGCCAGGGACTCCATCTAGATCCTCCATATGGGTGGCAAGGACTTGAGAACTTAAGTCTTTATTTGCTGTTTCCCAAGCACGTTAGCAAGAAGCTGGATTGGAAGCAGAGCAGTCAGGACACAAATCAGCACTTTGATATGGGATGTGAGGGAAATATTTGTTTTAAGGATTTTGGACTGTGGTGGGGGTAGACAGCTACATTCAAAATAAAATCGACACATAAGACACTGGTTAGGATGCTCACATTCCATACTGGAGTATCTAGTTTGGAGTGCTGGCTCTACTCCTGATTCCAGCTTCATGCTAATATGTACCCTGGAAGGCAGCAGGTGGTGATTGAATAGTTAGGTCCTTGCCACTCGCATCTGAGATAGGGAATGAATTGCTAACACTTTGTTTTGGGAGCTGTTGCAGGTGTTTGGGGAGTGAATAGCTGGTGGGAGCTCTGTCTGTCTGCATCTCTCTATGTCTCTCTGCCTCTCAAAACAAATAATTTCAAAAATTAAATTAACACAAATCAAAGACAGATTAAGCATGATTTAAACTTACATATGTGGATATACTATTTTGTTATATAAAAGATTAAAAGAAAAATGTAAAATCCTTTAAAAGCTGTTTCCTCTTTGCTCCCACAAGGATGAACACCCAGTTTCACATTCTATTCATTGATTCAGTTTAATAAGCTAAGGAAATAGATTTTTTTAAAAACTTTTATAAATACAGTAATATAACAGATATCATGAGTAAACAATGGTTTTTCCACCATGGCTAGATCTTAGGATCACCGAGAGAACTATGTAAAGATACTGAATCTTCCAGGCCAGCTCTCTGCTGTGGCCAGGGAGTGCAGTGGAGGATGGCCCAAGTGTTTGGGCTCTGCACCCCATAGGAGACCAGGATAAGCACCTGGCTCCTGCCATCGGAACAGCGCGGTGCGCCGGCCGCAGCGCGCTACCGCGGCGGCAATTAGAGGGTGTACCAACGGCAAAGGAAGACCTTTCTCTCTGTCTCTCTCTCTCTCTCACTGTCCACTCTGCCTGTCAAAAATAAAAAATAAAAAATAAAAAAAAAATAATAAAAAATAAAGATACTGAATCTGAGTTACACCCCCAGAAAATCTTATTTCAATGTTTTTATGTTCGGAAAACTTGAGTATTAAATTTCTTGAAAGCTTGCTGGGTGATTCTAATGTATACCCAGCATTGAGAATTCCTGGGCCAGGACTTATCTGGAAAGACCCTCCTGAAAAGCCTGGCTCGTTCCAGACTGAGAATTACTTACTCTTCTTTAAAATTTTTCTGAGAAAGTCTTCCTAACCTCCTTTGATATCTTATTTAATGTTATTGCTTTAACACAGAAGTTGTTAAAGCTATGAAGTTAAACTCTGTATTGGCCTCAGCAGTTCATTATGATATAGAAATATTTTTTATGTTCATGAAAAAAGAAATTGATAGCACTGCTACTCAACAATAGAATGGGAAGACTTAGAGGAAGGTTGTTCTAGGTTGTTGACAGCAAAGGAGCCAGAAACATGTGTTTCTTAATCTCGTTTCAATTTCATCCTGATGAGTTACTTCTAATAGAAAAATGGCAAAATCAATAGGTTCTACTGCCTTATGTGAGCGCTATACCACAATTAAAAAGGAGGAAAATTGAGCACAAAAGACAAGGAAATGACATGATCACTTACTCTTGCTGAGGGAAGGTTCTGAGAAATGAGGAAAGCTCTTGATTAACCTGTTGTTGTCTTCACTATCCCTATGTTTACCCACCCCTCCTGCCATGTAATATCAGGAACCTGCAATGCAAGAACAAACACAAAAGGGGACTAATTTTATATTTGAACTTTAATTACTCTTATTGTTACATTATGATGTTGATTTACTCATTATTTTCACACGCACACACAGGTGATGAGCACAAAATAACATTCAAATTTCATAGGGGGATTTCACATCTGATCTTGTACATTCTGAAAGTTCCCAGATGACAAAAAAGGTTGTTCTTTCTGGTCAATAATTTCTTAACTACTGTTAGTCTCCACTTCTGAATCATCGGTATACAGGCTTATTTAACTATAAGGACAATGCAAAGTTTATATGCTAATCTGAAACGTGCTTGAACAGAAAGTTAGAAATAAAAAGGTGGAGTGGAGAGAAACAGCTTTGACTTCATGGATCTTAAAACACTTTAAAAGCATTCCTTTAAGAGAAACACACATCCTGATGTTATGAAGGGAGTTCATGGTTAATGTCTTCCAGAATCTTATACTATCTCTACCAAGACATTTCAGTAGATGCTAAGCTATTATATTCTTACCTAGGTATATCCACCCAGTTCCTACCTTCAATAGTGTCCCTCTAAACCCCATTCTTACTTTATAGCTTGGGTCAAAAGTTATCCTATCAGTGAAATATTCTCTAAATACCTAACTAATGGATTCGATCCCTCATCAGACTTTCTATCATATTTTGTTTCTACTTTTACATCCTATCCAGCACTTTAAAGCTTGCTCTTTGCTCCTACAAGGATGTAAACCTAGTTTCATACTCCAATTATTGACTCAGTTTAATAAGCCAAGGACACAGTTTATAGATATATGTATATTATATATATTCATCTCTTTTTGTATATAGTTCATCTGTTTTTATTAGCTGCTTCATGAGAGCAGAGGCATTTTCTTGCTCCTCATGGTATCCTTTATATTAATTAGTATATTAAAAAAGATGCTTAATTAACTGTTTGCTAAAAGAATGCCTATATAAATTCTGCTCATTTCTAATTCCAGATTGCTCATATTTTTCTTTCTTAAATTGGTAAATCTGAGAACAAACAGTAAATGACTTGCTCAAATCTGCTATGGTGGTAAGCAACTTAGCCATGCCTTCGTGACCTCTTTTGGAGATAAATGTACCCCAGAGACTCATCCAATGACTTACTAACTAATAGACCTTCCTTTTCCAATATATAAATACACCAACATCTTGAAAGTGTTCTTGTACTCTTTCCACAAAAAGAAAGTGCACTTATAAGTCAAATATAACCAGCAAACACTTACAAATGCCATTTTTATTCTATTTTCTATGCCCTCTCTGTGTTCATCTGCATCCATGAAGCTTTAGACTTGCAAAACTTTCTAACTTGTCCTGGATGGTGGCAAACAAAAGAGGTATTTATATGTTTTGATAATAATGGTATTAAGACTTCTAAATTTATGGATGTATTCTCTACAAAGAAGTAGAAAAGAAGGAAGATCTAAAGAGGTTAGTGGTGTCAATGAATGGGTTCACACATTTCTTTACTGTAATTCCAAAAGTTGGTGGATAATACCCTGGAGTTATGATACAAAATAAAAAATTATGCTTTGTGCTATTTATTAAATATAAGAAAAAATCTGACTATATACAAAATGTAAAGATAATGAACCTTAGTAACAATTTATTCTAACACCCTTATCTAATGAATAAAGAAACTAAGGTCTGAAAAGGTAGTAGTAGAACCAGTGGCTATATCCCCTTAGATAGCAGTCTAAAATATGGGAAGCTCTGAAATTTAACGCACTCAAAGCTGTGAGATTTTTCTACGGCTAAGGCGGGGATCATGTAGCCTTAGATGAACCTAAAATATTCTCCCCAAACGCCAGTGTGATTATTACCTGTAGTCAAGGAGTAGTGCAAATCATGAATACCAGTCAGGGAGAGCACACACACTTACAGGGATTTGGTTACGGTTGTGGGACCCTGCGCCATAGCCCCATCTCAAGACATGCTTCTCCTGCAGCCATCATCTTAAACAAGGGTCTCCTGTTTGCTTAAACTTCCTAAATTCTTGGGAAAATTCAAATTACAAGGAGCACAAATGAAACTCTTGCAGGACTGATCCATATCTGAACACGTTTTGAGATCTAGTCAGCCAAATTTTATAACTAGTTTCTAAAGAGAAGACTATATTTACTACATCAATTCTCTTTTGTTTCCTTCCTATTTGCAAGGGCCCAGTACATTGTAGAAACTTAATAGATTTGTTATTTAAACAAGAATTTTAATGGACTTTGCTTCAGATTAGAGGTGTATGTTTGTGTTTCTTTCACACCATTCATTGTTAAGGTTTCTTGTGTCTCTCCTTATTTTCACTTTCCCCTAGTAACCATGTCTTTCTCTGGAGCCCCATCAGTATCAGTACAGACACTTCCTCACAGATATGTGTTTCTTTCCCTCTCCCAGTTTTCTTGTCCAACCAAGTCTTCAGAAATAACAAGGAGTGGGAAAAAGTGGATAAGAATTGGACTGGAAGCAATAGCAGCCCGATTTTACTCTGAGAGCACTGGAAAGAAGTAAAAAAAAAAAAAATCTTTTGGATTAGCCACACAACGAAGAGGAAGAGTCGGTAGGCAGTCAAGCTTCCTTTCTCACTTTCAAATTGGGAAGCAAAGACTAAGCTCGCTCATGTCTCCAAATGATGTTCAAGGAGATCTGATCAAATCTATAACAGAATCAAAAGTTCAGCAGCAAAGATGACAGGTTTGGCTGCATACTGCCAAGGGAGACACTCGGTTATTTCCTGAGGACTCAGAGATAAATTCTGAACTTGCTGGGCAGAATGACAAGGTTGGCTTGAACATAAAAAGTTGTCCATCACTTGATACTGAATTCTCCCCTCTAACCACAAAGGATCAGCAAATGGGTTATTTTATCGGTGTGGTGGGATTTCCTACCTCTGTAGCACTTGAGTAGTGAACCACAGGAGACTCCAGAATATATTTTTAAATCAATGAAGATGCTGGGATGTCCTTGCTCAGCTCAAGATCTTGTTTTCTCCCAGAGCCTTCCATGCAACTCCCCCTTGTTGGGACTGGGGAGTGAGGTCAGAATCACAACTGGTGATATCACTGTCTCTACGGCAACAGTGGTGAGGCTGCCAGAAACTGACTGGTCAAAAGGACAAAAGGAAGGATGATGATATACTACAAGGCTCTGATGTGTGTGGAAGGATTAGGCTTGCTCTCTCCTGACTAATTCTCTCCTTTGAGTGTTCAATTTAGGTGGGGAATAGGGAGATGGAAATTTTGTCAATGGATTTCACTTAAGACATCAGGATGACTAAGTATTAAGTATCATCAAGTCTTGGTGGCTGTAGGGGAGAACAAGAAATAAAAGAATTGAGGATTGATTAAGTTTCTCATGCAAAGTCCCAGCAATCATTTCCATTTTATGGAGTCCACAAAATGGACTCTTATTACTTATAAGCATCTTGCCTTTTGTAAAAAAAAAAGAAAAATAGCAACAACACATTTTGGCATATTTTGCTTAAATTGACAATCTCTGGAATAAAATTTCTCTTACATGGTCAGAGACCCAACAGCATGAATCCATGCTGGGATATATCAGGCCAAGGGACGTTTCCTTCAAGGAAGTTGGCAATTCCTTCTAGGCCTGTGGAGAACTTTCTTGAGCAGTACATTCTCTTTGGAAATGTTACCTTGGGTGTTCCTTATGGGTCAAATACAGGACTAATATAAGAACATGTCAAAAACTTCATGGAAAAATAAAATTAAAAGGTAAGCTTATACTGGTGCAAAAATTTTAGCAATCCATGTGGTTTGTTCATGATGTGCAATTTCCACGAACTTTTCCAGTCACCCTCATATAGTTCCTATGAAGCAACAAGAGCTTCCAGTTGAGGCTGTAAGATAAAGATTTCAATCGTCACAGATGCCAGTGATGGGTCTGCCACACACTTTCTTCAAGGAAGTTAACTGCTGATGATCTCTTTTATACCAGATCTCAGTTTCTTTACCTTTACAATAAAGAACTTAAGTCTGCTGATATTTTAGATCCCCTTGAATTCTATCACTCTATGCTTTTGATGTTTTACTGGTATTTAGACAGAATTGTATGTATGTGCATGTAGCAGTTCGTACTGGACAACGCACCTTCACATCCGTGTGTCATCTGATCCTCACAATTATCTGCTGACGTAACAGAGCAGGTGTTATTTTCCCTGTAACACACCTGTAAAAGCTGTTCAGGTCACAACTAATAAATAGTAGAACTGGGACTGCAATCCCATATTTTGGGTGTTAAAATCAGTGGTTTTTCAACTGTACCATGACATCTTGAAATCAGAATTAAGAACCCAAGACAGTGTTTGATTTAGGGATGTTAAATAATATAATTGGCAATGTTATACAGGGGTTAGGAGGTTGCTGATGACAGTGGGATATCAACAAAGTGTTAATATTCACAATGACCCCAGAATCAAGTATTAGCAAATTCTAAGTGCTAAGTGAATACGAAGTGCACAGTAAGTGCAGCATTACTAAGCTTCCCTGACAAAACTCAAAGGTTTCTTTCTTCCGATTCAATTTGGTAGGTATCCCTTTGGTAAACAGTAGGGGTGGGATAAGTGGAAACAAGTAATTTACAAGTCTAGTAATTACCAACTCGGCCAGCCCGTTCCTCTATTCCGGCAACACCCACTCTTCGTTTCTGAAAACACCAAGCACTGACAGAACTACAGTGTCTAGAAAGACCCCTCACAGCAGGCTGTTTTCTGGGCAGTCCAAGGTGTATGTCTTACAAGATCACTGGCTGCTGTCTCCTACTTGGAGCTCTTACGAAGATGACCAGAATAAAGTACTGTATTTTATAATTCAAGTACTTATCTTTCTGGAACTTCCTCGGGATCCAGACAGCTCTTTCTAGAATACTGCAGGCTCTCAAAGAGGTTCACAGTTCAAAACACAAAACCAAACCATTGCCCTGGCCAGCGTCATCTGCAGTTTCTCATCCGGATTGCACCCATAACCACTACAGTTCACCTAACGTTTCAGAGAGTTCCCAATGCTCCTCCATGGATTCCGCTTCGGGTTAAGGACGCCTGTACTCACACGTCAGGCGGTGATGAGTGCTGCGATAAATAAATCTAACAAACAGAAAAGGCAAACATCAGGATGGGTGGGATGCTCACCACCTTGGAGAGGATGCTCTGAGAAGCCTGCTATGAGCAGGGGCTTGAGCTGGTACAGACATGACTGATCATTCTAGGAAAATGTTAACAGCAAACGCAAGGGCAGCGAGCAGCCAGGGGCTTGAGGAACTCGACCTGCGTTTATTAACTCGGGATGCAGTCTCTGTCCGATTTCTCATCTCCACTTTCCCCCTTTCTGTCCCCTGGGTCCTGAACTTCCCGAGTACAGGAGCCAGGCCTCCTGCTTCCCACAGCCGCCCCAGAGCTGCTCTAGTTGACATTTTCAGGGAACAGGGAACTGAGAGGAAACTTGAGCGCCTCCACTTCGGATTCCGCGATTTTGTACGCCCTGGTGTCAGGGACCGTATGACTGAACTTCAGGTCCCTTGACAGCGTGAGATTATCTTCACGGCCCATTCCAGATCTAAGATGCTCAATCTTTTCCTTTTCTCGTCTCTTTCGTTCACTTTTCTTTCCTTCTCGGCTGTTCTCTGACACCTTGCCTGTCAACCTTACCCCTACCGCAACCTCAGGCACAGGCCGGCGTTTCCCGCTCAGCGCATGCGCAGACAGTAGCGCGAGATGATGTTTGTCCCAGCTTAGTAGCCGTAGTCGGCCGGAAAGCAGGCCGTGGGGGATTGTGGGAGAAGATGGCGGCAGCCCTGCACCCCTGGGTTGTCCGTCCCTTGCCAATGTCACGTAAGTGTCAGGGGGAAAGGTGGTCTTGGGGATTCCGAGGAGAGCATCCGAGGCTTGAGGGCGAGGCGAAGTGCTGCAGCGGTCACGCCGAGTGCCTGGCCATGTTTGTTTTTCTATGGCCGGAACCGCCTCTGTCCGGTTTTTCCTTTTCCTTTCCACCTCCCCGGCTCGCGTATTAAATGCACACTTGGCAAGCGGACGGTGGGGCTTGAGCAACGGGAAGGGATGGGAGAGAGACGGGGACACTTGAAGAAGCTAAGGGTTGTAATGGTTTTGGGTTACAAGAGGTTTTGTGCGGGGCGAAGGGTGGACATGGAAAGCGAGGGGAGAGGGTTTTCATGGCTTGGCTTTATGACCTTCTGCAAGCCCTTACTCGCTCTCGACTTCAGATCCTAAGTGCCGCAGTGGAAATGAACATACCACCACGTCAGGGAGTCCCTGAGACGATTAGCCGTAGTGATATTTGTAAAAGTACTTATTTATTTATTTATTTATTTATTTTTTGTCGAAAGCGTCTCCAGTGTAGTGTATTAGATCGAGGTGCTGCAATGTAGGGAGAAGAGTCAGGATCTTGGTGGGAAGGAAAGTGAAGAGGGAAGGCTATCTTAGAATTTGCATCGCGAATTTTTTCTTCTATTCTGAAAATGTAACATTTGCTCTTTCGCTCACACAGAGGTTGGAAAAGCAAGGAATTAGGAATACTGTTAGACTTCATTACCTTTCTTTTACCCCGACTTCCTCCACAAACTTGCCCCAGTCAGCCCCCAAAGTTGTACTTTTCCATCCTGTACTTGTATTTAGTTATTCTGTAATACATTGGCTCTTACAGAATACCTCATAGAGCTTTATAAAAGATAAAAGTGGAGACTTATTGCTAATTGTAGAGCCACTGGATCAGACGTGTTGAGATCAGCTGTTTGCAACTTAAACTTTTAAAAGCATCGAGGAGAGTTCTGATGTTGAGGATCATTTTTGTTTTTCATCTTGGGTGAGACTCTTGAGTGCCACTGGGAAGGCAATGGTGCATATCATTCATCTATACAATGATAATTCAGGAAATTCTGGGAAATGGGATTAAAAGATAAGTGTATTTCGATGCAAAAAATATTGAAATCCATGCATATGAAGAATCCTTAATATTCTGGAAAAATATCTATTATGAAAAAATGTATGGAGTTCAATTTTTTTTTGCATCATAGTAAGCATCTTTTAATTCCATATCCGTGAACTTTTTGAAGTATTTTTTATAGTAAAGATTTATTTGTTTTGAAAGAGTTACAGAGAGAAACAGATCCATCCACTGGTTTTAAATGATGGCCGCGCGGCCAGTACTGGGCCAGGCTGAAGCCAGGAGTCATGAGCTTCGTGCAGGTCTCCCACATGGGTTGCAGGGCCCAAACACCTGGGCCATCTTTTGCTGTTTTTCCTAGGTCACCAGCAGGGAAGACCAGTGGAGGTTTATAGCACTTCCACTCATCTTTTTAGGGTGGTTATGCTCTGGAAGGTCAGAGAGGTTCGGCATTTTCTGCTGACAAAGACAAGGGGATGAGAGTGTATTCAGGAAGTATCAGGAAGCAGTAAATGACTACCTGTGTACCTTGGAGGGTAGGAAACAGCAAGGTTGACTGTTAGGTGGTTTCAGGTAAAGAGGTCTTTGAGAGCTGAGCAGAATTTAGACCAGTGGCTTCCCAAGTGGAAGGTGCAAGAGAAAACAATGGGTTATGAAAATGTTATAACTTTAAAGTGTCATTTTCTGGAATAATAACAATGGCTACATACCAGATACTGTTAGAAGTGCTTTAACTATGCTTTATTATGTGTAGGAACATATTGGTACCACATGGAATATATATTTAGTTTTTAAATAAATGCTTAAGAAACTAATGCATTGTCCATTATTTTAATCTGGACTATTGGTTTGTATCTTGCAGTGGGAAACTGATGTAGATTTTTGGGCAAAAGAACATAGTCAATACAAAATGAATAAAGATTATTGTTTTCCTAGTAGTATTCATAATGGAAAAACTACAGAAGCAGGAGCCAGAGAGAAATAGCTTATGTTTATTGAGCACCTACTATATGCAACATATTATAACAGGTACTTTCCCATGCATCATTAATTCTCATATCAATTTCCTAAACTGGGGGCAGGTGTTTTGGTGCAGTGGTTAAGACACTTCTTAGCACACTTGGCATCCCTTAGTGGAGCGCCTAAGTTCAAGTCTTGGTTCTGCTTCCTTTTCCAGCTTCCTGCACACCTTGCAAGGCAACAGATGAGAACTCAAGTAGTAGGGTCCCTGCCACCCACTTGGGAGAGCATGGATTAAGTTCCTAGTCCCTGACTTTGGCCTGACCCAGGACTAGTTGTTGCAGGCATTTGGGGATTGACCAGTGGATAGAACATACTTCTGTCTTTCTCGCTTTTTGCTTTCCCAAAAACAAACAAAATAAAAACAAAAAACCTCCCAAAACTGCGAGCTCCATGAGGCCAGGAACTTTGACTGTTTGACTAAATTTCTAGAATAATGCTTAGGCTGTATTTGTTGAAAAACCAAGCAACCATATGACATGCGACATCAGTGTAACATTACCTTCTAAGGGATTTTTTTTTTTTTTTTTTTTTAAACAGGCAGAGTGGATAGTAAGAGAGAGAGATAGAAAGGTCTTCCTTTTTGCCGTTGGTTCACCCTCCAATGGCCGCTGCGGCCGGCGCATCTCGCCAATCCGAAGCCAGGAGCCAGGTGCTTCTCCTGGTCTCCCATGCGGGTGCAGGGCCCAAGGACTTGGGCCATCCTCCACTGCCTTCCCGGGCCATAGCAGAGAGCTGGCCTGGAAGAGGGGCAACTGGGATAGAATCCGGCGCCCTGACCGGGACTAGAACCCGGTGTGCCAGCGCCGCAAGGCGGAGGATTAGCCTATTGAGCCACGGCGCCGGCCCTTCTAAGGGATTTTAAAGTAATAATAATTGAAAGCAACTCTTCATGGAGTGCTTAAATGTGTGCTAGCAGTGTGCTAAATGCTCTGTGCATTTGCTGTAATCCTCAAAACAGTCTTGGAAGTATTCACTTGTTGATGCAATGGATTCTTCCTCTTTCAGTTTCTCTGCCATCTTTCCCCTGTTTACTATCCTGTCTTCACTTTTTTAACTCTGAACTCCCCTTAATCATATATTCTTAACTCCCCAGCTCATAGCCCTTTGTCATTAAAAAATAATAATAATAATTGGAGCTGATTAAGCTATGCTTTCCACATATTGCCTGCCCCTGAGCAATGGAGAATGGGACCAGAGCAGATTCGGAACTAACTAGCTCTACTTTAAATTCATGAATACAAATCGCAAATGGATTTTTACCATGGTATTGTTCTAGGAAATTTGGTTTCCCTTTCCAGTGTCATTATTTGACATTGCCAAAGGATTCAGATGAGAACCTTTTTTTCCCACTGTGAAATCTGAGAGCTGATCTGTGATAATTATCTGTACTCCTTTGTTGAATGGATGAGCTCCTTCTGCTCTGATCTGCGAGTTTATTTCAGCCCGTGTTCTCTTACCTGTTTACTCCATCTCCTAAATCAGTAACGTTCCTGCCCTTCTGTGCCATTTCCGTCACATACAAATATGTTACTTCTCTGATTAAAAGTAATCCAAGTCCTTCCTTGTTATCCTGTTCCCTGGCCTGGTTTCTCTTTGCCCTTACATCTTACCGCCTCAAGAATCCTCTGCTCTTCTGCTTCCTTGCCTCACATTCTTTTTATTCCTGTTCCCATCTGGCTTTCACTCCCACTAATCCATTAAAATTGCTCAGTTTAAGGCTTTGTGCAACCAACCTATTCCAGATTGTGTTTCCCTCCGTCCTCTTTGCTGCTTCACTTTGGAGCAGCATTTGGTGGTTAACCGGCTTGTCCTTAAAACACTTTGTGTATTTGGCTTCTGCATACCGTTTTCTTTTGCTTTTCCTCCTGCCTCACTGGGTGGCCTTTCAGCCTTCCTCACTGGCTCTTGGGTTAATCCCCTAACCTTTGTGCCTTAGCTTCCTCCTCTACAAAGTGGCCTTAGCGTTCACTAAGGTCGCCCATGTAAAGCTCCTGAAACAGTGTCACATCCCTGGTGGGAGCTCTGTAAGTTTAGCCATTAGGACATTATTGTCAGTCTTATCTATGTTTGGTTTTATGCTCTGTGGTTTCAGTCACTATTCAGTAAGCGGGGCCATTTCTCCAATTTCATACTTTTGGATAGAGAACAGCATTGGATTCTAGGCAGAGTTCCCCTGGAGAGTCATCCCCAGAAATCAAACCAAGGCTTTGAAAAGAAATTCCTCTGTGTCTCTCAGTTTCCCCCACAAAGCTCCAGTGGTAAGCTCCAAAGCTTGTTGATTGGAGGAGAAATTCTTTAGCACTTTAAACCTTTAGCTTCCATATATGTGAAAGTTGTGTAACTGCTCTGAAAGTCTGTTGTAACAGATTAGGAGGGACTTAAAATTGGAACATATCATTTATGCTGTATGAGGAATAGTTGATAGAGCTGCACATGTTTAGCTTGGAGAAGAGAAGACTTAGTAGGAATATAATAGTTGTACTTTTGAGTTTCTGAACCCTTCAAGTGTTCAGGGTGGTCTCTGTACTTACATACAGTAGAGAAGGCATAAGCATTCATGCACAAACATTGAGATTCCCTCATAGTACCGGGAAACATTAAAAAGAAATGTTGATTTAGCTCTCTGCTGTGGCCTGGGAAAGCAATAGAATATGGCCCTTGTCCTTGAGCCCCTGCGCTTGCGTGGGAGAACCAGAATTTCCTGGCTCCTGGCTTCAGATCGGCATAGCTCTGGCTGTTGCGGGCATCTGAAGAGTGAACCAGCAGATGGAAGACCTCTCTCTCTCTCTCACTCTCTGCCTTTGCCTCTTTATAACTCTGTCTTTCAAGTAAAAATAAATAAATCTTAAAAAAAAAAAAAAAGAAATGTTGGTTTGAAAGATTCCCAACTTTTTTTTTTTTTTTTTTTGGACAGGTAGAGTTAGAAAATGAAAAAGAGAGACAGAAAGGTCTTCCTTCCTTTGGTTCACTCCCCAAATGGCCGCTGTGGCCGGCACAGCGCCCATCTGAAGCCAGGAGCCAGGCCTCCTCCTGGTCTCCCATGCGGGTGCAGGGCCCAAGGATTTGGGCCATCCTCCACTGCACTCCCGGGCCATAGCAGAGAGCTGGACTGAAAGAGGAGCAACCGGGACTAGAACCTGGTGCCCATTCCAACTGTTGACCTTGCTAAAAGTTGGGGAATTTTTTCTCCAGCTTTTCACTCCTTTTCTCATCATTTTTGATATTTTTCAATGGTTTTATATTGTCTGAACTGCACTTTTTTGTTTTTAATTTTCCATATTAGTCCTCCACCTCCAACCCATGTCATCAGCGTTAGTTTTTCTTTAGTGTTGCGTTTCAGGGTCTGAGCCTGGTGAGTCTTTATGTGTTGGGCTTATGCATTATTCCTGTTTGTGGTGTTATATATGTTATATTTTTCTGGTCTTCAAAACCTTTCACAAAACACTTTTTCCAGGAGTCCTTCATGATAATATGACTTATTATTCCTTTGCTTTGTAGTCTCTGTTCCTTTCAACATAGAAGTTTATGATGTTTTAATTTGTAACTGTTTATTATGTTTTTTGAGCAATATGATTTATCTCCTTAGGTAAATTATATGTCATAGGGCTCAGAGTTTCCATTTCATGTTTGTATATTTCCTCACATCCTGCAGATTTTGTGCGCAGTAGTTTGTGCTTATTATTGCCTTTAGTACTTAAATTACTAAAGTACCAAGGGCAAAATATTGTTACGAGTTTCTCGGGAAAGAAGCTCTTTGTAGTTAAGTTACTTCTGAGCTGACATTTACCATTTTTTTGTGCTGTGGGATTTTGTTTAAGGTTCTGCTGTCGCTGCAATAGCCACCTCCCTGAGTCATGGCCCACCCCATCGCCATCTTCACCATGCCGTTATACCTCATGGGAAAGGCGGGCGGTCCTCAGTCAGTGGGGTCGTGGCCACTGTGTTTGGAGCAACAGGATTCCTGGGCCGATACGTTGTCAACCACCTTGGTAAGCAAAGTGCCTTTGGTGCACTGTGTATCAGTGCCATTTATTAGGATTGTCTCAGGAACAGACATGAGCAGTTTCTCCTCATTTTAACAGTAATACAAATTGTTCCTATCTTGGATGTATGTAATTTTTATCTGTAGTGGCATTAAGAGCACACCTATGGGGTTAAGCAATTCTGAAAAGTTAAGTGCATCTTTAGCATGGCAAAATATGTCTTTTATTAAGCATAATGTCAGTTCACCGATCATACTAGAATTTAAATATTTACCAAATTGCTGCCATATAAAGCATCCATATAATGTTGATGTTGATCTTTGTTTTAATCCATTTTTTAGGACGTATGGGGTCACAGGTGATCATACCCTATCGATGTGATACATATGACATCATGTACCTTCGTCCCATGGGTGACCTGGGCCAGATTATTTTCCTGGTAAGAACCTTTATGACTGATTGTTAGAGTTGACAGGTGTCAATTACTGTGACTTTTTTTTTTTTTTTTCCAGAAAAAGAGGCAGTATAATAAAGCAGCTGTTTTATCCCTGAGTGGCTCAAGGGCACTCTCCCAGTCAGTTCCTGCATGTTGTATTTTGGCATAGAAATTGTAGACTAGCAGGTGGCCTTGCAGGTCAGAGTCTATCATAATTACTCATTTCTGCCCCTGCAGCCCACACACAGCCACAGACAATATGTAAGTGGATGGACATGGCT
This sequence comes from Lepus europaeus, assembly GCF_033115175.1. Taxonomy (NCBI): domain Eukaryota; kingdom Metazoa; phylum Chordata; class Mammalia; order Lagomorpha; family Leporidae; genus Lepus; species Lepus europaeus. The sequence continues at coordinate 100,619,248 of NC_084832.1, read as the reverse complement.
GAGTTCCTGCAAAGATTTATTTTCAAAATTAGGCTGCAGGTCAGATTCGGCCTGTGGACTATTGTTTGCCAACTCCTGCACTAGACCTGTGCTATCTGTTAGTGGCCACTCCTATATATGTCTGGTGAATTCTTGAAAGGTGACTAGTCTGAATTGAGATTTGCTGTAAATGCAAAATATACACAGCATGTCAAAGACTTTGTGTGAAGAAAATAATATGGAATATTTGTGTTAATTTTAACTTATATGTTGAAATACTGTTTGACTATATTAAGTTAAAATATTTCACTAAATGAATTTCATTTGTTTGTTTTTACTCCTTTTATGTGGCTAGTAGGAAATTTAGGATTCCGTGTGTGCTGTGCCTCCTGTTATATTTCTGTTGCACAGTGCTTCTGTAGACAGAAATAATTACAAATAGGGCATTTTGTAACTTGGTTTGCTTCAGGTAGCTTTAACTTAGAACAGTGCTTCCTGAGCCTTCCCTGTTGTCTGTCTTTAATTTACAGGTTCTTCCTTTAGGTTATTCGTTGCCAGTGGGGTGAGGCAAGGGGAAGGGGTTAGGGAAACCTTTTTTTTTTTTTTTGAATATTTATTTATTTATTTGAAAGAGTTACACCAAGAGAGAAGGAGAGGCAGAGAGAGAGAGAGAGAGAGGGAGAGGTCTTCCATCTGCTGGTTTACTCCCCAGATGGCCGCAATGGCCAGAGCTGAGTGGATCTGAAGTCAAGAGCCAGGAGCTTCTTCCGGGTGCAGGGGCCCAAGGACTTGGGCTATCTTCCACTGCTTTCCCAGGCCATAACAGAGAGCTGGATTGGAAGTGGAGCAGCTGGGACTCGAAGTGGCACCCATATGGGATGCCGGCACTGCAGGTGGCAGCTTTACCACAGCGCCGGTCTCATAATGGTGTTTTCATTTATTCTTTAACTGAATGCTCACAGCTCAGTATATACTAACTTTGGAAATTGCTTATTTTTAAAGTGTTTTTCTTCTTCAGATTCTTGTTATCAAGTGTTTTCTTGGTCTTCTAGGAGTTTAGGTTTGTCCTAGTTCTTCGTGACTTAAGTTTTTGGTCATCTTGTTCATGCCTCAAATTAGAGTATTTCACAAGTGATAGGTGAAAACTTGACTAGCCTGCGGATGGAAGCCGCTGTGCCATGTTACATTTATTCCATTCTTTTCTGCAAAAATTGTGTATCTGGCATTGAGCTGAACTCTGTCTATCTTAATGACCAAGACCATAGGCAACTCATAATCTTTTAAAACAGTTTTTATTTATTTTTATATGAGAGGCAGAGAGCAATGGAGAGCTAGCTTGTCTAAATCAGGAGGGAAATGACTGGTCTGTGGGTCTTGAAATCATTTGCTCTGGCTCTGCCAAGAAAACTATAGGCAGGACTCAAAGGAATTCAGTAAATCTTTAGCAGGCTAATTTTTAAGTTGATACTTAATTTTAATGTTTAAGTTGATAATTTTGTATGGCCTGTGAAAGATGTTACAGAATATCCAGATGGCCCTTGGCAGAGAAAATATTCCCCACTGCTGCCCTAAATGCGCACAATAACCAGGGCTGGGCGTGGCCAAAGCTGGGAGCCCAGAAGCCCATCCAGTTCTCCCACATGGGTGGGACGGATCAGGTATCTGGGCTGTCAGCTGCCTCCCCGGTGTGCTTTAGGAGGAGCTGGATCGGAAGCAGGGTAGCTGATACTCGAACCATGTGTGGTGATACAGGATGTGGGCATCTCTAGCTGTTACTTGACCTCTGCACCACATACCTACCCTGACATGTTTATTTTTTATGTGTTTATATTTGGGAAGGACTGGCCATTTCAGGTGTGGTTTCTGTTTGAAGCTGCTGTCTGAATGGCTCCATGATTGCAGCCTGACTGCCGCGTGGGCCTTACCCCTGGGACTCTGATTTCCTTTGGATTTCTCTCCAAAGGAGTTATGCCTTAAGCTCTTTTACTGAATCATTTTGAGTTCTTCCTCTTTCACCCTTAGTATATTTTCTGAAAAAGCCTTTTTTAGCTCTTTATGTATAGAACTACTTTTTTTTTTCTGTGCTGCAGATTTTATGTTACGTTACTTATTCCTCACCACAACTTGATGAAATAGGTGGTGGTTTCCAATTTTACTTGAGGCTTGGAGAGAGAATTTGTACAAAATTAGTAAGTGGCAAACTGGGATTTGCACTCCTATCCAATTCTAGAGCCACTGTTCTGTGCTGTCTCTTGTACCCTATGTTCCACCATCAGGTCTAACTTACTCTTCCTGTTGGGGCTTCATCTTTTCATTCTTGAATCTGATTTCTGTCTTTTCTAAGTTACAAGCATTTGAGTTTTCTCTCCTGAGCCCTGGTCTCCCCCTCTCCCTCCTTCTCTTCTTTTCTTCTCCTCTTCCTCCTTCCTTTCCCCTTTTTACTACTCCCTCCCATTGCACTGATGTATACACGTGCACTTAGTATTTGACCTAAGAGATTCTTATTATGTTCTAATGTTGAAATACTTGCAACATTCAATTTCCATTTTAACATAGAAAACTTGGTCTGAGGTTGCCTTGTCTGGGCTTAGTTAAGGCAGTGCAGTCACTATTTTGGATAAACTCATCAATTTGACTTCAGTCCTGAATAATCTGTAGACCCTAACCCATTGGCTTATGTTGAAATTTTAGGTGGTTCACATTTTTCTGATTCTTGTTTTTGTATCTTTATTTTATTTACTTGAAAGGCAGATTTAGAGAGTGGGAGAGACAGAGAGAAAAGTCTTCCATCCACTGATTGACTCCGCAAATGGCCACAACAGCTGGGGCTGGGCCAGACCAAAGCCAGGAGCCTGGAAATCCATTCCAGATCTCACATGAGTGGCAGGGGTACAAACACTTGGACCATCTTCCGCTGCTTTCCCAGGCACATTTACCAGGGAGCTGGATTGGAAAGTGGAGCAGCTAGGGCTCATTTGGGATGCTGCCATCGCAGATAGCAGTTTAACTCACTGTGCCACAGTGCCAGCCCCCTTGTTTTCATGGCTTTAAAGTAGAAATTAGGAATTCTGGGACTTCAAAAGTGGAAAGAGGAACTGAGAAAATAGTCATAAAGCCTCTCCTCCTCTCTTCAGTCCGTAAATGGTTGCTGCCAAAAGGCAAAGTCTGTTTACTCCTTAAGTGATCCTTGGGTTTTCAGCTTTTGAAGAGAGGCTTGATGACTGGATGCCTTTACAAACTTGGTGGGGAGAACTTGGTGGACAAACATGAATATGCTTCATTAAACAGCTGCTTTTTCAGTTCTGTCACCTCATTACCTGAATAAAATGTCTTGACCTACGTGCCTCCAGTAGAGCCAGCGACTCAGCAAGAGCTTGAGTCCTCAGGGTCATTTCTGCTGTATCATGGCTATAACAGATGGCTCTTTGTAAACCTTGCCTGGGGGGCTGCGGAAGTGTCAGGTGCTGGGGAACACCCCTAGGGTTTCCATCTGATTGGCTGCTGCTGTTACAGGAATGGAACGGAAGAGACAAAGATTCTATCCGGAGAGCAGTGCAGCACAGCAACGTGGTGATCAATCTTGTCGGACGAGAGTGGGAAACCAGGTCAGTCTTTGACGCACTTTTCTTCTCTGCAGAGGTCCATCTTAGGCTCCACCACAGGTTTATGGGGCACCTTGTAGACGCCCCACACTGTAGTGACGTTTTCCTTTAGTCCGTCAATTAGAGTTGATTGAACAGCCATTTACATACCCAGTGACCCCCTTAGGAGACTTTGTTGGCAAGTCAGCTGTGTGGCATAAGTCAGCTGTGTGGCTTTTCACACAATTGTGTCATGCTGGTTGGTGTTACCAGCTCAACAGAATGACTGTTGTTGGACCCTGTGCTTGGTTCTGTCCATCTGGGATTTTGTCTGTTCCACTGTTTAGCAAGTGGAACATTGATTTTCCTTATGTGGAACAATATTCTAGATTTCTTTCCTGTATTGTTGATTGAAGACGGTGTGAATACTAGTTTAAATAGTTGGATTTAGCCTTTGTATGGAATATTTATCTACAAACAGTGATTTATTTAATTTCATTTGAAAGCGAAAGAGAAAAGTCTTATCTGCTGTTCACTCTCCAGATGCCTGCAGCAGCCAGGCTGGGCCACGCTGAAGCCAGGATCCCGTAATACAATCCAGGTCCCCCACATGCGTGACTGGGACCGAAGTACTTGAGTTATCACCTGCTGCCTCCCAGGGTGTGCGTTAGCAGGAAGTTGGAATCAGGGGCAGAGCCAGGCCTTCAACCAGGCACTCTAATATGAATGCAGGAATCCCTGGAAGCATGTTAACCAATGGGCTGAATGCTTGTCCTTAAATAATGTTTTAGTCCCGTACTTCCACAACACTTGTTCACAGCTTTATTTATTTATTTAGCACTTGTTAATGTTTGGCTTAGATTCATTTAAGTATGTTTGTGTCATCAAATCTTTCTTGAGTTCTTAGATGACTTGGAGGGTCTTACTCATCTTTCTATCCCCTGTAATGATTAAACAGTGCCATGTACAGAGGAAGCATTTAGTTCATTTATTGACCTGGTAACTGATTTTCAGTATCTTTTCCCCCCAAAGAAAGCCAACTTCTAGGGATAAGAAGTGACTCCCTTCCCCCCCAGTAATTCCTTCCTGGTTGCCAGCAAGTGCAGCCAGCTTTTTTAAAGGGCCCCAGCTTCAGGATCCTGATCCTTGAGAACACAGAGTATTGTTCAAGCTGAATTTATAAGCCTGGAATTGTTCTCAGTAATGACAGCGGCCTAAAAACTTTTAAAGAATAATAATTTGGGCTTTAATTTAAGTCATTGCTGTTTCAAGTTTAACTGTTAAGAATTTCAATACTGTTAGGAAGGGTGCAAACTGATGAAATCTTTACTTAGTATATACAGAATCGGTCTTCGGTATAAAAAGATAATTGGAAATGAAAAAAAAAACCTGGTGTTAAATTGGAAATGGCATAGAAAATTAATTAATTTTTAAAAAATATCATGTAGGATCCCTGTCTTTAATGTGCTGTACACTGTTATTTAATGCTATAACTAGTACTCCAACAGTATTTTTTCTCTTTGTGTTGCTATGTGGGGGCAAACTGTTGAAATCTTTACTTAATATATACTAAACTGATCATCTGTATATAAAGAGAATTGAAAATGAATCTTTATGTGAATGGAAGGGGAGAGGGAGCGGGAAAGGGGAGGGTTGCGGGTGGGAGGGAAGTTATGGGAGGGGGGGAAGCCATTATAATCCATAAGCTGTACTTTGGAAATTTATATTCATTAAATAAAAGTTTAAAAAAAAAAAAAGAAAAGAAAATCACTATATAGTGAACTTTGAAATCCTGGATCTCATGTTCTTAACTCATTTTTTTGTTTCAGAAACTTTGACTTTGAGGATGTTTTTGTGAAGATTCCCCAAGCAATTGCTCAAGTATCTAAGGAAGCTGGAGTTGAAAAATTCATTCATGTTTCACATCTGAATGCTGATATTAAGAGCTCTTCTAGATATCTGCGAAATAAGGTAAGTAACAAGTTGATTTGGAACATGTTTCACAGAGCTGGAGTTTCTTAGTTCTGACACATGATTTACGTGAAAAATGTTTCTGATCAACACATGGCAAATTTAAAGAGTTCTAGTCCTGCCCGTGCACAGTTAGGTGATGTATGTGTTGTCTTCTGGTGTTATGGTTGAATACCTTCCAGGGAGCGGATGCTGAGGGATTTCACAAATGGATCGGTATTGTTACCTGCCCTCAGATGCTTGAAGTATCTTTGGGGCATGATAGAATCACGCAGAAAACATTATAAAAGATGCAGTATGATTCCTGCCAGGAAGTCAGATCTGTTTCACCTCCTGTGATTAAAGGACCATTTATGCCTCTCTCTCTGTCTCTTTCTCTCCCTCTCTCTCTCTCTGTTTATTTGAAAGGCAGTGTAAGAAAGATGTCTTCATCCATCGGTTCCCTCCCCCAAGTGGCTGCAACTGCCAGATTGAAGCCAGGAGCTTGGAACTACATCTAGATCTCTCACATGGATGGCAGGAGCCAAAATACTTAGGTCATCCTCTGCTGTCTTCCCAGGTGCATCAGCAGGGAGCTGGATTGGAAGCAGGAGTAGCTGGGACTCCAACTGTTGCTTCCATATAGAATGCCAGCATTGCACGTGGCAGCTTAGCTCATTGCACCACGATGCCGGCCCTTCATGCCCTCTTAAATAGATGATGTGAAGTCTGAGAATGGCAGATAAATGTTGCCAGGGAAATGGCTATTCATGTAGTACTTCTAGTCTTTTTTATTTTCAGGAACCCCATTGAACTCACAGTATCTAGGAATTGACTGCTGTGGTTTAGAGTCCTTCTATAACCTGAAATATTTATTATTCAGGACTTAGAAGGGATATTAGTGTCTTGGACTGCTCTTCACAGTTTTTAAAATAATTTTTTTTTTTTTTTTAAATCAAAGAGGCAGAGTGGGAGAGACAGAGAGAAATCTGTTCACTGGTTCACTCCTTAGATGGCTGCAACAGCCAGGGGTGGGCCAGGCTGAAGCCAAGAGTCAGGAACTCCATCCTGGTTTCTCACATGGGTAGCAGGGGCCCATGTACTTGGGCCATCATCTGCTGCCTTCCCAGTTCTATACTAGAGGGAGCTGGATCAGAAGCACAGCCGCTGGGACTCCAGCTGGTATTCTTATGTAGAATGTTGTTGTCACAAGTGGTGGCTTAACCCACTGTGTCACTAACCCATTGTGTCACAACGCCAGCGCCTGCCCTTAGCATTTGGTTTCTGTTACAGCGAGTCTGTTTTGAGTCATACTGATAAATACAAATAGAGTTCCTTAACAGTAATTCTGGCTTTTTAAAAATATTTATTTATTTATTTGAAAGAGTCATAGAAAGGCAGAGGCAGAGAGAGAGAAAGGTCCTCCATCTGCTGGTTCACTCTCCAAATGGCCACAACTGCTAGAGCTGGGCCAATCCGAAGCCAGAAGCCTGAAGCTTCTTCCAGGTCTCCCACGTGGGTGCAGGGGCCCAAGGACTTGGGCCATCCTCTGCTTCTTTCCCAAGCACATTAGCAGGGAGCTGGATCAGAAGTGGAGCATCTGGGACTCGAACCAGCGCCCTTATGGGATGCTGGCACTTCAGGTGGCAGCTTTACCCACTATACCACAGTACCTACCCCAGTAATACTGACTTTTTGATCCTCTGTATTTATTTATTGAACAAATTATTATAGTGCTGTCTAGTGAACAAAATGGACATGTTCCTAGCTCATATTAAGTTTCTAGTCCATTGAGGAAAATAATTGCAAATATGTTACGTGTTGCAAACAAACTGCTATTGTAGCATATGGTGAGGGAGAGAGAGCACCTGTCAGAAGCATTTCATTACTAACATCAGAAACCCAGTGTGGACTGGCTTAAATGTAAAGGGAATGTATAGGCCCATGGATTTATTTATTTATTTTAAATATTTATTTATTTATTTGAAAGGCAGAGTGACACACAGAGAGAGAAAGATATCTCCCATCCACTGATTCATTCCCCAAGTGGCTGCAACAACCAGGTCTGGTCGAGGAGCCAAGAACCCCATCCTGGTCTCCCATATGTGTCAGAGGGACAAGTACTTGGGCCATCCTTTGCTGCCTCCCCAGGTGCATTAGCAAGAAGCTGAATTGGAAGTGGAGCAGCCAGGACTTGAACTGTTACTCTGATATGGCATGCTGGTGTTGCAAACAGCAGCCCAATTCACTGCACCACAATGCTGGCCCCTAGGCCAATGGACTTAAAAGTCCAGCAATAGGGAACCTGAGCTGCAGATTAATGCTGGGGTTTATCAGGGCTCCAGCTTTGTCTGTTTTTCTTAGCTCTGACTTTTCGTTTGTGTAAGCTTTGTCCCTTGTGGTCACAGAATTGGCTTCCAGCATGTCCACGTCAAATGTTTACATGCACCTTTGGTGAAAGAGAAAATGAGAATGGGGGCACTTTGGATGCCTTTGCTTGCGCATTCATAGATCACCCAAATTCCATGATTATTTGCAAGGGCTGCGTGCTGCCAGGGATGAGAAAGAGAACAGAGTTGAAGCTGGCCAACCCCCTGGCTTAGGCCACTGGGTGGAAGGCGTTTCTATTGAATAATATGGGAAATAACTTGAGGAAGATGAGGCTTGTGGCAGTGATTCCTGGCCTGAGTCCCAAAGGAGCTTTTAAAAATTCTGAATGCACAGGCTGTACCCTAGACCAAGTAAAACAAAATCTCTGGGGGTAGAACTTGGATGTCAGTATTGTTAAACTTTCCTTATATAAGTCCAAGTGATAAGTCCAGCATTGGAGAACACATTTTACTTGAGAGACTAGAAGAGGATCCAGTTTTGGACTTGGGTTTCAGGTGTAGTCTGGGTGTGTTTTAGTCATTCAGGCAACAGTGGTAAATGCAGTTTATGATCCTGGAGTTCAAAACGAAGGTCTGTGTTGGAGTTAAAAATTTGTGAGTCGGCAGCATTTGTTGTTCGATGAAGTATTGGGAGAGTGTAAGACAGCCTCGTAAGGAAGAGAGATTGAGAAAAGACCTAGAGGAATTCCACAGGTTAGCAGTCTGGCGGAGGAGGAGGCACCTGCAAAACCCAAAACAAACAAAATGATTAAGCCAGAGTGGATGCGGTAAGGTGGACAGGAGAACGAGAGGGTCTGGTGTGTCAGATGGGGACTGTGAAGTCTTGGATCTATTGCTGTGGAGTCCCACGTGATCTTTTCGAGAACAGTTTCTACACGCATGTTGGAACAGAATCCAGGGTACCATGGAGAAAACTAAGTTGGAAGCGAGGCAGTGAGGACAATAAAGAGAAGCACATTTTCAAGTAGTGTAGCTGCCAAGGCCAAGAAGAGAGAGAGACAGACAGACAGACAGGGTAGAAACTAGAGGAGGGTTATGGAATTGGAAGGTTTTTCTTTTATGATAGAGGATCTGCTTTGTTTAATGCTGGTGGGAAGGTGCTGGTAAGGAAAGTGATGCTGAAGATATGGGCAGGTTCCTGAGAAGGTGAAAGGAGGCGGGCTCCAAAGCACTGGAGGTTGTATGGCTCCTCCTGTGTGGCAAGAAAGAAGGAGGCAGTGGTGGTCCTGGGCTTCCAGATTGCACAGTGAGAACTGGAGGTGGTTTTCTCTGCTGTCTGATATTTTCCCTTTGAATTAGAAGTCATTTACTGAATGGAGAAAGTTTAAAATTGGAATAGTATAGAAAATGCTTGAAATTGTCATATATGAGAGTAAATCAATGAGAGGAAAACACAGTTTCTGGAAAATGTTGAGGACCCAGTTAAAATTGGTGACAGAGATTATAGTGGTGGCATTTTATGATTTTTTAAATTTGTTTTCCTGTAGCTGCTGAAGGCAGTTTAAGCCTTCCAAGAAGACTAATGGAGTTCTTCCAGAATTAGGATTTTGCCTGGTGGGTGGTGTAAAGGACAGAGGTACAAAATACTTTACAGTAAAAGAGTGATTGAAAAGATGGGCAATGAAGTGCTTGGGCCCTGTACCCGCATGGGAGACCAGGAGGAAGCACCTGGCTCCTGGCTTCGGATCAGCTCAGCGCCAGCCTTAGTGGCCATTTGGGGAGTGAACCAACGGAAGAAAGACCTTTCTCTCTCTCTCTGTCTCTCTCTGTCTCTCTCTCTCTCTCTCTCTCTCTCTCACTGTCTATAACCCTCTCTGTCAAATAAAAAAAGAAAAAGAAAAGATGGGCCATGAAATATAATCTGGATTTTAGAAGAGAAGGCCAGAAACAGGGAATCCAGTGGACTTAATTGAGTTCCTGAGAAAGTTGAGAAACTGATGTCCGAGGAGCAGATGAACAAAGGACATGCAGGGTGGAAGTGTAGGAGATTGTCCTTTGAGGGTTGGGTGTCACGTAGTGTTTCAGAGGAACACTCTTCAGTTGTTGGAGTGGTCTCTGGTGTGACTGAGTGGAGCGTGGGAGAAGTGGATAAGGAGGCAGTCACTGCAGTTGAGAAGCTTGACCCTGATGGGTCTGAGTCTGCTTGGACATTGGTGTCACTCGTAGTGGTGGTATAGGGGGAAAGGAAGACTGAACTAGGTGTTGATAGCTTCGTTGAATGAGACGGCTTGCTGGGAGGTTTGTAGATGGTAACAGGTAAGCAATTGAGATTAAAAAGGTCAGGTGACCCTACTGCTGTCCTTCTCTAGATAGGTATGTACTACTGCCATTTCTGTTATCTCAGCCCACTGCCAGCACACTGCTCTCTGGCAGGGAGAGAGCTTGTTGACACAAACCAGAGAACTTCTGAATAGGAGGAAAAATTGGAGTGGAAAAACTCCAATTTTTCTCCATTCCTCTTTAAGCTTTTTTATGTTCCTTAAATGCAAATGGGAAGAAACCCAACAGAAGCTATGGAAAGGGCAGGGCATCTGTGTGTTAAAATTCTGAGTCATTGAGCTTTATGAATAATATGATATAACCTTTATCTGGAGCAAGGCTTGACCTTTGAAATACATGTTGTGTCCTGATACTAGATAGAAGGATGGAAGCTTCACTTGTCCCAGAACCCAGAACAATTTTTTGTTTTTGTTTTTGTTTTAGGCTGTTGGAGAGAAAGCAGTGAGAGATGTGTTTCCGGAAGCCACTATCATAAAGCCATCAGACATCTTTGGAAGAGAAGATAGATTCCTCAATCATTTTGCTAGTAGGTATTCTTTCTTCATACTAGAAGAGAAGGATGCTGGCCAACCAAGCTCATATGGAGCACAAACCAGCTGTGTTACCTGATTGTGTTGACAGATTGGTTATGGTTTTCTTGCCCTGTTGTCTTTCCCCCTGAGATTATATTTTCATAGTCTGTGTAGTTGCTTGCATGATGTTTGTTACTCAGTATCAAACAAAGTGACTAGATTAATGGAAAATGCATGGACTTGGGAGTCTGAGACTTGAGTTTAAATTTTGGCCTAATTAACTATGGCATTGCAAGATAATAGAATATCATGCAGATAGTCTCACTGCCCTAAATCCACAGAGTTCCATATACTTATCCCTCCTCCTCCTCTTACCTTAAACACTTGGCAACCATGGATCTTGGTCCTATCTCCTTAGTTTTGTCTTTCCCAGAATATCATAGACTTGGGACCATCCATACAGCACATAGCCTTTTGGGATTGACTTCTTTCACTAAGCAGTGTGCATTTAAGATTCCTCCCTGTCTTTCCATGGCGTGAAAGCTCATTTCTTTGTGTAGCTGAATAATATTCCCATTATGGGCATACCAGTTTACCCTGTTTTGTTATTTTTATCATGTGTTTTCCCCCTGTTGCTTAGACTTTCTCTATTTCTGATTTAACAAAATCATGGCAAAATACACATAATTTAAAATTTACCATCTGGCCGATGCCACGGCTCAATAGGCTTATCCTCCGCCTGCGGCTCTGGCACACTGGGTTCTAGTCCTGGTCAGGGTGCCAGATTCTGTCCCGGTTGCTCCTCTTCCAGGCTAGCTCTCTGCTATGGCCCGGGAGTGCAGTGGAGGATGGCCCAAGTGCTTGGGCCCTGCACCCGCATGGGAGACCCGGAAAAGCACCTGGCTCCTGGCTTCAGATCAGTGTGGTGCGCAGCGGCCATTGGGGGGTGAACCAATGGAAAAGGAAGACCTTTCTCTCTGTCTCTCTCTCTCACTGTCCACTCTGCCTGTCAAAAAAAAAAAAAAAAAATTACCATCTGTTAATGGTCTGCATTGTGTCTTCCCCCAATTTATGTGTTTAAGCTGTACCTTTCAGTGTGGTTGTATTTGGAGATAGAGATTTGGGGTGGTAATTAAGGTGAAATGCGATTACAATGGTGGGATCTTAACCCTATGGGTTGGTGACCATATAAGAAGAAGGAAGGAGGCCGGCGCCGCGGCTCACTAGGCTAATCCTCCACCTTGCGGCGTCGGCACACCGGGTTCTAGTCCCGGTCGGGGCACTGATCCTGTCCCGGTTGCCCCTCTTCCAGGCCAGCTCTCTGCTGTGGCCCGGGAGTGCAGTGGAGGATGGCCCAAGTCCTTGGGCCCTGCACCCCATGGGAGACCAGGAGAAGCACCTGGCTCCTGCCATTGGATCAGCGCGGTGCGCTGGCTGCAGCACGCTACCGCGGCGGCCATTGGAGGGTGAACCAACGGCAAAAAGGAAGACCTTTCTCTCTGTCTCTCTCTCACTGTCCACTCTGCCTGTCAAAAAAAAAAAAAAAAAAAAAAGAAGAAGAAGGAAGGAGAGGTATGTCTCTGCCTCTCTCTGCACGCACTGAGGAAAGGCCATGTGAGGGCATAGTGAGAAATTGGTTGGCCACAAACCAAGAAGAGCCCTCACAACAACCAAACTGGCACTTTGGTCTTGAACCTCCCAGCCTCTGAAGCTGTGAGAAAATAAATTTCTGTTGTGAAAGCCACTTAGTCTGTGACATTTATTATGGCAGCCTTAGCAGGCTAAGACAGACTTTGGTACTGAGAAGTGAGCTGCTGCTGTAAATCCTGAAAGTGCAGAGACGCCCCTTCTTTGGAACTGAGTAATGAGCGCAAGCTGTCAGAGTTTTGAGGTATTCTGGAAGTAAGGGCAGTAAGGAGATTTTCATAAAGTCTCAGATGGAAATGAGGAGAATGTTCGAGGAAACTGGAGGAAAGGCAATCCATGTTGTAAAGTGGCATGGGGTTTGACTGTCTTCTAGTGCTTTGTGGAAAATAGAACATGCAAGTGATGGAATTGGTTCATTTAACTGAGATCTCTAAGCAAAAAAAAAGGTTGAAGGAGTGCCTGGGTTCCTCCTGACTTTTAATAGTAAAATGTAGAAGGGAGATGCAGAAGGAGTTGTTAATGCATAAAGACACCACAACCTGTATATCTGAGATTCTTAGCTTATCCTTATTTCAAATAACAAGAATGCTTGTTTTGAAGAGAACACTAAGGACATAGCTGAACAGTCACTTCTAAAAAAATCATGGATTGTGGACTCTTCAGCCATCTCAACAAAAGCCAGGAGTAGAGGGGGGAGTATATCAACAAAGACACTACCAGTTTGAACTGGAGAAGACAGAGATTGTGGACAAGAATGAAGGAAAACTGTCAGGACTTCTCAGATTCTGTGGAATTAGGCTGTGGAGCCCATCTTCAGTAAAGGGAAGAGTGACCTCAAAGCAGGGTCAGAGATGTTCAGGTTGTCTCCTTGGTTTCAAAGGCTGAGACTGCTACCTTGGTTTCAAGGAGCCAAATGGTGGAGATGCCTAGAGTCTTGAGGGCAGGGTCTTCTGGAGCTGCCAGGGTGGGATTGCTGCCCCATGGGTCCTGAAGGTAGGACCACCACCCCAGTAGCTCCTAAAGGTGAGAACACCTTCTCCAGAGAGGCCAGAAGGCAGGACATCTAGGCAAAGAGGATTCTTGAGCCTTAAGATTTATTAGAGGGGCCTGTGCTATGGCGTAGCGGGTTAAAGCCTGGCCTGAAGAACTGGCATCCCTTATGGGCGTAGGTTCTAGTCCCAGCTGCTCCTCTTCCAATCCAGCTCTCTGCTATGGCCTGGGATAGCAGTAGAAGATGGCCCAAGTCTTTGGACCCCTGCACCCACATGGGAGACCTGGAGGAAGCTTCTGGCTCCTGGCTTTGGATCCACGCAGCTCCAGCCATTGGGACCATCTGGGGAGTGAACCTGTGGATGCAAGACCTCTCTGTCTCTACCTCTCTCTGTAACTCTGTCTTTCAAATAAATAAAATCTTTTTTTTTTTTTTTTTTAAAGATCTATTTGAATTTACCTCACTAGGTTTGAGAGTTGCTGGGGACTGATCACCCTTTTCCTTCCTGTTTTTTCTGTCCCATGCTTGTCCTGTAGTTGTATTTTAGGAGTACGTAACTTTGCTAGTTTCACTAATCCACAGCTGGACGGGAATTTTGGCTCAGGGTGACTTTACCTGGAGTCTCACCCATATCAGATTCAGATAACATGTGGATGATCACTTCTCGTCTTTTGGCTGTGATCAAGTGCAGATAGCATATGGATGAGAATTTGGAGATGTTGGCATGATTAAGACTTGGGGGCTTAAGACTAAGCAATCTTAACCATCTCTGTGAGTACAGTTCCATAGTATTCAGTATTTTCACATCTTTGCACACCAATCTGCATAATTTTTTCATTTTGATAAACTGAAATTCTATACCCATTAAACAGTGATTTCTGTTTTCTCCTCCCTCTGACCCCTGTAAACCACCATTCTTCCTTTTGTTTCTATGAATGTGACTTCTGTAGCTATCTACTTCATCATCTCGGTCCATTTTTTGTTGGTAACCACCCAGTTGCACAGACTGGGTAAGTTCTAAAGAAAGAGCTGTATTTTGGCTCATGGTTCTGACCCAAGGTCAGAGGGGCTGCATCAGTGGTAGCTCTCTTGCTGGCAGAGTCCTGAGGTAGCACAGGGCATCACTTGGCAAGAGACCCAGACAAGCTGGCTTTTATGGCAGACCCACTATCCAGGTAACCCATGAATCTATTAGTTGTGTGATTGGATTAAGCAAGCTCCCACTTGATCACACCTCTTACTGATGAGGATTAAATTTCAGTGTGAATTTTGGAAAGGACAAAATATATTCAAGCAATAGCACATGGAAGTACAATCGTGGAGTGTTTTCTTTTTGTGACTGGCTAGTATAATGTCCTCAAGATTCCTCCATCTTGTACTGTGTGATATGATTTCCTTTTTAGGGCTGAATAATATTCCATTGTGTTCGTATCCACATTTTGTTTACTGATTCGTCCACCAGTGGTTACTTGAGTTTTAAATAATGCTACCAACATGGATATTTCTTTGAGACACTGCTGCTTTCAGTTCTTTTAGGTTTAATACAAGGGTACTTAAAAAGTTCATGGAAAATGGAATTAAAAGGTAATAAATTTATTTTGGTACAAAAATAGTTTTTCATAGTATATGGAAAATTTATATTTATGAAAAAACTATGCAGGTGTTGCATTGTTTTTTTTTTTTTATATATCACAAAATGAACTCTTATTTTTCATTCCATTTTTCCATAAACTTTGATAGGTAGAATTCTGGATCGTATGCTATTCTAATTTTACCTTTTTTGACAAACCACCATAGTGTTTTCTCAAGTGGCTGCACTGTTTTACATTTCCATCAGTGATGATGAAGATGATTGGTGATGAGCATTTTTCCATGTGCTGCCTGGGCATTTGTGTGTCACATGTCTATTTAGGTTCTTTGCTCTTTTTTTTTTTTTTTTTAATTAATTAATTTATTTGAAAGAGTTACACAGAGAGAAAAGGAGAGGCAGAGAGAGAGAGGGAAAAGTCTTTCATCCACTGGTTCACTCTCCAATTGGCCACAACAGCCAGAGCTGCACCAATCTGAAGCCAGGAGCCAGAAGCTTGTTCTGGGTCTCCCATGCAGGTGCAGGGGCCCAAGGAGTTGGGCCATCTTCTGCTGCTTTCCCAGGCCATAGCAGAGAGCTGGATCAGAAGTGGAGCATCTGGGACTTGAACTGGCGCCCATATGGGATGCTGGCACTGTAGGCAGCAGCTTTACCCACTATGCCACAGCGCCAGCCCCTCTTTGCTCATTTTTAAAATGGTTTGTTTAATTTTATTGTTGGATTACTTTTTGTTGCTTATATATTCTGAGTATAGAATCCTTATCAAATACATGGTTGGCAAGTATTTTCTTTCGTTCTTTAGGTTACTTCTTCACTCTGTTAATTGTGTCCTTTGATGCACATAAGTTTTTAAATTAAAAATTTATTTATTTGGAAGGTGGACAGAAACAGAGACATAGATTTTTCACCTTTTTACCTACTGGTTCACTTCCCAAATACCTTCAGCAGCTGGGACTGGGCCAGGAACCAGGAACTCCATCCAGGTTTCCCACGTGGTTGGCAGGGACTCAGGTACTTTAGCCATCATCCACTGCCTCCAAGGTATACTAGCAGAAAGCTGTATCAGAGGCAGAGTAGCCTGGACTGGAACCAAACACTCCGGCATGGGATGCTGGCTGCTCAAGCAGTGGCTTAACCCCCCGAACTACAATACCCGCCCCATACACGCTTTTGATTACTGTGACTTTGAAGTAGATTTTAAAACCAGGGCATGAAACTTCCAACTTTATTTTTCTTTTTAAAGACTGTTTTGGCTATCTGGGGTTTCTTATAAATTTTAGGGTGGTTTTTCTAGTCTTTTGCAAAAAACATCATTGGAATTTTGAAAGAGATTGCATAAAATCTGAATGTTTCTTTGGATGGTTTTATTTTATTTTGTTTTATTTATTTATTAATTTATTTTTTTTGACAGGCAGAGTGGACAGTGAGAGAGACAGAGAGAAAGGTCTTCCTTTTCCATTGGTTCACCCCCCAATGGCCGCTGCAGCCGGCGCACCGCACTGGTCCGAAGGCAGGAGCCAGGTGCTTCTCCTGGTCTCCCATGTGGGGGTACAGGGCCCAAGCACTTGGGCCATCCTCCACTGCCCTCCCGGGCCACAGCAGAGAGCTGGCCTGGAAGAGGAGCAACCGGGACAGAATCCAGTGCCCCGACTGGTACTAGAACCTGGTGTGCTGGCGCCGCAGGTGGAGGATTAGCCAAGTGAGCCACGGCGCCAGCAGCTTTGGATGGTTTTGATATCTTAGTTTTTTTTTTTTTTTCTTTTTCTTTTTTTAAAGATTCATTTATTTGAATGGCAGAGATATGGGGGGAAGATTAATCCTTCATCTGCTGGTTCATTCCCAAAATGGCTGCAATGTTTGGGATTGGGCAAGGCAGAAGCCAGGAGCCAGGAACTATATCTTGGTCTCTCACATGGGTGTCAGGGATCCCAAGTACTTGGGCCATCATCTGCTGCTGCTCTTCCAGGCGCATTAGCAGGGAGGTGGATCAGAAGTGGAGTTGCTGGGACTTGAATCAGCACTCATATGGGATGCTGGCATTGTAGACAGTGGCCTAACCGACTGTGCCACAATGCTGGCCCCAATACCTTAGGTTTTTTTTTTTATTATTATTTGTTTGTTTTTTCTGGTGCAGTTACAACACAATGCCTGAGATTAGAAAATTTATAAAAGACATAAATTCATTTCCTGCACTTCTAGAGCCTGATAACTCCAAAATCAAGTTGTTGGCATCTGGTGAGGGCCCTCTGTCTGATCCTCAGAGGTGGAAGGTAGAATGGCAAAAAGGGTGAATGCTCTGTCCTCGTGTGGCAGGAAGGCAGAAGCACACAGTAGCCCAGTGCTGGGGGACTTTTTATAAAGTCCTCAGTCCCCTTTACAAGGGCCAGCCCAAGGTCTAATCGCTTCTCTAAGTCTCTGCTTCTTTATACTCTCACATTCACAAATCTCAAATTTTGGAGGAGACACATTCAAATAATAGCAATGTCTTAACGCTATTAAATCTTCCAGTCTATGAATTTGAGATGTTTGTTCATTTCTTTCAACAATGTTTTATAGTTTTTGGTATACAAGTCTTTCACCTCTTTATTTCTAAATATTTCTAAATTATTTCTAAATATTTAAATAATTTCTACTTTTAAAATGCTTTAAGCTTTTTAACTTTTAATCTGTTTGGGATTTGTTTTAGTTTGTGGGTTTTTTCCCCCAAATAACACAACAGTTGTTCCAGCAGCATATATTGAATGATACTTCCATTTCCTGCAGATCCGTGATACACATTCATCATATGCTAAATTCCCACTTTTACCAGTATCTCTTTCTGGGTTTCTGGTTCTTTGTTGCTCATCTGTTGATTTCTCTGTTCCTCCTCAGAATGGAATGCAGTTAGGGTCCAGTCTTGGCGGATGGTCATGCAGTTACAACATAGAAGACTATTTGATTTCTTTCAGTTGCTCTCCACATCCCTAAACTTTTGGCCTTTCTATTTTCTGTGTTTATTGTCTGAGGAACAAATGACTGCACCTTTTTAGATCATCAGCTTCCTCAGAATCAGCTACAGTTGTTTCTTTCTTACAAGATGATTACATTAACCTATATATTGGTGGGTGTCATAACTGCTTAGGCCTTCTAAAGATAGTTGTTATTTCTTCTACCAGATATTCGTTGGTTTGGTGGTGTACCTCTGATTTCCTTGGGCAAGAAGACAGTGAAGCAGCCAGTATATGTAAGTACCCTGGATGAAGGAGTTTAGATAGGACCTTTAGCTAAAGTCAGGTTTGGGCGATCAGTTTTTAGTTTCATTCTAATCCAATAACTTATTTTCCTATTCACCTTGCTTCGGTTGGTTGCCTCTTAGTTTAGCTAAGAGAACATGTCTTCTCAGAGTCTGAGATCAGACTTTACTAGTTCATTCATTAAAAAATATATATACTGAGCCCTCAATGTGCAAGGCACAGTGTGTATGTCACTGGGAATATCAAGATAATTAACTATGGGTGCACATTGCTAACCTCAGATTGCTGTCAGTCAAAGGTAGGTAAATGTGGCAATTATACAATATGATAGGGAAAAGGTTTACATAATTACATCAGCAGGACACCTAATCTAGACCTGGACCTGTTAGAAGAAATGACCCCTAAGTTGAGACCTTATAGACAGCTGATATTTTTTTTTTAAGATTTTATTTATTTATTTGAGAGGTAGAATTATAGATAGTGAGAGGGAGAGACAAAGGTCTTTCTTCCGTTGGTTCACTATCCAAATGGCTGCAACAGCTGGAGCTGCACTGATCCGAAGCCAGGAGCCAGCTGCTTCTTCCCCGTCTTCCATGTAGGTGCAGGGGCCCAAGCACTTGAGCCACCTTCTGTGGCTATCCCAGGCCACAGCAACAGCTGGATTGGAAGAGGAGCAGCTGGGACTAGAAGTGGTGCCCATATGGCATGCCGGCTCTACAGGTGGAGGATTAACCTAGTGCACCATGGTGCCGACCCCGACAGCTGATATTTGTAAGTCAGATGAAGGGAGTTGAGGAAGAGTATTTCATGCAGAGAAAGCAGTTGGTCTAGGCGCACAGAGGTGAAGGAGCTGTTGGATCCCATCGTAGACTGAACCAGAATTTCTCAGTGGCACCATTGACATTTGGGCCCTGATAATTCTTTGTGTTGCATCTGTTGTAGGATAGGTGGCAGCATCCTGTCCTGTAGCTGCTAGATACCAATGATGCCACCTCCCAGTTGTAGCAATCAAAAATGTCCCCAACAGATGGGGTCTAAAGCTATATTACTGTTTTTGAAAGTCAGAATGACAGAATATCAGCAGTTCTGTGTTTTTCAGCTTGATAGTTTATCATAGTTTTGGAACAGAGTTGGGAAGAGTGGTGAGAGATGATATTGCCCTAAGCCAGCCAGGAAATCTTGAGCCACCTGAAGGATCAGTACATCCTCACTGGGGAAAATGCTTCTGGAGCCTTCTCATGTGGAGGTTAATTAAGCTCTGGGATAGGTAGTTTTTTATTCTGTTTTTTAAGAAGTTTTCTGAAAATGGACAACGTCATTTTAATCTTGTCACATTTTCTCTATTGTGATTAATATGACCTGCTCTCCTTTCTTCCGTCGTTCTTTTCTCCTTCTTTTCCTACCGTCTTATCTCACCCTCTCTCTTTTTCAACAATCACTGAAGCACATGTTGTAATTTATTACAGGTTGTAGATGTATCCAAAGGAATTGTTAATGCAGTTAAGGATGCAGACGCCCGAGGGAAAACCTTTGTCTTCACTGGGTAAGTTCCTAGAGCTTGATTTTATAATTGTGTTATCTATTACAATGAAGGGATTAAAATTAAAAAATTTTTTTTTAAAATTTATTTGGAAGGCTGAGTTACCAGGTGGGGGAGAGAGAGAGATCTTCCATCTGGTTCACTCTCCAAATGGCTGCAAGAGCCAGAATGAGGCCAGTCTGAAGCCAGGAGCCAGTTGCCTCATCCGGGTCTCCCACAAAGGTGCAGGGGCCCAAGTACTTAAGCTCTCTTCTGTTGCTTTCCCAGGCATGTTAGCAGGGAGCTGGATCGGAAGTGGAGTGGCTGGGACTTGAACCAGCTCTCTGATATGGGATGCTGGCATTACAAGCAGTGTCCTAATCTGCTGCACCACAACACTGGCCTACTCTAGGAAAATTGTGTATAAAAATTGTATTTATCATAGGTTCTATAAAACAGTAGACTCAAAAGATAGGAATCTTCAGCCGGCGCCACGGCTCAATAGGCTAATCCTCTGCCTGCAGTGCCGGCACACCGGGCTCTAGTCCTGGTCGGGGCGCCGGATTCTGTCCCGGTTGCCCTCTTCCAGGCCAGCTCTCTGCTATGGCCCGGGAGTGCAGTGGAGGATGGCCCAAGTGCTTGGGCCCTGCACCCCATGGGAGACCAGGAGAAGCACCTGGCTCCTGGCTTCGGATCAGCGCGGTGTGCCGGCCACAGCGCGGCCATTGGAGGGTGAACCAACGGCAAAAGGAAGACCTTTCTCTCTGTCTCTCTCTCCCACTATCCACTCTGCCTGTCAAAAAAAAAAAAAAAAAAGATATGAATCTTCAGTAAGGGATTACTTAGATTAGGAGTCTGAGGAATAAATGGGCAAACGGTTCTTTGAACCTTGCTTAATTACTTCTCAGTAGAAATGCCTGTTGGTAAGGCCCGGTCACTCTAGTCTCTTTGCCAGGCTCCAGGAGGTCATTCTTGTTTGGCATAGTGATGAGAAAAATAATACTAGACTTACAGTGTCATAGTTTTCCTTGAAAATTATAGGTAGGCATCTATACTTTTCTTTTTGTCTCTTCAGCACTAGGGAAAAAACTGCTTATTTCCCTGGTACTTTGAGGCTCAGTCAAAGGCATTAAACCTTAATTCTGCTCCTAAATTTCATGTATTTATAAATTTTTTTATGCTGGTCCATTTTATCTGCTATTCATTTATTAAATATCTGTGGATACTCATGCAGTTACAAGAACTAATAAGTTCTGCAGCATCATAATGCACATGATCAACATAGAAAGCTCAGTTTTTACATAGTAGTAAATGGACAACCTGAAGATAAAATTCAGACAGTTTTATTCCCAATAGAATAAAAAAGAATACATACTTAGATATAAATTTAATAAGAAAAGTGCAAGACTTGTGCCCTGAAGATTACAAAGCAAATACCTTGTAAGTGATAAGACTGGATTAATGTTTTTTCATATATTCATGGATTGAGAGGCAGTCATATTGTTAAAATGGCAGTTTCTCCAAATTAGTCTATAGACTCTACCCAGTCCTATAAAAATTTCAACAGATTTTCTTTGCAGAAATTAATAAATTTTATATGGTAATGCAAAAGATGCCAATAGCTAAAGCCGTTAAGCTTCCCGATTTCAGAACTTAACTCTGAAGCTGTAGTTGTCAGGACAGTGTGGTACTGACGTGAGAGTGGACATAAAGCTCAGCTACACAGAACTAATAATCCAAAAATAAAGCTACGTTTATTTAAAATTACATTTTGATAAAGGTGGTACCATGGCATTTCCCTGGAGAGATTATCTTTTAAGCAAGTGGTGTTGAGGAATCCACGTAGAAAGAGATGAACCGAGAGTGTTGCTTCACCTGTACCTGAAAAAATCAACTCAAAATCATTGAGAGACCTAAATGTGAGAGTTAACACTATAACAATGTTGGAAGAAAAATAGAAAATCTTCTTGACTTTAGATTAGGCACAGAGTTTTTAGTTATAACATCATAAGCATAATCCATAAAAGAAAAAAAATTGGTAAGTTAGACTTCATTAAAATTAAAAGCTTTTCTAGTTCCTCTTTTTTAGAAAAAGATGTATTTATTGGGGTGTTTTTGGTTTGTTGGTATATTTATTTGACTGGCAGAGTGAGAGAGAGAAAGAGATATCTTGCAGCCCTTGGTTCACTCCCCAGATGGCAGCAGCAGCTGAGACTGAGCCACGCTGAAGCCAGGAGCCAGGAACTCCATTCAGGTCTCCCACTTGGGTGGCAGGAACTCAAGTACTTGAGTCATCATCTGCTGCTTTCAGGCTTATATTAGCAGGAGCTGGGTTGGAAAGAGTAATCTGTTCTCTGCTGGCATTCAGGCCTCCCAAGCCGTAGTTTAACCTGCTGTGCCCCAACACCTGCCTCCCTAAACTTTTATATTGCAAATGACACCATCAAGATGAGGGACCTCTCACAGACTGGGAAAAATATTTGTTAGATACAGGTAGGTTTGGTTATGGAAGTTTAAGAGAATGTCTTTTCTCACTGGAATGTGAAGAGGCTAGCAGCTAAAAGGCAAGATGAGGTGGGACAGAAAAATCTGTGGAAAATTTCAAGATATAGGAGAAAATAGAAGTGTTTGCTGGAAGGATAGGAAAGAGCATTTGTCTGGGAGAGCACAATGGGATTACCAGGCAGAACTGAGTGTACCATTTGAAATTACTGGTCAGAAATGTAGGGTAAAGCTAGTTAACTCAGTTGTATTTTCCATATGGTTTTGTCATGCTGGGGGTTCAGGCCCAGATACTGGACTTTACTAGAGTCAAGGTTTGGCTGGCTAAGTATGTGGAGAGGGGCTGGGAGAAAAGCTTTGGCTGAGGGTATTTGTGCAGGAATGACTACTGCAGATCTTGGACTCCCTGCTGGGAAGGACGTGGGCTTCAGTGGACCTTCCTCGTGAGCAGGGGCACTCGGATGAGTGGAACACAGAGTGCTTTAGAGCAGCTCAAGAAGAAATGTGGTACATACCATTAGTTTAACCATGATACCGTATCATGAAAACCAGAAGTCGTTCTTGGCATGTGTTACATGTCCTGCGGGATTCCTCACAAATCTCTCTGGAATTTGAAAGAAGCTACTTAAGGGCTTCATGTATTTCCCCTCACTGATGTTTTCATAGGTTTTGTTTTATTTTGGGGGTAAAATATGTCAGAATGGTTTAGCTGTCAACTATCAAAGATTTCCTGAGGCAAAAGGGATTAGGAAAATGAAAGGCGATATTAAAATATAAGCTATGATAATAATCAAAGCTAGATTTTACCAGTGTCAAACTGTTCTGATCAGTGGAGTAGAACAGAAAGCCCAGAAACTATGCACAAATTAAGAAAATAGTATGTGGTAAAGGTAATATTTCAATTTATGTGGAAAGAGTGGACTTAGTAGTGCTGAAGCAATGGGCTAAATGTCTCAGGAAAAATATACTTAAATGTTTGCCTTAGGTCATGCACAAAAGTATGTCGTAGGACAGACTTGTTTTATGGTGTAAGGAAATTGACTTAAAAGCTTTAGACAAAACATACCAAATTTTATGTCACTGTAGAGGGATTTTTCTAAATGTGAAACCAAATCATGAAAGGAAATGAATTAGTACTTTTGTACTTTGTATTATATCAATGCTTAGACTTTTGTATGGCACAAAACACCGTAACAACATTAAAAGATAAAATATACGCCACAAAAAGCTATTTCCAACTCTACCATTAAATTATAAATTCTTACAAATCATTTTTTTTTTTTTTGAAAGGTAGAGTTATAGGCAGTGAGAGAGAGAGAAAGGTCTTCCTTCCGTTGGTTCACTCCCCAAATGGCTGCTACGCTGTGCTAATCTGAAGCCAGGAGCCAGGTGCTTTCTCCTGGTCTCCCATGCGGGTGCAGGGCCCAAGCACTTGGGCCATCTTCCACTGCCTTCCCAGGCCACAGCAGAGAGCTGGACTGGAAGAGGAGCAACCGGGACTAGAACCCGGCGCCCATGTGGGATGCCGGCGCTGCAGGCAGAGGATTAACCAAGTGAGCAATGGTGTCGGCCCACAGATCATTTTTATAGATGGTAACTCTAGGAAGAAAGGAGGAATGTGTAATGGCCAGAAACATATGAAGAAAAATTAATCTCTTGTATTAAAGTCATGCCAGTTAAAATGTTGAGATACCTTTTTATCTAGCAGTATAGTGAAATTTGGTTTGTTTTTACATTATAGCATTTCAGTTTTATTTTTTAAAAGATTTTTGAAAGGTATAGAAACAAAGAGAGATCTTCCGTCCTCTGGTAAACTCTCGAGATGTTCACAACAGCCAAAGCTAGCTGCTTGGAATTCAATCTAGGTCTCCTGTATGAGGGGCAGAGACCCCAGTACTTGAGCCATTACCTGCTGCTTCCCGGGATGAATATTAGTAGGAAGCTGGATTCTAAAGGAGAACTGAGACTTGAACTAAGCTCTCTGGTATCCTAACTGCCGTGCCAAATGCCTACCTACCCTGACAGGGACATTATTGCTAGCATTTTATGTAAGTTGATATAACCACTTTGTAAAGCACTTCACAAATACTCAACAGAAGCCTTAATCTTTCAAAATACCCCTTGACCCAGTTCCACTTCCAGAAATATATTCTTTTTTTTTTTTTTTTAAAGATTTATTTATTTATTTGAAAATCAGAGTTACACAGAGAGAAGAGAGGCAGAGAGAGAGAGAGAGAGAGAGAGAGAGGTCTTCATCTGATGGTTCACTCCCCAATTGGCCGCAACGGCCGGAGCTGCGCCGATCTAAAGCCAGGAGCCAGGAGTTTCTTCCAGGTTTCCCACATGGGTGCAGGGGCTTAGGGACTTGGGCCATCTTCTACTGCTTTCCCAGGCCATAGCAGAGAGCTGGATCAGAAGTGGAGCAGCTGAAACTTGAACCAGCGCCCATATGGGATGCTGGTGCTTCAGGCCAGGGCATTAACCCGCTGTGCCACAGCACCGGCCCCCCAGAAATATATTCTAAATATGTAGTCATAGTTTAAATTTTTACTACAGTAATGTTTACTAGAACATTTTATAAAAGAAAAATATATTTAATAGCCCAAATATCCAAAGGTTATAAATTGGTAAAACAATTATGATTATATTAAATCTAATAGGTATAATCATTGAACATGCAATTGAATGTTCAATCACATAGAATGACTGTTAAAGATATAACAGAATACGATGTGTTATATAATATTGTTTTCTTTTTTAAAGTTTTATTTATTTGAAAGGCAGAGATACAGAGAGGGAGGTGGGGGAGAGAGAGAATCTTCTATTTGCTGATTCACTCCCTAGATGTCCACAATGGCCAGTGCTGGGCCAGGCTGAAGCCAGGAGCCGGGAGCTTCTTCTCGGTCTCCTCTGTGGGTACAGGGCCCAAATACTTGGACCATCTTCTACTGCTTTCCCAGGCACATTAGCAGGGAGCTGGATTGGAAATAGAGCAGCTGGGAATTGAACTGGCATCCATGTAGGATGCTGGCACTGCAGGTGGAGGCTTAACCTTCTATACCACAGTGCCAGCCCCATAGTATTCATTTCTGAAAGCAAGAATGTGGATGTGTAAGGGCATAAAAAAGATATATTTTAGATATATTAATTTTATTATCTTTGGTATTGGGATTATAGGTGACCTTTCTTTATGCTAATATGTTTTTGTTGCGTATATATTTACTTTTTCATAATGAAAATATTTTTTGTGTAGGCATTTGATACAGTGGTTAAGCTGCTAGGTGGCATTCCCACATGAGGTGCAGCCACCCTGGGAGGCAGTAGATTATGGGTCTCTACAAGCAATATGAGAGACCTGAATTGAGTTCAGGGCTCCTGGCTTTGGCCCAGCCCTGGCTGTTGTGGACATTTATAGAACGAAACAGCAGATGAGAAATCTACTCCCCAGGCCCCCTCACACATACTTCTGTCTGTGTCTCTGCCTCTGCCTGTCAAATAACAAATTAATTAAAATATCATTTTGTTATATTAAATTTGTGAGGAGCAAATAATTTGATGAACTGTGTATTTTCTTTTTGAAGGCCAAATCGGTATTCCCTTTTTGATCTGGTGCAATACATCTATGCCGTGGCTCACAGACCCTTCCTCCCATACCCCTTGCCGCATTTTGCCTATCGGTAAGTACAGTGCTTCTTTTGTGTACCTGCTGTAAAGGAATGAACTGGACACACTTGGACCTAGCGCCCTCTAGAGTTACAGAACTTTGTCTGTTGGAGCATGGGGCCAGTCTCCGAGTCTCTACCAGGCTGTCCTACTCATGTGAGCTGAGGGAAGTTCCAGTCAGGTGTCTGAGAGAGGGGCGTGTAGAGGAGTGCCAAGGAGAGAAGCACTGTGTATTGGGAGGCTAAATCTACAAGTCTTCCAACTCACCAATGAAAATTGGGAGCCGATTTGTGTAAGGGCCCCTTTTCGTTAAGCCAGGGTAACTGTGTGGTTGGGGAAAGGAGCCAGTCCTATTCAGGTTTGTCCTGTGGTTGCCTTCTCTTCTTTCCCTGCTTCTTGGTTTACTTCTTGCTATGTGGGTTTAAAATCTTGAACTTAATCAAGCCACAACTAGTGGTCTGGTCTGGAAGATTTTCATACACAGTTTGCCAGAAACCGATTTATAAACCAGTGTGGCAGTTCACTCCTTCATTCATTTGCGCATTCAGCAAATATTTGCTATGTGTTTTAAGCAGTATACTGAATGCTAAGAGGTTACAATAAGCCTTCAGAAGCTTGTGGTCTGATGTGGGTATCAGAAAAATAGGAAATTAGAATGCAGAGTGATGACTGTATTGAGTGTTCTATCTTTCAGGCTGTTTCACTTCATCGCATTTGATACTCATGCTGACTAAAAAGTGAGTAGGGAGAGTATGTAGAAGGAGTGAAGGAGGCCACAGCAGGCTGAGGAATAACCGCTAGCAGAGGACCGGCTGAGCGTGAGGATCTTATCAGGGAGAGAATAACAATTGGGCATTGACGAGAAGGAAGAGAGTTTGAAAGCCCAAGTACCTAGGAGAAGGGAGTGTTTGAAGGAGGCAATGGATGTGGCGTGAAGGGGAGAATGGCTGTGTGACCACAGCAGCGCCTGGCACACTGTAGGCACTGCTCATAGTTGTGGAATGAGGTGCTGCAGAGAAGTCCCCTAGAGAATGGACCAACACATATGCACACATGGCCAGTGCTGTCAGCCAGATGGCAGAGAGGCCCTCGCATGGTCACTCATGAAAGTGAGAGTTAAAGGTGGAGTTGGCATGTGCACATGGCATGCCCAGCGAGGTCCTCGGGCACACCCGAGAAGCCATCTGCTAGTGCATACCAGCCCCATGCCATGGAGGTCTGTAAGGGCTGTTCTTGTCAAGCTGTGTTAACCCAACAAATTATCTTTTCCTGTCACTGGGGCTGGTTGGCTGGAAGCTGAGGTTGTATGGTTGCTGGAGAAATTCTGGTAAATCTTTAGCTTCCTTTTTTTATTTATTTACACCATTCATGGGAATGATGTTTTTCAAGCTTTTAAAAGCTGTGGAAACGTGTGTTCAAAACCCAAAGGCCCGCTAGGTAAATCAGGTAAAAAGCAGAACTGGTCTAGTTGTCGTGAGGGTGATAATCAGAGCATGTACTCCCAACCCCTGACGCCAGGCCTCTGGGGGTATTGGGGGAGTTCTGAACACGGTGACATCAGGGACAGGGGTGACAGGTGAGCGGAGTAATCAGGGCAAGGCAGCCCCTCTCGTCCCTCTCCTGACTTGACTCATGGGTTTTAGGCTTCTCTTTGCTGTTGGATTTTTTTGTTCCCAGGGCCCCCTGCACTAAGGGTTGTATTTTACAGCTTGCACACTGTCACTTGCCCTGGTCCTTCCCAGCAGCAGATTGGAATGTCTGTGGCTTAGATTGGATTGGATTTCAAAGACTTGATAGAATGTTGGGTCATTTCTCTCTGTTTCGTTGTTTTTCAATTTTATTTTGTTTTGGTTTTTAGTTTTTAAGATGCATTGTCTCTTTGGATGAGAACAAGTTGTGCCAGCAGTTACAGCAGTCACGTGGGTTGGCTTGAGGGGAAATGGACCAAAAAGCAAAGGTAGCACCAGGATGTAGGATATTTAAAAAACACCTCAGTGAATTCCCACCTCTGCAGCAGAAGCCTCTCTTCCCTGGTTCCTGGACGCTAGCTTCAGCACTGGGCAAAGAGACACTTACCATGTATGCCATCTATATTCCTTTTCCAGGATGATAGCAAGACTCTTTGAAATCAGTCCGTTTGAGCCCTGGACAACGAGGGATAAAGTGGAGCGGGTGAGTCTGCGTGTGGTCAGCACGCACAGCTGCCGGGCAGAGAGCTGCGGGGCCGGGAAGCCAGGGTTTCCTTTTGCTCGCTTGCTTGGGGTGTGCCCATGCTCTCGCCTGTGATGTGCCCTCTAGCTCCGGGTGGCTCCGAAACTCATCTGTCCACTCTCATCCTGGCCCAGGGTGTGGTTCCTCCTGTTATTTTCAGCCCAATGTTTTTCTTTCTCTGCTGGCCCATTGCCAGCAGCACATAACCATGCCTACTCGCTTAGCTGTTCCCCTCACCCCTCTCTGGTTTTTATTTTTATGTATTTATTTTAAAGATTTATTTTATTTATTTGAAAGGCAGAGCTACTAAGTAGGCGCAGGGAGGTCTTCCATCAGCTGGTTTACTGTCCAAATGGTTGCAACTGCCAAGTCTGAGCCAGACTGAAGCCAGGAGGCAGGAGTTTCTTCCAGGTCTCCCACGAGAGTGCAGGGGCCCAAGGACTTGGGCCATCTTCCACTGCTTTCCCAGGTGCATTAGGAGGGAGCTGGATCGGAAGGGGAACAGCCAGGACTTGAACCAGTTCCCAAAAAGGAGGCTGGCAGCATAGACAGCAGCTTTTACCTGCTGCACCACAATGCTGTGCTCCAGTCCCCTAAACCCTGATTTTAAAGGCCAGACCCCTCTTCTTCCTGAGTCTCTGTTAGCCACCCTCCTCGTTGTGGTTCTTTACATTGTAACTCCTCAAAAAACTGGCTGTACCTGCTGTTGACAGCTTTTTACCTCATTCTTTTACCGGGCCCACTCAGGGGTCGGTGCCCCTCTCTCCCCTGAAAATGCTCTTTCCAAGGTCAGCTGTGAGCAGCATTTGTCAGAGGGAACCCTTCTGTGTCCTCTGGTACCTGTCTATCCCTCTGTGTCCTCTTGCTTTTCCTCTTTCCACTGGGCCATGCTCTCTAGTCTCTTCCTGCCTCACTCCCTTCTGTCTTTACTGAGTTTTCTAAGTGATACTTGGCTACTTTGGTCTGTTAAGCTCGTGGCTGTAACTTTATCTGCCTCCGAGCTTTAGGCTCTCATATCCAGCTGTGTAGATTCAGTGACTCTTTGAACCACAGCAGATCCAAACAGAAAGCTGTCAACTCGTCGCAGCAGTAGTCCTGGGTTTTTTTGCTCATGCCCCAAATCTGGCAGTTGCCTTAGTTTGTTGTTTCGCAGTGTGATTCTACACTAGCATTGTCCACTAGAACTTTCTACAGTGATGGAAGTGCTCTGTATCTGCCCTGACACATAGCCACTAGCGATGTGTGACTATTGAGTGCTCGACATGTGGCTAGTGTGACTGCAGAGATGAAACTTGAATTTTAGCGAATTTGAACTAATTTAAACTTGAATTTAAGCTGCCACCTTTGGTTTGTGGCTTCTGTATTAGCCCAGATCTAGGCCACCAACAAGGATTGTTCAGACAGCCCTCAAAATACATGCTATGTCTGACTCCTCCCTACTCCTACTTTTTAAATTTGGTTTTAATTCAGAAACTGTTTATAATGCTAGTGAACATTTTCAACTCAAAGAAATGTACCATGCGTCATTGTCTCTGTTCTGCCACTTCTAACCTAGGCAGCCATCCGTTCTTACCTCTCAACTCATCTCCTGCCACCTTCCTGGTCACTCTCCAGGGTGGTCAACTCCACAGCTCTGAGTCTCCTTCCTGCTGCCTCCTTAGCCAGCCTTCCATGGTGATCATTGGCCCCGGGTGTGCACAAGTCTCTCTAGGGAGGCTGCAAAGTAAAATACTACAATACTTCCTCTGCCTTTGACGATCATGGATGAGTGTTAACAAGAGGCAGCCAATGTTACCTGACAGCTGACAGGTAGAGAGGATGAGAAGAGAGTCCTAGGGAGCAGATGTGGACAGGGAGCTGGCACCCTCCCCTCTGACAGCTCTGTCTGGACAGCCGAGACTGTGATGTCCCTTCTGTATTTATGAATGGGCAGAAGAGCTGATTGCTCGTTAGTTTATCTTACACTAGTGTGCATTTACAGTTGAGAAAATGTTGATGCAATGGGCTGAGTGGGTTTTGGGTTGTGTCTGGAGACTGCAGCATTTGGTAAAAGAATTGCAGACTTTCAGATAGCTAGAATGAGGGATTGATACTGTCCTACTGCAAATTGATTCCTGGTAACTTGCTTCTGCAAGATCTGGGACAATGGAAGTCTTACATTTCATTCCCTTACCTACAAACAAGATGTGTTTGGTTTCTTAGCTCCATAGTGAGTATTAGTCAAACAGGTTGAAGTCACCTGGAGTGGAAAAAAAAAAAAAAAGTTAGCGAGTTCTCTCTTGATAGCAAGGGACAAATAATACTCATGCCTTTAATTCAGACATTAAAACTGAGGCAGATAGTCTGCACTTGGAGAGCACTGGGAAATGAGCTTGCTGTGCTTGGCCTGTCTCCTTCTGGAGTCCTCCTGGTAAGCCAGTCCAGGCAGATGTGGTGACTTGTGCTTCCCTACTGTAGTTGTCTTCTGTTTCTATCTCTGTTGGAGTGGCTCATCTAGTGTCATTGTCCTGGGCTCAGGGATAGTGCTGGGGACCTGGTCTGATGAGATTTCTTGATCTTTTTTATCCTCACCTTTAATCCCTGAGTCTGTGATAGAGTATGAGTGAGTCCCCGGAATCAGAAACTGCGTGAGATCTCAGTTGAGTGTTTAAGGCTTTGCTGTGGGGGTACTTTGTGTTCTTGATGAATTCTCAGCATTGGTCCTTTGTTTATTCAAAGAATCACATCACAGACAAGACGTTGCCTCACCTGCCTGGCCTAGAAGACCTTGGTATTCAGGCAACACCGCTGGAACTCAAGGCCATCGAGGTACTGCGGCGTCACCGCACTTACCGCTGGCTGTCGTCTGAAATTGAGGATGCAAAGCCAGCCAAGACTGTCAACGTTTAGCGCCCTTGAGCAACCCTTGGATTTTGAGGTCATTTGGGTCACCTGGCTAGCAACCGACCCACATCCTTTAGGGAATCTGTACATAGTGATTAAGATCCCTCTATTAAAACACCCAAGGTTAAATTCTGTGTCATTTTCTTCCTTGATTTATAATATGAGACATCTAGTCACATTGAACTTGAACATAATTTTTTTCAAACATATGCAGTTGTTATTCCTGTATCTGCAGGAACGATATCCATGGATTCGACCAACTACAAATTGAAAATATTTGAAAAAGATTTGCTTCTTACTGAACATGCAAAGAGGGTTTTTGTGGGTTTTTTTTGTTATTACTTCCTAAACAATACGGTATAACAACTTTATTTAGCATTTACATTGTATTAGGTAGAGTAAGCATTCTAGAAATGATTGACCACATAAAGGAATATGTGTGTAGGGTATATACAAATGAGGCACCATAAGAGACTTACAGATTTTGGTATCTGCATGGGGGCAGAAGAGGGCTCTGAGGAATCACGTTCTGCTTAGTCTGGGTTATCCAGCATCCTGCCACAGCTCCAAATTCAAATGCCGCGAGCACTGACTAAGGCAAAGCTTCTTTGGGTTTCCACTAAATAAAAGTGAACCAGGCAGCAGTTTTCCTAAACCCAAGTGCTTTCTTTTGCATTCCTTAACTCCTTCCCCCCAGAATATTCCTGTTTTCTGTCTTTTAAGGGAGACACGGTTTTTGCTTTCCTCAAACTGCCCAGGAAATTCTGCCTAGATGCTGTCTTCCTGCCCTGGTCCCTTGTCCACTTGGGCCCACTGCCATCAATGTCTCCAGCACACGTGTGTTTCTTACCAGCTCAAATAGTGTGGTCACAAGTCCCACCGTGAAAGAATCTCACCCATTCAACCTGTAACATAGGGTTAAGCAAAGGTCTAGCCTTGGAGCCAGAGTGTGGATACAAGCTTGTGATCCAGCGTGCCCTTGCTGTGTGAACCTCAGGAATTATTGAACCTTTTCTGTGTCAACGCCATTCCCCTCTTTCAACCGTACATGGGTTGTGATAGGAATTGCTTGAGTTTCATGTATAAATTGCGTGTCATGGGGCATATACAGTGCTTGATAAATGCTAGCTGCTGATGTTACTGTCATGGCTGACCTCTTTGCTCCTTCTTGTGCTGCGTGACGAGGGTGACACTTCTTAGTGCATTCCAACCCTGTGGCAGGGAACAGATAGGAGCAGTGGAATTGGTGTGCTTCAGTATCGATTTTTTAGGTTTCCTGGATGTAGCAGTTGCTTTTAAGGGGTTCTTGCAATGAAGTTAATAAACTTCCTTAGATACTTTAAACTGCACTTTTAAATAAATTCTGTAAGTTTTGCAACTGCGTGACTAATGTATAAAACCTTGCCAGGCACTTAGAACTTTTTAGTCAAACTAATTAATAGTATAGATAAGGATCTCAAAGTCTGCTATGATACTGTTTATAGACCAAAAAATTCTCACACCTTTCAACTTAAAGACTGAACTAATTGACTACACATTTTAAATTGGACTCATAGGCGCTCGCTTTGGCAGCACATCTACTGAACTTGGAATCAGAAGCTGAATCCGACAAAAATGCTACATTCTTGGGGCTGACATTGTGGTGCAGCCACAGCCACTGCCTGTGACACTGGTATCCCGTATTGGAGTGCCAGTTTGAGTCCTAGCTGCTCTGCTTCTGATCTAGCTCCCTGCTAATGTTTCTAGAAAAACAGCGGAAGATGGCCGAAGTACTTGGAAACCTGCTACCTGCAGGGGAGACCCAGAGTTTCTGGCTCCTGGCTTCAGCCTGGACCAGCTCCAGCCATTACAGCCATTTGGGAAGTGAAACAGTGATGATTCTCTCTCTCTCTCTCTCTCTCTCTCTGCCTTTCAAATAAGTAAAACAAGTATTTAAAAATAAAATTGTAAATGCTTTCCCAATATGTACAGATAATTACAAAATTTAATATGAAATAATAGTAGCCTGCATTTTTTTAAAAGAATTATTTATTTGAAAGGCAGAGAGAGAGAGAGATCTTCCATCCACTGGTTCACTCCCCAAATGGCCACAGTGGCCAGAGCTGAGCCGATCTGAAACCAGGAGCCAGGAGCTTCTTCCGGGTCTCCCACGCAGGTACAGGGGCCCAAACACTTGGGCCATCTTCCACTGCTTTCTCAGGCCATAGCAGAGAGCTGGATTGGAAGTGAAGCAGCTGGGTCTTGAACCGGCGCCTGGGATGCCAGAACTGCAGGCAGCAGCTTTACCCACTATGCCACAGCACTGGCCCCATCCTGTGTTACTACATTCTCTGTACTTAAGCTTTTCAGAAGCTGAAGACTTACCAACCTTCCCCCCCTGCCCCCGGTTCTGCTGCTATAGCAAAGTGCTTTAGGTTGGGGAATTTATAAAGAATATACAGTGGGGCCCATGTTACGACATAATATGTTAAGCTGCTGCCTGCAATGCCGGCATCCCATGTGGGCACCGGTTCAAGTCCTGGCTGCTCTACTTCCAATCCAGCTCCCTGCTAATGTGCATCGGTAAGCAGTGGAAGTATTTGGGCCCCTGGGAGACCTGGCTGAAGCTCCTGGCTCCTGGCTTCAGCCTGGCCCAGCCCTGGCCAATGTGGCCATTTGGGGAGTGGACCAGCAGGTGGAAGATCTCTCTGTCTCTTCCTCTCTCAATGTAACTGTACCTTTCAAATAAATAAATAGTCAATAGAAAAAAGAATATGCGTTTATTTTTCACCTTTCTGGAGGCTACAAAGTCCAAGATCTAGTTGGCTTCATCTGTTCTGTTTGCCTTGAAGGTGGCACCTTGCTGTGTGGGAAGGGTGTAGAAAGGCAGAAAGGGACTAGGTACTTCCTTCAACTCTTACCTAAGAACACGAATTCCACTCATGAGGGTGGGGCTCTTCACCACTTAATCGCCTCCCAAAGGCCTTAAGGCCCAATGATACTCTTTAAGAAAAAATTTGAAAGGCAGAGTGACACAGAGGGAGGGAGGGAGGGAGAGAGAGAGAGCTGCTGCAATGTCCAGGACTGGGCCAGGTTGAACCCAGGAGCCAGGAGCACTTTGACTATCTTCCCCTGCTCTTTGAGGTACATTAGCAGGGGGCTGGTTTGGAAATAGAGCAGCCAAGATTCCAAGTGGCGTGCTGACGTGGAATGCCAGAAGCAGCTTCACTGCTATATCACGATGCCAATACCCCTCTGAAGCTCCTCTGAGTCCTGATTTTGGAAATAACTTTCAGGGTGAATTTTGGAGGGACACACAGATTCAAATCCGCTAAGGAAGCAATTTTACCACCCCCAGGCAGTTGGGGGTCCCTTCTTAGCGCATGGAGACTGCATGTGACCAAGTACTGAGAGCTGGGCACGAGGTCTGGGACACTCTGAGGCAGGGTGGTTCTGTTCATGATAAAGAGGGTTGAGCTTGGTCTCTGTTTGCAGGGGGCTGTGCCCGTGGGGGCTTCCAGCCAGGCCCTTCTCTAGAACTCTGGGTTCTAGAAACACCTGGCCTGATCGTCACAGCTGGCTTGAGCCCGCAGCATGCAAACCATGCTCGTGTCATTGCGTTTCCATCCATCGTTTCTTTACACTTCTCATTGAACCTATGAATGCAACAACTCCACTTACCTTCTGATTCCACACTAAATCTTCTATTTTTGTTTCCTCTGGACCATCTGTAATCTCCCTGAGCTTTGCTAGGCCCTGAGATCATCTCACACACCTGACCCTGTAGGGTGAAGGAGACTGTGATGAGGCAAACTTCAATAGGAACACACGCAGAGGTCCCTCAGAGGCTGAGCGAGAGTCCCTCCGTGGAAGGGGCAGGGAACGCTCCATGGAAGACAGATTCTTAAAGCTGGGGCTTGAGGTTAGCCAGGTGAAGTGTGTGGATGTGTATCCATGAGTAAAGAGGAAGCAGTCATTGACTGAAAAGAACAGCAATGAGCAGAGGTCCTGGGGCAGGAATGAGGAAGTGGCTATCAGCTAGAGGCCAGGGTCAGCGTGCTGGGAGAGGGTGGAGTGAGAAATTTCATCTTTACCTTGAGGTAGTGCGTGTGGGTTAGCACCTGAGCTCCACACAGGTTTGGCTTCAAATATGAGCACCACCATTCTTGGCTGTGAGATTTGGACAAATCTCCGAACCTCTCTTTCTTAGCCTCAGTCTCTTTGTAAATGGGGATAATGCTAGCAATGGCATTGTGGAATTGTGGTGAGGAATTAACCGATATCTCATTTAATTTTATCAGATGCCGTGCCTGAGTCCCTACGTTTGTTTCCTGACTTAATGAGATCGTGGTCATTCCTGAGAGGAGGGATGTGTATTTTTGTCAACAGTGGAAACAGTGGCTTAGAAAAGGTACATTGCCCCCTTAGAAGGTGGCTGAGTTCTTTCTCTGACCTGGAGCTCTGGCTACACAGCAGCCTTTGTGGAGCCTGGCCCTGGAGGAAGGAACAGAACCCGGGGCATCCTGGGGGATTGGTCTCAAACATGAGGCTAGTGTGGGCTGATGGTGACAGCGACCCCACAGCCTACCCCCCATATTCAAAGTGTACGTTCCGTTTTGTCCCCCAGCTTTCTTTTAGAGTCTGTAGTAGAAGGTAAGCTGCAGCTGGGTGGGACTTTTTATCTGTCCTGGTCACTGCTTGGTCCCTGGATCTTCAACAGTGCCAGGCACCTGTTGAATAAAAGAACAAGTAGTGGGGGTTGAGGGGTGGGGCAGTGTTGGGGGAATCTTTCCCTACACTTGGGCGAAAGCTCTGTCTCAGCCCATATTATCCTGGTCTTGTTCAGGTAATAGCAATTTCAAGTCTGTAATCAAATCTCAAAGTTGCTAATTAGGATGCCCAGTCTTGTTTTAATAAGTAAAACTCCGGCTTAGGACCCTGAAATTTCTCCTTTCCAAGAGGACCATGTGGCTGGCTACTTTTCTGTGGTTTGTTTTTTAAAAGATTTATTTATTTATTTATTTGAAAGGCAGAATGACAGGGAGAGAGGAAGAGAGAAAAAGAGATCTTCTATCCACTGGTTCACTTCCCAAATGGCCTCAATGGCCAGGGGCTGGGTCAGGCTGAAATCAGGAGTCTGGAACTCCATCTGGGTCTCACACGTGAGTGCAGGGGCCCAAATACTTGAGCCATCTTATGCTTTCTGAGGCGCATTAGCAGGGTACTGGATGGGAAGTGGAGTATCAGGGACTCGAACTGTTGCTCTGGTATGGGATGCTGGCATCAGCATTGCAGGCTATGGCTTAGCCTGCTGTGCCACAGGCAAGCCCAGCCCCTTTTTCTATGTTTTCATCTGTCTTCAACCCCAGCTCAGCAGTAGAGGCTGTGCTCTCTCTGAGACCAGGATGAGGGTAGAAGGGGCCACCTGTGTGGGCCTGGGGTCTTCCCTGGTGAGTGTCAGGGCCTGTTGTGGCCACAGATGTTTACAACTGAACTAGGGTGTGGGTGGGACGCAGGTGGTGGCTGGGGAGCTACTTTTGGGAATGTGATAATGGTTTGTGTTGGTAACTGAAGCTGTATGCAGAGACGCTAAGGATAAAGTGTACCATTAATAAAATATCGCCCATTAACACCTGAGCACAAATTAAAGTAGTTACACTTCACTGATAAGGATGCCAATGACTGGGTGAATAATTTATGCAGGTGATGTGTGTGGGGAGGAGATGTAGGGGGAAAGTTGGGTAGATGCAGTAGTAAGAAATAATCCAAAGGAAGGTGTTGCAAGTGAATTTAGATGATCTGGTCCAGCCTCCACATTTTATAATTTAAGAACTGATGGAAAACACGAGAGAAGTGTCAGCTTTGTAGCATGTGGGTGGGGAAAAACAGGCCAGCCATTTCTAGGGCCAGGCAGTCCCTAAACAAGACCATAGGAGATGAAAGTGTAGGGAATGTGGGTGCTTCAACGGAAAACCAGTCTCAAGTCCAGTTCTAGAGAGAAATAACAGACTTGCTGTCTGATTCTAAGCCCGCTGGGGCTGCTTGACCACGCCGTGGACTGTGGATAACTGAGAGCCACTCTGAGGAAGTTTTGTGTGGGGACAGGGGTCACCTGCTCTCCCGGCCCCTGTGTTACCTCCATGTGCACTTGGATTTCAGTATTGCTCACCTTTGGGTTGTTCTGGGAGTTGGTTGTAACATCTCACCATGTTCCCTGAGAAAGAACTGAACAGAACCTTTAACATGAGTTATTTTTTAAAGTATCTATTTGAGCACTGGGGTTTTTAGCTTTATTTCAGAATTACCCGTTAACCAAAGGGGATGTGAAGAACAAGGTAGCCTATACATGTTTGTACCTGGTGACTGTTTTGAGGTGGGAATTGTTGAAAGACAAAATTGGCACAATTTCGTTCATCTTAATTAGCTTTATTTTTTTATTCTTAAACCAGGCGGTACTTCATTCTGTACAAAAGAATCAGTGTTCCAGGGAGCTGGGTGGAGGAGGTCGCTTTTGTAGACCGAGGAAGATATGAGGAAGGCTGCAGAAAGCAGAGACAAAAAGAACAAAAAGAGGATTGGTCTTTCAAAGTTGCTTTTCTTGCAAGGTGGGGACAGAATAGAAAACTGACTGGGGAGCTGGCCTGTGGCCTCATGGGTAAGGCACCCGCATCCCATACTGCAGCGCCTGGGCTTCATTCTTCGCTCTGGCTCCGGACTCCAGCGTCCAGCAGTGCAGACTCGGGGAGGCAGCACTGATAGCTCAGGTAGCTGAATCCCTGTTACCCACGTGGAAGACCTGGTTTGAGCTCCTAGCTCTTGGTTCTGGGCCCCACCCAACCTCAGCTGTTGTGGGCATTTGAGGAGTGACCCAGTGAATCAGAGCTCTGTGTCTGCCTCCATCCCTCTGCCTCTCAAAAAGAAAAGAAAAGAAGGCAAAAAAGTAACTGGTTGGTTAGCATCGAGTTACTTTACCTCTTTCCTGCCAGGATGGAGACATGGGGAATGTCCTCATTATCTGGAATGAAACCGACCTGTTTGGAAAATGGGGCTGTTATCCCTCTGATCTGGTTTCTTGGAAGTTCAGATAGCAGCTTAGTGTCAGCATGCTGGTGTGGAACTACAGAATGAGTCGCTGCATTTTCCCTGGTCTGTTGGGATCCAGTGCAGGAGCTTAGTCCAAAACAAGGTACACCTCCAAGTTTTACTTAAAAGGATGTTGCCCAGTGTTGCCAGGTTGCCGATATTTCAAGGAAAGCTGAAAATCTAATTTTTGTGAATATGCAAAACCTCTTTATTTTTAAATATTGACAACTAATTGAAAAGGGGTAAAAATATATACTGTGTGCTCAAGGCAATTCCCTGTTTGCTGGACCTGTCCCCTTGGCCACAGTGGGTGCCAGGAAAGCAGAGGAGACCGGGATCCAGAGTGTCTGTGCCTGACTCGACGCTGCCCAAGTGCTCCTCATGTGTGTCTTCTGTCTCATTGCACCGCCTAGCCTACTCCAACCCTCCCTATCACCCCCCCCCCCCCCAAGGTGTTGTCTTCAGGCCGTTTCACAGGATGGGGGTGGGTTGGGGATTAACATGCTTCACAGTTTTGCCTGGGGGCAAACCCAGGTCTGAGCTGTGTGAGCTCATGAGAATTCAAAAATCAAAACACATTAAACACGCACAGCTGCAACCCTCCCCTCCCCACATAGAATTCAACATGTTCATGACAAGTGGAATGAAAAGGGAAGTTTATTTTGGTGCCCAAGTGTTGAAATCTAAGCATAGTTTTTTCATAGTATGCATTTTCCATTAACTTTCTGAATGCTCCCTTGTAGATATAAAAATTAGGCAGTCCTTTAACAGAACAGGGATGAGGGGATTTACAAAGAAGCTTTCATAGACCCAATACCCTCCAACTGATTTTACAGTTGATTATTGAAGAAATGTTCCCAGATCATTTGAGCCTTAGGTTCTTTCTCAAGGACTATCCAAATCTAATGGTTGTAAATCAAAATGGAAACAAATCATGAGAAAATTAGTACATAAACTGGCAAGATTCGTGGGTGGAAAAAGACAAATCTTTGTGTTTTTCAGTTTCTT
The DNA here is from genome assembly GCF_033115175.1 of Lepus europaeus. NCBI lineage: Eukaryota > Metazoa > Chordata > Mammalia > Lagomorpha > Leporidae > Lepus > Lepus europaeus. Next base: position 100,580,249 of record NC_084832.1, on the reverse strand, counting down.
TAATATATTTCATGGCCAGAGCACATAAGTCATTCCTTTAAAAAATTACTGACCTTGGGCCAGCCCTTTGGCACAGCAGGTTAAACCACAACCTACAGTGCCAGCATCCTATATGGGCTCTGGTTCGAATCCTGGCTGCTCCACTTCTGATCCAGCTCCCTGCTAATGTACCTGGGAAAGCAGCAGAAGATGGCCCAAATCCTGGGCCCCTGCACCCACATGGAGACCTAGAAGAAGCTCCTGGCTCCTGGCTTCAGAGTGGCCCAGCTCTGGCCGTTGTGGCCTTTTGGGGAGTGAACCAGTGGATGGCAGACCTCTCTGTCTCTCCTTTCTGTGTAACTCTGCCTTTCAAATAAATAAATAAATCTTTAAAAAAAGTTACTGATCTTCCAAATATGCCTAACACTGCCGTGCACTATATATACTAATATTCTTTCTCTCTCTCTCCACACACACATACTAGTATAGTTGGGGTATCAAATATATACAAGTCTATGGAGGCCCTTACTCATTCCACTCACCCATATAAATGTGACTGGCTGAGTTCGGCAGTCAGCGACTGTATGTGGGAGATAAATATTATTTCATCTTATAGATAAGGAGAAGCAAGATAGATTTACAGGGGTTGTACAGCTGATGTGTGGCAAAACATCTTCTAATCCCAGAGCTCTAAACCTGTATGACACTGGATCTGTGGGCTTCCTGATCAGATGCTCTGAAACAAAAACAAAAAGCAGAATCTAGGACATGATAAAGAGGAGACACCTTTCCATGACTTGGGCTCCGTTGCCTTCATTGTCTCTCTCTTTTTTTTTTTTTTTTGACAGGCAGAGTGGATAGTGAGAGAGAGAGAGACAGAGAGAAAGGTCTTCCTTTTTGCCGTCGGTTCACCCTCCAATGGCCACTGCGGCCGGTGCATCTCGCTGATCCGAAGCCAGGAGCCAGGTGCTTCTCCCGGTCTCCCATGCGGGTGCAGGGCCCAAGCACTTGGGCCATCCTCCACTGCCTTCCCGGGCCATAGCAGAGAGCTGGCCTGGAAGAGGGGCAACCGGGATAGAATCCGGCGCCCCAACCGGGACTAGAACCCGGTGTGCCAGCGCCACAAGGCGGAGGATTAGCCTGTTGAGCCATGGCGCCGACCCATCATTGTCTCTTGCAGAATTTTCTCTTCCATGGATTCCTCTGAGTGCTCGTGACGTTGTAGTGTGTTGTGTGCTGGGGATTTGGAGGTGAAACAGAGACCGGCACTACTCCGAAGAACAACCTAAGTGATCTTTCTATCCCCGATCACTACTCATTCTAAATCTCATCGTCAGAGTTCTCTCCTGAAAATAAAGACTTGAATTTTTATTACTCATCCACAAATGCTGATCAGTTCCCCTCTAACGGGAAAAACTCCTGAGCAGGAGTCCCGTCTCCCAGGCTGTGCATTCACAGGAAGCAGCAATCAGAAGCAGAGCCAATGGGGCTGGCCTTGTGGGTACAACAGGTTTAGCCATCATTTGGGACGCCGGCATCCCATGTCAGAGTGGCAGTTTGGGTCTCAACTGCTTGGCTTTCAATCCAGTTTTCTGCTAAGGCAGTGGAAGATGGGCCAAGTACTTGTGCCCCTGCCACTGCAGTGGAAGACCAGGATGCAGCTCCAGGCTCCTGGCTTGGCCTGTCCCAGCATTGCCCACTGTGGCCATTTGGGGAGTGAACCATTGAGTGGAAGATGTCTCTGTGTCTCTCCTGTCTCTGTCAATCTGTCTTTTAGATAAACTAAAATGTCAAAAAAGAAGAGCCCTGGGCACTCCGACGTGGGATGTGGGTCTTCACAGCTTGCCAAATGCCCACCCTTCATGTATGTGTTACTTCTTTTATTCACATTTATTGGGACACTACTGTGTCCAACTCTATGCTAGGTAATGCACATCAGAGGTAAGGAGATACTTTCTCAGTCTTCAAGGAGTGAAAGTCCAGTGGAGAAGTCAGGTACAGTGGAGAGGTACAGCCAGCCAGTGCTGTTTCAAGGATAGAAGCAAAGCCACATGAGAACACAGGAAACATTGCAGTGGCTGGACAGGGAGTCAGGTCAGCATCACAAGGATGTGTGCATGAGAGCTTGCAGGAGAGGAGTTTGACACAACATAAAGTGAGAGCACAAAGGAAGGATGCTTTAAGTGGGGAAAAAACCTGGCTGGACAGGTGGCAGAGTTCCATCATGCAGGCTTTTACAGTGTCCAGCTGGAAACGGGCATGCAAAACCGTGATATAAGACTTGTGTCTTAGAAGCATTGCTCTGATTGCACCATGGAATGGGGCAGAATTGGAGGCAGGGGGAACACTGGGTTTGGGGAAGCCATTCAAACAAGACCTGCTGATGGCTTGGGAGAGTGGATGGTGAGAAGAGGATCAGTCTGAAAGACACTGAGGAAGTGGAACTGACGGGACTGGTGATCAACTGGATGTGGAAGAGGAAGGTGAAGAATGAAGGATGCTTCCAAGGCTTCTGGCTTGGGAAGCTGGCTTCCTAAGGCATGCAACTTTGGAAGCAGATCCAGTTTACAAAGGGAAGATGAACTTTGGAGATGTCTGTGGAACATGTAAGTGGAAATAATCAAATGTAGAAAGATACTTAATAAGCGCATGAAAAAGTTTAACTTAATTAGTAACCAAAGAAATCCAATTTTAAGTGACAATGAGATATTTCTCGTTTATCATATGTAAAAATAATAGAAATAATAATAACCTGAACATCAGAAAATTATTGGTTGCAGTTTTGCGGAAATGCACCTGTTTTTAGACATTTTTATTTATTTTATGTATATGAAAGAGAGAGAGATCTCCCATCTGCTGATTCACTCCCCAAATGCCTACCACAGTGGGGACTGGGCTAGGCTGAAGCCAGGAGCCAGGAACCCCATCCAGATCTCCCCTGTGGGTGGCAGGGGCCCCAGTACTGGAGCCATCACCTGCCACCTCCCAGGGTGCACTTTGACAGAAAACTGGAGTGGAGAGAATTGGGACTTGAACATGCATGGGGTGTGGGTGTGGTAAGAGGCAGCTTAACTGCTTTGCCAAATGCCTACCCCTGGTTGCAAATTATTTTTTTTTCTTTTTTGTAAGCAACTCATCACTTCTGTAGGTTGAAATCTTCCTTTTGTAGTAGCTCATACCTAGGAAACGGACATGAACAAGGTACTCAGGTGGGAGCAGGAAGGAGTGAGGAAGACCGAAGCGTCCCTGCTCTGCTAGGTCAGCGTTCGTTTTCTGTCATCTCCATCATCCCCAGATGCATCTGGATGCCATCCTAGTCTTTCAGGGGATAGTGGGAAAACCTGCTGGCATAAAGCACTTCGGAGAAAGCTGTCTAGAAAGGTAGAACTCACAGGGCCGGCGCTGTGGTGCAGCAAGTTAAAGCCCTGGGCTGAAGAGCCAGCATCCCATATGGGCTCTGGTTCTAGAACAGGCTGCTCCACTTCCAATCCAGCTCTCTGCTATGGCCTGGGAAAGCAGTAGAAGATGGCCCAAGTGCTTGGGCCACTGCACCCACGTGGGAGACCTGGAAGAAGCTCCTGGCTCCTGGCTTCGGATCGGCACAGCTCCGGCCGTTGTGACCATCTGGCGAGTGAACCAGCAGATGGAAGACCTCTCTCTTTCTGTCTCTACCTCTCTCTGTAACTCTTTCAAATAAATAAAAATAAATCTTTAAAAAAAAAAAAAAAGGTAGAACTCACCCTAGTAACTGGTAGGAGAGGGCCCTCCTGACGTAGTGCCCAGGAGAGGGAAGGAGGGGCCGAAGGCTTCATCTCTGGTGTTGGGGTGGAAGCGGGCACATAGGGAGTGGTGAAAGTTCTTTCCCAGACCCACCTCAGCCCTGATGCACAGAGCCTTTAGGAGAGCTGCTCTACCAGTTTGAAAGTCATTGCCATTACTTGTCTGATACATCGGCCACATTCCCATCAAGCTAGGATAGCAGTCGTCTGTGTATTCACCCGCACCTGAAAAGAAAACCGCACACGATGGCATACTGTGGCTCACGCTGCTTTCCTGAAAAGGGGTGAGAAGATGTAAGTGTGATAGCCTCAGAGGGACAGATGGGAGGCTAATCCCAGAGAGCTAGAAATACGACACAATCTAAATCAGTTGTTGGGTACATTTCTCTCCTCGTCTGCCACGTAATCCCACTGTGACGTGTCAAATGGCTAAAAGAAAGCACAGCAGTAGTGAGAGTGGCTCCAGACGCACCCCCGTGCTGACCCCCTCCATACCTGTGTGGAAATAGCGCTCTTCAGTCACTTGACGCCACAGAGACATATGGCCACGGCTGCGTGTGTGTGCAGCCCCTCTGCCGTCTGGAGGAGCTTCTCTCACTGTCTCTTCCTGCCTGGATGACATCATGCACTAGCCCCACTGCGGATACACCTGGAGTCCTGCCTGGGCCATGGCTAGTCCAAAGTCTGCAGCTAAGAGTTGAGTGCCAAGGAAGCCGGCAAAGAAGAAGAACACCGGGAAATCATTTTAAGCATTGAGTTAGCAGCCAGAGCCTCTGACTCTCAGGTTTCTTCAATGATGTCAGGAAAAGGAATTTTCCTGGAGTCTCTAATTGCCGTTACATACATTTATATATTGAATTCTGAAAACACAATGCTTAATTGTATCATCAGAATCTTCCATTTCGTTATATAAATATTCATGTAAATGTCTTACATGGATATACATTATTTCTCTTGGGTCAATAGCTAGGAGTGCACTAACCGGAACACAGTATAGGTCTAAGCTTAGCTTTGTGCGTGTTCTGTGAATGCCAACTGGCCACGCTGATTGTGTTGTTGGAATCTTCTATGTCATCACTGTGGAAGGCAGAACTCTAGATGAGCCCTATGACCTTTGCCTCCCGATGCTATTCTTATGATGACTTATCCTGGAGAAAGAAGATGTTGCAAGTTCAGTTAAGGTTATCAATTGGTTGGCCTCAATACAAGGACACTGTCTGAGGGGACCTGCTCCACACATCTGAGCTATTGGAAGCCATCTGAGATTCCAAGCGTGAGGAGGACGTGGGGTGTGAGTCTCATTGCTGGCTCTGAAGATGGAAGGGGCCAGGTGGCAAGGAATGTAGGCAACTTCTAGGAGCTGCTAACCTGGCTAACATGCAACAATGAAATGCCTACTTATGTGCAGGAACTGCGAGGAATTAAATTCTGTGTGTGATGTTCAAATTTCAGAAAATTGAAGATAAAGAAAAAGGTTCTTAAAGCAGAAGCAAAAACAGAGGAGCAAAGATAAGAATTACAATCTACTTCTCATAAACTATGCTAGCATGAAAATGGAGTAAAATATTTACTGTTGAAAAATACCTCCAGCTACCTAGAATTCTGAACTTTGTCAAATTATTCTTAAAAAGTGAGAGGGGCCGACACTGTGTTGCAGCAGGTTGATGCCCTGGCCTGAAGCGCCAGCATCCCATATGGGTGCCGGTTCTAGTCCCGGCTGCTCCTCTTCCAGTCCAGCTCTCTGCTGTGGCCTGGGAAAGCAGTAGAAGATGGCCCAACTCCTTGGGCCCCTGCACCCACGAGGGAGACCCGGAAGAAGCTCCTGGCTCCTGACTTTGGATCGGTGCAGCTCCGACCGTTGCAGCCAATTGGCGAGTGAACCATCAAATGGAAGATCTCTCTCTCTCTCTCTGCCTCTCCCCTCTCTGTGTAACTCTGACTTTCAAATAACTAAATAAATCTTTAAAAAAAAGTGAAAGAGAAATGAAGTCTTTCTCAAGCAAATATTCAGGGATTATGGTGCCAGCAGACAGACTTGCCTTGTAAGATATTTTTGAAGTTCTTCAGAGAGAAGGAAAATGATGCAAATTGGAAACTTAAATCCTCACAAAGAAAGGAAGAGCATTGGACAAGGAATAAAGGAAGGAAGTAAAACATTTTTAATTGATCTAAGAGATACCTGTTTGTTCAAAATGAAAGAGCAATCTTTTCATATTACATGTCATAAGATCATATGTTATAACATGTATTGTGTACAAGGGAAACGAATGAAAGCGAGGATACAAGGGACAGGAGGGAGGAAAACAGAATATTTTGTTATTAGATATTTGCACTATCTGTGAATTGGTATAGTGTTGTTTTTTTAAGATTTATGTATTTATTTGAAAGGCAGAGTTACAGAGAGAGAGAGAGAGATTGATCTTCCATCTATTAGTTCACTCTCCAAATGACTGCAACAGCTGGGGCTGGGCCAGGAACTCCATCTGGATCTCCCCTGTGGATGGCAGGGGCCCAAGGACTTGGGCCATTCTTCTGCACTTTTTGCGTTAGCAAGGAGCTGGATCGGAAATGGGGCAGCCAGGACTTGAACTGGCCGCCACATGGGATGGAGGCGCTATGAGGCAGTGGTACCAGTGGCAACCCCCACAGTATAGTGTGATCTGAAAGTGAACCTGGATTGCAGATTCTACAGCACCCACTGACAAGAAGTAAAAAGGAACTGTAAAGGAGAAGTTTAAAAAAGAGGGAAAATGGAATTGTGTAAATGCTCAACTGAAACCACAAAAGGCAAAAAGAGTGGAAGGTAAAATGGTCACAAAGGACAAGACCAACAAAGAAACTGAGACGACTAAGGGGTTATTAATCAAATTATATAATTACTTTCAAACATCAGTGATCTAACTGCGCTTATGAAGAGACACAGACCATCAGTGTGGATCAAAAAGCAGCACTCAACTGCATGCTGTTTACAAGAAGTAAAAAAACACTCATAGACTGAAGGTGCATGGGTCGGAAAAGATACACCATGTGTGGGTATGTTAAATTTAGAGCAAACTTCAGAGCGAGGAAAATTCTCAGGGACCATGACAGACACTGCATAATGATAAAGTGATCAATACTCTGGGAAGACATGACTGTTTAATATGTATGCACTTAAAAACAGCATCAAAATATGTGAGACAGACTTAGATCGCTGAAAGGAGAAATCGATGAATCCCCCGTGATAGCTGGAGACTGGAGCAGTGTTCTATCAGTGATGGACAGATCTAGCAGGCAGACAGGACGAAGTCGAACCCGTGAAACATCACTGTGCACGACAGTCACCCCATAGTTGTGTGGAGCGCTGGTATGTGTTATTTTGATCTGACTATGGTTGGTACCTGCTATCCAAGCCCTGGTATTTTAATTACAGCATTTGAGTCATCCTGTGGTCAGCTTCTATTGACTGCTTTTCCTACATTTTCTTGCCTCTGCACATATCCAGCAATTTATGATTATATCCTGAATTGTTTGAAAGCATCTGGTTTATGTTGTCTTTCCTTAAAGAGGCTGAGTTTTGTTCCAGCTCATGATGCTCTTGATAGTTGCTTTTAGGCTTTGTTAGCATTGGTTTAGAGTGACCTTGACCCTGGGATGCAGTCCTTACTCCTAAGCAGAGCTCCTCCTGGTATCGTGTCAGTATACCCTAGATGTTCAATCAGATCTTTCCCTTCTTTTTTTTTTATTTTTAAAGTTTTATTTATTTATTTATTTATTTGAAAGTCAGAGTTATACAGAGAAGGAGAGGCAGAGAGAGAGAGAGGTCTTCCATCTGATGGTTCACTCCCCAATTGGCGACACTGGCTGGAGCTGCGCCGATCTGAAGCCAGGAGCTTCTTCTGGGACTACCTCACAGGTGCAGGGGCCCAAGGAGTTGGGCCATTTTATACTGCTTTCCCAGACCTTAGCAGAGAGCTGGATCAGAAGTGAAGCAGCCAGGACTCGAACCAGTGCTTATATGGGATGTTGGCACTGCAGGCAGTGGCTTTACCCACTACACCACAGCGCCGGCCCCAGATCTTTCCCTTCTGATTTACCCAGAACCCCTGTGTCTCCCAAGGCTGTGGGACCTCTGGTTCTCCATTAGATCTCAACCCTGTAGCACTTGCTGCAGGCTAGACCTCCTGTTGTTTCTCCCTGGGCTGATTCAGCCTTGTGCTAGAATCCAGAAGGAATCCCCAGACAGACTTCTGGGCTCCTTCTTTCCGTGTAGCTCCTTTAACTTTGGTGCCATCCACTGCAAGCTCTGGGTGCTTCAGCAGTTCCCAAAGTGTGCTCTTGACCCTCAGCTTGGTGGGATTGTCACACTCTGCTTGGGGTTCACTGTCCCCTGTCATGACTGTGGAATTGAGAAATGGTTAAGTGTAGAGCTTCCTCTGTGTTTCTCTTCTCTCAGGGATCACAATCTTTGGCTTCCTATTTCCCGAAAACAGTTGTTTCCTGTATTTTTTTTTTCAGTTTAAAGGTGTTTTTGGCAAGAGAGCAAATCTAGTCTCAGTTGCTCCATCATGCCTAGAAGTCAAAAGATTTTTGTTCTTCTTCCTCAGTTACCAGCTGATTCTTCAATTTAATATAATACAAAGATATCCATCTCTCAGACCTATCAAACCAGACCTTACTTGCCTGGAATTCCAGAGTATCTTTTTCTAAATGCATCTTCTAATTTCTGGACAGCCTGAGAATTTCACCTTGAATTATTTAAAGTCTCGCTGGAATGCCTAAATGAAATGGAAGCTGAGCTGTTGACTGGCAGGTGGCAGCTGCTGGGTGAGGCGGTGCTCCAAATCTTCATGCATCAGGTAACATAGGAAGAACTGTGTTTGAAGACTTGCAGTGGTGAAGTGTGTGGACTGGCATGGGCCATATGAAAATCGCGTCTCCTCTAGAGGAGTCCCGAGGGTAGGGGCCGGATCTTCCTTAGTAGGTCACTGATGAAAGGCCACCCATGAGCGGTGAACAACAACAAAAGAAGCAAATAGACAAAACCCCTATATTTTAGTTTTGGTTCTAGTTCTCTCTCTCTTTCTCTCTCTCTCTCTATTGTTACTTTGTTCTGCAATCCACCTATGTCTACTTTCTAGCCTAATAGTTTTCCTTGGAAAATGCTCTTCTTTTATATGTACTCAGGGCAGATGAATTAATTGCAAAGAATTCTGTTTGTGTTCCGTTTCTCAGTATTTGTCAACTACATTGACTACCCCATTGGTGTGTCCCAATTTGTACTCTGTGCAAACCCATTAGGTGTCAGGATGGTCTCCAGTTCTGCAGTGAGTTTTTCCTCTTCTGTTGCCATGGTGGAAGAGATTTGTTGAAGGTTCTTGATTATTGTAGGGAAAAATCATGTTTCAATTGAGTTATAACTGAAAGCTTTATTATTCAGTAATCTTAAGATTCCTTTCTGGGTCTTCCCATCTCACTTTCCACCTCCTGGCTAAGCTGTCTGTACTCACCCCCAAAGCTATAGTATAAAGATGTGATTAAACGACTGCAAAGGAGGCCGGCGTCGTGGCTTAACAGGCTAATCCTCCGCCTTGCGGTGCTGGCACACCGGGTTCTAGTCCCGGTCAGGGTGCCGGATTCTATCCCGGTTGCCCCTCTTCCAGGCCAGCTCTCTGCTATGGCCCGGGAAGGCAGTGGAGGATGGCCCAAGTGCTTGGGCCCTGCACCCGCATGGGAGACCAGGAGAAGCACCTGGCTCCTGCCATCGGATCAGCGCGGTGCGCCGGCCGCAGCGCGCTACCACGGTGGCCATTGGAGGGTGAACCAATGGCAAAAGGAAGACCTTTCTCTCTGTCTCTCTCTTTCACTATCCACTCTGCCTGTGTAAAAAAAAAAAAAAAAAAAAGACTGCAAAGGAACGAAGACCATATGAGGGTGGTTCAGCTGCCGGGGGGACACCTGCATCCCATATTGGAGTGCCTGAGTCCGAGTTCTGTCTCCGCTCCTGACTCCAGCTTCCTGCTAATGTGCACTCCAAGAGACAGCAGTGATGGCTCAAGTAGTTGATTGCCTGCCGCCCATGTGGAAGACCAGGACTGAGTTCCCAGCTCTTGGCTTTGGCCTGGCCCAGCCCCTGTCATTGCAGGCATTCAGACAGTGAATCAATGAATGGGAGATCTCTCTCTCTTTCTGCCTTTCAAAAAGATGAATTTTAAAGATTTGAAAAAGAATGCAGCATTGTCTCGAAGGAGTATTAGCTAGTGGTCTTGTCCTCAGTTTCCTCATCTGTCCCCTTCCCTGAGGAGTCTCATCTCCTTTGTGGAGAAGGACAGGTACAAGAGAAGTCTGCAGAGAAAGAAATTCTTGCTGGTCTCTCCCGTGGAGTGAACTTCTGTCCTATTCTAGACAGCTTTAAAGTGACACAAATTATGATGCAATGCGTTTCAAGTTATTTTAATTTTGACTAGGCAGCTATATGACCTGGTACAAAATTTTAAAGTATGTGAAATGTCATGCAGTGGGAAGTCAGTCTCCTTTCTCTGAACTCCTCAGTTCTCCAATCCCCACCACCTCCAGTGGTGACCATGATTTTAATAAGGTGTCATTTCAAGGAATGATCTACTGCGGAAGTTTGTGTAGGGTTGGGGTCATGCTTTGGTAGAAAACTTTCTATTTTGCGAGTACTATAGATTCACAAAAATTTGCAAAAATAATACAGAGCAGTTCTGTGTCCTCCTTATCCAGTTCCCCCAGATTATCTATGTCTTTTTCTGAATATCTGTATCTATGTGGGTTATAACTACAGTGTAAAGGCAAACCCAGAAAAGTGACGTTGGTATGGGAGTCTGTGGTTCTGTGTCATTTTATCTCGTGTGGATTCATTCATCCACCGCTGCAGTCAAGAAACAGAAGAAGTCTTCCATCAGCACTGTATTCATACATACATAACTGTCCCAGTCTACCGGTGGTGTCGTCTTACCCATTCAAGTGAAATGTACAATGCTTGCCTTAAGTCCTTTTAACCTCTCCCGCATCTAATATAACTGTCTCAAATATCTCTGCTACATTCTTTGAGAACCAATCAGATGCTTTGTGCTTCAACTGTCAACACCATTGAGAAAACGCAAGAGGAGACAGGAAGTTTTTTGTATTTATGGATATTGTATTTATGGATATCTGTACTCTTCCTAGGTTTACTGGCAATAGATTCTCTTAGTTTTCTTGTCTGGGCATGTCTTGATTTTCCCTACCTTCATGAAGAATATTTTTGATGGATATGACATTCCACATTGACTGTTTCTTTTCTTTCAGCACTTGGAAAATGCTGGGATACTTTCTTCTGGTCTTTGTAATTCAAAGGACATCTCTATCCTTTCAATTGTTTTCCCCAATGGGTGTTGTTTCTCTCTGCTTTTAAGGATTTTTTCTTTGTAGTTTTCAAGCTTGATTGTTATGCTCTGGGAATGTATATCTTTGAGTTTCTTCTATTCGGGGTCACTCAGGTGCTTGAATCTGTAGGTTTATGTGTTTTGTCAACTTTGGGAACATGTAGCCTGTATTTCTTAATTTTTCTTAGCCTTCCACCCCCACTTTGCCCTTCTTTTTAAGGCTCCAAAGACATGAATATTAGATATTGTGTTATAATCTCTTAGATCCTTGAGGCTCTTTTGTTTGTCTTTTTTTTTTTTTAAGATTTATTTATTTATTTGAAAGTCAGAGTTACCAGAGTTAAACAGAGAGAGAGAGAAGGAGAAGCAGAAACAGAGAGGTCTTTCATCGGCTGGTTCACTCCCCAAATGGCCGCAATGGCCAGAGCTGGGCTGATCCAAAGCCAAGAGCCAGGAGCTTCTTCCGGGTCTCCCACATGGGTGTAGGGACCCAAGGACTTGGGCTATCCTCTACTGCTTTCCCAGGCCATAGCAGAGAGGTGGATCGGAAGAGGAGCAGCCGGGACTCAAACCGACACCCATATGGGATACTGGCGCTGCAGGTGGTGGCTTTACCTGCTGTGCTGCAGCACCAGCCCCTGTTATTTTCCTTTCAGTCTGTTTTCCCTCTGTGGTTCAGATGGGGTGACTTCTAGTATTCCATCTGCTATGTCACTGCTTCTTTTCTCTATTCCCTTCTTTCTGCTATAGATGCCTGTATTCATCAGCTGTTTGTTACTTCAACTAAAATACATGAAAGGAGCTACTTAGGAAGGAAGAAGCATCAACCCACAATCCAGTTTCCACCCTTGTTCCGCCAACCATTAGCATTAACCGATTAACCATCGACATAAGGCACTGGGGTTTCGATGTCTGCATGAGCTGGGAAATCAGATTCCATTCAAATCATAAAAAGGCTCATCCAGTCATCTAAAAATTTCATTTACTGCGTTTTTCAGTTCTGCTTGGTTTTTCTTCAGATCTTCTGTTTCTTTCCCGAGATTCTTTGCTGAGGCATTTTCTCTCCCGGTTGATGTACTGTATCTTTCATGTGCTTGAAGCGTGTCCATAATTACTCATTGAAGCAATTTTGCTTTAAAATCCTTGTCAGACAGTTCCAGCATCTGTATCCTCTTGGTGTTGGTGTCTGTTGATTGATTTTCCTCATTCAAGCTGAGATTTTCCTGGCTCTTGGCCTACCAAGTGCTTTTTTTATTGCATGCTGAGCCTTCCGAATGTTGCATTAAAAAAAATCTTCTGTTTTAAACGCAGACATTTCTGACTCTTGTGGGGAAACAGAGGAGCCACCTCATTACTGCCAGGTGGGAGTGAAGTCAGTTTCCCCAGTTGGCCTCTTTTGATACCTGGGCCTTCTGTGTGGGGAAGGCTGCCTCATTGTTGATAGGTGAGCAAGGAAGTTCAGGTCCCCTAAGTGGCCTCAACTGATGTCTCACCTACTGAGAGTACAGGGGTCACTTCATTAGTGGCCATTACTGACATTGTGGGGGCACAGGGAGGAGAGTTCTGGCTCCCTGCTAGAACTTCCCAGACATCACCCTGGAGGGGGTAGGAGGAGGGGTGTGGTGCTAGCAGAGGCAGAGAGAGAAAGAGAGAGAGAGAGAGGGAGAGAGAGAGAGGTTTTCCATCTGCTGGTTCACTCTCCAAATGGCCACAAAGGCTGGAGCTGAGCCAATCTGAAGCCAGGAGCCAGGAGCTTCTTCCAGGTCTACCGTGAGGGTGGAGGGGCCCAAGGACTTGGGCTGTCCTCTGCTGCTTTCCCAGGCACATTAGCAGGGAGCTGGATTGGAAGTGGAGCAGCCAAGATTCGAATAGGCGCCCATATGGGATGCCGATGCTGCAGGCCAGGGCTTTAACCTGCTGTGCCACAGCGCAGGCTCCAGACCCTAGGCTGTCTTTAGCAAGAGTCTTGTCAGCAGAGATAGGGGGTAAACATAGGAGTGTATGCTTCCCATATGGCCTTTGTTGAAGGGTTGGGTGTGACGCAGCAAGGTTTTCAGTGGTGTTTGGCTGGAGTGGGGCAGTTACTGTCTAAACCTTTTCTGTCTTGCCAGCCTACCTATTTCCTAGTCCTTTGATTATCGTTAAAGAAAAAAAAAATCCGGTGATGCTTGTGAAAGCACATCCAGGGAGACTTCATTCAAGCCCAGAGTGGTAATAATAGGGTCCATTGCAACAAGGTCTTGCAGTGGAGGCAAGAAATTGGGCCCAGCTCTGACTATAGCACAGGCAAGAGGTAACTGAGCGCCCAGGAGCAGAGCAGGGGTCAGTGGGTAGAAACAAAGAAGTGGTGGGGGGAGGGGGGAGGAGGGTGGTGGTTCTGGCGAAGTCCACCTAACAGGATTCTGGCTGGAGGCAGGCCAGGGTGGAGGAGGCTGAGAAGCCGGAGCAGATACTGAGGTTGATCAGAGGTCACCATCTAGCACGAGGTTCCTGGCTACTGTGACTTGGCAGCGTTTTTATGCTGACACTGGATTTTACAAGGAAGTGCACAGATAAACCTAGAAGAGGATTCAGAACCTGACTTAAGTTTGGCCAAGCAGAGAATCTTTGTCCCCAGAGACAAAAATTTTCCTGGGGCATTTATTGTCTGTACCTACTGGCCTTTCCAGGTTTCTGATTTCTCCAGCATCCAGATGAGGCAAAAGGAAAACCTGGGAAACTCACGCCTGTGTGCTCCGGGTCTCAGGATCTCTGTCCTGTTTGCCTTTCAGGGCCTTCTTGTGCTTGTTTTATATAATGTCCAGAGCTTTTAATTGACCTATGGAGAGGAATAGAGATCCATGTGTCTATTCCATCTTGTCCAGAAACAGAAGGGGTCATGCATTTTTTATTTCTTTGCCCTGGGATCCTGGGAAAGCTTTTCTCTTAAGGAAAAACAAAATAGCTGATTGCTTTTCATTCTGTCCTTTTTCCTAAAGCCAAAATGCATTTCTTTGTCTTAATCCACAGGTCTGCCTCTGCCCTCGCTTGTGTGTGCTCTATCTGGGGACCTCGTAGGTAGTCCGAGGGGCTGGGACCAAGTGGGAGCTATGACTGTGGAGGGACCCAATGCTAGACTGAAAATTTTCAACTTCTATCTTTTGGGAACAATTTTAAGTGTTTCATCTTTGGTGATGACAATTAGGGGATTTGTTCAAAACACACAGTTAAGCGTGAGGTGTGGAGGCAAGCGAGTTACTGGAAACTGAGGCGAGTATGGAGTTGGGCAGAGGACAAGGGAACCAGGGAAGCAGGGTCGTCCCCGGGGCTTCACCCTGGGGCTTCTTCCAGTCACCTCCAGTCAGTGAGACCCCAAGAACCAGCGAGGAAGTCTTTCAGTTCTTTGAACAAATCTATCTTGTGCACTTAGTATGTTCAGGACCCTGTGGAGTTTCAAAATCCGTGGAAGATCCTTGCTCTTGGAAAGCATGCAGTACCGCCGGGTCATTCTTGAAAACCAAAACGCAGCCAGCCAGATGGACAGACAGACAAGTGCTTCTCCCTCGGGAAGCCTGAGCTAGCTCCAGACGTGAGCATTCACCTGACTTCTGAGACAATACCAGGTGTGCCCAGGTGACCTAACAGTTGCTAGGTGGCTGCTACAGCACACTCCCCTCACCTGATGCAGCTCAGGGAGAAGCCAGGCAGTGAGTAACAGCTTTCTGGCCCGAGAACATGTGGCTCAGCAAACAGCGTGTCATTCTTGCAGCCAGCGGGCGGAGACAAGGCTCAGCCTATTCTGATCTTCCACCTGCCTGGGCAAGGACGCTGTCAGCCCCACAGGGGAAGCCATTGGCAGAAGATGATGTCCAGGAGAAAGATCTCCAAAGTCCTGTGCATCGGGCTCTCTTTGCTTGTTGCCTTCAATCTCCTGCTGATGTTTTACACCAAGGGGACTTTACAAAAGTTGCTTCTGGCTGGCGTCCCCAAGGGGCTTCATTTGCCTGAATGGGAAGGGGCAGTGATCCAGAGACTCTCCCACCTGGAGGTGGATTTGCAGCAGCTGAGTAAGTTCCCGATACTGACTTGGAGGAGAGGTTGTCCATGTACCGTTGTGTTGTGTGTGTACATGTGCATGCTATGAGATCCAGAAAAAAGGAACATGAGGGCAGAGGAATAGGTGAGAGGCTTGGTTCTTATCTCTTAGCATCTTATTTAAGCATCCTTTACATGCCTACAGATGAGAGGGAGGTGTTGAGAATGCAGGGGGTGGGGAAGATAAGCGTAAGCAGTTTTAGGTAGGGGAGCACGTGTGTGTGTGCTTGTGCACCTGCATGACCATATTTATGTGCATGTAAAGAGGGAAACTCAGGGTAAGACTCTCTGGGGTGCTCAGGGATGCGTAGACATCTACTTTCATCTCACCCTGAACACGCCTGATCTCAGAAGCCGAACAGCATCGGCCTGCTTACTACCTGGGTGGGAAGAATGTGTAGGAACAGCTCTGTGCTTCTGCTGCCGTGTCTCAGGCCCTACTGAAGAGAAGTGGCATCTGCTCCCTTAGAGGACCTCAATGGAATCCTGCCATGGCCATTGGGATTGTGTGATTCGGGGCGGGTGGTTATCTCTCAGCTTCAGTTCCTGTTCTGTAAATGGAGATGATGATAATGATGACAACACACACCTACTGAGGTTGTGAAATATATGCAACACACAACCTTCTGAGGTTGTGAAATATATGCAGAAAGCAATCTAGAACCTGCTATGTGCCCAACTGTAACTTGTTCACTAGAAGTCCAAGGTGAGACTTCAGCCAGTTCTGGGGCTTGTGTGTGATTCTGGCTCCCCATGGCACTCTCTGAACTTCATGTGCCTTTGCATCTGACCTCCCGCCAAGGGAGAGGGCTCCGTGACACCGGAACCCTGAAGGGAGGTGCTGAGGCTGTGAGTGGGCATGGGGCTGCGCGGATATGTGTACGTGGGGCTGGAGCTGGGGAGATTGTCTTTTCAAATGAGAACTGAGTATTTCCAGGGTTCTGGGTAAGGCAGAGGGATGGACAGAAAGAAAAAAAAAAAAACAGAAAAAGAGATGGGGAGAGAGAGGAAGAGAGAGAAAAGAGAAGAGAGGAGAGGAAAGACAAGGAAGGACATAAAAAATGCAGACTGAGAAGAGCAAAAGAGAGACTCCAGGGACAGCATATGTTGTTGAAACACCGTTTTTTGAAAAGCAAGTTTCGTAAGGGTTGATTCCATCAAAGTCATGTTCACCTCTTGTCTCTATTCACCATAGAAACGATAGATCCCAACACGTGCATGAGTGAGTGTCAGAAGGAGAGAAGAAAGGACAGACAGGAGGGGAGGGGGGAAGGGGAGTGACACTGAGCAAGAAAGTGACTGCAACAGAGAAGGAGGTCGCCTCCCAGGGCGGTGACCCCAGAGCCACCGCCACTCCCTGGCAGAATGCCCAGAGCACACCAGGGTGCTTGCCCAGCCTCCTCATACTGACTCAGCCTCCTCAAGTCTTGCCGTGGCCAGAGTTCTGCCCAAAGCTCTGCCATTCTTTCCTTCAGTGGGGGCAAGACAGGCTGCCAGGAGCCATCCAGGGCCACCCCGTGTACTTCACGTCCTGTCTTTGCAGTGGTGAGTGCCTCTTCCTTTGTTCTGGATGCACCCTCTGTCTGTTTACTCTGATATAATGCAGTGTCAGAGACTCATGACCAACTGACCTGGGATGAGACGCAAAATGCTTTCAGGGCCCTGTGTCCAAATCTCAACTTCTTCCGTGCCCTGCAGTGCTTCCTGAAATGGAAAGTCTGTTCCCTGTTGGTTGCTCATTCACAGTCATCTGGTTGTTCATTTGCCTTCAGGGTTCCTGAAAGACAAAGGAAAATCATAGGTCAAAAAGAATACCCACGCAAGCCATACGGACAACTAAGACCAAAAGCAAACAAAAAATTACGACAGGGATCAGTGACTATAAACCAGGTCGCTGGAATCTCCCTTGGTTCTTAACAGCCCAATGGAGATGTTGCCTGTATCCCCTTGGGGGCCTGGAACATTTCAGCGACAGAGATGGCGATAAGCTAATGACTGGATATTCTTCCTGCTGGACTCTCTGTACTTCCTCAAGTGGCCTCCAGGATGCCCAGCCAGAACCATTTCCCAGAGACCATACAACTCCCAGAGAAGAACATAGAGGGTCTGGAGGCATGGATAACTCAGTACCACGCAGTGACCTCCGTGAGCTTAGTACAGAAGAGCATGGACAATAGCCCTATGCAATTTGAAATGCTGCAAACTTTTGCTTACACTGCCAAATACATACAGTGTTCACCTGAACCTTCTCTGATGGATCCATTGCTTTTCTTCCCAAGCAGGCTTTGGCTGTCCTCTTTTGTCTTCAGCGCTTCCAGAGCTGTTTCTGCTTCTCCTTTTCTTGGGACCGGCCTCCTTATCACCTCCAAACACATTCTCCCCTAGTTGTAGGACTGCTCTGCTTCTCTTTCAGGGGTAAATCCAGCTCACATTCTGCACCCCCACCCCCCCCAGACATGTGCTGTCGCATGGCACTGAATCCACCCAGAGAAAGTTCACCCAAGGGGCTGTATCCTTGCCACGCTGCTGACACTGGGTTGCACTCATCCAGAAAAGAGAGCCGCCTTCTAATTTGCTGGAAGATGCTGCATGAACTAACGGTGACCCTGCCAGTGTGGTTGGAATCAGGTGTGGACAGGAGAGGATCAGTGGGGACGAAGCAGGTCCTCTGGCAGGGTGTCTTGATTCCCACTAGGAGATCTGAATGCTGAGCAGTGTTACCATCACTAAGCACTCAAGTGACTTTTGCTCTTTTTTACTGAGTTCATGAATTGAGCTTAATGGAGTTCAAGGTGCATATGCTAAAGCTCTCCAGCTTAAAAGGTGAGAAATAATGAATGGGGGCCAGTGCTTAAGATAGTGATTGAGATACCCTCATTCTATATTATGAGGCTTGAGTTCAAGCCCTGGTTTCACCTCTGATCCAGCTTCCTGAAGGTGGGCACCCTGGCAGGGAGCAGGTGATGGCTCAGGTACTTGGGTTGCTGACATCTCATAGGAGTTCTGGATGGAGTTCCAGGCTTTTGGCTTTGGCTTGGCCCTGCCGTGGGTATTGTGGGCATTTGGGGAGTGAACCAGCAAGTGACAGGTTCCTGACTCTATGTCTTTCAAATAAAAAAGAAATATTGGATGCAAAAGGGCTCTGCCATTTGTAGGCCATTTTCCAAACACAAAGCTTCATTTTTATGGGTCTAGAAGACCTCTTCTGTATAAAAGTTGTCTACTTGGGTCTGTCTCGTTCATTTGCGTTAAGGCAGTTTCTCAAATTGATGTGACCATTAAATTTATCTGGAGCAAATGTTAAAAATCAGATTCCTTGGCTCTACTCCAGACCCACCCAGTTAGAATCTCCATGGAGGACCTGGAGTCTGTATTTCTTTTTTTTTTTTCTTTTTATTTATTTATTTTTGACAGGCAGAGTGGACAGAGAGAGAGACAGAGAGAAAGGTCTTCCTTTTGCCATTGGTTCACCCTCCAATGGCCGCTGCGGCTGGCGCATCTCGCTGACCCGATGGCAGGAGCCAGGTGCTTCTCCTGGTCTCCCATGCGGGTGCAGGGCCCAAGCACTTGGGCCATCCTCCACTGCACTCCCTGGCCACAGCAGAGAGCTGGCCTGGAAGAGGGGCAACCGGGACAGGATCGGCGCCCCGACCGGGACTAGAACCCGGTGTGCCGGCGCCGCAAGGCGGAGGATTAGCCTAGTGAACCGCGGCGCTGGCCTGGAGTCTGTATTTCTAAGAATCATTTGAAGACATTCTTATGAGTTAAGTTAAGGCTAGTTAAGGCTAGGACATCACTGAAAGCTCCAGGTAAGTAGAATACCAGGGGTGTTCTAAAAGCTCATGGAAAAAGCGTGTTCTGGAAAGGCTATGGAGGGATTCCAAATTTTTTTGCACCAAAGTATATTTATCTTTGATTCCATTTTCCATGAACTCATTGCAGTTCCCTTGTACATAAGAAGTGATAGAATGAATGGATGATGGTGGGGAGGGGTAAGATATATTCATTTTGACTAGCCACCAGTATAGTACGATGTTTTACACATTTTATAGTACAAAAAGAATCACTTCTCAATGTGTTAAAATGCAGATTTTTGTAACTTCCCCTGCTCATATCTTGACCTTGAATCTCTGATTTTAGTAAATAAGGAAATGTGCCTTTTATCTACATTTTTAAATTTCACAACAGTGATTCTGAAGTGAGTGATTCTTGGGCCTCATTCTGAAACAAAATTGGCTTATTGCCAACATTTTTTCTTTTCTTCTTCTTTTTAAAGATCTATTTATTTACTTGAAAGACGGAATGACAAAGAGAGGAAAAGACAGACAGAGAGAGAGACAGAGAAAGATTTCTATCCACTGGCTCACTCCCCAAATGGCTTCAATAAACAAGTCTGGGCCTGGCTGAAACTAGGAGCCAGGAACTCCATTTGGGTCTAGCACATGGGTGGCAGGAGCAAAAGCACTTGGACCATCACCCGCTACTTTCCCAGGCCCATTAACAGGAAACTGGATCAGAAGCAAAGTAGCCAGGACTTGAACCAGCATTCATATGGGATGCTGGCATTGGAAGCAGTGGTTTAACCCACTACTCTACATGTCAGTCTTTACCTTGGGTCACAGTGAGTCAGTTCCTAGAGGACCCTGAACGGTGAATGGTAGATCTGTTTTGATGGAGCTGAAGAGACAGGTGTATCCCTTGACATATTTATCATATTGTCTGGGGAAAGAGCTTGGAGAGTGAACTATCAGAATGGAAATGGAGGCCGGCGCCTCGGCTCACTAGGCTAATCCTCCGCCTTGCGGCGCCGGCACACCAGGTTCTAGTCCCGGTCAGGGCACCGGATTCTGTCCCGGTTGCCCCTCTTCCAGGCCAGCTCTCTGCTGTGGCCAGGGAGTGCAGTGGAGGATGGCTCAAGTCCTTGGGCCCTGCACCCCATGGGAGACCAGGAAAGGCACCTGGCTTCTGCCATCGGGTCAGCGAGATGCGCCAGCCGCGGTGGCCGTTGGAGGGTGAACCAATGGCAAAGGAAGACCTTTCTCTCTGTCTCTCTCTCTCACTGTCCACTTTGCCTGTCAAAAAAAAAAAAAAAGAATGGAAATGGAAAGCAGTGCCCAGGTATCTAAGGGTTGAGGAAGTGTTTCTCTTTATTTTGTCCTGTTCCTTGGCAGGAGAGAGCATGAAACGGGCTATGAAGCAACAAGAAGACGCAATCCCCACCCTGCAGAGTGTGAACGAGGAAGAATACCCCCGTCAGCCTGCAGCAAAAGCCAAGGCCCACGAGGCAAAGAACAAAGCTCCAGGGAAACTCTTCCCAGACTCGCCACTCTTCCGGCAATGGGGTGAGGGTCTTTCCAAGGCCCAACAGCTAAAGGCCCAGGACCTCTTTGAGAAGTTTGGCTACAACGTGTACCTCAGTAACCAGCTGCCCCACAACCGCAGCCTCCCCGACACGCGCGACTCCAGGTGGGATGGGCCAGGCTAGGGCTCCCACGGACCTCGATGTGGGATGAGCTTTGGGAAGTGTGAAAGTCAAGGATTGAGGGAGTGGGGAATTGAGGGTGAAAGGGCTCAGGCTGATTGATCTTGTTCTCAACCCATTTGATGACGGTAGCAGACAGAAGATAACCAGATATTGACAGCCCCATGACGATGATCAGAGGTGTCAGAAAAACAGAGCATTGGAATTCTGGAGTAACAGGTGTAATGCATAATTCTTTTTTTTTTTTTTTAAAGATTTATTTATTTGAAAGTCAGAGTTACACAGAGAGAGGAGAGGCAGAGAGAAGTCTTCCATCCGATGGCTCACTCCCCAATTGGCTGCAACAGCCAGAGCTGTGTGGATCCAAAGCCAGGAACCAGGAGCTTCTTCGGGGTCTCCCACGTGGGTGCAGGGGCCCAAGGAGTTGGGCCATCTTCTACTGCTATCCCAGGGCACAGCAGAGAGCTGGATCAGAAGAGGAGCAAGCCAGGACTAGAACTGGCGCCCATATGGGATGCCGGCACTTCTGGCCAGAGTGTTAACCCGCTGCACCACAGCGCCAGCCCCCATGTAATGCATAATTCTATAGATGCAGAAACTGAGGCTGCAGAAGGACTTGTGAAAGTCCCTCCCACGTTAGCTATGCTGTTTGCTGCCCTTGTGTTTTCCTCAAGTTCTCTGCTCGGATTCCTCTTTATTCCACCTAATTTGAAGAGCCTTCTCTCTCCCTGCGCTATCTCCTTTTTCCCATTGTTTTCTGCCTCTACCACCTTCCTTTGTAATTTTAAGGAAGTAACAGCTTTGCTCAGATATGATTCATGCACCACTCAACTCATCCATGTAAAGTGCACAATTTGTGGTTTTTAGTCTATTCACAGAGTTGTGTACTGTTACCACAATCGATTTTTAAAATACTTTCATTTCAGAAAAAAAAAAACAAAGACAAAACCCCATACCCATTAACAGGTACATGTCATTTCCCCACAACTTCCTTATCCCTAGGCAAGCACTACTCCCTAGGGACTTACCTCTTCTGGCCCCGTAATATAAGGGGAATCATAATATTTGTCCGTCTGTGACTTGCACTGTTCTCTTATCATGATTGCAGGTGTTACCCATGTTATAGCATATATCAAGTCCATTCATTTCTATTGTCCAATAATCCCTAAAATTTTGTTTATTTTTTTATTTGAATGGCAGGGTTAGGGGTGGCAAGGGGAGAGAATCCTCCCATCCACTAGTTCACTCCCCAAATGCCTGCAACAGCTGTGGCTGGGCCATGTTTAAGCCAGGAACTGGGAACTTGATCCATGTCTCCCCTGGGGGTAGCAGGAGCCCAACTACTTGGACCACCACCTGCTGTCTCCCAGAATGTATTGTCAAGTAATATTCTATGATAAGGATTAGTACATTTTGTTCACTCATCACTTGGTGGACATATGGATTGTTCTAGTTTTGGGTTACTATGAACAATGCTGCTATGAAGATTCATGTACAGCTTTTTGTGTGGACAAATATTTTCATTTCTCTTGAGTGTAACTTGGGAGTAAACTTGATAGCCCATCTGATAACTATATTTAACCTTTCCGGGAACAGCAACAGTGTTTTCTCTCCAATGGTGCCTGAGAGTCTTAGTTTATCCACACATTCATACACATTTATTATTTGTCTGTTTGATTAGTCACCCTACTGGGTATGAAGTGATAGCTCATTGTAGTTTTGATTTAAATTTCTTTGAAGCCTAAGGAGGTGCCTGGTGGCCGTTGATGTATCTTCTTTGGCAATATGTCTATTCGGAGACTTTCTCCTTTTATAAAAATTGGTTTGACTTTCAATTACTAACTTGCAAGAGTTCTTTATATATGTTCTAGAGACCAGTTCCTCTCAGAAATATGATTTGTAAATGTCTTTTGTTGGTTGGGTTGTCTACTCCCTTCTTTGATGGTGTTCTTTGAAATGCAAAAGTTTTAAATTTTCATGATGTCCACTTTGTATGTTTTCTCTTCAGCTCCTTGTTCTTCTTTTAAGTCTAAAAAAATTTTTAGTAGCTAAAAAAATACAACCAAGTGGAAAATCTTTATTTTGCTAAGAAATACAAACAGGACAAAACACTTTACACATCTTGTGTTTCCTGAAGATTTAACAAGCATCAGTAGTTTCTGTGACAAGTTGTTGTCCTCTGTGGTTCAGAGAAAGCTCAGATGCCTGACAGTTTATGAAAACCAAACTTTTTTTCCTTTCTACTCACCAAGTCAGTTTTTTCAGAAGTCTTGCTGGTGTTTTCTTTGTTTGCCTCTCTGTGTTGCTGCTTAATTTTTTGTTTAAATTTGTTTATTTTTATGCGGTTTCATGTGTGTCATATGGTGTGCACACACAGCCTATATATATATATTTTGTTATTTAGTTATTTATTTGAAAGGAAGAGTTACAGAGAGGTAGAGGAAGGGAGGGAGGAAAGGAGAGAGAGAGAAAGAGCGAGAAGAAATCTTTCAGCTGTTGGGTCACTCTTCAAATGGCTGCAACTGCTGGAGCTGGGCCAGTTCGAAGCCAGGAACTTCCTCCAGGTCTCCCACGCAGGTGCAGGGGCCCAAGGACTTGGGCCATCTTCTACTGCATTCCCAGGCCATAGCAGAGAGCTGGATCAGAAGCAGAGCAGTGAGAACTTGAACCGGCGCCCACATGGGATGCCGGCACTGCAAGCAGCGGCTTCACCTGCCATGCCACAGCGCTGGCCCCCGCTGCTTAATTTGGTGGATTTCATTTTCTAGTTGCACAATAGTTCGTTCAATCTCATAATTCTTACTGACCAGGGATTTCCGATTTGACTCCATTTCTCTTCATTTAGACCCAGCTGTGTGAGTTGCATGTTTTTTGCTTAAATGTGTTTCCTTAACTTCTGAAGCTCTTTCTGTGCATGTTCAATCATGGAACTAGATTTTCATTACATACTTTCCAGACATCACATCCATGCTCTGACATCAGTTCCAGATTCTCAGTTCGAACTTGGTGCTCTAAACTGGGCCATAGAATTGTTTACACATTCTTGCCACGCAGTAATGTTATTTTCTGACTTGAGAATGGGGCTGGAAATCTCATATTGTTTCACACTGAGCAGAGCAATTGCTTTGTGGAGCAGCCAGTCTTTCAAATTCATTTCTCAGTATGTCAGTTTCCAAAGCAGAATAAGCCCGGGCTGTCAGGTAGCTCAGTTAATTTTTAGTGAGTCGGTATCCCGGAGTTTCCTCCTTCACCAGGGCTGCAGCCACTTCCCGCCCACCAGGCGCTTTATAACCTTGACAAATACGATAGCAGGTAGTGCGTCCACGCCTACCTCCCTGCTGGGGCACACGGGTTCACCTTGCTTGTTCTTTAGATGTCATATCTAAGAGACCATGGATAAATGCAAGGTCACAAAGAATTAAGCCTGTGTTTGATTCTAAGGGTTTTACAATTTTCTGTCTTATGTTAAAGTTTTTGGTCCATTTAAAATTATCCTTATTACACAATGGACGTAGATGTTCGACTTAATTCTTCAGGGTGTAGCTAGCCAGCTGTCCTAGCGTCCTTCACTGAAGAGATCACTCTTTCCACATTAAACTGTCTTGGAATCCTTGTCCAAATTAATTGCATAAAAATGTAAAAGATTTAATTTTGGATGTCAGTCCTGTTCTATTGATACGTAAGTTTATCCTTATGACATCACACACTGTCTTAATAACTATGGTTTTGTAGTAAGTTTCCAAATTGACAAATGTGACTCTTACAATATTTTTCTTCTTTTTTCAAGATGATTTTGTATATTCTGGGAGCTTGCATTTCCATACAAATTTTAAGCTTAAGTTGTTTACTTTTGCAAAGAAACCAATAAGGTATGATTGGAATTGCATTGAATTTGTAGCGTATTGCATTTTAACAATTAAGTCATCCAATTCCCAAACATGGGAAATCTTTCCATTTATTTAACCCTGCTTTAAAGTCTTTCACAACATTTTGGATTTTGAGAATATGAGAATTTTGAGTAAAATTGAATTTTGAGAAATGCAAAACATTTCTTTGCATTTGTTTGCTAAATTCATAAATATTTCTTCTTTTTGATGCTATTAGAAGTGGAATTATTTTCTTGATGTCATTGTCACATTTGCATCCTAACTATAGAAACGCCCTTATTTTTTACATATTGATCTTGTATATTGGAACTCTAACTGTGTTAGTCAGCTCCCCACTGCCATAGTGAGCTAGCTGAGGCAGCTACATTGATAAAGGGAAAACGATCCTGGTGACTCACCTCTTTCTGTGTGGCCCCTGGTGATGCCTTTCCTGCCAGTAGAGTTCACAGTGGCCCAGGGCATCATACGGCAAGGAGCAGGGAGCGCACAAGTGTCTCCATCCCTGCTTATATGACACCAGCACTCAGCCACGGGCTCCGCCCTCGTGACTTCACTCAGTCTAGTCACTTCCCAGCTTACAACATCACAAGTGGATTACACTTCCGCCCTTTGAATGGCCATTGACTTACGACTCTGGAGTTTAAGCTGCTGTGCGAGGTTGGAGCCAAAAATTCAAACATTCAAACCACAGCACTTATTATATTCATTTCTTAGTTCTAATAGTTTTTAAGTGTATTTTAAAAGCATTTCAATATATCAGATTACTTCAGCTGCAAAAAAAAAAAGTTGTACATTATTTTTTCCAACATGATGCCTTTTATTTCATTGTCTTCCCTAATCGCCTGGCTAAAACCTCTGATAATGATAGTTCATAGGATACTTCCTTTAATTCTCATTATATGGGGGAAAGCATTTAATATTTCACCATTAAGCATGATGTTAGGGGCCAGCATTGTGGTGCAGTGGATTAAGTCACCACTTGCAATTCCAGCTCCCATACTGGAGTGTAGGTTTGAGTCCTGGCTGCTCTACTTCTGATGCAGCTCCCTGCTAACGTGCCTGGGAAAGCAGCAGATAATGGCTCAAGTACTTTGGCCCCTGTCATCCATGTGGGAGACACAGATGGAGTTCTGGGCTCCTGGCTTAGGCCTGGACCAACCCCTGCTGTTGCGGCAATTTGGGGAGTGAAGCAGCAGGTGGAAGATCTCTCTCTCTCTCTCTTTCTCTCTCTCTCTCCTTTATCACTCTTTCTTTCAAATAAATATTTTTTTAAAGTGTGATGTTACTTCTGAGTTTCTGTAGATTAACAAAAATCCCATTCTAATCCTAATTGGTTTAGTGTTTCTCTCTTTTATCATGAAAGGGTGTGAACTTTTGTCAATTTTTTTTCTGTGTTTTTTAAGATAATCATGTGATTTTGGTCCATTATCTATTGATATTGTGTAATGCTTTACAAATTTTGAGATGTCAACTCAATCTCATATTCTTGGCATAAATGCTACTTGGTCATGATATACAATCATTTCTGTATGCTGTTGGCTTTGGTTTGACAGTATTTTGTTGTGGATTTTTTTTATCTCTATTCATAAAATATATTGGTTTTCATTTCTTTGTGATATTTTAATCTGCTTTTAGTATCTGGGTAATACTGGCTTCAATGAATGAACTGGTAAGTATTTCCCTATTTTCTATATTTTGGAAGAGTTTGTGAGGATTGGTATTAATCATTTTTAAATATTTGTTAGAATTCATCAGTGAAGCCATCTGGGCCTGGTCTGGTTTTGGTAATTTGTTTAATTGCATATTCAATATCTGCTTGATGTCAGTCTGTGCAAACTTACATTTCTTGAGTCAGTTTTGATGATTTGTATCTTCCTAGAAATTTGATCACTTCCCTATGTTATCTAACTTGTTGGCAGACAGTTGTTTTACATATTCCCTTATAATAATTTTCATTTCTCTGAGGTCATTGGTGATGTCTGACTTTTTTAAAAAAAAAGATTTATTTTATTTACTTGAAAGATTGACAGAGAGAGAGAGAGAGGGTTGAGGGGAGAGAGATCTTCCATCCACTGATTCAATCCCCAATGGCCCCAACAGCCAAGGCTAGCCTAGGAGCCAGGAGCCATAAACTCCAACCAGGTCTCCCATGTGGGTGGCAGGGGCCCAAGTACTTGGGCCATCCTCTGCTACTTTCCCAGGAACATTAGCAGGGAGCTGGATAAGAAGTGGAGCAGCTGGGACTCGAACTGGTGCCCCTAGGGGATGCTGGTGCTGCAGACAGTGGATTAACCTGCTGTACCACAGTGCTGGCCCCTACTCCTCCTCCTTCTTCTTTTTAAAGATTTATTTATTTATTTGAAAGTCAGAGTTACACAGAGAGGAGAGAGAGAGAGAGAGAGAGAGAGAGGTCTTCTATCCGATGGTTCACTCCCTAGTTGGCCACAACAGCCAGAGCTGTGCTGATTCGAAGCCAGGAGCCAGGAGCTTCTTCCAGGTCTCCCATGCAGGTGCAGAAGCCCAAGGACTTGGGCCATCTTCTACTGCTTTTCCAGGCCATATCAGAGAGCTGGATTGGAAGTGGAGCAGCAGGGTGGGTCTTGAACTGATGCCCCTAAGGCATGCTGGCACTGCAAACAGTGGATTAACCTGCTGTACCACAGCGCTAGTCCCCTTCCTCTTTTTTAAAATGTATATATTTACAGTCAGAAATGTCCTTCTGCTTTCTGCTTTAGTTGTATTCCATAAGTTTTGGTATTTTTCTTTCTAATCATCTTAAGGTATTTTCTAACTGCCCTTGTAATCCCTTCTTTGGCCCATTAGTTATTTTAAAATATGTTATTTGGGGCCTGTGCCATGGCTCACTTGGTTAATCCTCCGCCTGTGGCGCTGGCATCCCATATGGGCACCAGCTTCTGGTCCCGGTTGCTCCTCTTCCAGTCCAGCTCTCTGCTGTGGCCCGGGAGGGCAGCGGAGGATGGCCCAAGTGCTTGGGCCCTGCACCCGCATGGGAGACCAGGAGAAGCACCTGGTTCCTGGTTTCAGATCCGTGTAGCGCCAGCCATAGCGGCCATTTTGGGGAGTGAACCAACAGAGGGAAGACCTTTCGCGCGCTCTCTCTCTCTGTCTGTCTGTCTATAACTCTGTCAAATACTTTAAAAAAATGTTATTTAATTTTCACATTTCTGTGAATTTTCAAAGCTTTTCCTGTATCATTTCTAATGCAGCTCGAGTGGGCTCAGAGAATCACATTCTGTGTGAATACAGTTCTTTACATTAACCAAGGCAGGTTTTATGACCCAGCATCTGGTCTACCCTGGAGAACACTGTAAGAGCTGTTGAGAGGAATGTGTATCCTGCTGCTGGTGGGTGGGGTGCTCTATAGATGGTGGTTAGGTCTGTTTGCTTTATGATATTGTTTAAGACTGCTGTTTCCTTGTTTGCCTTCCACCTCAGCATCCCATCTATCACTGGAAGGGGGATTTTCAAGTCTGCGACAATTGTTGGATTGCCTATTTTGTCAGTTTTTGTTTCATACCATGTAGGTCGCTGTTGTGAAGTATATAGATTTATAATTGTTACATCTTTTTGATGGATTGACCTTTTTGTCATAAAGCCTCCCCCCTTTACCACGGAACATTTTTATTTTAACATCTATTTTTTTCTGGTGTTAGTATAGCCACTTCAGCTTTCTTATGGTTGCCGTTTACATGATTAATCATTTTCTGTATTTTTTTTTTAATTTTTTGACAGGCAGAGTGGACAGTAGAGGGAGACAGAGAGAAAGGTCTTCCTTTTTGCCATTGGTTCACCCTCCAATGGCCGCTGCGGCTGGCGCATCTCGCTGATCCGAAGCCAGGAGCCAGGTGCTTCTCCTGGTCTCCCATGCGGGTGCAGGGCCCAAGAACTTGGGCCATCCTCCACTGCACTCCCTGGCCACAGCAGAGAGCTGGCCTGGAAGAGGGGCAACCGGGACAGGATCGGTGCCTCGACCGGGACTAGAACCCGGTGTGCCGGCGCCGCAAGGCAGAGGATTAGCCTGTTAAGCCACGGCGCCGGCCCCATTTTCTGTATTTTTACTTTAAACCTATTTGTATTCCTTTAATCTAAAATTTATTTCCTGTAGACAGTATATACTTGGGTTTTTAGGACAATTTTTACTTTTTGATTGAATTGAATGTTATTATTGATATAGTTGAATTCCAGCCTACTCTTGTTTTCTTGAAATTTATTTTCACTTTATTTGAAAGGCAGAGAGAGACGGAGATGGAATTAGGCAGAGAGAGATCCTCCATCTGCTCTTTTACCACCTGCCCCAATGCTCGTAAGAGTCAGTTCTGTGCCAGGCCAAAGTCAGTAGCCTGGAACTCCATTCCATGGAGTCTCCCACTTGGGTGACAGGGACCCAAGGACTTGAGCCATGACCTCTGCCTCATAGAGTGTGCCTGAGCGGGAAGCTGGTTTGCAGAACTGGAACTTACTCTGATGTGGAAAGCAAGAGCCCCAAGCAACATGTTAACTGCTGTGCCAAATGCAAACTCTTGCCCCTCTATTTTCGTTTTCTGATGTCTCAAGATTTTTCCCTGATTCTTTCTTTACTTACTTTTTTTTTTCACCAAATGAATATTTTCTAGTGTAAAAGTGTAACTCTCTCAGTAATTTTTCGTTTTTCTTTAGTTATGTTCTTGGTGGTCACTCTTTCCTATACATCTTATCAGAAGTTATAGATTTATATTCATTTACATTGTATGAACTATGGAGTGGTTACTCATATGTGGCTCTATTCACACTCCCTCTTCTATTTGCTGCTATTACTGCACATATTACATACCATCTATACAGCATAAACCCCAAAGTACATTCATATAATTTTATATCAATTAAAGATGAGAAAAAAGGAGAGGAAGTATAAGTTACAGAGTTTTTTGTATTTACCTTCTTATTTACCATTTTTGTTCTGTCCATTTGTTCCTTGGGATTGAGTTTACTGTCTGATGTCATCTTCTTACTTTGATGCAGCTTCGCTCCCATCTACCTCCCTTGCGCTGCTACTGTTAAATATATTGTATCATTCTATGCTATCGGCCCAATAATACAATTACAAATCCACATTTAAAAAGATTGATTCATTGATTTGAAAGGCACAGAGAGATACGATCTTCTACCTGCTGGTTCACTCCCTAATTGCCTGCAATGGCCAGGTCTGGGCCAGGAGCAAGCCAGGAACCAGAAACTCCACCCTGGGCTCCCATGTGAGTGGTAGGGCCCAAGTATTTGGGGCAT
The DNA here is from genome assembly GCF_033115175.1 of Lepus europaeus. Lineage (NCBI taxonomy): Eukaryota > Metazoa > Chordata > Mammalia > Lagomorpha > Leporidae > Lepus > Lepus europaeus. The sequence continues at coordinate 100,550,398 of NC_084832.1, read as the reverse complement.
CATCTGCTGCCTTCCCAGGCACATTAGCAGGGAGCTGGGTCAGAAGTGGAAGAACAGGGACTCAACTGGCACTCCAGTATGGGATGAACATAGCCCAGCCCAAAATGTCAGCACCACGTATTTTTATACTATTGCTTTTCTTTTCTTTCTTCTTCTTCTTCTTTTTTTTTTTTTTTTTTTGACAGGCAGAGTGGACAGTGAGAGAGAGAGACAGAGAGAAAGGTCTTCCTTTTGCCGTTGTTTCACCCTCCAATGGCCGCCGCGGCTGGCGCGCTGCAGCCGGCACACCACGCTGATCCGAAGGCAGGAGCCGGGTGCTTCTCCTGGTCTCCCATGCGGGTGCAGGGCCCAAGCACTTGGGCCATCCTCCACTGCACTCCCTGGCCATAGCAGAGAGCTGGCCTGGAAGAGGGGCAACTGGGACAGGATCCTGGTGCCCCGACCGGGACTAGAACCCGGTGTGCCGGCGCCGCAAGGCGGAGGATTAGCCTAGTGAGCCGCGGCGCCGGCCACATACTATTGCTTTTCAAGTAAATAAAGAGAAGAAAGGAGAAAAACATGCACTTAGACTGTCTGTTAGAATTGCATGATTGCTTTTGCTGGTATGTGTGTGTTTGAATCCGGTCTGGAGTCTAACAGACTTAGTGTTTCTCATAAGGCGGATCTGCCAGCAACAGGTGCCCTCAGTATTTGTTTACCTGCCAGTGTCTTTTTGTGTGTGTAAGCAAAACATTTCTTTCTTTTTTAAAAAATATTTACTTATTTATTTAAGAGGCAGAGTTACAGAGGGAGAGAGAGATCTTCCATCTGCGGGTTCCCTCCCCTAATGGCCACAACGGCTGGAGGCTGGAGCTGGGCCCATCTGAAGCCAACAGCCAGGAACTTCCTGCAGGTCTCCCACATGATTGCAGGGGCCCCAGGGCTTGGGCCATCTTCACTGCTTTCCCAGGCCATAGCAGAGAGCTGGATCAGAAGTGGAGCAGCTTGAACTGGCGCCTATATGGGATGCTGGCCCTGCAGAAGGTGGCATAATGCACTACACCACAGCACCAGCCCCAAGAAACATTCTTTCAAAAAAACTACCAAGGGCCTGCCATTTGGCCTAGGGGTTAATTTGCTAGTTGGGAAGTCTGCATCCCATATCTGGGGTCCTTGGGTTCAAGCCCTGACTCTGGCTCCTGACTCCAGCTCCTTGCTAATGTAGACTCTGGGAGGTGATGACTCAAGTGGTTAGGTCCCTTATGTCCAAAATGGGAGACCTAGATTGAGTTCCTAGCTCCTGGGAATTTGGGAGTGAACCAGCAAATGGCCACTCTCTCTGTCTCTGTGCTCCTCAAATGAATACAATAAAGAAAAATAAAATCTACTAAATCTGTGTAAGCAATCTGTGGCATTTGAGCTGTGACTTGCTCCCTCCAGTCCACCCTAAATCTATCTGATGGAAATTACTCAAGTTCTCTGCTCTGGAAGGGGGTGGTTGAGAAGGGGAATCCTTATCCTTGCAGTTTCCAGTGTAAGGTGGTGGTTTCTCCCTGGGAAGGTTAGGCCAACTGCATCTCTCTACTTCCCCCATGATGTCATGCAAAATCTCTCTTCCTAGTGGAGGTGAATGAGACCACTGTGATTTCCATCTTCTGTCCAGTACCATCCCTCACCTAGCCCTACTCCTAGGTTACAGTTTCAGCTCTAGGTGCATCAGGCCAAGGATACTGGGCTCCAATTGCCCCTTCTCCAACTTACAGAGTGGAAGTTCCATACCAGAATAGACAAGCTGAAAATCTCAAGGGCTTCACCACCTCCTTCCCCTCTCCTCCCCTCCTCTCCTCTCCTCTTCTTCCCTTTCCCTGCACTTCTCTCCTCTCCTCTCCCCTCTCTCCTCTCTCCTCTGCAGAGTCTGCCTATAGAGCAAGGTGTGTCAGGAGAAATGGGCTGCTGTCTTTCCAGGAGGAAAGGCAGGATGTGAACCTTCCTAGCTCTGTTTAAGGGACTGATCTCCTTTGGAGCAGAGCAAAAGAGTTTCATGCTAATGGTGTGGTCTGAAATAGTGGAAGTCTTAGTGGAGAACAGTTAAGGGGGTGCTCATAGCTTTGTGACACTAGAGGTACCCAGCAAAATGGCAGAACAATCAGGTATTTAACAGAGAGAATGAGGGGAAAAGACAGCCAGAAAGAGCCCTTCTAGGATCACACCCATCCCAGTGTGGTCTAGAATGTTGTGTACAAGCACCAAGTGGAACTCACTCAAGAACAACCAGAGCAGGATACTGGGGAGATTTTAAATCATACCTCAACTTGCACACAGATCCACCAACCAACAGCTGAATCCTTATGGCACCAGGGCCTTAAGCCCAATCTCTGAAAAAACACCATTGGAACAATGAGCTATTCTGCTCCAGGGGCCACTCTTAGGATGCTAGGCTCACAAGTAAAACAGAGGTACATACCATGGAATAATGTTTCTATCATTATTTCTCCAGAATATGTTTCCCAAGTCTCTATACTCATGCCCCATCTCCACTTTCTCATTCTCTTTTCCTTTGGACTCCAACTACAATCATGTACTGCTTAACAATGGGACAAGTTCTGGAAAATGCATTGCCAAGCACTTTTTTGCAAGCTTTGTAGTGTACTTACCAGAAACTAGGATGGCTATGACATCACTAGGTAATATAACCTTGTAGGACTACTCTTGTATATTTGGTCTGTTGTTGACTGAAATGTCATTATGGGGCATTACACAAGAGAAATGAAGACATATGCCAATACAAAAATGTGTACAAATAACACTGTTCATAGCAGTGTTATTCAGAACAGCTGAAAGTGGGAACATTCTCAGTGCCATTCAGCTGGCCAATGGATAAACAACATGTGGCATATTCATACAGTGGAATATCCCTTGACAATTAAAAAGGGTTGAAGTATTGACATGCTTTCATGTTGATGAACCTTGAGAACGTTACACTCAGTGAAGGAAGGTAGTCACAAAATCCCAAATATTGTGTGTTTCTATTTGTGTGGAAAGTCCATAATAGGAAATTCTATAGAAGCATAAATTAGACTAGTGGATGCCTATGGCTGAGGGGGCAAATGTGGAATGAGTTCAGGAGAAATGGCATAAGACTGGTAGTGGATATGGGGTTTCATTTTATGTGATGAAAATATCATAAAATCAGATAGTGGTAATTGTTATTCTGTCACTTTTACAGAAAACCATTGAATTGTACATTGAACATTTCTTTAGTTTACTTACTTGAGAGGGAGAGAGAGTGAGCACATGCACATCCATTGGTTCTCTCCTTTGATGCCCAGAATGACTGGGGCTGGATCAGGGCTACATTCAGGAGCCTGGGAACTCAATCTCGACCTCCCACATGGGTGGCAGGAACCCAATTACCTGAGCCATCGCCACTGCCTCCCAGGATCTGCATTGGCAGGAAACTGGAATCAGGAGCCAGAGCTGGGAAACAAACTCAAGCGCTCTAGTGTGGGGTGCAGGTGTCCTGATGGGTGTCTTAACCACTAGGCCAAATACCACCCTGTATTCATTTTTTAAATTGGTGAATTTTGTTGTATGTGAGTTATATCTCAATAAAGATGTTTAAAAAGTAGAGAGCTCAGGGCTGGTGCTGTGGTGCAGCTGGTTAGCCACTGCCTACAACGCTGGCATCCCAGATGGGCACTGGTTTGTATCCCGGCTGCTCAACTTCCAATCCAGCTCCGTGCTAATGTACCTGGGAAAACAATGGAGGATGGCCCAAGTCTTTGGGCTCCAGCACCCACCTGGGAGACCCAGATGAAGCTCCTGACTCTTGGCTTTGGCCTAGCCCCTTCCTGGCTGTTGCAGCTATTTGTGGAGTGAACCAGCAGATGGAAGATCTCTCTCTCTTTCACTCTGCCTTTCAAATAAATAAATAAATAATAAATAAATAAATAAATAAATCTTAGGAAGAAAAGCAGAGAACTATTGTCCAATGAATATAAAGTTACAGTTAGTTATCCAAGATGAGTAAATTCTAGATATCTGCTATACTACTACGTAGTGCCTATAGTTAACATTGAAGTGTTGTACATGGAAATCTTTGCTAAAATAGCATTCATGTTGTGTCCTTAACACACACACACACAGAGCAAAGGGTCACAAGGAAACTTTTGGAATTGGTAGACATGCTTCTTACCTTGATGATGGCAGTTGTATCCTGGTATATGTGTATGTCCAAACTCATCAAATTGTATATATTAAATATATACTTTTTATATACTGATTATATTTCAATAAAGCTGTAACCATAAGGATAAGCCAGCACCTAGAATATGGTAAATATTTAAGTGTAGGTTATGACTTTTAAAAAAAAATTCTCTGGACAGGTTGCCTACTTTTTACAGTGGGGCAGCAGAGTGTTGTGCCAGAGGGGACTGAGGGTCTGAGAACACGGGGAAAGGGGAGTGACAGTGACAAAGGCTGCTGCCACAGAAGCTGATTTGGGGATGCAAGAGGAAGGGGGATTCCTTTGAGGGAATGCTGAGCGCTCAAGTGGAAATGTCTACTGAAGACTAATAAAAAAGGAGGTGGACTTTGTCCTCATAGCAGAAGAACTTTGTTGGTTTTAAACTGTTTTAACTCATTTATTCGAGAGGAAGAGAGATAGACAGAGAGCTCTCATTTACTGCTTCACTTTCAAATGCCTGCCATACCTGGGGCTGAGCTGTGGATGAAGCTGGAAGCCCGAAACTCAATCCAAGTCTCCTATATGGAAGGCAGACGCTCAGCCACTTGAGCCATCACCACTGTCTCCCAGAGCCTGCATTACGGGAGGCCGAAGTCAGGGGCTGGAGGCAGGCATTAGACTCAGGTTTTCCAGTATGAGATGTGGGCATCTTGACCGCTAGGTCACATGTTTCCAACCCTGACAGTAAACAGATATAAAATCTCCTTGCTACTGTTATAAGCAGCTGAGAGTTTTCTATACTAGTGCGTTTGAGAGTTTGGCGAGTTGATTGTTATAATATCACGAATAGTGGAGGGGAAGAGTGGACAGCAATGTTGAAGTTATGATCAAAATAATATGGTTGCAAAATGGTCTCTTACAGGTGTCTTCAGAAGACGTATCCTTCACCACTCCCATCCCTCAGTGTTGTTCTCATATTCGTGAATGAAGCGCTGTCTATTATACAACGGGCCATCACCAGTATCATCAACCGGACCCCCTCTCGACTGTTGAAGGAGATCATCTTGGTGGACGATTTTAGCTCAAACAGTGTGTATTTTGATCAAAGAATCCTTGTAAAAATGGCCACCTATCATTCTGCTTTGCTGGAAAAGGGCCGATGCTTAAATCTCAGGACACCTTGAATTTCTTTTATTTTTTTTTATTTTTTTTGACAGGCAGAGTGGACAGTGAGAGAGAGAGAGACAGAGAGAAAGGTCTTCCTTTTGCCGTTGGTTCACCCTCCAATGGCCGCCGCGGTAGCGTGCTGCGGCCGGCGCACCGCGCTGTTCCGATGGCAGGAGCCAGGTGCTTCTCCTGGTCTCCCATGGGGTGCAGGGCCCAAGGACTTGGGCCATCCTCCACTGCACTCCCTGGCCACAGCAGAGAGCTGGCCTGGAAGAGGGGCAACCGGGACAGGATCGGTGCCCCGACCGGGACTAGAACCCGGTGTGCCGGCGCCGCAAGGCGGAGGATTAGCCTGTTGAGCCACGGCGCCAGCCGACACCTTGAATTTCTGGTAGAGGGAAAAGAAAAGGGTGTATTGAGGGCTGATTTGTGCGGAGCACATTTAATCTTCACAGAGTCAAGTCAGAGGGTCATTGCCTCAATTACAGAAAAGGCACGTAGCACACAGAGAGATTACATGATGTGCCCAGATTGCACGGCAAATCCGGTGGGGCTGCATGACTCCCAAGTCACCTGTGCTCTTGCCATGCATCACTATGGAGATCGGAGAGGAAGAGGTGGGAGGGGGCCACAGGAGGACCTCAGACATCAAGAAGGGGTTCAGAGTCACTTCTGATGACAAAAAGACCAATCTTCCTTGAAAAATTTAGCCTGGAGGAAAGAGAGCTTAAGGTGCTGAGACCTCTCACAGCGGCAATGTCTCTTGCTCCGTGTCCCATTCCTGGTCTAGCCTTCCTTAGGAAGACACAGGCACAAGTCGGGAACAGTGTACCTGAGCCCTCACTCTGTGAGTCCAGAACCCCAGCTTTTTCCTAAAGCTCTATGTCCTTGGGTACCTTAACTTCTCCCTACCCTGGTTTCCTCCTATGCAAAACATGGATGGTGACCACCATAGTTATCTCATCAACTGGGGTGAGAAGTAAATGAGATAGTGATAGCAGTTGACATAATTTGTTCTAAGTGTCTTCCATGTATTAATTATTTTAATCATTACAACAACCCTGTGAGGAAGGAGCCCTTTTGTACGCATTACACAAATGCAAAAAGCTAAGGCTCAAATCAGTCAAAGAACTTGCCCAACATCACACAGCTGGTAGGTGACATAACTGATATCTGACAATAAACTTCAGAGTCCTGAGCCCAAGTTCTAACCACTATGCTTACTGTATTATACATGGATTATGGGTAGCACTTAGCACATGGTAACTTCTTAGCAAGTGTAGCTCTTAATTTTATTAACTTTGGGAACCAAATAAAATAAGTTATAACTAAGTTACAAAACCAGAGGTTTGGGCTAGCGATAAGAAAGAACTGTCTGTGCGTGAGGGCTGAGAAGTCACGGCTCAGTGGAGGGGACAGTCCGTTCCTTATCTTGGGATCTTCAAGTACCAGATAAGTCATTGTAGCTTCCAGCTCTCTCTCAGGGGAGAAACACACGCAAAATGACCACGTGAGCTTTCCTCCTCGGATTTTCAGACCCTAAAAAACAACTCTTTTCATCCTTTACACACCTTCATCTCTCATCCACTCAGTGTAACCAAGTACAATAAGAAGGCCCAATTCCTAGAGCAAAATCCTTCTGAAAACCAGAGAACAGAGAATGGCTGAGCCATTCTGGTCATGGAGACTGATACCAAGTTCTACCTGGTTTTGCTAGAAAGAAGCAGGAACTTGGTGGCGCTGCGGCTCAATAGGCTAATCCTCCACCTGAGGCGCCGGCACACTGGGTTCTGGTCCCGGTCGGGGCGCCAGATTCTGTCCCGGTTGCCTCTCTTCCAGGCCAGCTCTCTGCTGTTGCCAGGGAGTGCAGTGGAGGATGGTCCAAGTGCTTGGGCCCTGCACCCCATGGGAGACCAGGAGAAGCACCTGGCTCCTGCCTATAGATCAGCGCAGTGTGCCGGCCGCAGTGGCCTTTGGGGGGTGAACCAACGGTAAAGGAAGACCTTTCTCTCTGTCTCTCTCTCTCTCACTGTCCACTCTGCCTGTCAAAAAAATTAAAAAAAAAAAAAAAAGAAAAAAAAGAAAGAAAGAAGCAGGAGCTTGATTAGACAGATCTCCACCCCGAACACCTGAGCCCCGTGGTTTCCCTTTCTGTCACCCTGAGATGACCTTAGGCAAGTCCTCTCATCTCCCTAGGATTCAGCTTTTGCACCGGGCAAAGGCAAGCACTGAGATGGAAGACTGCTCAAGAGATCTTTGTCCAGGAAAAAAAAAAATAGTTCTGTAACTCCTGTTCGTGAAGGGGAGATCAGACTTAATTAAAGATTTTTTTTTTCCTGTGAAACAATAGCATCAAATAATACAAGATAAGAAAACACAGGGCAGGCATGAAAAGAAGCCGACCGAAGCTCCCGGCTGTTCTAAAGCACAAAGGCAAAGACAAAAATGGAGAGACGAGAGGAAGAAGAGTCTTTGTAAAAAACAATCTGAGAATGGGACATCTTATTTATGTAATTTTTAAAAAGATTTATTTATTTGTTTAAGAGGCAGAGAGAGAGAGAGAGGTGACACATTCCTAATGGTTGGGTCTAGAGCCCATTTTTGTTTCCCATAGAGATGATCAGAACTTGTCAGTATTCCCTGGGTGGTGTCACCGGGACAGGAGTTAGCTTCTAGTTCATGAACTGTGGAAACACCAGCCAGACTGAGCCCACAATGGGCATAGCCCACATACGCGCTCGATGCTAAACTGAAGAGAGTAACTGGAGGTCTCTACACCTTACGTATATGTCCATGTGGTCCTGGGGGCAAGTTGCTCAACCATGCTGTATCTCAGTTTCCTCATCTCTGATGTGTGGGGAATAACGGTGCCTTTCTAATAGGGTCATTCTGGGGATTCAGTGGCATGCATGAAATCCTCAGGACAGGGCTGGGTCCCACCAGGTGCAAGCTCATAGACTGATGTCAGTTCTTGCTTGCCTCTGTGTCATTTGTAGTAATGTGCAGATGCAAGAACCTGTTAGTAGGAGTCTGCCCCCTTCTTTTCCAAGTTGTTTTATGTAACTCATTCAAAGGTTTAAACATCAACATAACTATAAATCTAAGATTTTTAAGAAATTGTATCAATGTAGGTAGGATCCTGTATTTCTCCCCAATTTCAGGCACTTTCCACAATCAAGCAATTATTTCCTGAGTTTTTGTCATATGCACTGTACTGGAAAGAGGATGTCAGAGATTTTAAGAAGTCCTCTTTTTTATTGGTGAAGCAAGCTGCCCCTATGGAAAAAGACCTCAGCATGGGAAGAATGGTATGGTAAATTGAGGGAGATGTCAGTGAGTGCAAGAATGCTCAGACGGGGCTGGGATGAACCAGGGAGCACTTGGGGGGTTGGTAGGTTTTGAAAAGGCAGAGGAAACAATGGAAGACTTGACAATTGGAGTGGAGGAAAAAATGATGTAAGCAAGGAAGCAGAAGCCAGAAGCACTCTGAGCTGCTTAGCTTGGAATAAGGGTTTGGGGAGGGGACTAGGAGAGCAAGACTGAGAAGGGAGTATTGGTTTACCTTAGAGGCTCTGCTGAGGCATCTTTCAGTCTTGTGCCAGATTATAGGCATTATTTCTGAGGGGAGGAGGATAGGACTCAGACTCTACAGCTCATGGAATTTTGGAGTTGGAATAGTCCTGGTAGATATTGGATACCTCTCTCTAAACTGAGGCAACAGACGTCCCCAAATGGGAGGTGACACCGTATTAGGTAGTGACGTAATAATAGTCTATATATCCAAGTCGATGGCACCCCCTGCTGACTACTTCCTAAAAGCAGTGCTTGGGTGTGTGTAGGGACTGGCCATCTTGGCTCCTCCCAGCTCACTCAGAGGCAATCGACCCTACATCCATTGGCTCTTTTTAGCACCCTCAGAAATTGAGTCAATCACTCTCAAGTGCAGCCGGGAAAGTTCAAAATGGGACAAATGTTAGTGTTAAAGTCAGGTAGGCATTGATTCTAGCCCTGACCATGCTGTCAGGGCTAGAATTTGTCTCACAAATATACTATCTGGGGGGCCAGTGCTGTGGTGCAGTGGGTTAAAGCCCTGACCTGAAGCGCTGGCATCCCATATGGGTGCTGGTTCTAGTCCTGGCTGCTCCTCTTCCCATCCAACTCTCTGCTATGGCCTGGGAAAGCAGTGGGGGATGGCCCAAGTCCTTGGGCTCCTGCACCCATGTGGGAAACCTGGAAGAAGCTCCTGGCTCCTGGCTTCCGATGGGCTCAGCTCCGGCTGTTGCGGCCATCTAGGGAGTGAACCATCGGATGGAAGACCTATCTTGCTCTCTCTCTGCCTCTCTCTGTAACTCTGTCTTTAAAAAAAAAAATATGCTATCTGGATAGGAACCAGAAAACATCTCACCCCTTGGCTGGGGGTTGAGGGAGAGGAGTTGGAGGGAGGGCTGGATAAACCCAATCAGGCATACACATAGTTCTTGAGGCAGTGTGACATGTGGTTAGAGACAGCATGGATTCACATCTAGGGCATACCACTTACTGGGTGTGTGACTTGAAAAAGTTCCTTATACATTCTGTGCCTCAGTTTCTTGTTCTGTAAAATGGGAATACTGTAGCACCTGCCTCATAGGATTTGTTGAGCATTAAATGAATTAATACTGTCAGTGAGTGACTCATGGCTGTTTGGTTAGGTACTTTGCACACTGCCTGATGATTTGCATGCAAGTTGTTTTCATACATGTAGCAAAATCAATTGGTAGGCTGAGTCAAATCACAAAGGCAAAGACATAAAAAGGGAGAGAAGAAAGGAAGAAGAGGCTTTGTACAAAACAATCTGAGAATGGGGCATCTTATTTATGTAATTTTAAAAAAATACTTATTTATTTATTTAAGAGGCAGAGCAGAGAAAGAGAGAGAGAGAGAAAGAGAAAGAGATCTTCCATCCGCTGGTCCACTCCCCAAATGGCCACAATAGCCGGAGCCAGGAGCAAGGAGCTTCTTCTGGGTCTCTCACAGAAATGTAGGGGCCCGACTCCTTGAGCCTTCTTCTGCTGCTTTCTCAGGCCATAGCAGAGAGTTGGATTGGAAGTGGAGCAACCTGAACTCAAACTGGTGCCCATATGGGACACCGGCACTGCAAGTGGTGGCTTTACTGGCTACACCACAGTGCCGACCCCATTTATGCAATTTTTAGAGTAGAGTACCCACTAAAAGAAGTCAAACTAGTCTGTGTTTTCTGTCCCAGTTGGTCTTGGAGTAAGTTAACTAGGAATATCTAAAGCAACTACTTTCAACTGTTTATGGGTTCTCTACAAAGTCTTGAGAGTTGTCCCAGGCTGGCTCTGTCATGTTGTTCACCAGCAGTTGCCAGAATTTCTCACTATATAAAATGCACTGTAACAGCGACTAGCACCTTCTGATCTATATTGATGCTCTATGATAGTTTCACTGTGAGAGAAAGGAAACTAGGAGTGGTCATGTTAAACCTCAGAGTAGAAAGAGGAGAAGTAGTTGCAGGTGAAATGCTACCTATTTTTTCAGCCACGACTATAGAATTGCTCACTCTAACCCGGAAGTAATGTAAGCATTATTATATAATGATATGAAATTTCCATATCACACTGATTATTGCACTCAGAATTTCTATAGGTATACATTTGGTTGGCAGGAGAATTAAAGGAATATTTGGATGAGAGGATCAAGCTTTACAATCAGAAATACCCAGGGCTGCTGAAAATAATTCGCCATACCAAGAGAAAGGGTCTTGCTCAAGCACGCAACACCGGCTGGGAAGCTGCCACGGCTGATGTGGTCGCCATCTTGGATGCTCATGTTGAAGTCAATGTTGGATGGTGAGGTTCCAGGAGTTTTCTTCTTCTGGGAGAGGGAAGAATGGAGATCCTGCAAGATACCTCATATTATACAGTATAGTGTGGAAACAGGCAAGGTCAGCACCTTAACCAAAGGGGAGATCCAAAGGCAAGATGCTTTCACTCAGGTGCTTGGCCTTGCTAAGAGAAGTAGCATAGTTTTAGAGAAAAAAACAATTGACTGGGAGTATGGATAACTGGATCCTGATCCCAACTGTGCTAAGTATTTTGTGATTTTGATTAAGTCCCATCACTTAACCAAGTATCAGTGTCTTCATCTGTGAAGTGAAGACATCCCTCATTGGTGAAGCCCAAGGTTGTGCCCAGTCTTGAAACTGCATGATACAAAGAGAGCTGTGTTCTATGGAGAAGGTAGAGCAGCACAGCCAGCCCTGAGAGATAATGTAAATTTAGGCAGAAAAATGAAAATCTTTGCTCACAGTGGCCTGGACGTGGTACCTAGGAACTAATTTCAATTTTTTTTCATGACACAGGCCGGTTGTTAATATCCCCATTTATGTCCAAAGCTGCAGAGATTATCTGAATTTTGGAGAGTCCTACTCTCCAACCAGAGCATTAGGAATGGAGAAGGCACCCAAGGTCAGGGCAAGATGCTTGGAGCAGCTTTATCTGCTCACCCTCTTACTCACATGAAGCTTGCCACACCCTCTTCTTCTAGGGCAGAGCCCATTTTGGCTCGGATTCAGGAAGATCGCACGGTGATTATTTCTCCTGTGTTTGACAACATTCACTTTGACACCTTCGTGCTGGAGAAGTACGACTTGGCCGTGGATGGGTTCAACTGGGAACTGTGGTGCCGCTACAATGCACTGCCACAAGCCTGGCTTGCTCTCCATGACACCACTGCTCCAGTGAAGTACGTCTCGGGAGGCTCAGGGAACTTGGTTAGCACACGGGGAGGTAGGAATGAGCTGCGCAGGTTTTGTTTCTCTTTGGTGGTAGTAATAGGAGTGGGGTGGAAAGGAGTGGAGGAGATGGAGTCAGGGACAAGTAATAGGGGAAAAAATCCAATAAGCTGATCCCAGATAAGAATTCATAACTACTTTGGGCTCTCCAGGGCCTTTAGGTAAAAATCAAGCAAAGTATTTAGCATTTTAGAAAATATTCTGGCCATTTCTAGTAAGATCAGGCAATGAAGTAGGGACACCAAGACGAAAAGATGTCATTTGAATATAACTTAAGAGAAATTATGGCAGCTCAGTGAGCAGGGGAAAGCCACATGCACTTAGCCCAGGTTGGGTTCAGGGAAGAGCCTTGGGATAAGAAGAGCCTTTACATAGAGTTTAGAGGACAAACCATCGTTGGGTTTCCCACCCCTCCTCTCCATGCTGACCTGCTCCTCTCTTACTCTGAGCTACACAGGAGTCCTTCCATCATGGGCATCCTGGCTGCCAACAGGCTCTTCCTGGGAGAAATTGGAGCCCTGGATGGTGGGATGCTGGTCTATGGAGGAGAAAATGTGGAACTTAGCCTGAGGGTGCGTACATTTCCCTTTTCTTTAGGGCACAAGGGGGTAGGGGAAATAATGGAGGGATAGAAGTATCTCTGGAATTGTAGAACCGGGGTGAATGCCATTGGCTCAAGAGGAGGGCAAATTCCCATGTTTCCAGGGCACTAGGCCAAGGAGGGGAAGCTAGAGTGCAGCTTCCTGGGATCATCTTGCATCTGGAGGCTATGGGCTAAGCAGGTGTTGTCCTTACTTGACATGAAGAATCCAGGCATTTTCTAAGCATCTCCTGCAGTAAAGTGACTTTGAGGCAGACAGCATTCCATAATATTGGTCAAAGCAGAGAAAACTAGAGTGGGCAGAGGGACCAGGGAATGCAGATGTGCGGGCAGTCAGTGTAATTCCGCATGGACAACTGGGGTAGCTGGCATGATGACATGGATTTGGGTTGGGATATAGTCTCACCTTGGACAAACTGACAGGGCTGGGTAGTACAGTATTGAAATCCTCAACCCAGTTCTAGTTCTGATCAACTTAGTGTAGAATGATCCTGGCTTCACACTTCAACATTGATGTCTCTTGTCATCAAAGTCTCTTGTCCACCCCTGACAGCTCCCCATGCTTGTTTAGGTCAAGTGAACCACGAGGGAATTCAAGGCATAATCTAAGACAACTGGGGAAATTCCAAGCACAGATTCATACTCCATCAGTGTATCAGTTAGCTCTGACCAAAACTCAAAGTGCTGTGTGACAAACCACCTCAAACTCAGTGGTGTAAAGCAACAATAATTGATGCTCACGACTCTGTAGGTCCAGCTGGGCTTGGATAGATGGCTCTGATCCACACAGTTCATTCTGGGGTTCAGGCCAATGGCACAGCATCTGCCTAGGGAAAGAGTACTCTTCTTAGGTTGCATTAAAGGTCAAGGGGAACCAGGTGAGATTTATTAACGCCTGTATTTGGAAGTAGCATTCTTTTCCTTTTTTTTTTTTTTTAAAGATTTATTTGTTTGAAAGAGTTACACACAGAGAGAAGGAGAGGCAGAGAGAGAGAGAGAGAGAGAGAGAGAGAGAGAGAGAGAGAGAGAGAGAGAGAGAGACAGGTCTTCCATCTGCTGGTTCACTCCCCAATTGGCCACAGTGGCCGGAGCTGCACCAATCCAAAGCCAGGAGCCAGGAGCTTCCTCCAGATCTTCCCACATGGGTGCAGGAGCCCAAGGACTTGGGCCATATTCTACTGCTTTCCCAGTCCATAGCAGAGAGCTGGTTAGGAAGTGGAGCAGCTGGGTCTTGAACTGGCACCCATATGGGATGCCGGCACTGCAGGTGGCAGCTTTACCTGCCACGCCACAGCGCCAGCCCCAGTAGCATTCTATTTCAAAGCCAGTTGTGTGGCCAACTCCAGGGAAGTGAATAATTGGTACCAATAGATTAAATTCATCATTATAAATTTAGAACAGATTTTATGCATGAAAAATCCCTTCCACAGTATTCTTTTAGCTCTTCTTTACAATCTGTGGCTCTCATTAATTAGAAGGCTTTGACCTTAGGTTTGCAATTAGTCTTGATAGTCAATCCTTATTTCATCCTTCAGTGTAAGAGTGAACTCTTTTTTGTGTAAGATTTATTTCTTTGTTTGAAAGGCAGAGTGTGAAAAGAGAGAGAGAAAGGCCTTATATCTGTGGTTCACTTCCTCAAATAACTGCAAGAGCAGGGGCTGGGCCAGCCTGAAGCCAGGAGCCTGTAGCTCCATCTTGGTCTCTTATGTGGGTGGCAGGGACTCAAGTACTTGGGAGATTGTCCACTGCTCTCTCAGGTGAGCTGAATCGGAACCAGAGCAGCAGGGAGTTGAACTGGCACTCTACTATGGGATGTCAGTGTGACAGGCAGCAGCTTAGCCTGGTGCATCATAATGCCAGCTCCAAGGGGCAACATGAGTATTTGACATCACGCAGATCTGTATTGGGAACAGACAGACTGCTCTGCCACTCAAAAGTGGGTGTGGTCCTAGGCAACCCACAGCCCTCTAAGCCATACCTGTAATGTCAAGCACCTGGCATGGTGAATGACACCTGCTCAATAAATGGTTAACAATAAAAATAACAATAAGAATGCCAGGATGGCATTGGAAAAAAGTCTGGACTTGGGTGCTTGTATTTTTTAAAAGATTTTGTTTATTCATTTGATAAGTAGAGTTATAGAGAGAGGGAGAGACAGAGAGAAAAATCTTCCATCCGCTGATTCACTTCCCAAATGGTTGCAATGGTTGAAGCTGTGCTGATCTGAAACCAGGAGCCAGGAGCTTCTTCCTGGTCTCCCATGCAGGTGCAGGGGCCCACGCACTTGGGCCATATTCTACTGCTTTTCCAGGCCATAGCAGACAGCTGGATTGGAAGAGGAGCAACTGAGACTCAAACTGACACCCATATGGGATGCCAGCCCTGCTTAGCCCACTATGCCACAGCGCTGGCCCCTGGACCTGGGTTCTAATCCTGGCTCTACTAAATCGTGGTGCACCAAACCTCTGTAAAATGGCTTTTTCTCCCCTCTCAACTCAAAATTCTGTGCCTGAGTCTAGGTGATGGTTGGTCCATTATAACCTAGAAGAGCAGGATAATTTTCTATCTAGGATGTATTCAGTTTCATTCTCTTCAGTTTCTTTCCAGTTGAAGCTGATGACACAACAACCATATGTTACACCCATTTAGGAACCACCCTGGACCCCCGTCTACATTAGCAAATGAACTTGGACTCTGATCTGGGTTCTACCTTAGGCTGTAATTGTTCTTTGGCAGAGAAAACTCACGTTCTGTGTGTCAATGGTCTTGGTCAGTTCTCCTGTTTGTGAAGTGTTCTCAATTAGTGAACCTCATCAGGAGGATGGTGTGGTCAAAAGGCAATCAGGAATTTGAAAGGATTTTTATAAAGGTATTAAGAGTATTCATTAAGCTTCTGTGACAGAGGCCAAAATAACAGAAGCTTCAACAAGATAGAAATCAATTTCTCTTTTCCGTAACAGCTTAAATGTAAGCAGCTGAGCTGTGACGGGGCCGTTCTAGGGCGAGGGGAACCAAGAATCTTCTACTTCTTGTTTGTGCCACACCGCAGTGCATGTACACCCAGTGGGCAGGAGGAGAAAGAGGAACGAGCGAGCGTGTGCCTCCCTTTCCAGGGCATCCCCTGCAAGTCGTGCACAGCCTTTCTTCTCATGTCCATGGGCCACCCTTGCGAGCCGAGGAGTCTGGGAAACAGACTTCAGTTAAGCCGGTCCTGTGCCCAGTTCTTCCCTCCACAACCACAGATGGAGAGGAGACTAGATAGTAGGGCTATATGTAGTCTGCAGTACAAGAAACAGTCAAAAAATAAATAATGCTTTTGTATACAGTCCTGGAGACGAGGCTGGTTACACTGTGCCTGGGTGTTCCCCACCCACCAGAGCTTCAGACACGTTGCGTTGGGAATCCAGTTCCCCGGCCCGGGTCCAAATGCCTGCATACTTCTGGGTCCTTCATGCTTTGCTTCCCTCCCTCCCCCTCCCCCGCCTCCTGGCTGGCCCTCTGTATTTACTTTGCCATCTGACACGTTGAATCTGCTGCGTCAGTTTTCCACAAGAAATCTTGTTCTTTTAACACTGTGCAACCTTCTGTAGACTTCGATGAGAACACAGAGTGTCAGGAGACGAGGGTTCCCCTCCCTGCCTCTTTGTCTTGGGTAGACCAGTTCTCACATCCAATGCCTTGGTTTTTATGTGACTATTTATTTTCCTTTTAAGACTTCAAAGAACTTGGGTAGGACCTGTCTTTCTAGGACATCACAGTTGTTTAGATTCCTTTACTCTTTTTTTAAAAAAATACTTATTATTTTTTTATTATTTGACAGGTAGAGTTATAGACAGTGAGAGAGAGAGAGAGAGAGAGAGAGAGAGAGAGAAAGGTCTTCCTTTCATTGGTTTACCCCCCAAATGGCTGCTACGGCCAGCGCGCTGCACTGATCCAAAGACAGGAGCCAGGTGCTTCTTCCTGGTCTCCCATGCGGGTGCAAGGCCCAAGCATTTGGGCCATCCTCCACTGCCTTCCTGGGCCACAGCAGAGAGCTGGACTGGAAGAGGAACAACCAGGACTAGAACCCGGCACCCATATGGGATGCCGGAGCTGCAGGCAGAGGATTAACCAAGTGAGCCATGGCGCTGGCCCCTATTTTATTATTTCAATTGTGCTTACTTATGAAGTACAATGTGATAACTCACCAAACACATTCGATATGGAGGATCAGTTCAGGT
The DNA here is from genome assembly GCF_033115175.1 of Lepus europaeus. Taxonomy (NCBI): domain Eukaryota; kingdom Metazoa; phylum Chordata; class Mammalia; order Lagomorpha; family Leporidae; genus Lepus; species Lepus europaeus. The sequence goes on along the minus strand of NC_084832.1, from coordinate 100,533,449 downwards.
GAGTTAGCATCTCCATCTCCCTAGACATTCAAAAAACTTTTTGATTAACACTAATGATGCATATTTATGGGACAATGCGACATCTCAAAAAATATAAACCAGACACAGCAAGACACATATTTCATATTCTCTTATAATATGTGGAAGCTGAAAAATGTCGATTTGAACATAGAGGCTGGGAGGAATGGAGGGAGGCTGGGGTTTGTCTAACCAGCACAGTTAGACAGCAATAAGCTCCATGTCTCACACAGCTTAGTGGGGTGACTATAATTCCCAACAATCTGTTATGTATTTTCTAAACAAATAGGAAGAGCTCGAGGGTTCCAGTCGTAAGGTAATGAATGACAAGCAGAGGGAACTGTTATCACCCTGGTTTGATCAGTGTACATCAGAGTGCTTTTCTGACATCTCGTGGCCATGGTAATTATGGTGCTCACTGAGGTGTATAATTGGAGAAGGGGATGAGAAGAGAAAACAGGCAGCTGTGGAGCACCTATTGTATTTCCAGTGTGGAGCCAGAGCTTAACAGGTGGACTGCTGGGTTTAGAATCTGACTCTGTCCTTTGCGAGCTGATAAGCATGAGCAGGTGACTTCAGTGGGGTTTATAGTGCTACCTGCTAGCAAGGGCGGGATTCACGGGCAGGTGGAGATACTGCATTGCACAAAGTTATCTGTTGTCACCGTGAGTTGGAACTTCAAGTTTCCGTGTGTGTGCATGGAGGGGGGCAGGGAGGGAGGGAGGGAGAATTATAACAGGTGGAATTTGGCAAGCGGGAACAAATTGGGAAAGTAAAGTTGGGAAAACACTGGGCAAGATTAATCATTAACATTATTTCCATGAATGGCACCCCTGACTTGAACTTGAATTTAAAGTTTCTTGTGTTACAGTTAACTTTTCTCTCCTGAATCCCTGTGGAACAACTAAGAAAATTGGAACCAAGTTATATACAAATTGTACAGACACTCTGATGTATCGGTTGGACCAACAGGGCCCAAACTACTCTCTCTCACCTCAGGTGCTCCCCCTGGTGTGGGAGCGGTAGGTTGCTAACCTTTGCAAGATGGGCTAATTAGCTTCCAGAACCTACAAATCATTCAGGTAGCCACGAAACTATGAAGGGCAGTCAGGGGACATAAGATATCTACCTAATCTTATTAGGTCTTTCATCTATCAGAGTAAAGACCATATGTTTCCAGATTTGTATGTATTTATTTTAAAGTCAGAATTACAGAGAGAGAGAGAGAGAGAGAGAGACAGGCAGGCAGACAAACAGTCAGGGAGAGAGAGATATCTTTCATCCACTGGTTCACTCCCCAAATGGCCACAATGGCTGGGGCTGGGCCAGCCAGGAGCTTCCTCCAGGTCTCCTACAAGGGTGACAAGGGACCAAGCACTTGGTCATCTTTTGCTCCTTTCCCAGGCATATTAGCAGGGAGCTGGACTGAAAGTGGAGCAGCCGAAGCCGGTGCCACTGCTCAATAGGCTAATCCTCCGCCTGCGGCACCAGCACACCGGGTTCTAGTCCCGGTCGGGGTGCCAGATTCTGTCCCGGTTGCTCCTCTTCCAGTCCAGATCTCTGCTGTGGCCCAGGAAGGCAGTGGAGGATGGCCCAAGTGCTTGGGCCCTGCACCCTCATGGGAGACCAGGAGGAAGCACCTGGCTCCTGTCTTCGGATCAGTGCAGTGCGCCGGCCGCAGCACGCCGGCCGCAGTGGCCACTGAGGGGTGAACCAACAGAAAAGGAAGACCTTTCTCTCTGTCTCTCTCTCTCTCTCACTGTCCACTCTGCCTGTCAAAAAAAAAAAAAAATGGAGCAGCTGAGACTTGAACCAGTGCTCAGATATGGGACACCAGCATCGCAAGCTGTGCCACAAAGCCGGCTCCTAGAATGCATGTGCTGGCAAGCATGTTTATACTCATCAAAATATTAAGGAAGGGTATTTCCAATGAGATTATAAGTCATGACACTTCTTGATCAGGAATGAGTTGTGGACTTCTGTGTGACAGCGTCATCACAAAGTTAGTGTTAAAGCAAGAGGCACTCAGGACCTCACAGCTTGTGTGGGTCAGGGCTCCATCGGCAGCCTAGCTGGATTTCTGCAAGGCTGCAGTCACAGGTTGGTTTCTCATCTAGGCTTGGCTGGGGAAGGATCTACTTCCAAGCTCGTGTGGTTGTCGCCAGCATTCGATTCCTTGAAGTCTTCCAGAGTGGGGACACACTTGGCCTTTTGCTGGTTGTCCATTGAAATCCACCCTCGTGTCTTACCTTGTGGTCCTCCCCCTGGCAGGTGTGGCAGTGTGGAGGGAAGATCGAGATCTTACCCTGCTCCCGGGTTGCTCACCTAGAGAGACACCACAAGCCCTATGCCTTGGACCTGATCCCTGTCTTGAAGCGCAATGCTCTTCGAGTGGCTGAACTCTGGATGGACGAGCACAAACACATGGTCTACTTGGCCTGGAACATTCCTGTCCAGGTTTGTTGTGGAATGGAACGGACGTTGGGAAGAACAAAGGAAGCAGAGGCAGCAGTGAGGCTGGGGAATGGGAAGGGATAGAGCTAACGTGCCATCCAGCCCTAAAGACGTAGGGCGCGTTCCTAGTGGTGTGGCAGTCATGATCCCCGGCATTCGTGTAGCAATGCTGTGTTCCAGGCACTGTCTAATGAGCTGACTCATTAACCGCCCCCGCATGCCTACGGGGTATGTTTTATAGAAATGGCACAGAGAGTTGGAAGAAACCTGTTTAAGGTAATAGCAAAGATTCATATGAAGGAAGTCTGCTTCTTCTTCTTCTTCCTCTTCTTTTAAATATTTATTTATTTATTTGAGAGGCAGAGTTACAGGTTACAGAGAATGGGAGAGGTCTTCTATCACCTGATCACTCTCCAAATGGCATCAACAGCAGGAGCTGAGCTGATTCAAAGCCAAGGGCCAGGAGCTTCTTCCAGGTCTCCCACACAGGTGGAAGGGCCCAAGTGCTTGGGCCATCTTCCACTGCTTTCCCAGGCCTTAGACAGAGAGCTGGATCAGAGGAGCAGTTGGGACATGACCTGATGCTGACATGGGATGCTGGCACCACAGGAGGAGGCTTAGCCTACTGCACTACAGCACAGGCCCCAGAAGTCTGGCTTCTAAATTCTATGTTTTTCATCCTTCTATAATGAGTGAGTCCTTGCCAGGGAGTTTTGGACATCAGGAATTCACTGTATTATGAGTACATACATGTGGCAGGCAGGATGTAGGGAAGGGAGAAGAAACGGTGTAGTTCTGTTAGGTGCATGTCCTTGAGGAAGACCTTCTTGGTAAGCTCACTCTTCAGCCCCCCGAGTTCAGCGTGGTCAAGCCTACTGAGCTGTCTTGGCCTGTGGGGCTCAGTCTTCTCATTGTTAAACTCTTCACCTGCATTGCAGGAGACTCTAAAGTAGACTCCAGAAAACCAGGGGGTCAGGGTGGCAGGAGGCTCTGGAATGGATCTAGAAGGAAAAATCTGGAATTCACATGGGGTCAGGAGCCAGGTCAACCCCAGCATCACTAGGACTGGAAAAGGTAAAAATGTTTAGAAATGCCTACTCCTTCCTTATGACTCCAAGTAGTCAAAATCCACTGATCTGCAGTGAGCTCATTGTTTGAAGAGATGGGCAAGAATTTAATCTGGTGTCCCGGTATACCAAGCTGTGAGAGGAAAACAAGAGCCCTCCAGGACATTCTTAGCTGTCTGTAGAGCGATATTGCGTCTTTCCTAAGCTATCAAGGGACTTGGCCATAAATCAATGAACTTCTACAAAGGATGATGGGAAACAAACACTGAGGAGAATTCTGAGAGGAGGCAGCCCTAGTGACAATTGCTGCAAGTCCTTCTCAATTTGGCCTCTGTGGGCCCCCCCCCCCCCCCCCCGCACCCCATGGCCCGAGGTTGCACTTCTACAAAGTCCTATCTAACCTCCAAGCTGGATGCCAGAGTATTCCTTTTGAAAGCTTTTTCTAGCCATCATGGGGAGTCCTGGGTGTCTCATCATTTCAGACAGGAGTATCAGCTCGTGGTGATGACAAATAAACCCGAGTGGTTCCACTGTGCAGGCCCTGCAAGTGCCTTAGAAACCAGGAAAGGTTACTGGGGCTCCAAGTTTCTCCACTTTCCCTGGAAGTACAAAATATCAGCCTACGTCAGACCAACACTCAGGCCAAGACTCGCAGGCCAGGGCTCAGTCCCCTTCTGTGTGGTCCACACCCACTGGCGGAGTGGAAGCAATGGCTTGGACCAAGGCACAGACAGGCTCCGTGTTTTGTTTACAGAATTCTGGCATTGATTATGGAGATATCTCTTCCAAAATGGCACTCCGGGAGAAGCTGAAATGTAGAAGCTTTGACTGGTACCTGAAAAACGTGTATCCGATCCTTAAACCAATCCACAGCATCGTGGGCTATGGACAGGTGCGTGTCATGAAATCACACCTTGGGATTTAAGTGCTTGGCTATCAAAGACACTGTGACCCCATCACATGACTGCTAGGTGGAGCATTCCCAAATCTGCCCTGCCCAAGACCCCTCCCCTCTCCTCACCCTTTCCTCAGCTTTTTGCGCTTGGACTCTCATTTCCCAACCTCTTTTGCTTCCCCATTCCCTCCTCTTTTCCTTCTCTCTGCCTCTTGTCCCCTGCCAACTGCAGCCTGTGTCCCCACCTCTCAGTTTCTCAGCCAATCAGGGTGTGTCCCTACTTCCTGGTGTCTCAGCCAACCAGGGTGTGTGGCGTGTCCACCTGCACCTGACCCTTCTGTGGAGGTGCCGTGATGGTCTGGGGGTGCCATTCCCCACAAGTGGGTGTCTCAGCAGCACCTTCCCTAAGCATCTGCCTGTTCCCCAGTGCTTAGCAAAGGCCTTCCAGCATCCCAGGCCCCTGGTGTGCTGGGAGAAGCACAGGAACTTGGCGAAGCTTGGGGCTCTCTCTCGGTGCCTCTCTCTAATCGAGTTTCTGTGTGTTTTGTCTCTTCAGATGAAAAACTCATTGGATCAACGTGTCTGCCTGGATCAAGGGCCCATTCCAGGCAACACCCCGATCATGCATCAGTGCCACACTTTCAACCCACAGGTGCCTCCCTCCCGTCTTCCCTGCCCCCCAGCCTGACACTGTGGGGACTCAGCCCCTTGTAGCCCTTGCCAGATTTCGACTCTGTGTTAGATGATGGGGAAGCAGGAGCTGAGAAACCAGAGTGGAGGGTGAGGGTGAGATCCAACCTGCCTCTGGAACTGAACACCTCATAGTTCTTGCAAGCCAGGAGGAAGGTGGTTCCATTTTTCTACTTTGGGGACAGACTGAGGGCTGGGCTCTGTCACATGTACTCTAGCTGGTGACATTGCATTGCCAACATCTCTAATTTCTTCCTTGTCTCCTCATACCTCCGCCTGCCCCTGCCTCCCGCTCTGCTGCCTGTGTGCCCCAAGTGACTGGTGAAGCTACCTGTGCTTCTCCTGCAGAGCAGGAAACACCGGGCAGGAGATGACAGAGGCTGACTGGGGCTCTGTCCACCGTGGGGTGGGACAGATCTGACACCAAGTGGAGAGGGCAGCCAGGAGACTTTTTTTTTTTCTACTGAGAGTGCTCACATTTATCTAATTTATCTACTTTATGCAACCTTCCCATGAGGTGTGCATGTCTGAAACCATTCCCAGTGAACAGATGAGAAAAACGGAGACACAAAAACAGCCAACCTACCCAACTCCCCAAGCAATGTAGTGTCAGATTGGGAATTTGCAAAGTTTCCTGGCAGCAAGCCCCTCGCTGGGACTTTATGGTGACAGTTGCTAAAGTTGTGATTTTTTTTTTCTTTCTTCAAAGGCAAGCTTCCCCATCCATGCAAGCCAGGATTCTGTTTGAGACCTTGTAGAGAGCGAATCAGGCTCAGAGACTTGCCCCATGCCGGGTGTCTCTTGATGTCTACTGGGGGCTGGAAACAAAGAGGCAGAAGCAGCTCCTATTGCCAAGAAAGTGCAGGGCTCCCCTTGCTGCAGAGTGTCCAGGGGCCCCGTGAGCAGCCTTCCTGTCCTCTGTCAGGTCAGGGCCTCCCTGTTCACTGTGCCTGAGCTGGATCCCTTGACTCTTTTCCAGAATGTCTACTACCACCTGACCGGGGAGTTCTACTTGGGACCGCTGATCGCAGAAGCCAGAACTGATGACCGCTGCCTGACAGATCGTGGTGATGGGGACAGACCCACACTGGAGGCATGTTCCATCGCGGCCCAGAATGGGTGGCACATATACTGGGATTTTACACAGGTGTGTTGTATGTTTTTTTTTTTTTTTTAGGTAGGCATTTTTAAGTATACTATGAGGGGTTCAGATTTAGTTTTAATAGGATTTTAGGAAAATTACTTTCTGGGGCAGAATGTAGGGAAAGGATGGGAACAGGGAATTGATAAGAAGCAGCGAGTCTCTTGAGGAAGACAAGGTTGGGTAGAGAGGAAGAAACATGGGAGTCTTCTGAGAGCCTCATGGTTGAGAGTTTGGGGTCCAGTCCGAGAGTTGTCGTTTCAGCAGGGTCCTTGGGCTCCCTGAAGCTCGGATTCCCCATCTGTAAGGTGGAGATAATGTCTGCTTTGCAAGCCCGTGGTCGTGTGTGTTAAGCAGTCGGCTTGGTGCCTGGCATGGAGGTGTGTTGGGTAAATATCAACCATTGTGATTCGTGTCAGTATTAGTGGTTATCAGACTGTGTGGAGCCCCAGGCTGAAACCTAACAGGAACTTATGTCAAAACCCTACCACTAACTTCTACATCAAATGGCCAGGTATAGAGTGGAAGGATCCAGAAGGATTCACGGGAAAATGACATGAGGGATTTGCATGACCACAGCCTGCCTGCTCCAAAAGCCGTCACCCCTAGGCCACCTTGGTAGGACAGTGATGTCCCGATGAGTGTAGGTACTGCCCTGGCTGTGACTCTGAACACGCTGGCACTGTGTCAGGTGAGGTGGGACATTTTATTTAAGAGCCATGGACAATCTGGCTGAGCAGTTCCTAACTTTGTCAAGCTAATGAGCCCTTCGAGAATTTGCTGCCCATTCTGGGTTCTGTCCCCAGGAACATATATATATATATATATATATATATATATATATATATATATATACATATATGTAGCTGGAGCTGCTTCCCTTACAATGGCAGAGGGGTTTTGCCTTGTAGACTAAGTCTTCCTGAAACTGGACAGTATCAAGTAGAAGGAGGAGGGTAACGTCTTCTTAGTCTCTGGTGTCTCTCTGTAAGCTCCCATTATATGGGACTTCATGGAATTCAATGAAAGGCCATGCTCCCCCTTACCTTCAGCCCCTTTGCGGGTGTTATTCCGTCTCCGCTCACCTCTCCAGCAGGCCACCTGCAACGCTTCCCTCCAGTCTGGGACACTGGCTCCTTTGGGCAGCCTTCTGCACTCCCACGGGAGTAGAAAAGGTGGATCCTCTGGGTATTCTCCCAGCCCCTCTTGTAGCACTTGTCTCATCGTCTTTGTTTTGAAAAATTTATTTATTTGTTTTCCTTTTTATATGAAAGGCAGAGAAGCAGAGAGATAGAAAGATGGACAGAGAGAGAGAGAGAGAACAAGATATCTCATCCATCCTGCTTCACCCTCCACATGCCCACAACAGCCTGGGCTGGGCCAGGTTGAAGCCAGGAGCCCAGAACTCAGTTTTGGTTTTCCTTGTGGGTGACAGGGACCCAACTGCTTGAGCCACCACCTGATGCCGCTCAGCGTGCACATCAGCAGGAAGCTGGATTGGAACAGAGGAACTAGGACTATATTTTTAAAGATTTATTTATTTGAAAGGCAGAGTGATAGAGGGATAAGGAGGGGAGAGAGAGAGAGAGAGAATTGGTTCACTCCTCAAATGGCTGCAATAACCCAGGCTGGTCCAGGCAGAAACCAGAAGCCCAGAGCTCCATCCGGGTCTCCCTAGGGGGTAGCAGGGACCTAAGTACTTAAGCCATGTTCTTCTGCCTTCTGACACGCATTAGCAGGGAACTTGAACCAGTGCTCCAAAGTGGGGTGCTGCTGACACAAAGGGCAGCTTGGTTCACTGCATTGCAACACCTCGCCTCCCACTCCCCACCCCGCCCCACCGCCTCCAGGAGCCAGGACTTGAACAGGCATTCCAATGTGGCCACTTAACCTGTGATCCAAATGCCCGCCTCTTGTCTTTCCATCTCTCACGACTGCCTGCTGGCCCACTTCTGTGTGTCACTGGGCTGTGAGCCAGAGGGCCAGGCCTGGGTTTTGTTTGCTGTTCCCTGCCTAGCATCTCACACTACACCCAGAACATTGCAGGCAATCAATGAGTGGCCTCAGAACAAATGAAAGATTGGCGGATCTGGGAAATTTTGCTCTGAGAGGTGAGCCTAGGGAAAAGGTGATGTTGCCTTCATAAGGAAGAGGAGTGGACATGTTCAGTGTTGCTGGTGCCAAAACTGCCACAAATGCCTGGTGATGATGGAGGAGGCCGATGTAGACTTAGCATGAGGTGCTGTCCTACACTTAATGGGTTCACTGCCAAGGGCAAGCAAGGTGCCTTTTAGCATCTGGCAGGCAGAGGGATTTGACGTCCTCAGTGGTGTCTTCTGTGGACAGTAAATACTACTGCAGCTTCACCTGGTGTTAAGAAATTAATGTGCACATATTAATGTTATAATTTTTAAAAACTGATTTTTCTTTAAGCTCTTAAATTCAAATTACCAATCTTAGGATTCTATCTATAAGCCTAGCACATTTTAATAATCTCTTGTATGATACTTTTATAGTTAAACACATGAAATCCCCCTTGAACATTTTGGATGGTTGTAAATTTCAAACTATCCATTATATCTTCTTCCTTAAGAACTTAAATTATATGATTTTACATTTACTGATTTTTGAAAAAGATTTATTTCACTTATTTGAAAGACAGAGTGTCAGAAAGAGAGGGAGAGACAGAGAGAAATCTTCCATCTGCTAGTTCACTCCCCAAATGGTCGCAATGGCTGGGGCTGGACCCAGTGAAGCCAGAAACTCCATCCGTGTCTCCTATGTGGGTGGCAGGCACCCAAGTACTTGGACCCCTGGTGCATTAGTGGGTAACTGGATTGGAAGCAGAGCGGCTGGGACTCAAATCGGCACTCAGATATGGGATGCCATGGTTGTGGGCGGTGGCCTGACCTGCTGTTAAGCCAGCCCCCATTTAGTGATTCTTACATTGTCTTTAATGTTTCAAAGGTGTTCACAAAGTCAATAAAACATCAACTGAATGATCACAAATGTGACCATTCAACATTTTGAAGCTAGTGTCACAGGTTTAATCTCTAAGATACTGATTTTTATTACACGTAGTTAAATACTTAAAAATAGTAAATATACACAAAATCTTCAGCAAAGGCTGTATGTTTGAGTCCCTTCCCGTCTACACTCTGTTCTCAGTTTCCTGGGAATTAAAGCTAGGACGAATCCTGAAGAAATGCTGATGGTGGGGGCAGGCATTATGGCATAGCACGTTAAGCTACAGCCTACAATGCTGGCATCCCAAATGAGCACCAGTTCATGTCTGAGCTGCTCCACTTCCAAGCCAGCTAATGCAGTAGAAGACGGCCCAAGTGCTTGGATCCCTACATCCATGTGGGAGACCAGGATGAAGCTCCTGGCTCCTGACTTCAGCCTGGCTCAGCCCTGACCATTGTGGCCATTTGGGGAGTGAACCAGCAGATGGAAGATCTCTCTGTGTCTCTTCCACTCTCCCTCTAGCTCCACCTTTCAATTAAATTTTTTGAAAAGAAAGAATGACTCATTCCAAACATTTTGAAGGTTGCCTTGGTTGACTGAAGCTGCTGAGAGAATAGAGATTTTAGCTGGGTCTGGGATCTGGACTGCAAGGCATCAGGGAAGTTCTGCCCAGCACTCAGATGTCCAGGCTGGGCCCCTTTTCATGAGATGTGTGAGCACCATCTCTGCTTCAAGCCACAGAGAAGTCAAATAATTTGCTCAAGGTCACAGCACAGCAGATGTCCAGGGTTCAAGCACAGAGTCACAACCACGGTGTGCTTGCCTCATTGCTTGGGAATTTGATTCTGAAAGGGAGAGAGGCACTGGATGTTGGTTGAAAAGGATGGTAGAGTTAAGGCTTGGGGTTTTTAATGCTTCTCTAATGTTACGACATTTGAATAATCTTAAAGTCAGTGGAAAACTGATCTATAAAGAGGGAGGAAGCAGGAGCCACTGCTGTGGCATAGCAGGTAAGGCCACTGTCTGTGATGCTGGCATCCCTTACTAGGCACCGGTTTGTGTCCCAGCTGCTCCACTTCTGATCCAGCTCTCTGCTGTGGCCTGGGAAAGCAGTGGAGGATGGCCCAAGTGTTTGGGCCCCTGCACCCATGTGGGAGACCAGGAAGAAGCTCCTGGCTCCTGGCTCCTGGCTTCAGTCTGGCCCAGTGCTGGCCATGGCAGCCATCTGGGGAGTGAATCAACAGATGGAAGATCTCTCTCTCTCTCTCTCTCTCTCTCTCTCTGTCATATCCTCTCTCTATAACTCTAACTCTCAAATAAATAAATAAATCTTAAAAAAAAAGAAGGAGGATGCAGAGACGAATGTTAAGAATGACTGGGCTCAGAGTACAGAGGCTGCTGGTGGGAGACACAGAGCAACTCCTTGGAGATAGTCAAAGAGGCAGCATCGTGGAGGCTGCTGGCAGCTTTGGGGTGAGGGGACAGATTGACAAGAAGTGTGGCCTTCTGACATTGAGGAGACATGAGCATCAAGGCGTGGAGCCCAAGGGCAAGGCCTGCTGGGGAGGCCCGGAACAGTGATGCTGAGGAGGGAGCCAAGCTCTGAGGCCAGGCTGCTGTGGGCACGGTGGTGAGCCAGGCTGCTGGGTCCTGGGGCCTGGCCAGGAGCATTCTGTGGTCTGGAAGCAGAGGCTGCGAGAAGGGAACACTGAGGGTAGGGAAGCTCCCAGAATCGGGAGAGGCACATGAAATGACCCATGCTGGGTGGGCGCCCTCTGGAGGCGAGGCTGGTGGAGGTGAGGGGGTTCAGAGGCAGGGAAATTTGGAAGAGCAGAGGTCGCTGGGAACTTTGTGATTGAAATAGAGGAGAGGAGCTGGGTGCAGGGCCTGGTGGTTAAGCCACCAGTCTCAATCCTGGCTCTGCTCCAAGTTCCAGCCTCCTGCTAAATGCACACCCTGGGAGGCAGCCGTGATGACTCAAGGATCTGGGTCTTTGCCACCCACATTAGAGAACTGGATTGAATTCCCGGCTCCCAGTTTTGGCCTGGCCCAGTCCCAGCTGTTGCGGGCATATGGGGGCATAAACTAGCAGAGGACAGCTCTGTCTGTTTCTCTGCTTCTTAAATAAATAAATACATATGTAAACATTTTTTTAAAAAAAGAGAAAGAGATGGGAGACAGGGAGACAGTGGTTGGAGAGGAATCAGAGATTTGATCCCAGAGCTGTGACCCTGCCTGGTGTGGAGACCCGTGGTGGCGGTTGATCCGAAGAGGGACTGTGGCTTCTGAGGGTGGCAGCAGAGGCCTGGTGGATGAAAGGCAAATAAGCTGCTGCAGGCACTGATGGAGAGGCTGGGAGTGAGTCCTGCAAAGGAGAGCCGAGAGCAGGCCCCAGGGAGGTGGGCGCTTGGGCATTCGACCAGATCATCCCACTGCAGAGAATTGGAGATGGGGAGGAGGGAGCTTGGGAGTCGGAGCAGCAGGAAGCTGACCCCTGAGCGCTGGAGGGCACAGGCTGAGATCCCCCAGAGGAGCTTCTGCTCCAGGCTGACTTGGTTTTGGAGGAGGGAGGGGAAACACAAGGCGAGTGATGCTACTGGGTTTCACAGGGCAGAGGTGAGGACGTGGGAAGGAGGCCATGTTGAGAAAGGCCCAGGGCTCCCAGACCCCTGGGTGCACACTTGTCAGTGTCCACCCCATGCTTCATCCCAGGAGAGGCCCGCAGGGTCCTCTGAAGCCAGTGCAGCCTTGCTAGGTGGGTTTTTGGTTCACCACTAGGCTGGTAGAGAGAGCATGGGGTGATTCGGTTCTGCACGCTGCCTTCTCGTCCCCTGCTGGCATCTCGGATCCCGGCACGCAGAGCAGGGGCAGGCAACATGACCCACTGCCAGTGTCTTTCACACCTTGGTTCTGTCTTTCTCTCTCCAGGGAAGCGCGGTCATCAACAGGGGCACCAAACGGTGTCTGGAGGTGAAGAAGGACCCTTCAGGCATGTTTGTGCCTGTGCTCCGGACCTGCACCTCACAGGCATGGAAAATTCAGCACACCCTCAAAAACTGGGGCCTCCCTCCAAGCCAGTGAGCCTGGGAGAGGCTGCACTGGGGACACCAGCTCTTCCAACTGGAGCAGCTCCTACTCTCAATGATGCTCAAAGTGGGAGAGGGTGAGAGCAAGCAAGTGTGCGTGTGCGTGCCCGTGCACGTGTGTGTGTGTGTGTGTGTCTGACTTCAGCGTGCAATATCCAGGGGGTGCCGCCCGTGCACGTGTTGGGTGTCTGCAGGCGGCCAGCGAGGAAGCTCCGATGCCTCCTCCCTCACTTCCCGTGGAAGGTCGTGATGTATTTCAGACGCCATTCTTGGAAACTCCTTGAAATAACCAGCATCGTCTGGAGAGAGGGAGGAAGACGGAAGGTGGTCTCTGACTGCTGCCAGCAGTGTTTAGCCTTCCTGGCTGACAGCTACTCTCAGCATCTGCCTGCACTTCCTCCCGCAGCCCATCTGCTCGGAGGTGCCCCAGTCTGCCGTGGGGCTGTTCCACGTGAGAGGCCGGGCCCCTGCTCAGGTGGCATCAATACCTCTGCTTGCTGAACTGTCCTGGGGCATAGAGCACATGGGCTCTAGCACACCCTCCACCCGTGCCCCCACAGCAGTTTTCTGGGGATTACTGCTCTCTCCTGAACCTCAGGGAGTGCAGAGGCGAATGAAGGAGAGAAGCCACCACACCCACTCAGAGCTCTTCCGAGGGACCGTGCAGAGGGAGCAGGAGAAAAGTGGAGGCCCAGCCAAGTCTGCTTCTAAGTGGGTCGTGGTGCTGAGTGACTTGGTTACCCATTTCCTCCTACTGCCCCCTGCGAATGACGGTGAAAATTAGGCTTGAAACTAAGGGACGTCGCTTTTGGGGGTGCAAAGAAGAAACTACAGGCAAGAGTTTAAAAGCCAGCCAGCCTCTCTTCTGGGTAAATCTCTTCTCCCAGTTGGTGATTTGGGAAGGTATGTCCAGGACTGCCTTTTGGAAGATCTTGGAGGAAGCAGAATGTGTGTTCGTGTGTGTGTGTGTGTGTGTTTGGTAATTTTGTGGGAGAGAAACCTGGCAGATACCTTACCTTACCCATCAAATATGCCCCTTCTTCACAGAGATCCTTTTTCCCCTTAGTCTATGTCGGGGTTACCCAGGAATCATGAAATTCCCCATTGGCCTTAAGGGGGACAGGCACTAGCAATTGAGCACAGGATTAAATCAATCAAGACCTCTTTTCAACTGGGGCCGGCGCTGTAGAGTAGCCAGTAAAGCCACCGCCTGTAGTGCTGGCATCCCGTGTGGGTGCTGGTTACAGTCCTGGCTGCGCCACTTCTGGTCCAGCTCTCTGCTATGGCCTGGGAAAGCAGTGGAAGATGGCCCAAGTCCTTGGGCCCCTGCACCCACGTGGGAGACCCAGAAAAAGCTCCTGGCTCCTGACTTTGGATCAGCCCAGTTCCAGCAGTTGCAGCCATCTGGGGAGTGAACCAGAGGATGGAAAACCTCTCTCTCTCTCTGTGCCTCTGCCTCTCTGTAACTCTGCCTTTTAAATCAATCAATAAATCTTTTTTTTTTTTAAAGAAAGACTTTTTTCAAGAAAACAAAGTTTTCAAAGTCTTAAGTGTGCAGCTGGATAAAGATTTCACAAAGGGCACATCCATCCCAAGAACTGAAACAAGCCCACAGAGAAGAGTTTATTAGGAAACCATGCAGGCTCAACATGAATGTCCAGAACATGTGTGACTTCTCACTTCTGCCTGGCATGCAGCAAGCAAAATGCAATCGATGGTAAGCCCTGAAAAGATCGTGAACCTAGCAGAGAAGTGGACACAAGCCACCATATCCCGAGACATCTGGGAAGGTGTCTAACCGCACTCAGAGAGAGATTCAAGTTAAAACCACTAAGACAATTTTCACTGAAATTGGGGAAAATGGTAAAGTATGAAAAAACATTCTTTTGTCAGGGCTGTGGGAAATAGGCAATCTCATTTGTTGGTAGCAGAGACGAAAACTGGTATAATCTTGTTGGTGGGGATATTTGCTACAATCTCAAAGTACTATGGTATATTTCCTATTCATGCCAGTAATTCCACTTCTAGGGATTTATCTCCAAAAATCAAAGAATACTTATATACCAAATAATTCTCTGCAGTATTGATTGTAAATGAAAAATGTTGGAAGCAAACTATATTCCCAAACATCAGAGACTGGTTAAATACATCCAGCAAATAGAGTTCTATGCAGCTATTAAAAAAATGAAAAGGGCCGGCGCCGCGGCTCACAAGGATAATCCTCTGCCTTGCGGCGCCGGCACACCGGGTTCTAGTCCCGGTCGGGGCGCCGATCCTGTCCCGGTTGCCCCTCTTCCAGGCCAGCTCTCTGCTGTGGCCAGGGAGTGCAGTGGAGGATGGCCCAAGTGCTTGGGCCCTGCACCCGCATGGGAGACCAGGAGAAGCACCTGGCTCCTGCCATTGGATCAGCGCGGTGCGCCGGCCGCAGCGCGCCGGCCGGCGGCCATTGGAGGGTGAACCAACGGCAAAAGGAAGACCTTTCTCTCTGTCTCTCTCTCTGTCTCTCACTGTCCACTCTGCCTGTCAAAAAAAAAAAAAAAAAGAAAGAAAGAAAAGGAAGATCTCTTTGAACTGATATGGAGTGATTTCCAGTGTATTTCTCTTTTGTTTGATAGAAAAATAGGATTTATGATATGTATCTTTTAGATAAGAAATAAGGGGAAAACATATATGTGTCAATATACAAGTTTCTGTTGGCTCTGTACAATGAAACATAAGGAAGATAAACCAGAAACGATGAGCTGGGTTATGATGGGTGGTTGTGGTTGGGAACGGGGCAAAGGACTGGAGAAAAAGTAGGATAGAAGAGATGTGGATACTTCTCTTAAGTATGTACTTTTTTTTAGAACCATGTTCCATATATTCAAATATATGGATTATGAACCGAAACAGGTGACTCTAACTTCATTTTAAATGAACATACACAGAGCGCACTTAGCATCAAGCATCCAGATTTTGGTTTCTAAATATTTTCCAATAAAAGGAATTAGGGCTCCTTGGAGAAATTGCTAATTTTAGGGCTGGGGCCGGGCCATCTTCCCGTGTTAGAAAGTAAGGCGCTGCTCCGAGAACAGTGAGGACACATCCCATACCACAGCAGCCACGTAAGAAGGCGCTATCACCAGACAGACTGGGGTAAGCTGTGCATTAAAATCCATAATTATGTTAATATATTATAATTATTATAATTATGTTAATATATTATAAGCCATAAAATCCATGGGTCCATCCAGTTGAAGGAACAAATGCATGAGTGAATGAAAAGAAAGAAATCTTTTCCTTATGGTAGGATGGCAACTAATAAAGGCAGAAGTTACCACATAATTAGAAAACCACCGTCAGTACCCACCACATTAAAATCTTTCAGGCAACAGTCATTAATGGGGGCTGGCGTTGTGGTGTAGTGGGTTAAGCTACCTCCTGTGGTGCTGATATCCCTTATGGGGGCCTGCTCAAGTCCAGGCTGCTCTGCTTCTGATCTGGCTCCCTGCTAATGGACCTGGGAAAGCAGAAGCTGACCCAAGTGTTTGGGCTCCTGTATCCACATGGGGGACCCAGATAAAGGTCTGGCTCCTGGTTTTGGCCTGGCCCAGCCTTGGTGGTTGTGACCACTTGGGGAGTGAACCAGAGAATGGAAGACCTCTCTCTCTCTCTTTCTGTCTCTCTCTGACTCTGTGTTTCAAATAAACAAATCTTTAAAAAAAATCATTAATGGGGCTGGCGCTGTGGCTCACTTGGTTAATCCTCCGCCTGCGGCACCAGCATCCCATATGGGCACCGGGTTCTAGTCCCAGTTGCTCCTCTTCCAGTCCAGCTCTCTGCTGTGGCCCAGGAAGGCAGTGGAGGATGGCCCAAGTGCTTGGACGCCTGCACCTGCATGGGAGACCAGGAGGAAGCACCTGGCTCTTGGCTTCGGATCAGTGCAGTGCGCCAGCCGTGGTGGCCATTTGGGGGGTGAACCAACGGAAGGAAGACCTTTCTCTCTGTCTCTCTCTCTCACTATCTGCCAAATTAAAAAAAAAAATCATTAATGGATGTTAAAACTAGTGTGTAATGAGAAACAGTATACACATCAAAGAAATCCGTGGAGATATTTATTCACCCCTAAGGGAAAAACAGTACTTTTGTGAGAGAGAAACCGGGAGATACCTCTTAACTGAGTGACCCACGTGAACAACACCTGTTCTTGGACAAGTGGATGCCTTGTGCCTCCCGCTACGATGCGCCAGAGAACAATGCCATTCCTATGGTGTTCCTGCTCAAAAATCAGAACCCAAAGCTGTCATTCTGAGGAACCCAAAGTGAGGGGCACTCTTCAGAGATGTGGTCGGTGTGCTTCAAAATGTCAAAGTCATAAAGACTTTGACAGGCCAGCGCTGTGGCTCAACAGGCTAATCCTCCGCCTTGCGGCGCCGGCACACCAGGTTCTAGTCCCGGTTTGGGCACCGGATTCTATCCCGGTTGCCCCTCTTCCAGGCCAGCTCTCTGCTGTGGCCCAGGAAGGCAGTGGAGGATGGCCCAAGTCCTTGGGCCCTGCACCCGCATGGGAGACCGGGAGAAGCACCTGGCTCCTGGCTTCGGATCAGCGCAGTGCGCCAGCCACAGCGCACTGGCCACAGTGGCCACTGGGGGGTGAACCAACGGCAAAAAGGAAGACCTTTCTCTCTGTCTCTCTCTCACTATCCACTCTTCCTGTTAAAAAAAAAAAAAAAAAGACTTTGACAAAGACTGGCTGAGAAGCTCATCTAGATAAAAGGGAAATTGCAGAGACATGACAACTGCGTGTAACATGCGGTCCCGGGTCAGGTCCTGGACCCCAGGGCCTATTTTCTTCCTTTGGTTTTAAAGAATGGTAGTAATTGGGGAAATTTAAAACATGTATGGTATCAATGTTATTTTCCTGATTTTCTGCATTGTATTCTGGCTGTCTAAGAGAATGTAATGGATTTTATCAACTAGTCACCAAGGGGCCAGTGTTATAGCATAGCAGGTAAAGCTGCTACCTGTGACACCAGTATCCTATATGGGTGCTGGTTTGAGTCCTGGCTGCTCCACTTCTGATCCAGCTCCCTGCTAATGGCCCTGAGAAAAGCGGCAGAATATGGTCCAAGTGTCAAGCTCCTGCCTCCTGACTTTGGCTTGGCCCAGCCCTGGTCATTGCAGCCATCTGGGGAGTGAACCAGCAGATGGAAGATCTCTGTCTTTCTCGGTAACTCTGACTTTCAAATAAATAAATAAATAATTCTTTTTTTCTACAGAGTCATTGAATGGAGTGGAGAAAGAGATTTTATACAGGCACATAGATGATAGATAAATAGATAGATGGAGGAAGGAATGAGGAAGTAAAACTAGCAGTGTGTGTCTGGAGGAACAGCAAAGAACATACGAGAACTCTTTGTACTATGTGCGCAACATTTTTGTAAATCGGGAATTGTTAAAAAGATTTAAACTCAAATAAAAATCCCTTGCCTAGATATAAAGTAGTATCTCATCCATGGTTTTTTCCCCTGTGGCTTCAGTTACCTGTGATCAACAGCAGCACAACAATATTACACAGACTATTCCAGAAACAAGCGATTCATATGTTTTAGATAACTTTTATTACACCATGCGATTGTAATTACTGTATTTTATTGTGAGTGATTGTTGTTAATCTCCTAGTTTGCCTAATTTTTATAAATTACTTTTTTAAAAGATTTATTTATTTGAGAGGCAGAGTTGCACAGAGAGGGAGAGACAGAGAGAGGGAGAGAGAGAGAGAGAGAGAGAGAGAGAGAGAGAGAAAGATCTTCCATCTGCTGGTTCCCCAAATGGCCACAACTGCCAGAGCTGAGCCAATCTGAAGCCAGGAGCCAGGAGCTTCCTCTGGGTCTCCCATGTGGGTGCAGGGTCCAAAGCACTTGGGCCACCTTCCACTGCTTTCCCAGGCCATAGCAGAGAGCTGGATTCGAAGAGGAGTAGCCGGGACACAAACCGGTGGCATGTGGGATGCCAGTGCTGCAGGTGAAATCTTAGCCTGCTATGCCACAGCGCTGCCCCTATACATTACATTTTATCATAGGAATGTATGCATGTATAGGAAAAAGCATCGTGTGTGTGGTTTGGGGACCGGCATTGTGGCACATTGTGGCACAGTGGGTTAAGCCACTGCCTGCGGCCAGTCCCAGCTACTCCACTTCTGATCTAGCTCCCTGCTAATGCACCTGGAAAGCAGCAGCTGATGATCCTTCAAGTACTTGGGCCCCTGCACCCACATGGGAGACCAGGGTGGAGTTCCAGGCTCCTGGCATGGCCTGTCTCAGTGCCTGCTGTTGTGACCATTTTGGGAATGAACCAGTGGAAGGAAGGTTTTCTCTCTCTCTCTCTTTCTCTCTCTCTCTCTGTAACTCTGCCTTTCAAATAAATAAAGTAATTATTTTAGAGAGGGTATATACAGGGTTTGGTACCATCTTCTTGCAGGTGTGCACTGGGTGGTCTTAAGTGCAGCTCCCTTGGATCAGGGAGGCAGCTGGGCATTAAATATGTGCAGCTGTGAGCACTGGAGCCTCCTCTAACTCGGGTGCCCATCCTTCATTCTTTATTGACCCCTGTGATTCTCCCACCCTCACAGGATCACAAAGCTCCTTTAGAGGCCCCGTCCGCCAGGCAGCTTCCAGAAGGGCTAAGCCTCCTCCGTAGCCTGTCAGTTACAGCCAGAGGGCATTGATTGGCTCCCTCGATCCTGAAACCTGCCCCTTACTTGTCCAATGCCCTGCACACAATTCTGCCTCTCTGGTCACTGTCTCTGTCCATCCTCCATCAGCCAAAACACAAGGAGGTCATCTCAGTGACTGCCTTTAGTTTCATCAGGAGGTTGTTCCCTTGGCAACCAAGTTAATGAGTCACCAGTTCCTCTCTCTTAGTTTAAGGAACACTGAAGCCCCAGTGTAAGTTAAAGTTACCTGGCAAACAGCAGTAGACAGGACAGGCGTTCACTGGTGGATGACCTTGGGTTGGGGTCACCAAACCCCAACCGAGGAATAACTGTTTGCCCCCGAGAGTTAGGTTTCTGGAGCTGTGGTCCCTGTGGCTCGGAGAGCGATGATCCCTAGGACACCTTACCTCTGAGGTTCCGGGTGGCTGTGCCTGATTCATGCCTCCTGCGCTCATGGGGAGCAGCCACGCCTGTAGCAGCCTTAAAGAACCACCCTGGGCAGTACCAAATGCTTCTGAATGGCAGCCTCATTCCCTCTTGGCATTCCACCTGCTAGAAACCCAAGGGATCCGGCTTGACACTGCCCCTCTCTTGCCTGTAACCGGTGTTTCCTCAGGGTTCTGGCCTGGAGATTCTGGGGTCACTGCCCTCCCAGGCCTGGCCTGCCACCACCTCCAGGCTGTAAACGTCATCCACAGCAGGCTTGAGTCTCCCACCTTTGTCACTGGAGTGAGACCTGGGGATAAAGGAGTGAGGACTGTCCCTTAGCAAAGTGAGGCTCTCGCAGCCTTGTGGCTAATCTCTCAGAGGTGCTTTTTCACTAGTAACACATTTTTACCATAGGAAATACATGTTTAGTGACTTTCCTGAATCAAGGATGTTTGTAAAGTGCTTTTTATGGAGATTAACTGAAGCATTTGCACTAGAATTGGTGGGTGAAGTGGATGCTCAGGACTTCACTAACGTTAAGGAGCCAGGCGTCTCCCGCAAACATTTTAACAAATGTAGTTTCAAGGAGTGCGTTTGTCTCAAGATTAAAAATCTATTGTCTTAGAACTATAAAAATCAAATCTCAATATTACCAGAAAGCTACTGGGCCTTATTTGTTTTCGTTTCATGTATTTATTTAAGAGACAGGGAAGGAAGCAGGGAGGGAGAGAGAGCAAGAGCGAGACCTGCCAATTGATTCACTCCCCAAATGCCCACAAAGGCCAGGGTAGGGCCAGAGAGTTCCTGGCAGGAGTGCGATCCAGATCTTCCAGGTGGGTGGCAGGAGCCTAATCGCAGGAGCCATCTTCGCTGCCTCTCGGGGTTTGCATTAGCAGGAAGCTGGAGTGAGGAGCTGGAACCAGGACTTCAATCCCGTACTCCGGTATGGGATGCAGGTGTCTGAACTACTAGGCTGAACTCCCACTCCTGTGTGGCTTTCTTACCAAAATAACCCAGGCAGAACTCAACATCAGGATGATGAGAAATATGTTCGTTTTTAACTTGCATTGGTGAAAACAGACAAGTCAATACTTCCTGATGTCTTCCTAGTTTGACAAGCTGAACAGCTAAGTTAGAACTTGTCCTTTCAAATGCCTTGTCAGCCTTCTTCCTCCGTTTTGTACGGATTCCTCACTAACTGCTAACTGGAGCTGGTGGCTCTATTGCCAACACCTCTTCTAGCCAAGGCTAAATTGAAGATGGGGCCTAAGCTTTCCTGTTTGCATCGGACTTTGTCCTGGGCTTGGCTGCAGCCTGGGTCCCAGCTCTGCCCCCCTCCCGTCACGCCCCCTGTCCTCTTACAGAGAGCCTGCTGGAGGCCTTCCCAGGGGGCCTGCCCAACACCTTGACTAGTGTCTCCTCCCGAGAATTGCTTTCCTTCCCAGCATTGCTTGGGAAATTCTTCTTGTTCCCAATCCCAAATTCCAAGAAAAACAAGTTGAAAAATTGGGAAGAGAGGAAATAGCTCTATAAATTTCCTGTGAGAATGAAAGCTTTGCAAGTGACGTAAGATGTCACTGGTTTGAAGGAATTCATTCACGTCAAACGGAATGCAAGAGCAGGAAACATCGACACAGTCCAAAATTAAGGTTGATATTTTTGGAAACCAGGACAGGAGTACGAAGAAAGAAACCAGTCACGATCTGATCGGTTGGTCGTCCTTATATATAGCAAGCAGCATGTTATAAATATGTCTCTGTGACTTGCCTCTAATGGTGAGTAACTGTTGAAAATAAAACACATTAGTGAGGTTTTCTGCCCGGTACATGGGTACTTCAAAAAATTCACGGAAAGATGGGATTGAAAAACAAGTGTGTTTTGGTGCAAAAACTTCAAAATCCATATAGTTTTTTCTTTTCATAATACACATTTTCCGTGAACATTTTGAAGACTCTCATATACTTCAAACATATCTTCATGCAAACTTCATGAATGGTATTCTGAGACAAAAATACCTTTTTCCTTAAATTGCCCATTTGTTTCTAACACTGTGAATCCAACAGGGACATACAGATGTTGTAGTATGTGAACATACACAATAATGTTTCCTGGCATCATTTTTCCCAGGTTTAAATATTTGCTACGGACCACAATTTTTGTGACTACTACTTCATATCCCTTTATTTATGAGAAGATTTTTAAGATACCTATACTAATGAGTAAAGATATGCTTCATTTTAGAAATACTTCAAGAATAACTTCTACTTTGGAGAATTCCACACTGTTGCTGTTCCTTTCCGAATCCCAGTGACAGTGTCTCCTGGGAATCTGTTGGGAAGGGCACCCTAACTTTCCTTCCACCTGCGGGGCTGTCACCCTCAGTTTTTTACTCTGGGTTCTCCATTCAACAGTAGGAGTCTTCCAGGTACTTACCAAAGTGCTGTGTTTTGCCTTTTTTGGTTCACCAAGTGTTTCTCAATGATTCTAAAATCACTTTTCCCAGCAGGCTCTAGTGGTCTTCTCAGGTCAGCTTGTGTATGTGCTGTGGTTGGCCATGGGCAGCATGGCTGGGAGGTCCGAGGCCTGAGCACGGGCTCTGGTGTCTCCAACACTGAGGGCCCAGCCACTTCTTCATCTTCTAGGGCTTCTCTACGCACAGGTGCTCTGCTTCCTAAACCTGGGGTTCTGCCCTCTTCTGCCTCTCTAGCCCAGTCTGGGTCGGATGCTGGGTCAGCCCAGAAGAGAAGGGTGGGCACACAGTCTGCTGGTGGACTTGTTTGCTCCCCTAGGCTGGAGAATTTCCTCCTGAGTCTGTACCTTAGGGAACAGGGGAGATAGAGTGAGGGAGAGAAAAGTGTTGCCTTGTGGGCTTCGCAAGTAGCAACTGCAGAGCTGGTCTGGGGACCACAGGGGACCATGGGATGGGTATGGTTGGAGGTGAGGCTGTGTGGGGACCAAAGGGGCCTCGAGAGGAGCCCGCACGCCCCGGGCAGGGTCAGCAGAGCAGCAGACCCTGCGGGTGGTGGGAGGGAGGGGTGGTGGTGGTGGCAGCAGCTGTAGCAGGGCCCAGCGTTTGCAAATCAGCTTCCAGGAGCTGTGAGCTACGGCAGGGCACAGATCCGTGTGGAAGCTTTACAGCTCGGCCCAGGGTGGCTGGCAGAGAGCTGGGGGACGAGGCCTCTCCTTATTCGCCTCCCTGCAGGAGGGCTCCGGGTCAGCACTGAGCCTGAGGTTTCGTCCTCTCCTGGGCCTCATCCCCATCCCCAGCTGTTAGAGCTTTTGTAGCCAGTGTTACCTGGGCTCCAGCGGGCCAGGCACAGGCCGCTCATCCATCAGTGCCCACCCTGACCTGTGTGGACTCTCAGTAGCCAAGCCAAACTCCCTTCAAGAAGAAGGGGCGTGGGGCAGAGAGGAGAGAGAAGGAGAGAGGGGCCAACCCAGCAGCCCCTAGGTCCCAGCGAGCTTTTCCAAACATCCTCTTTCTGTAGAGAGGCTGCTTCCACCCAACAGGCAAGGGAGGGAAGCCGGGGTGCCCAGGAGAGGGCGGCCGGGGCCGGGCGGCACCTCTCAGGGTGAACAGACCAGCGGCTCAGCTCCTCCCTGTGTGTGCGGTCCAGTCCAATAGACAACTGTTCTGAGCTCCAGCCTGCCCCAGCCTGGAGTGGAGCTGTCTGGCAAATCCAGGCGTAGACAGACTTCCCCGAGACCTGCTTTGGCAAAGCCCAGCCCTTGGCCAGCTACCCTCACTCATCTCCATTCCATCTTTAGATCCTTTTGGCTCCAGACAAGATTAAAGGTCCCTGCTGTTCTTGGCCAGAGGCCTGAGACAGAGAGAGAGAGAGAAAGAGAGAGACAGAGAGAGACACAGAGAGAGATTGATTTGTGGGAGTCTTTTTATGATGGGCTCCTGGTCACTGGAATTTGAAAACCTGGCTGTGAACACTTAGACAAGGCCAACTGTTGGCACTGTTGTAACAGGATCAACTTCTCTGCCTGCCCCCTTTTAAGTCCAATATGGAAAAACTCTACTTGGCAGTTATTTTCCCTTGGAATAGCAACAAGGAGAGAGACAAACACCCTGAGTTTTCAAAAAAGCAAGCTTAACGGGGAATCAGGGATTGACTGAGGATGTCATTTTAATATTTAAGTCTTCAGCTCTGTCATCGTATCTCTGATATTTGTGATTATAAATAGGTCTCCAGCCTGGATTTAGAAGTCAGTTCTAAAACCACAGCTGAGATTTTTAAGTGCAGTGAGAGATACACGGCCAGAGAGAAGGTTTAATTAAATCCATGACTCAGAGAACATGCAAGGCCAAGGTAAATGTGCTCCCCCACAGGTGTGGCTCCTACGACAAGAAAGGGGCCCATTGCTGACCCTGAAGCTGGGTGGTCGCCATCCTGCCTGGAGGGGACCTTGTAATATTCAGTGTTTTTCTGTGGAGAGTGAGCTTGCTCAGAGAACAGATACCCTGTTTACTCTTGCAGACTCAACCCTCCTGCCTCCTGCTACTGGGGTAAAAGCTAAGAGAGAAAGGAGCCCTGGACTCCCTCGCTGCTGTCCTTTGAGGCATGCCTGGCCTAGATACAGAAGGGGCGTGCAACTTCAGTGATGTGCTTCTGGGTTTTGTAGGCTCCTTGCCCCCTGCCCCTCCCACCCCCAGCCCTGATTTCCAGTTCTTGTCTCACACTTGGCAGAATCAAGTTGAATGATGCAAGACCACTGGGGATCGGGGGTGCGGCTGGAAGGAGAGAGAGGAAGCTCTGGCTCCAGGCTTCCTGGGACAGGGGGGACTAGAGGAGCTGAAAGGGGGGCTCAGGAGGCCTGAGGCTGCTGCAAGGATGTGGGTGGAGCCTGGGTAGGGTGAGAGAGCAGGAAGCCACTGGGATGGGCTCAGTGAGAGAGAGTGTCGGGCTGCAGGCAAACACACCAGCCCCCGGGCCCGTTCCCTCTGCTGCCTGCTCCCCTAAGAGTGCGGAGCAACACAAGCGTAGATAAGGCCGGACTTCTATTTTCCATTGTAAAAGGAACACATGCTCGTTGTAAGCATTGCCCAGACACACCAGTGCAAAAAAAAACAAAACAAAAAAAACACAAACACCAAAGCCAGGCGTACTGTAAAGGCCACGCATACTCAACGCTTCCAGGAGATAATTATACATTTCTCTGTATTTCCTCTTCATCTTGTTTTTCTTTGAACAGATGTGTCAGAATACATTTATATATTTTATCAAGCAAGGACAATACTTTATATAGACAGTTGTAGGTTGGCTTTTTTAATGCCGTATTTTCTGCAGGAATCCAACATGATTCATCCATCCATTATGTGTGGGTAGGGAGGAGTCTTCTGCCAGTAGTACAGATCTTATTTTTTAAAAGTTTTATCTACTTGAAAGGTACAGCAATGAAGAGAGAGAGAGAGAGAGAGAATCTGCTTGTACACTTCCAAGATACGTGCAATAGCCAGGCTGAAGCGGCTTGTTTGGGCCCTCATCTGCTGCCTCCCACATTAGCACATTAGCAGGGAGCAGAGCCAGGACTTGACCTAGGTCCTCTGTAAAGAAATGTGGGTGCCCCAAGTGGTGTCTTTTTTTTTTTTTTTAAGATTTATTTATTTATTTGAAGTCAGAGTTACACAGAGAGAGAAGGAGAAACAGAGAGAGGTCTTCCATCTGCTGGTTCACTCCCCAGTTGGCCACCGCGGCCGGAGCTGGGCCAATCTGAAGCCAGGAGCCAGGAGCTTCTTCTGGGTCTCCCACATGGGTGCAGGGGCCCAAGGACTTGGGCCATCTTCTACTGCTTTCCTAGGCCATAGCAGAGAGCTGGATCGGAAGTGGAGCAGCTGGGACTCAAACCAGTTCGCATATCGGAGGCGGTGGCTTTACCTGCTATGCCACAGCGCCGGTCCCCAAGTGGTGTCTTAACTGCTATGCCAAAAGCTTGCTCCAAGGTCCGGGTTTGTGTTCAGCAGAGCACGCCCTCAGCTTCTCAGTGCCACAGAGGGCTTGGCTGTTTCCAGAAGAAGGAAAGTGGAGGGGACAGGCTGTTCCTCGGGGAGCCGCGGGCAGGAACCCAGATGGTGGGAGCTGCTCTGAGTGGTGGAGTCAGGGCTCTCCAGCCCCATCCGAAGGGAAGTACCTTGACCTAGGAGGATGCTCCTACGAGTCGTCGGGTGGCTACTGAGCATCCATGGTGTGCTGAGCCCTGGGGCTATGCAGAGGCACACTGCTGTCTGTCCTCCTGCAAACAAGCTGACAACAGTGGTTCTGGCAGCCATGCTTTCCCGACAGCGAAACCAAGACTCTCAGCGATCAGCTTGTTCAGTTCCAGCTCACACACCGGGCAAGGGACTGAATGACGGTGACAACTTGGCTTTCCTAAGGCGTGGCAGAACAGAAAAACACAGATTTTGAAATTAAAAAAAAAATGTGCATCTGGATCACTTGTGTTAAAACGTATCTTTCTTTCAGTTGATAAAGTAATAAATATTTGTTGCAAGAAAAATTGCAGTTAATCTCTCTCTTTTCTCTGGTACCTGGGAACCTTGATTTGGGAAGTCTGTGCTTATGTGATTCTATCAAGATATGACATTAATTCATTCAACAAACATTTATCTTTCTAATAGCATGTGTTAGTCCTTCTTAAAAGGAATGGGGCCTCAGCTGTCGAGAAATAGAAAAGGCAATGGAATAGGGCAGCCGACACATGCGATGGTACCTGTACTACTGCAATGGAGTGGAGGAAAGGTGAGGGACTATGACTCTAGGGAGAAATCCACCCTGTGAGAGTCGAAGAAGACTTGGAAGCAAAGCTGGTGTCCTCTGTTTGAGTCTTGGTCACTTCCTCTGTAGAGTGAGGGGCTGGCAGGAGTGATCCTGCTTTGGCATTCCGTCGTTCCCATTGCCTTATCTTCTGTATATTGGACACTGATAAGACAGCTCTTTCCTGCGCGCAGGGAGCTCTGGGTCCCGGGAAGAACCGGAGTCCATGCTGGACGACTGTTTTCAAAGGTCCCTTCCAAGTTGCCTGGGTAAGTGTTTGTGTCTGCAAGAGAGCCCTGCTCAGCTGTAAGTGCAGGTTCAACTCTTCTCTGTGCTCAGCTCCTCCCCTCTTTTGATGCTTGTTATTACTTTTTTAAAAAAAAGATTTATTTATTTTACTTGAAAGTCATAGTTGCACAGAGAGAGAGGCAGAGAGAGAGAGAGAGAGGCCTTCCATCCACTGGTTCACTCCTCAGTTGGCCGCAATGGCCAGGACCCATAAAATAAATCTTAAAAATAGAACAAATGGTGGCACAGTGGGTTAAAGCCCTGGCCTGAAGCACCGGCATCCCATATGGGCGCTGGTTCTGGTCCTGGCTGCTCTTCTTCCGATCCAGCTCTCTGCTATGGCCTGGGAGGGCAGTAGAAGATGGCCCAAGTCCTTGGGCCCCTGTACTCGTGTGGGAGACCTGGAAGAAGCTCCTGGGTCCTGGCTTCGGATCGGAGCAGCTCCGGCCATTGTGGCCAACTGGGGAGTGAACCATCGGATGGAAGGCCTCTCTCTCTGTTTCTACCTCTCTGTAAATCTGTCTTTAAAAAAAAATAGAACAAATGATAACAACTAAATAAATTTACTATCTTAAGTTCTGGAAGGGAGCAATATTAAGTGGGTCCCATGGGCTAAGAACAAGAGTCAGCAGTGTTGCGTTTCTTTCTGGCAGTCCCAGGGGAAGTTCGTTTTCTTGTTGGTTTTGTTCATGTTGGCCTTTCCCAGCTTCTAGAGGCTGCCGATCTTCCTAGGGTGGGGGCACTCTTCCATCTCCACTGCCAGTGTGGCTCATCAAATCTTCCTCACTCATTTTCATCCTGGCACTCCTGGTCCAGCCGCCCTCTGCCGGCTTTGCAGGGCTCTGCTAATTACGATGGGCCCATCTGGGTTATCCAGGATCAGCTGTATTTTTTTGTCTTAAGATTTATTTTGTTTATTTGAAAGACAAAATGATAGAGGGGAAAGGAGAGAGAAAAAGAGAAAGAGAGAGAGAGAGAGAGAAAGAGAGAGAGAGAGAGAGAGAGAGAGAGAGAGATTGGAGTGGGCCAGACTGAAGCCAGGAACCTGGAATTCCATTCAGGTCTCCCAGGTGGGTGGCAGGGACCCAAGCACTTGGGCATCATTTACTGCTTGCCCAAATATTAGCAAGAAGCTGGATTGGAAGTGAGGAGCCAAGACTCCAATATTGGATGACTGAGTTGAAAGCTATGGCTTAATCCACTGAGTGACCATGCTGGCCCCGCACCTTAAGGTCAGTTAATCAGCAACCTGGATTCTATTTTCTGACTTAATGTAATACAGTTCCGTGGATGAAGATATGGACAAGTGGAGAGTTTATTATTGTGCCTACCATGGTGGGAAGTGAGCTTTCTCCAGCGTTTCTCTCTCCCTCTCTGCCTCTCTCTCTCTTTTTAAAAAGATGTTACTTATTGATTTGAGAGGTAGACTTACAGACAGTGAGAGGGAGAGACAGAGAGGTCTTCCATCCTCTGGTTCACTCCCCAAATGGCTGCAATATCTGGAGCTGTGCCTATCCGAAGCCAGGAGCCAGGAGCTTCTTCTGGGTCTCCCATGTGGGTGTAGGGGCCCAAGGACTTGGGTCATCCTCCACTGCTTTCCCAGGCCACAGCAGAGAGCTGGATTGGAAGGGATGCAGCCAGGACTAGAACCAGCACCCATATGGGATGCCGATGCCACAGGTGGAGGATTAACCTACTGTGCCACAGCGCCAGCCCCTCCAGCATTCTCTTTATTCAACTGTCCACCCATGCTCCCTCATTGCATTGGCTGAGCTCCTGTTGTGTTCTGTGTCCCATGCTCCCTCATTGCATTGGCTGAGCTCCTGTTGTGTTCTGTGTGCTGTGCTGGGTACTGGGAAATCACAAATGCACAGCACATAGTCTAGCAGAAGACAGAACGAACAACTGCACGGCAGTCTGACCAGCACTATAACATGGACGTGCAGAAGGGACTGGGGGGGGGGGCGGGTTACAGAGGAGAGGCAGCAGAGCAAGCTGGAGACAGAGATGGCCTCTGACCCGAGCTCTATGGGGGCTGTGACTGGGGATGGCAACTGTGCACTTGCAAAGACCTGAGCAGCGTAGTGTACTGAGTTGAGTCCAGATTGCCAGGCCATCCTGTTCCTCCCCACACCTTTCCTCTGCTCTCCTGAAGGAAGAGCACTGGCTGGGGAGGTGGGAGAGGGAGATCGTGGTGGATCTTGCGTGCAACTTAAGGAGCTGGACTTTGGCTATCATCACTGAGAAATGATTGAAGAAATCCAGACGCATGAGCAATGGTGGGCTGAGGGGCTGGCCAGGCACAATGACTTCTTCCTTGCACATTCATGGCTTTCTTCCCGCCAGGGACCACCCTTGGAGTGCCTTTTCTCTTTCTTTTTAAAATATTGATTGATTGATTGATTGTGTTTTTTTGATTGATTTAAAAGGCAGAGTTACAGAGAGACAAGGAGAGACAGAGAACAAGCGAGCAAGCGAGAGAGATCTTCTATCTGTTGGTTCACTCCCTAAATGGCTGCAACTGCTGGAACTGGACCAGGCTGAAGCCAGGAGCTTGGAACCTCATCCGGGGTCTCCCATGTGGGTGGTAGGGTCACCCTCTGCTGCTCTCCCAGGTGGAGCTGGGTGGGAAGTGGAGCAGCCAGGACTCAAACTGGAGCCCCTGTGGATGCCAGCATCCCAGGCAGTGGCTTCACCTGCTGTGCCACAGCGTGGGCCCCTGGACTGCCTTTTCCTGATATGAGCGTGGTGGGGTCATTTCCTACCCCTGTTGCCCAGCTCCGTGGGCATGCATCGCCCCTGTTGGCTACTGGTGCTTTGAGGTCCTCAAAAGTGACTTTGCAGCGTCTCTTCTCCCATTACACTGAGGATCTGGCCCTGATTATGTCCCTGCTTTAGTTTCCTTTTCCCCAGAGCCGTCTTCATGAAGGTCCTAATTAGGACAGCCTCAGTGAACTGAGAATGCATTTGTTCAGAACGATCGCTGGGCTCAGTAGATTGTTTGCTCCCTTGAAAGCAGCAGGAGTAACTATGAAGCAGCTGTGGTATGATGGCAGCAGCAATGGCTTCCATCAGAAGACCTGGCGGGGAGCCCCAGCTCTGCCATTGAATTTGGGAAAGTCACGTGAATTCTTTGAGTCTCAAAGCCTAGGCCATAGAAGGGAGGTTGTATTAGGGTAGGCTGACTGCAGGATACAATATCTTAGTAGACTTGCAAAATTAGTGTATCATGGAGGGCGACCCCAGGACATTTGGTGGAGTCCCCTAAGCTAAAGAAGATACCAGCTCCCCAGCTCCACCTCGAGATGCAAATCAACTACCTGGGAAACCCCACTGAACTATGGGAAACTCACCCTAACCGGGTGCTGGTGCAAGAATAGTTCTTGGACTAGTCCACAATGCAAAGGGCAGCCTCTGGTTTTCCTGCTCACTTGCTCCCTTGCAAGTAGAAAAGTAAGAAGGGACTACCGCTACAGGGACACCCTTCAGATTACTTCACGTTGAAGCGGTAGTCAGCCCCTATCTGACCTGTTCATCCACAACTTCCTTACACCGCGCTCTGCTTTCTGTGTGCTGGGATGAATCCCTTCGCTGCCTGTGATGCTGTCCAACAACCATCGCTTCCTGTGATGTCTACTTTGCTCACTGCACAGTAGGACATGCGTGTCTCTGGTCAGGTGTCTCTTCTGCAGGGTTCTGCTCAAACCATGACTCAGGATCTCAGGATCCTGCTCTCTGCTGTCTCTGAACCATCCCCCGAGTCCTGAGTGGGAATGTAGGGAGAGGAGAGTGGATGCCAAGATATATGTGGTTTTATGGGCGAGGCCCACAGTGCACTGGACAGAGCTCAGTTCCATGTCTATCTAATTAATTGCAAGGGAAGCTGGGAAATATAGTCCGGTGGTACGCTCAGGATTTGGGGGGAAATGGCTTCTGGAATGACCTGTCTATCCAGAGATCTGACTGTAAGGATAAAATTGTTTCTAGAATTAAATGAGATAAGAAAGCTCTTGTGTTTCAGGAGGGCGTAGAGTGTGCCAAGTGTTGAACGCCTTGCAGGGAGACGACAGATGCCTCAGGAAGGCAATGTAAGTTGTGGGTTGTGAGAGCCCAGCCGGCTTCCTTAATGCTTTCTTTTTGAGTGTGTCAGGGAAGAAATACTCAGTAAGAACTAGAGCATTAGCATTAGTGAACAGTACTTCAGAAGCAAATAGAGCCCATTAGCTCCCCGCACTCCCAAAAGGGGCACAGGACTGCCCCGAGCTGTGCTGGCAGAGCCCCTGGCCTTCCACCTCCTCCTCTGCCACTGCTTTTCCTGCAGTGGCTGCCCTGCACCTGCCCTCCCTCCACACCTCCTCTCTTGCACCCTAATTCCTCTCATTGAGGGTCACCATGTCAGCCTAGGCGGGAGTGCTACAGGGGAGGGTGTGGATTCACTCAGACGAGATAATTTAGAGGAGTGAATCGGGCAGCAGGAGCCATCAGAACGAGAATTAAGTGGATTTTGGCCCAAGAGAAAGGTTCAGACTAATTGACCAGTTTGTGTGGTTGAATATGCAAATGAATGCAGCAGAGAGTGATGGGGGTGGGCATGGGGTGCTAAGGTCAGGGTTTTGAAATTGGACAAGACTTTGCCTGTCTGCACATGAGGGCTCTTCTGCTTCCCAGGCCACTGTCACCCTCCCAACCCCCAAGCAAGGGGGTGGTAGACGGGAATGAGAGAATTCTTCTATTCCTGCGTACATTAGTTAAACAGCTATCTTTTTCTTTTAGGACATAATAAGACTAATTTTTTCTCTATTTTAGCTAATTGAGCCCCTATCTTGGGAGAAACAGCAGGAGGAAACTGGTAAGTGGTGTGTGCTGCTTTAAGAGCCATCCCAGGGGACAGCCACAGCTCCATCAAGAGACCAGCTGCTGAGAGCTGCGGCAGGCGTGGTCACGAACTTCAAACTCCACTATTTGGGGGCTTGGGGCGCGGATGGTGGCTTGGGATGCGAATCTCTCTCTGAAGATGTCCAAGACCGAGTGACGAGTGACGAGAGATAAGCCGCCGCCACCTGCGGGCAGGCCAAGGGGCAGGCAGCGGAGGGTGGCTGCTAGGAGTCATTTGGAAGAAGGGACGTGACAAGTGGGAAAAAAATGACCATGGCTCAGGACTGGGAGCTTTCATCCAGCCACAAGCTATTCCTGTGCCCTGTGGGGGAGGGAGGGATGCAGGCTTCCTTGGTTCGGGTCAGACGGAGGACGTGATAGCAAAGAGAAAAGGAGCCTGGTCTGAGGTGGGTGAGAGTGGAAGGGGAGCCGGGAGGAAGAGAAGCTACAGGAGGAGTGGGTTCAAGACGGAGCCCATCAGCTCCCGGGGTCAGGCAGGAGGGGCTTAGGGACCATTGCACAGCCGTCCCCACCACTGGAGTGAAGAAGAACCCTATGGAGGGCCTTCCCTTTGGATGCTTTCTCTTTGCTGTATGGACAAAGGGATCGAGAACACGGGTCTCCTCGTGGGAAGGAGTTGCCGTGAATGGTTGTGATTGGAATTGCAGCTCGGTGACCTTGGGGAAAT
Organism: Lepus europaeus; assembly: GCF_033115175.1. Lineage (NCBI taxonomy): Eukaryota > Metazoa > Chordata > Mammalia > Lagomorpha > Leporidae > Lepus > Lepus europaeus. The sequence goes on along the minus strand of NC_084832.1, from coordinate 100,501,396 downwards.
TTATTAACTTCTCTGAGGCTCAGAAATCAGTGAGGAGCAGAAGGGTAGCACTCGCCCAACCGTCCAGGGCCCCGGCACAGAGCACTGGTTTATCTCCAGTTAATTGATTTTGTAAAAGAATCTTAGCTTGACTTAGGAGAGGACTGGAAGCTCGGGAAGGCGTCCCGGAGAGCGTGGTAGGACTGTATCCATGGATACAGGTAGATCAGGGCCTTTGTTCACGGCAGCTGTCCACCTGCAGCCAGAAGAGCGCGACCTCTTCATAAGGCCTCAAGCTGTAGGAGCTGAAGGCAGCTTAAAAATGTTGACTCGCTTTAAACAACACCCAGAAAAATTTGTTTCATTTATTTGAAAAGCAGTGTAGATTTACAGAAGGAGAGAGGGAGAGAGAGATCTTCCATCCACTGGTTCACTTCCCAAATGGATACAATGGCCTGGGCTAGGCCAGGCCTAAGCCAGGAACCAGGAACTCCATCGGTCTCCCATATGGGTGGGAGGGGCTCCGAGTACTTGAGCCACCATCTGCTGCCTTAGGTGCATTAGCAAGAAGCTGGATTCTAAGCAGGACTCAAACTGGTGCTCTGATATGGGACACCTATGTCGCAGATGTGGCTTCACCTGCTGGGCCACAGTGCCCACCCCCAGGCCTCATGTTTGAAATAGGGGTCATACTAAGTGTCTAGCCTGGGGTCTCTAAGGTGAGCCATAGTAACGGTCACTAATGTGGGTGACGGGTCACTGAGCGGGATGAGCGATCCCTGCCGGTCAGAGGCTAGATGGCCGAGCGAGCAGCAAGCTTCAGGAGGCAAAGTGGGAGTGGGGAAGGAGCAGAGGGTGGACAGGCCCCAGACAGTGGGGGAGGGGCTGAGGTGAGTGGGTTCTGATCACAGAAAGAACCCAGTTCCTGGACCATGAGTGAAAGGGGAGGCATGGGAAGCAATGGTCAGTCCTGGCAATCTCAAGCCCTGGACCGCACGGGTCGAAAGTGCACATAAATGATAACATGATAAATACCATTTATAGAGATATTATGCACTTGTTCAACAAATATTGAGTTCCTGCTCTCTGCCAAGCAGTGTTACAAGGGATGGACACTCCAGAGGACAAGACCAGGGAGGATCCCTGTTCTCCCAGAACTTGTCACCTAAGCACGAAAATAGTCACATTTGAAAAATAAGTACATATGCTGCGATAACCTTTACCTCACGCTTTATATACAAACTTGAGCTCCAAACAGACCAGAAACCTACATGTAACAGCCAAAGCTCCAAAACTCTTAGAAGTCATAGGCATAATCTTTGGGACATTGGACTTGGCACAAGCTCTTAGCTATGCCACCTCAGTGCAAGCACGAAAAGCAAAAGTATAGATAAATTTGACTCATTACATTAAAAGCGCTTGCATCTCAAATGATGACCAGACAGGAGAGAAGCAGGATTTGACTCATCAAACCACAGCCCTCCTGACCTGGCAGTGTATCCATTTGCTCAGCTGCGATCGCAGGCTGTTCCACCTGACTGCCAGCCAGGCAGGAGCCCAAAGCCCCTAAACTGTAAATGCAAAAGACCCCGTTGCCTGCCCTTCAGGTGCACACCCAGAAGGGTTTGGTATGCCTGATATACCATCTGCGCGTGGAGGCGGTAGAGAGCAACACTGCCATTCTGAGTGTGATGTGTGCCAAAGGAGCAAGAGCGAACAGTGCGTGGGATGGAAACTGAAGCGCTGCGTGCCAAGGGGGACCAGCCAGAGGAGGAAAGGACGGCGCCTTCCCAACCCAACAGAAACCCCTGTTCAGCATCCTTCAGAGAGCCAATCCGTGGAGCCTCTTCCCGCCATGCTGTCTCCCCTGTGCTCAAGCACAACCCCAATAAACTTTGTCTGGGTCAAAATAAGGGCCCCTTGTCAATGTGTATTGCAGGTGAGTCAAGGAACCTTGGGGCAGTAACAACACTAGCAACGTGAAAAGACAGCTCACAATTTTTCAGTGAATCTAAAATTGCTCCAAAAAAACCCAAAACATATTGATTTAAGAAAAGATGACACACAAATTTGGAGGAAACATTGCCAATCATAGGTATGATTAAAAGACTTGTATCTAGAATACACAACCAACTTGTTTGTTAAACATGGGCAGAAATGTCTGAATAGACATCTCTAAAAAGAAGATACACCAATGGCCGATAAGCATATGAAAAGTTGCTCATCATGAACCAGCAGGGAAATGCAAATCAAAACCACAATGAGATCCCATTCATAGCCACTAGGATGGCAATGATTTTTAAAATGGAGGGGCCTTCACTGTAGTGGAGTAGGTTAAGCCTTCACCTGCAGCATCCGCATCCCATATGGGCGCCATTCAAGTCCTGGCTGCTCCTCTTCCGATCCAGCTCTCTGCTGTGGCCTGAGAAAGCGGTAGAAGATGGCTCAAGTCCTTGGGCTGTTGCATCCACATTGGAGACCCGGAGGAAGCTCCTGGCTCCTGGCTTCAGATTGGCGCAGCTCCGGCCATTGCGGCCAATTGGGGAGTGTACCGGTGGATGGAAGACCTCTCTCTCTCTCTCTCTCTCTCTCTCTCTCTCTCTCTCTGTGCCTCTCCTTCTCTCTCTGTGTAACTCAAATAAATAAATAAATATGTAAATAAATCTTAAGAAAAAAAAGAAAACAACTGTTTAGGAGGATGCAGAGAGATGCACAGCTGGTGGGAAAGCAAAGTGGTGCAGCCACTTGGCTAAAAATCTGGAAACTCCAAAAACTAAACAGAGGGCAGGTGATGTGGCACCATGGGTTGAGCTGACACCTATAATGCCAGCATCCCATATAGGCACCTGTTCGAACCCAAGCTGCTCCATTTGTGATACAGCTCCCTGCTAATGTGCCTAAGAAAGCCATAGAAGACAGCCCACGTCTTTGGGCCTCTGTACCCACATGGGAGACCTGGATGGAGTGCCAGGCTTCTGGCTTCAGACTCTGGCCATTTCAACCATTTGGGGAGTGAACCAGTGGATGGAATCTCTGTCTGTCTCTGTCTCTGTAACTCTATTTTTCAAATAAATAAATAAGTAAATCTTTAAAAAAATATCCCAAGGTAAACAGAGGGTAACTTTATGATCCAACAGTTATACTCCTAGGGATCTACCCAAGAAAACTGAGAACATACACACACAAAAACTTCTGCATGAATGCTTCTAGCAGCGTTATTCATGAGAGCCACCAAGAAGAAACAAACCAACTTTCCAAATGATGAATGGATAAACAAAATGTGATATATACCATGATGGGATGTAATTTGGCTCCAAGGAGAAAAGAAGTATTAATCTATGCTACAACAGAAATGAGCCTTGAAATTCTTCTGCTGAGTGATAGAAAGCAGTCACAAGAAAACCATACATCATGTGATTTCACTTACAGACTTTTAAAAATTCATGGAAAATATGTACTATGAAAACTACACATTTCCTTTTTTTTTTTTTGGCACCAAAATAAACTTGCCTTTTGACTCTATTTCCTACAGACATTTTGATGTCCTTTTGTATGGGAAACATCCAGGATGGCCAACTGTGTAGACAGAAAGTATTGACTACTTGGGGGTGGCGAGGATGGAAGAAGGCTTTGGGGAGCTTTAGGTGTCATAGTCAAGGGAGTTTCTTTTGGAAGTGATTGGAATGTTCTAGACATGATTGCAGTGATGGTTACAAAGCTCTATACATATATTAAAAATCTCTGTGATGCATAGTGTAAGTGGGTGAATTGTTTGATGTACTAATTACATCGCAACAAAGCTGGTAACAAGTCTATATTGCATCTGTTGGTGATAAATGCTTCGAAAAAGAACAGAATAGCAGCAAAGGGTAGGTGGGGTATGTAATTGGATAGAGTGGTCAGGGAGAGCCTCTCCAACAAGGTGCAGTGCATGGAGACAGGAGAGATTAAGGATGTAGGTACATTGAGACGAAGAACAGTGCAGGCTTAAGACAGTAGAAGTGTAAACGTTCTGAAGGCAGACAGCTTTCTGCGTCCAGGAACTGTGAGTAGGCCAGTGTGGCTGGAGCTGGATAGGGGAGGGGAGGAATGTTAGCCAATGAGGGCTTAGCGGGAGGCACTTGGGGAGGAATGCTAGCCAATGAGGGCTTAGCAGGAGGCACTTGGGGAGGAATGTTAGCCAATGAGGGCTTAGCGGGAGGCACTTGGGGAGGAATGTTAGCCAATGAGGGCTTAGCAGGAGGCACTCTCCAGATGATGTAGGATGACATGGACCAAGGTTGCGAGTTCAGATTCTAGACTTAATGTGGTGGGAAAGGATTGGAGTCTTTGGAGTAGGAAATTGACATACATGGACTTATGGCTTTTAAATTTTTATTTTTTATTTGCATTTTATTGGATAGGCAGAAAGACAGAGAGAGAGCGAGAGAGCGAGAGAGAGAGCGAGCTTTCTTCTACTTGTTCATTTCCCAAATGCCTACAGCAGCCAGATTTGTACCAAGCCAAAGCCAGGAGCCCAGAACTCAATCCTGCTCTCCCATACGGGTGGCAGGGACCCAAGTGCCTGAGTCATCTGCTGCCTCCCAAGGTGCGCATTAGCAGGAAGCTGTATTAGAAGCAGAGGGGCCAGAGCTCAAAGCAGGAGCTCTGAAATGGGACGTGGGCATCTCAGCTGGTGTCTTGACAGCTGCACCAAATGCCCCAGATCTAAGGTTTTAAAATTCATTCTGGGGGTGGGCATTTGGGAGAGTGGCTAAGACACCAGTCAGGAGGCCCGTGTCTCACATTAGACTGTCTGAGTTTGATACCAGTTACAGCTCCCTGGCAACGCAGAACTTGAGAGGCAGCAGAGTTGTCCTCAGAAAGTTGGGCCCTGCCACCCACATGGGAGGCCTGGGTCAGGTTCCTGGTTCCTAGCTTCAGTCTTGGCCAGGCCCTGGCCATTGCAGGCAGTTAGGGGGTGAACCAGTACACATGAGCTCTCTCTTTCATTCTCTGTCTCTCAAGTAAACAAATAAGTAAATTTAAAAAGTTGCTCTGGTTGTGGGTGGAGAAGAGACTGTAGGCGGGTTGGAGGGGTGTTATGCAAGTAAAACAGCTCTTTGGAGAAAAACAGAAAAGATCCTGGTTTGTAACGTTTGCTAATTTCTGAGGTGTAAATGTTCCCTCCGTGGCTGATTTCAGACTACCCAGAATTTGACAACCGGCTCTGAAAATTCCTGTGAACTTGAGCAGTCAGCTCTTGGAAGCTGTTAGGAGTCAACTCCAGCATTGTGGCTCCCCATGCCCAGCAGGAGACTGACGGAGAGGCTTCTAGAGCCGCGCTAATGTGGGGAGAAAGGGATCCGATCCGGGCTGTGTCTTTGGAGCACCTTCCTACTGTGAATGGGGGTGAGTGGAGTCCTCACACCAGTCCAGACCCACCTTTAGCCCGCAGAGTATCTTAGCGAATTTAAAAAACAGACAATCTGGGAGTCAGCAGCCTGCATCAGGGTACAGGCGTAGGGTATGGAGGACAGTCCAGTCACAGTGTCATTTGTACCCATGGTAACGCGCAGGGTACAGCCTGCCTGCTCTCAACATGTCAGCCGTGTCACGAGGCCCGTGAGAGACTGTTACAACTCCCCTTGCATAGATGAGAAATCGGAACCCCAGAGTTGTTAAAGAATTTGCTCAAAGTGGGAGACACATTTTTTAAACTCAAGTTGTCCTATTTCAAATCTCTGACAGCTCTCCATAAGGCCCTTTTGAAACGATTTCTCATCAGCATCCCACGTGCACCCCGACACAGCCTCACATCCCAAGGCCTTTCTGTAAGCCTGGGCTGTCTGCTACGCCAGTGTGGAGAAGGGGAGACACCAGGGAAGAGGAGGAGTGGTGCATGAGGGTTAGAGGTTTTTCCCCAAAATGTATCTGAGAAGCAGATACACACACACACACAGAGAGAGAGAGAGAGAGAGAGAGAGAGAGGACAGATAGACAGATAGGCAGAGCTCTTGGCTGTTGGTCCCCCCCCCCCCCCCCCCCGACAGGTCTGCAACAGCAGAGCTGGAGTGGGCCACGGCTGGGAGCTGGGAATTCAGTCCATGGGTGGCAAGGGCAGAGCCACCTGAGCCATTAGCACTGCTTCCCAGGGTCTGCATGAGCAGGGAGCTGGGGTCAGGAGCTGGACCTGGGTATCAGGTACAGGCGCTCTGAGGTGGGACAGCACGCAGTAGCTGGTGGGCTTCACAGCCACCCCTGAGCTAGAGGTTTTTTTTGGGGGGGGGGATTTATTTATTTATTTGAAAGAGTTACACAGAGAGAGAAGGAGAGGCAGAGAGAGAGAGAGAGAGAGAGAGAGAGAGAGAGAGAAGTCTTCCATCTGCTGGTTCACTCCCCAGTTGGCCGCAATAGCCAGAGCTGTGCCGATCTGAAGCCAGGAGCCAGGAGCTTCTTCCATGTCCCCCACATGGGTGCAGTGGCCCAAGGACTTGGGCCGTCTTCCACTGCTTTCCCAGGCCACAGCAGAGAGCTGGATTGGAAGTGGAGCAGCCGGGACTAGAACCGGCTTGGGCTAGAGGTTTTGATGATGAAGTTTGGTCCTTGGAGCTGTGGTAAACCAAGACGAAGAAAAAAAAAAAAAAAAAAAAAAAACAATGAGTAGCATCAATTATCTACTTTAGGGAAAATACTCCAGGTATCTTCATGCTCACTTGAGAAGATGAAAGAATTTAGCTTCATTTAAAAATGAGGCTTGGAGAGGTTAAGGAACACCCACCTACAGGCGATCCAGCAGGCAAGTAGCATCTAGCACAGTGGTTTGTGCTCTTTCCCATAATCCCCTGGTGGTGTCAGCTCTACCAGAGGGTGAGGGACCGGATCAGGCAGTGTGGCCCCTCGTCCCTCATGGGGGATTCTGGGTAGGGAGCAATCAGGCCACTTTCTGAAGCATCAGGTTGCATGGAATTTGTTTGTTCATTCATTCAACAAACACTGGGTGTCTTTGGCTCGCCAGAGTCCCCAGTTAAGCAGTGGGGATACATTGAGGAGTAGAGCAGTACAGTGTGGCTCTGGCCTGTGTACGCTCCACCCCTCTCCACCCTCTCCTCCCCCTGGGGGGGGGGCACAAGCCCCCTCCCTCACTCCCTCAGTCCCCGTCTGTCTGTCAGGGGCTTTAAGGACACTCACATGGTTTGCCACCGCCCAAGGCAGCTGTGGGGAATGGAGTCTGGCTACAGGCAAGGGGTCAACAGTTGCAACTTCCTGTTCTTGTCCCCGAAATGTGGCTTTGCTTTTTTCTCTGCCTGCTCCTGAGCTGACCAAATCAGGAATGCAGGGTTCCTGGCCAGCACTGGCTCAGACCTCCACTTGCATCCCCACCCCCCAACTGTTGACAAGGGAGCAAGAACCTGTCTGTGGGGCTGTGGGCCACTTCCCTAGAGCGGGGCCCCTTCCTGGCTTTGGAAGGACCAGAGGATTAGGCTGGACGTTTCTTTCATGGAAATGGAATTCAAATTGGAACCTTATGTCTGGTCGCTCTCCGCTAGAGAGCTGGCATTGCGGAGGCCACTGGCTCTCCCCCTGCTCGGCCGCTCAGCTGAGGCTTTGTCCCGAAATGAGGGGCTCAGCGCACATCCTCTTTCTTATGGCCTCCCTTCTGGTGGGGACAGTGTCACCCAAAGCCCGTGTGTGTGTGTGTGTGTATGTGTGCGTGGATGTACCATGCACGCAGGGACACTTCCTGCAGAGAAGGAAGCTGCAGAGGGTGAGGTGTGCACTCGGGAAAGCAGGCGGGTAGGTGGAAACCTGCCTTCCGACATCCTGCTCACTACCCCACAGGCACCATTGTGGCCCCCACCTGGATTTGAACCCATGACCTCTTAGCTGGGCGATTCTCTGGAAGCCATCAAGTTCTCCCAAGTTTCCAGGTGTCGACTGTTACCTACGAAGGCATCCAACGCCCAGTGTCACTGAGTCTCAGGGTCAGATGAGTGGGGGCAGGGAGCTGGCTGCTTCCTGAGCTCTGCGGTCCCCGTGGGGAGGACTTGAAGGGCTGAGCACTGAAGCAGCCTGGGGCTGGCTGGGGTCCTCCCACTATACACGTCCCTGGGGTTTCAAAGAGTTCATGGAAAATGTGTGCTGTGAAAAAACTACGTGGGGGCCGGCGCCGTGGCTCACTTGGTTAATCCTCCGCCTGTGCCGCTGGCATCCCATAGGGGCGCCGGATTCTGTCCCGGTTGCCCCTCTTCCAGGCCAGCTCTCTGCTGTGGCCCAGGAAGGCAGTGGAGGATGGCCCAAGTGCTTGGGCCCTGCACCCGCATGGGATACCAGGAGGAAGCACCTGGATCCTGGCTTCGGATCGGCACAGCACCGGCCATAGCGGCCATTTGGGGGGTGAACCAACGGAAGGAAGACCTTTCTCTCTGTCTCTCTCTCTAACTCTCACTGTCTAACTCTATCTGTCTTAAAAAAAAAAACCTACATGGATTTCAAAATTTCTGGTGGGGCCAGCATTGTGGCACAGTATGTTAAGCCACTGCCTGCGACTTGGGCATCCTGTGTGAGTGCCAGTTCTAGTCCTGGTTGCTCTGCTTCTTATCCAGCTCCCTGCTAATGTACCTTGGAGAGCAACAGAAGACAGTGCAAGTGCTTGAGCTCCTGCCACCCACATGGAAGACCAGGATGGAGTTTCAGGCTCCTGGCTTTGGCCTGGCCCAGTCCTGGCTATTTAGGGAATGAACCAGAGGATGAAGGCCTCTCTCTCCCTCTCTCTCTCTCTCTCTCTCTCTCTTTCTCTCTAACTCTGCCTTTCAAATAACTATCCACCTTTTTTTTAAAAAAAAGCATAAAGATTTAAAAAATTTTCTTGTACCAAAATAAACTTACCTTTTAATTCTGTAAGTGCCCTCATATCTCGGGTGGGGATGTAGCGTGCATGTGTGTCCGTGTAGGTGTATGTCTATGTGGACATGTTTATACACATATGTATACACACTATTATACAGGCTATCCACTATGTATAGACCATCATATAGACTATATAGAGGCTGCCATCTAGACTATATAAGACAGACTCTTCTCGCAGGCCGGGGACCGGGACTATCTTGTTTTGCACTGTACACACCCAGCACTTCACACAGTAACCAGTACACAGAGGATGCTCAACAGTATTTGTGGGATAAATGAAAGAATTGCTCTCAAGACTCCAGGGTGTGCGTGGGCAAAAGATAGGCAGCAACGCAAGCAAGAAGGGCCGGAGCAGGGGGGAGACAGCCCCCAGAAGGGGCCTTCTTCCGGCCCTCTCCACAGTCACCCCCGAAGTGGGGAGTGGGGGGAATTCTCTGTGTTGTGCAGTTGGTGCAGGGTGAGGGGCTCTGGGCTCCCAGATTCTTACCTCTACCAGGGTAAGATCAAACGCCTGCATGGGTGGACTCAGGCTGTTTGGATGAGCAGGCTCTGGGTATGCCTGGGAGACGCAGAGCCCTTTGAGAGTTTCAGATGACCGATCAATCATCCTCTTCTGTGATTTCCACCCCCTCCCCCATTTTGGCTGTGAGCACAGGATCCTCCAGCCCTGCCATCCTTCATGGGATCCGCAGAAATGACACATCCCGATATAGAACGGTGCAGGAATGCGTTAGCTGGGGGCGGCGGGGGGAACGTGGGGTGATGATGAGCTGTTTGTGTCCGCTCTCCGTGCCTCTGTGCTATGGCAGGTGCAGCCGGAAGCACAGGCCCCCCTCCCAGTCCCTGCAGAGAATCAGGCTATGGCTCTGCTGGGAGCAGTGCATTCAGCAAACTCCTCACCCAGCAGGAATGGGCCTGGGCTGTGATGTCTGGTGTGGTGGTAGAAGCAGACAGGAACTGGGGCTGCTGCTCCCCTAAGGCAGTGGCTGCTGCTGTTGCTCTCTGGGGAAATGTGATTCTTTCTGTTAATTGGGGGGAGAGGGGGCAGAGATCCTCTGAAGTTGGGGGGAGCCTGGAACTAGGAGCTCACATCCAGATTCTGAGGGGGCATCGGGGAGCCAGGGTTGTAGCTTCTGACTGACCTCTGTGCTCTCATGCAAGCCCCTTGTTCTGTGGGAGAAGAAACTGAGGCCCAAGTAGAGAGATGGCACAGGTCCATCAGAGGCCCAGCTGGGCTGGGAGGTCTGGCTCCTCCCACACCCACGTGAGTGGTCCAGGCTCCAGATGTGAACCACTGCAAACTAAAACACCCCCAGAGGAAGGTCATTACTCACCTCGCCGCATCTGTGCAGCCCTTCAGCACTGGGATGGCCAATGGCGGAAAGGAAGGGGCAGACATGTGAGAAGTCCCCTCTCTCCTAACAGTCTCCCCTGCAGCCCAGCCTCCCGGCCCAGCCTCCACAGGCGGGTCCTCTCCTTCTCCGTGCTCTGGCCGCCTCCCTGCAGCCCTGGACCTAGGCTAGGCTGCAAACAGCACACAAACGTCGGCGCAGAGGCTGTAGATTGAAGTCCTGTGACAGGGTGGTGGCAGGGCTCTCCCTGCAAGGAGAGATGGATGAAACGGACCTGCTGCTTGATTCCTGCTCACCCTCTGCTCCTAGCCCCCAGCTTCCCACCATCCTGGAGGCTGAGGTCTACGTGGAGCAGACCCCAGGGTGCTTTGCCCTCTGCCGGTCCCAGCCCACCGTCCTGGAGTCTGAAGTCTACATGGAGCAGACCCCAGGGTGCTTTGCTCTCTGCGGGTCCCAGCGTCGTGACCCCCACTGCAGCCAGGAGCCCGCCTGGCCTCTGTCAATTGTGCCTGGGAGGAAATGAGATCCTGTTTACACCAGGCCATTTGCAGGCTTCCTGATCTGCCGACTGAGCAGGAGGAGGAGGGACTGAATATTTTATCAAAGGCCATAAAATGTAATTTGTTCCTTTGAGTGAATCAGACACTGTAGTTAAAAAAAGAGAGAAGTTACCATCGGTAGACCAGGAGTTTTGCATTATTTAGTCCGAGCTGTTTCATTACATCAGTGATGCAGGAGAACCAGCACGTTAACCTCACACTGTGGGTCCCTCAGGCAGAGAAACAGCAGCACAGAGCCCTAGCAGCACACAGCGGGATTCACTGTGCGAGGGGACAGCGGTGCCCCCTCTCCCCGCCCCCAGTGTGCCTACAGGGGTGACGTGGATGCCCTGGACGGAAACAGCCCAGCAGCCTGCCCCACCCCACCACCCGGCTCCTGATTTGCAGCAAAGGCCAAAGGGGAGTGCGTGGTCCCGTTGGAGTCTCCTCTTTCTGCTGGGACTGTCCTGTCCTCTCCTCCCACTTTTACTCTCCACATGGAGAAGGAGATTTCAAGGGCAAAATAGAAAGTGGTCTCCAAGTGGACGTCGGCCATCACTGTTCCTACGCCCTGCAGCTCATACGGTGCCTTGCTCCTGACGTCTTTGAGACCTTGTCTTCCACGCATGTGGGGACCCGTGCTACTCAACAGAGCGCCTTCTCTAATTTCTTCTCTCTCACAGCTACAGCCCTTCCCAAATCCTGACCCCGGGGGAAACCGAAAGTCATTTTACTTTTGTTCTGATGCCTTAGGCTTCTCCATCCCAAATCACTTGCTGCGCTTAACCACCATGAACCAGAGAGCGCTTTAATCTGTATTCAGAACTAAAAGAATTTTCTACCCTGGGGACATCTAACGACCTATGCAATAGATATAAACTTTGAACCTGCAATTTCTTTCCCCATGTCAAAGCTTCAAGGTCCATCTCTTTAGGATTATAATAAGAAACACTTGTACTTCGTTCCAGTGGTGGGCGAGGCAGGATGTAGATTTGTCTTTTGTTATGGCTGCTTTTAAAAGATTTAAAAGTCGGAATGATGGGGTGGGTGTTGGGGAGAGACAGAATGAGACCTTTGATCTGCCTTTTCACTCCCCAAATGGCCACAACAGCTGAGGCGGGGCCAGGCCCAAGTCAGGAAGCCTGGAACTCCAACCAGGTCTCCCACATGAGTGGCAGGGGCCCAAGCACTTGGGTCATACATGCTGCTTCCCCAGGCAGGGAGCTGGGTGGTAAGTGGAGCAGGCACACTTCCAGGGACCACTGCCGTCCCCTCTCCCAGCAAGTCCAGTTGTGTGTTGTTAAGACTCTGTGCTGCTGTTTCTCTACCCGAGGAGTCTCAGGGACACAAGCCAATGCTATGATAGAAGATGCCTGTGGGGCTGGCGCTGTGGCATAGTGGGTAAAGCTGCCGCCTGCAGTGCCAATATCCCATATGGACGCCGGTTTGAGTCGCAGCTGCTCCACTTCCAATCCAACTCTCTGCTGTAGCCTGGGAAAGCAGTAGAAGATGGCCCAACTCCTTGGGTCCCTGAACCTGCGTGGGAGACCGGGAGGAAGCTCCTGGCTCCTGGCTTTGGATCAACGCAGCTCCGGTTATTGCAGCCATCTGGGGAGTGAACCAGCAGATGGAAGACCTCTCTCTCTCTCTCTCTCTCTCTCTCTCTGCTTCTCCTCTCTCTGTGTAACTCTGACTTTCCAGTAAATAAATAATTTTTTTTTTTAAAAAGGATATAAGATGCTTGCGTGGTGAGCCACAGCTCTCCCTCTGCACCCAACGCCAGCTCCCGTCATTGGCTTCTTTGTTTTTCCATTACTGAGCTGGCTTTGGTACCCCTTCCCTTCATGCCTACTAATGGGGTGATGCCTGCAAATGATGGGACTTCCCTGCATCTTGTCTGATTCTCCCTTCCACACCGCTACACGTGCACCCTCGTGTTCACGTGCCCGGCTGCACACAATCTGCTTTCACCCCAGCAGGGGCTGGAGAAGGGCAGTGCTGTGGTGCAGACGACTCTTTGGGTCTTGTGTATCTCACCTGCCATGCTTAGAAAACTCAGATCTCTCGGCATGGGCCACCAGCTCCTCTCGGATCTTCTTGGTTACTTTATCTTCCTCTGTCCCTCACTGTAACTCAGCCACTATCACCCACCAAGCACCTGTGCTGGGCAGGGAAACAGATGTGCTAGACCGGGTATTTGTCCTCATGATGCTTGGAATCCATGCGAATCTTGTGTTTCTCTCTGACCTGCACGTGGTCATTGGGAGAGTTTGCTGTTTATAACCCACGGGGAAGACTCTTCTTCTGAACAGGGAATGAAGGATTTGGATCCTAGTTACCATGGCTGTAACACCATGGGAAGGTCATCCGCTTGCCTTAAACTCTGACTCTGGCATCAGCAAAACAATGCAGTTGAGGAGGAGGTATTTGGTGGACCTGTTAATTCACAGTCTAGGATGCTACTTCCCACCCCGGATCTCCTAGTGCCTGATTTGAATCTGGCCCTGCCTCTGATCAAAAGTCTTGTTAACGTAGACCGTGAGGGCAATGGGTGATGGTGCAAGTACTTGGGTCTCTGTTCCTCCCCTGTGGAAGGTCCAGAATAAGTTCTGGTTTCCTGACTTTGGCCTGGCCCAGCCCTCACTGTTTTGGGCACGGGGGAGTGAACTCGGCAAATGGAAGATCTCTGTGCCTCTCACCCTGCGTCCCTGTCTTTCAAATAAAATGTAAATCAGCTAATATTGAATATAATGCAATTAGGTGAGATTTGTTCCTTTCCTCTTCTGGAGCTTCTTTCTTTCTTTCTTTCTTTCTTTCTTTCTTTCTTTCTTTCTTTCTTTCTTTCTTTCGTCTTTCTTTCTGTCTTTCTGGAGCTTCTTCCTTCCTTCCTTCCTTCCTTCCTTCCTTCCTTCCAAGATTTATTTGGTTATTTGAAAGGCAGTTACAGAGAGGCAGAGGTGCAGAGAAAGAGATAGAGGTCTTCCATCCACTGGTTCACTCCCCATATGGCCGCAATAGCCAGAGCTGCAACAATCTGAAGCCAGGAGCCAGGAGCTTCCTCTGGGTCTCCCACGGCTTGGGCCGTCTTCTACTGCTTTCCCAGGCCACAGCAGAGAGCTGGATTGGAAGTGGAGTAGCTGGTACTTGAACCTGCGCCCACATGGGATGTTCTCACTGCAGTCGGTGGCCTCACCTGCTAAGCCACGGTGCCGGCCCCTAGCTTGGTTTCCATGATATCATAGATATCCAGGTCTATCATGTGGGTAACAGGAACCTAAGTACTTGGGCCATCTTCCACTACTTCCCAAGAGCATTAGCAGGGAGCTGGATCAGAAGTGCCAGTTAGCAGGAAGTCTAAGAGGCACTCTGATACCGGATGCAATGTCCCAAGCAGCAGCTTAACCTACCATGCCACAGTGTCTGCTTTGTCAGCCTCCTTCGTGTCCACAAAACTATAGGGGCTTAACGTTTGAGTCTTGAAGATCATAAATGATTTAGTAAAGGTCATGGTTCCTTTGGTAGTATGGGCTTTCTTAAAATCTTCTTGGGCGTCTTCCTACCTGTTCCAGGTGTGTGTCAGTAGCCAACAACCACACCTACGGTTTATTGCAGTTATCCTATTCCGAATGAAGCATTGCATGCTGCGTTTTGGGAGAGGGGAAGATAACTTGTCTTTTTGGCTCTTAAGTCTCTGAGTGAGGGGGACCACACTCGATGAGAGACTAAAATATGTCACTCCAGCTTAGAAGCTGGAGATCCTAGAATTCCAGCTTGATGAAAAGGCTGGGATGGACTTTGGGCTCATCTCCTTCACGAGGTGAGTAAATGCATTTTGTCTGTGGGAGCCATGATCGTTCCTAAGATGAAACTGACAATAGGCTGCGTGAGCCAGTTTCCCATAGGAAGTTGTAGGTCTCGTCTCTGTGCCGCAGTCTCTCTCTTATCTGAGACGACGTGCACAATTCAATTGATTTTTTCCCTCATAATTAGCCATTTACTCTAGAACCCCTCATTCTATTCAGAGGAGTTGGCAGTGGACAAGACTACCCATGCGTGGTTTGTTTCATAAAGCAAGCTACAGTACGGATCAACCTTTCTTGCACAAAAGTCTTTTAAGTTTTGTTTGCTTCTTTTTTGGGGGACAAGAAGCAGTTGTCTCTACCAAGCCTGGAAATCCCCACATTTCTGAACTCTTTCTCGTCGGCTTCATCTCTGCGTGTTATCTGGCCAATTCGTTTCTGAGCTCTTCGATATCTTGCATCACATTGTGAGATGGAGCCAGTAATAGCTACCATACACTATTAACAATCTGTTTTTCAAATCTGTTTCCTAGATATGCAAGTTTCTAGGTACACTATCTGCCTCCCAAGTCATCGCAGGCAATGGATTTTCAAATATTTTGCCACCGCCTCCAACAAAGTCTCTTCACACATTTCAAGTTTTTGGTTCTTACTGCTTTTCACTTCGGAGCAGTATGTCCAAATCCATTTGAGAGGCTGAATTACGTTATGATCACAAGTCAGTCTCTGAATATCAGAGGCTTAGAACAGCAAAGGAGTGTTTCTCCATCATTGCTTTAGCTGGGGGTCCAGTTACGGGGAATGCACCTCACGTTGATGGAGCAGCCTCTGTCTTGAGTGGTGTTGCTCACTGTGGATTGGGCAAAAATGCTATGGGGGCTTTCCCATTAGTGATTAAATAATTTGGTTCTGAAGTGGTACACATCACTTGTGCTTGCATCTCCTTGCCCTGTGCCACCCAGCCACAAGTGAGATAGAGAGCACCAGTCCCTGTGTTTTCTGAAAAACAAAGAGCTAGAGACATTTGGAAAATAGCACTAACGACTCTCACAGTAGGCGAATGGGATGGAGGAACAGCCTGCCAACTTGAGACACTAACAAGCTCTCTTGGGATCTTCTCTGAAAGATACGGAGTTCCTTATAGATTCATTTCTTGGCATGGATATGCATTTCCTAAGGCTGTTGATTTGCATGGTGCAGATGGCTAATGCATTCTCTTTCCAATATGCAGCTTCACTCAAGTGAAAGCTGTTAGATTTTTCTCTAGTGAATTTGGGAATATCATCATCGCCACCAGCACGGTGTAACTGACATCCTCATCCTCATCGTTAGATGCTTCGATAAAGCAGCTAATTATAAATGGCGCTTGTCTATAGGAACTCTGCACGTGTGTCCTTCCCCTGTCCACTTGGTCACAGAGAAATCCTAAGGAGGAGGAAAATGGTCACGGTGCTCACAAAGATTAAATAGAAGGGGGTTTCCAAGTGTGGGACCTCAATGAGCACCAGTGGGTACTACTGGCAAGAAATTAAGCGTTTTAAGTGTAGTTCTTAGATGACCAAATGTGTGTGTGTCTATGTGTGTATGTGTGTGTATCTGAATGTGTGTACATGTATGTGTGTGTGTATGCATGTGGATGTGAGTGGGGGTGTGTATATGTATGTGTGGGTGAATGTGTGTGTATCTGAATGTGTGTACTTGTGTGTATGTGTGCATGCATGGATATGTGTGTGCGTGTGTATGTGAGTGGGGATGTGTATGTGTGTGTGCATGTGTGTGTGTGTGTCTAGAAGGAAAGGAACAAAAATGGAAACAGCAAAAATTGGCTGCAAAGTCCAGAATCCCCCAACCCCCCACTATTCTCCCCACATCACCCAGGATTCAGAGCTGCTTTCTCCCCAGCACAGAGAGCAGGGGAGGTTTGAAGGAGTGAAAATGACCCGGGCCCTGGAGAAAGGGATGCATGACATAACAAGATGAGAGCTGAATCATGCGGGCCACTGCTTTGGCTGGAGGAACTTCCGCGTGGGACAGCCTGAAGAACTGGTGCGGCAGGGCAGCGGGACTCGCTCAGCAGTGAGACAGGAAGGCGAGGGACCCCTGCTTCCAGCAGTTCTGAGTGGTTAGAGTCCACGTGGAGAACTCCACAGTGGGATGATGCTTCCGAGGGAGGATGTTTGTGTACTTGTGCGTGTGTGTACCCCTCTACGAGGGTCTATGACCTCCATCCTCCCTCCCTAGAAGAAAACTATGGGGATCCTACTTCCCAGATAGTGACACCACACACACACACACACACACACACACATGAACACACATATGTACAGGTTTACACGGATAGCAAAGTAAAAAATGCCTCAAAGAAGCCTTGAAGGTACAGTAGAAAGTTGGCGTGTACACCCAGGAAGAGTACATTTTAGCATCTGGGATGAGTTAAGACTATACCTGGTTATCGAGTTTTGCACTGCGTCACCCTAGGCGTCCATCTTGCTAGTGTGCCCATGGCCTTGCAGGTGGCTCCGGACCCAGTGTGGACCATGGGTTCAGCTGGGTGGCCAGCATGGGCCCCGGAGGATGGGTGTCCCCAGGGTCTGGTCCTAGGGGGGTTTCTAGGACAGCTCTTCCTCCCAGCCTTCCTTCTGTCTCCCTGGCAGCCCCTCCATCTCTCTTGCTGGCCCCTCTTGCTCCTGACCACGAGTGGTAAATTGCAGGGTGCTTAGAAGGAGAACTTGGTCCTGGTTACATTTCTCTTCACTTTCCATATTCTATCTCTAGAAGACTTTGCTGTCACAGATTTAAATATTTCTAAGTGCTTTTAATTCATAAATCACGTGACCATATTCCAGACCTGAATAAGCAGCTGCCTCTTTGGTGTCTTCATTTGCATATCAAATCTGCCTCTCAAATTATCCATATGTATATAAATGAGGTCTTGATGGATCTCAGCTTGTTTAACCCCGCATCTTCCCCTTCCTCAGTCAACGTCACCACCACTCCCCATGTGGTTGCTGGAACAAAACCCTGGCATCCATGGCTTGTTTCCTGTGTAATACTGATCACCAACTTCTGCTGGTGCTGTCTCCCATGCTCACCTCTCCCCTGCCTCTTCTGTACTCTGTGACCAGTCATTCAACTTCTTTTACCCCCAGTCCAAGTCACCATAGCCTTTCCCAGACTACTGCGGTTTCTTAGTTTTCCTATTTCTTCTTTTGCCCCCTGTAGTTCTCCTCGCAGCCTCTCTGCCAGTCACATCTTTTCTCTCCCCTGTCTCCCTTAAGGGAGAACCTGAGCCTCTCACCCCGCCCGTCTCAGCCTGTGCTGCTGCTTCAGCATGGTCTTGTGCTTTTCCCTGGCTTGTCCGCACGACTCCTTCTTTATGAGGCCTGAATACCTCGAGCCTCGTTCTGGGCTCTGGGACTTGCCTGCCCGGAATGGCTGACCCATTCTCACCTTTGAAGTCTCAGCTGAAAACTACCTCTTTCAGAGAGAACTAGAGAATATGAATGTTCAGGACTGGACCAGGCCAAAGCCAAGATCTGGGAAGTCAATCCAGGTCTCCTCCATGGGTGGCAGCGACCCAGCTGTTTGAGCCACAGCACCTGTAGCCTCCCAGGATGCACATTTGCAGGAAACTGAAATTAGGGGCAGGGCCAGGACACCAACAGAGGCCACCTGATATGAGCAGTGTCTTAGCCACTGAGCCAAATGCCATCCTGTTCTCCCCACCCCCAGCTTCATCTCTGGCATAACATCCCAATTGTTCTCAGCAAAACATTTACTGCGATTCACACGTATACACTTTATTGTCTACTATTACAGGTTTTTTTTAAACCTAGGATGTCATATATTTATTGCATGAACATGCAAGCTTTTCAGAGCAGATTCTCCTCCTGCACTTGGGAACTGGCTCTTTTGAACGTGTGATTTTCTTCACGCCTCATGCATGCTTCAGAGGGATGGTCTAGGCGTAGGGTTTTTCTTAAGCTAGGAAAAGAATCTATTTCACAAAAAGAACTAAAAACAGAACTCTGATTCATAAATTTGCTAATGGCTTTTGCCTCCCTGGGAAAGCTCCTCGGGGCACAGGGAAACCTCTGTGGGGGCAGAGCCTGTGGCTGATGTGAAGGCAGCCCCGGAACATCATTCTGACGGGACGTGGCAGCCGTCGGGCCGGGAGTGTGCAAGCAGAGGTTCCCTCTGCCGCACTTGGCCGTGCACCCTCTGGCAGAACGTGGGTTCCCTCCTGTGCCTCTCCAAGCTTTCTTTTGAGGAGTCACTGACCTAGTAGAGAACCTCATGCATGAGCCCCAGCATGACACAAACAAATATGGAAATGAGTAATTCATTCTAAAATTTGAAAACAAAGAGAGTCATGGGTAAGTCAGTTTACAACCCAGAAAATAATTATAGATAATTGGATGAGGGGAAAAAAAAAAAACTTCCTATATTTTATCAGTTGTTGTTGCTTTCCCTTTCTGTCTTTTTTTTTTTTTTTTTTTGAATGGAGCAACTTTTGCAGCAAGTCTAAATTGCTTAATTACATAGCCTGTAATTGGGGAACTATCAGCTAACTGGGTCAATCCATACTTCATTGCAACATGCAAGGTGGGAGGTGAGTACAAGCCCAGCAGGAAGCAGAGGCTGCCTCGTGCCTGGTAGGCTTGGTGAGAGACTGACTACCCAGCCAGCTCCACTGCTAACATCTCTTTCCAACCCCACCCGGCCCCCACCATCCGGGGAACTTCAATTCCCTTCTCCCTCAGCCCCTCTGGGAGCAAACACTGCTGAGAACCACCTTCTGTAAGACCAAGAACTCCTATGCATCTTGTGGTTTGAGAGTGCCTTGGATGTATCGTACTCGTTATTGTCCTCAATGAACTCTTACTAATGCACAGGAAGCTACACACACACACACACACGCACACACACACACACCACCTTGACACTGTCAGCCAATTCATTTTGGCCATTGTCAGCCAGCCAGGGGGACACTGGGGCGCTGAGAAGGGAACATCCACCCTCCCAGGTGGATCTGGCTAACCTAGTGAAGAAGGAGTATCTGATCTCTGGCAGAAGTGGATGCAAAACCATTCTCTTCTTGCTGGGGTGTTAGGGAGAGGCAGGTGGTCCCTGGCCGCAAACATGGCCACATGGGTTTGCACTGTGGTGAGGTGGAGGAGCAGGGGCCACGTTTCTGGTCAGGCACCAGACAGACGCAGGAAAGGTAGGATTGCATTCATCCACACTCTCACAAGCCCTCTTCCCATGCAACTTTGCCTCCTAGCAAGGAGAAATTCCAGCTGAATTCCCAGCATTGGGGGCGGTGGTGGTGGCGCCAAGCCATCCCCAGTGGCTCTCCCTGGGCTGTGAGTCCTCTGGGATGCCCTCATCTGTCAGGTTTTTCTTCTGGGGTCCTTGCTCCCCATTCCCAGGCCCCTAGCGATGGGAAAGACCTGGAGGCGCCTCCCACCTCTTTCTGTGCTGGCACTGCCTCACACTAGCAGTGGGGCTACCCCCTGCGCCTAGGTTTGCAAGGGACGAGTCTTTGGGTTTGGAACCGATGGAAATACAATTTAAATTGGAAGCTCTCGAGACATCGCAACAATATTTCATGGTTTTTTCTTTCTAATCGAGATCGGTGCGGTTGGCAAATGGGTCTTCGTAATTGCAGAGGGACCAATATGATTTAATTGTTTCATTAAATTTCTGGATGAGCCGAGGCACCGTGCTCTGTCCCCGTGCAGAGGGGCGGGTGTGTTTTCTTAGGGATGAAAGACACTGCGCAGGTCAACTCGGTAAAGCGAAATGAGACAAGATGACTGCGGGGGTGGAGGGGGTGTGGTAGGAGGGTGCTGGCGCTCGTTCCTGGGGGCCGCGAACGCGAACAGGCGAGAGCGAGAGGCGGGCCGGGAGAGCGCGGGAAAGGCTGCCCGCGCGGCGGGTGCGTGTGCGCGCCCAGCGCCCCGGCTCGCGACAGCCCCGGCCAGGCGAGGGGTGCTATGCGGGAGTGGGGTGGGAGGGGGCGGCAGGCGGGGCCTCGCCACGTCACTTGGAGAGAGTGTGTTGGGAAGGAAGGGCACAGCCCAGAGCCGGGCCGCTGCAGCTGCGGCGGCTGCAGCCAAGGCTTGAGCCGCGGCGAGGTGGGTGCCCGCGCCCCGGCGCCCGGGGGGCAGCCCCAGGGCCCTCTCCGAGGCCTTCGGCGCGGCTCCTGGGGAGAAGGTGGCAGCCGTGGCGGCAGCAGCCGCGACCTTGGCCAGACCGAGCCCCGCGCTGGACGCTGGGCGGAGGCCGAGCCCCGCCGGGAGTCTCTGCCGAGCCGGAGGGAGGCGCATCTGGCGCTTCGGTACCAGCTGCTGCCGGGGGTCCTGACTGCAGAAGAAGCGCCGGGGGAGCCGGGAAGAGCTAGCTCGCGCGGAGGGCGGACCCCGGCGTCCGGCAGCCCGGAGCCCGCGCGGCGCGGGGCGACGGCGCGCGTCTTTGCGGGCAGCGAGTTTCACGCGCGCCAGTCTTTGCGGTTCCAGCCATCCCGGGAGGCTCTCGCACCGAGGCGCGGGTAACTGGCAGCGCGGAGCCAGACCCCTCCGCGGCCAGATCACCTCCCCAGAGCCCCCTGTGCGGGCACCAGGCTTCGGGACTCACCCACCCACCCGGCCGCCAGGTCAGCCGCCAGCCCCACCCTGAAGACAGGGCGCAGCTGGGAGCGGGGAAGCGGGTGCCGCGCTCCGGAGCCTGCGTCCCGGGCGCCGTCCTAGCGGCGGGGCGCGCACCGCGGAGAGGGGACATGAGATCGGAGAAGTCCCTGACGCTGGCGGCGCCGGGGGAGGTCCGCGGGCCGGAGCGGGAGCAACAGGATGCGGGAGACTTCCCGGAGGCCGGCGGGGGCGGCGGCTGCTGCAGCAGCGAGCGGCTGGTGATCAACATCTCAGGGCTGCGCTTTGAGACGCAGCTGCGCACCCTGTCGCTCTTCCCGGACACGCTGCTTGGGGACCCGGGCCGCCGGGTCCGCTTCTTCGACCCGCTAAGGAACGAGTACTTCTTCGACCGCAACCGGCCGAGCTTCGACGCCATCCTGTACTACTACCAGTCCGGGGGCCGCCTGCGCCGGCCGGTCAACGTGCCCCTGGACATCTTCCTGGAGGAGATCCGCTTCTACCAGCTGGGCGACGAGGCCCTGGCAGCCTTCCGGGAGGACGAGGGCTGCCTGCCCGAGGGGGGCGAGGACGAGAAGCCGCTGCCTTCCCAGCCCTTCCAGCGCCAGGTGTGGCTGCTCTTCGAGTACCCGGAGAGCTCCGGGCCGGCCAGAGGCATCGCCATCGTCTCGGTGCTGGTCATCCTCATCTCCATCGTCATCTTCTGCCTGGAGACCCTGCCCCAGTTCCGCGCTGATGGTCGGGGCGCAGGCAACGGTGGTGGTGGTGGTGTGAGCGGGGTCTCCCCGATTTCCAGGGGCAGCCAGGAGGAAGAAGAAGATGAGGATGAGTCGTATGCCTTTCATCCTGGCCTCACCGCTGGGGGGCTGGGGACAGGGGGCTCCGCCTCGCTCAGCGCCCTCGGGGGCTCCTTCTTCACAGATCCCTTCTTCCTGGTGGAGACTCTGTGCATCGTCTGGTTCACTTTCGAGCTCCTGGTGCGCTTCTCCGCCTGCCCCAGCAAGCCGGCCTTCTTCCGCAACATCATGAACATCATCGACCTGGTGGCCATCTTCCCCTACTTCATCACCCTGGGCACCGAGCTGGTGCAGCAGCAGGAGCAGCAGGCGGCCAGCGGAGGAGGCGGGCAGAACGGCCAGCAGGCCATGTCGCTGGCCATCCTCAGAGTGATCCGCCTGGTGCGCGTGTTCCGCATCTTCAAGCTCTCCCGCCACTCCAAGGGGCTGCAGATCCTGGGCAAGACCCTGCAGGCCTCCATGAGGGAGCTGGGGCTGCTCATCTTCTTCCTCTTCATCGGAGTCATCCTCTTCTCCAGCGCCGTCTACTTCGCAGAGGCTGACGACGATGACTCACTCTTCCCCAGCATCCCCGACGCCTTCTGGTGGGCGGTGGTCACCATGACCACGGTGGGCTACGGGGACATGTACCCCATGACGGTCGGGGGCAAGATCGTGGGCTCCCTGTGCGCCATCGCCGGGGTCCTCACCATCGCCCTGCCAGTGCCCGTCATCGTCTCCAACTTCAACTACTTCTACCACCGGGAGACGGAGCAGGAGGAGCAGGGCCAGTATACCCACGTCACTTGTGGGCAGCCTGCGCCGGACCTGAAGGCCACTGACAATGGACTTGGCAAGCCTGACTTCTCCGAGGCCACCCGGGAGCGGAGGCCCAGCTACCTTCCCACTCCACACCGGGCGTTTGTGGAGAAAAGGATGCTCACCGAGGTCTGACAGGGCGGGCAGAGCCTGCAGGAGACGCCGAGCCCCGAGCAATCTCTTGGGCTTCCTTCTCATTGCCGCGACGACCCTCCCACTAGCTCCTCTTGACTTCCCGACTCCCTCCCCTGTACCTGGTACTTGATGTCCAGGGCCAAATAAGCATCTGGACTGCCAGCCTTGACGGTCCCTGCAGCGGTCAAGGTTTACCCACCTAAGTGACGTTTTGAAATTCCAACGGTGCCACCCGGCCGTGCCCAGGCTCTGTCGTCCCATGGATGAAGTGTACATCTCTGCCCCTCGAGACTGATTTTTCACATCTGGGACTTGTAATAACTCTAGGAACAGCCGTGTCAACTGGACAGAAACCAGCCACCCTTGGGCCCCAGCTCTCTCCTTTGCTTTGGGGCAGGCACCCGTCTGAGTGCTGTTTGGTAATGGGGAGAAGCTGGAGGGCAGGAATGGGTGTCAGCTTGCTGTTTCAGTCCTGTGTCCTGTCACATCTACAGAAGATCCCTGGGAGAGTCTTCAGTTCCACAGCCTCAAAATCCACCACTCATGTCTGATCTTGGGTGCAATTAGAGAAAATGCAATTAACCTGCACCCTCTGGAGGGTGTGAGGGTTAGTCCTGGACCACAGGGGCCGATGGATTCCTGCAGGTGCATCCCAGCCACGGGAGACACTGGTCCACTCTGATCCCCTGACCGTCTCCAGTGTTCAGAAAGGAAGGTTCTCTCTTGGAGCTAAACACTCTTATTGTGCAAGTGCCTCCCTGTGCAGAGGGGCTGGAGAAAGGGGACCAGGTAGCCAGAGGAAATGGCGGTATAGTCCAGCGTGTGACTTGACCACACGTCTGAAGTCAAGTGCCATTTAAACAGATGGGCTCTTCTCGGAAGGGCGGAGATGTACACCGTTGCAGATAGCAACCTTTCCCCCCTGATTTCCTCCAACTCTCTCTCTAGCCCTTCGTGTTCCTCCCGGGGCATCTGGCTGAGGGTTGCAGTTGTGGGTTTTCTAAAGCAAGCCCAGCTTCAACCTGCAGACAGGTAAAAGCACACATTGGATGCCAGCATGGATTTCTTCCCTTTCTATGGGCAGTGAAATATGTGGTTTAGAGTAAGAAGCAATCATTATTCTTTGGTGGACAACCTTACGGTTAGAGGCTTTTTTTTTCTCTCCTCTGAGTCCAGCAAACATTCGCCTGTTTGGGCAGTTGGAGCTGCATGCAGCCAGCTCTTACTGGTGAGGAAGGCGGGGTGAGGTTGCCACCTGGACTGAACCACCTTCTTCCGTTGTGAAGCTACTGCCATCCGTCGCGCCTGCCCCCTGCCCCTCATCTCCCTCCCAGGAACATTGCCATTCGTGTTCTTGCCTTTGACAAACCGTGATGTACTGTGCTGAGCTCTCCCGGGTGCAGTTCTGAGAACAAAAGGACTGTGAGCACATTTTTTGATTTCTATGCTTTAAGACTTTTGGATGAGAATTTGAAAGAACAATTTCTCGAGGTGCAACTTAGAAGGGACAGCCTTTAGGGTTTGTGGCAAGACAGTGCAGTTCTTGTGAGCGCCAAGCCCAAGTCTGTCTGTGGCCTCTGGTTTTCCGGGTAGCTTGGACACCTCAGTCTCTCGTGGTGCCTCAGTTTCCACACCCATTAGATGGGCGCATTAACATCTTTCCCCCCACCCTCAGCCCCCACCTGCTGGGGAATGTCAGCAGATTCCTCTGGGGAGCCCGGGGTGGGGGGGTGATGCTATGCAAATGTGTGAATTTCAGGAACTGATTTGATTTTTAGTTCATCTCACTGCCTTCTCCCAGACTTCCTGCCAGGATCCAAAGCCCAGGGGTGGGCTGTTGTGAATCATTAGTTCCCCGAGTCCCTCCATGCCTTTGGTCTTTTCTATTAGCCTTTGAAGAGGACGGTTCTCCTTGGAGTCCTTCTTTAGGTCCCTCCCCGTCTGGCCAGAGCTCACCCTGCCTGGGAGCGTGGCTTCTGCACACTTGAACTATAGCAGGAGATGGAGCGCCTGTGGAATCAGAAGCTTGCTCCAAGTGCTGGTTTCCCAGATCTCTGCACTTGCTAAGGCTATCTGGGGAATGCCGGGAAGGGCCTGCCCCAGAGGCACGAGGGTTAATGTCGGGGCAGGCGCACCTGTTTCTCTCTCTCTCTCTGTGTATGTGATCATTCACAGCACCACTCCTAAGACAGCCTTTCCTTTGCAAGTCAGAGCAAGCCTGAACGTAAAAGGTTTGTGGAGAGCTGGGCTCTCCAGGGATGCTGGTTGCTGTAGCAACCTTCCAGCCGATTCGCTCTGTCTTCTGCTTTGAGCATGAAGGGTGAACAGCGTGCAGACTCCTGGCTTCTCAAACAGGCGCACCTCCTGCAAATGGGTCTAGAGGCTGAGTCATGGCAGGACAGGGATGCCGGACCTTTGGGGAACAAGGAAGAAGCAGGTCCCCCAAACTCCCTCCCTGGTCCTGTCTTTCTGGTTTCCCTACTCAGTTACTGAAGCTGCTTCATCTTCCCCTGGGCTCTTGCTAATTGGAGTGCTAAACGACTCCACCCACGGTTAAGCCAACAGTGATGCTACGATCGATCGTCAAAATGACCAGGGAGCCCTAGGAGAGGATGGCATACTCCTGCAGCGGCAGCCAGGCTGGGCCTCCGCACTGCAAGGCTCTTCCCACCCCAGGACACACAGAAGCGACGCTCCCTGCTCCCAGCGCGCAGCCTGGCTCCTGGGAGGAACCTCTGCGGTGGTCCTTCTTACGACCTTGATGGAGAACTAAGAGGCTGTGGCCGGCTCTGGTTTCTGCGCAGGGCTGTGTCCGATGAGCACTCTCTGACCCTGAGCCTCGTGTTGTGGATCTCGTGCACTGTGAGATGCTGCGACAGCTGGGGTGGTGGTTCCCAGCTGCCAGGAGAAGTGGGGTCCACGCCGTGGTTACACCTGATTCCAGCCGGCAGGAGCTCCCCAGAGACTCCCTGGAACAGCCAGCCCCAGCCTGGGGCCAGGGGTGTTCCTGCTGCCTGCGTGTCCCCAGGGAGGGACGAGGGCCAGCTGGCCAGCTCTGCATCTGAGGTAGGCTCTGCTGTGGGCAATTTCCTCCCTGGCTCAGCCCAGGAAGCACCGGGGCTGGGTGCGGGTAGGGAGGCGGGGGCTGAGAGCCCCTGCATTTGGAGCAAACAAGCTTTGGGTTTCCCTTTCCTTAGAGGCCACCTGTGCGTTTGCCTTTGAGTCCTTGAGTCCACTCTCCCTTTGCTCGGTTTCTCCTGTCTCTCAGTGCTACCCCCACCTTTGTTCTCATCTCTCCCTTTTCATTCTCAGTTTCTCTGCTGTTCTTACCCCAGCTCTGATTCCCTTCCTTTTTGCCTCCCCCCCTACTTGAAGTTTGAACCTCCTCTTCTTTCTGTGCGTGTCTCTGCCTGGTGGCCGGGATCTCTCCTGCGTGTCTGTGGATGTCACATCACACACTGCACTGCAGGACGCCTGGGGTCCAGGGCATTTGCTCAGGGGTGAGCTGCAGCTGCGGCATCCCCTCCCCTAGTGTCTCGGGATCTGTCCCTTTCGCAAGATGAGATTGCTGTGAGTTTAGAAAAATGTTTCCCTGCGATTTCCTGAGCCTGCAAGGATAAAAGGGGTGTGGTGGGGAGAGAGAGAGAAAGAGAGGGAGAGAGAGAGCGAGAGTGAGAGGGAGAAAATATGCATCTATAAGTTTCAGATAAATACCGTGCGTCTAGCCTTGGAAATGCATCCACCTTTTAAGAGGCTTGCAGAGTGGTTAGAGACAAAGGAACAGTAAAATAGAAGGACTTAAAGGAAGGCATACAGCTGGCGGGAGCCTGGAGAAAGGCTTAACTCGGCTTCGCCCTGCCCTTCATTCACTGGCTGTCTTCTGCACGAAGGCAGAACAAAAGGAAAGGACACAGGTCCCAGCCCCGTAAGGTGCAAGAGGCGTTCTTGACACGGTGGATTACGATTCATCACCGGTCCCTGGGGGGCCTGTGGCGTCTCCTTGCTGGAGGTGAAACGTGCTTAGGGCACCCCCACCCCGGTCCCCTGCCCGCTGCCCTGGCCTGCGTCGGGACACCAGGTCGGCCTGAGGGGCTCCACGGGGCTGAAACCTGTGCGGGTCAGCTGGCCACGGAGAACTTCTGGGGGGTGCCCAGATGTGGTCTGAAGCTGAGTTGGGGTGATAGTGGTACCACTCTAGGCATTAACCTAAAAAACCACTGAATTGTGAAAAACAAAGCACCGTGAGTGTAATAACTTGGCGATTTCCCATCGGGGCCAGGAGCACGGCTGGGCTTTGTACGTCACAAAGATTTCTGCACACAGACCAGGCTGACTATCTGAGAGCTTGCACGCGGTGGTGTCTTGCTGTTCACGTACAGTGCTCAGATCTGACGTGTGTGTATGTTTTCATTTAATTCTGATCATCAGTCTACAGTTGTGAGACTCACATGTTTCGCTTGCTCGGAAGCTGACCGAGAGCCATGGCTGGGGAACTGCAGAGCACGGTTAGCATGTATGGGACTATGACACAAGTGGCGGGCATTATTTACCGTACAGGACCAGTGCAGGGTGCTTGCCCAAGGAGCTTGAAAATTGGCTGGGAAAAAAAAATTTCTCACTTCTCCTCCTCTGCCCAAACACTAAGCCCCCCTGATGCCTGCACCTGTAAACTCAGAATTCCTTAAGAAATGGCACAGGAGCAAAGGTTTTGTTTTTCCCTGCGGCCCTTCCAGCCTCCCCTCAATAGCAGCCTTGGTGCTTTGGGAAAACAAAGACATGGGAGGTGACAGCCTTTGTGGGCCTTGCTCTTCTGGCTCTTGCCGGGCAGATCGGCCCCTCTCATGCTCTCCTTGCCTGGCGTCCAGGGGTCCCCTCTCTCCCCTGGGGGCTTTGGGTCAGAGGACACCTTCCTGCCTGCCCTTGTGTCCTCTGATGGAGGCTTGCTGCGGGCCAGGTTTCGGCTGTCCCGGTCTCTACTACACAAAGTCCCCAGGAATGCTGTCCTCATGATGGAATGGCTGTGCTGGCCGATTGGATTGGACTGCACGCTGCTGCTACAGGCAGGAGAATGTGATCCAGTGGTCCAGTTCCAGCGAGCTGTGGTTGCTTGGAAGAGGAAAACATAGCCTTTTTTTTTTTTTTTAAACAGTGTGTGTGTGTGTGTGTGTGTGGGAGGGGGCAGAGGGATTTCCTGTCTCTGGCTGCCTCAGCGTGCACAGATACCTTGTGGCAGAATCAGGTCTGGAGCTTGGAGATTTGGCAGAGATGGGATCTTTCCAGACATAGCCCCCTGGGAATAAAGACAGATGGGCCCGGGGTTGCCCGATGAGCCGCTTCCCGCTTCTGGCTTGTGTTCCCCGTGGGGCTGGAAGCTGTCATGTTTTTCCAGTCCCTTTGCCTGAAACTCGGAAGAGTATTGCACCTGCTCTTTGTCCCTTCTTGGTGCCCATGCCCATGTTTCCCGCGGCACCTACAAGGGAGTGGCAGCCTGCCAGGGCCTACTGTTGGCAGTTATCCCAGCAGGATCGCGACTGCCCTGTTTCCGGAAGAAAAGAGCAAAAGGCGCCTGCAGTACAGCCTCGAGGGCGCAGCTCTGATCTTGACTGCCCCTGACCTCGTTGGGGTTTAGCCCTGCTGGAGCGAATGGCAGCTATCATGCACGCACCCGGCGTCGCTCTTGTTCACGAGGACTTTCCTGGCCCCCATCGCAGGCTCCTTGCCCGCCTACTCCTAGAACGCACGCCCGGAGCGCAGGCGCCCCTGCCCCGGGGGCTGCAAGGAGCGCACACAGGCCCCGGCGGCTCTCAGCAGAGAACGGAGCCCTCGTTTCTAGAGGAAATTGCAGCCGCGCGGTCTGCCGGCGCTGCTATTTTTGACGTGCTAGCTGTGCTCGCGGGGCTTGACAACCGCTGTCTCCAGGAGACAGACAAACCCGCTCCTGGCAGCCGAGGCACACGCGGCCGCTTTGAATGAGAGCTCAGCGAGGCAGTGGCGCGCTGGGAGGGGCCCTCCCACACCGCCTCCTCGGGGACAGCAGGCTGCAGACCCCAGGCCCAGGGCGCCCCGCAGACCCCAGGCCCAGGGCGCCCCGCAGCCTGAGAGCCTGACTTTGCGTCCTGCCCAGAGAGCAAGAAGAGCCCAGTTCAATACCCAAGGGCGTTCTCTTTGGCATGCGGTGCCTTGACTGAGTGGCTCAGAGCGGGCGGCTGGACCCAGATTGTCAGCCAAGTCTCTGCTGTGCCCAGGACCCTGGACAACTCCATGCCTCAGTTTCCTTCGCCAGGCTCAAGGGCTGTTTTGAGGATGAGGTGGGCTGTAGAGGTAAAAGTGTTGCCTGGCTGGGCGTTCCATTGTCTGGGATGAGTGATTTCCTCTTTGGCAGATAAGAGAATGGAGGCTCAGAGGGCTTGTGACAAGTGTGAGGACACACAGCTGGGTGGGGGCCGCTGTCTGGCGGAGCTATAGGCATGCGGTGAGGGTCTGGTGGGTGCTGAGCAGCAGGAGGGACTGGAGCCGTGGTTCCCCGGGTGCGTGCATTAATTCTCAGCTCCATGCCCGTGTGCCTCTACTGGGAAAGCTGCAGGCAGCCTGTGCGTTCCCCGCACGGTGCTCTGACAGCACACGGACACACACACACACGCACACACACAGAGACACACACGGTGGCAGATATGTGGAGAAACAGTATTTAAAGGTAAGTTTATTTTGGTACATTCTTTAAAATCTCCACATAGGTTTTCCATAATGCACATTTTTCATGGAGTTTTTGAAACACCCTTGTATGCATATGCTTAATTTTTTTTGCACCAAAATAATCTTATCTTTGAATTGATCTCCATTGAGATAGATACATATATACGTAACACTTGTGTATCTCATCCATGCGCACCTCTCGGGTAAATGTACAGCATCTCTCTAGAGTTCTTCCTTTCTGGCCCCACCGTGTTCCTGCCTCTGGGCCTCAGCCTCAGTTTCCAGTGTGTTCCCCGGCCACCCTGCTGCCCCCCATGGCCCTTTAACATCCGCTACCATGGCCCAGCTTCCCCATTGTCCTTTGCGGAGGGAGCAACAGGAGACCCTGGAGAGGGGAGAAGCCAGCTCCTTCTCGTGGGGCACGTATTCGCCTCCATGCTGACTACCCAGTGACTCCCCCAGCTCTCCTTGGGGGCCTTGGCCCGGCCAGAATTCCCAGCCCACCCTCGGCTCAGTCCTGGAGCCGCTGCAGCGGGGCTGCCCTCCTGTTTCTGAGTTCAGAGCTGCCTGGCTCACCCGCCTTTGCAGTTAGCAAGCACCTGGGTCTGCATCGCTGTTCGGTAACTGTGCGTCATTTCGCCTCTCTAAGCTTCGGTTTGTCGACTGTGAAGTGAGGAGTCTAAGGCCCCTGACCTGGCAGCTTGTTATGAGGCTGCCAGTCAGAGACCTCAGCAGGCAGTGGGCTCTAAGCAAAGTGCAGCTCCTCATCACGCCAGTCAGCAGAGGAGCCCCTAGGTGACACCGATGGCCCGAGATCCTCTTCCCGAGACTGGGGATGCCACCTCTCACACGCTTGAATGGTGGCAGGGGCCCTGCCTGCTTCAGCTTTGTTCTCGCAAGCAAGGACTTCAGTGAAACGTGCCATGAAAACTAGATGCCAGCTAGCTAGCTATCTTACCAGAAGGCTGTTCGCCTTCACAGGAGGACGTGTTTAAATCACAGGCGAGCTGTGATTGCTGCGTTCCGATAGACTAGGATGGACATACAGGTGATCTTATCCCCCCCGCACCCTCCCCCCCCCACACACAAAGTTTATTTGTAACCAGACGAGAACGAGGATTCGCACTGGACCCAGAGCACTGCTGTGGCCAGTGCGGATGGACAGATGTGAGAGCTGGGGGCGAGAGTCAGTGCCTCTCATTAGCAAGCAGGAAACTGATACGGAGAAGCCAAATGATGGACCCGAGTTTGGGACAGAGCTGAATCTGGGAGCCAAAGTTTTCTGGCTCTAAACCCAAGGTATTTTTCCTCAGAAAATGAGAACTGAACAGTTACTCTTTTTTTTTTTTTTTGATGAATGACTATTCATTTTCTACCCAAGCAAGCTTTTTAGCAGGAGCTGCCCACAGGAAATGGAATTAATTGAGTTTTCGTGTCATCGTTCCCTCCTGTGACTTTCCAGGGTCCGGAGGCAGCAGGCCTAGCTGGAAGAACCTAGAATCAGATAAGCATCTTCAGGATTATGCTAGGTTTGGGTACAGCTTGGATGTCTCCCAAAGACATCCACGTGTTGGGAGCATGAACCCCCAGGGTGGTGGTCCTGGGAGATGGGGGCCCCCTGGGCAGTCCCCAGGTCACTGGGACCACCTCAGCCGAAATCAGGGTGGTTCTCACATTACCCCTTGGTGTTCTCCCAGAGGATTGCTGCAGTGTCTCCTGGCTCAAGATGTGGCCCCTGGCTCCCAGACGCACTCTCTCCGTTGCTATCTGCAATGATGGGATGCAGTCAAAGCAGCAGATCCCACCCAAGCCTGCACTATACTGTTTAGACTTGAACTTCAAGAGCTGCGAGCTGAATAAGCCCCTTTTCCTTGAAGTTATTCTGTGTCAGGCATTGGGTTATAGTGATGACAGCTGCCCAGAGGGGCTGGTGCTGTAGTGTAGCAGGTTAAGTTTCCACATGCCATGCCGGCATCCCATATGGATGCTGGTTCAAGTCCCTGCTGCTTCACTTCTGATCCAGCTCCCTGCCAGTGCACTCGGGAGAGCAGTGGGAGATGACCCAAGTGCCTGGGCCCCTGTACCCATGTGGAAGACCTGCCTTTGGCCTTGCTCAGCCCTAGTTGTAGCCATTTGGGTAGTGAACCACCAGATGGAAGATCACTCTCTCTTTTTCTCTCTCTTCCCTCCTCTGTCTGTAATTCTTTCTTTCAAGTAAATAAAAAAATAAATCTTAAAAGAAAGCTGCCTAATACAGATAGTTACTCTCATGAGCACCAGAGGTATTTTAGCACTGGGCTAAGAGGTTCACGTTCAGGCTTTGGCCTCAACAGTCCATCCCTGGGCCTCTGATCTCACGGATGAAAGGGCTCTCTAACCTTTCAGGACTTTGCTTTTTCTGTTAAAATGAGAGACGAGGCTGAAGGAAGCAGTCACAGTTTGAAACCAGGCAAGCAGGGGATTATTGGAGGCTTCTGTGTGTTACCGAGGAAGGCAGGCATGCAGGAGGTTAGCGTCTTACCCAGAAGAGCCGACTTCGGATGCCCTGGGGAGCGGAATCCAGCTGCTAGACTCTTCCCCGTGCTCTGTGGCCCTGGTGGAGAAACAGGGGTGACTGTTGAGTTACAGACCTCTTTTGTAAGTCACAGGGCTCGGGTCAAGAACAAAGTTTCCAGAAGCTACGGTAGCGGAGACATAAATCAGATCGGTGCTTCCTAGCTGCTTTGAGGCATGTGGCGAAGCTGGAAAGAGAAAGGAGGTCTGGCCTGAAGGGGAAAATAGCTGGCGTTCCCTGCAGGAGACTGACGGCTGTGCTCTGGGAGAGACTGTGTCTGTGTACGCAGGAAGACACGCACGTATGCACCCATGGGGGTCCAGGCTGCCCACGCTGGCCACGCCCCAGCGCACCTGCCAGTGTGTGTTTTTCCCACATGCACAACCTGCTGATGGGTGGTTTCACGCAGCCAGCACAGAGAGCCTACCCAGACGTGTGCGGCTTACTCCTCAAGCGAGCTCCATAATGGCCTGGTTTGGCTTGTGGGCCAAATGTGAGGCAGCGTTAGGAAATATGGGAAGATTCCACCCTCAGGTCTGGATGTTTGACTTCTGTTGAAAAACTCCACGTCTGGCGTTGAGAATCACGCAGGGCTGCCTTCCAGCAGCTGGCCACGGGAGCTCGGCACTGCCGAGCCTCTGGTTTTTCTTAAATTTTTTTTTAAAAAAATTATAAGATTTATTTGTTTATTTGAAAGGCAGAGTTTCAGAGAGAGGGAGAGAGAAAGAGGGAGATCTTCCATACCCTGATTCAGTCCCCAAATGGCCACAATGGCCAGGGCTGGGCTAGGCTGAAGCCAGGAGCTTGGAACTCCATCTGGTTTTCTCACGTGGGTGGCAGGGACCCAAGCACTCGGGCCTCCTCCACTGCCCTTCCAGACACATTAGTGGGGAGCTGGATGGAAGTGGAGCAGCTGGGACTCGAACCAGCACTCATAAGGGTTCTGGCATTGAAGGCAGCTGCTTAATCTGCTGGGCCACAATGCTGGGCCCTTGTTATTTTATTTTATAACTTTTTGTTTATTTTATTTGAAAAGCAGAGAGGCAGAGACAGACAAAGAAAAAGCAATCTTCCATCTGTTGGCTCCCTCCCCAAATGCCCATAATAGCTGAAGACTGACCAATTGAAGCCAGGAGTCAGGAACTCAATCTTGGTCTCTTTTGTGAGTGACAGGGACTCAATCACTTGAGCCATCACCTGCTGCCTCCCGGGGTGCACGTTAGTAAGAAATGGAAATTGGGAGTGGAGGTAGGACTCGAACCCAGGCACTACTCTGATATGAAATGCAGGCATCCCAAGCTGTATCTGAATCACTGCGCCTACTGCCTGTCTCTGTCACTGTTGTGTGCTATATATGCCAGAATCATTTCCTATCTGGGATATTTTTAAAATAGATACAGGCCCTTACATTAAAAAAAAATCATGCAACGTTGCTAAGCTTATGAGTATGTAGTTAGTAGAAAAAATGAACTTGAACTAATTTGTAGCATATTCTGTACAATCACAATTCATTCTTCCAAGGGAAAGAAAAGGAATGATAAGGGTTGCTGACCACATTTGAGAGACAGAGCCTTTGTTTTCGCTGGAGGAACCAGGAAACATTTTTCAAAATGTGTGTTCAAAAGCAGGAACCTGTATTATAAGCTCTGCTTTTCTTACTGCATTTAGATTCTCCTGGTGATGCATTTGCACTTGCACCGCATTGCATTTCCCATAGCCGTGGCAGTGCCAGGTGAGCCAGGACAGGAGAAGCAAGGGTGGAAGTTGTGAGCCCTTGGTCTGAGTTAGCCATGAGAGTTGAATCTGCCCACTGGGAAGTCAGTACTCAGTGCTGCCACCTGCTGGCTGTTGGGAGTTAGGCACCTCTTGGAGCCTTCGCTTTCTCTGTAAAATTGAGCCATTCATAGAGATGTCCTCACAGTGGCTGGTGACATTAACAGAGATGATGACCCTTGCCAAGACTTTGCATGTAGCAAGCATACAATAAGAATTAGTCATTTTCATGGTCTTTTTCTTCTTGGCCTACTTCAGTGGAGTACTGTGGCGTCAGCAAGGTCTCTGAACATTATCCAACCTTTAGAAACCGTTAAAGCCACACAAAACTGGTACATTTGTCTTTTGGGAAATATGCACGTAACACACACACACACGTGTAATGGCTTTCCTCACTTGGCCAGTGTGGCTTTTCTGACCTAACAGTGACCCCAGTTCAGCTCTTCAGTCGTCAGAAACTTGGTTGTTACAGGGGTGACTCGTGGAAAAAGGGTTAACATCTCTGTAGAGTGAAAAATGCTTCTATGCTACAAAACAAAACAGCAAAAGAGAATATCCAAGGATCCCGGCAAATTCCTAAAGAAAGACCCCAAGCGAGGCGGTGACCTACGCTTTCCGAATCCCCGGGAGCAGTGAGACCGTCCGGCGTATTGGGGGATGAGCCGGGGGTCAAGTGGCTGGAGTCTTTGCTTGCCCGCCTTCTGGGTTGGCCCTGAGGAACGCGCGAGCAGTGGGAGACCCAGAGACACGGACTGAGCCCTTCCTGCAGAGCTGAGCGGGCTCACCCCGCGCCCTCTATCTTGTCCTCTTTGGCATGACGACTCTCGTGCAGGTCAGCTGAAGCGGTGGCTCCCTTTACAGAAAATGCCTCTGCTGTGTGCTCCACATCCCATGCATGTATTCAGTTTGTAAGGAAGGCGGCTGAATTCTCTTAACGACAGACTAAGAGAGAAGGTGGCAAAATGAATACAGAATAATCGAGCAGGAAGAGACTTCTGAAAGTCACAGAATCCGTGACTCTGCTCGCATGAGAAAGATTCTGAGGAATCCCCAGAGAAAGAAAATCCATAGCAGGGTTTGAGCATCACCATCCTGTGGCCAGGACGCTTGTCCTTATAGCTCAGTTACGCGTCTCCTCCTTCCTGCTTTGTCTTCTCCTGAAATGGCAAGCAGTTGACCAGTTACCTAGAGTAGCACTTAGCGGTCTCTCCAGTGTGACCTGCACGGCACTCATCCGGCACCACATCCCTGGGGAAAGACTGCCCGGGCACCAGGTTGTAGAATCACTGTGTGCATGTGAACATGCATCTAAGGCTCTGAGACGCCCTGCAGCCAATCCGCGCATCTCACTTCTTTAACACAGAGTCTGTCAAATTGCCCCCTCCTTTTCTAGTAGCTTCTGTCTACACCCCACAGGGAACACACTTGGATGAACTCAAAGATACCTGGAGCTCCTTGCAATGGATCTGAGCCAATGAGGCCTCTGTTCTTTTCTTCTTCTTCTTCTTTCTTTCAATATGTGTTTGAAAGGCAGAATGTCAAGGAGAGAGAGACATAGAGAGATCTTCCAGTCGCTTGTTCACTCCCCAGATGGCTGCAGGAACCAGGAACTCCATCCGGGTCTCCCACATGGGTGGTGGGGGCCCAAGTACTTGGGCCATCCTCTGCTGCTTTTCCCAGGCCATTAGCAGAGAGCTGGATCGGAAGTGGAGCAGCCAGGATACAAGCAGGTACCCAATATGGGATGTAGGCGACGTCCCAGGCAGTGGCTTAACCCGCTGTGCCATGAAGCCAGCCCCTCTGCTGGATTTTCCCCATGCTGTGGAGGGGGTTTTCCTTCAACTTGCTGCCTCTCGCTGGCCGGCGTGTTGCCCACCCCTCCGCCAGCTGGCCCGCGAGGCAGTCCTTTCTCCCAGGGGTTTTGCTCCTGTGCTCAGCAGGAGCGGTTGTCATATGAACCTGTTCCTTTTCAGCACACCCTGAGCCGCGAGGAAGAGCTGCTGTTATCTGACTGCTGCTCTCATCTTCCAATCCACTAAGAGTCAGGACCAGCAGGTGGGACCAGTGTTCAGTTCTGGGCCTGTCACTCACCTGTGCGATTCCCTGGCCAGGTGTGCAGGGGTGAAGTGAGATGGCTGCACCCTGCTACTGAGTTTCTTCTTGAAGAGTCTACGGATGCCTGAGGGCCCCATCCGATGGCACCTGGCTTCAACTTTGTGGCTTGGCTGCTGCCTCCACCCACTGGTATCTTTGAAAGAGACAGCTGGGGGGGGGGGCTCGTATTATCATTGCACCCCAGAGCTCACCTACTGCAGCCTCTAATTTTACAAAGATCAGAACATGGCATTTAAAAAGACACCGAGCAGATGATAGCAAAGTTTTGAAAGAGAGGCACTGATTTTTAACCCAGGGTAAACTACCATGAATTCCTTCCCTCTGGTTTTCCCCTGCCTCCCTCCCTCCCTTCCTTCTTTCTATTTTATTTTTTTTACTTGCGGTCTATCTTGGTTATTAAGCGATCTGAAATCCTCTTTTTCTTTTCTTTTTTTTTTCTTTTTTATTTTATTTTATTTTTTTTGACAGGCAGAGTGGACGGTGAGAGAGAGAGACAGAGAGAAAGGTCTTCCTTTTGCCGTTGGTTCACCCTCCAATGGCCGGCGCGCTGCGGCTGGCGCATCACGCTGATCCAAAGGCAGGAGCCAGGTGCTTCTCCTGGTCTCCCATGGGGTGCAGGGCTCAAGCACTTGGGCCATCCTTCACTGCCTTCCTGGGCCACAGCAGAGAGCTGGCCTGGAAGAGGGGCAACCAGGACAGAATCCAGTGCCCCGACGGGACTAGAACCCGGTGTGCCAGTGCCGTAAGGTGGAGGATTAGCCTATTGAGCCACGGCGCCGGCCTCTCTTTTTATTTTCATGTTGTAAAATAAGCATCCCTGGTTTGGGCCACGGCACGCACCTTGGCGTTGTGGCTGGGAACTGTGGGGGCAGGGAAGGGCACTTGCACATGAGGAGAAGTGGGGGTGCAGAATGGCAGGGCTGCTGGCTGGGCGTCTCAGGGGTCTTGGGCTCCGTGGAAAGCACGGGTGGGGTCTTGGGCTCTGTGGAAAGCACAGGCGGGGTCTCGGGCTCCGTGGAATCATGGGGGAAGAATGGCTGGTGCAGCTCTCTGGCTGCAGCTGCACACTCTGCCGTGGGAGCTTCCCAATTCTAGAAGCCAACAGAGAGGCACTCCTGGGCAGGCACTGGGCTGGCTGCTGGGGTGGCACTGGGCTGGAAAGATCCTGGAAGAGCACCTTGCTCTGCCCTGAGGAGCTTCTGAGCCAGGGCCCCGGCTCGCACACCTGCCCCAGGGGCTGCTGGTTTTCCACGTGGACTCCTGGTCCTGTCCTTTTAGCCTCCACCTCCTCCTCCTGCCCGTGCAGCCTGCGTAGCATCAGGAGCCTGCAGAGAGAGGCCATGTGAGCTCTTGACCCTGCTGGCTCTGGAGGTAGCATCTACGTGTTCTGGGAGATTAGTACAATCCTCTAAAGAATGAGGAAGGAGAGAAAACTCCCCAGGACCCCACAGCCGGAGACCTTCAGTGTTTACGTTTTGTTATCTTTCCCTCCAGACAAACTCTGTGTCTCTATTCACTTCTCTACAGAAATCATAGAGTGTTTAATTTTAAACATTTTATACCTCTGGTTTTCTCATGCATTGCATAGCTATCCTATAGATACATTGTTATTTTGGTAATGTACATCTGAATGTTGGGTATTTAGATTGCTTCTTTCTTTTTTTTTTTTAATAATCAATTAATTAATTTGAAAGAGAGAGAGATCATCTACTGGTTCACCCCCCAGGTGCCCGCGATAGCTAGGGCTGAGACAGTACCAAAGCCAGGAGCATGGAATTCCATGTGGATCCCCCACCAGGGACACAGGAGCCCAACCATTGAGCCATGCTCTGTTGCCTCCCAGGGTGCACGTTAGCATCAGGAGCAGAGTTCGAACTCCAACCGAGGCAGTCTGATATGGAACGTGGGTTCCCAAGCAGTGTCTCGACAGCTGCACCGAACCCTGGCCCCATAGCTCGCTGTTCTTACAAACGGTGCCTCCGCGAACGTCTGCAGCGTGGGTACTCTCTCGGCTTTAGCACCCTTTCCTGGGTCCTATCCCTGCAGGAGCTGAGGAGTGTGGGCAGAGTGAGCACGTCCTTTGCTTCCTCACCGCGGGGAGCCGTCAGAAACCACACTAACTGAAAGCAGCAAAGGCTCACCCAGCCACGCACCAGGCGTGTTCCTAGGAGCTCGAGTGGACCGACCCACCCCCAACCCCTTCTTTTCCCCAGTGCACAGGGGGGCTCAGCCAGAGTCACGGGGCCAGGAAGCAGGGCGGTGGGGTTCCAACCCAGGCACTTGGGGCTCCTCCGGGTGGTGCCAGTGTCGCCCCGGTGAGATGCAGGAGCGCAGCCTGGCGATCCCTAGAGCATCTTTGCTTTTCATGTAATTTGTATTCCTCCACTCTCCACCAGCAGGGCTCCCAAGTGCAGCTCAAGTTTCCTGATACTGGTTCCCTGGCTCCTTTAACCCTACAGGTTCTCGTGGGTGTTGGGTGTGGCTGGGGTCTGGTGTGTGTGTATGTGTGTGTGTGTGTGTGTCCGTACAACCTTATGAATGGAGCAGAGTCAGCAGAGTGTTGAAGCACAGAGGTCTGACAACCTATGGAGAAAACCAGAAACCGCTGATGGTCGCTGGTGTTGCCAGTTCTAGCTAATTCATCACGGCTTCCTCGTTATCTCATCCCAGGCTCTTTGGCTGGCAAGTTGGTTGTTTCATAATGAGCCTGTTCCCCTGGTAGAGCAGGAAAGGGACCGGATTTGGCCGGCTAGCCTAAGTCCATCCCCGAAGCTCGCGTCTGCCGAGACTGTGTCCCGTCCCTGAGCCCATCTGTGCGGCTGTGCACAAGCTTGGCTGGATCCCACTGTGGGTCCAGTAAGACAGGGGACACTCGGCAGCATCCTCACTGGGATGCCGGGGCCCGGGCTGCTCTGATGGCCAAACACAGAGGCTGCCAGGCCTCCTTGGTATTCTGACTCACTAGATCTGGGAGAAGCCTGTACGGTGAGCGCTACCTTCAGCGAGTCTGGGGGGAGCTCAGCGGGCAGAGCCGTCCAAGTTCACTTCTTCTTGAAGAACCTCTTGCTGCCTCTCTGGGGTGTGCCTGTGGTAACTGGAATCGTGGAGCTGGCAGGGGGACCCTGGGCCACTCAGGAGAGTCTGGGGTACCCCCAGCAGGTGTAGGTGGCCAGTGACGGGACACCTCTCCATGTAATCGCCTTTCACATTTTCCGGTCCTTGTCACCACTGAGCCTCCCAGCCAGCCATGCACATTAGCACAGAGGCTCTCCTAGGAGTGCTCGTGGCCCAGAGAGGTTGGCTGGGTGGCCCAGGGTGGCCCAGCTTCTCCCATGACTGGCAGCAGCTCTTCTCCAGTCCTCAGGCCGCCTGGAAGTAGGCAGCCTCCCTCCTCACCACCCAGAAGGAAACAGCCCGCACCTGGTGCCTCTCCTGGCGCTGATGTGCAGGGGGCTCTGTCGTCTCATGCTCACTCACGCCCTTCTCCTGCCACCGTGGCTCCTTTGAGTGCTTTGAGTGAAACATGCAGTTGCAGTCTCCCAGCCCATTCTACAGGGAGTGGCACCAAGGGACAGAAATCCCCAGGGCCTGGGCCGTCCACGTCACCCCCCGCGGTCCGAGGACCCCGACATGCTGACCCGCAGCCCACAGCCCCAGCCCCTTTGCTGCTGTCTCTCTGCAGAGAGCACAGTGGTCACAAGGAACCAGGACAGTCCCACCCGAACCGCAGCTCCCCCAGCCACAGCCCCCTCCCCCCAATTGTCAACCTGCAGCGGATTCTCACACACCCCACCTCCCACCGCTTCCCTCACCCCTGTGCTCACTGCCTCCTCCCACTCCCTTCCCAGAATAGCCCCAGAGCCCACCTGCTTCTTGCAAGGCCACTCTGTGGGGCCGGGGCCCTGCAGTGGTGCATCCCATTGGGGCCCCCTGCCGAGGGGGCCCATCGGGGGGGCCGGCCAGGGAACTGCAGTCCGACCCCAGCCACTGCAGCCGTCCATCCCGCGACCTGTGAGGGGCTCAGAAATCGCTTCCCATTCAAAACGGGCCTTTGGTTTCTCTCTCCTCCTCTTGCCCTTGTCCAATCCCTTTCCCTTGCACCAGCTGCATGCTGGAGAGGCTCCCATGACTGCAGCCTCTCTGTGTCTGATCTTGCAGCCTCTACCCCGGGGATGCTCAGGGGGAGGGGCAGGAGGGCAGAGGAGGCGGGGTTTTGGCTGTGCCAGGCAATGCAGGCAGCAGAGCTGCACCTGGGGACAGTAGCCAATGCTGTCTCCCTGTCCCCTTGACCTCCTGTTCTGTAGCCGGTATACGGTAACTGAGTCTCCCGCAGCCGTGTCACCCTCGCCCTGTCCCGAGGCCTGCACACTGTGGCTTGCTGTTGACTTAGTGGGGAGGGGCAGACACGGTCCTGGGGGACTTCTGATTGCCAGCACTGGCTCCAGGGAAAGGCGCACTCCTGCACCCTACAGGACCGCTGCTGGCAGGGTCAGGCCCCAGTCTGCCCCTCCTCCCAGACAGCAGATCAGTGCACTTTTCTGCGGGGATGGGGCGAGGGGAGGGTTTCCATGGAGGGGAGAGGAGGATGTGGCTGGCAAACTCCTCTCTCTCCCTCCCTCCTATAGCAGACACCCGATGGGGTCCTTGAGTTGCACGCGGCCCAGGATGGGGTCCAGTGTCAGCAGACAGCCATCAGAGGGTCCAGGCGTGCTGCACAGCAACCCCTTCCCTGCCCCTCACCCAAAACTCCAGCGATAGCTGGCTCATCCCCATCTGAGCCAGCCTGAGTCTCTTTCCTAGAAACTGTTAGCTGGGACGAAAGGTCCTGGTTCAACAGGGCTGGACTCAGTGGAAGACCTCCCAGTCCTGGGAACTGCAAGGACTCTGAGGTCCTGGAGATCACTGGAGTGTCCCAAGGCCACAGGCTGTGATGACAGAGCTGGGGATCGGAGTCCAGCGTGTCAACTCACGTATTCCTGTGGCTAAGACACAATGTCTCTGCACATCATCTCCTATGGAACTTGGGCCTTGTGCTCCGCAGCTGTGAAATGGGCTCGTTCTCGCACCCTGTGGAGGGTTCCCATCAGGACAAGGTGGGCTGAGCAGGAGAGCAGGCGTTCAGCCTGGCCCATATTGGAGTCCCAGGGTTCAGCCCCCGGCTCTGCTCCTGCCTCCAGCTTCCTACTAATGCAGACCCTGGGAGGCAGCGGTGGTGCGAGTAGTTTGCTCCCTGTCACTTCTGTGGGAGACCCGGATGGAGCTCCCGACTCCTGGCTTCAGCCCTGGCTGTTGAGGGTATTTGTGGAATGAACCACTGGATGAGAGCTTTTTCTGTCTCTCCACTTCTGAAATAAGTGAAAAAAATAATAATAAAAAAGAGGCATAGTTCTCCCAGAATTACTGCTCAGTAAGAGAAAGGCTTCCTGCTCCAAGGAAACCAGAGCTTCTCCTTCCCGGCCCTCTGGCTGTGAAGCTGGTGAGCTTCTGGAACGATCTCGCGCTTTCACGGTTGGGAGTATTTAGGGCTGGCTTCATCTTTTTCATTCCCCGGCAGCATTGTGTCAGAGACCTCTTGGCCACATCTAACAGTGCCGCTTAAAGAGACATGAAACAAAGAAGAACTTTTTTTTTTTAATCTCCTACCCAAGGTTTCCCAAATGTTTGTGGGAAATGTGTATTACCAAAACAACTATGCATATTTCAAAATTTTTTGTACCAAAATAAATTTTCCTGCCCCCCTTGCCTGGCTTCCTCCCTCCTTTTCTTTTCTTCTTTCTATTATTTTGTTACTCCTTAAAAATATCTTATTTATTTTATTTTATTTACTTGAAGACAAAGAGAGAGAGAGTGGGAGAGAGAGAGAGAGAGAGAGAGAGAGAGAGAGAGACCTGGTGATTTATTTTGCAAACACACACAACCGCCAGGCGGGGCCGGCCTGAAGCCAGGAGCCCAGATCTCAACCTGTGTCTCTGGTGTCGTTGTCAGGGACGCTAGTACTTGAGCCATCGCCTGCTGCTTCCCAGGGTGCGCATTAGCCAGGAGCTGGAAATGTAAGCAGAGGGAGGACACGAACCCAGGGACCCTGGTGGGGGGTGCAGGTGTCCCATGCAG
The DNA here is from genome assembly GCF_033115175.1 of Lepus europaeus. Classification (NCBI taxonomy): domain Eukaryota; kingdom Metazoa; phylum Chordata; class Mammalia; order Lagomorpha; family Leporidae; genus Lepus; species Lepus europaeus. The sequence continues at coordinate 100,459,211 of NC_084832.1, read as the reverse complement.
TACCTTAACAGCTACACTAGCACCTGCCCAGGTCCTGTCCTATGTTCTCCCCTTATTACTACTGGGTCCTGATTGAGGGCCGTAAGTGGGGATACTGGCAGTACAAGCAGAGCAGGTGCAAGTGGTAGAGGTGCAAAGCATGTACTCTGCAATGACTTCTTCCCTGTGGGCTGGCAGGGTTGGGGGAGGCTTCCGAGCGAAGTGGACATATCAGCTGGGCCTTGGGAGATGACTTGGAATGTTCAAGGTTGGAAAGAAAATTCTTAATCAAAGGATTCACTTGAGCAAAAGCATGGGGGTGGGGGGGATGTTGTGTTTGAGGAACTCGGAGAAAGGGGAGGCTGGAAAAACAAGCTGGGTCAAATCATGAATGGCCATGGCGCTGCTGCGAGGTAGAGTCTTCCTGGGGGTGAGGGTTTTAGGTCGGAGGTATTTGGGGCTGATGCCACACTTGGAACGCAGGCAAGGGCGGGAAGGAGACCAGAGGTAGGGGCCGGTAGGGGCAGTTGCAGGCAGAGCCAGAGGTGGTAGGGGCAGCTCACTCTGTTGGGAGGAATGTTTTATCATGGACAATGGTTACAATCCGTGGCACGTGAAAATAAAATGCAGTCTAGGGATGGGCGTTTGGTTTAGAGTTAAGATACCCATTAGCATCCCACATCGGAGTGCCTGGTTTTACACCTGGCTCTGGCTCTTGACCTCAGCTCCCTGCTAATGTGTACCCTCGGCGGCAGTAGGTGATGGCTCAAGTGCTTGGGTCCATGGCACCCATATGGGAGATGTGTATGGAGTTCTGGGCTCCTGGCTTTGGCCAGGGCCAGTCCTGGCTGTTGCAGGCATTTGAGGAGTGAACTGGGGGATGGGAACTCGCGCCTGCTTTTTCTCTAATAAATAAACATTGTAAGGGGACAGCATAAAATTTTTTTAAAAAATATTGTTTTATTTTTATTTCCTTGAAGGCAGAGTGAGAGGAGCGGAGAGGAGAGGAAGTGTGGGGAGAGAGACTAAGGTCTCCCATTCTCTGGTTTGCTCACTAAATGTCTGCAACAACAGGGCTGGCCAAGGCCAAGGCCAAGGCCAAGGCCAGGAACCTGAAACTCAGTCCAGGTCTCCCACGTGGCTGGCAGTGACTCAAGCACTTGGGCCGTCTCCTGCCACGTTAGCAGGAAGCTGGCATCCGGAGTGGCGCTGGGACTCAGTCGCAGGCACGTGGTTCAGGATGTGGGTGTCCCGTGCGGTGTCTTGTGTAACCTTTGCAGCAAGTGCCCTAGCCCCGCCTGACTCACCAGTTTCACTATCATTTGGAAACCCTGCAGGCATGACGCATGCGCGGATCACCCCTGCAGGGGCCGGCCTTTCCTCCGGGGAAGCTCTTCTAGGATCCAGGTGGAGGAGGCTGCAGGCACTTGCTGAGCCTCTGCTGGGAGCTCTGGGCAGCGGGTCCAGCGTGGCCTCTGCAGTCGAGAGCTGGGTTTGAAAGGCTCTTTGGGTTGAGGTGCTGCCACGCCAGGCAGGGAGGACGTCTCCAGGATTTCTCCACAGTGGAAAACAGGCATTCACAGGGTGGGGTTGGTTATTGTCCTCTGATGACCTGAGGGACCTAGGCCTCCCCTTGGCTCTCTCCGGGAGCCTGAGATACAGTTCCTCTAGTGGCCTGGAGGGGGCGGCAGGGAACAGCTCTTTTGTTGGGCATTCTCCATACTATCAGGGCCTCCAGGAAGTGGTCAGGTGGAGAGACTGGACCAACAGGTTTACTCACAAACAGAAGCCGGGGCATTGCCTATCAGGGTGCAGTGCAGCGCTCCAGCCTGGCTCCCTGCCGTTGGCGTTGGTGGTGCCCTGTCTTCCACACACTGGGTGGTGAAGGTTGGCGAGGCGAGGGTCCTTCTTTGTCCGCGGGTGGCTTTTCCAGGGCAGCCTGCGTGCAGTGTGCTGTGACGGCCCAGGGTCCCCAGGCTCTGGGGAGGTCTGAGACGCTTGCTTGAGCTCTTTGCCCTTGACTTGCTACCTGACTTTGCACAGAGAGTGTAGCCTGTTCTGTACCCCATTTTCTTGAGAGGGATATTGGGCCACTGTGAGAAATAGGAAACACAAAATGAATTGGTCACGGAAGAGCAGCTCATGGGTAGGTGTGTGCAAACTGTTTTATTCTTATGTTTATAAGTACATGTGCTCTGCTTACCAAGTCTGCTTGGAAGATGAGTATTATAAAAAACTATGTGTGGGTTTCAACTTTTTAAAAAGTGAGTTATTTATTTATTTATTTATTTTGACAGGCAGAGTGGACAGTGAGAGAGAGAGACAGAGAGAAAGGTCTTCCTTTTGCTGTTGGTTCACCCTCCAATGGCCGCTGTGGCTGGGGCACCGCGCTGATCCGAAGCCAGGAGCCAGGTGCTTCTCCTGGTCTCCCATGGGGTGCAGGGCCCAAGCACTTGGGCCATCCTCCACTGCACTCCTGGGCCACAGCAGAGAGCTGGCCTGGAAGAGGGGCAACCGGGACAGAATCCAGTGCCCCGACGGGACTAGAACTTGGTGTGCCGGCGCCGCAAGGCGGAGGATTAGCCTATTGAGCCTCAGCGCAGGCCAAAAAGTGAGTTCATTTAAAAAAATAATTGTATTTATTTATTTGAAAGGCAGAGGGACAGAGAAAGAGGGAGAGAAAGAGAGATTGCTCTTCCACCCCTCCCAGGTTCATTTGCCAAATGTCTGCAAAATCTGGGGCTGGGTGAGTTCAGAACTCAGTCTGGTTTCTCACATGAAGAGCAGGGACCTAAGTACTTGGCACATCCTCTGCTGCCTTCCCAGTGCATTAGCAGGAAGCTGGATTGGAAGCAGAGGAGCTGGGACTCGAACTGGCCCAGTGATATGCAATTGTTTGTCCTAAGCGGCAGCTTAACCATCTATACCACAACACCCATCCTGGGTTTCAACATTTTTAACACCAAAATAAGCTTATCTTTTAACTCTATTTTCTTCTTCTTTTTTTTTTTTTTAACATTTTGTTTATTTATTTGAGAGGTAGAGTTATAGACAGTGAGAGGGAGAAACGGAGAGAGAGGTCTTCCATCTGCTGATTCACTCCCCAAATAGCTGCACTGGCCAGCCGGAGCTGTGCCGATCTGAAACCAGGAGCCAGGAGCTTCCTCCAGGTCTCCCACGTGGGTGCAGGGGCCCAAGCACTTGGGCCATCTTCCACTGCTTTCCCAGGCCATAGCGGAGAGCTGGATCAGAAGAGGAACAGCTGAGACTAGAACCGGCACCCATATGGGATGCAGGCACTGCAGGCAGAGGATTAACCTACTGTGCCACAGTGCCAGCCCCTAACTCCATTTTCTGTTAACTCTTTGAAGTACCCATATATTTACTACAAGAAACCAGAGACGATTTATTGCAAAACCAGTGATTCTTTTGAGTCAGGCCTACCTAGTTCATGCTCAGCTGACAGCATCTTAGGCAGTGTCCCTGTGAAGTGGAGTATTCGCTGTCACCCAATGATTTTCAACAACAGAACCAATTCTGAACAACAGTTTGGGGTCACGCCTGACACTTGAACTTCCCCCGTGAGCTGAGAGCCTGCTTTCACATCTTTTTTTTTTTTTTTTTTTTTTTTGACAGGCAGAGTGGACAGTGAGAGAGAGTGACAGAGAGAAAGGTCTTCCTTTGCCGTTGGTTCACCCTCCAATGGCCGCCGCGGCTGGCGCATCGCACAGATCCAAAGACAGGAGCCAGGTGCTTCTCCTGGTCTCCCATGGGGTGCAGGGCCCAAGCACTTGGGCCATCCTCCACTGCACTCCCTGGCCACAGCAGAGAGCTGGCCTGGAAGAGGGGCAACCGGGACAGAATCCGGCGCCCTGACCGGGATTAGAACCCAGGGTGCCGGCGCCGCTAGGCGGAGGATTAGCCTGTTGAGCCACGGCGCCGGCTTCACATCTTAATCCTTGCTTGGAAATCAGAGAAAATGCTAGTCCTAAAATGACCTCCCTTTCCTGCCTTAAACCTGGGACCTGCTTGTGCACTTTTCGTGTGCTTGGCTTCAGTTCGTGGGAGGTTAGGGTTTCCGGTGGTGCTTTCACTGGCAGTGAACCCAGGCTCGCTCAAAGGGTTCTCTGTGATGTGAGACTGGCGCTCAGGGTTCCAAGTCTAGACTGGAGCGGAACGCAGTGCACTGGAAGCGCATAGACTCCTCAGTTTGGTGTCTTGGTTGCAGCCATCTCGCTCTGTGACTCTGGGTGTTATTTAACCTTGCAGATCCTCAGTTTTCTCATCTGGGAAATAGAGAAAATAATGCCTACTTCCCAGAATGGGTGGGCTTCTTCCTGAGATCAGGAAATTAAAGGGTTTTGAACACAGAAAGTGATTGATAAAAATGTAACTATTATTTTAACTAGGCTATAGAACTTAGATCTTCTGTAGTTAACTGGATCTAGCTAGCTTTGTTTCGGTTAGAAATTGCTAAAGTTCTGGATATAACAGTAGTCATAAAGGGAAGAAGTAGAGGCTGGTGTTGTGGTGCAGCAGGTTAAACACCTGCCTGACACCAACAGCCCACGTTCAAGTGTTGGATCAAGTCCTGGATGCTCTGTTTCTGATCTCCTGGCCTCCTCAGCGTGCAATAGCTCCACAAAGCGGTTGAAAGTTGGGGGAAGGGCTGGAGTTGTGGCACAGCACATTAAGCCACATGGGAATGCCAGTTCAAGTCCCAGCTGCTATACTTCTTCTTCTTCTTCTTTTTTTTAAGATTTATTTATTCCTTTTTTTTTTTTTTTGACAGGCAGAGTGGACAGTGAGAGAGAGAGAGACAGAGAGAAAGGTCTTCCTTTTCCATTGGTTCACCCCATAATGGCCGCTGTGGCCAGCGCACCGCGCTGATCCGAAGGCAGGAGCCAGGTGCTTCTCCCGGTCTCCCATGTGGGTGCAGGGCCCAAGGACTTGGGCCATCCTCCTCTGCACTCCCGGGCCACAGCAGAGAACTGGCCTGGAAGAGGAGCAACCAGGACAGAATCCAGTGCCCCGACCGGGACTAGAACCTGGGGTGCCAGTGCTGCAGGCGGAGGATTAGCCTATTGAGCTGCGGTGCCAGCCAAGATTTATTTATTTCTTTGAAAGCAGAGTTACAGAGAGAAGGAGAAGCAGAGAGAGAGAGAGAGAGGTCTTCTCTCCTCTGGTTCACACCCAATTGGCCTCAACAGCCAGAGCTGCACCAATCTGAAGCTGCGCTGATCCAAAGCCAGGAGCCAGGAGCCTCCTCCAGGTCTCCCACGTGGATACAGAAACCCAAGGACTTGGGTCATCTTCCACTGCTTTCCCAGGCCATAGCAGAGAGCTAGAAAAGAAATGGAGCAGCCAGTTCTCGAACCGGCGCCCATATGGGATGCCGGCACTGCAGGTGGTGGCTTTACCTGCCACGCCACAGCGCTGGCCCCTGCAACACCCCTGATCGAGCTCCCTGCTAATGCTCCTGGGAAAGCAGCAGAAGATGGTCCAAGTCCTTGGGTCCCTGCCACCCATGTGAGAAATGCAGATGGAATTCTAGGCTCCTGGCTTTGGCCCTATTGCAGCCATTTGGGGGAAGTGAACCAGCAGATGGAAGATCTCCTCTTTCTGTCTGTCCCTCTCTGTCATTCTGCCTTTCAAATAAATAAGTAAATATTCAAAAAGATAAAAGGGAAACAGAGTAACTCATATCTCTGCATCTAAAACTAGACGTCAGGGACAGTTATGGTCCAGGGGGTAAAATGTTTTCTTTTGTATTAGCTATTCCAGATTCGGCGTGTGTGTCTTGTACATGTAAAATCCTTAGTTCGATATATTCATTATTTTAGTTTGATTATTTCATTACCTTTTAGCTTATTCTGGATGTTGCTTCTGGTTAATAAATATTGATTGTGAAGATGACAATCTTAAGGCTGTGTACATTTGAATGGAAATGCCATTGGTATTTAACCATCCTCCCTTATCTGTGCATGTTTATCTTCTGTGTTGTGATTTCCCGTGAATAAATTCTTGGAAGTGGAATTGTTACGCTACAGATTTTGTATGCCTTAAAGATTTTGACATGTTTTGCTCAACGTTCCTCCAAAGAGTATACCTGTCCTGGGTGGGATTGCCAGATAAAATACAAGCTGTCCAGTTATATTTGAACTTTGAATAAATAACATAGTTTTTGTAGGATAAGGATGTCCCAAATATTACAAAATTGTTTGAAATTCAGATGTAAGTGGAGATTCTGTATTTCTGCTTACCAGGTTTCCTCACCCTAAGGCGGTACATTAACCTCGCTTTACAAACCCAGTGGTGCTTCTGCAGCTTCCAGGTTGGGAGCCTCATGCCTCGGTCCAGTGACCTTGTGCACCCCAGAGCACCGCCTCAAGCCCCCATCCAACTCCTGGGATGCTATCATCTAGCCCTGCGTGGAGAGGACTCTCAGCTACTCACAGTGTATTAACCTGCTCAGACGGGCCATGACCAATTGCCATAGACAGAGCACTGTCGACAACAGACACTAATTTTCTAACAATTCTGGTGGCTGGAAGCCCACCACCAAGGTGCTGGCAGTTTGGTTTCTAGTGAGGGCTCTTGATAGCCACCTTCTCACTGCACCCTCACCCGGCCTTTTCTTTGTGGGCAGCAGAGAGAAGGGCCCCGGCATCCCTGTGTCTTCTTGGAGAGCAGCCGTCCCATTGCACATGCACTCCACCCCATGACCTTCCGTACGCCATGCGGGGGGTTAGGGCTTCAGCACGTGAGTTTGAGGAGGTGGGGACACGAACATGCAGTTCATTCACAGGTGTTCTCCTCTTCTGATTGCTTCCAGAGGCTCTCTAGGAAGTCAGCGCTTTTGGAAAAAAAAAAAAAAAAAAAAAAGGCAGGCAAGCTCTGCTTAAACAAAATGTATGAGTTGAACTCAAAAGCTTAAGGAAGAACTTAATTTAAAGATTTATCTCCTTATGGAATATTTTCTTTATTAAAGCAATCTGTCTCTAAAAGTCATCTTTCAGCCACCTTGTGGAAACACAAAAGTGCACATCAAGGCAGTGTGGTGGTGCCGCAGGTTAAATGCTGCCTGGGACTGCCTGTTTGAGTCCCGGATACCCTGCTTCCAATCCAGCTTCCTGCTACTGCACCTGGAAGGCAGCAGATGATGGCCCAAGTCCTTGGGTCCCTGCCGGCAATGTGAGAGACCCAAAGGACTTCTGGCTTCACCCTGGCTTTTGGGAGTGGTCCAGTAGATGGAAGAACTCTCTCTGTGTCTCACCTGCTCTCTCTCTCACTCTGCCTTCAAATAATTAAACATTTTTAAAAGTACAGATCAATACCCATGTATAGGATATATATATATTTTTGTATGCCTGTATATATGAATACAAACAGACAGGAAGTGTAACACTAACAAAGAGTACTAGCTGCTGAACACTGTGTCTTACAATGCTTTTTTTTTAAAGATTTATTTATTTGAAAGTCAGAGTTATACACATCTGCTGGTTCACTCCCCAGTTGGCCACATGGCCGGAGCTGCATGAGTATTTAAAGACCCGTGTGGAGGTCATATGTATTACATGTGATGGTCACGTTTTACTGTGTGTGAAGCTCATACGTGTCGTTGGCGGTTACGTCTAAGAAGGCCAAGTGAAAGGGAAGACTTCACATTGGCTTCCTTGGGCAGAAACTCCTTGCAGCTCATAACCTTTTGCACACTTTGTCTCAGTAGACGTTTCCAGAAAACATGTGTGATGACGGGCCTGTAGTGTAGAGAGGAGAGGGAGGCAGGGCTTTCACAGAAAACATGCCCTCTCCAAGCCCTCGAGTTTTGGGATAGAGATGAGACGGATGATTAAATGTTATTTAAACTCAGGCAATCCATATGGTTCTTCAAAATATACAGTATGAAAAAAACTATAGATTTCAAAAGTTTTTAAAATCAAACCTTTTTAAAAAAGATTTTTCGAATTTATTTGAAAGGTAGAGTTACAGAGGGGGGGGGGGAGGGGGAAAAGATGGAGAGGGGTCTTCCATCTGCTAGTTCACTCCCCAGATGGCCTGAAGCCCAGGGCTGAGCCAGGCTGAAGCCTGGAGCCAGGAATTCCATCTGGATCTCCCACATCCGTGTCAGGGGTCTGAGAACTTGGGCCATTTTCTGTTACTTTCCCAGGTGTGCTAGCAGGGAGCTGGATTGGAAGTGGAGCAGCTGGGGCTCAAACGTGCGCCCATATGGGATGCGGGCATTATAGGAAACAGCTGAACCTGCTCTGTCTCAAAGCTTTTAATTCCATTTCCATGAACTTTCTGAAACACCCTCAGATTGGCTGCTGCAATCGTGAAACAGTTTCAAACAGATCATTCAACACACATTCACTGAGGTGTGTAATTTGCGGCGATCTGGTCATCTTCAGGAGTGAAGCGCTGGAGTGCTCTGAGTCCGCGGGGCTCGCTGAGCTGTGAGCTCCCTGCGGGTGGACGAGTCTGCCTCCTTGTCTCCAGGTGGCCTTTTTCTTAGACTCCTGTGGCCCCTTTAAGAAAGTCGTCTCCAGTGGCTTGTCTGGGAGCATTCTGGGGGCGTGGCGGGGCAGGTGGCCTGCAGGCTCGCCACTCATGCTATGCTTAATCTTCCCTGTTTTCAGTGCACCCATGTGGGTGCAGGGGCCCAAGCACTTGGGCATCTTCTGCTGTTTTCCTAGGTGCGTTAGCAGGAAGCTGGATCAGAACTGTAGCAGCTGGGACTTGAACCGGCTCTCCCATGTGGCTTAACGTGCTGTGCCACAGCTCCAGCCCTTCCCCCAACTTCCAATCCCTTTGTAGAAGCTATTGCATGCTGACCAGGCCAGGAGAAAGCAGCCAGGTGCTATCCCGTGAATCTCATGCTAATATGCTAATGGCCAGTTATCACCAAGTCACAAGGTAAACGCCTGCCCCTGGAATGCCAGGCTTGCCATGTGCTTTTGCGTTAAATGAGTAAAACTGTGAAATTTGTAAAACTTGTAGTTACTAGTTGTTTTATGCTATGGGTCTTTGGATTTGCTCTTGAATAATTGAAATTACAGATATTACATCTTTCCATTCTGCAAAAATCTGCACAGGCAGGAGAATAACATCAACTGGAATTTTTGTCAGTCCTTCCCTTTGCCAGAGCCATTTCACAAACACCTGGTTCCCGTGGTAGCCCTAAGAAGTCTAGAGCACCTCGACTCACATGTGCGGTCACGGACATCGCGAGCAGTTGCTGCTTTGCTGTGTCTAGCCGAATGCTGCTTTGCTCCTGCAGTGCTGTGGTAGTTGTGGGGACATCCTGCATCAGGGCTGCTGAGCACCGAGTTTAATTTTCTTGGCACAGGGTAAGGTAGAGGCAGATGTGGAACACAGGGCTCTGGGCTGCACATCTCGCACCTTCCAATAGAAAGCAAGCGTAAAGGCAGCAGGAGATCAGAGAAGAGAGAGCTCAGTCCCCGACCAGCGACCAGCGAGGACTGAAGGTGGTGGGGCTCGGCAGGGCCTGGATGGATGATAGGAGTTAGGACTGGGAGCCGGCGCTGTGGCTCAGCGGGTTAAAGCCCTGGCCTAAGGTGCTGGCATCCCATATGGGTGCTGATTCTAGTCCCGCCTGCTCCTCTTCCAATCCTCTCTGTTGTGGCCTGGGATAGCAGTGGAAGACAGCCCTGGTCCTTGGGCCTCTGCACCCGTGTGGGAGACCTGGAGGGGACTCCTGGCTCCTGGCTTCACATCGGCACAGTTCCTGCCGTTGTGGCCATTTGGGGAGTGCACCAGCAGATAGAGAGACCTCTCTCTCTCTGTCTCTACTTCTCTCTGTAACTCTGTCTTTCAAATAAATAAAATAAATATTTAAAAAAGGAGTTAGGTCTATGGAATGAGGCATCCTGGCAGGTAGGGTAAGGGAAGAGCCATGGGCGTCAAGAGCTTTTCCGTGGAAGGAGGCAGGCACCTGAGGTCGCTGAACTACGAGGATCGGAGATGGGACCCTAGGAAGTGAGAGGGAGAAGGGCTGCCCTTTGTGGGTCTTGGAAGTCAAACAAATAGCTAGGACTTGCTTGTTTGGGATAGAGGGCCACTAAAGGTGGAGAAGTAAGGACAGCACACAAAGACAATGTATGCAGAAATGGCTCAGTTTGCAGGTGCACAGCTTGCGAGACCTTGCAGGTGCACAGCTTCCGAGACCTGTGTGGGTCATGGGAGATACGATTTTAGCACAGTAGAGAGCTCGGACAGAGGGGCCCGGCAGGGGGCCACTCTGCAAGCACCAGAGGAGCTGAGGGAGGAAGCTGGAGTTCGCAGGGGTCTCCGTGTCGTCCCTCATGCATGCCCCCCTGCACCCCACTCCCCATGTGGCTAACTTCCCGTGTTTTGTTCTGGTTCCTCCCTGGCAGGGGAAATGCCGGCATGCTGCCCTGCGCAAGGAGACCTGCACACACCCTTCTGATAGTGAGTGGCTGGGCAGAGAAGACTCGAAGCTCCAACTTCCTTGGAAGACAAGAGCCTTATTTGTGTGGTTGGCCTGACACCTGCCCTGGTGGCCTCCACAAGCGGCAACCGGAAGAGCAAAAGCTGAAGCTGGACCCACTGGCATGAAAGATGGGGCCCAGAATGTTGGGGTGAGGCTGTGGTGGGAGGGTGAAGGCTGGTGGTGTGGGCAAAAGAGACAAAGCATGGGGAAGCCAGGGGGTTCCAGAATGTGCATGGCTGTGCCTCAGATCCACCCAGAAGGGTGGCTGTGGAAGAATCCCAAATACATGTATGGCAGAGTCTCCAATGCTGTGTATGCTACGTGAAGACATTGGCAACTCAGTTAGGCAGATTGGTGGTCTTGACAAGAGCAGGGAGGTATGGAAGATGCCAGAACACTTGCAGCCTTCCAAGCGTTCTCACTGCACCCGGGGGTGTACTGGACCTCCACGATCACCAGGAAAACCCTTTGTCACCCTCCACAGGGACCCAGAGCACGGGCAGGGGTAATTCTCTAAGAGGGCAAGATGTGAAACCCATGGTCTAAGGTCACGGTCTCATGAGCGTGCCAGTGCCAAGGTCAGAGTTGTCTTTCTCCTGTATTTCCCAGGGCCCCGATGATGCTGTGTGTGGGCTCTCCCGGGTGAAGTGAGAGTTCTCTCTAGGAACCCCCATGTTCTTCTTGTAGGTGAGAGCTGTTCACTCACAGCCTGTCCTCCTGGAAGGAGAGCCTCATTACCTGTGGGAAGTTCTTGATCCCCATCTTGTCCCTCTTCCGGGGTCTCTGGAGGGGGACATTGCCACCAGCAGCCACTCACCCGGGTGTCTGTGTCTCTTTGTGACAAAGCCCATTAGGATGATTTTCTCACACTGAACTTACTTTCCTTAGCTCGGCACCCCTGAGGTGTGGTCTGCTTGAATGCCGAGGCCCTGCCGGTTCTGCTCTGAGCACCGGGGCTTCACTTCTGTATGGAGGGCACTTGGCCACGTGTGCACGAGACATGGGACTGTCCCTCCTAAAACATCCAGTGAATGTGTGAGGAAGAGGGAGTGAATGAAGTGCTGGCTCCAGTTACTGTACACAGTTACAGCACTTCCACACAACTCGTCACGTGCTCACACTCACAGTGCTCACTGCAAGTGAAGACGGCTGTCAGTCATCCTTACAACACTCGCCCCCTCTTCTCTGCCAGGCCTCTTCTCCTACTGAATAAGCCTAGTACCACTGATGTCTCCCGGGAAGGGCGTTCCCCCAACTGTGTCTAATATTCATTTGTTCACCCACAAAGCAGTGTTCCCAGGGTACCTGCTCTGGATCCCCCGTCTTTCTAGATACTGAAGATGCACCAATCAACAAAAGCAACCGAGCCTTTGCCTTTATGAGGGTTAGGTCCTGGTGGGGAGGGAGAAGGAATCCATGCAGAAATAACTCAGATTGTGTGCTAAGTGAGTATGCAGGCAAAGGAGGGGACCATAGCTTAAGGCGGCGGTGGGGGGGACTGTATCCGTCAGCTGTTTGTCGCCGTCACAAATGCCTGAGAGAAGCTGTTTGTGAAGGAAAGGGGTTGCCTTTGGATCATGGCTTTGAATCCAGGATTTGGTGTGGAAGTCCTACTTTGGTCTGGTTGTCTGCTGGGGCCAAGGGCAGAGCAGTGTGTGGAGGGTGGATCACGTAGCCAGGAAGCAGAGAGAGAGGGAGAGGAAGAAGAGGCTAGGCCAGACTTGGCTTATACAACCAGCCTTATTGAGACAGCTGCTTTTCGAGGGCATGCATTCAATAGCCCAAGGACTTCCCCTAGGCCCAACCCCTAATGCCATAATTGAATCCAGTCTCAGCCCTTAAACCATTAACCATTAACATAAAGACTTTGGGGACCCACCTGTTAGTACATGGGTCTTTGAGGAGCACCCACACTAATATCCAAATCAGAGCACTGAATTAGAAAGTATTGTCTGGGTGAAGAGCAGAGGGAGGTCCAAGGCTGAGCCATGGTGGTACCTGGGGAGAAACATCCCACTCAGAGGGAACAGCAAGTGCAAATGCCCTGAGGTGGGAGCATGGCTGGCATTTTCTGGGAATAGTGAGGAGGCTGTTGTGGCTGGAGAGCAGTGCATGACCAGAAGAGTAGCAGGAGCTGTGGCCGGAGATGCCTGGCGGTGGTGGGTGGGGCAGCTCAGTGGGACCTTCTGTAGAGTTTGCACTGCAAGTTGGAGGAGAGGCTGTTCCTCCAGGGTTTGAGCAGGGAGCTGGCATGATTAGACTTAAAATTCCAGCTCCCAGTCAGGAGTTTGAATCATCCAGGACAGAGCTGATGGTGATTGGGAGCAGGCTTGAGCAGTGGAAGCAGTGAGAATGGACAGATTCTAGATTATTCTGCAAGGAGTGCCAACAGGGTCCATGAGTCAGCTTTCCATTGCTTTAACTAAAATCCCCTAGAGGAGCCCCTTAGGGAGGAAGGAGGTTGATTTGGGCTCATGGTTTTGGAGGTTCACAGTCCAAGATCAGGCCCATTGGTTCAGGTATCTGATGAGGCTGGGAGATGGTGGAGAAATGACCAAGCACAGAGAGCCAGGGAGCACACTGTCCTTGTACAACCAAGCTTCCCGTGAGGACAGCCTCTTGAGGGCAAGTGCCCAGTGGCCTCAGACCTCCCACTGGGCCTCCCTCCCAGATGCTGTAATCAGATCCAGCCTCCACCCCTCATCCATCAGCATAGCCCGATAACTGCTAACATAAGCCTTTGGGGTTTCCCTGTCTGTGTGAGTCAGGGGAGCTAAACACCCGGTTCAGAACATGACACAGAGGCCTTGGGGGATGTGTGGAAGGCACCTGAACCTGGAGGCTGCGTCCCCCTCCCCAGCTGCTGCTGGAGGCCAGACAGCCCTGTCCCCGGGGCGGACCTGCATGATGAGCCTCCATCTGCTGGGCAGGTTCCGCCCTGCCCTGCCCTTCCCCGCGTTCCAGAGCAGCTCCACCAGAGCCTGGCTCCATGTCCCAGCACCATAGCCGTCTCTCGAGGAAGCCGTGGGAGGGGGGGCAGCTGTTGTCACCCCTGCCCCGTCTGTCTCTCTGACCCTGCGTCTAGGATGAGCTGCATCCCCATCTCCATGATTCATTCTCGTCTCTCACCCTTCTCCGCCTCCACACATCCACCCCCTGACTATACTCGCCACCCTCGTCCTGTTCTCCCTCCCCACTGCTTCCTGGCCAAGTGACAGAGCACCCAAAAGCAAAGTAGCCAGAGGACCCTCCAGCCCGCTGTGTATGAGCACAGAACAGAAGATTGAGATCAGCTGGAAGGCTCTTTCCCCCCGGATCCCCCTACCCGCCCCGGAAAAGGTGACGGTGGGGCTGGCACAGACTCCAGCTGGCAAGTGACAGGCAGGAGGATGTCCCATCTGGTAGACGCTGTACCAAAATAGGAAGCAGGAGACTAAATCACCCTGGGCAGAGGCAGTGGAGGGAGGAAAAGTGGGGAGGCACGGCGAACACCGTCAAGTCAGCAGGAGGCAGCGGACAGCTGCCCGGCTCCTGGGGAGGGACCAGAGAGGTGTTGTTGGAGAGAGGACGCGGCCACTTTGAGCGCCGATGTCGCAGCTGCCGTCGGACCATCTTTGGGGTGACTGTTCCAGCGGTGAACTCCTGTCTTTGTTTTCAGGATGAGGTGGCAGACAACTGATTTGCTAGGACGCTCCTGGGAGGTGTCTGCTGGTATTGGAAGGAGTCTGCTCCCTGAGCTCCATTGGGATGACCAGGGAGCTTCCTGCAAGTTCACAGAGAACTGGGGGTGGACTGGCCACGCGGCTGCAGAAAGTGGAAGCCCCCTCTTGCCAGGAAGAGCCACCTTGGCTCAGCTCTCAACAGGCATCTCTGCTGTGCAGCCGGCAGGTGCAATAGCCAGGTGACTTTGGCTCTTACCTGATTCTGGTATCCAGGCAAGAAGAGCAGGCTTGTTTGACTCATGATGCAGGGCTGTTCTGATGAGTAAGCGACTTGTTTGGAGCAGGGTGCTTCCTGAGTCTGGCTGGCTGGAGGCTCGTGGCTGTGGTAGCCATTGTAATGGCTGTCATTACTGTGATGGCATGGGCAACACAGCTTTCTCTTGCTGCTGAAAAAGAGCAGAATCCCCCAGCCGCACTTTCACAGCCTCCGTGGCCAAGCTGACAGCCCCGATAGAACCTTGGCCTGGAATCTACCGCTCCATGGGCTCCAAGGGAGGTTCTGTCTCTCTCAGCTCAATCTCAGAACACGAAGCCACCTGTGTGTCTGGGCAGAGTGTGAGAGACAGGATACAGTGCATCTGATGGTCGTTGTGAGAGCAAAGAGTGGTGACATTCGTGGACGTGCTTGGCACCTGGAAGCCCCCCGCCCCCATCCCGTGTAGGAGCCATGGGCGTCTCCATTGGCTTCCACTTACGTGAGCAATAGACAGTGTGCTCAACTGAGGGTCGTAGCTATAGGGTCATTGTGCCCATCTCCCTGCACACCACGCCGCTAACAGATGGAGGGGAGCGAGCCCACGGGTGGCAGTGGGGAGCTCATGGCTGCAAGAAGCTTCCTGTGCAGAAGGCCCATACTTCTGGTCGCTCTGGCTTCTGGCTTGTTCCTGTCCAAGAGGCCGGAGACAGAGATCAGGAGAGGCTGTCTCTGCAGCCCAGGCCTCCCCAGGCAACAAGTTTTAGTACTTGAGGTGACACGTGTGGGAGCCTGGGGGCCACCGACACCGGCTCTGTGTGGCCCAGCAGAAGCCCTGGTCCACTGATGCTTTTTCCCTGAAAGGTTCAGAGCCATTTCAGTTTCTAACAATGCTCCACTAGAGGGAGCCACCACCACCTCTATTTCTCCCAAACACCCACCTGCCCTTCGCGGTTCACAGCACCTCCTGATGGGGGCGCTTTCCAGGAAGGAAAAGCCTAAGCTGTGAGTCTATGCAGGGTTGAGACTGCGCTGCTTGGCCCCTGGGGCTGCGGGGTGAGCTGTCCTGGTGGAGAAGGATGTTCAGGGACGGATGGGTCAGGAGAGGCGCCTCCCGGAGGAGCTATGAGCAGCTGTAGATGTGGCTGCTGGGGACCCATGCAGATGTGGGGCGAAGCTCCCTGATCCCCAGGCAGGTGTGCAACCTCAGGAGCCCTTGCCATGTGGTGTCCCTGGTCTCCTGGCAGGAGCAACCGAGCAGCAGGAGTCTGCCGTGGCTGGTCCACTCCGAGGCCTGACATCCTGGGAACGCTGGCCCAGTTTGCACTCTGCGGAGGGAAGCTGTCTGTAGGGACCAGGAGAGGCTGTAGCAGAGAGATCAGGTGTGTTTTGGAAAAATGATTTTCCAGTTCAAATATCAGTTGGTCATGGAGATTTTCTGGAATCCTCCCAGGGTAAGAATTAGGCCAAATTATTTTGAACTCCTACCTGGCAACTTTTAGCTGGAGTCGGAGGGGCCAGCTGGAAAGGTGACCTTGCACACAGAGCTTTTCCCCTCCAGGGCCGGTCAAGCCCCCTGCCTCAGCTTCCTCCTCTGTGAAGCAGGAAGTCGATTCAGAGGAACTCCAGGATTCCCCTGGCAGCTGGCAGCAGTGCGTCCGCTTTGTCCTCCGGTGTGGCGGCTCGCTTGTCGCCGGTGCTCTGCTCTCCGCGGTCTGACGCCTGTTCAAAGTCCTCCCCCCACCCCCACGTATTCATCTTTGAAAGATCCCGGTGAAATAAAATTAGATTGGCCTCTTAGAACCAGTCAACTCATCAAAGTGATTCTGAGCCCTCCTGTGCTTACCTGGGTGGGCAGTAATGGGTGCATTTCACAGCCACGGGCGGGGGACGTCCAGAATCGGGGCAGAGACTTCTGCTTTCTGTGTCATCATCACTTGGCTGTCACTTAGTTGCTCTCCCTCTCCACCTCCCGCCGCTGACTTGTGCTGGGCCAGTGCTAGCTCTTGGGGGCTCTGGGAGGCTCCTTATACGCTGGCGACAGGGTCTTTGCCATTCTTCCTTTCCCAGCTTTGTCTCCCAGAGATTCCCAAACGCCCCTAACTCTCTTCCAAGCTGGGGTATGAGGAGAAAGACAGTAGGTGGCAATGGTAAGGGTGAGTATCTCCTTAGAAGCAACCCTGGGGGAGGGTGTGCTCGTTCTATGTGACAATCATGTCAATCATGTCTCAGCGACTGGATTAAGGAAAGGGGATCTCATAGTTTCTTCTTGCTCAGTTCTTCAGCCATCAAGAAAAGCTGGAGACGAATAGGAAGCAAAAGCCAAACATGTCTGGAGTAGGCCAGTGCTCACTCCTCACTGCTGGTCGGAATCTTCTGGAGAACTTGCTAAAAGGCAGGTCCCCAGGCTCCAGCCCCCGCAGATACTGATTCATAGGTCTGAGAAGGGGACTCAAGAAGGTGCGTGTTGTGGCTCATCAGACTGAGCTGTTTCCTACTCAGCTCCCTGCTCATGTATCTGTGAAGACAGTGGGAGACAGCCCACATACTGAGTCTCTGCCACTCACAGGGGACACCTGTATGGAGTTCTGGGATCCTGACTTCAGCTGTTGTAGCCATTTGGGGAATAAACCAGCGGAGGGAAGATTCTCTCTCTCTCTCTCTCTCTCTCTCTCTCTCTCTCTCTCTCTCTCTGCCTTTCAAACAAATAAGAGTCTTTTGTTTTCAAAAAAGGTGTCTATCAAGCTCCTGGCTAATGCTGATGCCCCAGTTCAGGCAGACACAGCACGAGTAGCTCTGGCAGGGACGCAACGGTGACACCGGGTAGTTGTCTGTGTCCACTGAGACGGTCGTGATGTAGATTACCTGAACATTTTTGTGCTCATCAGGAACAGTCCGTCCATGGATGCTCGTGTAGCTAAATCTCTAAGGCAACGAGGACAATCTCTTCCCTTAAATGAAGCAAAGCTGTAACTGAGCTATTGGTTCATCAAGGTGATGATGAGAAGCCTGCCTGCTTAGCGCTAGGGAGCTTCTGGCCACTAGGGGGAGCCAGGGCTACTTCTTGACAGGCCTGAGGGTAGGAGGAGAGGAAAAGTACTGAGGAGTGAGCGGAAACCCTTGAGAAAAGACTGCAACGCGGCGTGCAGGAGGCCCAGCGCAGCGCTGTAGCCCTGAGGTGCACAGACACCACCCAGAACCACAGGCTTGGCGGGCAAGAAGGACTGTTTACTTAGTAAATCGTTTGATTTCCCTCCCGTCCCCCAAATGCATCCCTGTTGACCTCATTATGCAAGAGGTGGCTTGTGGTATGAGAAGGAGCAAGTTCTCTGTCGCTGCTCTGCAGATGGAGCAGGGCAAAGCAGGCAGAGAAGGGTGCTTGTGCAAGATGACCGGGAGAGCCGGGTTTGCTGGCCCCGAATGTTCTCTGCCCCGGTGCGTGAGGGAGGGGGCTCCAGCCTGCGGGGTGGGCTGGGAGTGCTGGGGTCTCCGTCCACCCCGAGCGTCATGTGCTGCTCAGATGTCTCTCTTGGATAAGCGGAGCCAGAAGAATTGCTTGGGAGTGGACAAAGACCAAGGAAGGCAGATCTCGAAGCTAAGAAGACAAAGTGGCCTGCCTTGGACTCACTAGGAAGCGTGGTCCCTGGACTGGCGTGTGTCCTGGCTGTGGGGACCTCTTCAGGACACCTGTGTGTCCGAGCACACAGGGTCAGAGAAGCCAAATTGAGGTGTGCTCACCCCAAACTCCCCACAGGACACTTCTGGGGCACCCCGCTTCTTCCTAGGCACAGAGCCCTCCCCCACAGCACGGATGTGCCCTGGGAGTAGCTTCTCTCCCACATTCTTGGGAAGGGGCTTGCATTCCTGTCACTGAATCCCCTTTCTGGCCATGCCAGGGGCCAGCTAATGGTTTTGGAGACAACACATGTGAGTGCAGGTACCGTGGGGACCTGCAGGGTCCTTGGTGAACCGGCTGCGTGTATCTTGAACCTTAATTCATTCGGAGGACAAATTCACGAGGAGCAAATGATGGTACCCAGCGGTCAGCTGCACATACTGGGAGCTTGGTGCATGTTTTTCAGCCCTGCCCCTACTTCCCTTGACGGCCATGAACCCTCTGTAGTCTCCCATCCCTGTGACCAACACAGGTCCACCACTTGCTCAGGCAGAGCCCCAGGGCAGCTCAGTGGAGGGACCGGCAGCCTGGTTTTGTACGCTTCCCAGTGATGGCTTCCGGCACAGCAGGTGGGCCGACTCCTCCTTGGAAAGGCATATGTGAAAAGAGCATTGGCTGCGGGGTGTGTGTGTGTGTGAGTGTGTGCGAGTGTGTCTGAGCGTGTGCAAGTGTGTGAGTGAACTCCGCTCCCACCACAAACACATTCCGCACGGCTCCTCTGTGTGACTTTGTGCTTTGCTCTCCCCACTGCCCCCTGCAGAAAGGGCTCGCACAGAAGACCACGGTGTCCCTACCACCTCCCCACCCCTTGCAGGAGGCAAGTCTTGCATATCAACCCTGGCTTTCCCAGTGGGCAATTTCTGGAAAGTTCCTCGGAGCCTTGGTTGGATGCCGAAGCAGAGCTCTGCAAGCCTGCCCTCCCCCCTCAGCTGATCCAACAGGGATGCTCAGCCCGGGATCTGGGCCTGACCTGCGACTCCCCGTGAATCCGCAGTGAATGTGCAGCTCAGGGAAGCCCACAGCGCTGCCCGCACCAGCGCCAGCAGCCTCCTGAGCCCCTAGGCCCCTCTGTCCCCTGCTGCTGCTGAGTTTCGCTGGCTGCTCCCACCAGGAGGGGTCCCAGGACCCACAGCTGAGGAGCCCCGCAGATTGTGATTCTGATCATTCCCTGTCCTTGAAGGCTCCCTCCTCCTCCCCGCCCTCCGAGCTGTCACTAGCCCGGAACATCGCAGGCAGGAAAGTCGCTGCTCCAACTGGATTTTGCTGCAGTTTCTTTTTTTCCTCTGCTAGATGCTGAGAGCTATTTTTAGCCAGGGATTTTTTTTTTTTTTTTTTTTTTTTTTTGCAGGGGATCCACAGTCTATTTTTAAAGCCCTTACGAAGGCCAAATCACCCAGCGTCCCTCCTAGGGACTTCGCAGAGAGTTAGATGGGATGAGCCAGGGCAGGGCATCGGTGGGGGTGGGGTGCGGGTGGGGTGCAGGTGGGGTGGGGCTGGAGAGCACCCTGTGAAAGATGAGAGGTTCGATCTGAACAGGCCTACAGAAGGTGGGGAGAAGCTGCATCCCCCCGGCAGGGAGGGAGTGGGCTGTTTCTCTGTGCTGGGGGCACACGGAGACCCCCACCCTACCTCTTCCTCAATCACTCAAGGCTTTGGGGCCAGAGCAGCCCGACTGTCCTCTTAGCAGAGGCAAGGACATTGCCTTCAGATGTGGCCCTCGGTTTAATTTCCCGTGACATCTGCCTTTCTTTTCCCCGAGTGTCTACATATGGATCTCTTCCCCTCCTCTCTGTTGCTGGTGTCACCTTGTTCAGACAAACTGACCTGCGGGAGGCTGTGGACAACGGGCTGGATAGGAAAAGTTCCAGGGCTTGAGTGAGGAGTGTGGAATTGAGGGGTACGTTTATTCTGATGCAAAGTTTTTTGAAATTCATGCATAGCAGAGGTAAAAAAATTGGGGCAAATGCATGTTACAGAAAAGCTATGAATGGCCGGCACCGTGGCTCACTAGGCTAATCCTCCACCTGCAGCACCAGCACACCAGATTCTAGTCCCGGTCGGGGCGCCAGTTCTGTCCCGGTTGCTCCTCTTCTAGTTCAGGAAGGCAGTGGAGGATGGCCCAAGTGCTTGGGCCCTGCACCCGCATGGGAGACCAGGAGGAAGCACCTGGCTCCTGGCTTCGGATCGGCGCAGCTCTGGCCGTAGCGGCCATTTTTGGGGTGAATCAACGGAAGGAAGACCTTTCTCTCTGTCTCTCTCTCTCTCTCACTGTCTAACTCTGCCTGTCAAAAAAAAAAAAAAAAAAGCTATGAATGAATTAAATTTTTTTGCATGAAAATAAACTTGTCTTTTCATTCCACTTTTCCACAACCCCCCCCCCCTTTTTTTTTCCTTTTAAATTTCAGTGGCAGAGAGGGAGAGAGAGACAGACAGACTGAGAGGTAGAGAAATAGAGAGGCAGACTGGGAGAGCTCCACTCCATCCATTCACTCCCCAGTTGCAAATGACTGGGGGCTGGAAATGCCACCTGGGTCTCCCACATTGGTAGTAGAAACCCAACCATCTGAGCCATCACCTGCTGCCTCCCATAAGGCAAGAAGCTGGAATCAGAAGCAGAACAGCACTCGAACCCAGGGACTCTCATGTGGGACACAGGCATTCTAAGTGGTGTTTTAACTGCTACTGGCTCCTGTGCAAATTATTTTTCTTTTTCAGATTTGTTTTATGTATCTGAAAGGCAGAGGGACAGAAGAGAGGGGAAGAGACAGAAAGAAAGAGATCTTCCATCTGCTGGTTCACTCCCCAAGTGGCCAAAATGGTTATGGCTGAGCCAAGCTGAAGCCAGGAGCCTGGAACTCCATCAGGGTCTCCTACAAGGGTGGCAGGGACCCAAGCACTTTGGTCCATCATCTGCTGCTTCCCCAGGTACATTAGCAGGGAGCTGGATTAGAAGTGGAGCAGCTGGGACTCGAACCCATGCTTCTGTGTGGGGAGTTGATTGATTGACGGCAATGGTGGGAGAGCACCTGAGCCTGAGAGCTAAATTCAAGGACCCTGAAGGGGTGGCAGGGTCTATGATCAATGCAGTCTTGGGCTCTGAGTCCCAAGGGGCTGGGGGAGGGTGGAAACAGTACGGTGCGCTTGGCCATCACCCCCTTGCTGTCTGTGCCGTGGGCTGACAGTTATACACTCTATAAATGTCGTATGTTATTCAGCAGCAGAGTCTTTGCAGATGTCATGAAGTGAACAGCCTGGAGGTGCAGTGGTCTTGTAGGATCCAATGGGCCCCTGGTCCTGTGACAGGAGACGCAGAGGACAGATACATAGGAAGAGGAAGCCCCGTGGAAGCAGAGACAGACTGGAGTCGCAAGCTGGTGGGGAGTTGGGGGCGGGGATGGCACTTGCCCCTGGAGGCCTGGTGGGGCGCCTGGCCCTGCTCACCTTGATTTTAGACTTCCGGCCACCAGAAATGTGAGAGAGAACATTTCTACTGTTTTCAGCAGCCAAGTCCATGGTTATGTTCACAGTAGCCCCTAGTGCTGAGAACAGCCAGGAATGCCCTCCTTCCCACGAACCACCTCCCCTGCCCCTTTCTCTGACCGACCTTGACCTTGGCCTTGGGCAGCTCCTCCACCTTTAGGACAAAGCTTTCATCCTCTGGGAGGTCTCTCCTCCTTGGCCTTCCTTTGCCACATCCCATGCCCCTTGCTGTCACATTTGTCAAGTGAGATGCAAGTGCTCCTCCCACCCTGAGCCTTGAGGGCAGAGACCCGTGTCCCTTTCTACCTTATTCTCTTCACAGTGTGCAGGACTGGGGAGGTCCTGGGTTGCATGTAGCTGAGCCAAAGGGCACCTCCATGCTTAGGTGTGCAGGGGCACCTTAGGTCAGAGGTCAGAGAAGTGAGAGATCGCTCTGGAGGAAGTGGAATTTCAATTGGGTCTTGGAAGAAGAATTTGGAGGGACAAAAGGGAGAAGGAAAACTGGTGCAGGCAGGAGCCAGCGGGGGCAAATGCCAGGCAGTGTGGCTGTGCATTGTCACGTGGCTGGGTCCCAGGATGGGGGGTCATGGGGTCCACAGGACCAGCCACATTGGACCAAGGCTAGCAAGTCTGCCCGTGAGCACTGAGTGCTTCCTGTCACCAGGCCCAGGCCATTTTTGTGGGCTGCTGAATTCCGGGACAACCCTAAGGGAAGGCTATTCCCAGTACCCTCACTTCTGTCTGGGAGAGCACCGTCACAGAGGAGTTAATACGTTGCTCAGTGCCTCCCAATTAATAAGGGGGAGAGGGTGCTCGGCTTTGAGCCCGGACAATATAGGCTCAGGACCGTTGTGCAATGCTCCTTGGATGATGGTGGTGCTGGCTGCGACACATCCGGGGTATGTCCTGTGTGCCACACGCGTCCCAAGCCTGTTGCATGAATTAATACAGCTAAGCCTCACAACCACTCTAGGGGCAGACACTGGTGTGGGTGAGAAAGCTGAACCCATGGGGCACTTGGGTTATTTGCTCAGGTGACTGCCGCCCGTTCTTAGGGAGTTGAGCAGGATGTGTGTGATGGGGTGCTAGTCCTGCTATTCTAAGACTAAGTGCCCGCCTGGCTGTACATCACAGCACAATGAGGGCCAAAAGCCCCAGCTTCCCAGACTCTGCTTCCACCTGCTCTACCCACTCTGTTCCATCAGATCTCCTCCCACAGGGGCCTCCCAGGCCCTAGCAATTTGTCCAGGCAGCTCATAGGCAGTGCCCACAGACCCTGGCCCAGCAATCACAAGTCTTGTCCCAGGTCCTGCTTCAGATTCTGGCGGGGAACTTCTCTCTCTTCCTTGTTTAAAAATATCCCGCAGGTCACCTGAATGGAAAGCAGCTTCATCGACACTTTCTTGCCTCTCCCTTCACCCCTACCCTCCACCCAGCAGCAAGTCCACGTGGCTTGGAGATGGGGAGTGATGCACGCAGGACCACACCCCAGAGCCCTGTCTCCCCCACTACTGCTGAGCCGGCTGCTCCTGGATGGACAGGGAGCTCTATCTCCAGAATCAGTTTATCCCCTGCAAGCTTTGGTGCCCTGCACACAGCGGCTGCTCTCTCAGCTTCCCCTCCGCTCACCTCTCCCTCAGATTCCTGCCGATGCGTCTGACTTCATGGTGAACGCAGGTTTGGGTTTCAGGCTGATGCTTTGAGATGAATCTGGTTGGGGCGAGAGCTGGCAAGCTAGGGCCTTCGAAGGTCATGTGCCAGGGCGCGGGGGTTGTTGAAGGTGGCAGGAGCACCGGGTGAGAAACCAGAGAGCATTTGCTAGTTTTCACAACACATGACGCGTGCTTTTACTGGGTTGTCCTCTCCCCTTTGGGCTCCTACAACACCCCAACAGGGTACTTTGGCTGTCCCAGCAAGGTCTGGGAGCAGGGTGGCTGTGGCCACCTGAACTTTCAGATCGGTCTCCCGGAGGAAGTGTCGACAACAGTGAACTCTGGCCACATGGATGCTGAACCACATGGGGCATGAGAGCCTTGTTCCAAGTCTTGTTTGTACAGAATTCCTTCTGCCTCTGTATGGTTCAGATCATTTTCTTGCCTGGCTACTCCCGTAGTTTGTGTGTCTGGTCAGTGTCTGGGGGTTTCATAAAGGGACTTGAGAAGTCAGGGTTGTTAACTGAGCTCTGGGACTCTTCCAGGTCCAACCTTACCAGCAGCCGGGGAGCGGGGGTGGATGGCACTGGCTGCTCTCCTGAGATTTTCTTGGTCCAAAGAGAGTCCCGTAAGAGCAGAAGACTGAGAGGGGGGGCGTGGGCAGAGACCTCCTTATAGTCTATGTTGCTTGTGGGAAAAATAATGGGGGCCGTGGTGATCTGAAGTTGGTAATAATGAGTGATGATGACACTAGTCTGGGCTAGTGCTTATTGGATGCCGGCTCTGTACTGAGCATCGTGCTTTGCCCTTGACACGAACTATCTCATTTAATCCCCACAGAGTCCCATGGGGCAGGTACTACTGGTGTGCACAGTCAGCAGATAAGGAAGCCGCGAGGCTAAGGGACGCAGGAAAGGTCCCATCCTAGGTTAAGTGGCAGGGCTGCGCTTCGTATGCAGATCTGCTTCCGGATCGCCAGCCCTGAAGCAGGGCCTGCCACCATGTTTCCCATTCCTGGTTGCCCCTGTCACATTTCAAACCTTTCATGCAGACAGAGCTAAACTATCGCCCAGGAAAAGTTATGATACGCTTACTCAAAAAGGTGGGGTGATGCAGGTCATGGGTGAAAACGCCTAAATGACTACAGCTGTCCACAGTGGAGAAAAGGGCAAACGGAATTTGTGACAAGGGAGGTGGCGGCACAGGGAAGAGTGGGAGGAGAGACAACTGCGGAGCTGGGCTGGGCAGAACCAGGCCGGCTCGGCTGTGGCCTGGAGGCGATGGGGGAGTCATCGCAGGTTCCTGAGCCAGGCCATGGCCGAAACCAAACTTGTCGTTTAGGAAGACTGGGATCTGCAGGCTGGGTGCTCCTTCTTAGACCTCTCTTCTTCCCAGGAAGGAGGCTGTGCCTTGCGGTGAGGTGGAAAGCCGCGGTGAGTCTCTCCAGTTCACAGAGGAGGGAGTAGAGGGGACTTCAAGAAGTCCATGGAAACATGAAATACAGGTTTACTTTGGTGCAAAACACGGTGAAATCATGCATCGAAGGGGCCTTCAAAAAGTTCACGGAAAGTAGCAGGAAAAAAATCACGCATGCATTTCAATTTGGTTGGCATGCTTGTTGTTTAGGACATCTGCCATCGACATCCTAATACATCTTTAATTCTATCTCTCCACGAACTTTCTGAAGCGCCCTCTGATAGAGTTTCCAAGTGATGTTCACATCCCGAAGCCCTCAGAGGTGGGGGAGTGGCCCAGGCAACCAGGTGTGTCAATAGAAGCTCAGTGTTGGGCCTCCAGGGTAGAAAATGCCCAGTTTGGAAGCGTTTGAGAATCACCACTGTGGCCAGGCTTCAAGCTCCCCACATGCTGTCAGCTGAGTTCTAGAATCCCTGAAAACCCAACCATTCAGCAAGTCAACACTAACTGGCTCCAATGTACCTGTGCATGCAGCCGGGGGGCGACCCCCAGCCCGAGTGCCTGCAGACACAGAGGGAGCTCCCAGCTGGACTGAAGAGAGAGGCCAAAGGACTTGCCCAGGCCCAGCCCAGGGACTCGGAGGCTCGGGACTTGATTGAGGGAAGGCTAGGAACCAGGATCTTGGCTGCTAGGCTCACCCTCAGCTCCGGGCAGGAAGGCAAAGTTTGATGTCTGCCTGGTTCCCTTTTGCAAGAGACGTGGTAGCAAAATTTTTCTCTGGCTCTTAGGAATGTGTCAGTCACAACCTCCTACCAGGACTGGAAAAAATAACATCACGGAGTATTTTCTGTTTTTAAAGATTTATTTATTTGAAAGGCAGAGTTAAGGAGAGAGAACTTCCATCCGCCGGTTCACTCCCCAAATGGCCACAATGACTGGAGCTGGGCTGATCTGAAGCCAGGAGCCAGGAGCTTCTTCTGGGTCTCCCATGTGGGTTTAGGGGCCCAAGCACTTGGGCCATCTTCCCTGGTTTTCCCAGACCACAGCAGAGAGCTAGATAGGAAGTGTAGCAGCCAGGACACAAACTGGTGCCCATATGGGATGCCAGTGCGGCAGGCGGAGGCTTAACCTGCTATACCACAGCACCAACCCCCCAGAGTATTTTCAATAGTGAGTACAAATCCCCTACAGTGATGGATGGAGATTCAAGTCCAGTGAGTCGGCTAGAAAATTATCTATCATTTTTCATTTCCTAGAGTGCTTATATCCTTTGGCTCATTCATTCAATCATTTAGCTGACATGAATTGGGAACACAGACATGGGGAATTATGGAGAGAAAGTTCTTCTGATTAGGTACTGATCAAAAGGCAAGGGTGGTTGGCAGGATGGGGTCGGGGCCAGGGGTCCAAGGCAGGCGCACCCTTTGATCCAGAGTCTTGGTATAGGAGAGAATAACCAAAGGCCAGCCATCACTAGGCTTTGGGGAACCAAGTGAGCTGATCAGGGCCTGTAGATAGGAGGCAGGTGCTGAGCTTGAAGCAGATCTGACATCGGGCAAGAGACACTGGAGACGAGAGAGAAGGCCAGGGCAGGTGTTGCACAAGGAGGGATCAGACCAGAGGCTGGGAACGCACATGGCCTCTTGAGAGAGAGGTGGTGGCATTCCACTGTTCACTTGAGAACGCTGATGCTCAGAGAGCTCCAGCGAGTTGCTTGTGGCCACATAGCTAGTGAGTGACGGAGCTGACGGGGGTGAGAAGGGAGCAGCAGCTCCTTGGCTGTGCGTGGGCTAGGGTGGCTGGGCACAGGGCTGGAGGAGGGAGGGTGATGCTTTCCTTCTCCCCGCTCCCCAAGCATTCACTTGTCCATCTGAGTGTTTACACAAGGGCACATTTCTGGCACCCCGGGGAGGGCCAAACTGTAAACGGAACTCGTGGCCTCAGCTCGACAGAGACCCAAGAGCGCAGTGTGCCTGACATGCTGATGGAGAACAGGGACTTCTTGTTTACCTGGTTCTCCGTCAGGACAAATGAAGCAAAGTCCAAGGCAATGGCTGCAACTGAATGCTCTGAAGCTGCCTCTCTGGCTGCTCAAAGGGCTTGGGTTGCTTCCCACCCAGGTGGCCGGAAGGATGGTGTGCAAGGTGGAGAGTGTTGGCTGGCGGCTCCTACAGGGGGCAGCCTGGGGACACTGGTGTGGAGGAAGGGTGTGAGTGCAAATACCTGCAGGTGAGAGGTTGAGTGTGCCCCTCTGAGGAGGACATGTAAGCCTGAAAGATCTTTTCCTGTTGAAGGAGAAATTGAGCTCAGACAAGCGGGAGCACTTCCTCCCCCCCCCCCCAGAAGAGTGGGGACACAGTGCCACATGTTAATCAAGCCACCCATGAAGTGCTTTTGGGTTCGGTCAGGGTTGGGGGAAGGCTGGGAGCAGCAGAGATGAGACACTGAGTCTGGCAACTCTCTCCCAGCCTGGCCCCTACAATTTGGGAGGCATCGGTAAGCCCCACTCAACAGAGCTAAGAAAGCTGGAGAGACTGGATGCCCAAATCATCTGAGAGGTGGGGTGTGATTGTAGGTCACAGGTCCTTGCCCCGAGCCCATCCCTCCTCACCAAGGAGCACAGCAGTCCTGAAAACCCAGAGCTGTGAGCAGTACCCCTGGTTTTCATCCGCTGTCAGCTCACTCTCTTTACTGCTTTGAGTTGAGCTAATTTGCAAAAGTGCTTGAGCTCTGTAATGGTCAGGATAAAGTTGTAGCAAACAACAACAAGAAGAAATCCCAGTGGCTTAACACATAAGGCATAGTCACTCACATCGTAGTTCCTCTGTTGTGGAAACACAGGGCATGAGGATCTGTTCCACGTAGTCACCCAGGGCCCAGGCCTCCAGTCCCCAGTACTGGCTGTCTCCACTGCTTATGGGGGCAGAGAAGGGATGGAGGGAGAGACAGAATAAGATTACCTGAGTTTTTAGGGGTTAATCTTAGAAGTGACCTCAATTACTCTTGACCATAATCCACTGGGCAGAACCAGTCACGTGGTCTCACTGACAGCAAGCAACATTGGAAACCAAGTGCTCAGGAGGCGAAGGAAACTGGCTTTCATGAACTCAGAGCAGTGTTTCTGGTCCACGTTTTCGGGGAGTTGATTGTAAGGCATGAGGCTCTGGTGTCCCTTGCAGACACAAGGCTGAAATAAGCACCCGTGGAGAGCCCAGAACTGTGTTAAGAGGGTGCTGAAGCCTTCTCCTAAGGCATTCTCCAGCCTTGAAGATGGACTCTGAGTCCTGCCCCTTGGAGGCACGTGGTGGTGGTGGCTCTGTCCTCATCATTTGGGACACAGATTGTGAATCTGGGACTTCAGAGGAATTAAGCCTGTCCAGGGGGCTCCATGGTGGTCACTCATCCAAGCGACTCAGGCATCAGGGCTGGGAAATTTCGGAGCTGAGCTCCAGGCAGGTAGAGGGTTTTGTTGGTCTCGTGGGGCCTTTGAGCTGGATGGCACATTGCAGGCGCTGGGTCTCAGACCGAGGAGCTAAAGTAGCATATCAGTAGACTCTCAATCTTCTCATTTCTTGCAGGACATCCAGGCCTGTCCAATGTGGATTTTCCTTATCATTAGTTTTTAATATTTTTCTTCATTTTATTTATGAAGGAAGGATGGAGGGAGGCAGAGAGAGAGAGAGAGAGAGCAAGAGAGAGCGTGTACTTCCATCCATTTGTTTACTCTCCAAACACCTACAACAGCCTGAGCTGGGCCAGGTCATAGCTAGGAGCCTAGAACCCAATCCAGGTCTCCCATGTGGGTGGCAGGGATCCAAACACTTAAAGCATCACCTGCTGTCTCCCAGGGGCTGCATTAGCAGGAGGCTGGAGTCAGGAGCAGAGCTGGGATTCAAAGCTAGGCACTCTGATATGGGACATGGGTGTCCCAAATGTCTTAACCACTCAGCCAAACACCTGTCCCTAACATTAATGTTCTAACTTTCTACTAAACTCTACATAGAAAAGTTCACAGATGTGAAGGGAAAAATGCCTCAGACTATTTCTCCAACTGATGGTTGGGATGACTACCCCTTCTGGTTGGCCAGAAAAGTTCAGGTTTATATTTGTGGTCCAAGCCTACTTATCCACAGCGCATGCTTTTGCTCTCAAAATCATCTCTATCTGGATAGTAAATTACGTAGCCACCCCACTTGGAGGAGCCCCAGCACCTGGACTCCATTCTGACTCTGAGGTCAGATGTCTCTTCAACAGTACCTGCAGCCCGACAACTCTGTGATGACCTGGAGTTGGGCCTGCAGTATGAATGCCCTTGTCAACGTTCCCTGGGACCTTCAGATTCTACAGGATCCTGGCATCCTTTGATGGAAGCCTTAGAGCCGCAGGTCTGTACAGAAGCAGTATTCAGAGAGCAGACAACAAAACAACACACAGCGTGCCTTGGTGGTTGCTAAAGCGTAGCTTATTAGTTCTAGTTTCTAGGATCATGAAGATTAAGGACCATGGAGATAGGTGACATTTCCAAAGTCACATGGAACTCAAACTCTAGTTCCAACTGAGCCTACCTGTCCAGGCTTCTTCTCTGCACATCAGATGTGAGGTCATGGACCTAGTAGAAGGTTCAACCTAGTCCACAGCAGGCAAAATTCCACAGGAGGACCAAAAAAAGTCAGAGGAACAGCAGCAACAACAAGGATGCACGCCATGCTTAATTTATACATATTGTTATCGCTTTCTGGATCCTGGCTCTGAGTAATACATCATTGTCACCAAAACACCTTGTTTGCATGGAGTCATACATTGGACCGCACATGTTCCCAGCTCTGAAAGTGACCAGACACTGAAAGGCCCACAGAGTTACCTCTCTGTAGATGAGGATGGCATTTTTTGGCTGCATGGGTGAAATATAAACTCTTCATTAGTGGAAAATCACCACCCAGGAGAGTCCAGAATATTAGTCCCACTTGATGGTAAGCAGATAAGTAATCGTATGGAATCTGCTAGAGAGGAATGCTACCTCCACTCCCACATGTTAACTAAATTGAACTGTCCAAATTTCCAGCCCCCGTGTTGGTGATGGTTTTATGCTGAGTTTGGCTGAGCCATCTCCTAACTCTGGTTTGGAACCGCAAGTTTCAGCTTTGGATCTCCTAGAATAGATGGTGCTTTCAGCACCCTGGAGCCTTTTCCCTGTAGAGTTTCTAGGAAAGAAATGAGAAGGAAGAACTGGAAAACAAAACCATCCAGACCCTGGGGCCTACACACAGTGGTCCTCTTGTCCTCCTGCCTGATTTCTTTTTTAAAAAAAATTTATTTATCTTTTTAAATTTTTTTTTTATTTGACAGATAGAGTTAGACAGTGAGAGAGAGAGACAGAGAGAAAGGTCTTCCTTCCGTTGGTTCACTCCCCAAATGGCTGCTATGGCTGGAGCTGCGCTAATCCAAAGCCAGGAGCCAGGTGCTTTCTTCTGGTCTCCCATGCAAGTGCAGGGCCCAAGGACTTGGGCCATCCTCCACTGCCTTCCTGGGCCACAGCAGAGAGCTAGACTGGAAGAAGAGCATCTGGGACTGGAACCTGGTACCCATATGGGATGCTGGTGCCGCAGGCGGAGGATTAACTAAGTGAGTCATGATGCCGGCCCCCTTCCTGCCTGATTTCTTCGGGCCTTAGGGTTGTAGGGCAAAGCTTGTTTCATGGAAACACAGAGTCTTTAGAAAGGACTTTAGAGGGCACCCAACCATTTCCAAAGAAGATGTATTGTATCTCTGATGGCAAGCAAGGAGATGCCAGACCTACATGATTTAAAATATACATTCGACTTGTGTGTTTGGTTAGATGTAGCTTAGAAAGAAATGCGCAACAACCACACTAAACCTATTAGTTCACAAACAGTGTCAAACGTGATAAAGACAAGTGGTTAGGAAAGCAAAGTTAAAGAGAAACGCCAATAATATTAAAGTTGGTACATGGCCTTGTCAAAAGAACTGTCCAAGTGATACCAATACATGAAGTTCAGAAGGCTCTGATCTGGTGTATGTGTACCCCTGATGTTTTACAGGTGGAAAAACTCAGCCCCCTCCCCCAAAAGACATGGTTGATCCAGGACTAGCACTGAGGTGCCACCCGGTCCCTAGGGATGCCTACAAGAGTCATTTCCCCCTGAGGCCCACAGCCAGGGACAGAGGTCCAGTCGATACCTGGGAGCTGCACTCCAGTCCCCTCTTCCCACTGAAGGCTGGGGACTCCCAGCTTCACTTCTGGAGACACACATCTGCTGTCCTGCAATATGGGATGTGGCCAGGGTTTCTGGGGGCCTCTGGACCCACAACGTTGGCTGGATGCTTTGGATAAAGGAAAGGCAAAGATTTGTGCCCCCTCGTTTCATGAAGAGCAGCGTGTGCAGGGAGAACTCAGAGGCTGTCACGCCACATCCCCAGCTTCCGCAGGGCTGCTCGCCCGAGGCCCTCGGCCTCCTTCTCCACCACCGCCGCCAGGAGCTGAGACTGGGTGACATCTCTCTAGCATCCTCTGGAGGAAGGTGCCAGATAAGCGACGCAGCTCCCTGAGGCTGAGACCTTCTCTCTCTGTTCCAGGGAGCATCATCTCCACCTACATGCAGCTATAAATACCAAGAGGCAGAAGAACTGTGTGTGCTGGAGCTTCAGAGCCAGGATCTTCCTGGGGCTGCTTTACCACTCCATGCTACAAGTACCTAGACTCCTGCGGCTGGCAGGGGTGTTCAGGGCTCCTGCTGGCCAATCCACCATCTCCAAGTGCAGACCAGGGGCCTCCAGCTTGCTTTAATGGACAACCGAGCTTTTCTTAAAGTTTCTAGTATCAGTGCGGATATTTGGATGTATGTGTTGTGCAGATACAAGAGCACTAAGAAAATTCAAGACATTGAAAGACTGTGGCACAGAAGAATGAACCAAGAAAAGAACAGCCTGACAGGATGGAACACTAACTTCACAAGGGGAGGAAGAGGCACGTGCAGATTTGGAAATTCTCAGAGAGCTGTGACTGTCTTCATGCCAATATATTCAGGAACTTTGAAAAAATATAACTTACCAAGACTGAGCAAATAAACATGGAGATGGCATGGACAGACCTAAAACTCTTTTTTAAAAAAAGTACATTTATAGTTAAAAAGCTACCCATGAAACAGAAAAACAACCAAACTGTGTCCTCAGTTTAACAATGAATTCTATCCAATCCTCAAGAAACAAGAAATTCTTAGCTTACATAAATATATTCAGAGATCAAAGAGGGGGAATGATACAACCTTGATATGAAAGTCAGACAAATTCCACTAAAGGGAGCCATTGCTGTGGCGCAGTGGGTTGAAGCCCCAGACTACAATGCCAGCATCCCATATGGACGCCAGTTTGAGTCCCAGCTTCTCTAGTCCAAGCCAGCTCTCTGCTGTGGCCTAGGAAAGCAGTAGAAGATGGCTCAAGCCCTTGGATCCCTGCACCCGTGTGGGAGACCTGGAATAAGCTCCTGGCTCCTGGCTTCGGATCAGCACAGCTCCGGCTATTGAGGCTAATTGAGGAGTGAAACAGCGGATGGAAGGTCTCTCTCTGTCTCTCTGGCTCTCCTCTCTCTGTGTAACTCTGACTTTGAAATAAATAAATAAATCTTTAAAAAAATGCTGAAACGCTCTGAGAAGCACATCGTTAGGTGCTGTCATCGTTATGCAAATATCACACAAGCAGAACTCACCTAAGCAAACCTTGATGGCATAGCCTACTGTATGCCAAGGCTACTGGGACAGTAGGTAAAGGTACAAAATACCCTAAGTAATTCCTAAAAAGATTCTGTTATTTATTTGAGAGGCAGAGACCGGGGGGGGGGCAGAGACAGAGAGACAGAGAGAGGGAGAGACAGAGAGAGACAGAGAGAGGGAGTTCCTATCTGCTGCTTCACTCCCCAAATGTCCTCAGTGCTCCCAGTGAACTCCATCCAGGTCTCCCGCATGGGTGGCAGGAGCCCAATCCCTTGAGCTGTCTCTGCTGCCTTGCAGGGTGTGCACTCCAGGAGGCTGGAGTCAGGAGATGCAGCCAGTCTAATCTACGCGCTCTGATGTGGGATGTAGGCATCTTAAATGGCTTGGTCACATGTCCACCCCCATTGCAGGCAACTTTAACACAATGGCAAGTACTTGTGCTCAGTAGAAATACAATATAAAATAGAAAATAGAAAACACGATACACCAGCAGACAGCACTTACTAAGAATGGAGCTCACAGGACTGGAAGTTGCTTTGGGTGGGTGAGTGGTGAGTGAGTGGTTGTGAGGGCCTGGGACATTCCTGTCCATTCCTGCAGACCTCATAAGCACACAAAGGCCACTTTGCATTTATTGAATTTTTCTCCAATAATAAATTAACATTAGAATACTGTAATGTCTTTTTAATAAATTTTTAAAGAACTTTTGGGCTTTTTTGTGATAACACTGAGCTTAAAACACAAACACACAGCACAACCATACAAAGATAGTCTCTCTGTATATCCTAATTCTTTCATCTTTTTCCTATTTCAAATGTTCTAATTTTCTTGTACTTTTTAAGGCTTTTATAGCTGGTGAAAACTAAGGCCCATGGAGCTGTGGTGAGTGGGTTAACACCATGGCCTGAAGCACCTGCATCCCATGTGGGCGACAGTTCTGGTCCTGGCTGCTCCACTTCCAGTCCAGCTCTCTGCTGTGGCCTGGGATAGCAGTGGAGGATGGCCCAAGTCCTTGGGCCCCTGCACCCATGTGGAAGACCTGGAGGAGGCTCCTGGCTTCTGGCTTTGGATCGGCACAGCTCCAGCTGTCGTGGACAATTGGGAAGTGAACCATCGGATGGAGGACCTCTCTCTCTCTCTCTCTCTCTCTCTCTCTGCCTCTCTATGTGTGACTCTGACTTTCAAATAAATGAATAAATCTTAAAAAAAAAACCAAGGCCCAAACACACACATGAGGCCAGGCCTGCACAGGGTCAGGAGCATCCACGTGATCAGCTTCCGCCCACACGGCTTGTCCCAGTGGAAGGTCCTCAGGGGACAATGACACGCACGGAGCTGTCATCGTCTATGATCTCACTGTCTTCTGGCCACCTCCTGAGGGGCCTGCCTGAGGCTGTTTTAGGATGCAGAAGGAGAACACCCTAACATAACAAGGAAAATTATAGTAAAGACACAACAGTAGCATAGCCATTTATTACCCCTAGTAAGTATTACACACTATGCCGAGTTCTCTGTGCTGTGCTTTTATAAGACTGGCTTGTGGTGGCTTTTTTTTTTTTTTTTACATCTGTGTCGCCATAAGCACAGAAGTAATTGCTGTGCTGTGATATCACAAAGCTACTACATGACAGGTAGTAGGGAATTTTCAGCTCCAATACCGTCTCGTGGGATCGCCATCACATGTACACTGTTACTGACCAAGCCAGCATGAGGCATTGCAGGCCTATACATGTACACAGCCTAAACGAGATATTCTCAAGTCAAATCTATCAGTGCATTTAAAGTTGAACTTAACCCAGGAACTCAAGAAGAGTTCAGTTCAGACATTATTCATGTAATTGGCCACATTAACAAATTAATAACATGCTCTCAGAGATAGAGAAACAATAGTATTTCAAAAATGCTACCTCATTCTTGATTTTTAAAAATAACGGTAACAAACTAAGAACTGAAGGAGATTAAAAAATTTTTAAAATTTATTCATTTGAAAGACATACACATACAGAGAGAGAGAGAGAGAAAGAGAGAGAGAGGCATCTTCCATCCTCTGGTTCACTCCTCAAATGCCTACAACAGCCAGGGCTGGGCCAGACCAAGGCCAGAAGCCAGAGAAAGTCAATCTGGGTCTCCCAAATGGGTGGCCAGGACCCAACAACTTGAGCCATCTCCTGCCATCTCCAAGGGCCTGTGTTAACAGGAAGCTCTCACTGGGAGCAGAGCTGGGAGTCAAACCCAGGCACTCTGATGTGGGATGTAGATGTCCCAAGCAGGATCTCAAGGGGACAAGATCCCCAGCCCTACGTGGGGTATGAGCTTGATAAAGAGTGTCCACCCCAAATCTACAGAAAATCTTACCAGGTGTCCAGATAAAGAATCATTATCTTGAAAATCAGAAATAAGATGAGGATGCCTGCCATTAGAAAAAGGGGCCAGCATTGCCATGCAGCAGGTTAAGCTGCTGCCTGTGATGCCAGCATCTTGCATAGGTGCTGGCTTGTGTCCTGGGTGCTCCACTTCCGATCCAGCTCCCTGCTAATGTGCCTGGGAAAGCAGCACAGGATGGCCCAAGTGCTTAGGCCTCTGTCACCCATGTGGGAGACCTGGATGAGAGTTCCAGGTTCCTGGCTTCCACCTGGCCCAGTCCTGGCCTTTGGGGTCATGTGGGGAGTGAACCAGCAGATGGAAGATCTCTCTGTCTGTAACTCTGCTTTCTACATAAATAAATAAGTATATATTTTATAAAAAAGAAAGAAGTCTGTCAAAAACAGATGAAATAATTTTCAGCATAGAAAATTAAAAAAAAATCTGTAGACCAATAATTGTAAGAAGTGAGAATATATTGAGATTAGTGGGCACAAAATCAATTCACAGGCCAGCGCCGCGGCTCACTAGGCTAATCCTCCATCTGTGACACCGGCACCCTGGGTTCTAGTCCCGGTTGCTCCTCTTCCATTCCAGCTCTCTGCTGTGACCCGGGAGGGCAGTGGAGGATGGCCCAAGTGCTTGGGCCCTGCACCTGCATGGGAGACCAGGAGGAAGCACCTGGCTTCTGGCTTCGGATCGGCACAGCGTGCCAGCAGTAGCAGCCATTTTTGGAGTGAACCAATGGAACCAATGGAAGGAAGACCTTTCTCTCTGCCTCTTTATCTCACTGTCCAACTCTGCCTATCAAAAAAAAGGAGATATAAAATCAATTCACAAACCACTAGCATTTATATCCAATTAACAATAAATGATGAATAAATAATGGTTTATTTTTAAAATTTTTAATTTTTTTTAAGATTATTTATTTGAAAGTCAGAGTTACACAGAGAAGGAGAGGCAGAGGAGAGAGCTCTTCTATCCTCTGGTTCACTCCCCCGTTGGCCACAATGGCTGGAGCTGGGCCAATCTGAAGCCAGAAACCAGGGGGCTCCTCCAAGTCTCCCACGCAGGTGCAGGGGCCCAAGGAGTTGGGCCATCTTCTACTGCTTTCCCAGGCCATGGCAGAGAGCTGGACCAGAAATGGAGCAGCCAGGACTTGAACTGGTGCCCATATGGGATGCTGGCACTGCAGGCAGCAGCTTTACCCACTATGCCACAGTGCTGGCCTCTAAATGATGGTTTATTTATGCAATGACATAAATTGAAAGAAATGAACTAGATCATCCTGCATCAACATTAATAAATGAATCCATAAATGAAACAGGGTGAGTTCAGAAAAGCGAATGGCAAACCGATATGTACAGCATGACCTAAATATAGCAAAAACATAAAAACATGCTTAGGAGCGATAGATACCTTTGGGGCAACTTTGAGGACAAAAGAAGAAGGAGAAGAAAGGTGAAGATCCTGCAGAATTCTAATATTATTTTATTTTATTAAATTTTAATAGCTATTTATTTGGGAGAAAGAGAAAGGGGGGAGAGAGCAAGAAGAGAGAGAGAGAGAGAGAGAGAGAGAGAGAGAGAGAGAAAGGGCAAGAGCTCCCATCCACTGGTTCACTTCCCAATGCCTACAACGACCCCCGGCTGAGGCTGAAGCCAGGAATCAGGAACTCTGTTTAGACCTCAGAGAGGCAATCACTTGAGCAATCATTGCTGCCTCCCTGGGTTTGCATTAGCAGGAAGCTGCAGCGAGGAGTGCAGCTGGGAATCAGATCCAGGCACACTGATGCGGGATGCAGGTGTCACAACTGCCAGGCCAAACATCCGCCCCCAAAACGTTCTTTGAAAGACACGGATTTGAAATGAACATAGCACAATGTTAACACCTGTTTCATTTTAGTTCTTATTTTATCGTTTCATTACCTTCTTGTCCATGGTAAATATTCCAGCATGCGGCCAGCACCGTGGCTCAATAGGCCAATACTCCGCCTTGCGGCGCTGGCACACCGGGTTCTGGTCCCAGTCAGGGCACCAGATTCAGGCCAGCTCTCTGCTATGGCCCGGGAGTGCAGTGGAGGATGGCCCAAGTGCTTGGGCCCTGCACCCCATGGGAGACCAGGAGAAGCACCTGGCTCCTGGCTTCAGATCAGCATGGTGCGCCGGCCGCAGTGGCCATTGTGGGGTGAACCAATGGCAAAGGAAGACCTTTCTCTCTGTCTCTCTCTCTCTCTCACTGTCCACTCTGCCTGTCAAAAAAAAAAAAATATTCCAGCATGCAATGTTAAGAAGGAAGGAATCTCCAGGGGGCAAGACTGAAGGCATGGTGGCCCGGGGGTCCCAGGGAAGGTTGGCTGTCACATCCTCCCACGGGGGTGGCTACCCCTGGCCTGTTTCTTGGGCATCTCCTAGAAAGAAGAAGACATACCGAAGAGGTCAGGTGGACATCCTGGCAATCTTCCACACATGAGACAGACAGGGCGAGTGTCTGACTTGAAGCAGAGTTGCTCACCACCACCCCTTACCCCAGTTACCCACCTCTCCCCCCAACCCCAGGCACCCTTGCTTTATAAGCAAAGCGACTGCAGCCTGTGTTCTGTAGCCAGGGAAGATCCTGAATCTAATTTAAATTAAGATCAGTGCTGTGGAACACAGTCCAAGGCACAGATTATAGGATGGAAGCCACTCAGGGGAGGGAGTGCCAAAGTCTCACAAAGAGAAAATGAATGTAAAAAGCAAAGAAAGGAATTTTAGGTTCACAGTTTGATTTCCACATTATCACTTTGGAGTTGAAAAGGTTGATGTGACAAAACCTGCACTAGGAGGTGGAGGGGAAAGAGTGGATTCTCTTGCTTGTAAATATCCCTTGAAATGTCTTTCCTGTAATAAAAGGCAGCTTCAAGAAGACACGTGAGCTGGTGTCTTGGGAGCACTGCACGGAGCCTCCGGGAAGCCAGAACAATGGAGAGAAAACGCCAAGTGTTGCAGACCCGACAAGCTGCACCCTTGTTCTCTGGATTTCTGATGAGGTTTGTTCATTCCGGGAGCTCTTTCTCTTCTACTTAAAGGTGACTGGTTTCCCCTTTTCTGCTTTGTTGGGATACCTGCTGCAAATGATGACTGCTTGAATGTAAGCTCGGTCTTTCTCATCTTTGCAGGGAAGGTGCACAGGTCATCTGACCCAGCCACATGTCTCCTGGCAGGGCCACCGTCCACAGCACCGAGTCAGACTGGGGCAGGTCCATTTTCTTTTTAAAAGTCAGATGCAGGGCCAGCACTGTGGCCCAGTGGGTTAAAGCTGCAGCCTGCAGCGCCTGCATCCCAAAGGGGGGCTGGTTCAAGTCCTGGCTGCTCCTCTTCCCATCCAGCTCTCTGCTGTGGCCTGGGAAAGCAGTAGAAGATGGCCCACGTCCATGGGCCCCTGCATCCATGTGGGAGACCTGGAAGAAGCTCCTGGCTCCTGGATCAGCTCAGCTCTGGCTGTTGCAGTTATCTGGGGAGTGAACCAGCAGATGGAAGACCTCTCTCTCTCTCTCTCTCTCTCTCTCTCTCTGACTGTACCTCTCTTTGTAACTCTGTATTAAAAGAAATAAAATAAATATTTAAAAAAGTCAGATGCTAGCTAAACACTCATTCCAGGTCTGAAAGGTCTCTCTTCTCTGGAACATTCTTCCTCTGGTAAAACTTCATTTCTTCATGTTGCTGTCCTCTTGGTTCCCAAATGGAATGGAATGGAAATTCCACTGAGAGTCAATCTTCCTATAGCAGACAAGCCTGATACCATACAGAGTAATCACTTCGAAGCTTCAATTGTTCTGAAATAACTCGACCAAAGAAATAGGGAAGAGGACTAATACTACTTAGGTCATATCCAGAGTACTGTGTGTGTCTGGATCTGTGGAAGAGCCTTTGAGATGGACACCCAAAACCAGAGTGTGCAGAGACAGCAACCACACTTAAGAGGGACGCTGGTGGAGACCATGCAACAAAGTGAAACGCTGGTGGCTGGGAGTGACTTGGCCACAGAGGGGGAGACTCAAAGAGAAATGATAGGATTGATGGCTAGCTTACGCAGACCAACATGTGGAGAGAAGAATGGCTGAGGAGGAAGGAGAAAGGCAAGTAGGATATGGCCGCACTCTTGTCTGGAACTGTTGAGTCTGGCCTTGAAGGTGAGCCTGGGACATTCACTTGGCAAACCTGATCGTTGCATCAGGGGCCCCCTTCCACTTGCTGAGTACAATTGTGCACCCCTGCTCTTCTGCCTCTACCAGTGATAGTTCCTTAATGTCCCTAAACCATTGTCCAGACCCCTTGGAGAGGAAGGAGCAAGGGAGAAGGCAGGATAGCACAGTGCAGAGAGTGAGGACTTGGGCTCCAGAGTGGAGACCTGCTCAGCTCTGGCTCTGCCTCTGACTACTGAGGGAGTGGGTACCAGCC
Organism: Lepus europaeus; assembly: GCF_033115175.1. NCBI lineage: Eukaryota > Metazoa > Chordata > Mammalia > Lagomorpha > Leporidae > Lepus > Lepus europaeus. Next base: position 100,420,089 of record NC_084832.1, on the reverse strand, counting down.
CAGCATCAGAAGACGAGTAAAAGGCAAGCGTAGGACCCAGTGGCTGCAAACCTTCATCTGGCTCTGGAGTTGACTTTGTTTTGTCCCCTACTGTGCTCTGGGGGTTTTGCATTCTGATTTTCCACGACTGCAGATGTATCCGTCATTTTCAAGATGCCCTGACTTCCAACAGATGGGCAAGATCCACGTCACAGTGTAAGATTTTTCTTCTGAACATTTTTGCAGAAACAGTAGGTGATGGGGGGAGGATCAGAAGTCCCAGGACTGTGAGACCCAGCACACACCCTGACCATCTTTATATCCCCAAGACCAAGTACTTGGCCTAGCACACGACATGTGCTGATGAATGTCCTGCATTTGTGAATGAAAAGCCAGATGATATTCATTTAAAATGCTCCGGGTTATATTTAACACAGATACTGCTCTGGTGGTGTTGCCAGGGCACTGCCCCGAGTGTAGAGAAGAGAACTCTCTTAGTCTTTGGAGCTTTTCATAGTGTTCATGGATTTCTTGGTCCTTGATTGTGTATTTGAACTTTAAGCCCTCTATTCTCTTTGATAAGAGCAATTCCTAGGAAGTAGGTCATTAATTATTCATTCACCAACACTAGGGGCTTTCAGGAGGTGGTATCATATTGTGTTAGCCATGTCTTTTATTTTCTGTATTTTGATGCTTTGGCATTCGGGGACTTGCTAACCATGGAGAGACTGTTCCTCCCAAGATTAGCCCAAGTGCTCATCAAATGCAAACCAACCATGGGTTAAGCAGCAGCCTGCAATGCCACTAGCATCCTGCATGAGCACCAGCTTGACTCCCAGCTGCTCCACTTCTAATCCAGCTCCCTGCTAATGCACCTGGGAGAGCAGTGGAAGCTGGCCAAAGTACTTGGGCTCCTGCCATCCACATGGGAGATCAGAATGGAGTTTCTGGCTTCTGATTTTAGCCTGGCCCAGCTCTGGCTTTTGCAGCTTTTTGGAGGAATGAACCACCAAATAGAAAATTTGGTCACTCTGTCACTCTGCCTTTCAAGTCAATCAATCAACCTTTTTTAAAAAAATGCAAACTAATCAATCCAGAGTATGTTCCTACACCCACCTCCTTTATTGGACCCTCATACTCCAGCCCACTTTCCACCTGCTCTGAACACGCCGGGGCCAGGGATCAGACAGTTGCCCAGGACCCACGGAAATATCAGGCAAGCTGATCCTCAACATTTCCACCCTGCTGCAAACCATGATACAGTCTCTTACTGCTGTTCCTGCCTCTCCCTCTTCCCCACAACCAATCCTGGTGCCATTCCCTGTGGCCTCTGTGGCATGCGAAGCCCCCTTCTCTTGGGCTCTCTCAGTAAGAAACTGTTTTCTCAATGGTCGCTATCCCTTGGTCTGTGGGCTTTGCCACACTTCCACAATAATAAAATCTACATCTGAAAACACACCAGCTTCTCACCACACCTTGGGGAGAAGGAGTTTTACAAGTAAGGCAACGTCAGAGATGAGCTGAGTGCCAGAAATTAAGCAGCGGGTACATGGAGGCGCTTGGTTTGGAACCTACACCTAGCAGCCCTAAATCCACTGTTTCTCCTGCTACAACGTGTGACAGCACAGTCATTTTGTGGGGAATGTGCTTCACCATCAACCAGTTTCTTTTTTCAGGACTAGACAAGTGAATATGAAGTTAGATGTGTGTTCCCACTTGTATGCAGAGGTAGCATTCTCTATATGGAGGTTTTCATTTTGCTACTTATTCTTCAACTAACACGTCACAGGTTGCTTCATTGTTACCCAAGTTTTGTGAAACTGAGGCACTGGCCCAGTGTCACACAGGGAGGAAGTCATGGAGCAGGGGACTCCAGTTCCAGCCACTTCTAAAGTGCACGCGCTAGGCCAATGCTTCTCAAACTGACCCACCCGCGTCCCACGGAGGGATCTTTCTGAAATCCGTCTCCCGCAAGCCTCGGTGGCCCGTGCGTGCGCTGCTCGGTGGAGCACGCTGGCCGCAGCACTGCGGCACCGCCGTAAGCAGCAGCCGGTTGCTCAGCCTTCCAAAGAACCTGCCATCTGGGACTCCTTCGCGGATTATTTTCAAACTTCAGCAGTTCTGCAGCTGCTGCCCTGAACAACAGGAGCCACTGGGGAGGAAGGGGGTGGGGAGGAGAGACGCCTCTTATCTGGACTTCTGGTACTGACAGCCGTGGGGCCGAGGGGAGACGGAATGAAGGATGGCAATGTTTGAACAGAGAAGGCAGAGCTCCTGTCATCCCAGAGGGTACCAAGTGTACTCTCTCTCTCTCTCTCGCTCTCGCTCTCTCTGTTTTCATAAGTGCAGCTGTGGTAAGATGCAGTTCCAACACAGTAGACTGGAGTCCCGTTGGGTGGGAGATAGAAGGAACATTAGCAGGAAACCATAGAAATTGATAATAAAAAGTCTATCCTGAAAACAAATTCCTGCTAATCTGTGTGGCAGAGAAGGTGCTGCAGGTCTCTGGTGAGCGATAAGATGCTCTGTCCACTGGCAAGAGAGGCTTCACGTGGATCAATGATTTGCAAAAGAACCGTTACCTTGTGTATCATCCCATGCAATTCCATGGGTAATAGCTATAGAAGTTTCTATTTTATTCTCTCTCCTAAAGGAAAATAAAAAATGTGTGTATAACAAATGCAAACCTCCATTTCTTCCATTTAAAAGGAAAGGGTATATAGTTTTGGGTTTCCATGGTAGGAACCCTTCTTAATTTGCAGTTCTACTTCAAGTTCCTTAAGAAAACTACCTTAAAGGGACAGGGCTAGAGCTGGCGGTGGTAGGGGGCGATTTTACTGATCAAGCGCCCAACTGCATAACCCTTGGACTGCAGTGCCACTGGGCCCCGTGGCACTCCTTCACAGAGCTATTTGCTCTGGTTTAGCTGGGAAAACTGTTACAGCAAATCTACAGATCTCTCCTCTCTTTCCCACGTGTCTGGGGCAATTTATTCATTTCTTCAGGAAAATTAATGAGTACCTCTTTTTTTTTTTTTTTTTTTACTAAGCATCAAGGTGTGTTTATTCGATTTTACATTTAATGATACTCATGGAATAATCACTACTATGCTCCTACTGAGAATAAATTAAGGACAGATCAAGTGTTGATGGCTTTTGCTTGTTTTTGTTATTTATTGAAACTTTCCCACTAAAATCGAATAACGGCACAATATTCCATCCTTCGTATTTGACTGTCTCAGCAGCATCACAAAAGGTGTGAATTTTTCAAAAATAATAAAAGGCTTTGTTAACTTTCCTAGAAGCTCCTCTCAAGCTTTTGACAATTAATTATGTCTTTCTGCTTTTGATTAGCATCCTTGCAGAACTGAAGTGTTTTTCGGCTATCCTGCTTGGACACTGCTATTTTGTTTGTTTGTTTGTTTTTGTGTTTTTTTTTTACAGGCAGAGTGGACAGTGAGAGAGACAGAGAGAAAGGTCTTCCTTTGCCGTTGGTTCACCCTCCAATGGCAGCTGCAGCCGGTGCGCTGCGACCGGTGCACCGCGCTGATCGAAGCCAGGAGCCAGGTGCTTCTCCTGGTCTCCCATGGGGTGCAGGGCCCAAGCACTTGGGCCATCCTCCACTGCACTCCCGGGCCACAGCAGAGAGCTGGCCTGGAAGAGGGGCAACCGGGACAGGATCGGTGCCCCGACTGGGACTAGAACCCGGTGTGCCGGCGCAGCAAGGTGGAGGATTAGCCTAGTGAGCCGAGGCGCCGGCCGGACACTGCTATTACGCATGGTCAGTGCACTGTTCCGGAGCTCAGGTCTTAGTACCTACGCTTTACCTTAGTACCCAGGCTTTACCTTTTTGTCACCACATCCTGGCGCTTTCCACTCTCCCTCACGCCTTGTGCCACGCACGTCCCCGCCAGGTCACGTTCAAGGGTTCCCCGCACTCCCTGACTGCACCCCCCCCCCCCCGAAAGAAGAAACTCTTCCAGGAGATCAAGGTAGACATCAAGTCCAAGAGTGCAGGGCCCTGTATGAAACTCACAGAGTCTATAGGAGAGAAGACCCCCAAGAGAGCCTCAACCGGCTGGCTCCCAGACAACCCCACCGGGGATGCACTGAGAAGCTGCAGAGGGCGGCTGCGTTGCCCCTGCAGCCCTGCGGGAGCGGAAGCAGCCCAGGGCCCGAGGTGGGCAGGGGCTAGCGTGGTCCCTGAGTCCAAAGAAGAAAGCTCAGCCCTGCTGGTGGTGCCTGAGCCTGCACTGCACCTGCCCGCTCACGGGGGCCACCCTAGGCAGGAACCAGCTGGCGGCCATTCTTTGCAGACTCTTGGCTGCGTCCGAATGAAAATCCACACTTCCAGCCAACACGGGAATCTAGGCATGGACACCATCGGCGAGTACCTGGACAGCATCCACCTGCACCCCGAGGAGGAGAAAGACCGGAGCCCAAGCTGCAGAACCAGGTGTCCAGGAGCTCACCAACCACCTGGAAAGGACCCCCGGGGTTTTTAAGGCCATCAGGTTCCAGAAGACACTGCCGCCAGGCCCTGGTTTGGCACTTGGAAATCCTTCAGCACTTCTTAGTTTCCTGATGATCACACTTTTTGATTCTTCTTTTTTCTTCTTCCATGTGGAAGGACTTGTAAGTAAATTATTGCAGAAATGTTTTCGCTTCTGTTATGTGATATTTTCTTTAAATTTATCCCTTTAATTCACTTTTTCTGATACTAAGTAAGATGATGGCCTAGCTTACTGAGCCTTGGTTTTCCTATCTTCAAAATGGGAATAAAAATAGATATTGAATGTCATAAACATTCAAGAAAGTCACATTTGCCAAGTGTCCAGCTCATTAGTTGATAATAGTAAGGGCTCAATAAATGGTATTTATTTGTTTAAAATTTTAATTTATTTGAGAGGGAGAGAGTGGGAGAGAGAGAGACAGAGAGAGAAAGCTCTATCCACTGGTTCACTCCCCAAATGCCTGCAATGGGTGGGGTTGGGCCTGGCAGGAGCCAGGAACTCCTCCAGGTCTTGTTTGTGGGTGGCAGGGAGACAGTTACTTCAGTGTGTCTGATGTCTTCCAGTGTGCACATCAGCAGGAAGCTGATGTCAGGAGCTGGGGAGCTGGGGCCAGAGACTCTGATGTTGGATACAGACATCGCACTGTATTCCCTGACCTCTCCCCCAGTTAACAATTTGATCAGGGAATGAGGAAACTCAGGATGTTGGGATGCATTGAAGATAGCTTCGGGGCTTCCAAATGAGGCATAATATGAGGAATAAGAGAAGTCTTTATTACATAGATGGTGTTCTAATGACTCTGTCCATAGTCTACTGATTACTGGGACTCTCACAATTATGGGCACCACTTCCTTTCCCCAGTACCTCAACCAAGTGAACAACAAACTGTTGATCTGTACCTGTTCCTATTCTCTGCAGCCTCCCATTGAGAGAGGAAGAAGGTTTGCAGCTAAGCATCCATTCTGCTCTCTCCCCCTACAGTGGGTTGCTCTAACAATCGTGATCTTCTGCGGTCTTACATGTAAATTGGGCAGTTTTGATCATTTCCATTTTGCCCTTAGTCTACAATATACTTTTATTACACAGGGGGGAAGGCTCAGCTCTCCAGTGCTCTGATGCCTTTTGGGATCTCAAGCTCCATATCCCAGTGGTTAGAACGTCTGCTCAGGGAGCTGCCAGAGGTACTGTCTGGCAGCTGCCTCTGCCACCCCTGTCACAAGTGACTGAGAAGCTGTTAGGCTCTGTGAGTCAAATCTGAGCAGAAAATGTGCAGGGAGGAGATGCATGTGCACTTTACAAGTGCTCAAGTCTCCTTCCTCCAGTCCGTCACCAACACAATGGACGGCACTGCACTGAACTCCAGTAGTGCAAACACAGAACCGGAACTCAGCCACCACCTGGTTAGGACCAGCAGCCTCCTACCATGTGCTGAGGCAAGTAGAGGGGTTTGTGAGAAGGTACAAACAAGGTACCCAGGTCAAGAAGGCACAGATGTTAATCCAGCTGAACTGGAGTAGATGACGGTTACTGCACTGTATGACGTGCACCTGTCTAACAACATCTCTAGTCCATCCTCACTTTGCTGTTCAAGGAATCTCTGCCAAGCATCCCTTTGTACTTGGGAGCTTCATATTCAAATAGCTTCGATGACTCTAAGCAGCTTCTCAAATAAAGTCTCTATGCCAAAGCCCAGTATATGATCATCAGTTGCAAAGCTGCATGTCTGGGTTTATCTTGGATTCTTCTTTGTGCACCAAGTGCTCCTCAGTGTCGTGCACAACACCTGCTTCTCCAAACCCAGTCATTCTCCACAATGGCTCCTTCTGCGTATGCAGTCTTTCTCTCTAGAATCACATGGCTCGGTCACTCTCCTCTCTCTGTGTCCAGCTCTGGCACCACTGCCTTCATGACACCATCACTGAGCTCCCTCAGCAGAATTTATTCCTAACTCTCTAAGCTTCTCTAGCCCTTTCATGGACTTGTATTGTTATTATTTATAAATCTTTGTTTCCCAATCTATCTTGTAAGTTTTTGAGGGGACAATTTTGTAGCCTATCTAGTGTCTACATCAGCAATTCACATTTAACAGAAATGCCGTAAACATTCAACAACTGGCTGTGTGTACTGTTCTTTGCATTTTTCAATTGGCTTTACCACCCAGAATCATTTATATGCAAAGCAGGTGGTTTTTATCATCTATTTTTTTCCCAGCATGTGAAACTGACACTCAGGAAATGTAAGTGACTTGCCTAAGACTACAGAGGTACACGGAGATGGGATTAAGAAACAATGTGAAAGAACTCCTTGATTGAGTTCTTTTACTCAACATCAAAATGAAAACTGTGGCACCTGTAATCAGAAGTTATGGGGTTCACCTGGGAATAGAGTGGCCTGAATTGTGAGGTCAGCAATTGGGATCAACTCCTCGGAGAAGGCTGCTTTGGTGCAGTGTTGTCAAAGAGTGGAGGGGGTAGATTCAGAGGAAGGAGTAGGGTAAGAGTGACAATGAACGTACTGCAGTATGCAGGTGGACAGCATTTTCATCATCCTCTTAGCCTCGCTCAGAGTGTGGCCCAGAGCAAGTGTGCCTGTGTGTTCACTGAAGAAGGGAAGGAAGACAGGAAAACAGGAAGCTTTGGAGCAGGAATATTGCAGCACGAAAAGCACAGCAATTGTTAGGCCTGTGTTGGAAACACACTCGATTGGTAATCAATCATCTTGATTTCACGCACAGTAAGTCATTCTCTGTCCTAGAGGAAGATTGTGTTCCACTCAGCGCTGAGGGGTTAGAGCTCTCGAGGGCCATATCTTTACTGATGTCCTCACGGTCCCATGTGAGTAGCAGTGGTAAATGTTGCCTGCATGGAAGAGCCTCATGGAAGTGTACCTTGTGTGCTGCTCAGCCACTCTCCCTAGTCTATTTCTTTGAAGATTCTAGTGGCTTTTTACACACACACAAACGTGGCGTAGAGGGCAAGAGACTTGGGTTCTTGTCCCAGATGCATGCTTGAGACTGTGTGTCCTTGGACAAGTCACCCTATTGCCTTATCTCTTAGCCTTGGTTTCCTAGGTTGTCAGGCAGGCATCATTTAATACCTTTGTACCCTCATGCATTGTGGGCCACCAGTGACAGAATGGATTTGAAGTACTTTGAAAGAATGGGGGCCAGCGTTGTGGCACAGTGGATGTTGGCATCCCATGTGGGCATTGGTTTGAGTCTTGGCTGTTCCACTTCTGATCCAGTTCCCTGTTGGTGTGCCTGGGAAAGGCAGAAGAGGATGGCCCAAGTCCTTAGCCACGTGCCACCTATGTGGGACATCTGGGTGGAATTCTGGGCTCCTGACTTCGGCCAGAAAGCAGCATATGGAAGATTCTTTCTTCCTCCCTGTCTTCATCTCTATGTGTAACTCTGCCTATTAAATAAATAAAAATAATAATAAACTGAAAGTATGAAGTGATGCATGACAGGGGAAGCAAGAGCAAAATTTTCACCTTGGAAAAAATAACTGGAGAGTCTACTTCCCAAGCCTGGCATCAGATTTTATCTTGCTCATGCAGCTTACCAGTAAAATGCAACTCACTAAATTGCTTATTTGTACCAACTTTTCCATTAGTAATGAGTAGTATTAGTGCATCTTCTATCCTACTGAGCTGGCCTGAGGCATAAATTGCTGTCCAAGGGAAGGACTTTGTGCATCAACTACACAGTAGACTTACGACACCACAGAAAGCACCCATGACTCTCAAAGGCCCCCACTTGAAGCACCCTGGGGACCACCCACTGACATTGCAGGGCCAGCCTTGCTCATGCAAACCTGGCCTGATCTATCTTGCTTCCCATTTCTGCTTTGTCCCTCATCTAACTAGCAAAGAGCAGGATAACTCGTTCTTTCTCTTTCTATTTCAGTGAGAGTGAAGCCAATACACATTGAACTCAAAGAGTACACGTGGCGTGACACACAGCAGAATAAATAAATCCCGGGTGTGTTTGCTCTTTGCTTTCTCCCCTTGGGTCATGTCAGCTTCTCAATAAAATGTGATCAATGCAATTGCTTATTTGCACCAGCTTTTGCATTAACCATCAGTGATATTAGGGTATCTTCTACCTGAGTGGCTTTTCTTACCTCAGGAACACCCAGAGATCTAAAAACCTGCCATCTGTGAGATTCTTGCTGGGCTCTCGGAAGCAGCACGCTCAGATGGCCGACAGCCTCAGAATGGGAAACACCTCTCTGGGTGGGGTTGGGGGGACAGCCAAACAATGTCGGTTGGGTTTTATTGCTGCCACATCCAGGAATCAGGTGCCTGGAAAAAACTGCTGACAGGAGCAGACCCAGGAAGCTGTGATGCCATCTGGGGTCAGGAAAAGATTTTTGTTCCAATGCCAGTTGCGGGTATGTTCTCTGTTGGCGTGGAGTCTGAAAGAGTCCAGCAGGCACTGGGGAAGGCGAGGAGAAGAGCTGCCCAGAATGTTTTCAGGCGAGCTGCGTTCTTGGGAAGATTCTGAGGCTTGAGGTTTTGCATTGGACATTTTAGGAAATGTCTTATTTGGGGGTGGGCATCTGATGCAGCAGGTAGGATGCCTCTTGGGGTGTCTGCATCCCAAGTCAGAGTGCCTGAGTCTGACCCCAGCTCGGCTCTTTGGATCCCAGCCTCCTGCTAATGTGTCGTGTAGCAGGCAGCAGGTGACGGCCCAAGTAGTTGGGTGCCTTGCCACCTATGTGGGAGACACTGATTGATTTCAGAGTTTCAACCCTGGCTGTTGTGGGTTTGTGGGGAGTGAAGCAGGGGTGAATCAGTGGACGGGAGATAGCTCTCTCTAATCCTCTGTGTTTCAAATAGAATAAAATACATAAGATTTAAAAATAAATAAATAGAAGGAAAGCAAATGTCAGATAGAGTAAAATGTTTTACTTTGGAAAATTTCAAATATACACCAACATAGAGACATAGTAAAATAAGTCTTCATGTAGCAATCACTGAGCTTCAACAATAAACAGCTCAGAGCCAATCTCCATCCACCATATCCACACCCATTCCTGTTTCCCAACTCTCAAGCTCACGTTTTGTTGAAGCAAATCCTAGATACTGTCATGGCAACCGTAAATACTTCAGTATGTATCTCTGAAAATAAGAGCATTTTAAAAACTATAACTGGGGCCGGCGCTGTGGCGCAGTGGGTTAACACCCTGGCCTGAAGCGCCGGCATCCCATATAGACATCGGTTCTAGTCCTGGCTGCTCCTCTTCCCACCCACTATGGCTCCTCTTCCCACTGCTATGACCTGGAAAAGCAGTAGAAGATGGCCCAACTCCTTTGGCCCCTGCACCCACGTGGGAGACCTGGAAGAGGCTCCTGGCTTTGGATCGGTGCAGCCTCTGCCTTTGCGACCATCTGGAGAGTGAACCATCAAATGGAAGACCACTCTCTCTCTGGCTCTCCTCTCTCTGTGTAACTCTGACTTTTGAATAAATAAATAAATCTTTAAAAAAAACCCTATAACTATGATACCATTATCATATGTAAAATTTTAGTCACTCTGTTGTATAAAAGCATCTAGTCTTCAAATCTCCCTAGTTGTCCCCTTGTAGCACTTGCTGTGTTGATTGATCTGAGATGGGGTTACAAGAGGACGAGAGGAAGCAGGAACCAGGAAGTCCGGCCAGTGCCAATCCACTTTTTTTTTTTCCAAAAAGCTACCATTTTTATTGGTTTCATGGAGTATCACATATTTTTAATACTATAACTAACATAAAGTTACTATTATATGCTGGAAGTTCAATTAATCATTTCTTACGGATTGAGTCACATAATATTATGAAGTTGGTACTAATTTTATGCTATCATAAGAGTATAAAGGGGGCTGGTGTTGTGGGTAGCAGGTTAAGCCTTTGCCTGTGATGCTGGCATCCCATATGGGCACCAGTTCGAGACACAGCTACTCCACTTCTGATCCAGCTCCCTGTTGATGCACCTGAGAAAGCAGGGGAGAAGATGGACAAGTGCTTGTGTGCTTGCACCTACACGGAAGACCTGAAAGAAACTCAGGGCTCCTGGCTTCGGCCTGGCCCAGCCCTGGCAGTTGTGGTCATTTGGGGAGTGAACTAGTGGCCAATCCACTTTCAAACACGGGCTCACAGGTGGCAAGCGAAGATTTGTGAGTGGGCAAGTTGGAAGATCAAGCCAGGCCACGTAGCTAGTAAGGGATGAGCAGCAGAAGTGGGGAGAACGATTGAATGGATGGAACTTCAGGAATTTGGAGATGACTGAGAGAGACTCTTCTTTTTTTAAATGAATTTTATTATGAGTATTTTAGGTATACACCACGATGTTATGGGATCCAGATAGATTGTAAGATGGTTACTATGGTGAAGCAAATGAATGCAACCATTGTCTCACATAGTTACCCCCACACTCTTTTTTTTTTTTTTTGTGCCAAGAGCAGATGAAATCTACTTACATAGCAGAAATTCTTAATAAAGTACAATTTTATAAACTCTAGTCCTCAGGTTGTATGTTAGCCCTCTAGACTTGCTAATCTTATATCTCTTTTTTTTAAACCATGCATGTTGTTCAATTTTCTTTTTCTTTTTTTTTAAGATTTATTTTATTTGAAAGACAGAGTTACAGAGAGAGGTAGAGTAGAGAGAGAGGTCTTCCATCTGCTGGTTCACTCCCCAGATGGCTGCAATGGCTGGAGTGGCGCCAATCTGAAGCCAGGAACCATGAGCTTCTTCCATGTCTCCCACATGGATGCAGGGGCCCAAGGAGTTGGGCCATCTTCTACTGCTTTCCCAGGCCATAGCAGAGAGTTGGATTGGAAGAAGAGCAGTCGGGACCAGAACCCGCGCCCATATGGGATGCCGGCACTTCAGGCCAGGGCGTTAACCTGCTGTTCCACAGCGCCAGCCCCACATCTGTTGTTTTGTAGCCTTTGATACATTTTCCATTTGCTCCCCCACCCCAACCTTCATCCACCACTGTTTTATTTTCCATCCTGAGATATTCTTAATCCAGAAAAAGATTTGCTCAGAACTCCTTTGGAAACATGAACCTGACTGTGGTAAGCTGACAGATGGGGTAAGAGAGAGCTAGGAGGCAGGGACACCTGCACAAGAGATGTTACAGATCCTAAAGGAGGTCTCAAGGTCTTTGGATGAACATGAATTTCAAGGTGCATTAAAAATGTCTCCTGCCAGAGATCTTTGAAGCCTATTTGGAGCATAGAATTCTAATGTACTGGTAGTAAAGTGTTCATGTCTACAGAGAAGATGTATTCTACATGTCCAAAAACACCTTGACCAATCATGGCCCCTTTACAGAAGGAACTCATCAATCAAAGCCAAAATCCTTTCCACCAGCAACTGCAGACACAAGCAGTGATGGATGAAGAAGGTATTGCCAAAAGAATATGCCAGCAAAAATATGCAAAGGAGACACTGTGTATTATACTAAATTCACCCAAAGACCCAAGGAGATCTGAGAATTTCAGAATAGGCATAGATTTTAAGATTCTTAAAGTGTCATTTTGGAGAGCAGCTTTAGAAATGATGAAATTTAAGTTGATTACAATGTCAGTAGTTCATTCTGTTTTCCATGGCTATTAAAACAATCTAATGGCCGGTGCCGTGGTTCACTAGGCTAATCCTCTGCCTGCGGCGCCAGCACTCTGGGTTCTAGTCCGTATTGGGGCGCCGGATTCTGTCCCAGTTGCTCCTCTTCCAGTCCAGCTCTCTGCTGTGGCCTGGGAAGGCAGTGGAGGATGGCCCAAGTGCTTGGGCCCTGCACCCGCATGGGAGACCAGGAGGAAGCACCTGGCTCCTGGCTTCGGATCGGTGCTGTGTACCAGCTGTAGCAGCCATTTAGGGGGTGAACCAACGGAAGGAAGACCTTTCTCTCTGTCTCTTTCTCTCACTGTCTAACTCTGCCTGTCAACAAAGCAAAGCAAAACAAAACAAAACAAAACAAATCTCATGACCTCTTAGGAAGATTCCCTCTTGACCCAAATTAAGACCTAAGCATTAGAACCATTAGGCTGGAATGAAACATTAGGGGTATCTTGTCTATTCTCAGTCTTATTGCAGAACACTGAGAAGGAGAGAGAGAGAGGGAGAGAGGGAGAGAGGGAAAGAGGGGGAGGGGGAGAGAGAGAGGAAGAACACAGAATCATGGAAAAGTTTAAATGTTGTATGTGAAGGAGATTCCACCAAATGTTTTGGTTTCCTTTCTTCATTGGTTTCTTTTGTTTTTCTTTCATTCCTTCTTCCTTTGTCCCCTGTCATTGACACCTGTCAATCACACAGTTTTTTTTTTTAAGTACTTTCTGTCTTAGTAACTTCTTACTTGGTGCTATTTGATTTTTTTTTTAAAGATTTATTTATTTATTTGAAAGGCAGAGTTACAGAGAGGCAGAGGCAGAGAGAGAGAGAGAAAGAGAGAGAGAGGTCTTCTAACTGCTGGTTCACTCTCCAGATGGGCGCAACAGCTGGAGCTGCACCTATCTGAAGCCAGGAGCCAGGATTTTCTTCTGGGTCTCCCACGCGGGTGCAGGGGCCCAGGGACTGGGGCCATCTTCTGCTGCTTTCCCAGGCCATAGCAGAGAGCTGGGTGGGAAGTGGAGCAGCCAGGACTTGAACTAGTGTCCATAAGGGATGCCAGCACTGCAGGCAGCAGCTTTACTTGCTATTCCACAGCACTGGCCCCAATCACATGGATATTAATAAGGACAAGTTCAAAATCAGAGACTTTCTAACCTAGCTCTTTTTACTTTTTCCTAATTCCTCTTTTAAGACATTTATTTTCTCTTGTCTTCTCTAGAATCAATTTTTACAGCAATAATCTTTCTGAAGGGACATCTAAGAAATCTGTTAATTCTGTTCTTTGAGCATGGCGAGAAAAGACATGGTAGTAAACTGCAATATTTATGGCATGCTAGATTATGTGAATCTGTGCTTTCATTACATACAATGAAAAATTTGGCTACAATTTTAAAAAGTGTTCTGAAAGTCCATAATTTCTGACAAGATAGTAATAAGCACCAGGAAACAATCTAAGGGAAAGAGAAACAGAGAGATAAGCAGAGTTCCAAAGTTGCCTTGGGTGTTCTTGGTCCTAGGCAATTGGACTTCACTTTCGGCTTCCATGAGGAGGAAAGGGGATGGAAGTCTAGGCTTGGTGTCTCTCAAGGTGGAAAGTCTACCAGGAAGCCCTCCCTTCCTTAAGCCAGGACCTAAAATGATTCACCATTGGAAGAAGTAGACTGAGAAGCCAGCCTAGCCCCAAGTTCAAATTCCAGGGAGAGTTGTGCTGATGCTGAAGGAGGCAGAGGAATAAAGGCAAGAGAAATGCTCATTCTTAGGAGGTTTTGGACATTGATCACCCTATCAGAAATCTGCCTGTATGACTGATATTGTCTATGTGGTCCAAGGAACCTACTTGAAATTGATCAACAAGGATAGTGCTTCTGCGACCCAGGAAATAACACATAAAAATGCTTTCAGGATGAAGATAACTTTTATCCAAGAACCTTCCATAAACAGAGTGGTAAGCAGTACACATTAGAACACAAGGGTACAAGAGGAATCTCCACAAGATGATTGGAAAAGTTATATGTGAATTATTAGACACAATATTATAGATATGGGAATTATCAGACACAAGTTATAAGGAGCTATGGATCAACATATAAAACATATATATGGATCAACATATAAAAACATGAAATTGTCTATAAGAAATGAAAATTTTAAAAACTGATGTATCAGATTGGAAAGGACTGTTTCTAGAATTAAAAACCACAACAACTGGAAATGAAATGGAATGGATAGGGAATTTATGAGTCAGAAAACAGATGAAAAGAAGTTATCTAAAACATAACACAGTGGAACAAACATATGGAAACGTTAGAGGAGAACTAAAGAAATGTGAATGTTGTAGTTCCAGAATGAGCAGGGAGAGAGGGAGGCAGAGACAACATCTGGAGAGAAAAGTCCAATTAAGGACATGAGCCCGATATTCAAAAGTCCCAATGCCTTCTGCAGGATGAGTCCCCTAATGAAACCACACCTTGATTCATCAGAGGAAATCTGCAAAGAACTAAGGACAACTACAGAATTTGAAATGCATCAAAAGAAAAAAAATCACCTTTAAATGAGCAATAATAAAAGTAACATTAGATTTCCCAGTAGGCAGAATGGAAGCCAAAAGAAAAGTAACTGCTTACCTGGAATTTTATGCAACACCAGAACACATTCAAGAACAGGAGGTGTGGGTAGGTGTTGTAGCACAAGGGTTTAAACCACCGCCTGGAATGCCTGCGTTCCATACTGGAAGTGGCTGGGATGGAGCCCCACCTCTGCTTCTGATCCATATTTCTGCTAATGTGCATCAGTAGATGAGAGTTCAGGGACTTGGTCCTCTGCCATCCATGTGGGAGACCTGGATGGAGCTCCTAGATCCGGGCTTTGGCTTGTCCCAGTCCTGGCTGTTGTGAGCATTTGGGGATTGAACCAACAGATGGAAGATCGCTGTCTCTCCATCTCTCTGTGTCACTCTGCCTTTCAAATAAATCATAAAATAAAGGATAAAGTGTAACGATATTTTCAAAAAGGATAAAGGGTAATGATATTTTAAAACAAAAATATTAAGTTCAATTCCAGAAGATCTGTTCTAAATAATGTGTTTTAGAAAGAAGGAAAAATGACTTCTACTAGAAAGTACAATATTAAAGAAGGAATGGAGGCAAAAATAAACAAAATAAAAAGAATCTATGTAGTGAATTGGTTTAACAAATACAGAATCTATTCTCCGAAAAGCCTGACAAAATTGCTGATCTAATGGACAACCAAGAAGAGAAGGTGCAGATAAACAGCATTTGGAAGTAAAAGAAGGAGATTATAATTACAGTTGCTACATGGGGCTGCTGCTGTGGCATAGAGGGTAAAGCCACTGCCTGCAGTGCCAGCATCCCATATGGGTGCCGGTTTGAGTTCTGGCTGCTCCACTTCCCACCCAGCTCTCTGCTATGGCCTGGGAAAGCAGTAGAAGATGGCCCAAGTCCTTAGGCCCCTGCACCCATGTGGGAGACCCAGAAGAAGCTCCTGACTCCTGGCTTCATATCGGTACAGCTCTGGCTGTTGCAGCCAATTGGGTAGTGAACCGGTGGATGGAAGACCTCTCTCTGTGTGTTACTCTGCCTTTTGAATAAATAAATAAACCTTTAAAAGAATTACACTTGCTATAGGGTCAAAAAGATAAAACCATTAGCGACTCTAACTCAAGAAATTGGAAATCTAGACTTCTTAGGGAATCCATAGCATTCTACATCTATTCAAAAAAGAAGCAGATAACCTTCATTAAGCACACTGCTTTTAGGTAATAGTCAAACTGATAGTTAACAATCTTCCAATTAAGAAACCATCAGGGAGATGGGCATTTAGCCTGGAGGGTAAGCTGTCAGTTAGCATGCCTGCCTTCTGTGTCATCTGAGCTGGTTTCGACTTCCGGCTGTGGCTTTTGACTCCAGCTTCCCGCTATTGCAAACCCTCTTCTACATGATTCTAGAATATTTTGTATCATAATAAACTTAATTCAATTTTTTCACGAATGCTTTGAAGCCCCAACCCTTTTAAAAATGTATTTATTTGAGAGACAGAGTTACGGACAGAGAGAGAGAGAGAGAAAGGTCTTGCACTTGCTTGTTCACTCCCCAAATGGCAGCAATAGCTGGAGCTGCACCGATCCGAAGGCAGGAGCCAGGAGCTCCTTTCAGGTATGTCACATGGGTGCAGGGACCCAAGGACTTAGACTGTCTTCTACCTCTTTCCCAGGCCATAGCAGAGAGCTAGATCAAGAAGTGGAGCAGCCAGGTCTCAAACTGGCACCCATATGGGATGCTGGTACCGGAGGCGGAGGCTTAACATGCTACACCACAGTGCTGGACTCAGAAGTTTATTTGTATGTATTTGAGAAGGAGAGAGAGAAAGAGGAAATCCTTGTCTTTGGTTCACTCCCCAGTTTTCCACAATAACTAGGTATGGGTCAGGTCAAAGCTGGGAGCCAGGAATTCCATCTGGATCTCTCACGAGCATGGCAGGAACCCAACTACTTGAGCGCTTGCTGCTGCCTCCCAGGGTCTGCATTGTTGGAAAAGCTGGATTCAGGAGCCAGAGCCTGGATTTGAACCCAGACATTCGGGTATGGAACACGTGTGTCTTAACTGCAAGGCTAAGCCCCTGCTCCAAGGAGGTCAGTATTACCTTCCTGGTTATTCCTGAGGTCAGAGACATTTCTGCCCTCTGAGATCTGAAAGCACCATGGGTCAAAGGCTGCAGGGAGGGATGGAAAGAGAGCTGGGTGGGGTAAGTGTTGGCATTGGTCGAGGAAGTGTTGACGAGGGGACCCTTAGGAACTGGGTCATTGTCCAAAGTGCCATTGCTCTGTGTTGGGCAGGCAGCTAGCCGTCCATTGCTCAGACAGTAAAGGCAGGGAAGAGCCTCAGCAGCTTGGAAGGAACAAGCACATATGGCTCAATAAGTTAATTACCGAACAAGATGAGTTGCATAATCTATCAGGCTGCCAAGAGAAAAGCTTTATTCCTAAGAACAATAGGTAAGACTGTTCCCAACAGTGTTGAGAAGGCGCGAAGATTTTGGAGAATTTCAGCAGTTATTTGGGAATCAATCAAATGTTTATGCCCCACACATAAGCCTCTCTGCAGTGGCTTTGGAGATAGAATTCATTTGTCCACGCAAAAGTATTTAATTCTGCTGTGCCGCAGTCTATAAAATATTTACATCGCTATTCTACATATACACAATTGCTTACATGCACATGCACTCTTCTCTGATGCGCTTTAAATAAGAGTTGGACTCCTGACAGTGCCATCCAAGTCAACGCTCAGGGCAAGGAATCACGTTGTCTGTTGTCTCCAGGCAGGGAGAACCCAAACCAGCCCAATCAGAGAGGTCTGTCTCCAAGGATGTGAGATCCAGGAAGGCAGAACGAGCAATCTTTCTCAATTTCCACGTGTCCCCCTCAAAATCAGAACACTGTGAAGAACCCACTTTCCTGCTCTTGTAATTTATGTGGTTGTTAAAATGCGATATTCAAAGAGAAAATCCCCATGTCACCCACAATAGACTCTGAGTTCTACATGTGTGAAAATGAGGTGGGGCCGTTGCCCCAGCTCAATAGGCTAATCCTCCTCCTTGCGGCGCTGGCACACCAGGTTCTACTCCTGGTCGGGGCACTGGATTCTGTCCCGGTTGCTCCTCTTCCAGTGCAGCTCTCTGCTGTGGCCCAGGAGTGCTGTGGAGGATGGGCCCTGTACCCGCATGGGAAACCAGGAGAAGCACCTGGCTCCTGGCTTCGGATCAGCGCGGTGCGCTGGCTGCAGCGCGCTGCTGGAGTGGCCACTGTGGGGTGAACCAACGGAAAAGGAAGACCTTTCTCTCTGTCTCTCTCTCTCTCACTGTCCACTCTGCATGTCAAAAAAAAAAAAAAAAAAAAAAAGAAAGAAAAGAAAAGAAAAAAAAAAAAAGAAAAGGAAAATGAGGTGGAGCAACTCAAAGCTGCAAAGGGGTAAAAACATTGAATGGGGGAGGAGTTAGGTGTGCGGTCGCTGCCTGGCTCCACCACTGTCTGTGTGAATCTGGGTGAGCCAAGGGCTTGTCAATCTTACCACTCCATTGCCTGCAGCATTTGAGGGCGATAAATGCTTGTTTCCCTTACATCCAGGGGTTTATCTGAAGATTAAACTGTTATACATAGGGGTTTTTGAAAAGTACAAAATGTGGTACATCAGTCAAGCCTTACCAGCTCATTCCCATGTGTTGGGTGGTGACTGCGTCAGGGGCTTGCCTTATTTTACTCCATCACTGGAAACTGACTGCAAATTGGCTCTTTTCCATCTGGTATCCTATGGGTAATGCTCCCCTGCTCAAGGATGGATTCCTGAATATGAAGGATTTCACAGTTCCTCCCTCCATCTCCCATCTCCCTCCCGCCTGGTTCTGTCATTTCACTGCTCATTAGCAGCTCCACTTGAGTGCACTTGCACAGAACACTGACCTGCTCCCTGCCCCCTGGAAGATGTGGCAGTCCCCGTGTCTGCAACATCGCTCCCCTTTGCCTTGGCTCCCTTGTGAACTGTGTGCCCCTCTCTGCCCCTCTGCAGGTCCTCGGAAGATCCTGATTCCCGCAAAGCTGCCCCTGCAGGGCCATCCTGGGGCAACACCTGCCCTTCCCTGTCCCCGTTGCCTACTGGGACAGGATAGAGTGCATCACTGCTCATTGCTCTGCCTCTGCTGGCCACCTTTTTAGGCTCATGTAGGTCGTGGCTCCTCAATGAAGACTAAAAATGTGTTAAGGAAATGGGCAATGATTTTTCTTTATCTTTTCCACAGTAAAAATGCAATTGCCTTCTAAATACTAAGACATTTAAAGAGTATAAAAGGAAGAAAAAATTAAGACATTCATTTTGTGAATGACCAATATTGGTTTAGAAATTATTTTTTAAAAGATTTGCTTATTTATTTGAAAGGAAGTGTTACAGGCACACACACACACACGGGATGGGGGGAGGAGGTAAAAAGGGGGGGAAGAAAGAGAGAGAGAGAGAGAGAGAGAGAGAGAGAGTTTCCATCTGCTGGTTCATGCTCCAAATGGCCACATTGGACAGAGCTGTGCCTGGCTGAAGCCAGGAGCCCAGAACTCCATTTGGATCACCCATGTGGGTGGCAGGAGCCTAAGTACTTGGGCCGTCTTCCGCTGCTTTCTCAGCCACATTAGCAGGCCGCTGGATTGGACGTGGAGCAGCTGGGGCTTCAGCAGGCATTCGTATGGGCTAACTGTTGCAGACAATGGCTTAACCCAGTGAACCACAAGGCTGGCTCCCAGAAATGTTATGGACTGAATTCTATTTAATTTTTCTGTGATATCTCTTGCTAATCCTGTTGGATGATGAAGCATAGAATTTATTTGTCACTTAATACATTGTGTGAGTAAAACGTGTGTTGGGAAGTCAGAGAAGTAGCATTTTGTTTCTCAATGGCTGAGATTAAAAATAACTATGATATTAATATAGGCATATTGCAACCACCCCAGTGTAGGTCAGACCTTGCTCCAAATGTGCAATGATTCTATTTATTTATACTTTGCTTTTATGTCAGAAAGGATTTCTGAATTTTAAAAATTTACCTCTGAAAACACTTTTGGGTCTGCTGTAACACAGAAAATATCAGGCAATAAAACCCTCAAAACTCAATGTCATTGGGTTGATGGGCTCCCAAGAGGTGTATTTTTAGCTACAAATTACAATCTTTGTTCTGGTGCTCCAGTCTATTTTGAATCTTATAGACATGCATATCTTTTTACCAACTTTTAAAAACCAATACTGTCAATCTCATTTTCTTTTTTTTTTAACTTTTATTTAATGAATATAAATTTCCAGTATACAGCTTATGGATTACAATGGCTTCCCCTTCCCATAACTTCCCTCCCACCCGCAACCCTCCCCTCTCCCGCTCCCTATCTGAGGTGCTGAAATTTTTTGGAGGAAAAAATCGCACAAATATACAAACCACATTTCTTCAAATCTCAGGTTTCTGATCTGAATTATGCCTTCGACATTTTCCTGTGACCCTCCTGTGTGTGCCCTTTGCTGCCCTTCATTCTCCCCAGCATCACTCCTGATGGAGAGAGAACCTTTCTCAGAATCACACATTTGGTTACTACAGTGAGGGGCAATCAACATCAGCAAGAATGAAGTGGGCTTTTCTTCCAGGGGTCCTTTCTGAGGGCCCTATCAACTGCCGGACTGGGACAATCACAACAATTCTGTCCTCCAGGATCAGACATAGCAACGATGAAGGGGTTCTCCAGTCCGCTGTAGGGAAGGGCAGGATAGAGCTGGGACCATGAAAGGTGGGCAGAGGAGTGGACCACAAATAATAGGGATATGACCAGGGAAGAAAAGGCTACTGAGCTTCCACCTGGGGTTGTCTGAGTGGGTGGGAAGGTCATCTAATGGACAACAGTCAAGAAGTACATAGTGCTAGACATTGGACTCTGACATGAGATTGAGTATGAGTAAGAGCAGGTCTTTATGGTAATGGACTATATGCCTTCTACATGATGTAGGGCAAGATGGCAAGCTTTCATGTTATCCTAACCCCTCTCTCTGCTGCTCTTCCTAGGGACTATCTCACCTTTAGTGGTCCCCTTTCATTTGCACATCTGCAGGTAACATCTACTGCACTGAGAAACTAGAAGCCACCTATGAACTCTCCCTGTTTCTTGAATTCACTTTCCCATTGCAGATGCAGCAATATGTTCCCACCAGTCCTTGCTTCTTTCCATTCCATCACAGGGACAAAAGGACCGTGCTCTTCTGCAGGCTTAATTATTTAGCTTGATTTCTCTACTCATTATTCCTGGTAACCTTGCTCCATTATGTATCCCCCTTCTCTCTTACACCTTCAGCCTTGTTCTTCCTCATGTTCTCCCACTTATCCTCTTCAGCAGATGGGCATGCTCCAATGTCTCCTACTCAAAAAAGAAAAATATTCCCTTGATATTATAGACCTCTTTAAATATTACCTCTGTCTCTCTCCTGCCTCTGGCCTTAAGTTTGTTCAAAGGATGCTAACTTGCCCTAACACCACTTGCTTTCCCCAGTCATTGCTTCACCTTTGTGATCTGGCGTCTGTTCCCACTACTTCAGTGAAATCATTGTTTCCAAGCAAGACAACCAAATGACTACTTGGGAGCTGCGTCCCATATTTTTCATATCTTAACTGATCACCTTCTCTCTATGCGTTTCTCCTTAATCCACTTCAGCCAGAGATCTGGGAGCCATTCTTTTTTTTTTTTTTGACGTGTTTGATAGCTCTTTATTTTTCCATCTTCATCTTAAGTTTTTTTTTTATTTAATAAATGTGAATTTACAAAGTGCAACTTTTGTATTGTTGTGGCTTCCCCCCCAAACCTCCCTTCCACCCGCAGCCCTCCCCCCTCCCACTCCCTCTCCCATCCCACCCTTCATTGAGTTTCATTTTCAATTATCTTTATATACAGAAGATCAACTTAGTATATACTAAGCAAAGATTTCAACAGACTGCACTCACATAACCACACAAGGTATTGGATATTGTTCGACTAGTAGTGTTATCTTTAACTCTCATAGTAAAACACATTAAGGACAGAGATCCTACATGGGGAGCATGTGCCCAGTGACTCCCGTTGTTGATTTAACAATTGACACTCTTATTTATGACGTCAGTAATCACCCAATGGGAGCCATTCTTAACCCTCGCTCTATCATCTGCTGTTCTAGACACAGGCACTTGCATAAATCATTTCTTCTAGTATTATCCATTACAATATTTTACAAGTCTGTGTAAATTTTTTAGTGAGAGGTTCTTTAAGGAAATTTAATGAGTAAGCTCAACTCTAACTTAACAGTGAGGAAATCTACTGAATTTCCCAACAGGAAGTTCCATAGCAAGAAGGCTTCAGCAGCTTAATGATGTCATCAGATTCTAGGTTTTCTTTCCCTCTCTCCAGTGACATCTTTGGTATTGGCTTAATCATTCGGGTTGGTAACAGGATGGAAACAGCAATGACTCATCCAGCTGTGACATCTAGGGAATGATAAGAAAATGCATTTTCTGTGGCTTTCTTCTGTCAATGAGGCAAGCTCTCCCTGAAGCTCTCCAGCAGATGTCCCCTTACTCTCTTTGGCTAGAATTAGCTCAGGGCTCAGAGCCTTGAGCAGTGGGGTTTTCTCCAGGCACTTAGCTATGTAGAAGGGAGTTCTGTTAGGAAACCTGAGAGGATGCCAGAGGTGTCTGCTACTGTGACCAGCAGGGGGCTTCATGACCTAGCTCTTGTCAACTCCAGTCTCGTCTTGTCTTTTATCACTCACCTTCTTGTGCTCAACCCTCCAGCTCTGCTGACCTAAGTTCTGCTTTTTCTGAGCATGCTACACACTCAACTGCATATGTAGTTCCTTAAAGGGCACTTCCACCTTTGTTCTCCATGCCCATACTGTCCGTGCACTTTTAGGGTTCACCTTACCTGTCACCTTGTTAATTCCCTTGAGACCAAAGGCCACTTGTTTGGCTTCCTTGCACATCACCATGGACCTGTGTCATTGAAGCATCCATCAAGTTGCACTGTAATTTCCTGTTTGCTGCTTGGTTTCCACAACTGGAAAATGACCTTGAGGGAAGGAATTTCTGTCTTGGTCTCTGATGTATTACACAATGATCAAGGCTGAGTAGTGCTCAGTAATTATGTTTTTAGTAAATGTCTAAATGTTACTCTGAGCCTTCCCAAATAGTTCTAGTAAGGTAGACCATTCCTCCAGGTCTTCATATATTCATACCACTGTATTAATACTACATGTGCTAGTCAGTCTTTGGTTACTACAACCAAATCCTGGAGGCAATACACTTTATACAGAAAAAAGGTACATTTCAGCTCACAGCTTTAGAAGGTCACAGTCCAGCTGTGTCACATTGGTTCAGCCATTGGTAATGGTGTTCTTCCTGGAAGAGCCCCTGGACAGCACAGGGCAGCACTGGGCAGGAGGGAGTGTGCCTGTCCTGTCCATGTCTATTTGGTCTCTTATAAAGTCAGTAGGATTCAGTGGGGTGGGTGTTCCACCCTAATAACCCCATCTAGTCCAGTCACCTCCCAAGGCTCTACCTCCAAGCACAATAATTGGATCAATTCCCACATCCTTAGTCCCATTAACACAACACTTTGGGGAACAAATCTTGAACACACGAATTGGGGGTGGGGTGGGAATTCAACATCCAAATGGATATCCAAACCGTAGTAGGACATCTATTCTTCCTTCCAAGGTCAACTAAGAGCAATTCCTTTAGGAAAACTGCACAGGTTAAACTCTGAAAAATACTCAAGTTTCTAAACTTCTTTTGTCAGCTCAAGGTGTTGTCTTTTTGACAAGGTAATTTTTAAAATAAGTTTTATTTAGGTGAAAATTACATGCAATGAAATGTACCCATTTAAAATTCACCATTCTGGTACTTCAGCTAAATTAGACAACCATGGAACCATCACCACCATCAAGACACAGAAACTTCACAATCCCCTCAGGCCCCTTGGCAGTCAACCTTCCTATCCCTGGCACCAGTGAGCCACTGGTGTATGTTGGCTTATTTTAGAATTTCATATGAATGGAATCACACAGTTTGCGTTCATTTGTGAAATGCTTATTCAAATCTTTGGGCCATTTTAAATTTCATTGTTGTGGCCAGCTCCATGTCGCAGTAGGTTAATCCTCCTCCTGAGGTGACGGCATCCCATTTGGGTGCAGGTTCTAATCCTGGCTGCCCTTCTTCCAATCCAGCTCTCTGCTATGGCTTGGGAAAGCAGTGCAAGATGGTCCAAGTGCTTGGGCCCCTGCACCTGCATGGGAGACTGGGAAGAATCACCTGGCTCCTGGCTTTGGATTGGCGCAGCTCTGGCCATTGCGGCCATCTGGGGAGTGAACCAATGGAGGGAAGACCTTTCTTTCTGTCTCTCCCTCTCACTGTCTGTAACTCTACCTCTCAAATAAATAAATAAAATCTTTTAAAAAACAAATAAATTGTATTATTTTTCTTATTACTGAATTGCGAGATTGTTTTATGTGTATGAACATGAGCCATTTCTAAGTCTAACACTGTGAACATTTCCTCCCAGTGTATAGCTTGCCTCTTCACTTCCTTTTTAAAAAATAATAATTTATGTATTTAATTTCATTTTTTTAAAAGAGAAAGAGAGAAAGACAAGGACAGAGGTACATTTTCCATCCACTTTTCCACTCCCTAAATGACCACAACAGCCAGAGATAGACCAGGCTGAGGCCAGGAGTCCAGAACTCCAGAGGGGTGTCCCTGATGAGTAGTGGGGACCCAAGTACTGGGACCATCATCTGCTGCCTCCTAGCGTGTCCATTAGCAAGAATCTGCATCAGAAGTGGAGTGCTTACTCCAAATTAGGCACTGCAGTGTGGGATGCATTTTAACTGCTGCATCACTCACACTCCTCTCATTTTCTGAACAGTGTCTTTTGAAGAGCGGAAATTTCAAATTTTTAGGATGTTCAGTGTCTCAACTTTTTCTTTTATGGTTTGTGTTCTACAAGATACACATTTTGTTCTGTTTTATCTTCTAGAAGGCACATAGCTTTAGATTTTAGATCTAGGTCTCTGGTACATGCTGAGTACTTTTTGTGCATAGTGTGAGATAAATGTTTATGGACATCCCGTTGCAGGTCTATTTGTTAAGAAGATTGTTTTTTCTCCATTGGATTATTTGGGCACCTTTGTGAAAAATCAACTGCCCATATATGTGTGTGTCTATTTCTGGACTCTCTAGTCTGATTTATGCATCTGTATGCCTCTCCTTGTACTGATATCACATGGTCTTGATTATGGTAGCTTTACAGTAAGAATTAAAATGGGGATGAATAAGTCCTACAACTTAGCTCTTTTTAAAACTTCTTTCAGTTTTTTTTTTCAAAAAAAGATTTATTTATATATTTATTTAAAAGGCAGAGTTACAGAGATGGGAGGGGGAGGGAGAGAGAGAGGGAGAGGGACTAGGAGGGGGAAAGAGGGGAGAGAGAGAGAGAGAGAAAAAGAGAGAGAGAGAGAGAGAAAGATATCCATCTTTCATCTTCTGGTTCACTCCCCAAATGGCTACAACAGTCAAGTCTGGGCCAGGCTGAAGTTGGAAGCCTGGAACTCCATGCGGGTTTCCCATGTTGTTGGCAGGTGACAGGAGCCCAAGCACTCAGGCCATCTTCCACTGCTAGCCTAGATGCATTAGCAGGGATCTGGATTGGAAGTAGAGCAGCTAAGACACCAACTGGCTCTCCCATATTAGGGTTGATGGTGTCACAGCTGGCTGCCTAACCCACTGTGCCACAATGCTGGCCCCATTATGTAAGTTTTAGAATTGACTTGATTTGAAAATTGATTCCCATAAAATAAACACTGCTGATGTTTTGATTGAGGTGATACTGAAGCTTTAGATCAGTTTGGGTAGAATTGATATCCCAGTGATATTGTCTTCCAGTGCATAATCATAGTGTAACTTTCCATTTCTTTAGGTCTTCCCTAATTTTTTCAGCAGTGTTATGTGGTTTTCCATGTATAGATCTTATGTGCAACATGGTTTTTTACCTTAATCTAACTATTTTGCTTGTTAATGGTATTGTAAATGGCCTTCAGCCCTGTAGATCTCACTTGATCTATACAATAGCTTTCTTGCATATTTTTAGGGGTTTCCACATACACAATCATGCTATGAATAAGGACAGTTTTATGGCTTCCTTTCCAATTCGCGTGCATCTTATTTTTTGATACTGCTCTATTGCACTGTCTATAGCCTCTGGTGCAATGCTGAATGGAAGTGATAAGAGTGCACTTCCTTGCCTTGTTCCTGATCCTGGGAGGGAAGTGTTCAGCCTTCTCACACTAGGGGCAAAGGATTCCCTGTGATGTTTGCTGTAGGGCTTTTTGTAGCTTCATTAATCACATTGAAGAAGTTTCTTCTATTCCTAGTGTGCTGAAAGGTTCGTTTTGTTTCCATGATGAATGGGGTATTGAGCTTTGTCCAACAGCTTTTTTCTGAATCTACTGAGAATCCCCCATGATTCTCTATTCTAATAGAGTGAATTGTATGGACTGATTTTTGCATTATCAAACCAACTGAGCCTCACAGAGTTTGAGCTACCCACGTGCAGTTTTGTGTTCAACAACAAACTCAAGGGGCCCCTGTGCGGATTTCTCATGGCTTTTGTATGCTCGGCTCCTTCCCCTCCAGTGTTTTGCCTCATGTCTTCCAGTCATCTCACTGCCAATTCCCGGCCCAGGGAGGTCTCTGGACTCTGCTCGGGCTGCTCCTCACTGCAGATCTTATGAGAAGTACTTCCAAGCAAAAAGCCAAGGTGACCATGGGGCCCACCTCCCTCATTCCCGTCTTGAGGAAGGTCATTTTTCTAACTGCTTCTCTGCAGGTGCTGCCTCGGGTATCCACTCCTGTCTTAGATGGCGGTGGAAAGATTC
Source organism: Lepus europaeus (assembly GCF_033115175.1). Classification (NCBI taxonomy): domain Eukaryota; kingdom Metazoa; phylum Chordata; class Mammalia; order Lagomorpha; family Leporidae; genus Lepus; species Lepus europaeus. The sequence goes on along the minus strand of NC_084832.1, from coordinate 100,393,513 downwards.
AGCACCAATTATTCTGATGTGGTTGAATGCTAAAGCTGTTGGTCAAGATTCTGGGTGACAGGGATGACATTTATTCTTTTCTTTGAATCTTGAGCTTCTAGCAACTGTTCTGTCTCAGTGTATGTTTATTAAATATCTGTCTATAATGGAATGGATCCTGATTTTATTTTTGAAGCTAATACTTTATTGAAGATTAATTCCATGCTGGTATTTGATTTGTGTTATAGTCTCGAAGCAGCCTATTATACAAGTAATACATTTTATACATGCAAAGTTTCATCTCCTTATTCCTGAATGAATATGTAAAGTGAGGAGGGAAACTATCTAAGATCTGAGTGATTGAATTACAATTCATCTCTGAAGTAAGAGCTTAGGTTTTTAGCTCCTCCACAATAATCTCCCTTTAAGATTTTATTAATATCACTTAGGGATCTTGTTCTCAGAAATGGTATAATAGGGTTGGTGCTGTGGCATAGCAGGTTAAGCCACTGCCTGCAGCAATCTTATATGGGCACCAGTTGGATTCCTGGCTGTTCCGCTTCCAATCCAGATCCCTCCTAATGTGCCTGGGAAAGCAGTGGAAGATGGCCCAAGTTCTGTACCCACATGGGAGAACCTGGAAGAAGCTCTTGGTTCCTGGCTTCTCTCTGTCCAGCTCCAGCTGTTGTGGCTGTTCAGGGAGTAAACCAGTGGACTAAAGATTTCTCTCTCTCTCTTTCTCTCTTTCTTTCTCTCTCTCTCTCTCTCTCTCTCTCTCTGCCTTTCAAATAAAATAAATACTTTTCTAAAAAGGAAGAAAAGGAAATAGCATAATAGGTACATAAAAACAAAAATGTGCATAGGAGTGAGCATTTAGCCTAGCAGCTGAGACGCTCTGTCCCACATCAGAGTGCCTGCATTTGAGTCCCAGCTCCGGCTCCTGACTCCAGCTTTCTACTAACGCAGACCCTGGTAGGTAACAGTGATGGGTCAAGTAATTAGCTTATTGCCATCCACACAGGGCATCTTGGTTGTGTTCTTGGCTTCTGGCTCTGGCCCCATCCACCCACGGCCATTGAAGGCAGTTGGGAAGTGAACCAGTGGATGGGAACTCTTCCTGTCTGTGTCTTTCTCTCTGCCTCTCAAATAAATTTTAAAAGTACAAAATTCTCACTATAAAGTATATGTATAATTTTACAAGGTCTACAGACCCCTAGAGTCCTTCCATGGATGAACCCAATCACACAAGCCAGCAAGAGGGACTCTGATTAACACAATCATCCATTCTACTCATTGTCATCTTAAATCCCTGGTAACTTCTGAACTATCTTTCTTAACTCCTCATGCTTCTATGTTACCTGTTGCAATGATACCTCAAGCCTTACAAGCCTTGCACTCCCCTTTTGTGATACAGCTATGAGCAGGCTCTGAGGTGAGTCCACATCCCTGCCTGCACGTATCCCATGCCATCTCTTGCCTTTCAACTGCATAACACTTAAGAGACCGATCCCAAGAAAAACGCTATATTTAGAACTAGTTACACATATTTCCATAAAAGATCATCAGGGCTAATTCCATTATGACTCAGTTCCAAGCGTATCTCAAACAACCAGGGCCTGACCGCTCAAATGCGTGATCCTTACCACTGGTGAGTCCTTGGTGCTACCAGGAAACTCTGCTCTACTCTCTCATCCACTCACTTTCCTATTCTACTTTCCAGGTTTCCACTGCAATGGTCACGCCTTTCTTCCCCATTCCATCTTTCAGTTGATGACTTTGCTTCCATTTTTATTGAGAAAATTTCTTCTGATTGCATCAGTGAATGTCCACACAAATTCCCCACAACCACTTCTACTTAACTAGCATCTGAGCTCTCTTCCCCTCTCTTCTCCTCTCTCCCTCTTTTTAGAGATTAACTGTCCTTTTTCAAGGCCAATACATTTTTCTTTTGCCTTCTCAAGAACACTGCTCTAATTTTTCTTTCTCCTGCATCAACAATTTTCCCTTTCTACTGAATCATCCCCATTAGCATACACAGATATTGTAATAGCTCTCATCTTTTGAAAGAAAGAAATCCCATCATCCTTCATCTTCCTGCAGCATCTACTCCATTCTTCAATTCCATTTGACCCCGAAATTCCAAGAGTTTTGTTAGCCAGCACCATCAGTTCTCCCCCAATCTCTTCTCAGCTCAGTTGTTGCAAATCTGATGGTCGGTCCTGAATTCCTCCTTCTATGCAGCCAATGAGCGCCATTCAGCAAAGCTGCTCTCTCCTTCCTTCCTGAAACACTGTTTCCAGAGGTATCATAGCCCTATACTCTCTTGGTTTGCTTGGATCACCAATCTTTCCTCCCCTGTTCCTTTCGCTGGCCCTTTCTTCTTTTCCTAGTCTCTAAACATTAGACTGTCTTGAAACAATCTCTGACCGTTTCCTCTTCTCTTTCTACCATCATGTTCAAGAGCTCTAATCCAGTACCCTGGCTTTAACCACCATCTATACCAGTGCTTCTCAACTGAGGGTGACTCTAATAATGTCTGGAGACATTTTTGGTTGTCATAATGGGAAAAGTGGGGGGCAAGTGCTACTGGCCTCACCAGGGATGCTGGTGGTGGTGAATACCCTACAATATCCAGGACAGCCCACTACAACAAAAAGCATCCAGCTCGATTGTCAACAGGGTTGAGGTGGAGAAACCTTGACCTACCCAGACTTCAGTTCTGAGCCCTAGGCATATATGTCCAACTTCTTATGCACATAGTTATTTGGATGCATAATAGGTATCTCAAACTTCACGTGTCGAAGCTTTGATCGCCTCTGCTCCAGCTTGGGTTCTACCCGAGGCAGGACTCATGTGCTAATGCTTTCATGCAGGGTGGAAACCCAGAGCAGTGACAGTGAGAGGAAAGGGGAGGCATACAGCAAAGGCCAGGGTGCAGATACAAGGAGATATGCTATACATTTGGCCACTTCTCCATGGGCCACACACAGACACAGCCCCATCACCAGACCATGTGATTGCTTGACCATGAGATGAACAGAAATAGTAGAGATTAATCTATGAGTGCTATTCTAGCTTCTGTCTCCCACCGCACACATGCCTCTCAGTCTATTGAGCCAACAAGCACCTCCTTATAGCACTGCAGCTTGAGGAATCCAGTTTCCATTCATTGTGGTGTGGTCAATCTCAGGAGGCAGAACTCTGCTGCCCACGCAGAGTTGGCTTTTCCAGCAGTGTAAGTGGTAGGGCAATGCAGGGCAAGTGACCACAGGGCAAGAAGAGTGGAGAGAACCTGGGGAGAATCCTACAGTGTCCAATGCAGTCATGACTGAGACACCCAAGGTCCCAGACTTCATGTAGCTTGCATTCTGGCAGGAGAGAAGCCGTACTACTCCAGCAAATAACGCCACTATCCATCTAGTGTCTAAGGTCACAAGCCTAGGACCTGTCCTTGAAACTTCTTTTTTTTCATATCCCAAACCCTGCCATCTCTTCAACGGAATGCAATTCTATTCCACCACTCTTCACAAACTTACCGGTATCTCCCTAGTCAAAGGATCTTTTTTACCTGTGCTACTCAATGACTTCCAAATCCATGCTTTGTTTCTAGCATCCAGAGGTATCTCTGCAATGTGCAAGCGATGTTACCTAACTATATTGGTGCAAGTCTTTCAGTATCTCCCCATCACACTCAGAATTAAACAAATCGTCTCCCTGTGGCTCAAGAGGCCCCCATGTGAGCTGGCTCCTGCCTGCCTTTCTGACCCTCCTCTGGGGACGTCCATCCTTGGTCACTACACTGGCCCCCTTTTTTCTCTGAGGATGCTGCTAAGCTTGTCCTTACTGCAGGTCCTGGACATTTGCTCTCACAGCTAGCAGACTTCTGGTCTACCGGAAGAGGCTATCTCCTCTTGAAGTGCTGGAATCAAATATGACCTCTGCAGACAGGCCCTCCTGTTGGCAAATATGCGTTTGTTATACCCCAACCCCCCCCCCCCCCTTTTTCTTCACCTAATACCTTTTTCATAGCACGTGGCTTATTTGCTACTGTCTCCAATTCCCACTGGAATGTGAGCTCCACTAGGGCTGCGATGTTGTATCTGGTGCTAGAATGGCTGAGCACATAGTTGTTGAATGGATAAGTATCTTCAGACCCCTCCCAATCCAGTCCTGTTCCAAACACCTGTTTTAGGGACTTGATGACACCTATTACACCTCCTCAAGAAACTCTGAGTTCCAGAACTTAGGATCCCATGGAGCCTGTGAATCTTTTAGCAAGGCAAATGCTGAATCTGAGCAGGTGCAAGCACATGAAGCCAGGAAGATGACACTCTTAGGAGTATCTAAAGGAAGTACAGAGGTCACAGGAAAAGAGAGGCTCAGGAGCAGGGAAAATAGGGGAGCCCAGCATTGCTAGGACGTGGTCCGAAAACGTTGATTCAATCTCGCAGGGTTATCTCCGACAGGACTTTTGACAGCGGCGGCGGCAGCGAGGAAATCCAAGGGAGTCGCCAGTAGTGCAGCACAATTTCACAGTCGTGAACGGGAGGGAGCCAGAGCGAGCTGTTACAGCAAAGCAGCAGTGCCAAAAGGGAGTTGCTGGGACTGCAGGACATGCGAGTGGAGAGGGGGAAAGGACAGAGCTTACCCTGGAAGGAGGAGTGTTAGAGGACTGTCTGTTCACAGGAGAGAGGCCGGGGTTTGGATCCGGAGGAGGAGAGGGAACACTTTGATTTGTCGGAAAGGAACGCCAGGGCCTGAGTCTGGAGGAGGGACTTAACCAGCTCCATACCCAGGCTTGCTGCTGCGCCTGGGCAGCCCCGCAGAGGCCCCCGCCTTTCACTAGCCACAATAGAGCCGGGAGGGTGCAATCATTGGCTTTGATTAAAGAGGTGGGTGGTGTAGGCGGGAGGCAACGCAAGCCGCGGTGGCGCGAAGGGGCGGGCCCAAGGCCGTTGCGGAGCCAATCGGCGGCGACTCCGGGCTCTTGCAGCCTCCTCCGAGACTCCGCAGCCCCTCAAGTGCGGGAGCTGCCGGCCGCCTGCTCGCGAGCTGCAGGCGCCGGCGCGCAGAGCCCCCCCCACCCCCGGGCGGGGGGCGCAGCCCAAGCAGCACTCGCGGGGGCGCCACGCACGCCCCCCTCCAACCCCTCCCGGCTCGAGCAGCCACGCGTCTCGGTGGGGGACCTTGTCCGTATAAGTGACAAGCCTTGCAAGTGGCCCGGCGGAGGCACGGGGCCGGGGAAGGATGCTGCGGGAGGAGGGGCAGAGAGTGGGAGGCGAGTAGGCGACTTGCTTCTCAGATGCGTCCCAATTAGCACCAAGTTGGCAGACAACCCCACAAACCCACGAAACCTTCCGTCCCCCACAAGTCACACTCCCCGCATTTCAGAGCAATCTGCTCGCGAGGAAACTTCAACTCCCGCGGTAAGTGAAAGGGAGGGACAGGCTCTCAGCACCGCCACATAGACCACCCCAGCCTAGCGACCCTCGGCCGCAGGGCTGCACCCAAAGCCTGCGCGTCTGCCGCTGGCTGCACTCCTCAGGGCGCCCCCCGCCCCCCCGCCGGAGTAGGGGCGGGTTGGCGCGCAGAGCGCTGTGTTCCAAGGGGATCCTTGCGGGACTGCACAAACGCAACCCTGTGCGCGGAGTTCTGCCAGGAACATCACAGCCTGCATTGCGTCGGACCTGACTCTTCCCAATGTGAAATTCGCGGGGAAGGTCGCGGGCGGTCAGGGCCCGGGCGTGGGCTGGGCTGCGGGCTACGAGGGAAGTTGGGTTGGTGGTCGGCGTTTCTGGCACGAGAGGTGAAAGCCGTGCTGGCAAGGGTGGGAACCGAACGCCAACCCCCGCCTGCCAAACCACCCCCTGCTATTTTCCATCTACCTCCTCGAGGCTGCCCTCCCCCGCCCTCCCAACCCACGCCCGGGTGGGCCAATCGCTGCTCCGCATCCCAGGCGCTTTCTCATGTTTCTGCTGATCTTGCAGCGCCCAGAAATGGACCGAGCGGACCCGCTGCCGCACGCGCCCTGCCCCACTCCGCGCTGCTGAAGGCTCCCGGCGCGCGGCGCAGCCTCGGGCCAGCTCCACGCTGGGAGTGCGCAGAGCCATGTAGACCCCAGCTGCAGCCCGCCCGCCTCCTCGGGACCGAGTCAAGGGCTCCCACGGGGTTGGGAGGCGGCGAGAGTGTTGGCGATCGTCTTTTGCCTCCCAGCTTCGGGAGAGGGTGGCATTTGGCATTTCCGCCCCGCATCCTCCGGAGCTCCCTGCACTGGCGAGAGAACGGCGTCTCCAGGTTGCCGGCGCCCGGGTAGCATGGGGGCAGGGAGCCGAGGTCTCCGCCGCAGCTGCTCGCTGAAGCGATAGTCCGACTGAGAGCCGCACAGGACGAGCGGACGGACCAGGACGGCTGGGGTGCCGGGCGCCTCTCGGCTGCGGCGGCGGCGGCGCGGAGGCTCGCGCCCGGCTGCAGCTAAGACGACCTGCCGCACCCCGACCCGGGCTCTCGGCCGACTCCGCACCGCCCTGCGCCAAGCCAGCCGGCCAGGTAGGGGGCTCCGCAGCCCGGGGCTGCGGGACCCGGGTGTTGGGGTGACGGGGTGGGGACGGCGGGTGTGTGTACGTTGTGTGTGGGGGGGTGTTGCAGGGACGCTGCTCAGGATCCCGAGCTCCCCCTCCTGGGGTCTCTTGGCGCTTTAGCGATCTGCAGTGTAACGGAGTTGTAAACAGCTCGGCCGTTGGGCACCGGGGAAAGTGGGACGGAAGAGCCCCAAACTTGGATTTCGGGGTGTCTGCGTGTGTGTCTGTCTGCGTGCGTGTGGTATCCTTGGTCCGAGTCCAGTGCGTTCCCCACAAGCTGCACGTCCGTGCTCTTCGGTGTCTGTCGGTCCGTCCCATCGGAACGCTTCTGATTCTCTGCCCCCCGTATCACTTTCTATTTCTCTGCAGCGTGCATCGATCGCCCTTGGTGGGAGCTTAGAAGGCGACAGGCGAAGAGGGCTAGGAGGGGGGCGAGCCGAGGAGCAGCGGAGGGGGTGGCAGGCGTGGGGCTCCGCTGAGCTGGCAGCGCCCCGCTGTCCAGGGAGGGCTGGCGGCGGGGCGGGGAGGCCGGGGCGCGCCCCGAAGCCATGGCCCGGTCCGCTGGAGCGGCTCTGCGTTAAGGCACCGCGGGGCAGGAAGGAATACAAAATAAAAGAAAAAGAAAACAATAAACAACTCCTAGAACAACAACAACAACAACAACCAAAAAGAGCACATTCTCCAAACTCGGCCGTTGGTGTAAAACCCCGGGCCGCGCCGACGAGGGGGATCCCATTCCAGAAACAGACAAGGTGCAGGGCCAGGCAACCGGGAGCCAAATCGCAGGTCCGCTCACCTGCTCGCTCGGAAGCCCAGCCCCCTGAGCGCGGGGGAGACCCGCACGCGGGTGGTGGTGGCGGTGGCGGCGGCGGCGGCGGCGGTGGCTGCGCCTGGGTCCCCCCAGCCCCTCCGCGCTCACGCTTCCCCAGCCCCGGGCTCCTCGCCACCCCCACCCCCACCCCGGGCCTCCCACCCTTAAGCCCGGCCGGCTTCCATCATGACGGTGGTGTCAGGGGAGCACGTGGACGAGGCCTCGGCCGCCCCGGGCCACCCCCAGGAGGGCGGCTACCCGCGGCCGGCCGAGCACGACGAGCACGAGTGCTGTGAGCGCGTGGTGATCAACATCTCCGGGCTGCGCTTCGAGACGCAGCTCAAGACCCTGGCGCAGTTCCCCAACACGCTGCTGGGCAATCCCAAGAAGCGCATGCGCTACTTCGACCCGCTGAGGAACGAGTACTTCTTCGACCGCAACCGGCCGAGCTTCGACGCCATCCTGTACTACTACCAGTCCGGGGGCCGCCTGCGCCGGCCGGTCAACGTGCCCCTGGACATGTTCTCGGAGGAGATCAAGTTCTACGAGCTGGGCGAGGAGGCCATGGAGAAGTTCCGGGAGGACGAGGGCTTCATCAAGGAGGAGGAGCGCCCCCTGCCCGAGAAGGAGTACCAGCGCCAGGTGTGGCTGCTCTTCGAGTACCCGGAGAGCTCGGGCCCTGCGCGCGTCATCGCCATCGTCTCGGTCATGGTCATCCTCATCTCCATCGTCATCTTCTGCCTGGAGACCCTGCCCGAGCTGAAAGACGACAAGGACCTGGCAGGCACCTTCCGCCGCGTCGACAACACCACCGTGGTCTACAGCGCCAACATCTTCACGGACCCCTTCTTCATCGTGGAGACGCTGTGTATCATCTGGTTCTCCTTCGAGCTGGTGGTGCGCTTCTTCGCCTGCCCCAGCAAGACGGACTTCTTCAAGAACATCATGAACTTCATCGACATCGTGGCCATCATCCCCTACTTCATCACGCTGGGCACGGAGATAGCGGAGCAGGAGGGCAACCAGAAAGGCGAGCAGGCCACCTCGCTGGCCATCCTGCGGGTCATCCGCCTGGTCAGGGTGTTTAGGATCTTCAAACTCTCCCGCCACTCCAAGGGCCTGCAGATCCTGGGCCAGACCCTCAAGGCTAGCATGAGAGAGCTAGGGCTGCTCATCTTCTTCCTCTTCATCGGCGTCATCCTGTTTTCTAGCGCAGTGTACTTTGCCGAGGCGGAGGAAGCTGAGTCGCACTTCTCCAGTATCCCCGATGCTTTCTGGTGGGCGGTGGTGTCCATGACCACCGTGGGATACGGTGACATGTACCCTGTGACAATTGGAGGCAAGATCGTGGGCTCCTTGTGTGCCATCGCTGGTGTGCTGACAATTGCCCTGCCCGTACCTGTCATTGTGTCCAATTTCAACTATTTCTACCACCGAGAAACTGAGGGGGAGGAGCAAGCTCAGCTGCTCCACGTTAGCGCCCCGAATTTAGCCTCTGACAGTGACCTCAGCCGCCGCAGTTCCTCCACTGTGAGCAAGTCTGAGTACATGGAGATCGAGGAGGAAATGAGTAACAGCATAGCCCATTATAGACAGGCCAACCTCAGAACTGGGAACTGCACCACCGCTAACCAAAACTGCGTTAATAAGAGCAAGCTCCTGACCGATGTTTAGAGAAAGGCGCAGGTGCACGCAAAGCCGCCCCCCGCTTACCAGACGCAGAAAACAGAGCGCACACTTTGTAGATACTTTCCTAGACAATCTCTGAAAGCTCTGTTTCACCGTCAATGCATTGTTGCATTGTGGATTCTGGAGGTGGCCTACCAGACACTTTTTGAGATTCCTGAAAAAAGAGACTATTTTCATTTTATTGAAAAAAAATTGGGAAGAGAAAGGGTATTTTCTAAACTGGCTTTAAAAACATGCAGTCCATGAACTAGTCTAGGTGAAATACGATTTAGATGCCACCCCCATTCTGAAACATTTTTAACCCTTTGGCTTGTTTAACATTTTTTTTTTAAACTTAAACTAAAAACCAAACGATCACTTAGAAAACTAGCATTTGCATGGGATTCCGATGCAAAACCTTTGCAAAGTGCACAATAAGACTGTGCATTAGCTGTGTTGCAGTTAACACGATACCCCAGCCCCCGGGACAGGGAACAAATGCTTCTATTTGGATCAACTGAACTGCATATGACTAGGTGAAAAAAACAAAAACAAAACACAAACCTCCAACATAACTTAGGACTGGTTCACACAGCACCTTATAAATCAGATACTGGTCCTGAGCCCTGAGGAATGTCCCTCTGCTCCATCTTTCTAATCTGGATCGTTCTCTAAGAGAAAGATCACCGAATTAAGCTAACAATCATCTGCGGTGCTGCTAAGTTTTCTCAACTGCAGGTGAGCCCAATGCAGGCCTTTTCTCACCAGACCTGCACCCTGATCCCTGGCCTTCAGAACTGGATGTTAAAACCCAAGCCTCCTTATTGCAAGAGAGCACAAATGGAGTTAAATGCAAGCATGTTTGAACCTGATAACATTTACTTTATAATCGCATGCCAAGAACATCAACCCAGACAATAGGGGATAAGCTTACGTTGAAATCAACTCTTCTAAAAATAGATTTTTTTTTCATTTGCATTCACCAAAAGTGCACTCCTTCATTTATCAACTCCTTTATTAGTAAATACAGTACTGTATTTAAGTGCATATGTTAGTCAGATGGGAACAATTACATTTTGGAGCTCAAAGCATGTTCTCTTACTCAGCATTATGACCTATTTGACTAAGATGTACCTTGAATTAATTAATGCATGATTTCAGTAATAAAAAAATTTTACATAATAAAAATTACAAGTCTGCGGGATGAGAGGCCCAAAAGAAATAATGGGGGGTGGGGGTGGGGTGGGGGACACTCAGTCAATTTTCCTGCCTTTGCTCAGGGAAATGTCAGGTTTCTGCAGAGAAAGGACCAATATGCTCATCCCTTAAAGGGAAGTTCATGGAAAACTAGATAAGTCATCAAAGTATATAGAAAAACACCTAAGAACAAGTATTCTTTCTAGCTGAAGATAAAACACAAGCAAAACAAACAAACAAAAAAAGGTGCAATATTGCATGTTTTTTGGTGCATTCTTAGGATGTAAATGAAAAATGTGTATCTCTTGTATGCATCCAAAGCAGAGCTGACTTCTTTTTTGCAGTCCTGATTTGAAGTCTGTAGAGACTTCGACCCTCCCCTCGAGGCTCCCTGAAGAAACTCAACCAGTTGATTTAATAGTTGCTTAGTGCCTTTATCCTGTACCCACAGCGAAATGCAGAAAGTGCCTCCGTGACATGGCTGAGGAGTTACGTAAAGGAAGGGAGGGGGGGGTGGGGCACAGATCCTTTGCTTTTTCATTTGCCATCCATGCTTTCTCACTCACCAGTGTGAGGAGACCACACCACCCTAGATGCTGGAGAGGGAAAAGGAGAGGGAGAAGAAGAGGGAGAGGGGGAGTGAGAGGGAGAGAGGTAGGGAGAGGGAGAGGGAAAGGTGCAGGAAGGTGCTGACTCTGGGTGTGAACTGAGACCCAATTTTTGAAACTGGACTTGAACCATGAACTTGTCTACTCCTCTTCTGCACCAGAAGCTAAGATAAACTTTTTGGGCACTTAGTTCCTACGGAGGGCCACCCTGGACATGCAAAGCTTCCTCAGGTCCACCACAGGGTTCCTGGCACATTTCCTTCTGATCTCTGTTGGCGACAGCACGTTGCAAATCCCTGTCTGAACTTCTCAGGCAGCCTTGTGGAGATGAGAACACTCAGCTCACCATCCCTCCTGGCCCACCCCCTTCAGAGATTTCCCAGGATGCTCCTGTGATCTTCCCACCTGGCAGTCACTTGACAGGGTGAGCCTCTGACTTCTGCCGTCCTGGTCACTCAGCCCAGAGAGAGTGGTGGGGACCCTGTGCCCAGCCTACCACAGGTCTCTGATGTCCAGCAGCTGTCCACCCATGGAGAGGCACTCGCAGCCTTTGGAGGACGCCGTGGTGGGGACAGCAGTGAGGCAATCGACCAAGCAACTTGAGTTACACCCAGGCTGGCTGACTGACAGAGAGCATGGATCTTTGCCTTTCCCGTGGGACATCTGTGACTCTGTAGGATGAACACCACACACCTCATGGAAGACGAGGGGCCGGTAACTGCACAGCCTCTGGCTACAGGGCATTAAACCCTTCTGGGTGCTGTGTCCGTGTCATTGGAACCTGATCTCCTTCTGGCTACTCCTCTCCTACTTGCTTAACTGTTCCCAGTTAGGCAAAAATGTCGACGGCCCTCCCCCACCCTCGCCAGGGATCTTGTGAGCTTTTCTATCCACTTTGTGGTCCAGGACACACAGAACTTAAACCGCTGCCCTCTGTCAACAGCAATAATCCACTTGGTACTGTGGGCTGCATGGGATAGAGAAATCAGGACCAAGACTGATGAGACCGGCTGATGGCTACACGGCATGTTTCTCGTTAGCTGTCCCCTGGACTGGTGGATTCTTCTGCATGTGTTACGGGAAAAAGTGCTGCATGTGGTGAACCTGTAGGCCTGGGCCTGGGGGATGAAGTGCTAAGGATTTGGGGTGATATGGGGAAAACAAAAAAGGCTTATCCACCTGTAGCTCGCCGCAGTGAGTTCAGGCAGGACGGAGTACAGGGATTAGCTGTGTAGCATAGGCATGCAACCTTTGACAAAGCTCTTACCCCTTGCACTGTCATGTGCTGAAATGTCTTTGTAGACCTGAAGGTGCACTTAACAAAACTGCCTATTAAGGAGTGACTGTCTTTTGGCTTACTTATTTATATTGGCATTATCAGGCTTTGTAAAAGCCTTTCCAGCCCCTTCCTAGGAATTGACCTCCCATGGCTCGTGTTTTCTCCAGGAGGAGAAGACTTCTGATTTGCTGATAGCCATAGCTCAGCTCTTCCAGGATATGGGGACCCTAGTTCAATAGGGTGGCCACGGAAGGGCTGGGTCACACCAGGGCTGTTAGCCATCCCAGAATCTCTGAAGTGAATAACTCACCTCTAGTGATCTGACTCAGAGAGACCAAAGATGTTAATTTCCTTTGTCCTCAGCTGTGTAGAAGATGGACTGTAGTCAGGAGAGCTTTTGTTTCTGCATCCCCTCCGTATCTGTGCACAGCCCCTCCCTCGGGCTCCCTTTGAGTCTAGAGTTTTGATGATCAGTTAAAGCTGTTCGTTGAGAGTGTGTTAATGGGTTAGCCTAACAAAATAAGATAAACCGGTAGCAAGTTGTTCTCTTGGGTTATGGGCGATGGACAGTCATTTCTCGAAAATGGAGCTGTACGATAGGTTTGGATTCCATGACCGTGGAACTCAAGCACAGAGTGACGTCACAACCTGGATTCCCTTGAGAATTGCAAAGTTACATGTAGATGGTACGTGAGCAATACGTTTCTTTAAGTAGAAGTTTGGATCAGTTAGTAAAGGGTCTTCTTCATGTTGTGCCTAGTTGCAATTTATTCAGATTAGCTGATACTTACAAAGTCCGTAAAAGTGATTCCCCTAACCCTCCTGTTAGTATAAGGAGACCTCACAACACATGCTTTGAAACCATTTTAAATTTGAATCCCTTGTTTGGTAGGTTGGATTGAGCCGAAAGGAGAAAGAGAGCAGTGGCAGAAGGCAGCTCCCCATTTTCTTCCTGGAGTGCTTTACTCCTGGGAGTGCCGAGAGTTGGTGGGTGGTAGCCACCCAATATGTGACATTGTTAGAAAAAAGGTCAACTGCCAAACAGCCATTTTATCTTCCAGCTTTGCCAAGCAAGAATGAAGCCTTCTGATGTTCATGTTCATTTTAAGGAGGAAAACAGACTATGACGTTACGACCAGACACAGCCTAAGTGGAATTGCCATCTCAGGAGGTGTCTTCTCATCCGTCCTGCGGTGTATTGGTACTTGTATTTATACTATGGGATTTCAGGGTATATGCGAACACATGTAGCATGACTCAGGTACATCTTAAAAGAATGTACATTACTTAACATTTTTTTGTAAAGGAGCAGACAGGAGCTGAATTATCAACCAAAACTTTCCATTGCCTAGGGTTACTGTGCAAACTTATTCAGGGTGTAGGCATAAGGGTTAGAAGCCTAGGGGTTCAAATGCCAGTCTCTTTGCTCAGTTGAAATGACCATGCAATTTCTTGGAAGTCCAGGGTGCATATTAATGGGGAGACCCTGCTGACCTCAGGACTATTAGCTTTAAGGAGATTAACCCTAGTCCCAGTGGTTTTCATGTAGGAACTTACAGAGAGAGTACTTTGGTATGGCAAGCCTTCCAAGAGTGTGGAAAAGTCTTGTTCTGAAGTTAGAGAGAAGAAGAAATGGTGTCAGGAAGGAAAAGAGAATGAGAAATCTCCGTTGCAGAATATTCCAGGTCAAAAGTTGTCTCTGCTCCCGAACCTGTAGAAGCACCTAGTTCCTCTTCAGGGCTCTGTTTCGAGACCAGTTTAGGAAATGGCTGTTCAACCACATGGGCTCTATGTGATATACCTCTAGTATTAAAGTATCGCTGAGGTTGACATAAAAATTGAGTAGTATTAATTTAAAGTGCACCATCAGGACAACAAACCATTTAAGCTGCAAAGCTCTATTTCATTCCTCGAGTTTGCCAGTTGCTTACACCTGGAGTTACAGATGTGTCTCATTTTCACCTCCTGTGCATTTCCCCTGCCCTGTCTAATAGAGCAGGTAGAGGACATTGAATGTTATGAATTGAGAACCTAACCGATGCGCATAGTTTTCATCTATGCAATCTTACTCGCTTCTGTCACTTTATGATCTGTTCATATTTGGCATTAATTAAAGGTAATTTTTAAGGATCTTATCATGGAATTTCTTGGTTACTTTATTTGTCTAATTGGTCTTTGGGGGCCCTTTCCTCACACCATATGCTATGGAGTTTCTCTACATGACATGATGAAGCCAAGAACAAATCACAAACAGCTTTTTTTTTTTTTCCCTTTGGAACGCGTTTTGAATTTTGATGATAAACTCATAGTTGGATGTCAGGTAAGATCCCAAAAGGAACCCATTGGAATTTGGCCTGTGAAAGTTAGTGGGAGATCAAGCTTTGAAAACAAGAACAAGAAGTGAGACTTGAAGAGATGAAGTCATTGGTTTTATGCACTTAAATTGTTTCTGATTGGAAACTGTTTTTCATCCACAGTCTGAGAAGTTCCCCAGGAAGGAGCGAGTGTGTGTGTGTGTGTGTGCAGTGGTGCTATGATCTGGCATGAAATGACATCATAGTTACAGCACAGTGTGGAAGTGACTTTGATGTGGAAAACCAAATCAATTCCTGGTTGTTCTTTATGTGGAATTTTTACACATGCACGGTAAACGTTGCTTTCTTGTTTTGTTTTGATTTGAGTTGTTGGGAATGATTCGGAACACTCAGGTTGTTCTTCCTGTCTTCCATTTCTTCCTTGCGACTATCACATTTTATACCGCTCTTTGGGGCCAGCGAAAACAGGGTTGTATGCTTCATGGCAGGCCTCTGGTTTGGGTCCTAAATGCACGAGTGGCTGGTGCATCATCGTAGTGTTGTCATGGATTGTGATAGGCTCACGTTGAAAGATGCAGAGACAAATCTTTTACTCTGGAATTTGCCATTGCAAGTCATCCTGAGGCTTTTCTTGTTGCTTGTACTTTTGTTGTTATTAGAAAACTGGCCAAACTAAGTTCTAACGGAGAAGGTGAGACAGAGAAATTTATCAGCGGCAGTGGGCACTTGAGCCAAGGCGTACCCAGCCCTGAATGTGTTTCTTAAAGCTCAGCTTTAGAAGGGTCTCAAAGCAGAGCAGTCAGACTCGATAGCCACCAATGGTAGGGCTACAGCCGGAAGCCTTATTGTTTATAGAGCTTTAAAAAAGAAGTCAAGCCAGTTTTAAAGGAAACCAACCAGAATATTCAAGAGTAGCCTGTGGATGAGACCTGATCCCAGTCGCTCCACCCTGGCAAGGAGAGCTGCCTGCTACGGTCAGTCCAGATTTCTGGAGCCTGACCGTGTTTAAACGTGCAGGGAGAACTAGCCGTGGTGTGGAGCAGAGGTGCCTGGTTGCAACGTCTGACGCCGATGGGACACAGCATGGTCAGCCTGCCCAGGTGGAAAGCAGCCCTTTGAAGTAGCCTAGAAACAGAGAATTCAAAATTTCTCAGACAATTAACTGAGTTGAAGATACCATTAATTTGTAAGATGTGTTGCTGTTTGACATATTTGTAAGAAAGAGAGAACAGGGACAGTTATGACTCACCGTTGCATTGATTCATCGTCTTCGAGACAGAAAATATGTTTTAAAAAAATCCTAGAACTGATGAACCATAGTGATAAAAAGTTTGAATTCTGAATGCTTCAAATTTGGCAATTTCCTTCAACCCTGAATCTGCTAGATCCTTTAGGTCTTCTTTTAAACTCTATTTTTACTCCATGGTGTTTTGGCAAGCCCTGCCCCTGACTCAGGCTTTGGGTTGCGTTAAAGCCACGTGCCCTAGAGATTCTTGACCCAGTGGGGGCCTTAGACTTAATTATGATGAACGAAGTGAAGTTGGGCTCCCTGTCCTTCCCTCCTTTGCCTCCTAATAGCACCTGCTCCCTTCTCAGACCTCCAGCACCCCTACCCGCCACTGCATTTAAATACAAGGCAATCACACAGATGCTCATGCACAGTCAGGTGTTACTCTCAACACTTCCACTTTGGGTAGCTCCTTGCAGTTTTCAGATCACTTCTCCATTAATTACATTGCTTTATTCTACTTGATGGGCCAGGTAAGGCTGATATCGGTACCCTTATTTTGTCGGTGAAGGGATCAGCCATGGTTGCTTGTTGGGTGGAGGCAGCAACCCTGTGTTTATTGCTGATTCCATGACCCAGGTGTCTGGTGCGAGGTGGACACTCTGCACATTTGCTGAGCTGACTGAATGCTGTAAAGTGCCATGTCATATGGCAAGGGATGACCGATAGACTCAGTGTAGGGCACTTGGCTTCTTTGAGTCTTTCAGTCATTCATTTCTAAGACAGGAATATAATGATTCAAAGTCTGTGTAGAGATGAGATACTATAGGTCCACTTGTTGGTCGATTCTAGTGTGTTGTATAGATGGAAGATACTAATAGGTATGGTATTAATTATGATGATGAAGGGACAAGCAAAAGGAGGAGGCCACTGGGTCATTTCTTCCAGTGGGAGGAGCTGTGTTGTCAAGGAGGTCTCTGAGGAGAGCAGATGTTTAATTCCAAGGACTGACTGCATGGTGGAGGACTCTCAAGACTTGGGGGCAGAGA
Organism: Lepus europaeus; assembly: GCF_033115175.1. NCBI lineage: Eukaryota > Metazoa > Chordata > Mammalia > Lagomorpha > Leporidae > Lepus > Lepus europaeus. The sequence continues at coordinate 100,376,801 of NC_084832.1, read as the reverse complement.
TGCTACATGACACCAGGCGTTCAGCACCCACACGCAATGCTGAGCCATTATTGCTAGTCTTGTTCCTTGCTTGTGCTGTTACATGAATCCTATTTTGCATCTTCAGACCCTAAATGTCAAGGGTAAACCCTGCCACAATATGTTGAGGAGCCAGAAGGTATCTTCCAGGATTCTGTCACTTCTGATCACCTCATTTCCCCCATGTGCAAAATATTGTCTGATTTTATTTTCCCCTGCACCTGTGAATACTGAGAAATAAAGCAAGATGTTGTTTGGGAAGCTTTCTCATATGCTTGTCTGAACAATGTCTTATAAATAAATATATTAAAGAAACTATTCATAACTGTCCTTGCGGGAATTAAGATGACGTTCAGAAGCATAGGAGAGTCAATATAAGTCTTTTCTTGAATATCATGTGCTATACATATGGTTATAAAATTTTATAAATTATATTTCTTTTTTAAAAATATTTATTTGAAAGGCAGAGTTATAGAGAGAGAGAGAGAGAGAGAGGTCTTCCATCCACTGGTGCACTCCCCAAATAGCTGCAACGGCTAGAGCTGTGCTGATCCAAAGCCAGAAGCAAGGAGCTTCTTCCAGGTTCCCCACGTGGGTGCAGAGACCCAAGGACTTGGGCCATCTTCTACTGCTTTTCCAGGCCACAGCAGAGAGATGGATCACTAGTGGAGCAGCCAGAACTCAAATGGGTGCTCATATGGGATGCCAGCACTATAGGTAGCAGCTTTACCTGCTAAACTACTACACCAGCCCCTGAAATGTATTTTTTCAGAATTGAAAGTAGAAGCCAGCACTGTGGAGCAGTGGGTTCATCTGCTGCCTGTGATGCCAGCATCCCATATCTGAGTACCAGTTCAAGTCCTGGATGTGCTGCTTCCAATCCAGCTTCCTGCTAATGTGCCTGGGAGGACAGGCAATGATGACCAAGTGCTTGGATGTCTGCCACCCATGTGGGAGCACAGGATGGAGTTCCTGGCTGCTGGCTTCAACCTGGCCCAGCCCCGGCCACTGCAGCCATTTGGGGAGTAAAACCAGCAGATGGAACATACAACTTTTTCTCTCCATCTCTCTTTCTCTCTCAATCTGCCTTTCAATAAATAAAACAAATATTTTTTAAAAAAGATTTAAAATCAGAGGATGATCAATGCAGAGCTTAAGATAAATTACATTTTGAGCTCAGGTCAAATCCAACTTTTATCAAAAATCCTTATTCTTTAATGAAGTGAGTTAAGAGTATTTGGAAATCCACACTACTTTAATTATGTCTATAGTGATGAGTACTTTTTTTTTCATTCTGTGCAATAACATTATTTCACTGCTTCAGAAAGGAAATAATTGTGCTTTATACGAATTTCAAAGGGAACCTTTCTGAGTCTAAGATTCACCGTACCGTACAGTGTGTTCTCCCTTCATTAACAGGCAAAACATTTTTAATGTTAGAGAAAGTTGTGCGTATGTCAGCTCTGGAAGATGAGACGCCCAGCGCAGTTTTTGAAAGGCTGCAGGGTATTAGCTTATTGTTAAAGGGTATTTCTAGGGGAGATGGAATAGCGGCCTTTTCACTTCCACAGGATAAAGCTCATACTTGCTGGCATATAAAAAAATAATGTTCTTTCTTCATAGACAAAAATGAGTACCATAAACATCCTTTAATCGCAGTGTTGGTAATTTAGAAAACAAAGTGCTGTCGCTTCAGATCTATGTAGTGATGTGTGTGCTAAAAGAAGAGTGTGTGTCCACTGTGAGAATTTCCAGGAAGCGCATCCCAGCAGAACCTGGTAAGGCAAAAATACCCTTTGGACGTACGGCGAAGGCCAAAAGGAGGCTGCTTAGTATGTAAAAGTCAAATAGATGAGTTGTATGTTAATTCACGAGAGTTTGCAGCAAGGTGATGGGTCATAAGGCTTACCTGCCTGAAGGTGCAAGTTCGGCCAAGACAACTTTCAAGTCTTCAGTTTTAAGATGGTTGATTAGGAAATGGGCTGATGTTGACCAGGGAGTGCTGAGATCCTGGCTCACCTGTGAGAAATGAGCAATGCAGCAAGTCATTCATTCATTACCCATGCTTATTATGGTGACTAAAGTAATGACTCATTAGTCAATGCTACTTGTTGTTAAGAGATGGACCATTAGGCTGTTTTTAAAATAAATCATATAAATCATCTTATGGGTCAATTTAGTATGCTCAATGGTCAGCCAAACTGTGATGGAAATGGTTATTGGACTCTGGACTGAATTATATAGGCAATTTGATGGCATTCGGTAAGACAGAACCTTAGTTATCATGGATTATGTAGACACAGTCTTGTGGAGAGGAACAGGAATACATTAGAGGGTTTTCAGAAATGATCTTGGGCAGCATCAGAATTCTTGTCTCCTTTCTTCCCTCCCTCTCTTTCCTCCTCCCTTCCTTCTTTCTCTTCCTTTTGGAGACTGTATCCATGTATTTCCTTATTATTTATGATCCTGTCTATATCCAGAAAGGACACAAGGTGACTTGCTGCACAGAGTCTGGTGAAACCTATGGGGAGATTCACTGTAGGAGGGAGGGAGAGGAGCAGCCACAGAGATGAAGGGGGAGGAGGAAAGCCTCGGGCACAGAGCGCAGGTGTCTGTCAGAGCCTTGCCATGGGCCAGGTGGAGTGGTCCCAGCCCCAGTCTCTTCTGGGGCTCCACCAGGCTCCTCCAGGCTCCTCACAGTCTAGAATTCTAGTTTTGAAGCCTGAAGAGTACCATTGCCTCAGGTCCCAAACCAACATAGCAGTCCAAAAGGAACATGATTAAAGGTGATTTTTATTTTTAAAAGATTTATTTATCTATTTTTTTGAAAAGCAGAATGACAGAGAGATGGAGAGACAGACAGACAGACACACACACACAAACACACACAAAGTAAGAGAGAGGAGAGAGAGAGAGAGAGAGAGAGAGAGAGAGAGAGAGAGAGTTTCCATCTGCTCATTCACTTCCCAAATGACCACAACAGCCAGGAGCCTGAAATTCCATTTGGATCTCCCACATGAATGCCAGGCTCCCAAGCACTTGGGCCATGATCCACTGTTTCCCAGGTGCATTAGCAGGGAGCTGGAATGGAAGAAGAGCAGATGGACTCAAACAGGTGCTCATATGGGATGCCAGCATTGCAGGAGTTGGCTTAACTCACTGCACCACAATGACGGCATTTTTAAAAGGTGCCATTTTGACTTTTGGCTGCCCCACTTCTGATCCAGCTCTCTGCTAATGCACCTGAGAAAGCAGCAGAGGGCCGCTGCATCCTTGTGGGAGACCAAGAAGCTCCAGGCTCCTGGCTTCAGCTAGGGCTGACCATTGTGGACATTTACCAAGTAAACTAGTGGAAGACCTCGCTCTGTCTCTCCAGTTGCTCTCCCTGTAACTCCGCCATTCAAATTAAAAAGAAAAATTCTTTAAAAATAAAAGAATTTTGTAAAGGCTATCAAAGTGAGAATAAATGTGTTTTGTTTAATTATATTTCTTTTATATATATTTATAATATATTACATGTTAATTTAACATAATTAATATAACAATATATAATAATATATATTATTTAAGAGGCAGAGAGACAGAGAGGTATCCCATCTGTTTGCTTACTCCTCAAATGCCCACAAGAGCTGAGACTGGACCAGACCAAAGCTGGGAGTTGGGAAATCAGTGGAGATCTCCCCTAGGGGTGGCGGGGATCCTCACGTGAGCGGAATGGTGGAACTGGGCGTGTGATCAAGGCACTGCAGCATAGGATGCCGGCATCCCAGCAGACGGCTTAACTGCTAGGCCAAGTGCCCACCCTGTACATCCCCTTTATTCCTGGTGACATATTAGATGTGCTCTCCATTGTTCACATTAAAATAAACGATTACTCTGTGAATGAATATTCTGAATTTCTCGGCCTGTTGAAGCGATACCTAACTTCTCAGCTGGAATTGAGCCTTCATCGTACTGGGTTCAATTCCTCAGCTCAGAAGAGTAGCAAACAGTTCAGATTGCCAATGAGGTCGGTTGCAGAGGAAGTTTCACTGGGATTCACTCTGAGGGATTGTGATATTCATGAAAATAGTTCATTAGCAACTTAGTCCCCTTCGCAAGCTTTGTTGCCTGGACATTTCCAGAGAGACAACGAGATGTATCTGTGCCCATTCTGCCTAGGACTGGAGGGGGCATTTTCCACACCATCCCTACTTCCTTCTGAGGTCAGAGTCTGGCAGTTAAGGTTGCTAGAAAATGGTTGTTTATAGTGTTAGGTCGTGTAGGCTGTGATTTGTTAGAGCATCACTTTTTGGATTGCTGGTTGTAGGTATTCTAATCTTTCTTAAGTCTTAAAAATTGATTTACTGGTGCGTTAGAGCTGGAACAGGGGACTGAGCAGTTAACTTGAAGTTGGAGAAACAGGACTCTACTGAGAAAATGCTGGCGGAGAAGTCTCCAGAATGGGGGATTATATCCCATATGTGTTTCATCCCTGGCTTATGCTACTAAATGCCCACATATCTCTTATTTCGGGGCCCTGACACCTGTATCTACAGGAAGATGCTTATTCCTGACCCTAGTTCCGTGCATACGTTTGTATATTCACAAACACACATGTGTGCATGGACACACACCTGTACGCTCTGACCTCTCCTCATCACCTGGCCTTGAACCTGTGGGTGTCAATTGTGCGACATAGAGCAAGTATATGTTAGCCCTAATGGGTTAGCCCCTCTCAGTTGATACTAAAGATTTGTTACCGCTTCCTCTTTGTTAAAAATATCAGAAAGATGTCATGATGCAATTTTCCATCTTGCAATTAGAGAAGCTGTCATTCAAACGAAAGCAACAGCAACAACAAACAGCAGTAGTTGAGGATGCTGGGGTATTTTCCCGTGGGCCCTGGGTACACTACAATTAACGTGGTAAGGTTCACCTTGCCTCTTTCCTGCCTGGGTTCGTGCTCCCTCTGCTCCGTAGTGACAGACAGTGAGCCTGGGGCTTCCTATGGATGAGGGTGCTTCAGAATGTTTGTGGAAATGATGGGTTTATTTTGGTGCAGAAAATTCTTGAAATCCATGTGTATGAGAAGCCAATGAAAAAATGCATGTTGTAAGAAAACTATGGATGGTTTCAAAATTTTTCACCACAAAATAAAATGATCTTTTTTATTTTTTAAAAGGGCTTTATTTATTCTCAAAGTCAGAGAGAAAGGGGAAAGACAGAGAGAGAGAGAGAGAGAGAGAGAGAGAGAGATCTTCTATGTGCTAGCTCACTCCCCAAATGCTCTCAAAACAGCCAGGGCTGGGCTAGGCAAAAGCCAGGGGCCCAAAACTCAACCTGAGTCTCCCACCTGGGTGGCAGGGACCAAAGTCCTTGAACCGCCTGTGCTGCATGAGCAGGATTCTGGAATCTGGAGTGGAGCCAGAGCAAACCCAGGACTTCCAGTGTAGAATGCAGGTGGTCCAAGCTGCTACCCCAAGCACCCACAAACTTCTTGAAGTTCCTTCATCTGTGGAACTCTGGCATAGCTGGCAACAGAGCCATCTCTGAACATTGCTCTATGTCTGGGTCATTTCCTTCTCCTTCATGAAGTTCAAAAAGTGAGCGTTTTGTGTTCTGTTCTGCTGAGGGAGTGGCATTCCTAAGTGAGCACTGACTGGCTGCAGCTGTAAATTATTGCCTGAAAGCTGCGAACTCAGGCTGGTTTTATGTCTCCGTACCACACCAAGATGCTGTCTGTTGCTTTACAAATGCAGAAGATAAGGACATCTATGTCAGTAGCCCTCTTTGAGTAATTTGCTAGCGCTGGGCTATTTTGATACTTTTTGAAAGAAAGTGCTTTACCCCTCACCAACCCCGGCAACACTCCTCAAATTTAGACAAATGGAAGACTCGTCTTAAATGGATGAAAATCCCTGCACAGGAATATTCTGAAACATTGTTTAAATTCCCGCCTCTAAGCTTGGGCTTGCTAGCTTTGTTGAAACTCTAGATTTGCAGACGGCAGGGAAGGTGTACTTTGATCTGCCTCACAAATACCGCATGATTTAATGGTGGCTTAGTTGAAGGGGAAGTGTCTTAAGTGCTTCTTTAACATCTTTCACATTTACAAAGAACTTTCACAGACATTATCTTTTTTTCCTGAAGTTTATTTATTTATTTAAAGATTTAATTATTTATTTGAAAGTCAGAGTTACAGAGAAAAGGAGAGAGAGGTCTTCCACTAGCTGGTTCACTCCCTAAATGACTGCAATGGCTAGGGCTGTGTTGATTTGAAGCCAGGAGCCAGGAGCTTCTTCTGGGTCTCCCACGTGGGTACAGGGGCCCAAGCACTTGGACCATCCTCCGCTGCTTTCCCAGGTGCATTAGCAGAGAGCTGGATTGGGATGTGGAGCAGCCGGGACTCGAACTGGTACCCGTATGGGATGCCGGCACTGCAGGCGGTGGCTTTACCCTCTGTAGTACAGTGCCGGCTCCCTGAAGTTTATTTTCATTTAAAAGGCAGAGCAACACAGAGAGGGAAAGAAAGAGAGATCTTCCCTCTGCTGGGTTTACCCCCCTGTAGCAGGGCAGGTTCAGGCCAAAGCTGGGAGCCAGGGACTCTGTCTGGGTCTCCCATGTGGGTGGCAGGGACGCCCATACTTGAACCATCGCCTGCTGCCTCCCAGGCCCATTTGCAGGGAGTTGGATTGGAAGCAGAGACGGGGCTTGATCCGAGCAATTCTGATATGGCATGTCAGCATCCCAAGCAGTGGCTTAATCCACTGCACCGCAAGCCTGTCCTCACAAGCATTACCTTATTTAACTCTGACACCAGCCTCTTCTGGTGGCAGGTAAGGTGTACATGCCCCCCCCCCCCCCCCCCCCTTGCATGCTGAGTTCCTTGGGAATCAGACTGAAGATGGGAGTTATGGCAGGTGGGTTCTTAGGGTGCGTTCTTGGTGCGGCACCTAGGGAGAGAAAGGGTGCCTTGTGTTGCAACAGAGGCCCTGCCCTATCAGGTCCCGAGTCAGGACATGGAGGCCAAGCCTGTCGATTTTCTCAATGACGCCTCTTTGCACTCAACTGCTCCAGGAAGGATCATGACCTTGGATGGGAAGGTAACTCTCTTACCGTAGACAGTTCCACAGACAGCTGATAACGAGGGCACTTCCAGAAGCTGGGGTGGTGGTGGTGGTGGTGGTGGTGGGGCCTATGTTCTCCAGGGGTGAAGGACTCCTGTGGCGTGCATCAGAGCATCCACCATGGAGGGGTAACAATTTTGCACGCGACCAGAGGGAGCCTCGGACAGGAGGAAAGACGAACGGGAAAGCAGGAGGACGGTTTGGAAGCGGGATCATCAGTTTTGAATAAGCGCGAGTTGACTGTCGTTTATAGATTGACTTGTTAAATGGACAAAGTGCTCGGAGCCTCCTTCCTAATGCACACTAGAAGGCAACCTCCAGACCAACCTGAGTCTCCTGTATGGATCGAGTTCAATTATTCATCAGAAGTGGTGGGCGATGCTGGCTAATGCGCCTAATGGCACGGGCTGGGTCATTTTGTTGCTTGGGGATGCATGTTCAGAGTACAGGCCCAGGCAGATCGACGTGGACTGCTCCTCCCTGTGTCTGGACCCCTTTGTGGGGTAGCACTCTGGGGTCCCAGTGCAAGGCTCCAAACCACTTGTGTGACTTAATGCATCGGCGGAGCATTAGCGCTTCCTCTTAACGTGTCACAGGAATGATAAAGCAGTGCCTGGAGAAGAGCTGGTGGGAAAGGTGCTTTCTTTTAAAAGCAAACTCTCAGAGCTTGCGGCTCTAGCACTGTGCCCCTAAGTGGTTTTGTGGCCAGGTTAGAGGTACTCAGCATGGAATCCATACATTTGCATTCTTTGTGAAGAGAATTTGCTTGGCATTTGGTCCAGAAATGACAGAATTATTTAAATTGTTTTTTCAACTGAAAAGTAGACCTCAGGGAAACTAATTTTTGGGCAGCTTTGTACTTGGATCTGAACCCCCCAACCAAACACACACACACACACACACACAAAGCTACGTGATTAACAGTGACTCCTGTTACTCTGTCAGCAAGCAACCTGTTAGCAGGAAATTTGCATTTTGCAAAAAAGTCCAGCTTGTTGCACCAGAAACAAATCTGGTCGTGAGTAGATTTGAAACCATTCAGAGAAAAAGTATGATTATATGATTCTCAAAATTCTGCCATTGTGCAGGATTGAATCACAGTTGTGTTGGAAATCTACATTTTATAGTTCAAATCCTGACTATAAGAATTCTCATAATTAAAGTTTAGGAAAAAAATGCCAGCTTGCCCTGGCTTATGGAGTCATCACTTAACGTCTACAGGTCCCTGAAGTTTAAAAATCATCTTTTTTAAAAAGATGATTGATTTGAAAGGCAGAGTGAGAGAAAGAGAGAGAAAGAGAGAAAGAGAGAGAATCTTCCATCTGTTAGCTTACTCCCTAAATGGTCACACCAGCTAGGGTGGGCCAGGCTGAAGCTAGGAGCCTGGAACTCCATCTGGGTCTCCCACATGGGTGCAGGAGCCCAAGGACTTGGGCCATCTTCTGCTGCTGTCTCAGGTGCACGAGCAGGGAGTTGGGTGGGAAGTGCAGCAGCTGGGACACCCATATGGGATGCCCATTAGGGACACCTATTAGGGACACCCATTAGGAGTGTCAGGTTGCAGCTCAGCCTGCTATGCCACAACGCTGGCCCCAGAACTAAGTTGCTTTCACTGTATTTGAAGCAAGCCAGTTTCAGAGGCGTCCAAGACCCCATGATATTAAACCATAACCCGAATCACTGAGCTACGTGATTGCTGGAAACCAGTGGGGCTCCGCCAGCAAGCAGGGAGAAGACAAGGACAGCTGGCCCCTCAGTAGGATGGACTCTGGCACCTCCATGCAGGAAGTGCTGTCCAAGTATGCATGCATTTCTCTTTGCCTTTACTTTCTTCTTTTTGGTTAGGTTTTTCTGCCTACCAGTACACAAAAGTAACCAATGATGAGCTCATTTCGGACTCAGAGTCTCCCAGAAGAGTGATCCCCTGGGAAAAGCTGAGTTGGAACAGAAGCGTCCCTTTCTTTCCAGCACTCTGGAGAACTCGCAGCTCCTAGCTCATGCTTCCTAGGAAAATGAGCCACGCTCTGCTGGTGAGGCTTCTGCTCCCCTCAGGGCCAGACAGCAAGGCCTGCAAGAGAGGTCGTTGGTGAAAAGGCATCTTGTGGTGCAGGAGGTGAGGGAGGCGGTCACTTCCAGGAAGTAAGCTGGAGACGTGCGGAGTCGAGGGGATCCACTAGATTTTCCAGAGAGGATTATTTGGCAGATTCTCGGACGTGGGCAGTGATGTGAGGCGCTGAGTCTCCGGTCCTCTTGCTGAATCCTCTAGTGTCCACAGTCACGCACGTGTGTGTGCCTGTGTGAGCATGCATGCAGGGTGGGGGGGGGGCATTAGGAGCACTGTCTGTGATCATTTTTACTTCATGCAAAGTGGACAAATTACTTCCAGGAGCAAAACTCAGCCAGGACTTCATCATCATTATCCAGCCTCGCACGACACAGCTTCAGCTGCAGACAGAATTTCCCTTCATCCACAGTTCAGGGTGCAGCATTAGAAGGCTAGTATAATATTTTTTTTCTCCCAGAATGCAACAAAGTCTGAAATCTTGAATACGAGCTACCAAGTGATGTTGTTTGCATTATAGAGTATCTAGATGTACGACATTTGGGATAAGAAGTAGTGTGTAATAGTACAAATTAAAACTAATACTTAGAGCTATATTGATCAGAACAGTTTTTTTTTTAAGATTTTATTTATTTGATAGATAGAGTTATAGACAGTGAGAGAGAGAGGGAGAGAGAGAGAGGTCTTTCATCCACTGGTTCATTCCCCAATTGGCCACAACGGCCGGAGCTGCGCTGATCCGAAGCCAGGAGCCAGGTGCCTCTCCCCTACCCCGATCTCCCATGTGGGTGCAGGGCCCAAGGACTTGGGCCATCCTCTTCTGCTTTCCCAGGCCATAGCAGAGAGCTGGATTGGAAGTAGAGCAGCCGGGACTAGAACCAGCGCCCATACGGGATACTGGCATGGTAGGTGGAGGATTAACCTACTGCGCCATGGAGCCAGCCCGGATCAGAGCAGTTTATAATGCATGCTTCAGTCCAGAGATGTAACAGACCAAAAAAAAAAAATTCTAGAAGCATCCAAGACCTGGACTATTTCTAGTTACTATGGTATTACTTGTTCCTGTGGACGCTTCCTGGATGCTGGCCAGCGAGGAGAGGAGATGACCATGGCCTTACTGCGGGAGCTTACGCTCTGGCTCTCTAGAGCCTCCAGTCAGTGGCAGCCCTGGGTCACCCAGAGTGTCTTGGGCAACGTTTCAATTAAAACATTCCTAACCCAGAAGCCTCATAGAGATGCAGGTGCTGTCAGAAGATTTTTGGGGTGGGGTTAGGGTTATAATGTATTTTTCCTTTTTTTAAAAATTATTTCAAGTGGTTGGCATTGTGGCGTAGCAGGTTAAGCTACCATCTGCAATGCTGGCATCCCATATGGGGACCAGTTCAGGTCCCTGTGGCTCCCCTTATAACTCAGCCCCCTGCTGATGTGTTTGGAAAAGCAGTAGAAGGTGACTCAAGTGCTTGATCCCTGCCAATAGGGAGTGAAGAAGCAGATGGAAGATCTCTCTGTCTCCTCTCTCTGTAACTCTGCCTTTCAAATAAATAAAGAAATTTTTAAAAAACTGTTTTGAGAATCAGGGAAAGAGAGAGAGAGAGAGAGAGAGAGAGAGAGACTCACACCCATTGGTTCACTGCTCAAATGGCCTGTGATGGCTGGGGCTGGGCTGGGCTGACCCAGAAAGCTGGAGACAAATTCCATCTCCAACGTGGGTGGCAGGGACCCAATTGCTTGGACCATCACCACTGCTTCTTGGAGTCTGCGTTAGCAGGAAGTTGGGGTCAGGAGTCGGAGCTGGGACTAAAACCCAGGCGTCCCAGCATGGGACACAGCTATGTGAACCAGCATGGTAACCAGCAAGCCTGACACCTGCCCGTGGGCGTTCTTGTGTATGAAGGGTTATGAGCACGAGCTCTTTGGATCAATGGCAGCTGAGATTGTTACGTGCCTCTTGCCTGTAAGCCGTGACAGTCAGCTCTGACACTCAGTGCCTGGGACACCCACCATGGAATTTCAGTCTCAGAATCAACCTGGGCCTTCAAAGCCATCTCTGCCTCTCTCCTGTTCTGCATTTGAATTGTCTCAACAACATCCCCCACAGGTCCCCCTCTCTTCCGGGCTGTGTTATTAGATGAGCCCAGCAATTCATTATTTGTAAATCTGGGTGTTTGGTATTATGCTAATGTATCGGAAATTTAATTTTGCTGACAAGGAAGGGAAGCGCAATGGACTGCTCAAGTGAGACTGCTAGGCGGAAGAAGACACGGAGTCAGGAATTCTGATTCGCCCACTGGCATGAAGCTCACAGGGTCTCACGCTGCAAAGACATGAAGATGAGGGGTCTAGTGCAAGTGTAGAAAGGTGATGAAAATAGTGATTCCAGTATTTTATTGTTTTTACTAATTTTAATGAATTTCCTTGAGAGGCAGACAGAAAGCTCCCATCTGCTGGTTCACTCTCCAAATATCTGCAATGGCCAGGGCTGGAGCTGGGAGCCAGAAATTCAGTCCAGGTCTCCCATGGGAAAGGCACAAACCCGGCTACTTGAACCACAGACTGCCCTATCAGGATGCTGGATGCAGCCGCTGGGGCTGGGAGTCAAACCCAGGGACTCCACCAGGCTGGAGGTCTGTCCCTGCTTGTGCTGGGCAAAGTCAGCTGGCCCAGACACACTGGCTGCCCAGTGTCCAGTAAGAAACATTGATTTAGGGGCCGGCGCTGTGGCGCAGTAGGTTAACCCTCGGCCTGCGGCACTGGCATCCCATATGGGCTCCGATTCTAGTCCCGGCTGCTCCACTTCTGATCCAGCTCTCTGCTCCTGGCTCCTGGTTTCGAATCGGCACAGCTCAGGCTATTGCGGTTAATTTGGGAGTGAACCAGGGGAAGGAAGACCTTTCTCTCTGTCTCTCCCTCTCACTGTCTGTAACTCTGCCTCTCAGGAAAAAAAAAAAAAAGACTCATATCTAGCTCTATGCTCTATGGACAGTGGGCGAGGGAGCTAGAAGGAAGTCTTAAAAAAAAAAAAAAAAGAAAAATTCATTTAAGCCAAATTCAGAATGCATTTGCTTTTACAAATAGACATGTTCGTAATCTGTTCAAACTCATCTTAAATGCCTCTGTTCAGGTCTTCCTACTACAAGATCGTACATGACTGCATATTTTATGGTGCTGTCTATTGTAGTGTTAAAAGAGTTTTTTTTAGCCTAACAAACATTATTTTATCAATGCAGGCATTTAAGCCTGAATTCAGTAAAAACAGGCTTTGGCTGACTAAGAATTTTTACCAACCTAGAAAGACAAATTACACATTTTCTCTTATTCATGGAAGTTAATGTATAAAGAGTATAAAAGCTGTGAGAATGTCATATCTTTTGGTATATAGTTATAAATATTGCCTCATTGAGCTACATCATGTACATGACACTATGCCTTACTTTCCTCTTGTCATGATTTCCACATTTGTAATATTAATATCCTCGATCTCAAGAAAAAGTAGCATACATGTGTATGTATATATATATATATATATAATGCATACAATATCTACATATGAAGTGAATGCAGGAAGATGTTCAAAATTGTTAAACTTTAAAAGTAAAAAATAAATTTATAAAAACAGAATTTTTAGCAGAAACTGAAGAATGATCACTGGTTTTTGATATCATTATTCTCTGCTTTAAGAATATGAATGCTTTCCTTTATGTAGAGGGCAAAGCTCAAACTCCTTGGCATGGGAAAGAAGGACTCTAAAAGTCCAACCTTCCTTTCTTCTCCCCTAAGCAGCTGGCACCGAAGACATTTTCATTTCACAATGTCATCTTCTGTTACTCGGCTTTGTGCGCCCCGTATTCATTGCAGCTTCTCGGCACTGCTCGCTGTTTTAAGCAATTCTACTAACAGTACACAAGGGTGCTTTAAAAAGTTTGTGGAACATGGAATTAAAAGGTAAGTTCATGTTGTGCAAAGAAGCTTGAGATCTATGCGCATGAGAGATCCTCAAAAAGTTCATGCAAAAGGTGTATTACAAAGAATTATGCACGGATTTCAAAATGTTTTGCACCAAAATAAAATATTTTATGTTTTTTCTTTGAAGATTTGTTTTACTTATTTGAAAGAGTGATATGAGAGAGAGAGCGAGAGAGAGAGAGAGCTTTATCTGCTGATTCACTCCCCAAATGGCTGTAACAGCTGATGCTGGGCCAGGCTGAAGCTAGGAATCAGGAATTCCATCTGAATCTCCCACATGGTGACAGAGGCTCAAGTACTTGAGCCATCTTATGCTGCTTCTCCAGTGCCATTAACAGGGAGCTGGATTGGAAATGGAGCAGCTGGAGCTAAAACAGACATTCTGATATGGGATGCCAACATTGCAAGCAGCAACTTAACACACCTTGCCACAAGAATGGCTCCCAAAATAAAATCTCTTAATTCCATATTCCATGAACATTTTGAAGCACTCTCATATGATTGCCCTTATATCTTTGCTTGCTTTGGCCTTTGTGTGGTAGGACCTTGCCTTCCCACCCACTTTGATTTGCCCTGGATAGTTACTGGATCCACAAAGACTCAGCTCAGACGCCACCATCACCACTCTTTGAGAAGTGTATTTAAACTCATCCTGGTTTGTATCTGTCACCTCCATTACACTGAGTTTCTCTAGGCTTGGGATCACATTTGACACACAGAAGGTATTCAGTAAGCACTGATTGATTGAAAAAAGAGATACTGTTTTGTGATAGTGGACGCTGTAGAGAGGACTCAAAATTTTGCAAGCAGGTAAGAATTTAAGTGCTTATAAATGTATTATTTATACAGCAGCTTTTCTCACAGCGCTTAATGTTCTCAAGTCGTCAGCCTCATTTCATCCTTCCAGATTGACCGTTCGACTTTTGGAAATAGGGTAAATAGTTCTCCATCTGGTATTCCTGTGGGTAGGAAACAGACTTCTCTTCTGTGCACAACCTGTGGATGTCTTCCTTAGCAATTCTGTGCTTTGACACCCTAAATTAAAAACCATGCCCTGGGGCCGATGCCCACCGTCCTCTCAGCAGAGAGAGGAAGGAGACAGGGAGACCTTCAGGACGAGGTAACGAAACAAGCCCAGAAAAGGCAGCGAACTTGGGACAATGACATGAAATTAATGGCAGACCGAGGGCCAGAAACCAGCAGGCCCCACAGGCTTGAAGTATTCTCCCGCTCGCAAGTCAGGCTCTCACTGTTCATAGTGTGCTGGGGACTGCTTTTTGTCTTTCGGCTCTTGCTCCAGTCCCAGAATGGGGTGAGGTTGTCCAGTTAGGTCTTTTGATTTTCAGGGCTCCTGGAAGAACATTAACTCTCTGAATGCTTCCGGGATGAACCCAGCCCAAGGTGAGTGAGGGGAGGGGCGCACTGTATCATCCTACTATAGCAGCAGTAGAGTTTTTGAGAACAGGACTCTGGGTGAAAGCAGTGTCGTGTTTTCCCGGTTAAGTTTCAGGGCTCTCCGGGTCCCTGAGCTCCGTGGAGTCCCATGATGCTCCTCTCTGCCGAGGCTGCCTCCACCATCCCCGTCTCGGGTTGCTGCTTTGTCCTTTGCGATGTTTGCAACACCTCCCGATTTAGCATCCTCCTGCCTTTAATGAATGTGCTGTGCGTGTTTCCCCTCCTACTTCATCATTAATAAAGATGTTAAGGGAAGCTGGGCCCATCACCAATCCGTGGAACACCCCACTAAACACCTCCCACCCACTTGCAACATAACCATTTATCATTACCCTTTGTTTACAATCCTTTCAACTGTTTCTAATCTGTGTGGCAATGCTTATATCCCAGCTAACTTGCAGTTGTTTTACCGGAGAGACAGAAGATGCCGTACTTTCCAGCCACATTATAATCAGTGGCGGGGGTAGAGGTAGGGGAAGAATGGGAGCCTCTTTTGGGTGGAAGAGTTATTTGGTGAGCAGTAAAGAATTTGATGAAGGAGAATACACACTGCTTGAGATCTGATTGTGCGTGTGTGTGTGTGTGTAATTGTTTCCAGGGAAGAAATAGACCATACTCTGAGAGCTGACATAGGAGCCAAATGCCAAGAATATGGCAAATGTAACCTGTGCTTTGCCAGCAGCTTTGGCCAACGCTAGAATGTATGTAGAGACTTGATGGAAGACACACACATATATACACACTTAACGTTCTTTTTTTAAAAAAAGTTTATTTTATTTGAAAGAGAGAACAACAGAGAGGGAGGGGAGGGAGGGGAGGAGGGGAGGAAGAGAAACAGAGAGAGATATTTTCCATCCTCTGGTTCACTGCCCAAATGCCCCATAGCCGGGGCTGGGCTGGGCCAAAGCCAGGAGTCAGGAACTGCATCCACACATGGGTGGCAGGGAGCTAAGTGCTCGAGCCATCCGCTGCTGCTTCCCCAGGGTGCACATTGGCAGGCAACTGGATCAGAAGTGGAGGCAGGAGGTGACCCCAGGCACTGTGAAATGGACTGTGGGTGTCCCAGGTGGCAGCTTATCCACGGCACCACAGCACTGCCCCACACTCATTTTCCTGTGGCTTAAAAATAGGCTCAAAGGTACCCGGAGCTCCTAAATGTCGGATGGGGGGCAGGTTCCCTTGAGCCTTTCTTGGGACTGGACTGTGTCTGACCCTGACATACTAGATGCTGGGGAGGGTGAGAGGAACAAGGTGTGTTTGCTGTCCACAGGCACCTGCTGAAGGAAGATGAGCAGAATCCTTGACAATGCAATGGAGAGGGAACACCAGGCACAGGGAGCCCAAAACAGGAAACCACTGGCTCTGGAGGGAGCCTCTGGAGGAGCTCTGAGAACGAGGATGCTAAGCTAGGGCTGGAAACAGCAGATGTTGATTTCCTCACGATTCTGTAGGGTGAAAGTATGAAATCAGGGTGTCGGCAAGGCCGTGGGTTCTCTGAGAGCCCAGAGTGGCAGCGGCGGCAGCTCATCCTGGCACCTGCTGGCCTCTGCGGTTGCTGGCACTCCTTGGAGTTTCTCAGCTTGTTGCCACATCCCTCCAGGTCAGCCTCCATCTTCCTGGGCTTGTCTTCTCTCTGGGTGTCAGTGTCTAAAAGGAGACCCCTTGTTGGATGAGCACCCACCCTAACTTAGCAAGCACCGCAACATTTTGTTATTAGAGATGATTTTCTTTCTAGCTGTTCTCGTTGGCCACCGTGGTGTGTCTGTCCGTTTACAGTCAACAGAACTGCTTCTTGACGTTCAGGCATGTGTGTGCCCCAGAAAGTAGAGAAGTCTTTTCTTTGTTGTAATGCATGCGTGGTTGAAGTAAATCTTTTTTTTTTTTTTAACAGAGTGGACAGTGAAAGAGAGAGACAGAGAGAAAGGTCTTCCTTTTCCGTTGGTTCACCCGCAATGGCCTCTGTGGCTGGTGTGCTGCGGCCAGCGCTCCGTGCTAATCCGAAGCCAGGAGCCAGGTGCTTCTCCTGGTCTCCCATGCGGGTGCAGGGCCCAAGCACTTGGACCATCCTCCACTGCACTCCAGGGCCATAGCAGAGAGCTGGCCTGGAAGAGGGGCAACCGGGACAGAATCCGGCGCCCCGACCGGGACTAGAACCCAGGGTGCTGGTGCCGCAGGCAGAGGATTAGCCTAGTGAGCCATGGCACTGGCCGGTTGAAGTAAATCTTAAGGCTCATTCCAGCCAAGTACCTTTTCCCTAGTCTCTGAACTCCCTGAGCACTTTTTTTTTTTTAAGATTTATTTATTTATTTGCAAGTCAGAGTTACACAGAGAGACAAAGAAAGAGAGAGAGAGAGAGGTCTTCCATCCACTGGTTCACTCCCCGGGTGGCAGCAACATCTGGAGCTGTGCTGATCCGAAGTCAGGAGCCAGGAGCTTCTTCCTGGTCTCCCACATGGGTGCAGGGGCCCAAGGACTTGGGCCATCCTCTGCTACTTTCCCAGTCCAGAGCAGAGAGATCTAAGTATCATGGAAACTTTATCTTCTTGCAGTCTATCTCTCCTCCTTTTCTACTTTAAAATCACTGCAAATTCAACTCCAGTATAACGTGGGTTTAGAGGAATAGGCAATTTGACTTGAAAAAAATCGGTGTGTTTTCTCCTCCTGGCTCTGCCTTTTCTGTTTATCTGACCTGCCCACACTTCCTGTGTGTCAGCCTCAGCGCTCTGGTGGTCTGCCAGGGATTGCTGGGTTCCAATGGGACTTCGGTGTCTGTGTGCTTTTTCCTATAGATGTATGCAATGCTTAAACCACGCATCTAAAGCTTGAAAGGACATTGTTAACATGCATATAATTTTTAATCTTTTTCAAATCCCTCTGCCTTCTAATTCTCACTCCTTCCTCAGTCCTTTTTCCATCTTAGCACGTTCACATCACTTATATCCTGAGTGATATGAGTACATACACTGTTCCAAACCCAGCTGGCTCTCCTAGACCGATGGTTCACCTGGGTATGACCACGTCTATGATTCTAGTTTCAGATGAAAATACAAAGGAAAGGTAGACAACTGAATGCATAGGTGTGACATTTGTGGAGCAGGTGCAGTAGAAGCAAGTTGGATGAGACATTACACATCTGGCTGTCTTCGCCACCCTGATAGGAGGTAGAATCCTGGGCAAGCCAGGTCCTCTCTCTGGACCCCAGTTTCACTCTCAGTCCTGATCTCCAGGCATCCTTCCAGCTGTGTGGATGCCATCCAGTGTACGACAAAGAGAGCAAGTTAGTTCTTGTGAAGAATTCCGCATTTCTCAGCACAGTGCTGCAATTTCAAAGCATGGTCGACCTGTGTTATCAAGCGCCAGTGCTTCATGTAGACTTCGCATATCTTCCCATATCTTCTAAATGGGGAGAGGAAGTCAAATGCTACTTCCAGGCCCTTTGTGTACCATTCGGGGGAGGGAAGATTAAAACTAGTTTCTTAACCAAGCCAGATTAATTCTTTGTGGATATGATTTTAAGGTTTTATACTCATTTCCCGTTCATCTGAAGATGTGGAAATCTTTTAGCAATGATGATAAGGACTTTTCGTGACGCTTAATAGAATGATTTTGCTGGCACTTAAATGTGGTGATGATGCAGTAGCAAGCTGACTAAGCCAAACCTACTGAGCCATACTGACTCACTTATTCGTTATTCATCCTCAGACGTCTTCCAAAGGTGGTGTAGAGGGGTATACAATAAAAACAATTTCAATAGGACACTAAAGGAAAAGTTCAAAAAGCCACAGAATAATGGAAGCAGGGATAATTGTACAAGAAAACCAGAGTGCAAGGTCCTCCAGCTGACCACATGCTTTCCCTCTGGGATTCCTGAGAGCCAAGGAGACAAGGGAAAGATAATGAACTGCACGGCTCTTGCCATCTGGCGAATAAGCATGCTATGGCTGGGGTGAGACCATCTAATATTATTATGCTAATAGATATTATTTTTGTACCAAAGAGGGTTTCTCAAACAGGTGTAGAATTTTTATTTCATCAAACTATTTTATTATGACTTTTAAATGAGTCTGGAGATATACTAACTTATAATTATGAATGTATTTCTACTCGGGTAGAATAGCCCAATTACACCTGCATTTGTTTTGTGATTTTGGTAGTTTATTTTTAAATTTTTTTATTTTAAGTGTTTTTTTTTTTTTAATAAAAGTTGTTCTTGATACAGTTACAGAGCTTAGAAAATCGGGAGACTGAACTGTTATCATGTTCCTTATCTATCTCAACGATTTATGGTTCCTGCTAGTTTTCAGCAGGATCTGAACAGTTTGCTAACAGTACCAAGCATGTACAAGTGCAGCTGTTCATGGAGAAGGTACCCAAATACTTACTCTACAGGACAGGTTGGCAGCAAAGTCAACATTTTGCTGTGAACTGAAAAAATTCCTGTTGTTTGCTGACCCTTTAGAAATCTACTCTGTGTGAGTGAAGTGGGCCACAAAGATTTCAGGTGGGGGCTAGGTTTGGACAGTTAAAGAACAACCATTTAGGTGTCTAAATGGCATAGCTTTTTCACATGGGGATACAACTCTGAGTACAAAAATTGATTTTTAAAGTCCATAGATGTGACTATGATGTAGTGTATTGCAATTTCATTGAGCGATGAGACTCTTTTTTACTTACGATCTATTAGTAGACTTTCAGTAGGAAGTTATGAAGTATAGAGATGATGAAAAATGTGCTATCACAGATGAATTAATCATTGTAAGAAATGATCAAAACTTGATTCATACGTTTAATGTACAATAAACATTGACTAATGTAAAGATATGTTAACACAAGAAGACATGACACATAACATAGACTGGCAGTCTTCAAAGATCTGAGCTTCTATTTGATGCTAGTTTGCAATTGTTAGGGCTGAGGTTTGAGTTTGTAGAGCCCTCTGCTTATCCAGGTGCTTTGAGTAGGGAAGGTAAGGCCACAAAGCGCTGAGCCCGGTAGGGATCACAATGTCAGCTTATTATCCGAGTTCCTGCCAAATCGTATGATAGGACGTGACTTCAGTCTGAAATCCAAGTGAGGCCTCCTCCTCATCCTTATCTCCGAAAGCTGAACCTGCCCGCCCAGGCACAGGCTAGGGAGCAGAAGGGCCAGGAGCTGCCCCTCAGCTTCACCACACGGACCTCACCTGGCATAGCTGTGCTGAGCCTACCACCGTTAGCCTGAGAGAGGCGGTTGTTGGGTTTTCAGGAACTTTGCAAGCCTATTGTAAAACACAGTCACTATAAAACAGCACATTTGACAAATGTGGAATGAAGGAAGCTGTGCTAAAAACAAGGTGATGTTAACAAGCCAGCACTTCTGAGTCACTATTAATTTTTTTAAAAAGATTTATTTTATTTATTTGAAAGAGTTACAGAGAGAGGTAGAGACAGAGAGAGAGGTCTTCTATCTGCTGGTTCACTCCCCAGGTGGCCGCAACGGCCGGAGCTGCGCTGATCCGAAGCCAGGAGCCAGGAGCTTCTTCCTGGTCTCCCACATGGGTGCAGGGGCCCAAGGACTTGGGCCATCTTCTACTGCCTCTCAGGCCATAGCAGAGAGTTGGATGGGAAGAGCAGCAGCCAGGACTAGAACCAGCGCCCATATGGTATGCTGGCGCTTCAGGCCAGGTCATTAATTTGCTGCTCCAGAGCGCCGGCCCCTCACTATTACATTTTGCTGCTACCTGTACTGGCCTGTTGTGTCTGTATGGTGGAAAAGTAGCTTGCTTGGTGATGTGGAGTTGCTGGCTAGAAGCTGGCCATGGGGAGTATTTATACCACCCATAGATGATGACTAACAGAGACATTGCCTAACACAGGCTCTTTTTTTTTTTTTTTAATTTTTGGAAGAGCTAGTTGTTGAATACTTACCAGCAGTACTGCGCCCACCCCTACACTTGATGCAATTATTACTTCTACTCTGTTAAGAGGAGAGTGAAACAAAGAAAACATAAATAATTGACCCAAGGTAACTTAGCTCGTTAGCCTGGCGGACTGTTCCAGATCTCCCATTCTGGTGCTTTGTTCTGCTGTCCTTTCAGGTCGTCCCCATGTCGTGAGACACCTGCCCCATGTGCAGATACCTCAGGCAGTGTTAGGCTGTCGTGACTGACTAATGGGGGCACCAAAATAATGAACTAATTTGCTAAGCACCTCTGAGGCCTCCACTGTGCTAGACCCTGAGTTCGAAGCGCCTTGCTCCTAAGGAGATTGTATACAGAAGACAAGTAATCGCTTATTGCATTATTGCATGCTAAGTGCTCGGTAGGATAAATACGAGGTCTTCTGACAGTATACAATGGAGGCATCTAGAGAAGACTCAGGGTCTGGAACTTCTCCCTGGAAGAAGAGACATCTAAGCTGAGATCTGAAGGCTAAGGAAGGTTTAGCCAGGCAAAGATCAACAAAGGGGACGTGGAGAGACAGAGTGCTGAGTTCAGGCACCCGGGAGGGCCAGTGCAGGTGGAATGCAGAGGCTGGCAAAGGGAGACAGGAAGCAGGCAGTGGTGGATTGTGCAGGCTTTGCCTGCCAAGCCTCACACGTTATAGCTGATCCCCAAGACAATGAAGAAAGATTGTAAAGAGGGGAGTGATAGGGTCAGCGTCACAGTTTACAGTGTGTTGGACAGCTATTGGGAAACAGAGTGGAGATGGCCAAGGCTAAGGATGGAGGTGCCATACGGGCGCTGGACTGTGGAAGTCCTGGAAAAGCCTTAGTTGGTAAGATGAATGTACTTTTTCTCGTGGGTTTTGTCACCAGAGAGGTTGACAGTGACAGTGTTGAGAGCAGGATGGGTGGAGTGGTCGGGAGGCCTGAGAGCAGTGACTTGAGGGTTCAGGAGGAGGCCCCGGTGCATAGACAACGTCCTGAAGACTCTCAGTGGGGGGATGTGGACATAGAAAGGTGCCGTCCACGCATGGGTGGGGGGAGAGTCCGCTCTCCTCACCCACCCGGAAGTGCCTTTGTTCTTTTCTTTCTTGCTTGTGATGTTCCTTATGAGCGCCTGCACTGAGACATGTGGATTACCTGGCTCAGCGACCGCAGCCTTCTCCCTGCAAGCCAGACCTGCATGCCGAAAGGTCTCCTCCCTCTGGTTTCCTTTGCCAAAACACTGATTTTCTCAGCTCTCAGTTTTATTCATGTTTGCTCTTCGAGAATAGGGTCGACATCGTATTCATCAGCGTCTGACTATCTCTGAGGTCTGATTCATAGTAGATGCTTACTAAACCTTTCTGAAATGAATAGTTGATTGAGCTACACTTGGGTGAAAACGACCTTCAGTGGCCAGCTCTGTGGTGTGGTGGGTTAAACCGCTGCCCGCAGTGCTGGCGTCCCATCTGGGGGGAGCTGGTTGGAGTACTGGCTGCTCCACTTCTGATTCAGCTCCCTGATAATGTGCCTGGAAGGCAGCAGAGAATGGCCCAAGTGCTTGGGCCCTGGCACCCACATGAGAGACCAGAGGAAGCTCCTAGCTCCTGGCTCTGGCCCTGTCCTGCCCCGGCTATTGTAGCTATTTGGGGAGTGAACCAGTGAATGGAAGATCTCTCTCTGTTTCTCCTCTCTCTATAACTCTGCCTCTCAAATAAATAAAATAAACATTTTATTCTTAAAAAAGAAACTACAACAAAATGACTTTCAATCTTTAAGTTCCTAGAGTGTTTTTTTTTTAAGCTGAAGGAAGCATTTAATTAACTCAAATCAATCTCTCGATTTCAAATGGGAGAAGTATTTGGAGAGTGGAAATATTCACCATTTCCTTGTATCCACTCTCTCCAGTTTCCCCAGAGTTGGAGATGCAGGTGGGAAGCAGTCATTTCTATCTATCTATCTGTCTCAAGTCTCTGTTTGAAAACAGAGGAGCCAGAGTGTAACTCATTATCTTGCCCCCTGCTTGCTCTTCCTCCGTTTCTCAGATGACCCAAAGGGAACCCTCACTGTGGCCCTCAGCACCTCTCTTGGTTCTACAGCTCTGAGTCCTTGGCACTCGGAGCTTCTCACACTATCCAGACAGAGCCTCCCGCTGAAGGCCATCTCCTTACACTCACTGGGCCTCCACCCAGGACCCTTTCCTTTGCCTGGACATCTTTTGTCAAGACCCTCCATGTCAAACATCCCTTCCTTGATGAAAACTCTCAGACTCAGTTAGGCAGACTTTGCTGTTCAACATATTTCTGCAACAGTCCATACCATGTGGTCGTGTCATCTACCTGCTTCCAAGTCCGTCCTCTCTTTTAAGTGATGAGCTATTTTTATCTAGACTCCCTACGGTATGGTACATAAAGGAGGTTAAACAGCATGCATAGGAGGAATGAATGAACCCAAGAACCAGGAGGGCCACTTCCTGGTGGGTGTCTGGGGAATGTTTCTGTTTCTTAGAAGGGCGTCCTGCTTGTGCCCCTCTAGCTGAAGTGGTTCCATTACCTCCTCAGTTCAGTTGAATGATGCCCGGTTGAAAATCGACCGTCTCTCGAAGAGCCTGAACTATCCCGTATGCCACCTGCCATATACATTTAAATAGCTCTTAGGAGTGCACGTGGATGTGATTGCTTTGTTACACCCGCCTATAATTAGATTCTCTATATAATGGGACTTGCTAAATTGGGAGCAGCCAGAGCCTGTTGTGGGGGCAGTAAATATGACTGATAGATTATATTCGGCTCAAACTTTCAATCACTCGTGAGATCCGCTGCAGACAGGGCAGATGGTGAAATATTCTAAAAGGGCTCACAGATAGAATCCACAGAATGCTCTGGAACCAAGGCAAAACACAGTCAAACGTGACGTGCTTTGCCGCGGTCAGACATGAGCCCGGGGAATGCATTCATTCATTCCACCAACCCGGGAATGCGTTCATTCATTCCACTGACATTCATTGAACTCTGTAGCTATTCTGAGCATTGGGGACACTACAATGAGCGATACAGGAAAAGAATTCTCTGCCCCCCAGGGAGGCAGACAATTAACAGGAAATGAGTAAAATGTATAGAATTTTGGACAGTGCTAAGTGTTACGGAGAACAGTAAGAAAGAGAAGGACACAAGGGAGTATCAGGGATGGTGATTTTAAATAGAGAGACAGGGAAAAGTAACAGTGAGATGGTGTTATGTAGATGAAGGCTGACAATGGGGAAGCAGTGAGCCCAGCAGAGTCCTGGAGGGTATGCATTCCAGCTAGGGATTTCTGGGATGAAGACAAGACTAAGCTAAATGTCACAATGTCATAGCTCAGAGCCTGTGTTAATTCTAGTCTCCCGCTGTGCCAGCGCCTTCCTCCTTTTCACTCTATAAACCTTCATTAAAAGCCTTTTTTTGTTCTGGCCCCTAAGAGTATACTGACGAGCAAAGAGGATGCCGTCCTCGCTTTTATAGAATTTGCGCTATAATGGGGAAGACCGATGTGAGATAAATCGACCGAAGGCTGTTGTGCGACACAGAGGAGGACGCGCCAGGAGCTTGTTACAGCTCATCTCTCTGCTCACCTCGGAGCACAGAGACACCCTCCTAGAGGAAGGAGCGTCCACGCTGAAGTCTGATGGCTGAGAGAGGCAGGCAGGGCAGGAGAGGCAGGAGAACATTTCAGGCTGAAGAATCTGCCTATGTGAAGAGTCTGAGGCCAGAGCAGGCGTGCACCTTCTCGGCCCCGGGCATGTGAGCAGCCAGGGTGGCCAGGGTGAAGGGAACACGGGGCATGGGGGGAGGATGGACGCAGAGCCAGGAACTGAAGCTGGACAGGTAGGGGGGGGTCAAATCACGAAGTGTCCTGCAGGGATTGATTCTATGGACGTCAGGAAGCCGCCAGCTGCCATGATAAGGCTCACAGTTTGAGCAGATCCTTCATTTGTGTCATTTTGACCACAGACAACAGGAGGACAGACAGGTTTGGTGAGAAGTGGGAGCTGACTCTCGGCAGTTGGGAAGCATCCACAAGAGATGTGGAGTAAGCAAGCGTTTGGGTCCATGTGTAAGGAGGCGAAGGGACGGTGCTGTGTATCAGAGATAGGGATCTGGAAGCCCCGGCACATAGACCACACCAGACGCCTTGGATCTGAAGGTGGGGGAAGAGGGCCGAGACGGGGTTTTAGGGTCACCCTAGGTAACGGCCACACTGCTGCTGCTGCTCAGAGCAGTCCTTGGAAAGCCGGGACAGTGTGGTGTCTTTGAAATCTAGACTAGAAAGGGGTGGCTTTTATTTGCTGCTGTTCCCAGCTCTGGGTCCTGTCTTTTTTTTTTTTTTTTTTTGAAAGACAGAGTTACAGGGAGAAGTAGAGACAGAGACAGAGAGAGGTCTTCCATCTTCTGGTTCACTCCCCAGATGGCCGCAATGGCAGGAGCTGAACTGATCCAAAGCCAGGAGCCAGGAGACCTTTTCAGGCCTCCCACATGGATGCAGGGACCCAAGGACCCAGGCCATCCTCCACTGCCTTTCCACGCACATTAGTAGAGAGCTGGATCAGAAGTGGAGCAGCCAGGACCAGAGCCGGAGCTGCAGGTTGGGGCTTTAACCTGCTGTGCCACAGTGCTGGCCCCATGGGCCCTGTCTTTAAGAGGTTGTTGAAGTTGTTCCTTCAACCAGGTACAATCCATTAGGCCTTCTTCTCTTTCGAACCAGAAAAAAAACTATTTTTTTAATCATTATTAAGGGAGTCGGAAGAGAATTTTCCTCATCTGCTTCCTCCCTCTTCCTCACCCAAATCAGACTGACTTGAATCATTTTTCCAGATATATGAAGGTTAGAGAAAGTTTCTGACCCACTTAATAAGACACCACGGAGAGTAAAGTGGAGAATTAGGAAATGGATACAGGTCAGATTTGGATTCTATGAATATTTCTTGAATCCAGAGTTCTTCTCTGGCCCTCTACATAGAATCCTCATTTTACAGACATGAAAACACTGAACACCCACTTTATATATTTTACAGACATGAAAATACTGAACACCCACTTTATATATTTTACAGACATGAAAATACTGAACACCCACTTTATATCATGATATGAAAACTGATGCTCAGGGATGGATTCCAAAACAAACAATAAGCAAGTGTCAGCCAGGACCTGGACTCGAACTTGAACCTCTATTCTAGTGTTTCCACAGTTTTCCTTTGCTCACGCACTCTCATAAAACACACCTGTGGACTTACCTGCCTATACACTTTGGGGCACCTATACATTGAACTACCACAAGTGTATTTTCTACAAATAATATTAATGAAAATGATTGGAATGAAAACTTAAAAACTTTTCCAAAGGCAGTTTTGGAGAGCATGTTGGATGTGTTTGTCTATACCTGCCCTTCTTGTCCCAATTCTCTGCTGATAGGCAGTGTAGAGACATAAAAGCAGACAGGATATTGACCTTGGTATGTTGAAGCCAACCGAAGTATTTGAATGGAACTCATAAGTCAACACTTAGCTAATATTACATTGCATTTTCAACACCCAAAGGACCACAACATACAGCCACTGGCTTCAAAACCTTCATATTAGCAGGTTAGTTACAATAGGCAGGCTTCGGTACAGATCAGAATGAAGCATTTCTGTTCAGTGAAATAGTCCATGACTACCGAACAGATCATCGGCAGATATGAGGTCATTTTCAACATCTAGAATCAGTGAGGGGCTAGATGTTTGGCTTAGTAGTTGAGATATCTGTGTCTCCTACCAGAGTGCCTGTGTTTCGTACCCAACTCTGCTGCCTACTCCCACTCCCTGCTAATGCAGACTCTGGGAGGCAGGCAGCAGTGGCGGCTCAAGTAACCGGGTTCTTGCTACACAACGTGGAGCACCTGGATTGAGTCCCTAGCTGCCAGCGTCAGCCCCTGTTGCGGCCCTGATGGGCATTTTGGGAGTAAACTATTGGGTGGGAATTCGCTCTCTCTGTTTCTCTAATTCATTAATTTCAAAAGACACTACACGAGTTAAAAAATCAAATCAATGAGGAAATTTATCCAGAAAAAGTTAAGTGGACAGAAAGAAATGGAATGTGTGAGACAGGTTAATAGCCAGTGCTGCAGTCACAATGTGGTTTGTCCCCAGGAGAACTCATGTTGAGGCTTGGTCCCCAGTGTGGCGATGTTGGGAGGCGGTGCCTTTGAGAGATGTGGAGCCTTAAGAGAGGTTAATGGCTCTCTGCTGGGATGTATTCATTACTGTGGGAGTGGGTTTTTGCGAAGTGAGCCCAGCACCTCTCCTCAATCTCTTTATTTGTGTCCACTTCTTCTACATCCTGGCACACGGTGACACAGCCAGGGCCGCTTGCCAGATGGTGGCACCATGTTGTTTTGACTGCCCAGCCACCAGAAGCATGAGCCAAACAATTCCATTTTTAAAAATAAAGTATGCAGCCTCAGGTATTTTGTTATAGCAACAGCAAATCGACTAAGACAACCAGCAAATATTTGGAGACCTGCACTGCCTTATTGGCAATCAAAGAACTGCTAATTAAAGAATGAGATGTGACCTCAGCCCTGGTGTATTGACTTCATTTAAAAGAAGTGTGATGGTATTTAGTAGTTCTGAGAGTGTAGGGAAACACAGACTGCCATACTCAAGTGGTGCATGTCAGAATTGTTGCACATCATTTGAGAGTACTTTGTTAAGTGGACACCCCATGACTCAGCAGTCCACACCTGTCCCTGTGCACTGACCTCAGAACAGCCCTGTCTGGAAACCTCTATGAGGATGTCCATTGCGTGTTGTTTGTGAGGACTGGCAGTGGGATGCAGCCCGGGTGTCATTGCAGTGGGAACAGACAAGCTATAAGGGGGTGCATGCACATTGTGGAATACTAAGTACAAAGCAGGGTATGGGTCTTCAAAATGCTGGCCTGCGGTGGCCATGAACTCTAATGCATATGTATTAACGTAAGGTAGAAAAATAATGTGTGCACACTCTAGTGAGACCACAGTCTATTCCACAAGGAAATTTACCTATGTGGCCTAGGACATATATGCCTCAAATTAGAATGAGTCCTGTCAGGGGCTGGGAAGTGGGAAATGGGTCAGGATGAGGGAGGAGAAGGAAAAACTAACAGCACGAAAGCAATGCCTTGCAATGATCTTAACTGCTGCATACTGGGAACTGAAGGGGGTGGTGTTGTGTTCTCCCCTGAGAACCCGAAACCTGAAAACAAAGAAAAGAGAAAAAGCCATAGCAGCTGGAGTCAGAAGGTTTCCGTTTTCCATTTGAGCCTGGTCCTGCCTGGCCCTTATGCACATGACCACTGTCAAGTGAAATGAAAATAATAAATAACTTCCCAGAAGGGTGTCGTCGGTATGAATTGAGAAAGTGAATGCACCTTGCTTGTCACACTAGATGGTCTTCCTTTTGCACAGGGTTTTCTTTCTCCCACATCTTTCTCCATCAGTGGGCCCTCTGGTCCAACACCGAGTCCTATGATTGGAAGGACAGGTTGTCCTGGGCAACATGCCAAAAGAGCCACCTTCAAGGTCCCATGAGACTTCAACTCACGGGGAGTAAATGAGTGCTGGTCTCCCCAGGCACCTAGCCCCTCTGCAGCCTGAGGGTCAGGGCATCAGGGCAGGGCGGCACTGCTCCTGGTCCTCCGATTGTCTTCATTGCTTCTCAGTGTCCTGACCCAGCCAGCCCCGGGATGGCTCCCAAACCCACACAGACTTTCCTGAGGGCTTTCGTTTTACCTTCTTTGATTAGAACTCATCCTATAGAAAGCTCCTGCCAGAGGTGACTAGCTGGAACTGCACACCTTCAGCTCACAGCCAGTCTCGTTCTACCTGGCTTTACCTACTCACTTTCTCAGGCTCATTCTGCCCCTCATTTACATTCTTAAATTTTCAGCTTCAGCCACCAAAACTTGTATTTGGCTCTGCTTAAGCGTTCTGTTCTTATGTAAAGGTGTTTTCTCCAAGCAAAGCATTCACTCAGTCAATACATTTTCTCAATACATTTTCCTTAAGCACCTACTATATATCAGTTGGTTCTTTTGCACAAGATTCTTTTCCTGCATTATCTTTGCCTAGTTCTTTCCTATCATTCAGAGAACAAGGGAAAGTGCTACTTCCTCCTCCAGAATTTGCCAGACTCCCTTCTCAATGGGGGTTAGATACCCTCGTTTACATTTCTTGCACTCTTGTGCAGTTCCTTCAGCTGTGCGTGCTTGGAGCTTTGGGAACATATCTGTTTTGATCCTGTCTGTATGCTCAGGTCTCCACTTGGCACAGAGCAAGCACACGTGGAATGGTCAGTGAGTAAGAGAACCATCGCATGACGCTTTATAGCGTTGTAATGCATTGCTTTTTATAGATCAGGAAGAGACCCTGGAGAAAGCTCAAGATCAAACCTTTTATTTTTTCTTACTCATTTTTATTCAAATGGTTTGTACCCAAATGCAACGCACACACCACGAAATTCACCCTTTTTCAGTGTGCAGTCAGTGGCTTTTAGTGTATTAACAAGGTTGCACAACCAAGGCTACTGTCTCATTGCAAAAGAAGCCCCGTGCTCACCAGCAGTCGCTTCTTAATCTGCCTTCTCCCCACATGTCACAGTCACTGATCTACTTTCTGTCTACATGGAGTTGCCTATAATGGACATTTCATGGAAACAGAAGCCCTGTGAAACATGTTGCCTTCTGTGTCTGGTTGCTTTCACTTAACATAATATATTCAAAGTTCAGACATTTGGCTGAAAAATATTCCATGGTAGCGAGACATCACATTTTGTCTTTCCACTCGTCAGTGGATGGCTGGCCAACTGGGTTATTTCCACCTTTGGGTTATTACAAATCACTGTGTTATGAGAAGTTGTGTATACATTTTTGTGTGAGCATCTGTTTTCACTTCTGTTAGGTATGTACCTAGGAGTGGAATTGCTGAGTCATATGAAAACTTTAGCTTTAACTTTTGGAGGAATTGTCTAACTGATTTCCAAAGTGGCTGCATCACTGGTAATATCAACATTCAATTTTCTGCACAGCTTAGTGGTTCAGGCCCTTCTTCCTTACTACTGCCTTATACCTCTTTGTAGAAAAGGACTTGGCTTATTTTGCCTTTGTCGTTGGAAATATTCTTTACACTTTGGTGACCATGGCCATGGACTGATAACTTCTAGCGCATAGGGTCATGGTGGGGATGGAATGGGCTAAAGGCCAATGATGTTGTGGGCCTGTTGTGAGTATTCAGTGCATGGGAGCCATTTATTATGGTGGCTTCCAATGAACTCTTCCTTTGCATCCAGGGCTCCCCATAGGGAGAGTAGCCAACTATTGCTCTGCCTGGGCTGTGGTTTGGCCCCTGTGGCAGTGACCTGAGGGGGCCATTGGCAAGGCCAAGAAGGCCAAGAAGCCCAGCACTCTCTCTAGCCCTTTGTCTTCGCAACACCTGCACAAGGTTTCACTGCTGTACTCACAGCTGGGTAGTGTTTTGTGAGAGGTCACCCCCATGGTGACCTGCCACACAGCACATCGGTGTGGGTGTGAAGTTGTAGCCAGAGCCGGGCTGAACTTGAAAATGGGAATGGTGGTCCTATGGGAATATTTGCAAAGCTGGGAGACAGGGAGTCCGGGCGGCTGCCATGGCTCTGGGGGTTCCTCTTGGGTGTGGGAACACAGAGCAGGCTGCGCGGGGCCCTCGCCAGCAATCGATTCTTCCCAGTGCCTCTCTGCCGGGCAGAGTCACTCAGCTCCCAGTTTTTCATCATCACTTCATCCTCGGAGCTTCTCCTCTTCCTTATTTCTCCCACCCGGGGCCTTTGGGAAAAGCAGCTCGCGGCGGTTCTTGCAAAGGCAGCAGAAAGAAAGGCTGCCGCCGCGCACCCCTGCTGCAGCTCCGCTGCCGGTACCTGCCTTTTTCTTTAGGGATCGATAGCTCAGTCTCTAATGCCAGTGGCCCTGCCTGCTCACTCATGCTCCCTCCCACCAGCGCCCTGGGTTTCCCTCGGAGCAGTCCAAGTGGCGGGGCGCTTGCACTCCATCTGATGTAGGAGTGTGTTCCCCCAATAACCTGCCGATGTGGATTTCTGATAAGAAAACACACACCCAAAATGTGCCTGCTAGGAAATGTTCAAGGTCGCGAACCCAGCTTCCGGTTGCCTGGGAGACCTGCACACAAGGGCAGCTTTGCAGCTCCAGCTCTGCTGCCACGTTGCACGGTCCTCTCCAGCTGGACACCCCGGGACACATCGGCTTATTTTAGGATGTGTTAGGACAGGGCAGTCTCCTTTTTCTGTGGCTCTGGGACCGGCTGTAAATGCGGTCTAAGTGATCCGGCGCTGCACCTGTGGGGCTCAGGTTCATGAAGCCAGGGCAGGAAGGCCGCGGGGAAGCCCTGGGCAGGAGGGCGAGGCAGCGAGGAGGCGTGCGGATGGTGGCTGCGGGCGGTAGGGGGCGCTGTGCGTGATATGTCTCCTTGTTGGAAAGGTGGTTCTGGATCTGTGCTCACTGCTTCCATGAGGCATGAGACTAAAAGGATGGATAACGAATGGTGAGAGAAAACTCTAGAAGGTTTGCAGGTAGGGGAGAGAAGAGAGGAAGGGAAGCTTTCCTCCTTGCTTCTTCCCTCCCTCCTTCACTCCCTCCCTCCTGTCCATATGAAAAATATTGTGATTGAGTGATTAGCCTGGGACCAAGAGACAACAGGAGACAGGATTCTCCAAGAACACAGGGTCTGTGACATTTTCAGAGGGGAAGTGCCCAGAGAGAAAGGCCTGGGGAATGTACTCCGAGACACAGGTTGGAGATCAGGAAGGTATATCTGATAGTGTGTTTTGAAGGAACAAAACCATGAAAATCTCACGATATCCTCTATCATCTTCAGGGAGCTGTGTTATTATAGTGTTTCACTATATTAAAATACCGGGTGACTCGCTCTGTTGTAAATTTCAAGTCTACAAATATTTTTAGGCTTACATTGTACTGACACATTGACATCGTGGCATTTCCAATCTCTTTTCAGAGTAGAAAGTCAGATGGTATTTTGCAGAGAGAGAGAGAGAGAGAGAGTGAGATTAGCTCTATGGAGGCAACTAGTCTGAGCCCCTCATCCCAAATATATTTGGGGTCACTGCTTGTGTGTATAATGACACACGTATGGATCTAAAACATCTCCAAGATGGGCCAGATTATTCTTATTTTCTTGCATTGTATATCACTTCCGATTTGCGGAATGAAGATGGGGGACTCTGGAACTGAAGAAGGCAGAAGGAAGTCCATGCGTTTGAGATGGGTTTGTCTTAAGAATGAAGATGCGCGTCAGGCTGGACGCGGGCATGCTTCTCTTCCTGCACCTGTCCGTGTTCAGCTCAGCCCGTGCGCATCTGCAGGCAGGGCTGATAAACGACACGGCAGATGCCGGTCTCAGGGTCCCAGCAAAGGACTTTTCGGGTGAAAGCGTTGGATTTGGTTGTCTTGTTGGATTTAAAGAGCCACAGAACTCTGAACTCCTGCCTGCACTGTGTATCCTCGTGCCAGATGATTCCATTTTCCCAACAGTCCTTTATAGTGAACTCGATAGGAAAGGAGTAGCCACAGCACCATCCAGTGCTGGGTAGAAGAGGCTTCTGGGAGGTACTGTTCTGCATCCTGAGAAGGTGGAACGCTCTGCCGCGTAGCCTGGGGACTCGGCTGTTCTTCCGGTTTTGGTGCTCTCTCAGCTGTAGCAACGGCAGCAGTGGCCAGAAGCAGGGTGATTCTGACTCCGGCGTGTTCTGGGTGCTGTGGCAGGGTACAGTCTCATGCAACAGGATGGAGGTGAGAGCAGAGAAGAGAGAGGAGGACAGCCAGAGGTACGAGAAACTTTCTTACTGTGCTGTCGGTTCTCCAGATTGGGCGGGAGCGAGTTTTAACTAAATCCATCAAGAGGCATTTTCCAAATTGGGCTGCCGAATGCTTTCATCAGCACCCAGCCCTCCTCCTGCAACTCTGATTGGATTAGCAGCCTGCAGCTGCTTCTCATTAAAAACTGCTTTTCCACCAAAGGGATGGGTTAACCCCAAAGGTTTGGTTATGGTTGGGGGGGGTGGATTATGGGTGCATCTCTTCACTTTCAAAAT
This sequence comes from Lepus europaeus, assembly GCF_033115175.1. Lineage (NCBI taxonomy): Eukaryota > Metazoa > Chordata > Mammalia > Lagomorpha > Leporidae > Lepus > Lepus europaeus. Next base: position 100,344,136 of record NC_084832.1, on the reverse strand, counting down.
TTTATGTGCCGTTGGTATGTTACGTTAAGACAGAATTTGTGTGTGTGTGTGTGTGTGTAAACAACCTGAGTTTTCCCAAAGCTCATTAAAGCTAAACCAGCTCATCATCCCTAAATGAGAGTTTACAAAACACTGTTTGGTGATTAACTTGTAAATGAAGCAAAAACACATGGATTAATTTTTCCCACTAGGAAAATGATGGCAAATTTAGTTTGTGGTTGGTTGAAAATAATCTATTTGTCAAAATTAGTTCATATATAATAAAAGAAAACGAGCTTCTGCAAACCGAGGCTGAAGGCTCTGGGCCGGGAAGAGAATTCACATCGAGCAGAGGTTTGCCTTGGGACCGGGCGCTTGTTTAGTCTTGTGGTCAGTTTGCCTTGGGACCGGGCGCTTGTTAAGCCTTGTGGTCACTTTCCCCTGGAAATGCAGGGCACGTGTTCCTTGGCATGGGATGGGCATGGGACGTCCTCACTGGGGTTGCAGAGCCTTTGGGGCGAGAAACAACATGCAGGATGCCTCATCCTCCGCAGCCTTCCCAGGAGTGTGAGCAGGGAGCTAGATCAGAAGCAGAGCAGCTGGGACTTGAACCAGTGCTCCGATATGGGATGCCAGTGCCGCAGGTGCGGGCTGACCGGCTGTGCAATGTGTCAGCCCCTCAGAAACAATGCCGGCCCCTCAACATGGTAGTTCATACAGCTCCTCCTCACTCTATGTGAATGAGTGGCCTGCGTGGGAATTCTTAAAAGTTGGTATGAACAGCACATTACCAAGCAGAATGAATAATTAGTAATAACAGCCAGGAAATGTGGATTATCTTAGCATTGGATGGAGGCGTGGGATGTGGCTAAGTTTGGATTTGAAGTCTCGGGTTCCTGTTGAGATGGGGCATCCTCAGTTGGCAGTCTTGGAGGGAGGCATTTGAGCTGGTAAGACGGTGGGGCAGGAATTCTCTCCTTTCTGCTCTTGCCATGGACAGGGTATGGAGAGGCCAGAGCGGTGTGGCTCTTGTGTAGAGCACGATTGATTCGCTTCTGCTGTTTGTCCTGGTGTGCTGGGTAGCAGGTCTCTCCTGAGCAGGGACAGGAGCCTTTGGTGCTTCTGCAAAGCCTGCAACACCCACGCTTTTGAGTAGAGCTTAGTATACTGCGCAGCCCACGGAGATGGATAGGAGGACTGCATTAAAGGCACAAAAAAGACTCACCCAAACTGTTTGAATTAACTTAATTGCAGTGAGTGTTGGACCCATAGCAATCCCAAGAGCAGAGAGCTGTGCGACTGTGGCCAGTGCTCCACGCAGCTGATGCGGCTGATAGGCCAAGTTCCAGGCTGGGGTGGGGAGGAGCTTCCCTCCTGACTCAGACACACAGGAACTCCGCAAGTGAGCTTGTGTTCCTTGTCTGCTGTTTCCAGAAAACACAAGACCTCTGAAAGAGAATAATTAATCCGGCCCTGGGCTGCATTGGGTTCTCTTTCTAGCCGCAGCACGGTGCGATCCAAGCTGGGAACCCCCAGGTGGGCTGTGCAAGAATGGGGACAAGGCTGCCCTGAGCTCTGAGGTGCGCACTCTGGGGACTTTGCCCTGTGGTTTCATCCCTTCCCCATGGTCAGTGGAAAAAGATGGATTTCACTAGATAAGGTCGCCAGAGCTGATTTTGGCTCCTCAGGGACACTTGACATCCTTAGTGTTTTGGTTCTAACAGCTGGGGTGGTGGCGATGCTGTGGGTATTTAGTGGGTAGAGGCCAGAGGTGCTGCCAAATGCCAGCTCTCTCCACCCCCTAAAGAACTTTCTGGTCCACAACGTGAAAAGCTTCGAGGTTGAGAGACCATAGTGAGGCGTCACTTGAGGAACACAAGATTTTCAAGTTCCTTCCTAGCTCTTTGATTCTTTTTCCTGCTGTAACAAACTGGCTGGATCAGAAGTGGAACAGCCGGGGCTTGGCCAGAGCTCCAATATGGGATGCCCACATGACGTGGGTGCAGCCTTCAGAGCAGGCAATGGGCTGAGCAGCAGGGGTAGATCCTGGTCACTCTTGGCCGCATTGGCTTTAACCTGTCTGTATGTATTCCACGGGCAGAAATTTCAGGACTGCTAGTTTTCACTTAACTCTCCGCTCATCTGCTTGGCCTGCTCACCTCTCCCACTGTCTGTGCTGACAGCCCCGGAGGCAGCTGCCCACCACCCACGCAGCCTCTGCTCCTCATCCCCAGGCCCTGGGATCTGCACTGCTGGTTGCTCACACTGAAGGCAGCGCTGCCATCCTGAGCCACCAGGGTGTTAAGCGAGGAGCTCATCACTCTTCTAGCCTACAAGGTGATGGATGCCTTGGCTCGGAAGCTTTGCAAGTCACATTAGCATTGAATTGTGCTGCCTTATTGGATTGCAGTGCTGCACCTAATTTGCTGACCAGTGTCATTATCCACAGATCTTTCTTGATGTTCCTCCAAATCTCGCCTTCCTGCCAAGGTTCTATGACTGGGATGATTATTTCCCTAGGAAAGTCTTTTCCGGATGGATTCGGTTTCTTGTGGTCTCTGCCCCATGTTTGATACAGAGGAGGGAGGGAATTATTTGATACACTCTGTCCACAAAGATTTCATGAAAAAGAACAGAGAATGTAGATGTCTTTGCTTTCCTCTCCAACTTATGCCTTACTCTTCAGCTAGTGGACGAGCTGCAAACATCCAGGGTACAGTACTGTGTCACTGTGTGGGCCAGTTGTCTTCATCTAGAGGAACATTCTATTTCACCACCACAGGCGGTACCATTCCTTAGGTCAACCACCGTGCAAATGTTTGGGTTGGCAAAAATTGAAGAGTTTGGATGAATTTGTGTATGCTTTCCTTCAGAATGCATGTCTTCTTGGAGGTGGCTCCTTGTGCTAGGCATTTGCTCCCAACCCTACTTGTTAGGAGTGCAGGCTTTGGGGGCCAGTGTTGTGATGGAGCGGGTAAGGCCGCCACCTGCGACCATACAGGCATCTCATATGGGAACTGGCTGCTCCACTTCCATCAAGCTCCCTGTTAATGGCTTGGGAAAGCAGAGGAAGATGGGCCAGTGTTTGGGTCCCTGCCACTCATATGGGAGGCCCGAATGGAGTTCCAGGTGCCAGGCTTTGGCCTGGCCTGGCCCCAGCCTTTGCAGCCATTTGGGGAATGGAAGTGGATGGAAGATCTCTTTCCTTCTCTCTGTTTCTGTCTCCCTCTGTAACTCTGACTTTCAAATAAATAGATAAACTTTTTTTTTTTTAAAAAAAGAGTGCAGGCTTGGAAGTCAGCCTGACCTGGGTTCTAATCCTTGCTCTGTCACCCACTCTGACTTTAGGCCAGTTCCTTAACCTTTCCTCATCTGAGAAATGGGTTGAATGCTATTGACAGCAGAGGCTCAGATGAGATTAAGATGATACCAGGACCTGGAACAAGCCCTGGACAAATGCTAACTGTGCACAACGATTACCCAGAGGGGCCTGAAGCAAGAAGACACTTGCTGGAAGCTCAGGTGTCACGGATCCTGGGAATTCCTGACTACGAACACTGGGCTGAAGCTGAGAGCTCACCTCCCATCCATCTCTCCATCCTAACAGGCCCAGTGTGTTCTGGAGTTGATGCCCACTCTGGGAGGCCACGGGCACCGGGAGAGGGTCCTGGCGCAAGGGGAAAGGGTGCCACACCTGCCCACACTGGGTGACGCCCCTGCCATCATTCTTTCCCTCCACTGTCACCTCTTGCTAGAGCTCGTGGCCACGTTTCTTCCAGCAGGTCGTGTCATTCTTCTCTCCAAGTCTCGGTTGATTTATCAGGCTCAGTTTGGTAAGCTGTGTTTGCAGACGCAGTATGGGAATCTTCTGTTCATTCCTTTTGAGATCAAGGTGGCTGGTGTTGCCTGGCCTCTTCTAATTCCTGAGAAACACACTTGTGCTTGGATGCCAGCCTCCCCCAAGGCCAGGGAGAAGACCCTTTTCTCCTCGGCTCCAAGGGCTTGCAGTGTTTCACATGCGCTGGTTGGGAGCCTCATCAGCAGGTCCTTAGAATTTCGCTATGGATGCGGTCTATGCCTTCAGCGCCTGTCTTACTTCCTTATCTAGATGATTTATGGACTGGGGCTCTCTAAGTAGCATATCTAAGGAAATGTGCCTCAGTTAGGAATACTTACTGTGTATGTGTGTTGTTTTTTTCAAATCTTGCTTAGATAGTGTGTGTGTGTGTGTACATGCACACCTGTCTCTGTCTACACAAGGTTGTGCATATCTGCAGAGGCTCATCTGGCTGGCAGCCAATGGTGTGCAGGGTCTCCTTTCATCCCAGTAGGGGGATTTTGGGATCTCAAGGGTCCAAAGAAATGCTGAGGATGCAGAAGAAGAACTTGCAGATGTCCACAGCTCCAGTTCTTGCGTTTGGCCAGGAAGCAAAAGCCAAATACAGATGAGACCTGGCAGGACCGAGATCTGTGCAAAGTGGGAAGAGCTGGCAGGGAGTCAGCAGGCTGCCCTAGAGATGCCTCTAGGCTGCATAGCATCCAAACCCCGGTCTTAACCTAAACTTGCAGATAATCCCGGGACTTCTGCTGGCCCACAAAAGCGTCCGCCAACCTAACGTGCCTGGACATCGGGCTCTTGTTTCCTCCCTAACTGCCTGTACTGATGCTTCTCCATAAGCAGGGACTCTCAGCAGAGTAGAGTCTGTTTGCTCCCTCGGCAGCTGTCCCTTGCAAGGCCACCAGGGACCGGACTGAGAGTCAGGTGTTGGATGTTACCGTCTGCACCTGCTGACTCCCATTCCTTTGAAGTTTGCTTTGCCTAAGGGGTTTTTGTATTAGTTCTTAGGCCAGCAGAAAAGTCCAGCTCTGTGTGACTCCGTTCCTTCATAACTGAAGTCAGGAAATGCTTCCCAGAGTCTCAGAGACAGAGAAGGCAGTTTCAGCCCCACAAAGCTCCAAGTGGAGGGGGGAGTGCAGGTGAAACTCCCTGTGCCCAGGCAGGGGCCTGCACAGGAGCTCTGAGGAGGTGGAGGAGAGATGTCCACTTGGGCTGCCGGTGAGGTGGGCTCGATGGAGCAGGACAAAGGGGCCAAGAAGGCCTCTCGGGGGCGATGCAAAGCCAAAACACAATTAGGAACGACACATCCTGGGATGAGGGTGATCCTGTGTAAGAGGCCCTGGGACATTTGCAGAGTGGCTGATAATTCCGCCTGGGTAGTGTTGGGCTGGGGCAAGGAGTCTGGTGGGAAGATAAGGAGAAACTGCAAGAGATGAGCCAAAAGAAGCAAGTGCCAAGCAGATCTTGAAGCTACTCCTGGGCCAGAGGTCTTTTAAGGTGTAGGAGCCAGCGGCTCCTCTGTGATTTCACAAAGCCCTTGTGGCTACCAGGGGATGCAAGGATTGAGAGTTGGGAAAGAAGCCGATCCATTGACCACTTTCGCTGTAAGGTGGGCAAGGTTGTTTAGCAAGAGGAAGCAGGGGTCCTCATTCCCATGGGGACAGGAATACACCTTGCTGCGCCAAACAGGAATGTTGATGACGGATGGGGCACCAAACCCAGGCTGCTTGATCCCCACGGTCCAGAGGGAGCTGGCCCTCTGCTCTTTCTCTCGGATGCCTCCCTGGATGGGTTAACACACTGAGTAAAGCAACAGAACTTCAGCTATGTGCTATATGAAAAGATCTTGCAAATGAGAGCAGCCAGAAAAATCTCAGGCAGAGAGCAGAGGAGGAAAAATATGCAGAGTAACAATGGATCACAGCAAAAATGTGAACTCTTATTTGAGAGGGTGTGCGTGACTCACTCTGCAACCAGGCACCAAGCAGAGGGGCACTTGGTGGCTGCCTGCCAACGAGAAAGGTCCTGGAGCAGGGAATTGGGGGGAGTGGCTAACACACAGCTTGGGATGCCCCATCCCATATTGCAGTACCTGGGTTCCAATCCTGGCTCCGGCTTCCAATTCCATCTTCCTGCAAGTGTGTACCCTGGGAGGCAGCAGGTGACGGCTCAACTACTTGAGTCCCTACTACCCATGGGGGAGACCTGGATTGAGTGATGGATCCCAGTTTTGGCATGGTGCAGCCCCAACCGTCATGGGCATTGCAGAGTGAATCAGTGGGTGGAAGATCTCTCTGTCTGCCTTTAAAATAATAAATAAACATGTACTGGAGGGCAGGTACTGTGGTGTAATGGGTAAAGCCACTGCCTACAATGCTGGCATCTCATATCAGTGCTGGTTCATGTCCTGGCCGCTTTGCTTCTGTCCAGCCCCCTGATAATGGCCTGAGAAAAGCAGCAGAAATGACCCAAGTGCTTGGGTGCCAGTCATTCATTTGGGAGACCTCAATGAAGCCCCTGGCTCCTGGCTTTGGCCTGGCTCAGCTCTGGCTGTTGTAGCCACTTGGAGCTGGAAAACTTATCTCTCTCTGTCTCTCTGCAACTCTGACTTTCAAATAAATAAACCAGTCTTTACAAAAATGGGTACAGAACTTGAATGATCTAACTTGAATTCATGTCAGTGTCCTTAATGGAACTAGGCTACATTTTAAGGTTTATATAAAGGATTTGACCGAAGATTAGAGAGAATGTTGAGATGTCCACTGTCACCAAAAGTGGTGATTCAAGCGGGAGCTTGGCTCCTAATATCAAAATGAGTCTCTCTGCTGTCGCCTTGGCCTGAGCACAGTGTCCAAGTTTGGTCCCCGTGGCTGCCGATTACGAAGCACTTAGGATACGACAGGCCCTGTTCTGAAGCTTTGTGTGTGGCACCTGTACCCCCACAGCAGCGCCTGCAGTGAGGTCTTATGCTTGGCATCCCATTTTACAGGTGACCAAGCGAGACACAGCCCTTAAGTGATTTGTGTACAGCCTCACAGACAGTGACGCAAAGAGCCAGGCTCTAGAGTCCTTCTAAACTGTCCCGCCATGCCTTCTGTCGGAATGAGAACTGGTTGACCAAGGTCAACTGGTTAGCTCATGTGGAAATAGATGGGCATGCCGGCCGGAGTGGTTCATGGGCAGCATCTGAACATTTTGAGTGCGTTTAGGATAGCAGAGTTAAGGGGTAAAACCACAAGAAAAACAAACAAGAAATCTGAAAGCCAAACATGCAAACAGCACCGTGAACCTTGCTGGGGGCAGGGCGACTGGGCATCAAAGTGTGGGCAGCAGAGGCTGGGCCCAGGGGCTGGGAGGCAGAAGCCATCTGCCTGTCTGAAAGAGAGCTGTCCAGGGAGAGCAGGCTTCGCCAGTTGCACCCCAGCAAGAGACACAAAGCCCAGAGTGGCACAGGGACACTGCTGTGTGGCGCGCCCGAGCTCTGTCTTCAGGACTCTGCCCTACGACCAGGATCCTGAGTATGCATAGGACCAGCTCCGTGTTGGCCCAGCAAAGTTGGGACAAGTACGGTCCCAGAGCCTTTTCCTGGTCTCTTGTTTGCTCGCCGCTTCTTAGACGGTGCAAGTTGGAAAAGACCTTGGACCTCTGCTGGCCCGGCACCCACATGTCACGGACCCAGAAATGATCTCAGTGTGCAGGGGCTGGATGCGGCCACGCAGCTGATGGGGACAGGGCCAGAGGGGGTCCCCAGTGCTCCGAGGCCTGCCCAGCGCCCTTGCAAGAGCTCATTGTACCATGGCTCACCTTTCACAAAGTGCTCGCTTCCTATAGCCAGTTCAGCGGTTGGCTATCATTCATGGCTTAATTCATCATGAATGAATTCTTGTAGCTGCTGTTTCCTGTGTGTTTGCTATGCTCCTTCCATCTCTTTTCCCTTTTCCTCTCTCTACCTGTCCACGTCTGGTTTCTGCTATGTTTGGCCTCCTGATCCTCCGGTCCCTGGTCCCTCTCCTAGGTGGTGGCTCTATTTCTTTTTCTCCCTTTGATCCTCCTTCTTCTCCCATACCCATCTCCCCATCTCTCTCTCTCTTTCTCTCTCACACACAGGCGGTCATGCTTGCACTCCCGCTGGCTCCCGCGCTCTCTAGATTTAGAGAGACAGAGACAGACTGGCTCCATCCTCTCCCCCTCAGGAGTGCTAAAAGCCAGTGCATCTGCTGTGGATCTGCTTATTATTTGAAATTTTGCCTTATGGAGAAAGAGGGAGGCTGGGATCCCTGTATTTCCTCACTCTTCTCTCTGAACACTGCGACATGGAGCTTTCTCACCTGATCGGTGTGTTCCTGGGAACTGGGCAGTGCACGGGGAAGCCACCATGGGGAGGGCGGGGGCGGCAGCCTGTCTTTGGCAGGTGGGCACTTCGTGGAGTGTTGATGACTGCAGCGATGTGTGCTCGCCACGGCTCTGTCAGGAGCTCGCTGGCTCTCTGCCGATATCAGTTCCCCCTCTTGGCACTGCCTGCCCATGTCGGATTATGGTGATTTTGCCAGTAGGAAGACGGTACCACGTGCATCAATCAGGAATCTAGGGGCTAAGGTTTGAGACTAAGGGAGGATCAGGGCTTGAGCCCCGGACTGTGGGGTTGGGGTGGCTGCCGAGGCCTGGGAGTGCCAGGCAGGGGTGTTCGGAGTGATGAGAAGGGCTTGCTGCTCTGAGCTCCGCCCAAGAACTTCTTACCTAACGGGGCCAGGATGGCGTCCCACTGGTGAGGGCTTCTCAGAGGCGGCTTCTCTGCTGACCGGACACAGCTGGGAGCCCGAATGCCGCTGAAGCCCTGGCCTCCTTCCTCCCTGGTCCACCACCTCACGCACACCTGATGTTGCCCAGGATCCTGCCCTCTCTCAGGGTTCCTGTGTAGCAACTTCCGTGGACCTGGCGCCTCCATCCCCACTCACACACGTGTCCACCTCTTCTTTCCAACTGTGCCTTGGCTGAGCCACTGCTGAGGGCAACCAGGACACCAAATAAGGTTCCCTCTCTGTGCAAGTTTTCTTCCTGTCCTGTCTGTGTGTCCCTATGCTGGCCAGACAGGTAGCAGGAAGCCCATTTTAGCCTGATGCCCCGGTGCCCCCTTCTGTGTCCCTTGCAGCTCTTCTGTTTTTGAACCATGGACAAGCACAAAGGGAGCACACAAAGGTCTAAGGCTCCCTCCCCAGGACAGGAGCCTTGATATCTATTTTACAGTGAGGCTAAGACCACCCCTCCCTAGCTCACCATGGGGCTTGTTTTTGCAAATGTACATGTAGTAGTCTTGAAAAGTCCGTAGGGAGGAGAGGTGTTCACGGCCCTCCTGTTTTAGGTCTTTGAGCTCGAGGCTGTACTCTTGGGCTGATGAGTAATGTCCTAGGGCCACCCTGCTTGGAGCCGCAGCCCATATTTTGTTGATTTGTGTTAGTGATGTCCTTGGATGCTGTAGAATCAAATTCTTTCTCACAGGGATAGGATTCCAGATTTACCTTATTCCCCAGGCTCACTTTGAGTTCCTGAGATAGCTTGCCTGTGGGGGTATCTCAATCTTTTCGGGCTGCCTTCATGAAATACCACAGGCCGGATGGCTTCCAAACAACAGAAATTGGGAAGTCCAAGTTCAACGTGTCAGCACGGTCAGTTTCTGCCACCTGCCTGATCCCCTGTTCACGAATGGCTGTCTTCTCATTGTGTCTCCACATGCAGGCAAGGGTAAGAGGGCTGTCTGGGGTCTTTTTCTTTTGTCTTTACTTAAAAACTTTTATTTGAAAGCAGAGACAGAAATAGAGAGGCAGTTATATAGACAGAAAGTGAGAGAGAGAAAGAGAGAGCTCTGTTATCTACTGGTTCAAATGCTTGCGATGACCTGGGCTGGGCTGAGGGTATGTCAGAGCTGAAGTAGGGAGCCAGGAACTCAATCTGGGTCTTCCATAAGGGTGGCAGGGACCCCACTACTTGAGCTGTCACTTCTGCTTCCTAGGGTCTGCATTAGCAGGAAACTAGAGTCAGGAGCCTGAGTCAGGAATTGAACCCAGATACTAAGACACAGGTGTCTCAACCACGAGGCTAACCCCCTGCTCCCTGGGGTCTCTTCTATGATAGCACTAAAGCCCTTAACAAGGGCTCTGCCCTCAGATGCATCACCTCCTGCAAGCCCCACCTCCAAGTAGTATCCCTTCGGGGATTGTCAGCACAGGAATTTGAGATGGGCCGAAGAATCCAATCTGTAGCAGTAGTGTTAGGGGCCCAAGTAGCTTCATCCTTACTCAAGCTTCCTGCCCCTCAAAGAGATAGGACCTCAAAGCAGAGGCATAAATACAGTGCACAAGTGAGAGCAGGATTTGAGAGAGGAAGAACACACGTGAGTGTGGGCCGCCCCACATGGAGAGAGAGCCACCACGTGTGGGCCAGAGAATGGCTTACTAGGAGAGAGGGGGAGGAGGCCAGAGGAAGACAGATAAGAAATGTCCAAAAGCCTAGAGCCAAAGCAGGGCTCAGCTCCTGTTATCAGTCTCTTTTATGAGATGAGGGTGGCACTCTGATTGAATGTACGAATGTGGTAGATTTTAGTGTGTGTGAGGCTTTCTGGTGGTTCACAGAACCTCCACGTGGTTTTAACTTCCACATGGCCATCATGATGTCGCCTCCTTCCTGGTTCCAGATGAGGCACAGGTGTACCATGGAAAAGTGGGTATAGTGGATTGACAGGCAGAGGGGCGGAGCTGTGATGCAGGGCTGGCAGGAATTCCAGCTCACTCAACCCTGCCTAACTCCCTGCCCGGTTTCCTCATATCAGCAGGACTGGATTGTCTGGGCATTTTCCTGAAGTTAGTTATGGCCCTCAGAGGAGGGCCATGGGATTATACAGAAAATTGACACTTCTTCTCAAATCTCTGTGCCCTTGGCTGGAAGAATTTTGTGCTTAGGGCAGAACTGACCTCGTAGGGAGCAATGGGAAATGAATGGAAGATCTGGGCTTGTCACTGTGACATTGGTGCCAGCAGCCAGGAATGCAAAACCTTCTGCCATTCTGCATGCACGCTGCACTCTGAAAACCAAAAACACAGTAAGGAAGTAGGAGATGCAGAGAGAGGAAGGGATGGGAAGCCAGGATCCCAACGTCCTTCTTCTACAGAGAAGATCTTGGCCTAGAACAGGAAAGTGGGTTGTTTAAGGTCATGCTGCTACCTGGTGGCAGAGCTGGACAGGAGCCCAGGCCTCGGGTTCCCAGCCTGGTGCACCTTCCGCAGTGTGGTGCAGACAGCGGGGGAGGTGCTGCAGCTATGGGAGGAACCTCGCTACCCACGGACTGCAGGGGCCACGGGACAGCTGCTGACCATGTCTGCCAATACATGGCCACTGAGGCTCACTGCTGCCCCAGGTGGGCTTGAAGCTGCTCTCCTTTAGAGGGACAGATTTGCCTATTGTTCCTCCTCCTTCCAAAAGATGCCTCAAAGTCGCCCTTGTATTACAGAGCAACGTTAGTTAGCTTGCTGACATGCAGCAACTACCTTGGCATGGGAGTGGGGCTCTCTGAGGGAGAGCCCTGTGCTGTGTGTACTTCCGGAAGGATTGGGGAAGATGCTCTGGGTGGATGGGCAGAGGGAAGCCAGCAGGCTTTTTCCCAGTGCTGTTGCTGTGGGATGCTGCCTGGGCAGGTCATTGAGGCTTCTTATTCTTCTGAGCTCAATCAGCTGCCAGCATTCTGCTTCCTGTGCCCTGCCCTGGGCATTGCCAGCTGTGCCTCCTCAAAGTGCGATGTCTGGGGCTGGCACTGTGACGTAGTGGGGTTAAGTCACCCCCTTTGATGCTGGCATCCCATATGGGTACTGATTCGAGTCCTGATTGCGCCACTTCCAACCCAGCTCTCTGCTGTGGCCTGGGAAAGCAGTAGAAGGTGGCCCAAGTCCTTGTTCTCCTGCGCCCACGTGGGAGACCTGGAAGAAGCTCCTGGTTCCTGACTTCAGCCTTGCATGGCCCTGGCTGTTGCAGCCATTTGAGGAGTAAACCAGCAAATGGAAGATCTCTCTCTCTCTCTCTCTCAATTCTGCCATTCATAGAAATAAATAAATCTTTAAATGAGATGTCTTTACTTGGTACAGAGATCCTGGGACATCTAGAAGTACTGTTCCATGTCCGGGCAGAAAATGAGCAGCACACTCTGATGAAGTTATTGAGGAGAGTTTAGTAAAAGAAGTCTTTTCCATAGAGGTGGATTTTCTAATGGTCTCAGAGACCCTCAATCTCCCCCTTGTGGGCCCCCTTATCTCTTCCAGAGAGGAGGCTCTGTGGCTGGGCACCTTCCCTTCCTCCTGTGGATTCACTCTCCAGGCTCTTCCACCTGTTCTGTAACAACAAGGGAGTGAGGAGTACATCTCCTGGGCCACCTGGCCCAGGCCACCTAGCACAGCAGGAGGGGTGGAGGGAGCCCGTCTTCTTGGCTGTCCCTCAGGGTCTCTGCCGGTTGGTCCCATTCCTCTCCTGTTGGGTGGCCCTCTCTACACTGCTGTCCCTCTGGGGAGGCATCTCCCCTTCCCCTCTCCTTTTAGGACTAAGGAAATGAGAAGCAGAACTTTCTCCGCTAGGGGGCAGGCTGCTGGTGGTGGGATGTGCCAGTTCATGTTATGCTTGCATAACAGAACACCTGAGGCTGGGCACTTCATAAAGAAGAGGGTTTTATTTGGCTTATAGGATGGAAGATTCCAGAGCCCGGTGCCAGCATCTGTTCAGCTCCGGTGAGGGCCTTCTGGCTGCATTGCAGTGCGGCAGATGGCATCGTGGTGGAAGTTGTGCAAGAGGGAGAGATCCCATGGCAGGACAGGGAGCCAGGCCAGTTCAGGGCCCAGGCTGGCTCCTTATCACCACTTGCTCTGGCAGGACTAACCCAGATCCCATGAGAGCCACAACAAGCTATCTGGAAGGCAGAGTCCCCAGTGATCACACCATGTTCCATGAGCCTCAACCTCTGCCACTTTTTTAAAGATGTATTTATTTATTTGAAAGACAGAGTTACAGAGAGAAAGGGAGAGATAGACAGAGAGATCTTCACTCTGCTGGTTCACTCCCCAGATGGCCACAATGGCCGGGAACAGGAGCCAGGAGCTTCTTCCAGGTCTCCCACGTGGGTGCAGGGCTCAAGCCCTTGGGCCATCCCCCACTGCTTTCCCAGGCCATTAGCAGGGGACTGGATAGGAAGTGAGGTAGCCAGGACTGGAACTGGCTCATGTTTCCCATTGAATTCGAGAATCTAGAGAAAGGAGAACACTTCCTGTAGTCTACAGATGAGAAGTATTAGGGCAAGTTAGTCCTGCAGATGGGAAGGAAATTTGTTGGCAAGTTCTGAGCCTAGGCTTGTCCCTGGGCAGGTGTAGGCAGAGTCAGCACTTCTGGACCACGCAGATGGCTTCCTCCAGGAAGGAGGAACTTTATTACCCAAAGAAGAGGAGAAAGGCAAAACGTTCTGGGAAGACCAAAAATGGAGCTCCTGCAGTCCATTTCACTGGGGCTAACAAGACTGGACTCCAGGCAATGACAGGCTTCCCCTTGAGCAATGGGGATCCCCAAGGGAATTTTAAAAAATTATTATTTGTGAGAGAGAGAGAGAGAGAGGAGACCTTCAATCCACTGGTCCACTCCCCCAATACCCGCAATAGCTAGGGCTGGCCAGGCTGAAGCCGGCAGCCAGGAACTCAGTCTGGGTCTCCCATGTGGGTGGCAGACATGCAGATTCCTTACCCATCATCTGCTGCTTGCCAGTGTGTGCATCAGCAGGGACCTGGATCAGAAGCAGAATCGGGACTTGAACCCAGGTACTCCGATAAGGGATGTTGGGGCCCTAAGTGGTATCTCGACCACTACACCCAACACCTGCCCTACCCGGAAGGGTTTTCAGCCGAGACAAGGTTTAGCCAGACTTGTATATTTCAGGTACTACCTGAAAACCTAAGCTGCTTTCTTTTTCTTTTCTTTTTTTTTTTTTTTTGACAGGCAGAGTGGGCAGTGAGAGAGAGAGACAGAGAGAAAGGTCTTCCTTTTGCCGTTGGTTCACCCTCCAATGGCCGCCACGGTAGGCGCACTGCGGCCGGCGCACCGCGCTGATCCGATGGCGGGAGCCAGGTGCTTATCCTGGTCTCCCATGGGGTGCAGGTCCCAAGTACTTGGGCCATCCTCCACTGCACTCCCTGGCCACAGCAGAGAGCTGGCCTGGAAGAGGGGCAACCGGGACAGGATCGGTGCCCCGACCGGGACTAGAACCCGGTGTGCCGGTGCCGCAAGGCGGAGGATTAGCCTAGTGAGCTGCGGCGCTGGCTCCAAGCTGCTTTCTAATACAAATACAAACAATGAAAAAAAAAATACATAATACTTCCTAAGGCTGAAAAGAGCTGCGTTTGGGCTTATCGCGTATTGAAGTCTCCTTGCTCCATTCCCTTCCCCAAATCCACCCAGGAGACGGCTTGTACCATCTAAGGTCAGAGCTCCACCGGGCAGTGTGTATTTTCAGATTGCATCAGAATTCTGACTTGTGCAGGGACCTGATCCTCTTAAATTTGGGGCCCGAGGGCCAAGGTTAATGTGCCTGGTTGCTGGGCCGGGCTCCAGTTCAGCCGTCCCTGCAGAGCCAGCAGCACATCCTGGCTGGGGCAGGCAGCCTCCTGAGCTGCTGCTTCGAGATCCCTCCTCTGCTCAGCTCTGTGTGCTCTGAGTCACGCCAGGGCTCTGTCACCCTGAGAGCAGGCGCTCAGCCACACTCTGCTGCTGCTCTCCCCACGGCAGGCAGGGCAGTCGCTACCGACACTGCCTAATTGCACAATCATTTTCCGTGTGTCGAGACCCACCTGTCTCCCTGCAAAACAGAGACTGACAGTTGGGTGGGGGTGGACGTTGATCAGTGCGGAGGAAGCAGAGACATCTTGCTCAGAGTGACTGAGGGAGCATCCGTAGTGGAGGCTTCCAGAAGAGCCCAGTGGGGAAAAGGGCAGAGAAGGGTTTACGCTGTGCTATTGGACGGCCTGGGTTCAAGTCCTGATGCCGCCCTTATGGACCGCATAACCTGGGACAGGTTGCTTGATTTATCCCAGCCTAGAATTTCTTATCTGTAAGATGGGAAATAAGAATGCCTGGCCCAGAGTGTGAGTGGGTGACACGCGATGATGATAGAGCACTCAGCACAGTGCCAGGTCCCTCAGCATTGACTGCTGTGCTCTCTGCTCTGTGGATGACTTAGGTCCCTGTTTCGGGTTAGATCCCTCCACGTAGCTCATGTTACTGTCCTGGGGGTGGGGGTGAGGGCCTGACTCTCAGCGGGTGGTCCAGTTATGTGGACTAAGTCCAGGCAGAGGAAGTGACAAGGTCTCAAGGTGACCTTGGCCATGAGGGGAATGTCCTATGACCTTCAGAAAAGACTTCGTTTTCACGGGGAATTCCCGGCCGTCTGGAATTATGGAGCTGGAAAGCAAGTGTGATGGATTTACTTTGCAGAAGTAGTCAATATGCAAATATTTTTGCAGGTTCCTCATTTATTATCTGGGGCAACAGGTTGGGAAGTCAGCATTTTAATATATGGCCTCTGCAGAGCAGGCCATGGCGTTGGGTGTTTGGGCTTATCCAGCAGCAGGTGTTCAGGGCAAGAGTTCCTGTGCTGTGGCCTTAAAGAGCTTAGAGAACTTACTTAGAGAACTTACTTAGAGAACTTACAATGATTTTTCCTTTCCAGCCAGGGGCCAACTGAGGAATAGGACTTCCACCTGACACGTGGGGGTCAAATTAATAGACAGCATATTTCAGAGATCACGTAGCCCTGGAGTGCAAGATGCATGCTGTGATCCCAGAGAGGCTGTATGTGAGCTTCTCACGGGAAACAGACTTGTGTTGTGGTCACACGTGGGACTGGGCACGTGCCAGCCTCTCCTGCAGGCTGAAATCTCCTGCCACGTGGAGGAAGAGGCTCTCCATTCACAGCAGCCCGTCCAGGGCAAACTGGCCCTTCCCAAGGTCCACCCCTGGCTCCATCCGTGGCTCCAGTGCAGGTGCACCTGCTCAGGCTGCAGGCCCCGGAGCCTCTCAGAGCCTCTCACCCTCCACCCAGTTTGACATGCGGCAGAGCTCAATCTATCCCAGGAAAACCTGCTTCACTTCAGTCATGCCTCAGCCCCTCTACCGGTCCATCGAGTCCAGGCCACGCCCACCGCCCCATAGACAACCTACATTCCTTCCCGTCTGCCTCCTGTGCTCCCCTCTCACCACCCACGGCCGTTTCCCCACACAGCAGCCGGTGATGATTGGACACTGTTCACTGGCTCCTTTTCTCTCTGCTTCAACTCCCCCAAGGTTTCCCACTAGAAGTGAGATGCCTCCAGGGCTCCTCACGGTGACCCCAGTCCTCTTCCCTGGTCTCATCTTCTCCACCCCTGGTCCCTAGTTCATTGCTTCTGCCACTCTGCCCATCTTGGGGTTGCTGGAGCACTCAGAACTCACTCTTGCCCCGGGGCCTTTGCACACGCGTTCCCCTCTCGGGTTTGTTTTCTTCCCTGATCTTTGCTACATCATTTTTTTCAGACCATTGCTTATGACTGACTTCCCAGAGATGCCACCTCTCACAGCTCTCTGAAATAGCTGCCTTTCTCTGCCTTTCTTCTCCCTTTCCTCACTTAAAAAAAACCCTTTTATTTCTTTACTATTTGAGAGGCACACACACACACACAGCAAGAGAGAGAGAGAGAGAGAGAGAGAGAGAGAGAGAGAGAGAGAGAGAGAGAGAATGAATGAGTACCACTTGGTGATTCACTAGACAAATGCCCACAATGGCCTGGGCCATGCCTGAGTTGGCGTGAGGGTCCAGGAACTCAGTCTGGGGCTCCCATGTGGGTGGCAGAGACCCAATCACTTGGGCCATCACCATTGCATCAGCAGGAAACTGGAGACAGAACCCAGAGGTTGCTGTCAAACCCAGAAAGTCTGATGTAGGACGTAGACTTCTTATCTGCTAGGCCAAATGCCCTCCCCTTATTTGTCAAATTTTACATTTGTACATAGAAAGCCAGGACCCCAATCCTAGCTCTTGGATGCCATGTCCTTATCCTTGCCATGAGGCTATGCTGCCCCCTGTGGTCAGGTTGTCAGTCCATTGCTCTTCCCATCATGATGTCACTCAGCCTCCACTTTGAATTTCTTTAGAGCCATTTTTTTTCTATAAAAGTCGTCTGTCGTTTACACATGTTTATTTCCTGAAATCTAGTCGCAGAAAGGGAACTACAGGAACCCATCACTTTTGCACATGCTTTGACCTTTAGTGACCTTCAGATGGAAGCCTAGGGATGGAAAGCAGCTCTCTCTGTTTTCTGCACCTGATCCTTCCACGCTAGGACCATGGGGCACCAGCCCAGACCACCGGTGCTGCCATTTCCTCCCCAGTCCCCTGGACAGCCCGCGCCAGTGATGGAAGCTATGACTAGCAAATTCCTTGTGAAACTTCCAGGGCCGTGGGAATGTTCAGTAGGGAGCTCCATAACTAGCCCTTCTCTTCTTTATACTCATTCTCATAGGGCTCCCTTCCCAAGGGCTTGCTTGTTTTCTTTCTCTTCTCCCGCCCTGGTTCAAGAGTCTCCTCACTTGGGCCCTATAGCAGGTGCATGTTTAGAGCACCATGGCCACTCTAAGCTCTCTTGCCTAGAGCTTTACCTCTTAGCCTTGAATGCACTTGAAACCCATGAAAGAAGCGTGTGAAATCCGAGACGACAGGTACCGCCCTCTGGCTTGGGAGCTCTGGAGTTGAGACCAGGAGGTTGCATCTCGGATCAGCCCCTTCAGGATTTCTGGTTGCAGGTGAAATGTGGAAACCAGCTCGTGATTTGAGAAACAATGTTAAGTGACTAGGGAGGTGGGTGAGAATTTGGCCACATAGCAGGACTGGATAAACAGTCAATGAATAAATAGTTGGGTATATTATTCACTTTGAGGGATTTTTTTTTTTTTTGACAGGCAGAGTGGATAGTGAGAGAGAGACAGAGAGAAAGGTCTTCCTTTTTGCCGTTGGTTCACCCTCCAATGGCCGCTGTGGCCGGCGCATCTTGCCAATCCGAAGCCAGGAGCCAGGTGCTTCTCCTGGTCTCCCATACAGGTGCAGGGCCCGAGGACTTGGGCCATCCTCCACTGCCTTCCTGGGCCACAGCAGAGAGCTGGCCTGGAAGAGGGGCAATCGGGATAGAATCCAGCGCCCCAACCGGGACTAGAACCCGGTGTGCCGGCGCCGCAAGGTGGAGGATTAGCCTGTTGAGCCATGGCGCTGGCCACTTTGAGGGATTTTTTAACATGTGACTTTTTTACCACCAGTAGGCCCTGATGAAGTTACACTTTTTTTTTTTTAAACAAACTTCTTAAAGACAGTGGCAGAGGGATTTTTCTATAGATCCACTGTTGGGAAACTGAGAGTTGATCACTTGCAGTGTGTTAAATTCTATTAAAAGATGGCACAGGACAAGATTCTAAGATATGACAAGCAATGTCACTCCAAAATGGAATATTGAGATGTGCAAAAAGCAAATGCAGCCCTCAGGACATCTTGTCACATACATTGGAAAGATCATAGCAGTGCTGCTGTGACACTTGATGAAAAGGTGCTGGGAGGTGCCAGGGGCTTTGCAGAGATGGGGGATGGGGGCTGAGTCTTATGGGAAGATTCTCATCAGGTAAATGGGAAAGGGGAGGCTGTTTAAGGTGATGGTTTGTATGGGAGCAAAGCACGATTGTGAGAAACAGCTGTCCTGAGCACAGTGAGTTGATTGGTGTGGCTAGCATTTGGGAAATAAGAGAGAGGGAACATGGCTAATATAGAGATGTTTATCTGTCTCTATCATTTGATTGAATTCCCATAATAGTGCTACAAGGAAGGTAATAGTGCTGTTTTATATGAAAACGAGTTCAGAAGAAAATGGAATAGTTCAAGATAACACAGCTAGTACAAGGCAAACCCAGGACTTGAACAAGCTCACGTGAATGTCAAGTTCATGGAAAATGTCCACCTGCCACTCACTTCTCCAAAAAATTGCTGGCCCTCGGTGTTCTATGTTCACCCTGCAGACCATGAATGCCTTGCCAAGAAGACTCTAGAAGCCAAGTTCCATCCATTACAGAAAGGTGTGCCGGGTCTCTCCATGCATCCCCCCTGTTTCTTCTGGAATTTCTGTAAAACTACTGCCACACCATTTCACCTGTCAGACCCTGTTGGCTGTTTGCTCTGCACAAACGAGAACTCACAGGGCAGCAGGGGGAGAGTTTTGCAGATGCATTCCTCAGCAGCAATTGTCTAATTAATGCTGTCACCACATGGCCCAGTTGTCTCGTCAGGAGCAAGTGAGTGTCAGCAGTGCATGCTTGGGTACATGTGTGCATAGCGCTCTTGGTAAACCAGCAGCTTCTCCATGTGAGCCAAGCCTGCCTGGCCAGTCGATGTCTTGGTTCTGGGACTCAGAAAACCCAAAGCAGGGGTAAGGAAGCTTCCTAGTGGTGAGTAGTTGGCTCCAGGTGGCAATAGTGGCCATACCAGCATCCCTCATGAGCAGTTTTCCTCAGGAGTTTCATTGCTGCTCTCCTACATAGAAAGAAGTGGTAATGGACTTGGTTGGGTAGTCCCTGGGTAGGGCAAATAAATGGGGTGGCTTGAGGCTGACTCTCTGGTTTCCTTATAAAGTGTGTTTCTTTATTGTGTAAATGAGATACTAATTTCTAAAGAAAAAAATGAGTGCTTTCTACTTTACAAAGTATTTTCCAGACATTTAATCCTTGTAACAGGCCTGGGAGGGCTCCACAATCATATCCACATGACAGACAAGGAAACTAAAGCTCGAAGACATCAACAGCCTGGGCCAGAAGTTAGGGAAGTATGGGAGCACCTCGAAAAGTTTATGGAAAATGGAGTTAAAAGGCAAGTTTATTTTATTTTAGCACAAAAAAAGTTTTGACAGTCTTTAAAAAGTTCATGGAAAATGTATACTTTAAAAAGCTATGCATGGGTAGTTCAATTTTTTTTTGCCACCAAACTGAATGTATCTTTTAACACCTTTTTAAAAAAGTTATTCATTTATTTATTTATTTGAAAAGCAGAGAGAAAGAGAACAGTAGAGACACAGTGAGAGGAAGAGCTCTTTCGTTTGCTGGTTCTCTCCCTCCCAAATGCTAGAACAACCAGGGTTGGGAGAGGCTGAAGCAAGGAGTGCAGACCTCGATGGGTCTCCCGTGTGGGGCAGGGACTCAGGTACTGGAGCCACCAACCTCTGCCTCCCAGGGTGCACATTAGCGGGAAGCTGGAGAGGAAGCAGAAGAGCCAGGACTTGAACCAGGCACTCAGATATGGAATGCAAGTATCCCAAGTGATGTCTTCCTACTGTGGCAAATGGCCATCCTCTTTTTAATTATAAAATTAAAAGAAAACTTATTTGAGATGAAGGGAGGAGAAGAAAGAAAGGGAAGAGAAAGAGAGAAAGAGAGAAAGAGAGAAAGAGAGAGAGAGAGAGAGAGAGAGAGAGAGAGACATGCCTGTCTGCTGGTTTATTTCCCAAACATCTGCAGTGAACAATGCTGAGCCTGAGTCAAAGCTGGTCTTTGACTCAATCCAAGCCTCCTCTGTGGATCATAGGGACCCAACCACTTGAGCCATCCGCGGCTTTCTCCCAGAGTCTGCTTTGACAGGAAGCTGGAATTAGGAGCTAGAGCTTGAAATTGAACCCAGGCATTTGAACTGGCATTCTAACCACTAGAATAAACTGCCTTGAAACCTACCTTTCAACTCCATTTTCCATGAACTTTTTGAAGTGCTCTCATATTAGTGAGTGTAGGTGGAGCCATGAGAACCCAATTGATATGTTCTTATATGTGGGCACTCATTTGCTTGTTCATTCATATTGTCATTTATTTGTTCACTGAATGTTTATTGAATACTGACTGTATTCCTAGCATTGAGTTAGGTTATAGAGATTCAAAGATACAAATGTGAAATATTTTAAGCTTCTTGAATAGGAGGCTAATAAAAGAGGGAGAAGATCAAGTACTGGTTCATTATTTGAAATTATAATTGTTGTTTTCACTCACATTAAAATCTAATGAACAACACTAGGAATTCATGAGTTCTTGGGCCAATTCTTTAGTTCCTAAAAAAATTTCACTCTTGCTTATTCATCTGCACACTTTTTGGTGTTCATTACCTGCCCTAGGTCAATATTTGCCTTAGTTCAATATTAATTACTTCTTGGATGTATGCACTTCCTTTCTATTGGTTCCTAAAAAGAAAACCTTTAAATGTGTTTGTGCATTGAGTTTATATCAGGTCACTCTTCAGCCTGAGTCACTGCCACAAAGGTTGTCCCTTGCTCCCTTTGTCCTAACCTTCTTGAAAAAGATGGTTGAATTCCAACTGGCCTAGTCTCAGCCTGATAGAACAAAACTGTTCCTCCTTCCTTCGTGTTCTCTGCAATTATCTGCCATATCATATTGTTCCTTGTATTCTAAGCCTATGAGCCTATGCCTACATGACCTTGAATGCTACGTTCTCAAAGTGAGAGGATCATGGTGTATTAAGCTCTATCCCCTCTACCGAACCTAGCCCATTCCATGATACATCAAAGGGGCTTGATAAATATTGATAAGCTGAGGTCCCAGAGTGCCAGTATTCATCTCTTCCAAAGACTCCTTCTTGGAAACACTGGGATTGATCTCCCTAAATACCCTGTCTTCCGTTTCCTTTCTCTTCCCCACTTCTCTTAGCTGCTGCTGGATTCTCCAGATCCTTTGGTGAGGAGAAACTTTCCTAATTGGAGATCTATTGGAATCTTTGATTGGAACATCACAGTAACTCTTTGCGTACATCTGGGGGTTATGGGTCCTCTACATGTTCCAGAGGTAGTTTCTGTGAGTGTTAAGGGCTTCTTCAAGAGAACACCCAGAAATTCAGCCAATGCTCCAAAGAAAGGGTATGAATGGGTGATGTGAACTTCTCCATTCCAAGCAAAGACATGGATGGAGTTGGACATCCAGAACTGGTATTGCTTGGGGACTGGGGATAGAGTGGGGAGTGCTTGATTTGATTAGGCAAAGTTAGGATTTTTATTACCCAAAACCTTGCGTGCTCTGAAAGGCACATTTAAAAATTCTGAGGAATTCTCACAAACATTTACTTTGGTTTGGGGACATGATGAGTCAGCCGTTATTATCCGTGAGTATGTGAGAGTAGACAGTAGGTGCCTATCTGGGGAAGCTACCATTTTTTCTATAAAGGTTTCTTTTCTATAGGAAAGTCCGCCACTCTTTTTACTGGATGTACCAGGTATCAAGAATCTGCACACATCTCAGGTTGTATAAGGGGAAGCAACTCTGATAACGTCAAGTTCTTTATAACTTTTGGAAAATGTTGGACTACAGATGGGTCCCACAGAGCAGTGCTGAGGTGCTAAAGAAAAGGTGACCTGGAAGTGGGCCTCACTCTTTTGCTATGAAGATGATTAATTCCACTCTCATATTTGAATAAGCCTCCTAAGTCCTCCCATCTCCGCTTCTCCTTCTGTAGAGAGGAGACACTGTCTAGATACTTGAGCCTTCTGGAATGAGATGGGCACTGTTATTGTGAGAAGTATCACTGAGGTGCGGCCAACTGTGAGGGAGACTGGGGGACCTGCCTAAGGGCTCTCAAATTCTACAGTTTTCCCACCATCAGTTTGCAATCTCAGTTCTAAAGTGCGTGATCTTCACCTTGGAAGAAAAGTAAGGTACAAGTCTGAGTTATTATTATCAGTCACTTATCAGTCATTAGCATTGTATAAATGCTCCATATGGATAGCGTCTCACACTATGTTTTATAATATGATCCCTATTTTTGATGGTCTAAGTATTTTATCTAATTGAATAGACAGATGTGTACCCTCTATCCATCCATCCATCCATCCATCCAGAAATGTGAATCAAATATACATTGTGTAGGGCCAGTGCTGTGTCGTAGTGGGTAAAGCCACCACCTGCAGTGCCGGCATCCCATGTGGGTACCACCTTTGAGTTCTGGCTGCTCCACTTCCAATCCACTTCTCTGCCATGGCCTGGGAAAGCAGTGGAAGATGGCCCAAGTCACCTCCCTTAGAGGTCAAGAGTCCCTACTCTTCCCCTACACGGCCAAGGCTTCTGGTTTCAACCTGGCCCAGCCCTGGCTATTGTGGGCATTTGGAGTATAAACCAGTGGATGGGAGATTTGTCTGTGTTTTCCTTTGCTTTTCAGTTAAAAAGAATAAAACTCTAAAAAGAGCAAACCAATGAAATAAAAAAGGAAGGTGCTCCTGGCACCCAGCCAGCGTGAACCCTCCAAGGCTCTGGTGGCAAGGTGTCCTTTCTGGGGAGGATGCTGGAGGTGGGGTCTGAAGACACAGCCTCCGCCTGCTGCCATGTACATGCAGACCCCTGTGAAATGGAGAGCAGTACTTTAAGAGCATCGTAGGTCATAGATTTAAAGCCGAGAGACCTTGGCCCCTAGAAGTGCCTGCGGTGGTTCTCCGGGAGAGGCCCATGGTGCTGCAGGCCTGGCGGGGGGCCTGCCCTGTCCCCGAGATGGCGGCTGCCTGCAGCCATTGCTGCTCGGGGGCTGGGCGGGAGTCCTTCCCAGCCTGAGTGACCACTGTGACATATTTGGGAAACTGGGGTACTCTTACCACCCCCTCAGCTTCTTCTGGGACCTCAACTAGGGTTCCTGGCCCTTCTCTCTACCATGGCTTCAAAACACTTTCCTCTGGCTTCTCTGAGCCTGGGAGGCCGAATAACAACATAACGAGAAGTCTGAGTGTCTCTCAAGGTGAGGCTCCAGCTAGACTTTTATGATCAGGAAAGCTGGAAAGTGTTTTATACCTGGAAACGTGCCTCCTACCCCTGGCTCTGTTTTCCCCAGTCAAGGGCAAAGACTTAGATAAATTCAAGCATGATTGCTTATAGGCTGCACCCTCCATTCTGGCCCCCTCAACACACCTGTGAGCTGGACATCAATGCTGGCATTGTACTAATAAAAAGATTGATGCTCATAATGCCCCATGGGAGGGAACAGAGCTGGAGTTGGACCTTGTGCCTGCCTGTCTCAACCTTTTTGCACCGTTAGTTAGATGTAGGGCTGTGCTGTGTATTCGGTTTTCACTCAATCACACTCCTCATTTTGATTGGGCCCAAGCACTATTAGGATTTGCTAGTTATATGGTGGATGGTAAGGCCTAACATTGTTAAGTTATATTCAGAACTTTCTGGAAAAGTGAATTGGTCAAGGTTACGGTGAGGGGGTATTTGAGCTCCTCCAAGCAGTGGCTGTCAATCAGGCTGTGTCTGATTCTGAGTCGTGGCCACTGGAGGAGCCGTCCCTTCTTTCTGCAGAGATTTGAAATTCAGTGGGGGCGCCAGACAGGAGTTCTCAGAACAGAGGACTTGGCTCTTCCCAGGATGTCCTTGGGGCTGGAGAAAGGGGGAGGCTGCTGTCTGCAGGCTGAGTGAGTGCCATCTGAGCCCGCGAGCATCTTGGTGTGGCGACCGCATCCTGTCCTTCCGGGCTGGCATCCCTTGGCACAGCTCTCCCCGCAGTCAGGACAGTGGTGGCTTAGAAGGAAACACACGAGGGCCTTCCTCGCGGCTGCAACAGCATCAGGTGTATTTTGTCAATGGCCTAGAAACAGGTGATTCATCAGCTCCTCTGCCTTCGAGACAGGACCATACCTGCAGGATCCCAGATGGTTTGTGGGGACGGCTGGCGTGTTACTGTTCTTCCTGGCCTGTGTCAGGGTGGCTTCACCCAGTGTTCAAGTGTAAGCCATCCTCCGTTATAGCTAGCCTGCAATGAAGGAGACTGAGGGAGAAAATAGGGCTTTTCACTCAGGCATCTCTAAGACAACTGTGGGTAGTGCCTGCTTGCTGTAGCCGTTCAAGGAGACATTGACAAGCACTGAGCAAGCACCAGGGACTGAGGCCAAAACCAGAGCGGGGCATGTGTCCCAGCCTGAGGACATGCACAGGTCGGCCAAGGTCAAGGGCTGGGCTGGAGACCTTTCGTGAAAGTTCTTTAACTGGGACCTCAGGTCAAGCTGGAGTCCAGATCAGAATGCCCAGTGACAGCTTCTTGTCCCATCCCAGAAGGTGCATGATCAACCAGTCACAGCTTTTCCACCCACGCTGCCCGTGTGGAGTCTTTTTTGTTTTTAAAGATTTATTTATTTATTTGAAAGTCAGAGTTGCACAAAGAGAAGGAGAGGCAGAGAGAGAGAGAGAGAGAGAGAGAGAGAGAGAGGTCTTCATCCACTGGTTCATTCCCCAATTGGCTGCAACAGCTGGAGCTGCACCAATCTGAAGTCAGGAGCCAGGAGCTTCTTCTGGGTCTTCCACGCAGGTGCAGGGGCCCAAGGACTTGGGCCATCTTCCATTGCTTTCCCAGACCATAGCAGAGAGCTGGATAGGAAGTGGAGCAGCCAGATCTTGAACCTGTGCCCATATGGGATGCAGGTGCTTCAGGCCAGGGCATTAACCTACTGCACCACAGCACCGGCCCCCTTGCAGAGTCTTGAAAATCCACTCTTGCCCAGAGAGTCTGACTCTGTTGGTTGGTAGGAGAGCCTGAGAGTTTGTTTTTCCACCTTGTTGAGTGATTCTCATGCGAACCAGGGTTGAGAACCCGAGAACCACTCCCTGGGATGAACAGGGGCTGGCCGGCAAGTGAAATCAAGTGCCATGCACAACTGCCCACGTGCTTCTGCCGAGAAAGGGAGTGCACAGTGTACTTCCTGTCCCCGTGGGGCTTGCTGTGTCACTGGGAGGGAGATTAGAAACGCAGGCGAAAAAAAGCCGCAGAAGAACCACCAGCGATGCACACGATACACAGGCAGGGAGAGAAAAGCAGGCTGGCAGACAGAGCAGTGCCAATTCTGTCTTAAGGCCTTTGCACCTGCTGTTCCTTTCCCCCACGCCATCTTGGCCTGATTGACTGCTTGTCAGCCTGCCTGGACTCAAGGATCACTATCAGCACAGGCTTGAAGTCTTGTCCCCTCCTCTGTCACTTACTCCCTGGCATGTGTTACTGGCGGACTCTATCTATAGTACGTAACTTTGACTAGGGTCCTGTTTCTTTACTGCCTTTTTTTTAATTTCCCATCTTCTTCCACTGGATGAGAGTCCCATAAGAACAAAGATGCAGTCTTTTAAGTGCCCATTGTATCCCAGCATCCAGGAACAGCAGGTGCATCAGAAACCTCAGCTGAGTGGACCGTCAGGGAAGAAGCTTTTGGCACAGGTAGCACCTGCGTTGGGTCATCCAGCGTGGGTCAGACTTCAGAGGGAAGAGACAAACAGCAGCAAAATGGTCCACAAGAAGGGATCTGTGTGTGTGCTTACGGGTGGGGTCGCACAGGACAGTAAGCTGGGTTGGCTGGCAGAGGGAGAGCTGGGAGATATGGCTGGGGAGGTGGGTCTGAGCTGGCTCATGGGGCTGGGGACACCAGGCTCAGCCATGGGGACAAAGGGACCAGCAAGGAGGGGAGGCGCAGGGTCACTGCCAACAGCACTCAAGGTTGGGAAAGCAGCCAGGATCCCCTGCTTTGTGAAGTGGTGACTAAAAAAGGGTCCTTGCCCTGGCGGTCCCCGTGGCCAGGTGGAGCCTCGGCTTGCACTGTTTCCCTGCCTCCGTGCCTCCGTGTCGGGGCTGGCTCAGAGCCCTCTCTGCTGTCAGCGTGACTCACATACCCCCGGCACCCGCCTGCTCCCCCTCGACAAGCTGTTCCTTTGGCTCCCGGAGAGGGCCTCGTTCCTCCCTTCTCTCGAGGATGGGGGCCAGGGAGGAGGGGCGCTGCTGTCCGTGTTCCTACCCCTTGCCTCCCCCCTAGCACCCTGGGGAGAGAAGGAAGTGGAGGCCGTAGTGCCGGGTGCTGTGTTCCCTCCCTGTCCCCGGCCCCCGCTCGGTGCACGCACAGCGGGACACCAGGCTTGGCGCACAAATGTCCAGGTGATGGGGCACTGGGATGGAAGGCATTCCTGAAAAGTTACCTGCAGAAAGTAGGTCAGGTGGAGAAACGTGGACGGGCCATCGACAGTGGCCACCGACGGGTGATGATGTGGCCTGAGACGGTTTGACACGGGGGTGCCTGTGACACAGAACATTTGGCCAGCACTTGAGAGTGTATGAACTATTCCACATCCTCGAAGTTGCCATAGCCACGCTGGGGACTAAACAGTGTTTTTTATTGATTTGAGTTCAGGGAGGTTAAGGAACTCGCTCAATGGACATTGAAACCCCTACCCTGGATCTTTGGGTTATAAGAGGTTTCATAAGCCATACACCTGTGCCGGTTTTCCTGGACCCTTGTCTATGAGCGCTTGTCTTATTGCAACCCTCCCTTGGGGTGTCACAAGCTCCCACAGAGACTGGCCATTACGCTGGCGCTCTGGGGGCCATCTACACTCTCACAGGGATAACTGAGCACTGGGCAGTCCCTGCGGCTGCGGCGGCCGGTCACTCACTGATCAGCATGTTCCCTAGCATCCGGCTCGCCTGCCGGGACCGACTGTATTTACCAGCAATATATTGGCAGCTCACCCTAGCATGTCAAGGGCACCAAACGAACATGCGTTATTTAATTGCAGAGGAGTCTAGAACGTGCAGAGTTTGTGTTTCCCAAGCAAACCCATCTTCCTCAAAGTACCAGGGTAATTCAAGAAGTTTGTGGAAAATAAATGGAACTCAAAGATAAAACTCGGGGGCTAGCTTTGTGGTGCAGTATGTAAATTGCTGCTTGCGACACAGCATCCCGCATCAGAACTCCGATTCAAGTCCCAGCTGCTCCACGTTTCCTGCTGATGCACCTGGGGAAGCCCTGGCCCCCTGATACCCATGTAGGAGACCCAGATGGAGTACCAGTTTCCTGGCTCTGGCCTGGCCCAGCCCTGGCTATTGGAATCATTTGTGGGCTGGCGGTGGGGAGGTGAACCAGTGGATGGAAGCTTTCTCCTTCTCTGCCATTATGCCTTTCAAACACACACAAAAAATAAATCTTTTTTAAAAGGATAAATTTGTTTTGGTGTACAACATTTTGACACTGTAAATACAGGTGTATCGTGAACACTGGTTGGTGGTGAGGCTGGAGGACTCATCAGGCATCATGTGTAGATCAGTGCCTTCAGGATTCTCCATCGACAAGCTTTATCTGAATGGGCACAAGCCCTGGCCCTGCCCTCAAGAGGCCTCCAGGCTTCCAGGCAGCCTGGACAGACCCATGCAGCCAGGGCACACTCTGGAGTCTGCTGGTTGGACAAGTGTCGTGCTAAGAGCAGGGCCCTGGAGTCCAAGTTTCTTGGCTGGATCTTTGGTCTTGCCGTTTGCCTGTGCCGTGACCTTGGACAAGCTCCTAATCGGTCGGCTACTCTGTCTTCTCACGGGTAGAACAGGAATAGTAACATGCCCACTGCACAGAGATCTGAAGATTAAGATAATGCATGCTGAGGACTTAGACCTGTTCCTGGCATGCAGAAAGTGCTTGCTCAATTTTAGCTGCTACTGCCTCCAGGATGGCTATTATTAAAACTCTTACCCTTCAGATGAAAGGGGCCGTTAGGGTACCATGGGCCGAGGATGGAGGCTCTGCTGCCTACAGGCTACAGCTGTTTGAGGATGCTGTCGTCTGTACTCTCTGAGCTTAGGACTGCTGAGGCCAGGCCTGAAGATGAGGCATCCACCTTGCAACACTTCACACTCATGAGGCAGATCTAGAAACTTCTAGGCAAACTGTGCTCTGGACTGGGTCTCCCTTGCGAGACAGTGACCCTGATAAGAATCTGGAAGTCGAGGGGTGGATGTTCGGTGTGCTGGTTAGGATACTGCTTGGTGCAGCTGCATCTCAGAGCAGAGTGCTTGCACTCCAGTCCCAGCTTGGCTCCCAGTTCCAGCCTGCTGCTCACGAGCCCCCTGGGAAATGGGAGGTGATGGCCCAGGTGCTTGAGCCCCTGCCTCCACCCTGGGAGACCTGGATTGACTTCCAGGTTCCTGGCTTCAGTTTGGCTCATCTATGGTTGTGAGCATTTGGGCAGTGAACCAATTGATCTCTGTATGTCTGACTCTCTCTTCCTTTAAAATTAAAAAAAAAAAATCCAGTGGTTGAAAGCTAACAGAATTGCCCTCAGCTACCCAGAACATCTGTATTCAAGATTCCCTGGGTTGGGGGTGGGGTGGGGTGGGGGGGAGGCCTCCCACAAGGTCGCTCAGGGAAGGTGAAGTTGAATGGACAAGGCTTCTTCTCTGACCACATGAGGGGCCGCTCTGCAACATTTGGGGGAGTGCTGTCCTCACAGCTGCCCTCACTTCTGACTCCAACTGCAGGTTCAGAGGTCCCCGAGACCACCTGTAGCCCTGGTCCTTGCTAAAATGCCTCACAGAACTCTCCGAAGGCTGTTATGCCCCTGTATGGTTTGTCACATGACAAAGAGATAGACTGGAATCACGTAGGGGAACAAGTGTGGAGGGTGGAGTCAGGGGTTGGGGGGGGGGGGGTTCCCAGTGTGGAGCTGCCAGTTGCCAGCTTACCCCGTGGAGTCAAGACAGTAGCATGGTCCTCACACAGTGCCCACAGAGTGTCACCAGACCGGGGAACACGCTCCAGCCTCAGTGGGCAGTGGTTTCCTGGAGCTCCATCCCCTAAGCACAGTGGACCTCTCTCAGGGCTCATCTCAGTCTCCAGCCCCTCGGGAGCGCAGCTGACAGCCTGGGACCCTAAGCCCCACCCCCACCCCACCCCCCTTGCATCACATTGTTGCTGTAGCTCAAAACCCTTGCAGGAAATCTCATTGTCACTTCTGCCTGGCCTGAGACTCCCAAGCAAGTATCTGAGGGCTTCACAGTGACCTCCCAGAGGCTTAGGGGGAAAGCTAGACCTAGTTTAGGGCAAGGTTAAATTACTTATCACATAGGCCCTGGGTATCCACTGGGGACACTCGCTGTCCACCCCTGGGAGTTCTTTCTTGGTCTATTGGGAGAGAAGTTAGGTACCGGGTGCCAGTCAGCCAGTGGCCACCAGAGGGCGCCGCAGTGAGAGTCCTCCTTGGGAAGTCCTTGTGGTCCCAGAGGGAGGTTGCATAGCTCCCAGAGAAAGGAGCCGGGGAGGGGGGTGGAGAGGGTGGGGAGTGAAGTTTATGTCTCAAGGTAAGACTGTAAAAAGAAGTCCCGGACTGTGACTGATGTGCTTCTCAGTTGCACTGGCTCAGAGGCTGTCTGCCCCCCAGCCCACCTCCTCACTCTGTGACCTTGGGGATCCAGAGGGTGGGGGGCATACTTGGGCCTCCTAAGAACTGGGGAAGCCCAGCAGCTCGGCGGTGGTGGAGAGCACTGGGACTGAGCGGCTGAGCAGGGCTCAGAGGTGTGTCCGTGTGGCTGGGTACACTGTCAGAGCCCTGTGGCCCTCTCTTGCAAACTGCGCTCTCTGATGGATATAGCAGAAACACGAGCTGCCCCTGGCTGGGTGAGGGGAGGGCCTGCCTGTGCCTCCTTTGCCTCAGGTTATCAGTGGCTCCCCTGCCTGGCTGTCTTCAGGGGGAGGGGGTGGGGGGCTTGGACGCCCTTTGGCATTGCCTGCCTGCTTGGGCTCCAACGCGCTCACTCCCATCGGTTTGCTTACCCCGCCACTGGCCTTGCCATCAACACTTCCATGGAAACCCAAGCCAACCGTCCTGTTCTCTCTGCACACACGCCTGCTGTGTTCTCTTAGCCTCACGCGACTCCCGCTGAACCCTCTAAGCCCGCATCAGCAGCCACGTTTCCAGAACTCAGCAGTCCGAGGCCATTTCCGAGGCGAGGGGGTTTTAGGTTCTTGCATTCGGGGATTTTTTTCCTTTTTCAAATACACATTTTGGAGTCTCAACGTAGGATCCAGGGCAGCAAGAGAAGAGAACCTGAATTCCCTCAATTTGTGGGTATTCACTGGAGATTTGTCCAGCGGTGGGCAGCTGGGGCATTGGGAATTCACAGGGACCAAGACAAGGTCACGTACGTGAGGGACACACAGTTCTGTGGGCAACAGCCATGAACGTGGACAAGCAGCAAAGCCGCGGATGCTGTCAAAGGCGGATGAACACCTGATTCGTCCGCAAGGAGTGGAAATCGGAAAGGGTGCCGCAGGCAGAGTGCCCCAGGCAGAGCGCCCTGGGCAGAGCTGTGCTAGTTCAAGCAGGCCTGAACGACCACTAGAGTGACACAGCCGAAGGAGAGCGGTGATTCCCGGCGGCGGGAGCCACGCAGGCGGGAGCGGTGAGGTGTGAGGCAGCCCAGCGTGTCCCTGGAGGACACAGGAGCTGCCGCTGCACCGGCTGTGCACTGCACCCCCTCCCAGGGGAGGCCAGGGAGCCCCAGAGTGTGGCAGGACGCAGGGGCTGGAGCCGTGCAAGGTGGCAGGCCTGGGAGAGGACCCCAGGGAGGGCTGGCGAGGTGTAGGGAGGAAGCTTGAGAAATTTCACTTTCATGTGTTGCCTTGGCCAACGATGAGCTGTCACTCAGCGAACACTGGACGAGCGACATGGGGCTTTACCACATCTCTGCCGTCTCGGCCTGCCCCACACCCCAGGGCAGCCAGGACTGTTTCTGTGATGATGATGGGGGGGGGGGGGGTCTCTCTAGCAGCAAGCAGTACTCCTCAGACCCGAGACACAGTGTTGGCCCACAGCGCAGCGCCGGGGGGATGGATTAGAGAGGGGGACCGAGCCACTGTTCCCTCTTACATACTGAGCCCTGCCCTGCAAAGGGAGTGGCAGGGACTGCTCAGGGAGCTGGTGTGTGTGTGTGTGTGTCTGCCTCATTCATCTTGTCTCTCCCTGAGCTGCTGAGCAGTCAAGGGAAAGAGGGAAAGAGGAGAAAATGACACAACATTTTTACTGTGGCCTTGACTGACAACCTAGACTACTTCCCCAACTACAGACAAAGGTGACTGTCACTTCGGTGACGCATCTTGATGACAGCATTGAACAACAGTTTAGTGATAACAACGCTGCAGAATTCCGGACTTAGCGTCACATGGGGTGAACACAGAATACCCGGGGGGGGGGGGGGGAGAGGTTTCACCACTCCTCATGTTCTCTGTCCTAAATATAAGTTCCCTGCTGGGCCTTTTTTGCCAGGAGCCACTTCCAGGTAGCTTGAGGTGCTGCCGCCCTCCGAGAGCCCGGTGCTGGTCTCCATCATCAGCTGGTACAACAGCTCTACGGCAGCGCCCACCTCCGTTCTTGACCTTGCGTTGGCGCACTGCATCTGTCTCTTACTCGTTCATGGCTTCCCTGTCTGTTCTTCCATCCATCGCTCTTTCTGCCCGGCTCTCCCATCTTCTCTTACTTTTGGAAAACAGAGTGAGCCGACGTGGGGGTTGACACGTTGCTTATTTACATGTGCTTGGATGGCAGTGAGGTGGAGGCTCCCCCTCCACCCCCCCCCCCCCCATCCCTGAGGAGCGACTGGGTCCTTGCCTGGAATTGTAAAGGCCTGTGGGACACAGCTGAGATGGATGGGCCCCCTTGTCTAGCAGGGAAGCTGCGAGTGGTGGTGCTCGGAGAGGTGGAACTGTAGGAGGAAAACTGGAAAGGCCATCCAGGGAGCACCTGGGTAACACACTGGAGCAACCGGGGAGCAGGCTGCACAAAAGGGCCTGGGAGG
The DNA here is from genome assembly GCF_033115175.1 of Lepus europaeus. Classification (NCBI taxonomy): domain Eukaryota; kingdom Metazoa; phylum Chordata; class Mammalia; order Lagomorpha; family Leporidae; genus Lepus; species Lepus europaeus. The sequence continues at coordinate 100,311,623 of NC_084832.1, read as the reverse complement.
TCCTTTCACAACAGGAGAACTCATCACGCGCTCTGTCCTCAGTTACACATTTGCAGTTGCAGCCATTCCTGTTCGTACAACCAATTCTGAGGGAACGAGCCAATTTTTGTTTTTGGCGCCATGCCATTCAGTTTCCAAGAAACACATCAACTGCTTAACGGTTCTTCTAATCCGCCCTGTGGATTCTACCCAATGTGACCCATTTCCTCGTCCTTGACGAAACCAATCACGTGACCAGATTCTGCTGAGATTCTGCTCTGGTCGTCACCGCTGCCCGTGCTTTGTGCAAGTGCACACACACACACACCTACGCACACACTCAGAAGTGCACGCTTGCTCCGATGCACCCACACTCACTCAGGACCATGCCTATCCATGCACACGTGCTTACTCACATCTGTAGATCTTTGAGGACCCAAAACTTCAGAAACAGAGAAAAATGCTTTGAGCAGGTGCAAGCATCCTCTAAGCTCTGAAATGCCCTTGTGACATCCCCCGTGGCCGGCACGACCCGAGGAGCTGTGTTTGAATTCTTCAGGAGCTGTGCTGGTCTGCATGTTAACCAGAACATCCTTCTCTGTGTGTTTTGTGTTTTGGTTGCCCTGCGATGCACTAACCTTTCTGCCTGCCTTGGTGAGTGTCACAGATAACTGGCTGGCCCGTGGCTGACAAAGGCTCATTGTAGTTGAGGATCCAGGCCCAGGAAGGCGTAAAGGCCATGGCTTTTGGAATGAGACAATTCTGCCGTTGTAAGTGGCCTTGAAGGCCACTTATAGGCCATGTGGTTTTATGAGCTGCAGCTTTATTTACTGCTCCATAGACATAGAGATAAACATATGTACTTCGCAGAGCTATTGTGAGAGTTAAAAAAATCTCAGAGTCAAAGAACTTCTGAGTTGTGCAAAGGGCAGGACACTAAACTTGAATCAAATGTGGGCCAATCCTTTGGGAAAACTGAATTCTGATACCCAAACTGATGAAATAGGGTGGAAAACATTCGCACGTGGCATGTCCACCCAAGGTTTCCTATGGTGTAAACGGTAAATATAGATCTTTGCAGCCAGCATTGGGGGAGGGGTCCCCCTTATCTGTCCCCTGGCTCTGCTGGACTGTGGAGGGAACTCCACAGGAGTTCCTGTAGAAGTGGGTCCTGTAGCCTGGTCACACAGCAGAGTCACAGGGGAGGCAGACCAGATTCCAGGGCCCAGATCCTACAGTTGGCTGCCTGATCCCCGAGCCACAGGGTGGGGATGGGGGGTTCTTTCTGCACTCAGTGGGATGGGCCAGTTCATTTCTGGCAGGATTTCCTGTTGTTGAGTAGAGAGAAACAAGCAAGCAACAACCAAAAACATGGTTGTTTGAGCATCCAGGGCTGCTTGTGGCTTTAAGGCGAAGAATATTAAGATGGTTTTTCAGCAAAGGGATAAGCATGTGCAGGACCCAGCCTGGGAGAGATTCAGATGCACACAGAATAAGGAAAGGGCTGGCAGAATTTGTGGTTGGGAAGCTGCCTTCCCGGCTGCACATCGCTGGAAACCTGGGACAGGCTGGGGAGGTTGGGATTAACCACGAATAGGACGGTGGCTCCCAAGGTCACAGCTCTTCCAGCTTCTAAGAACAAAATGGCTTTCCATCTGCTTTGGATCTGCCAAGGCACAATGGAAAGAACTGAGACCACGGAAACCTGCCCCCTTCCCCTTCTCTTGTAGAGAGCTTTGTCCACGCAAGTCCAGACATCTTCCGCTAACAAGGTACACAGAGCACAAATGCTGATGACCGAGAATGGAGAGGCCCCCGGATCCCTGTCCCCTGGGCCTGTTCTTTCAAAGCTGGATTTGTAATTATTAATTCATCACAAATTTGTAGCTGATGAACGAGAAATGAGAGGAGAGTGTTGTGATGTTCTCCAGCGCTTCTACAAATCCCCCTGGCAATCCCCATAATGGGCTCTCGATAAATAGAGTTAAATGCGTGCTACACACCAAGTGCTCTCCTGGGCGGCCTGGCGTCACCGAGAGGTGTGCCCAGCTCTTCCAGAGGAACCCAGAGTCTAGTGGGGACGACAGGGGTGTCATGACAAAGCCACGGGCCACTCCAGGCAGGGGCTGCCTGTGTCAGGTGATGGGCAGGCCAGCCACGTGCCAGGATGCCCAGGGCCGAGGAGACGCGAGCTGGGGATCCTTCTGCATGTGTGATTCTCCACGCTCTTGTCAGTCAGAGAAATCTCAGTCGGGTATTCTGGGTCTTCCAGATGGTACCAGCTTCGCACCTTAAGGAAGGAGTTTTGAAGGCGGTCAGGAGGAGTGTGGGGGAACAGAGGTCATTTTTCTCATCTTGAATCTTTTGAATCAATTAAGAGGAAATGAGAGAAAGAGAGGAGAGAGAGAGAGGTTTTTCCACTTGCTGATTTGCTCTCCAAATGCCCACAACAGTGAGGTGAGGCCTAGTTGAAGCCAGAAGCCAAAAACTCAACCCAGGTCTCCTATATGGGTAGATGAACGAACTCCAACTAATTGAGCCGGCATCTGCGGCCTCCCAAGGTGGGCATTAACAGGAAGCTGGAATCAGAAGTAGAGCTGGGACTTGAACCCAGGAACTCTGCTAAGGGGTAGGAGCATCTCAAGAAGCGTCTTAGCTGCCATGCCAAATGCCCAGCCTGCCCTCTTGACTCTCCATTCCAGGGACCCCAGATTCAACAGGAAGAAGGACGCCGGTGCCTTCTGCCCCGAGAAGTTCACATCTGTGATGTGGAAGAGCTGGCTGCACTGGGAGCACTGACCTCACGCCTAGATGCAGTAGAAGCTGGGCACTGCTACCTCCTGCTTCCCTGAGGACCCCTGCCCCAGCAGTCTCCCCTGCCCCCATCCTACCAGGGGCCTCACTGCCAACAAAGGGCCCTCCTGGCCACAGTCCTTGTTCGTTTCTTATCTGTCTTTTCCTGACCCCCTCGGATGAGCTTGGCGCTCACAAGGCTTCTGCTTTCCTGCCCAGCTTGGCCTCCACCCGGACAGTGGAGGTTAGGCCACCTGTTCTCAAAGGGGCGTCCTACGGCTGCTTTGCTGCTCCCCCTTCCTTCTCCCTGACCCCTTGACCCACCTGCGATCTTCTTAAAAATCCCTATTTTGAAGAAAAAAAAATCATCTCCTTCTGGCCTTCCCTGGCTCTCCAGAGCATTTGGAACACAGTGTTTTTAAGGAATGAACTCCACCGTGGGGGATCGAGAAGCATTCATTCGAAGTAGAGTTTAGCTTCTTGCTGGCTGGATGACTTTGGGTGGAGAACTTGACCTCTCTGAGTGTCAATATCTCCTAAAAGACAGGGGTGATGGGAGCATTACAGGGTGGAATGGCCATGGCCTTGTGTGTGGTTCCCACGCATGGTAGGTGGTTGGACATCAATGATCCCACAGAGATCATCCACCTGCTGGTTCACTCCCCTGAGGCCTATCAGGAAGGGAGTTAGAAATTAGCCTGTGTGTGTGAGAGGGGCCTAAGGAAAACAGAGCACCCAAGGAAAGGAAAGGGGCAGCCTCCAGCAGCCTCGGAAGCACCCAGTGTTTTACTCTACAAAGTCCTGCCCATACCCAAAGAATTTCATAGGTGGCTCCGGCCTTCTGCCCCAGGAGAATCATCTCTGCCTGTGCCAAATGGGCTGCCCAGCCTGGTGACCCTGAGTAAGAGAACCTTGGGAGAAATTCTCCCTGTTTCACACCCAGCAAGGCCAGGAGAAGAGGGGGAGGGAGGCAGGAGAACCGGTGGGAAGAGCCGGACCCTGTTGTCTTGTAAGTCCTGGCCTGGATTCAGACTGCACCCTCAGCTCCTTGCTGAGATGCCCGCCTGGCCTGTCAGGTATGTTCTCTCCATGAAACTATGTCCCCTTGCTTATCCCAGTCTGAATGTCTGGCTACTCATTCAGCTTCCGTCTGGAGAGGTGCCCAGCTGTTCTGACAGATGTCCAACCCATTAAACCTTGCTACCTTGCTGACCACACAATCTGTCCCACACCTGAATTCTCTTTTGCATGAAGACGAGAACCTCTGTTCTACCCATCTCTGCTAACAGGCTCATGGCAGCCAGGGCTGGGCCAGGCAGAAGCCAGGAGCCAAGAACCCTGTCCTATTCTTCCACATGCGTAGGAGGGCCCAAGCACTTGGACCACCTTCTGCTGTTTTCCCTGGACCTGTTAGGGGGGAGCTGGATCAGAAGTGGAGTAGCCAGGACAGGAACCAGCACTCTGATATTGGATGCCAAGTGGTGGCTTAACCCTCTGAACCACAGTGCTCACCACTACTCACCTTCATTTTTTTATAAATGCATAGTTTGCACCGGCTTATAGTTAGTTTGGTTCATGAGCGGCCTCTTCGTGAACGTGTTTTTGCAAGCCGGCACTTTGTAACAGGCACTGTCTCTTTAACTCCTCCCCACTGCTCTTGTGCTGGAGATGCTGTTTCCATCATTTCCTCCATCAATCAACTGAGGGCAGGGATGGCAATGGTGGAGCCGGGTTCTCCCAGGCCTCCTTGAGCCCCGTCCATCGTCACTGTCAGCTGCGTTCTGATGCTTTGCTCGTCTCTTCCCAGCTGGTCTCTCTTGAATACGAGCGGCTTCAGCAAGTTCATGGAAAATTGCAATGAAAAAATACGTTTATTTTTGGTGCAAAGCAAAGGGAAAAATCCATGGTCTTCAAAAACTTCATGGAGGATCATATGATGAAAACAGCTATGTATGGATTTCAAAGTTTTATACCAAGATAGATTTTTCTTTTAAAAGATTTATTTATTTATTTGAAAGTCAGAGTTACACACAGAGAGAAGGAGAAGCAGAGAGAGAGAGACAGAGACAGAGAGAGAGGTCTTCCATCTGCTGGTTCACTCCCCAGTTGGCCGCAATGGCTGGAGCTTTGCCAATCTGAAGCCAGGAGCCAGGAGCTTCTTCTGGGTCTTCCACGCGGGTGCAGGGGTCCAAGCATGTGGGCCGTCTTCCACTGCTTTCCAAGGCCATAGCAGAGAGCTGGACTGGAAGTGGAGCAACCGGGACTCCAACTGGTGCCCATTTGGGATGCTGGCACTGCAGACACTGATTTTACCCACTACGCCACAGAGCCGGCCCCTGACTTATCTTTTAATTCCAATTTTCCATGAACTTTTGGAAACACACTTTAATGTACTGAGTACCAGCAGGGTGTGTGTGTGTGTGTGTGTGTGTTTGGAGGTGAGGGTGGGGGTGGGGGTGCATAGAAAGAATGCCCATGGGTCTTCTCCCTCAATCTGGTTGGTGGGACAGTGAAGCATAGATAAGTAGGTAGACAGACAGACAGACAGAGATACATGCTTGCCTGAAGGCCAGGCCTGTGCTTTCGGTTTCCATTGGAGCCTCTTGCCTATAGCACTCAATGCAGGGCTCTAACCTGGCAGGTGCCCAGCTGAGTCTCCTCTATGGAGAACAGAAGGCAGCAGGTCAAGAGGCAGCGTGGATTCCTGCATCAACAGGTGCAATATGCAGGCCTATTCTGGGGAGTTCCAGAAGGTTCCTTTTTATGGCCAATCTGCCTATCAACCAAGGATACTTTTCGCTGGTACAATTTTACACTAAGATCTGAGGGAGGCAGAAAACCGAAAAGACCCAATCCTGGCCCTCAGAGAGCCGAAAGCCCAGGAAAGCCAAGATGGTAAAGAGAGCCCCCAGCCAGCTTTGCAGGAAAAGACTGAGCAGCCGTGGTGCAGTGGGGCAGGTGGTGCACAGCTGTCAGGGCTGTGGGGTTCTCCAGGGTGAGCGTCATGGGGCCTTGGAAGACACGGCACTAGAATTGAAGGAAATGAACCGAAAATGTTGGGGAGGAGAATCTTGCATTGAGAACTAAAAGGAGCCGTGGGGTCCGGGGCTGGCCTTGTGGCATAGAGGGTTAAGGCACTGCTTAGGACAGCCATATCCCATTTGGAATACTGGTTTGAGTCCCAGCTACTCCCAGCTGCTGTATCCTGAGGGGCAGCCCGAGTGCTTAGGTGCCTGCTACCCATGTGGGAGACCAAGACGGAGTCCTTGGCTCCTGACTTCAGCCTGGCCCAGCCCTGGCTGTTGTGAGCAGACAGAAAATCTCTTTCTCTCTCTCTTTCTCTTTGTCTCTCACTGTTGCACTGCTTGTCCAGTAGATGAAAATGAAAAATCAACATTAAAAAAAATAAAATTAGGATCACAATGGGTAGAAGGGAGAAGGAATCGAGTGGCAGCATGAGGGAGAAAGTAGCATCCTGACTGTAGATTGTCAAGGCCCACTGGGCTGCAGGTCTGCTATGTGACACTGTGGGGTCCTGGTGGCAAAATGGAGCCCAGCTGGGAGGAGTGAAAAGCAAATCAAAGCCGATGCGGGTCCTTTCCATGGCGCTGGCAAGTCATTCACCTCCCAGCCTCAGTCTTCTCTCCGTGGCAGTGGGTGACTGTAGCCACCCCGATGGCCACCGTGAGAAAGGAGGGGGCTTGCCTGGAAAGGGTCTTTGCCACATCTGGAGCTATGGGGAGCCTGCGGGGTGGCTTTCCGAGCCTGTGGCTGACCCAGTTCTAACAACCTTGCATGTAGATTTCTCACGGAGCAGAGAGCCAAGAAGCCAACATTGTATTCCTTTCTGGTTGCTTATGTTGTTTATTTTTGAAAATAATTTCTAAAAATCTGAGAGTCAGGGAGACACCAAGAGAGATGGACAGACAGAGCTGGCTCACTCCCCAAAGGCCCACAAGATCTGGGAATGAGCTGGGCTTGAAGCCAAGAGTTGGGGACTCATTCAATCCAGGACTCTCTGGTGGGCGGCAGGGACTCAACCGCTTGGGTCATCATTGGTGCCTTCCAGGGTCCATATTAGCAAGAGGCTGGAATCAGGAGCAGAACTGGGACTTGAACCCGATGCTCTGATGTGGAATCTGGGGCCTTCACCACTAAGCCAAACACTTGCCCTGCTTTCTGGTTTTTCAAAAACTGAGACACCCTTTGAGGGGTGGCATCTTATTTTGTGAATGGAAGACTGAGGACAGCGAAGAGTGCCGAGCTACCTGTATTAGTACTGAGGTGCAGAGACACTGGGCTTCGGTCCAGCTGCAGACCTGTGGCTTTGCACCTGCATGAACCTGAGAATCACCACGCCCTGCGAAAAGCCAATTCTCTGGATGCACCCACAGGCAGTCAGATGGCGCAGGCCTGGGCTGGGGCTGGGGTCTTCCTCATCTGCACGCTCTCTAGAGTGTTCTGACACAGGCAGCCCCCATCTGCTCCTCCTCCCCGCACCTCACCACAGGCAGCATCTTTCACAGATGGCCTTTCTCTGCCCTGCTCGGGTCCCTGGGCCAGACATGGCCTGGGATGCTCGGCCGTCTGTCACTGTCATTGGCAGCCCAGGACAAGACCCAGGCTGTGGAACTGCCTGCACGGCCCACAGGGGGCCAGAGGGAGGACCCACGGATGTGGGAACCGGGCCCAGCCCTGGGCCTTGAAGCAGGTGCTCTGGGCCTCGCCTGCCCCTTCTCTCCGTCCCCTGGGGCTGGTGCTCAGGGCGACGCTGAGCCAGAACTCCTGCCAGCCTGGAACTCCTCTGCTGGGCATGACTTCGCTGTCCTCTTTCTCTGGGCCCTCTGCTTCGAGGCCCAGTCTCTCTTCCTCCTGCGTGCCTTCTCCCAGGTTCTTACCGCCTTCAAGCTCTTTTGCTCTTTCTCTCCCAATCTCCTGTCTGATCTCACCCCACCGAGCTCCCCAGCACCCAGCCTGCCAGAACAGAGCTGGGAGGCAGTGACTAATGCACTGGGAGTGAGTCATCTGCTAAATATAAAAAGCCACTACATCGCTGCATGCAAAAGATTCCGAGGGACTCACTCCACGTCCTTCCTCCCGAATCCATCCTTCCTCGGGCGGCCGAGAGGAGTTGATTCGTGGACAGAAAACAAATGTGTGGCAAAGGACGGCCGTGGCAGCAGTGTCTCCCTGCCCTTCAGCTCTCCTGTGCAGATCTCTGCAGGCACTGAGCACCCCCCCCCCCCCGCCTCCTGCTGCTGTAGTGAGGAAGAGGGTGCAGCCCTGGAGTTACAACAGCGGCTGTATTTACCTGCAGGGAGCCGCTCCCCCTCATCTAGGGGACTGCACACTGCCCACCCTCTTGTATCAGGAAAGATGAACTCGTAAGCTCTTATTTATTTAAAGAGACAGAGAGGCAGAGTTCCCATCTGCTGATTCAACTTCCCAAATGCCTGTAACAGCTGAGTCCGGGCCAGGTGCAGCCAGGAACCAGGAACTCAATCCAGGTCCCTCACGTGAAAGGCAGGGACTCAGCCACTTGGGCCACTGCCTCCCAGGGTGCACATGAGGAGGAAGCTGGACTTGGGAGCAGAGCTGGGACCTGAAGCCAGACACTCTGACTTGGGATGTGTGGCATCTTTTTGCTGTTGTTGTTGATTTGAAAGGCAGCATGACAGAAGGAGGGGAAACCAGAGAGCGAGCTTTGATTTGCAGATTCACTCCCCAAATGGCCCCAACCCCCAGGGCTGGCCCAGGCTAAAGCCAGAGCCTGGAACTCCATCTGGATCTCCCACATGGGTGCAGGGGCCCAGGCGTATGGGCCATTATGTGCTGCCTTCCCGGGCACACTAGCAGGGAACTGTATGGGAAGTGCAGAGCTGCTGGGACTTGAGCCAGGTACTCTGATAGGCATGCGAGTATTACGAGCGAAGGTGTTATCCACTGCACCACAGCCCCCACCCCAGGGGACATGTGGCATCTTAACCACAAGACCAGATGCCTCACCCTAAGATGGGCCTTTTAAATACCTTTATGTCTTCGAAGGAGTGGGCAATGCTTAACTAAGGGTGATTGAATTCGTGGGGCTCTGCTATGGGGATACTTCTTTTAAGACAGGTGCTCTCCCTGGGGTCACTCCATTTTGCCCGTGGAGCTGGCTGCTTCCTGGGTCTGACTGCTGTAGATCTTGGTTTCCCTGGGAATCCGGGTCCCAAGCCGTTTACATAGATAACGTGTGCAAACTTGGCATGAGTCAGCTTTCATAACTACAAGGAGGTGCCTCAGACGACCGACTTTATAAAGAGAGACGGTTACTTCTGCTCACAGTTCGGGAGGTTCAAGTTCAAGATCAGGCAGCCCTGCTGGCTTGGATCTGGTGAGGGTGGCAGGTGGAGTGAGGGAGTACATGCAGTGGGTCCCATGGTGAGCCAGGAAGCAGAGATGCTGGGTTCCCCTTGTTCCCAGCCTCTCATGGAAAACCACATGGAACACATACCTGCAGCCACCCAAGGACCTGCCACTGGGCTCCTCCTCCTAAATGCCATAGCATGAGTTCAGGGCCCAGGTTGCGTGCAAACCACATCGATACCACACATACACAGAATAGTTGATAGGTATTGTGTTCAACATCTTTTTCCCCCCAAAGATTTTATCTATTTGTTTGAAAAGTAGGGGGACACAGAGAGAGAGAGAGAGAGAAATGGAGAGATGGAGAGACAGACAGAGATCTTCCATCTTCTGGTTTACGCCTCAAATGGCTGAAACAGTCAGGGCTGGGCCAGGCCAAAGCTAGGAGTCGAGAACTCCATCCAGGTCTCCCACGTGAGTGGAAGGGATCCAAGTACTTGGACCATCATCTGATGCCTTTGCAGGTGCATTAACAGGAAGCTGGATTGGAAGCAGAGTAGCCAGGACTGGACCTGCACTCCATCTGGGATGCCTGTGTCCCAGCTGGCTGCTTAACCTGCTGTGCTACAGCACTGGCCCCTGTGTTCCACGTCTTACATGGTTTGTTAATTGTAATTAATTTTCTCAATCTTTTTTTTTTTTTTTTAAATTTCTGACAGGCAGAGTGGACAGTAGAGGGAGACAGAGAGAAAGGTCTTCCTTTTTGCCGTTGGTTCACCCTCCAATGGCCGCTGCGCTGATCCGATGGCAGGAGCCAGGTGCTTCCTCCTGGTCTCCCATGGGGTGCAGGGCCCAAGCACTTGGGCCATCCTCCACTGCACTCCCTGGCCACAGCAGAGAGCTGGCCTGGAAGAGGGGCAACCGGGACAGGATCGGTGCCCTGACTGGGACTAGAACCCGGTGTGCCGGCGCCGCAAGGTGAAGGATTAGCCTACTGAACCGCGGCGCCGGCGAATTTTCTCAATCTTATGAATTCAGTTCTATCATGAACCTCAATTTACAGGTGAGAAAAAGCAAGGTTTAGGGAGACAAAAAAGAGTTGTCCAAAAGCATAATGCCAGGAGTTGTTAGTCACGGTTGAAGCAATCCTTCACACTTGACTCCTAGCCTAAACCTTTCACATTTTTTTGGATGTACTATACACATATGTATATTGTACATACATATGTGTATAGTACGTGTGCTTGTATATCCATGCATATATACAAAAAATGCTTGAGGAAATAGTACTTATTCTGCTTGCCTTGCTATTCTATTCTATTCTATTCTATTCTATTCTATTCTATTCTATCCCATCCCATTCCATTCCATTCCATTCTTTATTCTGATTTTATTTGCAAAGGTATTAGTCAACCAAATTACTTTCATGACTTGCTGCAGTTTGAAAGATACAAGGCTACACCGTGCCCAAATTCTGCTAACATTCATCAGGCAGTGTCTGGAACCTGAGGCTAGTCCTAGGACAGGCATTCGCTTCCTCTGTGACTTCCAGCAGCATCTTCCTGTCTCTGGACTTTGTCTCCCTAGAAACCTATGCATGAAGCAGGATTGCTGGGCACCCAACTCATCGGTCCCCGAAATCATCACAAACCCATCTCTTACAGGAGGGACATCCGAAGGTCTCTCTCTGGGCAGGAAGAGCAGGTGTCCCCCCCCCACCACGTGGGTGCATGTGTGTACATGTATGATACAGGGAAAACTGGCTGTTGGCATGGCAAGTGTGCACTCTCACTCCCATGGTGAGCTCCACCATCACAGCATGGAACAGAGAAAACTGTTTCCAGAACAGAGAGACAAAGCACTGTCCATCTTTTGGGGATGGTGATATGACAGTAAGCAAGCCAAGGACCCAGCCCCAGGAGACCGTGGCTTCTATCCACGCTTGAGGCCAGGGGCTGGTTGGGTTGATTCTTCCTTTTTGACCTTGGAGTGGGGAGAGTGCAGGGCACATCTGCTTTTTCCAACCTCTGCTCATCCCAGGTAAACCCATGGCCAGGCAAACACACTGTCTCTAGACCCTGGCTCTGTGGACCACGGCCTCCAGGGAACAGGATTGGCGGCTGCATCTACCATGCAGCCCAGCCCTATTGCTTCCATCGAAAGCCCTGCATGTCCTCTGTGTGCTTGGCCTTCCCCTGTCTGGTAGGGGTGCTCGGGGCATTAGATCTATGCTCTCTGGCCTCTCTCACTGTTCTCAGATGGAAAGCATCCCTGCAGGTGCTGGTCTGCAGGTGCAGGACACATGGGGAGCAGAACACCTTTACCTGTGTGGGGGCACCTTCCTACTTCCTGACAGGTAGCCCCATCAGACACCATCTGCAACTTAGCTCTCTTACTGGCCACTGAATTCACACCCTGAAAGAGACTTTGAGGGGCCACCCTAACCCTCCAGCCAGGCAGAAGACCTTCACCCAGGCAGTGGCCATGGCCCCTGGGGGCAGAAGAGGACAAGCCCCACGTCCGCTCGGCCCAGACTCCCCCTCCCGCGTGGCTGCAGCTGCACCAGCCTCTGCAGTCCTCTCCCTATTTGCATTCGCATCCTGTATTCCCCTCAGCAGGGGCTGCTGCCGCCTCAATCCAGGTCACTGAGTCCTCTGGCTCCCCTTGCGGAGGCAGGAGGAGGGGGGAGAGGAGGGGGAGGAGGGGGATCACAGCTCTGGAGCAGGAATGCCTGGTGCTTCTGGGGGCTCCTGAGAGTGACTTGGTCAAAAATGAGCAAGTGTGCTGCTGGCCAACACTTATTGAGCACCTACTATGTGCCAGCTACCTCCTTAAAACCCACTTGCCCACACTGGCAGGTCCCTGTTTTACTGCCAACTCACAGATGAGACCCAGCCCCGGGAGGTAGGGGACTTGCACGTTCCTGTCAACCCAGTCCACGGTGTGTGGCAAAACACAGAGATTCTTGCTGGTTTCCTCCCCCTCTGCCCCATGAATTAGGGCAAAGGGTACCGTGACCACTTCCCGGCTGTAACCACAAGCACGCTTTAGGAACTTGGAGTTTGCTGAGACAAAGGAGAATCAGCTGCAAAATGTATCCTGCAGTTGCAGCAGGAGGAGCCGACGTGGTGGCCTGAGCACACGTCACTGATAAGGGAGACGGGGCTGGGGGTCATCCTCTCGGGGAGGGACCCCTGCCACCCAGCTGCTCTGGCCCTGCCCAGGCGAGCCCCTAGGAGGGGTGGGCAGTGAAGGGATGTGGAGCCCCCATTACTGCTGTGTTCCTGGGAACACTCTGTGGCCCTAGCAGTGGCCACAGAGAACCGTGTGGCTCTTGGTGCCCTGTTACTCCCTCCCCTTGGAGATCCCTCCTAGATCTCATGGCAGGGGATGGGGGTGGGGGGTGGGGAGAAGTGGAGGACCATGCTTCCCATGCAGCTCTGATTCCCAGGGGCACCACACTGCTTCGGGGACCTCCGTCCGTTACTTCTCCGGCTCCAGTTCCCGTGGGCAGGGGAGCCTTTGCCTCGCAGAGTCTTGCTCTGACATGGAGGTCATCGCACAGCCACCACGTGGGAGGACCGCGCCCAACACGTGGCTTGTCATAGTCGGCACTGCTTTCTGGGCTTCCTCTGCGCTTCTTGTCAGGCCCAGGCAGGGGCTCCCCTGTGCTGCCCAGCAGGGTGCCAGAGCTGAGCCGGGCCCATTTCTATTGCCTTGAGTGGAAATGCATTGTGGGGAGTGGTGGCCTTGTGGTGCAGTGGGTTAAGCCACTGCCTGTGATGCCAGCATCCCATTTTGCAACCACGGTTCCAGTCCCATCTGTCCCATTTCCAAACCAGCTCTCTGCTAATGCATGTGGGAAAGCAGCAGAAGATGGCCCGAGTGCTTGGGCTCCTGCACCCATGTGGGAGACTTGGATAAAGGTTCCTGGTTCCTGGCTTTGGCCTGGTGCAATCTCAACCATTGGAGCCATATGAGGAGTGAGCCAGCAGGTGGGAGATTCTCTCTCTCTCTCTCTCTCTGTCACTCTGCCTTCCCAATACATAAAATGAATCTTTTTTTAAAAAAGCCATGTATCAGGGGCTGAGAAGGAAGGAAGAGAGGAGAAGGCCTGGGTTTTGTCCTTGGAAACTCACGTTCCTCTTACCAAAATCTTTGAAAGCAGTGGCACTGCTTCCCAGGTCTCCAAGTTTGTTTCGCAGTTTCGTAGCCCAGCCGTCCGGTCTGGGTCTGCTCGGCATTGCTGGCCTTTCCACTTGAGGCTGGAGTGGAGCAGGCTCAGCTGCACCTCAGCATCCCGGGGAGGCAATGGAGCTGGCTGCCTCCTCCTTTATGGAGGACCAGTGGCAGAGACTGAGGAAGGCCCTGACCCTGTGGGGCCGGCCAGGGACCCGGACATGGATGGCAGGCACAGCCCACAGGAATGGGATGCGGTAGCTGCCAGCTCAGCCCAGACTGCCGGTGAGTCAGAGGCCAGCCCTGGCCGGTGTGGCCGGCGCTCCACCTGCCCAGGTGGCCTCCTCCGCTCCCGTTGGGGTCCAGGGCTGTGAGGACCAAAGTAGATGAGGAACCAGGCCAAGAGTCAGCCCAGCTCCTTAGGCGTGGATCTAGCCTGGGGCTCCCAACCGGTTCCACGGCTACCAGAGTCCGCTCATTTCCCAAGTCCTGGTCCCTGTGTGATCAGCATGGGGGAGGGGGTGGGGGCGTGGCAGGCGCTGTGAAGCCCGAGCCCCCCCCCCCCCCCCCCGTGCTGGCCCCCTGGCTTGTGCACAAACTGGCTGTGGGGCTGCAGGCAGGCTAGCCGCTCTGACCCTCAGGGCCCCGTCGTGAGCACTTAGAGCAGTGATGCCTGTCCTGCAGAAGGCCCCGGAGGATCAGTGCATACCGCACCCAAGGCCGCCTCACCCAGGCAGGCCTCTCCCCTGCTCCCCTTCTGTGTCCAGCCCTCAGCCCGCTTCCTGCTCCCAGCCGCCCTCCCCCCAAGAGCACCTGCCATCTTCATTTTGAGGGGGGACGTGTAGGAAGTGGACTCCATGCCTGTCTCCCCAAAAGGCGCCCTTGGCCTTGATCGACGGAGAGCCGACGGAGCCCTTAGTTTGGGGAGCACCCTGGCCCCACGGGAGCAGCTGAGGAAGGGGCGCCCGTCCCAGCTTCGCCCCTCGCGCGAGGGCTTGCATGCGCCTCTTCTACGTGGCATCTCAGTGGCCACCTCTACGTTCAACGCATCTCCGCAGAGCCATTGAGTGTTCTGTTCGGCCTGGAAGCCCCCTTTCTGCATGGCCCAACTGAATCCACAGGACGTCGCTGCCCTCTCGTGGCCAGAGAGGGAAAGGCACCCGACCCGCCGTCCGGCCCAAGCTTGGCTGCCGGTCACACCTGAGCCACGTGGAGCCATGCTGTGTATGGGTCACCCGGAGACCCCGCAGCGCCACACAGCACAGACCCAAGCTCGGGGTCCCACACGGAGCCGTCATCACCTGGACACACCCCAGGTTTCGGGGTTCACACTCCTGTTCGTTTGTTGATTCATACAACAAGTATCTGTGGAGTGTCTGCTGTGGTGGGCATGGTTCTAGCAGGAGGAACATAGAGGAGATCCAGACAGGCAAGACGGAAGTGACGTCAGTAAATGGTGGAAAGGGACTTTGGGGCGTGGGTCCCTTCACTGTGAGCTGGGCAGTGCAGGTGAGGGACTGTGGGCCCTGGACAGGAAGAGATGCCCTGGAGAGGGTCAGAAGGACAGGCTCAGGTTGCCTGTGTCGCCCTCCTCCAAGCCCGTGCGGAGCCCCGTAGAAAGGGCTTCTCTCCATGCAGGGGCAGGAGAGGGAATTTCTGACTTCAGTGCGGACCCCGGCCCCAGGCAGGCCCCGTGGACCCAGGATCTGAAGGTCTGATAGAGTGGCCGAATGGATGAAAAACAAACAAGATCAAACTCTATGCTGCTGCACGACTCAGTTCAGCTTTAAGGACACACACAGGCTGAACGTGGAGAGATGGAAAAGATATTGCATGAGAATGGTGACTGCAAAAGAGCGCAGGTGGCCGAAACTGGCGGGAGAAGTGGGCAGCAAGGTGGTCGTAGTAGGACACTTCACTGACCCCTTTCCCCAACGAAGAGATCTTCCACACTGCAAATCAACCAGGAGACAGGACTGGAGCGACCTTCCAGACCTGCTGGATCTGGGCGACACCCGGAACGTTACAGAACGTTTCACCCAGTGACAGCGGAACACACACATGCTTGTCAAGCACACGTGGAACATTCTCCAGGACAGATCTCTCTCTCTCTCTCTCTCCAAATAAATTTTAAAGATTTTTTAAAAAGGAAGACCAATCAACAGCAATCCTTCTCAAATTTCTTCCAAAAAATTGGAAAATTTCCAAATTCATTTTACAACTCCAGCATTACCTTGAAAGGATCCTAAAACCAGAGAAGCACATCATAGGAAATCACTCCCCTTGATGAGCATGGCTGCAAAAATCAACAAAATGCTATGAAAAAGAATTCTAGAGCTCACTAAAAGGATCGTACACCATGAACACGTGGCATTCAATGATGGTTCCACATACAAGTACACATATTGGTAAATAAGGTTAAAAATAATATGTTCATCTCAATAACTGCAGAAAAACATTTGGTTTGACTAAATATAAAACCTTATCATGATGAAAAACCCTCAACAAATTAGATGTAGAAGGACTTAATATATATACTGCAATATAATAAAGGCTACGTATAACATCACAATCAAATGGGAGAAACTAGAAGATTTCCCTCCAACATCTGGTATAAGCAGGGATGCTTACTTTTGCTTGCTTTTTTTTTTTAAAAAAATTACTTATTTAATTTATTTGGAAGGCAGAGAGAGAGAGAGACAGACAGTGAGATTGGGGGTGAGAGGAGGGAAGGGAGAGAGAGGTACTCCCACTACCAGTTCACTCCCCAGATATGCATAGTGGCTGGGTGCTGGGCTAGACTGAAGCCAGGAGCTGAGAATTTAATTTAGGTCTTGAACCTGGGGGCAGGAACCCATTTACTTGGGCCACTACCTGCTGCCTCCCGTGCATGCTGGGGTTGCCTAAGGAGCGTCATTGGCTTCATTTTGCCTTCTATCTTTTCCCTTGGTACTATGGGCTTTAGGTGCTCTATCTAGGGTGGCTCTGTGTTCTTGTAGCGTGAGGTCTTGAGGGTCCATCCATCTGATCCCATTCCCTATTCTGCCCGGGTAAGGCTGTCCTCCCAATGGCAGACTCCCACATTGTCTTGCGCCTGTGCCTCGCGAGGGTCATTGCTGGGAACACCCTCAGTAGGCCTTGTAGGAATTTCTAGGGACTCTACGAACTGCGGCAGAGTGGCTGGCTGAAGGGTTGTGTGTCACCAATGGGACACGTGAGTACTACAGTGGTTTTCTAACTGCGTATTCTGATCATGGCAGCAGCCATGCCAAAGGGCATGTTCTCTCTTCCCACCCCAGCCTGGCGTCAGCAAGAAGGCGAAGACACAGCGCCTGCTCGTGGAGACAGGGTGACTCGCTTCCTCTCTGCACCCCAGGGAGGGTCCTCTGTGGACCCGGGTTTTCTGCCTGGCACTCGAATCAGCGCCATACCATGTGGGACACAAGCGTTGCATGCAGTGGTATAACCAGCTGTACCACAGCGCTGGCCCCGCACTTACCGGGTATCTAAGGCTCATCTGTGCTGGAGCACACATCATTCCTTCATCCCAATGCTCAGTGTGGATGCATTGCTTCACCTCTTGATACACTCAAGGAAGCTGAGCTGTGCTGGACACCGATTGAGCACCAGGTGTATGTGTCTGTGTTTCCTGACGTGACCCAGGCAGTGTCTCAGGAAGATTTCTATCAAGGTTGTATCGCTAGGGAGGCAGAGAATGGAGGGTGATGGTGTTTGGAGCTTGATCCTACTAGCTAGGAGAGCAAAGTTAAGATCACCTAGGGAATCTTTCCAAAAGCAAACCTGATCCCTTCTCATTCTTTCTCTCCTCTCTCTCTCTCCAACTCTGACTGCAAACCCATGAAGCCACAGGCTTTCCAGAGCAGCGCACCCTGGGGTTGAGAGCACTGGCAGGCTTCAGCCTGGTCTCATATTTCTCCTGCTAGCTCTGTCGAAAATCAACCAACCGCACTCCTTCCTGGAATGGGGATGGCTGATAATTGCCTTCTGGGCTGTTGTTAATGAAAGGAATGATTTACTTATCCTTGTTGGTAATAGCCCACCTAGCACAAAGACCTATTATGGCATTGACGTGGCTGGCAGGAACGCCCTGCCCAGGCACCTGTGAGCCAGTCTCACAATTAGCTCTCCGCTCAGCATGCTCCCGGAAGGGAAAGCAGCCAGCTCCGGCCACCGGGGGCACTCAGTCCCCTGCGGGGTCTCCACAGTGTCCCAGGAGCCAGGAGCATCCAGGGGCAAACCAAGAAATGAGGTCAGGGCTGCGCTCCCTGCTTGCAGTGCTGACCCATAAATCCCAGGGCTGTGGCTTCCCAGCGTCTGGGAAGAACACAAGGGCTGGCAGTGACACGCATCGTGTCTATTTTACTGGGAGAATCCCAGCTGATTGGCAGTCGGGGCAGCCCTACATCACCTCTCTGAGTAGGTTTTCCCCTTCCAAAGATTCTTGTGCACATCACGCCAGCTCCTCGTGGCTGCTGCATCTTTTCCCTCCACGGTAGTGGCTGCCTTGCACTGCTCCGTCATCTCCTGCTGGCCCAGTCTTTCTTGCTCATTCTTGCTGCTCCAGGAGCCAGCACATAGATAGCAGTGGGTATGTTTGGATCAAGATCATCGGAGATGTACATCAAGAAAATTGTTTGGAGAACATTGTGTTGAACACTCCCATGGATGTGCACACACACACACTTGCACACACACATATTTTCTCTTTGGTAAGATTCTATTTGGGAGTAAGTGCCTCTGGTTGAGAATTGGTCCCCCATGAGCTGCAACTTAAAGGCTTCGGCCTTGTGTGTGGTGACGGGGTTCTTGGGGAATCAGCAGAACCAACAGAGCAGACAAGAGAGTCCTCAGGGGTCTGGTGGTGGAGGCTGCACGCAGAATGAGGGCTGGTCTCACCTGGCTTCTCCCCGTCCACCTGCTCAGACCGTGCAGTTGAGACAAGCCACGTCATCCACAGCAGTACCAATATACTTAGTAGATGCACAGAACTGCTCC
Organism: Lepus europaeus; assembly: GCF_033115175.1. Lineage (NCBI taxonomy): Eukaryota > Metazoa > Chordata > Mammalia > Lagomorpha > Leporidae > Lepus > Lepus europaeus. The sequence goes on along the minus strand of NC_084832.1, from coordinate 100,293,308 downwards.
TAGACATAGGTGTTTAGTTGTTCTCACAGTCACTGCATGTCACTCCCCCCAAACATTGAGCCAACTTGCAACAATAAGAATGAAGCAAAAGGCTAAACTAAATGAGGTGAGAGGCTCACGGTGTGTGAATACGATGGATTCCACAGGAGATCAGCACCGGGAAGTCTCTGTGTTGTGGCCCAGAGTCTGCACATACGACCCTGAGAGGGACAGCCCTAACTAATCGCCCAGTGAGGAAGATGTCCCCAGACGTGGACAGGGCATCTGTGTGGCTCAGCCAGGTGCCTTGAGAGTGCGGCTCCTGCACGTGCTGAGTCCAGGGCTACAGGAGCACCAGCCGGGGACAGAGTAGGTGGCCCCGTCAGCCAGCTTGGGTTGCGCTGTCTCCCAGGGGCATTTTCAATGCTTTGTAAAATGCAGTGGTGCCCTTCTGTGCCAATAACATCTTGTGCCATCTCAGAAAAAGATACTAAGGGGACCAGAAAGAGGGAGAGGGCGGGGTAGTGGGAAGGGTAAGGAAGAGAGAGAGAGAGAGAGAGAGAGAGAGAGAGAGAGAGAAAGGGAGGGAGAGGGAACTTTGGTTCAAGTGATTGTGTGATGTGACCACTTTCCCAGGGCCCTCTGTCCCCACACAGGTACTGCTGAGGCATCTCTGGGCTGATCCAGGTGAATGGATGGACGAAGGCAGGATCGAGGATGGTGGGTAGGGGAGGGAGGGAAGGAACGAGGAGGGGAGGAGGGAGGGAAGAGAAGAAAAGGTGGCTTGGTTTTTATTACTCCCTGCACGGGACTATTGTGAAACCTATTGGGAAAAGTTATATTTCTGATCTGAGGGGCTTTCTCTTCTTCTCTTCCTGTTCATCAAGACCACCCTTTGGTGCTTTCTTTCCCAGTAGAACAAGTCGTGGTGCGGCAAGAAACCAAAAAGACAGCATGGTTAAACACATGGGCTTTGAAGCCCGGCCCTGTATGTCTTTGCTGTGTGCTACTGGGCAAGTTACTCAACCCCTCTGTGCCTCCTTTTCCTCATCAGTAAAAGAGGTGTCTGCAGTGTGGGCTCCATGGTGTTGCTGTGGGGATCCATGCACGAATGTGTATCTGGTGGTTAGGATGGAGTTTGGCGCAGGACGATGTGAGAAAGACTTCCTAAGCATTCGCTGTCATGTTAAGGGTCTGTATATGTGCATGGCTCCTTGCGATGGCAGTTTCTGCCCACACAGTCTCCAGCCCTCTGCACCCTGCCAGGCCCAGGGGAGCTCACTCAGCATTGTTGGGGGTGGTGGGGTTGGCAGGTGGCTGAGGACCACAGCCAGGCCTCTGGGAGGGGGTATAGCAGGTTGAGCAGGGGAGTGGGTCAGAAGTCGGTGCACCTTGCATTGCTGGGGACAGATGGAGTCCATGGGGACATCTGGTCCACATCTCATGTCACGGTGCTGGGATGTGGATGGACCGGCTCCTCCCTCCTCCCAGGGGAACTTCCTGGAGGGGCCTGCAGGCTCCAACAGGCCGCGTGTTTGCTCGCAACTCAGCCCCATTCTCTTGAATGGACCTGCTGCCTGGGCGCTCTGGTCCTATACAGGGGATTTCCCAAGGCTCTCCCTAACAACAGCAAAGTGCCAACGCGTGCAGGAGGTTGGTGTGACAAAGACACGAGACCAGGGCAGCCAGCTGAGCGATGGCCCAAAAACCTTTTATTGGGTTGCGTGTGTCCCTTGCACATCACCACGGGGGTTGTCCTGATGGTTTCCCTGGTCTGTTCGTTACAGTGCATGCTCACTTCCTGCAGGGAGCCCATGATTTCTCTGGGAGACCAAAGCTCAATGGCACGGGACTGACTGTGCCTACTGGGCCGGCAGCAGAGAGGCTTGCTGGGTCAGGAGCAGGCTGGCTGTTTGAGCAGGAGGTGGAGAAGGAGGCATGGGCCTACCAGAGGAGAGACAGGGGCATGTGTGTGCTGGGGCGGCCAGGAGACTCGCTGGGCAGAAGCGGCAGAGGCAGCACATGGGCCCTCCCTGGGGAGGCTCTGGCCAGAGCGAGGGCCACCAACAGAATCAATCTAACTCGATTCGAACAGAAACGGCAGTGACTTCCATGGCGGGGGGTGTGGCACAAGGACTTCCTCCTACTTGGAGCAGGCTGGGACTCTTCCCCAACTGGTGTCAAGGGCAGGGGCAGGGGGAGGGTGGGCAGCAGTACCTATGCGAGCAAACACACCCGAGTGAGCCGGTGGGGGCGGCCGACACTGTTTCCCTCTGAGCCTTGCGTTCTTGGTTCTTCCAGTCGTTCTGCACTCTTGGTGGCTGGAAGGGACGGTGCAGGGTTTGCAGAGAGACAAGAACGCTTGCAACCTTCCTGAAGGCTGCAGTGCGCAGCCCGGTGCTAGGAGGCACCTGCCAGTCACCACGCACGGACGGAGGCCCCAAGCGCAGGCTGCTGGTTTCTGAACTTGGTTCTTTTTCTTGCATCTTGTAAAGAGCGAGAAGGGGTGTCCCTGAGAGACACCCTTCTCATGAGGCGCAGGTTGGTGGAGGAGGGGTAGGGAAAAGGAGCCTGCCTGAGTCTGGGATTCCTAAGATCCAGTGGCCTGCTGATGAGTGGAAAAACAGGAGGAGGGGAGGATGTAGCAGGCCAGGAAAGACAGAGTGTTCCATCCTTAGCTGTGATGGAGAGAGGGACACAGGGACAGCCCAAGAGGCAGGGAGTGGCCTCCTCCCCTGGTGGAGGGCCTGCACGCGCCGGCTTGTCTGATGGGAGTGCTTTTGCTAAGAAGTGAGCACGGAACTGCGGGGTCAGGGAGCACCCAGAAGAAGGGGTTGTTCGCCTCCCCTGGTCTTGTCCTCCCCTGAGTTTGTCACCTCCCGTTCCAGAGTTGCTGTCCGATGTCCCCCGAATGCCTCCTGTTGGCCGGGAGAATGGCCGGGTGCCCAGCTAGGGTGAGGACGTCGGCTTGTGCTCTCGGTCCTCAGTAAGCAGGGACACACGCGTGTGTGTACGTATGAGTGTGAGTAGGTGTGAGTGTGTGTACAGTGCCTGGGACTGGGGCTGGGGCTCACGGCCAGGGCAGAGCACACAGCAAGGAGGAGAGAGCTTCCTGGAGAGTGGGGCCACCCGGGTCCTGCCCTACACCCAGGAGCACAGAAGACCCTGTGCCCGGAGCCACCGCCCGCCTGCAGCATCCCAAGGGGCCAGACCAGCTGCAGCCCCTGAGCAGTGGAGCCCAGGAAAAGAAAGGAGTAAGTCCAGCTCGGCGGGACTATGGGTGGCCGGGCCCCGTGAGAGATGGGAGAAGCCAGGGCAGGCAGCTGAGTGCCGGAGGAGATGGGGATGGGAGACGTTCGTGCCTCTCTTGAAGGCCCTGCAGGACAGGGGCCGCGGGGGGGGGGGGGCTGTAAATCCAAGTGCAGCAGGGAGGGCTGAGGGCTTCATGGACACGGAGCCTCCGCAGAGGAGCTTAGGGGGTGGCTGGAAGCAGGGGCATAGGCAGTGGTCCTGTGGGGTAGACTGAGGCAGCCAGCTCTCATAGCCCGTTGGACGGCTGTGCCTTGAATGGGGGGAGGGAGTTGGGAGTGGGGGTGGTGGTTTGCACAAGACACTAATCCTGCTTCTACTCATAGGGGCTCCCAGTGGCCAGCTTTTCCTAGAAGAGCTTGGAGTGGCTACAATCAAGCCTTAAATGTCGGAGGTAGGAGGTGGTGTTACCATCTAACGGGGCTTTCAATTGCCCACCCGGGCCCGACTTGGTCTTGAGGACCAAGGATGGGGACAAGCAAGCCTTGGCGTGAGCTCTGGGGTGCTCGGGGCACCGGGACAAGGGGATCAGCTTGGCTGTCACCTCTCGTCTTTGCTTCTGTAGAGTGAGGATGCATTCCTCGTTTCTGGTCCACTTCCTCTCCGTGTTGGCCTCATCGCCGACTTCTCCCTTCCCCCGGTGCCAGTGGATCCTCGTGTCGTGTCCTGACGGGACCCTCTGGGGCTGGCAGGATCCCTCGTGTCTAGACCCAGGCCTGGTGGTTCTCTCAGGGTATGTGTTCCATGACGGCAGGTGGCTGAGGGCTCCGCGGAGAGTCCTCAAGTCACCTCTGTTGGGGGGAGGTGCCCAAGGGATATATTGTGATTTTGCTTTGCAGGAAACTGAAAAGGGTTGGTGGGAGAGCTTGAAAAGCCCACCAGGAGCTGAGCCTTTGCATCACCTCTGCCTGCTCACTTTCTGTTACCAACTTCCACTTTCTACTTCTTTAATGGAAGAGTTGAGGACTATAGGGAGCATGCGTGTAATACATCATCCCTCCCATCTAAAAGACCCCCCCCACACACAAAGGCACCCCATCTCCTCGCCTTCCCAGGCTCTGTCAACGCCTGCCCAGTTTTCCAGTCTCCTAAACCTATCGCTCTTTCCAGAACCTTGCAAACAGTCACTCAACACATGCGCAGTGAGTAGGTACTTTGTGCTAGATCATGCTGGATCCTGCAGAACCTCTGCTGGATGAAGTGCACCTGCCCTCAGGGAGCTCACGGGCGGGGAGGGGAGACAGCTGTGGGAACGGGTGTTTACAAGGACTGAGGATGAGAGGAAGGGTGTGCCAGGCACAGGCAGGAGGGCCAGCAGGGGCCAGGGCAGAGGGGAAGCTCTCAGAGGAGGTGGTGTAACTGAAGCTGGTGTTTCACACGCTTTGCTGCCCGAGGCGCGCTTTGAGGGTCACTGATATTTAAGACATCTCCGTCAGAGGCATGGAGGCAGAGGGCAGAGCAGAATCCGGCCCAGGTGTCCTGCCCTCTGCCCCTTGGTGACCTGGCAGGAAACAGCCCAGCGGTGCAGCTCGGGGTAGCAGGTCCCGGCTGCCATCCCTCCTTCACCTCCCCCCACCCCTTCCTTTACCATTGCTCTCCCTCAGCCCATTGTCTGCACCATGGATGGAAGATCCACCCAAGACGCCCCATGAGGTGGGGATCCTTGAATGGCTCAACCCCTGTCCTGTCCCCTCGGGCCTCTGCCACTGTATCCAGCCTCAGCTCTGCCCCCTGTCTCCCCGTTGCCTGTTGCACACCCAGACTCCACACAGCCCATTGGCCAGACCTCCTTGGGCTGTGTGACTTTTCCTGCCAGCGCAGTCTCCTGGGGTCCCCTGAGCAATTCTTGCACATCCCTTAGATTCAGGTCAGTTGCCAGCTCTTGGGAAGCCTCCCCACTTACCCTTCGGCCAGGTTCCTGCTTCCCCTCTCCCTCTTGGGGGAGGGATGGAGCCGGCTCCACCAGCTGTGAGCACCGGTTGTGTGCATCTCTCTCCCGCTCTGCGTTCAGTGACTTCATGGTAAGGAGCTGGAAGTCAGCCGCGGTAGGAATCTTTACACTGTGGAGATTGGTGGGGGTGGGCGCTTGGCCTCCCATTAAGGTGCTGGCCGAGAGTCCCATAGCTGAATGCCTGGGATCCATCCCCGGCTCCTGACTCCAGCTTTCTGCTAATGCAGACCCCAAAAGGCTACAGCGATGACCCAAGTGAATGAGTCCCTGCCACCCACATGGGAGACTTGCATTGAGTTTCTAGTTCCTGATTTTGGCCTAGCCCAGCCCTGGCTGTTGTGGGCTTTTGGAGAGTGAACCAACAGACAGAAGAGCTCTGTCTGTCCTTCTACTTCTCAAATTAAAAGAAGAAAAAGAAGCAAAGAAAGAAACTGACCCAAACCCTAAAGCAGCTCTCCCTCTCGCATCTTGAGAGCCTGCTAAGTATCCGGCCACACAGCCCTCACTGCGTCTTTCCCTACCTGTGTCCTGAGTTGCATGCTTGTTGCTTTTCTCAAAACTACCAATGCTTCAAAGCAGGGCCGCATGTCTTATCTTTTTACTTTTTTTTTTTTTTTTTTTGACAGGCAGAGTGGACAGTAGAGGGAGACAGAGAGAAAGGTCTTCCTTTTGCCGTTGGTTCACCCTCCAATGGCCGCCGCGGTTGGCGCGCTGCGGCCGGCGCACCGCGCTGTTCCGATGGCAGGAGCCAGGTGCTTCTCCTGGTCTCCCATGGGGTGCAGGGCCCAAGCATTTGGGCCATCCTCCACTGCACTCCCTGGCCACAGCAGAGAGCTGTCCTGGAAGAGGGGCAACTGGGACAGGATTGGTGCCCCGACCGGGACTAGAACCCGGTGTCCCGGCGCTGCAAGGCGGAGAATTAGCCTGTTAAGCCACGGCGCCGGCCATGTCTTATCTTTTTAACTCAGGCCCAGCAGAATGTCTGATACTGATTGCTGGCACTTCAAAAAGTGTGTGGAAAAGTAGAATTAAAAGATAAGTGCATTTTGGTACAAAAAAATGTTGAAACTCATGCCTGGGGTCTCTAAGAAATTAGTGAAAAATGCATATTATGCAAACCTGTGTGTTTCTACACCCTAGTCAGCAAAGTAAACTCATCTTTTTTTTTTTTTTTTTTTTTTAAACAAAGGAATGAGGCCCAAGTGCACTAGACAGGGCCTAGAACAAAGGACAGAGTCATTATTAGAGGAGCTAAGAAAGGTGCTGTCTAAGCTACAATTAAGTTTTCTGATTGAGAGGCAAATAGAACCTGATAGAAGGGGCTTGATAATAATCTGGTGGGCTTTTGGCCTTGTAAGTTAAGAGGCCCAGACCTATCTATCTCTTCACATGGGGTATATCCTAAGGGAGGTGTGAACCTCCTAGGGGAAGGCACTCTGTTGACTTTCATTACTTGGCTGGCCTGGGAGGAGAGCTGGCCAGGTAAAGGCAGGGGGCATCTCTAACAAGAAATTTACAGTTCTGCCTGCAATGTTGCTGACCCTACTTGACCATCCCCTCAGCTGCAGTGGTCACTTTGGAAGTTGGGCTGAGTGAAGGGCTTTTCAGCTTAGAGCCAGTAAGATCTGTGGCTCTGACCTGGGCATCCTTCGACTCCAGGGCAGGTCCATTTCCAGTGATCCAACTCTTGGCAGAGCTGCCAGGGCTCTTCACAAGCTGACTTCTGCTGAAGCCCAGGCTTACCACATTGAAAGCCACTGCAGTGGACTGGCCTGTTGGGTCTCCTTGAGGGCAGATCACTGTACAGATCAGCCATTAATAGGCCTGCCACCCATTGCTTCTGATGCCTAGCTTTCTTTTCCTCCTGGTTTGTGTTAAAGCAGACCAGAGGATGCAAGTCAAGGGAGTGCCTGTTTCCCATCTCTAATCTTCGGTGGCCTGAACTACAAGTCTATAGTCACAGGCATGTTCTGTAGCAGTAAACTCATCTTTTAATTCCATTTTTCCATGAACTTGTTGAAGTACCTCTGTATAATTAGGAGACACGAGACAGGAGCACCCAACACCAATTCTGGGAGCCAAGTTTGCATAATTTTGGCCCCCCAAGTCCCAGCGCCCAACTCAGAGTCTCACCCAGAGCAGGTACCCCGTGAGGGTTTCTAGTCCATATCCACTCACATTAGAGAGAGTTAGAGACCAACAAGTGGAGTGTAAGTCCCGGCCCCCAGTCCAGTAGCTCCGTGGAGCTGGTTTTCTCAGCAGGTTGTCACCAAGTGCCACTGGAGGGTGGAGAGGGGCAGAGGGAGGTGTCCAGGGAAAAGCAGACAATGGCCTCGCTGGCTGTTGGCTGGTGCAAGAGACTTGGCTTGGCCTTTTTCTTTCTCCTTATCCTTGCAGTTCATGGCCGCCTCACTCCCGGTGGACCACAGCTGCTTCTGCCAGCCAGTAGACTCCAGCCAGAGCGAGCTCAGGGCGAAGGGCAGGCAGGGGTGGGAGTGCAGAGACGGGGCTGCTAACAAGCACTCGACACAACCAGAGCTGGACCAAGGCAGCATCAGGGCTGTATGAGAGGAGGCGGTGACCTGCTTGGTTAAGCACAGGCTTTGGAGACGTTGTATCTCAGCTCTTCCAGTCGCTTGCTGGGTGACCACCATGGGTAGTGACTTAACATTTCTGGGCCTCAGTTTTCTTACCTATAAAATGGGAATAATGGGTCAGCGCTGTGGTGTAGTGGGTAAAGCCACAGCCTGCAGTGCCAGCATCCCGTATGGACGCCGGTTCTAGTCCCAGCAGCTCTACTTCTGATCCAGCTCTCTGCTGTGGCCTGGGAAAGCAGCAGAAGATGGCCTTAGTCCTTGGGCCCCTGCACCTGTGTGGGAGACCCAGAAGAAGCTCCTGGCTTTGAATCAGCACAGCTCCAGCCATTGCGGCCAATTGGGAAGTGAGCCAGCGGATGGAAGACCTTTCTCTCTCTCTCTCTGCCTCTCTTTGTGTGACTCTGACTTTCAAATAAATAAATCAATCTTTTTAAAGAAATGGAATAACAGTTGCTGCTTTATAAAAAGAAACCGTTGAAAGAAGACTGAGATAGATGGAGGAGAGTGTTTAGCATCGAGGCTGGCACACACAGGGAGGGCTGTCTCATTGCTGCTAGTCAGTCTCTGTTTTGACTGGAAGCAGGACAAAAGACTTACCAAAAAAAAAAAAAAAAAACAACACACACACACAAAAAAAACCCAAAAGCCATAATAGAAATACCCCAAAGCCCCAAACTAAAAACCTAGCTGAGGCCCGACCTGGCTCCAGACAGTGATTTGGATGCCGAGTGATGGGCCAGAGACTTGCCACTCAGGGTACAGTCCCAGCGGAGTTTGTTCCAAATGCAGAATCTCACGCTGCCCTCCTGCCCTGCGGGTTAACAACAAGCCAGGTCCCCAGTGTGTTCGTCAGGTTGCAAGGCTTCGGGCTGGCGCACCCTCGGAGAGTCCTCCCAAAGCCACCCCGATAGCTTCTCCCCTACGTTCCCGAGCAAACAGGCCTCCCTGCAGACAGGGAGGCACTGCGGGAGCAGGGAGCACAGAGGATCCCAGCCGAGCTGCATCCGGCCCCCGCCTGGGTGAGCCCGTCCCCAGCACAGCCACAATCTGATTGAACTTCCTCCATCTGACCAGCAGATGGCGAGTGTGTGCTGAGGCTCTCAAAGGCAGAAGAATTTCTTGAGTTAGCAAGGCCACCACCCCCTTGGCTCCTATACAGAATCGCAACTGTGGGCCAGGTCTGGAGTGGTCTCTGCTGCCCCCAGTGAGAATACTTCCCTGAGGGTCCCTGTTGCCTGTTCTCTGAGTTTTCCCACGTGGTCTCACCTGAGACCAATGTTAGCATGAAGCCTTGGTCTCCTATCTGGCCAAGAAAGTGTGCTTAAGTCTCAGGTGAGAGAGCATCTCATGGCCTCACGGCCACAGGCTCCCGCAGGTCCCTGTTCTTCGTCTGTACATCTGTGTTGAGTATGTGCTTGCTCCCATGAGCACTAGGTTCTCAGTTAAATTAAAATGGAAAAAAAGGACAAAGGAAGAAGCTAGTATTTGGCAAGGGTCATTAGAAAGCCAAAGCCATCCCTATGCCTTAAGGAGGAGAAGAAATTCTGATTATGAAGACACAGGCTTGCCGGATCGAGTGGGGGCGAAGTCATGGTGCTGGGAACACTCTGGAATTCGCCTCACAGTGGGTCTGTGTTCTGGGTTAGGTGTGCAACGCTGGACCCCAGGGCCTTGACAGGGGGAGAGGGGATATTGGAAAAAGCCCGTCCTCAGGAGCCAGGTTCTTCAAGCCCACTTTAGCCACTCAATAGTTGTTTGCCTTTGGGGGACTAATTCAAGTTTCTGTGTCTCAGTTTCCCCCACCTGTCGAATGGAAGTAATGGGATTAGAAACTGCATACGATGAGCTGGGGTTCCAGCGGCTTCTGACACACAGGCAGTCCTAGCACACAGCACATACTCGACAGGTGTTTGCTGTCACTTCCCTATAGTTTTGGTTCCTCCATCAATAAAACAGGCAGAACCACTCTGTCTTTCTCGGGGGGCAGGTGAGGCCCCTGGGAAGAGACTGGAGGAAGAGGGTCCCTGGAGTCGACACGGTTTCTTCTTCCTCTCCAGGTCTTCTTCAAATTATGGAAGAAGCCAGAGCAGCTCAGCGCCCTGCGTGTCTACCACCCCGGCATGGTGCTGGTCAGCTGGGGGTTGGACACGTGCCAGGGAGCAAGGTAAGGGATGCACCTGCAGACAGCCCTGCCCCAGGCCCTTGTGAAAAAGGCCAAAGCCCCAGGCTGGGAGATGCATGGTCTCTGCAGTACGATGGCTTCTTCTCTGAGGCCAGATTCCCTGGGGCCTCGGGATCTGGCCTCTGCTGCTCCCCAGGGCTTCCCAGTTACCCTCCCTGGGAGGGGAGCAGGCAGTCACTGGGAGGTGCTTGGAGCCATCAGGCTGGAGAGTGACCAAGGAGCTCTGAGCCATTTCACTTGGCACCCTGTGAACCCCAAGGCTCCATCATGACTGTAGATGCCCTTCTAGTCCTCGGGATAAGACTTTCCCACGGATTTTCTTTGCGGGGTTTGCCCAGGGTTTGGAACATGGAAGAGAAAACCCAGGCCACAGCGAGGACCTTCTCCACTGATCTTCTTTTGTCTCCCACAGCCCGCCGTGCAGCCTGCCTCCTTGGGATCTGGAGTCTGTGGGCCGCATCCTCATGGAGCCGCACTGTGGACCGCCCAACATGGGGCCTCACGTGTGACCCTGCATGTAGTGGAAGCAACATCTTCCCACCCTGCAGCTGGTTAGCAGACCCCATCAGCTCAGAGGCCTAGTCTGAGCTCTAGGTTCTACTCCTGGCTGCACCGGGGACTTGGGCTCTGCCCATGAACAAGCCCTTCTCATCCTTGCTTGTCCTTTAGTTTGTTCAAAGGTCTCACAGCCACCTGAGTGGATCCTGGAACCAACCTTAACTCACTGGCTCAGGCCTCCTCCCTACATCTGTAAAATGAGGGCCTCGGCTGGATGGTCTCTAAGCACTCCCGTCCTGTGGTTCCTTGGTCTGTAACTGACCACAGGGACCGAGCGCCTTGTGGTCTGGGAAGCACCACTGCCCAGAGTGTCCCTGGCAGTGCCAATATGGCAGGGCTGGATGGGAGCACTTCCGATCAGAAGTGCATTTGGGACCATGGGTACGGAGATCCGTGGAGCTCATGTTTCACTAGGCTCCCTCAGTTTGCCTTTCTGAGTTGTAGGAGTCCTACTCTGGGCTGGTAGACAAAGGGCTAAGACAAGAGATGCTAAGGAGAGCATCTCTCTCTTCCTTTTCCTCACTCCTCCCCTACCCCTTGCTTCCCCTCCCCCTCTTCCCCATCCCTCTCCTTCCATCTTCCCTCTCTCCTTCCTTCCTTCCTTCCTTCCGTCCTTCCTTCCTTCCTTCCTTCCTCCCTCCTCTCCCTTCCTCCCTCCCTCCCTCCCTCCTTCCCTACCTCCTCTCCTTTTCTTTCTCCCTCCCTCCCTCCCTTCCTTCTTCCCTTCCTCCCTCCCTCCCTCCCTCCCTCCTTCCCTACCTCCTCCCCCTTTCTTTCTCCCTCCCTCCCTTCCTCCCTTCCTCCTTCCCTCCCTCCCTCCCTCCCTCCCTCCCTCCCTCCCTTCCTTCTTCCTCTTCAGCACCACTTCTGACTGCCCTCGCCCTCTCTTACCTCCTGTGCTTATTTTCACCCAGGGTCCCTTTGTGGTCACAGCTGCGCACTCCTCCTACAATACCTCTTTGCTGAGTGCCTCTTTTCTGATACGCTCCACACAGTGGTCTTCCTGCATACGCTCAGTTTCATCATCCTTTTTCTGAACTTCTGCCACCAGATAAACTTGAGAGGCAAGCTGGAGAAGCCAGACTAAGGGGCAGGACCCAGGATTACAGCTTGCAGAGCTGTCCCTACAGGGAGTTGGGCAGATGACAGCGTGGCGCCCAGCCCAGCTGCGCCAAGAGAACCCTGCATTTCATCCTAAGAAGGGAGAAGGAGGGAGGAGGAGGGGAATGCCTCCTCTCCAGAGTTCAGGAGGAAAAACGCAGACTTAGCTTCCTGGACTTATTTCTGTTTGTGCATTTATCACACAAATTTGTCTCTGTGCATCTCTTTCTCTGGTAGAGGCAAATCCCTCATTGGAGGGACTGTCTTATTCCCAGTGCTCCCCAGACCTGGCACAGTGTCTCAGTACATGTGCATTTGGGTCCTCGGAGTCCACGACTTCCAGTGGGAGTGCAAGAAGTCAAGGCTGGCTTGATATCTAACCTCACAATGGGAAACCCGGGGGCTACCCCAGAGTCACCATGAGTCTGTTTGATTTCCCGCAAGGTTGTGTAAATAGTTCCCCTGAATATCTTTTTTGTCTGCTCACTACTGCCTGCCTGTGTATTTATATAGTTGAATGCTTCTGTGTGCATATGGGCAGAGGGAGAGAGAGAGGATGATGTGTCTGATTGCTTATTCTCAAATACATGTGCATGTTTCTATTTGTGTTTCTCTCTGTGGTATTTGCTTGTCTCTTCTGTATATCTCTGGAAAATAAAAGCTACTGAGATCAATGATTTGCTGATCCTAACGGAAGACACAGAATCACTGAAAAATTCCTGAATTCTGCTTGGAGCCCCCAAAGAGGGATAGGGAAGGAGGGAAGATGGGGTAAGATGGGTACAGCCAACCTCCTCATGGACCCTGAAGCACAGCAAAGGAGACTATGTGGCTGAGAGCTTGCAGTCCAGCAAAACAAGCACCTGCTGAGCTGTTTTTCCCTAGAACTGGGTGGGTCTCTGAACAGCTTGCCTGGGCAGTCTCTCTCTCTCTCTCTCTCTCTCTCTCTCTCTCTCTCTCTCATTGTGCTTATTTTTTTCATAGTTTCTACCCTTAGCTCTTTTAAAGCCCGAGGTGATTTCTTGTTTTGCGATGCTCAGCAGTCAGGAAGGTGAAGGCACGGTGCAGGGATGTCCGTGCATTTTGGGGAGTATCTACCCACTGGGCACTCTGGATAATCAACTCAAGTCCAGGCACGGCTGCATCCTGCAGACAGAACCTCGGAGAAAATTTCCTGTCGGTTGTACAGGATGTGAGCACATTCCACACACTTTCCAAGCACAGGTTGGGCACCTTCTGAGGACGGGGGTGGGGGGCACCTATTTTAAGACAATTTTATTTTAAACGCATAGGAGTACGGTCTGTTCTGCGGTGTAGCAGCCGGGACAGGGGAAAACTTAGTCATTCTAGAGTTCAGAGGTAATATTGGTCCGGTTCCACGTGGCTTCTTCTGCTTGGCTGAGCAGCGTAAGGGGAAAGGGTAAGCCTCGAGACACATCTGAGTGAGCTAGGACTTGGGCTGGGGATAGCCTGCTGTGGGTCATGTCAGGGAGGTGCTCTGGGGAAGTTCCACGTTACCGTGACTTCTGAGTCAAAGGCTCTTTGTAAATGTTGCTTCTCCGTGCAGAGTGAAAAATCATAACACAGCCAAACTCCTCACTAGTGCTGTCGCGGTTCACCTGCATGAACTGTTGAAGATCATGGACAGGAAGGTGCTGGTTAGAAGGCTGACCATACAGCGTAGCGAGGCCAAGCCCCGGTCTAGACAGTGCCCGTATCCCACGACAGGGAGGGCATCCAGGGGAAGCTGCCATTGGCAGAAGGGGGGAGGCAGCCCCCTCTCCCACTGTGTCCCATAAGCGTCTCCCAGCTAGTTAGCAGTTTTTAAAAATCAAGCCCTCGGCCGGCGCCGCGGCTCAACAGGCTAATCCTCCGCCTTGCAGCGCCGGCACACCGGGTTCGGTTCTAGTCCCGGTCGGGGCACCGGATCCTGTCCCGGTTGCCCCTCTTCCAGGACAGCTCTCTGCTGTGGCCAGGGAGTGCAGTGAAGGATGGCCCAAGTGCTTGGGCCCTGCACCCCATGGGAGACCAGGAGAACCACCTGGCTCCTGCCATCGGATCAGCGCGGTGCGCCGGCCGCAGCGCGCTACCGCAGCGGCCATTGGAGGGTGAACCAACGGCAAAAGGAAGACCTTTCTCTCTGTCTCTCTCTCACTGTCCACTCTGCCTGTCAAAAAAAAAAAAAAAATCCAGCCCTCGCAGTGGTCAGGGTTTAAGATCTGTGTGTGTGAGAGCTTGTGGGAGTCAGCAGGGTGCTGCTTGCAGGGCCGTGTGGGGCGAGGAGGAGGGGAAAGAGGCCTCGGAGACACAAGACCTTGGCATTGAGGACCCAGGATTTTAGTGGGGGTGGGAAGGAAAGAATGAAGGGAAGAGTTGTTCTGAAAAGATCAGGGCTGGGTGGGCACCTGGTGCACGGGGTCGGGGGGCATTTCACTCTCTGTGCAGGACGTTCACATTCCATTTTGGAATGCCTGGTTCGAGTCCCGGCTTCGCTCCCAGTCCCAGCTGTCTGCTACTGCACACCCTGGGAAGGAGCAGGTGATGACTCAAGTACAGGGGTCCCTGCCACCCACATGAGAGACCTGCGCTGAGTTCCAGGCTCCTGGCTTTGGCTGGCTGTTGTGGGCATTCGGGGGAGTGAACCTGCAGGTGGGAGATCGCTGTCTGTGTCTCTCCCTTTCAAACAGAATACAAATAAATCAATCTTTGCAAAGCCACGTGGAAGCATGCTAATGGTGGAGAACCCCTGAGTGGGGAGAGGCAGCCCTGGATTCTCAGCATCCGAGAGTTAAGGCCCTGCCCCTGCCCTCCCCCTGGCTGGGACGGGGACACCGCCCATCTTTGATCACTGCCTTTTCACAGACAGAACTCAACACAGAAGGCTCTTTCAGCTCTAGAAACATGAGGGCCTCTCAAAGATCTCACAGAAAAATGGAATTAAAAGATAATATGAATGGTTCATGAACTTTTGGAAGCCCCTTTGTATACATTCATGAAGTTGGAATAATAACATATGGTCACTAGAAACCCTTCTTTTAAAAATACTTACTAATTTAGTGAAGCAATGTTAAATAAGAATGTAGGAAAATCTGTTTTGAGGAGAACTATGTATAAAATGTCAACACAAAAATGCTAACAGTGACTGTCTCCAGAAGATGAAATTGTGACTATTTTTATATTCTTTTGTGTTTTTCCTGTTTACTACAATGCTTATTCTTTTTTTAATAATAAAACTATAGCATGATGAATTCAAGAGGTCCAGGGTATGCTTTGTTTCTGAGAATTATTGAGCTATTGACTTGATCTGCTCATCTTGTCATTATCAGTGATGTGGATGCTGTAGTTGATCCTACTGTTGATAACACAGTTACTGAGGCCTTGCTGTCTTCCAGGCACTGAGCTGCTGTTAGAGAGCTGGGTGCAGACCAGCCTTGATTTTCATTATAAGGACCATGTGAAGACTTAAAAAAGTATGGGAGAAGTCACACCTTGAGACCCAGCCATGGCTGCAGGAAAAGTTAAAATAAAGCCAGTGTTGGCCCAGTGTGGGCACAGAAGGGGATTTTGAACAGACGGAAACTCAGAGTCAAAAAATGAAAATGGTGCCGGCCACCACGACGACCTGATTCCAAGCTTCCCACAGTGACACCAGTCCTTGCTCTTGAAGTGAGAGGTCCCTCGGGATCAGAACTCCAGCATGGCATCCAACAGTGACACTAAAACTCCTTCTTCTAAACTGATGAGACTTTACACGCTGTAAAAACTGTCCATGTCTGGGGACCAACTTTTGCATGGACCATGGGCTCATTTGGGGTTCACAGGTAGGAGTTTCTTGGAGTCAGAACCCAAGGGTGAGTTTTGACCAGAGGCTTCACCTCTACAAGGAGAGTGGGAGGAGAGCGAGGAGTGGTGACGACCTTCCGACGACAGCCCTGCCAGGCTCTGGTCTCTGGAGCTTGTCTGAAAAAGGAAGAGGGTGCTCCCCACGGATGAGGAGCAACTCCCCCAGATGCAGCCTCATGGCAGAGCTGTGCTGGGAGGACTTGGGCTTCTTGCCAGCCTATCTGGGGCACTGTGTTCTTGAGGATTTGGGCAGTATGGAGGAATTCGTTCTCATGGGGCTGTTTCTAAGCCCCAGATCTGACTCTTAACTTGTAATGTAGTCCATCATTCTGGAAAACAATTGACATTACACTTACATATTCCACCATCTCCAGCCATCTACTGCGTCTTCTTTTACATTTTTAAAAAAGATCGTTCGTTCGTTCCTTCTTCCTTCTTTCCTTTCTCCCTCCCTCCCCCCCTCTCCCTTCCTTCCTTCCTTCCTTCCTCCCTTCCTTCCTCCCTTCCTCCCTCCCTTCCTTCCTTCCTTCCTTCCTTCCTTCCTTCCTTCCTTCCTTCTTTCTTCTCTCTCTCTCTCTCTCTTTCTTTCTTTGACAGGCAGAGTTACAGAGAGAGAGAGAGAGAGAGAGAGAGAAAATCTTCCATCCGCTGGTTCACTCCTCAAATGCCTACAACCGCTGGAGCTGGAACAATCCAAAGCCCAGAGCCAGGAGTTTCTTCCAGGTCTCCCACACAGGTGCAGGGACCCAAGCAGTTGGGCCATCTTCTGCTGCTTCCCAGGCCATTAGCAGAGAGCTGGATCAGAGGAGGAGCAGCTGGGCCATGAACCAGCACCCAAATGGGATGTGGGCATCACAGGAAGAGGTTTAGTCTAGTAAGCCACAGCTCTGGCCCCTTCTTTTACATTTTAAAAGGAAGAGGAGGATGAGCATTGATTGTAGAGGTTAAAGCACTGTTTGGGACACATGCATCCCATATGAGAGTGTCTGGGTTCAAACAGCAGGTCTGCTCCTAATCCCAGCTTCCTGCTAATGGACACCCTGGGAGGCAGCAGGTGATGGCTTAGGTAGCTGGGTTCCTGCCACCCATTTGGGAAAACTAGATTGAAATTCTGGCTCTTGATTTGTGCCTGGCCCAGCCCGTTTCTGGGGAGTGAACCAATGGATGAGAGACTTCTATCTGTCTCGCTGTTGATGTCTCTCTGACTTTCAAATGAATACAAACAAAGAAAAATAAAGCAAAAAGGAAGAGGTTAAAAGCTGTACTTATCAATGCTCTTGCGCCCAAGGAGGCAAGTTGGGGCCCCAGGTGTGTCTTTCTGAGCTCCAGCCTCAGGTCAGAAGACAGCAGCCTCATTGAGACTGTATAACCAGCCCCGCAACTGTGCCCACTGCAAGGTTTTGCAGCTAAGTCCTTATCACATACACCTCTTAGCATTTCTACAGCTACTGCCTGCAACTGGCTACAAGGACACAGATGGCCTCCATGGCTCCCTCCTCTTCTCCATTTTTATGTCTCTTAGTCTGCCCCAGCAAAGCTTCATGGCCTAGTGGAGAAACTAATTTCATACAAGTTCCTTTAAAACTACAATCCCTGTTGGACTTTAATTAAACACTAGATGTGTATGAGGAGTAGCTCTGTACACGCAATGCAGCTACTGTCTTCCAGCAGCCTTTGCAGGGACAGATGTAGAATAATACAGAAGAAGCACACAATAGAATAATACAGAAGTCATAAAAATTATGCTTTTTATAATTCAGTGTATGCTTGTGAAAATGTGAGCCTACTTGAATAGGCTGGTCTAGGGTATTCAACAATTGCTCCAATGGCTTGGTAGTTGCCAAGGCTGCCACATATTTCCAGAATTCCCTTATCTGTGCTTGCAGTGAGAGTGGGAAGCGAGAGATGTCTTGGCTCCAGACTTGAAGGACAGAAGTGAGGCCCCTGCCCTATCACCATCTCCTCTCAGAAGGGTGGGGCAGGTGCCCTTGGGGCTCGCACACACTGTCACTGCTCTGCTGACTCCCACTCTGTGTGCAGGCAGCAGGTGCACCTGCAGGTGTCCATTCCCCGTGAATCCTTCTTTGGCTTCTGATTCCTGGGCCAGCTACATGTTTAGATCAGGGACAGAGGATTCCAGCTCTTCCTGGGGGACAAGCATGTCATCTTGGGGGGAGGCACTGAGCACTGCTGCGGGCTGTACTCCTTCTGTGGGTCTCAGCCCACCTGTGCCCCCGCCTACTTTACCTCCGTCTGCCCTTTGCAGCGGCTTTCCCTGGGCACTTCATGCTCTGGCGTTAGACAAGAAGACGACAGCCTCTTGGAGATGATTTAAGCAGCTCTTACAGCCACACAAGGTCACACTCTGTCACTAACACCTTATTGTACACACTTGGTCAAGGATCCACTTCTCTGAATGCTGGCTGATATAATGGCCATGCAATGTACACCAGCTTCACAAACTCACTGGACACTCAAGGCTTAAAAATGAGACAAGTGGTCTTGAGCAATATTTGGACCAAAAGGAGAACCGGGGTGTGGAGAGACTGTGGGCGTGGGCAGGGTGAGAGTCTCCTGGGTGCACAAAGAGCTACCCTCAGGGGAGGGAGGTGTGAACCAGTGTCCCTGTTTCCTGTACAGCACTGGGACATCCTTGGAGGTCATTCTGAAGACCCAGATCCTTCAGGGCAGCTAGACAAGAGGGTGCAGGCTGCTTTTTGATCAGCAGACAAATCTAAGAGCAGACCTGTGAAATTTTCTTGGTTTGTAAATTGAGACGTCACGATTCACATGCAAGGAAAGATTGGAATGTGGACGCAGTAAGGCTGGGATTTTTCTCACTATTCTTCCCTCTTCCTTCCTTACCCTACTCCCCCACAAAAAAATTAAAAAAAAAAAAGAAAGAAGGAAAAGAGGAGCAGAGAGGTTGGAGATCGTGCACCTGCCTCAAGTACGAGTGTGGAGATCCTATGCCACGCCCCAGACGAGAGTGGAGAGACTTTGGTGAAGTTCAGGGACATGACAAGTCTTGCAAATGAGAGCCTGAGTAAAATGGACAACAGCCAAGTCGAGCATAAAAATAGAACTCTGGCCACACTCTGCAGCAGCCAGTCCGGGAAACAAACCCATCACCTCCAGTCACCGGCCCAGGACATCAGCTGGCTTCGAATGCATCAGACAGACTTGTAGGAAGTCAAGCCACTATTTCTATCAGCTAGCCCAGGAAGAGAAACAATAACCCCTATAACAACTGGCCCCAAGTGGCCAGGCCTTGATTCATAACTGGCAGCTTCCTTAACTTTTGTCCCTGCGTACACGTTAGGCCTAACAAGAGAAAGCCAAATGTGCAGCCCTAACCTGTGAGTAGGACTCCATGTTTCTATGGGCCTGCCAGCAGCTTCCTCTTGCCAAGGGCTTCCAATCAGGGCATATCTGAAGGCTGCCCCTGTCGCCACTATAAAGGTTTCCTATCCTCTGCCTGCCCTTGAGTCTCTGTTATTTGGCAAGCGACATTGACTCGCTCACTTGCTGTAGCAAGCTCTGAATTCATGGCTTTTGCTGACCCCCATTTGGTTGGTCTTCCTTTAACTTAATTCCACATGGAGAAGTTTCTTGTCTTAGCACATTGCAGCAGTCCTAAGCTCAGCTGGTGGGTGGCCTGTTTGAGCCAGGGATGGGTTAGAGACAGCTTCCAGGGTTTATAGTAGCCCAGGAGGTAGTGTTGCCAGATAAAAGGCAGGCCATCCATTACCTCTGAATTTCACATTAATAAATATTTTTAGTATGAATATGTCCCATGCCTGATTTGGAACATACTTAGGCTAAAAATATTCATTATTTACCTGCAATTCACCATATAACCGGACATCCTGTGTTTTTATTTGCTAAATCTGGTAATCCCACAAGGAGGGCAACAACTAATGTTCTCATGCCCCACCCCAGGGGTGACAGCACCAAGGGAACTGCAGGGAGAGTCAGGGCTGGAAGGGGAAGCCTCAGCAGAGGTGACAGGGACCACCCTCCCAGGGACTGGATGACAGTGCTTCTGATTCTTGATGGATTTCCACCATAGGGAAGGCGTGCCCAAGAACCAAGAGAGAGAAGATTGTTCTGAGATTCTGAGAGAGAGTCTTAGGTCAAGACACCTCTAAGTCTAGAAGTAGATGCCTACTTCTCGCCATTGCTGCAGCTGTCCCCGAGGAAGCACTGCTTCTCCCCCCGCCTCCCTCCGAGTGTAACATTAACCCCAGGAAGAAGGAAAGTGAATGGGAGACGTTTCCTCCTTGTGACCAAGTTGCCAATATAAAGTGACACTTTAGGACTTCCAGGGTACTGAGTCAAGATGACTATATATATAGTCATATACATATATATGATATATATAGTCATATATATAAATATATATTTGCATATAAAATATATAGCATATAAAATATATATGCAAATGACTAGATTAATTTTCTCCATCAGTACATGGAATCCTCACATTAAACAGTTAATCCAATGACCAGCAATTAGCGTTTGCACAAATGAGTTTTTTGTCTGAGAAGCTTTCAAAAGTTCATACCCACTATACAGGTTTTGGTGGTTGCTTTTTGTTTTTGCTGTTGTTATTTGTTTGTTTGTCTTGAGAGAAAGAGAGGCAGACAAAGACAGAGACACAGAGATCCTATTGGTCGGTTCATTCTGCAAATGCCCGCAATGGCCAGAGTTGTTCCAGGCTGGAGCAAGTAGCACAGTCCAGGTGTCCCCTGTGGGTTGTTCAAGATAACACAGAGTGGGTGGTGGGGTAGATTTAAACCAAGGTTTCTTAGTCCAGAGCCTGTGCTCTTTCCACCCTGCCTTACTATTTGGCCACCAGAGTTGCCTAGTTCATAGGAAATTCCTATGTCTGATTGGCTTTAATTAGAGGTTTTTTTTTTTTTTTTTTTTTTTTTTTTTTTTTTTTTTTTTTTTTAATTTGAGAGGCAAAGAGGCAGAGAAAGGGCTTCTATCTTGCTGGTTTAATCTCTAAATGCTCACTGCAAACCAGAGCCATGACCAAAACCTAGAGGTAGAACTCAACCCAGTGGGCTGCTACAAAGGTGAGCCATCACCTGCTGTCTCCCAGTGTCTGCGTTCGCAGGAAGCTCGAGTCAGGAGCTGGAGCTGGGGCCTGAATCCAGGTACTCTACTGCGGGACCCAGGCATCTCAACCACAGAGCTAAACACCTGCCTCTAACTGGAGCTTTTCTAGAGGGAACGCGCTGGGCCTTCTTCCTTGCAAGGACTGTACCTCCACCTTAGGATGTAGTGCATTGCCTAACACTGCAGAGTGCCTTCTGTGTGTGAAATGCTGCCCTAAAATTCCTGACAGCCCCATGAGGTTAAGCACCAGCAGTATAACTCCCATTTTACAGAGAAGTTAAGAGACTTGCCCAAGTTCACACAGTCAGTGAGTTCTGCAAAATCGGGCTGCCCGTCCATGGCTACACAGGCTGGTGCCCCTTTCTTCAGAGATTTTGAGCTCTCAGCCTGGCCTGTCTCCCCTGTGTATTTCCTTTAAGTACTGAGAGAATGATGGGGTCAAGGCCTCAGAGAACCCTAAAGGAAGGTCCTGAGTAAGCCTTAGTGTTTAAAAATACCCGTCATGAGGTGAAAGCTGGCATGGCCCAGCTGTAGCTCCTGGCAACTATCAGTCCTGTCTCAAAAACAGGCCCTTTTTTATTTCCTGTGTTGGCCAAGAGCGAACGGCTCCATAAAGCTACCTTCTTTGGGAATTGTGGACCAGATCTCCGAAGCTCCACTTGCAACGGCCTTTGCTGGCAACCGCCGCTTTCTCACCCTCACTGCCTCCGACCTCAGCCAGGCCGCCCGGATCGGACAGCTGCAGGCAAGAGGAGCCTGCAGGGGGAGCTGGGCTGGTGGAGTCAGCAATCAGGCTGCTGCAAGCCGCAGATCAGCAGGTCTAAAAATCCCGGCCTCTTGGAGCCCCTTGGTTTCGACATCCCACGGTGCTTGCTAACAAGCGATGACCCGGAACTCTTGAGGGCTGTCCATCCTTTATACGTTGTCACGGACTTTCCTCCACCTGGCTTGACTGGGACTTGGAGCAACCAAGGGCAGGAGGGGGAAGCGTATAGAAAGCTAGAAAGATAAACGTAGTGAAACACTTCCCCTGCTCGCTAGTCCTTCAGACAAGATGTCCTAATAACGGTGAGAGTCTCCCGCTGTTACTCTACCCTCCACGGCTCCACAATCTTCAGCGATTTGCTTAAGCACATTAACCAGTTTCCACATTTATAAATTAGTATTAATAATGGCACCTACCCCTTAGGGCTGCTTTTGAGAATTAAATGTTATTGTGTATGGGGCCAGTGCTATGACCAAGTAGGTTAATCCTCCACCTGAGGTGCTGGCATCCCATACGGGTGCCGGTTCTAGTCCCGGCTGCTCCTCTTCTGATCTAGCTCTCTGCTATGGCCTGGGAAAGCAGTAGAAGATGGCCCAAGTGCTTGGGTCCCTGCACTCACGTGGAAGACCAGGAAGAAACTCCTGGATCCTGGCTTCAGATTGGTGCAGCTCCTGCCATTGTGGCCATCTAGGGAGTGAACCAGCGGAAGGAGGACATTTCTGTCTCTCCCTCTCATTCTGCAAATGAAAGGTGACACTAGAGATCGAGTCATCCCAGGAGCTACCTGGGTCTCCTTGGCTCTGAGGAATGAGTCTGTCCTGTTCCTTCTTCCCTAGAACTGTCTGTTTCTGTGTGCACGGATGGCAGATTTGCAGACCACTGAATGGAAAGCCTGCTCTCTCATTAATCAGTGCCACTGATTTTGAACTCTCAGCCTGACCTGTCTCCCATGTGTATTTCCTTTAAAATTCAGAGTCACTGTCTGTGACTGTAAATAAATAAAAATCTTTTTAAAAGAAGAATGTCTTTGTGTCTGTAAGAGACAGAGTTCAAGGGCGGACATATACCACTGGCTATGATTTCACGAGAGACCACAGTGGGAGTGCAGTTTGCTATTTCACATGAGCCTCAATATAACCTGAGGGAAGGCAGTAATAGAAATAGAGAACAAAACTCAAGCTGTGGTTTTTATGCCTTCCAATGTCATGCTGATTACATTGTTTAGACAGAAGTGTTAGCAGCTGCCTCGCCCAACTCTCTCTCTCTCTCTCTTCCATTGCCACTTTGCCTTGTTCTTGAGCTGTAGGATAGCACCCCACCCCAACTCACCTGGTTTTCAATATCCCCCAGTCTAGGAGAGTAATAGGAAGGAGCTGAGAGTAACCAGGCAGTCCCCACAGTCATTCACGGGGGCGTTGGCAGCCACTTCTTTGTTGGCAGAGACAAAAGCACTGGAGCTCAGTTGAAAAATCCAATGGGTGGTGGCTGAGCTGCGGCAGAAACTGCGCAAGTCTTTATTATGATCTTGCACATCATATTCCCGCCAGCAGCCTCAGCCCACTAAAAATAAGGATGCTGCTTCCCTGAGATAAATAGAAAGAAAGAGAGAGGGTGGGAAGGTAGGGGTTTCGGCAGCGGGCTGTGGAAGGGGGGAGAGAGAAGCGACAGACATGAAAATAGCAGCAAATGAATACCGTGTAATTTCGAGCAGTCGATAATGTCACGCTGCAGGCTTGCTAACTCTGCAGCGGCAATCGCCCTTCTGCAGATCACAGTGTTTACCCGAGGAAGAAATGATTGCTGTGTGAGAGAAGTCATGCTGCTTCCTGCTTCAGGAGATGCAGCACGGATTCATGAGAGAGCAGGCTTTCCATTCGGCGGTCTGCAAATCTGCCATGCGTGCACGCAGCCTTTCAGACACAGAGACAGTTCTAGGGAAGAAGGAACGGGACAGACTCATTCCTCAGAGCCAGGGAGACCCAGGTAGCTCCTGGGATGACTGGATCTCTAGTGTCACCTTTCATTTGCAGAAAGTCAGCATCTGACTTAGGATGACTTCCTGCTTGCCGACCCTTTCTAGAGATCATCTCTGGTCAGAGCACTGAGCTGCACTCCATAGATGTGCGTTTGCAACCAGGATCTAACGAAGCTCAGCCTCTGCTCTTTCTCTGGAACCAACCTCCGGGTGTTTGCCCACTGTAAAAATGAGGGGATTTGCCTGGCTAACCTTGTAGGTCCCTTGCAGCACTCCAAGTCTCACTCTGGCATTTTGAAAAGAGAATAGGCTGAGAGGCAAAAATCATTACGTCCCAAGATGTCTACGTCTTAATCCCTGGAAACCATGAACAACTTACCTTACAGAGCAGACTTGGCAGACCTGATTCAATTTCCAGGATCTTAAAATAGGAAGATTATCCTGGATTATTTGGGTGCAGCTGGTATAATCAGAAGGATCCTTAGAAGATAGAGGAGGGAGGCAGAAAAGTCAGAGAAGGAGAGGGGACCCAGCAAGCAGCAGGTGACCTGATCTTGGCTTTGATGCTGGAGGAAGGGGCTGTGGGTCAAGGAGAACAGGTGCTTCCACAGTCTGGAGGAGGCAGTGAAACGAATTTTCCCCCTAAAGCCTCCTGAAGGAAACAGTCTTGCCAACACATTGACCTTAGTCCAGAGAGAACCATCTGGGACTTTGGGTTCCAGAATGGTAAAACACCATGCTTATGTTTTCTGTCTGGTAACTTGCTGCCGTGGGAATAAGAATCATACTACCAAGAAGGCCCACCAGATGATGAGGGTCCCTGACCTGTTGCCCATCAACCGAGCATCCACAATGCTGAGGCGAACACCCCTAATGCCAGGGAGCCAGCCTGCTTTGCTGTGCACTAAGCTGGAAGATCCTGGCTACATCATTAGGTCAACAAAGAAGAGGCCACTCATCATCCCCATGGGTCACTATAGACAGCCAGGGTGGATAATTTAGCACCTGGGCATGTGAAATGACATAGACTAACTAGGATAAACCAATCAACTGACATTTATTGAGCGTTCCTGATTTGTCAGACACTGAATGCTAGAGCAACTACAAGAAGTAAGTACTATCGGTGTCTTTGTTTTATGAAGGCAGAGAGTCTCACAAGGAACAACAGAGGGAATGCTGGCATTCTGCCTAGGCCTACCTCAATCAATACTCCAAGCTCCCATTCAGAGAATTTATTTTCTAGACCCAGCATTCTTTATGCACCATGACATCCAGTCAAAGGACCAGAGCCCCCCAAGAGGGATAGGCCCTCTGGGACAGGGTTCTCAAACTTGGACTCCTGGACCACAACTCCAGATGTTCCAATCCAGCAGGCCTGGAAAGTGGAGTGGGAAATTGTCTTCCTAGTATGCTTCCAGATGATCTTGACACTGCTGGTCCATGGACCACACTTTGAGTAGCAAAGCTCTGGAAGCTACCCTACTGGCCCCTGCCTCCAGGTCTAGATAGGCTGAAACCATGCCAAGCTTAACCCTGTTTTGCCATCTAACCAACTTTTTGCAAAAGTCAGAATAAAGAGGATTTATTTTGATGTGGACATTGAGAAAAATAGAGGCAGAGGTTATTATTACCCCCACCTTGGCTGGGCTGCATGAATTGTGTAGTGGCCTCTTATTTTTTTCCAGACCTAGAAGAGATGCTGCTTATATAATAATAATAAAACTCTCCTACATGTGTTGAGAACTTTTAAAATAAAATACATTTTTCGTATATGTTGATTCATAGCCCAAGTTCATAAAAATTAGTTTATGCAACATGGGCAATAATCTGACTAGAAAAGCCATTGACTATAAAATACTCAACTAATAAATATCTTCCTTCGTCTGCGCAGCTAAGAGGGAGAAAATGATAGTTGTGGTTGTCACTGAGAAAATAAAAAATAATCTCTAATCTTCTATAACCAGTGAGGTTGTTGGGTTATAACTTCCTAGTGTGGGTCTTTGTGTTATACAAGAATAGTACAGTAATATATCTTTTATTATTATTATTTTATTTGACAGGTAGGGTTATAGACAGTGAGAGAGAGAGACAGAGAGAGAGGTCTTCCTTCTGTTGGTTCACTCCCCAAATTGGTTCACTCCCCAAGTGGCCACTACGGCAGGTGCTGTGCCGATCTGAAGCCAGGAGCCAGGTGCTTCCTCCTGGTCTCTCATGAGGGTGCAGAGGCCCAAGCACTTGGGCCATCCTCCACTGCCCTCCCAGGCCACAGCAGAGAGCTGGACTGGAAGGGGAGAAACTGGGACTAGAACCCGGCGCCCATATGAGATGCCGGCGCCACAGGCAGAGGATTAGCCAAGTGAGCCACGGCGCAGGCCCTATCTTTTATTGTTTTTAACATTTTATTTTATTTATTTTTAACTACTTGAAATGTACGGTGAGTGAGAGAGAAAGAGATGGAGATAAATATATCTTCCATCTACAGCTTCATTCCCCAGTCCAAAGCCAGGGAGTGGGTCTTCCACATGGCTGGCAGGGACTCAAGTACTTCAGCCATCACCTGCTTCCTCCCAGGCACATTAGCCAGAAGCTGGATCAGAAGCGGAGCAGGGGGGACTCAAAATGGTAATTGCATACGGGATGTGACATCCTAGGCAGATCAGCCCACTGTGCTCCAATACCTGCCCCTGTAAAATGCCTGAGGGAGGAAAAAATTGGACAAGAGGAAAAGAGAGACTGAGGGGGTGCACGTTGGGGTACAGGAAGCTCAGTAGCCCCCTGGGATGCTGCACCCCGTGTCAGCCCCAGCAGTTCTGCTTGCCATCCAGATTCCTGCTAATGCACCTGGGAGGCAGTAAATGGAGGCTCCAGGACTTAAGAGCCTGTCACCCATTTGGGACACAGAATTCCTGGCCCCTGGCTTCAGCCTGGCCCAGCCCAGCTGTTACAGCCGTTTGGGGAGTGAACCAGGTGGTGGAATTTCTCTCTCTCTTTCTCTCTCTCACTGCCTTTCAAGTAAATAAATAATTATTTTAGAAAACAAAAGATGGGGCTGGCATGC
The DNA here is from genome assembly GCF_033115175.1 of Lepus europaeus. NCBI lineage: Eukaryota > Metazoa > Chordata > Mammalia > Lagomorpha > Leporidae > Lepus > Lepus europaeus. The sequence continues at coordinate 100,266,862 of NC_084832.1, read as the reverse complement.
TTAGTGGGTAAAGTCACCACCTGCAACACTGGCACCCCATATCAGAGCACCCATTCAAGTTCCAGCTGCTCTACTTCCAATCCAGCTCCCTGTGGAGCTCCCAGTGGAGGATGATCCAAGTACTTAGGTCCTTGCCACCCATATGGGAGGCCTGGATGGAGTTCCAGGATCCTAGCTTCCGCTTAGACTAGCCCCAGTGGTTGTGGCTGTTTGGGGAGTGAACCAGAGGATGGAAGATTTCTTTCTCTCTGTCTCAGTCTGCCCCCCTCTCTCCATCACTCTGACTTTCAAATCAGTCCATCAATAAAAACATTTTTAAATAAAAATAAAATATAGACTGGGTGAAATCATGATGATGCAGCCACAGCCCACCTGTTTGTTGGCAGAGGGAAGGGAAGGGGAGGGAAAGGGGAGGGGAGAGAAGGGAAAGGGGAGGGAAGGGAAGGGGAGGGGAGGGGAGGGGAGGGGTGAGGGGAGAGGAGAGAAGGGGGAAACCATTACTTTCCCCAATGAGCCATCCCAAACTTGCTGGTCCCGGTATATTTAGGTCACTTCATTCTCTATAGCCTCTAAAATGCACTGAGCCCATTAATGAATTTATTCCAGGATTATATCTAGGAAGGGGGAGATGGAACAGGGGAGAGAAAAGGCCAAGCTCCAGATGTGAGCCTTGATTTGTGAATGGCCCCGCAAATTAATCCTTCTAAAACAGGAAATCCTAGCAGCAGGCCTGAGCACTCTCTCAGGATCTGGGTCAATTTAAGCATCCTCTTCCTCTCCTGCAGCCTTCAACCTCCTCCCTGCTCTTCCTCCTTGCATACAGTCAATCATCCCCTCAGCCCTCACACACACACACACACACTCATTCACTCATATACACACTCGCTCATTCATACCCACACATGTACATGTTCATATACACACTCATACAGCACTCACACACACACACGTTGTTTTGCTTTACCTTTGCACACACACACATTTGCTTTGCTTTACCTTTGCAGCTTCCATCAAACAAGAAAGGAAAATCATTTCCAGGGTTTCCTTCCCAAGGTGTTGGATGGCTGGGGGGGGAGGGGCAGGGCAAGGAGAACACCTGCTCCTCTCATTAAAGGGCTCCCGGGGCCGATCTAGGAGGTGAAAACATCTGGGAGAGGGGCTAGGTGACAGCCCCTCGCCTTCCGCTGAGCAACACACTGCCACCAATCGCTGGCAGCGTACTCCCACTGCTTACTAAGAGAGTATGTCAAAAAGTCTGTGGGAAAATGCAGTTAAAAGACATTTATTTGGGTGCAAAAATTTGAAAACCACACATAGTGTTTTCAGTATTTGCATTTTCCATGAGTCTTTTGTAATAGAACTGTAACTTTGGGCTAATCAGCAGTAAGCCCCAGACGGTAAGGGACCTATACTAATCAAGTTCTCCCTCTCTCTCACTGTCTCTGTCTCTTTCTCTCTGTTTTTTTTTTTTTTTAGCCAAAGAAATTTTGACTGATTTTGACCAAAGAAAATGAGGACTCGTCTTTCCACTCCTGACACCTCCATGTTTTCTTAGAAAGATGAGGCCCAGTGGGACTGGTGTTGAGACACAGTGTGTGATTCCAGCATCCCATATCAGAATGCAAGGTTCCAGCATTGGATGCTCTGATAAAAAAAAAAAAAATGCATGCATAGTTTTTCACAATATGCATTTTTCATGAATTTTTTTAACATGCCCTTATATGCATGGAATTCAGTATATTTTGCACCAACATAAACTAAATTTTTTAAAGATACATTTATTTCTTTGAAAGTCAGAGTTAGAGAGAGGAAAGGCAGACAGACAGACAGACACACACACACACACATATATAGAGCGTGAGACAGAGAGAGACAGAGAGGAGAGAGAAAGGTCTTCCATCCTCTGGTTCACTCCGCAATGGACACAATGGTTGGAGCTGGGCTGATTGGAAGCCAGGATCCAGGAGCTTCTTCCCAGTCTCCCATGTTGATGGTAGGGGCCCAAGCACGTGGGCCATCTTCCACCCACTGCTTTCTCAGACACATTAGCAGGGAGTTGGACTGGAGGTGGAACAGCTAGGACTCAAACCGGAGCCCATATGGGACGCTGGCGGTGCAGTGGCTTAACCAGCTGGGCCACAGTGCCAGCTCCATAAACTAAGTTATTAATTCCATTTTCTATGAAGTTCTTGACCTAATCTTGGACCTCCAAGAGGTTAGGAAATAAGTTTGTCTTTTTTTTTTTTTTCTTTGACAGATAGAGTTAGATAGTGAGTGAGAGAGAGAGACAGAGAGAAAGGTCTTTCTTCCGTTGCTTCACCCCCCAAAATGGCCACCATGGCTGGAGCTGCACCAATCCGAAGCCAGGATCCAGGTGCTTCCTCCTGGTCTCCCATGCGGGTGCAGGGCCCAAGCACTTAGACCATCCTCCACTGCCTTCCCGGGCCAAAGCAGAGAGCTGGACTGGAAGAGGAGCAACTGGGACTAGAACCCAGCGTCCATATGGGATGCTGGCACCGCAGGTGGAGGATTAACCAAGGGAGCCATGGTGCTGGCCCCATAAGTTTGTCTTGATCATCAATATGTTCCCAGCAGCTGGGGCAGTGTTGTGCAGAGTACATACACAATAAATATTTTTGACATGGATTAATAAAATTAGTATTTAGGATTGTTTCTCTTCCTCCTGCTTGTCTCCCTTCACCTTCTCCTCCTTCCTTATAATGACTGACTTCCAGTGACTCCTTAGCGTCTCCTTTTCTCTCAGGTTCTGCACACTTGATGGGTTCCCCTGGGATCTGCCCAGGAGCAGTCCTGCCAGTTGAGAGAAGTCCTCCCACATGTTCTGCTGGGTGTGTCTCATTTTGCGGGACAGATTCAGTGGCTACAAACCGTTCTTTTTTTTAAAGGTTTATTTATTTATTTGAAAAACAGATTTATAGAGAGGCAGAGGCAGAAAAAGAGAGAGATCTTCCATCTACTGGTTCACTCCCCAGATGACTGCAATGTCCAATCCGAAGCCAGGAGCCAGGAGCTTCTTCCAGGTCTCCCATGCAGGTGCAGGGTCCAAGCACTTGGGCCATCTTCTACTGTTTTCCCAGACCATAGCAGAGAGCTGGATCGGAAGTGGAGCAGCCGGGACTCAAATCGGCACCCATATGGGATGCCAGCACTGCAGGCGGCGGCTTTACCCACTTTGCCACAGCGCTGGCCCCCAAACCATTCTTTAGAAGATGTTGTTTGGGGTTTGTCTGAGCTGATGTTGCTACTCACAGTGTGATCTGTAGACAGGGGGCATCAGCAGCATTACTTGAAATGCGACTAAACCTCAGCCAGCTCAGAGTCTGTTCTTTAGGTCCTCAGGTCTTGCTGCTGCTTAAGTACTGCTAGGACTAGATGGGAGGACAGCAAGGCAGGTTTCAGGTACGTGACGTGTTCTCTGAGAAGGCACAGAGGAGGAGGTCAGAGTGCAGGAGGTTCATATGCAAGAAACACAAGAGAGAGAAAAGGGGTGGGCGGCAGAATTCAAAAGAGGAAGCGTTCAGACCGGGATGCTGGTGCGGCACTCGTGGAAAGGAAGAGGGAGGAATGAAGGCTGGACAGGGAGCTCCCCAGGCTACAAGGCAGATCTCACCAAGTCTTGGCCAACCCAAGCCAGAGCCAGGAGCGTTCATTAGCAGAGCTCCATGGTGGGTAGCAAATGGCCAGGTCTTGTAGCTCAGCTGTGTTCAGTCACAGGCAAAAGCCTGCCAGGAGGAACGTGGCCCCTGCACAAAAGCTGAGGCAGGGTCACAAGTCACCAACTGCAGAGACTCTCGGTGAACAGCTAGGGAACAAGGGCGCTCTCAGCAGTCTATTTCTGTGGCTGCCACATGTGACATATGCAGGCAATTTTGCAAGATACCTATGCGGGTTGGCGAATGCGTGGAAAGCACATTTAAGAAAATGCCACATTAAAGGAGGCCTGACTTTCCTGCTTTGCTAGGACTGCTGTGTCGTATTCTTGTTGTCCAGGGAGCAATCCCCCTGAGGGTCCCCGGGAGATATGCTCCAGAGAGCTCCTTCTCCTAGGGAGACCAAGGAGAGCTCCAGTGTTCACAGGAGCCAGTCAACAAGATGCAGTGGTCGCAGGTCTCTGACCCCACCCTCTACAAGCTCAGTAGTGCCAGGCCCGATCCTGCTGGTCCAGAGAACAGGGGCCAGTGGAGAGGGAGCAGGGATGACAGAGGACGGGGAGACGAGAGTATACACCTGTGAACCAGGGATGCCTGCACCTACCGGCTTTCACCTTCATGCCCCTTCTAAGTCCATGCACATTTGCAAAGACAGCCGAGCCCATGCACAAACCATGTGCATGAAAACACATACATGTGACAAATTCACCTCCGCCCTCAGATACACAACCCAAAAAAGCCACATGTGCAGATCCTTCTCCAACCTTCACACCAACTTGTAGGGCCATCGTCCCAACCTTCACACCAACTTATAGGGCCATCCCCTCTCCTCTACCTCTGCCGTCCCAACAAACTCCCAAATCACCCATTGGGTTCCAATTTAATTCACAGACAAGCAATGCACATAAATAAACCCCACATAATCTATGGGAACAAAAGCAGACAATGCAATCAGACATTCAGAAACACAGGGGCTTTGGCGTAATTGAAAAACCAAGAAACATCTGGAGGCTGTGTCTGGAATTTCCAGACGTGCTTTGAAAAACATTTCCTTTGGCTACCCATGCCACTCAAACCCTGCAGGGGCAGGAGATAGCCTGGCCCCCTCACCAAGAGGGACTTCTAGGGGAGCCATCTCAGCCACCCTGCTGCTCCAGGAGTACAGTTAGGGAACATTTGTGTCTGCAAAGGTGGTTAGCAATTCTATGGAGCAGTGGCCAGTAGGGAGCCTGACTCCCAGCCTCATCACTTTAGGCCTTTGTAACCTGGAGCTTGCTCATTTACAAAGGGGGCTAATAACATTCCTCACCTACTAGGTTGCCATAGGAACACAGGTGTCAGTAGCTAGCACTGGGAATGAGCCAGCACTATATGGAGAGCAGTCAGAATGTGTTGTTAGGATTCTCCTCTTGGGAATTCTCCAGCTCCAGGGATTCCACAGCCTTTCCTGGCTCCCACTCCTAAAGCACTCGTGCCTTTGCAGACCCCGGTCCCAGCTTCCACGCACTTGCTGGCTCCCAAGTTCACCAGGTAGCATCAGCCTGCCTTGGGATTTTAAAAGCCCTTCTTTCCTCTTCCCCATGTGGTTTTGGCAAAAGGGATTTGGTGGAGAGAGCCCACAGGCTGCGCGTCCACAGGATTAGGAGACCAGGAAGCTTATCTCCTGGGTTGCTGCCCGGCTGGGGCTGGGGATGCCCACCTGTGGATGCGGCTGCTGTGGCTGACCGCGGCTGCCAGGACTGGAGCCAGGGTTTCTCCCAGAGCGAGGGCAGGGGGCGTCACAGGGTTGCAGCCCTGTACCTTTTCATGGGTTTGTAGGAAGCTGGGGAGCGATGTGGTTCTTTATCTCTTGTCTGTAATTCCTCCCAAAGAGAAGCTATTGGGTGTCTGTCAAAGGGAAACCGTGGAAAGGTTTTGTTGTCCCTCCTTTCATCCAAAGGCAGTTCCTTTCCCTGGGGTCCACTTGCCTTTCAACCGGTTCCCGGGTGACCTGAAATCCTGAGTTGTCCCCATCTGGTTGCCCTGGGAGACTCCGAGCTCTCGGTACAACCTGTTCCTCCCCCAGCCTCTCCCTCCACTGGGCTGCGCCCTCCTGGCCCCCCTCCCTTCCCTTCCCTCGCCTGGGGCCCAGCTGCGCCCTCCGGGGAGACACCCGCTGCCACGGTACCCGCGGGTGGGAGGGAAGCGGGAGGAGCCGGCGGGCGCGGGAGGGGTGGTGAGGCGCAGAGGGCGGAGGCCGAGCGCCGCGCAGCCAGAGAGGGGCGACTGGAGGTTGCATCTGCAGGAGGCTTCTCGGCTGCTTGGTTACCGGGACTGCAAGACCGGCAGGGAACAGGACAGCGTCTTCCTGACGTCAGGACCCAGCAAGGGGACCGCGCCAGCTACCCTAGTGCGCCCCGGAGCCTCGCCGGCCGACGGCGGGATAGGGGCCGGACGCGAGGCGCCGGCGGAGCGGGCGCGGGGGGCGCGGGAGCCGGTGGGCTGGGGCGCAGCATGCCCCGTGCCCTCGGGCCATGGAGATCGCCCTGGGGCCCCTGGAGAACGGCGGTGCCATGACCATCAGAGGAGGAGGTGAGGAGACGGCAGGATGTAGCCAAGCAGCGCCGACGGCTGGGCTCGGCGATGGCTCCCAAGAACCGGCACCGAGAGGGCGCGGCTGCAGCGCGCGGCGGGGCGCAGAGCCGGGGGAGCGGCCTCTGCCGCCGCAGCCCCCGGAGCTGCCGCAGCCTAGACGGTCGCCTCCGGAGGACGAGGAGGGAGAAGGCGACCCCGGCCTGGGCGTGGCGGAGGAGCAGGCGCTGGGCGCGGGGGCCCTTCACCACCAGCGCGTCCTCATCAACATCTCCGGGCTGCGCTTCGAGACGCAGCTGGGCACCCTGGCGCAGTTCCCCAACACGCTGCTGGGGGACCCCGCCAAGCGCCTGCGCTACTTCGACCCGCTGAGGAACGAGTACTTCTTCGACCGCAACCGGCCAAGCTTTGACGGCATCCTGTACTACTACCAGTCCGGGGGCCGCCTGCGCCGGCCGGTCAACGTCTCCTTGGACGTGTTTGCGGACGAGATCCGCTTCTACCAGCTGGGGGACGAGGCCATGGAGCGCTTCCGGGAGGACGAGGGCTTCATCAAAGACGAGGAGAAGCCCTTGCCCCGCAACGAGTTCCAGCGCCAGGTGTGGCTCATCTTCGAGTACCCGGAGAGCTCCGGGTCAGCGCGCGCCATCGCCATCGTCTCGGTCTTGGTCATCCTCATCTCCATCATCACCTTCTGCTTGGAGACCCTGCCCGAGTTCAAGGACGAACGCGAGCTGCTCCGCCACCCCCCGGTGCCCCACCAGCCTCCGGCTCCTGCCCTGGGAGCTAACGGCAGCGGGGCCGTGGCACCTGCCTCTGGCTCCACGGTGGCTCCGCTCCTGCCCAGGACCCTGGCCGACCCCTTCTTCATTGTGGAGACCACGTGCGTGATCTGGTTCACCTTCGAGCTGCTCGTGCGCTTCTTCGCCTGCCCCAGCAAGGCCGAGTTCTCTCGCAACATCATGAACATCATCGACATCGTGGCCATCTTCCCCTACTTCATCACCCTGGGCACGGAGCTGGCAGAGCAGCAGCCCGGGGGCGGAGGAGGCGGGCAGAACGGCCAGCAGGCCATGTCGCTGGCCATCCTCAGAGTGATCCGCCTGGTGCGCGTGTTCCGCATCTTCAAGCTCTCCCGCCACTCCAAGGGGTTGCAGATCCTGGGCAAGACCCTGCAGGCCTCCATGAGGGAGCTGGGGCTGCTCATCTTCTTCCTCTTCATCGGAGTCATCCTCTTCTCCAGCGCCGTCTACTTCGCAGAGGCTGACAACCAGGGGACCCACTTCTCCAGCATCCCTGATGCCTTCTGGTGGGCGGTGGTCACCATGACCACGGTGGGCTACGGGGACATGAGGCCCATCACAGTGGGGGGCAAGATCGTGGGCTCCCTGTGCGCCATCGCCGGGGTCCTCACCATCGCCCTGCCCGTGCCTGTCATCGTCTCCAACTTCAACTACTTCTACCACCGGGAGACGGACCACGAGGAGCAGGCAGCCCTGAAGGAAGAGCCAGGCAGCCAGAGCCGGGGCACCTCCTTGGATGCAGGAGTCCAGCGCAAGGCCAGCTGGAGCAAGGCTTCCCTCTGCAAAGCTGGGGGGTCTCTGGAGACTGCAGACAGTGTCCGCAGGGGCAGCTGCCTCCTAGAGAAATACAACCTCAAGGCCAAGAGCAATGTGGACCTGCGGAGGTCCCTGTATGCCCTCTGCCTGGACACCAGCCGGGAAACCGATTTGTGAAGGGAGACTGGTGATGGTGGTGGTGGTGGTGGGGGAGATCAGCATAGTCCCTGAACCCGGGCATCCACTTCCTACCACAGAGTATTGCAAGTCCACCCTGTCACCGGTGCCTGTCCCTCTTCTGTCACTCCTTCCCCTCCCTTCCTCCCTCCCTCCCTCCCTCAGTCCCCCCATTTTTCCTCTTCTTTCCATGACACCAAGGGTCGCCTATTTTTAAAAAGTACCACATTCCATGACGCAGGAGCTGCTGAAATGGTGAACGCTGTCAGATGGATGTATTTGTAGCCACTTTCCTATACCCAGCAGAGGGATAACCCAAACAGAAATGACTTTAAATAGCCCAGATCCCAAGAGATTTTGTAACCCTCACTACCCATGGGTTCAAGTTTGCTTTATATACGATTATATTTGTGTATAGGGGGAAACATTATTTTTGTGGCCAGTGAGTGGATTTTTGTACTGCAGTTCAGATGGGGATATTTTGATTCTATTTCCAAGATACACGTCGTATTTGTGGGAGAGAGAGAGAGCGTTATGGTGATGTTTTCTGTGAATTCATATCAGAGCCAGAGTCCAGTACCTCTGTTCTTTGTTTCTTGGGTTTTTCAGGCCGCTCTATTCTCAGATGTGTTTTCGGTGCTTTGTGTGTAAGACAGGGAACGTTCTGGAAGAAAGGCAAGTCTGACATTTTTATGCGCCTTAAACAGTTCTTGTAACTTTTTCAAAAAGCGTATCAAGGATGTTGGAGGAAGACTTCTGATCCTTCACTCTCTTTATTTTTATCCCAGGAAATAAAATGTTGCTTGGTTGGGGCAAGTGTTAGTTTTCCTATAGCCGAAGCAGTTTTGGAAATTTTGCAAAGTAGTCTGTCCCTTGCTGCATGTGGTGTTGGAGTGTCAGCAAATGAAGCCTGGAAACCTGTGCTTTGCTTAGTGACATGTTGTGATGGGCCTCGTCTCTGACTCCCAGGCGATGATGGGTACCGTCTGCTTGTCTCGGGCTGATTGTCACAGGGTCACCCCTGCAGCATGTGGTCTGAAGAGGTGGCAGTAGCCCCGCACTCGGTGTGGAGTGTGGAGGGTGCTCGGAGCCCCGCAGTCCCACTGTGATCTGCTGTGCTGGGTTTCCGGAGTCTGCGGATTTCAAGCTGTGCTTAGCAGTGCTCCCTGCAGCTCTGAGCGCTCTGAGTGACAGTCCTGATTCTCGCACATGAAACCTATTCACTAGATTCCCTCCTCGGTGTGAAAAGTCAGAGAAAAGGGTTCCTGGTCGGGGCAGGGTCTGCGGGGTGGACAGCAGCCCTGAGAAGTGCAATGGAAGGGTTTGCTTGTTCGCATTCAAGTTCGGTTCCTACTCCGTGCGTCCTTGCCCTGACTCATCCCTAACCCTAGGAAGAATCCTTTCGCTTTCCTTTGCCCTGGATGGTTGAGGCACAGCATCACTGTAGGTAGGTACAACACTGGCTCAGATTTCTCTCCGGATTAACAAATCAGCCTTGGGGCTCCACATTCCTGCTGTTGCTTTTTCACAATGAATAATCCAAAGACTGGTTGTTTTCCCATGCTCACCAGAGCAGGCTGGTGGTCTCTAGTTCTCTACTCACACCTTCCCTCGAAATGACAGTGAGCTCACTGGCTCATTCCAATGGGGGGAGTGCAGGTCTCCCTATGAGCAGGGAGGAGCTAGTGAAAAGGCATCCCCGAACTGTGGATCCCATCAAGGCATGGATGCCGATACTACAAGACAGTGTCTGTGAATGCAGCCAGGATCTGTTAGCAGCACATCTGAGGGGGAAGCGGATCGTGCAGCAGGGCCATTGTTTTTCATTACATGCTAAAGCAAAGGCAAAACAGAGAGGCTCTGCTTATTTATAATTTGCAGTCTGCCTAAAAGCAGGGCATCGTGCCAAAGCTCAACTGTGCTCGCTCTCACCCCCCGAGCCCTCTATGCCTGCAAAGCTGGTGTTTGTAGCTTAGCACACAGCTGGGGATTTGGGACTGGGTATCAACCCCTACAAACCCAAAGCAATGTCACCACCTTTGGCCTGAAGGCCCATTCCTTTGGACTTAAGCAATAAAGACAGAGCAACCCCCAGATTTCAGACATCTCCAGGTGCCAAACAGGGTGTTGCTGGCCAGATTAGAATGGAGTGTGTGATTAACATGTCCAGGACATGGGTGTCATCTTAGGCAAATCCTCAGGGAGACAGAGAAGCAAATGAGATGGTGAAGATTCCTGTTTTGCATGCATACTGTAGAGCAGTTTACAAAAGTGTCATGGTGGTTCCACAGGGAATCCTGGAGTCAGGTGCCCTGCTGTGGATCTCATCCTGGAAGTCACTGATCTCATATTTACCCTGGGACACGGGGAGGGACACCCACTGGCCAGCTGGACTCGTGGTGCACCTGTTGCTATACTTCTAGAAAAAGAGTCCAGTATTTCTCTCCAGGCGCCAGGCACAGGCTTTGTGCAGGAGCAACAGGAAAGGGATCTGAATGTCAAGGCTTTTCCCGGGGTACCTGAGGTAAGGAGCCCCCTCCTCCCTCTGCCCTCTCTGCTCGGCTGTCATTGGTTTGACACAGCCTTTGCCTTCCTGCACACAGATTAAATCAAGTGACCTCTGCCAAGCTCTTTCTCCAGATGTTGCTCCCTGGCTCCCGGCAGGAAACCACTTCTGGGTTTGTAATCTACCTGCTTGGGGAAAGAAGTCGCAGAAGGCAAGGTTGCTCCTGCATGTCCTGTCCTCCTGTGAGGACAACAAAGCACCCCTCCCCCCCCTTCACTACTTTTTTTTTTCTTTTCCTGATGGTATGCTTGCTGAACCCTAAGCAATTACAGATTCAGGAAAACAAAATCAATTCACTAACTTTAAGAGCCCCAGTGCTGGGAACCCTCCCCAGAGGGGAGAGCAAAACACAGTGCTGGCTCTTGAGGAATTTTTCCAGACAGTTGGGGTTTGCATCATTCTAGCGAGACTGATAGAGGCACTCCCAGGCTCGGGGCAGATGGAGCCAGGAGTTCCTCTGGGTGTGGGGACACTTGGTCCGAGGCCCCTCCAGCAAGGACAGACTTGTGGGCGATGGAGTTCGGCTCTAGTTGATGGCCAAGGGCACCTGTCTGCTGGCCCCCTAGCACTCTCCTATGTGTGATGAAGGACTGTGGAAAAACACTTGCCTTCACGGAGCTGCAGTCGTACTGGGGAATCAGTCAGGGTGCAACAGGCAAGCCACACCAGATAACCTGATAATTTGTAGAAAGTGGAATAAAAAATGAACTTAGGGCTGTGTGTTTAGCCTAGCAGTTAAGATGGCAATTGAAAAAAAAAAAAAAAGATGCTCCCATTCTGCATCAGAGTACCTAGGTTCAAGTCCCAGATCTGGCTCCTGAGTCCAGCTTCCTGCTAATGCAGATCCTGGGAGGCAATGGTGTGGCTCAAGAGACTGGGCTCCTGCCACCCAGGTGGGAAACCTGGATTGAGTGACAGGTTCCCAGCTTCAGCTGGGCTTTGCCCTGGGCACTCTGGGCCTTTGAGGAATGAACCAAAGCATGGACTTTTTTTCTTTTTCACTCAAATTTTAAAAAGCAATACATTTATTTTTGTGCAAAAAAGTTTTGAAATCCATGCACCATGAGGCGTCTCAAAAAGCTCACGGGAAATGAGTATTATGAGACAGCTACGTGTGGATGTGCTTAAGGACCCTGTATATGGCTGCAAAACCAAGTGTCGCAGATCAGGTGTTGGCCGGAACTTGGGGAGAACAGAAGAGCTTTGGGGAACCTTGCAGAGAGGCTAGAGAGAGGGGGCATTCCAGATAAGACAGATGAGAGTGAGCGAGCGGTGGGCTGGAGCAGGACCCCGGGTGGTCCCCGCCGCTGTCACTCAAACTGGAGCCCAGCCTAAAGCAGACAACCGTGGGCGCTCCAATTTAGCAAGGCTTGAGGGAGGGGGGCGGTGCTCAGCAGTTTTTTAAGGCAGGGAGTGTGCAAATTCCTGAAAAAGGCCAGATAGTAAAAAAAGGCAGGTTAAGAGCCAGCGCTGAGGCTGTTATTTCAGTAGGTATGTAACCCTTTAAAATGCAATCTGCTAAAAATGTAACAACTGGCCTCAGGCCAGAGTTGCACAACCCTGTCACATCCACTCAGCCGTCACCCAGAGGGCTGCCTCCTGGGGACCCAGCATGCCTGCGAAGCCCTGAGCTGTCTCCCCACATTTGAATTCACTCCACTCCACTCATGTTGATTGCAGATGCCAGCCCCTGGCTTGGGGAGGGATCCCATGCTGGCATTTCTTAGCCCAGAGAAGGCCCGATAAGGAAGGCTGGGCATAATTCTACCTCCCCATGAAAATCAGATTTCCACGTGTGGCTGTGGGACAGGATGCTCTGTTTCCAGGGAGGAAGAAGAAGAAATTCTAGAAATTCTGACTGGGACTCTGGGCAGTGGGTTTCCCCTGAGCTGTTGGTGGGAGCAGGCTCTGACTGCCCTGAAGAGTGGGCTTCCTTCTCCTTCCGGTCCAGAGTCTTCTCCTGGACGTGACATTGCACGGGTAGCCTGGAGCATGCACTTCACCTAGTTCTCCTCTGGCTGCTGAGCAAGGCCCTGAGCTGGTGCAGCCTCTATGTGCACCTGGTGTGCTCACCTAGGGTGGTGTTTGTGGGCAGAGGGAGGCATGGCCCAGTCAGGACCGCAGGCTTCCAGACGAGCAAGACTCTTGTTACCTTCCCTTTTACTTAGCATTTCTTTTATTTTCTTCCCAAAAATCTTCATTTATTTATAGGCAGCGTGACAGGGAGAAACAGAGATTTTTTTAACTGTTGGTTCACTTTCCAAATGGCCACAACAGCTGGGGTCTGGGTTAGGCTGAAGCCAGGATCCAGGAACTCCTACATGGGTAGCTGGGGCCCAAGTACCTGGGTCATCCTCCTGCTGCCTTCTCAAGTGCATTGCCAGGGAGCTGGATCAGAAGCAGAGCAGCTGAGACTCAAACTGGCCCCGTCATATGGGGTGCTGGCGTCGCAAGTGGCAGCTTAACCTGCTGCCCCAGGACGCTGGTCCCAGCATTTATTTTCTAACATCAAACATGGCCCCATGGGATGTTTCATCTGGAAATAATCTTGGAAATAGCCTGATGTGACCTAGTCGTTTTACAGATGGGCAAACAGGATAGGAGAGAAGAGGTGACTCAACCCGGGCCACACCCCTGTTAAAGCAGGACCGGAGCCCATATGGGATGCCGGCACTGCAGGCTGGGGCTTTTAACTTGCTGTGCTACAGTGCCAGCCTCAAGAGATAATTTTCAAGTTGGGGTAAGGGCCACGAAGGGGAAGGACAGTGTTGTAGTTGGGGAAGACATCTGCCACTTAGGGAAATGCATGTTGGAGAAGTGACGCTTGGGTAATGCAAAGGACAGCCTGGGGTGGGGCAAAGAGTAGAGTGGGGCTGGGGATGCTGAGGCTATGGGGACACTAGGAGGAAGCCCGTGGTCTTTCCAGGAGCAGAGGGTGGAGACCTCGGCCAGAGCTTGGACAGAGAAAGCCAAAAGCCACTGAGAGCTCCAGGCAGGATTTTCAATTCCAGCATTGCTCCTGGCTGCTCACCATTGAGCGACACGTTGGGTGGGGTCCTGCCACTGCAGGCAGCGCACCCAGAGAGAGGCAACTGGACCACCTTGCCCAGGAAAGGGTGAGCACCTCCTGGAAGGAAAGCTATCAATTGCAACCTGATTTGTCTTCTTAATTTGGGAGGTGGGGGAAGGCAATGACCCCCAGATGCTCCTTAATTGTTCAGTCAAACAGGAGACCCCAGCAGACTCTGAGTGTGTGCCACACAGCAGGAAGGCGCAACCTCAGGGTTACATGCTGGGGTGAGCACAGGGTAAGAGGAGGAGTGTAAGGGGAGCAGAAAGCCCTGAGACCTACCTGTCATTCCTCCTTTTCCCTGTAAACCTTTAGTTTTACAGGAATTGGCTCCCAAACCAAGCTAGCTTCATTGTTTGATAATCCTATAAATTGTGCCCCAACACAAGACCTACCTTCTGAGTGCTATAATGTGACATGATTGAAATGCAACAGTTATTATAAATTTCCAAAATTATAGTGATTATAAAACTGGAGATTTATGCAGCAGTTTTGCTGCAAGGAGCCCAAACATCTGTCCTTTGGCATGTTTCTATAAACAACGAGATGATGACAACCTGAGTGGGTACCGCTCAGTAATCCAGGCCAGTTACTGGAAATGTACCTAGGACACCCGTGTGTGTTTGTCTGCCTTCTCCCCCAATACTGAAGTCACTTGCAGTTCTTAAATGGACATCACCTGGAACATTGAGGCAGGTGGTCCCGAATGTGCCCAGGAGACCAAAGCATCTGGATACCGTGAAATATTTCTCAAAGAACATTCACCTTGGACAACTGCCAGTTGCTTGTACATCTGTCCCTCTACTGCACCCTCTCTGCAGTGTGCATTTCTATTATTTTATTACTATTGATGGTTTGTCTATACTGAAGTCATCTATAAATGCCACAGGTTGTGGACATCAGTTTTGAATTGCAATCTGGTACAACCATAGTAATCGCATCATGATTTTCTTGCTTTCTTTTGGGTCTCTGCTTCCGGTCTACTGGACACCTGACTTCCAGGTTCATCTCTCCAAAGGACAGCCCCATCACCATGTCATCCCAGGGGTCCTAAACAGAATAATTTCAGTCTCTTCAGCCTGACTTGTGAAGACATCCATGACACGATGTCAGATATATCTTCTCGGAGAAGTCCATTTCAGTCCCTCCAGGCCAAAGCCATTTCTCCTTCTGTGATGCTTCTATCACAAACACCTCTGGCCCCCACTGTGGTTAGTGTTCACCTTCCTCCCTCCCTTCCTGAGAGCAAAAACAGCTCCTGCCATTTCTATTCACCTCAGTGCCTAGGATGGGGCTGTGGCGATGGCAGGTGCGCAGTAAGGCACCTGGAGTGGACTGACTCCTCTTCTGATTTAAACATGGGGCACTTCCGAAGCTTTCACACTGGAACAGCTCAGGCAGATGCTCCTTGGCAAATGTGGGAGGAGGGTCTTTGTTTGACAGCCCCCTTTGCTCTGCCTGTACTTTCCGTGTGTGCATTCATGGGGGTGATGCCATTTGATGGGAGTGGGGGCTTCTAGGATGGAAAGCAAGGGGCACTCTCTATAGGGTGTGTTTCAGGGACCAGGGAAGAGCTATAGGGTGGGGATGACAGAGAGGATGAGCTCAGGAATAGAGGTGGAACTCTGGAAAAACTGTCACTCTGGCTCAGAAAAGGTTGGTGAAGAATAGTGACCATAAGTCTGGCTTGCCAAAAGCAACCCAGGTATGCCTGTTGTTGATCAATGAAATCTTGTTAATTATTTGAACACTCCATGCCTTTCTCTCCCCAAATGTCTTAGCTTGTAAGACGAATTAAATGGTCATCCCAGGAGGAGGGAGGGGGTAATGGGGGTGCTGATGGTCTCCCTTTCTCTTATTCTC
This sequence comes from Lepus europaeus, assembly GCF_033115175.1. Taxonomy (NCBI): domain Eukaryota; kingdom Metazoa; phylum Chordata; class Mammalia; order Lagomorpha; family Leporidae; genus Lepus; species Lepus europaeus. The sequence goes on along the minus strand of NC_084832.1, from coordinate 100,251,385 downwards.
TGATCTTGTTTCCAGGGTGCCACTAGGTTAGTTGTCAATAATACCAGCAGCAAGTGGTACGTGCAGGGCTGAAGTCAACCAGGCCACTGCACATCTTTTAAGTTCTCACACATCATCCACTGTGCCAGGTCCTTGGGATCCCTGTGTGGCCTCCAATCCATGACCTCAGACTCAATCAAATTCACTTCTCAAGTCTTCTGTGTAAGACTCGATAAAACCTTCCGAGTCCTAAGTACAGCGCAGTGTATGAGGCGTTCCTATCAGTAACTCCAAACAAAACAAATACCAAGCAAAACACAGACTGAAGAAAAGCTCCCCAAAGTTCTAATATTTTCCTTGGTTCTTGATGTCAAAATACACAATTCAAGTGTTTTCAAAGCTTTCCTGATGCCTCCTGTTTGGCTGGTGCCCTCAGCTCGGATTTATTCTCATTGGCTAGTCCAGACCTCACCCAATCTCCCCTGTCCCCCTGTGATCCCCAGGGGGTCCTCCACTGAGCGCCTGTGACCACATCCTTGGGCCCAGCCATGGCCAAGCCAGTTCTGTCTGGGTGGCTTTTCAGGGCGGGAATGGGTTCCAGATGTTGCCAGCGGGCGGCCACCAGGGAAGACCTGAGTCTGAGGGGGCTTGAAAGTTCCCGGAGCCAGCCAGAGCTCTTTCTTTGTTCCGCAGCCTTGAAAGGGGCTGCTCTGGTGGCGCCCCAGTGGGGTCTGGTTCGCTGGGTCTTTTCTGGGAAAATGCTGAGAGAGCAAAGCCAATGATTAAGGCTGTCTGTGAGCTAGAGATGGCTGGGATCCGGTGCTCGGTCTGGGCCACCCTCGTGTGTGGGCAGCAAAGGAGAGCATCGTATTTCGGAGACGGAGGAGACCAGAGAGATGCCGGGGGAGTGTGATGTGGTCCTAGGAGAAACGGTCATCCATGCAACCCTTGGACTGCGTGGCAGAGAGCATGTGAATGACGTCTGACCACTCTCTCTCTCTCTCTCTCTCTCTCTCTGCCTAACAGATACAATCAATGCATGTGTCTCAAAAGCCTCTTTCCCGGAACAGGACTGTGATTAAGTGGCTGAAAAGGGCTGGAGGAGACTGACATGGCTGGGGGGACATTGTTGCGTGATCCAAGAGAAGGGTCAGTCTGAGCAAAGGCACAGGGGACATCTGCGCCTGGGAGGGGACCAGTGAGTGCGGCATGGCAGGAGCAGAGCTGTCGCTTCACGGCATGAGTGAAGCCCTGAACGTGACGCTGGCTTCTCACCACATCCAGCTTTGTCTCCTGCACAGGTCTGGGAAGTGGACAGTGTGCAGGATTTGTTGATGTTATACTTAGATGATTGTCATTATGAAACAGCTACAATAATCTAGCAGTTCACAGTATCTCCTCTCCACATGAGCTACACAGGAGGAGGGGGGAATATGCCTTTCTTTTACTGTTTGATTTGTCCAGCTTCAGAAACCAAATCACTTTCAGGCTGCTTCTTGAGTGTGACAAGTAGCTATTTGGTTGGGTATTAGAAGAGACAAGAAGGGGCCAGTGCTGTGGTGTAGTGGGTTGAGCCGCTGCCTGCAGTGCCAGCATTCTATATGGGTGCTGGGTTTGAGTCCTGGCTGACCCACTTCCAATCCAGCTCCCTGCTATTGCACCTGGGAAAGCAGCAGAAGATGCTCCAAGCACTTGGGCCCCTGTACCCACTTGGGAGACCTGGAAGAAGCTCCTGGCTCCTGGCTTCAGCCCAGTTCTGGTCACTGTGGCCATCTGGGGGAGTGAACCAGTGAATGGAAGTTCTCTCTCTGTCTCTCCCTCTTTCTTTCTGTAAATAAAGAAATAAATCTTTTTTAAAAGAAAGAAAGAGGAATGTTTAGGTGTAGCAATGAACCAGATGCAATTTAGTGTATGGATGCTGACAAGCCCTGGCCTGAAACGTGTGGACAGCCTTTGCCTCTACATCATTCCCAGAAACCAGCCAGTCCTCCCATCAGGTGGGAGAACCATCCTTGCACGCATTTGTCACAGTGTAGAAGTTGAGACCAGGGGGTTCAGAAATAGAGCGCCCAGGTCTGAATCCTGGCTCTACTGTTTATTTTCTGCCCAAACCTGCTTTTTTCTGTCCGATAGGGACAACAGCCCTCTTCCTTATATGGTGATCCTGAGAATTAAACAAAACCGTGTACAGCAAATACTTTGTATGTTGCCTATTCCCCTAGTAAATGGTAATCAGTGCTACTCGTCACTGTCATCCATGTATTCAGTATCTACTGAGCATCAGACTCTGTGCTTAGCTCCATGTATAAAGAATGGCCCTTCACGAAGAGGCATAGGAAATGACCAGGGCACCAGGGCAGCGGCCGTAGTTCATTTGCATGTCATTTGTTGTTCCCCTGGGTTACAGGCAGGCCCTCTACTTAATGGGACTCGTAAGAGTCTCTTTTATATTGAGGGTCCTTCAAAAAGTTCATGGAAGAATGGGATTAAAAGACAAGCTTATTTTGGTGCAACCACTTAAATCTATGCATATTTTTCCTAATATGCATTTTTGTGCATGTTTTGAAGACTTTTGGTACCTTAGCATTTGGGCTAGCAATTCAAGCCACTTCTTTACAAAGTCCCTCTTCCTGATCACCCTCTTATTACATCATTTCCTTCATAGCACTTACCATTTTCTGAACTAATTTTTTTAAAGTCTATATGAAGAACAGAGCGCGCGTGCGAGAGAGAGACAGGGAGATAGAAGGAGAGAGAGACACAGAGAGAAGCCATCTGCTGTTTCACTCCCCAGATGCCTGCAACAGCAGGGACCTGTGTAGTTGAGCCATCATTTGCTGCCTCCCGAGGTGTGCATTAGTAGGAAGCTGGTTCCGAAGCCGAGGCGAGACTGCATCCCAGGCACTCCGATATGGGATGCAGTCATCCCAAGCTGTGCCACAGTGCCCCCCGCCCTGAATTTATATTTTCACTTGCTTACTGTCTCTTTTTTTCCTACTAGAATCTAAACTCCGTAAGAATTGAGAAGGTGTCTGACTTGCTCCCTCTCTGTATCTCTGGCACACAGAAGTGTTCCGTCAGTGCTGTGGACTGGCACGGGCTGGGCTCCGAGGGCACAGATGTGAAAAATCCACTAGCCCTTCAGTTGTCCCTGCAGGACAGAGGCCATGATTTTTCTCTTCTCTTTCTTGGCCACATCCAGCATTCTGGGGAAGCAGTGCAGCCTGCCTGATGCTTGTGAGTTGTTTGGTTGAGTGAATGGAGCAGACAGGAGGCGCATGTGTCTGGCGTGAGGGGAGAAAGGCTTTTCAGAATAGCAGCAAAAGGAAAACACAGAAAAAGGTTTTTGGTGTGTGTGTGTTTGGGGGGGTGCAGGGGTTATTATCATGGACAAGCAGGTTGATAAACATTTTTACTGTTTATAAGTATCCAAATGTGGTATAAGAGCTTATCTAAGAAAGCTGGAGGTTCCCAATTTTCCAATGCTTTGAAATAGGGGCCCTTGCGTCTGTACTGCCATCCAGCCCCTGGGCCTACGTGACATTTACAAATCAGTTATCCGCACTGAGCTCCCAAGAGCTTGCTCTGCCTTTCTCCAAGCTGGCGGCTGGCCCCCCTTGACAAGAGAAGCTGGGATGTGTTTTGACAACCACGTGGTTTCCTTGGCAAGCTGCCGGCGTTCCCAGGCAGCTCAGCAGAGAAAGCTTCAGCTTTCAGATCAAGGCTGAAACTCTCAGGGGCCTCGCCGGGTAGAGGCACATGTTGACTTCGTCCAAAGACTGGCGCTTGGATTCGTCTCTGGACTCTACGAGACTTGCTTGTCTGTAGAGTGCGAAGCAGGTCTCAGGTCTCGTCATCCTTTGTCCCTAAGAAAAGGCCTGTGAACTTGTGGCACAAACACCCACAGAGCACAGGATGCATCTCCTGAGCCCCTTGTAAGAACCCCAAGCAAAGCACTAGAAGGGGACAGTAGAGACACCAGGAATCCAATCGTGGTGTTAGCCCCTACACAGATAAGGATTGAAAAATTCAAGGTAGTAGGTGCTAATGCTACTGTCAACTACACTTCCTGAGCACCTGCTGTGTGCCACACTCTGTGATGGACATTTTGCGCACAGTGTTCCCCACCACTGGAATAACATTGCCACGTTATAGAGCAGGATGAAGAAGTTCCTCAAACCACACAGCTCATGATTGGCAGAGCTGGACTCAAACTCTCTGTCTCCAGACTTGGCATCTCTGATAAGAGCCGAACCTGCAGGAGTGGAGATCCATGTTGGAGGTTGGAGGAGGGTCAGGTCACAGCAATGGTGATGCACCATGAGGCTAACATGGGTTTGGTGTAGGTGGAGAGGAGGGGCCAAGTCAGGGGAGGTAGAACTCATTAGCAAGAAGAAGAAATCTCAGCAGCTAAAAATCTGGGGGTGGGTTAGCAGGAGACACCCTGGGAGGACAGTGAGGGCTGATCCTGCTGGAGTAGAAGGTGGTGGGCTGCTATGAGGGCTGGTGGGGTGATGGGAGTGGTACTCGGGCAGGCTCATTGAGGCAGGGCTATGGGGGACTTCCAACTTCAGACTGAGGGATTTAGATCCGATGCTCTGCTTTAGGGGCGGGCAGCCATAGAGGTTTGCAAGAGGAGAATGAACCTCAGGACAGTGTGTTTTCTGGAGACTGGCGAGAATGGCACATGAGAATCGAGGCAGGGGAGCCAATGCGAGGGGTTGTGATGGCAGAGGAGTGCAGGGGCTCCCATTCCCCATGGCCCTGCTCTACCTGGGAACAGGCTCCTCTTCTCTCTGCTCACTTGCACTGCTGCACAGCTACCAACACTCCCCAAACCCAGGCCTTGCTGAGCGTTCCATCTAGCCCGCACTAGAGCTGTGGCTTGACCCCCACCAGGGTCCAAGGTAGTCAGACCATGCAGGCTCTCGCAGACCCAAAGGAGCTCATTTTCCTTAGTCTGCGGGAAGCCTCCCAAGGTGCTGCCATCACACAGGGGTGTGAATTTTTTTTGCTCTCTTATTAAAATTGCTCCTGGTCATTATAGAAGCAAGACAGATATTTTATAGCAGAATTTACTTTCCCAGATCCATTCTGGGAAGGAGGGGAAGATGATATCTCTTTGGTTAAATAGGAGATCAAAACCACGTATTCCATGGCAGCCCTGTTTGTCTTTGCTGGACAGCTGCTCACTCACGGATTGCATGCAGGATGTCACGGTTACTTTTCCTACGGAAGGTACTCAGGAGTCCCAGAAAGACAGGGTTGCTTCCTGCAGGAGAGAGGGAGCCTGTCCCTTGGTTTGGAATTGGTAGAGCACTAGAGGCCCAAGTGACACATTTATAATGTCCGTGAGTGTGGTGTGTGGGCACGGGCAGGAGGTGGGGGCAAGGAACTGGGGCACCACTCTGGGGAATCCACCCTGCTGTTCTTGCCACATCACAGAGATGCCGCTACCCTCTGGAAACCCTGCCGAGCAGACCTGACAGCCTGGGATGGGTTCAATCACATGCCTGTAGAATCAGAGACTGTCAGAGCTAGAAGTCTCAGCGCCCAACAACAGCAGTGCTCTCAAATTTTGCTGTGAATAAGAACCACAAGGAGTGCTTCCAAAATCCAGGTTACTGGGTGCCCCCCACCCTGAGATTCTAAGTGAGTCCATATTATTAGTTGGAACTCTTTTATGGAAGTGCCAAGATTAAGCTGGCAATGACTCTGGGACTGTACACACTGGCAAAACAAAGAAGCAGTTAGAATAGCAGCACAGTGGGGTCATCTGGTCAACTCCATTGCTAAGCACCAGCTCCATACGGAGGCCTTATGGGGGCATTCACACAGATCCTGAACTTCTTCCCTAAGCTTCTTGCCACCAGCCTTCTGATTTGGGCTGTTCTAGGTCCTTACCTAGGAATCCAAACCAGTGGTCACTCCCCACAGTTTTATATTGATTGGCCCTTTTTCAGTTTATATCTTCTTCCCAAACACACCACTGTTGGTCCACTGGTTCGTTATATTCTTGTGTCTTTTGATCATTTTAATTGGATAGAACACTTAAGCAGTATTAATGCGCACACATTCAATCTTTTGCAACAACTCTGGAAAATTCGGGTTCTATTTTATTCCCATTGTCTAAAAGCAATTGGAGAGGTTGAAACTTTCCCAAGCCACACAGCAAGTGCTGACTTCTTTGGGGCTCAAGCTTGGGCATCCTGGCTCCAAAGTTTATGTTCTCACAGCCACTGCACTTCGGGAGGATTCTTCCCTGACTGACACAGGCTGTCAGTGGGATGCCCACTTAATTTCCTTGGACTCAGTTGTGTACAATTATCTCCTACCAAAGGCCTCCATCGGGGTTTCTTCCACAATTTCATTGTCTGTTATGGTACCATGTGCCCTTTGTCTAGGGTTTTCAGTTCATTATCTCTAGATACAGCCAATAACTCTGACAATTATAGCCGGAAAAATCTTTTCTGCCTTAACTCTCAAAACTATGCCCTTGGATGAGAGTGAGGCATAGGATCTTTCCTCCTCTTTCTTGCAAAGAACAATATCAAAACTTTTTCCTTCTTCACCCATTGTCTGCAATCAGACTGTAGTGAGCTAGTGTTCACTGAGTATTTATACTTGTCAGAGACAGTTTCCAGCATGCTACATGTGTTATCTCCCTTGCCCCTGAAAACAACCATGTGGAATGGAAATTATCATTCCCATTAGAACTATGGAAAGAGGCAATGAAGAGATATTTTCCCAAGATCTCATAGGAAGTAAATGACAGAGGCAGGATTTAATACCGAGTAGGCCAGCTCACACACTCACGCTGAGCTAATCCTGTCTGCCATGGCTTAAGCGCATTCTCTCTCGCTAAGTCAGCAGTGAAAAGTAACTCATCCATTCAGCAAATATTTATGGAGTGCCTGCTCTTTGCCAGGTGAGGAGCAGCGGTATGGCCGCTGACTGTATGAAGCTTCGCCTAATAGGGGATCAGATAATCCTGCAACTATAGGTGAAATTGCATGTGTGAGGAATGACTGAAGAAGAGGCTGTAGTGCTATGAAAGGGTATAATAGGGCTGCTCAGGTAGATGGGAGATGGAGGCCTGAAATGACAAAGACCCCTGGAGATAAAAACCTGGGAGCCTGGGTGTGGGCAATACTGCAAGAGGCCCTGTGACCTTAGCCTGGCTTTGGGAGCCATGGGTGGAAGGAAAAGGGACGAAGCAGGAAGATTAGTTCTGACGCCTTCCAGGAAGCTTTTTGTCTCCCTTCACTTAGCTGCTCCTTTATCCAGTCCTGAGTGGATTCCCGGAGACCACCCTGAACTCGTCCCCTCTCCCAGCAGGAGAAACAGGAAGAAACTTGAAGAGAATCAGGTAGGTCAGGTCTGCTGGGCACCAAGCTGGGGTGCTGGGGAGAGGAAGATGGAGGCTCCATGGAGCTGGGGCCCAGTGGCAGCCCCCACAGAGTGGACAAGGCCCTTCTTTCTCTACATGTGCTGGGCATGCCTTCTGTGTGAAGTGGGGACCAGCCTGGGGATCCCTGATGCCCTGTCACCTCAGAGATTGCTGTGGACATCACCCCACAGGTTCACAGGTGAGCACTGGGAACTCGGCAGCTGCTCAGGCAGTTCCTCAGGTGTTTTTGTTGATTTGATTTGTTTATTTGAAAGGCAGAGTGACAGAGATAGAGATGGAGATGATACAGACATAGCTATAGATGCAGATTTATAGCTATACATAGGTCAATCTTCTACAATAGCTGGGGCTGGGATACACCAAAGCCAGGAGCCAGGAACTCCATCCAGGTCTCCCCCATGGGTGGTGGGGACTTAAGTACTTGAGCCACCACCTGCTGCTTTCCCAGGGTGTGCATTAGCAGGAAACTGGGTCAGAAGCAGAGGTGGCACTTGGGATGCAGGCATCCAAGCAGTGGGCTTAACCTGTTGTAACAACAGTGCTCTCCCCCTGAATGGTTTGCTCATCTATGTGTGTGTATGTGTGTGTGTGTTTTAATTGTGGGGGTGGAGAGTAGGGGGGAGAGAGAGAGAGAGAGTGAGAGAGAGAGAGATCCTATCCACTAGTTCACTCCTCAAATATCAGCAATAGCTAGGGCTGGACTAGTCTGAAGCTGGGAGCATGGAACTCAATCCAGGTCTCCTACATGGATGGCAGGAATCCAATTACTTGACTCATCACCTTCTGCCTCCCAGAGTCTACGTAAGCAGGAAACTAGAGTCAGGATTTGGAGCCGGGACACAAAAACCCAGGCACTCTGATATTGGACATAGGTATCTTAACCACTAAGCTAATCATCTGTCCTCAGGTAAGGATTTTCTGCCAAGGTCTTCAAGTCCTTTTGCTCAGCCCAGATGGGATCTCAGGTGTCAATGACCTAGGACATGAAGACTTCATTCATTTTGAGGGAATTAAGGAAGGGAGGTTGATGACCTAATCAAACATTTATCCCAAGAAGCAAAAGGAGAAAAAGAAAGGAAATGAAAGAGGAGAGAGTGCAAGAGGAGAGGGACAGATTGTGAGCTCTGGGGAGGAGGAGCTGGGGAGCCAGTTGTGGGGTCATCATCCTAAAGGGTGCTTGCTGTCATCCCTGCAGCTCAGAGCCAAGCTACTTGGCGAAGCTCGGACCATGAGATTACACTGAGCACACGGCTTTCAGCCTCTCCAACACCAGGGCCCAGACTGATGACGGAGGCAGGATGTCAGGTGGGCAGGCTGAGCCGACTACTGGTGTCTGGCTTATCGTGACCTGGGGATGGAATTTTTGTCTATACCCACTGGCCAGAGTGACTCTACTGACCTGGAGGCCACAGTGGAAAGTACTCTCTTTTGAACAACGAGGTTGCAAAAGCAACAAAAAGCTAATGATGAGGTCATGAGGAGGCTTGGGCTGGTACAGTGTTCTCCTGCTTTAGAGAAACACGATTAAAATAGACAGAAATGAGAAGCAACTTCCATTCATAGTGAAGATGGTGAAGGAAACGTGGTGCAGTTGAATTAGTCCTAAAGGTGAAGTCAGGAGAGAGTCACAGGTTGTTCATATCCTAACCGGTGTCTTTATCCAGTTCCTTAAGCCTTTCAGCTCTCATAGCTCTTGGTCATATAAGGGACCTCGTACTATCTGCTTTACAGGGTTGTCAATATTTCATCAATGATGTAACGTCTTTTGGATGCAAGAGCTTCTTAAGACTGTAAAATACTTTGCAAATAAAAAAGATTATTTCTCTTAACAAATCAAGGAAGGAAGAACAGTAAGTGAAATGTGTCTGTTTTCCCTATTTTGCCACAAATCCAGAGCTGCTGTGTTGCCAGGCACAGAGCGCTGCATACGACTGTACTGACAGAAGTATAATGTGAGTGGTGGCCCCTGGTACCGGCAATGCAATGATCAAATCAGGTGGGAGGAAGTTGTATGTAACAGGATGAAGAATAATTTAGTGCCCAATTCACATCTATAATCCAGGAAGCTGCTGAATCAGGGAGGCATTGGTAGGAAGCAATGCATCAGTAGGGGTGGGCTGGATTATCCTGCAGTAACAACATAACCCCCCAATTCCAAGGGCTTAAAGCCCAGTGTTGTATTTCTTACTCACCTTATTGTGTCCATCATGGGACAGCAGGGGGCTTTGCTCACTCTAATTGCTCAGGGATCAATGGTGACCAAATGGCTGCCTTCATGGAAGAACAGGAGTCGTTGGGCTGAAAGTAAAGAGGAATCTGAAGAGTGTGTGTCAGTACTCAACTCACTGCCCAGAACTAGTCACATGACTTCACCAACCCACAGATAAGCCAGAGGTTTTTTCTTTCCTTCCCTTCTTCCCTCCCTCCCTCCCTCCCTCCCTTCCTCCCTTCCTTCCTTCCTTTTAATATTTCTTGATTTAGTTGAAAGGCAAAGTTACAGGCAGAGAGAGAGAGGGGAAGAGACTCAGAGAGATCTTTCATCCACTGGTTCACTCCCCAGCTGGCTGCAATAGCCAGAGCTGGGCCTGTCTGAAGCCAGGAGCCAGGAGATTTCTCTGGGTCTCTTACATAGGTGCAGGGGCTCAAGGACTTGGGCCGTCTTCCACTGCTTTCCCAGGCCATTAGTAGGGAGCTGGATCAGAAGTGGAAGTAGAGCAGGTGGGACTTGAACTGGTGCCCATATGGGCTGCTGGCACTGCTATGCCATAGTACTGACCCCCAGAAATTATTTTAAAATTTCTTTATTTATAAAAGCAGTGTGAAGGAGAGAGGAGAGAGGGATTCAGCAGGGGTGGAGGGGTGCAGAGAGAAACTGATATCTTCCATGTACTGGTTCATTCTTCAAGTGGCTGCAATAGTCGGTCTGGACCAGGCCAGAGCCAGGAGCCAGGAACTCCATCCTAGTCTCCCACTTGGGGTGCAGGAGCCCAAGCAATTGGGGCATCCTCTGCTGCCTCCCCAGGTGCGCTAGCAGGGAGCTGTACCACATTGCTGGCCCCAGAAAGAACAATTCTGCCCAGAAATACTTGGAAGCACTAAATCACTGCTCCAATCACTCACTGAAAATCAAGATAATCAGAACATCAAGTCAGAGATCATTAAGGCAAAAATCCCCTGATGGTGGCTGGTGCCGAGAGATTCTACTTTCTGAAACAATGCCAAGGCATGATCTAGTCCTCCATGTTATTAAATGCACAAATTGTTTATTGACGCTAATCTTTTTGCTATGAAAACAAATTATTTTTTACTACTTCTTGATTTCTGAACTGATTGCATCCTAGGATGATGGAGGTGAACCAGACTTCAGAGCTCAACCAGCCTCATGGAGAGGGCCCCACATGGGGCCGGCTAAGGGTCTTTTCCGAGTCTCAGAACCATTCCGGGGCTGGCCCAGGACCCAAATCCGACTCTCTCACTGGGCTAGTCCACCGGACTCCACACCACATTTCCTTTAGCTCTTTCTCCGGGGCCAGATGTTTCCAGTTTGCAGTACCAGCTCCGATGCTATTTTTGCTGACCCAGCTGGCTCATGTAACAGCATTCATCCGCATTACTCCTTTTATCAAACGATGGAATGTCAACATACCCGGGCTTCCCGTCTGACTCCTTGCAGTGGCTGGTTTCTGAAATATCCCCCAATTCATCTTCTAGGACTCTGGCCGGCGAGTTTACGTGAGAAAGCTGTTAGTTGCAGCTATTAGGTCACTGATAAGACCCATCCTTTATTCTCTAATTATGCATTGTTGTCGGCCGTGTGTCATTACTTGGTTAGCTACTAGGATGAGAATACGTATTTATCTTTTGCTAGACTGCAGCTCCGTGAGAGCAGGGATAATGTCTGTTCTGCCCATCCCTGTATTTCTGGCCCCTGGGTGCTCAGTGAACTTTGTGACATGAATGGTTGCTGACTCCGGGCCACACACTATGCTAAGTGCTTCATAAACAAGACAGCTTTCCTCATGGAAATTTTTGCCAGGTAATACTGTTTGTCCCATTTTACAGATGAACCAACTGGTAGAGTCCACATAGCTAATAACTGATGGGCCAGACTTGACCTAGCCCCAAGTGCCTCCCACTCATTCTCCCATCGTACCCGTATTTTCCATCACTGTTGGCCAATCTCTACATTTCCCATGACCATGGTAATTCTTTTCCTTTCTTTCCATTTGCCTCTAGGACCCATTCATGCTTAATTTTCTTTCAATAAGACTTATTATTTAATGGGTTACTTAAATATCACTATCTTAAAATCAATTTAGAATAGCATACCATACGTTTCTGGTTACAGACTCTATACAGACTCTAGGACCATATATACCCCTTTTGCTGGCTGAAGTCATATTTGTAAGTTGTGCTTATATTGCATTTTTCTGTTGTGGGTGTTGAGTCATTTTCTTGTGTGAAAGAGTTTCTTCCCCACAGCTTCCTGTGATATTCCATTTTATACTAAGAAGTTTCTTCCCACTGGTTTGTATATTTGGGAAATGGACTTAAATTTTAATGTTTAGGGGTTGGGCATTTGGCCTAGCAGTGGAGATGCCCGTTAAATTTCCATGGCTCTTGACTCCAGTTCCCGGTAACAGGGCAGTGCTGATGTCCCAAGTAGCTGGGTTTCTTCCACCCATGTGGGAGACCTGGATGGAGTACTCGGCTCCCAGCTTTGGCCCTGGCTCAGCTCTGGCCATTATGGGCATTTGGGGATTGACCCAGCTGCTGGGAGCTCTCTCTCTTACTCTGTATCTAACATACTCTCTCTGTTTCCACCTATATTTCTCTCTCTCTCTCTCTGTCTCTGTGTGTGTGTGTGTCTTTCTTACTGCCTCTTAAAAAATCCTATCAAGCTGTCAGACAATAAGCAGGTAGCACTTATTTGTGATGGAATTAATTTACCTGTGAGTTTTTCAGGTGAGCTGTGAACTCCTTGGGAGAAGTGAGTATCCCCCTCCAAGTGTCCCTCTTGGAACAGGTGGTTTTCAGCAACATGAGTTGCTGACAAAGACACATCTTGTTAGACCTCAGAACATATACTGCTCATTATGGAGGGACCGCATGCACCACTGGGGATGAATCAGTGCTTCTCTGCCACCTCTACTGGGGGAAAAGGTCAAAGGGCATGCCCTACATGAGTTGGAATCATTAGCATCGTCTGCATCCATCAAGCAGAAGACTAATTGCAATGAGACACTGTCGTGGTGAGCTGCATTCTGCGGCGTTTATTTATTGCTGTGAAATTAATCTTTCTCAGTCGAGGGGCTCTTTCCAATGATGCTCTCCTGCATTCGTGTGGATTCAGCTCAGTTGCCCCAGCTGGGAGGGATATCATCTGCACCTGACCTCTCATGGTACTTTGACTACAAATCTCTCTTACGGACTTACTTGTGTCTATCCCATGTCTTCTATGCATCCATGGGAGTCTTGGGCTCAGTTTTGCACCTTGAGCATCTTTGTTTGCTTTATAATATCTACACAAAGAGTGGCTTTCACCTTATAAGGGGGCTATAAGTCATTGCTGAAAACTTATTAAATTTGGGCATAATCAAATTGATGTAATAGCCCCAGGAGATAGTCCCGGGAGAGCAGCTGGGAGTTCAACCGCTGGACTCACGTGGCCACTTTGAGCCCCGGCTCTGTTGTTTATGAGCTGAGTGAGCCTGGGCAGGCTACTTAACCTCGATAAGCTTCTGGTTTCTGATCTGTACAATGGTGATGACAAAATCCCTAACTGCTGAGGCCGTTGTGAGATAACATAATGAGATAACATAAGCAAAAAACTTAGTAAAGTTCCTGGTATTCTGTAGCGGAGAGCTGTAGTTGGAGAGATAATAATTGAGACACTTGATAGATACTTTTAACAGGAGAGAAAATTGCTGGCAATTTATAGAAAGCTCATCTTTGCAGTTGTTCTTCGAGTCATTCCACAGGTATCTGCTTGCAGTTTGATGAGCTCCTGTTTTCAGTAGTGCCACAGAGGACCGAGTCTTTCAAATGTGCAGTTCTTGATTAATTTCACTGGAGGTAACAAATTACCCAGTGAAGCGGCATCGAGGCACTCAGAACCCAAAAGATGCGAATGAGAAAATAAAAACTGTGTACAGTGCACTAAATTCTGCCTCCTCGTACGTCCCCAGGAGAGACACCTTGTTGGGGGGGAGGTAGACAAAGCAAATACCAACGAGACCTCTCGTGCTGATCGTGTGTGTGCAGTAGTCAGATCCCATGTCTTGCCTTCATTTTCTGAGTCCATAAAATGTGAGCTATGGCTTCCCCCTACAATCAGAGACAGTGTGAGGATAAACGTAGAAGAGGAAAAGGCTGTGAGGTCCTCCTGCAGAGATGAACTGCACAGATTCAGAGTGTCATCATGACTATCGTGAACGTCTCGTGACTTTACATTTACAGGAAACATCTAGGCAGAGGTCCTGCCTTTGTCCCTTCCTTGAGCAGTGTTTGCCTCCCCAAGTTTTGGTTTGCTCAGTTCAAAGGAGCCTTCCCATCGGCTGTGCCCAGCTGAGGGAGATGGGGTGGGGACACGGGGAGTTCTCTGCCCTCAGAGACCACGCGAGGAGCTTCAGAAGCTGTCACTCTCAGGTCTGCTTCTGTTATTATCGCCCCGACTCAGACTCTTCGTATGTCTCTGGGAAGAAGAAAGCCCTGGGCGGTGACAGGAAGGTGTGAACGGCAGTTCCCAGAGGGGCTTGTGACTGGTCCTGGGGCACCTGCCGCTGAGTGGCAGGTGTAAGGAGAAACGGCAGCGTCTCGTTTCTGCCCACCCTTTCCCCATCTCTAGTGCCTTCCGGGAGCACAGGGAACGCAGCAGCGCAGAGGGAGCTCCTGGAGAGGCAGCCCCCTCCTTCCTACAGGTCATAGAAGCACTTATGGCAGGAGGCCAACGGCTGAATTAAAGCCTGGGTAATACAGCCAGTGGGACAAGAGATCTCATTCTCCTAATCTGGAGCTCAGAGTGGCAGGGGACAGAGAATTTGTATTTCCATTGTGCATTTATAAAATGCATATTCATTTCATAATGCTAATGTTATTAATTGACAAGTCACTCCCTTTAATCCGTTGGGCAGATAAACACATTTTAAAGCTGTACGTCTTTCCTTTTTCCTCTTTCCTTTCCTTTTCTTTCTTTTCCTTTCCATCAAGTATTTTTGGAGCTTTGGTTTCTACCCTAGACTGTAGCGGTGCTGGAAATACAGAACATCACCTCTGCCATCAAAGGGGTGGATGGGCAAGAAAGAAAGGCGCATTTGTTGAATCTTCCCCGTTAACCCAACACTATGATCTCCATGTCCACATAGGTTTATTTTGTTTAAAGCTACAAACAGCCCCCATCACCAAGGGTAAAACTAACAATAAACTTACCTAACGCATTTAATCCTCAGAATGTCCCCACAGGGTGAATTCCCTTGTCCCCTCCACATCTTACATCAGGAGGGGAACCGAGAGCTCAGGGATTTGCTGGGAGTTCAGATCACAGAGGTCAGCAACTCACATGCACTCAGATCCCATTGGGTTCCCGGCATCTGGAGGGTGCTCTGAGTTACCCCAAGGACCCTCACCCATAGGTTGTTGGAGCTGCGCTCCTAAGGGCCCTGGCCCATCCAAGGGGCTCCCTTGCCCCTTAGAAGAAATAGCCTCTCAGATACTGAGTCCCAGGATGAGGCTGGAGACAGGAGCTGGGGTGACTTGGGCAGGGCCACATGAGCCATGGGGAGGAGTTTAAGGAGGAGGAGGTTGGAAGAACTATGGGTCAGAGGTGGGGGGAGTTCAGCTCTTGGTGCTGGCTGGCCATCTTTATTCTGGAACAGTCAGCGTATAGACTGTGCCTCTGGCAGTGACCTGGGAAACTGGAGAGAGAGAGAGGACAAAGGTGTTCTTTTCCAACTGTGGCCAAAACCTCAGTTACAGTAAGGGGTTGAGGGTTCTAATTCCTCCCTTCTCCCTTAGCAGTTAAGTGACTGTCCCTAAGTGGACACTTAGGTTCTCCACAGGTGCTTGTGAGCTCCCAATGAGGCAATGCCTGAATGATTTGATGCCTGGGGCCCAGGGCTGGGAGACAAGTCTGAGCTGTGGTCAGGATGCATCCCTGGGTGGAGGTCACCATGTCTGCAGGGCACTCCCCAGGGTCCTGACAGCCTGGGATCAGCAGGGCTTCCCTCTTTCCCAAGAGGCTAAGCTGAGCTTGCAGAGTTTCTGTCCATTAGTTGTAAAGTATGCAGCACAGTACTGGTTTAGATGCATGTGAGAAAGGTGTAATTCAAAGTATGGGGATGGGAGTTTGGTATAGCTGTTGCAATGACTGTTGGGAATCCTGTGTCCCAGATGGGACTGCCTGGGTTCCAGTCCCGGCTCTACCCCCTGATTCCAGCTTCCTACAAATGTGTGCTCTGGGAGGCAGCCGACGGTGACTCAAGGAGACCCAGGTAGGGTTCCTAGCTCCTGGCTTTGACCTGGCCCAGGCTCAGTGGTCGGGGACATTCTGGGGAGTGTACCAGCACATGGCAGATCAGGCTGTCTCTGCCTGTCTTTCTTCCTTCCTCTCAAGTAAATAAATGATATATAAATTTTTAAAAAGTAAGTGCAGTGGTTGTTTCTGTGTCTGACACATCACAGGTGAGGGGCACAGGCTGCAGAGACGCCCACCTATCCGAGAGTGAAGATCACCGTGGGACAGCACACCAGCCTGCCTGGGTGTGTTTGCTGGCTCTTTTCTAGTCTTATAGATCCAGACAAGGGCTTAGCAATCTGGCAACCCAAACCTCCCACTTAGAGACGAGGAAGCTGACGACCAGAAAGATAGGGTTTCACTAGTAGATGGGGGTGAGGTTAGTTCTGGGGACAGAATGGGGGCCCCCACCTTTTCCCTGTGCACCCAGCGCCCAGGGTCATCATCACCTCTGCCTGCTCCTCCGCCGGCTTTAGCATTTCCAGCCAGCCTCCACTGAGTGGCCCTGGGCTGCTCACTGGAGCAGAGGGAGACAGGGCTGGAGAGGGCCAGGCTGGGGCTGGCCCGAGGGGGCATCAGACGCAGGCCTTGAGAGGTTCCGGCAGCAGCGACCTACTTACAAAAGGAGCAAACACAGAGCTGCCACTCTGTATTTTATTGTTACAGAGGCTGGTAATTTTGGGTTCTGTTGTCAGAGGCACCTATGCTTAGCACGGGCAATTATCCAAATCGGGGAGGGAGAGACAGGGAAAGAGACAAAGCTGGACTCTGGTTACAGAGGATGAGGAGGAGTTGGAGTGGATGTTGACAGCAACTCACCCCCACGCCCAAATCCATGACAATCTCTACTCCCAATCCCGACAACTAGAATCCGTGTGGCATTTGACAATCTACACCCTGCTTTCCTGTTGTTGTCTTCATTTCTCTATAGCAACACTAAGGTAGATTTTTGTTTTCCTTTCAACAAATATTGATTTCTCTGGGTCCTCCTAGGTGACTAAGGGTGGGTAGGAAGTATCTAGTTAGGTGTACAAAGGAACAGAGAGTGTCCGAGGCCAAGGGCACAGCCTTAGATATGGAGTTGATGTGGCATCTGTTATGGCCCAAGGCCAAGGCTGGCAAAAGACAGTCAAGGACATGAATGCCCTGAACTCAAGACACAGAACCTGACACAATAGCCTAAAGATGACAGCAAGCCTTGGTAGTCTGGAAAGACATTGGGACTTGTAGGCCTTGGAGTCCTTCAGCCATTTAAGGACTCCTTGTAATCCTTGCCAGGGGAAAGGGGGAAGTCACAACATTTCCACCAGGTGGCAGCATTTCCTAGTGCTGGCTCAGTGGGAGGCCCTGGAGGGGAATTGTGGGGGAGAGCACAGGGAGTGGAGTCCCAGGATGGCAGGCTTATAGCCAGAGTTCAGGTTTCTGGTTCATTCCACACTCCCCTCTCCCTTAAACACACTTCCAAGGACCTCACTCTGGGAATGACAGGTGTGAAGCTGTCAGAGGCTTGTCCAGGCATACCTTCTTCCTTTCCCTCCATCTCCCGGTCTCAAACCTGAATGATGCCACCTTGCTTACTTTCCCCCTGAGCCACAGCCACCCGGGGAGCAGAGCATCTGGACCTCATCTTTGGACTGAGTCCGGCTTTGCCTTGACCCACTGCGATTCTGCAGTGAGTGACCACCTGGGACCTACACTTTCAGCTCTCCTCTTGAGAGCTGCCTTCCTGGGAGCTGTGGCTCCTGCCTTGGGTTCCTTGAAGATGGAATGGCTGGTGGTGGGGGTGGGATGGGAGCATGACAGGTGGAGCCACAGAGGAACCAAGGACAAGGAGCTTTCTTGGCTGCTTATTGTGCAACCAACTAGAGCAAGGAACAGGAGAAGATGTGAAAAGCAGAAGACAGACAGGGCAGCCTGGGATTCCCTTTGAGCTTTAATTCCACAATCTGTCAAGTGTCTGAGGGCTCTGGGACCAGTTTCACAACGTCAAAGCAGTCCAAGGCACATGCTCTCCCTTCTACCATTCCCTCAAGTCCAGAAGGGGACAATCTTAAGATTACAAATGAAGTTATTTTCCTATTTGAAGAAAGATTTCAAGACAGCAACAGCCACATCCAAACAAAAGGCTTAATTTAGTCACAAGTGCCAAAAACACACGTCCTTCGGAAAGTACATTCTTCACTGAGGGCCATAA
Organism: Lepus europaeus; assembly: GCF_033115175.1. Classification (NCBI taxonomy): domain Eukaryota; kingdom Metazoa; phylum Chordata; class Mammalia; order Lagomorpha; family Leporidae; genus Lepus; species Lepus europaeus. The sequence continues at coordinate 100,233,289 of NC_084832.1, read as the reverse complement.
GGCTAGCAAGGACTTTGGCCAACATCAATAGCTGGGACAAAGGACCGTCAGAGTACATGGCAGGCAATGAAGTCTAAAGATGGGGAAGGAAGGCTGAGACTTGGTTTAGATTCAGGTCAACCTCTAATGCTATGGTAGCCCAGGGCATTTCAAACAAGGAGACAATTGAGGGTTTCTTTTTCCTAATGCTCCCAGGCCCAGCTCTGTCTCCCAGCACATTTGGATTGTTCTTTGTCACATTTTTCCTTTAGAGCTCTGTTATGCTATTTGGGAAAATGCAGCTAAATGCGGTATTGTTTCTTGAAGCTTAGAGGCATTCCCTCTCAAATGTGCCCTCTTCCTCACCCCCCTGTGCGGTCACTGCAAAGGCTGTTTTACAAGCTAAAACAAGATGTGTATCAGAACCCATTCCTTCTGACGTCACTGCTGTCGGTGCTCGTATACGACACAGTGTATGTGAGAGCAGTGCAGGCATGGAGGGGAGCCAGCTGCATTTGCCATCAGAAGATGGGGATTGGGGCTCTAGCCCATTGGAGGAGCTGACTGAAGTCCTTATACAATGAGAATAGCAACTGTGTAGCTGAAATCCCCAAGGGTTTTGTAAATCTAATGCATTCGCATTGGGGAAAGCACAAGATGCACTATAAAATACTGTCATGGACCAGTGTTGCGATGCAGCAGATTAAGCTCCCACCTGAGATGCCAGCTTCCCATGTGAGCACCTGTTAACATCCTGTTTTCTCCCAGCTAATGCACCTGGACAAGCAGCAAAAGAGCCCAACTATTTGGGCTTCTCCCACCAACATGAGAGATCCGGATGGCGTTCCAGGCTCCTGGCTTTGGCCTGAACCAACCCCGACCATTGAGGCCATTTGGGGAGTGAACCAACACAGCAGATGGAAGATCTCCCTCACACTCTGTAACTCTGCTTTCAAGTGAATAAATAAAAAGTAAGTCTTAAGAAAACTACCATTTCTAAGATTTCAAGCATCGCCCAGATTTCCCTCCAGTTCTATTGGAGACACTTTCCCCAGGGCCCTGGAATGAGTTTTGCCCTTGAACTTGCCACACACTGGACTCAGGGGGATTTGGGCATCTGCCACGTCATGTGACTCCCTCGCCTCCTCATCCTGCACCCAGGCCGGCAGTGCTGTGGTCTGGGCTGTGCTGTTGCCTACAGCATGGGAGGGTTGAGGCTCAGGCTGGGCCTGCCTCTCTGTGCTGCTGTCACTGCAGCCTTCCCCAGGGGAGCAGATCCCCTCCCCACCCTGGCCTTATTAGAACCAGTGGGTGGAGGGACCTTATGTCTGGGGTCTTTCACCCTCTCCATGTATTTATTGCCTTTTCGTTTCCTTTTCTACCTGCCCATGAGAGCAGCCAAGATGGCTTCCCAGAAAGCTCTCAGGATGACCACGTACTCTCATTTGTGTTCCAAAGGGTAGGGTTCCCCCTGTGGGCCCTCTGTCAATCCTAAGGGCCATTTTGGTGGAGGTAGCAATGGGTGAGTCACTCCAATAACCGGATGGGTTTGAACTCTAGCAGCTGGGCAGGCCCAGGTTCAGCTCTCTGTCTCCAAGGGGATACCTGGATCCCCCATCTCCCATCTCCCTGGAATCCTTGGGTACTCATTGCTGGCCCTATATGGCTCTCCCATTACACATCAGAATCTGTACCCTGGGGCAGACGCCGCCAACTCCACCCCAGACAGATGCCAAGCTATGTGCTTTGCAAAGAACAAGTATCTGATGTGTAAGAGCTGAGGTATGACAATGAAGGAGTGAGGTTCAAGCAGCAGCATTCATGGCTTTCCAAGGGGAGGGGGTCCACACAGGAGAAGCCCAAACGTTACATCAGGTATAAAGGAAGCATGAGGGGTCTTTCCACCCAAAGATGCTGCGGTCTGTGGGTAGGTTCCAAACTCCCAGCTCTACTTCCATCCATCTTTGTCCATCCTGCAGGGCAGTGAGAGTGAACAGGGAGCTCGGCGTGTTGATCCTTACTCTTGAAAAAATGAAAAGAATGAGATGTAGAATGTAGAGTGAAAAGTCCACAGCAACGGGAAACAAGTGCATTTCCTGGCAGTCCCTGGCTCTTGGTGGTCTAGGTGGTCATTCCAGGTTGTGCCCAGGATCTTCCAAGTGTGTGAGAGGATCCACACTCTGAAGCTGTCTTCAGGGGGAGCTGCTCTCCTGAGGGCACCATGGGGCTATCTGTTGTGTGCACTCCTGGGGCAGCAGCAACCCTGAGTGTAGACCAACTCCACTGGCTCCCAGGAACTTGGGAGTCCTAAAGTGGCTGGAAAGGTCTAATCCAAGCCCTACAAGAAAGATTCCAAGGTACTCGGGGGTGGGGAGAGGGCAATTCCTTAACCCAGACCTCAGCCATCACTCAAAGTCTATGGCATTGTCTCAATAGCAGTCAGGGCAAGCAAAGTAGATCACTATTCGTCAATAGTGACACCTTGGAGTCACAATGTTGAGTGAAGAGTAAATGCGCACTGTGATATCATCCGTGCAAGCTATGCATGTGTAGCAAAGTAGAACTGTGCACGAGAAGAATGAGCACTGACTTTAGGAGAGTGACTTCCTCTTTGGAGGGAAGGTAGAGAGTGAGACAGGGCTTCCACACGGAAATTTTGCTATCTGCAACTTTTATGTCCAGGCGAAAGGACGCAGAAAAAATTGTCCAAGTCCAAACCGTCTGTTACATCCTGGGCAGCAGGACTGTGGATTATTTTCTGAACGTCTGAACAATTCTGCAATAGACCCAAACTTTAAGAAGTCATGGGTGCTGAAGGCAGGGTAAGTGAAGGAAGAGGAAGCCCGGCAGTGCAGGGCAACCAACACCTGCCCCACTCCCCTACTCTGCGGTTCTCTGCTCTGACTGCATTTCAGAGCCCTCTGTGAGGCCTGGGCCCCAACATACGTTAGAATCTCAGAAGATGAAACCTAGATTGTGAGCCCATCACCCCTCTAGGTCCTTGGTGTCTGCTCAGGTAAAAACAATGGCTGTGGTCTGCACAACCAGAGGCTATGCCACATCGTCTATCAACAGACTCCAATGTCAACCTCTCGTCCAAGGGGACCTCAGCTCTCATTTCAGAAGCTGCACTTCAAGGTTAGATCTTTTCCAGAACGTGGTTCCTACTGCTTCTCCTGCCCCGACTCCACCCCAGGGAGCTGTGCTCTGGCCATAGGCGGTTGGAACACTGGACATCACAGGGCTGGATATGAACCCCAGACCATCATGCTAGTTCCCTGCCAGGTTGGGGTCACTTCTGTCCTCCCAGGGGTGGTGCACGAGAGCCACCTTGCATTCAGCAGTCCTGGAGGGAGTCCCTGTGGATCTGTTGGTGCCCCCCAGGCTTCAGTGGCAGGGCTCTTGTTTTGTTTCATTGAAGACTTTTAAATTCCTCTTCTGAACCTGTGTGCTGTCCTGAGGTCATGATGCATGCTGGGGCCTGGGTGGGAGGAGTCTGACTCCAGGGCTCATTGTGTCCTATGACCTTGGATACCCTGCTGTGAGCCGGGAAAGGCACTTCCTGAAGCTTCCTAGATAGAAAGAGCTTCTGAAGAAATACCAGTTGCGAACACTGGGACGGCTGTTTGCATCTTTTTCGAATGGAACTGTCAAGATAGCTGTTAGGGTCTTCACTCCTTCGTCTGGGGCATCATGCAAGGCTATGCACATTGTGTGTACTCAATATTACTCACTGATGAGAAGAACAAGTGAACGCACACAGGGTTTTGAGAAAGCTGCGTCCAACCTGAGAGCAAGACTGTTATAATTAGAAAAGCAGCCCTGGCTCTGGGAACCCAGCAGAGGGGCCGGTTCCCGGTGCCCTCACAGGCAGCAGGGCTGTGCAGGCTCACAGACAGCCTGGGCCTCAGCCAGGACTTGGAAGGCTGGCTCTGAGTGCAGGCCCAGGGGAAAAGCCATCCATCATAGAAGGTAATGGCACATGGATGGCGTTCTCTCCCCTCCTCCACACCCAATCTTCCTCGGACTCCTGGCCGTTGGGAAAGAATCCGACTTTCCCAGGAGGAGAAAAGCCAATTTTAGAACGGGTTTCTTTCTTTTCTAAGCAAGCTGGTGCCAGTACGGGACATTTTGCACCAGTCTCATGCTAACGTATTCTGGAGCCTTCTCTGACTCCACTCCACTTCTCTGCTCCAGCAAACAACCTGTGCTTTCTCCTTGTATTGTCCAACCTGGAGGGCAATAATGCTAATTAGGTTGCTCCATAGCAGGAGGGTGTAGAGAGCTTCTTGGAAGAACAGCCCTTAGGCGCTCTTAAGAATCATCACGGTTGCTCCTTCCTCTCTTCCACAGGTATAACCTACATCCAACAAGACATACATGAATAGGAAAATAGCTTTTTGAGCCTCACTATTCAAAATGCAGTCCCTGGACCAGAAACTCTAGTATTACCTGAGACCTTATTGAAAATTGTAGGAGGCAACCAGTTGGCCTGCTGGTTAAGGTGCCTTGCTTATCAGAGTCCTTGCTTATCAGAGTCCTGGCTCCAGTTCCAGATTCCAGTCTTGTGCCAACACAGATGCTGGGAGGCAGTGGTGATGATCTAGGGCTTGACTTCCAGGCACCAATGTGAAAAATTTGGATTTAGTTCTGGATCCCGGCTTTGGCATCCCCAGATAGGGACATTGTAGGCATTTGGGGAGTGAGCAAGTAGATGGGAGCTCCTGTTTGTTTTGCTCTCCATCTCAGTACCTTTAAAATAAAAAAATAAACTAGCTTTCATCATTATTTGAAATGTGGGGGAGAGAAAGAAGAAGAGAGAGAGACAGAGAGAGGAAGATAGATAGAAAGATGATAGATAGATAGATAGATAATCTTCCATCTACTGGTTCACTCCCCAAATAGCCACAAAGCCAGGTTTGGTCCAGGCTGAAGCCTGAATCAGGAGCTTCATCCAGGTGTCCTATGTAGGTGGCTTGGACTCAAGCACTTGGGTTATCCTGCACTGCTTTCCCAGGTGCATTAGCAGGGAGCTGGATAGAAGCACACAGGGGCTGGCATTGAGGTGTAGCGAGCAAAGCCTCCGCCTGTGACGCCAGCATCCCATATGGGCCCCGGTTTGAGCCCTGGCTTCTCCACTTATGATCCAGCTCCCTGCTAATGTGCCTGGGAGAACAATGGAAGAGGGCCCAAGCGCTTAGGCCCCTGCACCCACGTGGGAGACCTGGATGAAGCTCCTGACTTCTGGCTTCTGCCTGGCCCGGCCCTGACCGTTGCTGCCATTTAGGGAGTGAACCAGCAGACAAAAGCAAAGCAGCTCGGATTTGAACCAGTGCTCTGACTGGGGATGCTGGAACCACAGGTGGCAACTCAGCTCTGAGCGCCACAGTGCTGGTGCTAGAAACGTGTTGGTTGGAAATGTAGACCCTCTGGTCACTCGAGTCAGAATCTGCACGGTGTCAAGACCCGCAGGCAGTGTTTCTGTTCTGCACAGTTTGAGGAGCACGACTTTATCCAGGGAGTCTCCCAGTTGGGACCGGCAGCAGTGACGTCACCCGGGAACCTAGTAACAGCGCACGCGCAAGCGCCACCGCAGACCTGCAGCACTGTGGACGAAGGGAAGGCATTCTAAGGGGCAAGAAGCACAGATCCTGGGGAGCTTCTGCTTTGCAGAGAGAGGCCAACGGGTCAAAGCAAAGCGAGGGAAGCAGAGCGATACCAAGCGCTCCTCTTTGGGGCGCAGTAAATGCAGGCGCCTCTGTGCTCTCCCTCCTTGTTTTAGAAAAGAATCAGAATTCATAATGTGGCTGACCCGCGTGCAGCCCGGGAGCGGAGAGGATGCGCGGGGAGGGTCAGGCAGATCAGCACGGACTTATCGGGCCACGGCCTCTGCCAGCTTTCACAGAGGGCCCTGGCCACCCCATTGGGACCTTCTCCCGGCAGTGGGTCTGCGGCTAAGGAAAAGGTTGCTGTAACTCCTGGGTCTTAGAACCGCTGCACGACTGCCCTCGCCACCATTCGCCTCCGATTTTGCAACTCAAGAGCCAGCCTGTGGCGTTGGGAAGCCGAGCTCTCCTCCGGTTCCGTGGCTGCCTTAGCCCAGCTGTGAGTCCTCCCTAGGAGTCACTGCCCTCATCTGTCCAAGCAGATGTTTGCTGGTCTCATTCATACACTTTTATCATAAGCTCATCTTCACTGGGACTCTCAGTGGGAGTCCCCGGCTGCTTGGCTGGGGTGCACCTGCTGATCAGCATAGCTCTCAGAGTGAGGATTGCGGCCTGGATCCATTTCTTCCTTGCTGTCTCCTTTCATCCTATGCATGGTGTATTTTTGATCCCAAAGCTTGTCCAGCACAGCCTTGAGGTTTGGTGTTTTCTCCTGGGAGCCTTTTCCTTCCAGAACTCCAAGTAGAGACCAACTTCATGGCCAGCTCCACGGGCTGGGCATTAGGGATTTGATAGTCACGTTTTATGAGGTCATTGTGACTGAGGTAGGGATTTTGTAGCTGCTGTTTCCTCGATGCTGAGAGCTTCATGGGGTTCTCAAGCCAGCTCCTAAGGCCTCATCTCCTGTTCTGTGTCTCCAGTGTTGCGCCGCCCTGGGGCCAGTGCTCACAGCGCTCTTCAGAGAGAACGTCACTATGCTGGCTTCTTAGGCCATCATTACTGCAGGCACCTATGGCTTTTTCTTTTGTGCTTTGTGGGCCACCGACATACTTACATGTGCAACTTATTTTTATTGAGCACTTTTTACATGTTAAAGTGGAAGCTTGCATTAACTTAGGCCATCACGCCCCCCCATAACAATGGTATAAATCCCAGATATCCCACAATTTCTTTCTAGACAAGGAGCCCATTTATTGGATTAGCAGAAAGAGTCTTCCATCATTCCAGACTTTCTCATCACGTTTCTACTGATGCTGGTCCAAGAGCCAGACCCAAGGCACCGGTTTCATCCATGTACCTGCCTCTCCGATCACCCAGGAGCTTCTCTTTTATTCTTTTCCTTCGTAAGATTTATTTTCTTTATTTGAAAGTCAGAGTAACAGAGAAAGAGAGGGAGAGACAGAGAGAAAAATCTTCTATCTACTTGTTCCCTCTGCAAATGTTTGCAACAGCAGAGCTGGACCAGGTGGAAGCCAGGAGCTCGGATCCCCATCTGGGTCTCCAATGTGGGTGCATTTGGGCCATCTTCCACTGCTTTTGTAGGAGCATTATCAGGGAACCAGATTAGAAGCACAACAGCTAGGACTTGAACCAGTGCTCCTTTGCGGGATGCTGGCATCACAGGCGATCCTGGCCCTGGGAGCTTTTTTCTAAGATGCTCCATCATCAGGTGTTGGCATCGAAGCCTCACCTCATCGCTCCTCCTCCCCTGGCTGGGAACTCATTTGAGGCCACATTCAGTCTTCCACTGGGCTTTCGTGGCAAGCTGCACGGTGAGCTGTGCTGTAGCGCTGCGGATGCTAATGGGGCAGAGGGGAGCTGTTGAGCGCTGGGCTCCGGAGCAGGATGAAGGCGCTGGAAGTGTCTTCTCCCTTCCTCAGCCGCGGAAGCTGCTTTTCCCACCTTCAGCTGCCGATGCAGACTCAGAGTTAACGGAGGTAGAGGTGGAGGCCCGGGAGACAAGAAGGGGGGGGATCCGTTTGTTTGGAAGAACTTCTCTTGGCTGGCTGACTGATTTTTAATATTCCAAAAAAGAGAACCAAGAGTTCTCTCTCAAAAAAAGAACCAAGAGTCTTATTATTGTTAAGCTTTCAAATAGAAGGTACACTTTGACATGAAATAGGATTGCTGTTATTTGACATTGAAAAATAATGCAATAACTTGGAATTCCGTGGATGTGGGAAAGGGGAAAGGAAGGGTCCACATATCTCCTTTCTCCTAAGAGTGGTTAACGGTTACTGTTCAAACTTAAGAGAAAATACAAAGGGGCATCGAAAAGCTTATAGGAAATGGCATTAGAAGGTAAGATTTTTTTGATGTCAGATTTTTTTTGAAATCTGTGCAGATTTTTTTGATAATGTGCATTTCCCATGAAACTTTTTTTAAGGATTTATTTCTTTCTTTAATTTGAAAGAGTTAGAGAGAGAGGATCACACACACACACACACACATACACATCTTCCATCTGCTGATTCACTCCCCCCATGGCTGCAACAGCCAGCACTGGGCCACACTGCTTCTTTCAGGTCTCTCCCATGGGTGGCAGGGACCCAAGGACTTGGGCCATCTTCTGCTACTTCCCCAAATGCATGAGCAGGGAGCTGGATTAGAAGTGGAGTGGCCGGGGCAGGAACTGGTGTCCATATGGGATGCCGAGGCTGCAGCTGGCAGCTTTACCCACTACGCCACAACATCAGCCCCTCCCTGAATCTTCTGAATAGCCCTTGTGCTAACATTAAAATTCCAAGTGTGTATTAAAGTCTATTTTAAGTTTAAAATAATTTTAAATGTTATTCAATATCACACAGATAACAATAGGGATAAATAAAAATAGTATAACTGATAAAAATTAAGAATAGATGGGAAAAGGGGCAAATGACATTGTAGAATTCAATCAATTCCTCCTCCGTGACATTGAGTACACAGCATTTTTGGTTAAAATTTGATAAGTTAATAACAGAAAGATAAACATTTTATTTTAATCAGTGACGGTAGCCATGAGATGAACAGAAAGCAGAAACAAATGGCTGTGGCTGTCCTGGGGGTGTCGGATGTCCTCATTTCTTGCCTCTCTGTAACTATTTTTGAAGGTCATAAGCATGCAAGAATTTTACAATAACAGAAACCATTTAATATGTCCGTTGGGTCAGAGATAATTGTGTCCAGGTCAGCAAGATCTGGACAGAGAAATGTTTTGATTTCCAGCGCTGCCAACTCTATCTTGTTAAGCAAGATAATGTGTGGGGGCCATGAAGGTTAAGTTCACGGTGCCGTGACAGCCTGGTGGGGTCGGGGCCCAGAGTTGACTCCCCATGTGCTGATGGATGGAGCATGGGAGTGAAAGACGGAAGCTGAGCACCTATTAAAGGGCTAGGCTGTTGGGGCAAATTGTTTGTCCAAGGGTCGCTAATCCTGCACCCAGGAAGACTGGGGGGAGTAAGGACCCCCCACCTGGAGAACAGGAAAGGCGATCAGAGAGCAGAAGGAATGTCGTTACTGAGTGTTCTTCTCGCTCCTTGGGTCCCCACGTTCCGCAATTGGCCTTTCTACCAATTCCAGGGCTCTCTTCTGGGGTCCTTGATTTCTTGAAGTTAAGGAAGAGTCTAGAGAAAATCAAAGACATTAGATGGGCGAGCCCAGATGCCTCTGCTGTGAAGGTGGCTCCCATGTTGGCAAGCAGTTGCCGAGAGCTCCAGGTCCCAGGCCTGACGATGGGGTGATTGGCTCCATGGGAAACCTAAGAAAAGAGGCTTATGCAGTGTCCTGAAACCTCACCGTGCAGGCAGCCCCTGCCCCTGCATTTCCTGCCAGCTCCCGTCGAATATCTACCCAATCATGATCTTGCCCTCACCAGGTTTTACCTCTAAGCCCTTGGTCCTCCGGGAATCTCACCAGGTAAACCAAGCAGGCTTTTGGGGTGCTCGTCAGGTTTCTGCCTTCTTCTCAACTCTTGCCAACATCTCTCTTCTCCCTAGGGGACCAAGGCTTTCCTCAAATCCATCATGCGAGGGTGGAGCAGCACTCCAGACCGTGCAGCCAATGGGAACGGACACCATTGTCCTTTCTGCATAGCACTGCCGCCTTCCCAACCCCCTAGAACGCCCAGGTCCAAGCTGCCTCCTTGTGCCCAGGTGTTTACCAGCCAACGCTGCAATGTGCTGCATGTGGGTTCTCAATGGCAGCCCAGCCCAGTGGTTTCGATTTGCCTCCTCCTTGTCTGTCTTTGTGCAGCCCGTGTGTTTTGGATGCTGTGCAACTTTATGTCTCTGTCCCTTGTCTGTACCCAGAATGCCTTTCTTTGCTTCTTAAATTTTCAAAATCTTCCTTAATGACCTCATGGGCTGTTCACTGGCCAACCTCCTGGTTGGGACTTTGACACATTGGAATCCATGTATGTCTGCCCTCTTCTAGGGTCTTTGAGGGTGAGGACTGTATCTCATCAGCCTCTCCATGCCCGGTCCCTGGCACGAGCCCACACACAGCACACAAGCCAGAGCCTCCGCTGCCCAGCAGAGTGAAGCTGAACTTTGGAATCGAAGTGAGTGGCGGTCCCAGCGCTGCCGCTTTCTTGCCTTGCAATTGGGGCACCTGACTGCTCTGAGCGTCAGCTTCCCCTTCTGTGCTACAAGGCTGGCTGAGGTGCATTCCTGTAGAGCGCGTTGCACACACTAAGCACTCAGTCAGATTCAACCACAATGATACGATGAAAGGAACGTAGCGTGCCTTTTCAGATTTTTTGTTTCCTGCCTGTGTTTTCTCTGTTTTGTAAAAACCCTTAGCTAGCATGAATGACGCGCCCTTCCAGAATTTGAAGATGCAGCCCTGAAATCACAGGAAGAAGCCAGACTTGGTGAGCTCAGCAGTTTGTGCTCAGGGTGGGAAGCACACGCAGGGCTTGGCTTTCCCTCCTGTCTGCAGGTGGCTGGTGCCTGCCATGGAGGTGCGGGAAGATTGAGGTCGCCCCTGTGCAGGCACAGCGACACTGGAATGACGGCTTCCCGCTTCACTTCCAGCCGTCACAGCGGATGTAGTCAAGGCCTGCTGCCCGTGTTCCATCACCGCACGCTTGCACCCCACGGAAAATTAGTTGAAAAGACTGCGGGATCTTCTCTGGTTCCCCAGAATTAGAGAAGTTCCCGTGAAAGTTTGGCGGGCGGGGCTGTCACACACGTGCTTTGGGTGCCACCTGCTGGGCAGATGCCATATTGCAGCCATTCTTCCCCACCTTGGTTGACAGTCTTCAATCAAGCAGAAAAAAGTCACTCTCCCACGCAGACCTTTTTGGTTGGTTTCCACCACTCTCCCAGCTGTTCTGTAGGGAAATCGCAATGACTTGTCCAAATCCAGAGAGCCTTCTAGTGATGCTGCGAGGTCCAGAGGGCAGCCACTGCCCTTCTGGGGTCCTGGTTGTATGGTTTTCACACTACAGCTGCTCCTGTCCACACATCCTTTCCTCCCACTTCACTTCCACAACCCAGGTCTTCCTTCTCCTGCTGCAGTGACTACAATGTCACTGTCATTGCTCTCCATCCCTCCGCCATCTTCCGCTCTAATTCCCCTTCCACCGTGCGGTCAGCGATGTGTTTAAGACAAAGATCCTATCACACCACTGCCCTGATTGAAAACAAGAACAGTGTTTGGCAGAGGTGTTTGGCTCGGCAGCAAAGACGCCCCTTGAGACTCCTGCAGCCCATATCACAGTGCCTGGGCTTGAGACCCAGCTCCGCTCCTGATTGCAGCTTCCTGCTAATGCACACCCTGGGGAGGCAGCTCAAGTACTTGGGTTTCTGCTGTCCATGTGGGAGACCTGGATGATGTTCCAAGCGTCTGGCTTTGGCTTGACCCATCCGTGGCTGTTGTGGCCATTTCGGGAGTGAACAGGCAGGTGGAAGATCTCCCTCTGTGTGTCGCGGTCTCTATCTCTCTCTGTTGCTTTTCCTTTCAGATAAATAAAAATGAATACATTAAAATAACAATAACAAAATTCTCACAGTTTGCAAAGCAACCAGGATAAAGTTCGGCTGTCTTAGCCTCTTGCACGATGTCCTTGACCCCTGCCATTGCCACTGCCAGCCTCCTCTCCAACTCCCTCCCCCACTCCCCACGCCCTTCAGAGGCTCCGCACACCAGACAGAGCGCGCCTCGGCTCTCATGCTCCATCCACCCTTGCTCACCCCTCCCCGACTTAGCAGCAGGTGCTGCTTCCCCTCTGCCTGTGCCCCTGACGGCTGCCACACCTGGGTAATGCTGGGTCCTCTCCAGAGCCAGACTCCTCCCGTCTCTGCTGTGACCCGCGCTCATTCCTGCTGGGTTTTGGTTGGCTTCCACCACAAATCCTGTGTTAGAATGAAAGGGTGAGGTCAAGGTGCTCGTCCTTGCCCCCAGTCCTGAGAGCAGTCCCTCCGCCATAGCCTCCTCCATCCGTGCAGGTTTAGAGGTTGTGTGGTTTTGTGGTTCTGGGTTCCTGCGTGGCTCTCTTGGTGCGCCCCACAGCCCCACACCCTGGTCTTCCCGGCCTTCTTCAGGCTCTCAGGCTCTTTTGTTAACCCTTTCCTGTGTTCTGCCAGTGAGACCCCGACTGATATACCCTCTTCCACGAGGCCTTTCCTGCCTCCTCCTTTCTTCTATAACAGTGAGTTATACTCTAGGACTCCCACCTAGAGTCCTGCGCACGCATGTGATTCTCACTCCTGGGATTTGCTGCTTGCACCATTAGCAATCCTATGGTGGTGCCTTTTGTAGCCACTTTCGTGTCCATGGTCCCGAGTACAAGGTCTGGTATGCAAATGGAGTCCAGAAACTTGACGCATCAATCAGTCCTCGTTTCCCCAGAGAGACTCTGGTTTCAGGAAATTGAGGTTTGGGGTTTGTCCTTTATGGGGACCAGTTTAAGTGTTCCTATCGTAGACGCGACCCTCATCTGATCATTCAAATGATTTCCTTTGGAGAATGGGCGGATCCAATACATCGGAGCGTGCCCTGCTCAGGCTGTTAGGGGCACAGCTGTAGAGGGAAAGCCCCATTACACACAAGAATTCTCTGCGAGTCCTCGAGGACCCACGGCGCCCTGAGGAGAGAGACCTCTGGCGGTAGGAAGAGGTATTGCTGGATCAGCGCTACCAGCGCCAAGAGGGTCCACAGAGGGTTGGCGTCATCCACCCGGCTCCGCCCCCTTTCCCACCTGCTGGAACCAAGGACTGCCCTGGGCTTCTGGTCGGGGAGATCAGGGGTAGCGGGGCGGCGGGGGGATGGCGGTGTACAGCATGAGTCTGTTGTGCTTCCTCCACCCCAGCCGTACTGGCGTGGCCGCTTTTACCTTACACTGTGCTAAGGCACAAAGACTTCCTGCAGATATCTAAGAAGGAAAAGCCCAGAGGCAGGCACTGAGATGGATTATTGGGGTTGGAGGAGGGGTGAGGGCTGGAGGCACTGTGTGTCTTGTGCTGCTCTGCCCCCTGGACAGCATCCGGGATTCTGATGTGCGCACAGACAGGTGATGAGACAATTTGTCATTCAAAGGCTCTGGCTTTCTCAGACGGTCTGGGCTGGTGGCAGGAACAGTACAGGGAAGTGGCCTAAGGATTTGGCTTATCTGCCATTGAAGTGATTCTGAACATATCAAGGATGGGAGTTTTTCAGGGGTGTTTGGAAAGTTTATCTAGGATTCAACATGTGATGGTTAATCTATAGCTGCAAAGCTCTATGAATCTAGAGTGCATTTATTTAAAATTTAGTAAGTCAGTTAAAAGAGGAAGCCATGTTGGCGTACTTGTTCTGGAAAATAGTGTGGGGCGTCTCAAAACAAACCCAGCAATGCCATTTTTTGGTAAATATTCAGAGGACATGAAGTGAGTATCTCAAAGAGATATCTACACTCCTGTGCTCATTGTAGCGTTATTCAAGATTTGCACCCAAACTAAGTGTCCAGCATCGATGAATGGGTGCTGGAAGTGTGACTCATGGGGGTAAATAGACAGTGAAGTGCTACTTAGCTATACAAAAGAAGGGATTCCTGCCATTTGCAACAACATGGATGGACCGGGAGGACATTTTTGCTAAGTGAAATAATCAGATACAGAAAGGCAAATATTGCATGAACTCACTTACATGTGGAACTTAAAAATGTCGAATTTTTAGAAGCAGACAGTAGAACAGTCAGTGCCCAGCGTTGGGACACGGAGTCCATGGACAAACACCAGCTAAAGGCTGCAGACTTTTAGTTACAAGATAAGTGTGTTCTGGGAATGCATTGTGCAGTGAGGCCACTGTGGTTCATAATACTACACGCATGCTACATGTGTGTTACATGTGTACTACATGTCTACTACATATCTACTGCATGTGAACCTGAGACTTGCTGGCAGAGTGACCTCCACCATCCTCACCACACACACTAAAGGATAACTGTGTGGTGATGGCTGTGTTCCTGAAACCACTGCACAGAGTATATGCATACAGATGATGGTGGCGTGCACCTTGAGCATATACAACTTTTTTTTATCAGTTGTGCTCGAGCCACAGTCACAGTTGGGGATGGCTGTGTGAACCCCTCGCCCACCGCAGTACCCCTAGAAAATACCTTTGGATTCTGTCCTAGCTGCTCCTTGATCTTCGTGCTGCTTCTCTTTCAACCACTGGACACCTGCACTGACCTCCTGATTTCCCCCTCTCATCCTTGTTTCTTGGCCCCCATTGCGTGTGGGGGTGGGGAGTTGGTCTCTCCATGTCTCTATATTGGGAATTCCAAGCCCGTTCTGCGAATAGACTGGCATTTGGCTTCCTGTCCTTATTCTGAAAAGAGGTTCCTTTTTTACTGACCCTATTTTTAGTTCCCCGGAGGTCACTGACCGTGGCTGAAAGGAGGATTGAAAAGGCCACAGACTTGTGTGTGTTTGCATGCTGTAAACTTGTACGTGGGGATGGCCTCGGAAGGCACAGTTCAATGGCTTTGGGCACCACTGTTTCCCTCCTTGTGCCCTGGGGTACATGCGGGAAGCATCAGTTCCTGCTGGCCATCTCTGTGAGGATGCACCATGAACTGCAGGGAGGGAGCGAGGGGGCTGCTCCTCACTCCTCACTCACTGTAGGGCAAGGGGAGCTTCGGACCCTGGCACCACTGGGTTAGTGGCAAACAGCACCAGTCACGGCTCTGCTCAAGGGGACTGGCTGGGGCTGCTCGGCTCCCTTCTGTTCTTGGAGACCATCAGGGAGCCAGGGGCTGGGAGGGCCGGGTGTCAGGGTACCCTAGGCTGTGCATGTTCTCTCGCTCTGGTGGCCAGGGTGTCTGGGCAGCCCCTGCACCAAGGGCTGGTGTCAGCTCGGAGGTCTGCTGGTGACCCATCTGCCACCTCGCCCATGCAGTGCTGCTCATGGGTCCCAAGGGCTTTGGGGAGGGCACTGGGCTGGCACCCGAGTGCTCCACAGCCACCAGAGGCCCAGGGGGCGGTGCTTTAGAGGGGACTAGGAGACTCCTGGTGGTGGCGGGGGCGCCCTTGCCTGGTGAGGAGGAAAGCGGTGAGGGCGAGAGGGAGGCACTGGCTCTCGTCCAGGAGAAGCTCCACACAGGACACCTCCAGGGTTCAGCTGAGGCCTTATCTGTACACCTGCAGCCGAGTCTGCCACCTGGCGCCCGCTGTGGCAGGGAGAAAGCTGCTGGCTGCTCCTGGGGCTCCACCCGCTCCTGCTGTGCGGCTGGAGGCTCCTTCTCCTGGGCTACAGCCCCGAGTCCAGCAGGCCTTCCAGGGAGAGCCTTCCTCCCTCCCGAGTTATGCAGGTCTCTCCCCTGGCAGGGGCGAGCAGCAACTCCTGGCCTTCCCCGCTGTGGTCCCCGAGCTGGCCTTCGCTGCACTCTCCAAACTCACGCTCAGGGTCAGCAAATGACGCAGGTGCAGCTCTGCCTTGTCTGCCTGCATGATGTGACTCGGGACAGTACGCTGGCCAGTGGCATCTGTGCCTGCCCCACGGCCCCTTGCCAGAGTCAGTGTGACCTGTTTGGGAGAGTGAACAGGAGGAAGAGTGGACTTGTCCCAGCCGATCCCTTGCAGACTGGCCTCCCGGCAAAGCAGGTGGCAGCTGATTGTGGGTTAGCCAGGACCTGGGACATCTGTCCTGGTAGGAATGTCCCCAACTGCAGACACTGATGTGGCAAATCTCAACACTTGTGGGTGTTACTGTGCAATTGTGACATCCAAGCTTGGAGCTAGCTCCTTGCTCGAAGGGGTGGGCTGGCTGCTCTGCACAGCTGCCGACATGGAGTGGGCAGGGGAGGAGGGGGCCGGTGTCCTGCTCTGTTGAC
This sequence comes from Lepus europaeus, assembly GCF_033115175.1. Taxonomy (NCBI): domain Eukaryota; kingdom Metazoa; phylum Chordata; class Mammalia; order Lagomorpha; family Leporidae; genus Lepus; species Lepus europaeus. Next base: position 100,217,350 of record NC_084832.1, on the reverse strand, counting down.
TGCTTTTGTATCCTGGCTCTGATCACCCCAGGCTTTCCTAATCAGATAACTCAACACGCTGTCTCCCAAAGGCTGAGGTCCCTGGCAGCCAGCCTTCCAGGTCCTTCCCACTGTCTCAGCAAGCAGTGTACGCCGGAGCTCTGCTCCCAGGCCCTGCTGTTTCCGTCGGTTTCCCCAGGGAATGCTGCTCCGGCAGGTATAGGCAGTGAGCAAACGCACCGAGCTGAAGGCATTGCTGTGGTTTCTTCTGGCCTTTTGTCTCCCGTGTGTACGTGTACAAAAGGGTGTGCATGTGTGTGCATGTGTGTGTGCATGTGCTTGTGGGTGTGCTTCAACAGAACTGGCATCATGTGACCCACAGAGACTGTTAATTTTATTAATCGGTATTGTATTTGTGGATCATTGTAGCTAATTTATAGACAAATTACCAGAGCAGTACTGAGTTCCCGAATACCTTTTACTCAGCATCTTCTGATGTTAACAAACTGAGACAGGTATGGTACTTTTAAAAAAAGATTTATTTATTTGAAAGGTGGAGTGACAGGGGGAGAGAGAGTGACAGGGGAAGAGAGAGAGATCTTCTATACAGTGGTTCACACTCCAAATGGCAGCAACAGCCAGAGTTGGGCCAGTCTAAAGCCAAGTACCGAGAATTCCATCTGGATCTCCCATGTGGGTTTAAGGTATCAAGCACTTGGGCCGTCTTCCGCTGCTTTCCCAGGCACATTAGCAGGAGTAGCCAGGACTTGAACCGGTGCTTCTGAAAGTGATGCCGGTGTTGTAGGCGGCAGCTTTACCTGCTGCTCTGCAAGGCCAGCCCAGCTGTAGTGCATCTGTCAACCTCATCACAGACTGTTTTCAGACTCCCCAGTTTTCCATGAATGTCCTCTGTCCAGGTGCAACACAGGACACATCGGTGCCTTCAGGCATCAAGTCTTCCTCGGTTCCCTGGTAGCCTTTCCTTGTTGGCCTTGATCTGGGCAATTTCAAAGAGCCCTGGCCAAGGGCATTGCAGAGGATCCCTCGGTCTGGTCTGTGGGGTGTTTTCTCAGGAGAAGACCGAGCTTGTGGGGCAATGGGGGCAAGCCCCAGGGGCCGTGCCCTTCTCACGGCTTGGTTGTCACAGCCTGCTGGTGTTGCGGCTGTACACTGCTCTGCTAGCCTTTCTCCGAGCTTGCCTTTGGGCGTGAGTCACACTTGGGAAGCAGATCCCAAGGTGGCTCCCTTGAGTTTGTTCTTCCTCATTTATTGTTTTTTCTTACCACCGAGGAGTCCCAGGTATGTATTTTGTTTTGTGCGGTTGTGATTCACTAGAGTAATTATGTGTGTTGTCACTCACATTGTCCTGGTTTCAGCCACTGGGATCCCTTTCACATTGGCTCCCTGGTCCTTTTGGTGAGCCCTTACACTACTTTTTTTTTCCCCTCCTTTTCCTTGCTTTCTGGCCTTAGGAGATGCACCAGCTCCACCCTGTGTTTCTCCTGCCATGGGCCGTTTCTCCCAGCAGCCCTGGTTTCTTGTCCTGGAGGATGGTGTGTAAAAGCTAAGATCTGGGTGTTGGGGTTGCTCATTGCGACTGGGGTGTCACTGCCTGCAGGCCTTCTGAGCAGACATGAGGGCGCACAGTCGTGTGTGGGCTCCTGGGTGCACAGCTGTAGCAGCCTCTCTACCTACTTCTCTGCATAAGTAGGCCTTGGAGTTCCTACAATAAACGAGAGTTCTTGTCATTTCCTTCATTTCTAACGCCCTGTTGTGGAGCTCATTTTAGCCTTTCTCCTTGGCTTATCTGCAATCTCTTCTCCCCACAGCAAGAAACTTGGATTTCATTTTCATCTATACAAACAGAAATATCATGTTTTTTTGCCGCAGTTCATCTAGCTTTCTGCCTAGAAAATACGAATGTGTAGAGCTGGTGTCTCCATGTGGAACCCAACTTACTGACTTGCTCATTCAGCGGCAGTACACTTGTATCTGTAAAGTGGTTTCAGAATGGCTAACCTGTAGCTCTGGAAAACTGAGTGTTGACATTTGTCTATTTTAAATATAAACTTTCTGGGAGTATACCGAATACATATGCAAACATGCTCCAGTTGAAGATACAAGGCTTGCATTTCCATAATGTGAGTACATTCTGTTAACTTGCACCAAGATCAAGAAGCAAAACACCACCCAAATTCCAGAAGCCCTGAGCCCTTTGCCCATCACTCAGCTCCACAAAGGGAGGTGCAGGTTTAACTTCTAACACAGTCGGTGAGCTTTAGCTGCTTTGGGTTTCAAAGACACGAAGCACCCAGGATCGTGTCTGCATCGTTCACATAGATGGTGCTTCTAAGATTCATCCCCATTGCAGATCCTTGGGGCTCATTCATTGCCACAAGTTCTGCCTTAACGGTTAGCTGTCCAGGTCCACAGCAAAGTACCTGAGAGAAGCTAAGTTTCTAAAGATAAAAGGTTTATTTAGCTTGCAGTTTTGGAGGTTTAAGTTCAAGACCAGACAGATAAGACCTCTGATGGCAGTGGCAGCCTGCATGCAGAGGAAGCCAGGGCGAGCCAGGCAGCAGAGCGAGCCACTGGACCTGACTCAGGCTTTAGAGTGGCCCTCCTGGGACTGGCATCCACAGGTTAGGCCGCTGCCAGCAATGCCGGCAACCCCTTCAGAGCACCAGTTCAGGTCCTGGCTGCTCTGCATCTGATCCAACTCCCTGCCACCATGTGGGAGTGTACTTGGGCCCCTGCTACCCGAGTGGGAGACCCAGCTAGACTTCAGGCTCCTGGACCAGCCCAGCCAGCCCTGGCCATTGTGGCCATTTGGAAAGATCTTTTTTTTTTTTCTCTCTTTCTCTGCATTCTCCTCTTCCCCCGTCCCCACCCGTAGCTCTGCATTGCAAATAAATAAACCAATCTTAAGAAATTCTAAGGTCCCCAATTTAGTCCAGTCACTTAGAGTTCTGCATTCCACGCTGGCCCTTGGTCCTCAGAGCCCCTCCCCAGGAGGCTTATGGAATTCTGGAAGGTGATCTCTGAAGCTCAGGTAGGGGAGCTGCTCCTGTTTGGCGTGGGGTGAACAAGACAGCTGTCTTCAAATATTTGAAATACGACTTGAGAAAGAGATTTACTTATTCTAGGTTATGAAGTTATAGCACTCATTGGTAACTAAGAGATGGCAGTGTTCCATTTTATTTATTTATTTATTTTTGACAGGCAGAGTGGATAGTGAGAGAGAGACAGAGAGAAAGGTCTTCCTTTTTGCCGTTGGTTCACCCTCCAATGGCCGCTGCGGCCGGCGCACCACGCTGATCCGAAGCCAGGAGCCAGGTGCTTCTCCTGGTCTCCCATGCGGGTGCAGGGCCCAAGCACTTGGGCCATCCTCCACTGCCTTCCCGGGCCATAGCAGAGAGCTGGCCTGGAAGAGGGGCAACCGGGATAGAATCCAGAGCCCCAACTGGGACTAGAACCCGGTGTGCCGGCGCCGCAAGGTGGAGGATTAGCCTGTTAAGCCACGGCGCCGGCCAGTGTTCCGTTTTGTTGTACCTCTGGTTTAACGAAGGTGACCAACCGTGTAAGCCAGGACACTTCTGAGAGCAGAAGGGGCACTCAGAGTAAGCACACCTGGCCTGAACTGGGACTGCCCCAGGCAAATCAGGATGCTGAACATCACTGTTTTATGAAACAGAGACCTGAGCGAGGTGGTGGAAGGCGGGCAGGGTTGTACACAGACCTCTTTCACTTGTTGAGAAGGTACACTGGATAATGTCCGAGACGCTGGCTGGCCATTGGGTGACGTGTGAGGTCTACAAGTCCATAATCAAACTTAGAAAATGATCAACTATATTTCCGAGATGAATAAATGAAATTTCCATTTTTTCCCCATCTCAGTCTTTGTGGAATCACACATCCCACGAAACCCCACAAGTTAATAGCCTTCTTGAAGTCTGATTGCCTAGAGTTAATATAGTGTTGTATCCTGAGAGAGAAGATCTCATGCTGAGTGTTCTACCTTGGCTTTTGCAAGGCTAAGACGGGAGGGCTATGGAGCTTGTAAGACACTGGGCACTGAACCCAAAGTTCTGTGGCTCAGGGCAGATCCCATTTGAGGTGCTGTGAATCCGCGCAACTTTCTCTGGGTGCCCCAGGCAGACTGCTGTTGGTCATGAGAAGCAAAAGTTGCTGGAGCGTGCATGAGCCTGAGGCTATATGCCTCTATTTGGATAATGGATCACCCTTTGTAAAAACTTCATATGTTGAGAAGAGCTCCAAAAATAATACAGAAAATTTCCATATCCTTAACTCAGTTATCCCTGGTATTTGCATCTGACATAATCAGCAAAATGAACAAAACTAAGAATTAGCATGGGAGCAGTTATCAGCAGCCGAACTTCCGATGGCATTCCGATGGCATTCCGATTCCACTGTTTCTCCCATTCATGTCCCTTTTCTGTGCAAGGCTCTAACACTGTATTGTGCGTGTCCCTGGGTTGTCACATCTCCTCCAATCACGGGAGGTTTCTCAGTCTCTCCTCGTCTTTCAGATCTTGACGCATTTGGCGCATACTGGTGGTATTTTGTAGAATGTCCTTCTATTTAGGTTCCCTGGATGCCTCGTCCTGACTGAGTCCGGGTTACAGGCTACTGAGAGAATCACAATGAAAGTGGTTCCCTGCCTTCCTCAGCGCTGCGAATTAGGCAAGGCCTGAGGTCAATAAGTCACGTTATTGGTGATGTCCTCCTCGTCACTTCCTTAAGGTGGCGTTGGCCAGGTTTTCTCGTGGTACAATGACTGTTTCCCCTTTGTAATGAATTCGTTGTACCTTGAGTTCATGCTAATAACTTTTTTCTCAAAATTTTGCCCGCTAGTCTTAGCTGCCTCCATTCTCACCTTTTTTAAGCTGTGTCAAAGGAATTCCTCATTTAAAATGCCTGGAGAGCAGGGAGCTGACTCCCTAGCTTTCTACAGTATCTGTCTTTCTATCTAGCTCACGTCTGTGGTCTATTTTTTCTCTACATCCACCTCATTCTCTCCCTCTGTGTGGCTGTCTCTGCTCTCCAGTTCCATATGATACAGAGTGTGGCTGCCATCATTAGCTTAAGAGACAACTCTAAGGGGTGAACTCTCCTAATTCCAGGTCCAGGTTCCTGGCCGAGGCACTCTGATTGGTCCATTCTGGGTTTATAACCAACCCTTGATGCACAAACTCGGCCCCAGGGATGCAAGAACAAGTTGCTCACCTAAGTTTCCTAGGGACCCACCTTCATATTGGAGGAGGTAGAGACGATTCCTTGCAATCTTTGTTGGAGGATCAGCCCCTCCTCCCCAGTGACTATGCAACCCCCGCCGCAAGTCTGGGGCACAGACAGAAAGAGAAGACGGGTGACCAGACCTCGCAGGGGATGTGAGTTCCTCTTCTACACCTTTGGCGCACATTCCAAATCTGAGTCTGTGACAACTTAACTCCTCTGTCTTGCTCACCACTCAAGCTAGAGTAGCGAATGATCCCAGCTCTTAGAACTAAATATGGAATTACACCCGCGTCAGGGTGAGAGGGGAGGGACTGAAGGTCACGAATAGTTCCCTGCACTTAAAGTTCTCAGGGGTGATCTGCGGAGCTGAGTTATCCATCCAGCTGCGTTTGCTTAATTTCCCAAAGACACGGAACTAACACCCAAAAGCTAATCCCTTAATGGGATTGACCCTAAAAAGCATCAGATTTTTCAGAAACAATCGGAAAATCTTTTCTGAAAGGAGAGCTGCCTGGGTGAGATTCTTCAAGGAAGGAAAGCAGAGCGTGCCGCCTGGTTTGGTGGGGAGGGCGGGGTGGGGGTGGGGGCGGTGCCTGCTGGGCAAGCGATGCGCAGTGGTATTTCCTGGATTCCTCGTTCATACTTTCCCCCTGATGTCAGGAATGGAGCATCCTCTTCTCCTCTGGCAGCTTGGCTGTGGCACTAAGAAATCCAAGATAAATGAGATGCTCTGTGAATGGAGCCCAAAACAGCTGGACATTGCTGGACACAACTGCATGGCTGGTCAAATGGGGACATCTGGTTCACTTCCCCAGAGGTTTAGTAATGGCAGCAAGGCCAATAAAGATAATCCAGGCAGCTACCACCAGGCTGAGGCTCCCAGGAACCCAAACACTGGGCTGGGCAGATTGGGTTTCTTTTCCCTGGGAGCGGGGAAGGGAGAGGGGCAGGTGAGCCAGCTGTGTGCCTGGCTTTTCCTGACTGCAAGTCTGGGTTCCTATGACAACTGGGCACAGCCTCCTTCCCTGGAAAAGTGTGGAATGTTTGCACCTTTGTATCTGAGGACTATGACTTCCAGAAACTTCTTCATCCTGAGAATTCCCAGGCCATGGTGTGACGGAGACTTGTTTTACAGTGACCGGGTGGAGGACTCCGAAGGCTTGGAATTAAGGCTCTTCTACGTCATACAAGTGCTCAGTGGTCTCACGGAACAGTCTATGCTGCAACTCAATTGGTAGTTTCTGTCTTGGGATTGTTATGAACATTATATAAAATTATGGATAGGAAGAAGTTTGAGAAAAACGTGGGGCATCTTGGTGGCAGGTGAGATGCTGTAAAAGGCAGCTTGTGATGCCTCCATGGTAACAGAAGACTGGAGGGCTGACGGCCACAGACCATGCTGCTGTCTCTGTCTCAGCCTCTGCTCTTTACCTTTTAAAAATGACTTCGCTCCTTTTTTTTTTTTTTTTCATAAACAGAATATCCAGGTGGAGCATCCCTTAACCAAAATGCTTGGGACAAGAGATCATTCCTCTTTTGGATGCTTTCAGATTTTTGAAATATTTGCATATGCATAATGAGATATCTTGGAGATAAGACCCAAGTCTGAACACAGAGTTCACTTTCCTTCCTTCCTTCCTTCCTTCCTTCCTTCCTTCCTTCCTTCCTTCCTTCCTTCTTTCTTTCCTTCCTTTCTCTCTCTCTCTCTCTCTCTCTTTCTTTCTTTCTTTCTTTCTTTTACAGATAGAGTTAGTGAGAGAGAGAGAGAGCGAGAGAGAGACAGAGAGAGGTCTTCTTTCCGTTGGTTCACTCCCCAAATGGCCTCCGTGGCTGGAGCTATGCCAATCGGAAGCCAGGAGCCAGGTGCTACCTCCTGGTCTCCCATGCGGGTGTAGGGGCCCAAGCACTTGGGCCATCCTCCACTGCCTTCTCGGGCCACAGCAGAGAGCTGGACTGGAAGAGGAGCAACCGGAACTAGAACCCCGCGCCCATATGGGATGCCGGTGCTGCAGGTGGAGGATTAACCAAGTGAGCCACGGCGCTGGCCCCCCACTTATGTTTCATAAACCTTGTATACGCACAGCTCAAAGTTTATTTTCTGTACTATCGGTATCCGCTGCCACTCATCACGTGAAGTCTGAAGTCAGTGGTGGAATTTTCCACTTGTGGCACTGGGAAAGTTCACATTTTGGAGGGACCAGCGCTAGCCCAAGTCACAGCTTAGCCCAGGTCCCCTTTGGTTTTCAGGGACATACACTCTTGGGTCATAATGCACTCTGTGTTTTTTTCCAGGCCAAGGCAGTCTTGAGTATCGGGGAATGGGTCTGAGAGTTGATCTCGGCCTCCTCAGGCCCTTCAGTATCCCCTGTCCCCTTGGATAGGACAGTCCTCATATCCAAGGGGAATTCCTGCACAAAGCACCCAGCAACATTGTTCAACAAGTCACATGCCTTGTCCTGAGTCTGACACGTGTGTGGGAGGTGGGGAAGGGGGCGTGTCGCGGGAGTGCAGGGGAGGGAGCGATTGGGGCCCGGGGTCCTGGTCTGCCGCAGTGCCACCGAGAATGGACATTGGGAAGGGAGGGGGGCAAAGCGATAGAACAGGGTCAAATCACAAGTGCCTCTTTGATGGCCATGAACAGGACATGACGAGTGACTCTCATTTAGCCGGTTCTGCCCAGGGCGTATTCATCCACGGGACTGTGGGTCAGGGGAAGACAGAGTCTATTCAATCCTAAAAATAATGCCGTGGGGGCTGCGCAGTCCCGGCAGCGTTCGCGCCTGGTCTTGTCTATTTCTGCGTGTGTGGTGGAGGCAGAGGCGTGTGGGACGCTGGTCCCGAGCAAGGCGCACTTGGTGGCAGCAGAGGTCAGTTGGTGATGCCTAGAACCTGAAGGCAGAATTGCTCAGCCGGCAGGGTCGGGTTAAAGACCCAGCAACCTCGCTGCACAGGGCTTCTTGGTCGTCTGTCTTGGTGCTCGTGGGCCAGGTTCTAGTTGCTCAGCTGGGGAGGCTGGGATGCTCACGCCTTAGCCACCACGCACAAGCATAGCCCATCTGCTTCCCAGGTGTGCTGCCAACTTGTGACCAATGTCAAAGCCTGACATTGGGTTCCCTGAGGACATGGTCTGTCCTGGTGATGCTGAGCTGACCTGAACTGAGAGGTGGTACGGATCAGGGTGGCAGGCATTGCACGAGGACAAATCAGCAAAACATGCAAGGGGTGCATGTTCTGCTTGGAGTGTGTTACAGACTAAGCCAGGCTGACCAGTCATCCTGCAGGTAGTGCAGTACTGGGAGGTTAGTGTGATCCCTTCTGGTCTGTTCCCAGATCTATGGAATTCTGCCCCCAAGTCCAAAACTGGTTGAGACTAGGACCAAACAACTTTGCAGTTAGGCTGAGAAAATCCTTGGTGTCACATCCTCTACACCATCTTTGTCTTCCACTGCCCCAGGGGTAAGGAAACACTTGTCTGGCACCCCCACCTCGGGCTCAACCACAGAGCCTCTGATGGTTAAGGCATCCATCAAGATGCCTGTCAGGGTGCGTGGGTGCTGCGTCACGGTACTGGGTTTGATTCCCAGCTCTGGCTCTTGGGTCCTGCCTTCTGCTACTGCAGGCCCTGGAAGGAAGCAGGTGATGGCTCAAGTGGTTCGGTTCCTGCCACCCATGGGGGAGGCCTGGATTGCATTCCCGGGTCCAGGCGTTGGCCTGGGTCACCAGCCCTGGCCACTGTGGGCATTTGAAATATAAGCCAGTGGATGGGAACTCTGCCTGCTGCTCTGCTTCTCCGTGCCTCTCAAATAAACATGTAATAAATAATAAACGAAGCAGTCCCTGCCGATCGAGATAGGAGGGCGGTGAACAGGAAGGGTGAGAATGAAACATACTCCTGCTTTCTTTCCCAAGCCTCTCAACCCCGCCTCACCCTCAAGCTCAGCCCTGCCCCTAACCAACTCCCCCCCATCCCGCCTACTTCTGGAAAAACCCTACCCATGTTAGAAAGACCAGCCCCAGCCCCAAGCCACCTTCTCAGGGAAGCCCTCCCCAAATGCCCCACCCTGTACCATCCCTGGATTCTAGCACTTTTGAATGCACTAGTGTGCTATTTGCCATTGTTTTGTATGGGAAGTACCATGTTATCCTAGCTAGAATGAGCAGCTTGGGCAAGAGTGAGCCATCAGACCTTCCCAGTCCAAATCCCTGCAAACACAGCTTACGTCCTGCAGCACACAGCTCTCTTGTCAGTACGATGCATTTCATCCCCCCCCCACCCCCGGCCTGGAATTATTAGAAAGAGTAAAAGGGCACGTGTATATAAACGACTTGGAATAAAGGCAGCCATGTCTGAACAGTTGGAAAACACTGTCATCTATTGGCGTTATTGTTATTTGAGGATAAAGATGAGGTCTTTTGCTTCGACTCAACATTCTTCCATATATTGGCCCTCATCACACCCATGGCATGATGGGTGGATCAAAATAAAAATAATATCAAATGAAAGTATTACATGAGCTTGAGATAGGGCTGCATGTGCACCCCACCACCCCCACTCCATGGGGGCTGAGAATGGTGACCCCAGCCTGCTTGGCAGGGTGTCTTGGGAAATGGCTCTCGAGTCAAAACACTGAGGGGCCTAGGGACCATGTGTTCCATGACCTTGCTGGGCCTTCCTGGGCCTCGCACTCCATAAATCTGCATTTGATGAGGATGGGCCATGACTGGAGATGCTCCCTGGTGGGGCGGTGCCAAGAGCCCTGCCCGAGAGGCTCTGTCAACGCCTGTGATGAAGTCATCGGAGGGGTGGGGGACAGCTGCATCTGGCTTGGTAAACAGATGAACTCAGTCCACGCCCTCAGCAGCCATGGCACAGAAGAGGAGCGGCCCCGGGAGGCCGCCAAGCTCTGGGGCCAGCACAGGAGGCTGCAGGAAGGAGCCAGCTCCCCTACCCCGCCCCCTCCTGTCTCTCCCTGGGGAAAGACCAAAGCCAGAGAGGAGCAGTGCTTGTCTGGAGATGCATGTGCAGAGTGTGGCAGCTCCCACGCCTAGGAGGGGGGTCTCCCGCGGAGTCTCACGCTTGTGGATGGGATGAAGTCTGGAAGAAAAGCTGTCACGCACTGCAAGCTCACTGTGGGGCTGTGGGAGAGACCCCAGGTCGAGGGGAGCACCCACAGGCATGGTGTCCAGTCTCCTGCCTCTTTGTTAAGAGCGATTGGTCCCTGATGGCAGGGGACATGTGGAATGCAAAGAGTGTTAGATTTGAACAGACCGACTGTGCTGGGACTGAGGCAGCTGGCTCATTCTGAGAGGTTTTTTTTTTTTTTTTCCTTTTCTGTTTAGTGGGTCCATTGTTTTAAAACAGAATCTCTAAATTTCTAATTGGAACAAAAAGAAATGTTTGTTGACTGACTACTGACTGCTCAAGACTATTCTGAATGCCCCTACAGAAGCACATGAGTGCTTACATTCAGGCCAATTCTGTGACTCCCGAGGTTGGCCTGTCGGGGGCAGATGCCAAGGGCAGAAGAATCAATGCCATTGCTATCGCCAGACAGAAGAGTGGCAGAAGGGATGGGGTCTTTTTGAAAAGCTGAGGCCTGGGCCCTCCTGCAAGGGGAGGCAGTGTGGCTTCCCATGTCCTGGACAAATGGCATAACCTCATGAGCCTTGGTTTCTTAATGTGTGAACCAGTGACAATCATCCATCCCTTGCTGGGAGGATGACGTGAGACAATGCAGTCTGCCAAGTGCAGGGAGAATAGGGGCCTTTGTTGCTAATGCAGAGAGCACTCTTAGCACGTGCGATGACTCTGGTATTTCCAGGGTTGTCCCAGAGGAGCTGGTGCTTCCCGCAGACACCCTTTGAGCTATGGCTGCGCCTGTATGCCCAGATGGTGTCAAACTGCCCGTAGTCCACTCCGCTGTTAGGGTCTGTTCTGCAAATTGCTGGCTGCACCTGCTAGCCCTGATGCCCACAAGGGGGCGATAGTGCAGCGCGCCATCAGCCAACGGAGAGAAGGGCAAGGTTTCCCCCCAGACTCCTCTCACCCTAAGTGATTTTTCTGGTGCTGCGCCCACCAAGTCACTTCGGAAGCTCTCCATGGGGACAGAATGCCCTCCCCCTCCTCTTTTTTTCACTCCTCCTCCCCCTTTTTTCCTCCCTTGCTATCTTGAACATTTTAATCAATGTGGCACCTCTTTGGGGTCTCCACACTGTCAGTGCAATTTGCTGTGGTTCAATGGTGATGTTTACTTCTCCCTTCTAGTGGGAAACAGAATTACTTCCATGATAGGAGCCGACTGGTCCAGAGAGGCTTCCAGACAAAGCACACGATGAAGAAAGGAGACAGCTGGCTGAAAAGAGAGAAGGGATTTGGGGAATTGAAATGCCTTATGATATTGGACTTCAACGTGGAAAATTCACTGCCCTGCATTGCTCAAATGCCTCTGAATTAAAGCAGCAGGGGTATCAGTTAATTTGTTAGCTCTGGGTAGGCATTCCTGGCCCACAGTTTTGTGGGACTGATTTTTATGTTTGGGACTGGCGTGACGTCCGTGATGCTGGGTTGTGTCCACCCTCATCTCTTCCCTTGGAGACTGGACCAGTCACATCGACTGCTCAGCCTGAAGCTTGTCTGCCTTTAGGGAGATGGCATTGAGATCACTCCAGAAATGAGTGGCCTGTGGTCATTTTCACCCACGTTTGCTGGAACAGGAACTGCAGACAAGGCTGTGAAGTAGCGGGGCACATCTGGAGATGCTCAGGACTAAGAACAGAGCCCTGGGCTCCCTTCCCACCCCTCTCTCTCACCTGCTGATGGTCTGAGAGCAACCCCTGCCTCTCTCACCCACCTGTTCCTCACCAGTGAAGTGAGAGAGGAGGTTTTGACCTTTACTCTGCTGTGCCACCAGACAGCTCCAAGCTGGGTGGTGATGATCAGATTTGCGGAAGGAGAAAATGACCCAGACAGTTAGGGCACAGAGATGTGAAAGTTTTGAACCTTGATTCTTAAAGGTAAATGTATTTGATTTTATCACATCACAATACACGAATTGCATTTTACAATTCAGCTGCACCTATTTTTTTTTAAAGATTTATTTATTTATTTATTTGAGAGAAAGAGTTACAGAGAGAGGTAGAGACAGAGAGAGATATCTTCTATCCGCTGGTTCACTCCCCAGATGACCGCGATGGTCGAGCTGTGTCGATCCGAAGCCAGGAGCCAGGAGCTTCTTCTGGGTCTCCCACGTGGGTGCAGGGGCCCAAGCACTTGGGCCATCTTCTATTTTTTTTAAATTTTTTTTTATACAAAAACCGTTTATTTACTGTTTATACTTCTCCCTTCCCCGTGCCCCTCACCTGGAACCCAGCCAGCTCCTAAGGCTTCCTGCTGTCTGGTTCTTCAGAGTGGGGCCTTGGGGACACGCTGGAGGCTGCGTGGACAGGACTCTCCCCGCCCACATCGGGCAGAGCTGGGGGAAGCCTTCCTGCCGGCCTGAAGCCATGGCAGCTTGCCCAAGTCCAAGGCTCCATCCCCGCTGGATGGACGCGAGCAGGAGATACCGTGTCTCCCCTTGCAGCTTCCACCCCACACCGGGCCGAGGCTCCAGGGCTGAAGCCAGGTGGCACCTGGAGACAGAGTTCCTCGGCCTGAAGCCACCCTCGGGAGACCAGCCTGCTCTTACTGACTCGCCAGGGCAGGCAGGGTGCTGGAGATGGGAGGAGGGGTTTGGGCTTGGCGCCACCTGTTCAGAGGTCAAGGCTCCACAACCACGTGGAGGAGGAAGGCAGCCCTGTCCTCTGCCACAAAGGGCTGACGACACAGACCCTTTTGGTCTCAGAGGCTGGTCTAGAGCTAGATTGGAAGAGGAGCAGCCGGGACTAGAACTGGCGCCCATGTGGGATGCTGGTGCTTCAGGCCAGGGTGTAAACCCGCTGCGTCACAGCGCCGGCCCCAGCTGCACCTATTTATTATTATTTTTATTTAGTAAATATAAATTTCCAAAGTACAGTTTATGGATTACAATGGCTTCCCCCCCATAACTTCCCTCCCACTCGCACCCCTCCCATCTCCCACTCCCTCTCCCATTCCATTCACATCAAGATTCATTTTCAATTATCTTTATATATAGAAGATCTATTTAGTATACATTAAGTAAAGATTTCATCAGTTTGCACCCACACAGAAACACAAAGTGTAAAATACTGTTTCAGTATTGGTTATAGCATTACTTCACATTAGACAACACATTAAGGACAGATCCCACATGAGAAGTAAGTACACAGTGACTCCTGTTGTTGACTTAACAATTTGACACTCTTGTTTATGGCATCAGTAATCTCCCTAGGCTCTAGTCTTGAGTTGCCAAGGCTATGGAAGCCTTTTGAGTTCGCCGACTTCGATCTTATTCTGACAGGGTCATAGTGAAAGTGGAAGTTCTCTCCTCCTTTCAGAGAAAGGTACCTCCTTCTTTGATGGCCCCGTTCTTTCCACTGGGATCTCACTCGCAGAGATCTTTCATTTAGGTCTTTTTTTTTTTTTTTTCTAGAGTGTCTTGGCTTTCCATGCCTACAATACTCTCATGGGCTCTTCAGCCAGATCCGAATGCCTTAAGGACTGATTCTGAGGCCAGAGTGCTGCACCTATTTTTAAAAACTCCACAACACCTTTCTGTGTGCACGTTTTCCTGTGCAGGAGCTCTGCTGCACCTTCCTCGAACTGGACTAGGACACCTCCACGTTCCTTACCTTCTGATTCTAATTTTGTTTTAGGTCCTTAATCCAATGGAACGGTATAGACTGGGAATGTTTGGGATCTTGCTCCCTAAACCGATTTTCTGATAACTTCTTGGGTCTCTTTGACCTCATTAGCTTCCTGCCTGCAAAAATAAAGAGTTGTTGGCTCCTATATTCAGTCTTCTGTGGAGTTAACCAGTGCAGATCTTCCTGTGCATTGCTTGCTCTCCTTTTGCCTTCACTTTAGCTTCATTTTCTTCTAGTTAAGAGTTTCACTCTCTAATTGATTGAATTGAAATAATTTTGTTTTTCCTTTTTTAAGATGTTTGGGAATTTTTTTTTTTTTTAATTTTCCTGGTCGCCCGCCTTCCCCCACCCTGGTGGTTCAGCTGTGTCCGTCCTGTTTTACTGCAGTGCCTGCAAGCCTTCCAATGATTGTCTTTGCTAACATTGCTCTTCCCAGGCATCACTTGCAAACAGATAGCCCCAAAACATGATGACGAGCCACTGGCATCTCTCACTCATTGAGACTCGAGATCATTGCAAGTCTAGGTGTCTTGGTAAATGCCTGGATGCCAAAGCCACTTGGAACTGGTCCTTGGATTTATCAGTTTACCTAAAAGGCTGTCTAACCCTGGATATCATGTAATTAGCACTTAACTACATATCAGCAAGTATTGTAGGTACTTTCTGTAAATTCATATCATTAATTTTATAGAACACACAAGAAGGTCGCTGTGTTATTATTTTAAAAATTTGCTTTTGAGAGGCAGAAATGTAAAGAGAAAAAGCGACAATGAGAGAGACACACAGAGAAACAGAGAATCCTCATCTACCGGTTCCCCTCCCCAGCCCCCAGCCCCAGTGTCTGCGACAGCTAAGGCTGGGATAGGCTGAAGCATGGAGCTGGGAGTTCAATCCAGGTCTCCCACAAGGTTGAAAGAAACTCAATGACTTGAGCCCTCACCACTGCCTCCCGGAGTCTGCATGAACAGGAAGTTTAATCGGGAGCTGGAGCCAAGAATCACACTCAGGCTCTCTGTTGCTGGCGTCTTAACAATAGGCTAATGCCCACTTCAAGATGGCTACTTTTAATCTTCACTTGTAGATTAGAAAATAAACAATAGGCTGGCGCGGTGGCTCAATAGGCTAATCCTCCACCTGCGGCGCTGGCACCCAGGGTTCTAGTCCCGGTTGGGGTGCTGGATTCTGCCCCGGTTGCCCCTCTTCCAGTCCAGCTCTCTGCTGTGGCCTGGGAGTGCGGTGGAGGATGGTCCAAGTTCTTGGGCCCTGCACCCGCATGGGAGACCAGCAGAAGCACCTGGCTCCTGGCTTCGGATCAGTGCAGCATGCCAACCGCAACGCGCTGGCCATAGCGGCCACTTAGGGGGTGAACCAACGGAAAAAGGAAGACCTTTCTCTCTGTCTCTCTCTCTCTCACTGTCTAACTCTGCCTGTCAAGAAGAATAAAAAAAAAAAGAAAGAAAGAAAAAGAAAAGAAACAATCAGAGAAGCTGAATACTTTCCCAAACTCTCACAGTGAGTAAATGTCAAGATCAGAGCCCAGAGTTCCCTGTGTGAGGCCACCGTTGCTAGGCAGCCTTGTCTGTCAGCTGGGGCAGGGTGCTAGATGAGGGCAGCCCCGTGACTCCTCCTGGGTCACCTGTAGGAGGTGGAGCTTGTGTATGAACCATGGGGGTTTCCTTCAGCAGCCACACCTGGGCCAGAGTCCTCGGTCAGAAACTCCGGTTTCAGGTGGGCAATGAGCGATGCATCAGGCACCTCCTACTAGCATGTGTGCACCCCCTTTTCAGCTTCCTTACTTTCTGCTTTATCTTATTTATTTTATTTTATTTATTTGACAGGTAGAGTTATAGACAGTGAGAGTGAGAGAGAGAGAGAGAGACCGAGAGAAAGGTCTTCCTTCTGTTGGTTCACTCCCCAAATGGCCACATCAGCTGGAGCTGCGCTGATCCAAAGCCAGGATCCAGGTGCTTCTTCCTGGTCTCCCATGCGGGTGCAGGGCCCAAACACTTGGGCCATCCTCCACTGCCTTCCCGGGCCATAGCAGAGAGCTGGACTGGAAGAGGAGCAGCGGGGACTAGAACCAGCGCGCATATGGGATGCCAGCGCTGCAGGCGGAGGATTAAACTAGTTTGCCATAGCACCGGCCCCTGCTTTATCATCTTAATTGGAGAAGGCTGAGAAGACAAGGGAGCTCTGGGACTCTATTCTGGGGGCTTCCCTCCCCAGGGAAGAGGTTCCTCCTGCTCTGGTCTCTGAAGTTGGCACTCCCAACAGTGTTCTCTTAGCACAGGAACTTTGTCAGGGACTAAGTCCTGCCAGAGTGGAGAAGCGCGCTGGAGGAGCCGGGTAATTCCAGACCCTGCTGGGCATTAGCTCCACCTAGACAGAATCGAGGTCCGAACAGCAGCCCCCTCAGTTGCAGCCAGGAATTAGGCCACTCTGGAGCCTTCCGAGCTGTCCAGGACTGGACTTTGCCCCGAGGGGCAAATAAGTGAAGAATTCCAAAGGCAGGTTCCTGTTTTCAGGTTTATCCAGTCTGATTCTTCTCTCTCCCCACAAAAGGATGGGGTCTTATACAGACAAGGAGGAATTATTGTGGATTTTGCAAGCCACTCAGTGATCAGCTGTGCTTAAAGAATCTACTCTGAGACTTGTAGGTGATGACCAACCTCACCTTTTAAGGATTTGTCTTGGGAATCAACATCAAATACACAAGACTGAAACAGAGGAACATTAAAATGTCATTTTTATTACAGATGAACCTAATCCAAACAAGTACTGAGATGCAGAGCCTCCACTGGGCCTCCCATGACCCCTGCTTGTTCCAAGTATCTTGGGGAAATTATGATCTACAGAGTAAACAGGTTCGATATCACTACCAGGAGATTGGTGCCAAAGGAAGAGGAAAGAAGAGGTTGCTTAGTTGTTAACACATTAATTCCACCCAGGGAAGGGCCTCAGAAGGGCCTGCTGAAAGTTGGCTGGGTGCTTTCCGCAGTAGGTATCTCAACATGAACACGTGAAGCAGGGAGAGTGACATTTGCCCTCTGGGCTGGGGGAACTCTCCAGTTGGTCTGCCTCCATTAGCTTGGAAATCAGCTCTTCAAAAGATATATCACTAGAGCGTTCCAAAGGAGTTGCTACCTCCATGATGATCAGGGAAGCAAGACACTTCCCCATTAAGACCAGGGGACAACTTGTGCTACCTACAAAGCTGTGAGAGTCCAGACTCCTGGCTGGCCCTAAGGCTGGTCTCATAGAGGAGAGGGAGAGGTGTCCTCCAGGGGTGGTGCAAACCGCCTACCACCATCCACATGCAGAGCTCCATGTCCCACACACCTCTAGATAAAGACATTCAAAACAGCGGAAAAAAGACAAGCAGTAGAATTAAAAATCCTTATGATTTTTCTAGTGTTTGCACTCTGATCTCCACCAATGTGATTCTACCAGCACACATGACAAATCATCAATAAAGTCTACCAACGTACATGATTCACTTCCCTCTCCATACCCTGAGGACCTGGAGTTCACCTGGATGTCAGACTCTCAGTCCTTGCTGAGTGGGGGACTTCTGGTGCAGACAAGAGTCCTAACCTTCAGACGGGTTGCTAACACCAGCCCTGGAGCGTACACCTGCAGTCGTGAGCGATGGGGCTGCAAATGGGGTCCCAAGGCCATCAGCCTCCTTGTTGCTCCCTTGTATAAAATGGCACAGTGGTAGCATACACCCTGTGCTTTACATCCTCTCTCTAGACCTAATACAGTGAAACGTTTCATAGATAGGTGTCATACCTTGTTGCTTAGGGGATCGTGGGAAGGAGAACAGCCTGTATGTGTTCAGTACAGATGCGACTCTCTTCCGGATTTTTTGGGTTGACTCTGTGGATGCAGCACCTGTGGATCCTCAGAACTGTGTCTCCCATGGGAAGGGCACACCCAACCCCACTTCCTGTTCCTCCTTCTTCTCCAACACGTTGAACTTCCGTGAAGATTTTTCAGAGTCAGAGAACGATTACATGGGAACCACTTGTCCTTAAAGCAAGATGAGGGAACAGTAGTTCTGCGAGGAACATTAGGGGTTACGTGGTCCAGCAGATTTGAAAACCGAGACTGTAAGAGGGAAAAGGAATCGGCTCAGGTCCCGCTGCTAGAGGGAAGGGTCAGGGTCAGGATCCACTTCTCCTGAGTCTGAGTTGAAAGCACAATGACATCAGCTCAGAATAGTGGACAACATTTCAACCTGATTTGGAAGGAAAACAGAGCCTGAGCTACTACATGTCCCCTTCACTGAATTATTTGGGTTATTAAAAATGATGCAGTTTCAACATTTTTGTCATAGATATTTACAATAAAGCTAAAAAATGAACCCTAGCACTGCATTTACTGAATGCGTGCTTAAATCTGACCAGCCACGACCCCCAAGCATAATGACCAGGGGAGCAAAGTCCTGCTCCAGTGTTGTGGTCTGATCCTTTCCCCATTATAACAGGATTAGGAAGTGCTTAACTGGTGCTACTGCGATTGGAACCAGATTTGCTTTGTGACCACAGAGGGCCTTTTAGGAAGAGCTGAGGGCCAGTGGGGTCTTATTCATCTATCATTTGTTTCAAGGGCTTTCACTTTGATGTGGGGATAACTTGGTCTGTTTGAAGGAAGGATAAGCCTTTCATCTAATCTGGGGAGAAAAGTACAGAATTTAGCAGCCTGAAGCCTTGAGTTTATTGTTCTTAGGGAAATCTATGAATTTATCATAATTTCCAGGAGGAACAAAGACAGGGTTTCATGGAACCATCCCCAGCTGTTGAGTAGAGGGAAGAAAAAAAATAAAGATCCAAAGAAAGAAAATGAAAGAAAGGGGGGAGGAGTGAGAGAGAAGAAAGAAAGAAAGAAAGAAAGAAAGAAAGAAAGAAAGGAAGGAGGTAGAGAGGGAGAAAGGGAGGGAGGGAGGGAGGGAGGAAGGAAGGAAGGAAGGAAGGAAGGAAGGAAGGAAGGAAGGAAGGAAGGAAGGAAGGAAGGGAGAGAAAGAAAGAAAGAAAGAGAGGGGACAGCATTGTGGCATAAGCCACCAACTGTGATGCCAGCATCCCATATGGGTGCCAGCTTGAAGCCTGGCTGCTCCACTTATGATCCAGCTCCTTGCTAATGTGCCTGGGAAAGCAGTAGAAGATGGGCCCCTGCCACCCACATGGGAGACCTGGATGGAATTCCAGTCTCCTGGCTTCAGTCTGACCCAGCCCTGGCCTGTGCAGGCATTTGAAGAATAAATCAGCAGATAGAAGATCTCTCTCTCTCTCTCTCTCTCTTTCTCTCTCTCTCTCTCTTTCAAATAATAAATATTTAAAAAAGAGAGAGGAAAGAAAGAAGGAAGATGGGAGGGAGAGAGGGAGGGAGAATGGGATGGCCTCTTAGGCAGAAGTGTGGGTGACCCAGCAGCTCCTGCTGAAGAGGAGAAGCCAGCACTCCTCACTGCATGTGAGAACCTTCCCCACCTAGGCCACAGATCCCTGAACCTTGGCAACCCGGGCAAACCGCCTTGAGGTTTGACAAGGTCTTAATTTAGAGTGAGGGAGGAGGGTGTAGGTTGTCAGGCAGACATCTGAATGCAGGGTGAGGAGCTCAAGTCTTGGAGGAAGGAGACACACATGCACTCCTTCTCCATTCAGAAGCTGCATGAGTTTACCCAGAGCCAGGGGAACATGGACTTATCGCATTCTCTAAAGGATTGATGGACTCAGTGTTGGCCAAGATGATGTTTTGGTGTAAGTTACTACTGTTTCCTGTAAGCATAATTATCTAGACTTTCTAGAAGGATTATCACCAACATCCACAAAGGTGAAGGTGGAAATTAATACTAAGAATTCAATGTTAAGATCTGTTTTGGATTTCACTTGTTAATTGATTGCACTTGTCCAGCACTTTTATGTATTCTGAAATAAGTGTTTGCTAACATGGAGATATTAAAATGTTCTACAGAAGTACATCTAATTTGTAGCAGAACCTGAATATCTCTGCTCAAATTTCATTATCCTCACAACACACTTAGTTAAAATAAAACCATTTTCCCTAGGGATTCAAATAACTTTTGGTAGATAAGCAAGATTCTAATTTCTCTCTATATTTCTCCCAAAGATAGGCAGCCTTCCAGATACACATACTGGACACCTTCTTTGAATGCCATCCCTTTAGCTCACCTTTACAGCCCCAAGTAGCTCACATCGCAGAGTGGACAAGAGCATCTCAATGACTTCAGGTGCCAGGTAGATTTTATAAGGTCTCCCTAGGTGTTTTTTTTTAAAGTTATATTAGATCTTATATTAGAAAAATGGCTGGCTGCAAAATAAAATTTTGGGCCCCCCATTTATTAACTCTGTGACTATGAATGAATATATCTCTTCACCAAAATTATTTTTAAACATTTATTTATTTATCTATTTATTTATGTGTATGAGAGAGACGGGAAGGGAAGAGAGAGAACACACACTCCTATCTACTGACTCATCCCCCAGATGCTTGCCATGGCCAAGGCTGGGCCAGGCCAAAACAAAATGAGAGGAACTCAGTCCAGCTCTCCCATGTAGGTGGCAGGGACCCAACTACTTGATCCATCATATGCTGCTAAGGGTGCAGCTTAGACCGTAGCAGGAAGTTAGAATAAGGAGCAGAACTGGGATTCAAACCTACGCTTTTCAATTTGGGATGGGGGCATCTTAACCTCTAGGCCAAATGACCACTCATCCATAAAAATTCTTACTAAAACATTAGCAATTGTACCCAGATGTATATGATATATATACTACTTATGACCAAGTAGAACTTATGCGTGAAAGCACAGTTTGCTTAACATGAAAATTCAATTAGTATAATGTTATATTAGCCTTTGCTTATCTTCATTGAAAGAGTCCAGGAAATTTCATCCCAAAATATGTCCCCCTGGTGACATTATGATTTTGAATGAAAGATCTTGGTGAGTAGCAGATGTGGGAAAGGCGTAACTCTGATGCTCCTCCATCTGCTCCAGGTCAAGTTATGCCAAAGAAGAAAACTATGGTTCTCTCTCCAAGTTTTCATTAACTAAGCCCATACCTGCAGGAAGGAAGATTAAAAGCTATAACATTTGTACAGAGTTTATTACAATAGATTGTCCATCTTCTAGGCCTATTTGATTCCCAAAGAGAATCATGTCAACTACTGTGTGAACACTGGGCTCGTTCACTCACCTAAAATCAGCACCCCTCAAACTGTCACACTCCCCTTCTACCATCGCCTATGAGGAAGGGGACTTAAGTATCTGGACCTCCCCGGGTTATTTGGGCCGTAATACTCCTGTAATGATCCTCATTCCCATTAATAAATGTGGGTGGGGCCGGCGCTGTGGCGCAGCAGGTAAAGCTGCCGCCTGTGGTGCTGGCATTCCACATGGGCGCCAGTTTGAGTCCTGGCTGCTCCATTTCCAATCCAGCTCTCTGGTATGGCCTGGGAAAGCAGTAGAAGATGACCCAAGTGCTTGGGCCACTACACCTACGTGGGAGACCTGGAAGAATCTCCTGGCTCCTGGCTTCGGATTGGTGCAGCTCTGGCCATTGTGGCCATTTGGGGAGTGAACCAGCAGATGAAAGACCTCTCTCTCTCTCTCACTATCTCTCTCTTTCTCTCTCTGTCTTTTCTTCTCTCTCCGTGGAACTCTGACTTTCAAATAAATAAATAAATATTAGAAAAAATAAGAAATGTGGTATCTTGTCTCCTGTTTTATCTATTGTCAGTCCACTCTACTGAAACTTCTTCCTTACCCTATGGATGTAGAGAAAGCATTCAGAAAATTAATATCCATTCCTAAAAATAAAATATAAACACACCTTCCAGCAATATAGAGATAGATGGAAATTTCTGCACTCTGATAAACAGTATCTATGAATAACCTCTTGCTACAAACTCCACAGTGCTTTCCCTCAAAGGTAAAGGATGTTTGCTTTTACCACTGCATTTCAACATTGTACTAAAAGCCCTAGCCTGTGTGACAAGCCAAGACAATGAAAAAAAAAAGGCATAAAAATTGGGAAGGAAAGATATCAAACTCTCATAATTACATGAGACATAATTATATGAGTGTATTTAGATGATTTTAAGATATGAACAAAAAAGTTTAGAAATAATAAATAACTTTAGTAAAGATGCAAGAAACAAGGTCAATATAAGAAACAATTGTATTTCTATACATTATCAAAAATCCAAGAAAAATCAAAATATGGTTTACAAAGCAATCAAAAAGAAAAAAAAAAAAACCTTAGGATTAAATTTAATGAGAAGTGCAGACTCTCTGCCCTGAACACTAGGAAACATTGCTGAAAGTAAATAAAGAATATCTTTAAAAATAGAGAGATATGCATGTTTATAGGCTGGAAGACTCAATATTATTAAGATGACGAGTCTTCATATTTTGCTTAAAAGAACCCAATATTCTTAGTAAAAATCCAGAAATAGTACTTCGTAGTAATTGACAAGCATATTCTAAAATATTTTTGGAAATGCAGGGGAACAAAGTTTTGCAATGCAATCTCTAAAAAGATTGAAGTTGAAGGAACTATGCTACTTGGCTTCAAGGCTCATTACAAAGCTATGGTAATCAAGATAGTGTGAAACCGACATAAGAACTGACAAATAGGTTAATGGAGTTCATACAGAGTATGGAAATAGACTTACACTATGAAAAGGTCCATACAAAACACATGCTATGAAAAAGTTATATGTGAATAGAACTGTTTGCATCAAGACTTCTCTTAATTTCATTGCCCGTGACCTCTTTGCAGTACCCTTGCATACGGTTTTTTACAAAGTCACTGAGGTAATTCAGTGAGTGGTAGAAAGTTTTCAAACAAATTGTGCTGGAACAACTAGCTCTGTGTGGGGAAAAATGAACTGCAAACATGACTTCACACCAGGCATAGGAATTTGTTTGACATAGACCATAGACCAAAATGTAAAGTATAAACTTGGGATTCTAGAACATAGGGAAATACATTTATGACTATATGTAGGCAAAGTTTCTCAGCTAGGACACTAAAAATGCTAACTATAAAGGGAAAAAAGGGGGTCAGTTTTTCACATCAGAGCACAGTTTCGAGTCCTGGCTGCTCTGCTTCCAATCCAGCTTCTTGCTAATGCCTCTGGGAAGACAGCAGAAGATGGGTCAAGTATTTGAGGTCCTGCACCCATCTGGGAGACCTAAATGGAGTTCCTGGCTTCAGCCCTGGAACTTCACTCCCTGGCTATTAAAGCCATTTAGGAATTGAATCAACAGATGAAAAAAATCTTTCTTCCTCTGCCCCCTACCCCATGCTGTCTTTTTGTTGCTTTACCTTTTTTCTTCTTCTTTTTAAAGATTTATTTATTTGTTTGAAAGACAAACTTCCAGAGGCAGAGAGAGAGAGAGAGAGAGAGAGGTCTTCCATCCGCTGGTTCACTCCCCAAATGGCCTAAACGGCCACAGCTGCACTGATCTGAAGCCAAGAGTCAGGAGCTTCTTCCAGGTCTCCCATGTGGGTTCAAGAGCCTAAGGACTTGGGCCATCTTCCACTGCTATCTCAGCCATAGCAGAGAGCTGGATCAGAGGTGCAACAGCCAGGACTCGAACCAGCACCCATATGGAAAGCCAGCACTGCAGGCAGTGGCTTTACCCACTATGCCACAGTGCCCATCCCTGCTTTGCCTTTCAAATAAATGAATGAATGAATGAACAAATAAATAAATACATCTTTAAAGGAGAAAAAATTGATAAATTGAACTTCTTAGAATTAAACATTTCTTCTCGTCAGAAAATACCATAAAGAAAGTTGAAAAGCAAGTTACAGACTTGGAAAAAATATCTTCAAAACATTTATCTGACAAATAACTTTTTAAAAGAGATTTACTTATTTATTTAAAAGGCAGAATGACAGAGGGGGGAGAGACAGAAAGAGAGAGAGTTCTTCCATCTGCTGGTCCACCCCCAGAACGGCTGCAAGGCTGAGACTGAGCCAGGCTGAAGCCGGGAACCAGGAACTCCATCCCATCTCCCACATGGATGGCAGAAGCCCAAGTACGTGGGTCATCTGCTGCTGCTTTCCCAGGTGCATCAACAGGGAGCTGGATTGGAAGTGAAGCAGCTGGGACTCCAACTGGCACTTGGATGTGAGATGCTGGCATCACATGCCACGGCTTAATCCGCTGTGCCACAACACCAAATATGACAAATAATTTGCATACAGAAGCCATAGGAAGTCCTACAAATCAATAAGAAAGTCAGACAACTTGAATTCTTTTGAAATACATTGGCAATCTACTTACAAAAGTATATGAAAGGCCAGCACCGCGGCTCACTAGGCTAATCCTCCGCCTGTGGTGCCGGCACACCGGGTTATAGTCCCGGTCGGGGCGCCGGATTCTGTCCCGGTTGCCCCTCTTCCAGTCCAGCTCTCTGCTGTGGCCCGGGAGTACAGTGGAGGATGGCCCTAGGACTTGGGCCCTGCACCCACATGGGAGACCAGGAGAAGCACCTGGCTCCTGGCTTTGGATCAGTTTGGTGCGCTGGCCACAGTGCGCCAGCCACAGCGGCCATCGGAGGGTGAACCAACGGTAAAGGAAGACCTTTCTCTCTGTCTCTCTCTCTCACTGTCCACTCTGCCTGTCAAAAAAAAAAAAAAGTATATGAAAAACCATTAAGCACCTAAAAGGGTGCTCGACCGACATCCAAAGTATTCAGGAAGATTCAAGTAAACCCGCAGTGAGTTCCCACTTCACACACACTGGAATGCTTACATTGAAGACTGGCAATACCAAGTGTTGGCAAGGATGTACAAGAACTGGAGATTACTGTAGGCTTGGAAAATGGACTCTTTGAAACTGCTTGGTAGACACTTCTGAAATGAACCCTGTGTCTTCCCCACAGCCCTGTAAGTTCAAGTGCCTGGTATTCACCCAAGAGAAATGAACATCTAAGTACAAAACACCTTGCATGTCTGTTGCAGACTAAACAAGGGTAGTCCCAGACTGGAAGCGATCTGGATACCCATCAGCAAGAACAGACACACAAACGAGGAGGCATCATGCAGTGGAAGAAAGGAACCAACTACCGATGCACACAGCCATATGAATGAATCTGGAAGATGTGGTCAGGGAAAGAATCCAGGGGCAAAGGGTGTAATCTGTATGATTACGTTTAGCTGAAGCTCAAGAATAGGTGTTAGAGGTCAAATTGTGTCCTCCACCCCCTCCAAAAATTCCTAAGTTGGTGTCTCAATCCCATAATTACCCAGTGAGTATATTTGGAGGTAGGGCCTCTAAGGAAAAGACTCAGTTAAAATGAGGCCATTGGAGTGGGTCTTAAACCAATACAGCTGATGTCATTGGGAGAAGTCGAGGTTAGGAGGTAGACATATGGGGGGTAGGGCATAGGGAGTAGATGACCGCCCATGAGTCAAGGAGAGAGATTGTCCTCACAAGAAGCCGTCCCTGAGAATACTTTGATCCTGGACTTGTGGCCTCCAGAACTGTGAGCACACACATTTTTATGTTATGCATTCTGCAGCATTTTGTTAGGGCAGCCTCATATGTTAGCACAGTGGGCAAACTGATAAATGACAACAGAAAATTGAAGGGTGATTTCTTGGGGTGGGGGAAGGTGTTTGACTTAAAGGAGACATCAGGAAACTTCCTGGGGTGGTGAAAACATTCTGCACCTTGGTTAGGTGGGTGGTTATTTGCATGCATAATAGTCTGAACTTAGTCATTTCACTGTAGTTGCTAGTATAGACGCAATCTATTGTTTGTGAGTTGTACGTGAGTTTACTTGGACGTCTCTTGAACTAAGCAAGAGGATGCCGATGGCACAGATCTGCTGCCATGTAGTGAGATGACACTGTTGGAAGCGCAGGTGCAGCGCCAAGTGTGTAGGAGACTCTCAGGCTGCCTTTAGCCTGAACCTGCCTTCATAATCTGCTCTCTGGCTCCTTTCAATTATTTGCTTTCTGGAATTTCAGTTAAACACATCAATGAGACAAGCCAGGCTCCTTTGTTCTTTTTTCTGTGAACCCTGCTGTTTACCGGAGGCCTCTTTGTCCTTTGTCCAGGAATAATCCCCAGGTGCAGAAGTGCCAGCAGCCTGCCCGTTCTGAACTTGCCCTTTACCTGGTGAGAGGCACTAATCAAACCCTGGGGAGGGGAGGAATTTCACTCGTGTTCCCAATGGCCATCCACCCCTTTCCAGCTCCAACGTCACTCTGGAAACCCCGCCCCCCTCCTCAAGATGGCTTCTTTCCAGGCGTTGGGGAGGTGTCTGCTGATCTCGTCTACATCAGCTTTTCTCCTGGTAGCAAGGCTTTCTCCCCTGCCACTGTGTTTGTGTAGGCTTTGCTTTTCCCACTGGGCGTGAAAGGAAGAGCTGATGACTGGAAGCCAATTCCTGGGGTAGGAGCCTTTGTCCTCTGACTCCAATCATTCAGCTTTTGCCCTAAGATTCTAAGAAAAATAAAATTAATAGCATTCAGCATTAACTTTTCACTGCAAACCAAAGCAGAGCACACAGAACTGTCTGAATTTATCAGCAGAAAGAGCACCTAGGAGTCCACAGCCTTGTCCACGTATGTCTCCTTTTCACCCAGGCCATTCCCAAGTCATTGGAGAAATCAGCGATGAGCTTCTAAGAGAACAGGTAAGGAATCGGTGCCAGGATGGCCAGAGGTAAAGCACTGTGTGGAAATCTCCGTGCTGGCACAGGTGGGTCACGCAGGCATGTCGTAATCCACCCACCCCAGCCAACCTTCAGTGGCTTCCTGCTTGCCACCATGGGAGAGCGCAATGACCTGGATTTCCTAGTGCTCCAGACTCTCCCCTCGTCTGCCTATCCAGTCTTTCTTCCTCGTTTACCCAGCATCTACCACTCTACTCTTGCCAGATTTGTTTCTTCACTGCCCCTAAATGAGCTACTCCTGTAGAAGGCCTGTGAGTGATGGTTGATGATATTCACGGAGACAGAAGTGCCTGGAGATGAGTCAGGCTCTAAGTAGCTGCCACTGGGGAATGTGGGAGCAGAGAAGAAGTGCACTGATGGTCCCTGGAGGGGATGAGAACATCAGACACTTCCAGGTCGGGTAGACACAGAAAAACCTTATGAGTTTTTTGAGATTGTAAAGAAATTTGGTGAGATATCCCCTCCTTGTACAAACCTAGATCCTCCATGCACATAGAATTAACAAAGCCATGGTGGCCTTGGCTTCAGAAAGGATGTGGGATTTCCAAAGCAACTTGAATGATGGAAAAGAGATGAAGGAGAGAGAGAGAGAAAGCTTATGTGTGATTTGCTATGGAGGTTGCTTGTGAGTGAGTGTGGGAAATTCATCTATCGGAAAAATAAATACTCTCTCTCAGCTCATGTTGGTCAGAAGCCTAACAGAGCACCAGGTTTTGGTCTGGGCTGATCTACTGCAGCCTGAAAATAGAACCGAAGGGGCCAAACGAAAACAACTAGAATTTTTTTTCTGGAGTAAGGGAGGCCAAAGAGTGAATCAGCAAAGCCTTCGATCCCAGGAAAGGCCACTTTACAGACTGGGGTGACCAGCTGTCCCCCAACAGCCATGCCTATGCTTCATGGAAATCCATGACTCATTTTAGAAGGCTCTTCTGCATGATTGACTTCATGCCCACTTACTTATTATTCACTTAGCTCCATAAAAGGGTTTGAGGAAGCAGCATTTGTATCTGTAAGCAGCATTAAGGGGTGGTTCCTCCACCAAATCGTTGACCATGGATTTGACAATAGCAGATGTATCTATTCATTCATTATATGTATAAAATATACAAACAGATGACTTAAGAACTAAAGTGACTGTATTCCTAAATCACCTAGCCAAGTGGTTTTATTTTATTTTATTTTTTCCAGAAGAAAGACCAGTAACATGGAGATTCTTTGGTATCTCTGAACTCCCAAGAGATTCCTGAATTTCCTGAATTGGTATGTGTATGAACTTTTGTGTGTATCTGAAAGTCTATTAAATAATTTATACCAGTACATCTGCACTGAGAGTTAAAATATTCAAATGTCCCCCATGCTGATTAATAAATTGGCTCTGTTTCAAATCCTCCCAATGCCCTACAACTGCAGCAGTGCCAGGTCCATTCTAGACTTCTAATACTTTGGAAACTCACTCTTGCATGTATGTGTATGTGCACATACACACTTTCTGGAAAGAGGCTGTGTACAGACTTTCAATAAGTTGTCCAAGGGTCTTTGAACCCAAAAAAGATTACGAACCAAGGTGCCAGGCCAGGGCTATAATTTCCCTAAGACATTTGACCCTAATCCCCATGCCTTGTAGTGGCCTAAGTTATCTGGATTTGCATGTAGAGTACCTTGTCAAAATTTTCAGCATGGGTTGGGCAAGCCAAAATGTTTGTTAATGCAAGTCACTGTTCTTATGATCTTCTCCCACTGGGACTGATGGGGCAATATAAGGAGTCCCAGAATATTAATAAACACTTGATAAAATTTTCCTAGGAATCACTTCTCAGCTTTTTGGCTAAGATCAAGTGTAAAATTTTCCTACCACACATCTATTCACAACACTGTGTGTCTGGATGAATGGGAAGTGGACATAGTAGAATAATTGATGTTTTGCATCCAAAGCCTGTCTCTGTTATTGAGTGAAATAAAGACAGGCAAGGTCAAGGCAATTAAGAAATAAACATATTCAGTGCAATTAAAGGTGAAGTTGGATCTAAGATGCCATCTGGACTGAATTCCTAATTTATAGATAAGAAGACAGAGCCTCAAATATGTAGTGAAATGCCAGGTCACTTACTCAACATGTAAGTGACAGTATTGAGCCTCAAGTCTGGGTCTTTGCCTATTAATTTAGGACATTAAAGGGACTTAGAAGTTATCTTGTCCAATTCTCTTTTCTTTCAGATACCAAGTTTAATTACCAAGGTGACTATATAGCATATTTGTTAAAACAACCAACATAAGATCCCAGATCAATTTTTCTCATTCTCTGATGTTTGTTCTATGCTCATGGGATCTTTTCTTGCTTTGGTTGTGTAACAGGGTTGTAGCAGCCAAAGACAAGGAAGTCAAAGGAATGGAAGTCAACTTGTTCTCTTCATTAGCTTCACCAGTTTGCCCAAGGTAGGGCCTATTTGATTCCTGGTTCAAACATTAAGTCTTAGAAGAATTCCTGATTGTCCCTGAATCTGACTATTCTTCACAATACTACAAAAATATTTCCTTACCTCTGAAGCTTGTCATAGATATAATTCTTTTTTAATTTTTAAAAAAATCTTATTTAAGGCACATAAATTTCATGTATTTGATATATACAGATTCAGGAACATAGTGATGCTTCTCACCCTACCCTCCCTCCCTTCCACATATGTTCCCACACTTATTCCTTTACCCTCTTCTATACCCACTCTTAATTTTTACAAAGATATGTTTTCAGCTTATTTTATACTCATAATATTAATTCCACACTAAGAGTTCGACATGTAGTACAAAGAAAAAAAAGCACTGTTCCTCAACAGTTGAGACAAGGGCTGTAAATAGCCATTGAATCTCAAAATGTTAATTTCTCTTCTATGTATTACCTTTTAGGTACTCTGTAAGTTACCATAGATCAGAGAAAACACATGGTATTTGTCTATTTGGGACTGGCTTATTTCACTAAGTATAATGGTTTCCAATCGCACTTTCTTACTAATTTTATATTTTATTTGCTTTTGTTTTTCTAGGTCCTTGAGATGCATTGAAAGCTCATTCATTTGGTGCCTTCCAATTTCCTGATGTAGGTACCAATTGCTATAGACTTCCCTCTTAACACTGCTTTTGCTGTATCCTGTAAGTTTTGTAATGTTGTATTGTCTTCATTCATTTCCAGAAATCTTGTGTTTCCCTTTTGATTTCTTTTACAACCCACTGTTCATTCAGGAGCATGTTGGTAAGTCTCTGTGTGTTTGTGTATGTTCTAGAGAGTTTTGAGTTGTTAATTTCTAGCTTCATTCCATTATAGTCAGAAAAGATGCATGATGTTAGTTTGATTTTTTTTGGATTTGCTGCTATTTGCTTTATGGCGTACGGCCTATCCTAGAGAAAGTTCCATGCACTGATGAAAAAGAATGCATATCCTGCAACTGTGGGATGAAATGTTCAGTAGATATCAGTTTCATCCATTTAGTCCATAGTGTCGATTAGTTCTGTTGTTTACTTGTTGATTTTAGTTATTCTGTCCATTGATTAAAGTGGGGTGTTGAAGTCCCCATTACTATTGTATTCTATGTCTCCATTTAGATCCATTAACATTTCTTTGAAATAGCAGGCACCCTGGCACTGGGCACATAAACTTTACTATAGACACATCTTTTTGTTGAATTGATACCTTAATCATTACATAGAGCCCTTCTTTGTCTCTTTTAACAGTTTTTGTGTTAAAGTCTTTTTTTATCTGATATTAGGATGGTTATACCTGTTCTTTTTTGCTTTCCATTAGCATGGGATATCTTTTTCCATCCTTTCACTTTCAGTTTGCATGTGCCTTTGTTCATGAGGTGTGTTTCTAGTAGGCAGCAAATAGATGTGTCTTGTTTTTTAATCCATTCAGCCAACCTATATCTTTTAATTGGATGATTTATGCCATTTACGTTCAAGTTTACTATTGATAAATAACAACTTGGCTCTGACATTTTTCTGTAAATATTCCTATTGTTTGCTTTGGATTTCTTTTGTCCTTTTATTAGGAGCCTTCTGCCTTTATGTTCTTTCATAATGATGAGTATCTATGTTTCTGTGTGTAGCACATCCTTAAGCAGCTTTTGTAAGGCTGTGTGAGTGAAGACAAATTCTTTCAATTTTTGTTTGTTATGGAAGACCTTTACTTCACCTTCATTCATAAATGAGACTTTGCTGGGTATGGTATTCTTGTTTGGCTGTTTTTTCTCTTAAGGCTAGACTATGTCTTTCCATTCTCTCTTAGACTGTAGAGTTTTGGCTAAGATCAAGTGTAGTATCTGATGAAAAGTCAGCTGTGTGTCTAATTGGTGATACTCTGAAAGTGATCTAGCATTTCTGTTGTGCACATTTTATAATTTTTTCTTTACATTTTACTGTTGAAAGGTTGACTACAATGTGTCATGGTGAAGATCTTTTATGGTAATGTCTATTAGGAGTCTATGTGCTTCGGTTACTTGGACATCTCCTTTCTTCAAATCAGGGAAACTTTCTGTAATTATTTCACTGAATAGGCCTACTAATCCGTTCTCTCTTTCCATACCTTCAGAAACTTCTAAGACCCATACGTTGGGTCATTTGATATTATCCTATATGTCTGCAACACTGTTTTCCAATTTTTCTTGTTGTTTGTTTGACTGAAAATTTTTCAAAGATTTGTCTTCTAGCTTGGATATTCTTTTTCCTGCCTCATCAAGTCTGTTAAGGCTTTCCACTGTATTTTTTAAAAAGACTTATTTTTTATTTTTTATTTTTGAAAGTCAGAGTTACACAGAAGGAGAGGCAGAGAGAGGGAGAGTGATAGAGAGAGAGAGACAGACAGAGAGAGAGAGAGAGAGAGAGGTCTTCCGTTCACTGGTTCACTCTTCAATTGGCCGCAACAGCCAGAGCTGTGCCAATCCAAAGTCAAGAGCCTCTTCTGGGTCTCTCACACAAGTGCAGGGGCCCAAAGACTTGGGCCATCTTCTACCGCTTTCTCAGACCATAGCAGAGAGCTGGATTGGAAGTGGAGCATTCAGGACTCACACCAGCGCCCATATGGGATCTGCTGGCACTGCAAGTGGCAGCTTTACCCACCACACCACAGTGCCAGCCCCTCCACTGTATTTTTATTTGACATATTGAATTCTTCATTTTTAATATTCCATCTTCATTATTCTTTAAAAATCTCAATTTCATGGAAAAATTTTTCATTCATGTCAAGTATAGATTTCTTTAATTTGTGAATTTGCTTCTCATTGCTTCTGATTATGATTAATCTTTTCAATTATATTTAGGCATTTCATCAATCTCTTAATCTTCACATTCCCATATTGAAGTGTGTGTTGTGTTCCTTTGGAGAGATCATGGTGTCTTCTTTATTATTGTTTCTTGAATTTCTGCATTTATTTTTAAGCATTGTGGAGATACTTGTTGTTTTTTTCCCCCTGATGGCTTTTATTTTTGAACTTTGCCTCTGTGGCTTGGTGGAGAGTCAGAGAATCAGGTATTCAGTGAATACCTAGATGTGTGTGCTGGGTGTGGTCCGGGGGTTCTGGTCCATGCTACAGTGTGGGGCGAGTATCCAGGATGCCACCAAGTTGGGCATGGTAGATCTCCTCTTGCTAACAGAAAGGATGGTATGATTACCTCTGCTGGCATAATCACATCCTCATCTCCTATCTTCCAAGGTGCTCAATGCCAAGGTGTTATCACACAGTGGGCACAATACTACTGTATGAACCATACAAAGGATCTGTGCAGTCCTCAGTGTAAGCACAGATCCCACAGAAATGAACCACCCCTGGCAAACAAGGAACCACACACATTGATTTCCCAGAGACCAAGCTGCACCCTGTGCCCTCTGTGCAATCACGGAGTTCCTAAAGTCTCAGCACATAGGGCTTCCACACTCATGGGGTACAGAGGATCCATTCTACCCCACTAGCCTGTCCCATCCACAGAGAGACTGAGATGTTCCTAGAGCCAGCTGCCTGTATGTACTCTGCCTAAGTGGAGCTTGTGATATGTTGAGAGGATAGGGGTACCTCCAAGTCCTATGTGGGTGCCCAGCCCCCTGTCAATCCTCCCAGCCTGACTCAAAGTCAGTGGGGAACTTGGATTTTTCCCTCTGGTAAAGTCCCTGAATTACAGAGGTGCATAAAAGCTCTCAGCCACAGCCTCTACTCATTTCACAATCACGCCTTCTCCCCACTGAGCCTCTGCAGGGCCAGCTTGGTGGCTTAGTGGGTAAAACCACTGCCTGCAGTGCTAGCATCTCATGTGGGTTCTGGTTCAAGTCTCAACTGTTCCTCTTCCGATTCAGCTCTCTGCTATGGCCTGGGAAAGCAGTAGAAGATGGCCCGAGTCCTTGGGCCCCTGCACCCACAAAGGAGACCCGCAAGAAGCTCCTGGCTCTTGGCTTTGGCTCGGCACAGCTCCAGCCATTGCAGCCATCTGGGGAGTGAACCAGTGGATGGTTCTCGCTCTCTCTGCCTCTGTAACTCTGCCTTTCAAATAAATAAATAAATAAATAAATAAATAAATAAATAAATAAGTAAATGTTTTTTTTTAATAAAAGAGCCTCTGCAGCTGGTATTGGTGTCAGAATGGCTCCTTCTCTCTGCTCATTGCCTGCCCGTTGCTGGGTGCATGTACCAGAGCTGCTGCAGCTGCTGTCAAGATGGTGTCTTGTCCCCTCCAGAGTCTGGGGGCCCACAAGAGGTACTGCTGCTGTAATTTGAGTCCAAAATGGAGCCTGCCCTCTCTCGCCTCTCTCAGCCAGTTTCCTGGTGCTGCTGTTAGGGTGGATGGGGAGAGAGAAATGTGTCCCCTTTTTCTGTCTGTGTCAGGGGACTTCCTGTCCCACTCAGGGCTCCAGCCCAGACTCCAAGACAGTGCAGCCTGCTAGGCTCTCTCTCCAGCTCTGTCACTAGTGGCACAGGCCTCTGTGGCCTGATCTCCCCTTGCTCTCAAGAGCTGGCACTTTCCCTGGCTCTCAGTGGCTGGGGTCATGTGCTGCACCTCTGCACCTTCCACACAGATCCAGGGTATCCCTCCTCCTTCTGCACAGTCTCCACTGAAGTTTTCTCTCCAATCTCCCCGAAAACACATGCACTCTTGTTGTTGTTACTATTTTTCTCTAGCCTAGAGCAGTATACCCTGTCACTATTCTGCCATCTTGGAATAAGTCTAAATCTAATTCTTTGTCAAACATTTGCATTTTGCCTGGTGTATCCCACAGGCTCAGTCAGTCAGTTCCCCTGGACTTTGCATGTTCTTTTACCTTTTTCACTTACCAAAGGATTGTCCACTTCCTCAGAAAGTTGAAGCTGGGGAGTCTGCTTTCGTAGGGGCTCTTCTAGAAAATTCTAATTGCCCGTCAAGAATTCAGTGAATGTCTGTAAGAACATGCCGGTGGTGGTTAAACTTCCTAGAATAAGACCTTAGGAAAAGAAGTATTTTGAAATGACTTCTTCAACTCTAAAAACAAAAATGAAAACATTCTTTCCTTTGACTTTTCAATTCTATGAGTTTATTCTAAGTAAATAATAAGAAATGCTATGCATGTTTATATTACATTGCTGTTTATGAAAGAAAAATAAAACTAGCAACTGGGTGGGAAACAATCTCACAACAGATTTTTAAAATTAATTATGGCAATCCATATATGGTTATGCTATTCAACCTCTTAAGGCTGAGTTATAGAATAACATTTATAATTGAGTTGCAAAGTTTACCAAAATGTAAACCATAAAACAGCATGAATTGTATGATACTATGTTGTGAGTACATAAGAAATACTCTCATATTTATATCCATTCATCCCTTCCAAAGGTTCATGAAAAGTGCATATTATGAAAAAAATGTGCATGGATTTCACAGTTTTTTTGCACCGAAATAAATTAATCTCTCATAAGATTCCTTTCTCCATGAACTTGCTGAAGTGTCCTTGTGTGTATATATGCACAACAAAGTCACAAAGGATTCAAGCCACACTATTAACAGCTCACTAGCTTTGATAAATATATTTTGGTAAAATTTTTTTGGAATCTATGCAGTTTTTCTGTATTACACATTTTCCATGACCTTTTTAAAGACCCCTGCACACTTGGAGCATTTCCTAAGGAGAAGCAGTGTGGGGAGTCCAGGAGAGACGATGGGACGATGGGATAGTGGAAGGGGACTGCTAGAGTGAGGAGAGGTATTTTGTCACTGTCGGTGTTCGCAATTGTCAGGATATGGTGACAAGAAAATATAGACTGACTCTTGGGTGGTTTCATCACTGTTGAAACTTTCTGCAAGCAGTGTCCTGCATATTGCCAGCACCTGGAAGACACAGCTCCCATTCTGCCCCCTGGAGTAGCTACCACGTGATATGTTACTGCTGTTGCTTTTAAGTGTATCATCAAAATAATAAATCAATTGTATATGTGTATATGTAGATGTATAAATAGATTATTTGTTCATAATTATAAATAAGTAATATATACTATACAGAGGGTCTTCAAAATATTCATGAAATCGCATACTATGGACACACTATGCATGGATTTCAAAAAATTTTTGTGCCAAAATAAACATCTTTTCATCCTATTTTCTACCAACCTTTTGGAGTCCCCTTTGTCTATGTTTAAATAATATTTATATATGTGTTTTTGTATTTTTAAAATTTTAATTAAGTGCCTACACTAAATAAATACATAGATAAGTTGAAAAAAACCAGTGGGGGCTGGCGCTGTGACACAGCAGGTTAACGGCCTGGCCTGAAGCGCCAGCATCCCATATGGATGCCGGTTCTAGTCCTGGATGCTCCTTTTCCAGTCTAGCTCTCTGCTATGGCCTGGGAAAGCAGTGGAGGATGGCCCAAGTGTTTGGGCTCCTGCGCCCGCGTCGGAGGCCCAGAGGAAGCTCCTGGCTCCTGGCTTCGGATCAGTGCAGCTCCAGCCATTGCAGCCATCTGGGGAGTGAACCATCGGACAGAAGACCTCTCTCTCTGCCTCTCCTCTCTCTGTGTAACTCTACTTTCAAATAAATAAATAAATCTTTAACAAAAAAAGAAACAGAAACAGTGAGCTTTCTCGGAGTATTGGCTTGTATTTCTTGTGTTCTGTGTGCTTTAACATGGTGGAGGTGCAGGTGGGCTGTGTGTCAGCCACATCATGCCATCTCCCTCCTTGTGTGCAGGAAATGGTATTTCCCAGCTTCCTTGGACATGCTTTGCCATGAGAACAGTTCTGGAAAATGGAATATAAGAAGAGTGATGGGCTTATGGGCCTAGCTTTAAAAAATCCTGAGAAATCCTTCTTTCTCTCTTCCCTCCCTCTGCTGTTGACCAGTCAAAATGGGCTGACCCTGGATCTTGAAGTCGCTGCCTGGGGGGAGTTACCAAAGAGAGCCCTCTGCTTACACTGATCTGCCTTCAGCCTTGTGTGAGTGAGAAATAAGGTATGTGTCCCAGGAGCCAGTGTTCATTAGCATAATGCATGGTCTTCACGTTTTCTACAGTAAATGTACAGTACAAGGGAAATTAGAAAAGCAAATTATTTAAGAAGATAAACTGCCCCTCCGTCTTTTTCTGCAGGGCACCCACGACTTTAAGGCATTCTGGGAGATGTGCTTTGTCACACACCTGCACCCTAAGGGTCCTAGCCCTCTCACGCCGTGTTCCAAGACCCACATCCCTGCACAAACCTGCTCTTGCCTTGCGTCTATGCAGCCACAGCTTATTGGAAGACTCAAGTTAATTTACCACAAACCTAGGGAGCAGAGCTGCAAAGCCACTGGCAGCTGATTCTTGGAAATCGCAGACACGCACAAGTCCTGCCGCTTGGCCCGGGGCCCAGCGTGTGGTTTCGAGAAGTATTTGCCATGGCTGGGTCTCACTCTGCGATTCCACTTAAGCCCCTGCCTTGCTTAAATGTGAGCATGAAAGCGGTGGCTATGGAACAACTGGGACCTTTAGGAAAAGGTGATGCCAGTGTGGCGGGTGCATGTCTGCTTGGGCTGGCCCCAGTCCCCCGCCTCCCATCTCCCCACCCTTCTCTTTCCCAGGAGGAGTTGATAGTCTTCCTGTCCTCTGGCTACGATTTGAAATGCACACGCTGGAGCGGGTGACAAGTGTCCACTGGTATCAAGGTCTTGTTTCAGAGAAAGGGGAGAAACTCATCTGGCACTGATACTTAGCAGCCCCGGCCTGGGCACCGTGGGAATCCAACAGGAGCGTGATGAAGGGGGAGGGATACGAGCTCCTATTCCCCCACCTGCTGCCTCCCAGGCACAGAGCTGGGCACTTCTGTGCTTTGCTCCTCCGATGGCCCCAGGTGGCTGTAGTTATTATCCTCATTTTGCAGACGAAGAGAGCGAAGTCTAGAGGCTCATATAACTTGTTAGGCTCAGCACCAGGTAGCGTTAAAGTGTAGCTGCGGTCTGTCGTCTGACTCTTCTTTCATCCTTTGTTTTCCTTTATGAGAATGATCCAAGTGTTCAATGAAAGCCACAAATGACAATTCAATCACTAGTTTCAGAGTTTCCTGAACATTCAAGTGCCACTCTTTTTTTAAAAAAAGATTTATTTATTTTACTTGAAAGAGTTACACAGAGAGAGAAAGAGAGGCAGAGAGAGATTGGGGGGGGGTCTTCCATCTGCTGGTTCACTCCCCAATTGGCTGCAATGGCCAGAGCCACACTGATCCAAAGCCAGGAGCCAGGAGCTTCTTCCAGGTCTCTGACATGGTGCAGGGGCCCAAGGGATCGGGTCATCTTCTGCTGCTTTCCCAGGCCATAGCAGAGAGCTGGATTGGAAGTGGAACAGCCGGGACTCAAACCAGTGCCCATATGGGATGCCGGCGCTTCAGGCCAGGGTGTTAACCTGCTGCGCCACAGTGCCGGCCCCAAAGTACCACTCTTCTACTCGCAGCCCCACTTGCTCTGTTTTCTTTCTTTACATTGCAGAGATTTGTGTGAATGCCTCCTTCCTTTTGCCTTTTGTCTCAGTCATTCATTCTTTTTTTTTTTTTTTCATTTTCTGCCCCTACATTGGACTGAAATGAATTGTTACTTGGAGCCTGAGTACAAGGGTGCTGGCTGCTCCATTGATGCCTGACTTTTGAGATGAACAATTGTCACTTGAGCACGCTGATCTGCCCACCTGGGCTTCCTGTATCTTTATTTTCTGGCCTCAAGAGTCACAGATTAAGATATTCATGAGCCTGTGCCAAAAGCCAAATCTGGCTGATTGCCTCACACTCTCCCTCTCTGCCTCTGTCTCTCTCTTGCAAAACAAAACAATATGTCGTGTATGTGTGTGTGTGTGTGTGTGCGCACACACACCCTTGAGTAGCAGAGAGACAGAGAAACACAGATAGAGCTTGCATCCGCTGGTCCCTTCTCCACATGCCTACAACGGCCAACGCCTTGAGCCAGGAACTCAATCCAAGTCCCCGCGTGGATGACAAGACCTCATATACTTGAGCAATCCATCACCTTTGCCTCTCAGGATTGACATTAGCAGGAAGCTGGAGTTAGAACTGGACTCGGGTGCTCCAATGTGGGGCCCAGCACCCCAACAGACATCTTGTCGGCTGCGTCAAATGCCCACTCTCTCTCCCCCCACCTCTCTTTCTCCTCCCACCTCTCTCTCCCTCTCTTTCCTTTCTACACACTAACACACGCCATAATTGCTCCTTATACGAAGGCCTTAGTTTTCCAGGTTAAGTGTGTACTTCTCGGTTCCTCCAACACCTGTAACTATACCAACAGCAGTTTTTCCAGATACCATGCTAGTATTCACGACTGAGAGCCTTAGAAGGTGCTGAGAGAACTTGGGAACCTTCTGCGTGGCCTCCCACTTGGAGGAGGGGAAAAGGAGACCCAGCCTATGGTGCAGACGCTCCCCGATCCTCCATAGGCAGAGGGACCTACGGTTAACAGAGCAGTGAGTTCTTGGGTGAGGCCCGCTGGCGCTGGGTTCGACTCTTGGGGGTCGGGGGCTCTGTTTCCCTTGATAGTTCAGTACATGTCTCAGGAGGTGAGTGGGGCAGGCATTCCTTCTGGGGCTGTCCCACACAGCAGTCCCTTTCTTGTTGGTGCAGTCACTTGGGGGTTTCCTTAGACACCGAGAAATCGCAGCCCCTTGTGGGGTAAGCTGTCATCAGATCAGGGCCTCTTTGTATCTCTTCAGTCTTTCTTCCAGTTAGAAGTCTATGTTCTCATCAGATGCCCACCATGGAGTAGCACAGACGTGTCCAATCTTCCCCACAGTTGCTGGTGCCCACCTTTCCAGATGCCAGAGAAGAAGGAAGCTCCCTGGCCCTTCCTGGCATCTCTGACATGGCTGGGGAGGCTCTGGTAGACCCTACCTGGATAACTTGTCTATTCCTACTCTGGCTTGAGGGCTGAATGCCACGATAAGCCAGGGTTATGACTGGCATTACGGCACAGCAGGTTACGCTGCCACTTGTGACACTGGCATCCCACCTGAGCACCACTTCAAGTCCTGGTTGCTCTGTTTCCCATCCAGTTTCTTGCTAATGCTCCTAGGAAAGCAGCAGAAGCTGGTTCAAGTCCTTGGGGGTATTGCCACCCATGTGGGAGACCCAGATGGAGCTTCAGGCACTCGGCTTCAGCCTGGCCCAGCCTCGGCCATTGCAGCCACTGGGGCAGTAAACCAGCAAGTGGAAGATCTCTTTTTCTCTCTGTCCCCCCCCCCCCCCCGCCCCAACTCGCTCAGTCTTTTCACCTTTCAGATAAAATAAAACTAAAAAAAAAAATCTCGGCTTGGTCATAAATGCACCCCTTTGATAAAGCATCAGGAAGGGCAGGTTGGGGACAGGGCCGCCGTGGGGTGGGTTCTCACAGGCAAGAAGGAGGTGTTGGGCAAATGCAGCGCGTGTGGGTGTGTCGTGTGCAGGCTACACCCAGAGTCAACGCTGTGTTTCTCAGAATATCTGTGACATGTGGGAGTGCCAGCTGAGTTACAAAACTGGGCTAAAGACCGATTATTTTTATGAACCTGCCCTTTCAGCTGCTGTAGGTCTTAATCTCGCTTTCCTTTTCTTTCCTCCTGAAGTCAAAATTCCACAGATGTTTGCGTCCAGGCTTAAATTTCATTCATTCTGCTGCGTTCTCTAATGTGGCTTGGGAATTAGGCTGGCCCTCTCAGGCGCTTTTCTGTGATTTGGCAAAACCCAGCAGCGAATTTCTTGCTTTTGTGTCTCTCGCCATGGGAGAATGGAAAGCAGTAGCTTCTGTCCAATAAAAGTACTTCTCATTTTTCTTTTATTCTTTAAAAAGAATGTAAAAGACTGTCAACGTGAGCCAAGAATCCAGGGATCACTTTCCCCTGCTTCTTCTCCTGCTTTCTTTCACTCTTTGATGTTCCCCGGGCCAGCTCGCCCTCCTGGGTCACGCTCAGCTCTCCCCTCCTCCTGCTCCTCTTCTTCCTGGCCCTGGGGAACACCAAGACCTTCCAGAAGTGGAGAAGCCTTTTTCTGCCTGGGGCCGTGTCAAATGATCACCTTAAAGATTAGCCCGCTAGATATTTATGGGATCTTGAGTCCGGCCTGTAGTCATCTTTGCAGGGCCAGGTCAATGATTCCTCTGGCCTTGTGGGCCGGCCACTCCCCGGCCCTGCTAGGAGCAGGGTGAGCACCTCCAGCTTCGCCACTGTCTCGACCGATGTTGCTCTTTCTGCAGTTGACTCGGGGCTCCAGGAGAAGTGTGCAGGCTGGGAATGGGTGTCTGGAGGAGGTCTGTTGTCCAAGTCACAGAAGATCGTGGGGATGTAAGAGAAATCTAAGATACAAGGGGTGTGTATGTGTGTGTGTATGTGTGTGTGTTCACATGCACACACACTTCTGTTCTCCAGGGGGGCTACAGAAAAAAACAACTAGAAAATGCCAGGAGGCTTCATCTAACCCAAGAAAGAGCTCATTCACAGGCCACAGACCACAACACCTGAGTCCATGACATTTCTGGATCCAAACAAAAGCATAGGGGGTGGTACTGTGGCATCATAGACTTAGCCTCTGCCTGCAGCACTGGCATCCCATGTGGGTGCTGGTTCTAGTCCCAGCTGCTCCTCTTCTGATCCAGCTCTTTGCTATGGCCTGGGAAAGCAATAGAAGATGGCCCAAGTGCTTAGGCCCCTGCATTCGCATTGGAGACCCCAGAAGAAGTTCCTGTCTCCTGGCTTCACACTGGCCCAGCTCTGGCTGTTGCAGCCATTTGGGGAGTGAGCCAGAGGATGGAAGACCTCTCTCTCTCTGTCTCTCTTTCCCTCTGTTTGTAACTGTACCTCTCAAATCAATAAACAAATCTTTGAAAATAAAAAAACAAGCATACACAGCGATGAGAAAGATTGAAACCCATATTACTTCATCGTTCCTGTTTGGACAACACCAAGGTTTCCCCCCAGTTTTCTTTTGGGATAATTTGGGTCCACTGGAATTAGATTACTATTTACTGAGGTTACAATCATCTCAGACCTGAAAATTAGTAAAAATCTGAAGCACAAAAAAGAATTATTTAAGTTGGCCCAGTGCTGTTCTATTTCCATCTCTCAAACTAGACTGTAAGCTACAGGAAGGCAGAGGTCACATTATTTAGCTCCTTGGTTTCCAACACAATGCCTCAGAAATATTGGCACCTGTTGAATCCATGTCTGCCTAAAGGAAGACTTGATTAAGAAATCAATTTAGGGCCGGTGCCGTGGCTCAACAGGCTAATCCTCCGCCTTGCGGAACTGGCACACCGGGTTCTAGTCCCGGTCGGGGCGCCGGATTCTGTCCTGGTTGCCCCTCTTCCAGGCCAGCTCTCTGCTATGGCCCAGGAGTGCAGTGGAGGATGGCCCAAGTGCTTGGGCCCTGCACCCGCATGGGAGACCAGGAGAAGCACCTGGCTCCTGCCATCGGATCAGCGCGGTGCGCCGGCTGCAGCGTGCTGGCCACGGCGGCCATTGTAGGGTGAACCAACGGCAAAGGAAGACCTTTCTCTCTGTCTCTCTCTCTCACTGTCCACTCTGCCTGTCAAAAAAAAAGAAAGAAAAAAGAAAAGAAATCAATTTACCCTTAGATTGCATACTTACTTTTAAAATTAAGAGGAACTTGTGATCATATTAGCTGATACTTGACACACTGACCCAAGATGTGGGGTGGGGGCATATAACTTACCTCACTCTTTGGTGTTACAAATCAAATGCTGGTGGAACAAGAAGGTCAAGGTCGTGTAAGAGCTAACCATTAAAATATGACAGCTTTTGTGAGAGTCATGTCGAAATCCAGGATGTCTGGCTCTCAGCCCCAGTTCTGCAGACTATCCCCAACTTCCACACCACTCAGGATTTCTTCCTCACATGCTCTCTGGGAGCTGCTGTCCTCCAGGCCACCCCTGGGGACAGGTGGTTTGGGGTCTCAGTGCTGGGCACTGGCTCGCTCTTGACTCCTCCATAGCTCTTCCCATTGTCTTGCCTGTTGTTCACTCATGGAATCTCGGGAGGCCTGCACCTGTGACTGGCACTGCTGCCCATCCTGGTACTGGGTTCTACAAGCCTGCATTGCCAAGTGGGAGGCAGCACAGCCAGGGAAGGAGATCAGCTGGTTTAAGGGTAACTCTTCCTCCTCCTTTTTTACCTGCTGGGCTGAGGATAGCCTTGAGGGACTGAGGTTGACATCTTAGGGGATCAAAGAGTGGGAGAAGCGGACCCAAACTCCTGTTCTGTCATGCAGCATCAGTTCCGCCACAAAAAATAAAAACAAAAAAATCTTTATTTGAAATACAAAGAGATGGAAAGAAAAGACACATGAAGAGGAGAAAAATACAGAGAAAGGTAGACACACACAGAGAGAGAGAACTCGCTTCTGCTTGGTCACTCCCCAAATGCCTGCATTAGCTGAGGTTGGATCGGGTCAATGTCGGGATCCTGAAATTCAATCCATGTCGTCTCTCACATGGGTGGTGAGAACACACTTACTTGAGTCATCACCTGCTGTCTCTTAGGCTATGCAGTAGCAGAAAGCTGGAGTTGGGCGTGAAGCCAAGACTCAACCCCAGGTACTCTGATCTGAGTTGCAAGCATCCTAGCAGTGACAACTGCCAGGCCAAATGTTTGTGCCAGCCTTGTTTCTGAAGGGTCTGGACCATTAGCAGCCATGCCTGGATGGAGTGCTGGGTTTTCCATTGACTATAGTCATAGGGCATGGCAGATTCCATAGGGATCTCCTCTATCCAGACACTCTTTTCTTACCTCCACTGTGTACTAGTAATCTGATCAGGATCAGTAATCCAAACACAGCTGTAACTTGACTGTCAATTCCAAGGTTGAGAAGCCCAGAGTGAACAGTAGCAGTCTTAATTTGCAGTTCAGCAAAATCATCATGTGTCTCCTGGTGACAGCATTCCTCCCTCTGACACCAAGACCTCGCATCCAGCAAAGCTTATTGCAGGAAGGCATTTTGCTGGTGAATCACTGGCAGTAATAGTGAGAGGTGCCACTTTTATTCCCGTGCCTAGATTCCTGGACCCATGAATTTGTCATTGGGAGAAACAGCACCAGCGATTGGATGTTGCTTCAGGGCCCAGTATAGCCCCCTGAAAAACATTGCCTCAGCCCTACAAGGTGCTGCTCCCTAGCTGGTGCTGTAACTGCATCTTCCAACAATTCTACCATTCCATCAAGCCTTCTGCTTCAGGGTGTTGGGTAACATGGTAAGACCAGAGAATTCCACTGGCCTGGGCTCACTGCCACCTTTCTTTTGCTGCGAAGTGAATTCCTTGATCAGAAACAGAGCTGGGGGGCCGGCACTGTGGCATAGCTGGTACAGCCGT
This sequence comes from Lepus europaeus, assembly GCF_033115175.1. Lineage (NCBI taxonomy): Eukaryota > Metazoa > Chordata > Mammalia > Lagomorpha > Leporidae > Lepus > Lepus europaeus. Next base: position 100,173,798 of record NC_084832.1, on the reverse strand, counting down.
TGCATGTGATGCTGGCATCCCATATGGGCACCTGTTCAAGTCCTGGCTGCTCCTCCTCCAATCCAGTTCCCTGCTAATGTGCCTGGGAAAGCAGCATAGGATGTCCCCAGTTCTTGGGCCCCTGCACCAACATTGGAGACCTGGAAGAAGCTTCTGGCTTCTAATCAGCCCAGCTCCAGCCATTGTGGCCATTTAGGGAGTGAACCAGTGAATGGAAGATCTCTCCCTGTGTGTCTCTCTATAACTCTGCCTTTCAAGTAAATAAATAAACCTTTAAAAAAACAAGAAGAAGCAGTGCTGGACGGAATACCATGATGACAGGTTAGGCATTTTGTAAGTCCACAGATGGTAGTTTTGGCAGAAGCATAGCATGAAGGCAATTCTGTATTAAGAGTAACTGTTCCAGTAGGAACAAAACACTGGCCCTGCCAAGATGGAAAAGATCCAATGTAGCCAACTGGACACCAGAGAGCTGGCTTATGACTCCTGGGAATGGTTCCATGCTAGGACCTCAGTGTTGATCTCTGCTGTTGGCAGATGGGGCACCCAGCAGTGGCTGTAGCCAGGTTGGCTTTGTGAGGCAGAAGTACATTGTTGCTGAGCCCATGTGTAACCTCCATCCCTGCCGCTATTTTGTTCATGAGCCCATTAAGTAATGACAGGGAAAAGAGTCTCTCTGGTATCCATAGAACAAGGCATATTATTCATCTGGTTATGCAAATCATTCCTGATGATGTCACCCTTGGGGAAATATTCACCATTTGCTGGTGAGCATAGTACACAAATATCTTTGTCTTTTTGGATAATTCGGAGAGATCTATTCACATATCACTTCCCCAGATGTCCAAGTCACTAATTTTCTGATCATGTTTCTTCCAAATCTCTGACCATACAGTCAACTTGGTCACAGCCCAGGAAATCATAAATATTCACACCTCTGGCCACTTCTCCTTCCAAGAAAAATCAATGACCAGGGGCGTTTCGTGAAGTTGTGTCCCATATTCTTTTTCACCACTCTCCTTCAGAAATCCCAGGAAGGGACTAGAGTTGTCACTTGAGCACTTTCAAGTAGTGCCTGCATAGCACACGGAAGCTTCTACACACAAGGCTCACGTTTTCTCCTCTTCAGTCAATTGATTGTAGAGGACTCCAGAGAATTGCTGTGCTGGGAACGAGAAGGCAATGGAGCACTGGATAATTTCTTCATTAACATAGTTATGCCTTCAGAGCCTATGTATGTCATACCACTTCCTTTTGATGATGGAGTTCTGCATGCATGCCAGTTTTTATAGTTTGGTGGGTCAGTTAACACACAGATCGTGATGGGAAGCTCAGGTTGCATGGCTGGTTACTGGTCCATGCCTAAGCATTCAGTCTCTGCTAAGGCCCAGTAGCAAGCAAATGCTGTTTAACAAAAGCAAAGTAGTTCTCAGTGCAGAGCAGAAAGGCCTGTGGCAAAATTGTAAGAGTCTACACTACGGTGCACCTATAGGAGCTTGTCAAAAGTTCCAAACATCTTTTCTAATTGCCACTGCTACTTCTAGCACCTTGACAGACTCTGGATCATACGACCTAACTGAGATGTAGCACATCCAAATGAGAAATGTGTTGTCTCCCAATCCAGACAGGAACACTAGGAATTGTGTCTCTTTCTTGGTTGAGAAAGAGCCAGATGCTACAAGTTGCCATGTCCATGCAGGGGTTAAATTTCAATGCAGTGGACCCCTGAACAAGTTAATTTAAGTGGAAGACCCCTGAAATTTTATCAAATTTATTCCACAGCCTCTACATGGAAGGATACTACTGATAAGCCTGGAGTAGCCTTTCATTCTTGCTTACTAGATCCAATCGGCTTAATATAATCAGTGTAATGGGCCAGTGCAATGTCTTGTGGGAGGGGAAGGCCATCAAGACCCTTGCAACTAAATCACAACGTAGCATTGGACAGTTAGCTGATTTACCTTGTAGAAAGAAAGTGGAAGTTTTGCATCGACCTTTCAGGCTAAGAGCAAGTTGCCTCTGCTTGTCTTTATTAGTGATATTGAGGGAAAAAAGTATTTACCACATCCATAGTTGCACGCCAGATACTGAGGCATGGGTACTCTGACCAACAGCTGCAACTGGAGTTACCACATGGCTAAGTTTATGACAGTCCATTGTCATCCTCCAAGATCCATCTGCTTTCTGCACAGGCCAAATGGAAGACTTGAACCGTGATCTAGTGGGATTCAGTATCCCTGTATCTTGCAGGTTCTTATCTCTTCATTTCCTGTGGGAATGTGGTGTTGCTTTTGAGTCACACTGTCTTCCCGGGGAGAGGCTGTTCTGCTTATTTCCACTTGGTGTCCTGCAACACAATGGACTTCATTCTGCAGATCAGAACTTTGCCGTAGAGATTCTGCTAGTTGTTAGATATATCTTCTCACTATGTTAAAAACTAGGAGGATAGCCATGGCATGGGTTGGACCTACCTCAAAATGGAAATGAGCTAAAACGTCCATTGAGCACGTGACTTCTGTTATCCCAACTCTGACTTGGTGCAATATAGCGATTTTTGGATCTCCTGGAGTTGGTATTAATTCAGAGACAGTGATTCTCAAAGAAGTCTGATTATTCCCTTCTCCCTAAAGCACAGTCACCCTTGTAAATAGCTGTAGATTCCTTTTTGGGAAAAAGGGGGAGGAAGAGAAACAATATACACTTTGGCACAGTAGCTGAGTCCTTCCTCAAACGGACCTGGCCTCTCCTTCATTCAACAGCTTCTGGGTCTGTAAACTGACCCAAGTCTGGGAATTAATTGAGAGGCTATGACTGTTCATTTTGGTGATCCAAGCTATCCTTCATTTCATGGAAAACTTACCTGTTTCTACAAATCAAGTAAGGATTTAGTAGACAGCCCATCTATTCTGCCTCTAGAGACACCATGAATTACCAGCAAATTCTGTGGGTCTGTGGTTGTCAGACTCTTCTGGTTTCTGCCTTGACTCTGCTGTCCATCAAAAGTAATCTTGTCCACATTTTCCTTGGCAATTCAATGCTTCCCTCTTGGCCCCTGCCACCCCAGAATCCGTTATCCCCGTTGCAGGATCTCAGTTCAATGACAGCAGTTTCCACTGTAATTTCTGACCTGGAGAGAAGAGCAACCTAGGACTCTCCAAGGATGCTAAGGCACCAGGGAGGCAGACAATGCAGCACCCAGAGGCTGCTAATGCAAGTCCCCTGGTTAAGGGCAGCAGGAGAAATGTCCCCTGCCCCAGAAGGAGGTGCCAGCGAGCAAGTTTCCTCCTTTTTCTGCTTTCCTGTGATCCTGGCCCCTGGCAGAGAGGATGGCACTCTCCCACATGGAGGGTGGGGCTTCCTCACTCAGCTTGTTGATGAAAATGCAGGGCTTCTCTGGAAACACTCTCACAGACGCACCCAGAAGTAACACTCAAGCAGATCTCTAGGCAACTCTGTCTAAGAAAGGTGAGACCCGACATTAACTATCACAGCAACCAGACTGAATCCTTTATGATCTCTTGAGCTGTGTTGAACTCAGATTCTTGGCTTCATGGGCCCGCATCCATACATTCTTCTTTATTGACCCTGATCTTGCACCCTTAGCATCCACTCCTACACTTATTCCTTAAGTTTCTGTCTTTTTTAGAACACCTTCTCATGGACCACACCTCACATTTCATCTTTTGGGGCCTATAGGGAGTGAACTCCAGTTGTAGGTCTAGAAGCAAGAGTGTTGGTGGAGTTGGGTCTTGAGGAGAATCAGTTATGTCTTGCAAGACAGTTACTTCAGGATAGCCCATTATCTTTTCATCAAATGGAACAGGCTTGGTTTTCTCAGATGCAGGTTGCTTCCGCCAGCAAGAAGATGCAGCTGAAGTTAGGTGCTCACCATCCTCAGCTTCATCACGATCTTCCCATATGTCCAATTTTCAAATTTCTATTTTTCTCCAGCTACTGCCCTCACTTTAACATCAGATATCCTGTGATAATTCTTACTAGGCTGACAAAAATTTTCTAAAGTGCCCAATGCACGACTACCCAGAATCTTGCTTCTTCTAAGCATTTGACTAGGAGTATCCAATGATGACGTTTTTCTTACAGTTATTTTTTTATATCATGCCACGGTCTATGAGTGTCCTATTTACTACTGAAAATCCACCAGTGTCCTCAAAATCTAATCATATTAGAGAACCAATTCCAGAGACCCCAAGAACCAATTCAGAAAACTCTATAATATTTTGTCTCCCTAAAAATCACTATCAGTATCAAGATATGTATAAGCAAGTTTCCTAAAAGATCCAGAACCAAAAGAACATGAGAAAGAAGCAGAGAGAGAGGGAGAGAGAGAGATTTTCAAAAAAAAAAAGGCTCATGTGATTGACAGGTCTGATATCTATAGAGGAGACTTTAGACTAAAACCTCAAGGAAGAGTTGATTGTTAAGTCTTGAATCTGAAATTTATAGGGCAGATCAGCATCCTGGGAACTCAGGATCTCTATGTCACAGTCTTGAGGCACAATTTCTTCTCTTTTTGTACTTAAATCTTTCAACTGATTGGATGAGCCCCATTTACTTCAACTGGAGTAATCTCTTAAAGTCAGTGGATTATAAATATTAATCACAACTAAAATATGCATTCACAGCAAGCCTTGTGTCTTACAAAACAAATGGATTGGGATGTCCTTGAGGAAGTGAGACACAAGCAGGTCTCAGGCTCCTAGCGGGGACTGGGAACATTGCTTATCTTCACCCTTTGACTGCAGGGTTCATACGGTGCCCAGAGACTCAAGAGGCATAGCAAGAGCCTACTGAACTGTTGTTTTATGCACACTTTTGCTGAGTATATGTATTATTTTCTTTATCTTCTGATTTTCTCAAAGATTACTACCAGGGCATTTTTGCCACTTTGTAATAAATCAACACTGCTTTCACCTATAGGTGCCCACCTTCCTGCCTTCCTTGGAACACTGATTCTGAGTTATTTGAAACTGTGTCATCTAAACTGCAGGTCCCAAGACCTCAAACAAAGTTCTGTTACTCATAACTTCTGAGTTTGAATTGATCAGTGTGACTTTGCAAACTATGTCCAAATGCTGCTGTGTTAATGATGTCAAATGCTTGACATTTCTCCATGAAGTTCTGGCCACAGTCTATATGATCATGTGTATTTCTCTGGCCTGTGTCCCGATTTCTTCTAAGTCTATATCTTATATATCATTTTTTTCTAGCTCAAGTCCATGTAGATTCCCTTTGCTTGCACTGTGGTTTGTTGTTCTCTCTGGAGAGATTTTATTTTTTTTAAACAGTTGACTGCCATTCAGGTATAAATCCCCAACTCCTATGATGGAGTCTCAAACATACCACATACACACACACACACACACCCCAAAACAACCCTTGTCTTGAGTGAATGAATGTGTATCAATGAGTTGATCAGTAAACAACCTGTGTAAGATACAGTTTTGGAAGAATAACTTTCTTCCTGTTTTATAATCTCAAAAAAAAGTCACTTTGCAACTCACATGTGATCTCTTGGTGTATATATGCTCCATGCTTCACATACGGCATTATGGGAAATTTGGTAATAAAATGGACTAATGGAAAGCACATCCATGTATTCCCTTTTTGAGCAATGCTATAATTTAGATTACATTCCTGACCAAATGTTGAGCTTTAGATAAGAGCTAATGATTGACCACATGTCCCATAAGACATCCTACCATAGCATAAATGAATATGCTCATTGGAAACAGTAAAGGTATGTTTTCAATCTTATTAAATAGATTTAAAATATGCTACATAGATTCTCATTTTTATAAAGTTTATAGACATTTTATTTACTTTTTTAGAACATAGAAAACTTGTTTGGAGATGATTGGAAATGGTTCAGCCTTTAAAAGGTTTTTTCTGTTGCTTTTTTTCTCCCCACCTATTTTTGTCTGAAATAAGCAGGCATGTTCAGAGCTTTCCCATTGATTTCACAGCTGTTTCAAGCTTCCTGACAGCTTTTCATTGCATGAATTTGCTGCTATTCGTCCTCCTGGTGATAATAATCCTGATGATGATGATAGCAATACCGGTGATGATGAGAATACATTTTGCTGCTGTTACTGATAATAGCTTTCAAAACTAAGGGCTAATCAGTTCTCTCTGTCACTCTTTCTTACCTGCATTAGGCATTCAAGACAATTGCCCTTGAATTGCCGAAGTGGCTGGTGTGCTGTGCCTATAGCATTGGGACTGGCTCAACCTACTGCTCATCTGCCCCAGGAAAAGCTGTGAAATTCGTTTAGATAGACAGCTGGATAGATAGTTGATGGACAAACACATGGGTAGATGGGTTTGTGGACATCCTGACTTGCTCTTCCTCAAAGGTTGTCTTTTCATTCTCATGGGGCCATTTGAGAATTCCATACACTGCTGTGCACATATGTGTGTGTGCTTTTGTGTGTCTGCAGGCTTATAGTATTGCAAATGATTTTTGCCACACTACAAATCTATTGTGTCAATCAATTGTTTCCCTGTGGACAGATGGCTTTTTGCTTCTATCTGTAAACTCATTTCAGCCTCCCCTCCCACATATAAACACACATTTCTCTGCATTCTCCTTTGACTGGTTGGGACATTTTACCACTTTCATCATTAATTAATGAGTTGAATAAAAACATTTAATGATATTTCATTTTATTCTACTTTTACACTTGATCTTGGCCAAAAGGCCAAGAAGCATTCATACTCTAATTTTAAAATTGCTCTTTAACAACTTAGTATTATGTGGTGCCTTTGATGTAGACAGTAAATGCTATCAGGACCTGGACTCCCACATCATCTTAGTCTTCCTTGTTAGCTGACAGTTTCTTTGCCCTGCTTCTATGGTTGCAAATCAACCTCTTAGGGAAATTAACTCACTAACTTGGGAATGGTGCAGTAGGTGCTGCTGGCCTCATAGGGTCCCAGGTCCCAAGGCTCATGGGATCATTTATCTCTTCTACAGCTAACATCTTGATGTTAGGTCCTTATCTTGAGATTTTTCAGGAAACTCAGGCTCTGAGCAAAACTAAATGCCACCTGTGTTTAGTCCCCAGACTGACTGGAGCGCCTTTGCCATCAACAGACTTTTCAAGAGAACACACTGGCCTATCACTGGCCCCACAGAGGAGATGCAGGAACCCTGTAGACCAAGCAGAGATCTGCACATGAGCTGAACACACACACCTCTCATCCCCAGCTTCAATACGTAACATCCATGCTCTCAAGCCCTGGTGGAGTCTGGAATCCAGGGACAGCCTTCCTGCACGCCTTGCTCTGCACTTTGCAACAGGCCCCTGCTGCCTTCTACCACGTGTGTCAGTGATTGGCTAGCTGCCTGCCAGGCCAGTGGACTCAGGCTCTGGGTTTCTACCACAGCTGGTTCATTCCTTGAAACAGCTTCTTTCCACCAGGAAGGGCCATGTGAAATCTCTGGAATCAACAAAATAATGTGAGAGATCTTTGTGGATCTCTACTCTTATTTCCCAAACCTTTATGTGTAAATTTAAATTGCATTTACGGTCTCTGTACCCTAAAAGTAGCTATCTTCTAAATAATGCTGTACAGTTTTCAACATACCTTTTAGCTTTTGGTTGAGCAAGAACTCCGATAACTCCCAGTCTGCAGAAGAGAAACTTAGATCATGTGTCCTGCTTAAAATCACATAAATTAAAAAACTCAAGTCTTTTGAGGAAAATGCCTTGCTCTTCCTATTATCCCTCCACAGCCCCACACCACACAGACGGTACCCCTGGCCCATACTTCAGAATGTCTCTCAAAAAATCAAAGTTAATTCAATTAAGTCTGAGTCAGTTAAGGAGACTTTATTGGAATATGCCAATATTTTGCAAACTGATATTCCATTGTGGTTTGTAGGTTAACTCTCTTTTTAATCACATTACTGAATTGATGTATAAAACTATTGCCAGGGTAATTTGTTAATAGTACCCATTTTATGAAGGAGGAAAAGAAGTGCACTAACACTTATTAAATGCTTGTGATATGGCAGATCATTTTGCCTATGTTTTTCATTTAATTTTCGAAATAACCTTGTGCAGTAATTCCCATGTCCTCATTGTGCTGCTGACAATGACAGTCATGCACATCTATTTATTGACTGCTCGAACATTATCTAATGTCATTCTCCCAATAATCTTATCAGGTTGGTCGCATAAGTGAAATCTGAATCCTAACATCATTGGGAAACTTTCCCAAGGTCCTATAGTTCGGGTTTGAACTTAGGCCCAAAATGCCTGTTCATGACAATTACTCTGTAGTCCGTGGTAGCCAAGACCAGTAGTTGGTTGGTCACCTGTTCTGCATGAGGCTTTGTGCTCAGGATTGTGAAGAATAAACGGGGGTCTCTGATCTGGGTTTCTCAAAGTAAAACAGAACATTGAGTCAAGAGGACAGATGAGATTTTGGAGAAGAGGGGCCAGGAGAATGCGACAATGTTCAGAGATGACAAATGAACTTATTTTCCAGAAATTCAGACCCAGGACATGAGAGTCATCAAGGTGAGCTTCCCGGTTACACCAAGTCTTATCAAACATGGAGAGGTTAAGGAGCATGACAAATGAAGAATGACCCAAAGTGTTTTCAAGGTTACGTTTGCTGCCAGGTCATGTACAAGGCTCTGTGCTGCTGTTGGTGTCAACAGGCAAAAGAAAGAACGTGAAACCTTTGTGCCTCTGCTTGTCTTCAGTTCCAGGGCTTCTTAAGTATTTTTTATTTTTATTTTTAGAGGCAGAGAAACAGCTAAAGAGAGAGAAAGTTCCCATATGTCCACAATGGCTGGGGCAGGGCCAGGCTGAAGCTTGGACCAAGGAACTCAATCCAGGTCTCCCCCATTAGTGGCAGAGACCCAACCACTTGAGCCATCACTACTGCCTCCTGGGGTGTGCATTAACAGGAACCTGGAGTTGGGTGCCGGGGCTGGGACTTGAATCCAGGTATTCCACTGCGAGATCATGTCAATCAGTTTCCAAAATCTACATATTTTCTTCCTCATCCAGCCCTTATAGAATCATGCCTTGGCTCTTAGGCCTCCACATCCTCCCACTCGTGACAGTGTTTTATCTGCTGGCTCAAATGACCTTCTTATTAATATGGATAGGGCAAAAGGGAATTGAAGCCGTGTGTGGGTGATGTTCAAGAACCCCTAGTTACTTGACATCCAAATCAGTTTTCTGGTGTAAAGAGATGGCAACCCCAAGGACCTGTTCAAACTTACAGACATGCCTTTTGGTAAATTGTGAAGAAATGGACAGACTGAGCGAGGTGCTGGAGCTCTACCGTCAAGTCAACACAGAGCAGACTGTCAAAAGTGGAGCAGAGTGAAGGCCTGGAATCCAGGGCCCAGTTCTAGAAAGTGTGAGTGGGAAGAGGGGGTGTGGATTTGGGGAAGGGAGTGGCCTGACCACTAGGAGCCACCTGCAGGGCACTGAAGATGAACGCCCAGGAAAGGTGGTTCTTGCTGGGAAGTCAGGCAGGCGCAGCACACGTGGAGTGTTCACATTTCAGGAACTCATCTCCCCAAGTTAGAACTCCAAGTGGCTCAGCTGGTACAGAAGACATTGGAATTTTGTACAAAAGACTCAAGGTTTGCTGTATAAGGAGCTCTGGATGTCTACTGCTCTCTGCTTCTACACTAGATGGCAATTCCTAGATGGGTGTATGTTTAGAAAACACTAGGAAACCAAAATGATTAGTATAGATGCTTTTATTCCTTTAGGCCATGCCAATGTATTAAATTCCAAGTACAGCTGGTGCTGCGGCTCACTAGGCTAATCCTCCGCCTGCGGCGCCGGCACCCCGGGTTCTAGTCCCAGTTGGGGTTCTGGATTCTGTCCCGGTTGCTCCTCTTCCAGGCCAGCTCTCTGCTGTGGCCAGGGAGTGCAGTGGAGAATGGCCCAGGTCTTTGGGCCCTGCACCCACATGGGAGACCAGGAGGAAGCACCTGGCTTGGCTGCAACGTGCTGGCCATAGCGGCCACTTGGGGTGTGAACCAACGGAAAAAAGAAGACCTTTCCCTCTGTCTCTCTCTCTCTCTCACTGTCTAACTCTGCCTGTCAAAAAAAAAAAAATCCAAGAGCAATTAACTAAATATTACTCATATATCTTGGGCATTGACCATCTTCTGTCCACCAGTTGTAACTTTTTCCTTAACAGGAATCAAATTCGTATGTCCTTCCATTCCTCCCCTCACACTGTCTTTTCTTTGCCAAAGTAGGAGAAGATTTCTTTGGCCATGGGCTTCCAAATTGTGAAGGCAGGATGAAAAGTATCCCTTTCTCGTCTTCACCAAGCTTTTCTTTTTTTTTTTTTGACAGGCAGAGTGGACAGTGAGAGAGAGAGAGAGACAGACAGAAAGGTCTTCCTTTTGCCGTTGGTTCACCCTCCAGTGGCCACCGCGGTTGGCGCGCTGCGGCCGGCGCACCGCGCTGATCTGATGGCAGGAGCCAGGTGCTTCTCCTGGTCTCCCATGGGGTGCAGGGCCCAAGTACTTGGGCCATCCTCCACTGCACTCCCTGGCCACAGCAGAAAGCTGGCCTGGAAGAGGAGCATCCGGGACAGGACCGGTGCCCCGACCGGGATTAGAACCCGGTGTGCCGGCGCCGCAAGGCGGAGGATTAGCCTAGTGAGCCGCGGCGCCGGCATTCACCAAGCTTTTCTTCCCAGAAAGGCTGGGGTGAGGGCAGCTTGGGATACGAATGACTTTTGTCCTTTTGACATTTGGTCCTCTTCTGGCGACGGGATGTTTTCCGTTGTCCAGATTCTGTCACTAACCACTCATGATGTGTTCTAGTGCAGGCTGACGATTGCTGACTACATTAGATTTCTTTTGTTTATAAACATGTGTTTTGAAGTTTTACAGCAGAAATCACTTTCCATTTTTGCTGTTCTGTGGAACCCAGCGTGTCCTCACCTCCCTTTGTAAGAGTTACATAAGCAGCCGGCATTGGAGGGCATTCAGAATACTCATTCTCCGGGCTAGAGTCAGGGTTCTAGGAGAGTAGGTGCAACTGATCAATGAGAGAAACAGATAAATTCACTGGCAAAGCAGAGTGAAAACAGCACAACAACGAGAAAAGGAAAACGAAGCATCCTTCCATTCCTCCAACAATGGGCACATGTACTCACGCCTTTTAATGAGAAATCTCAGATGGGGGTGGATGTATGGTGCAGCAGCTCAGATGCCCTTTGGGATGGCCACACCCCATACACCTGGAGTCGAGTCCTGACTCCCCCTCTTTACCTTTCTTCCAATGCAAACCTCAAGATGGAGCAGGTGACGGCTCAAGTGCTTGCGTCTCTACCACCCACGCAGGCGACCTGGAATGAGTTCTCATTCCCGGCTTCAGCTTGGTACAGCACCAGCTGTTGTGTGCATTGGAGAAGTAAACTGGCAAATGGAGGATCTCTTGCTCTTTGACTGTCTCTCTGCCTTTTGAAAAAAATTTAAAAAGAAAAAGAAATTTCAAATGAATTGTCTCCCCCTGGAGCATATGCCTGTGACCTGGAACAGCGGCTCTCTGGGTCATTTGTTTTGAAACCATGAACAATAGCTCAGTTACTGAGTATTTTATTGGCACATCACCACAGAGGGGAGAGCTTTCCATTTTTTAAACACTGTAGCTAACATTCCCAAGAGACAGGGGAATGTTGAAGGGCACATGGACAGTAACAAAACAAAGCAAAATCACATGCTGCTTACATAGCCTTTTTACGATACACATTTCTATTATCAAGCAAAAAATGAATTGTGACCATCTATGCTGTGTTCACTTAGGAGAGAAAAACAGTGGTCTCTGGTGTCCCTGGGGGATGGGTTCCAGAAACTCTCACAGAGCCTGATATTCAGGATGCTCTAGTCTCTCATGTAGATGGCAGAGTGTTTGTCCATACCCTAGGCACATCTTCCCAGATACTTTAAATAATATCTAGATTATCATAATACCTAGTACAATAAAATGCTATGCAGATAGTTTGTATATTATATTGTGTAGGCCATAGTGACAAGAAGTAGTCTGTACATATTCAGTACAGATACACTTTCATTTTAAGATTTACACATTAGCCAGCACCACGGCTCATATGGCTAATTCTCTGCCTGTGGAGCAGGCACTCCAGGTTCTAGTCCCGGTCGGGGCACCGGATTCTGTCCCGGTTGCTCCTCTTCCAGTCCAGCTCTCTGCTGTGGCCCAGGAAGGCAGTGGAGGATGGCCCAGGTCCTTGGGCCCTGCACCCACATGGGAGACCAGGAGGAAGCACCTGGCTTCTGGCTTCAGATTGGCGCAGCGCGCTGACCGCAGCACGCTGGTCGTAGCAGCCATTTGGGGAGTGAACCAATGGAAAGGAAGACCTTTCTCTCTCTCTCTCTCTCTCTCTCTCTCTCACTGTCTAACTCTGCCTGTCAAAATAAAAAAAAGATATACACATTCATGTTTGGTTGAATCAGAGATATGAAACTCCCTGATGCAGACAGCAGACTGTAGAGACAAAACTAGGAAAGAAAGCAGAAAAAGTGAGTGAAGGAAAGTAAAAGACACAAAGTATACCTCTGATCCACTTCCAGACAGGATGTGGAGAAGCAGATCCAGATATGGTCAGAGACAGACAAAGACAGAGAGCTTTCATATAGGAACATACCCCTTCCAAGGAGCTAAACAGGTGCATGAGGCTTACAAAGAGAGATCGAGCTGAACTCTCAGATGTTAAAGACTCACACACACACAGAGATGGAGAGAATTTGGGGTTAAGGACAGCAAGGGGAAGTGGTGAGTGGGAAGCCCTATTTGAGGACTGGGCCCTCTGCTGCTCACAGCCTGCCTTGGGCTCCCTGCAGGGGATCATAGTACATTTTGAAAACATAGCCTTTGGATCTTGCTTCCAGTGTTTTCTAATTGTGTTGCTATGGCCCAGCCCTACTTGGCTTCTCTGGGGTCCAGTTTCCCAGTCTCTAAAAGGAGGGTAATGATACCTACATTACAGGGTCATTGTAACGATTAAATAAGATTTGGGGCTGGCATTGTTGACACAATGGGTTAAGCCACCGCCTGTGCTGCTGGCGTCCTATATCAGAGTGCCAGTCTGAATTCTGGATGCTCTGTTTCCAGCTTCTTGCTAATGCGCTTGGGAAAGCAGCAGAAGATGGTCCAAGTACTTGGCCCTGCCCAACCATGTGGGAGACCAGGATGGAGTTCCAGTCTCCTGGCTTTGGCCTGGCCCAGCCCCAGCCATTGCTGCCATCTGGGGAGTCAATTAGTGGATGAAAGATCTCACTCTCTCTCTCTCTTTCTCTATCTCTGCCTCTCCCTCCCTCTGTATCACTCTGCCTTTCAAATAAATAAATCTTAAAAAAGAATTAAATGAGATAATGTGGATCAGGTGTTTTGCCCACTGCCTGTCTCCAATTCACTAGAGGACTAACAAAATACAGTGTTTATAATAGAACTGGGTTACTATTCTGTATGTGTGTGTGTGTGTTTGCATAGATGGATAAATAGATACGAAATGCAGAGACATTAAATAGTTTGCCCAAGATATACAATTATAGGATGATGGGACCAGTTTGGAATTCATATCTATCTGGCTCGAATGTCCATGCTTATTTCCTGGTACTATGGTTGAAGCCTTCCTCATTTTAAAATGCTTTAGGTGTGTGTGTGTGTGTGCACATGCATGTGTATGTGCCTATGTGGCTTTGCAATTGGAACATGGTAAAGTCCCTCTCTCTAAACCTAAAAAAAAATTGCTCAAAGGGTTTAGATCTTGTGATGTAAATTATCTCAGATTCTACTTCTAACTCAAATTTTTAAATTATTTATTTGAGAGACAGGGACAGACAGACCGGCAGACACACACACACACACACTCACACTCACACTCACACTCACATGGAGAACTTTGCTTGGCTGATCCAGTACCCAAAGACCTGCAATCCAGGAACTCAGTGTGACTTTCTCTTGTGGGTGGCACTAATCCAATTACTTTAACCATCACCACTTCTTCTCAGGGTGTACCTTAGCAGGAAGCTGGAGTCAAAAGCCAGAGGTGAGAATTGAACTCAGGCCCTCTGCTATGGAATGTGGGCATCTTAATCATGTCTTAATCACTGTGCCAGATGCTCGCCTCTGGATATGCGACTTTAGGTATTTCTTAAACTCTTTTTTCTACATACCAATGTTGAAAATTTCATCTTTGACCTTTTGCACACTGCTGTCAGAATTTGAGTTACTTCTGTAAGTGTGAACGGTTAAGTCCTCTGTGCTTTTTAGACATGGAAACATCAAGCAAAGGAACTGACAAAGCCCAAGCTTTATAGGTTACCCTCTTCTAAAGCATTTAGAAGGGAAGGATCAATCACATTTGCAAAGTTGTGTTTAGTCCTTCGGGTTCCAAGTCATTTTCCCACACAGATCTCTCATTATCAGCTGAGTTATCACAATGTCAATTTTTGTTTCCCCAGCTCCTCCTCGTAAAACCAAATCCTTCCCAGGAACTTCCATTGAACTTGTTTGTTTACAGTGCAGGCCAATTGAACTTGCAGTTCCTGAGAGCAGAACTTCCGGCCTTGTAATGCCAGAGTTGCCAGAGAGAGGCCCTTAAAGTGCATTGATTAAATGAATTCCCTTGGAAGACTTCTGTAGACACCAACCTGTTCTTTGACCATGATCTACAGTCTACTGCAATGCTAGTAATTTATAACTATGTCTTATTTTCCCATCATGACCACTTCATGTCTAAAATATTGCCCCAAGGGCCAGAGGGCTCCAACAGGTATTTCAGGGTGTTCCTTAAAGAGTAGAAACATTTATCCTATACTCTTGTCTCAGCCAGAATTGTAAGAAAACATCTTCAGAAGTTTTTTTTTCCTCCCCTAAGAAATTCTGATTCTTGACTCAGAAGCAAGGCTCTTGCCTGTGCTTAAATCCATTTGATTCAACCACTTTGTGTTAACTTTTCCTTTTATGGGCTGATTCTGCCAAGGCACTCAATTGCTGAATGCAGACCAAATCGACAGAGATCTGATTCATCGATGAGTAAAGTCTTTAGGAATTTTTGTAAAACGTTTGTGTCTAAAGTGTTGGGGTTTATTTCCAGACATAAAACCTGCATTCTCACACCATTTCCATATCTGGTCTGTACCAGAGGGATCTGCTCTGAATTTCATGTTTGTGTGAATATTCCTGGGGCAGTGCCGATGGTGCTGTGTCCTGTCCTGCCCAGACAAGATTCACAGGTTCACGGCCCTCTTGTTCATGCGATGGCCAGGAAGGACCTGATATGTTCTTGTGCACTCACCTCTCTGAGTTTAGGACTTGCTTAACAGCTCAAAGGCATGGCTATTTGCCATTTCTCTGACATTCTTCATTTGAGAAGGGAAGCCTTGGAGAGGAGGTTGTCTTATTTTGGGATCAGTGCCCCCGGGTGGAGTGCCAGGCCCCTTCTCTAACTTGCTCAGGCCAGCAGAGCAAAAGAAGTCTTCCCTGGTGTGGATGGTCATTTCTAGCATTCTTTGACCGGAATCTCATCACTGGGCAAAACTAAGAGGAGGAGAGAAGCAGAAAGACCGCTCTTACAAATGCTCTCACAAGGGCTAGCGCCATGGCGCACTAAGTTAATCTTCAGCCTGCAGCGCCGGCATCCCATATGGGCTCCAGTTCTAGTCCCAGTTGCTCCTCTTCCTGTCTAGCTCTCTGTTGTGGCCTGAGATAGCAGTAGAAGATGGCCCAAGTCCTTGGGCCCCTGCACCTTCATGGGAGACCAGGAAGAAACACCTGGCCCAGTTCCAGCCGTTGCAGCCATTTGGGGAGTGAACCAACGGAAGGAAGACCTTTCTCTCTGTCTCTCTCTCTCACTCTCTGTAACTCTACCTGTCAAATAAATAAATAAAATCTTTAAAAAAATGCTCTCGGCCGGCGCCATGGCTCAACAGGCTAATCCTCCGCGTTGCGGCGCCGGCACACCGGGTTCTAGTCCTGGTTGGGGCACCGGATTCTGTCCCGGTTGCCCCTCTTCCAGGCCAGCTCTCTGCTATGGGAAGGCAGTGGAGGATGGCCCAAGTGCTTGGGCCCTGCACCCGCATGGGAGACCAGGAGAAGCACCTGGCTCCTGGCTTCGGATCAGCACAATGCGCCGGCTGCGGCGGCCATTGGAGGGTGAACCAATGGCAAAGGAAGACCTTTCTCTCTGTCTCTCTCTCTTTCTCACTGTCCACTCTGCCTGTCAAAAATAAATAAATAAATAAATAAAAATGCTCTCACAAATGGTGAACTCTGGTCTCAGTAGCAGCAAGTCCACCAATGGAACATAGAAACTTCTGGGTGGTTGCTGTTTCATAGCTGTGGATTTCGGAAATCTGGCAGAGATGGACAGCAGAGAATTCAGCGGCAGTAGGAGAAGAGAGGCCAAGGGGCCGCCGACCTGAGCGGAGGCATGGAGAGCAGCAAGGGCGTGAGCAGAACTCATCGCTGCAGGCACCTCCTTGGGAGGCCTCCAGGGGTGGAGGGCCAGCCCATTGTAAGGGTGCCTGGTTCACACTCAATTACTTTCAAATTGTTCCTGGTCGCTTTGAAATCTCACCCTCCTTGTGCTCTACACTGGGATGCCCTTTGATGTCAGGAGCACACGCACAGTCACTGCCCCAATTCCCTGAGTGTTGGCTTGTGGAGTGTGGAGCGTTCTTGGGGCAGTGTAGTGCAACGTGACATGTCCTGGGGATCGTTATTCTGCCCTGAAAGCACAAAGAGGAAATTGCTATGGAAATGGCATGTGCTTAGCGTGGACCCCATGTCTGCAGATGTCTACACATGAGGAAAACACAGCCCAAAGAGGGGCAGCATCCTGACTACTTCCCGTACCGTGCCCTCTTTGCCAAAGAAACCCTTGAGATAATCAGAGGGATCAGGGTGTGGGCATGGACAGACGCATGGACACCCGGGCTGTCCCTTCCTGTTCTTACAAATACATTGGCAGTGAATTTGCATTAGAATATAACCTGATGAAACCCATCCCACCTGCGTTGTTTTCATAGGGTAGAATGGCATTTGTATCCACTGATATAGATTGAGATCTGCACGCTGTCTTAGTCTGTTCTATCTGTTGTCCATTGCTATAACAGAATACAACAGACTGACAAATTTATAAAGACAGCTAATTTGTTTCTTACAGATTTGGAGGCTGGGAACTCTGAGCTCACGGAAGCTCCATCTGATGTAGGCTTTCTTGATACATCATCCCATGGCAGAAGGTAGAAAGGCAAGAAAGGAGAGAGAGAGAGACAGAGAGAGAGAGAGAGAGCACTCCCATCTGCTGGTTCACTCCCCAAATGCCCACAACCGCTGGGTCTGGACCAAGCTGAAACCAGAAGCCAGATACTCAGTCAGGCTCAGCCCCATATGTGGCAGGGATCCAAATATTTGAGCTCTCATGTGCTGCCTCCTGGCAAGTGCATTAGCAGGAGTGGAATCAGGAGTTGAGCCCACATCGAACCCAGATACCCTGAAGTGTCCCAGCTGGCATTTAGCCAGTAGGCCAAATGCCTGCCCTTGGCTTATATTTTTAAATTGTTTCAGTTTGCTTTTCTTTCCACTTTAAAAAAAAATTCACTTGGACTTCCTAAACTTTTATGTAATTTCTATTCTCAAAAACTTAGGTCATTCCTTTCTTAATGTCCTATGTACACACAAAGTATATATCAAACTTTAATAAATGAGGGGCTATTTTTCTGTTCAATTAAACATTTATTTCAAACTGTAGAATGATGTAGAGAATTGTACAAACAGTTGGATGTTTACCACCTAGATTTATAAAATCTTAACATTTATCCATTTGTTTATCAGAGTTGTTTTAAAGAAGGCAAGAATTAGGGCACCAACTCCTAAATCTGAGAATCGGTAGTTAAAACAACGTAAGAAACTGTGATTCCTGCCTTTTTTGTGTAAGCTATATTTCAGGAAAAAAAAGTAGTCCTTGTAGAGGAAGGGAATTTTTTAATAGAAGAATTCAACTTAATAAAGTAGAAGAAATGATGAGAAATTAGAAAAGATAGCCTCTAATGAAATTATTGAACTAGGCAGTGATAATCAATAATTAAAATTGTTCATTTGGAGCAGTGGTTAAGTCACCACTTGGGTGACTTTATTCTACATCAGAGTGCCTGGGCTGGGGCCTGGCTGCTTCCTGCTGATTCGCACCCCGGAAGGCAGCAGGTGATGGTGCAAGTACTCAAGCGCCTTCCATCTGTGAAAGTCTGCACTGAGTTCTGGGTTCCTGGCTTCTGCCTGGCCTAGCCCTGGCTATCAGAAGCCTTTGGGAGGTTAACCCGCAGATAGATGACTTCTGTCTGTTTGTTTCTTTCTGTCTCTCCAACTTTACTTGCTGAATATTATGGTTAGTGGTGAATTAAGATTGATTATAGAGGGGATTTAAATTATGTCTGCAAAAAATTAAAGAAAAAAAAAAAGAAAGGAGGAGGATTGAGGGAGGGAAGTATGCTTATCATCTTAGACCTGTACCTATGAAATACATGAAAGCTGCTCTCCTTATGTTAATAAAACATTTTAAAGCTCTATTGTAGTGATTTGGGAACTAAAAAATTAACATAGAGGCAAGCATTTTCATTGTAGGAAAAAACGAAAATGAAGGAAAGATTGCTGGGTAATTGCACAGTCCCAGACTCAAGGCTCAATGCCAGCTGGGTCTATTGTCATCAGATTTGCCATCACCAAAACGTAGTGCGTCTCCCGATAGGAAAGATTATCAGCATAACCTGAGACATTTTCTCAGCAAAACAATTGAATCTGAACTTAACCACATCTCATATACTTCCTTGCATGAGGAATATAAAGGAGACAAAAATGAGTTGGATGACACCAGATGGAAAAAGACAGGGTGGGAGACATCGAAAGGACCATTGATTGATCCAGCCTTTGCAGGAAAATATAAAACAGCTTGTGTGGCCGAGTTGGTGTCAGGGTGGAGGAGGGGGAAAGAGGCCCTGCTCCCACGGAAAGCAATGTAAGAGATATTTAAAACCAAGCCCAACGTGTGGCATTTGTTTGGATCCTGATTTATATAAGCCTAGTGTAAAAAGACATTTTGAGACAATTGTGGAAATTTAATATGAACTGCATATTTTTGTCTCCTGAACCTTTTATTTTATTTTTAACTGAGTCATAAAAAATGTACTTACTTGTAGGGTACTTGCTTCAATTCATGTATACATTGCCTTTGGTTAAAGTCACAGAAAACATATCTATCTCCTCAAGTATTTGTTCTCTTTTTATGATGAAGACATTCAAAATCCTTTCTTCTGGATTTTTCAAAAAAGAAAAATAAACAATATATTATCTCTATGCAATATTGATAATTTGGTTATGTTTGAGAATTACATTGTGGTTATATAAAAATATGTCAGCTTTTAGAAATGACTACTGAGTTGATGCACTTGTTCTAAAATTATAAAAATAACAAATAAGCTCTTCCTTGATTTCCTTTTCTCACTTTCTTAACCAAAAATGTTTATGTCCATATTTGTTCCATTAAGTGTATGCATCCATAAGTGATATGCAATATTAATTTTCATTTCTTTAAAACTTCTATAAATGGTATGCTATAGCATCTATCATTACATCACTTATTTTTAACATAATATTACATTTTTGAGATTTGTTCACTCTGGTAGAAATGTATCAATCTATTTGTTTTTGCTCCTTTATTATTTTTCCATTTTAAGAATATTTCAAAACTTTTTCATTCATTCAACTGTGAGCTGATGTCTGGGCTGTTCTTAATATGTCCCTTTTTCTAGCAATAATGCCATAAGCTTATAACTCTTATATGTTTTATTCTATACATTTGGCAGAATCTTCCCCAAAGAGGATTTCTTGAGTTGAAGGTATGTGCTTTTTACGTTTAACAGAGCTCAATAAATTAGCCTCTGAAAGCGTTGTAACAATTTATATGTTCAAAAAGGCTTACGGAATACATAAACCCCCACCGTTTGCCAATAGGTGGGGTTGCCCGATGTTACTAGAATGACTTCCAATTGCAGTTATGTGGAGACGTTCTCACACAGGGACTTGAGTTTTCAAACACAATTTTCCAAATGAAAGCAAGATGGAGACCGGAAGAGCAGCACCAATGCATGCAACAAACACACGGACGAAGCTTACACCCCCGACTCCCCGAATGTTTCAGTGCACATAGAATCATTCTACTTGCACTTCCTCAACCTACAGCGAGACACCCTGGAGGCAGGCAGCAATCAGCACGCAAGCCACCTTTACAGGAGAGAGCACCGAGGATCGGTAACGGAAGACGAGAGGTCATGGAAGAACAGACTGGACGAATAACTGCGTGTCAAGAGGGAGGGCACAACTCCCCAGCTTGTGCACTCAGCTGTGGGACTGGGCTGAGTGAAGGGTGGCGTTGAAAGCGCACGGAAATCTCATGGATACATTGGTGTGCATGATGAATAATGAAACAAACCCACCTTACTCTGGATTTGGAAAGGTGGATGTAGACCCATTTATAGGACAAAGAATGCAATAAAGAATGAGCCGTTTAGAGTAATTATTTTGAAAATGTATTGAATCACTTACTTTTTAGATTTTATTAGTTTTTGGGGAAGTGGAGACCCAGAGAGAGACAGCCAGGAATAGACAGACAGACAGAGAGACAGACAGACACAGAAAGCTGCTATCCAGTGGTTCACTACCTAAATGTCTGCAATGACTGAAGTTTGGCTGGGATCAGATCAGGGAGCAAGGAACTCTGTGTAGGTTTCCCACATGAGTGACAAGACCCCAGTTACTTGAGCTATTGTTACCACCACCCAGGGTCTGCACTGGCATGCATCTGAAGTCAGAGCCAGAGCCAGGAATCCAATCCAGGCACTCAGGTATAGGAGTAGGCGTCTTAAGCTCTAAGTTAAATGCTCACTCCCTATAAACATTTTAGATGTACAAGAGGTAGAAAGATTAATACTCGAATCCACAGTTGAAATTGGGAAATGAAACATGATACCCTTCCCTTGAATTTGGATTTAAATTTCTCATGCATGCCATTCCATTTGTACTAGGTGTGTGCCCATAAGGCACATAGAACGGGCATTACATTACGATCTGCTGTGTGAATTATTCTACAGATATATAGATCTCATTCACCCACTTTTGCTGTGTGTAGAATTCCATTGTGTGAATATACCATGATTTGTGGCTGCATTCCCTCTGAGAAGAGGCAATCAGACTATTCTGTGTCTGGCTGTGATGATGCTGTATGTGATTTCTCTGCACACGTGCCACTGGTTCTCTGGGGCACACACCAGGAAGTAGACTTTCTGTGTGGAGGACACAGGCTCTTCAGCTTTGCCGAACTGCCCCCTACCTTCGTTGTCCCAGTGTGCACTCAGGGGAGAATCTGATTTCAAATTGTTTCCTTATTTTGACGAACACTTGGTGGCGTCCTGTTTAAACTTTGCACCCATTTGATGGGTGTGAAGTGGTTTTAAGTGATGTTTTTGTAATTTCCACTTCCTGTTATTAGCAGACATGCAAGGTGTTGCTTCTTTGGGTGACTTGTTCATGTCTCGCTCATAGCTTTTTTTCTATTGAATGGTCTTTGGTGAGAAAGTGTGAGTGTGTGTGAATGAATGTGTGTGTGAATGTGTGTGTGTGTGTGTGTACAACTTGGAGAAACTCTTTACAATTGTGGGAACACTTACACACATTCTGTTCAGCTCCCAACATGGTTTACTTTCTCCAAAGTGTCTGTCATCCAACCTGCTCCTCTATTCCTCCCCCTGTTGGCATGAAGGAGGAAAGAAATCTCCCAGCAGGCCCTAAACAACCTGCATCCCTCCGAGTTCCACTCTTTCTCTGATTTCTGTAGCGACAACCAGGAGGATAATTTGCTGGAACCCGGACACACACACTTTCTTGAGTTTCGTGGAGATGCAACCGGCATTCAGTAAATTTCATATTTAAACAGACCAGTTGGGTAGTTTTGGGCATCCACGTGTGCACCTACGACATTGTTGTCACTAACAAGACAAGGAGACTTCTGCCACCAGAAAGGCTTACTCAGGCCTGCTGAAAAGCCCTCTCAGCCCAAAAATCCAGGCAACAGCGATTTGCTTTCTGTTGCTGGAGATTAGTTTGTGTTTCATTGAATGCAAAGTCACATAGGATGTGCTTTTTTTTTTTTTTTGTCTTGCTTCTGTGACTGCAAAACCATTTGGAGATTCATCCATGTTAAGTGTACCTTTACTCCTTTTTATTATGGGACAGTGCTCCCTCGTACAGGTATATCACAATGTATTCATTCATCTATTGATAGGCACTTATGTTGTTACATATTGCCCACATATGCACATTCATTCCTCTGTACTGGATCAGGTGACAGTGTGTTTAACTGGTGAATGGGTCTCCAAAGTGGTTACACCATCATACATTCCCATCAGCATTTGGTGTGGCCAGTATCTTTCAATTTTGCCATTCTTGGCGGTGTGTAGAGGAATATTGCTACAGTTTTAGTTTGATTGGCATACAGCTGGGTAACCAACAGTCTTGAGAATCTTCCATGTGTTTAGAGTCTGTCCATATATCTTCTTCAGAGAATGAGATGTTCAAAGCTTTTTGTCTGCCTTATTAATGTATTTTATTGGGTTTTGAGAGTGTCCTGTAATATTCCAAATTCAAGACTTTTATAGGATGTATGTTTAACAATTGTTTTCTTTCAATCAGTAGCTGTCTTTTCATTTTCTTCTTTAAATTATCTGTCTATCTATCTATCTATCTACCTACCTACTTACCTACCTAGTGGGGTAGAGGGAGAGAAAGAGTGAGAGAGGGAAAGGTCTTCCATTCTCGGGTTCACTCCTCAAATGCCCTTGACAGCCAGAGCTGGGCCAGGTAGAAGCCAGGAACTCCATCTAGGTTTCCCACATGAATGGCAGGGAACCAAATTCTTGAGCCATCATCAACTGCCTCCCACAGTGCACATTAGCAGGAAACCGCATTGGAAGCAGAGTAGCCAGGACTCAACTCAGGCACTCTGATGTGGGAAGCGAGTGTCCCAAGAGGTAGCCAAACTTGCTGTGCCACAATGCGCATCCCCTGTCTTTTCATTTTCTAAACATTTGAAGAAATCTAATTCATCAATTTGTTATTTTTGAATCACACTGTTGAGATCAAATCTAAGAAATCTTTGTCTAATTCAAGACCACTAATATTGTCTTCTGTGTTTTAGAATTTGTACAGTTCTAAGTTTTACACTTAGGTTTCTGATACTGTTTGAGTTGATCTTGTTTATAGCATAGGGTATGGATTGAATTGATCGATTGATTGATTGATTGATTGTTGCTGTGGATACTCAGTTGTTGCTGAGCTATTTGTTGAAGAAACTCTCCTTTCTCCACATAAATGTATTTGCACTTTTGCTAAAAATAAATTTTCTGCATATGCGTGGGTCTTTTTCTAGACCTGTGTTCTATTCCACTGGTTGGTTTGCTTAGTTTGTTTGGGAGGTAAGGTGACACAGAGATCTCTAGCTCACTGCTCCCCACTCCCAAAAAGGCCTGCGATGACCCTTGGCTGAGCAGAAGCCAGGAGCCTGAAATCCAATCCAGATCTCCCACATGGGTGGCAGGAACCCAATTATTTGAGCCATCCCTGCTCCCTCCAAGGGTCTGCCTTGTCAGGAAGCTAGAGTCAGGATCTGGACTCAAACCCAGGTACTCCATTGTAGAACACAGGTGGCTCCATTGCTAGACCAAATGCCTACCTGGACTTGTTTATTCGTTGCTTACTTTTACACCATTGCTGCAGACTTTTCGGTATTGCAGCCTTATAAGAAGACTGAAATCAGGTAGTGTAAGAAAAACCCTCCCCATGGCTTCACATAGATTGGGCTCTCCACATAGTATGGATGTGAAATTCCCTGTAGATGCATAAGCAGGCAACACAGCCGACTGATGTAACGGAGGGAATATTCACCAGGCATGGGAACACTCTGGAATCTTTTCTCACCAGTTTCTCTCTTGGTTAGCACTGAATAATTAGTTTCAAAATCTTCTTCTCCCTGAACACCTGAATGCCACCTTCCGTCTGCGCTGTCTTCTCAGGCTCATGCCATATTTCTAGCTGCAATGACCTTCCAGGCTGCCTTCCTGTGATTGACCTAAATCATTCTGAAGGGCTTGAGTGTCCCCACGTATCTATTCTATAGGTTTCTGGATTATCCTTGGGTTTCTATGGCTTACTAATAATTGACATTGATTCTGATAACTCTTAATTTCATTCTTAAAGCTCCAGTAATGCCAACATAAGACTCATAATCAGGATACAACATTATTCTAGGATTTCTAACTGGCTCTTAGTAATGTCTATTTTAGATATTCCACAAAGTTCTAAGACTTTGGTAGCCCTTTGTGCTGTTGGTTCCTGGAGACCACATTAATGTCTCATAGCCTCAGTTCGGAGCACAGAGCCTAGTGTTGGAGCATCACTCATTCATTCATCAATCACTTTGGAGCACCTCCTGGCTACCATGAACTTAGCTATGGAGACCAAGACGCGGATAAGACACCGTCTCTATTATCAAGGGGCTACGCATGTAATAAATTCTGCACTTTCAAGACCTAAAATTACTTAAAGATTCTATCTAAAGATCTATGTCATCTAGATTTCAGATCCCAGGGCTGCTATTTCCCCCAGATAAAACCATTGTCATCACTTGGAATGAACTGGAGACAATTTTTGAGTTAAATCAGGCACGTTCTGAGTCAAATCAGGCACAATTAAAAATATCAGGGTTTGGTTAACAAAGACAAGCCCTGAGAGGGGATAAAGCATCCAGACAGGACCAGATGCCGGAAAGCAGAGGCCAACCCCTCGAAGGGTCACTCCGGGTCAGTGAACATTTAGAAGAAAAGAACAGAGACAGAAAGGGGAGTAAATGGATGAAGAATTGTCTTACCTTTAGACTGGGAAGGTGTCTGTGCAGGAGGCAGCGAGTAGAAGTGAATTTGACCCTCAAGGATAAAAGGGGCCAACCAGAAGTTCAGTTGGTTTTACTTTTCCTCCTGTGAGGGGTCACAGAGGCGGGCGGAGTGCAGACGCGTCCCAGAGGTGGGAGGTGAGCGAGGAGAGGTGTTCTGTCTCCCCTGATGAATGGAGGCTCTGCGCACACTGTTAAGAAGAACTCCACACAGGCAGAGAGACAAGGTGTCTGCCAATGGTGCAGCTCTTGAAACGTGATCGCCCAGCCGACAGGCATCGCAAGAGTGAGAGGAGAGAGCAAAGAAGGCAGCCTCCCTCTGATCCTGAGCTGTGGAGAGGGGAAGGTCGTGTGGGTGCTTCTCCAGAGCAGCAGAAACGCCTCCCGATCAGACTTGGGGTGGGGGTGCCAAGGAGCTAGGAGATGGCACTGCACCTCTGTGAATATGACCACCTGGAAATTTTGATGAAGCTTGGAAGAGGTAGCCAAAGCATGGGGCATGGGGAGTGTGGCAGCTAAGTGCCCTGGTGCAGGAATTCCTCCAGATTCAAAAGGGAAGCAAGTGCTTCTGGGAGGCCACAAGGGAGGTTGGAACAGGTGGAAACAGACTGGCCTTCCCTGTGCACTCTGCCATCTGTAGCCAAGTGGTGTGATCTCAAGGGCGCGAGGAAGAAATCTTACCTCCCAGCCCACCCCCCAACTAGAACCTAACATTCCTTTAAAGTGGGACCTGGGCTTTACTCCATAATTGAAACTGACGCTTGTAATTAAAGTATCTCTGGGAGAGTGAAGTTTACCTTAAGGGTAAGCTCTAGATGTTTTCTAAAGCCTAGTGTCGGGGTACGGAAACAGCAGTGAGAGCCTGATGGATGGAGAAAGCTCACAGCAAAAGGAGATGAGGCAGGCAGATGGCTGCCCTGATGTGATAGCCCACCAGAACTGATAACACAAACAGATACAAGCACACTAGGGTGCTCGGTTAGATGCATCTGAAATGCCAAGTTAGCGGGCTGTCCTGGGTTTTATCTGACAAGCCTAGCCGTGGGGAATTCTGTCCTGTTCCCCCACTTGACTCCGTCCACTTATACATGTTTACCTTGAAGATTTCATGAGCTTTTACTCGTGCAGGCGAGGACAACTGGGATGAGGGTTGGAACAGAGACAGCAAAACCACAACTCATAGTGAGGAGGTTAACCATCGAGGCCTAGGAAAGTCAACTACTTCAGCAGCCAGACTACAGCAATTCTCTCTGCAGCTCTGTGTCTTTCCTAATGGATGACACAAAGCAGGTTCCTAATACAGGCCTGTGGAGAGTCTAAACAATAGGCCACTAATAATGACAGCAAACATGCATGCAGCACTTACTCTATCTGGGCTCTCTTCTAAGCCCTTTGCTGAAAAGCTGAGATGATCGTAGGATGTGACACAAGAGACCCAGAAGGCACTTTCCAATAAAAGGAGGCTCTGGAATTGCTCAGATGCCATTATTTTTAAGTGGATCCTTTAATTATTAACGTGCAATCCTTCTTCTTAAGGAGTGGCCTTCCCAGGCCTCATCCCACATTTCTATTCAGTTCTTCAGCTTCTCCTCCTCCTGAAATACAAAAGGACAAGTGACACTGTAAATTCTGTTTTGAAAGGCAGAGTGAAAGAGAGAGAGAGGGAGAGACAGAGGGTAAGCGATCGTCCATCTGCTGGTTCATTCTCCAAATGGCCTGTGCCAAAGTCAGAAGCCAAGAACTTCATCAATAGTCTCCCACATGAGCAAGAGGGGCCCAAGGACTTAAACCATCATCCGCTGCCATCCCAAATGCAGTAGCAGGGTGCTGCAGAAGAAGCAGAGGAGCTGCACTTGAGCCAGTGCTCCCGAATGGGATTGCCACGTTGCAAGCAGTGGCTTAACCTTCTGTGCTAAATGCCAGCACCTACAGGGCAAATTCTTCCCTGCCTCCTTCTCCACTCTCCAAACATACCCCTCCACACCACTCACCCAGGCCCAGAAACATCCAGAATGCAAACCCATTCCCGTGAGTACACAGAGTCTCACCTTTGGGGAGGGAATCTTTTTTTGGAATCATTTTTCCTTGTTTTTCCCAAGTATGGATCCCCTGGGCTACACAGGTGCCTCTTTGCCTCGGTTCACCCAGAGTCCCCAACACCTTGTTCTGTGTCCCCAAAGAAACAGATACAGAGGGGCAACAAGTTAGATTTGGTTAAGTGTCAATCATCCTGGCTTGCATTGACTTCAGAGCTTCCCAACAGAGCACCAGGATCGTCTCTCTCCGCTACATGCATCCAGTTAGGCCCGGGGAAACTCCAGGGCATTTTCAAGACTGGAGAAAGTAGGCTTGAAGCAGTCACCTCTGCTTTTTCCCACAACTCGGTTTTTAAGCATGTTCTCAATGCCTTCTGCAGAAGGAACTTCTCCACCCCCACAACCCCATCTCCTTACCCTGCCCCTGGCACGCTCCATGTGCAGAGTCGAGTTGCACATGGTTCTGATGCATTTGCATTTAACTCACCAAGCAATTGTTTAGTCAAAGGCACTCGTGGTCCAGGGAGTCTTTTATGAGCTGATAGCATAAGCCTGGCTGAAGCCTTCTGTCGTAACTGTGCAGTTTCTTCCCTCTTGGTTGAACTGAGAGCCTACCAGTCCCGAGTCATCCCTAAGCCAAAGCAGGCTCAAGAAGCTGCACTTGTCATTTGTTTGTTGTTTCACTCTGGAGTCCAGTCAACTCGTGCACGTTCCTAGTTGGTGAAAAGTAATCTCCAGGTTATTGTCAAGGCCATGGTGCTGGTCTAGTCTGCTAGGCTGGTTGGTGAACCTGTAAGTTCTACCTGGCAATATCACCTAGAGTTGGTTCTTTCTTTTTTTTTAAGATTTATTTTATTTATTTGAAAGACAGAGTTACAGAGAGAGGTAGAGACACAGAGAGAGGTCTTCTATCCGCTGGTTCACTCCCCAGATGGCCTCAATGGCTGGAGCTGCGCCAATCCGAAGCCAGCAGCCAGGAGCTTCTTCTGGGTCTCCCATGTGGGTTCAGAGGCCCAAGGACTTGGGCCATCCTCTACTGCTATCCCAGGCCATAGCAGAGAGCTGGATCGGAAGAGGAGCAGCTGGGACTAGAACCGGCACCAGCCTAGAGTTGGTTCTTTGTTTATCTTGGCTGCTTCTACCCTACCCCCAAAGAGTGTCATTTGCTCAGCTGTCTCATTCAGTGGCTGCCTGAAATACAGGAGTGCAAACTCTCACGTGGTTGAGTGAGCTCCCTCCATGCTTGCCGTGACCACCTCACGCTCCCACCCACGGCCTGCGTGTGCTTCTCCAACACGGCTGCATGCAGGCTTGAGGGGTGTGTGGTAGAATTCCAGGAATGAGCAAAGTCACAAGAAAATCAAAAGCATCAAGACTACTCAAAAATCAAGGGGCCGATGCTGTGGCATAGCAGGTAAAGCCACCACCTGCAGTACCGGCGTCCCATATGGGCACTGGTTCAAGTCCAGGCTGCTCCTCTTCCAATCCAGCTCTCTTCTATGGTCTGGGAAAGCCGTAGAAGATGGCCCAGGTCCTTGGGCCCCTGCATCTGTGTAGGAAACCTGGAAGAAGCTCCTGGCTCCTGGCTTCAGATCGGTGCAGCTCTGCCATTGCGGCCGACTGGGGAATGAACCAGGGGATGGAAGATCTCTCTCTCTGCCTCTCTTTCTCTGTATATCTCTGACTTTCAAATAAATAAATACATCTTTAAAAAAAAACAAGGAAAATGCTATTTTTAAAAAAGATTTAAATTTTATTTATTTGAAAGGCAAAGTGACTGAGAGAAAAGGAGAGTCAGAGAGAGAAAGAGATCTTCCATCTACTGGTTCACTCCCCAAATGGCCACTATGGCCAGGGCTGGGCTAGCCAGAAACCAAAAGCCAAGAATTTCACCAAAGTCTCTCAGGTGGGTGACAGGGGCCTAAGCACTTGGGCCACCTTCCCCTGCTTTCCTAGGTGCGTTAGCAGGGAGCTGGATGCTGAGTGGAGCAGCTGAGACTGGAACCTGTGCTTGGATATGGGATGCTGGGGTCACAAGCAGCAAATTAACCCTTGGCACTACAATTCCAGCCCCTTGACATTTTGAGATTTGATCATTGGGTTTTTTTAATCTTTTTATTTATTTTTTATTTTTTGACAGGCAGAGTTAGACAGTGAGAGAGAGAGAGACAGAGAGAAAGGTCTTCCTTTTTCCGTTGGTTCACCCCCCAAGTGGCCACTACGGCTGCCACTTTGCGGCCGGCGTACTGCGCTGATCCAAAGCCAGGAGCCAGGTGCTTCCTCTTGGTCTTCCATGCGGGTGCAGGGCCCAAGGACCCGGGTCATCCTCCACTGCACTCCCGGGCCACAGCAGAGAGCTGGACTGGAAGAGGAGCAACCGGGACAGAATCCGGCACCCCGACCAGGACTAGAACCCGGTGTGCCAGTGCTGCAGGCGGAGGATTAGCCTATTGAGCTGCAGTGCCGGCCATTTGATCATTGTTTATAGCCCTTGTATATATTTCTGAATAACAACAGATTTCTTACTGAATTCTTTACTTGGTGGAGGGTTAAACTTAATGACTATAAAGTAAATTGAAGATATGTCTTTGCAAAAATTAAGATAAAAATAAGAAAGGAAGGTGGAAACAAGGGAGGGAGGATAGGGTGGGATGTGTCATTATGTTCTTATAACTGTGTATCTGAAATACATGAAATTTGTTCCCTTTATAGAGATAAAAAAGACCTACAAATATATGGAGCTGCATACAAGATTAAGGATCAAATAGGAAGCTCCAGCGAAATGGAATGCCTTGGTCCCCAAGAATGATGCAAACATGGCCTTCAGCTTTGCTGCAGGGGGGGTGGTGGTGAAAGTTCACGCAGGTCTAGAGTAGGTTGTTGAGGCTCATCACTCCCCAGCCCCAGCCCCTGTCCACTCTATCATTGACGACTCCCCTACAGGCACTTTGCTCTCTAGATAAATGGGGCCATTCATCATTCTCCACTACATTCAGAGCCCAGACATTTGTTTCTTATAACCTGAATGGCTTTGAATTCCCCTCTCTTGGCCTGACCCAATCCCAGATCCATTTTTCTTTCCGTTATGAGTACACACTTGATATGCCTGATGGCCCTACTTATGATTTTAGGGTCTCAAGGAGCATTCTTTGCAAGATTGTTCACTGAGCACACGAATTGAGCTCTTAAGATGTGCAGAAAGCGATAGGACTTTGCTCTGAGAAGGCAGAAAACAGTGGGAAGAATGCTAGGTGAGGGCCCAAGACACATTTTTATGGCTTGCTTTTCTCTTCAGCTTAAGCAGGTACCAAGTTTTGGGGTAAAGCTTAGGGTGATGGGAGGGATTCAGAGAATGGCACAACACACACACACATACACACACATGCATGGGATTGTCAAAAAGCTCATGGAAAACATATTATGAAAAAAATCTATGTATGGATTTCAACATTTCTTGCACTAGAATAAATGTATCTTTTCATTCAATTTTTCCATGAACTTATGGAAATACTCTCCTACATAATTTTAATTCAGGAATTTTCATATAAAAGTCTAGAATTCCTGGACCCCATGAACTTGCCCGAGGGATGGGGCCCTCTGAGCTGATCTCCCTGCCTGTGTTGGCTGCCATCTTGGTCCTCTGTGGACATTTGCTTTTGCTACCTGGGCCACGGAAGGTGGGTAGAAACAATTACAAAGCTGAATTTGGAGTCTGCAGCTGCACCTGTGTCGTGAATGGACATCATGGGCAGGAGGCAGAGAAGAACACTGGCCAGAGTCCCCTTGGCAGAGTTGTGCTGGGAGAGTTCTTTTGAGCTAAGACATTCGGCTTCTTTATTTTAGCACTGCCGTCTCCAGAATGCATCACACACAGACCGTGGGATTGGTTGTGTCCAAGGCAAGCGCTGAGCCCCAGCGTTGGGATTGTGCAGGTGGAGTGTGCTGTCTGGCCTCCTCTCTGGCGCCTGCTCTTTGTTCCTTTGAAAGCACCTGCCTCCTCTCCACTTCCCTGACTTGCCTGGAGCCAGATGAGCACCTTCCCTGCCTCTGAGCTGTTCAGATTCAGCCGTTTTGCAGAATCCATTTCATGGGCTATAAGAAAATTCATCCAAGATCAAATCTCTTCTGTCCCTTTTGACAACAGCCTCTAGAGGCTTTGGGTGGAACAAAGGCACACATCTCCTTTCCCTGGGCTCTGGAATAGGGGCTGGCCCCTGCCTCCCTGACCCACCCCTTGCTCCATGGGGGCCTCTGGAAAGGGGACTGCCCCCTGCCCAAGCCCCCAGTCTCGCCTGTAACAATGGGGAGACAGGCAGTGGCTGATAGGGATCCCCCAAGGAGCTCCCCAGTTATCAGGCCTGGCTCAAGCCATTCACACACAGGCCATTTCCAGGGCTTCAGGTTTCACGATGGGAGATTAGCGAGGGACACTCAGACCAGGTGTAGCCCTGTGCCGACTGCGTCTCTGCAGAACTAAGTAGCCGCCGCTCGCTCTGTCCCCGAGGGCCAGGGCTGGGCAAGAGAGGACTGCAGACGGAGTTGCTAGCAGATCAGCTTTGTGTTTAGCTCTCAGCCATGGTGAAATCCAAGAGGAAGCTCTGCTTTGCTCCCTTCAAAGTGACGAGCAGAACAATTCCATCTCTTTTAACTGCTCTGTATTTTTTCCCAGCTTTCTTCTTCTTCCCACAAGACAACAAGACAAATCAAGCAAGCAAGCAAGCACCTTAGAATTTCAAAACTGGGATAGACTTTAAAAACCTATATTCCAGGAGCTGGCATTGTAATGCAGCGGGTTGAGCTACCACCTGTGACATTGTCATGTCTGAGTGCTGGTTCAAGTCCCGGCTGCTCCACTTCTAACTCAGCTCCCTGCTAATACACCTGTGAGGGTAGCAGAAGCTGGTCCAAGTGCTTGGGCTCCTGCCATCCACCTGACCAGATGTAGTTCTTGGCTCCTGGCTTTGGCCTGGCCCATACCTGACAGTTGTGGCCATTTGGGGGAGTGAATCAGAAGATGAAAGATCTATTTCTCTCTCTCTCTCTCTCTTTCCATGGATCTGCCTTTCACATAAATAAATAAATCTTTAAAAAAAAAAAAAACCCTTTAGTCTACCTATACAGACATGGGCGAGGGGCAGGGGTTGCCCCCACCCATACCCTGGAGAGGGCTTGCACCAGGGTAAGAAAAGAGCCCTTCTAGGCCGGCGCCGTGGCTCAACAGGATAATCCTCCGCCTTGCGGCGCCGGCACACCAGGTTCTAGTCCCGGTCGGGGCACCGATCCTGTCCCGGTTGCCCCTCTTCCAGTCCAGCTCTCTGCTGTGGCCAGGGAGTGCAGTGGAGGATGGCCCAAGTGCTTGGGCCCTGCACCCCATGGGAGACCAGGAGGAGGCACCTGGCTCCCGCCATCGGAACAGCGCGGTGCGCCGGCCGCAGCGCGCTACCGCGGCGGCCATTAGAGGGTGAACCAACGGCAAAGGAAGACCTTTCTCTCTGTCTCTTTCTCACTGTCCACTCTGCCTGTCAAAAAAAAAAAAAAAAAAAAAAAAAAAAAAAAAAAGAGCCCTTCTAACATTCTTCTCACAATCCCAGGGGCTCCCAACCTTCGACAGGCCATAGCAGAAGGGTGTGGGAGCACACAAATCTTAATATTTTTGGCGTATCTGCAAACACTTGTGCTGTGACTTAAAACTTTTTCTTTAGCCAGACCCTTTCTTGAACTTCAATGTAGTGATTTTTTTAAAAGGAAACTATGCCACTACTGCCAATGGAAAAACAGCATTGCTTGCCTTAGACACTGGAGACCAAAAGGCAAGTGTAGCTAATGGAAAACTTGTTTTAATGGATATTGTCTGGATAGCATTGTCTATTGAGGCCTGTCACTCCAAGACCTGTTTTCCTTGCATTAATATGGGAAATAAGGGTTTTGATATCATCCAGCTTATTAAAAATTTTTAATATTAATAATCTTAGTGGGTTTTTGCCATCCGTTCAAAGAATTCTGAATCCTGGCTCAAATAGACCAGACAACGTGATAAGTTTTTAAGCGTTTTATTCAGTGAGAGACATGCGCAGGAAAGTGAGGGCTTTAATTAATGGAGAAAGAATTCTTGAAGCTAAGTGGGGTCCATAGCAGGCAGAGAGCAGGCCAGGAGCCACGTGGAGCAAGCCTGCGGGCAGGAAACAGAGGCAGGACAGAGGCCATAAGACCTCCTGCCCTGAAGGCACTAGGCAACCAGGGGGGAAAAAGGGGAAGGGCCCATGGTGCTCTAGGCCTTTTATTCACTCCCAAAGGGGAGTGGTTACATAGTCTGATTGGCAGGTGAGCATATAGGTCAGGTCAGGTAGGCGCATGAGATCACACGGGGGCGTGGTGTGAGGGCATGGTCAGGAGCTGCTTCTGGGTCTCCCACATGGGTGCATGGACCCATGGACTTGGGCCATCTACTGCCTACCCAGGCCATACAGAGAGCTGTATCAGAACTGTAGCAGCTGAGACTCAACCTGGCACCCATGCGGGATGCGAGCACTGCAGGCAGCAGCTTTACCCGCTATGCCACAGCGCTGTGCCCCATAATCTCACTTTTTAAAGGAAGTGGCTGACAAATGTGAAGACAGCAGTTGCATTTATTTGTTTTTCTATTTTTTACTTATCGGCTTACTTGAGAGATAGGGGGAGAGAGAGAGAGAGAGAGAGAAATCTCATCCACTGCTATGAACAATGATAGCTGCTCTGAAAAAGCAGTAATACACTTTTTCTTATGCATTATTTGCTTTTTCTATGATTATCATACTACTTTTGTATTATAGCAATAAAATATAGGTAGAATTTTAAAAACATGTAGTGTTTCAAAAGCTCAACTTGCTTCTGGCCTCTGCCACTCAGCCAGTTGCAGGGTGAAAAAAGAACTCTGGGAACTGAAGGTTAAAAAACCATGGCTAGGCCGGCGCCGTGGCTTAACAGGATAATCCTCCGCCTTGCGGCGCCAGCACACCGGGTTCTAGTCCTGGTTGGGGTGCCGGATTCTATCCCGGTTGCCCCTCTTCCAGGCCAGCTCTCTGCTATGGCGCGGGAAGGCAGTGGAGGATGGCCCAAGTGCTTGGGCCCTGCACCTGCATGGGAGACCAGGAGAAGCACCTGGCTCCCGGCTTCGGATCAGCACGATGCGCTGGCCGCAGCAGCCATTGGAGGGTGAACCAATGGCAAAGGAAGACCTTCCTCTCTGTCTCTCTCTCTCACTATCCACTCTGCCTGTCAAAAAAAAAAAAAAGAAAGAAAAAAGAAACCATGGCTAAAAAAATCACCAAACAGGCTGCCAACTGAGTACGTGTGTGTGTGCTTCCCCTAGATGTGCTCCTGGGATGTGGGCTGTGCTTGATGTGCTGACGGGGACACCCTCACCTCCATGAGAGTCCTGGGCTTTTCTTGCCTCGAAACATGCTGTTGGCTGTGATGGTGGCAATGGTCCGAGGGCGTAGTCCACAGGGCAGCCCCAGGCTGGTGTGCTGTGCTCAGGCTCTTTCTCCATCAAGCTGGATCTCAGAGGAGCCTTCAAATCAATGCTCCCCCGACCAGATGGAGTAGGATCTCCTGCCTCCTTCAGCCCACCTACATGTCTACATGAATTCACAGGTGTTACCGAGCATTTGTTCTATGCCAGGTTCTGTGCTTGGTTCTGTAGAAACAGCAGACAACCTCATAGTAAAGACCCTTTCCTCCATCCCAGCGACCCTGGGTCTGCTCTCTGTGGGTTGCAGGATACATTCATGAAGCTTTTGCTCCCCAAGCTCCCTATTAACATAAGGTCTCCAGGGTCTCCCAGTCACCACCTCTCTGCCCAGGGGTGATGAGCCATGGCAGGGGGTGAGGGACCCTTTTCCATCTCCTTCATGTGCCTCACTTTCCCCTTTACTCTCCTAGTGCCCTAAGTGGGATGTGAAGACCCCCGGACATTCAGTGAAGATCCCCTTCCCTACATCCCATCTACCAACAATTACACACAGTAGGCTTACTGTATCCATTTCTTGGGGACTGCTGTACATGGATCTTTCAAAAAAAGTCCTTGGGCTGAAGATGAGACCCAGCCTTGGTTAGGCCAAAGCCAGGAACCCAGAGCTCCATCCAGGTCTCCTAGTATCTGCTGCCTCCCAGGGTGCATTAGCAGGAAATGGGATTATAAGTGGAGCTGGGACTTGCCTTGCACCCACCACTCTGCTATTGGATGCTGGTTTCCCAAGTGGCATCTTAAACACTGAAGTTTTAAGGGGAAACTGGTCTTATTCCTTCTAGTGATGGTTTTCTTACATTCTCTTTATCTAGATCATTTCATCCTTGCTTTACTATCTTTCTATTCATTTCTAAAATTCCTCCTCTGAGAAGCCCTCTAGGACTGAAATCACCTTCTCAGCTCTCCCTCTTGAGCCTCTGCAGACTGAGCTGGGGTCTCAGAAGTGAGAGAGTGACCTCAGCGGCTGTCTCTCCCTCTCTCAGGACTGTTCCCACTGCAGTTCCAAATCACATTCAGAATGCCTCTTACCAACATGAGAAGGGTTGTCCCAAATCCAGGTGGGTGAAGTGCACACGTGGAAATTGCTATTGCCTTGTGAAAGAGATGCAGCTCTTGTCTTCCTTTTCCTTGCAGCCGAGGGTCTGCCTGTGGCCAGTGACCGAGGAGGGAAGTCACCCCACCATCTGGTCCTGCTGGAGGTTGAGGGACACTTGGTTCCAGTCAGATTTGGGACAATCTATCAGGGTAATTTGTAGAACAATTTTGTTTCTTTTTGTTTTAAAGATTTTACTAATTATTTGAGAGAGAAAGACTTTCCATCCACTGGTTCACTTCCTACATGCCTGCCTTGGCTAAGGCTGGGCCAGGTTGAAGTCAGGAGCCAGGAACTCTGCCCTGGCTTTCCACATGGATAGCAGGGGTCCAAGTAGCTGGGCCACAGCCAATGCCTTCCCTGGTGCATTAGCAGGGAGCTGAATTAGAAATGGAGCAGCCGAGACTAGAACCAGAGCTCCAATATGGATGCTGGTATTGCAACCCACTGTGTTGCGACATCGACCTCTGTATACCTAACAGCTGAAGGTATCTGTTTTAGGAATTACTGTTCTTCCTGGTGCTAATAAATAGGCCCCTGTTTTATTTTTTCAGTTAAAAATAACCTCCTTTCGTTCACTGTGAAAAATTTGGAGAATCCCACAAAACATGAATATTTGAAAGCACGTGCCACAAGACCAATAACCTGAGACAGATTGTTGGGCTTTGCATCTGTATGTCTCCTGCCTCTAAGTCCAGGTATATGCAGGAATTCACCAGCTGCCTAAACATCTCGCTGCCCAATCCCTCAATTTCTCTACTGTCTAAAAATCTCTTGCTGCTGTCCTCCCTGCACGTAGATAGCATAAACAGAACCTACACAGTTGAGATGACACTATATGTATGTACTGTAGCCTTTACATATTGCTTGATACTATACCAAGGTCAAATGCCTGCCTTTATAATGAGATAAATTTGCGACAGAATTGTTATGGCCATATCATATATCCTCACATGACTCTATAGTAAGTGAATTAACCATTCCCCCAGTGTTGTTCAAGTCAGGAGTTTTCAATACTGTAATATTACCGATATTAGTTGCAATATTGCCATCACAGCAAGCAATGTCAGAAACAGATCATTGTGGTGAATGTCTGTTCCTGGGCTGGAGAGAATAAGCTACTTTGCAACTTTGCACACACGTTGCACAGTTCCAAGAGGCCCCGTGCGAGTGGAAAAGCAGTGCAAAAAAGATGGCCCTGGAACACTCCCGGAAAAAGGCAGAGTGGAGAGACTCTGATGTTGCCAACCACTTCCTACCAGGTGGCCTGTGCCAGGCAGGGACCTTCAGCTCACTGAGAAGATGGAAGGAGGGGAGAAGCATGACAGAGGTGCCCAATAAATCCCTCTAGAAAGAGTGATCTGGGATGACGGCATGAGGCCTGGAGTTCAGACCTCATGAGTTTCTAGACTCTGCACTACAGCCCCTACAGACCTCAAGCAGGGCTTCAGGGGGTTGTCACACACATCACCACTGGCCACTTTCTGCCAACCATGAAGATTAATTTTTATTTACTTGAGAGGCAGAGTGATAGAAAGAGAGACGGAGGAGGGAGGGAGGCAGGGAGGAAAGGAGACAGAGATCTTCCATCTCTGGTTCACTCCCCAAATGGCCAGAATGGCTGGAGCTGGGCCAGAACAAAGCCAGGAGCCTGGAACTCCATTTGGAGCTCCCATGGGGGTGGCAGGGGCCCATGTACTTGGCCATCTTCTGCTGCTTTCCCAGGTGCATCAGCAGGGAGCTGGATTGAAAGTGCAGAGGGGCCGGCGCCGTGGTGCAGCAAGTAAAATCCACCGCCTGCAGTGCCGGTACCCCAATTCGAGTCCTGGCTGCTCCACTCCTCATCCAGTTCTTTGCTATGGCCTGGGAAAGCAGTGGAAGATGACCAAGTCCTTGGGCCCCTTGCACCCACGTGGGAGACCTGGAGGAAGCTCCTGGGTTCTGGTTTTCAGTCTGGCTCAGCTCTGGCCATTGTGGCCATCTTAGGAGTGAACTAATGGATGGAAGATCTCTCTCTCTCTCTCTCTCTCTCTCTCTCTCTCTCTCTTTCTCTCTCTCTCTCTGTAACTCTACTTTTCAAAAAATATGCAGCATCCAGGACTCGAACCAGCGCCCATATGGGATGCCCGTGTTGCAGAGAGCAGCTTAACCCAAGGCACCACAGTGCCAGTCCCTCCAGCTCCCATTCCTTTCTTACTATAGTCTGACCGTTTTTCTATCTTTATCTTCTTTATTTAATGGTGGTACACATTTCCACACTCACGATGATCTTTCATTTATCTCACTAAATCCTTACCCTTGGACATGTAATTTGCTGTGATTATCTTTACAGCTATTCAAACACACTGCAGGTGGTGCAGCTTAACTAATTTTAAACATGACTCAACATTTTCGTGGCTAATGATCTTTCAGAGAGTGTTTTGAGGACCTTGGCTGATATAATGGCTCTCTAGAAAACTGAATTGAGTTACACTTCATCACTTACGTTCGAGAGCAGTTAATCTCTATATTTTCCAAAGGACTAGATCTCATCATAAAAGACACACACACACACACACACACGCACCAGTAGGCAGAAAGTGACATGTTTGGCATTACTCCCTATTGTCTGATGCCTGGTGCCCCTGTTGGCTTTTCATAGGTTTATGGACTGTTCAAATCTCCTGGTTTGGTCCACACACTGTTCTAGGGAAGCATTGAAGATCTCCCTTCCCATCGTCCGCTGCCTGCTGCCCACCCAGCGGACCATCCAAACCCTCTCCATCACTCACACCTGGGGCAGATGGTGCCAAGAATGACAAGTGGCCCCTGCTACACCTGCTGCCCCAGTAAGACCGGGAGGCCCACTCCCATGGCATAGGAAATATCTCCCGCTGCCCACAGACTGCCTGCTACCCCTGGAGGGTGACTCCGCTGACATCCACACCACAGAGCTCCCAGCTCGGCTGGATCGAGTTTTACGACAGGATGAAAGTGCGGGCTTTTGGAGCTCCCAGTTTTGGCACCGGCGCCGTTATAGGAAGGGCCAGTGCGTGGGTGGTGATGACCAGCTGTTCTTCTTTCCCCTTCGGGTCACAGCAAAGGAAGTGAGATCAAATTATAACCGAAGGGATGCCAGTTAAACAAAAGAAGGAACTTATTGCCAAGGAAGCTTGCACAGCGCTGCACCCGAGGGAATCTTTGATGAGGCTGAGCCGCTGGGGTTTAGCTGGATCCCTGCCCTCGGGAGGAGCCTTGCCCGAGGCCCAAGGTGATAAGCTCCAGCCTTGCTGATGAGCACCCTGGCTTCCTGCATGCCTGCTGCCTCCTGACAGGTTGCAGATCTTTCTTGGGACTATGACCTTGTGGATACAGCACCCTGTGTGCCCCTCCACCCCCTCTGAGGTTTGGGTTCTAGGGTCAAAGGAGAAATGAAGGGGAGGAGAATTATGGAAGGCTGACTGTCAGGTTCTGAGCTATGTGCCCTGAAGATCACCTAAAATCTAGGTGACAGGGGCTGGTGTGGAGGCACAGCTGAGCTGCCACTTACGTCCCCTGGGTCCCATATCAGAGCACCAGTTCGAGTCCCACCTGTTCCACTTCTGATCCAGCTCCCTGCTAGGAAACCAGGGAGGGCAGTGCAAGATGACCTAAATACTTGGGCACCTGCCACCCATGTGGGAGACTGGGATGGAGTTTTTGGATCCTGGCTCTGGCTTGACTTAGCACTAGCCATAGGGACCATTTGGGGAATGAATTCTTTATCTTTCTGTCTCTCCCTCTCTCTCTGTCACTCTGCCTTTCAATTTCACAAATAAATCTGTAAAAGATCTTCATGACAGCAGGTGAGGAAGCACAGGCGCAGCGAGGTACGGCAGGTTCAAAGTCACACGTGAAACAGCAGAGTGGTACCCACAGCCAGCTGTGTTCTGTCCCCAGTGTCCCTCTTCACTGGCCCAGATGACCAGGGAGGTCATTTCCTGCGTGTAACTACTGAACTGGACAGTGACCAGAAAATTGCCTTGATCGCCTAAGTCTTCCTGGAGTCTAAGTCCAGTCTCCTGACCCAGCTGCTGCAAGTTCGCATGGGTTTCCTGAGGCTGGGTTTCTCTCCAGTCTCCTTGTGTTTTGGCCTCTCGTCCCTAACCATCCTCTATCCACATTGTTTTACTTCAGTATGGTGGTGGGAATGACATGGGGGCTAAAGACAGACATAAAATACAAAGGATAAAAGATGGAAAGTCAAATCCTGACTGTACCAATTACTGGCTGGGGACGGTGGCCAGATTGGTAGATTTCTTTGTACTTTTTTTTTTTGTTACTCTTTAAAATAAGGAGAAATGTGGCATCTTTCTCACAGCCTGGCTGTTGAGGATTGAACAACAGATTTGGGGGCAGGCACTCTGATGCAGTGGGGTGAACTGCAGTACACACTCCATATTGGAGCACCTGGCATTGAGTCTTGGCTTCTCTGCTTCTGACTCACCTCTCTGCTGATGCACCTGGGAGGCAGTACCTGGGTTCCTGCCACTCATGTGGGAGACACCAGGGGAGCTCCTGGTTCCTGGATTTGACTTGGCCTATCCCTGGCTGTTGCAGGTATTGGGGAACCGAATCATTCAATGGAAAATTGCTCTCTCTGTGTCTCTCCATCATTCTGCCTTTCAAATAAATCTTTTTAAAAATTAGGTTTAAGTGTTTGGAATAATACTTGAAATAATACATTCCAAAGTAATGTTACTTTTATTATTTAAGTGGAAATAAAAACTTGTGTATATGGCAAACATTATGCCACAAGCCATTATCCCTCCCCCTTCCCCCTCCCTCCCTACCTCCCTCCTTTCCTTCCTTCCTCCCTTCCTTCCTCCCTTTCTCCATCTCTCCCTCCCTTCCTTTTTCCCCTCAATAAACATTTATTGAATGTCTGCTACATGGCACACATTGCAATACGTGCTTGGATTTTATTATTCTCGAATCCTTGGCTATCTACTCTTCCCTGCTGCAGGCCAGCAGAGTTAGTGTATCTGTGTAAACCATTAGCAGCTCTTTGGCTAATTCTGAAAACATCAAGAGAGAGGATCTAACTAGGACGGCAGAGGCAGAAGACATGTAGGGAGCAGCAGGTGTAAGCTTCTTGCATCCACACAGATGAGGAAACCGCGCCCTGAAAACAATGCCTCCGCCGTGTTGCGCAGTCTGTTCTACAGGGAGCCCAGACCCAAGCCCGTGGCTTCTGCATGTCTTGGTGCCTCTTTCAATACACGCTCCTGACCCAATGCCTGGACAGAGGGAGTCACCGACAGGTCATGTGCTGGATATGTGGCATGGCAAATGTTTCTACTCCACTTCTCTCCTGGTCCCTTCTTACAAAATTTTGCTCACTGATCATGTTGACTGGGGTGTGGTCATGGAGGTTTTACTAAAAAACCTGACTTCCAACCACCGCATCCACTGGCAGGTGCTCCCTGTCCACCCAGAGTCATTATCTGGCATGTGAATGGAGAGCTCTGTTAAGCAACCCTGGCTGTCATCTGAGATGCCAGTCATCTGGGACTAATGACAAAGGCCTGGTCTCTGATCTCTGTTGACTTCCAGGCAAACCTGAAGCCATTTTCCCTGGAGGTGAAGTCAAGGTTGTCGCCTTTCCCAAATCTGCAATCCTCACAACATTCCCAGGAGCTGAGCAGTCCTATGGAAAGGCCTCTCTCTTCATCATTAGCCCTGCTTGAACCGTAGGCAGACACGTTCTTGGAGCCCAAGCCCTTACTCAGTAAAGGGCGTTTTGTGGCATGGGTGTGGGTTGAGAAGCCTAGGAGCTAGCACAGCTCTGACACTTCTCATGTGGGTGACCCTCAATCAAGCATTCAGTTCTCTAGTTTGTCTTCTTAGCATTCAGCACCTTGCTTAGCAGGGGATGGCACTGCACTACTGCAGAATAAAGTGCTGCTTGCAATGCCAACATCCCATATTGGAGCGCTGGTTCAAGTCCCAGCAACTCTACTTCTGATCCAGTTCTCTGCTAATGCACGTGAGAAGGCAGTGGGTGAATACCCAAGTGCTTGGGCCCCTGCCACCCATATGGGAGACCTGGGTGCAATTCATGGCTCCTGGCTTCTGCCTGACCCGGCTCTGGCTATTGAGCCCACTTGGGAGTAAACCAGTGGATGGAAGATTCTCTCTCTCCCCCTCTCTCTGTTTCTCCCTCTCTCAGTTGCACTGCTTTTAAAATTAAATAAATAGCTAAGTCTAAAAAAATCATCTTCCAGCTATCTATTAACCACTAACCATGTTCAGTGTGTGGTGAGGAGACCTCAGCAGGACTTCCCTGTGTTTTTCATGGAATGGGACCCCTACAAAGTGACATGTGCTGTTCCCCAGGATACATAAATGAGGCCACCTTAACCAGAGGTCAGCACCCTACTCGGTGGCCCAAAGAGCCGAGGGCATCAGGATCTTGAAACATCTTACAAACAGCTGCGTGCACTGCTCAGGGGGACCCAGGGAGCTCTGGGCTGTCTCCACCATCCAGGAGTGTGCAGTGCAGCACTGTCCGGGGTCCTCGGGCATAGGGGCTGGGAATGAGAGGGTGGGGCAGATCCGTGTGGAGCAGGGGCTGAGCGGGCTTCCCAGAGGAATGGCCTCAACTCAGAAATGGCAGGCTTGAAAGTCAAGGATGGAGCTCCATGAAGAGAATTTGGAACCCTGGGGCTCCAATTCCAGTCCAGGGTCTGCTCGCTGTGCGTCTCTCCTCTTGGAACCAGTGGTGCCTGGGAGACTGCTGCGCTACACTTGGGGCTGCCGTGATGCTCAAAAATGAAGCCCCACCTTAACACACAGGGTTGTCCCCGGTCATGTCTTGGGAAATCTAAAGCAAGTTTCATGGTCCAAGGATCCAAGCTCCGTGGCCCCCCGTTTGGTTCATTCTTTTTGTGCTGGGCTCATGGTGGGGACTTCGTAAATATCTATTGGAAGAGAAAGAAGTGACTTCACAACCTCCAGGTCTGGGAAAGACTGGGGCACAGGAGCAGGTGGGGCAGCCACTGCCCCTTGGAGACTGAATGAGATAAGAGGGGTGGCAGGAAGAAATGAAAGAAAGCATGGAGTGAGATTCATCAGAAGGGAAACGGGGGTATGAGAGTATGAGAGGTATCCTATCCTCCCTGAGACATCTCCTGCAGGTGTCCTGGAAGAGGAGCTAGTGGCCACCTAGGGACTAAAGCAGAGAGACCTACCTGGCTGAGAGATGGGAGATGAAGCTGGGATTTTCAGTCCAAGCTTGGTGACTGCTTGATTCAGCCATTGCCTCTCTAGGAGACCCTGGGTTTCAATCTCCCAGGAGCCAGAGTCCTGACTGTGATGGTGGAGAGGGCTCTCACAGAGGCCTCCTGTGATCAGTGGGTCCTTGTGATGCAGCTTGCATATGGAAGAAGAGCTTTGCCTTTGGATGCAACTCGACATCTTATTTTTCTCTGAGTTTTTGATTCTCTTCTTTCCTCCTTTGGGTTGGGATTGCAAGAAAAGGGAGCATCACCTGGAATACAGGCCAGCCTGGCTGCATTCTCAGGTAGGACCAGAAGAGAGTGGGAATCCAGACAAGAATGAGAGAGGGAGCGTGTGTGTGTGAGAATGAGGAGTGCTCTGGTCTGGCCTCTCCTCCATGGGCTGTCCCCTGCCCCCGCTGCTCTTCTCCCAGCAGGAGCCTCCGCCTCCATCTTCCTTTCCCGTCTCCTATCTCCTGCTCTCCTGTCCTCAAGCTAAATGCACTTCCCTGGGATGCTGTGCCGCGCAGAGCCAGATGCCTGTGACTGCGGCTCCAAAGCTGTCTGTCAAAGGCACCAAGGCTGGGCAGCCACTCAGTCTGTGCAGGGACCAGAA
This sequence comes from Lepus europaeus, assembly GCF_033115175.1. Lineage (NCBI taxonomy): Eukaryota > Metazoa > Chordata > Mammalia > Lagomorpha > Leporidae > Lepus > Lepus europaeus. The sequence goes on along the minus strand of NC_084832.1, from coordinate 100,130,273 downwards.
AATGACGCGAAGTCTGTGCTCTGTATCGAGAATGGCTGACTTCCGCCCACGAGCCCTGACTGTCACCTCAGACAGCAGGTGCAGACCCCCGTGGACTCTGCACAAGCCCTAGGCAGCCTTGATAGCAGCAAACGACCCGAGAGGAACACGTGGGCTTCTGGAAGGAAGAGACGGGAGAGGAATATTAGACATTTGGTCACCCACTCTGCTGACTCTATTTTCTGGCCGTTTAAAAAGCAATGGTGAGTATCTCCACTTCACAGATGAGAACACTGAGATGCAGGGAGGTTTGTGGACTTGTCCAAGACGCCGCAAGTGTGGGCAGCACAGCGAGCAGCTAAGATTCTGGGCTCCAAACCCTGTGATCTTTCTGCTTTGCTGAGAGAAGGGTGGAAAAAAGACCCAGGGTTTACAGTCTTTGCTGTGCTGTCCATGACACCCTGAGGCCGGCCCTGGGTGTGCATCACCGGGCCAGGGCACACGTCACCAGGCCAGGGCACCATCGCAAAGACACTGTCTTCCAACTTGGAGGAAAGCACAGGACCCAAAGGGGAGGCTCTAAGGAGAATTCATGAACACAGGTTTGGTACAAACAAGAGATAGGAGTCAAGGGAAAAAGGGATGGGGGTGCTGGCTGTGGATGGGCTGCAGGTACAGAGCCCACCACATTGGCACAGAGTGGGCCGTTCACCACGGCTCCAGGGGAAGCCAGGCATGAGCTGCGAAAGCCAAGTTAGGACAGAGTGGGTGGGAAGCAGCTCCCTTCCTGGGAGGCCTGAGAAACTTAGTCCAGTTCCAGGGAATTTAGCTGGAGGCTAGAAAGAGGCGGAGGGAAAGACAGAGACTTCTCAAGTCCCCTTTCAGGCCTGGGACTGTGGAATTCGGAGCAGCGCATTCGAGAACAGAGCAGGGGGATAAGAGGGAGGTGGGTTTGCTGCCTGGTGCAGAAGGCATGAGGTTGCTGGGTTCTTCTAATGACATCAGGTGCCCAGACAGGACAACAATAAAGGGAGGGAATATTTATGTAAACAAAGGGGATATAAATAGACGCGAGAGTAAGCTAAATATACACTCTCAGTTCAAAGGCGCTGTGAGAGCAGGCAGAGCTATTTCCAGAGGGGGTGTGTGTGAGTGCACTCGGGGTGCTATTTATAGCCAGAAGGTTGTGTGTAGTAAACTCTGACAGTCCAGCGACTCACACCACAGCAACCTGCTGCCTTCTCAGCTCGAAGTGAAGACGACCAGGGAGAAAGAAAGGACATGTGGAGTCCCTCCCCGTCCCCGCCTGCGTGTGTGTCACATACTGGCTTGACCATCACCTCCCGACTCCCATGTTCTCTCCAAGGCTCCGTGAGGGGCTCTGGCTTGGGGTCAGCCTCTTCAGTATCCAGCCTGCATCCCCCACACAGGCCACATCCACACACCTTGCATCGCTTTCTCTGGCTGCTTTGCTGCCCCTGTGACTGTTCCAGGAGAGGACGAGGCTGTAGCTCACATGCCGAGCTCTTTTAAGCACCCATGGTGATTTCGTCTCCGCAATCAATCACTGACCCAAAGGGCGGAGTTGAACTGCCGCCAGGAAGGGGTTTGTAAACACAGGCAAATTTTCTTCTTCAAGGTAAGGGTGCCAGGAGGCTGAGCCGTGCCCGGCTCTTGCTCAGAGGTACCGGGCCAATCAACGGTATCTCTTAAATCCTGTCCCATGCTCTCAGGCTGCGGCCTTTCAGGAAAGGGCTTGATGATGATTAGAGTTTGAATTTGTCTGTATTTCCTCTGCTCCTGAGCGATTCTGTCCCGGGCGACTTTCTTCGGCAATGAGAGCCGTGCCATTCCTCCACAGCAAAGAATACAGACCACAGAGGGGATTCCCGCCCTTCGGGGTCTTTCTTTTGCTTGTATCCCAGAAGGGGGCAGCATCTCCCTGAGCTTTCTCCTCTCCGCCACTAAAACCCTTTCTAGCAATCTTCCAAGGGACGTTAGATTCCAGTTCTTCCCAACCGTTGGGATTCCTCGGGGAAGGGGGCATGGGGACAGAAGTCTTAGAATGTCTTTACCCTGAGTGTCCGGAGAGCTCGTCCCATCAGAAGGCAGAGAAGGCTCTGCCATCAGTGTTTGGGGACCCTGCAGGGCTTTCCTGAGCGGAGGCTCCCGGAGGGCACAGAGCCCCCCCCACCGAGGGGGGTGGGCAGAACCTGAGGGATTTGTGACTTGCAGAGTCACCCCCTCTGCTGCTCCCCAGGGTCAGCCCTGAGGACTGCCTGCTGGTATCTATGTCAAATGCTCTCCCTCCCCGGACTCAGGACTGCCAAGTTCAGAAGCAGCATCAGAATTCTATTCCCATGAACATTTCTTCTCACAGCTGGTGCCAGTTCTCACCAGCTGAGCATCTTGGGGCATCTCAGTCCATCGACTTGTTTTCATTCAGTTACACAGACGGGAGGGCAAACAGGGGAGTGGAAACTGGTGCTTTGGGTCAGGTGGCAAATGAGCAAGAGGCGGACACACCCCTTCTGTTCCTACCCAGTGCTGAATGTCTTTTGTCTGTAGGGAAGCAGATTTGCGTAGCTATTAGCGGCACTGGAGAACAGGAGGATGGCAGTAGCTCTCAACGTGGACCTTGGTTGCTCTTATTGGACAAACGTAAGGTGCTTAGAAGAAACCTCAGGAAGAGGGAAGAGAAGGACAGTTTGCTGGATGAGACTGGCTGGAGATGTTTGAGCAGGGCCTGGGGGTGGGGATTTTCCCGTGTAACTAAATTGTGCCAATTGATGATACCTCCCCAATGGTCTTGAGATTTTTCCAACTCTGTCCCTTCCCTCAGGGCCATGGAGACTGAGCTAAGGGAGCAGGACCCTGCGTGCTGGACATGGTACTCACATGTCCTACGTTTAGCATCAGGCCAGCCTCCCTTTAGGCTACACCTGCGCAGCCTGGCACATTTGCAAGGTGCGCCCGGCGGGCGGGCGAGGCTGTCCATTTGCTTCCCTTCCCTCTCTAGGCGCCTCAGGCTGGGGCCTCTGTGTGTGCTGGGAGATCATCAGAGCCACTTCCGAGCCTCCTCGGGCTGGCCTGTGCCGCCAGACTGCCTCTCGATCCGCATTTACCTTCTATTGCTCCCATTTCCTGGTCTTTGTGGTTTGTCAGCTCCCTGACGTTGCTTTAGCTTAGCTGGCTTGTGTGAGGATGAATTACGAGAGCTAAAAGCCTCCAAACCTCTGGCATGCTGGAACAGTTCCCTGAATGTGGGGCTGTTGCGAACTGCTGTCATCGCAACTTATATCAAAAAACATCCCGTGCCCCCAGGACATGGCTGTGTTTTGAAAGCCTTTCCACACAGATATTTGGGAGAGAGCTTCTCTCATTTCTGTCCAGTTTAGCAATTCCTTGGTATGGATGCTCTTCAGCTCCCCAGCCTGGTGACGGAAACCAGCTCGGATCTCTTGTGGCATGAGGTCCAGTCCCAGTTCTACTTCCAACCTGCTGTGTCACTTTGCAGAAGCTCCATCGCTATTCTTTTTTTTTTTTTTTTTTTTTTGACAGGCAGAGTGGACAGTGAGAGAGAGACAGAGAGAAAGGTCTTCCTTTTTGCCGTTGGTTCACCCTCCAATGGCTGCCGCGGTAGCGCGCTGCGGCCGGTGCACCACGCTGTTCCAATGGCAGGAGCCAGGTGCTTCTCCTGGTCTCCCATGTGGGTGCAGGGCCCAAGAACTTGGGCCATCCTCCACTGCACTCCCTGGCCACAGCAGAGAGCTGGCCTGGAAGAGGGGCAACCAGGACAGGATCGGTGCCCCGACTGGGACTAGAACCTGGTGTGCCGGCGCCGCAAGGCGGAGGATTAGCCTATTGAGCATCGCTATTCTTTTAAGACCTAATCTCACCAACCTCCTACTGTGTCTCTGGAAACCGAGAGAGAAAGGTCTTTTTTCTACCAGTAAGCTGAGAAAGGTTTTTACTGTAAAGGTACAAACTGAATAGGACCAGAGAGTCCAAGAATTAAGTGTTATTGAAGTTAGTGAATTTGCAGAAAAAAATCAGAAAAATTGTGCCTCGTTGGATATGCATCTGCCTATTGTGTTTAAATCAGAGAAAGGAGAGAAATGCTGGAAAGCATTTACAAACCTGTAAATAGGGGAGATGAGATAACAGCCTAGGACCTTCGGGACAGGACATACCACTGCTGGCCCCGAGAAGACAGCTGCTCTCACAGCCGTGCTCTCCAGAATATGCCGTGGGCCTCAGCCTGGCGACAGGTCCCTGGCAGAGCCTGGTACTCGGTAGGAACTCTGTAAATATTTGGGAAGTGAGCGGACAAGTGACTGTCCTTGGTTTGGGCAGGTGCCAATGAGAGGGCATCCAGAGTGCAGGGGAGAGGTGGGGCTTGGACAAGAGGGACCTTACTGCTGCTGGTTGATGTTGAGGGTGACAGTGAGAGCTCAGTCACTTTGGAAAACCCCATGTTTAGACAGCTTTTGGAGATCCTCTGACCCATTATAGAGTGTCTGCTCCCCAGGCGTGGAGGGAGACACAGATCCAAACAGATAACCCAGCGCAGAGGAGGGACATAACTTCTGCATGTTGATGCTGAAAAACTTCCAGGAATCATTCAACGGACAGCCCATAAACCCAGGAGCCAAGGAAAATTCTACCTCTGATCTTCCATTAAACACTCCTAGGCTATCATTTTATGTCTCTATTTCTCTTAAAATAGTTCTGTGTTCATTAAAAAAAGAACAACATTGACTTTTGGAAGGTATAGAGCTCTTAGAGTTTAACATATATATATAGGGTCATGAAACCACCATTATAATCAAAACACAACCCAGGTCCATAATCCCAAAAAGCTCTCCCAGTCAAAAAGCTCTCGCTTTGAAGCCACACTCTTCATATTCCTAAACCCTGGGCAATTACTGATCTTTTCTCTGTCACTGTAGTTTTATCTTTTTGAGAACATGGTAGGGATGAAATTCTTAAGTAACCTTCTGAAGCTCACTTCTTTCACTCTTCATGATGCTTTTGTTATTCAAACCATTGTGTACATCAGTAGATTCTTATTATTGCCAAGTAGCATTTCATTGTTTGTATTGACCACAGCTGATTTACCCATAACAAAGGGCTTCAAGGTTCTTTCCAGTTTTTGGTGATCCTGAATGGAGCTGCTCTAAACATTCACGGGCAGATTTTGGTGCCACTGTAAGTTTTTATTTCTCCTTGGCTACTATTCCTTTACCTTGCCATGTGAATTGTAGAATTGGTTTGTCTACTTTAAAAAAAAAGTCATTTGAGATTTTAATTGGAATTACCATCTGTGTACACAACTACCTAGGAACTTTAAAGGGTTCATGAGAAATGGAATGAATTTGTTTTGGTGCAAACAGTTTTGCAATCCATGTGCAGTCTTTTTATAATATGAACTTTTTGGTGACCTCTTAAGTGCATGGATTTCACAATTTTTTTGCACTGAAATAAATTTATCTTAATTCCATTTTTCTCTGAACTTTTTGAGGTACCCTCATATGTCTTTCTATTTATTGAAGTCCTATGTGATTTCTTCCATTGGCATTTTGAAGTATGTAGGTCCGATTCACGTTCTTAGATTTATGCTTAAATATTTCATTTTTAGAGCTGTTATACATAATATTATGTCTTCAGATTTTCAGCTTTAAATTGTTCATTGCTTACACCAAGAAATATGATTGATTTCTGTGTTTTGATCTTGTATCCTGTGACCGTGCTAAATTTATTTATTAGCTCTAGATTTTTTTTTTTTTGCAGATTACTTAGAATTTTCAAGAGACAATCACTTCATCTGCAAATGGGGATAACTTGTTTCATGCTAGTCTGGATGTCTTTTATTTCTCTTTCTCACAGCCCTGTCCTGACCAAGAGTTCCAGTACTGCTGAAAAGGAGCGGAAAAACTGAGCATCCTCTCCACTCTCCTGGTCTCGGAGGAGAAGCATTGCGTCTTCCACCGTTAAATAGAATGTCAATTGTGAGCTTTTAGTAGATGTTCTTTATCAGCTGAGGAAGTTTCCCTCCATTCCTAACTTGCTGAGAGTTCATAGTATGCATGGTTGTTGAATGTTGTCAAGTGACTTTTCTGCATCTGTGGACACTACCTTTAGATTTTCTTCGGGTGGATTATACCGATTGGTTTTGAATATTGAATTCCTGGGAGAAGCACCTTCCATCATACTGAGTTGTTCTTCTTAGGCCTGTGTTCTTTTTAAACCTAAGTTTGATTGTCACACTCTCAGGGACCTACCCGAAGCGGAACTCTTAAGTGTGCTGCCAGCCCTCCTGGGCACCGGTTCCTGAGATTACAAACAGAGAGCTTCCCAAGGTCTCTTTGCAGATGCCAGAAACAGTGTGATGTGCACCTGGGCAAATCAGGGAGCTCCTGTAGTGAAATGACAATCTTCCATTTGAGAGATCAGAAGATCTTAACTCCATCCTGTTTCTACACATTCCTGGTAGAAATTTCTCTCCCTACCTCATTCCCAAGTAAGAGGTTCTGCATGATTTTTAAGTTCCAAGTGACCAATGGATTAATGTATATGCATTCAGTCATCCATTCAACAAATACTTATGGACAGTCCATTGTATATCAGGCTTTCTGGTCAATGCTGGGGATAAGATGGTGAATGGAAATATAGTCCTCATCTTCATGGAACTCACAGTTTGGTGAGGGAGCCAAACATTAACCAAATCGACACACAAATACTGATAGAAGAGAGTTAGGTGGGTCATTTTATGCTCAGGAATCATTTCTGTCTATTGGGGGGTTCTAAGTTAAGAATCATGTTGTATTATGATTTCATATAAACCCTAACTTTTAAGACCATGTATAGGATGGGAGTTTTGCACAAGTTGGCTGAATGTGATATTAGGATCTCAACTTTTGTCTGACTTAATGATAAACTGAGGGATGCATGACAGCTCCATGGCTAGCCAAGACCACTCCGTTCATAAGCTGCCTCTCACCTTGTGGGGCATCTTCAGGTATCTTGAGAAACTGCAAGAAATGCAAGGGTGGCCTGGAGAGGAGGAGGGGGACAAACAGGCTGGTTGACTCTGGAAATTCCAATTCCTCCCACTTGCTCACACTGGGACCCCAAGTTGCCAAGTGATGGAGGAGGAGGAGGAAGCGTGGGAGGCAGAAAATATGGTGAAAATATAACTTGGGAAAGGAGAATTGGTGATGCATCTCTGGCATGTGACACAAAGTAGGAACCAAACTTAAGTTACCTAAGGATTTAGGTATGTGAGTCTCTAAACTTCTATAGGGGTAACATGATTTTTAAAAAATTATTATTTACTTATTTATTTGAGATCAGAGAGACAGATAGAAATAGAGAAAGGGCTACATCTTTATCTATATCTGTGTCAGATGGATGGATGGATGGATGGACAGCTAGCTAGCTAGCTCCCAGTTGTTGATTCACTTCCCAACTGCCTTCAAAAGCTGGGGTTTGGACAGACCAAAGCTGGGAGCGAAGAGCTCAGTTCAGTTGTTCCTTATGAGTGGCAGGGACCCAAGTATTTAAGCCATCATCTACTGCCTCTCAGGGTGCACATTATCAGGATGTTGGAATCAGGAGCCAGAATCAGGGTTCTACTCCACGTGCTCCAGTGTAGGACCGAGGCAACCCAACTGATGGCTTAACTGGTACCAAATGCATGCACAGGGGTATTGTTTTTCTTGAGTGTTGGAACTAGATGCATCTCTAAAAATGAACAAGTCAAACCTCTTCATTTGAAAATGAGGAAATTGGAGCCTGGCATTGTGGCATAGTAGGTAAAGCTGCCACTTGCAACACCCTCATCCTGTATGGGTGTCAGTTCATGTTCTGGATGTTCTATTTCTGATCTAGCTCCCTGCTGATGGCCTGGGAAGAGCAACAGAAGATGGTTCAGATCTCAGCTACCGATATGGAAGACCTGAATAAATCTCTTGGCTCCTGGATTTGGCCTGGCTCTGCTCTGGCTGTTGCAGTCATCTGTGAAGTGAACCAGCAGATGGAAGATCTCATTGTCTGTCTGTCTCTCCCTGTCTCTCAGTAACTCTGACTTTTAAATAAATAAATAAATAAATAAATCTTTAAAAAGATAGAAATGAGAGAATTGATATCCAAGTGGGAAAGTAACTTTACCCTAGAGTTACTCAGCTTGTTAGTAGGTGAGCTGGCATTCAAACTCAGTGCTTTGGGTCCCAGAGGCACTCTGCCAACTCTACTCCTAATGACGGTGGTTGAGATAAAAAAAAAGAAGGATCAGACTCATGGAATCACAAGAGTATTATAATCTCTAGTCATCAGTGGGGAAGGGGGAAAGGTGGAAAAGATAGTCACCCTGAATCTAAAGTGGAAAAATTCAGGAATAAGCATTTAATGTAGCAGTCAAGATAACTGCGTCCTACACAGGAGTGCCTGGGCTTGGCTCCTGGCTCCGACTCTTGACTCCAGCTTCCTGCCAGTGCAGACCGTGGGTGACAGTAGTGATGAGTTAAATGACTGGTTCCTGTCATCCATATGGGAGACCTTAATTGTACTCCCAGCTCCTGACTTTGGCTCCAGCTCATCTCCAGCCATTGTGGACATTTGAGAAGTGGACCAGCATATAGGAACTCTGTATGTTTGACTTGTCTTTTGTCTGTATTTCTCTTTCTGTTTCAATTCCTTTCAAATAAAAAAGAAGACAAAAAATTGGAACATTCAAATTACATGCTTTTTCCCTGACAGTATAATCACTATGACCAATGTCAGCAGAGCGCACACTGTGTGCCAGAAACTGTTGCATCTGGTTTAAGTATATCAACTGATTAAATCCTCTCAACAACCCTATGAAACAGGTACCAGTTTATAAATATGAAAGCTAAAGAAGTAAATAAATATGAACACATGGAGGTTAAGGAAGCTGCCCAAGGTTGCACAGCCAGTGAATGGCAAATGTGGAGTTCAAGTCCAGGTGATTAATTTCAGAGCCAGCCTCTGTGCCAAAGTGTTTCTATAACAACAGAATACCAGTTAGGCACTCCTGCCTCATTCCTTGTACAAAGAATTCCATGATTGCTGGAACTGAATCTACTGTCACCACCAGCAACTTGGTACCTACAGATTAGAAAACTTGCGGATTCTGGTGTCTAGGGAGACTTGGAATATGATGTCCGTGCGCTTTCTTTGAGAAGAAAGGGTTCTGGAGGCTTGAGAAACCACTCATGCTGAAAAGAAAGCTGACCACTGACCCCAATTACCAGTGTTTCCTTCTCCCACTTACTCTACTGCCCTGGGCAGAGAGCCAGCGTCTATAAAGCATTCTCATTCCCGATTCTTTTATAATTCTATTCTGCCATTGTTAGCCTTCGGGGTATTACCCAGTGCCTATAAAACATATTAAATTAATTTCTGCTGCCTCACTTGACATTTATGTTTGAAAGGCAACTCTGCAATGGGGCAGGGAGGTTGTCTGGAAAATTCTAACTTACTATCGAAGTGAGAGATGGGTCTCAGCTTCTTTTGACTACCAGGTGTGTGCCTGTTTGATTTTCTGATCACCACAACCTGCAGTCAATTGGGATGGAAGCTAGCTGTGCTTTTTAGGAATTAGAAGATGATCCATCATAATGCTTTCTTCAAAGGGGATGGACTTGGAGCATTTCCTTCCTGCTTTCGATGTCCATGTCCCTGTTGAGTTCTGAAATGTAAGTTCCTTCATATTCCCTTCAAAGGAAAGGCAAATCAATGGGAGCACCTCTCACATCATGTCTTGCCATTGATCTGTTATGTTGGGCTTCCATAGCCACTGGCTTGATTTTACTGTATAAAGATCCGTGTTACTGGTTTCTTCCTTCTGAATTCAGCATGACAAGTGAACATGGGATAGTGTAGAGTTGGAAGAGGTAATTGATAAGCCAAACCCTGGGATAGTAGCTACAGATAACTGAAATAGCTGTAATACTTCCTTTTTCCATTTTTCTACATTTCAAAGATTTAAAAATATGTTATTAATTTATTTGATGGAGGAAGAGAGAGAGAGAGAGGAAGTGAGAGAGAGATCGATCCTATCCATGAGTTCACTCCCCAAATGCCCACAATGGTCAAGGCTGAGCCAAAGCTGAAGCCACGATCCTGGAACTCAATCCAGGTCTCCCATGTGTGTGACAGGAATGTGAGCTTGTTAGCCATTATCTGATGCCTCCAAGGCGTGCATTAGCAAGAAGCTGGAATCAAGGGCAGAGCCAGAGTCCAACCCAGGCACTCCAATATGGGATGGGGGCATCCCAATCAGAATCTAACCTGCTCTGTCAAACACCTGTCCCTCAAAATATTTTATATGCTATTTATACATATAACCACCAAACACTTACTGAGTGCTTACTATGTGCCACATCCAGTATATATCCCAAGGCTCACTCTTGGGATATTGAAGTAATAAAACAAACAGAAGGTTGGCCTTAGGAACTTTTATATAGTGGAAACTATAAATATATATAATATGCTTGGGAAGTCAGACCAAGACCCTTTACTCTCATTTTACAATTAAGATAAAGAAAGGACTGAAGACCAGGACAAAGCCTCAGAGAAGCTATGGGTCCTGCTTGAGTATATACAGTTACATAGTGGCACAGTCCTGGAGAGCCCACATCTTTCTCTATTGCTCTTTCTACTGCACCATTCTGCCCACAGTGAAGTTCGCGATTTCGTTCATTACTCCATTCCGTTTCTTTCACTGAAGCCTCTCAGGAGAGCTGCACAAGAGAAGATTATGCATGCCCCCAGCAAATCATGACTGTTACCTTCTTGAAGTTCTGCTGTGTGTTTAAATGAAATCCCTTATGCTACAGGCTTGACACTTCTACCCTCTTCCATACTCAACAGAAGTGAAATGAGGTGTATGTGTGTGTGTGTGTGTATATATATATATATATATATATATATAAATTTATTTGACATACAGTGTTCCCATCTGCTGGTTCACTCCCTCAGATGCCTGCAACAACCAGGAGTGGGCCAGCCTGAAGTCAGGAGCTGAGAACTCAGCCCAGGTCTTCCATGTGAGCGGCAATGACCCAATCTCTTGAGCTATCACTGATACCTCCCAGGGTCTATGTGAGCTGAAAGCTGAAACCTGTGTTAACTGGAGCCAGAACCCTAACCCAGGAGCTCTGGGGTGGGATGTGATGCCACATCAAGGAGCAGCTCCCCAGGCACCTTGTATGGACCGGAAAGAAATTTCCAAAGCTCATCCCTAGAACTGTAGACATGCTTCCTAACTCAGTCCTGAATTGTTTCATCCCAGTTGACAAGGAATTAAATGTAGCAAGGGGTTAGTCACTTTTCCCTATTTCGGCTCCTCTTGCAGAGATAAAATGACTGCATAACTTATCTGACCAACACTTAATGGCTAAAACAAGATTTAAGAAGTAACTCTGGGAGCAGTTGGCAGGTTCCTGTGGGAGGCTCCATGAGTTGCAGTCAGAATGAGGTGTTGGCAAGCTTCAGTTCACTAAAATGTCTTTCAGAAAAGGAAATGGAAGAAGGAATGTGCAGAGTCGCTTTGTCATAATGGAAAAGAGGTGAGGTTTGAAGTAAACACTGGAGTCAGACTCAGCTCTCTGTTTAATAGTTATCTGGGGCTTCTTGTTTAAAACCCTTTGAACATTCATCAACTTCATTTATTAAAGGCAATACTAATACTTTGAAAGGTTTTTGTTAGAGAAAGTGATAGACTATTTGTAAAACAGATCGCTCAACCCTGCAGTGCACCATGTAAACGTTAGTTATGGCTTCAATATGACTGCTGCTAGCTGTGCAAGGCAGCAAGGTGTCTGCTACAGTGTCCTGTCCTAGACTGCTCTGCCCTAGTTGCTTGCTTTTTGTCTTTCTCCTCCAGAATGCTGACATCATTTGCCAGTGGTCCCTTCTTTTCCTATCCTTCATATGAGAATGACACCTGGACCATTTCTCATGCAAGAAGTTATGAGGGTACTTTGAAAAGGTCATAGGAAATGGAATTAAAAGGAGTTTATTCTCAATTCAATTTCATTTTTAAAATGTATGTGCATTCAAGAATCTTCAAAAAGTTAATAACAAATATGGATTATGAAAAAACCATGCATGGATTTCAAAATACTCTTGTACTGAAATAAACATGTGTTTAAACATCTTTTATGGGGTTGGCGCTGTGGCATAGCAGGTAAAGCTGCCCCCTGCAGTGCCACATCCCATATAGGTGCCAGTTCTAATCCACTTCCGATCCAGCTCTCTGCTATGGCCTGGGAAAGCAGTAGAAGATGGCCCAGGTCCTTGGGCCCCTGTACCGGTGTGGGAAGACTAGGAGAAAGCTCCTGGCTCCGGATCGGCACAGCTCCAGCTGTTGTGGCTAATTGGGAAGTGAACCAGCAGATGAAAGACCTCTCTTTCTCTCTGCCTTTCCTCTCTCTGTAACTCTGACTTTCAAATAAATAAATAAATCTTTAAAAAAAAACATGTTTTACTTAAGTGAGAGGCAGAGTGATAGAGAAATGGAACCAGAGCTCCCATGCACTGATTCAATTCCCAAATACCCACAATAGCCCCCAAAGCCGGGAGCCAGGAATGCAATCCAAGTCTTCCACATGAGTGGCAGGGACTCAGTTATTTGAACCATGACTATGGCCTCCCAAGGTGCACATTAGCAGAGTGCTGGAGTCAGGAGCTGGAGCAGTGTATCAAACCCAAGTACTCCCATGTTGACTGAGTGTCTTAATGTGCATTTTAACTCCATAAACTTTTGAATGAACTTTTGTAGCACCCTCATATTAAAGCTTTAGCAGGTGTCTCAAGAGATTGTTGTGTTTGTCTTGTGCCCCTGGTTCTGGAACAGTGGTTCTCCTATAACAGGTACTCTGTGAAGAGGATGAATAAATCGTAACTGGCTTTTAAGGACAAAGATAACAGCAAGATTTTTCAAAAATAAATTTATTAATACATGAAGTTCTCAGGGTCACAGCAAATGCATGATAATTACTACAACACAGTTCTCATCAATTCTCATGCTAATGTGATAGCAATGTAAGAACAGGTTCAATGTAGTTCATAGATACAATCTGAAAAATTTAATGATACTTCCCCTTCTCCCTCTCTCCCTTCCTCCTTGCGTTCCTCCCTCCCCCTTTCTCGATTTTCAAAATCCTTTCTCTATCTATCTAGATCTATCTAAATCTACCTGTCTAAATACCATATATATGTGTATATATGTGTACATATATGGTATTTAGACAGGCAGATCTAGATGGATATATACATATATATGGTATTTTTCTTTTGGGGTTTGGATTATTTCACTTAGCATGATCTCCAGTTGAATCCATTTTGTTGCAAATTACAGGGTTTCTTTTTTATGGCTGAGTAGTATTCCAGAGCATATATGTACCACATTTTCTTTATCCAGTCATCAGTTGATGGACATCTGGGTTGATTAAATATCTTAGCTGTTGTAAGTTGAACTGCTATACATGCAGGAGTACAGGTAACTCTTTCATCTGCTGACTTCATGTCCTTTGGGTAATTCTCAGGAGTGGGATAGCTGGGTCATATGGGAGGCTTATATTTAGTTTTCTGAGGAATCTGTTCTGTCTTCCACAATGTTCAAACCAGTTTATGTTCCCATCAACAGTGTATTAAGGTACCTTTTTCTCTGGTGGTGGTTTTTTTTTTTTTTTATCTTTAGATGATAGCCATTCTAACTGGGGTGAGATGAAACCTCATTGTGGCTTTTATTTTCATTTTCCTGATGGCTAGTGATCCTGAACATTTTTTCCTGTGTCTTGTGAAATGAAATTGCAACAGTTGAGTCTTTGAATGGGGTAGAGGTGTTGAAACCAATGCTTTGAGAAACATGGAAGGCCATTTCCAGCCGGGCGGGTAATGTGCTTTGGGTCTAAGGCAGAGAACATCTGACGCCTGCCTAGTTCCAATGTCCCAGCATTCCACTTTCCATCCCAAAACTTTCATGCAATTGGAACGCCTGTGATCTTGTAGTGCCCTGGCACAGCCAGGGTTCTCACTTCTGATTTGGCCAATCTTTCATTTACAGAAATGAGAACGCAAAGCTCCAGAGACAGTCACTCGGAAGCAAAGCAGACACTGAAATCCAGGCTTCAGATTCCCAGTGAAAATCTTCTGCCCCTTCCAGAGGAAATATGCTGTTATTTGCAAAATTAATATTAACTTATTTTTTCTGAGTGTTTTGCCTTAATACACCTTGTTCAGGTGTGCGGGGAAAATACATTTTTTTTTTCAAAATTTAGTGGTGGTCTTGATTATAAGGAGATGCTTGATAGCTTAGAGTTTTTCCCAAGAAATTGTTGGGTTTGCTAACTATGCCTCAGTATAAAATATTACTGAGATGATCTTCTCATCCAGCCCATGTGTGTTTTTCCTTCCCTCTTGAAATTGTCAAACTGACATAATTAACTAAGCTGTTAGCTAAATAAATCGCTGGATCCTGGTGAGAATTTTTGCTGAGACGTCATTGCCCCCGCACCGTGCTGCCTGAAGGACTGTCAACACCACGCCATCGTCGCGTGGCAGAAGAGTCTGTTTGGAGACAGCTCTCTCTTTCTCCTTCAGCGTCAAATATGGCTGGCAGGCTAAAGAACAGATGTCAAGGAGCGTATGTGAGAAAACCACTGATTCCTCAGACTGTTTTGATCCGGAATGGCTCATGGATTCTGAAACAGTACATGAAAATGGAGAGTGAGCATCCAAAGATGGCCCTCAAGCCAAGGATGCCCGCCGGCGTGCTGTGAGTCGAGAACCATGCTCTCACATGGAAGGATTTCTACACCTGCCGATGAGTCTCCTTTCTCTCATTAGAGGTAACTGTTCCATTGCTATTTACTTTCTTTGGGGAGGTAGAGAGAGAGAAGATATAAAGAGACAGACAGGGAAAAGCAGACAAGAGTGACCGTGAGAGCTCACCTTGGCTTGTTCAGTCCCTGAAAGCTCTTCACATCCAGGGGTAGGTCAGGGTGGAAGCCAAGATCTGGGAACTCAATCCAGACCTTCCACATGGGGACAGCAACCTAGTTACTTGAGTCATCACCACTGCCTCACAGGGTCTACATTAGCAGGAAGCTGGAGTCAGGTATTGAACCCAGGTACTCCAATATAGGATGGGGATCTCTCTTTTTTTTTTCTTTAACATTTATACACTTATCTGAGAGGCAGAGTTACAGACAGAGATAGGGAGAGGGAGAGTCAGAGAGAAAGATCTTCCTACCACTGGTTCACTCCCCAAATGGCCACAATGGCCGGAGCTAGGGAGATCCAAAGCCAGGAGCCAGGAGCTTCTTCCAGGTCTCCCATGTGGATGCAGAGGCCCAAACACTTGGGCCATCTTCCACTGCTTTCCCAGGCCATAAACAGAGAGCTAGATTGGAAGAGGAGCAGCCAAGACACAAATCAGTGCCCATTATAGGACACCAACACTGCAAGTGGAGGCTTAGGCTTAGCCTACTACACTGCGGAGCTGGCCCCCAAGGGTGCAGACAGCTCAACTGGCATGCTAACTGCTAGGCCAAATGCCTGCCTCCTCTCTTCTTAAGAACATTTACTGGTAAGCTCTTTCAGAACACGGATCCACTCCTTTTCCTGGTCTCTGTGGCCCATGGCTGGGCCATCTGATAAATACACTGCAGTATTCACTCGCATTCCATCTTGGCTTCTCAGTATGACTGCCGAATAAAGGCAGAAGACTGAGCAGAGACCAAAGACATATTGGGGTAGAATTTCATTAGCAAGTGAAATCTTATTTGTGTTGTAACAGGTAAAGAAGCAGAGGCTGAAAAGTCAAGACTGTCGGCGGGGGGTGGGGGCGGGGGGGGTGGGAGTGGGGATGGGGGTTGGGGGGGTTATACAGTCAGTGAGCTGAGGAATGCGGAGAGCCGCTGCCCCACCCCCTCGGGAAATGAAACTCTGCTTCCACTTGGTTTAATTAGAAGCATGGCTAATGGCCAGAAAGTTGGAAGAGGGATTATAGATTCATTAATTAGGGTCATGTTTACACCTCCATTGTCAACTGTAATGATTTGTTTAACCCAAGGTCTCCTTCGTTTATTATGATCATTATTGCTTGCCTGGAGTTGTACAGTTATGAATGAGGAATTCATAGGCGAGCCGGTATATTCCAGCAGGCCCCCGTGGGCCTCTGTATTTTAATATAGGGGATGTTTCCCTTAAATAGTTGCTTTAATCTTCAGTCGTCTTTTATTCCAGAACTACAAGCTGGGTCCAATCAATGGACTCACTGTTGGCTGACAGGGGATTCGCCTTGAGAATATCAGTGATGAGCTTACCTGATCCTCGTAGAACTGTCTGCTTGGCAAGGATCGCGGGATCCGCAGCTCTTATGGCAGGTTGCTCTGAGATCTGATTTGGCCATAAAAAGAGTAAATGTTACTACTCCTTTAAAGTAAGGAGAAAGGGAGGAAGAGAGTGATAAAGAGAGAGCCATTAGTTAAGGACATCAAAGTAAACTTGCACGGGTCTGTTAAGGCCATGATTTGTCATGGAAAGAGCGTGTGATGGAATTCCATGGTCTATTCCTAAGGCCTAAGCAGCTCCAGCAGTAGACACTAGGGATTTCATCTCTTTGTATTTCCTGCTTTAAAGAGATAAGATGTGATGTTTGCCTTCTGGGAGATGTTTCTTTTTTACATTTTTTTTTATTTTTTGTTTTTATTTTTTGACAGAGTGGACAGTGAGAGAGAGAGGCAGAGAGAAATGTCTTCCTTTACCGTTAGTTCACCCTCCAATGGCCACTGCAACCAGTGCATCACACTGATCTGAAGCCAGGAGCCAGGTGCTTCCTCCTGGTCTCCCATGCGGGTGCAGGGCCCAAGCACTTGGGCCATCCTCCACTGCCTTCCTGGGCCACAGCAGAGAGCTGGCCTGGAAGAGGAGCAACCGGGATAGAATCCAGTGCCCCAACCGGGACTAGAACCTGGTGTGCCGGCGCCGCAGGTGGAGGGTTAGCCTATTGAGCCGTGGTGCCGGCCGGGAGACATTTCTTTTTCCGTTGATTTGGGCCATCCTTGACTAACACTAGTTACCTGCCTTCTAGTGTGAACCAACACATTCTGCAGAGTCATACCCAAACCAGCTCAATTTTCCTTTGTCCATCCTTTGCCAAGTGACCAAAGAGAACCTTGCACAGGGTCATAGGATGGAGGGATGGATGTCAGGGAGACAAGGGCAATGCTCAGGAACGTGAATTACTTGTCTGTGAAGTTGACAGAAGAATTTGTATTTGCCCAGACCCCAGTTCTACAGATGCAAGGTTCACTTAATGGTGGAGTCTCCGAGTATGCCGGCGTATTGTCTGTCCTGTCTCTGCTAAGGTCCAGTGTCAAGCTAACAATTATTTATGTTTCTCAAAGCCCTTAGGGCTCTCCTCTGTAATTCTCACTCTGGGGCTTGCCACAGACACTAGGAGCATGCCTACTTACCAAAGACATTCTGAGCAACTTTGGGACACAGGGAAGGGGTGCTTGTACCACAGCATGGATCACATGAACAAACTTTTCTGGGGACCGGCATTGTAGTGCATCAGGTTAAACTGCTGCCTGCAATGCCAGCAACCCATATGTGAGCCAGTTTGAGTCCTGGCTGTTCCACTTTCGATGCAGCTCCTTCTAATGTGCCTGGGAAAGCAGCAGAAGACGGCCCAAATGCTTGGGCCCCTGCACCCACATGGGAGACCCTGGTGAAACTTTTTGCTCCTGACTTTGGCCTGGCGCAGCTCTGGCCATTGTGGCCATTTTGGAGTGAACCAGCAGATGGAAGACCTCTCTCTCTCTCTCTCTCTCTCCCTGTAACTCTGCCTATCAAATAAGTAAATAAATCTTTAAAAAAAGAAAGACACTTTTCTAATTTGAGGTCCCACTAAAATCTGGCATCTCTTCAGATCAGTTGCAAAGTAGATTGAAACAACACATGTGATTGGCTTGCAAAATCAAAACAAAATAATCAAATCCCCTAATAGTAGACAATAGGAGTTTCAGCTTCTTCATTTAGATGGGATATTCTGACATGGCCCAGACTCCTGCAACTCTTATACTAGAGAGGTCTGTGACATGACAAGTTGTGTATTTGTATGGGGTTTATTTCCCACAATCTGGTACTCATATAATTCACTGACTATCTAGGATGACTGTCACCTGCTATAGCTCGGGATAGCCTTCTCCATCATGATGTCACCAATGCAGTGGCCCAGCATGACATCTTGTGCAGCTGTGAGATGGCTGAGCTTCCTGTGGGATACACTGGGACACATGGCAAGAGCTGATGCAGCACAGGACAGGCAGCTGTTCCACCAAGGTGAAGGGGTATTGCTTTTGTTGTTTTCTTTTTATCAAAGTAGAGAACGCTGCCTTCTGGCTCCTGGGGATGGAATGATTTTCTCCAGCAAACAGGACACCTTTAAATGGATGAAACAAATAGGGTCAGGTTACGAATAAGTGTGGATCCCTCACCATGTTTAGAGAGACAGCTCTTCCTTTACTAGGCCTTATTTAGCTTGTGTGTTAAATAAGAATGTGGCCGAATGGGCCATCCCGGCTTTATTTAAGACTGATAGTGGCTCTCATTTCTAAAATTCATGCTGGCTCGTTATATTACCTAGGAACCAGTATCTTGGAAAGGAAAGAGAGCTCCAGGAGCTCTCACTTGGGCTTTACCACCACTTAGTGTTTCCTACAATAATGTGTCTTACTCCATGGTTCAATCTAGAAGAGACTCCAACTGTAGTCTCAGAAACTGAGGTATTTGCCACAAAATGATGTTTATTTAATAACAGATCACATACACAGTGTTATTCCAAAAGACTATTTTGCCTAGTAATGTCTTAGCCATCTCAATTTGTAAAAATGTTCTCTTGGATATTTGCACAATTTAAAAAAATCCCCTAACAGCACATTTCTCAGAACATAACTTCCTCCTTAAGCATGACTATATGGTATAGCTTTGGGGTCCCATTTAGACGATAATGAGACAAGTTTAAATACAACCTTCATTTAAACATAGTTCTTTTATCACAGTAAAATAAACATAATAGAAAATTGGCCATCTCAGCCATTTCTGGTGTGTGGTTTAGTGCCTCTAAGCATATTCGCACCACTGTGCCACCATCACCAACCCCCCTTCTCCAATGGTTGGCTTTCATCTTGCCAAGTTGAAACTCCTTGTCCATTAAACAATAAATCTTCATTCCCCATCACCCTAAGCCCTGGCAACCCTCATTCTACTTTCTGTCTCTTTGAATTAGCTTAGTCTAGACACCTCATCTACGTGGAATCCTGTAGTATTCACCCTTTCTGTGACTGGCTTATCCCATGTGTCCCAGTGCTCATCTCTACTGTAGCACACACCAGAATTTCCTTCCTTCTCAACACGGAATTATGGTATTCCCTCGTATGTGTATGCTGCATCTTGCTTATCTACTCATCTTTGGATGGGCACTTGGGTCACTTTTGCCTTTTGGATACTGTGAACAATGCTGCTATCCACTTGGATTCATAAATATCCCATAAAGCGTCTGTTTTCAATTCTTTGGGGCATATACCCAGAAGTAGAATTGTTAGGGCGAATGTAATTCTGTTTTTAATTTTTTCAGGAACCGTCATACTACTTGTTACAGTGGCTGTACCATTTTTTATGTCAACCCAGCAATGCACAGGGCTTCCAGTTTCTCCATAGCCTTGTCCATGCTTGCTACTTTCTGGCCGTTGTGTATATGTAAAGCAGGCATCCCACTGACGTGAAGTGAATCTTGATCCTCTTGGGCCCTTATTCGGACTTTTTTGCTCACAGCAATTTTCTAGGCTCCTAGGAAATAATTTAGTTTAGGCACAGAGATAGATCACACATACACCTGTGTGTTTGCCTGTCTCCAAGGTACTTTCACTCTGCCTAATGGCTGCAATCTTGTTTGGTAAAGGTTTGGAAGAAGACTTGTAGGATTTACTGCATTATTTCAGGGTCCTTCTGTAAGCACAAACTACCTTCATTTAGGAGGCTCTGTATTGGCAGTTTCACATCTGGGACGAGGTGAAGAGGGTCTGGACTTTATGGTGAGGTTTAAGCCCAGCCTCCACCCATCAGTGCTGGAGTTTGTAAGTTACAACATCAGCCACCTAGTTCTTTTGGTACTAGTGACCTCATAGCGAGTTAACCACCAGCACCTAAAATCCCTAGAAGCGGAGATCATCTCAATAACAAAGCAGATCATGCTGTCTTTTATGGTAACCATGTCTCCCTTAACTGTGGTGATTACAAATTCCTGTTTGGCCTTTGCCACACTAGAATCTTCCCAAATCTGTTGAAATTAAGAAGCTCTCATCACACACAATGTGTCTCCTCAGATCCCAGCCTAATGCGGACATCCTATAAAGTTCTCATTAAAGATGCTGAGTTTTCCCCCACTAATACACGATTTCATATCTCGTGAATAGCACACTTTTAGATTACAGAGTTAAGATATTCATAGATGAGCACACACTGTAAATCTACTCAACATTTTCTTTTCTTTTCTTTTTAAAGATTTATTTATTTGCTTGAAAGGCAGAGTTACAGAGAGGTAGAGGCAAAGAGAGAGAGAGAGGTCTTCCATCCGCTGGTTCACTCCCTAATTGGCCACCACAGCCGGAGCTGTGCTGATCTGAAGCCAGGAGCCAGGAGCTTCTTCCAGGTCTCCCATGCAGGTACAGGGGCCCAAGGACTTGGGCCATCTTCTACTGCTTTCCCAGGCCATAGTAGAGAGCTAGATCCGAAGTGGAGCAGCCGGGACTCAAACTGGCGCCCATATGGGAGGCAGGCCGCACAGGTGGAGGGTTACCCTACTACTCCATGGCGCTGGCCCCTCAGACATAGTTAAACAAGACCTATCCAGCAGTAGAAGAGGTGTCTTCTGCTGACAGCAACAAGAATGGCTCCAGATGCTTCCATATGTGCCCATTCCAATTCCTAGCTTCCTGGTCAATGCAAACCTGTGTCCTGATGTTCACACACAGCACCACGGTCCAATTGGCAGTCTGCGGGATCCAGCTGTGACATTGTTTACTATCTGCCCTCCATGCCCGCAGAGCATGAGACTCTTCACAGGGTCATGGAGAGTCCTGAGCGTTCCATGCTTTCACATCCTTTGAGCAGAGAGCTCCCTTTCTCCACGCTGGCTAGCAGCAGCCACTCGGCTGGGTGGACTTTGCTTTGCTCGGATCGCCTGTGCTTCTCTGAAGCAGTGACCGATCAATCCCCCAGAACATTCTAGGTACCATGTCCACCGCCAGTAAAAGCTTACCTGTGCAGAGGTGCAAGTTGTGAATTGGATAGTCATCCTTACCTAATATGTAATGGATTTCCATTGCCTGCTGTTTCTCCTGAGCAGAATTCTCCAATCTACATCAGATTCCTAAATAGTGCTCTCTGGAAATAATTTCTGTATTATTGATGAATTTTGGTTACAAATACCAGAACCCAGCAAAGTTTACTTAAACAGTATAAAATGTTTACAAAGGCAAATTGCAGGGCACCCATGTGGGGCTCAGAGGGTTTTAACACTCTGCAGCTGCTGTCTCGAAATTCTTAATTTACTGTTTGGTTTCTGTTCACAAGCATGGAGCTAGCTTACAGGGACTGAATCATGAAGCAGTGAATGCCCACTGAGTGTCCAACCATTCAGCAAGTCCCGAGGTCATCCAGGCTGGAGAAGCGCCATGTTGTGGGTCCAGGAGGCGACACCAGATCCACGTGCACCTGCTAGTCCCACGTGCCCCTGACAGTGCCACGCACTTTTGAACACAAAGTCTACCCTGTTCCACCACGTCCTTGCCTTCCTTCCTCCCCGTCCCCACTCTGTGGTTGTTCCCCAGCTTTTGAGAAAACACCCAGGAGGAGTTTTCTCTTAGGGCCCCAGAGGAAGTACCACTCCGGACACGGAGCTCCTTGAAGCTGCTGATGGAGCATGCTCAGAGAGCCTTGTCCAGCCACCCTCCCCGGCCTCAGACTTTCCCCTCTTCCAGCATGACGGAAATGCGTGTGACACGTGAAAACGTGTATTCTCATCCTGTTTCTGCCTTTCCCAGATTCTCCACACACATTTGTGTGTTGATATCTAATGAGTAGATAGGAGCCCTTTCCTCCTTTACAGAATTCCTGGGTTTTCCCCTCCTGCACCTGTCCTTCCCCCCGGCCCCCGCCCCGCCCCCAGCAGTGTGTGTGTCCGAGTTCCTGGCCGAACTGCAAATCATGGCTCTGCTGAGAAGTCAGGCCCCATCCTGTCAGAGATCCCTGTGCCGGGGAAGGGAGAGACGTTTGGGCAAACAGTCAACTGTTTCAGGCCTTGAGGCGCTGTGTCATGCCTCCCTTGCTTCCTTTTTTGGCCTTGGTATTTCCTACAAGCTCAGTCTCACTTCTGAGGTGATGACTGGGGACATGTCTAGATGTTCTGATTCTGCACATGGTCTAGCTCCCTATGCTTCTCCAACAAACCTTAAGTTTTTTTGTTTTGTTTTGTTTTTGTTTTTGTTTTTTGTCACCATAAAGCATAAGGAGCAAATCGTCTGTAGTCACTAACAAATGTTGATGCCGACTTTCAGTCAATTGTGATAGGTAAGGAAAGACCAACCCCTGGTCACAGTCAAGCATCTTTCTGACCGAACAGAGTGACTTCCTAACCGGTGTCAGAAACAACGCAAGCAAGCTTCAGGCAACCCTGAGCCAGCCAGGGTCAGGGATGAGCAGCCCTGCTGCTGTGGGGCAGCCCTAGCCCCCTGCCTGCTCTCAAGGGTGCTTAGAGCACAAGTGCAGTGAGAGGAGGCTGCGCACCTGTCTTCTCTCTCCTTCAAGTTCACCCAGCCTTACCCAGGGTACACGAGTCAGTGCCACACGATCATGTTTCTCTGGCTGGTTCGAGAAGCAGGCCTTCCTGACCCTCTCTTTCAGAACGTGTCTAATCTCCTTTGCAAACCTCAATCTGGATTTCTGGAAGAGGAGGAGGATGGAAAGGAGAGGGGGATGGGGAAAAGGAGGAGACGGGGGAGGAACGAAGAGAAGGAGAAGAAGGAGAAAGAAAGCAAGGAAGATCGCTCTATAATAGATTGACTCCTAATGCCCAAGCTCTGGGGTGATGCCATTTCAATCAGAAATTCACGTCCCTGGGGATTGAGTTCTTGAATGGCTCGCTCAGCCTATTCTGTGGTGTTTATGGTAACTTCAAAAAGTTCATGGAAACTGGAATTAGAAGATGTCTATTGTGGTGCAAAATTTTTTAACTCCCCGGACATGAGGGAGTTAAAAGTTCACAGGCATTTGTATCATGAAAACACTTTTTTTTTTTTTTTGACAGGCAGAGTGGACAGTGAGAGAGAGAGAGAGAGAGAGAGAGAGAGAAAGGTCTTCCTTTTCCGTTGGTTCACCCTCCAATGGCCGCCGCAGCCAGCACACCGTGCTGATCCGAAGCCAGGAGCCAGGTGCTTATCCTGGTCTCCCATGGGGTACAGGGCCCAAGCACTTGGGCCACCCTCCACTGCCCTCCCGGGCCACAGCAGAGAGCTGGCCTGGAAGAGGGGCAACCGGGACAGAATCCAGCGCCCCAACCGGGACTAGAACCGGGTGTGCTAGCGCCACAGGTGGAGGATTAGCCTATTGAGTCACGGCACTGGCCTATGAAAACACTTTGCATGGATTTCAAAATGTCTTTTACCAAAATAAATTTATCTTTTAATCTTATTTTTTAGTGAACTTTTTGAAGTCATTTTGTACATTCTACACCATTCAGAATTCTGAAGACTTCTCATTAGCTAATTCCAGCTTCTTGATATTTCTTGAAGAAATCCACTTTTTGTCCCATTAACACTTTTAAATATTGAGAAGTAATGAAATTTTGAGAGGTAAAGCTATAAAATCAGAAATATTTTAAGTCAAGTTTCACAGATGCTAGAAAAACTGAAACTATCACTTTTCACTAAATTTGATCTTTGTCAATGTTGGCCTCAAAAGTGAAGAGAGAATATCACTTTTTATGTTTTCCTGGCACCTAACAAAGTACTGGTTCATAATAGGTGCACCACAAATAAGTGCTTATTTCTCCTAAATTTGTCCACTACCCCTGATTTCCCATTGTTTCCTCTTCAGCTCTTTTTCTTTAGTGACAATTGCAGTCAGCCCCAGGACTGACCAAGTAACAGAAATGAGGGATGATTAAGGGCCATCAAGTTGACGGGTTTCAAAAGTCTTAGCCATTAAGCTGTTTGTTGGGACACCCGAGTCCCTATTGGAGAATCTGGGCTCAGTATCCCAGCTTTCTATTAAAGCAGAGTGTGGAAGGAAGTGGTGATGGTTCAAGTAACTGAGTTCCTGCCACCCACATGGGAAACCTGCATTGAGCTCTCAGCTCCTGGCTTCAGCCCAAACCAGGCCCAGTCACTGATGGTATTTGGGGAGTGTGAGCATTCTCTCTCACTCTCTCATATATCTATTTCAATATATATTTGTGCTTACCACCAGGTCCTTGGGGATTAAAGGGTCCAAAATGTATTCCTTATTATTGCATCGGTGTGATTGGGACTGATGACCCAAGTCAGATGAGTTTGGAATAAAGGCTGAAGTCCAAGGTCAGGGGCCCAACACAGTTTCCTGGTAAGAGTTGTCCTCCATGCAGATGGCTACTTCCTTCCTGTGCCTTCCCCTGTCCTTCTGTCCTTTCTTCTGTGTGTGCATCATATGAGGTGAGAGACAGAGACAGAGAACTCTCTGTCTCTTATAAAACATGAATCCTATAGGATCAACACCCCCGCCCCTCTATAGAGGTCTCATTTCCAAACACAGGCACATTAAGGGTTAAGGCATCAGCAAAGGGAATTTGAGGAGACACACCCATTCAGTCCATAGCCACCCAGGCCTCTAGGCATGTGGATAAGGGGGCTAAAAGATGTCTAGGAAGGTAGACATTTTCTAATTTATATTCTGCATAGGAAATTCAACTTCTTTGTCATTGACACCCTTGGAAATCACACAAAGATTAGAAAAAGAAATAAGTGATACATAATAGTTTAGATATGATGCCTAATTTTCTTACCTGCATGCTTTAGCCTCATGGATGAAGAGAATTTCTAGAACTGGCACAACCACTCCAAATCATGTGGCTGGAAGGGCAGAAGCCAAGGGACTTGTCTCTCTGAGAGCCAAGGGCAGGGGAAGAAGGCAACTTTGTATTTTTTATTGAGTGAGTGAATGAAAGTAATAGCGATAGAGAAAGATGATAGGTAAGCAGGTAGGTAGGTAGGTAGATAGATGGATAGATAGATAGATCTTCCATTTGCTTGCTTACTACCCAAATGGCTATGGCTATAATAGCCAGGGTTGTGCCACATCAAAACCAGGGGCCAGGAACTCCATCCAGATCTTGTACATGGGTGGCATGGACCCAAGTATTTGCAGCATCACCTGGTGCCTCCCAGGATATATTAGCAGGTAGCCGAATTGGAAATTGAGCAGCCAAAACTCAAACTAGCACTCTGATACTGGAAGCAGGTGTCCCAAGTGGCAGTTCAACTCACTGTACCACAACACCCACTCCTTAAGTCAAGGATCTTGGAAGAAGTCTATCTTGGGTGATTCAGGCAGCTCTAAATAATATCACATGTATACTCATAAGACAGACACAGAGAAGATAGACACACAGAGGAGACAGCGACATGAAGATCCAGAAGAGCACATGGTGCAATCAGAAGCCTCGGAAGTTTCAGGCAGACAACAAAGCTGGAAGAGGCAAGGAAGGATTGATCTCCACAGCACTGGAGGGGGCATGGCCCTGCCAGATTTTGGACCTCTAACTTCTGAAAGTATGAAATAATTAGGTGTTTTTCATTTATTTTATCATTTTAAGCTCTAAAGTTTATGGCAACTTGGCTTAGCAGACTCATGAAACTAACACACCTAATAAAACTAGAGCAAAAGCAAAAGTCCCCAGAAACAGGAAAGTGGTTTTGAAATTTTCTGATCTCCAGTGCTGTCTTTGAGCTCCATCTTCTATCTCTTTAGGGGAAGGGCTGCCATAGAGTCAGAGGTTAGCTTCCAAACACAATGACTTGCAGCCAATGTTCAGCAAAGTTCTTCTTGCCTTTTCAGACAGCAAGTCAGCATAAAGAATGTGCACCAAACAAGGCTTCATGACTGGAACTGCCCCAAATACCAGGCATACTCCTACCTAGCCTAGAGAACATGCTCGCAGGACCAAACACTAGGGACAGGACAAACAGGGTTAGTTGGATATACCCAGTTCCTCCAGGGAGGAAGAAGTTGAGAGAAACACCCACTCACCATAAATTTTGAATAGCTCTCAGAAGAATAACTAGAATCCCTTGAAGTCCAACACGAATGGATCAAAACAGGAATCACAGATGACACTATTTAACTGTTGCTGTAACAGGAGAGTGGGTTGAGGGTAGGGTGGAAGGGATGGTAGGCAATGGAGAAGGAATCCTGCTTCCCAGCCCTAGGGAAGTAAGACTAGAGAGGTGCAGCATGCCGAACTGATTCCCAACCCAAGGTGGAAGATATTAGGTACATTTTGGCAACTGACACATTTGCACATTCAATTTATTTAAAGAGTACTAAACACAATACAGTGGATGTCTGTCAATGCATTTCTTGAGTCTTCAAAGTCAACATGTTAACTCTTTTATTGTTTCTTCTATATTCTTGTGCATCTTGTTGCTTTTGGAAACATTTCCTTTATAACAGCCCAAAGACAGAAAGTATTTCTTGGTGAATTCTAAAACTTTCCTTTATCTTTTCTCAAGAAGTATTCAAGGATTTGTAACTCAGCCTGATTGCACCATCTTATACTTAGACACTCTTAGTCTTTGGTGCTCTATTAATGGCACCCCATAGGAGTACTAGTTCATGTCCTGGCTGCTCTACTTCCAATCCGTCTTCCTGCTAATGGTTGGGGAAAGCAGCTGAAGATGGCCTAAATGTTTGGGTCCCTAATACCTACATGGAGTATCCAGATGAATCTTTTGGCTGCTGGTTTTGGTCTAGCCCAGCCCTGGCCATTGCAGCCATTTGGATGGTGAACCAATGGATGGAAAATCTCTCTCTCTCCCTCTCTCTCTCTCTCTCTCTCTCAATGTGTGTGTGTGTGTGTGTGAAAGAGACTCTCCCTGTAATTCTTCCTTTCAAGTAAAAAAATGTTTAAAATGAAGTAAAACTATAGGTGTGGAGTTGCCCATGGTCTTGGGGGCACAGTGTTTCCTGTGTGCTAGATGTGGAGCTTGAGAACTTCATGCTTGTCTTGATGGCTTTCATTCTTGCTTTGGTCCAATTAATCCTCTCTACCTGTCTGTTAATCCTTCTGGAATGGAAATGTATATGCTGTGCCTGTCCCACAACTGTATCTTGGAAGAAGGTAACTTGTTTTTAATTTTAGAGAGGTTCAAAGTTAAGGGAGTTTGCCTTATGATTCTCTGATAAAACTGGGCTTTTGCATTAATGTTGGACTGAGTTAAGTCTGTGGAACAAATGGGGATGGAATGCATGTAAGTTATATGTGGGAAGGATGTTAGTTTCAGGGAGTTGTGGTACAATATTGTGGTTTGAGCAGATAAAGCTTCTGAACTCATGCAGTAAGCTAAATTACAAATTCATAAATTAAATTGATGGCATTAAGAGAGTGGAAACTTAATCTAATTATGGTGTCTAGGAGGTGGGCCTAAGAGGAGGGCCTCAGGTCATTGAGGGCATGCCACAGACAGCAGCTTGCATGAGAAAGTCTGTTGTAATAGCCTGAGTCAGGCCCAGCCACTCTCTCTTCTTCCTGACTCACTGCACCATTACCATCCTCTGACCTCTGAACCAACGAGGCTGCCTGATCTTGGGCTGTGAACTTCCGTGAGCCAAAACAAACTCCCTTCATCAGCAGCTTCCGTCGTGTTTCTTGTTATAATGATGAACAGCTGACTAATCAGTGGCTTTCCTGAGGCTTCAGATTCCTATATCTGTCTTAAATTTGTTGGGTTCCCCTGTCTTCCTTGCTTTGACAAGGTATTCAGTCTCCTAGTGGCTCAACCACAAATATTCTTTATGTGGTTTTTGCCTTATAATAAAATCTTGTGCCTAATACCAGGTCAGCAGGAAATATCTCTTATTGGTTCTTAAACCATGAAGGCCACCGTGTCTTTCTTCTCAAAATATTCTGTTTGGATGATTCTGTAGATACTTAGCCTTCACTTCATTTTAGTAATGGGAATAATGGCCCAAGGGAGTTAACATGCTTTGTTGAAGGCCTTTCAGTAGAAAGCAAGGATATAATTCTAAGAATTTGAATTCTGGGTGCTAATATTCCTCTTTGGTATCTTCTGCTAGGGGCATCAGGGTTTCAAAGTCTTAGTGAATTCTAATTCTGCCTAAAACATTTAGATTACATAGTATCAGCAACCCTATGGCAGACTCCCCAGCCTTACCTGTAAACTGTTTCTCCAGTGGGTTCCACAGTGACTTCTGTCTCTAAATGGGACACGTTGGTTCCAACTTCACTGAGCTAGTTTCCCTTCCAGCCAAAGAACTTGACTCACACTAAGGAATATCAATGTCTCATAATCAGAAGTTGTTAGCTGCTAAGTCCAGGAAGAACTCTTTGGGAGATGCCCAATGTCAGTGAGATGACTCCATTCTGTTCTTGTGAGTTACATGAGCAGTGAGGTGGCTCTAGCTGTGGGTGAGGGAGGAAGTAGGGACAGGGTGCAAGACATCAGGTACTGCACAGCAGGAACTTCCCCAGATACACCTCACTTAGCTAGCCCAGGATTGCCTGCTGTTTGCAACCACAGCATCCTGCCTGTAAAGGATGTCAAGGGGCTATTAAACTGAATCTCTGTAGAACTACATGTAATATATCCCAAATTTGTGGGTACTTCTTTTTTTAAGACCTCCAGCAAAGAAGATGCCACATGAGTCTTGATGACCCAAGTCAGATCCCAATAGCTCAATTACCAAGTGCTTTGCTGTCTTGCCTCAGTGTCTCTTGCTACAAGACAACTCTTTCTATTCTGCCCTCAGGGAGGTGAAAAAAGCTGATTGCAGGCCACCTGCTGAAGGCATTTGCAAGCACCTTTCACCCTACCCATGGCCACCTTATCTTCTCTATGATGGAAAGCCACAATCATTCGAATTTCCCTGTCATTTCTCACACTTCTCTGTATGGCATGTATCCCCCTGAAGATTCAGCACCATGAGGAAGTTCCCCATATACTCTTGCTTTGGAAGCTCACAATTCTATTTGGCACTGCTAACCATCCTCTAGGCTGGTTGCCCCAAGCTCTGCTTTGATAACTGAGCATGTTTCCTGGCTCCTAGTCTTTCCTCCTGTCCCTTGAGAATTCTCAGTGCTTAGCAATGGTTGCTAGGCAGAAAACCAACTCCCCTTTCAGCATCCACCAGGGCTGGACCTCTTAGTCCCTTGCTCAGATAGTTATGAATTAATTGTTTTTTCCTTCAGATTTAGACATCTCTTGTAGATGTTGGGCCTGCTCTGTCACTACTGTACCTGTGTCTGTATTCTTGCTACTGGGTAGACCCTCCTTTGCTTGGGCCAATTTCAATCACATCCATCCACTACCATGTATCTCAAGTCCATATACTATGCCTCTGAGTAACCCCCGCGACTTCTCAGTCACTAAGGTGCATTGTTATTCTACCTACTGTAGATCAGAGAGAGGGCAGGGAAAGGACATTGCATTCTTTCTAGGGATAATTCCCAAGAATGGTTGGTAGAGGTGGCATTGGACACTGGTGATGAGGATTCTGAGGCAGTACTGCAATAAGGCGAGGATGTGCATGATGACTGATTTGAAATATCTGCTGGAGGCAGGCATTGTGCCTCGCAGGTAGGACACCACTTGGGACATCCACATCCTATAGCACAGTGCCTAGGTTTAAGTGCTAGCTCTGTTTCCCATTCCAGTCTCTTACTTATACACACCCTAGGAGGCTTCAGGTGATGGCTCAAACTATTGAGTCTCTGTCACCCGTGTGGGAGATCTTGGTGATCTTGTTTGTGCCCCTTGCTCCTGGCTCCAGCACCAACCCAGTCTTGGTAATTGAAGGCATTTCAGGAGTGAACCAGCTCTTTCTCTGTTTCTTTACACTTCAAGAGAAAGAAAGAAGAAAGAAATAAGAAAGGAAGAAATAAGGAAGGAAGGGAGGGAGGGAGGGAGGGAGGGAGGGAGGGAGGGAGGAAGGAAGGAAGGAAGGAAGGAAGGAAGGAAGGAAGGAAGGAAGGAGGGAAGGAAGGAAGGAAGGAAGGAAGGAAGAAATCTTATCAGCTGGAAGGGCTAGCAGGAAAGAAGGCAGTGTGTGTACCACAAATATGCCATCTTTGTTTTGTGATCTTTCCAGCTAAATTATAAGGAAGGCATCATAACACAGATCTTTGGCATCTTACCGGGCTAAGCACAAGCAGGTATTCAATAACTATTTACTGACTGTTGACATTGGTATACTGATGAGCACTATCATTTTAATGTCTTCAAGAGAGTATGTCCCAGCAGAGAGACAGCTAAGTGATTGGCCAAACTCTTCTGTCCCCATAGAGAAAAGGATCTCTTATATGAGAGAGGAGAGAAGCTGGATGTTAAATTCATTTCACTCATCTCTGTTTGATGCAAATGTGAACCCCTCACCGACTCCACAGTTCTTTCCTCAGATTTCTTAATGTGGAATTTGTTTGCTCAGTTTTTAGTCCTTTTCCTAGATTCACAACCCTGTTTCTGTAAGCTCAAGCTACCTAAATAAAATGTCATAAGGTTGCATATCAAATATCAAATGGTTAAGGTGTCATCACTATAGACATATGATGGTTCGTTTTCCCTGAACCTTCCTTCTCTTTCAATGGCTTGCTGCCCCCTCCTACCTTCTCACTTCCCACTTTCACTTTTCCTCCTTCTAAGAAACTCCCACTTGCTATTTTTCTCTCACTTAGCAACTCACTTCTAGCTCCTTCCCCTTCAATATTATCATCAATCTGGGAAAAATAATTATCAACACATAATCTTGCTTCCAAACCTTTTTAAAGCATTTTAGCAGACATACATTGCAATTGAGGGTGAAGCAAAAGTGCCAACAACCAGCAAGATGGCAGGAGATAGGAGTTAACTGTTGGCCAAATTCCCCAATTGAATGAACGAGTCAACATTATTTAGCTCATTCTGTGCAGTTCTGTGTTGAGGAATTTGAGAGAAATCAAAGAAAATGACAAGCTGACTTCTACTCTTCGGAAAACGAATAGCCTAGTGAGAGCCCCAGAGGATGCGGACAGAGTTACTTTAAGAATTAGTGCTGTTGTTTCTAATTGACAAACGTCAAAATAGCTTAAAGTTTAGGAGTCTGGCTCTGCTCTCGAGTAAGATTACTTGGCTCTGAAATCAACTGTATGTTGGCAATTCACTTAACATCTTAAAGCCTCAGTTAAGAAACCAATAACATTAGTGCCTATCTCATAGCAATATTGTGAGCCAGAAAAATATGTAGCCTTATAGGGCTACATATACTCAGTGAATATTATTATTATTTGTCAACCAATTTTCATGTTAATACAAATGACTGATATGATCTGTAAATCTATAGAGTCAAATATCATTGGTATTAGCAGCTAATGTTGATATTAACCAACCAAATACAGATGCAATCATCTTATCCCAGGATGGACATAACCTGTTAAAAATGACTGCCAACAGCCACAGATTAGCACTTACCTTTGGTTTGGGTCAGAAATTGCTCGGAATCTATACTTCTCTAAGGAACGCCAACACATTTATAAGCAAAATTTAGGTTTAGATGCTCATTTTTCATCATTTCTGTAGGCTTCCTTTGTTCCACTCAGGTATATTCTTTCATGAGGCCTTTAAATCAAGCATCTGGCTGCCCAAATGGGAGGTTTTCTTCATGTATTTGACTTGGAGTATTGGCTCAGCCAGGGGCGTTCTTGGATGCAATGTGTGGGCTTGGATGACTGTATTTCTGGAACAACAGAATTTGTAATCTCTCTCTCTTTCTCTCTCTCTCTCTCTCTCTCTCACACTTTCTCTTCAAATCTAGGTGATATGGCCACAATGTTAAGCAAATGGAAGTTATAAAGATGCCAACTAAGCTTCACACCTTTCTCTCCTTGATGGGATAGATTGCACCAAAGAGAAGAAATGAATGAATTAAATGAACTAACCAGAAACCATAGAGCAATTCATGGCAAGATGAACCTGAGTGAAACATTGCCCAAGAGGCAATGCACTCCATTGCAGCTCAGTTGGAATGTCCAAGGAAGAAATCATACTGTAGTTTCTTTGCTTGGCCAAAATGAACCCATACCCTGGGGCTACTGTGAGTATGACTCTCGTGTGTGTGTGTGTGTGTGTGTGTGTGTGTGTGTGAAAAAGAAAGAGAGATGATGTGAGGTTTTCATTTGCATATGTGGCATTGCTTTTTCGTCAGCGAAGAAAACACTCTAAAATCTTAGAATGACAAAGAAGACTAGATCTTCATTTCAAGAAAGAAAAGTCCAGATCAATATTTGCCATCTGTAATGACTGGTTTAAACATCTGTCTGCGTGAAGACAGGGGGTCAGCCAGAAGTACCACCTTTAGCTGGGAGAGTCTAACTCCCTTCAATGCTCTGCATTTACAGCCCATGAAAGGGAGCTGCTCAGGGGACCCTCTCAAACTGTCAGTTGCCACCCACTGGGCCCGGGAGGCAGCTTGAGTGAGGAGAGATGCGATAGAGCACATGCCGCAAGAATGTACGTCTTCCTCCGGGAAAATAGCGTGGTCAACCTCAACCTGTGGGCCCCAGAGCTCATCGTCTGCTCTTCCCCACACCCTCTCCTCTCACCCTCGGCTCCAGTGTTTCCCTCGCTATGGCAGCAGGTCTGATTTGGGTTGGCTTTGCTTCACTGAACACCACACACTCCCCTGATTTGGACAACAAAGCCTTTGACTCGTTCCAGCCCTATGTGTGAGTGCGTGTGCCTGTGTGTATGTGTGTGTGTATTTGTGTGCACGGATGAACTGAGCAGACCTATTTCTGTGAGTAGCTTTGATGATGTTGTCAGCAAGCCCTACTGTCTCCAGTGTTCAACTTCCAAGTCTGTTTTGCAAAGTGCATGTGAGATGGCCGCCCATCTATTTTATACATTATTTGTTCTTCAATGGGCCAGAACAGGCTTCTTGACTTTCTCAGCCACAACCCCTGAAAGTAGTACTCAGACTGTGAGAAGCATCCAAAGAGGTTTATTCCAGGGATGGAGATCAAGTTATTTCCATCGGTATCCAGACTCTCCTTGTAGAATCCTCAGCTTTGGAAGATGGGCCTATTATGAGATCCCTATTCAGAACCCTCTCCTAGAGCACCTGCTGTGGGAGGGGCCCACCCAAGCCCAGAGCCACAGCTCAGGTGCATGGCTTTTTCCAACATGAAGCAGCCATTTGATGAATCTAGGGAATAACTGACCATGACCGCGTCCATTAGTAGCCCTGGCTTGGCCAGCAAGGCTTTGTAAAGAGGTCAACTTGCACTTTTCCCTGCAGGTTCTGTGAGCTGGGTTGAGGTCTTGTTAATTCAAAGAAACCCGAACTCGGAAAGCACAGGAGGTTTTTGTTTGCTTGTTGTTGTGTGTTTGGGTGTGTTTTGTTATGTTTTTTGGCTAGTAATAAAGGTCCCAGAGTTGAGCTCCATTCTGGCAGGTTGTCACAATCTACTGCAAAGATTGTCTCTTGCTTCAACAACTGAGGTTGGAGTCGGGGGGAGGGGGCAGGAAGTGAGCACAGAGGTAGCTTGTCCCCAGAAATGTGTCAACTACACCGCTTTATCTCCCAGAAGTTTCTTCTCTATTTTCATTGAGAATAAGGATGTTGCTTTCTCTCCCCACTCTATCCACACGAGACTAAGGTCTGAAGAATATCCCCATTACTCACATTTATTAAGCAATCATAGCATCTAGATGATTCTTGTGGGAAAATGCTATGAGAAAAGAAATAGGAGGAGGGGACAGAATATTCTTAGGTTAAAATCTCCATTTAAAAAGAAATCCAAGTGCAGCGGTTAAGATGTCACTTGGGACACTCTTGTGTCTCACAAGGGAGTGACTTGGTGATTCCCTCTGTCTCTT
The DNA here is from genome assembly GCF_033115175.1 of Lepus europaeus. Taxonomy (NCBI): domain Eukaryota; kingdom Metazoa; phylum Chordata; class Mammalia; order Lagomorpha; family Leporidae; genus Lepus; species Lepus europaeus. Next base: position 100,096,077 of record NC_084832.1, on the reverse strand, counting down.
AAACAAATGAATTCAATTTTTTAAAAAAAATTTACGAAGATGCCTCTAATTTTTTTAAACAAAAAGAGAACTTCAAGGAATTAAGATAATATTTTCCGGCCGGCGCCACGGCTCAATACATTGGCTAATCCTCGGCCTGCGGCGCTGGCACACTGGGTTCTAGTCCCAGTTGAGGTGCCGGATTCTGTCCCAGTTGCCCCTCTTCCAGTCCAGCTCTCTGCTATGGCCCGGGAGTGCAGTGGAGGATGACCCAAGTCCTTGGGCCCTGCACCCACATGGGAGACCAGGAGGAAGTACCTGGCTCCTGGCTCCTGGCTCCGGATCAGCGCGGTGCACTGGCCGCAGCAGCCATTGGAGGGTGAACCAACGGTAAAGGAAGACCTTTCTGTCTCTCTCTCTTGCTATCCACTCGGCCTGTCAAAAAAAATGATAATATTTTCCTGAATAATAGGAGGCCTGGGTACACAAAAACTAGAACTAAATGAAAATTTTCAAGATTACAAAATCTGGCCAGCGCCATGGCTCACTTGGTTAATCTTCCACCTGCGGCGCTGGCGCCCCAAGTTCTAGTCCTGGTTGGGGCGCCAGGTACTAACCGATTGCTCCTCTTCCAGGCCAGCTCTCTGCTGTTGCCCAGGAGGACAGTGAAGGATGGCCCAAGTGCTTGGGCCCTGCACCCACATGGGAGACCAGGTGGAAGCACCTGGCTCCTGGCTTTGGATGGGCGCAGCACGCCGGCCGTAACAGCCGTTTGGGGGGTGAACCAACAGCAAAAGGAAGACCTTTCTCTCTGTCTCTATCTCACTGTCTAACTCTGCCTATCAAAAAAAAGGTTACAAAATCTTTGTCCTCAATTAATGTTCTTCTTTTGCAATACTATGACTCAAGGCTGAACATTAAGGAGTTTTATGGGTAGGAAGGCTTGAGCCTTACTGTGTGGTATGGTGGGAAATTGTAGATTTGATTTCTCTGTAAGTTCTTTGAAGAGGGGCAATAATAAATCTTTCTTTGCAAATTACCAACTTGTAGAAAGGGGGTTGGTGGGGCTCCTATGAGATCTGTGAATCTGAGATGTTTTTCTCATGTGCCTCCATGCACGGTCAGACAGTTAGGTGAGTGCAATGGTGGTGTGTGCATGGGAAAGGCCCTTGGCAGCCTGTGGGTGCAGGGGAGTGGGGGGGAAGGCGGGTGACTTTGTGGACTGCACAGGGAGAAGCAGGAGAGGATTTGGGAAGAGTTGGGGAAGTCACAGGGTAGAACCAGGCCGTCACTGACCCAACATTACTGCGGAAGGAGGAAGGGAGATGGGGGCACATTCACTGGAGTAACCCTAGGGAATTGTGCATTGGCTAGAAAAAAGATTTGTATTCAAAAATCCCAAAAGAAATGCTGCTGCTTCTTTAGATTCTGGGGTCAGTTAAAGGACCCAACAATTTGTCTCCTGCCCAGCAGCCTTGTGTAGCAAGAGTTGGGAGGTAGAAAGCCCTGACCACAAGAGGGGGCTCTGTCTCCACCCCAGAGACCTTGTGTGTGCTGTAGGGGCAGAGGGGATGACCACAGGTGAAATGCAAGGTAGCACTGACATGGTTGCTCAATGGCTTTCTGAACACAAGGCATCACAAACCTCACACAGTGTGCTTATGGCCAAGGATGGCAAGGGCAGGTGGGAAAGACAAGATGCAATCTTCAGACCTCTGGAAAACTTGCAGGTAGAGGCAGTGTGGTTGACAAAATTTCCCCGGCACTCCTAGAGTATATTTTAGGCAAGGAACCTTGAAGGAGGACCTACAGTTCTGCTAATGGAGCCTTCTAGAACAAGTGGGAATCAGATCAGATCTGCTGCAGGCCTCCTTGGTCCCAGCAGGGGAATCTGGTTACCTTTTCCCACTGAGTTGCAATCCAGGAGCTGAGCAGAGGGGCCTAAAAGTCACACCACACCCGCCGCTGCCCAGCTGAGTCTGAGAAGCTGAGAGAGGTGGGTGGGGGTGGACTGGTAGGGGGAGACAGGAGGCCGAGGGTGCAGGCTAGGTGGCACCCCAGGCTCTGTGGGAGGGGACAGTGGGTTCTGTGGGATCCCCAGGGGACTGATGGTGGCCACTCCCTTGCTTGGTTTCTTATGTAAGCAAAATGCAGCCTGCTGGCCTCCAGCTCACCAGGAAGCAAAAGTATTCCTCTGATTCCTGAGTCTACTTCTAAGTTATGCCTCAATCCGAAAATAACAAGAAACAAAATAACTGGGTTTCATCGCCACGGCAAACTGTGCTCACCATGAGCCACTACCACCTTGAATGAGATAAAGTACAGGGCAGGGGTTGGGCTAGAATCCCCCAGGGGCCTCTGCTGTGTGCCCTCTGATTATGCCCATGCCCATCTTGCCTGGAGCTCCCTGCACACAGCCGCACCGTCCAAAGGAGCTCAGGGGCCGTCTGGCTGCGCCGTGCCGCCGAGGAGGTGATGAGATTGCTTTTGTATCAGCAGGAGACAGCACCCTGCGTGCTGACAGCCCCACCGGCGTGCCCGTGATGAATGGCGTCTCGAGGAGCCGACTGCTCTTGCGGTTTTCCCTTCTACCCGCAGGTTCATCCCCAGGTCTCCTGGCACTTTAGAAAATGAGCTGCTATAATTCCACTCTGCCCCAGCAGCCGCCAGCACCCCCCGCCCCCAGCCCTGTCATTCTAAAGTGGCTGCAGGCTGTGTCCCTTGGAAAGCCCTTCTCCCCCCAGAAGCCAAGGAGGCGCTCCCAGCATGCTGGGATTTGAAGCTGCAGGGACTCCCAGCAGGAGGGCGGCAAGTCACCCAAGGACAGGGCGAGACCTACACTGCTCACGGATCTGTCATCCTTGGGGGACTCCTATATTTCCTGTGTTTCTTTTAGCTTTGGTGGTCCAATATCTCTGATTTTTTGAGGCAGTTTTCTCCACCTCTCTTAAATTAACAAGAACGTCCCCCCTTCTGAAAAAAGAAAATATATGTACAGTGGCTGCTTTACCTGCTACACCACAGCACCGGCCCCCACGTTGTCATTTTTTGCCAATGTTATCATCATAGTATGGGTTCTCAGGTTATCTGTTGCTGTGTAAAAAGGTACTCGCAAGAGTAACGGATTCTAAGCAATAGTCCGTCTTCACAAGTATTTTGTGGACCAAAAGTTTGAGCAGGGTTTAGCTGAACAATTGATTGCTCCATGTTGTGTGGCATTGGCTGGGGTCACTCGGTGGCACTCAGATGGCAGCAGCACTGGCCTGGAGTATCTGATGACTTCACTTCCACCCCTGGAGCCCTGGTGGGATGGCTGGCAGGATGCGGCAGCCCTGCCCTTCTCCTCCGAGAGCGTCGGGCTGTCTCCATGTGTTCTCTCTAGTTGGAGCTTCCACACATACTGCAGCTCAGGTCCTGCAGAGGAAGGCAGAAGCTGCCAGCCCTTAAAGTGGTACAGCATCACTTCCACTCTATCCTTCCGGCCAAAGGAGCCACAGGCTCTCCAGACTCAGGATGGGGAAACAGACGCTATCACTCAAGAGAGGGAATGTCGCATAATTTGTAGCCCCCTTTAATCTGCCACTAGGGTCAATTTATTGATGGAAATGAATCTCTCTGGGGAGGAAGGGTGTTTGTCTTGCTCCAGGCACACTCTGAATAGAAATCGCCTTACTCCAGTCCTGATGTGTTAGAGCTAATAGATCAGGAAACACATGTGAGCCGTTTGAGGAAGTCGTGTTACATGTACATGCTGTATGACCAGAACTTGAGAAAAGAAGCCACACTGCCTTTAGTACACACGAGCACAAGAGGACTGCTTCTGCCTCTTCTCCTACCTGGACTGTCCAGCAGCTTTATCCCAGCGGCACCCCCCCCCCCCAAGTCACAGACTGGGTTTGGTGCTATTTGTTCTGTGTATCCCGTCTGCAGAATCGTACTTTGGAGAGTTCCCCAAAGCCTGGCCAGTGATTTGTATTGACTTTCTTTTTTTTCAAAGAGCGGCTTCTCTGTCTGTCCTTTCATGGCTGCAACGTTGCGTGGTTTTCCTTGCGGAAACTTCTCCTCACATCCCCCAAGGCTTCAGCCTTTGGGTTGAATGCAGGTGGGCACGGAACGCAGGTGGGGACGATGCTGAGGCAGAGCGGCAAGCCCTAGACTTCAGAAACTTGCTGGTAAAAATGTGTTTCTCAGCAGCTGAACTACGCTGGGCAGATGGCAAGAAGAGACTCGGTCTCCCGATTCAAACACCGCAAAGCACCGCTCTCAACACCAGATGCGTCTGGAGAGTTTCCACAGCCGTACCTGATTTTCCGTGGGGCTATTGAAGGCTCTCCCCCAGCAGGATGGGGGGATGTCTCCCTGAGGGCATTGGGGCCGGTTGCAAGCTATTGGGTGGCATGGCCCAGGGCATCCTTGGCAGTTCCAGTCTAAGTACTTCCAAAGTTCTCTGACAAGGCTAAAAACTCCTCATTCAACCAAAGATTCTTGCACATTATTTAAATAGGATGCAAATGCATGGTCTGCTCTGAGCCCTGGCAGCTTTCAATTTTTATATTTTCAGAACGGTAAGGCCTGCCATCAGTTCACTTGAAGTTCAGTCCAAGACGTGCCTGTCCCTGACATTTGTTCATTCTTTATGCAGGTAACATTTTGGAGAATTTAAAAAGAAGTCATCTTTGTACTCCGTTCCCTACCACCCTCCAAAACAATTTTTTAAAGTATTTCAGACATTTGTTGCATGCATAATTGCTGGAACAAGACGAACTTACTTCCTACCGCCTGTATTTCCAAGTTGGAGTCCATCATCCCTCTCTTTGGCAATCCATTGTCTATTTCTTTTCTGATATTTCAGTAGTAGGAACTGCTTGTCTGACCCGAGGGCATAGGCTTATAGGAGCACAGGCAGGTCCTGTCAGAGGACTGAGCCCAGGGGTGACTAGCAGGAGGATGGATTGAGCAATGACAAAGGGGAGAGTGAGCGCAGAGGGGACGGGCTGTTCCTCTGCCTTCTCTTCTTCCCCAACCTCAGAGTCTTAGCCCATTCCCTCACAAGCTGAGCACAGGGCTCAGGGCTGACAGTAGCCCCACCTCCTTTGCACCTGGGCTCAGTGGGGAAGGGAGGCCTGCCTGAAAGACAAAACTGCAGGCCAAGAAGCAGAAAAAGGATGACCCCAGAGAGAAGCGCCGTGGGTGGTATTCTCTCTAGGCAGGGCCACAGGTACCTCTAAAATTCAGCCCAACCTCCGCGCGCGCGCGCGCGTGTGTGTGTGTGTGTGTGTCTCCATGCGTGTATGGAAACAACAGCTATATAGCCAACAACCAAATAAAAACAACTGATACAAGGATACTTCCCAACACTTATGGGAAAATGGAATTAAAAGATAAGTTTATTCTGGTGCAAAACACAATTGAAATCCGTGCATAGTTTTTTTTCATAATATGTACTTTCCAGGAAATTTTTGAAGACGCCTCGTGTTTATTGATTTCAGAAAATTTTGCACCAAAATAAACTTATTTTTAATCTCATTTTCCCATGAACATTTTTAAGCATAGTTGTATATGATATATATGATATTCTATCATTGCATATGCTCTTTCTTTATATATGCAATATATAGATACAAATGTCTGTATACATACATGTAAAAAAACATGCATCGCTTCACAATGTAGTCAATGTGTGTACATCACAGAGGGAACTCAACACAGACAAGATGACTATGATATCACTAAGTGACATAATCTGAACCCACTCTCATAAATGTGATCATTGTCTGAAACATCATTAGGAGGCACTTGACTTTGTATGTGTGTCTCTGTCTACTCTCTCCCCCAGCACACACACACACACACACGCGCGCACACACATTCTTTCTTCTTAAGATTTTATTTAGTTGAGAGGTAGAGTTATAGACAGGGAGAGGGAGATACAGAGTGAAAGGTCTTCCATTCACTGGTTCACTCCCCAAATGGCTACAATGGCTGGAGTTGGGCAAATCTGAAGCCAGGAGCCAGGAACTTCTGGGTCTCCCACACAGGTGCAGGGGTCCAAGCACTTGGGCCATCTTATTGCTTTTGGAGGCCATAAGCAGAGAGCTGGATCAGAAGAGGAGCAACTGGGACACAAACAGGCTCCTATATGGGATGCTGGTGCTGAGGCAGAGGCTTAGCCTATTGTACCATAACGCCAGCCCCAACACACAATTTCTTTATAATGGCTAGCTCAGAAAGAACAGAGAAAATGATATGGGGAATAAACAAAAAGGTTGGAAAGGAAAGACAAAGGACATTTGGCACGGATGAGTGGTAAATGTCCCCCAAAGCTCTGAAGTTTTGTCATTCTTTCTTCCCAGGCTTGTGTCTGTCCCGCTGGTCCCAGCATCCCTGGCAGTGAGGCAGGGCCTTGTGACTCTTGTTGTCGGTGCAAGGCAAACTGAACTGATGTGTGTGATTTCTGCTTCACCTGCTTAAATCTAAACTGTTCCCCTTGGACTCTCTCCAGTCCTCCCCTGCACTTTGGGGTGCTTATAAGGACCAACTACACTTTGGGCAATGAAAAGGAACCTGAATCCCTGAGGCATCCTGTGAGGTCGGAAGGCTGCTTTGCTGGCCAAGGCTGGAGCTGGAGTGCTACCTAAGACAGAAAGAAACCAGCACATTCAAGTGCATTCTGTTTTATTATCTCTCTCCTAAGACTTAGAGCTATGATCTGTAAAGGAGGGAGAGTAAGAGGAAGAACTAAACACTTATATAAATTTTAGTCTAGTGACTAGCTTGGTATCAGCAGATGACACTAAAACACAGCAAGAGAGTGGAGAAAGTGAGTTGGTCACCTAGAGAAATGATTGTCAGGAGGGGTCAGCAGCTGGGAGGACATTGAGGAAAGTGTGATCCGTCTACAGACTTCTCCCAGGCCTCACCTGACAACCAGGCCATCACTTACAATGCTTCTAAGCAAAACGGCTTTGAGGTCTTTGATGTTTGTGTGAGTATCTCAAAATTAGAGTCTGATTTATTTCAGTTGCCATCCAAGGAAATAAGTGGCTCACAAAACAATGAATGCCCATTTCTGAGCTCAATGAAGACAGTAAATGACCACTTTCCATAAACGCTGGAAAATGGATTCATGTTTTGATTCCTTGCAAGGATGGCCGTCGCTCTTACAGAAATTTCTAAGGTCTCATCCAACTCTCGTATGCTCCAGAGAAGGTTAAAGAGCATCATGGGTGCTGTGTGAATTTTGTCCTTTTCCCTTACTACTTATGGAGTAGTGGACTTTAAATACTCACTTTTATACCAGCTCTTTGAAAATACCCCATAGCTGGTTTCGACTTTCTTCCCTAGGCAACCGCAAGCTCACCAGGAACTGTTCCTTTTGTACGTGCCCTGGCTTTGTGTTCTGTGGGAAGCTCAGGTATGTTACTTAGCAGGTTATGGCTAGCTGCCTTGCCTATGCAGTGTGCTTTCAGACTTGCTGGGAGGTCCCCATTCATGAAAATATGTTCTCATTGACATAATCACAGATGCCTGAGATTTACTCACTAGTGTTCATGCCTTTGTAATGTGATGGCTCTTTCTGAAGACGTGTCTATTGACAAGTCACATATTAAAGATGTGTATGGGGAAGGGAAGTGTTAAAAGAAGAAATTGACGGGGGGGGGGAATCTTCATCAGTGGCTGTCAATCACACAGTCCTTGCTATGTCTGCTAATGTATGAGAGGAACCAAGGTGGCCCCTTGGTGGTCTCTACTCTCCTCACCCCATGCCTTCTAAGCTCATTCGTATTCCACACCAACACATGATGGAGAGCTGGTGGCAAGGCACAGGCAAGAGAGCCAGCTGGCTGCGTTGCTTGGCCAGACCTCTCTCTCCTCACCCAGTGCAGCTCTGGGCCCTGGAACCCTACAAATAATCTTTTACCACTTGGTGTTTGACCAGTTGGCCAGGCCATGTCTGTGTGTTCCTTTTGTGCACAGGTCATCTGAGGAGAAAGGGGACTTAGGGCACGTAGTTGTTACTGGGAGGAAGGGGAGAGCAGCAGTCTTATTGGGAGGTTGGATTGGGCGTGAAACAAGAGGAGGATGGCCAAGCTTTGGCAGAGGCCCTGGATAACTTGCAGTCACAGAAGACCAGCAGACAGTCGGCAGAGGGTGGTGGTGGGAGGCTGCAGAGGGAACAACAGAGGGAAAGACAGTGCACATCCATTGTTCTTGGCGATCCTGCCGTGTGCCTTGACCCAGACAGTAGGATTCAAGCTTAGTTCATTTATACATTTGTAGGCTGTGTGTGACTTTTTGTTAATGATCTTTCAGTGTCTACATAGCCCAAGATTCTTTGAGACTACAGGGGCATTTTGTTTTCCTTCTTGCCCTCCCAAGTTGATGGGAAACTAAATTTTCCTATTAGGTGGCTAGCCACATTGATCAGAGAAACAGTCAAGAAATCCATTCCCGAGAAAAGGGACTATCACTGGCCTCGGGAAGAAAACAAGGAAAGAGGGGCTGAGGAATCAGAACAGAACCCTCAACCAAAAGAGAAAAAAGGAGACCAAGGACTTGCAGGATCCTGGAAAACACAAGAGAGATTATGCACCTTACAGTCATTGCACAGAACAGGGTACTGTTTCGAGGGGGTTGAACTGAATGCATAAGATTCTCACTAGCTTGGATCTGGGACTTGGCTCACTGAGGTGGGCTCATTATTGGGACCAGAAGCAGAGCAGCTGAGACTCGAAACCGTGCTGTTTTGCGATGACGACATCACAAGCAACAGCTTAACCCATTGCACCACAAAGCTGGCCCCTGCCTTATTATTTTTGTGTATGTGTTTAGACATCTTAAAAATCAGTTTACTATGGAAAAGAGGTGGGGCATATTCATTTCTTCGGGCCTCTGTGCTTAGCTTCGGATCTTGAACATGGTTGGTGGTTATAAAAGTGTGAGTACATTTTTTTTTCACAGGCAGAGTGGACAATGAGAGAGAGAGACAGAGAGAAAGGTCTTCCTTTTTTCCGTTGGTTCATCCCCCAATGGCTGCCGCGGCTGGCTCGCTGCGACCGGCACACTATGCTGATCTGAAGCCAGGAGCCAGGTGCTTCTCCTGGTCTCCCATGTGGGTGCAGGGTCCAAGGACCTGGGCCATCCTCCACTGCACTCCCAGGCCACAGCAGAGAGCTGGACTTAAAGTGGAGCAACCAGGACAGAATCCAGTGCCCCAACCAGGACTAGAATCCGCTGTGTCGGTGCCGCAAGGCGGAGGATTAGCCTATTGAGCTGCGGCGCCGACCAGCATGAGTACAATTTAACAAACATCTGCTCTTAGCTCCCCACGTTTCCCAGTGTCCTCCTCGTTAGATGGTGCTGTCTCATCAGCCAGTCAGGGAGCAGAAGTGATGCCACTTGCAGACTGAAGCCTAGCAGGACAGGTAGGAGCCTCTGCAGCTAACTCCCCTGGCAACCCAGATAGCCACGTGTCCGCATGGTGAAGCTGTATGCTGGTGTAGACCATGTGGAATGTTGCCCACCTAACCCAAGCTGGAGACGTAGCCCAGGTGACAGGGAAGCCTTTGTCGTTTTGAACTATTGGAGTTCTGGATCTGTTTGTTATGGCATCATGACCCACCTAATCCTAGAGTACCTGATGCAATTGGTTTAAAAATGAAGGAATGAGGGGCTGGCGCTGTGACGTAGCGGGTGAAGCTGCCGCCTACAGTGCTGGAATTCCATAGAGGCGCCTGCTAGAGTCCCAGCTGCTCCACTTCCAGTCCAGCTCTCTGCTGTGGCCTGGGAAAGCAGTGGAGGATGGCCCAGTCCTTGGGCCCCTGCACCCTCATGGGAGACCTAGGGGAGGCTCCTGGCTCCTGGCTTCAGATCGGCTCAGCTCCAGCCACTGCAGCCCTTTGGGGAGTGAACCAGGGGATGTAAGATATCTCTCTCTGCCTCTGTCTCTGTGTAGCTCTGCCTTTCCAATAAATAAATAAATCTTAAAAAAGAAAATGAAGGAATGAGCTGGCTAAGCTGAATGATAATAGCAGAGCTACTGTGGAATTCCCATTTAGATGAACTTCATTACTTTCCACAACTTTTCAAATTTTTTTTTTCCTGTCAAGGTCTCAGTTCTTTGGGCCCATGCCTAACAGCAATTAACCCTTCTCTGACTTCCCTAACTAGCCGATGAGGTTTGCGGGGAAGACACTAAATGCTGGACTCATTAAGTTACATGGAACTGGTAGCATCAGCCAGGTTTCTGACACAGAGCAAGAGCTGAGAGTGTAAAACGGGAGAAGACAAGCCGCTGCTGGAGGAGGATTTGTGTCCGAGAAGTGGACCCATGGACAACTGCATTACAGTAAACGTTATGGTGCAGTGGGTTAAGCCACCACTGGCAAGGTTGGCATCCCATGTCAAAGCGCCAGTTCAAGTCCCAGCTGCTCTGCTACCTACACTGCTCCCTGCTATGTGCCTGGGAAGGAAGCAGAAGATGACCAGAGTATTTAGGTCCCCTGCCACACACATGGAAGACCTGGATGTAGTTCTAGGATCCTGGCTTCTGCCTGACCCAGAATTGGCTGTTTCAGCCATCTGGGAAGTGAACTAGTGGGTGAACTAGTGAACTGCGGGCCAGGCAAGGATCTCTTCTCATTCTGTCTCTGTTGCTTTGCCTTTAAAATAAATAAAAATAAATATATTTTAAAAATTTTATTTTATTTGAAAGGCAGAACAACAGAGAGAGAGAAAGAGAGAGAGAGAGAGAGAGAGAGAGAGAGAGAGAGAGAGAGAGAATCTTCTGTTCAAGAGTTCACTCCCCAAATGGCTGCAACAGTAAGGGCTGGGCCAGGCAGAAGCCAGGAGCCAGGGGCTTCTTCTGGGTCTCCCACATGAGTGCAGGGACCCAAGAACTCAGGCCATCCTCCACTGCCTTCCCAGACAAGCCAGCAGAGAGCTGGATCTAAGTGGAGCAGCCAGACCTTGAGCTGGTGCTCACATGGAGTGCCAGCATTGCAGGTGGCAGCTTTACCTGCTACATCACAATGCCAGCCTCAAAAATAAATCTTAAAAAAAGGCATGTGATAGCTATCAAGACCAGAAAGCCAAGATAAGGAAGAGCTGCTTCAGGATAGGGACTCCAGGCCAAGGGAATACTATATGACAAGGCAAAGAGATAAGAGAGAGTGCGACATATGTAGAAAACTGATAAAGGTTTCTCGCTGCAATTCAAGATCAGAGTACAGAAGAAGGGTAGTAAGAGACAGTTCTAGAACAGTGGTCAGATGCCAGAACATGAAGACCTACTGTGTTTCATTAGGGGCTTGACTTGCGCTTAACAGGTGAGTGTCGTGCTGTGTGTGCAGAAGATTCAGAGACCTGTGCCGTAAAACCCCCTGGCGTCTGTGTGCAGGGGATGGAGGCTGTTGAAACATTTGAATCAGGGGAGCAATGCCATAGGATCCTCACGCCCGGTGACAGCACTGTGGGGGGGGGGGGACTGCGGGGGCGGGGGGTCTGGAGGAGGCAGCTTCCAAACAGCAGCCCCGTCCTGTGGGCCAGGCAAGGAGCAAGGGCCCTCCCGGCCCAGCTGCTGCTTGCATTGCCATCTTCCCAGAGTTCTCTGCCGCTGGTGGCCACACTGAGTCGGCCTGAGCAGTGTCAGCGCCACACCTGCTACTGGCTCCCCAAGTCTCCCACTCAGCGGTGCCTCTCAGCACTTTTATAGGAGGCCAGCTGAGGTGGACAGGGCCCATATCCACTCAGTTGCTGGAAGAAACTCTACATTCTCCTGTTTTCCAAACTCATTCCTTTTTTTTTTTTTTTTTAATTTGACAGATAGAGTTTGACAGTGAGAGAGAGAGACAGAGAGAAAGGTCGTCCTTCCGTTGGTTCACCCCCCAAATGGCCACTACAGCCGGAGCTGCACCGATCCGAAGCCAGGAGCCAGGTGCTTCTTCCTGGTCTCCCATGTGGGTGTAGGGACCCAAGCACCTGGGCCATCCTCCACTGCCTGCCCGGGCCACAGCAGAGAGCTAGACTGGAAGAGGAGCAACTGGGACTAGAACCGGCACCCATATGGGATGCCGGCACCGCAGGCAGAGGATTAACCAAGTGAGCCACAGCACGGGCCCCCCAAACTCTTTCTTCCTTGCTTGCTTTTCTCTGTTATGCTCAAGACAAAACACACAACCATCATAGTGGGCAGAAAACCTGCATCTCTGATGGACTCGAAGATTTTTTTTTTTGACAGGCAGAGTGGATAGTGAGAGAGAGAGAGAGAGAGAGAGAGAGAGAAAGGTCTTCCTTTTCCGTTGGTTCACCCCTCAATGGCCGCTGCGGCCAGCGCACCGCACTGATCCGAAGCGAGGAGCCAGGTGCCTCTCCTGGTCTCCCATGGGGTGCAGGGCCCAAGGACCTGGGCCATCTTCCACTGTATTCCTGGGCCACAGCAGAGAGCTGGACTGGAAGAGGAGCAACCGGGACAGAATCCGGCGCCCCGACTGGGACTAGAACCCAGTGTGCCGGCGCCACAGGCAGAGGATTAGCCTATTGAACCATGGCGCCAGCCGACTCGAAGATTTCTGGTAGGCATTTTACAAAGGTTTACACATCTGTAGGAGAACTGGCACTACATATGTTGATGTCGTATTGTATTTGTTTTATATCACAATAAAAATGACTTCCTATGAAAAATTGGGTGGCCTACTAACTTTTCTTTAATTTTAATGCATAGTGAATACAAAAATAAATTCCAGAAGGATTAAATATGTAAATCATTGCATTCCTCAGATAAGCCCATTGGACTGAATTCTTCTTTTGACATACTACATGCCCAGATTACAGTTAGGAGACAACCAGAGGATTTGCTCATGGAGCTAATACATTTTGGGGTGAGGGGAGCCTGGGGTGCTGAAAGGGGTGCCAGGGGTATGGGGCAATGCCCTGGACTTATGCAGAGCTTCAGTAGGTATTTCAAGGGTAGCAAACATTAGCGGTGATCAAAAACAAACCAGACCTCTCTCTGGATCTGAGCACACATGTGCCCTTGCAAGGCTGGGTTTAGCCTTCGTCACAGATTTGCCTCTAAAAAGGAAACCCTGGGGGAGAGACCCTGTTCCCCCAGTTTCTCTGATCAGCACTGGGACTGAGCTGGGGTTGGGCCTGGAACTCTCCATTTCTCCTCCTTTCCCAAAGACAGCAAGTGCGACTGATTCCAGAGTTCAGTTTGGCAAAGTCTCCGCTTCCCAGCATCGTGTCCTGGCAGCCTGGCTCTTTCCTCCCGCCATTGCCATGGAGAGACATGGATCAGGCCTTTTGGAGAGGCAGGGCTCCGGGCCAAGGCATTTACGCCCCCCGGGGCTCCCTTCTGTCATCCCTCCTGTTCTGCACAGCAACAACATCGCTCAGCACCTGCTGGCCCTGGGCATGGCCTCCTTAATTTGACATTGGGTCTCCACGTGTTGGTGTCCATGTCGGGGGTTGAGACTGGCAGCAGGTCACATCCGAGGGGATGCCACACGCTGGAAACAGGAGAGATGGAGGAGGTGAGCATGCTTTGCCGTCTTTACCACTGACCCAGTCTGCAGCAGTCAGCCGTGGAAAGAACCAGCTGAAAGGCGGAGGGTGGGTTGTTAAGGACCGAGGGGCCAGCTTGCAAATGACAGCCATGGATATGGGCGAGCTTTTAACCCTCTGTGATGCTCTTGCACATTTGCCATCCAATCATGTCCCCATAACAACCGTGGCAGGCAGGCAGCAAAGGCAGGCGCACTTCAGCTCACTTTGCAGATGATGAAGTTGACGCTCAAAAGAAATCCCAGCTAAATAAGAGACAGAGCCAAGTGCCACCGAACAGCGATCCGCTGATGCTCAGCTTCTGCCCGTCTCCCTATTCTGTCCCCGGGCAGAAATTGAAATTCACACTGCACAGAGTTAAGAGGACCTGGGGGCTCTCTCCTTCTCTGTTGCATCATCCCCTGAAAATACTCGCTTCAGCACCCATCTGAAACTCACTCCTACTAGGATGTGCCTGGTTTAACAGTGCTTCCAGCTCAGAGGATCTGCATTGGAATTAGCAGAGAGGCAGCCTTTGGTGGAAAAGAATGGCAGACTAATGCGAGAACATCAAGCCTTAGAAAGTGCAGTTCTAAGAGATGGGACTGCCTACTTCCCCCAGACCATGCCCAAGTTAACTGTTTCTCCGTCAGGCCCAAAGTTGACCCAGAAACTGACCACAAGGACTATGTGGAGCAGTTCCTCTCCCTCCTCATCAGACATCGAACAATGGGGAAAGACAAAAAGTCTGGACAGACGCCAGCTGGCAGTGTGCCACAGTGGGCATCTCATATGAGTGCTGGCTTTAGTCAAAGCTGCTCCACTTCCAACGCAGCTCCCTGCTGATGTGCCCGGGAAAGCAGCAGAAGATGGCCTGAGTACACCATGGGAAACCCAGATGGAGTTCCAGGCTCCTCACATTGGCCTGGCCCTGCCCTGGCCGCTGAAGTCATTTGGGAAGTGAATCAGCAGATGGAAGATCTCCCTCCACATGCATCTCCCTTTCTCTCTCTGTCATTCTGCCTTTCAAATAAATAAGAATAAATCTTTAAAAAGAAAGCCAGCTTGGACAGAGAAGTCT